>NC_138353.1:27758891-30357225 GCF_046562875.1 Panthera onca | reverse complement strand
CCTTCTGGGTGCTTTACATGAAAAAATTCATTCAGTTCTCCCAGCAGTCCTACAAGGTAGTGCAATATTATGATTTATAATAAAACTTTGGTCTTTGTTCTGTTATAATAAGTCTTTATAATGGTCTTTGTTCTGTTCCTGGTACAGAACCCTTGGAATTTCCTGAGTGAGGATAGAGATAAAGGTGTCTTTTATTATGTTAATGAGCTGATTTTTGGACCACACCTAAGGATGAGGGCTGGTAGCCAGTGGAGCCAATCAAGTGATCACAGGGTTGGAAATTTCAGCTACCCACCCCCCACCCCCCACTCCAGAGAGGGCAGAGGGGCTGAAGATTGAGTTCCATCACCAGTGGCCAATGATTTAATCAGCCATGCCTAGGCAATGAAGCCTCCATAAAAACCCCAAAGCATGAGGTTCAGAACAATTTCCAGGTTGGAGAAACAAAATGCTTCCTAGTGCCAGGGGGTCTGGCCCCAAATTCTACAATCACAGAAACCCCTTTGTTTGGGACCTTGCCCTATGTATCTCTTCATCTGGCTGTTGATTCATATCCTTTAATATCCTTTGTAATGAATCGGTAAACCAGTGAGTAAATGAGTTTCCTGAGTTCTGATAGTGGCTCTAGCAAATTAATCTAACCCAAAGAGGGGATCATGGGAACCTGTGATTTATTGCCAATCTGTTGAAAGTACAGTAACAACCTGGCCTTGTGACTGGTGATTGAAGTGGAGTGTTGTGTTGTAAGACTGAGTCCTTAACTTTAACCTGGGGAATCTGATGCTATCTCCAAGTAAAGACTATCATAATTGAGTTGAATTGCAGGACACCCAGCTGGTGTCAAAGAACTGCTTGGTTGGGGGGATGGGAAACTCCCTCTCCACTTTGAATTGGTGACCAGAACTTTTAGGTAGGTACTGATATAAATCTCAACTTACAGATAAGGAAACTAAGGCCCAGAGAGCATCCACGAGTATGTTGCCCAAGGTCACGGAGCTAGCAAGCAGCTGAACTGAGATTTGAATCTAGGTAACTTAAGTTCATAAATTTTATCACAGTTAAGCTGATGTCATCTCTTTTAAAGGAATTTTATTGTTCAGTTGTGTATTTATTCTGGGTGCAGGATGGACATGGGGATGATGATGATAGCAACTTCCATTTATGGCGCATTTTTATATGCCAGGCAATTTGTTCTTTGTATCTAGTATCTCAAATAATCTTTTTATTAAGTTTATTTATTTATTTTGAGAGAGAACACACATGCACTTGAGCAGAGGAGGAGCAGAGACAGGGAGAGAGAGAGAATCCTAAGCAAGCTCCACGCTGTTAGCAGAGAGCCTGATGTGGGGCTTGATTTCACAAACCGTGAGATCATGACCTGCCTGAGCCAAAATCAAAAGTCAGATGCTTAACCAACTGAGCCACCCAGGTGCCCCTTTCTCACATAATCTTAACAGCAATGCTAAAAGGTCATATAATTGATATTCCCATTTTTCAGATGAGAAAGCTGAGGCTTAGAGATATGAAGTAACTTACCCAAAGTAACACGGCTGGTAAGAAGTAAAATGTGGGCAGAATGGCCTCCTGGGCATCTAGTCAGCTTCAGCAATACTATGACTCCCCTCAATGTTTATATTAAGTTGAAATCAGGTTTGACTGAATATCAGTGGCCACTTGAAGCCTTCATCGATTAACTCAGTTTTTCTTGGAGTCATTAGCTTCTCCCTGCTCTCTGGATCATGCATCTCTTAGACCCCTCCCCCAAACAGTCACCTTAGTGGGCCTGACGGGGTTGGGTATCTCAGCAGAAACCAGTGTAGATCAAGGACCATGGCCAGAAGTGCTGTGGAAACCTCCTGGGCTTTGGAACAGTTTAGGGGACAGCCCCAAACAGTGGCTGAAGAGAGAGTCCTAGTAATGACGGTGATTAACTTTCCCACTAGCCTGCTGGGTTGGGGTCTTAAGAGTCACATTTGAGTTCATTTAAAGAAAACAAAGAAAAAACCATTTCTCTAGCAGGCCAACATCTTATGGGAGATTAATACCCATTCTTCGTAGCCCACTTGCCATGCCCTGAGTGCCATTTTCATTCTGCCATCTCTGGGGCTTTGTGCAAACTGTTCCCTCCACAGAGCTGCCCTCTGTGCCTTTTCTACTTTAAAGCCCAAGCCATTTTTTCCTGCTAAAATCCCAATATTAGCTACTCCAGAGGTTACCCTCTGTCTCCCTTCTTGTCCAATCGTCCTTAAGCCTTTTGGTATCTTGCTCTCAGTTTTACCACTTTCTAACTTGTAGCATCATGATGTGGGTAAGTGATTCTTCCACCTCTCCCTGCAAAAACCTGTGACCCTCAGGAAGAAAGGATTAATTCATTCTCTTCATTTATATCCATCACATCCTTCTTTATTTTGTTTTGCCTCTATCAGGTGCCACAAAATATATACACTGATTTAAAATGAATGGGACTCTCATTCTCAGAGTCTACTGGAACCTCTATTTTTCCTTCCTACCCCAATCTCTAGACTTGCTATGTGCCACCATAGTGCTAAGTGACTTAAGGCACACGTTTTTCTTAGAACACTCCCTGAGATAGATGCCATCATCATGCCCATTTTATAAGTGAGAACACTGAGACAGGAGGCAATCAATAAAATATGTGTAGAATAAGTGGTGAGTTTATACAAGGTCATATTTCTAGAATATGGTAGAACCAGTACAGGGAGCCAGCTCAGCCTTCATCTTTGCATTTCTTTTCCTGTTTGTAGAACCAGCTATATAATACATCATACCCAGTTCAAAATAAAAATGTGGGGTCCCTTGTTAAAAAAATTAAGAACTTTGGGGCGCCTGGGTGGCTCAGTTGGTTGAGCGGCTGACTTCGGCTCAGGTCATGATCTTGCAGTCTGTGAGTTCGAGCCCCGCGTCAGGCTCTGTGCTGACAGCTTGGAGCCTGGAGCCTGTGTCAGATTCTGTGTCTCCCTCTCTCTCTGACCCTCCCCCGTTCATGCTCTGTCTCTCTCTGTCTCAAAAATAAATAAACGTTTAAAAAAAAAAAGAACTTCAAGATGGCTACAACACAGCATTAAACTAAGTGTGGGGGTCCTTCTAAGTGTGGGGTTCTGTGTGACTGTAGAGGTGGCATGCCTACGAAGCTGGCCCTGCTTCTTTGGTCACTTGCTCCTGCCTTTTGTGTGCTCAGTATAGTACTTGAAAGATGGGCAAGAATTAGAAAGGATGTCTGCACTGTGGGTTTGAGGTGGGGTAAGACATGGTAGAGCTGAAAAACAGAATGATCAGGGATTGTGTGAATGTGGGGTCCTTCTCAGAGATGCCAATGGTGAAGTTGAGTAGAAGGAAGACGTGGTCCAATTGAAGGATGATTTAGGATATGACAAGAATGAAGTTGCTATTTGATGTTGGTTTGGTAGATCGAGGAAGAGAAGGGTCATTGTCATAACACTAATTATAGTCGCTACCTATGAACATCTACTGGAGACCAAGCACTGTGCCAAGACCTTTATATATTGAAAAAAAATTAATTCTCATGAAAATCCTACGAAGTGAATAATATTAATAAGTCCTGTTCACAGGTGAGGAAAGTGAGTCTCAAATCCCTGAGGAACTTGTCTAAACTTGCAGGTGCCCAAGCTGGGATTGGCACTCAGGTCTTTGTAATTGACTACAGAGCCCCTGCTCTTAGGTATTGTTCTTTTTGTTCTACATAGTTTGAGTGGTGTCCTTGAAAAAGGTAGACTTTTGGCGGGGAAAATGTTGAGCTGTTGGCTACTGATGAGAGTTGTCTACTTTCCCCTTCTCTTTCTCCCCATCGGCCTTGAGGAACTCTAAATAGCACCTCTTCTTGCCCCCTCTAATGAGCTAGGTGAAAATAGCTTCTCCTGTGTGGCACAATGGCTCCTGGTCATGGGGCTGGTGGTGGGGAAAGTTATCTAATCCACTGAGAAAGCTGTTCCTCTCTTGCTGTTTTGTCAGGGAAGGTGATACCTGAGTCCAAAGCTGAGTAATTAAAAACCCTCTTAACACCACTTGAAATCAAGTGGCTCATATACAACACGCTGAGTCTTCTCTCCTCTGGGTTTGGGGTAATGATTGTCTTTTAATACCAGTCTCAATTGTGGTTTGAATCTCGTGAGAAGCAAATAGAATAAAAATAAGAAAGTCTTTTTTAAAAAAGTGGAAACTGACAAAAACTTCTCCCAAATAATTCTGCCCTGGAATTATGCTTTCCATAATTTTGCACCCCGCATTACTATTTGGACTTGAAAAGCAACCCCCATACCCCAAACGGTATATACTCTTTTGGAAGGTAGTTCGGCTTCAAATCATCACGATTTTTTTTTTTCATGTACAGCAAAATCTCCCATTTACTAAAATGGCGTACAGTTAATTGCAGTCTCAGTTTCACTGAGAATTCACATTGAATTTATGTGTCTCCACTTGCAAGTTATCATCAATTTAACACAGCTGCATAGTAATTTGCCTTTTCGGGGCATTGCAGAGTCTTGTCAAATCACCTCAGATGGACTCACTTTTTCCTGGGGGTGAGTAGATGTTGGCATGAATTGAGGATTGGGCTGGGGGGGGGTGAAAGTTCATCCACTCTTATTCAGTTGATCTTACTCCGTGGCTACATTTGAGCAGATGCACAGCAACCCCCGACGAGCATGTCTGTGAATGATCAATTCTTCCCGAATGGTTTGCCGCTTGGTAATCAGACAACAGACTGAACAGATATTTGATAAAGAATGTCCACTACAGCTTTGTATAAAATAGGAAAAAAGTGCAAATGACCTAATCTTTCATCATCAAGGGAATAGGACAATGAAGGTTGGTGCCTGACCACAGTGAGAATCACTGAGAAGAATGTCAGACTGAAGAGGGGCAGTCAGGCAGGTTAAGGGACTTGTCCCAGATCATACTGGTGCCTTTTTCTGGCTCCCAAACCTGACCTTCCTCCTTTCTCCCTAGAATGCCCAATAGGGTTCATGTGTCGTAGAGATCGCCAGGACCCTGGCATGTCTCCTGCTGTGATCAATACTGAAGGGAAAAATGAGAGGCTTATTAATGTAGTGGTTACGGCATGACTTGGCCTCAGCTAGAGCTGGATTTGAATCTTGAGTTGGCAAGACTCCATAATTCTCCATACTCTCCCAGAATGACACGGGAGCAGATGTGGTGGCTTTGCAGTGGCTCTAGAGGGCAAGCTTCCCCTAGTCTGTGCTCTTCTGGCTGGCACACAGCTGCAGAAAGAAGCCTGGGTATCTGAGAGCCACCAGGAGACTGGGAGAATCCTGTGACTAGGCATAGCAGTGACCACAGGGGGACTAATGATCAGTACGAGACGCAGACTCTCAGTGGATGTCAGCACATCTAGATGCCTCTCTTCTCTTGTATTAACCAGTGTTCTCCAGAGAAACAATAGGATATCTATATTGATATAGATACACATAGGAGGCTTAAAGGAATTGGCTCACGACGTTATGGAGGCTAAGACGTCCTATATATCTGCCGTCTGCAAGCTGGAGAACCAGGAAAGCTGGTGATGTGATTTAGTCTGAGTCCAAAGGCATGAGAATGGGGGTGGGGCTGATGGTGTAAATCCTGACCTAAGTCTGAAAGCCTGAGAATCAGGAGCACTGATGTCCAAGACCTTGAGAAGATCCATGTTTCAGCTCAAGCAGAGAGAGAGAGAACAAACTGGCTCTTCCTCAGCCTTTTTGTGCTATCTGGGCCTTCAACGATTGGATAATGGGCCATATGCTTTATTCAGTTCATCAACTCAAATGCTAATCTCTTCCAGAAACGTCCTCATGGACACACCCAGAAATAATATTTTACCAGCTAGGTGGGAATCCCTTAGTCCGGGCAAGTTGACCATTACAATTACCCATTACACCCTTAGTGACTTGGCTCTAGACAAGTTCCCCAAATCTAAAGCAGCCCACCAAAAAAGAGGTACACCCCAAACTCCTGATACAAGGTCTTGTATTAGAGAAATTCAATTATAGGAAAATAACATTATGTTTCTTATGACCCTGATGCAGTGACCTGCATTCGTAGCCACTTCAATGACTATATTTCCAAGTTAGTTTGATTGGGATTCATAGGATGGTTCATCCCAAAAATAACCTAGTAGCCTCTTGAGGTTTTTGCAACAGGTTGATGGTGACAAGTGCTCCTGCCTCATGGAAGATTCTGCATCAGTACGATGAGAAACAGCAGCTGATGATTCCAAGGATGCTAAATGGCTTTATTAATCATAACCACAAACCAAAGGCTGTGTGTTTTCTCCAGGAGTCGAGTGAGAGATTGCCTTGTCTCCTGCCGCTCCCACAGTATAATCAAGGCATCAAGCTAAATTAAAGGAAATGCCATCTTCTCATGACAGCAGGTGCAAAATTACCTCTAATTATGAATTTGCTAGGTACAACAGTGACTCTGCGTGAATTATAACGTTGCATTCATTATAACAACCATTTAGGGTCTCACTTACCTTGACATGCATACAGATTCTCAGAATTGGATAGTGAGCCCATTTCAAACCATTCACTGTGCTCCTGGAGAACTGGGCTGCCCTGATAATTTAAAATTCGAAATCTTTGTTCTAAGTGTAAGGTTCAGGGCAAGGAAAGCTAGGTCTGAGTCCCAGATTTACTGTTTACTGGTGTGTGACTTGAATAAGTCGGTTAACATTTTCAGAACTCAGTCCCTTCACTTGTACAGTGAGGGGGCAGAACCGGGCAATCTGTAAGGCAGGAAGGACTTCTCAAACTTAATGTGCTACTCAAGCAACTTGTTAGAAATTCAGTAAGTCTGTTCTGGACTTACTAGTTTCAGACTATAAGGTGCATATGAATCATCTGGGGGCATGTTGAAAATGCAGATTCTGATTGAGTATATGTGGAGTGGGGCCTGACAGCCCGCATTCCAATGATCTCCCAGATGCTGCTGTCACTGTTCCACCAACTACCCTTTGAGTAGCAAGGCTCCAAGATCCCTTCTAGCTGAATATTATCATCATAGGTGATATTTAGTTGAGTATTTCCTGTGTGATGGGCATGATGCTATAATACATGCATTGTCTCATTAATTCTTTTAAGATCTCTACAGAGAGGATACTATTAATATGGACCACCTTTCATAGGTATTGAAACCACAGATTATGATTATCTATAACTCGACGGAAGTCACAACAAGGGTAGAGCTGTGATTTGAACTTGGATCATCTGGCTCTGTTGCTCATATGCTTAATGAAAACACTCTATTGTACCCCAAGTAATTTAGTTTTGAAAAACCCCCACTCTTGTTTCTTTCCCCTTCTGGTTAAAGTTGTGGGGGCTGAATCTCCATGGAGGAGCAGACTACAAACATAGCCAGTTGATGTGACACTAGTTCTAACTAATGCTTCTCCAGGGTTGTATTGTAGTAGATAAATAAACTATGCATTTCTCTATCAAGGGGCATTTTGGAGAGTTCCGATTTTTTCCTATTATAAACAGTGCTTCAGCAAACGCACTTGTACATATACTTCATATATGGAATGGCCTCGGGGTGGGTTCCTAAAAATCCCATCCTTGAACCAAAGAATATGCCTTGTTCCTTTTGGATAAATACTGCCATCTTGCCTACCGCTGGGGTTCATGGTTTGAACACTCAAATTAAATCTTTCATTGAGTAGCCAAATTTGAGTTTTGAGTCTCAAACTTCTCTCAGCAAAAATTCTTGACCCATATTTTCAAATAGTATAAATGGTACCTGTGAAGATGGATTCTCTTTTTGGGTGTTCCCTCTACTGAAATGTAGATCCTATCAGGAAATAGTAATGTCTTTTATGAAAGTTGAGGAAAAAAATGAAGAAAAGGAAGTCTCAAAGCTGGAATATGTTTAACCCACATTCTTTGAGCTTGGTTTCTGAAAAGACAAGCCCTCCATTTGGGAAAATGGAATCACTCGGTTTCCCTGCTTGGCTCCATATAATTAGCCTAAACCTCAAAAGGCTCTGTCTAGGGCAGCTAAAACTTCAGGAAAACAAAAGCATGAAGACTCATTTTGATAAGAAGACTGAACTCCAAATGGTTGTTTGGGGAACCAATTTAGACTTCTGGCTGAAACTCAAGATGTTATACATTTGCCTACATATTTAATGCTGTACTCAAGTTCCCAAGACTTCTCTGATGGATTTTTTATTTGTGAGTCTGGGTATTTCTTCCTCCTATAAATGGTTATTTCTCTACACAGATACACGTGGGAGAATATTTAATTAGAACTGAAAATGTTTTGAGCGTGTTAAGTACAATCTAAGTGATAAGTATCATGATCTTTAAATGCTACAATAAGCATTATAATACATGCCTAATTCACTGATGAGCACTTGGCATGTCTTTGACAAATTCTTAATAAATTGCTCAAAAGAGCCCTTTAGAAAGTGTCATTTCACACTATATAACTCTACCTCTGATATTTCTCAACCTTGTCTATCTGCAGAAATGGGAAATTCTCTTGAACATTTTTCTTAACTGATTCTGATTTATGGCTTTCGGTGAAAACTCCCAGGGACTTGTTGCAATATACTGTAAATGAAATCTGCTAGCTACACAATTTGAAAAGTGAAGGCTGTAGTCTCCAAGTTTTCGAAAGCAGCCCATTTCACCTAGACAATGAATTATGGGATCCATAAGTACACAGAAAGCATGAATCCTGCACTCAGTATGTATCTTCAAGGGAAAAGCTGTATGAATTGAACAAAGACTAGCTGTGGTCTGGATGTCATCTGGAGGGTATTAAGAGAAGATTTTTAGCAATTTAGTTGATTGTTAGTGTTAGGGGCAGGGGTTCCTTAGCATAAAATCATTCGATAAATTCTCACTCCGCCCAGATCTCAGACTTTGCAATTAAATTTGGGTGTAAGTAGAAGATGTTTTGGAAAATTAATTAAAAATGTAAAAATGCATTAATTTAGAAAAGTCTACATCTGCATAGCAATTCACGTTGCTTGAAAGTGGGGAAAAAAGCAACACTGGTTTTGGCGGGATCATTTATCTCCTACTATATGCCCCAGGCAAGGTGTTCTAACTGAAAATATTTCATGGTTAGACTTTAATTCCAATCTTCTATATCTGCATTAAAATATCTGAAAAGATTAAAGACACTCTGATGAGAAAATTGAAGGTCAGAAAGAGGAGAAACACACTGGTAGTGAGGGGACCTGGCTCACTGACTTTTTAAAAATAAGCTTTTTATTTTGGAATAATTTTAGATTTATAAAAAATTCACCAAGATAACAGAGTTCCCATAAACCTACTGCTTTAACCTACTGTTTGTATCTTATGTAATCATTGTAGATTTGTCAAAACTAAGAAATTAACATTGGCACATTGCTATTAACTGAACTCCAGACTTTACTCACATTTTATTTGTTTTCTTTTTGTTTTTTCATTAATGCCATTTTTTGTTGTTGTTGTTGTTGTTTTTGTTTTTGTTTTTTGTTTTTGCTGATCCAGGATCCCATTCAAGACCCCACATTGCATTTTATTGTCATGCTGCCTAGTCTCCTCTGGTCTGAGACAGTTTCTTCCTCTTTCCTTGTTTGTAATGACCTTGAGAGTTTTAAGGAGTACTGGTCAGGTGTTTTGTATAGTGTCCCTCAGTTTGAATTTGTCTTACTGGTTTTGCCATGATTAGACTGGGGTTATGGGTTTTGGGGAAGAACACCGTAGAGGTGGAATGCCTTCCCATCCCATCATGTCATGCTATCCTGCTTTCAACAGGACTTATCACTGGCAATGTTAACCTTGATCTCTTGGTTAAGGTAACATCTGTCAGGTTTCTGGGGCCACATTTTGGATCGTTGGTAAAGAGTGTGGCAATTGATTAGTGATGGCTGCCATGAGCATAGAACTGGATAATAGTGACACTCACAGCAAGTATTTGTCATTCTTAGCTTGTATATTAGACTGCCACTTTTTGCAGATAAAGAAACAGATTCAGTTAGGAGAATTTCATGTCAGTGTACCTGTGGCTCAGCTATCCATATTCTATGGATAACATTTAAAAACCAAATATTTGTTGAACATCTATAACATGCAAGGGCGATATTTATCATTCTCATTAACAGACTGAGAGAATATTGAGGCTTAAGAGGAGACTTAAGAGATAATCCATTTTCCTCATTATTATTTTTTGAATAATAATATTTCAATAATATTTCAAGAAGTCACAATTACTGCATGAAGCATATGAGCCTAGGAGGCTGAGATTGGAATCTTATCTCCCGGCTGCTTTAGTATGTGGAGGCCCTGTTCATATCTATTACTGTTCTTATATGAGTTACTAAAGGCAAAATACCTATGGGAGTCTATGGTATGGTCTCCTTCAGGAGGTCATTGAAATCAGCACTTTGCAAAGTGCAAGAGAATGATGCATCAAAACATTTCTCTCTAGCTCACCAAAACATTTTTGGTTGTTGGGTATAAATGGATAGTTTTTGCAAACAACTGTGCACTTTCAAAAATTTACTTGTGTGAGAACAGTTTAGTGGGTACCAGCCATTTATCAGGCACTGAGCTAGATGCTGGCTCTATGTTGATGAATAAAGTAGATACAGTCTCTACCCAAGGACAATGTATACTCTAGTGGAGTACACAGTTGTAAAATAAGCTAAAATAGTAATATAAGTACACAACATGAAAGATGCTGTGAAGGAAACAAACATGGAGTGTTAACAAAATAAGGAAGGGAAAGGAACTTAATTAGGATGATCAGGGGTGACTTACCTGAGAAAGTTCTGCTCACACCGAGAAGGAAGGAACCTTGAAAACTGTCTGAGTCAGAGGGGCTGGTCTACATAGAGTCTCTGAAAGAGAAGACAGGGCGACAAGTCTGAGGAACTGGAAAAGGCCTGCAAGGCTGGATTTTAGGAAACAGTAGAGTACCAGATTTTTAAAAAGTGTTTATATATTTTTGAGAGAGAGAACATGCGTGTGCAAGCAGTGAAAGGGCAGGGAGAGAGAGAGAGAGAGAGAGAGAGAGAGAGAGAGAGAGAATCCCAAGCAGGCTCCATGTTGTCAGCGCAGAGTTCAAAGTGGGGCTTGATCCTGTGAACCATGAGATCATGACCTGAGCCAACATCAAAGTCAAATGCCTAACCATCTGAGTCACCCAGACACCCCTAGAGTACCAGATTTGTCAGCATACTACCCATACCTTAGTCCTCCTGGCTTTCCCTTGGCATGCTGGGTCAACACACTGGGCAGGCTAGAGGGGCCAGAGAATTGATGTCCTGGGATTTGTTCTCAACTTCTGGCTACTGGTAGCTGGTAGATGAAATTCCCAGCCTCCTGCCCCTTGGGAAGGATTATTGCCAAGAGGCATAGTCTGTGCTCTCCCTGTCTTTCAGGAGTCCTCAGGGGGATTGAACCTCAGTCCATTGTGATAAGCTGCTTGATCACCTACCTTTTATTGACTTCCTTCCTTCACTGCCTTCCGTCCCCATTCCCACATCATTCCTTTTCCAAATAAACTACTTGGACTCACATCCTTATTTCAGAGTCTCATTTGGAGGGTGGTATAAGCTGAAGTTGGAGATGTAGCAGAGGCTGGACCATACAGCACTTTGTAGGCTTTGTAAAGAAGTTTGAATTCATTCTAAGTGCAGTAGGAAGTAACTGAACGCTCTTAAGGGAAATCTGACTTGATCAGATTTAGGTTTTAAAAAGGATACTCTGAAATATAGGTTAGCCTTCAAATCAGGGATTTAGAAGACATCTTACAGATAATCTATTTGAACCCTTACTATAGGAAAAGACAGTGAGATGTTTAGAAGTAGTGACTTTCCCAAAGCCACACAGTGGTAGAGATAAGGCTACCATGAGTGAGATCTCATGACCCAGGTCTTCTAACTGTTTAGGACTCAGCAGTGGCTCTTTGTCTCCGATAACCTCTTAGAGCAATGTCATCCAAGACAGAATTTGTTAAGAAAAAGCAACATGAATTTTGAATTCAACATTGTGCTGCAGAGGACTGCATGAGATAATTACCATTCCATGTAAGACAGTTGAAAGCAGGGGAGAAAAATAGTTAAGACATTGGCTCAGTTATTAAGTATCAAAGACACAGAAGATTTTTACTTTGTGATAAGTAACAGGATAGAGCATAAGAACCATTTGCAAATATTTGTAAAGGTGCAGACAGTGAAGAGGGAGAGAAATTACTTAGCATACTTAAAACAGTGGAGAAAAACTGAAAGTAATGAGGTGGAACAAAAGGGAAATATTATTAGCTGAAGAGTAGAGAAGTATCTTTTCAGTGAGAACCAGTCAGTTGTGTTTACACACAAACCCAACTGTCTGAGTGAACCTTTGGTCGTGTTAGAAATGAAAAGAAGGAGAAGGAGAAGAAAAAGGAGAAGAAGATGGAGATGAAGACGAAGAAGAAGAAGACAATGAAGAAGAGAAGAAGAAGACGACGATGAAGAAGAAGGAGAAAGAAGGATAAGAAGATGATGAAGAAGTAGAAAGAGAAGAAGGAGAAGAAGAAGAAGATGACGATGAAGGAGAAGATGACGATAATGAAGGAGGAGGAGGAGGAGGAGGAGGAGGAGGAAGAAGAAGAAGAAGAAGAAGAAGAAGAAGAAGAAGAAGAAGAAGAAGAAGAAAATGACGATGAAGGAGATGAAGACGATGATGATGAAGGAGAAGAAGGAGGAAGAAGAAGATGATGAAGGAGAAGACAACGATGATGAAGGAGAAGAAGGAGAAAAGAAGAAGAAGAAGGAGGAGGAGGAGGAGGAAGAGGAGGAGGAGGAGGAGATGATGATGGAGAAGAAGGGGAAAGAAGAAGAAGAAGAAGAAGAAGAAGAAGAAGAAGAAGAAGAAGAAGGAGGAGGAGGAGAAGGGGACGATGATGGAGAAGAAGGGGAAAGAAGGAGAAGGAGAAGAAGGAGGAGGAAGAGGAGGAGGAGGAGGAGGAGGAGGAGGAGGAGGAGGAGGAGGAGGAGGAGGAAAGTGGAAAGGGGGATTAGACAGCTTTGCACCAGCACACATCTCTTCTGTTTCTTGAAATTATTTTCTCTTATGCCCCACTTTCCAAACACATGTACCATAGTTTGAAACACAAGTGTTTTACAGTGGAAGATGTGTAATGAAGTTTGGTCAGTTTTAGGATTGACCAAGTCAGATTTCTTTTGCATCAAGCAGAGATGGATACATAATTGGCCTGCACACCACTGTTCTCTAATTATGTTTCACTTGCTGATTATGGCATTAAGAGAGAATACATTAGCGTTGTTACTCATTTTTACCATGGTGTAACATTTCTGTGATTTTAAACTGCAAAAGAAAGGGTCAAGGTTACCGAAATACTGAATTGTCACTGGAAGATATAAATTTCCAGTGTGACTTTGAGTGGTTAAGATTAAATTAAAACAAAACAAAGTAAAACAACCCCAAGGCAATTGTTTTACCTAAGTTGTTTTCAGTGGATTTAAGTGGCTATTATTGCATATGATTCACTGGTAATTGAGGGTATTTTTTCTTATTTTATTTGGGTTTGTTGGATATGCCAAGGCTAATAATTTCACAACCTATTAAGGCAACTGCTATCTGACCATACAAGAAAAAACAAAACAAAACCAAAAACCAAAACAAAACACAACAGTCCTCCTGGGCCTTCAGTGTGGGGGGTTCCTCTGAGGATAAAATGTTACAGATGGGTCTATGCCAACTGACCTTCATCCCTGTGTTTTTCTGAGTATCATCACTGAATATAATTTCTTACACTGTTTGCTTTGTCCTCAGTTAAGAGCCAGCAAAATAGCTGCTATAATTATATCTCCTTAAGATGATGCCCATTTGATTGAAGGCTGGGCTGAAAATATACTCTACATTATCATATGAAAAAGCCACATAAAAAGCCCTGAATTCATACTGCAGGGTGAACCCTGGTCCTAGTGATTCCAAATGAAGCGACAAAGTGCAAAAGGGGTTAGAGCACTTATTTGACCACAGACCCACTGAAATATCACTTTGATGAATGCAAACACATTTATTAGCATCTGCACTGAGAGATGTTTCATGTCACTGTCCCAGTGAAGGCTGTTTTAGCTGTAAAGAGAAGAAACCCACACCCAGATGGCTTAAGCCAGAAAGGGAATTTACTAGAAGTACACAGGGGTATGGGACAGAATACACCAGGGGCCAAGATAGTTGACAAAACTATCCAGAATCAAGGTTGATTCTTTTAGTTTCCCTCTGGGATCATGTGGTCTCTCATTTGTCTCTGCCTTTCTCTTTGTAACACCCTCACTCTCTTGCCGAGGCTCCTTGCTTCTTCTCTCTTCACGTGTCTCTCCTGCAGCCTTGCTTTGTGACACCTTAGTTGCAGCCACATGGGCAACCTTGGATTAGCATCCTTCGGTTAGTTCTGGGAGATGCAATCTGAGAAGTAGTTAGGGTCATGTCCTCTCCTGGTCTACACAGTGGTGGCTGTGGGACACTATTTGTGTCCTCCAAACATGGCTGCCAGGGCTCAAGCCTGTGGATAAGGGTAGTTCTGTGAGAAGAGGGGTTGTGGTAGAAAAGATGATTACTACAATTATCTTCAGATGATAACCCATGTATTCCTTTATTCATTCACTCCACGAATATTTATCGAGTGCTGACTATGTGCCAGGCACTGGGGATACAGAAAAGAACAAAGATTCACTGAGAGAACAAAGCAGACACAATCCTTGACCTCGTGGAACATTCTGGAATAGTGAGCCAAAAATAAATAAATAAATAAATAAATACATACATACATACATACATACATACATACATACATATATTAGGGAGATAAGAAGGTGATTAGGACTATGAAGCAAAATAAATTGGGAAGGGGAAAGAGGAGAGCCAGGAGGTTGGGGAAGGTGTGATTTTTAAGGGTTTGGTCAGGAATGCATCACTAAGAAGGTACTTTTTGAGCAAAGCCCTGAAGAAAGCAACTAAGGAAATTGTTGCTAAGGTATTGGATGCTTCATTCTGAGTTTATTTTTATTAACCGCCCCCCCACCAACAGAAGCAGAAGATGATGATTTAAAATGTTCTTTCCCCCTTTGAAGTTCATTGTAGACGTCTCTTTTTCTAGGAAGTAGGGACAGTCCTGTTAAATCAACATTTATATTTGCCAGATATCTCAAGTGTCTGTAATTAGGGATCCCAGTTACAAATCGTGTTTCCTTGTATTTCAAAATTAAATAATGGACAATGCCAATATTAGTTGGAGAAAATAAAGCAAACAAACAGACATGGTCTGAGTTTCACCCTTGAAGAAGGGAGCGGTGAAGTCATGTGAATCCAGCCAGCCTGGACCTTGAAATCAGCAGGTATTGAGATTATGTCAGGAAAGTTCTGCCCACTGGTTGTGGGAAGAAAGAGCTGAGTAGGGGGAAGATTGATTGGACAGGTTATTCTCCAGGGTATTTACAGTCAAATGCATCTAGGTAAGGAACAGTTGTATATTTTAATGGCTTCTGTTCAGTTATTATTTAACAGGCGATGAAAGCTTGAGCAAAGTAAAAATTCTCAAATCTTGATGGCCGTGTGTCTGTGTGGTTACCACTTTCCCCACTTTAGAACTGGATGATGGCACATCCATGTTAATAGCAGCATTATTCACAGTAGCTAAGAGGGGGAAGCAACCCAAAAGTCCATCAATAAAGAACATGGGTATGTATGACAATGGGAATATTATTCAGTCTTAAAAAGGAAGGAAATTCTGACACCTGCTACCACATGGATGAGCCTTGAAGACATGATTCTAAGTGAAATAAACCAGACACAAAAAGACAAATATTGTATAATCTCACTTATATGAGGTGTCCAAAGTAGATCAGATTCCTTGAAGCAGAAAGTAGAAGTGTAGTTACCAGCAAAAAGGGGAGTTGCCATCCACCAGATAGAATACGAGTTTCAGTTTTGCATCATGAAAAAGTTCTGGAAATGGATTTCACAACACTGTGAATATAGTTAACACTCTTGAGCTGTGCACTTAAAATGGTTTGTGTTATGTGTTTTGTTTTGTTTTGTTTACCACAATTAAAAAAAAAAAGGCAGACAGACCACACCACCCCACAGTGAATCCCGCCCCTAGGAGAGGGGAAGAGAAGGCACACACCAGTCTGACTGTGGCCCCAGCGGTGGGCTGGGGCAGACATCAGGTCTGACTGTGGCCCCTCCCACCAATGCAAGTTATTCAAGACAGCATAGGGGAAGTGCCCCGCATTCCCACACCACTCCAGGGACTATCCAAAATGACGAAACGGAAGAATTCCCCTCAGAAAAACGTCCAGGAAATAACAACAGCTAATGAACTGATCAAAAATGATTTAAACAATATAACAGAAAGTGAATTTAGAATAATAGTCATAAAATTAATCGCTGGGCTTGAAAACAGTATAAAGGACATCAGAGAATCTCTTGCTACAGAGATCAAGGGACTAAGGAACAGCCAGGAGGAGGTAAAAAATGCTATCAACGAGTTGCAAAATAAAATGGAGACAACTACGGCTCAGATTGAAGAGGTAGAGGAGAGAATAGGTGAACTAGAAGATAAAATTATGGAAAAAGAAGAAGCTGAGAAAAAGAGAGATAAAAAAATCCAGGAGTATGAGGGGAAAATTAGAGAACTAAGTGATGCACTAAAGAGAAATAATATACACATAATTGGTATTCCAGAGGAGGAAGAGAGAGGGAAAAGTGCTGAAGGTGTACTTGAAGAAATAGTAGTTGAGAACTTCCCGGATCTGGGGAAGGAAAAAGGCATTAAAATCCAAGAGGCACAGAGAACTCCCTTCAGACATAACTTGAATTGATCTTCTGCACCACATATCATAGTGAAACTGGAAAAATACAAGGATAAAGAGAAAATTCTGAAAGCAGCTAGAGATAAACGTGCTCTAACATATAAAGGGAGACCTATAAGACTCGTGACTGATCTCTCTACTGAAACTTGGCAGGCCAGAAAGGAATGGCAGGAGATCTTCAATGTGATGAACAGAAAAAATAGCAGCCTAGAATATTTTATCCAGCAAGTCTGTCATTTAGAATAGGAGAGATAAAGGTCTTCCCAAATGAACGAAAACTAAAGGAATTCGTCACCACTAAACCAGCCCTACAAGAGATCCTAAGGGGGATCCTGTGAGACAAAGTACCAGAGACATCTCTACAAGCATGAAACCTACGGACATCACAATGACTCTAAACCCATATCTTTCTATAATAACACTGAATGTAAATGGACTAAATGCGCCAACCAAAAGACATAGGGTATCAGAATGGATAAAAAAACAAGACCCATCTATTTGCTGTCTACAAGAGACTCATTTTAGACCTGAGGACACCTTCAGATTGTGAGTGAGGGGATGGAGAACTATTTATAATGCCACTGGAAGCCAAAAGAAAGCTGGAGTAGCCATACTTATATCAGACAAACTAGACTTTAAATTAAAGGCTGTAACAAGAGATGAAGAAGGGCATTATATAATAATCACAGGGTCTATCCATTAGGAAGAGCTAACAATTATAAATGTCTATGCACCGAATACAGGAGCCCCCAAATATATAAAACAATTACTCACAAACAAGCAACCTTATTGATAAGAATGTGGTAATTGCAGGGGGCTTTAACACTCCACTTACAGAAATGGATATATAATCTAGACACACGGTCAATAAAGAAACAAGGACCCTGAATGATACATTGGATCAGATGGACTTGACAGATATATTTAGAACTCTGCATCCCAAAGCAACAGAATATACTGTCTTCTCGAGTGTACATGGAACATTCTTCAAGATAGATCACATACTGGGTCACAAAACAGCCCTTCATAAGTATACAAGAATTGAAATCATACCATGCATACTTTCAGACCACAATGCTATGAAGCTTGAAATCAACCACAGGAAAAAGTCTGGAAAACCTACAAAAGCATGGAGGTTAAAGAACACCCTACTAAATAATGAATGGGTCAACCAAGCAATTAGAGAATAAATTAAAAAATATATGGCAACAAATGAAAATGAAAATACAACAATCCAAACACTTTGGGATGCAGCAAAGGCAGCCCTGAGAGGAAAATACATTGCAATCCAGGCCTATCTCAAGAAACAAGAAAAATCCCAAATACAAAATCTAACAGCACACCTAAAGGAAATAGAAGCAGAACAGCAAAGGCAGCCTAAATCTAGCAGAAGAAGAGAAATAATAAAGATAAGAGCAGAAATAAACAATATAGAATCTAAAAAAACTGTAGAGCAGATCAACGAAACCAAGAGTTGGTTTTTTGAAAAAATAAACAAAATTGATAAACCTCTAGCCAGCCTTCTCAAAAAGAAAAGGGAGATGACCCAAATAGATAAAATCATGAATGAAAGTGGAATTATTACAACCAATCCCTCAGAGATACAAGCAATGATCAGGGAATACTATGAAAAATTATATGCCAACAAACAGGACAACCTGGAAGAAATGGACAAATTCCTAAACACCCACACGCTTCCAAAACTCAATCCAGAGGAAATAGAAAGCTTGAACAGACCCATAACCAGCGAAGAAATTGAATCAGTCATCAAAAATCTCCCAACAAATAAGAGTCCAGGACCAGATGGCTTCCCAGGGGAGTTCTACCAGACGTTTAAAGCAGAGATAATACCTATCCTTCTCAAGCTATTCCAAAAAATAGAAAGGGAAGGAAAACTTCCAGACTCATTCTATGAAGCCAGTATTACTTTGATTCCTAAACCAGACAGAGACCCAGTAAAAAAAGAGAACTACAGGCCAATATCCCTGATGAATATGGATGCAAAAATTCTCAATAGGATACTAGCAAATCGAATTCAACAGCATATAAAAAGAATTATTCACCATGATCAAGTGGGATTCATTCCTGGGATGCAGGGCTGGTTCAACATTCACAAATCAATCAACATGATACATCACATTAATAAAAGAAAAGATAAGAACCATATGATCCTGTCAATGGATGCAGAAAAGGCCTTTGACAAAATCCAGCACCCTTTCTTAATAAAAACCCTCGAGAAAGTTGGGATAGAAGGAACATACTTAAAGATCATAAAAGCCATTTATGAAAAGCCCACAGCTAACATCATCCTCAATGGGGAAAAACTGAGAGCTTTTTCCCTGAGATCAGGAACACGACAGGGATGTCCACTCTCACCGCTGTTGTTTAACATAGTGTTGGAAGTTCTAGCATCAGCAAACAGACAACAAAAGGAAATCAAAGGCATCAAAATTGGCAAAGATGAAGTTAAGCTTTCACTTTTTGCTGATGACATGATATTTATTATACATGGAAAATCCGATAGACTCCACCAGAAGTCTGCTAGAACTGATACATGAATTTAGCAAAATTGCAGGATACAAAATCAATGTACAGAAATCAGTTGCATTCTTATACACTAATAATGAAGCAACAGAAAGACAAATAAAGAAACTGATCCCATTCACAACTGCACCAAGAAGCATAAAATACCTAGGAATAAATCTAACCAAAGATGTAAAAGATCTGTATGCTGAAAACTATAGAAAGCTTATGAAGGAAATTGAAGAAGATATAAAGAAATGGAAAAACATTCCATGCTCATGGGTTGGAAGAATAAATATTGTCAAAATGTCAATACTACCCAAAGCTATCTACACATTCAATGCAATCCCAATCAAAATCGCACCAGCATTCTTCTCGAAACTAGAACAAGCAATCCTAAAATTCATATGGAACCACAAAAGGCCCCAACTAGCCAAAGTAATTTTGAAGAAGAAGACCAAAGCAGGAGGCATCACAATCCCAGACTTTAGCCTCTACTACAAAGCTGTAATCATCAAGACAGCATGGTATTGGCACAAAAACAGACACATAGACCAATGGAATAGAATAGAAACCCCAGAACTAGACCCACAAACGTATGGCCAACTAATCTTTGACAAAGCAGGAAAGAATATCCAATGGAAAAAACACAGTCTCTTTAATAAATGGTGCTGGGAGAACTGGACAGCAACATGCAGAAGAATGAAACTAGATCACTTTCTCACACCATTCACAAAAATAAACTCAAAATGAATAAAGGACCTGAATGTGAGACAGGAAACCATCAAAACCCTAGAGAAGAAAGCAGGAAAAGACCTTTCTGACCTCAGCCATAGCAATTTCTTACTTGACACATCCCCAAAGGCAAGGGGATTAAAAGCAAAAATGAAATACTGGGACCTTATGAAGATAAAAAGCTTCTGCACAGCAAAGGAAACAACCAACAAAACTAAAAGGCAAACAATGGAATGGGAAAAGATACTTGCAAATGACATATCGGACAAAGGGCTAGTATCCAAAATCTATAAAGAGCTCACCAAACTCCACACCCGAAAAACAACCCAGTGAAGAAATGGGCAGAAAACATGAATAAACACTTCTCTAAAGAAGACATCCGGATGGCCAACAGGCACATGAAAAGATGCTCAACGTCGCTCCTCATCAGGGAAATACAAATCAAAGCCACACTCAGATATCACCTCACGCCAGTCAGAGTGGCCAAAATGAACAAATCAGGACACTATAGATGCCGGAGAGGATGTGGAGAAACGGGAACCCTCTTGCACTGTTGGTGGGAATGCAAATTGGTGCAGCCACTCTGGAAAACAGTGTGGAGGTTTCTCAAAAAATTAAAAATAGACCTACCCTATGACCCAGCAATACACTGCTAGGAATTTACCCAAGGGATACAGGAGTACTGATGCATAGGGGCACTTGTACCCCAATGTTTATAGCAGCACTCTCAACAATAGCCAAATTATGGAAAGAGCTTAAATGTCCATCAACTGATGAATGGATAAAAAAATCGTGGTTTATATACACAATGGAGTACTACGTGGCAATGAGAAAGAATGAAATATGGCCCTTTGTAGCAACATGGATGGAACTGGAGAGTGTTATGCTAAGTGAAATAAGCCATACAGGGAAAGACAGATACCATATGTTTTCACTCTTATGTGGATCCTGAGAAACTTAACAGAAACCCATGGGGGAGGGGAAGGAAAAAAAAAAAAGAGGTTAGAGTGGAAGAGAGCCAAAGCATAAGAGACTCTTAAAAACTGAGGACAAACTGAGGGTTGATAGGGGGTGGGAGGGAGAGGAGGGTGGGTGATGGGTATTGAGGAGGGCACCTTTTGGGATGAGCACTGGGTGTTGTATGGAAACCAATTTGACAATAAACTTCATATATGAAAAAAAAAAAGAAGGATATTGGGATAAAAAGATAGGAGGAAATTGACAGCATTGTGGAGCAGCTGTACCAGTCCTTGACTGCCCATCTCCAGACTTCTTGCTGTGTAGTTTTTTTAAAAAAAGACCTACCCAGTCATTTTATTAAAAATAAAAGTAGATCATGGGTCCCTAAAGCTCACTTCCCTCCATCAGCTGGTCTTAAAATTTGGGTCCCCATTTGTCTGTCAGTCCCCAGAAATTTTAGCCAATCTGGACCACTTAGGAAGCCTTGTGCAGCCCAGTCTCCCAGACTCACCTTCCATCTTCTCCATCAGACTTTGTTGATACCATTATTTTGGGACAATTTTCCCATTCTGCATGTACATATTTCTTATGGTACTCAACTCTTCCTGTCTTGTATTGGAATTTAGGTATAAATATTTTCTCTCCAATTGTACTGTGAGTTCTTTGAAGTCAGGGAACATGATTTAAAAGTTACTGTATCTTCCATGGCACCATCAAAGTGCCAGGCACATAGCAAGTGTTTGGAATGCAAATAAGCAAAACCAAAAACATGGTCAGGGTTTTCAATCAAAGCTGAAATGGAAATGAATGAGCTTCTTAATAACACTCAATTGATTCCATTATTTTATTTTCAAGTCTGGATATATGGCATGTTGATATGAATCAAATAGAAGTCTCTGGGGTCATATTAAGGAAGAAATTCACTGAAGCCAAGTGGGTCAATTGCTTGGTTGTTCTGAATCATTAGCTAGTTAAGACCACTAACATAGAACTGATCATTTTTCCATATGGCATTTTCATCATATAGACCATAAGTTTGTAATTTCTTATGATATGAAAACCTCTGTTTTTAATGTTAATTTTATGAAAGTAGTACTTTTGTGTCTGGGGATGGAGAAAACACACAAAAATAACACAACTCTGACTAATTCAGTGATGCTTTAAATATCTCTCATATCTTATTAGTCATACACCTTCTACATATATTTGAAAAACAGCAGAATTTGATTGTGTGATGCATAATATTTACTCCAACAGGTAATGCACTTAGTACATATAGATTTTCAGAGCTCTTTCCAATGGAACCATTGATATAAATCCCAACTGACTAATAAATATCTATCAGAGGTCTAGCTTTCACACAGCAAAAAAGAGAACTGGATCCCATTTCAACAACTTCCAGCTAAATGTATTACTTTTCTTATCTACCTTCTCTGGGCAGGATATGAAGTCTTGCCCTCATAATACTCAGGGGAATCCTTTACTCATGGTTGTCCCCACTTTCTATAGTGAAACATAGATGGTTTACTAAGAGTTCACATAAAGAACACGTGTCCAGCCAACTACAAATAATTTCATGACAACTAGACGGTATCTGGTATTAACGGCCAAGGCCTTCTTGCTCTGACATGCCTGCCTTTTGTTCTTATCTGACATCTACTTTTATCACACCGATCCTCCTCTGTGCATTATACCAGCCCAAATCCGTTAGTCTGAGTTTAGGGCCACTTCTTCACGGAGGCCTTGCTTCCTCCCAGCCTGGTAGGCTTCTGCTTTTCTAACGTCATGATTGCACTCATAATTCCAACCATCAGGATGGTCTGCCACAGACAGCAGAGATTTAGTTTTGTACATGTCTGTGTCCTTAGCACATACTAGCTGGTCAATACACATTTGTTCAAAAAATTAATGAATACCCTTGGTGTTTGACATTGAGCTCTCTATATTGGGCTGATCAGTTAATTGCAGAGGAATCTCAACTTCCCTCCAAAAATTACTCAAAAGTCAGAACTAAGATGTAGTCTGTATCAATTGTATTTGCCTAATACACCAATGTCTGTTCTTTTTTGTGACTGTCCATATTTAATGCAAATGTGGAAATCTATTCATGTATTCTTTAATGTGTGATCTGAAAAAAGTGTCCCATCCCTCTTTACTGCTGCACAGCTATTTTGCAATAGCTATTGATGCTTATTTCCTAGAATTTGAGTCCTATGAGTGCAAGGACCTTGTTTACCCGGCTTCTGTGATGTTCCTATAATAGTACATGGCAGGCCCCAGAGAAATACTTCTTGTATGACTGAATGACTGTTGACTGACTGACTAATATAATTGTTGGGAAGAGGGTTATGACATGGGATGTGATTAAAATGCTCCACACAGAGGAGTGGGAAGTAGACTAGCTACCCCCACCCATTGCCTTTAGCATTGGCCAGATGGCATAGGAAGACCCATGTTTGATTCATGGATTTGCCTTGCTTTCCAAACGGACTCATTTTTCTTAAGGAAATCTCGAACTCCTTACATTCGAACCCCCCTCATATCTAATGTGTTATTCCCTGGACACTGGATTTTCTGTCTTGTTCCACTTCGAGTTCAGAGAGAGAAACAAATTGAGCCTTGCAGGGACCTGGACACACACAAAAATGTGTATTTACTGCTCCTCATATTACCCTCATCAGCACTGTGGATTGTTGAGGAGGATAAATGAAGACATTATGGTTCAGGTTTGATCTCATTCCCCATTTGCATTCCCTAACAAAGAACAAGTCTGTGTTTCACTGTGATTGTATAATAGGAAGTAAAGGACTGTGGCTTATGTTACTTGGAGTTGATTTAAATTTTTATGAACCTGATACCTCTGAAAGGCAATAATCAAAATGAAACCATGGTAATTATTTTCATTTGAAAACATCAGAATGGTACCTCATTACATTCCGGTGAGTGACTCAAGAAGTATGGGAAGGAGAAGCATAAACTCCATTTTGAAAATACATTTCGTAAAATATTCAGCAAAGTCATGGAAGGAAGTACAAAGCCAGAGGTGACAATTTTCAATCAATATTCCAAATTCTTTTAATTAAGGATGTCTTGGGATTGCAGACTGTGCCGGGACATACATATGTATCTATAATAAACAAGATGTATTTTGCAGAAATGGATTTGGGTTTTGGCATCGGCTTGATAGGGAGATCAAAGCACTAGCTGGCATTAGAAGGATTTAGATACATTTGTCATAGGCAGCTGTTATGCTAATCTCATTTATGCAGTTGTCAGCTGATAGGCTCTGATGAGCCAGCTGAGTGGGAAAATCATTATTCCATCCCTATTGTGATAAGTGTTATTTATTACTGTCAAATGGTATTAATGTTTGATTCAAAGATGGGGAGTGGGCACCATCTACATGAAGTTCATCCATTCATGGTCAACTGCAACAAAAGGAATCGCTGAATTCCAGCCAAACGAACTTCATTTCTGGGTGAAAAAAGAATAATGGATTTAATTTGCATATGTTTTAAAAGGGTAATGAAGTAATATGATGTTTATCTTGGTTGAAGAGTGGTAATTTTCATTGGCGGGACTCCAGCCTCGTTGGAGCCATTGTGAGGCATTTACTGTTGGGTTGGTGTGGAAGGACTTTTCAAAGCAGCAGGTGCATTGGGGGTTGGGGGGGGGGCAAGATGATTTATTCATTAGGCCAAAAATGAGCAATCTGGACATCTATTTTTTTCTTCATCTTCCTCAGAAATGTATTTATAACTAAATCCCCTCTCTTTTCCCCCATGATGGTGATATCCCTTGATTTTCACATTCCTTTTGTGGCCTTTGACAATTTAATTATGTGAAATCCCTAACCCGTCACTCATGTCATTTCTGTTCTCCTTTTGTTATGATCAGATTTGCGGTTTCCACTCCATCTAAACTGGTATCTGTACAGGCCTGGTGTTTTGGAATGGGGTGTTGCTCTCTAGCTAGGAGACAGTTAAGGATGGCTACCAATGGCTGGGGGTTTGTTCTTAAGCATTTTGTTAAATTAACTGCTCAGCTGAGCTCTGAGTTGTTAAAAATGATTCCCCTCTGTTTGGAGACTTGCAGAGAGCTGTCCCCCTTCCAATACAGCTGCATTGGTTAATGCCGCTTTGGATTATTTTTCTTGTGTTAAAAATACAGATAACCTAATTATAGCGCCTCCCCAGTTCCCAAACGCCTCACTTAATGACTCATTAGTGCACTGAGAACACTTTCCATCGCTTGCTAAATAATATTCTGTTTCTGAGGACTTCATTTTCTTTTTTCGTATTTTCTCTGAAGAAAAAAAGTTTGACTCAACATATTTCAGAGCCTTTAGATTTTGCTGATTGGCTATATTTCTATAACAAGCTGGTCACTTTTCAGGATCCAGCTTCTCTATTCTTTTTGGGTTGATAACAATGGAGCCAGATGCCTTTGTTCAGTGAGGAGAAGACATGGGTCACAAGAGTTTTGTAAATCCTGGAACTCAAAGAAAACTGTCTTCCTGCTCACCCGGTATTTAATGTAGCTTTACTGGGATTCAGAATCTTCCATTGTATGACTTAATCCACCATGTTTCCCCAGAAGCCAACAAAATGCCTGGCCCAGAAGGCCCTCAAAAAATATTTGTTGAAAAAAATGAATGGACCTTAGAAAGCTCACAGCTTCATTCAAGAGTTGGCAAATTTTTTCTGTAAAGGATCAGATAGTAAATATCTTAGGCTTTTTGGGCCATGTGGTCTTTGTTGCAACAGTTCAACTGTTGTAAGGTAAAAGCAACCAAAGCCCAAACGTAAGTGAAAGGGCATGGCTTGCGTTCCAATAAATCTTTGTTTATGGATGCTAAAATTTGAATTTTATATAGTTTTCACATGCCATGAAATATTATTTTAATTTTGATTTTTTCCCAACTAAATTAAAAATGTAAACTTCATTCTTAGCTCATAGCCATACAAAGTGGATGGTGGACTAGATTTGATCTGCAGCCCATATCTGGCTGATATAAAGATAGTGAGGGTCACAAGGAATTCAAAGGATGGAGGGTTCAGATGGCTTCATGTAGGAGGCAGTCTTTTCACTGAGCACTGGGTCTGCAGAGAAGAGTGGGTTGCCATAGCATGGGTTTCCAGACACAGAGGAAACATCCAGAGAGCCACTGATTCCTGAGGATTATTTATGATTGTTACATTAAAGTGGGGAAATCACCCTGTTGCAGCGACAAGATAGAGAGTAAGTTTTTGAATGCTAATGTTCTTAGGGAACTTCTCACAGATGGGTGTGTTAAATGCCTAATCGAGCCTCTCCATTTAAGATCTGCAACCAGAGCAACATTAGGCCCTAAGAGCCTCTCCCAGCAAGTGGAGTCAATGGACTGCATGAGCAAAAGAACAGGTGTGACAAATTAATAAATACTGTCTTGAATGGGATCTGGCTCTTGGTGGCCTCCCTTGCTTCCTCCCCATCTGTCCTACATACACTTTTCACTCCAGTTTTCCCTGGATACCATGCTATCTCATACCTTTGCACATGCTGTTACCCTTTTTTTTTTTTTTTTTAACCAAGATACCTTTTTTTCACTTATTCCTTGAATGTGCACCAGGCTAATGAAGGTAAGATACATGGGTGAAGTGGACTGGGTGGGGTTTGGGACAAACTGGAGAGCACTCACTATGCCTAAAGAGGAGGCTACTGCTCAGTCTCAGTGAATTTTTAAAAATGTTTTATTTATTTTTGAGAGAGGGAGGGAGAGACATAGTGCAAGCAGGGGAGGGACAGGGAGAGAGAGACACACACACAGAATCTGAAGCAGGCTCCAGGCTCTGAGCTGTCAGCATAGAGCTCAACATGGGGCTTGAACCCCTGAACCGTGAGATCATGACCTGAGCTGAAGTTGGACCCTTAACCGACTGAGCCACCCAGGCGCCCCTCAGTGAATTTTTGTAATGCAGGGATGTGAGCTCTGTGCTGACAAGTTTTCGAATATTTTTCAGGGAAATGGGAAATGTGAATTTTTAAACATTAGCAACTGTTTAAACTACTAAAATACAGTTGAGGGTCAAATCTGATCTATGCCCCACTAGTTTGCTTCCTCTTGTCTAAGCCAATTCTCCCTCCTCCTCCTCCTTTAGAATTCTGCTCAAGGGTCTCCTCTTCCTTTGTGTTTTTGGGGTATGTTGTACCTATGACATGATGTCTTCTCATGTGGGCCATCACTCTGACTGGACTCCTCGGAGACCCCAACTGGATAATGGGGAGAGATGAGGATTACAAGGCACCAGGCTTAGCCCATTTGCTTTGGCCTCTTGTTACCACCGTGCCATCAGTTAAGTGACATGAAACTCACATATCATCAGATACAGAGATGATGATGTCAAGGAAACATTATAGCATCTCTTTATAGGTTCCACGAAAGCATGACATGAGTTTTAGTTCCAGAAAAGCTTGGCTTTCTCTAAACAACCTGTGTGGGTATGTGTGTGTGCATGTGTGTGTGTGTTCTCTGCTGTGGCCCTCAGGAAGTGCTCTGCCTTGTTTACCTCTTTCAAAGGTCAGCCTCTTCCAATGGAATGTTCATCTAACCATTGGCTCTCTTTTGTTTTCCTTTCATCTAAATTTGTCCTTCTGTTTGTTTTACACTTTTGTATTTCAAGTTTTTTTTTTTTTAAGAAAACTCAAATACTCTTTGTTGACATGACAGAGGATATAAATCAATAAATACAAATCACATTTAATTTTATACTGTTCTAGGCTATTCTCTGAGTTAGTCACAGAGATGGGGGAAAAGTGAGCATGCAGTGTTGTTTTCACCTTTCCTAGTTCACACTGGGCCTACCGGTACTGTTCTACGTATAAATACTTAATTAATATACGCTGAATGATGAATAGACAATGAGATATTTGATCATGTCAATCAATTTCCTTTAGATAATCCATTTAAAGTGGCAAATAAATTGATGAGGCAAACCACAATTTTCATTATTGAGAATGGAGATGGGTATTTGAGATCTAGCTTCTTTGCCATATTTATAATGTTATTGCTAGAGCTCTATACCAGAGCAGTTAACAAGAGTAAGTGTAAGACGACTGAAATTACATCACATTATAACTGACACTTCTAGGATTAATTTTACAACTTGTGATTTTAATTTTGGTGAAAATGTATTTAAAATTATCTCTTGTCACCATCTCTTATTAAACATAATGAAACTTGATGATATTCTAATAACATTAAACTGTTTTGGTAGTCATGGAGGTTGGTATTAAAAGACTATTCAAGCTAAGAAAATAGTGGATCATTTTTGAAAGAAAGAATTTGGGGAGGTTTGAGGAGCTGAGTATTTCATGCATCTCACACACTATATTATCACTGACACCAGCACGTAATTTAGAAGATATTCTACATGTTAGAAGAACCAGTGTGCAATTAATGGGGGGAAATCAAGGACATTTTAGCCAAGAAGGAAACAGGAAGAAAGCAGATCACATCACTGCAATTTGGTATCTATGTTCTGGGCTGATGTTTATTATTAGCAGGCCCCGAAAAATACTGGGTCTCCAAAACTTGGTAAATAAAACTAATGATGTAACCAAGTCATTGTGTTCATCTTTTTAGATCTTCCTTGTGTTCTTTTTTCCCTCCACTCCCTTACTTCCCTACTTCCTTTTCCCTCCTTGACTCAGGTGTCAAGTCCATGGCATGATCTTCCTCTTGGATTCACACTTTCCTGATGCCAGATGAGGGAAAAAGGGGATAGAATGATATTGCACAGAGGGAGAACTCTGATAACAGCTCTCATTTTTCCTAATGATAGAGTAATAGCTGGCCTGAAGGCTTGCTACATTCCCAAAATTTGCTAATTTGGGGGATTTATGTGTTTGGTACCTTCTTTTATGTGTTCAGTACCTTCTTTTATGTTCCTTTCAAGAAGCTTAAGGATTTTTCATAACATTCTTTTGACTCTCTTTTGGATCACTCCCTTCTCTGTCCTTAGCCTCATTCCCAAATATAAATTATGTTAATACAACAAACATGTTTTGAGCACTTCCTATATGTCAGATGTCTGCTGGGCATGGGAGATTGTGACCAGAATGAGCATCAATATTTACCATCTAGGAGCTCATTGTTTAGTGGGTAAAAAAGATAAGTCAAAAAAAAAAAAAAAAAAAAGATAAGTCAACCAATAATTCTAGGGTAGTCAGCTAGGTGTTATAAGAGCCCATGACCTGAATGCAAATAGGTAATGGAGGAAAGAATGATTGGAGAGTGTTTCAGAGGTGACATTTGAAATGGGCCCAGAAGTATCCTGGAAAAAAAGAGAGAAAAGCATTTCTGGGATAAGAAAAGCATGTATAAGGGGTGTCTGGCTGGTTCAGTCTGTAGAGCATGTGATTTGATCTCAGGGTGGTGAGTTCAAGCCCCACCTTGGGAACAGAGTTTGCTTAAAAAAAAAAAAAAAGTGTGCATAAGAGCAGCATGACCCCTCACAAATAGAGCTATGTAGAATGGAGGCAGAGGGAAGAGAAAACTGGTGGGTGGATGGAGGGAATCCAGGGAATCCAGGGAGCTAGGCTCATACCGTGGAAAGCCTTTGCTATGATGAGAACCTTTGATTTTATCCTATCAGTCAGGGGGGCAGTGGACATTTTAAATAATGGACCTGTGGCTATGGAGGACCACAGAAGATCAAGGAAAGGCCTAAGGCAAGACTAGATAGGAAACAACGTTGGCACAGACGAGGTGAGGGATGATAAGGATCCAATTAGACAATGGAAGGGGGAGTATATGTGAGAGACATTTAGGAGCTGGTATCGACCCTGAGGACTGATTAGACAGGAAGGGTGAGGCACAGGGAGGCATTGAGGGGATTCTGAAGCTACCAGATGCATTCATTCCATGATAAGATGGAACTGATGCCTGCTGACAACTCATGAGACCCAGATGTCTAGTGGAGATGGTGTCACACAGGGGAAGCACTACGGTTCATTCATTCACTCTCATCCATCCACCCATTCATCCCTTTATTCATCCAGCAAATATTAATTAGGAAATAATGCCTAGATTCCAGGATTCTTCCAGGCACAAAGAATATGCTACAAACACAGAAAAAAGATCAATAGCAAAAGATCTTTAAGGCTCACACCAGCACAGCTGCACACCTGTCACCTTCTCCCCTGTGAAGCAGGACCTGGAAGTGCATGTCATCTGTCCCCTGTCCTGTCCTAGGACCACTTAGAAGCTCGCTGAAGGATACATCATGGGCTGTGCAAGGGGCCAGGTGGCTGGCCAGGGGATGGGATGCAGATTGTCCTAGAGAGGAAAGAAATTCTTAGAACTAACTTTCTTTCTTTCTTTCTTTCTTTCTTTCTTTCTTTCTTTCTTTCTTTCTTTTTTTCTTTCTTTCTCTCTCTCTCTCTTTCTTTCTTTCTTTCTCTCTTTTTAAAGTTTATTTCTTTATTTTGAGGGAGATAGAGAGAGAGAGAGAGAGAGGCAGCACTGGCAGCACAAAGCCCGACATAGGGCTCGAATTCACAAATCGTGAGATCACAAGCTGAGTGGAAACCAAGGGTCATACGCTTAATGGACTGAGCCATCCAGGTGCTCCTGGAACTTTCTGAAGTAGCCTTTTTTTCTTTCACAAGTGCCTCCTTCACATGTGGGAATTTATATTCCCTCTATTTTATTTCCATATTTAATAAATGTTTTTATTTTAATTCCTCTCTTGAGCACTTTTATTTAAATACTTTCTACAATTTTTGTCCCAGTGATGTCCTCTACTGTCTGTATATTTTTCTTAGTACTTTTTCAGATATACAATGTTCAATACTAATTGTTTTTCTTGAAATTGAAAAATGTGTTATCTACCAAAACACATCTGCTATCATTCTCCTCCTGGTCGTCTTTTCTTCTTTCCCCTCTCAGCTTTATTGAGATTTAATTGACACATAATACTGTATAAGTCAAAGGTGTACAATGTGATGATTTGGTACATGTATATATTGTGAAATGCTTACCACAATAAGGTTAGTTAACACATCCTTTGCCTCACATAATTACCATTTGGTGGTGGTGGTGGTAAGTTTGGTTTTCTTCCAAATATTCCTAATACCATCTTTCTTCTTTTTTTTGGAAAGTTCTCTGTCTTCCTTTCCTGTTTACACTCAATATATTCCTTTCATAGTTCTTGATTTGCCTTTGATTTTCTTTCTGTGCACTTAAAATTAGCATACTTATTCCTAGAGGTCATATATTTTTTTACATTTTTTAATGTAATGATTTATTTTTGAGACGGAGGAAGAGAGAGTGTGAGTGAGTGGGGGCATGGCAGAGAGAGAGAGAGAGAGAGAGAGAGAGAGAGAGAGAGAGAATCCCAAGCAGGCTCTGCCCTGTCAGCGTAGAGCCTGATGTGGGGCTCAAACCTATGAACTGTGACATCATGACCTGAACTGAAATCAAGAGTTGGAGGCTTAACTGACTGAGCCATCCAGGCGCCCCTATGATTTTTACATTTTTATCATGAAAACTTTCGCACTCGTTTCAACAACAATCAGCTCACAGCCAACTGCCCTTCTGTCTGATGACTTCCTTCTTTTCATAACCCTCCATTTTCTTCTTTCCCACTGCTTTCTGCACTTGGATAGATTCCAGTCTAACTGGAATCTGCCAGTTCTACCATTTACTGGTACTGAGTATCTTTCAGTTCTGATTTTAGGTTTCATCACTTCAGTCTACATAACTTTGTAATGCTCTTTCATCCTCGATTGCTTAAAATCGACTCATTTCTACATTCTATAATCATGGAGTGTTTCTATTTGAACAATGATGTGCTAAATTTATGAGCATTTCCATAAATGAGTTGACTTTAAGATGCCCCCAACTCTACATTATGATTCTAATCAGCACATTAATGAACGGGTATAGAAATGAGCCTATTTGCAAATTGCCAGATTAGATTTGTCCTTGTTTAACTAAAAGCTTTAACTAAAAGCAGGGTTAAAATCCTGAAGATGAGAAAGCCTCCTCCATGCCTGAATGTTTCTTGGTCGAATTGTGCTTTAAAAGAGCTTAAGAAATTTTTTTACTATTTGTGGACAGATCAGATCTAAAACAATGGAATACAGCTGAAATCATCACATAAATCATCATGTAAAATAATATTGTTATTAATATAGTGTTCTAAATTTACTTTCTCGGTTACAAAAATGTTCTGACTCAAAAATAAAATTGTGAGCTGTGATTGATGTATTTTTTATGTGTCCGCTCAGGTCCTGCCTGCTTAATTGGGCTCAGTCAATTTCAGTGTGTTTCCTATGACATTTCCATCCTACAGCTGTCAAGCCAAAGAAAGAATTAATATCAATAATCCAGTGATTGGATTTAATCTCTGAGATTAGTCATCATTTAAGCTACCAAAACCTAGACTGGAAAGAAAATGCTTGTCAATTTTATTTTCTCACGCAATAGTGGAAGATGGGCATTCATATATGTGTGTAAAAATCACACATTCACATGTATTTTATTGCATTCTTTGTGTTTTTGAAAACAATGAAAACCACTGTGTTAAAAGAAACTCTCTTCTCCCAAATGGCATATTGTCTACTCTTATTTCATTTCTCACATATCTAGAAGCAGTCTTAACAGCTACTGATTTTTGTCCTTAGAGGTTTTCCTTTTTGTATGTTTGTTTTAACAAGCATTGATTGATATGCCATTGTCTCAATTACTAAGGCATCGCTACCTTTACTGTATAGATTGAGAAATACAGAAAGGGAGAAAGCTGGAAAATAGTGATAACAACACACTACACCAATAAAATCTCTATGTTCTATCTGTGTAAGGTGCTTTTCATTGTACTGAGTCAGTCACAACATGTGTTAATACTGTAGTTTAACAGACAAGGGAGCAAGGGAACAGAAAGCTTCAGCACTTTGCTGTTGTTGCATAGCCACTGAGGCAGAACACCTTGTATTACCTTATTTTAAGCTAAATCATGGGGCACCTGGCTAGCTCAGTCTGTAGTGACTCATTCTCGGGATCATGAGTTGGATTCCCACACCAGGTGTAGAGATTACTTAAAAAAAAGAAAACATAAGATAAGTCACATGGACAAGTAAAGGCAAACTTGTGGGCAGGGTGTCAGGCAAATCAGTATTTCCTGAAAGATGCTCTTCAGGACATTAGTCTGTTGAGATGCCCTTACAACAAAAGGGTCTGTTGGTCAATTATGTTTTGGAAAATAGCATAAAGTCTCATTCTGGAGGGTCATAATGCAAATTAGCGTATTAAAGGTTCTGAGAAATCCTGGAGTTAAAAAAAGAAAAACTCAGTCTAACTTTTGCTTAATTCAATGTATTTCATGGCAGAACCTTCTTGTGCACATAACAATTCACTGGAAACACGTAGGGAAAATTTGCTTTAAGCAAATATCCATGTCTAATGACTTTGGCTAATGAAATATACGAAATTCAAGTGCTTCGGGATATAGATTCATGCTCAGATATAACCTCTTAACATGCATGACTCCAAAAACCAAGAAAACCAGTTTAAGGAAGGCAGAAATCCAACTACCAGTCCATTCATCCATTTATTTTTTCAAGAAGCATTTATTAAACACCTACTCTGGCCCAGACAATGTGCAAGATATTGGTGATATAATGGTAAAAAGCCAAGACTGAGGGAGGTAGGGAAGGTTTCAAGAGCCTGCAGCAAAGCCTAGGCTACATCTTAAAGGGTGAATAGAAGGATGGGCATTCAGCAGATGGAAGGGAGCTAGTTGTGAAAAGCATTCCAAATCAAAGCCTTGAAGATGCAAAGACATAGAAGATTAAGAGAATAGCAGATTCGGGGGATTATAGGTGAATACATCCACTGTTTATCACCATCTCTTGTTTGTTGATGTATTGTTTGTCTACCCTTCCATGAGGCAGGGATTCTGTTGTGTTTGTCATTGTGTTCCCCATGCTTAGCACCGTGCTTATCTTATAATAGGGGCCTAGTAAATTCTTGTCAAATGAATGACTAGTAGTCTGGTATCACTGGAACCTACCGTATTTGAAGGCAAGATGACAAGTAGAGGCTGGCATGGTAGGCAGGGCATCAATCATGAAGAGCCTTGTGGGTCATAGTTGGACACTATCTAGTACACTCACTACCAGGTGGGCCATTGAAGGGTTGTAACCAGGGGAGTGTCTTAATCAGGTCTGCATTTTAGGAAGATGACTCTTGAGGCACCTGGGTGGCTCAGTCGGTTAAGCGTCCAACTTTGGCTCAGGTCATGATCTCACAGTTTGTGAGTTCGAGCCCTGCGTCAGGCTCTGTGCTGACAGCTCAGAGCCTGGAGCCTGCTTCGGAGTCTGTGTCTCTCCATCTCTCAGTCCCTCCCCTGCTCATGCTCTGTGTCTCTCTGTCTCTCAATAATAAATAAACATTTAAAAAATTTTAGAAAGATGACTCTGGTAGGAGAAAGCATGATGGTTTGAGACTGGGGACAGTTGGGAGGAAGTTGCAATAAAACAGGAAAGAAGAGGGTGTGATTAAGGCAGTTGCTGTTGGGTGGAAAGAAGGGGACAATGTAGCATGTAGAAGAGCCCAGCCCTAATAGCCGAATGGGACAAGGAAGAGGTGAGAAGGCAGGGGAGGAATCAGAAAGGATTCCTCTGTTTCTGATCCAGAAAGTTGGAAAAACTTTTTGTTATGGAAATCTTCAAACATAAAAAGGTAGAGAGACTAGTATAATAAATCATCATGTACTCATCACCCAACAACTATAAACATAGAGCCAGTTTGGTTTTATCAGTACTGATTTTCTCACCCTACACCCCTCACCCCTGCCTGGAGTGTTTTGGAGCAAATGACGGATATCCCATTATTTCATCCATAAATGCTCCAGTATGTATTTCTAAGACATTAAGAACTGCTTAAAAACATAAATATCTTTAACACACCTAAAAAATGTTAACACATATTTCTTCACATCATCAAATATTTAATCAGTGTTCAAATGGTGTCAAAACGACTTTCTATAATTGGTTTGCTCAAAGTAGGATCCAAAACAAAGGCCATGCATTGCATTTGGTTGATATGGCTTTGAGGTCTCTTTTAATCTGTAACAATTCTCCACCCTACTACCTTCTTTGTTCACTGAAGAAACCAGGTCATTTATCCCATAGAATCCCCTAGTTTTGCTGATTGCGTCTGGGTGGTACCGTGTATCATGTTCCTCTAACCCCTGATCTTATAAATTGGTAGACCCCATTATAAGTTTCTATATAGAAGAGGTAACCCCTAAAGACATAGAATTTAGGGGCACCTCGGTGGTTCAGTCAGTTGAGTGCCCGACTCTTGATTTGGGCTCAGGTCATGAGCACAGGGTTGTGGGATCAAGCCCCCTGTTGGGCTTTGTGCTGAGTGTGGAGTCTGCTTGGGATTCTCTCTCTCTCTATCTCTCTCTCTCTCTCTCTCTCTCCCTCTCTCCTTCTGCCCCTCTCCCCCAACGCTCACACACTCTGTCTCTCTCTAAAATAAATAAAAATGAAAAAAAGAAGACATAGAGTTTATTGGAGAGCGTGTTAAGTACAGTACTGGGGGTGAGGGGCTAAATGGATATATGTGTGGGTAAGGGTTTGAAGAGTGCTGTCAAAACTATGCAAGAATAGTCCTTTGGGGGAGTTTGGGTCACCCAGCCTCTAAAAGCTGCCACCGCCTTTAACTAAATGCTTTTAGAAAGGAAGAACTCCTTGAAAACCCTCCGGGTACCTTTGGTGAGCCAATCATTTGGCAGATACAGCACCCTACCTGGGTCTATATCTTTATTAGATTTTTCAAAAGCTTCTGCCTTTCAGCAGGAGTGTAATTATTATTTGGAGGGTCGCAAAGGAGAACCATGCCTGGAGGGCCTTGTTTGGAGTTAGTTAGCCGAGTGGAGTGGTATTCCCCATAATTGAGGGAAGGCTGCCGGAGTCATGAGTTTATCACCATATAAAAACCTCTGTTTTCTTTCCATCATGTGTCCTCTGAGGGGCACTAATAGCCACCTTTGAAGAACCTGCTTAGAGAAATGTAAGCTGTGCTTTACCTATTGTGATTGTGGTTTCCACATAGGCTGTTTAAATGGAAAATCGGTATGCAGAGAGCACACGATCAAGGACAGCAATAGACTTAGTGTTTGCTGTATTTAGTCCCAATATTGTTCTGTTTCATTTGCCTAGATCTTTTCTAAGCAGCTTGGCCACTAAGAGTTGATTTCACACTATTTCTGCCTTGGAATTCTGGGAATCTCTCACCTCTTCTACTGAACTTTATTTGTTTTCATTAAAAAACACACACAGAGAGCTTACCATGTGCCAGACATTGTTATAGTTCATACGTATTAGCTCATGTAATCCTCATATCAACGCTTTAAAGTAGATACCGTAATTCCTCCCATTTTATAGGTGAAGAAACTGAGGCACAGAGCAGTTAAGTAATTTGCCCAAGGTCACACGGCCGACAAGGAGTAGTATTTGAACTCGGTCTGGTTCTAGAGTCTCTCCGCTTCACCACTATGATGTGTTGCCTGCTTGCACCAATAGTCAAATTAAAATGGTATTTGAACTTAAAAGGAGTCATGGCCATGAAGCAGAGTGGCTGAGGGTGTCAGCTTTGGTATCATACAGACCGCGTGGATCCTAGCATTGTCACTTAGTAGTGCTGGAGTAAGTAAGTAGTGGTGGCATAAGAGCATGTTATTTACGCTGCCGAGCCTCAGTTTCCTTATCTGTAAATTGGGGGTTATGCTCCCAATCTCCCAAAGTTGTGAGCATAACATGGAGTGATATATTTAAAACACCTGATGCAGCTCTGAGACTATAGTAAGTCCTTTAAAATGGTGTCTGTTATAATCATGGCATCATTCCAGAGAAACTTTGTGCACAGCAGACACTGCCATGAAGGGGACTTCCTCACTCCCCGGTGCTTGGCCAGACTTGGGGAGTGTAGCTGGTTTGTCGGTATAGCCATAATTATTTAGAATGTTGCTTTTGTGTCTTTACCAATGGTTAAACACAATGGGGACTAAAACGAGAAAAGGAATTAGGAGAACAAACTTCTGTGTATAAAGTTTATGCATACACTATCTCATTAGATACAAATCAAGGGAGTGCTGCTTTTCAGAACCGACTGGACACATTTTTTCCCATCTCTGCATTCAGTGACTTCATACCAGGGGCGAGAGCATTTAGACCACTGAAATCAGCAAATGCTTTGTAAAATCAGGGCTTCCCCACCCTCCACCCCCCCGACCAGGGAAATAATTGTTATACGTTTACCAGCACAACACTGTCCTTGGGCACTGTCACTGTGCATGAGCTCAGTCCCTTCAACAACCCTATGAAGTAGCTACAGTTATTATCCTCATTTTTAGACCAGGCAACAGAGGTAAAGCAAATTGCCCCAAATTATGTAATGGGAGGCAGAGCCAAGATTCAAGCCCAGGAACTCTGCTGCAGGTTACTGTCTCTCACCTGAGGCAGGTTACTGCCTCTCCGAGTCTATGATATGGTTGTTTTAGGAGGTGAGAAATAGCCACCCAGTCCACACAGTGCAACTAGAGAACATGGTGATAGTAATTAATGCATTAATTCATTCATGCATGCATTCAACAAATCTTTTTGAATGCCTCCTGTATGGCACACTGTCCGGAGGAGATTAAAATGGGTAAAGTGAGTCGGTGATACCTAAAACCTACATTCTTACCCTCTGCCCTTCAACTGGACCATGAACTTCTAGGGAATACAGACCATGCCTTGGTAATCTCCGTGTCTTCCCAAGAACTAACATGGAGGCTGACATAATAATTGTCAGATAAAAGAATAAAAGAGGCTGGTTGGGGAAGGCTGCCTATGGGGATATGTGCCATTTCGTATACAATATCCTTCCTTTCAGGAAGAGACAGGCTGTCACACATGAAGGCATGGTGGGCTCCTTTTCAGCACGGCTGGCTTTTCTTTGCACAGTGTTTCATGATTTGTTGGAGTTTGTTTCCTGAGGTGGGAAGCTAAACACCAGCTTCTGTCTCCTGGGATCACTTTTGTCATCCAGACCATAAGCTGACCCATGAATGAATATGGACTCAGAGATATTAGGGTCAGTCCTCTCTGTGACGAAGATAGATGGCAGGGAGGAAGCCCAGGTCCAGCTGTGTCACAGGTGAAATATCAGACTGAGCGAGGGGCAAAGACTGGGCTAAGGGGTGTGACATGATCATAAAAGTTATAATTTAAGACATTTTTGAGAGCAAAAGAGATGCTATTAATAATTACACTGGGACCACAGCCACGAACCCAAACGATTCTGGGTGAATTGCAATGAACAGTCACCCTATTGAAGGGTCAAATAGGGAAACATTGCAAATTAAAGAAAGCACATCATTTGGTAACGAGCTCTGAACAGATCTAAAGCACCAAAGTTCTAATCCTAGCTCTGTGTCCTTCCAGCTTGGCCTCCTTCAGCCACTTATCCCTTATCTAAGGCATTAAAATAGATCAGAGGTTCCCAGCCATTTTCTCCCCTTTGTGGACTGTTTCTTTCCAAATAATTCTTACACGGGAACATTTTGGGAGATCTCCAGGCTTAGTACTGCTGAGTTGTAGGAATAGGATTTATTTGGATTCCTTATCCTTATGCCTCCTTATTCTTATTTTAGCCTTGGGGTGAAACAGATATTTCATAGATGACTCAACATATGAGCCCTGGAAGGGACCTCAGAATCAGCTTCTTCACTGACAAGTTAGGAAACCGAAATCCAAGAGAGTGACATTTGTCCAAAGGTCTCTCAGCCTGGCAAGACCTGGATGGCTTTCACTCAGCCATATTCACAATGGAAATCAGTACATGCTTTAAAAAAAAAAACAACAAGAAAAACTTCAAAGTATTTGTAATTGTAATGAATGACCACTGTAGACAATGTAGAAAAGGCAAGCAGACAAAGAAAGAAAGAAAGAAAGAAAGAAAGAAAGAAAGAAAGAAAGAAAGAAAGAAAGAATAAATCAACCATCAAAACTCACTCACGGATAGCCACTATAATCATTCTGATGAATCTATATCTTTTCAGACTTTTTTTTTTCCTTCTATTTCCAGTAGCCTTTTCAATCTACCAAGTTCTTATTTTCTCCCTTTTTCCACTTGTTCCAGCCTTCCATGTCATCCTTCCACTCTCTCAGTTTTCTCGAAATTACAGCTAAAGGACATAGTTTCTAAGTTGACAAGTTTATGGACAGTCGCCCTTGAATGCAGCACTTTGCATCTGGAAAAGGCATTCTGAGATAGAGTGGAGCAGAAGGAACGTGGGACCTGGGTGCTAAGCAAAGCCCAGGCTTCTGATTGGTCAGCTGTGAGCCAAGTGAGGGGGAAACTGAATCCAGACATCGGGCAATCAAAAGGGGAGATCAGAAACCTGAAGCAGAGAGAATTCACTCCGTCAGACCCCCTGCTCCCTGGGAAGGCTGTCTGGAGCAGTGTGCAAGTCGGCTAGCGAGCAGCCAAGACAAAGATGACCTTCAACACTTCGAGAAGGACTGGACCCCACGGTCCTGGTTCCAGTTGTTGATGTCTGTCTGACCTATACTGTTGCCTCACAGATTTCCCCACGTCTCCACTTATAAATGTCTAAAACTTTCCCTGGAATGGATTCATTGCCTCTTGTTAGAGTCCTTGATTTTGTGTTACAAGTGAAAAATAGAGCCTGTTAAATTTAATCACAGAAATGTTCCTGAAAGTAGCCTAGAGGAAGGCTCTAGACCATGCTTTAGAGCCTCCAGTGAAGAGCTTAAGATGGAGAAGAAAAGTTACAAAGGGGAAGTGAAAAAGAAAACATGAGCTTCTCAGGGACCACTGTTTTCCAAAGATCTTAAAATCTCATTTCACAAAGGATCCCCGATCAAAACAATTTCTTGATCGAAAACCTCTGTCTTAATTTGTCTTATGGGTGGCCATGGTCAGCAAAAACACCCCCCTGGCCCTTTGCGACCAGCCAGGGGCTGCCTTTTATTATGCAGATTGGATGGAGCTGGGCTTCCGGGAGCCAATTCTGGGAACCCTATGTGCATAATGCCTCCCCTCCTTAAAGATGGGCAGTTAAACCAAATAGTTTTTAATTTCTTTTGTGGAATGGCTGCCTCTTTATTTAATGTTGAACACTGAAGCAGTTGAGGAAGAGTACCAACTAAACAGGCTTTTTAAATACTGCCTTCGTAATTATCTGTGGAATTAAACCCACAGAACACACATTAACTCTCATCAGAAAATGGAATTATGAGAATTCTTATTAACAGCAGCTCCAGACTCAACTCACAGTATTCACTTGAGTAATTATTATTGGTAAAGGCTGGGATTAATTTTTCTTCTTTTTTTTTTTTTTTTTCAAACTGGAGAAAATAAATTCTTAGCAATTGCCTGCCTTGGACATGCAGAAGGAGACAAAGAAATGAGAACTTTTATTTTAGGGAGAAAAAAAATAATTTCAAAATGTAATTTTGCTCTGATTTCTGAGGGAATTCTTATGCAAGGCATTTTCTATGTAAAGGGATTATATGTCACCAATGCAAAACGAAATACAAAATAAACCAAAGAGCTATGAATGTCCTAAGTGCAGAAAATAATATATAATTTATGATACTTTAAATCTCATTAAAAACACTAGCTTTTGTAGCTTCCTAGCAACCAATCCTCAGGAGTCCCTCTGTAAAAGAGGTTGGCTCTCCCCAAGCTCGGGGTCCAAAGCTTTAATAAATGAAACCCATATGGTGGCTATATGACGGTTCCCTGTGTGCAGGCCATTTGTCTGGGTGTTCTTGAAAGCCTCATATGATAGTTTATAATTTGCTAATCCAATATAATAAACATGAAAGCACTTTGTTAAACTAATGTTTAGGGTCTAAATTAAAGCAGCCAAGGCTGGAGAGTTAGAGGGAAAGTTGGAGGTCTATAATTTCAGCCTTAATTCTGGTTGGAACACACAGGTTTCCAAAAGGTGGTGCTGGGGATATCTTCATTTTTTCTTTTTTTCTCTTTTTCTTTTTTTCTGTTCACAGCACGATTGCTTCGACTTTTTCATTTCCGCGCTGGGAAGTAAATTGAGCAGGTTTTACTGTGCCCATTTGCCAAATGGAGCTACTGAGGCTCAGAAAAGGTAAGCCATTGCTGTGACTATCTGCAAAATGAGGGGACAGCTAGAAAGACATGGCAGGTATGTAAATGCTCCTTTGTAACTTGTGCTGTCTGTGATGATGTTTTCACCGGCCTGGAGCAAAATGGAAAAAGGACAAAAATGAGTTCTTCTAATAAAACAAAAGAAACAACTCCTTTAGAGTGGAGATTATTGGGATAGTCCCTCTCTCCTTTTTTGGTAGTAAATGACCTTTATGTTATAAAATAATGGTGATGGTTGATAGCAGCTGCTCTTGGTTTGTCTTTGGCAAAATTAATCCCTGGGGGGTGCCTGGGTGGCTCAGCTGGTTAAGTGTCCGACTCCTGACTCCTGATTTCAGCTCAGGTCATGATCTCACAGTTTGTGAGTTCAAGCCCCACGTCCGGCTCCTCACTGACAGTGCGGAGCCTGTTTGGGATTCTCTCGCTCTCTCTGCCCCTTCCATGCTTGGTCTCTCTCTCTCTCAAAAATAAATAAATTAAAAAAAATTAATCCCTGGCAATCAGGTCAATCTCCAAAGCATTAAAAAATTTACTGGTTGGTGGGGCATCTGAGTGGCTCAGTCAATTAAGCACTGGACTTCAAGTCAGGTCATGATCTCACAGCTTGTGAGTTCTAGCCCCAGGTTGGGCTCTGTGTTGACAGCTCAGAGGTTGGGGCCTGCTTCAGATTCTGTGTCTCCCTCTCTCTTTGTCCCTCTCCTGCTTGCATGCTCTCTCTCTCTCTGTTTCTCAAAAATAAAAAAATTAAATAAATTAAATAAACATAAAAATTTTTTTTAAAAGTTACTGGGTGGTAAAATCTCAAAGCCTGCCCCCCACTTTATTTTTTAACAAATGAGAAAAAAATGAGATCTGGTTGTGTGTATGTTGCCAATATCACACAGCAAGCGGATGGCAGGGGCCTGTTTAGAGCACAGGTCTCCATGCTCCTGGGTCAGTGGACATGGTGAAGGGAAAATAAATAGCATCAATTTTCATTCTGAGGGAAAAACATATTTTTTAAACAGGCTTTTGCTTCAGTTTCTGAAGGCATTTATAACGCAAGTGCTTTGTTCGTAATGAGATTATAGGCCAGAGATGCAAAATGAAACAGGAAACTACATCAAGGAGAAACAAACATCTACAATGCAACAGTGTCACCAGTGGTCTTTGGAGGCAGTGACATCCGGCCCCACTGTCTTTAAGAGGAGGCCAAAAGTGGTTACCCTGATTCCTTAGAATTGGACATGGCATTGCTATTTTTCTTTGAAAAGCTTAGAGTCTCAGAGAGAGGCCTCCTCTGCTCTGACGGGAGAGGAGAGGCATGAGATTTCCCCCAATCTGGCCAATTGCTAGCGGCACCCTCATAACTCCATGGCTCTCTTCTGCCCTGAGTGCGACCCTGGGGGCAGGCCAGGGGCCTGTATCTTAAGGCTATCTTTCCTGCACTGTCAAGACATATCAGAGCACTGCAGCTAACTCGTGGCGGCACTATGGGATCTTTAACATTTTTGAAGGAAAGCAGTGATAGTTGGCATCTATAAACTACTACCTTGACGTAGTCAATATTAAATGGTGCTACGTTTCCTTCTATGATGTCACATCTTTGTGAAGGTTGTTTTGGTGTGTTTTTTGGACAGTTACTGTGATCAAAAGCAAGAAGTTTGGGACTATTGTGTGGAATAGAAAATAAGGGCAGGGGTGTCTAATCTGATTCCAAAGTTTGAGAAACTGTGCAGTGTCCAACGGGAACCTGCCTTCCATTAATAAGTAGCTGTAGGTATTAAGAAATGAAATACAAATTATTTGTAGTACTATTTTTTCAACTGGCCACTAAGTCATTAGAATATAAATATTTCTTTAGTTGATGGGGTCTAACTACTACATAAATGGAAGGGTTATGTATTTCTTTTGGCCTGAAGGCAATGGGATAAATTACTGAGATTCCAGAACACCATGAACTGGGAAAGTTTGGGAACATTCTGGGTGTTGTTCAAAGATCATGAAGGATATCAGGTGAACTGTCACGGAAGGCGGCTAACGAGGTCTTCAGCTGCCATGATGCTAGACACAGGAAAGTGGTTTGGGGCTGTGTGGCCTAGGGCATAGCATTCCATCCCATCTTAAATTTTCCTGTCTACAAAAGGAGAGCACTGTACTTGGGTCAGAGTTGCCTTCTGCTCATATGGCAGTTACAACACTAGAAACACTCTCAGGGAACCACTTCTCCCCAAACTCTTTCCATGTGGTTTGCGTGGGGCTGACCCCTTCCTCTCCCATGCTCCTAGGGGTGGACCCATGGCCAGGACGGGACAATGAAGTTTAACCCCTTAGTCACAGTGGGTTAGAATTGGACACATAATTAAGCCAAGCCAATCAGCGCCAAGGAAAAGGCGGTAATGGGGAGCCAAGAAAAAGACCTTGACCTGATAATATTATTTGAACCCTTGGATCTAGCCTTGACTGGTCTTTTCAGCTACTTAAACAAACAAACAAAAAAAGTAGGTGGGTAAGTAGGTAGGTAGACAGACACAGGCAAATTGGTATAAATATACCTCTTCTACCCCCTTCCCCATGGGGTATTTTCTTTTGTCTTCATACTCCAGGGGCTCAAGATATCAGACTCCAGATATTATCAAGACATGGTTTTCCTCCTTCTGTCTCTCAACACTGGTATCATCCCTATTGGCTTCTTTCTCAGGCAGGGCTCTCCACGAAATGGCAAGATGCCTGATAGTACATCTGGGCTTGCAGGCTAGTCCACGAGAAACAGGAGAATCTGTCTCTTTCCCGATAGACACAGCATAATTCACGATGGTATTTATGGCTGGCTGTGATTGTGCTCTATGCAAACTCCTGAGCCAATCACTAGGACCTTGAGGATGAGATGTTCTGATTGGCCAGGTCTAAGTCACATGTCCACCTCTGCAGCTGGGGGTGGAGTTAACTTAACTCGATGCAAATGGCCTGAGAATGGGAATGCAAATGACTCGGAGATCAGCCGGGGCCCAGCCAGCAAAGCTGAAACCACTTTCAATATTTAAAGCAGAGGTAATTTAATACGGGAGATGGTTTACACGTGTGATGGCAGAGGGGCACAGCCAAGTGGGGATGGCCAAGCGTTCTTGAGACTAACAGCAGCAGGATGTAGCTTCTGCAGCTTGGCTAGAGGGACAGAGGGAGGAAGAAGCAGCGTTCCAGGCTCTGTGGCAAGCACACTTGGGGGAAGCAGGAGCCACAGCAGAGCCTGTCTGGCAGGAAATGAAGCCATGAAGAAGATCCCCCCACTTCTGGTGACATCACCCAAGGCAGAGAGGGAGGGAGAGCAATCCCCTGCCCTCCTCCTTTCTCCCTCTACTCCAATCTCCTGCCATTGCCTCTCATTAGCTTAATCCATTTGGAAACCAGCGGACACTGGGGCCTGGGAAATTCAGCTCTCCTGAAACACGGAATAGATCAAGGGAAAGGTGAGGAGTGGATCTGAAGGCAAACAAGCCAAGGATTGACACAGGGTAGGTTCCCAAGAGGAAAACTGGGGTATTGTAGAAAAGGCAGTTGGCTGCTGGTGGCAAATATAAAAAATACACCCTACAGCCGGGCTTGTTTGTTTGTTTGTTTGTTTTAAATCAGACATAGCTGTGAATAAGTGAAGAATGTTATGCCTTGCAACCAGACCTTAGCCATTGGAGGTCAGGCAGTAGTCTGGACTGGGGATAGACTTTGAGGATTCAGCGGGAAATAACAAGACATAGAAGAATAGGCAAGTGGAAGACGATGGCAGAGGGTTCAGGAATGCATAATATACTGACATCCATGTTGACATCATGGAAGTCTGTCCACACATGGCCCAATAAGGGACCGGGGTTCCAAGCCAGTCTCTGAGACAACATTAGCAAAAGCAGGGTAGGGTCATTGCATGTCTTGAGTGAATGGAGGTCCCCAAGGCAAGGTGGCCAAGACAAGGAGGTCTAGCTAGGTATCAAGAACAAGAACAGGATCCTGGAGTATAAAGTGGGGTAAGAGCTGGAAGACCAGTAAGAGTGACTTGAGGCAGAATTTCAGGTTGATACAGTGACAGTGATGCTTTCTTAAATCCTCTATGCTCAAAGTCAGGACTGTGGCCAGTTGAGCTTGCAAATGTAGGTCAAATGACTGCAGGTGTGGGGAAGAGGAACCATGGAGCCTGGGACCAGGCAAGACTATGGTGGTTGACACCTGTTGTTTTTGCCTGTCTAGACGTCATTCCTATGTTCAGTAACAACTCTGATTTTGGGGAGGGAAGCACCTCACTCACTTCCCCCTGTACCATGATTTGGTATAGATACCTTACCCAAATCAGTCTACTGGTATTTGTGATGTGTGCTTTTGTTGAACAGTTGGAGAAGTAGAGAATCTCTCTTTCTGCCAGACTGGAAGCTCCATGGTTAATATCTGGACCTGTCTGGAATCAGCACGTGAAGAGTGACCGAGTAAGAATAAAACTACATGGAGAGGGGGAGAGACAGAGGAACCACATCCAGAAGCCATTGCTGGGGTCCCAGGTCAGGGTGGGCACGGCTCAATGCCGATGCATCCCTCAGATTTCCACATACTCGAGCTCCTTTCTTCTTTGTTTTTTTCTGAAGAAAACTTGAGTTTTGTTTTTTGATCTGTTGCAACAGGGAAAGTACTACTACACTCATTCTTTCCTTATTGTTGGACTTCTATTTGATTTTCATGTGAAAGTGGGCAGGAGGCCTGAAATGCTGTTTCCTCCAAATCCCATGTGTTTTCTCTGACTCTCTAAACTTGTCTTGAACTTCTCCTGGTCTTTGGTAGACACGATCACAGATGAAAGAAGGGAGATGTTGGCTAGCACCCCTATTTACAGGGGGGAGTCTGGGAGAAGTGGCTGCATTCAGTGTTTTGGGCTAATTGGGGAAATACAGGGGAAGTGTGGCCCCAGACACTCTGAAGTCCCTTCATTTTTCATCCTATGAAAGCTTGGATGTGTGGTAACTCAGGTAAATCTTTGTTTCAACAATGTGTTTGAAGCTTATGTACAAGGCCAGTTCTGTGAATCCACTTTGGCTAAGTTCTTTTTTTTTTTTTTTTTCTTTTATTTAAATGTAATTAACAGGTTTCCTGAATTGATCAAGTAAATCAGTGATTTTGACAACCTGTGGAAACAACATCCAAAAGACAAAAATAAAGGCCTTGATTAGATTTGTGGTCTGGGGAGTCTGGTTCACTATATGTGATGTATTCAGTGAAAATATTCTGGAGGAGAGACGTCTTAAAACAAGCAGAATTTAGGCTTGGGCTCATAGGAATCAGAAAATGATGGAGTTTTACTAATATTGTTGTGTTAGTTAAGACTGTTTTCATTACAATAGTCAGAACCCAACTTGATTTTCTTTGAACAAAAAGGAATTTATTGTAAAAGATACTTGAGTGTCTCTCAAAACCTAAAGATGGGTTGTATCTGGACCTAAGAATTGACTGGAATAGGGGACTCAAATATGGCCACAATATTTCTTGTCCTTGTTTCACCATGTGTTGACTTTGTTGACTTCATTCTTTTCTCTCATGGCAGGAATTCTTCTCAGGTAGGATAAAATATGGCTACCATTAATTCTTGATTTTTGCTTCTTATAGTTTCAGCCACCATCTGGCTCTCAAGTCTGAAAGTTCTAGAGATGGGTTCTGTAATTGGTCCACCTAGGTCTCACTCCTGGACCACTGGGCTTTGTCCATGGGATAGGCCACATTTCCAAAATGGCTGCCCCCAGGATAGCCATGAGGATTGGGGGGGGGGGGGGGCGGGGGTTGATGGCAATGGAGTCACTCCCAGGTAATCAGAGAAGCTGAGCAGACAAAACAGTATGGGTATACAGAAGGACAATGAGGTTCATGACGTTTTCATCAGAAGGCCCTCTTTTATTAATTTTCTATTGCTGTGTGACAAATTACCACAAACTTACTGACTTAAAGAAAAACAAACTTACTAGCTCAAGCTTCTGTATTCAGAGTCTAGATGTAGTGTAGTTTGGTTTTCAGCTCAGAGTCTTACAAACCTGCAGTCAAGGTATCCACCATCTTGAGCTCAAGGCCCTCTTCCAAGGCCACGTGGTTGTGAGAGAATTCAGTTTCTTGCAGTTGCAGATCGCCATTTCTTTGCTGGCTGTCACCTGAGGCTGTTCTTCTAGAGGCCCCATATTCCTTGCCACATGACCTGCTTCATCTTCAAAGCCAGCAATGGAGAGTGTCCCTCCTGTTGAATCCCTCTGAGATTTCAACTCTCTTGCCACTGAGAGCCTCACTCCTTGTAAGTGATCACCTGAACAGGTCAGGCCCACCAGGGTTATTTCCCATAAATTAAGGGCAAAATCCTCTGTAAGACTGATTCCACTTAAGATGCTGGCTGCAAGTGAGGTCCCAGACCACCCACCCTTCTGACTGACTGGCTTAACCTCAGAGTTTTCTACAGTCTCCTTAGGTTCATAATTCCCTAAGATGACTCATAGAACTCAGAAAAGCAACACTTCCAATTACGGTTTTGTTATGAAGGATAGACACAGGGTGAGGTGTGAGAGGGTGTGCAGTGCTTCATGCCATCTCCCTGTGGAATCAAGGGTATGTCACCCTTTCAGTGCATCCATGTGTTCACCAGCCAGAAAGCTCCATTGAACTTTGGTGGCCAGAGTTTTTATTGGGGTTTTAAACTGATACCAAGATCGTGTTTTTCTTTGAATGTAACTTTACCAACTCTAATCATTGTTGCAAGTTTTCTCTAACTGGGTGGCAAATTACATGTGAATGCAAACTGCTTATTTAAATCACCTCATTGGTTTAAATATAGCAAGGGCTCCGAATATGTTTACCTAATTGAATATTAGAGGTAAAGGCACCCCGAAATAAAATTTTCTTGACATTCGAAAACTAAATCATTTGTGATAGAGAATGAGACAATCCCTCCGTGAAGCTACTCTTTAAAGCGCTGGGTGAGGAGCATGGTAAAATGGCGGTAACCTATATTTTTTTCAGACTCAAATTTATTTCCCTGACACATAAGATACTGTTTCCAGGTCTTAGAGGGGGACATCTGGGAAACCTAGGGAGATCTGTAAACTCTTCCATCAATTTCTCAGGCACTAAGAGAATTTGTAGTGTTTGCAAGATTCTTTGAAAAAAAAAAATTGGATATCATGCCAAAGGAAGAGTCCAGAATTGTTAATCCCTCTGTACTACACCTACATCAAACTGCTCAGCACGGGGACAGCTTGCATTTCTGTATCTTCTTGGGCTTGTAGACATCTCACAAGATCCCAGGAATGGTTGCGATTTCATCACGGCAGATAATCAGGATTATAGGTAAAAGCATTAGGAAGAGACATACCATCTATCTACAATCACAACAAGTCCTTTAGAAGTTTCCATTTTCTCTTTTCCAGAGAAAAGCAAAGCCCTCCTTCATACGATGGCAGATTCACAATAGCCAGTGCCCTTAATTCTTCAACTTTCCCACTCCTCTCTCCCAAATTGTGTATTTCCTACCTACTTTAATATCTGTTTTCAGAAATGACTAATCCTAGACTAATCGTGTTCTATTCAAATGAAAGATGAAAAACAAGCTAAAGCCTCCTGTCCCCAAAGGCTGGAAATGACCTCATGACTTTACATGTGCCTTGTGGGAACCAAGGCAGGGCCACCAGTCTGTCACTATGTCTCCTAGCACTCTGGAAAGTGTCAATTTTTTTTCCCCCAAGTGAAAATACCAGGCGATTCTGGAGTAGCAACTGTAATCACCAGAACGGGACTAGCTGTGGTTTCTCAAGCCCTGAGTTCCGTTCCTCATCTCCACTCTGGCAGTTCTTGAAAGTTCCTTTCAATCCCTCTCTTTTGTTTCTCTTCAAGTCTGTTTACCATTTTTTTTTTTTTTTTTACAGAGGGGTGTTTGCTCTATGTGCCGTTATGGGGTCCAGAGCGTCTAATTGACAAATTATGTTGCACTTTTGGTGGCTTTAAGGAATCATTTAAAATAAATAAGATCATAATTATCAGTTTTCATTTACCCATTTATTAAGTAACAATGTTCACACTGAGTAGTTTGATTTTGTGTTATAATAAGGCAATCTCTACATGATGACAGATGGTGTTTCATTTTGCCGACACTGTGCTAAAGTGCTTTGGGTTGTGATGTGTTTGATTTTATTAGAGATCAGATTTAACACATGCATGCTACATAACTGCAATCACATTCCCATTTCTCATCTGTAGGAGAAAATGAAACTGTGATGAAATGTAATATACTCACCCTCAGGCAGAACTAGTGGCACTGGGAATTGCAACATAATAAATCTAATGGATATTACACTATAGGACCCTAGAAATTTACTGTTATTATGTTCAGGGAAGGAACTCGGTTTTGTAAAACTCACTTTTATTTCACTGGCATCCATGCAATTTCACATTATTTAACTGTTGTGTCCCAATAGCAGGGATGGTATTTGTGGATTTGCGTTCCACCACCCACCCACCCCTGCTCTGCCCCCTAAGGAACACGGTGGGGCCAGGAACCCGGAAGAGAAAGCTAGGGGAGAGCAAGCAGCCAAAAAATTGCACCTACCAAATGCAAATGACAACAATGGCATGTCGTTAATAATGGATTGTTGGGATTGTCAAATTAAGCCACATTTAGCCATGCTGTCAGTGTGGCACCCACTGGAGGAAGACACAGCCATAAAAGCTTTGACTACTACGATATGGAGCTCTTGTATTCTCAGCCTGCCCCACTGCCACCCCCTGGGGGAGGGGGTGGGAATCTAAGTTAATTACACATCTACTTATTGATGTGACTGTCGATAGAGCTTTTCCCTAATGAGGCCATTGTCAAGCAAAATTCCAAAGGTGGAGGCAGCTTTCAGGGCTCACATCCCAACAAGGTGGAGCCCGTGATTCTGCATTGCCCCCTGAAGGTTGACGCGTCGAAACTTTGTCTGCCGCACTTCCAACAGCCTCCCGGCTGGTCTCCCTGCCTCTAGCCTCTACCTGCTGTAATTCATCATGGATGTCTCCTCTCACATTTACTCATCCTCAGTGATCGCTTTTGCCAAGTTGCTTCCACTCTCAAAAAGCCTAGGTGACTCCTTGTGGTGTGGCATTTACACCCCTCTTAATTCAGCTGTGATCTCACAATTCCGTAAAATAAACCTCTTATTCTGGTGAAGTTTGTCTTTTCATTGTTCTTCAGACAGGATAAGCTTGTTTCCTTCTTTGCTTGGGTGTAGGGTTCTTTGGGTTGCAAGAGGCAGAAACCCCCCTCAAATTTGTTTAGGCAGAAAGGGGAAGTTTCTTGACTCACAAATTTAGGAAGGTAGGGGAGGCTGGTTTCCTGGCGCAAGGGGACCTTGGAACCAAAGTGTTTCTCAGGTGGTCTCTACTTTGTCTTATCTCTACTCTAGATGTGAATATCCATACTTTCTCGTACTCTAGAACTACTTCCTCTGTAGGATAGGGGATTTCAGAGGTCAGAAATGGAAACTCAGTCACTCTTCCTGGTTCCAGGTTCAAAAATTCCAAGAAAGAGTTCTGATTGGCCTGGTTTGTATCAGGTACTCATATCTGGCCCAGTGGTTGTAGCCAAGAGGTCAGGCCCTGTCAGTGGCCCAATTTGGTTTAGGCTAAGCTCCCCCCACAATAATTGTGTCCAGGATGGTGAAATCTGTCACATGATTAGAATAGGGGCATGGAGCAGAGCCAGGAAGGGAGGAGTGTTGCTTTTCTGGGCAGCCAAAATAATTGATGTCCACCACATGCCTGTGTATGAGGTCCCCACCACCTGCTATGCCCATGTCCTTCCTCCCCTCCTATCTCAATCTGAACCATCTGCCTTATAGAATAGAAGGTCAGGGTTAGGGAGAGAGAGCTAATATCTGAGTACCTATAAAATATGGATGTTATCTAAACAAATCCCCACAATAGCCCTATAAATATAGTACCATCATCCGTATTTTACAGATGAGCTTAGAAAAGCTATTTATCTTGATCACATCATTCAACCAGGAAGTGGCTGAGCCAGGTTTCAAAACCAGCTCTGTTGGACTCTGTTCATAATCTGAAGTATGCGGGAGGATTCAGTTCTGTGCTAGAACAGAAAAATTTAAAAGAACCTGGATAAGGGTCCCTGGGTGGTTCAGTTGGTTGGGCATCTGGCTCTTGGTTTCGGCTCAGGTCATGATCTCGGTGGCTTGTGCAATCGAGCCCTGTGTTGGGCTCTGTGCTGGCAGTGTGGAGCCTGCTTGGGATTCTCTCTCTCTCTCTCTCTCTCTCTCTCTCTCTCTCTCTCTCTCCCCCCCACCCCAAAATAAACAAGCTTAAAATTATTTTTTAAAAAATCATTTAAAAAATAAATGAAAGAACCTAGATATCCTGTTTATCTGACCCAAAATACATAATTGATTGAAAACACATGACTATTCAATTTCCTCAAGTCTATATTTAGGTTACTTAGGAGCAGGCAAATAGGATGTCAGGCTAATTCTGCAGTGATATTTTCTTGGGAAACGACTGGTACTTATGTCTCATTCCTTCTCTCATCAGATATTTATGGACACCTGCCTGGTTCGTCAGTCTATTATCTGCACACGTCATTCTCATATCATGTTAGATTTTGTATTTACACCAGGTCCCTTCATGCGTGTGGCCTCAGTTCCTCTCAAACTTGCCATCTCACTATTTTCCCACTTCCTTGCTTCACAAAAGCACGTCCTTCTGCCTACAATGCCTGCCCTCCTTCCTTCTTCTGTTGATGTCCTGCTTCTTCTTCAGGGCTTGATTCAGACATCCTTCTCCTTCTGACCTTAAATGCCCCTCCCTGCCCTGCTCCTCCCATCCCAGGAATGTTCTCACTCTTCCAGATCTTAGAGAAATGATGCAAGCCAATGTATAACTGCAAGCCTCCTGAGGGCTCTGGTTGGCAGGCTTCTCCCCATAGTAACTAGCATAGTGCTGGCTGCATAGCAGATATTTGATAAATATTGTTTGTTAAGGTAAGAAAAACTCACATACAGGTCTTCCTCAGCACACGAGGGTCTTCTGTCCCGATAAACCCATTCTAAGTTGAAAATACCATAAGTTGAAAATGCATGTGATACACCCAGTCTACAGAACATCATAGCTCAGCCCAGCTTACCTAAAACAGGCTCAGAACACTGACGTTAGCTTACAGTTGGGCAAAATCATCTCACACAAAAGTCTATTTCTAATAAAGTGTTGAATAGCTTGTGGAATGTATTGACTACTGCCTTGAAATGGAAAGACAGAATGGTTGTGTGAGTACAGAATGGTTGCAAGCATATCTGTTGTTGAACCTTGGGGTCCCGCGGCTGACTGAGAGCAGAGGCTGGCTGCAGCCTGCCCAGCATCTTAGGTGAGGGTGGTACTGGGAAAATCTCAAAATTCAAAAATTCAAAGTACATTTTCCACTGAATGCATTATCCCTTGCATATCAATGTAAAGTTGAAAAATCGTAAAGTAAAAAAAAAAATCATTTGTCAAACTATTGGGAGTTGGAGGTAGTCTGTAGTAATATGAAATTATTTAGAGAAATACAGTGGATTACTATGACTCTGTACAGTGCCTTTGCAAACACTGGAAGAGGTGATATAATGGAATGTTAGGACTGTACACTTGGTAGTTAAAGCAGGACTTGAGTTCTGGCTCCTGCCTTTTAATTGGTATAGAGTCCCAGGCAAGCCTTAGTCTCTTCATTTGTAAATTGGAGATAAGACTTTAAGGTGTCTGTTGTGAGAATTACGTGAGATGCAGTTTGTGAAGTTATGAAGTGCTTTGTGTAGCACCTGATACGTCTGCGTGCCCCGTAAGTGCACAGGTATAAGCCCACGCACACCGACAGTTTGAAAAAATTAGATTCATGTGGATTGGGAGAAGGAACCTGTTTATGGCTATCCACTTGGCTCCCAGGGGTTGTTCATCCTTTGGGAGACTCTCAAATCATTGGAGAGTCTGGTGAGAGGCTCAGAGACTTGAGGGGGGAAGGGGAAGACACCCAAGAATCTGAGCTCTACCTGGAAGAGTACTTTCCAATGAAATGATAAGACCAGGATAAGCTTTAAATCAAATTTGACATGTGGTAGTTTTCCTTCTTGAATCTTCAGTGGGGGTAGGCGGGTGGGTACAAGGGCAGGCAACTCTAGTTAGGTAGCATAGGTGGACAGGCTTCTCAGAAGGTGACATTTGCTTCTAGACCTAAATGAGAGGGAACCGGCCATGTGAGGATCTGGAAGAAGAACATTCCAGGCAGAGGGAATTGCAAGTGGAAAGGCCCTGAGGCAGGACTATGCTTGAGGTCAGAAAGAAGTCCACAGTAGCTAGGGCCAAGTGGGTAAGGGGAACGTAAATGGAGGCCAGATTGCACAGGGTAAGCCACAATAACATAGTGGGATTTTGTTCTAATTCCAGTAGGAAGTCATTGGAAGGTTTTAGGCAAAGAAGTCTTCTGATAGCCAGTGTCCAAGATGGCCCCCCAGTGATCCTTGCTCCCTGGTATCTATTCATATCCTTCCATATTGAATAAGACTGGCCATAACTAACAGGCTATGTGGAAATGGCAGATGTAACTTCTGAGGCTAAGCTTTAAAGAAGACATTGAAACTATTGCCTTTCTCTCTCTGTTCATTCACTTTGGAGGAAGCCGGCTACCAAGCCATAAAGATATTCAAGCAGCTTTAGGAGAGGTCCATGTAGGGAGAAACTGAGGCCTCTAGCCAACAGCCCCGTGAGTGAGCCACCTTGGAAGTGGATCCCCCAGCTTCAGTCCAGCCTTCAGATGAGAGCAGCCCAGAACACCATACTGACTGCAACCTCACAAGACATTCTGAATCAGAACCACTTAGCTAAGCTGTTCTCAAATTCCTGACCCTCAGAAACTGTGTGAGATTATTAATGTTTCTTTTTTACCTTAAGCTGCTAAATTTTGGAGTAATTTGTTCTGCAGTAACAGATAACTAATTCAAGTGGTATCATCTGATTTAGATTTTCCACACTTGGGTTGCTGAATGAACCAAGAACTTTGGAGGGTAAAAATGGAAACAAGGAAAAGAGAAGGCTTAGTAGGTACTCAGGTAAGCATTGGTGGTGGCTTGAATTAGGGGCATTCTCACCAGGGATGGTGAGAAATGGTCAGCTTTGGTGAAGCTGATGTTATTTGCTGATGAGGCTGTGGGGTGTGAAGAATCAAGGTTGACTCCTTTATTTTTAGTGGAGTGGATAGCCCTACCATTTAGTGAAAGGGGATGAATCAGTTTGGAGAGGGAAATGTAGACTCCACTAGAGACAAAATAAAGATTGTGTTGAATGAGAGACAGATAGCCTAACCAGAAGCTGTTTTTTTCTGTTGCCTACAAGATACAAATAAGAACTGTCTATGTTTCAATAAAAACACCTTCAGTCAGTACCTTGGAACTGGCTTCCTTCTCCTCAATTAAGTAGAAGACAATTAAATTAGAGTCCAGCTTCAAGGAGTTTATTATGCCTCATCGAAAATGATAAATGACTCTTGGTGACCTTGTCACCTCGCCAAGTTGGTCCCACCTCGTTTTTCATACAGCTAATGAAACCGATAGACTTCTCCCTTCTTAGGAGCTGGGGCCAACAAAAACAGCACACACCATGAAACGCAAAGAAGCTGAGAAGGAGGCAGAGGGAAAAAAGGAGAGAAAACCCACACTTGACATTTTGACAATTGGCCAAAGTGACTTTGAAGTGCAAACTTCAAAAAAAAAACAAAAAAACCATCACCCATTTACATATTGATTTCCTATCTGTTCCATTGCTTTAATCCACCCTTGCCTGTGTGTGTGTGTGTGTGTGTGTGTGTGTGTGTGTGTGTGTGTGTATGTGTGTGTGTGTGTGTGTATGTGTGTGTGTGTGTGTGTGTGTGTGTGCGCACGCACACGTGTGTGTGTGGGGGGGCAAGCTTGCCCTTTTTCTTTGGAAAGAAAAGAAAAGTGGGGAAAAGGTAAGGCCAAATGACAGTAGGGGATGCTTTGGAGTTGGCAAAGACACCTTTAGTGCTCATTTGCTCCTGAAATTACCCTGAGCCAGAGTTAAGGACTCAAATTACTCTCCCTGCTTGGCTGGAAGGAACAAAGCTGACTCTGAAGCCTGGAGGCAGCAGGTGGAAGGGTTTGTAGCCAGAGCTTTAGATCTGGACTTAAGTTCTGGCTCCTCCATTTTCCAGCTGTGTGGCCTTAATCGATTTACTTGACCTCTCTGAGCCTCCATTTCTTCATCTGTAAAACGGAACTGATACTACTGTACAGGTTTGTTACAGAGATTAAGTGAGGTTATGCTCATTAGACATTTAGCTACTGGCAGGCATAAGGTGAGCACTCAAGAGGGGTCAGGTGTCTTTGCTGTTGTTTCATCTGACTCACAAATTTATAACTTTTCCACTGCATCACGGCTTTCACTATAGAATGAACAAATCTGACTGTTGATGTACTCTACTTAAAATGCATGATTTAGGACCGGGGCCAGTAAGTAAAGGGCTAGAGAGTACATATTTTGGGCTTTGTGGGCCATATGGTCTCTATCAAAACGATTTTACCTCTGCTATAGACAACATGTAAATGAATATTCATGGCTATGTTTCAATAAAGCTTTATTTACAAAAACAGATGGCAACTGGATTTGGTCACCTGACCCCTCATTTAGGAGATGGAGCTGGGGAACTAGAATTTCAGGCTTCCTTGGTATAATAATACTATTTGCATTTTTCAGAATAAGTTGAAGGCAGACTTATTTTTATTAGTAGAAGTCACAAATAGCAAAAGGTTTCTTGGCCGACTCTGAGATGTGTGCTTTTAAAAATGTCTCTACTCACGTGTTAGCAAGGCAAGAAAATACCAAGCATGTTTTTGTTTCTGGTTTTGAATTGGAGTTGGTGAAATCAACAGGGTAGCGAAACAAAATGCGGGAAAACTCCGTCAAAATTTTTTTGGTTGTCTGCCTTGCTTCTGGCTTCTATTTATATTACACCTACAATTTCCCAAGCATTTTAAGGTATATCGTTCCCGTTCGTTTACCTTCACAGAAATCCTGTAAAGTGGTAATAGCAGCTAATGTTTGTCAAGTGCTTATTGTGTGCCGAGCATGGTGCTAAGCACTTGGCAGGAATCATGGGAGGCAGTGGATGTTAAAGTGCACTGGATTCAGGCGGTTGGGAATTGAATCCTAGCTGGGTGATTTTGGGCAAGTTACTCAACCTCTCTGTGCCTCAGTTTTCTCATCTGTAAATGCCTTTAAGCTTGTAAAGCTCTTGGAAGAGCATTTGGTCTATAACAAGCGCTCAAGAAATGGTAACCAACTCAATCTTCACCACAACCTGGGAGAGAGTTACCATGATCTCCATTCAGGTGGGAAAGGGAAGTACCTCTCCTGAGATCATCAAGGAGTTTTCCAGCAAAGGCTGGAAGGTAGATCTGTGTGACCCTAGAGACTTTGTTCTACTGGACTGCACATCACTGCTTCCCAAGGGATGGTCATTACCTCCATTTTATAGAAAAGGAAACTGAGAGAGAGAAAAAGCATTTATTTAAGCACAGGCAGCCAGTACACAAAAGAGCCAAGACTCTATTAGGATCTTTGACTCCTGGTCCAGGACTGGCTCAATGACCAAAACCCTGTGTCCTCTTTCAGAGATTATGGAATGTTCCAAGTCTAAAAATAACCAGCAGAGGGATGTCTGCATGAAAGACTGAAAGCCAGAGTCCCCCAGTCGGTGAATTCGGGAGGATGGTGGGGAGGGAGGCAGGAAGGGAGGGAGGAATTGAAGTGTGTGGAGTAGAAAACAGACTCCCCGCACCCCTTTAGTGGCAGATGCTACCTCCATCAACCTGACCTTGATGAAAGGTGGCATTCCCCTGAGAAGGAGTAACAATAATCAACACCAAGCATCTACTGGCCCTTTACGTTCCAGACACTGTGCTGCATGATTTTTGCAACCATTTTATTGAATTATCATAGCAAATCTACAAGAAAGGTCCTCCACTCTCCCTACTCCAAGTGTGGAAAGGCTGAAGCTCTGAGAGATAGATACTTTGTCACCCAAAGTGTCACACAGTGCGTAGCTGGCAGGGCCAAGATTTGAACCTAGATCGGTCTGACCGTAAGCTTGTGTTCTAAAACCTCTCACCACTACTGCCAGTCCTGGGTCATCCCCCTGTGGCCTGGGTCACACAGAGATGTGAAGCTGTGCTTCTTCTCTGCTCCCCCTCCCCCATCCTGTCATGGTGGAGAGCCGCTCAGGAGTGCGGGTCATTTGGAAGCTTGGTGAATCTCTCTGTGGAGGCATTTTCCGTGACATATCTTCTTACCTAGCACTGTATCTTCTAGCCTTCCATTTGCCAAGCAAATGCAAAGCATCTTTCTTATCAAAATATGATCAAAATATCACCAACCATGCTGCCATCCTTCGAACTAGACCTTGAACTAAATCGCCTAGGCCTGGGGTCGCACCTGACATTAGAAGGCAGCTCGTAAAAGTAACTAAATATAGAACGAATATCTTAGGACAGCAGCTAACACTATTGAGCATTGGCAATACACCAGATGCTGCTGGAGACTCTTCATTGGCTCAGCCTCCACGCCGCAGACAGGAGGGGTTCACATGTCCATTTTCAAGGATAGATGGCATCACCTGTTGCTGTCAGTTGCCTTCTTTTGGTGCATGAACCCAGGTTTCTATTTATGATAGTGACATGAGTATCCCTTTTAAAATACATGTAATTAGGGGCGCCTGGGTGGCTCAGTCGGTTGGGCGTCCAACTTCAGCTCAGGTCATGATATCGCAGTCTGTGAGTTCGAGTCCCACGTCGGGCTCTGTGCCGACAGCTCAGAGCTGGAGCCTGCTTTGAATTCTGTGTCTCCCCCTCTCTCTGCCCCTCCCCTGCTCATGCTCTGTCTCTGTCTCTCTCTCTCTGTCAAAAATAAATAAACATTAAAAATATTTTTTAAATAAATAAAATACATGTAATTACATTTTAAAAAGTGTTAATAAAAGCTGCAAAAATGTAGAAAGAAGTACCAAAAATGCTGAAGTTCAGGTAATATTGGTCTGGTAATTTGTCAGGGCCTCTCCAGCACTGATACTCTGTTTAGCAAGTATCAGAAGCCAGGTATTTAAAAGAAACAGTGGTGAGGCTCTCTTCGGTAAACCACAGCCTCACTACCTCCTGTGCCCACCCTTCCACCTACACACAGATGGGAGGGGAATGCTCACATGTACATGTGTGCATGTACACACACACACACACACACACACACACGCACACACACACACACACACACTGCTTAGCACGTTCTATTGCCTCTGTTTCTTCTTCTTCTTTTTAAGTTTATTTATTTATTTGAGAGAGAGAGAGAGAAAGAGGGAGGGAGACAGAGAATTCCAAGCAGGCTCTGCACCGTCAACTCAGAGACTGACGTGGGGCTTGATCCCATGAACTGTGAAATCACGACCTGAGCTGAAATCAAGGGTCAGACACTTAACCGACTAAGCCACCCAGGCATCCCATCCATTGCCTCTGTTTCTGAGGAAGAAACAATGACCATGAATCAGCCTGAATGCCACTAATTAATCAGGAGCCCCACTGGCCCTCAGTTTCCATCCTGCAAACCTATGTCCCAGCACCCAGGTGACACAGACCTGATTCGTTGGCTAAATACTCAGGTTTGTCTGGTAGGCTTCTGTACGTACTGGCTTTCCTTCCTACCTCCCTCTTTCTGAGTCCCAGACTGCTGAACTCTTAGGAAGAGAATCATCTGCTTCTTTTTGGATCTAGAGCTTCAAATATTGAGTGGCCGGGAGAGACACCTTCTAGATTCCTCAGCAGTACGGTTGCAATGAAGGCCCATGAAGGCTTCTTGCAGAAAGACTGTCACAGAAAAACCAGAGTCCTTGTGATTATTGTTCCCCTGGCCCCCAGGAATCAGGGCTTTGTCTTCAACCTCTCTTCTTGTCTTCTTCAGTTCTGAGTTGACTTCCTTTCTCCCCCCAAGTTCTCTCCTACTTCGGTGGAGTCCTGATCTAGCTCTTTCTTATCTTTGGAGAAATTTATTTCTGCTTATATTTGCATTGAAAGGGTCTGTGAAAGAAGCTAAATTCTTAATAAGCTGAAGTCTGGTGGGCTTCTCCATTCTTTTTATTCTCCTCGTGGAAAACTCTGGCAACTGCCCACTGTAGTAGCCACATTTTTCTCCAGGTTCCATCTCTGGCCATCATATCACCCCCGAAAGAGACTTGCTGTGCCTGTGTGACACACGGGTTCCTTTGAGGGGCTCCATCTGTGTTCTCCCCCTTCTAGGCTTGGGTCCTGTTGTGGGTCACCAGCACTGCCTATACAGATTTTGCCAGCTGGTCACCTCAATGAGTTGCTTCCCTTTGTCATAAAGCATTTTTCTATAGGCCAAACATTTTCACATCCATTTGAATCTGCATTCCTTAGGTCACACTAGCATGGAGAAAAAAGTCAGATTCCAAACAACATTGCTTTAGGTCTAATTGTATCTGTCTTGTGGGATATCCAGCTCCATCATATTCCTCCTGAACAGCACTGGGAGCTATCTAGGAGGAATCCCGTGAGATCTGAGAACTTGCTGTCTTGGGCACCCCTATGTGGCAGCCATTTCCTTCTCTGCTGTGTCTTACTGGTACCATATAGTCTATCTGTACAGATGACCGATGGCAGCCATGCTGACCATACCCTCCAAAGCCACCCATTGTTCATCTTTCTATTGGTTGCTCTTCCCAGTGGAAATTGCTGGTACCATGGCTTTTGATGCTGAACGCTGTCAGTATACACCAGAGATTTTTCTAGAACCTCAGTGCTGACCTTCTCAATCCAACTTCTTTTTGCTTTTCCTCAAGGTTATCTATGAGCCAAGAGCTTAATAAATCACTTTTATGACTTTTTAGCATGTTCCGCAGGGGCGATTCGACATCTATTTTATTGTCTTATACCTTAAGGGTTTCCATGACACAAACAAACCTCACCTACAGTGATACTACCAGTATCTCATGACAACTTTAGGAAGTAGGCAATACAATTACCACCATTACACAGATGTGGAAACTGAGGTTTACTGGGGAAAAATGGCTCACTCGTGCTCATATAGCTGATGCATTTGTAATCGAAACCCAAGGCTGAGATGGTATTCTGAGTCCTGTCAGCACAGTAATACATTTTCTGTGATGGTCCTCTTTTCAATATTGACCCCAAGAAGAACTTTTATGCTTCTCAGAGCACTTGCTCTGATTATTTGGTTCAGAAGCGTGGCCACTGTATTAATACTCAATATGTTAGTAGTTCACCAGGGTTGTCACATGCCTCTCCCAGAGGTCCCTGGCTTGGCTCTGAGAACTTTCTTCCTCTGATGAGAACCTTCCTGTAAACAACCTATGATTAAGAATGGAGAATAGGGGCGCCTGGGTGGCGCAGTCGGTTAAGCGTCCGACTTCAGCCAGGTCACGATCTCACGGTCTGTGAGTTCGAGCCCCGTGTCAGGCTCTGGGCTGATGGCTCAGAGCCTGGAGCCTGTTTCCGATTCTGTGTCTCCCTCTCTCTCTGTCCCTCCCCCGTTCATGCTCTGTCTCTCTCTGTCCCAAAAATAAATAAACGTTGAGAAAAAAAAAAAAAAAAAAAAAAAAAAAAGAATGGAGAATAGCTCAGGGCACCTGGGTGGCTCAGTATGTTAAGTGTCCAACTTTGGCTCAAGTCATGATCCCCCAGGCCATGGGTTCGAGATCAGCATCTGGCTCTGTGCTGACAGCTCAGAGCCTGGAGCCTGCTTCGGATTCTGTGTCTTCTTCTCTCTCTGCCCCTTCCCTGCTTGTGCTGTGTCTCTCTCACTCCCTCAAAAATAAAGAAACATTTTTTAAAAATTAAAAAAAAAAGAATGGAGAGTAATTTTCTAGCCATTCTGTGTTGTATGTCTTACAGAAAAGTCTTGATATGGAATACCTATTTTTATATCCAGATTCCAAAAGAGGTGGTGTTAGCTCGATCTAAAACGTATGAGGTCTGTTCTTTGTCTAAAACATCAAAACCACAATGTCTGACAATTGAGACCTCCCCTTCCAAAAAAAATCTCTGATTCCCGATCAGTAAAAGTATACACATTACATACAGATCATAGCCTAGAGGCTGTTGATACTTGCCTGCACATTAATATAAAATGTTTACACTCATTGCAGTCATTGGGGATCCTCTGCCCAAAAAGGTGCTGCTGCCCGACTGTTTTAAATACACTCCAGACAACTTACCTTTTAACTTGAGTATAATCAAGTTTTAGGAAGGCAGGATTAAATGCCTAAATTAACCCATGTCTGCCACCAATATCTATTTGTAGTGAGATTTCGTGGTTGGGGGAAAATGTACTGGTTGAGACTCGCTTTGACCTGGGAAATGAGGAGGATGCCTTAAGTTGCTTTCATACCATTTTTCAAAAAATATTCTTGACACTTGTCTGGCAGAATCGGACTGCCAGTAGAAAGGGTTATCTTGTGGGGGAGACGCAGCACAGAAAAGCTCATCCATTTCAGAGATGTGTCCAGTCGGCCCTGGAGAGGATTCGCAAGAGAGAAGAAGCGGACTGGAAAAGGGGGTCAGGGAGCAGCCTGTTCCCTTCTGGACTTCCACTCGCAGGACGTGGGTTGGTGGCCCCGGAAACATCCCGCAGGATGGATCCAGTGTCAGCAGAAGGGAGCTCACACATACCAGGAGCAGATGAAAGCTGTGTTTGATTCCGGAGCACGCCTGTGCTGCTGGCCCAGGTGGCATTATTCATTTAGTGCTGTTCCATACTTCACAGGAAAAGCACAGCAGGCTTATAATGCTTGAGTTTTTAAACATTCAGAAGGCTGTGATGCTATAAATAAGCTTCTGTGTCAGAGATTAAATCAACCAAGATGCCTGCCACGCCAACTTTATTTCTGAAACAACGTGTTTTCAACAGAAATCAAAATACATGTTAATCCTTTCCTTCTGACAGGCTAATATGAGCTTTGAAAACCTCAGTGGAGAGATACTGAGAGGAGGTAAGTAGCAGAAGCCATGTCCGTGTGGCTTATCTATTGGAGAAGACAGCAGCCATCCCTGGTTTGGGAAGTCTTTTGCCAGAAGCCGTGGCGTTGGTGCTGCTGGATCCGGACTGGTCCAGGCTGTCTCCGTCAGAAAAGACGTGGCTGCTGTGTTTTGGATCCACCAGCACAGAGGCTGTGTCTTTGAGATGGCTAGTAACAGGTTAGCAAACAGTCATCCAATCTCAAATCCATTTCTCTTTCTTTTGGTTACAACACCCCAATTTTCTCTGGACACCATCCTTCACCCACTCTTAATCCATGTGGTTGGAGGGGGTGATTCGGTCGCCTAGCTCCAGAGGTGGGACCGGGGCTAACCAATCATAGCTGTCCATCTCCTCGGCCACGGCAATTGGTTCAGAGGTGGGCCGGTGACCAAGCGGACCAATGGGAGCAGATCTGGAAACCTGGCTGATACTACTGAGAAAGAGGAGCTCTCTTTTTTAGCTGAGGTCACTGACTTGGAGCTGCTGAGCTTCATAGTTGCCATCTGATCACCTGAGATTGAAGCCAGCCCCGAACAAAGCAGAGATAAGAGATGGAGACGGATTCCTGATGATATTGTTTGAGCACCTGGAGACATTCTTGCTTGAAATCAGATGCACTCCTGGACTCGTTTGTGTGAACAAGTTCTGCGCTTTTTCATCAAAAAAAAAAAAAAAAAAGAGTTGGATTTGCGGCACTTGAAACAATTCTGACGAATTCAGTAGTCCAGCTGATAAATGAAGCCAAACTGGTCAGTTCATTGATAAAATGCATTTATGGATTTGTTGACCTGTTGTTAGGCTAGATTATTCTAACATAATGAGATTGGCTGGTTGGACAGTCCAGGGCAGGCTCAGCTCCGGTGGAAAAGGGTGGCCATAGGACCCCCGGCAAGGATGAAGGTCCTGAGAAGCTGCAGGTGTAGGCTGGTGTGGAGGACTGGTATTGGGGACTGTGTTGGGTTTGGAAGAGGTAGAGTTCAGCTGGTGATCCTTAGCTTTCAGGGATACCTTTAAGGCTATGATAAGATTGTACACCTTCTCCCTAGTAAGATACTTTTTCCCATAAAATTTTCCATGTAATTTCTGGTGGCTCAGAGATACACAGAAACCCAGTTCTGGGCCGCTGGGGATTGTGAATCACACCTTAAGAACCTAGGCAGATGATTCATCTTTTATATCTTATAAGATCTCTTGTGACTGATACCTATTTACTGGTTAATATATTTGAAAACTTGTCTCAGGCAACTGTGCTTAACATATAGAATTTATATTTTTATAGTGAGCAGGGGTAGATGCTATTATTATCCTAATTTTACAAGCAAATAATCTGAAATATAAGAAAAAGTTATAGAGCTTCCTCAAGGTCACAAAGCTTATAAGTGAGCAAAATCCAAAGCTCAGGCTAGAAGACCCAAGAGGCCACATTGTAAATCACCTCACTGACTTTATAAATTACTCTACTAATGGATCACAATGCATACCAGTCTATAATGGTTTGAATCTTCACGCCTAACTTAAATGCATCATGACACAGTTTAAACCCGTTGCTTCATGGAGGTGCGATGGAAGTACGTTGATTCCAGTCCCAAATTCGACAAGTGACTTGTAAGTTACTCAGTGTCTGAGACAGGTTCTTTATATGGGGAGTGTGGTTGGCACCTCTGCATAATTTTTTTCTGCTTTCCTTATTGAAAGATAGTTTGGAAACTCACAAAAGCAATGCTTTTGCTTTAAAACCTCAACACAGAAATGGACAGCGGGGAGTAGGTACCACATGAACATTCCCCTCAGTGGCTCCCCTAGCCATCTCACTCCCCAGAGGTAACTAGTCGGAAAGTTGGGTACGTATTTTCTGAGTTCCTCTCTATGGATTTGTAGTCTTTCCACAACACATGTATAGAGTTTATTTTTAAACAAAAATAGAATCACGTATCTTGGCCGCTTTCCATGTCCATGGCACATGTAGATCTACCAGAGTGTTTTGGATGCACTACATTTAATCCATAGGTATGGACATATATATTTTGCTCAGTCATTCCTTGACCACTGGACATTTCAGATGCTTCCATTGTTTTTTTTTTTTTTTTTTTTTTTACAATATTATCGACTATATTCCCGATGCTGTACTTTTTATCTCCGTGACTTATTTATCTTAAAGCTAGAAGTTTGTACCTCTTAATCCCCTTCACCTATTTTGACCATCCCCTCACCCCCATTAAAAAATATCATCTTAAACTCTGCTGCAGCAAATCCCCTTGCCAATGTATCTTTGCTCACGTGACTGGATATTTCTCTAAAACAGATCCTTAGGAGTAGAACTGCAGGGTCAGACCTACTTCTGTAATTTAAAGTAAATGCATGAGAGACCATTTTTGGCATTATTAAAGGGATTCCAGTGAAATGTAATCAAATGCAGTCTAGGTTTAGCTCTTTCTCTTGTGCTTAGGACCATTCTCGTGTGGGGACAGTTTCTCTGGTTGTCATGCTCCCCCTGGAGCTCCCTTTATGTTCAAGAGCTCATCTGAGTCCTGCCTTCCCTTGAGCCGCCCAGGGCTTATGCGTATTATGGCAGATTTCAGCTTCCTGAGCTGTACACACTTCACCTCTGAACACAGGCTGCCCACCCGCAGACTCAGCTGGAGCCTGGGAGCAGCACACTCCATGACGTCTATGCTCCCAAAGCTGAAACTTCGCGTAGCCTCTGTTTGCTAACAGTGAAAGGGAGATCCCTAAGAATGGCTACTTGAGACACTGATGCTGGAGGCTTACAGCCTTTGATGAAGCCTCATTAATTGGTTCATTTCTTTAACGAATATCTTTTCGGTATCTACTATGAGCCAAGCACAGTGACGGGAGTCAGGGATACAATAAATCACCAAAGGCGCAGATGGCCCCCTACTCATGGTAACTCTAAAAACATCATAGAGAGGTATGTGCACTCCCTTCTAGCAACTTTGGAGTTTTGTCTTAGAAACACCGTGAATGACAGGTGCGTTCGAAAAGGTGTTTTGGAAACCAGAACAAATCAACCCAAGGTGGAGTGAAAACAAACTCCCCTTGAAAAGAGCACATAACATCCCACACTGCAATGGTAAGTCAACAGGATATCGATAAAATGAAAAAAATTAAATCAAATGGTATAAATCACTTTGCCTCCATCCTGCTGCCCCTCCCACCCCCCACCTCACATCAGGTTGTTTCCCCCACCCCCGCTGAGGGGACCACTTCGGGGGCCACTTTATCCTGTCCCTTTGAACCCTGACTCCAGCTCAGCCACTTGGATTCTCTCCTGGAGAGCTGGGATTGTAGCATTGGAACTCAAGTCAGCCCTTCTTGGGGGGTGGTTTATTTGGGAAGAATTTAAAAGGTGGAAGCGTGTCTCAGCCCATGTGCAAATGGAGCAAAGGAGGTGACCCTGCCGAGAAAGAGAGAAGGAAGCCGGGAGAAGGAAAAAAGTAAAGAAGGGGAAAATGGAGTCCCGGAGAGAGAGACCTTGAGAGGGGGGCTCCTTTTATGTTAGAATTCTCTCCTGAGATCAAGAGGACTTCGTCTTCTTGCATGCTCTGAACCTTTCCTGGATCATCTGAACAAATCCCTGTTTTGTTTCCCCAGTTATATTGAAAAATAATTGTCAGACATGACTATGTGAGTTTAAGGCATACAGCATCATGGTTTGATTTACATATTTTGCAAAATGATTACAACAGATTCACCCAAGCGCCCGTCTTCTCACATAGATATAGTAAAAAGAAGAGAAAGAAAAAAGAATAAATAAACTATTTTCTTCTTGTGATGAGAATTCTCAGGACTGATTCTTTCAACAACTGTCCTACATATCACACAACAGCGTTAGCTATAGCCATCATGGAACGTTATATCCCTGGTACTTTATCTTCTGGGAGTTTGTACTTTTTGACCACTTTCCTCCAATTGCCTCTCAACCTGTGGTAACCACAAGTTTGATCTCTTTTTCTCTGAGGTTTTTGTTTGTTTAAGATTTCACACATTAGCAAGATTATACAGTAGTTGTCTTTCACCGTCTGACTTATTACACTTAGCATAATGCCTTCTAGGCTTCCAGGTCTATCCATGTTGTCACAAGTGGTAGGGTTTCTTATTTTTTTAATGGCTGAATAATATTTCAGTGTGTGTGTGTGTGTGTGTGTGTGTGTGTGTGTGTGTGTGTATACATATCACTTCTTTTTCCATTCATTGTCGATGGACACTTAGGTTGTTTCTACATCTTGGCTCTTGGAAAGAACGCTGCTATGAACGTTCAGGTGTAGTTATCTTTCTGAGTTAGTGTTTTCATTTCCTTTGTGGATATATTCTCAGAAATGGAATTGCTAGATTACAAGGTAGTTCTGTTTGTAGCTTTCTGAGGATCCTCCATACTGTCTTCCGTAGTGACTGTGCCAGTTTGTAATCCGACCAACAGTGTATCAGCTTTTTGTTTTCTCCACATCCACACCGGCATTTGTTAGCTTGTGTTTTTGATGATGGCCATTCTAACAGGCATGGGGTGATAGCGCATTGTGGTTTTGATTCGCATTTTCCTAACCTCTTTTTCCTTGAGCTAACCTGATGGTTCCTCTTTCTGTAACCCTGTCCCCCTCTGGTTACGACAATATTTGCTCCTTCCTTTGTGCTATAGAGAAAAGGGTGACAGAGAAACTCGTTTTCATTTTGCTCCTAAAGCCTAAACAGATACATCGTTGGGAAGCATATTTCGTTCAGCTCTGTCATTCCTCTGATGGCCTGCTTATTTTGGAAACGTGCTGAACTCCATCCTCAGGGACTCTGTAAGGAAGGCTCAGCTTGGAGGATTCATGAATCCATTTGTTCATCAATTAGGGAGGCTTGGAAGCAGACGCTCTGTGAGTGGGGCATTCTGTGCTGTTCTCTGTTGGGGGGGGAATCGGGAGTCCCAGAAATGTGGTCTCTCTTGGAGGTCCATGAAGGCAGAAGTTGAAAGTGTCAGTTGAAATCAGAATTATCATTTTAATCCAAGCCTAGCCTCTCAAGGTCAGTGAGAAAGTAAGGAGATTCCCAATGAGTTTCCGATCACTGAGCACTGGTGAGGAGTACAGGACAGCGGGACTGTCTGGGGGTGGGGGGGAGAAAGACCTCCTTTCAATGACTAGGAAAAGCCAGACCGAAGGAAATAGATTCACATTCTTGCTTCAATTACACACACGTATGCATACACAAACACACACGGGAAAAAAATGTATTGTTGCATCGCTGTGCTGTGAAGCACACACACGTCCATTACAGCCAGCTGAACCTGTATGAAGGGGGGCTTTCGAGGCTGGGTGAGTTAACAGTTCAGTTCAGCATCCCCCTGAGAATCTCTGCCAAGATGAACCTCTCCTTTTCCCAGAAGCTTTGAAAGAAATGGAACTTAGTAATCCTGATAGAGGAATTTGTCGTGAAAGACACATTAAAGGACAGTGAGTCGTCATCGCTCTTGTCCCCAGCCCCTGCTGCCTTGTTTCCCGTGACCCCAACCATTGCTATCCATGAGAGTGACCCTGTCCATTGCTATACACGCCAGTTGACTCAAACACTATCCACTCCCCACGAGGACCCAGCGCAGATGCCTGTATCTCCTGAGTTCCCATCGCCTCTAGGCCTCCTTTGTGGGTTTTCTCTCTCAAACTGGCATTTTGCATACAGTACTGAGCAGCAGGGAATGCAGACTGGCATTAGGAGCAAATCTGGTTTCTTTCTTTGTCTTCCCTCCCCCACCCCCACCCCCCTTCCTTTAGATAGCCGCCTTCAGCTGTGTATAAATTAAGCACATTCTTGTGCTTTTGCAGGTCACATCTGGGATATTCTGGACATCTCTGGTATAAACTCTGAATTTATGAAACCAGTAATTTGCTGCTCCCAGCTTATAATGCCTGACATTGTCACTGTTTGCTTAGAGTTTTGGTATCTGATGCTCTTAATGTGAAGGTCAATGTTATTGATACTGAACTCCGTGCCCTCATTTCTTTCTCCATTGCATTTTTTTTTCGAGGCACACACAGAGAGGGTAACTAATCTTAATATCTTGTGTTCACAATTCTATTTAGCATGAAATCAGTAACTGACATATTAATTATAATAATCTGTTAAATATACTTTACCTACATGTTAATTATGGGAGACCATTCTCATTTATTTCTCTGGGTAGCCTATTAATTCAACCCAGATGGTACAGCTTTGTGAGACGGTAACACTGAGCATTTGCAGAATAAATCATGTTGCCAAGATACAGCAGCAAAAACGTTATCACATCTGAATAAGCTTTAGTATGATATAACCAGGAAAGAAAACTTACCAATTACTCACAGACTGGAGCTTAGTTAAAAACAGGATCAGTATATCAAATGTTTAACAAAAATTGGAGGTGGGGGGAACATAAAATGTTTTCCTCCAAAGAGTGGATTCTTTATTTAAGCCCAGTGACACATAAATAATTCCAAAAGGGGGAAACTGAATCCTGACACAAGGAGCACATCATAACTTGGGAGGGGGAGTGGGGGAAAAAGGCAGCTGTGCTTTTCTTGGGCTTTCTGATGTCAAGGCTGGTGTCATTTGGAGAAGTGCTGAAACACCTCTCTCTTCTTCCTCTATTCCCCTGCCTCCCCACAATTTCTTCTTAGATGCTAATAGGCAGAACTCTGGGCTCTGTCTCATTGGGGCTCTCTAGTTGGAGCCAGATTTATGTTTGGGAGGCTGATTCATCTCTGAGTGGGGATAGTTCCAATGGGGAAGCTTGGAGTCGGTCAGTGGGATGTCAGATCATCTTCTTTCTAGATCCATTGGCCAAAGATCCTTTCAGCCCAGCAATGTGGCTTCAACAGTTTAATCAGCACCCACTCATTATTTGTTTTCAGAAAGAACTATGCTGGTCCTTGGGAACTGGTGGAGAGTAAGACTGATACAGGCTCTGCCTTCACAGAGTGTATCATGGGAGTGAGGAAGCATTTAAACAGATTGTTATAATCTAGTGGGATAGGGTCATGCTATGGGGGTGTGTGGCTGTGAGAGCACACAGCAAAACTCCCCCAACTCCGGCATGGCAGAGGCACAGAGAAGGCTTCCCAGAGGGTGAGCAAGAGGTCATTGAGTGGAGGACTAAAGAGAGATCCAGATGGAAGGAACAGTACCAGCAACTGGTGCATCATGTACTCATGGGTTTGAAGGAAGTTGGTGCAAGTAGAATGTAAATTGAGGGGGTTGTGGAAACTTCTAAGAGGCGTGACTAGATAGGTGTGCAGGGGCCAGATGATGAGGGTCCCTGTAAACCACACAAAAAAGCTCAACTTTCACCTTGAAGACAAGTGGGGGCCATGGAAAGGTTGGAGCATGAGGTGACAGGATCAGGTTGACACTTTAGGAATGTCTTTATAGATTCATCAGGGTAAACAGCGAGCAGGCAGGAGCCGTCATTAAAGCAAGAGATGGCGGTTTCCTGGAACAGAAGACAGGCAGAGCTTTTTTCGCCTTCTTACCATTCAGCTCTGCCTAAGGCTGTTCTCTTAAAGAGACATCTCCAGCATTCACCAAGCTCTCTCTTCCTTAAGCTCTAATAGCATTATTTTGCCAATCGTTTAATATTTGAAAACAAGTAGAGACTTTGCATCTCCACTCCCATTCCATCTCTGCCGCCATGTTAGAGGATGCCAACTTCTCTTGGCCCCTGTCTCTCTTCTACTGACACATGGTTCCTATGAACTTCTACACTTGACCAACTCATTGCTCACGATGACTTTGGCTACTTGTGCTCCATATTTATTGTGTTGTTATATTTTGTGATTCTCCTCCAACACTCAATCTAAAAAAACCTGTTCCTTCATTCTTTCTTATAATGCCCTCTCCTTGGACACAAGTACACTTGGAGGTTAATTTGATTTGCTTGCTTATCTATGCCTTTTTTTTTTTTTTTTTTGCCTCCCCCACTGGACTTTAAGTTCCATCTGGGTGGAGACCATGTCTGTTTTTCTTCATTGTATTCTGAGCATGTAGCGCAATGCCTGTACATGGGAGTTGCACAACAGATAAAAATTTCTTCAATGACTGTATTATTCTCCTAAAACTAAAGGACATTTAACTCTTTGGGGAAGCACTTGGATCTCAGGACATGTTTCAGGCACATGTCTGAAGCTTAGAAAAAGAGATGAAAACAGGGGATGCCTATGGGAACTGCGAGCCAGAAAACGTGGCCAGAACACAGCCTTTCACGACCCTGATTAGAATTTATGTAAATGACATGGGTACAGGATGGACTCATCAAGCCTACTTACCTGAGCAGTGGGGGCTTCAGGGTAAGGGGGGGGGGGGAGAGATTTTGATCATCCAAATTACAGCTCTAAGAAGCAGATGCACTTTAGGAGGATACAATCATTTTAGAGTTGACTTTGAGTTTCAGATCTTGCCCTCTTTTGTTTTCTAAGAAACAACCATTCTTCATTCCCTTCTTTCTTCCCACCCACCTACCTTCTTTGGTTCATGCATTCGTCCAACAAACATTTCTTGAGTATATGCAACACCCTGGTCTCTGAATCATGCTGGAAAGTGACTTAGAAGACAGGGCAGGTAAGCCTTAGGATACTAAGAGTGACATATACCTCTGCATTGATGAGTCGGGGGAGGGGTCTCAGCAGAAAGGATTCCAGCTGAAAGACTGTGTTTATCCAGGTTTGACCCCCCCTGGCTTCTCTCTCAAAGCAGATACTGAGAAAGGATTGGGGACTGACACATCTCCTGAGCCCTCTGAAATCACAGCTGAGCCCCACTCGCCGGATTGAACCTCCACCAGAATTCCACATCCACTACATGGTTAAGAGGAACTTCTAGCTGGGGAATATAAAATTGTAAATGGCACAGATAACGTCAGTCTGAGTTACTGTTTTCAGAATGACACAGATGTTAGGATAAGGGAAGCATAAATGGAAATTAAAGAGAAACAAATTCAGAACAGATGTCAGGAAGCATTTTTTTCATGCGGAGAATCACAAATGTGTGGAATGGCCTACCAGGCTCGATTGTTAAGGCAAAGACACAGGGGACATTCGCGAACTGATCAGATGGCATCATGGGGGAATTAAACAGTAAAAGAGGAAATGAGCGTGCATACTGCGGCTGGCTTTCGGCTAATCCTCAACAGTGTCCATGTTCTTATGTTCCTGGTGCTTCCATGCTTACCTTGGATAAACACAGAGAATTTCTTTGCTTTTAGTTTTCACAGATTGCATCAACCTCAAAATAGTTATTTTCACATCACAAAGATGACATTGGCAGAGTCGGGGGGGGGGGGGCGGAGAGAGAGAGAGGCCTCCTTCCCTGGAGTGATTTTTGGGGGATGGAGGGTGTTGTTGTTTGTGAATTGTGCACGGGAATGAATGTTTCAAATGTGTATACCTATCTAACACCGAAGAGCCGGGTGTGATCATAAACCAGCCAGCCCTCTCGTACTGTCAGGTGGAGCTGGAGTTCTAATTCTCGCTAAGTAAGTACATGACTGCCAAGGAGTCCGTTGGAGAAGTCCTGCAAGACTTTCTCTGCTTCTGTCCTCCCAGCTAATGGCCTCATGGCGCCCAAGTCCTCTTCAAAATATTATATGTGGGAGAAAGGGAAGTTAAGTTAGTTGTTACTTCCAATAGCTACTTACTGCAAAGGTTTGCACCAAGGATGGGGCAAGAGGAAATGTGCAGCACATGACTGCTTGTGCGTGTCTTTCTCTCATTGTGCCTTCGGAGCTGCTCCAGAGAGACTGTAACCAGGTGCCCCTTTAAAGGAGTATCACTTGGGGGATATAGCTTATGATAATAGGGAAGGAAAGAGTGGAGAGCAATGACTCTATGCCCCAAGGGAAGGTAGTTGAGGATAAAAAGTAGAGTAAAACCTCATTAATCTGGACCCTGCTAATTTAGAATGTATGAATAATTCAGACCCTCTGGCTGAGCTGAAGTTTACCTTTGTACTAGATATGGAAAAAAGGGTTTGCTAAGCAAATTAATAGTGTAAACAAGATAGAGGGTAGGGAATATATAACCTATTTAAGAGAACAAATTGTTTTCACATACTTAGTGGAACCATCTGCATAGGAACAATGAATAGGTCAATTATAAGTAATCCTGGTCTATTCATTCATCTTGGTCTGTTGGGTATCCATACTCAGAAAATTTTGTCAGCACTAGAGGGGTGAAATTGAACAAGCCGGGAGTTCTTTAAAGTTCATATTTAAGACATTGGGTTGGTTACATTGTCTTTTCTTTCATAATCTACTACAGATTGGCAAGACTTTAAAGACCACCTGACCAACCTTCCTTAGACCCTGTCTGTCCCTGTCACCTCTGAGCCTTGACTGTTGACAAGACCAAAAGACTAGCTCGTAGAGCACGGTCCTGAGTAATGTTGGCACCAGAGCAAAGAAGGTAAGGTTTGAAAGTCTGAGTTCTAAACTGGTCTCTGCTAATACCTACCTACTGGATTTGGGTAAATAGCTTATTTTCTTCTGGGCTTCAGTTTCCACGTGTGTAAAACTCCAACTCAACAATTCTATCGTCATCATCTATCTCTGCTGAGGCAACTTCTCATCTGTAAAAAATATATAGCGATTCTCAGGGCGCCTGGGTGGCTCAGTCGGTGAAGCATTTGACTCTTGATTTCGTTTCAAGTCATGATCTCGAGGCTCATGAGTTGGAGCCCTCATCGGGCTCTGTGCTGACAGCACGGAGCCTGCCTAGGATTCTCTGTCTCCCTCTCTCTCTCTGCTTCTCCCCTGCTGGCGGTCTCTCTCAAAATAAATAAATAAACATTAAAAAAAGTAGGAATTCTCAGTTGTGTTGATAATCAAATGATACAGCAAATAAAGTGTGGAGGAGGAGAATATCAGTAATAAGAAAAGAGTGAGTAATGGAACACCTGGGTGGCTCTGCAGGCTAAGCAACCGACTCTTGGTCTTAACTCAGGTCTTGATCTCAGAGTCTTGAGTTCAAGCTCCATGTTGGGCTCCACACTGGGCATGTAGCCTATATAAGAAAAAAAAAAAGTAAGTCAGGAGAAATAATCATGCTCCTACTGCCGTCATTTCCTAAGAATTATTGCCTTCACCCTCTCCTGGGGACATCTGGCTTTCTTTTCTCCTTTCTCATCCATGGGCTTCTTTTTTTAATTTTTTTTAAGTTTATTTATTTTGAGAGAGAGAGAGAGAGCAAGAGAGAGAGGGAGCATGAGCAGGGGAGGGGGCAGAGAGAGAGGGACAGAGACAGAATCCCAAGCAGGCACCACACTGCCAGTGCAGAGCCTGATGTGGGGCTTGAACCCATGAATGGTGAGATCGTGACCTGAGCCGAAGTCGGACGTTTAACCGACTGAGCCCCCCAGGCGCCCCTCCCAGACTTCTTAATAACATTTTCCCACCGGGTACTCTTGGAATTTTCCCCAACCCAGCCCCCTCCCCTCAGTGGGTGGAGCCCTGAGCAGTGCTGCATCACAGGCAAGGCACAGAGGTATCCTCACCGACCGTCTCTCCTTGAGCGGGTCAGTCAGCAGTGGATTGGAACAGGGGAGGAGGGCGTAGATGGCTTTCCCTCTTGTCGCCACTCTCCCGGCCGCCCTCAAACACTCTCGTGAGTTGTGCTGACTTTAATCCTAAAGCTGGAGGTAGACACGGAGCAGCCAGCTGGCATAAGTTTGGCTTTCGGCTTCAGTTCATATCAGTCTTGGAGCCTGCCGGTCACTGATGCATAAAGGAAATTAATCAATTAAATATTGATTTTATGTACCATTTCCATTTAAGTGATTCTCAAATAATGCTTCATCAGTGGACATTTAAAACCTCTGCCACCTAAACAAATCATCACCTAGCCCTTTCCAGATATAGACTCAGAACCCAAGGCCATGCTGGGCTTCCTTATCTGTGCTTGGCTGAGGACTCTTATCTCCTTAAATGTGGCTTTGACACATAAAACTCAGTAGCAGAATAGCTTTAGAGATTTGCTAAAATCATATGTAAATCTCATTGGTATGTACTGTGTACAGATTAGGGGCTCTGTAGGAAATGAGAGAAGGCTGGGAGAAAAATGTGGTGGGTGCCATGAGCAGCTTTTGTAGGGTGAGGGTTTTTGATCAGAGCCCACAGGCCTGCTACCTTCTCCGGACACCAGGACCCTGCATTGCAAGGGGGACTCTGATTTAAATGAACCCATCAGGGGCGCCTGAGTGACTCAGTCAGTTAAGCACCCGACTCTTGGTTTCAGCTCAGGTCATGATCTCACAGTTTTGTGGCTTTGAGCCCCACAATACTCTCTGCAACAGCAGTATGGAGCCTGCTTGGGATTCTCTCTCTCTCTCTCTCTCTCTCTCTCCCTCTCTCTCTCTCTCCCTCTCTCTCTGCCCCTCCGCCACTCACGCTGTCTCTCTCTCTCTCAAAATAAATAAATAAACCTAAAAAAACACACCCTATAAATGACTCATCAGGCTTAGAAAGGCAGCTTCTACAGAATCACAAACTTTGAAAGGAAGTTTTGGCGAGGTCATTCGACCTCCTTGAAGACAAATCTCAATAGATACAATGCTCGGTGCCATTGCTGTGAGAGCATTTGTGTGTGTGTAACATCTGTCAGCAAGCTTTACTTTATTTCTCTTTTTTATTGACCGCTTGCCATGAGTTCCATCCCATGAAAGGTGCTGTAAGCTTTGCAGAAAAAACGCTCAGCCCTTCTACCTTTCTAGAAGCGTACACTCTTGGCAAGGGGCAAGGCACAGAGAGCCAAAGTTGTAAGATGGTACGTGTGATTTGTTTGGCAAATAGTACCTTACATTTATAAGCAAACACATAACATAAAAACTAAATTTTGATGTTGTTGCCCGAATTTAGAGATCGAGATGTTTCACTTGAAAATTGAGAGCACAGACTTCTCTTGAAAAATGTCAGATGGCTCAGAAACACAGGTCCCACGTTCCCTCATGGCAACCACCAGCTAGACCTGAGTCGGGGCTACTTCCTTTTATTGAGAAATATATTCTCCAGTTCATCCCAGCCCCTCCAGCCAAACCTGTAAGAATTTGTGTTTATGACCCTTGGAAACTTTACCTAAGACAAACGCACAAACAGAAATGCAAGGCAGAATATAAATTCATGATCAAATGAGTGGTACAGATAAAGACCATGGGTAGGGGACGCCTGGGTGGCTCAGTCAGGTAGGCGTCCCACTCTTGATTTCAGCTCAGGTCATGATCTCATGGTTCATGAGTTTGAGCCCTGAGTCAGGCTCTGCACTGACAGGGAGGAGCCTTCTTGAGATTCTCTCTCTCTGCCCCTCCCCCTCTTACTTACCTGTATTCTCTCTCTCTCAAAATAAACTTAAAAAAAAAAAAAAAAAGACCATGGGTGGCGTGACAAAATGACCAAAGTTACCTGGATGTGACTTGGTCTCTGGATATCCCTATTTGTCATAATTGTTTTGGAAGACGTCTTCAAAAATGACCAATAAGCAGGAACTAAAATCTTGAAATGCCTTGAAAAAGTAAGCGAGAAAAGAGTCAGTATTATCCCCTTAATAATGTTGCTCTCTGTGGCTGGGATTTCTGTGTACTTTGTAAGAGAAGAGGCATGGCATTACGGCGATGGCTAATTCAGTCCCAGTGCTCATGGGAAATGGGTCACCAGATGAATGATTTCCATCACACAATATAGAAGGAGGGTCTGAGCCCTCGGAAGTGATGAAATCGGTTTGGCCTGGAAGAGTGACTGACTCGAGGGTGGCCACTGGACAGACACTTGCCTTGTCTTCTCATGGTTGGTATGATCCCAGGATCAAGCTGTAAGAGGTCAAGTATAAGGTGGTCAACCGGGTGACATATAACTGGAAGAAGTCAGGGAAGGCCTAAGAGAATTGTTGCATTTTGCAATTAAGGTGACTGTCAAGGTGAACGTGTTTTTTTTTGGGGGGGGGGTTCTTTTTTTTTTCCTTTTTGTCTGTACACTTTCATTCTCTTTTCTTCTGGAAACAGTAGAATGTCTTTTCCCACTTAGTTCATGTGGTTCACATGGGCTGACTCCACACCATGGTACCAGGGGTAGGCACGTAATTCAGACTTGACATATGAGAATTTTCATGTCCCTTTCTCTGAGTGTTTCAGGATGGGCATGTGACCAAACCTGGGAAAGGAAATTTCAGGCTTGGGAATTTTGCTGTCCTTTCCAGGAAAGAAGTCCTCTCTCCTTCTGCTGGGGTATGCAGCTGGCAGTTTGGCGGCCAGGAACTTCTGGAGGCCATTTTTTTTTTTTTTTCCCCTTAACGTTTATTTTGAGAGACAGAGACAGAGTGCGAGTGGGGGAGGGGCAGAGAGAGAGGGAGACGCAGAATCCGAAGCAGGCTCCAGGCTCCGAGCTGTCAGCACAGAGCCCGACGCGGGGCTTGAACCCATGAACCGTGAGATCATGACCTGAGCACAAGTCGAGTGCTTAACCGACTTAGCCACCCAGGCGCCCCTTGGGAGGCCGTTCTTGCAGTCACTGTAGGAAGCTCTAGCCCAGGATTGAAGCCAATAGATGAAAGGAGAGATCTGGAGACCTGTTGGTGGTGCCTCCCGCCAGCCATGCCTAAACCACATAGCTGCCTTCTTCCTCTTCTTTGGCGCTGCTCCTTTGTGGTAGCATGGCTGGGCATTGCGTTATCCTGCTGGGACGGAGCTTTTTCTCTGATGAATCAAGAAAATGTTACTCTTGGGGCACCTGGCTGGCTCAGTTGGTCCAACTTCAGCTCAGGTCATGATCTCACAGTTCGTGGGTTCCAGCCCTGCATCGGGGTCTGTGCTGACAGCTCGGAGCCTGGAGCTTGCTTCAGATTCAGTGTCTCCCTCTCTGTCTGCTCCTCTCCCACTCATGCTCTGTCTCTCAAAAAACAAATAAACATAAAGAAAAAGAAAGAGAAAAAGAAAATGCCACTCTTCTCTCTGGCTGTTGCACTTTGAAACTCAATATGTGTGCCTCTGTTTACCTCTGTTGCACTAACTCCTGGGCTTCTCTGATCCTGGCTCCTTTCTTGTGTTGCCTGTGAGTATCAAACCCCTGATCCCACAAGGCATTTTGACTCACAAGGCATGTATCCTTTGTCCTTCTTTTATGGCTAGGAGGAAGGAACAATAGGGTCACACTTACGAGGCAAACACTGCCCCTCCCACGGAGATTACAATTGCTGATATGAAAGCCCTTTCTAGCACTTCAGAAGCTCATGTCCTTTTTTTCCCACTACTGCACATGAAAGAACAATGGGAAGAAGAAGGGTTCTGGAACTGGGCAGGGCAGAATCCGAACGCCCTTTCTGCCACATAGACCTCTCAGATCTTAGATAAGTTACTGAACTTCTCTGAATCTCAGCTTCCTAAGTCTCTAATAGGAAAAGCATGATAACTGCTCCATAGGGTTGCTAAAGGATTAAATGAGATAATGCATATGAAGCCCCTGGCACATAACTGGTGCTCAGTAAAAGGTGGCTTGTGGTGATTATTTACTGGGTGAGATAAGGAGCATGTGGTTCACGCCCAGCCTCTGGAGGGAGACTACCTGGGTTCTCATCCCACCTTCACCCCTTCTACATCATCTTGATGACTCAGTTGCTTTATCAACAAATGGGGACGATAGCAATAATGAAGTGTTTCACCTTGTGGAGTTATTATGTGAAATAAATGATTTAATGAATCCAAAGCACCTAGTGTCAGGTACACAGTGAGCCATCAATAGCTTCCAAATTCTTAGAAGCAAAGGTCTTGTATGTAGTGGCACACCTAATATCTTTAAAAATATGAAGCGCATCATTTTTGAATGTTCCTCTTTTCTATACAGCAAAATTATTTTCAGTCATAATTATGTAATAATGAATGAAGTTGCCACAACCATTATTATTATTATTTTGTCCTTTAGCTTTAAAACAAATAATAAACAATTTTAAAAGAATACATTTTGGGGCACTGCACTGGCTCAGTTGGTAGAGCGTGCAACCCTTGATCTCGGGGTCGTGAGTTTGAGCCCCATGTTGGGTGTGGAGATTGCTTCAAAACAAAATCTTTAAAAAAAGAGAGAGAAAGAAGTATATTTAAAAAATGAATTTCTGAGGGAGTGCCGGAAGATGGCGGCGTAGGAGGACGCGGGGCTCACAGCGCGTCCTGCCGATCACTTAGATTCCACCTACACCTGCCTAAAGAACCCAGAAAACCGCCAGAGGATTAGCAGAAGGGAGTCTCCGGAGTCAAGCGCAGACTAGAGGCCCACGGAAGAGGGTAGGAAGGGCGGCGAGGCGGTGCGCGCTCCACGGACTGGCGGGAGGGAGCCGGGGCGGAGGGGCGGCTCGCCGGCCAAGCAGAGCCCCCGAGTCTGGCTGGCAAAAGCGGAGGGGCCTACGGACTGTGTTCCGACAGCAAGCGCGACTTAGCGTCTGGGAGGTCATAAGTTAACAGCTCTGCTCGGAAAGCGGGAAGGCTGGAGGACAAAGGGAGGGAGAGCTGCTGAGCCCCCGGACGGCAGAGCTCAGCTTGGCGGGGAACAAAGGCGCCAGCGCCATCTCCCCCGCCCATCCCCCAGCCAAAATCCCAAAGGGAACCAGTTCCTGCCAGGGAACTTGCTCGCTCCGCGCAAACACCCAACTCTGTGCTTCTGCGGAGCCAAACCTCCGGCAGCGGATCTGACTCCCTCCCGCTGCCACAGGGCTCCTCCTGAAGTGGATCACCTAAGGAGAAGCGAGCTAAGCCTGCCCCTCCAGCCCCCGTGCACCTTGCCTACCCACCCCAGCTAATACGCCAGATCCCCAGCAACACAAGCCTGGCAGTGTGCAAGTAGCCCAGACGGGACACGCCACCCCACAGTGAATCCCGCCCCTAGGAGAGGGGAAGAGAAGGCACACACCAGTCTGACTGTGGCCCCAGCAGTGGGCTGGGGGCAGACATCGGGTCGGACTGCGGCCCCGCCCACTAACTCCAGTTATACACCACAGCACAGGGGAAGTGCACTGCAGGTCCTCACCACGCCAGGGACTCTCCAAAATGACCAAACGGAAGAATTCCCCTCAGAAGAATCTCCAGGAAATAACAACAGCTAATGAACTGATCAAAAAGGATTTAAATAATATAACAGAAAGTGAATTTAGAATAATAGTCATAAAATTAATCGCTGGGCTTGAAAACAGTATACAGGACAGCAGAGAATCTCTTGCCACAAAGATCGAGGGACTAAGGAACAGTCACGAGGAGTTGAAAAACGCTTTAAACGAATTGCAAAACAAAATGGAATCCACGATGGCTCGGCTTGAAGAGGCAGAGGAGAGAATAGGTGAACTAGAAGATAAAGTTATGGAGAAAGAGGAAGCTGAAAGAAAGAGAGATAAAAAAATCCAGGAGTATGAGGGGAAAATTAGAGAACTAAGTGATACACTAAAAAAAAATAATATACGCATAATTGGTATCCCAGAGGAGGAAGAGAGAGGGAAGGGTGCTGAAGGGGTACTTGAACAAATTATAGCTGAGAACTTCCCTGAACTGGGGAAGGAAAAAGGCATTGAAATCCAAGAGGCACAGAGAACTCCCTTCAGACGTAACTTGAATCGATCTTCTGCACGACATATCATAGTGAAACTGGCAAAATACAAGGATAAAGAGAAAATTCTGAAAGCAGCAAGGGATAAACGTGCCCTCACATATAAAGGGAGACCTATAAGACTCGTGACTGATCTCTCCTTTGAAACTTGGCAGGCCAGAAAGGCTTGGCACGATATCTACAGTGTGCTAAACAGAAAAAATATGCAGCCGAGAATCCTTTATCCAGCAAGTCTGTCATTTAGAATAGAAGGAGAGATAAAGGTCTTCCCAAACAAACAAAAACTGAAGGAATTTGTCACCACGAAACCAGCCCTACAAGAGATCCTAAGGGGGATCCTGTGAGACAAAGTACCAGAGACATCACTACAAGCATAAAACATACAGACATCACAATGACTCTAAACCCATATCTTTCTATAATAACACTGAATGTAAATGGATTAAATGCGCCAACTAAAAGACATAGGGTATCAGAATGGATAAAAAAACAAGACCCATCTATTTGCTGTCTACAAGAGACTCATTTTAGATCTGAGGACACCTTTAGATTGAGAGTGAGGGGATGGAGAACTATTTATCATGCTCCTGGAAGCCAAAAGAAAGCTGGAGTAGCCATACTTATATCAGACAAACTAGACTTTAAATTAAAGGCTGTAACAAGAGATGAAGAAGGGCATTATATAATAATCACAGGGTCTATCCACCAGGAAGAGCTAACTATTATAAATGTCTATGCGCCAAATACCCGAGCCCCCAGATATATAAAACAATTACTCATAAACATAAGCAACCTCATTGATAAGAATGTGGTCATTGCAGGGGACTTTAACACCCCACTTACAGAAATGGATAGATCATCTAGACACACAGTCAATAAAGAAACAAGGGCCCTGAATGATACATTGGATCAGATGGACTTGACAGATATATTTAGAACTCTGCATCCCAAAGCAACAGAATATACTTTCTTCTCGAGTGCACATGGAACATTCTCCAAGATAGATCATATACTGGGTCACAAAACAGCCCTTCATAAGTTTACAAGAATTGAAATTATACCATGCATACTTTCAGACCACAATGCTATGAAGCTTGAAATCAACCACAGGAAAAAGTCTGGAAAACCTCCAAAAGCATGGAGGTTAAAGAACACCCTACTAACGAATGAGTGGGTCAACCAGGCAATTAGAGAAGAAATTAAAACATATATGGAAACAAACGAAAATGAAAATACAACAATCCAAACGCTCTGGGATGCAGCGAAGGCAGTCCTGAGAGGAAAATACATTGCAATCCAGGCCTATCTCAAGAAACAAGAAAAATCCCAAATACAAAATCTAACAGCACACCTAAAGGAAATAGAAGCAGAACAGCAAAGGCAGCCTAAACCCAGCAGAAGAAGAGAAATAATAAAGATCAGAGCAGAAATAAACAATATAGAATCTAAAAAAACTGTAGAGCAGATCAACAAAACCAAGAGTTGGTTTTTTGAAAAAATAAACAAAATTGACAAACCTCTAGCCAGGCTTCTCAAAAAGAAAAGGGAGATGACCCAAATAGATAAAATCATGAATGAAAATGGAATGATTACAACCAATCCCTCAGAGATACAAACAATTATCAGGGAATACTATGAAAAATTATATGCCAGCAAATTGGACAACCTGGAAGAAATGGACAAATTTCTAAACACCCACACTCTTCCAAAACTCAATCAGGAGGAAATAGAAAGCTTGAACAGACCCATAACCAGCGAAGAAATTGAATCGGTTATCAAAAATCTCCCAACAAATAAGAGTCCAGGACCAGATGGCTTCCCAGGGGAGTTCTACCAGACATTTAAAGCAGAGATAATACCTATCCTTCTCAAGCTATTCCAAGAAATAGAAAGGGAAGGAAAACTTCCAGACTCATTCTATGAAGCCAGTATTACTTTGATTCCTAAACCAGACAGAGACCCAGTAAAAAAAGAGAACTACAGGCCAATATCCCTGATGAATATGGATGCAAAAATTCTTAATAAGATACTAGCAAATCGAATTCAACAGCATATAAAAAGAATTATTCACCATGATCAAGTGGGATTCATTCCTGGGATGCAGGGCTGGTTCAACATTCGCAAATCGATCAACGTGATACATCACATTAACAAAAAAAAAGAGAAGAACCATATGATCCTGTCAATCGATGCAGAAAAGGCCTTTGACAAAATCCAGCACCCTTTCTTAATAAAAACCCTTGAGAAAGTCGGGATAGAAGGAACATACTTAAAGATCATAAAGGCCATTTATGAAAAGCCCACAGCTAACATCATCCTCAACGGGGAAAAACTGAGAGCTTTTTCCCTGAGATCAGGAACACGACAGGGATGCCCACTGTCACCGCTGCTGTTTAATATAGTGCTGGAAGTTCTAGCATCAGCAATCAGACAACAAAAGGAAATCAAAGGCATCAAAATTGGCAAAGATGAAGTCAAGCTTTCGCTTTTTGCAGATGACATGATATTATACATGGAAAATCCGATAGACTCCACCAAAAGTCTGCTAGAACTGATACATGAATTCAGCAAAGTTGCAGGATACAAAATCAATGTGCAGAAATCAGTTGCATTCTTATACACTAACAATGAAGCAACAGAAAGACAAATGAAGAAACTGATCCCATTCACAATTGCACCAAGAAGCATAAAATACCTAGGAATAAATCTAACCAAAGATGTAAAAGATCTGTATGCTGAAAACTATAGAAAGCTTATGCAGGTAATTGAAGAAGATATAAAGAAATGGAAAGACATTCCCTGCTCATGGATTGGAAGAATAAATATTGTCAAAATGTCAATACTACCCAAAGCTATCTACACATTCAATGCAATCCCTATCAAAATTGCACCAGCATTCTTCTCGAAACTAGAACAAGCAATCCTAAAATTCATATGGAACCACAAAAGGCCCCGAATAGCCAAAGTAATTTTGAAGAAGAAGACCAAAGCAGGAGGCATCACAATCCCAGACTTTAGCCTCTACTACAAAGCTGTCATCATCAAGACAGCATGGTATTGGCACAAAAACAGACACATAGACCAATGGAATAGAATAGAAACCCCAGAACTAGACCCACAAACGTATGGCCAACTCATCTTTGACAAAGCAGGAAAGAACATCCAATGGAAAAAAGACAGTCTCTTTAACAAATGGTGCTGGGAGAACTGGACAGCAACATGCAGAAGGTTGAAACTAGACCACTTTCTCACACCATTCACAAAAATAAACTCAAAATGGATAAAGGACCTGAATGTGAGACAGGAAACCATCAAAACCTTAGAGGAGAAAGCAGGAAAAGACCTCTCTGACCTCAGCCGTAGCAATCTCTTACTCGGCACATCCCCAAAGGCAAGGGAATTAAAAGCAAAAGTGAATTACTGGGACCTTATGAAGATAAAAAGCTTCTGCACAGCAAAGGAAACAACCAACAAAACTAAAAGGCAACCAACGGAATGGGAAAAGATATTTGCAAATGACACATCGGACAAAGGGCTAGTATCCAAAATCTATAAAGAGCTCATCAAACTCCACACCCGAAAAACAAATAACCCAGTGAAGAAATGGGCAGAAAACATGAATAGACACTTCTCTAAAGAAGACATCCGGATGGCCAACAGGCACATGAAAAGATGTTCAACGTCGCTCCTTATCAGGGAAATACAAATCAAAACCACACTCAGATACCACCTCACGCCAGTCAGAGTGGCCAAAATGAAGAAATCAGGAGACTATAGATGCTGGAGAGGATGTGGAGAAACAGGAACCCTCTTGCACTGTTGGTGGGAATGCAAATTGGTGCAGCCGCTCTGGAAAGCAGTGTGGAGGTTCCTCAGAAAATTAAAAATAGACCTACCCTATGACCCAGCAATAGCACTGCTAGGAATTTATCCAAGGGATACAGGAGTACTGATGCATAGGGGCACCTGTACCCCAATGTTTATAGCGGCACTCTCAACAATAGCCAAATTATGGAAAGAGCCTAAATGTCCATCAACTGATGAATGGATAAAGAAATTGTGGTTTATATACACAATGGAATACTACGTGGCAATGAGAAAAAATGAAATATGGCCTTTTGTAGCAACATGGATGGAACTGGAGAGTGTGATGCTAAGTGAAATAAGCCATACAGAGAAAGACAGATACCATATGGTTTCACTCTTATGTGGATCCTGAGAAACATAACAGAAACCCATGGGGGAGGGGAAGGAAAAAAAAAAAAAAAAAAAAAGAGGTTAGAGTGGGAGAGAGCCAAAGCATTAGAGACTGTTAAAAACTGAGAACAAACTGAGGGTTGATGGGGGGTGGGAGGGAGGGCAGGGTGGGAGGGAGGGCAGGGTGGGTGATGGGTATTGAGGAGGGCACCTTTTGGGATGAGCACTGGGTGTTGTATGGAAACCAATTTGACAGTAAATTTCATATATTAAAAAAAAAAATAAAAAAAAAAATAAAAAATGAATTTCTGCTCTCTCTCTTAAAATAAATAAATAAATTTTTAAAAAAAGGTGCAGGGGCACCTGGGTGGCTCAGTCAGTTAAAACTCTGACTCTTGATTTCAGCTCAGGTCATGATCTCATGGTTTGTGGGTAGGAGCCCCATGTCAGGCTCTGCACTGACAGTGTGGAGACTGCTTGGGATTCTCTCTCTTCTCTTTCCTTGCTCCCCACAACTCACGTGCTCTCTCTCTCTCGGTCTCAAAGTAAATACTCTTTAAAAAAAAAAAAGAATAAATTTCAATTTCAAAGATACTATTCCAATTCGATAAAATATTCCCTGTACAAATTAAATTTTGCTTTACCACACAAAAAAATCACACCTAGCTGTTTGTGCTGTTTCACTAGGTTACACACAAATAAAAACTTCTATTTGTTGTAAGGAACGACAGAACAGATAACTCAAATTCCTCATTTTTATATTCCTCATTATATCATTGTTTAGTTTGAATCTACCATATAAATATAGGAATGTGTCACACTCTAGGGGTTAGAGACACATGTTACGTTGGAAGGAAGCTCTACAAATTTTGAAATTTCACAGAATTTTTCTCTTGGGACATATCCTGTAGCTGAGTCCTGATGCAGTGGGGGTCCGCTGTATAACCAGGAGTTGTCTGAATAACCTGATGCAATATTTATAAAGCATCGGTAATAAAAAGATGCTAATTTGAAGCTTAAATATATACTGTTAAATCCCAACGGAGAATGCAACAATTATTTAGAATTTAGACTAAGGAAAGATTTTTTTTACTATGAAACATTGATGGACAAAGCCAGAGAAGACACAAATAAATGGAACAATATCCCATGTTTGTGGACTGGAAGAATTGGTATTGTTAAAATGTCTATACCCAAAGCCATCTACACATTCAGTGCAATCCCTATAAAAAACACAAAGGCATTTTTTCACAGACATAGGAAAAACAGTCTTAAAATTCACGTGGAATTACAAAAGACCCCAAATAGCCAAACCAATCTTGATACAAAAACAAAAACAAAAACAAAAACAAAAACAAAACTTGAGGCATCACACTACTTGATTTCAAAATATACCTCAAAACCATAGTAATCAAAAGAGCAAAGCACTGTCATAAAAATAGACATACAGACCAATGGAACAGAAAGAGATCCCAGAAATAAATCCACATGTTTAGCAAAGAATACACATAGGAGGAAGAAGAATGTCTTCAATAAATGGTGTTGGGAACATGGATTATCCACATGCAAAAGAAAGAAATTGGACTGTTATCTCACTCCCTATACAAAGATCATCTCAAAAATACACTAAAGACTTAAATGTAAGACCTGAAACTGTAAAGCTACTAGAATAAAGAAGAAGGGAAAATCTTCTTGACATTGGTCTGGGCAATGATTTTTTTGGGATATGACTCCAAAAACATAAGCAACAAAAGCAAAAACAGACAAATGGGATTCTATCAACTAAAGAGCTTCTGCATGGCAAAAGAGTGCTGAGACAACCAATGGAGTGCGAGAAAATAGTTGTAAACCATAGAGCTGATAAGGAATTAATATCCAAAATATATAAGGAACTCAGACAAATCAATAGTAAGAAAACAAATGACCCAATTAAAAATAGACAAAGGACCTGAACAGACATTTCCTGAAAGAAGACATAAGGAATGGCTGGCAGGCACCTGAAAAGATGCCCAACATCACTCATCATCAGGGAAACTCAAATCAAAACCACGATGAGATATCACTTCATACCTGTTAAAATGGCTATTATCAAAAAGGCAAAAGATAACAACTATTTGTAAGAATGTGGAAGAGGTACAGTGTTGGTGGGAATATAAATTAATATATATAAATATAAATGCAGCCATTATGAAAAACAGTATAGAGGTTTCCCCCAAAGTTAAAAATAGATTCACTGTATGATCCAACAATCCCACTTTCAGGTATACATCCAAATTAAATAAAAGCAGGATATTGAAGGGATGTCTTCACTCCCATGTTCTAGCACAGCAGTATTATATAATAACCAAGTTGTGGAAACAGTGTAAATGTCCATCAATGGATGAATGGATGAAGAAAATGTGGCATATACATGCAATGAAATATTATTCAACCTTAAAAAAGAAAGGAAATCTGCCATTTCTCACAACATGGATGGATCTAGGGGAGATTATGCTAAGTGAAATAAGCCAGACACAGAAAGTCAAAAACTGTATGATCTCATTCATATGTGGAATCTAAAAAAGTGGAACTCACAGAAGCATAGGGTAGAATGCCTATGTAGCATAGGGTAGTTACCAGAGGCTAGTGAGGAGGGAAGGAGGGAAATGGGAAAATATGTTTGTCAAATGATACAAAGTTACAGTTATGTAGAATAAATTAGTCTATAAGTCTAATATACCCTCTATGTCTATAGTTAATAATACCTTATTGAAAACTGGAAATCTGCTAAGAGAGTAGATTTCAGGTGATCTCATCACACAAGAAAGTGCTACCTATGTCAGGAGATGATATGTTAATTAGCTGGACTGTAGTAATCAATTCACTATGTATCAAATCTTCATATCAAATCATCATCTTGTATACCTTCAGTATATAAGATTTTTATTAACAGCAAGAATGAAGTGCTCATTCATGCTACAAAATGGATGAACCTTGAAATCACTTTGCTAAGAAAAAAGAAGCCAGACACAAAAGGCCATATATTTTATGTTTCCACTTATATGAAATGTCCGGAATTGGTACATCTCAAGGGACAGAAAGCAGATTAGAAGTTGCCTTGGGTTGGGGAGACTGGGAGGGCCATAGCCAAAGAGTACAGGGTTTCTTTGGGGGATGATGAAAATATTCTAAAATTTATTGTAATAATAGTGGCATAGCTCCATGAATATATTAAAAATCATTGAATTGTATGCTTTAAGTGGGTAAATTGTATGATATGCGAGTATGTGAATTATATCTCAATCCAGCTATTAACAAAAACAAGAGACAGAGAGATTTCCAGACAGGCGTACTTACCACTGACTGACACAGAATTGCTGGTGCATGGTGACATTGGAGAGAAAATAAAAATTTAGTCTGTTTTATTATTGTTTCTAAAATCTCTACAATGAAAAAAAAAAATCTCTACAATAAGCCTTGTATCTCTCTAGTCTCCTGGCATGTAATAAGTCCCTAATAAATATCTGTTGACTAAACAAAAGATAAACACCTTGATCTTTAGGTAGGGGAGTACCTACCTCTAGGAGGAGCACCTAACCTAATTTAAGAGGGTTAAAAATGCTTCCGTGGCCCGAGGCATTGCAGACGAGCTTTGAATGACGTGTAAGAATTTGTTAGGCAAAAGAGTGGGGGCGTAGTGCTTTGAGAAAGGGCACAACGTGTGCAAAGGTCTGGAGGCAAAAGTGAGAGGATTATAATTTGGCTGGAATGATCAGATGGCGGAGGGACAAGGACGAAGGCGGGGAGGGTAGGAGAGAGAAAGACATGACCTGGAAGGGAAAGAGGGGGCGGCGACGGCGGAGTAAAAATGCTTTGTGGAAGACGAAATTTTTCACCTTAGGGAATTCAGAACAAGTTTTCGGTATCCTAGCAACTGCTGCAGGGTGGGGGTCAGATTTGCTCTGGGAAAAGTGGTTTGGGCTGCAAGGTGGGAGGATCACTTCAAGAGAGCAGAGCAGGTAATTTGGTAAATGGGCTAAGAGGTGGTCAGAGTAATCCAAACAAGGGATAATGGTGACCTAGGGAAGCGTAATGGCAGGGATCTGACCATGGGAATGCGGCCGAGAGATATTTAGGAAATAGAATTAACGTGGATTGAGGGTAGGTTAGCAAGCACCAATGTCTCCCCTACCATGCCTGTGTTCCAGTGGTGGCTGAACCATATTGACTGAATTGATAAGGAGTACAGGAGGTGTTTGTCTGTGGTGAGTTGTAGATGTCTGTGAGATATCTACATGGAAGTATCCGGAAGGTTTAGGTGTGCATATCTGAGGCTGAGGAGAGTGATCTTGGCTGGAGAGTCAAATTTGGGAGTTATCTAGACACACACATTAAACAGTACCAGACAGCAGGAGACCGGATGGATCAGAGCAGGAATATGTAGACTGAGAGAAGGGCCAACACAGAACCCTACAGAACAAAGCCTTGTTGGGATGGGTATATTGCACTGGGAGGAATGGGAACACCGAAGGTAAATTTCTTCTCATTTTTTTTCCCCCTAAGGGTAATCATCTCTAGTGTGACCAAGCAATTGGGATTCTTTTTGTGACAGTACCTTTCAGTCACTACCCTGTCTGGACGGATGCAAAGTCTCTTCTTGAGGCTTGTTGTATAAAGCATAAGGTAAGTAGACACTACCTTGAGCAAATACTGCAGGATTTCTTCTGGCCTAGCAGAAACCGCCTGTCCCAAATAACCCATAGCAAGGAAAGAGGCAGATGTTTGGCATAGGGGCCATTGAACTTCCTGGGGAAAATAGCCACACTCTAGAAAACTTATAGGCACAACCCTATATTAATATCTACTAATGCAACATTAATAGAACCTGCCTACTAGATTAGGGTATCCCGACATGAGATCCATAAACCAGCACAGACTCACCATGAGGCAAGATTACCTAGGTCTTGGTGTTTTGCTCACATATATATCCTGCACAATCTGGTTGCAAGATAGTTTTGTGATTGTGCAGGACTGGTGTTCAAGAGTGACAGTGTTTCCATGTGGCAAGGGTATTAATGACAGCCCAGGGAGGCTTATATGACTCTTCAGTACTTTCAAAATAAGCTCCTGGTTTTCATGGGCAACTAAATGGAAGCCTTTAGAAGAAGATACTGAACTCCCTATAATATAGGCAGATGATTGATTAAGCAATTATTGGCAATGGGAAGAGATTACTGTTACTGTATTTGAGCCCCAAGAAGATAAAAAGGTCATTGAACATGAACACCCTCATGAAGATGTTTTTCAAGATCACTTGCCAATACACTAGCCCATTTCTTCTACTCTCAAATGGAAATCTGGGGAAATTTTTTAAGTGGCCAGTATAGGAAACACTTGCATGTAGCTGGAGATACATGGCAAACTGTCTTTGCCCTTAAATGAATCCTGCCTGCATTTTAGAGTAGTTTTTTTCCCTCTTAGTATGGGATCTTTGAAAATGTTTAAGTATCATTAGGCTGTGTAGGTCTCCATGTAGTCTATGTTTCTATATGCTGTATAGAAACATAAAATGGTGGTTGGAAAGAGGCGTCCAAGAGATGTGGGTTGTGCATTTTCAATAGGATTCCTTCTCCTTTTTAAAAACCTGCTAGGGGCTCCTGGGTGGTTCAGTCAGTTAAGCATCTGACTCTTGGTTTCTGCTCAGGTCGTGATTTCATGGTTCATGAGACTGAGCTGTCAGCATGGTGCCTGCTTGGGATTCTCTTTCTCCCTCTCTCTTTGCCCCTCCCCTGCTCATGTATGTGCATGTGCATGTGCTCTCTCTTGCTCTCTCTCTCTCTCAAAACAAAGAAACAAACATTAAAAAAAAACCCTCCTTAATCAGTTGAAAAGAACTTTCAAATCTGACTTTTCCCATTTGTTCATATAATAAAACATGGTCGTGTGATTCTGACGCAATATGGAACTGTCTGAGGGTAAAAGGATGTTTAATTAGGAACACACAGGAAGCAGGACCTCTGTGTGGCTCAGTTGGTTAAGTGTCTGACTTTGGCTCAGGTCATGATCCATGACCAGTGTTTGTGGGTTCAAGCACTGCATTGGGCTCTGTGCTGACAGTGTGGAGCCTGCTCGGGATGCTCTCTCTCTCTGTCTCTCTGCCCCTTCCCCACTGTCTCTCTCAAAATAAATAAATTAATTTAAAAAAGGAACACATATTTGTTGATAAACTCAGGGATCATTATTTGTAGTACATTTTAAAAAGTTGTAGAATTTTTTCATTGATTTAGGGGAAATAATTAGGAGTAATGCGATAGTTAAATTTAACAAACTTCCTTCTTCCCTTTTGGTGTGTGTCATTTGAACATTCTCATTTATTTCTATTAAATTTTTTAAAAGTGTTCTTTAATTGCCTTTGTCAGTAGTTATTATATTCAAGATTTCTATTAGTTTTTAAATGTCCCATTTTATTTCCTTCATTTTTCTCATTAAAGAGACTGGATAGAAAAATGAATTCAATTCAGTGGCCAACAATTGCCCATCCATTGTAGATTCTACAAGTAAATTGTATGTGAGTTCTTGTAGCACCCTTGAGACTAGAGTGAGGATCTTGAAAAACCAAGTTCGATTGAAAAAAAAAATGATCTTCTATTGTGGTTTTTTTAGAGCAGATTGAAGACCTGAATGAGCACTTTTAAAAATACGGAGAAATGATACAATTAAAAAGGCAGTAAACTGAGATTAGCTTTATTTATTTATTTATTTATTTAGGCCTTGACTCTCTTGGTTGGAAGCCATTTGAAACAACTTAAAGGAATAAAATAAATATAAAATAAAATAGAAAAGAAATCAGGGTATTGAAGTATAGACTAGAGGATAAAAACTGGGGGAAATTAAGATGAATAAGCCATATTAACATAATATCAAAATTAAGCTGGATCAAGGAATTGTTTTTCTCCATCCATCAGTTTTCCTCTACGGGACCTTTGTTAAGTACTGGCACAAGAGAGCCCAAGGACTGGGCTGGGAAAGAAAAGTGAAATCACCCACAGTCTCTGTGCTTAGAAGTAATAAGTCTGCTAAAGAAGGGGGTCAACAATGACCACAACAATTTCCTATGTCCAAGATAATTGAAATCAGAGGTAGACTAAAGCTAGCTTAGTTATAACCCAGCAACCACTCATCATAATTCCTGATTGAATCAAGGTGAGGAGCCCCTCAACCAATTTCTCTGACACTGGAAATTTAATATCAATTTACAGTCTTCAATTTCTTTTACATGAGTGTCTGGCATGCAATAAAAGTGTGACATGTGAGAAGGAGCAGGAAAATGCAATTGATAATCAAGAGAAAAAATAGCTGATAGAAACAGACACACTCATACACCTCTCATGCATTGCTGGTGGGAATGTAAAACGTGCAACTATGGAAAACACTTTGGTAATTTCTTATGTGGTTAAATATACACTTACCAAAAGACATAGTAATTCCACTGTCAGGTACTTATTCAAGAAAGAAGAAACATATATCTCAAGAGAGATCATAAATGTTCATAGCATCAAAATCTAGAAATGTTCAGAAGGGATAAACAAGTTCCTCGGGCTAAAGAAAATATTTCCAGTTGAGAGGAAAGAACTGCAAGAAGGAATAAAGACCTCTTGAAAAGATACATATATGAGTATATGTAAAAGGTTATTGATTGCTTAAAGAAACATAACCCTATCTTATGATGTTTATAACATATAAAGTTAAATATAGAGCCACAATAACATAAAGGATAGGGGTGGTAAACCAATTATAAGGCTATAATTTTAAGGTGAAAAAAATTGGTAATGAACTTTCTGGAAGCCAAAGCAAAAAGTGAAATATTACTATTTCCAAAATCGATGTGTCCATAGAAAAATAGATTGTTATTCCTCAGAGAAATAAAACTTTCTTATGAGGGCTAAAATAAAATTTTGATTTGCTATTTTTGGAGAGGACACTGAATATAGTGGATGACATACTAAAAAAATATCTCTATACACAATGAAATAATGGGTTTGTTTAGCATTTTCTTAGAGCATCTCACAAAATAAGCCAAAGGCTGGGTGAAAGCTATTCTATTTGTGGAAAGTACAATGTGATTTATCACTCAACCTGAAATTGTTATCTAATTGGTCAGAAGGCCATTTCTCGTAACCTTCATCTCACATTAATAACTTCAAATGACATTCATGAACATATTTGGAACTTACTTAAGTCCTGACATATCAATAATTGCCTTAAATACAAATTATCTAAGTATATCAATTAAAAAGCAGAGATTGGAAGAGTAGATTAAAAACAACACTATCGAGTAGATGTTGTCTATAAGAAATTCATTTCAGATACTTAATACTAGTAAAAATTTGAAACAACAGAAACCTGTAAAGCATATATTTTGCTCAAGTCAATAAAAATTAGCCAATACATTTGTAAAGTAATTGGCAAGTTGCTTATTAAAGGCTAAAATCCCAGCAAAAATAAAAATGAAAACAACATAAGCACTGGCTGGTACTGAAATTACTGTTTCTTTCACAGAAACTTGTAAGTAGCATGTGTTTACTAAGCAAATATTTTGGATCAAACTGTGATCTTTTTCAGTGCAGTCAATCCACATCAGCTCTGCAACTGGTCCAATTCAGTTATTAAGATAGAAGTTTGAAAATGTTGCATTTTGGGGATGCCTGGGTGGCTCAGTCGGTTAGGCATTCCACTTCAGCTCAGGTCATGATCTCAAGGTTCGTGGGTTCCAGCCCCATGTTGGGCGCTGTGCTGACAGCTCGGACCTTGGAGTCTGCTTCCAACTCTCTGCCCTTCCCCCGCTCGCACTCTGTCTCTCTGTCAAATACAAATAGACATTCAAAAAATGGAAAAAAAGACCAGAAATAAGAAAATGTTGCATTTTGAGCAGAAAGCTTTATTCATAGGAATGGGGTTATTGACAAAATAAAACTCAATAATCTCAACAAAGAGAAATTATAATTGAATTAAAGAAGAGTAAAATCAAAAGTTAACCAGAGTTCAGGTCCTGGTATGTGGTGAAAAAAAATTTTTTTTAAATCATCGCTCTCCTACAGAAAAAAAAAAATGTTTCCATCAACAACTTTTAACATTTTTACTTCCTTTATCTTTCGATGATGAAAGGAATTCTTTAAGGCATTATATTTTCACTCCCTCTTCCACGAATTTTTGAGCAACACAAGTATTTGTATCACCAAGACAAAATCAGGGAATATTTGATCAATGTGTTAGTTACAGAAATGGAAGTTTGCATAATCAAAAAGTTTGCATAATCTTAATACTAAAAACTGATAAAATAGCACAAAATAAGAAAATAAGTCTCAGTTTGGAATATAGCAACTATAATCCTGAATAATGTATTAGCAAATATAATGTCTCAGGCTCAAATCAGGGGGAAAAATCTCTTAGCATGAATTGCTATGTATATATAATCACTTATGGTTTCACATAGGTTAAGGAAAAGAAGTTCTACAAGTTGAAGTTGTCAAAACATTTTATTTCATTAAAAAAAGACAACAAAAACAGGTTGTGTTAGATATTCTGAGTAATGGAATATAATCCTGTCTGCTTACTGCTTTTCTGGTTTTATATTGCTATAGTAAATTATAAGCAACTTTTTGATGGGAGTCTTGATTTACTTTTTAAAAAGACATTAGCTTTATTATTTATTAATTCTAACAGATTTCTTCTATAAACACTCCATAAATATTAACATATCTGATGGATTGAAAAGGTCTGGGGAAAGTAAAAAAAAAAAACAAACCAGCAACATTATGCCTGATGGATGATGATGATTTGACAACATTATCTTTTATTTTGTTTGTTCTTTATTGATTTTGATAGCAAAAAGTGCAATTAATTAACAGCTCATGTCAGTGGAAGAAAAAGATATAGTATTGAAATGTAGTGAGTTTTAGATTCTTCTACCAGGAGTGAATACAACATTGTTTCTAGAAGTTTATGGTCTTATTATTTGAAGTTTTCCTAGATTCAAATTTACTAAAAGTTTTCTTTAATTTGCTACTTGAAATTATTTTCAATAGAATGAAAGTCTTTATTATTAAGCTAGAGAAGTAACCAGTGTCACATTGTCATGTTTTCCCTTTTGTTAGGTATTTTGAAAATGAGATAGACCTGGGGCTTCTGTTCTAGGGAGACTTCCACAATATACAGATATTAATTAAGTGCTTAAGTGCTCATTGTGATGGTTGGCTGTGTGTGTGTGTGTGTGTGTGTGTGTGTGAGAGAGAGAGAGAGAGAGAGAGAGAGAGAGAGAGGCAGACAGAATGAGAGAGAAGCTGAAAAAGAAGACAGCGTCTCTCCCCAAATAGAGCAATAGCATAGGATAACAGATGCAGAAACCCATGTGGCCAGAAATGCCAGTCCTAATGTCTTTTAGTAACACATATTCTTCTATTTTTAGTTCAGAAATTTTAAAATTAAAAAAAAAGCCTAGGGGCGCCTGGGTGGCTTGGTTGGTTGAGCGTCCGACTTCGGCTCAGGTCACAATCTCACGGTCCGTGGGTTCAAGCCCCGCGTCGGGCTCTGTGCTGACAGCTCAGAGCCTGGAGCCTGTTTCAGATTCTGTGTCTCCCTCTCTCTGTGACCCTCCCCCGTTCATGCTCTGTCTCTCTCTGTCTCAAAAATAAAATAAACGTTAAAAAAAAAAATTAAAAAAAAAAAGCCTATTAACAAGCTAAAATTCTAGACCATGGTGACTTCCCATCCAAAGAGTTTCCACACCCCTAATTTCAACATGCAAGTGGAAAAGGTGGCTCACACAAAGCCCGTCTGTATTTACCCATAGACAGAATGTGGGTAAGAAGCGTATATGTAACATTTTAAGTTATAACTAATATTTCTTGAGTGTCATGTATGTGTCTGGCACTGTGCTAAGAGGCTTACATATATTGTTTGCTATCATTTGCTGCCAACTTATGAAGCTAGGTGCTATTATCTCCATTTTTTTATATATGAGAGAATAAAAGCTAGAAACAGATCAGTAATGAAACTGAATTGCACCTTGAACGTTACTCTTTTATTTAAAAAAATTTTTTTATGTTTATTTATTTTTTTGAGAGAGACAGAGCACAAGCAGGCGAGGGGCAGAGAGAGAGGGAAAGAGAATCTGAAGCAGGTTTCAGGCTTCGAACTGTCAGCACAGGGCTTGGTGCAGGGCTCAAACCCGGGAACCATGAGATCAGGACCTGAGCTGAAGTCCTACGCTTAACTGAGCCACCCAGGCACCCCAGAAAGTTACTTTTTTAAATGGTTTCATTCCTTGTGATTTCAACAAAGAAGTCTCAGGAGCTAGTATGTTTTTAACACCTCTGTAACATTTCCTAATCAATTTTTCTCCAGAGCTGTTTCTCTTTCAACAAAGACATAAAGCCCACGTTCAGAGCCCCCGGAAAGCCATGGTTTGTAAGTAAATTGTAACAACATTGTCTTAATTTCATTCTATTTTTAATATATAGTTTTTATTTACGGTCAGTGATACAAGTATTCCATATTTAGTAGTAGCCCAAATTGCTTTTTGAAATTAATTTAGGTAGAAAAATAAGGAGTCATTTAAAGTTATAGAGTAAATAGTGGCAATATTTGTGAAGGTAGTAAGGAGAAGACAAGTTTGGGAAATAGCGTAGAATTTGCTGCTTTAGTCATTGACAAAAGTTCATGAAAACTTTAAAATGCATTTGCATCTGAGGCACATGTTTTCTGGAGATTTTGAAATGATGTATGTAGCACTGGGCTATGCAATAATTGATGGCTCTGAAATTTAATATCTTTGAATGTATAGACCTAAGTTCACCAAACCAACATGAATACAGTGAGCATCCATGATTTCTACTTTAAGAGGAAAGAACTATAAGTAAAAGAGAGAAGTTATTAAAACTTTATATACCCTTGGTTAAGGCAGGACAGTTCTGAACTTCTATTTTTTAATAACAAATATTTATTGATCACTTTTGCATGTCAATCATTTTGGTAAATGTCTTAAATGTGTTATTATACTTAATTCTTGCAACAATCTCCTAGTGTAGGAGCATGGTTGTCTCAGTTTTGAGACTATATAGGAGGTTATCATAGATTGCATAACTTGATCAATGTACTGAACTTCAGTGTTTGAGTCTTCTTATGTAATGCCTAACATTGACGTTGGCAACATTTCCTCTCACTGAGTGCCCACTGAGTGCCCACCTGGATGCTGTGCTAGGCACTCCTGTGGAGATTCTCCCTTACAAAGGTAAGAGTTAACCCAGTAATGGATGAAGGAAATCGTGCAGAGACGTTAAACAGCTTATCCATGATCATATGGTTTATAAGTGGCAGAGCTGAGATTTGATTCTTGTTTCCCTGGTTGTGTATGGTTTTCACTTCATACTCTTCTCTGTTCCTTCCCTCCTCACTCTTTTAATTTCTGAGAAAATTAAGAGAAGGGAAAAAAATCTAATCTTTTATATTTATCTTCATATTCAACATTTTGGGGGCTCTTCATTTCTTCGTACGTATCTGAGTTTCTATGTGGATCGTGTCCATTCAGCCTGAAGAATTTCCTTTAGTGTCTATTGTAATGCAGGCTGTCACTGAAAAACTGTTTCAACTCTTGTTTATCTGACATTGCCTTTATTTCTCCCCGATTTTTAAAAGATGCATTTTGCTGGGTATAAAGTTCTGACTTGACAGCATTTTCTTTCAGCACCAAAAAAAATATTACCTTATTATCTCCTGACTCTGTTTTTTTATAAGAAGTTGGCTAATGTTGATGTCATTATTTCTTTCCACATAATGTGTCACTTTTCTCTAGATTTTTTGGGATTTTCATTTTCTGTTTTTCATTTTTGGGAGCTTGAACATCATGTGCTTAGTTGTGGTTTCTCTGTATTTATCCTGTTATAAGGTTTCTTGAGCTTCTTAGATCTATTTTTCATTAAATTTGGGAAATTTTACACCATTTAGAGAATTTTGTTTTAATTCCAATTAGTTAACATACAGTGTTGTATTCATTTCAGGTATACAATATAGTGATTCAACAATTTCTTACATCACTCTGTGCTCATCACAAGTGCCCTCCTTAATTCCCATCACCTATTTCCATCCCCCACCCACCTCCTCTCTGGTAACCATGTTTGTTCTCTATAGTTAAGACTCTGTTTCTTGATACTTCTCTCTTTTTTTCCCTTTGCTCATTTGTATTGTTTCTTAAATTCCACATGTGAATGAAATCATATGGTATCTGTCTTTTTCTGACAGACTTATTTTGTTTAGCGTTATACCCTTTCGTTCCATCCATGAGCAAAACATTTGAACAGATAATTCATGAAAGAGAGTGTCAAATTACCAATAAGCATATGAGAAAGTAACACATTTCACTAAAGCATCCAGTATATGAGTATTACAACTACAGTGTCATACCCCTTACATGCCAACCAGAATAGTGAAAATGGAAAAGACAAAAAATACCAAGAGCTTGTAAAGACATGGAGAAACTGGAACACCGCTAGTGGGAGTGTAAACTGATGTACCCACTTTGCAAAAGTCTTGGGCAATATCTGCTAAAGCTGATATATGTAGATAGAGAGATAGATAGGGATGCAGAGATAGATATTGACATGTATATCACATCTTCTTTAAACATTCATCTATCGATGGACACTTGGGCTGCTTCCATATCTTGGCTTTTGTAAATAATGCCCCTAGAAACATAGGGTTGCATGTATCCCTTTGAATTAATGTTTTGTATTTGTTGTATAAATACCCAGTAGTGCAATTGCTGCATCATAGGATAGTTCTATTTTTAACTTTTTGAGGAACTTCCATACTGTTTCCCACAGTGGCTGCACCGGTTTGCATTACCACCAACAGTGCACGAGAGTTCCTTTTTCTCCACATCCTGGCCAACACTTGTTGTTTCTTGTGTTGTTGATTTTAGCCATTCTGACAGGTACAAAGTGATGTGGCATTGCAGTTTTGATTTGTATTTCCCTGATGATAAGTAATGTTGAGAGTCTTTTCACATGTCTGTTGACTATCTGGGTGTCTTTTTTGGAGAAATGTCTGTTCATGTCTTCTGCCCATTTTTAGTTGGATTATTTGTTTTTTGGGTATTGAGTTTTATAAGTTATCTATATATTTTGGATACTAACCCTTTATTGGATATGTCTTTTGCAAATATGTTCTCCCATTCAGTAGGCTGTCTTTTTGTTTTATTGATTGTTTCTTTTGCTGTGCAGAAGCTTTTTATTTTGATGTCCCAATAGTTTATTTTTGCTTTTGTTTCCCTCGCCTCAGGGGGCCTATCTAGAAAAAGGTTGCTACAGCCAATGTCAGAGAAATTACTACGTGTGCTCTCTTCTAGGATTTTTCTGGTTTTAGGTCTCACATTTAGGCCTTTAGTCTATGTTGAATTTATTTTTATGTATGGTATAAGAAAGTGGTCCCCTTTCATTCTTTTGCTTGTGGTTGTCCAGTTTTCCCAACACCATTTGTTCACACCATTTTTTAAAGTTTATTTATTTATTGGGGGGGGGAGGGGGCAGAAGGAGAGGGAGATAGAATCCCAAGTAGGCTCTGTGCTGTCAGGGCAGAGCCCGATGTGGGGCTCGATCTCACAAACCATGGAGATCATGACCTAAGCCAAAATCAAGAGTTGGACTCTCGACTAAGCCACCCACCAACACCATTATTTTAAAACAACAACAACAACAACAACAACAACAACAACAACAACAACAACTTTTCTGTCTCAGTCTCAATCCCTCCTACCTTTCTGGTACTGCAATCACACATGTGTCTCAATACTATCAGGTCACTGAGGCTCTCTTAATTTCTTCAATTTTAAAAATATGTGATCTTCTTATGGGATAATTGTGATTGCCCTCTTTTAAAGGTCAGTGACTATTTTTCTTCCCCTTTCTGTTGTCCGGCTCATCCAGTGAATTTTCCATTTCAGACCCTGTATTTTCAGTTCTAGAGTTTCCATTTAGTTCTTTTTATAGCTTCTGTTTTCCCTTGAGATTTACTACTTAGTAAGACCATATTTCATTTAAATCTTTGAATTTATTTATAACTGCTTTAAAGTCCTTAATGACTGTTCGCAACATCTAGGTCATCTCAGTGCCTATTTCTATTGATGGGTTTCTTCTTGATCATGGGTCACATTTTCCTGTTTCTTCACATGTCCATTAAACTTTCATTGTATGCGAGACATGGTAGGTAATATATTTTATGGGATCTGAATTATGATGTCTTCCTGTAAAGAATGTTGAGTTTTTTTCCTGGAAATTAACTTACTTTGTAACCTTGAGTATGTCCATTCTACCTTGAGTATGTCTCAATGGCATAGAAATTGTTTTCTACTAGATTTTGTGGAATATTACCTGTGCAGTCTGGCTTTTAAATAACATACACGGAGTTTCTCCCTACAAACTTCTGGAGATGATTTCTCTGTGAAGCAGCTTCCTTTTCATAACTCTGTCCTGTAAGTTCCAGCTGCTTTATCAGTCTTAAATTCTAGTCTCTGTCTCCTCAACTCAGCAGGAGCATCCTGTTTTGCTTGGGCCTCACCTTCCTGTGTCATGGTCAGGAAGCTGTGCTGATACAGAGAATATATAGATATAGTATATATCTCTTCTTTCTCACATTCCTATGCTACATTTTGCTCAGTGTTTGAAAATCATTGTCTTCTATATTTTATTCAGTTTTTATAGCAATTTATGATGAGTGCTAGCTACTCCAACCTGGATAAAAACAGAAGTCTCTTTCCTTTTCCCTCCTTCTCCTTTTCTTCTACTATTTCCCCTCTGTCCTTCTTGGTTTCTTCTCCCATTTAAAAAGGGTGATGTAGGGGCGCCTGGGTGGCTTGGTCGGTTAAGCGTCCGACTTCGGCTCAGGTCATGATCTCACGGTCCGTGAGTTCGAGCCCCGCGTCGGGCTCTGTGCTGACAGCTCAGAGCCTGGAGCCTGCTTCCAATTCTGTGTCTCCCTCTCTCTCTGACCCTCCCCCATTCATGCTCTGTCTCTCTCTGTCTCAAAAATAAATAAAAAAAAAAAAAAAAAAAAAAGGGTGATGTAAGTGATGCATCACTGAATTTTACTCCTGAGACCAATATTGCACTGTATGTTAACTAACTAGAATTTAAATAAAAATTTGAAAAGAAAAAATATTTTTAAAAGGATGATGTTACAATAGACATCATGTTTATCATTTGTCTACTTTCTAAAACATGTCATGGTCTCATTTCTATCTTGTAATGCCAATATTAGTCTGATTTATTTAACACCAATAAAACCAAAACAAATTAAGTTATCTTATAGGGGCCAATCACTGTGCTGAATTGTGGAGATACTAAGATAAATCACAGTCTCCATATTCAAAGACTTCATAATGGAAATGAGGCAAAGAATTAATTAAAACAGGGTAAGATAATTGCTATCACAGAAGCAGGCAATATGTGCTGGGAAAAACTGACTGTTTTGGGAACAGAATCAGGGACCTCTTCTAAGACCAGGGAGCGTTGGAGACAGTCTTGAAGGAGTAGTAGGAAGTGAATGAGAGATAGAGAAGACACCCCATGCACAGAACAGCATGTATAAAAGCATAAGGAAGCATGGCGTGATTGAGCAGCCACATTGGTCGCTGGATCTTATGCCTTGTGGGGAAGATGGCAGGTCATTAGATTGAAAAGCAGTCTCATCTTAGAGAAACTTTATACAAAGTCTTCAGTACAATCATATAAAGATGAAGATCCCTCTCCTTTTGCCCTAATGGTATATTTCAGATTAACCCAGATTTTCTTTCTATATCCCATGCTGGCTTCTTAAAAAATATGCTGGTCTTACCTCTCAGCATTAACACTTGTCAAGTGTATTTTGACCTTTACCTCACACCATACAAAGTAATTATTCCACGTAGATTGTGGACCTAGGTCTGAGAGGCAACACAAGAACACTTAAAAGAATACTAGAGAAAATATTTATGACCTTGGAGTAGGCAACGATTTTTTAAGCAGGAAACAAAAATGACTAGTCATAAAGGAAAAGCAATTGATAAATTGGAAGACGTTAATACTGAGAATTTCTACCTCTCAAAGATGCAGTAAGGTAAAAAGGCAACTTTGAAAACATTTTGTATGTCCACAAAGGACTCAAACGTTTTGTATATCCACAAAGGACTTATATCCAAAACTATACCTAAAACTCCTACAAATCAAAATGGAAGAGAAAAAGATATCTAATAGAAAAATGAGTGAAATACTTAAACAGATAATTCACAAAAGAGGGTGTCAAATTACCAATAAGTGTAGGAGAAAGTAATACATTTCACTGAAGCATCCAGTATATGAAGATTGTAACTAAGTGCCACTTAAACACCAGCCAGAATAGTGAAAATGGAAAAGACAAAATACCAAGAGCTTGCATGGAGAAACTGGAACTCTGTAAGTGGGAGTGTAAATTGATGCGCTCACTTTGCAAAAGTCTTGGGCAATGTCTACTAACGAAGAACTTGCTTCTTTCCCACAACACAGCAATTCTGTGGATTTAAGAGAAACTCATACACATGATCCAACGATGTGCACCTACATATGCACAGAAGCATAATTTGTAATAGCCACAAAGTGGAAACAACTTGAATGCCTACCAGCAGGAGCATAGATACATAAATGGTGGTATGGCCACGCCATGGAATACTGTGCATTGAGTACGAATACTCCACATGCAACGGTATGAAGGAAGCTCATGCACACGATGGTTTAAAGAAGGCACCACACAAAAGTAAAAACTGCACGCTCCATTTCCAAAAATACAAAACAGGTAAAACTAATCTATGCTGTTGAAGCAAAGATAGTGGTTACCTTGGAGGAGTGACTACAAAGAAGCTTAAGGGCTTCTGTGAGGTTGGTCATGGTCTGTTTTTTTTCATGTGGGTGCTGGTCACACAGACATGTTTAGTTTGTGATAATTTATTGAGCGGTATATTTATGATTTGGATATTTATGTATGTATATATATATCATTAACTGTACATCTATATCTTTATCTGTACTTATATCTATATCTTTATTACACTTAATATTTTTAATTGGTTGGTGACAGAGCTGGCAAAGATTTGTCCCTTTGTTACTGTTGATAGACTTGAGCCGCATGAGAATTTTACGGTTATGACTGCTCTTCTATCTTGAGTGATTGATCCAGGTTTACATTTTCTACAACCCCTGTAAGTGCCATTGAAGGACCAGAGTGGCTTGCAGTGTGGTTGGCATCTGTCCCAGCTTCTCTCTTCAAGTGGAAGGTGTAATCTGAATTGCTAGCAAACACACCTCAGAAGCCAGATTGTTCTTTGGCTAAGACCAGTGAGCTTTAGAACTGCTCAGCTCTGTGCAGAGCTTACCAGATGCACACAGATTTAGACGGCTGCCACGGGAGGGGGATCTGGCTCACGTTTACTCTCTTCATGCTTTTCACTCTCTAAGGGGCCCAAGCTCTCCTCAAGAACACCAGAAAAGTCAGCTCTTAACTGCTACCTGCCCACCCCACCCCCCCCCACCCCCATAGTTTTTGTAAACTCTGGAGTCCCAGCATTTTTCTTCTGCTGTTAAATCATGTGATTTCTTAGCGATGTTACCTCTTTGGGACTTTGTTTTGTCAACTTTTAAAGCTCAGTGCATATGCTTCCTCCTCTACAAAGCCCTCTACAGCCCCCCAGGTGTGTCCTTTTTCTATATGCTCCCATTTTACTTTGCACGACCACCCATTTCAGTCCTTATTATTTTTATATGTAAATTGTTATCCGTACATCCATGTTCTCTTAAGCATTGAAGGGCTGGACTAGAGTCTTTTGGTTTATGTCTTTATAACCTTGGTCTTTATCTTGGTTTTTGTTGAAAAAAATGAATTTCATGTAGATTAATTTGTAGGATAATTTGATCACTGTCTGTCTCTCCAACTAGACTATAAGCTCCCTGAGAGCAGGGACTGTATCCTTAGGTCTAGATCATGCCTAGCACATAGTAGGTGTTGAGTAAATATTTGTTGGATAAGTGAAGGAGTCTAAAATGAAGAAGTTAGTTATATCAGATTGTCTTTGAAGTCTGTGCCAGTTTTAGAATTTTCTAGTGAATCAGGTGTATGGGATTTAGTTTCTTTAAAAAAAATAACTGTATGACACCAGTCAAAATGGCTAAAATTAACACCACAGGAAACAACAGTTATTGGTGAGGATGCAGAGAAAGAGGAACCCTTTTGCACTGCTGGTGGGAATGCAAACTGGTGCAGCCACTCTGGGAAATGGTATGGAGTTTCCTCAAAAAGTTAAAAACAGAACTACTCTATGCTCGAGCAATTGCACTAGTAGGTATTTACCCAAAAGATACAAAAATACTAATTGAAAGGGATACATGCACCCCAATGTTTATAGCAGCAGTATTAACAATAGCCAAATTGTGGAAAGACCCCAAATGTCCATTGACTGATGACTTGATTAAGAATATATATATATATATATATATATATATATATATATATATATACATATATATATATCACACACACACACACACACACACATATATAATGGAATATTAATATATATATTCCATATATATAAGAAAAGAATAAAAAAGAATAAAATCTTGGGGCATCTGGGTGGCTCAGTCCATTAAGTGCCTGACTCTTGATTATGGCTCAGGCCATGATCTCATAGAAGGGAAAGAGAAGAAAACCAAGAAACAGACTCTTGCTATAGAGAACAAACTGGTGGTTATCAGAGGGGCTTGGTTTAAATAGGTTATGGGACTTAAGGAAAGAACTTGTGATGAGCACCAGGTGTTGTATGTATATGTTGAATCACTAAGTTCTACACCCAAAACTAATATTACACTGTATGTTAACTAACTGGAATTTAAATAAAAACTTAAAAAAATAACTGTGTACATGTAACCACACAAATACACACACACACACACACACACACACACACACACACATATGCATAGTAATACACATATATGCATCAGCTCAAAGCAATGCATATTTAAGTAGGCTTATATGAATATCATATAGGACATAATATATTATTTAATTGTGTGATTATCTGCTTAAAGTCTTTCCTTTCATTGGATTGTAAGCATCACTGGGGCATCTGGGTGGCTCAGTTGGTTAAGCAGGTTTCGGCTCAGGCCATGATCTCATGGTTCATGAGTTCCATCCCCACATCTGGCTCTGCACTGTCAGTACTTGGGATTGTCTCTCTCTGTCCCTCCCCTGCTCTCTCTCTCTCTCTCTCTCTCTCTCAAAATAAATAAACTTAAACAAAAGATTGTAAGCATCAGAGGCACGAAACTTGACTGTGTCTCTCTCAACTGGTGTATCTCCAGCACTTGGTACAATTCATGGCACAGAGTAGGTGTTCAGTAATGATTTCCTGAATGAATGTGACCATGTCTTGAAAGAGGAGAGATGCTTGCTACTCATTTTTGCACTCTATCATCATCATCAAATATGTTTGGATAGTGTCTCATTCTATACCCCCTTCTTAGAGATTTACTACCCATGTCAGCATACTAAGAGCTTGGAGAGGTCCAGCACAAGGTCCTTTTGAACTTAGCCTTTCTCGAATTCCTTAATTCTATGAAATGTTCAATATCCAATACCTATGAAAATCCTGAAGGATTAGTATGCCACAGAACACAAACTGGGGAATGCTTCCGAGTTCATTTAGATTTGCTGATGACTTACTTTCAGCCATCTTTACAAGTACAAGAGTGTATGGTTTTACTGGTGGTCCAAGGCACAATTCCAGGGGATGCCATTAACAGTGCAACCTCACCACCATAAATGGTGGTCCTGATTCTGTGTCACAAATTCTTTTTCCCAAGCAATCTGTAATTCTTCTGAAGGCAGAGAAGATATTTTTCATTTATCCTCCTACTCCTAGTAGCAAAAGGAGCTTTATTTGCCCAATGTGGAAGCTCCTTTTGGACTTAAAGTATGATGGTTTACCCAGTACACTAGAGTAGGGATAACCTTAGGCTAAATTATGATGGAGATTGATTTTTTTTCTTCCTTGGAAGAAAGGAATCTTTTATCTATGCCTTTCTTCCACTCCATTGCATGAATTCTCCTGATACCTTTTGCCTTCCACCTCAATCAAAAGAAATTTTTGCATCAGCCCTTTACCATTTAGTCTGAATTGACTCCGCTTTCCTAGAGGCACTTGCACCTTAAGCTTTATCTTCTGTTGTGGAAGGACACCTTCAGATCTTTTTTGAAGTTATCCCAGGCATTGCTAAGTCAGGAGGAGGCCACACTTGGGGCAATGACTCCACTTGTCAGTCGCAAGTTAATTGCTAGCTTCACCTTAGGTGATTAGGACTAGCCCTGGGGAAGACATCTATATTGTTTTTGCAGTTCTGTTCCCTGTTACCATTCCTCTATAAGCATACCCTGCTTCTCCCCAAATTTCAGTCCATGTACTTGGATACAGCCATAGCTGGTCACAGATACAGCACATAATCAGGCAATTCCACAAAAAGGATTTTTCTGGCCACAGTAATTGGTTTAGGAATGGTGCTTGGTCTAATCAAAGCCAATGAAACACAGTGTGGTGTTTGCTGGGAATCTTGGGAAAGCCATGGGTTCCTAGCATTAAAACAGAGAGGACAGAAGAGCCGAGAGCAACTGTCACCATTCTGGTCCTATGTGAAACCAGAGGATGAAGCCAACATTGCCAAGACTCAGTTGAAAGAGGGAGAAATTGAGTCCCCACCACTCAGTTCAACAGAAGGTTTGAACAGAATATCCTGTTCAAACCGTGAGTCATAACCTATTAGTGAGTTGTAAAAAATAAATTCAATGGGTGGGGGGGCACCTGGATGGCTCAGTCAGTTAGGTGGCTGACTCTTGATTTTGGCTCAGGTCATGATCGTGCATTTCATGGTATCAACCCCAGATCTGGCTCTGTGCTGACAGTGCAGAGCCTGCTTGGGATTCTCTCCCTGTCTCTCTGCCCCTCCCCCACTCGCGTGTGTGCACTTCCTCTTTCTCTCTCAAAAGAAATAAACATTAAAAATAAATTCAATGGGACATCACCAGCATTAAAAAAAAGAGAATAGGCAAGAATAACTGGGTTGCAACCAAATGCACTTACTATCAGGGATCAAAAAATGTTTTAAGTCACTGCTAGTCAATGATAAATTTTGGTAACTTCTTCCTGTATACAGAATAATCATTTTTTAAAATCCTCTAGTGATTTCAAAATTAATGTATAATGACTGACATTGGTCACATCTGATGATTCACAGGAGAGAAAATAAACAACATATTTTCTGTTTAAAAAAAAAAAGACAGAAGGAGTCAAGCAGCACCTGTAACCAGCCTTACCCCTGGTCTTTTCTGCCAGGCTTGCCTAATTTCCATTTTGCTTAAGCAGGTCTGAGCTGGATTTTCTGTCAGTTGAAACCAAGAGAAATCTAATACATCAGCCAAAAAGGCACTCCTACCCTTTGGGGATTTATGGTTCTGTAACTACTTGGCCTGGGAATGTATTCCGTTCACTACTGTCAAAAGAAGAGTGGAAGAAATAAAAGAAAAAAACTTGAAAGGTCTCTCCAACTTCAGAATACAAGCACTACCTCTGGTGGAGATATTTGAACTGCCTTTTCCTTTGGGTGTACAAATATGTCAACCCTGATGTTATTTGTAAGAACAGTACAATTTCCTCAGAACAAACCAAAAGGAGCCTGATTCACATGTACATAAACACATACCTGTTCACATGCTGGGGCAACATGTTAGAAAAGACTGAGAGATTGGAGGGATGCCTCACACATGCTTATAAAGCATGGATGTGGCTTGGGGCTGAATGAATTTAGTCCTGGAGAAGGGCAGAAATTTGTCCTGAAATCTACTGCTGGAAGGCCCGGCTGCTATTACAGACTGAATCTATCCACAGGGACCAAGTGGCTGACCCTTGAAACTCTCCTGGGAAATAGCCACCTGCCAACCTGGCCAGCATGCGAAGAGGCTTCTAAGAGCTTCCTTAAGTATCTGTGTACTGACTCCACCCTCAAGTCCCAAATATTGAGGTGGAATCTTAGACTGCAGGGTAGTAGACAGTCCTTTCTGCCCGTGAACAATACAGGGTTATCTCTTAAAGAGGCTGTTATAGGTTCAGAAGTGCCTATGCCCCGGGGAAAAGGGGGTTTCTGGAAGAAATACGAACACACAGAAAAGTCTTGGTGACATTTCCTTCACCGGGGGGAGGGGGGGAAGAAGGGGGCTCTTTTTCCAGAACTGCCCATTGAAGATTTAGAGCATTGGTTCTTCAAGACAAAGATACAAAGTAGGAAGGAATAAAGGGCATTTTGAAATAATTGGCAGGGAGCCAGGAAAATCAAATAATATTACTGCAAAATCCTTCTCCCAGTCTAAGTAATAACCTGGCAGGGCCTAAGCGTGGCAGCTCTGTTTGCTCTGTAGTTGTTTTATTATGTATTTTTATTGGGTATTTTCCCCTCTATTCCCTGTTGATAGAGGGTACTTAACTGTTTATGAGTCCTGTTCAAGGGTGATGTTTTTGATTTTCTGCCTAGCATTCTAAGTGAACGGGGGTGAGTGGGGCAAGGGGAGAAGGTCACTAACGTGGGCCGGGGGGCCGGGGAGCCAGGGGGTGGGGTTTCTCATGGCTCCTCTGAGCCCAGGCCTGTGCACACATAGCGCATCATGCCGCTGGGCTACCTATCACCTTCAACGGCTCCCTGCTGCCTCAGGATGTAGGCCTGAGGCTTGAGCACGGTCTATACGGTCCTAAAGGATCCAGTCCCACCTCTCAGCGGCCACTGTTCTCTCTGCCTGGTTCTGTTATTCCCACCCCCTCCTATGCATCAATAACTAGTGTTTTTTGAGGTCTTCAAAGCAGCTGTGATTCTTTTCTGCTCAGCGCTTCGCACATGCTATTCCCTTTGCCTGGAGTATCCTCTCTGACCCCATCGGACTGTATGAGTTTTCTGTTATGTGGTCTCATAATTCTTACACTTTTCGTTCATAGCCCTTGGTCGCAATCTGGGTTTCTCCCAAAGCAGACTCGAGACCAGGATTTTGGAGGTGACCTTAGCATACATGGTGAGGGAGGGGTGTGAGGAGGCATGGAAGGGAGGCAAGACAAATAGTATGTTAGTGGGTAAGTTACAGCTGTGGGTAACTGGATCCAATTCCCCTGGGGACCCTCTGAGAGTCTAGAATTGGGGTTGGCTAACTATGGCCCTGGGGCCGCCTGCCTATTTTTGCATTGGAACATGGCTATGCTCATTTGTTCTGTACGATCTGCAGTAGGGTAGTTGTAGCAGAGGCCACATGGCCCCTGCCAAACCTAAAATATTTACTATCTGGCTCTTGGAGAAAAAGTTTGCTGACCCTGCTCTAAAACATACCTCAGAATTGTCTTATCAGTGGGCAAGGAAGCTGGTGTACATATTCACGGACTCCCTTTTCTCCTTGGTCCCAAGTTGCCCCTGGGGTTGTCATCTGCCCCAGAGGAAGCTCTCAGACATAGAGACATCAGTGCTGGAGGAGGAAGCTGTCACCTAGCTTTCAAAGTTGCAGGTGATCTCCGGGTGGGAAAGAGACATGGGAATGCAATCCACAACACCTACTCTGGTACTTACCACAATTATAGTTGATTAATTAGCTACTTTTTTAAATGTTTATTTTATTTTTTGAGAAAGAGAGAGAGCGAGTGGGGGAGGGGCAGAGAGAGAGGGGACAGAGGATCTGAAGCGGGCTCTGCACTGACAGCAGAGGCCCCGGCCCAGGGCTTGAACTCACCAACCACAAGATGATGACCCGAGCTAAAGTCAGACACTGAACTGACTGAGCCACTCAGGCACCCCGATTAATTGGCTATTTAATGGTGTTATTATTTGTTTAGTGTCTGTCTCCCCTGCTTCACTCTAGGCTCTAGGAAGGTGGGGACCACGTGGTCTCACTCATGTCACATCTCCAGGGCCTGCCACAATGGTTGGCACATGACAGCTGGTCACAAATGTCTGTTGACTGAGTGACGAAGGAATGATGGCAACAGATACGGAAACTAAGACTCACAAAGGTTATGTATCTTGGCCAAGTAACAAGAGATTTGTGCCCAGGCTTTTTGACTACAAACCCAGAATGTTTTCCTTTCCACAAGACAAAATATAATGAATTGCCCAATGTGTATGGATGATGAGTCAGGAAGGAAAAGGATAATGAGGAGCTAAATAATCATGGAAGAGGCGGGTCAGGTAGAATAAATGAGCTTTTGCTGGAAGGGAAACTCTAAGGGACCCTTGGATAGAATTTCCAGGAAAACAGGCCTTCAAATGAGAAATGGTGAAAGCAACGGCACAGAAACCGAGCTGGAGAGAGTGCTATATTAGTGGGGTACTGGGGTGCCTAGCATCCCATAAGCAGAAAGCAGGTGCAATCAAGGGGAAGCCCAGTCATGGTGGGCCTGACTTGTGAGACAGAACAGGGTCTTCCCCTGAAAAAATAAAAGGTATTTTAGAAAGGTGACTCCCTTAGCTAATTTCTGCAGCAGATCTGGAATACCACGATAATGTAACGCGTGGACAAGTGTGCATAAGTGTGAGGCAGGCAGGGACACAGACCCATCAGGAAACTCATGCATCTTGACGACTTGAAACTGCCGATTTGCACTGCAGTTTTGTAAATGGGCATGCGAATCCTATAAGAGGAGAGTTAGGGAAACTTTAAAAAATGTCACCTCACGTTTGTGGGGTGCTAATCTCACATCTCTCTCCCCATGTGCTAATAATAGGCAATACTTATCTGGCACTTACTGTGTTCTTGGCACTGTCTACACTCTTCATATGAATTAAATTGTATTCACGACAACTTCATGATGTAGAGAGTACTATTGTCATGCTTTTACTACTGAGGATATTAAGTCCTGGAAAGATTGGTAAGATGTTTGCTGAAGGTCAGGCAGGAGCCGGGATGCCCGTCTAAGGCTTAGGAGCATGAAGGGCAGAGTCTGTGGAGGGGAGCACCAGGGACAACCCTGCACACCACCTTGAGTTGTCCGACTGTGTCCTTTAGCATCTCTGGAAGTCTTACCTCCGTACCTTCTTGTTATAAATCTCCTCAGGGCGAGGCGCCCAGGTGACTCAGTCGGTTGAGCCTCCGACTTCAGCTCAGGTCATGATCTCGTGGTTCGTGAGTTCGAGCCCCGCGTCGGGCTCTGTGCTGACATCGCGGAGCCTGGAGCCTGCTTCGGATTCTGGGTCTGCCTCTCTCTCTGTCTGTCTCTCTCTCTCTCTCTCTCTGCCCCTCCCCCACTCATGCTCTGTCTCTCTCTGTCTCAAAAATAAACATTAAAAAAAAATTTTTTTTAATAAAAAAAATCTCCTTGGGGGAGGTTTTACGTGAAATGGCATTTTCCTGTCAGCGCAAGGGTGGTGGAGTGTTAACCTTGGGTCACTAGTGTCGGTGGCAAAATAACTGGGTGTAGAATTTTCAAAAGCCAATGTTATCACCAGGGGAGCAGCATGGGTCCACCCAATAGCTGTATCTCCTCTGTATTTACAGGATAGAGATGCTCCAGTCCCAGGGGTATCTTTACCCTGTCTCAGTTTAGATTACTCCAAACTGACTCCAAAAGAGCCAAAGATATCAGTGCAAATAGTTTATTTGGAAAGTGCCAAGGACACCAGTGGAGTAGTGGAGAAGTGATACGGGGAAGGGAACACGGCCAATCAAAGGTGCATTATTAGGGGCACCTGGGTGGCTCAGTCGGTTAAGCATCTGACTCTTGGCTTCAGCTCAGGTCATGATCTCACTGTTTGTGAGTTCCAGCCCCACGTCAGGCTCTGCACTGACATGGCAGAGCCTGCTTGGAATTCTCCATTTCCCCCTCTCTCTCTGCCCCTCCCCCACTCACCATCTCTCTCTCTCTCTCTCTCTCTCTCTCTCTCTCTCAAAAATAAATAAACATTAAAAAAAAAAGGTGCATTATTAGATCAGCTTAGCCCCCGGAGGAACACATAGCCTTGGAATTAACTGCCTCTCCCCCCGCAAGGGACGAGGGAGCTGGGGCATTTATGCACCAACGTTCAAGAATTGTCAGTTGATGGCTTCTTCTGGGATTCTAATTCCCTAGCACTTCTGGCCTGCTCTGCACAGGGAGTGCAGCCTTCTGTGGATCTGGATGGACCGGGAGGACATTAAGCTAAGTGAAATACTCTAGACACAGAGAGACAAATACTGCATGATCTCACTTATATGTAGAATCTAAAGATGTCAAACTCACAGAAGCAGAAAGTAGTGGTGGTTACCAGAGGGACAGGGAGATGGGGAGATGTTGGACAAAGGGTACAAAGTTTTAGTCATAAGATAAATAAGTTCTGAGGGTCTAAGGTACAGTCTGATGGCTAGTGTTAAGAATACTGTATTGAGGGGCGCCTGGGTGGCTCATTCATTTAAGCATCTGACTTCGGCTCAGGTCATGATCTCACAGTTTGTGAATTCAAGCCCCCCACTGGGCTCAGTGCTGTCAACTTCAAATCCTCCTTCCCCCCCCTCTCTGACTCTCCTTTGCTCATGCTCTCTCGCTATCAAAAATAAATAAACATTTAAAAAAAGAATACTGTATTGCATACTCTAAAGTTTCTAAGGGAATAGATCCTAAGCCTTCTCAGCATGTGCGCGCGCGCACACACACACACACACACACACACACACACACACACAAGTTACTTTGTAAGTTGACGGATGGGTCGATTTACTTGATTGTGATAGTCATTTCACAGCATACATGTATATTGAACCATCACACTGCATACCTTAAACACATACAATTTTTGTCAGTGATACCTCAAGAAAACGGGAGAGCCAGCCCTCAGGCCCAGAGACAAGGCACCGACAGCTGGAGGCCACCCAGGACAGAGCAGTGGGCAGGCTGGGTGCGGCCATCGCCTGTGGCATCCTTCAGACAAGCAGTGTGTATGCTGTTTGGAGATGGACAGACCTAGGTTTTCACCCCAGTTCCACCGCTTACACCGTGACCTTGGACAAGTTACTTCATTTCCCTCTTTAGCACACAAGAGGTGGAAAGAGTCGCGACATGCCTGGGTCATGAACACCCAATAGGATAATACCCATGGAGCACATAGCGCTGGGCCTGACCGAGAAAAACGCAACTTCTCACCTTCCGATTATCCTCATTATTACCTGAAGTGACGCATCCAAGTGGAGTGAAGAGACTTGGGAAGGAAACGCCAGTCTTGGTGGTGCTCAGAGCAACTCAACACGCGCCAAACAATTTAGCCCTGTCAAAAGAATCAAGCTGCGTGAGGCTTCCATGAGCTTTTTCTTCCTTTTCCTCCCCCGAAAGGTCAAACGTATGCTCCGAGTGGGACATTTCCTTCAATCACTTTCAAAATAACAATTTGCCAGAACATTTTTATTAACCTTGAAACTTGTCCAATTCGTCCAGGAATAATAGGCTACAGTGATATGTATGATAATAAAGTCCCAAACAAACCTGGCCAACGAGTGACACATGGCCTCTCTCTTTGCACATAATTAAATGTTTTTTTTAAATGCCGAATGTGATCAGCACACAGAGCTGGTCCTCCCGAGGGGGAGTGTTAAGGGGCACACTGCCAAAGGGTGACGCGTTGCTTCGCTTTAATAAAGACGTAACGGCAACAACACTCCCCTCCATAACCGTGCCTCCTGGCGTTGAATCATCAGGTGTGGGCCAACAGGCACTAGGGAGAGGGGCCCAGGAGCTAAAGGTACAGATCGGAATTTCTCCTACAGGTGAAACATCCTATGTCCCCAAGCGATCGGGTGTGTGAGAGTCTTAGATCGGGTCCCCTGGAAATGGACCTTCATGCAGAAGGCTCCTCAGGGAATGTTCTCAGGAGACATTCCTGCCGGGATGTGGGAAGGCAGGATCAGGCAAAGAGGGAGGCTGGTCCTCTCCACCATCACAATTCCGGAGCCGGGGCGGCCCTGCAGAGGTATCCCAGATGGTCGCGAGGCAGCATAAGCCAATCTTTTCCAAACTTTTTTTTCCCTCTATTTTGTCATTATGAGAGTGTGTTTGCCAAAGTAGAAGGATAGAATTTATTTTATTTAACAGCCTTTAGCTTGGTTTATAACTTGTAAATATCCAGACATATGGTACGTGGGCTTCTATTTGTAGTCCTGCCCTGGGTCCTACAAGTGTTGGAGGCAGCCTCCGGGAAGGTGTTCAATCTCAGAAGCTTCAAGTCTACGTGGGTGGATCCAGTTGTGGAGGCAGCACACTCAAGGAAGGAAGGCTCTGCCATGTTGCGGCTACGTGACTCTGTCCACTGTAGGTAGACGCTCTCATCGTTATCCTTCCTTCCCCAGTCGAGACTTTGAGCAGCAGAGAGCTTTATTCTCTTGTTCAAGGTCACACAGCGGGTGAGCGGCAGAGCCAGGACTGAGACTAGACCAGTGAACCCAGGGCCGGTACTCTCCATGGCTCTGTGTGCAAGGCCGAGCAGAAATCTGGTCAATCCAGCAGGTGCTTGCACTGGGCCCACCTCTCACATTCTCTCTAGACTTTAAGGCTGTTGCAAATGTCACCTCCTCCAGGAAGCCCTCTCTGATTTTTCTCAGCCACATTGCTTTCATCACGTCGCTTGTGTCTTTCTCGGACATAAGCTTATATACCCTGATTAATGTGTAAGTTGCCTCCATGTGTATCTTATCTCCAGGACTAGAATAGGAGTTCCCTAATGACAGCGAATCTAACATACTCATCTCTGTATCCCTTCACAGTAGGGTTCTCTGGCTATGTGACAAAGTCCTACAAACTTAGGAGCTCAAAACAACACAAAGTGATTATCTCACAGTTTCTAGGTCTACAAGCCTGGGCTCAGAGTCTTCTTGTATGCCAATTGGTTGTTGGCTGAATTCACTCCCTTGCAGATGTAGAACTAAACTCCCATTTTCCTGCTAGCTGTCTGCTGGGAATTGCTCTCAGCCCCACAGTTCCTTGCCAGGTGGCTCCCACAGGCACTTCACAGAATGGATGTTTGCTTTCTTCCAAGCCAGCTGGGGTACATCTCTCTGACTTTCTTGCCTGCAAGCAGCTGAAGGAAACTGGTTTTAATGCACGCGCATGATTAGGCCAGGCCCACCCAGGGTACTCTCTCTTTCGTAATACAATGCAACAATCACAGGTGTGATATAACCATACTCACAGATTCAACCCACACCCAAAGGGGAGGGGATTACACAAAGGTGCTGGGTCGTTGGGGATCATCTTAGCATTCCATTATACCCTTCTACCACCTTAATGTATCCTGTCCAAGCTTGCAAAGCGGTGAACTATTCCTCAGTTAGTTTCTCTTTCATTTCCCTACTTAATTGCATTTGGCAGGGGAACACAGAAGAACTCGGGATGCCTGCATTCCTTCAGTTAAAGAAGGAACTCGTATCAAAGAGGGCGGAAGTGACTGGGGTCTCTTTTATTCCTCTAATCCAGGATTTCCAAAAATAAATATACCACCGAGGGAATACACGATGATTTTAAGTGGTGCATGGGCACGGTAATAAATAATGTTGAAGCCCACAGTGAGAAATGCATTCCCTCTTCAATTCTTTTTTAATACCTCTTATTACATTAAGGAGAAAGTCTCAGTTTGGTGCCAATATGTCCTTAACACCTCCTACACTTGCGAATCTCCCTTTTTAACAAAGAGGCTCCGGCTCGAGACTTAAAGATGCAACAGTATCAAGAGAACGCTGAACAACATTTTCGCTTGTATTGTGCCAATTTTTAGGTCCCTTTTCCTTATGGCAAATCAGACCGGCCTTCACTCATGCTGCTGCTAAAAGATTTCTTTATCAAACTTTTATTTAAGAAAAAAGTCAATGTCCAAAACAGATGAACATAAGGGAAGGGAAACAAAAATCATATAAAAACAGGGAGGGGGACAAAACAGAAGAGACTCATAAATATGCGGAACAAACTGAGGGTTACTGGAGGGGTTGTGGGAGGGGGGATGGGCTGAATGGGTAAAGGGCATTAAGGAACCTACTCCTGAAATCATTGTTGCACTTTATGCTAACTAATTGGGATGTAAATTTAAAAAAAAATTTTTTTAAATTAAAAAAAAAGAAAAAAGAATGTCAATTTAAAGAAAATGATTATATAAATAATAGTCCTGGTAGGTCATGGACTTGGCAAAAGTCGTCCATGTAGGATGTGAATGATGGACGTTGGGTGTGGAGGGGGTAGACACAGTGCTCTAATCAGGGGTAAGATGGGCTGTGGCATCTGGGCTGGAGTTGAACCTACAGGTGGAGGTTAGGTCAGCTCAATTTCTGCCATATTGAAAAGAGAGAGGGAAAAGCCTGGACACTGGGGGCCGCACTTCCTGTCTTGCCTTGGCCCCTTGGCAACTATGCAGCCTCAAGGCATTCACTTCCCTTTCTGGATTGTAGGGTCCCCACTATAAAGTCAGGAATTTGTACTTGATCTCTGGTGTTCCTTTCAATCCTGACTTTCTATGATTCTGTGAATGAATCAGGCATTATATAGAAGGCCTCCATAATCTTGACCCCCATATTTGCTATGGAATAAAAAAATCTTCCCATAGCTGCTCATTTGTTACAGCAGGTTTTCTCAACTCCTGCACTGTTGACCTTGGAGGGAGAATAATTCTCTGTTGTGAGGACCGTCCTGTGCATCCCATAACGTATTTAGCAGCTTCCCCGAACTAGATGCCAGTAGTAATCCCCCAGTTGTGACAACCAAAAATGTCTCCAAACATTGAGAGATGTCCCCTGGGGGACAAAATCGCCCTGGCTGGGAATCGGTGATTTAGGGAAAACTCATCTGGTTTTGTGAAATTTGTTCCATTGGTTCTCATGGAAAAACGTTACTCAGACTACCCCCACTGTATTTTGAGGCTGCAAGTTGCCTTCTATGGAGCAATAGGAGACACTATCTCACTGGATCGGTTGGTTCATTGAATAATTCACTCACTAATCATTTACTGAACGTGTTCATTTAAACTCCAGCCGAACAATGGTGAACAAGAACTTTCAAGAACTTGCGGTTGGCCCCCATTGATTTATGCATCATCTCTTACAAAATATGTATATTAAGCTATTGCTTATGTGCCCGTTCTTCCTCTAACATGTATAATTAAAAACAGCATTTATTATGCATAACTCTGCACCCATTTTAGAGACAGGAAAACTCCTTCAGAAGGCTGAGGGTATTGCCCTAGTTTACTTAACTAGTGGGATGCAGGAGCTAGAGAAAAGGCAGGAGAAAGGACTTGAATCCAGGCACATCTACCTGGTAACAAAGTCCCATAGACTTGTCTACTTTCCCAGGCAGATACTAACGAGCGCTGGGAAATTTCAGGGAGTCAGATTGAAGTTACAGAAGTATGAGGGAACAAAAGTAGATAAACATCTGCTAATCATCATCTGTAAGAAGGCTGCGTAAGAGCAAGCGTATGGCCCTTTCTAGTCCCAGGCTTCTAGACTCCCCAGAGAATCCAGTCCCGGTGGAAAAGATGCCGAGGATGAGACAGAAATAGAGGGAATTTGGTGGCCACAGCTAGAAAGCTGAGCACAACTTGAAAGAAGAAAAATGTAGTGGCCAAATTCAAAATGAACCGCACGGGGCACATCATGCTCTCGCTTTACTTGTTTAGATCCTTGAATCCATACAGGGCATCATCATCATCATCGAAGAATGGATCCTTCTTAAATGAAACCTGTTAAGGGAAGGCTCTTCTCATCCTTAGTTTAAGTCTTGCTTTTCTCCTGCAATCTGTTTGCAAAACAGATCCAAACCTTGAAAACTTCACACATTACCAGAGACAGAAATCTCTGCAGGTTCTTTCCTAGTTTCACTTTGGAGTGAACTGTATTACCCCCGAGATCATTTCACATGTCCCACTAAGGAGCAGGGGAGAGTTTTCAGTACGTGCAGTATATAACATGCTGATGTGGTTTCATCTCTATTTGCTGCCCCCTCCCCCTGTGATTTGTGATTTTTTCATAAATAATACAAAATCTGAGAGTAAGTGGAGGAATTTTATCTTGTTCCATCAAAAGAATTCTTGTTGGGGTGGAGACTTTTTTTTTTCCTAATGATCTTTAAATATCTTGAAAGACTAGTTGAGTCTAGCCACAAATGCCTTAATGGTGAAAAGCAAAATTACCCAAGAACTCACTTAGAGTGTGGCTCTTGAAAATGTAATAAGGTAGAGCATTTAGCATAGATGATATTGTAGCTACATTATTACAAATTGGCAGCTTGATCATTAAACTTTTAGGAAACTCATTGTATTTACCTTGGTGGGCTCCAAATATCAATAAATATCATGGCTGTTACAGATCGCCTTTGGAAAATACCAAAGCAATCAAAGTGAGTATGTCTGTATCTCCACTAGGTTATAGGTTCACTGAGGTCAGGAGAGGAACTTTGTATCTCACAGCACCAGGTATAATGACTTGCATCATAGGGTGCTGGAGCTAACTTGTACAGTTTATGTAAGCTGCAGGAAATTTGCGAGCCAATTGTAACATCCCTGGTAGCTTGAAATTGGCCATGGTGGAAATATTTACATCATGGAAATTGACAGACACAACAGATCAGGGCTATTTGTTGTTGCTGTTGTTGTTTGAGTGCTGATTTTTTTGCACAGAATCCAGTGCCCACGAAATGTTTGCTCACCTAGAATTTGGGAACTTCTATTTGGGGGAAATAACAAAAAAAAAATACTAAACTAATGCCAGGGTAGAACATTACCCTAATTTTCCAAGTATAAATAGACCCTCATCGTATAGGCTATGTCTACATTTCCAACTTTATTGGATATTATACTCTTTCACACTGCCTTCTCTCTTTAAATTAATACTCTGACACTTAACACGTTAGAATTAATACTCTGATATCCGTTTTGGGACCCTACAGTTCACCAGGCATTTTGCCAGAGACAGAGGGCACTCAATATGACTAAGAGCTAATTCACACTGTCTGATATTCCTCTTCTGACCAGAGGAGAGGATAATATATGAGAGATTCTGGGCATGGGCATTCTGTCTTGTTACTGTGATGTATGGGGCTAATAGCTATAGGAAGCGATAGGTCAGACCAAGAGTCACCAACTTATATAGAGCTAGAACAAAAGCATGAGACAAGGTATAAAGTAGAGGAAGCCTCATCAAGGAAAGCCAATGCATGAGGAAGTCTGGTGGGGATGGCAGGAAGCTAGACTTAGATATTCTTGGAATGAAGTCTGGGCAATGGGATAATTCTGGAACCAAACTATTAGCATGGACATTGCTGTATTTCCACTTCTGATAACTGTGGGCATGAGTGTGCTGAGACCATGGAAAGAGACTTTGGCAGAGCCTGTGATCTCAAGGAGCTTGCAGGTGGCTTGAAGAGTCATTAAACATGCAGGGGAAAAGGGCTCATGATGAAGTAAGAAGAAACAAATGTTAAGTAAGTGGAAAGGTAATCACAAATGTCTTCAAGGATGAGATAGGATTTTCAATGGTCCTCAAAAGATGGGTAGAGAATCAGGCATTCTGGGTGGTGCAAGTAACTTGAGCTAGCAAGAGGGAAATGTTTAATGTGATGTTGGCAGATGAGGATAGACCCATATGAGTAGAGTATAAGATTTACCATGGCCGTACTTGGATAGTTAGTAGTTTCGGTTAATAGGCTCACCAAAACTCTGATTTTTATTAAGAACTAAGATGCAATCACATTTTTAACGTTAAAGGAACAGAAAAACACATATGAGGCAATAAAACTGGATTAAAGAAAACTGTATTTTTTCCCTCAGTCTTTAAAAATTGTGTACTTCGTGGTGATTGTCATTCTTTTGGACACTTAGCACTTTGCTAAGGACTAAGTTAGGAGATGGGAGGATACCACGATCAAACCATTTATGGTTTTTTACCTTCAAATGGCAGGGGAAGAGGACTAACGTATGTGTAATGATGACACAATGAAAATCATGAATGTTCTTAAAAGGGATATAGATAAAGAAATGTAGATATTATGAGAAGAAGGAAGATATTATCTGTGACTGGCCATCAGGGAGGCTTCGTGGAGAATAGGAGGGGATTTATAGCATCAACTCAGCTTAAAAATTATCTCCAAAGAGAGACTTTTCTCTGCCACTTTAACATATAAAATAGGTATTTTCATCTGAAGCATTCTAGACTGGGCATGGAGGAAAAACACACAAAGAATGAAGCATTAAGGATCTTCATAGCTAATAGTTGTGTCTGGAGGTTGCCACCCCCATTTTACTTCCAGGTAGATTGGTTGATTTGGTTGAGCTCATTTATTAAATATTTCCTGAAAGCATTCTTTCTTTATGCCAGGTGCTACTACAGCAACTGGGGATAATGCAGTTAATAGGGCAAACACAGTTCCGGCCCTCATGCAAAATATGTTCTATGAGAAGATTGACATCAATCAAGTAATTACATGAATAACTGGTGTGATAAGGGCTATAAAGGAAAAGGAGTCCTGAGTACATGTAGATGTGATATCTGGCTGAGTGTCAGGGCCTGGGAAGCCTGCACAGATAACTAACTGCAACGGAGAGGTGAGTAGGAATTTACCAAGCAAAAAGGCCAGTGGGTAGGAAGAGAGAAAAGCAGGCACAAAGGCAGTGAAATGAGAAAGTAAAGGTGGCCAGAACACAAGGTAGGGGAGAGAGAGAGGATAAGACAATAGAGGTCTTGAGTCATGCAGTCTTACAGGAATTTAGACTTTATCCTAATGAATCTTGGGGGTTTCTGAGCATTTTTCAATAGAGGAGTAACATGGCAAGGCTTATAGTTGGAAAATTCTTCTGAATACATTCTGGAGAATGGACAAATGGAGAATGGGGAATGGAGTTTGGGCAAAAAGGGCAGCAGCTCTTTCATTAGAAAAATGCTCAACCAACTAGAAATAGAAGGGGATTTCCTCAATCTGATAAGGACATCTACTAAAAACCCACATCAAACATCACACTTCATGTAAGATTGAATGCTTTTGACCTAAAATAGGAAACAAGACAAAGATGTCTGTTTTACCACTTCTATTCAATATTGTACTGACTTTAGGCAGACAGGCAAGAAAAATAAATAAATAAAAAGTATCCCTATTGGAAAGAAAGGAGTAAAGCTATCTTTATTTGAATATGACATGATCTTATATATGAAAAACCTAAAGAATTCACACAAACATCATTAGAACTAATAAGCAAGTTCAGGAAATTTTCAGGATACAGGATCAAGATATACAAATCAGTTGTATTACTTTACACTAGCAATGAAGAATATAAAAATGTAATAAATAAAACAACTTGTATTAGCACCAAAATAATGAAATACTTAAGAATAAATTAAACAAGAGAAATATAAGAATTTTACATTGAAACTATAAAACAGTGTTGAAAGATCTAAATAAATGGAAAGATATACCATGTTCATGGATTAGAAGATTTAATATGATTAAGATAGCAATACTCTCCAAAGAGATCTACAGATCCAATGTAATCCCTATCAATATTGTAGCTGCTTTTTTTGCAGAAATCGACATACCGACCCTAAAATTTATATGGAAATGCTAAACAGGATAGCCAAAACAATTTTGAATAAAAGAAAGTAAGAGGATTCACACTTGCTGATTTCAAAACTTACTACAAAGATACAGTAATCAAGATAGTACTAGGATATGGATGAACACAGATCAATGGAATAAAATTGAGAGTCCAAAAATAAATCCTTATATTTTGGCCAATTGATTTTTTAAAAAATTTGTTTTTAGCATTTATTTATTTTTGAGGAACAGAGAGAGACAGAGCGTGAGTGGGAGAGGGGCAGAGTGAGAGGGAGACACAGAATCCAAAGCAGGCTCCAGACTCTGAGCTGTCAGCACAGAGCCTGATGCGGGGCTTGAACTCATGAACCATTAGATCATGACCTGAGCTAAAGTCGGATGTTTAACTGACTGAGCCACCCAGGCACCCCTGGCCAATTGATTTTTGATGAGGGTATCAAAATCATTCAACGGGGAAAGAATAGCTTTTAGCAAATAGTTCTTCAAACAAAGAATAGTCTTTGTCCAATTTCAAAAAATGATCAAAGGTTTTGAATGTATATTTTCCCCAGAGAAGGTATAGAAATGGCCATTAAGCTCATGAAAAGATGCTCAACATCACAAGTCATTAGGGAAGTGCAAATCAATACCATAAGGTATGGTATCACACACACTAGGGTGGCTAAAATTGAAGAGTCAGACAATAACAAGTATTGGTAAGGATGTAGAGAAATTGGAACGTTCATACATTGCTAGAGGAGTTGTACAATGATACAGCTGCAATGCAAAACAGTTTGGCAGTTCTTCAAGAAGTTAAAAATAGAGTTGTCATAATTATGTTCCTAGGTATTTAACCAAAAGAAATGAAAATATACATCCACACAGAAACTTGAACATAAGTATTCATAGCAGCCTTATTCAAAATGGCCCCAGAGTATAAACAACCCAAAGGTTTATCACCTGATGAATGGATAAACAAAATGTGGTATATGCACAAAGTGAAATGTTATTTGCTATAAAACAAGAATGAAGTACTGATACATTCTACAGCTGAATGACCCTTGAAAGCATTATTCAAGTGAAAGAAACCAGACACAAAAGGCCATACATTGTATGATTCCATTTGTATGAGATGTCCAGGATAGACAAATCCATACAGACAAAAAGTGGATTAGAAGTTTCCAGGGGTCAGAGGGAGGTTGGTATGGGGAGTGACTGCCTATGGGTATGGCGTTTCTTTTTGGGGTGATGAAAATATGCTGGAATAGATAGGGTGATGGTTGCACAACTCCATGAATATGCTAAGAACTACTGATTTATAACTTCCGATGGTGACTTTCATGGTATGTGAATCACATATAAGTAAAACTGTTTTTAAATTTTTACAAAATGGTAGCAGAGACCCAGTCTAATGGAATAGCCCTGGTGAGAGATGATGGTGGCATAGAGGAAGGGGGGACTGTGGAGATGAAAAGAAATGGACAGATTTAAGACATATGATGGAAAGCCTTTTGTAGGATTCCCCCACCCCCACCCCCACTGTCACTGTCACATCACCCTGTCCTACCCAAGCCCAAGACCCAGCTGTGGTGAGTGGATCCAATTTGTCTAATGACAAGAATTACCTCGGAGAGGTACATAGATTTTGTAGATTTCTAGATCTCTGCTCTGGAGAATCCAGTACAATGGGTTGGGGGTGGTACCCTGGAATCTGTATTTTAACAGGTGATTTAGCAAGCAAATTAGGGAAAATTGCACTGTGCTCCGTGTCCTGGCTTTCTTGGAGACCTACTTTGTGGTTAGCACTGTGTATGTGTTGGGGTGTCTGAGAGGGGGACAGCAAGTATTGTGCGGGAAGTCAAGTATAAGCATCACGCAGAGTTCCCATCTTCAAAATTTGGCCCTACCGACACCTCCAAAACCAGGAGAGGAGCTCCTTTATTCTGAGTTGGAACCGCCTGCATTTTAAAGCACTGCACAATTTATTCAGAGGAAGTCTTTCAAGAAGGAGTGAGAGCTGGGCCGCAGGATTCTAATCTTGAATATTCAGGGAAAGCAGCATATCCTATTCAACACGGCTGATCAATAATGAGTGCATTCACACTCTAAATGTGTGCATTATGTACAGATACAAAATATACAATGCCCCCCAAACGGGGAAAGACATTTCTGATTGAATTTTTTTGTTTGGGTTTATAAAAATAACTTGTGTTGCATCAATTACTCTCCATTTCCATGGATACAGGCAATACTTTATTATGTAACTCTACAGCTGTGCCGGTTTTTAATATAAAACCCAGATTTTTTCATCTATTTCTCTTTCATAGTTACTGAGCTGAGATAATAACATCTTTTACCTATGAATGTATTCAATTCCTTTTTTTTTCCCCTCACCATCCTGCAAACTATTATTGATTAGGATTTCATTTTGTGGCTTTTGTAATAAAATCTCCAGTAAATGTTACCATTGCAGGCAGTGGAAGGGCGGAGTGGGAGAAGGTCATTCTTTATGTAGAACGTGTGTAAATATGTATGTGTAAAGAATACAGTGTGTGTGCACATTCTTCCGAGTCTAACAAGTGAACGTCTGGGCATTGTACTGACTTCCAATTTGCTCTAGGGCAGTTTTCAAATGACTATTTATGAAATGTTGAGAAACATTCCTCTCCTTTTTTTTTTTTTTAAAGAACCCACAACCCTCTTTTCTGAGAACAACACTCTACCTACTACTATAATTTGCAATTCAGTGCCATTGCTTTAACTCCCTGGTGATGCTCAAAGTTTTGATGGATACCACGTCATTCTTTCCAGGTGTCCCTGCGCAGAAATGGCTTCCCATTGTCCTGGCAGGGGTTGGGGCAGAGAGTGACAGGAAGGAGAAAAGGAAGAGAGGAAGTGGCAGGAAAATCCAGGGCAGGCTGAACAGGGGGTAGATTAGGGGAATGAAGGCAGATGGGACTTGAGGAGCTACTTGGGGGGCTTCTGCCTTAGCAGATTGTCAGCCATTTGGAATTCTTCCATTAGCAATTCAAATTGTGTGTGTGTGTGTGTGTGTGTGTGTGTGTGTAAACAAGGTTAACTTAGGGTCCTGGAATGGACTTGAAGGGTCTATCAACTCCTTGAAATTTTGCATATATGTGAAAAATTGCATATATATATATATATATATATATATATATATATATATGAACATGGGCATTTTTGGAGGAAAGGATCTGTTACAGGTAGATTTGGGAGTGACTACTGGGCTTACTACAAAGCTTGGAGAGGTCACCTCCTCTTTTGATGACAGAGCCCACAAAAAGGGTGGGACATAATTAAATCAGTCATTGCCATCCTGGTCACACTTAACAGGTGGGCATCTCACTCCAGCTGGGCTGATCAGAGTCCTTCCTCTGCAGTTTTCCTAACTGATCTGGAGAAAAAGAGCTCACTTCTTCTCTGGGTGATGGTAAGAGGATTCAGCCACTGTCTCCATCATATAGCAAAAGTCCATCAGCAATAGGGGGGAAAAAGCTATCAGTCAGAAGTGAAGGTGACAGCCAGAGAGAGGGACCCCAAAACAATGCCAACAGCACTCACTGATTTGGCTATCTCTTGGGCCAGCTTCACTCATGCCCCTTCTAAATCTGGATATCGCAGTCAACAAATGGCCTTTGTTTGGTATGTTAAATCTACTGGGTACCTGTCATCCACAGCAGAAACAAATTTTGAAAGGAGAGAATCCACAGTCTTCATCAGATTTGTGTGATCTAAAATGGGGTGAGAACACCCATGTAAGCCCATCTCTCTTTGTCATGATCTCACATCATCAGCACCCCTGGGAGGGATGGCTCAGAAAGCAATAAACAAATACTAAGGTAAACAGGAAGGGGTTGATTGCATGCTCTCCCCTTTGGTAAGAAGATCCTGGGGATGAATATGAGGCCTCCAGGGACTGTCCTATTTCATCATTTTGCTTTGAATGCCCCAGAGGTGATGGTGCTTGCAATAAGCACTTATTAAACACCACCACATACGCAGCTCCGGGCAGGTTACTGTGGAGTAAAAAGGAATGACAGTGTGATCCATGCTTCCAACTTACATGAGGATATAAGTGGCCCGGAGACTATTTCCCAGCTACATTGCGAGCAGGAGCGTGAGGCAGGATGCAGCAGAGACCATGTGTGGAAGAGGAGGCAGGGCAATGGGCATGCCTTCCATAATTATTGTTGCCTAATTCAATTATTTAAATGATTAATTAATTTATGAGAGCACTATAGTACAGAAAAGAATGAGAAGATATTATGGGATGTTACGCGTTGGGCTTGGTCCCCTACCTCTGTGGTCTTCTTTCCCAGGAGGAGTCACATGCACAGGAATTCTGCTTCCATGGCTTTTTTTAGGCGACCCTCAGTGTCCCAGTCTCCCCCATCTCTCAAAGGATCATAGTAATAATTTCAGCCCTCCCTACTTCATTTAGGTGTTGTGAAGACCTAATGGGGTCTTTTTTTTATTATTATATGAAATTTATTGTCAAATTAGTTTCCATACAACACCTAGTGCTCATCCCAAAAGATGCCCTCTTCAATGCCCATCACCTCCCCTCCCCTCCCTCCCACCCCCCATCAACCCTCAGTTTGTTTTCAGTTTTTAAGAGTCTCTTATGCTTTGGCTGTCTCTCCCACTCTAACCTCTTTTTTTTTTTCTTCCCCTCCCCCATGGTCTTCTGTTAAGTTTCTCAGGATCCACATAAGAGTGAAAACATATGGTATCTGTCTTTCTCTGTATGACTTATTTCACTTAGCATAACACTCTCCAGTTCCATCCACGTTGCTACAAAAGGCCGTATTTCATTTTCTCATTGCCACGTGGTACTCCTGATGGGGTCTTTTAAATTACATGTTGTCCACATATTCCAAAGAGTAGTGTCTGGACCTATGCTGATGTGCCTTGGTTTGAGATGGCAAAAATTCACGAGTGATGTCATGCCCTCTTTCTCTGCCAGTGTCAGACATCACCAGTTGATTCTAGCATTCTTCCTCAACCTGGCTGTGACCTTAGCATCTTTTTCAACATGACTCTCTGTGTGGCCCCCACCACTGATCAGAGTTGGTATGTAAAATGAAACCCATGAGTGGTCTCTGATCCAGGTTCTTGAATGTTTGGTGTTAGGGTTGCAGGCTGGGGATCAATTTCCCAACTAATCACCGGAGAGGGATCAAGATATAATGATACGTTGCCACCACTTTGAAAAGGACAAAGTCGTGTCACTTTTAGGCAAACATAAACAGGAACTTAGGGAAGTAAGGAGAAAGGGGCTGTCATTTTAGCTGTTGAAACATCTTAGCTATTATTAATAACAGAGAGTGGGAAGGTTAGCTGAAATCACTCTAATTACTTCCCCCCAAGCATCCCAAGCTGAGCCTAGAATGGAACGGTCTGACAAGTCAAAACAGGACACAGTGTAAGTCACTCATTGTTACCTTTTGTTCCTGGGAATTTAAGAAAGTGAGAATATAAGAACAACTCAATGTAAAGGGAAATAAAACAAACAAAAACCCAAAAAATGTGCTTAAAAATAAGTTTTCAGAAGTTGCAGATGAGACTATTTGCATTCCTATTGTTATGTGAGCATACCTACTCAGAAGTGAGCAACCATATGTGAAACCCTAACTCCATCAACAACTGATTAGGGGAAACAAGTGACTTTAGGCAGGGACTTGAAGCTTTAGTCATCCTGTTTCTGAGATCCACAGCGACCGAAGACCTCAGGCTCTCCCCAGATTGCTAGTGACTTCCCAGAGTACCCTGGACAGAGCTTATTTCTTAATTTCCACAGTGGCTTCCCAGCCACTGGAGCATCCCTCCAAGGCTCAGTAGTTTCAGGGTGCCTACCCGGAGAGGTCACACCACTCCGGAGCTATTCAGCTAGCTGAGTCAGAGCTGGATTCCTCACCAAGCTAGGCCAATAGGATTTTCTTTCCCCAAGTTCAGGACTGAGTTACTGGGTCCCTAGTAGGTGTCATTGGACCTAGTAGGCCATCTGGATGCGAGGGATAGGAGTTCAGGGTAGTAGGGATTCTGTTCCAGGCAGAGCAGAGACACCCTTCTGGAGAGAAAGGGGGTGAGGGGGTCAGTTCTGCTTTCTGAAAATAAAATCCTTTCAATTTCAGCTAGTTTAATTGAGCTTCTGTTCTCTGCAAGCAACCCTGTTCTGACCCAAACTGTCCCCACCAAAGCTGAGATGTGTACCTCCGGGGTGCACAACTGGGTATTTAGGTGGCAGAAGTGATTTGATATGGCACACAGGTACCGCCTTTTCAAACATCACCACCAACTTCCATCAGGAGAAGAAATCCCCCTTCAGCCTTTCTGACTGTCTCTGTTTGGTGCTTGTCTTTAACACCCAAGACTTAGGGGTCGGTGAAGCTACCCAGAGTTAACAATGGCAGGAAGTTGCTCTGATCATAGAGCTGGAGAGACAAAGGGAGGACCAGGTGTTACTAGTGCCCCAGAGCCAGGGCCACCTGGCAGAGACTGGAGCCACGGTGGGGACATCTGGTGGGAGCTGGATCCTTAGCTCCTGCCAAAGATGAAGTCCAAAGGAGAGAGGAGTATAAATACTTTATATAAAGTATAAACACTTTAGCTTCTCCTCTTTTACTCATCAGTCTCCCATTGGGGCTTCCCGCAAGACTCTTACCAGAAGCCTGTTGTTGAGGAAGCCTGGATAGCGCAATTCGCAGGAGTCAAATTATGGAAGATGAAGAGGGTGGGGCAAGGCAGGTAAGTGATCTAAGAGAACTGGGGCAAGTGACCAGCACACAGGGTCATGCAACACAAACCAAGGCAAAGCACTTCTCAGGACCCCCTGTGGCCAGTTGACCCAGAGTAGACTCAAGGACATGAAAGGCACATGACCTTTGATAGAGAGGCCTTCAACCAGTTCACATGCCATCTGCTATATAGCCATGCTTGATTCCTGGAGCTCTGACTTCCTCCTTTGCACAGGATGCTACATGAACTAGGAACAACCAAGGTGGCTCACTTTTTAAATGTCTGGAGTGAGAAGGCTTCAGGCACAGATGGGTGCAAGTGTTCAGCTGGTTCATCAGGTAACTGTCTCTGTCCATCTCTGAACTCTGTGCTTCTCTGTCACTGTTCCCACATGGTCACTCTTCATGTAGGGTCAACGTGATTACCAACAGCTCTAGGCTTGAATCCATTGGCTCAGCAGCCCCAGTGAAAACTCAGCACCTTTTCCTTAATACCTCAGCCACCAGCATTCCAGAGTTGAGTTTTGTTGGCCTGGCTTGGGTCAAGCATCCATGCCTGCACTGACCACTAGGGCCAGGGAGGGGAATGCTCTGATTGTTCAGATCCTGCTTCTGTGCCCTTCCCTGGAGGCCAGACATGAGATGGAGTAAGGCAGGAATCAGCTTCTTCTGAATGGAAGAGCCATTCACCTAAAGAAAACTAAGGTACTTGTTCCCAGAAGAGGGGATGCTGGGCAGGTACAAACAACAGATGTCTCCTCTACCCTTTTTAGCACTTCTGTTATCTGCCTTGTTCCTATTTCCCTGTGGTCCTGACTCATCAGGAAATATTATGCCTTATTCACCTCTGTATTCCAACAATGTCTGGCACGGTACCAGGGACCAAGTAAGCGCTCAGTAAATGTGGAATTGAACTGAGGTGTAAGCACTTGCATTTTACATTTATTTCTAGAACATAATGGGGATTTTCCATGCTCTGGTGGGGGAGGGAGCCTGGATTTCTTACACGTTCTCTATGGTGGGTGGTGGGCAGAAAGGAGCAGCACTGGCCGAAATGCAGCCCTCGTCACACCCCAAATCTTTTTCCTGCTGCCGGGTCTCTTGGGGACCCTGGCCAACCCAGCTGAGAGCTCATCTCCATTTGCTACAAATTAGAAAACCAGCATTTTCCCTTCAGTTGGCCTGAGGCGCAATCTTTCCCTTCCAATTTGAATTGCATATAAGTACAATTTCTTCCTGTTGGATGTTTAAGGACAATCTGACACTTCAGTTGTTTTTCCTTGTCTTTCATATTTAAAAGGGAAAACACAGTTTTGAGCCCTGTTTGGTATTCTGTCCCCCTTTAAAAAGTATTGTCAGCATCACACTGCAAAAGCAAAATTCCTCAATTACTCTATACAAATTAAGTTCAGTCTCAGTCTCTGCACGAGGCCACCACGTAAGCCTGGACTCTGTTTAGTCACCAGCCTCTAAACCGTCCTCCTAAACAGAATCATTATGGGTCCTGTTTATAACAGTGCCATTAAAAATGAAGGCCTGTCAAGAGTCCCTTATAACAACGTTGGAAACTGTATCCACAAAGATTTTTTTAATGACTGGATGGTTTTTAAAAAGGCAATGGAACACTTTTAAGGAACCATAATGTAATAAATCAATCACAGTCCCTCTGTCTTGACTACAGTGTTTTTGTATTTATTGCAGCTTATGGAAAACCACACTGTTAATTCTTTCGTACTCCCTGCCCCCATTCTCCTGCAAAACTCAGAGACATCTAGGTAAAGCATATTTATATTTTAAGAGATCTATATTTGCTTTTAGTATTGCTTACCCCAACCAATCTTCAAAGTACCTATTGGAACTTGGGCTTATTTATTTATTTATTTACTTACTTACTTACTTAAAGTTTATTTATTTTGGGAGGGAGAGAGAAAGAGAGAGAGAGAGAGAGGGAGGGAGAGAGAGAATGAGTGAGAGGAGGGGCAGAGAGAGAGAGAGAGAGAGAGAGAGAGAGAGAATCCCAAGCAGACTCCTCCCTCTCTCAGCAGGACTCAGGGCTCAATCTCATGACCCTGAGATCATAACCTGAGCTGAAACCAAGAGTTGGATGCTTAACTGACTGAACCACCCAGGCAGCCCAGAACTTGGGTTCTTTTAAATTTTATTTTCAATGTTTGTTCTTTTGAGGGGATAGTATTAGTGTTCCTTGACTGTTTGTAGGAAACAGAAACTGACTCCAACGGACTCAAGAAGAGGACATTTACTGGGAGGATACCCAGAATTGTTGAGAGCCTTGAGTTTGAACAAGCATGGACGGAACCAGGACAAGTCTGGAGGGCTGGAAAATGGGACTTACAGGAAGTCTCTTGTAGAAGTGTGGCCGGAATGCTGCCATTACCTCCAAACATGCAAATACTTTCCTTTAATTTCACTCTATCCCAGGACAAAGCATCTGATTAGCTGAGCTTAAGTCATGTCTTTGGTCTCTGGGTGTACTGAGGAGGGAGGAGGAAAGGTAGACTCTTTTGCTTCCCCAATGAGAAATAAGCACCATGCCATCCAGGTGACACACAATGGCAGAAGCAATTTCCCAAAAAAGAAATCACTGAGCTGCTCAAAAGTGATATTAATTTAGGTAAAGCCAACTACTACAACAGATAATATCCCTAATTCTATTTATTGGCTTAACACAATAAACGTTTATTTCTCCCTTATGTAATGGTCCATTTTGGTGGTTCCCAACTATTTTTTTTTCTATTTTTTTAATGTTTATTTATTTTTGAGAGAGAGAGAGACAGAGTGTGAGTGGGGGGCAAGGGGTGGGGTGGGGAGGTGGGGGGGCGGGTACAGACAGAGAGGAAGACACAGAATCCCAAGCAGGCTCCAGGCTCTGTGCTGACGCGGGGCTCAAACCCATGGACCGCGAGATCATGACCTGGGCTGAAATAAGATGCTTAACCGACTGAGCCACCCAGGCGCCCTGGGTTTTTTCTATTTTAAGTTACTCTATTGAGGTATGATTGACACTGAAAAAGTTGTGCATATGTAATGTATACAGCTCAGTGAGTTTGAGCACATGTATACACCCGTGGAAACATCACTGTCATCAGCATCATAAACATATCCGTCACCTCCCAAAGTTTCCTCCCACCTTTATTATTATTATTTTTATTATTATTATTATTTATGGTAAGAACATAACATAAGATCTACCCTCTTAGCAACTTCCAAGTATACAGCACAGTATTCTGTAACTATAGTCACCATGCTATACAGTAGATCTCCAGAATTCACCTGTATAACTGGCACCTTGTGCCTTTGACTGTCAGCTCTCTGTTTTGTTCTTCTCCAGCTCCTGGCAACTCTCTGCTTTTGAGTTCAACTTTTTCAGATTCCACAAGTAACTGAGATTTTGAAGTATTTTTCATTTTGTGCCTGGCTTATTTCACTTAGCATAATATCCTCCAGTTCCATGTGTGTTGTTGTAAATGACAGCATTTTCTTTGTAAGGCTGAATAACCTTTCATTGTATGTATATACCACATTTCCTTTATCCATTCATCTGTTGTGATAGACATTTAGATTCTTTCCAACTCTTGGTTATTGTGAATAATGCTTCAGTGAACAGGGGAGTGCAGGTATCTCTTTGAGAACTTGATTTCAATTCCTTTGGATAAATACCCAGGAGTGGGGTTGCTGGATCAAATGTTAGGTGTATTTTTAAACCTTTAAGGAACTTTCATACTGCATTCCAAAAAGTCTGTGCCAATTCACATACCCACCAATAGTGTATTTCGATTCCCTTTTCTCCATATCCTCACCAACACTTACTATCCTTTTTTTTCTTTAAATACCAGCCACCCTAACAGGTGTGAGGAGACACCTCACTGCGGTTTTAATTAGTATTTCTCTCATAATTAGTGATGTGGAGCACTTTTTCATCTACCTGTTGGTCATTTGTATGTCTTTGTTAGAATGCGTATTCAAGTCCTTTGCCTATTTTTAAATCAGCTTTTCAGAATTTTTTTTTTGTTATTGAGTTGTGTGAATCCCTGGTATATTATAGCTATTCACCCCTTATCAGTGTATGGTTTGAAAATATTTTCTCCCTTTCTGTAGGTTGCCTTTTCATTTTGTTGATTGTTTCTTTGTGCAGAAATTGTTTAGTTTGATGCAAACCCACTGGTTTATTTTTTCTTTTGTTCCTGTGCTTTTGGTATCATATCAAAAAAAAAAAAAAAGTCATTGCCAAGACCAATATTAAGGAGCTTTCCCCCAGTGCTTTCTCCTAGGAGGTTATAGCTTGAGGTCTTCCATTTAAGAGTTTAATCCATTTTGAATTGATTTTTGTGTATAGTGTTAGGGTCCAATTTCATTGTTTTGTATGTTGATATCCAGTCATGTTGATACCCAGTTTTCCCAACACAATTTATTAAATAGACTATCCTTTCCCCATTTTGTCTTATTGGTGTCCTTGTCAAAGATTAATTGACTGTATACACATGGGTTTATTTCTGGGTGCTCTATTCCCTCCATTGGTCTCTATTTCTGTTTTTATGCCAGTACCACACCATTTTGATTTCTAAAGCTTCATCATATAATTAATTTGAAATCAGAAGGTGTAATGCCTCCAGCTTTGTTCACCTTTCTTAAGATAGCTATGGCTCTTTGGGGCCTCTTATGGTTCTAGATGAATTTTAAGATTTTTTTTTTCTATTTCTGTGAAAAATGCCATTGGAATTTTGATAGAAAGTACATTGAATCTGCAGATTACTTTGGGCATAATGGACATTTTAACCATATTAATTCTTATAATACATAAATATGAAATATCTTTCCATTTATTTGTGTCTTCTTCAATTCACTCTTTAGTGTTTTATAGATTTCAGTGTACAGGTCTTTTGCCTTCTTGGTTAAATTTACGACTAAATATTTCGTTCTTTTTTGTGCTATTGTAAATGACATCATTTTCTTAATTTCTTTTTTGGATAGTTCATTGTTAATATATAGAGATGCAGCTGATTTTTGTGTGTGGATTTTATATCCTGCAACTTTACTGAATTTGTTTACTCTAACAATTTTTGTGTGGAATTTTTAGGGTTTTATATATATAGGATTATGTCATCTGCAGAGACAGTTTTACTTTTTCCATTCTGATTTGGATACCTTTTATTTCCTCTTCTTGCCTAATTGCTGCTCCGATGAGGATTTGCAGTACTATTTTGAAAGGAGTAGTGAGAGTGGGCATCTTGTTGTGCTCCTGATCTTGGAGGAAAGATTTCAGCTTTTCACCATTGAGTATGATGTCAGCTGTGTGACTGTCATATATATCTTTTATTATATTGAAGTACATTCCTTCTATACCTAATTTGTTGAGAGTATTTATTTTGAATGGATGTTGAATTTTGCCAAATACTTTTTCTGCCTTTATTGAGATGATTTTTTGTTATATGATACTACACCAAGCTGCCTAAAGAGTGATTTTCCAGTGTCGCTGAAGTAAGTGAAAGTGACTGGATTATAACCAGGAACTTAAAAAAAAATGTTTATTTACCTATTTTTGATATATATAGAGAAAAAACAAGTGGGGGAAGGGCGGAGAGAGAGAGAGAGAGAGGGCGAATCCCAAGTGTGTGCTATACTGTCAGTGCAGAGTCCAATGCAGGGCTCTATCCCACGAACCGTGAGATCATGACCTGAGTTGAAACCAAGAGTTGGACGCTTCACTGACTGAGACACCCAGGTTCCCCATGACCAGGAACAGTTTGACAATTGAAAAAGTGTGTGTGTTTGTGTGTGTGTGTGTGTGTGTGTGTGTGTGTGAATATAATGTAATGTAATATAATGTGATATGATATGATATGATATGATATGATATGATATATAATTTAAACCAATGCAATATATTGTTTAGAATAGTAAGCTCAGAACAGAATAAACACAGGTTTGCAACCTTAATTTCTTACTTCTATATCATGGTTCTTTTAGCATTAAATCCACACTGAATACACTATTAAGCACAGTAATAAGCTGGAGATGTAATTCTGATTAATGCTATGTCATTTCATGGTGAAGTAGAGAAGGTCATTCATCCTGTAGTGACAGTGTATTAGAGGGCTTCGTGCACTGGGCTCAGTGTTGGAAGAGCTGTGGGCACAGATCTTCACATGTGTTGTGGAACCCATCTAGTGAATACTGCAGGTTATTTACTGTATTTTTCAGCTCTCTGATTAATTTTTGGTACTTCCAGTGTTTTCTATCTCTTTTTTGAAATTTTCACTTTGCTCATGCAAAGTGTTCTCCTGACCTTCCTGAGCATCTTTATGATGGCTATTTTGAATTGTCCATCAGATAAAATTAATTTCATTAGGGTTCATGTCTGAGGATTTGTTCTTGTGCGTGGAACCCATTTCCCTGTTCCTCACTTTCCATGACTCTCTGTGTTAGTATCACTGTGTTAGACACAGCCACGTTACCCAGTCTTCATGGACTGGCCTCATACAGAACACCCAGAGCAATCAGCCTGGCCATGGATTTTGGAGGTGTCTCTAATTTTGTGCTAGTCTAACCTGCCTTTTTTGTTTTAGCTTCCCCCCTGGGGATCTGGAGTATACTAGGTCCTGTCAGCCCTCTGAGACAAGTAAGACTAAGGCCAGTTCATCAGAATTTGCAACTCTTTTCTTCCTCCAAGGAGAAGCTGGGAGCTGGAGGGTTTCCTCTCAATCCTATGGCACTGTGCTGGAGGAGGAATTATGGAAATTCATGAAGGTGTCTTGAATTTTCAATGTGGATAGTTTTGTGCTCAGCCACAGTGCTGGAGCCTCTCAATTGATTTCTGGATTTCTCACAAAAGGAATTTGTCCACAAATTGTCATTGACTTGCTATATTTGTAGGGGGTAGGAGGGTCAAGGACTTCTTATTCTGTCATCTTGCTAATGTCACCCTTCTCCTCCCATAAAATGAAGGGATTAAAGGAGATGATTTTGGCAGACTCTTCCAGTTATAATAAGCTTTGGAAAAGCAAGTATATTCTCTTTCTCTCAAATCATAATTTGCCACATAAACCTAATTATATCTCTACTCATTTCCTCCTGCCACGAGTTTTCATACAACTCAATGATAGCAAGTAGATCTTCATCAACACCAGAGCAGGAACAGGTTGATGGACCTCATTCGATTTGCCTGGCCCTTCCTGCCAATCTGATCCATGGAACCTTGTCATGAGATAGAAGCCCCAGAATTACATGTGATGGTTTCTCATTCCACAAAAGGGGAAACAGATGTCAAAGATCTGCTCAGATCCACAGAAATTCAGCATGGGATGAGGCCTCTTGCATTATTTGCCTCACTCCGTCACCGTAGAGAAAAGGAAATAGAGCTGTCTCAGCCACCGCTACCATCACCTAATCTCTTACTTAATTGTGCTCCATGCTCAGGTCTAACCAGATTGGACGCACAGAGTCCAAAGGTGCAACCCAAATCAGATGTGTTGATGAGTGAACGCTTCGTGATGCAAACTCCATCCAGTGAGAGAAAAAAGGCAGCAAGGAGTCTGCACATAAATTATTTACTCTTTCTTCTTCCAAAAGACAGTTCCCAACTATAATGATTCCATAGATTTTCCAGGGATGTCCTTCATGACCAAGAGATTGACTGTGTTTGTTGTGAGTCCGTGGCAAACTCAATGATACACTGCTTGTATTGGCTTTTCCCCCATCCTTGCTCGGGATCTCTTTTCCCTCACTCTTGATGCCTTGGTATTGTACTCTCTAAGAAAACCCTGGCATGTAAGCTTTGCCTCAGGCTGTTCTCCAAGGAACTGTGCTAAGACATCTCTTGGCAACATTTCCCACAATACCAGATACTCACCACTTGCATTGGAGATGTTACTTTGGGTGCCCCACACAGACACAACAGTGAATCCTATGGGGTGAGAAAGTTGCTTTTGTATCACTTTGCTTTTTATCTTGTTAATTAACCCACGGGGGGGGGGGGGTGGGGGGGTGGGGGAAGGGGGGGAGGGCGGGGAGGGGGGATTCTATTTGGAGCAGCTTTGTCTTAAATAACTCTCCACAACTCATAAGTTCCCTCTTGGCAGAGACCAGAGCTCAGCCACAGAACTTTCAGCAAAAATTCTAAGTACCTATCATGGAATCACATTGTTTCATATCCAGTGTATTTAGTCTCTATTTCCGCTTTTCTCTGTGGTCAGTGATACTCATTTTGCAGTAACCCTACTGACATAACATTTCCCTTTTAAATAAAATGAGCTTTAAAAAGCCAGTTAAAAATAAATAAGCCAGTGAAACAGGGAGATGATTGAGGATAGTGAAGAAACATGCCCTTTGTACATAGTGCAAGGATTTGGTCCAAAACCATGAAAACACAATCAGCTGAAATCTGGGAAACCACCTTATGGCGAAGGCTTCTGCTTGGTATCATGGGGGAAACAAAATTCTATCAATTGAAAAATCCTCTTTTTCCCTTTCCCAGAGACCTTCCTCCCAGGGTATAGGGCCTCCTACTCTGCAAGCAGATTTTGGCAACTGTGTTTTATTCAGGGCAACAATCACTGAGATTCTGCCTTTCTGCTGTGACTGCAGGCCCTGAACTAACCAGCAAGAAGGCTCAATGATAAATAGACCCCAGCGCTAAACATGAGCCCCATCCCAGTAGCCCCCACCCGCAGTGGTTTCTCTAAAACTGTTCTGGTTGCTGTGTGGCCCCAGCCTTACCATCTATTAGCTCCAACTGCAAGATCTTCTGTGATTCACTTCTTGGCTTTCTTTCCAGGTCAGTACACCCAGTGTTGACACCGAGGGATGCCATTATGCCCCCATAATCTCCACTGCCCCACACTGTTTGAGATGGCAATTGATGACAACATAGCCTTCTGTAAATACTTCTAGAAGAGCATCTTCAAGTCCTCCTGCCTGCCAGCTTTCTTCTTCTAGACCCCTCCTCCTAGCTGAAAATTTTGTCATTCCTGAGGGCCCTTCCCTCTTTCTTTGTGGCTTTGTTGGCCTACTCTGCCCTCACTGCCTGCCATTTCTTCTTTCTTTCTCTTCCCTCTGTCTCTCATTCCAGATCTCCTGGGTTTCTTCTCTTAAGTTCTCTAGGCCTTCTTTTGACCTTACTCACTGTGCTGAAAATACAATGATTAATTTTTTTTAATGTTTATTTATTTTTTGAGAGAGACAGAGGGTGAATGTGAGAGGGGCAGAGAGAGAGGGAGACACAGAATCGGAAGCAGGGTCCAGGCTCTGAGCTGTCAGCACAGAGCCCGACGTGGCGCTTGAACTCACAAACCCCCAGATCATGACCTGAGCTGGTCAGACACTTACTTAACTGACTGAGCCACCCAGGTGCCCCTGAAAACACAATGATTAAATGTCACCTTTCTCCCATAATCCACAGAGGGAGGTTCCCCAAGGTTTAGGAAAGACACCAAGTCCCCTTCCTATAACCTGTCACTGTCTTCTCCTGGCACCCACACGTTGGACCAGAGGTGCACTTCCTCCTGTGATGTGGTGTTCACTTCTGGGACACCTTTACCCTCCAGGAATTCCCTTCGTGCCAGAACCAGCAAAGGGGACAGCAGTAAGGGGACAGTGAAGTCTCTCCTGCTCCTGTGCTGTAGGCCTCACCAGACCTGGGGTCAAGCCAGGACCCCCTGCAGAAGTTGTGATCACAACAGGAAAGCCAGGCTGAGAACCACAGTTTTTGTTCAGATGGAGGAGGCTCCCAGGAGAGTCCTAAGGACATAGAGCACCCATACTGAGCTCCTTCTTCCAGCCTCTCTTTTGAAAGAAATAAGCCAGAGAGAAAAGAAAAGGGAAAGAGAGGAGGGAAGGAAAAGTAAGGAAAGGGAGGAGGGAGAAAGGGGGGGATGGAGAGAGGGGAAGAAAGAAAAGAAAAAGGAAAGGAGGCTTCCTTTCTGTCTCCATCTGTGAAATGCAGGTCTTAGGTTTTGCTAATAGAGCTGCCTCTCTCACCATGACTGCTAGCATCTGGGATAAAGGGAACACAACATCGCATCATGCTCTAAACTCAAGGGGAAAAGACCTTGGTAGACATTTGGTGAGGCCTCCAGTCACCCTGAGAGGGCCAGTCACCTTGAATGCCAGGTTTGGAAAGCAGCGAGACTTCTGCCCTGCTTCCCAAGGCACTGAGGGCACAAGTTGTGTGCAGTCCCTCCACTTATACACAGAAGATTCTGGAAGGAATGGAGCAATTTTCCTGCACCTCCTTTTGAGGCAGCCCCAGCCCCACCACCTTCTGGAAGCCTTCCAGAATTACCGAGTCTCCTCTTCTCAGGGACAGTGCAATTCCTAACCTAATTATTCACCATCCTGTCTTTCTATTAAGACATACTACTTTTCTTCCCTTGTTTTCCAACCCTCCCCCAAAATGGTGTCTCACAGAGATACACATAGTAGGTGGTCAACAATTACTATTTTTTTAGGTTTTTATTTATTTTTGACAGAGAGAGGGAGAGAGAGAGCACACAAGTGTGAGCTGGGGAGGGGCAGAGAGAGAGAGAGAGACACAGAATCTGAAGCAGGCTCCAGGCTCTGAGCTGTCAGCACAGAGCCCAATGTGGGGCTTGAACTCATGAACCATGAGATCATGACACATAATTGACTGAGCCAGCCAGGCACCCCAGCAGTTACTATCTGTTGAGTGAACAGACCAGGGAAGTACTACGGTCCAGGTAAGAAAGAATGAAGGAGTCTTTGGAATCCCGCATTCCATCTCCAGCTGCGCCATTACTTTATCTGTGAGGCTCGGGCAAGTCTCTTCAATTCTTTGCCATGTGCAAAAGGAGGGTAATAACACCTACCTTACAAAAAAGTCTTAACATTTACAGGTTGTGATGGACAGGATAATGCCTCCCCCTCAAAGATATCCACATCGTAATCCCTGGAACCTGTGAATATGTTATGCAGGTGGAGTTAAGGATGCTGGTAATCATCCTGGATTATCTATGTGGGCCCAATGTCATCACTAGTGTCTTTAATAATGGGAGAAGGAGGCAGGAGTGAACCAGAGAGATGGTGCTACAAGAAATGCTCAGCCACCACTGGCTTTGGAGATGGAGGAAGACTCCAAAAGCCAGGAATGAGGGTGGCCACTTGAGACTGGAAAAGGCAAGGAAATGGAGTCTTCCCTAGAGCATCCAGGAGGAATTCAGCCTTATTGATACTTTGCTTTTAGCCCAGTGAGACCCATTTCAGATTTCTCATCTCCAGAACTGTAAGAGAATAAATTTGCATTGCTTTGAGTCACTAAATGTGTGGTAATTTGCTACAGCAGCAAGAAGAAGCTAATACAGCTATTGTGGGTAAGACCCCTGGCACACATTGGTTGCTTTAATACCAATTTGATAGCAGAGAAGGAAGGAAGGAAGGAAGGAAGGAAGGAAGGAAGGAAGGAAGGAAAGATTAGTGTTTCCAGCTAAACTATCATCAATGTGAGGGCAGTGTTTCTTGTACATTTCACTCACCACCTGGGAGAGTGCTGGGCACACTCCAACTCAAAAAGGCTTCTAGAATCAAACTGAATTTCACCTTTGGGGATTGATGCTAGCAGGAGGGATGGAAAAGAGACGCCGCATTGAAGAGGAGCCAGAGGGGTTTTAAAGCACAATCTGAGTTCCTCCCAAAGGGCAGGCTACCTCTCAACGTACATAATACAGAAGCCATGTTTTAATGCCACTGTGCCATGAGGCTCCAGACAAAGATGCTGGGGAAAATGGGAAAGAGGACTCTTACCTCATCTCCAAGACACAGAAGAGGCTGTTTCTGTCAGTGAGAGATGCTATCCATCAGGGGGAAATGTTCATCATGAGGAAACTCGTTTCTATTTACTGACACTGTTTGCCGAGGCATCAGGCTGAATTCACCCAGTATCTAAAGAGCCAGGCCCTGGTGCAGGCTAAGACAGTGATGGCCGTAGTAGAGCTGGATTTTGCAAATTTTCTGGATGCATTTGGGCCCTCCCTGAAGTCCAGTTTCCAAAGAGGAGACTCAGTTATCGGGATACCACTGATGGATTGATCAATATGGCTCTGTTGCAAATCACCAAATGTCTTCCTTCATTTACAAGAAAGGAAAAAATTTGGTTTCAGTTCTGAATGCATGGGGTAAGAAACCCAGAGGTCACTTTCTCTTTCTTTCGAGCTCTCTCTCACTCTCTTAAATAAGGAGAAAGGCTATATTTTTCCATGGATTAAGTCCAACACAGAGAAAACTGTCACTGTGAAAACAATAGAATTTATCTCCACTGATATAGCTTGACACTGGGACAAGTGCCTGAATTGTTGCCATAGCAATAAATGTGTCGGACTTATGCATGCGTTTTCTGCTATAGGATTTTGATTAATGGCATTGACTAAATGGTGTGAAGGGGGAGAGACCATGCAGAAGGCCCAAGGAGGGAGACCCAGGCTGCATAGGGTTTGCCGTGGTCCACTACGGAGGATGGCAAACGGGCTTGGCTGGAAACCAGTTAAACCCGGGTAGAATCTCATCCATGGAGCAGCATCTGTATGCCAGCAGTGTCTCATGGCAGGGATCTGGGAGGTGGAGGGGAGGGTGGAAGATACTGTGGCCAGAGCTCAATCAAGGCCAGAGAGCTAATGAAATCTCACTGCTTCCTGTGTACCTGTATGCTAAGGATTTTGTGTGTCTCAACTTAATTCATCCTCCTACAAACCCTATGAGGTGGCTATTAATTTTTTTTTTCTGATAAGAACAGAGGCACAGAGAAGTTCCTTAACTTGCAAAAAGTCACACAGCGAGGCATTGGCAGAATCAGGATTCAAACCCAGGCTGTCTGGCTCTGGAGGCTGAGCTTAAATCCCGTGCTTTGTGTCAGGAACAGATTCTACCCTCCTGACTTTGCCTGTCAAGGATGGTGATGAGCACGGGAGACACTAAGAGAGAAAAAGAGAATGAGAGAGGATGGTTCAGTGAAAGATGTCCCCATGTTTGGAAAATCAACGCAAAGCCATGAGCTGTCTGAGGGGAGGGGGCATACTTTACTGGGGCTTGTGGATGCTACCCGCAGTCTGTACTGAGCACTTCGAGAGGCAGGGTGGGCAGGGAAGCCAGAGTGTGGAGGCCTAGGAGCCAGAAGGGCTTGGTTCCTGACTGTTGGCTCTCAGTGTGACCTTGGACTGCTCACCTCATCTCCTAATACCACCCTGCCTGTGGCTGTGGGGATTAAATGGGGCGACATAGTACACACTCAAGTGAGTCCTCAAATTAACTCGTTTTTTAAAAGACTCATTTTTCACTAATTTGCCTGGTATTTACTTATTTATTTATTTATTTTAAAGTTTCTTTATTTTGAGAGAGAGAATGAGTCAGGGAGGGGCAGGGAGAGAGGGGGACAGAGGATCCGAAGTGGGCTCTGTGCTGACAGCAGACAGCCCGATGCAGGGCTCGAATTCACAAACCGTGAGATCATGACCTGAGCTGAAGCTGGACCCTTAGCTGACTGAGCCACCAAGGTGGCCCTTGCCTGGTGTTTAGAAAATTCAGTTTTCAATCCTTAGCTCAAACAAGTTTTCGGCTATCATTTTCTCAGATTTTTGCTTCTGTTCCTCCTAGTTATTTGGGTAGTATTTGGGCACCAAAGTCAGGTGCCCCTATTAACCGACTGAGCCACTCAGGTGCCCCTATTTGTTTTTTTTTTTTAATATTCTTTTTGACTTGTGGACTAGATCTCCCGAACATGACCACCCCCATCCCCCCATCTCTCTTCTCTCCTCTCATTTCTAAACTCAATTCTCCTTGGAGGTGAGGCTCCATTTGTCAGGTTTATTCTCACCCCACCCACTCCGTATTTTTCTTCAATACGTATTCTGCTACTCACTCTTCTGAAATGGTTCTTGCTATTATTTATTTATTTGTTTAAGATTTTATTTTTAAGTAACCTCTCCACCCAGTGTGGGACTTGAACTCACAACCCTGAGATCAAGAGTTGTGTGCTTGATCACAGAGGACAAGATTCCCCAGACAGCCAGGCTCCCTGGTTCCTGCTTTTAGGTTATTCCTTTGTGACTGTTTAGTCTACCTTCACAGATGCAATGTTATATTAAATATTTTTGAAATCACTGCTTGGAATTCTTTTAACATTTTGTTTTTCAAATTTCAGCAGTAAATCTACATGAGAAAGGCTGTTTCTCTAAGGTGTTCCTGTTGTGCTGGGCTACAGTGTTACTCTTTTGATTTCATTCATTCATTCATTCATTCATTCATTGACTCACTCAAGAGTCATTTATTGAGTGTCTGTTATACACACATACCATCCGTCATGTCAGATGGTCACAAGTTCTCTGAAGAAAAAACAGGATAAGGGGAACTGAGGGTCGCAGGGGTAGCTATTGCTATGGCATGGCTGGTGAAAGCCTCTCTGTGGAGTCAACATTTAAACAGAATCCTGAAGAACGAAAGGGGGCAAGAGATGTGGATTTCTGGGGTGGGGGAGGATATTCTAGAAAGAGGGAGGAGTCAGTGCAAAGGCCCTGCTCTATTTGCAAGATCAAACCTGTTTGTTCTGAAAGTGGGAGACTCCAGGGAGATGGCTGTCACCTGAGTACTTCTTTCTGCCTCAGGGCTTGCTTACTGCACAGTAAAAGATTTTTTTAGGGTTTTCTCAAATCCCCAGAAATAAAGGGATTTTTCTTTTCCTCCCAGGAGAGGGAATTTTGAGTTGGTCCACAATGCCCCCTTGAATCAGATACAGTTTGCACTGAAGCAGAAATCCTTTGAATTTTGGGAGGCAGATGGCAGGTACCCTAGTTTTAGGGTCTGGTACTGGTATGTTGATGGCATGAAAAGAGGGGTGTACCCCTCTCCACTGCAGACCAGGGATGGCAAATACACAGCCCAAGTGCCCTGCTCCCATGGCAGAAAGCACTTGTGGACCACGGTGCTTTTTTTTACTGAGACTACATGCCACTTGGGAATCCTTCTCAACACTCCCAGTTGGTCATGATCGGCACCCATGGTGAAACCTTTCAGTCATCCTTGATGATGGTTTCTGACAGTACGCACACCAATTGAATTTTTGATTATGTCAGTGAAATTGCTGAAAGGTAACTTTTTAAAATGTTTATTTATGTGTTTTGAAAGAGAGACAGAGACAGAAACAGAGCCAGAGAGAGAGAGAGAGAGAGAGAGGGAGGGAGAGAACTCCAAGCAGGTTCTGTGCTGTCAGCGCAGAGCCTGACATGGGCTCAAACTCACGAACTGTGAGATGATGACCTGAGCCGAAATCAAGAGTCTGACACTTAACCAAATGAGCCCACATAGGTGCCTCACAAATAGGTAACTTTAAAAATATCCTCAAAAATGGCAATTTCATGTGATTTCATCTAATACATTAAATTAAATGCAATTCTGTTCAGTGAACTTTTGCTAGGAATTCTTTGGTGAAGCCAAGATTTCTTGTCCTCTGTGAACACTTACACCCTAAAATACACCCTACTTTTCATATACTGAATTTTCTTAAAGGAAGACCCACCCGTATTCATTAATATCCTAACATATCTATCTTGGCACCAACTCCATTTCTAGCCTTTGTCTAATTTTTCTTTCCTTTTCTGAAACTATGAGGTGGTCAAACCTAAAATAAGGAGTCCCCAATAGACATGCCAATAGGTCATAGCTTTTTCCTCTAACTTCTATGCAGTAACTTGTGTTAGTGTTCTCTTTCATTCACTCTCCTCCCTGGAAGTTTTTACTTTCCTCACACATCACCATGTGACCTGTGGTTCTTCCCTGTGGGAGAAATGTACTACCTGTCTTCTTGACATTAGGCTTAGTCATATGACTTGCTTTGACCAATGGAATGGGATGTGTGATAACTCTGGGAAGAAGCTTTAAAAGACATTGCATTCACAGTGCTCTTTTCCTTCTGTCATGAGACCCGGATCTTGGGCTGTGGAATATATGGGGAACAGAAGTGTAGAGCCTCAGCTTTGCTTCAGGGACATATGGGGCCAGTGAAAAAGAAACCTTTGTAAGCCACCAAAATATTGGGGATTGTTCGTTACTGTGACCATACCTAGCCAAAACTGACTAATACACTTGGCCAGCATTAGATACCATGTTAAGAAATAACTTTCCCAGAGACCCATTCTGGGTGAGTATTATGTAGCTATAGAGCTCCCTAAGGAGTGTTTCAGTCTACATACCCTGTTGATATTAAGGGAATGGAGGGTGTGAGACCATCCAACCTTCTAGACGCAACATATGATTGATGTGCCAGATACCTTCAGTACAATGTATCTAAACCACATGATCACAGATGCTATGGGGATCAAAAGAAGAGAGGGAGAGAGAAATTGTGACTTCCAATAAGTTTGCAAACAATGTGTTAAATGAAGTTAAACAGGTTTCATTCTGACAAGACTTCTCAAACCTTTTAATATGCTAAGGTGCATTGTGAGTCTCTAAGGGAAGAGAGTATATATATAGAATTCATTGTTTTCCAAAACTGTTTGATCATGGAATTCTTTTTTTTTTCATAGAGTATTTCATGGTCTTAGTGTTCTGCAAAAACTCTCGGCAAACGCTGCCTCCGGTGGCTGCAGACTTTGTGTATTTCTCTTGTATTTCCCATCTCGTCCAGCCATGCATCCTTCTTGCTTTTTCTTTGCCATTATATGACTTCTCTCCTCCTTTGCCACCTGCTTTTCCATTTCCTTTCATTCTACCTCCCCTATTTCTCTGCTCTCCTCCCCTCCTTCCCTTCTTTCTTCTCTCCTCTCCTATTCCCTTCTATACCCTATTGTCCCCTCCTATCCTGCCCCTCCTATTCACTCTCCTCACCCTTTTTCTCACTCTCCTTGACTTTTCAAGAAGCCAGAGAGTTTTCTCCAGCTGGATGACTCAGGGGAGTGTCCTGCCTGATTGTCAAGTATCATTCCTGAAAAAGCAAGCCAACGATGGTACTGCCTGCCCTTCCCAGGTGTAGTGTTAATTTTAAAGTGATGGGCTTTAACACCACATCAGCCTCCTTAAGGAGAGATCCTTTGTTCTAGACTCAGACAAAGCAGCACAGTCAGCCTTAAAAGAAAAAAAAAAGCTGTTTCATTTTATATTGGAAAAATACAATGTGACATCTGGAGAATAAATTGTTCAGTCAGCCAGAAATACGCCTCGTAAAAATTGCTTAGGTTTCTGTAACAAGATTATTTACTGCGAGTGTTCACCTATAATACAGCACACTTTTGAAATGGACCTTTTATGAAACACATCAAGAACTGTAGAAATGTATTCAGTGCATTAATCTACAACACTGAACACTTTACCACACTTTTAGAGCAGATTTCAAAACTCAGACCATCTAATGAGATAGAAAAAAGTTATTCTTGTCCTATATTCATTCCAGTCATGTTCTATACGGAGCCCTTGGGATATTTAACATAATGCAATAGGTTTTTCAACATACACACACATACACACACACACACAATCACACACACTGTTATACTCTCACACACAAACAAAATATATGACTGCTCAGACAAGTATTCAGTTTAGAATGCACTAGGCCCATATTTCAACCGCCTGTGTGCAAGGCAAAGGCTGGCTATTTTAGATACCAGAACTTTATAAATATTTAAAGATCTTGATTTAATCCAAATGAGAGATCGCTCAGGTGCTGTCAGTTACTTTCCATAACTCCTTCTTTTCTGATCAGGGGGTGACAGTTTGGATAGCAATCTCCTGGCAATTTGAGGAACAGCCTCAGTTAGCATCTGGCAGCTAGGACGGGGCCTGAGGTGGCTGAAGCAGGTGGATCATGAGAAGTGGGTCAGGTGGGGGAGGCAGGGAAAAGCATGTCCCATGACTGCCTGCCTCACTGACCTTGACTTTTCTTTGCCACGTGGAATGCACAAATGGGTTCCTCCAGCCACACACCTCAGACTTAGGTGGTCCAGATCCTTCTGCTTCAGGGTCAACTCAACTGCTCCCTTGGTTCCATGGTCATCAGCTCTAGAAGATACAGAGCAGAGAAAAGACCTGCAGAATGATTCTGCCACCAAGCAAATGAGAGGCCCTGGGCTCTCCAAGTTTACCTTGGCCCCGAGATGTTAGTGTTGTTGCTGACAGAGTTAAACAAAGGAAAGAGGCCAGTATGGAAATTCCAGGGAGGAGGACAAGAACCACACCAGAATTCTCTCTCTGGTGCCAAAGATCACCTAATTTCTCTGCCATCACCTCCCATCCTTTTGATATCACCATGCAGTAAAGGTTGCATGGAACTCAAGGTAGAGCTGGGAGCAGTTGCATATCACTTGTGTCTTGGAGAATGGAGTTCTGGAACAGTTGTCAAGCTCTGCATTCTGATGGTCTCTCTTCTTAGAGACTGCAGCTCTGGAGAATGCTTGCAGGAGGGCCTTGCTGTTCTCAGTGCAGAGCAGACCCTTTCTTTCCACTGCTCCTCATTTACTTTGCTGAATTTCAAGCTTCTCTTCTGCCTCTTATCTGCCCCCTGGTCTGACCGAGACTGAAGAATGACATTTTTTCCTGCCTCTGCTCGGCTTCCTCAGACTTCTTCAAAATGGGTTTTAGCATTTTCCATTTTATTTTTTTCTTAAGTCGCACACTCTGGAAAACTACCAGCCTCTTTGAGGCACTTTCCTCTGCTTACTGTTTCCATCCCTTTCATGGTTGTCTTTATTCTTCATGGTCCAACCTAAGACACTTGTCCTTCATGAGACTTTCCATGACGCTTTGGCTCATACCAATTTCTCCTCTGTATCTTTTCAGGCAATGTATTGAACCATGTAGTTTAACACTCAATCACACATGGCCTGCCTTGCTTCATCTATCTTATTTCCCCATGTATGTTAAGCAGAGACATGGGAGAATGGAAAGCCTAGTGCACCAAGGGTAAGAAAACTAGGCATTCTAGTTTCATTATACAATCATATATGAAAACTTACATCATCATGTAACCTTTGGGCAAGTGCCTTAACCATTTTGAGCCTCAATTTCCTCATCTATCACATTGCTGTCTCAAGAAAAATGTCACTAATATTAAGTGAAGTAAGTGAAAACACTTCTTACATGGAAAATCCTGGAACATTTATAACATATCAAAAGTATTGAGCTTCTGGTCTTATATTTGCTTCCATTTTTCCACAGTGGTCAGAAAAGTGTTGAACACACAGTAGGAAACCAACAAACCTTTATTAAATAAAATGTTTATCTGTTCTTCTTGCCTTCAAGGTGTCCTTACAAGTCCTAGCTTCTGGAAGGTCTACAACAAAGCGCAGAGCAAATCCTAATCAGGATGAAAAAGAGTTGAGGGCCCTGTCTGTTCTTTTCACAAGGATTTACAAAGCTGAGTTTCGATTTTCCTCTACAATTTTCTAGAAGCTGGGTTGAGAGTCTTGTTGTAGACGACTCTTTGGAAAGTTGCTGGAAAGTAGAAATCTGAAAGTTTAGCACGAACCATGAGATGAATTTTCTTCCCTCTTTCAAGAACAGAAAATACTAAAGTTAGGACCATTTGATAGGTCAGAGGTCACAATGAGTTCTTATAAGGTAGTTTTATGTCTATACTAAGAAAAAATGAGAAAAATCTAAAGTCTTGGTGAGAGCCCCTTTGATTAAGAATTTGGTTGGCTTGTTTCTCAGTATTTCTCCACAAATAAACTTTCCCTTGAATTCTGAAGATAGGCAATGGATTTCCTTTGCTGCATTAGTGGCCTGGTGAGGGCAGTAGGGTGTTATTTCTGACCCTAAGGGTCAGAGCCACTCAGATACTTGAAGAAATGTGTGTTGTTTGTGGATATAGTTTGGCTATTAAGATAGCAAGAAAAGGTCAATCCTTTGAGTCAATCTCTTTTTCTCAGAGTTCTAGAACCTCTTATCTCACTGTGATGGAAAAGAGACAAAGTGTGGTCTGCTCCAAATAGGGGAGATGGCAGCAAGTTTGACAGCTCTCATGAGAGATCCTGGGCTCTGCACCCTGGATGGAAACAACCCCTTTTCTCTTCCCTTATTCTAAAGCATGGACACATCTCTAAACCTCAACTTGATGTGGGGGAAGCTGCAGGCTCCAAACTGAGGTCCCCCCACAGATATCACTCCATTCCCCTTCAAATGGTTTCTAGGAAGGAGTGAGAAAATCATATACCAACATGGACCTTGTTCATTGGTGAAATTTTCCCTTTAAAAACATTCTAAAGGCAGTAACTGAAGGGCTTGTAGGTTCAAGATTTTGTGAAGATAACTGTGGGCAAAATGGAGAGAAGACACGGTCTTCTCAATGACACATGATTTGCTGGGTGAGGCTGAGCTGTACAGAAGCAATGATGGCACCATACTGACTGTGGTAAGTACTGTAATACTTGTACAAACGTTCCCTGAAAGAGGCAGAAGAAACTTATGTGGGCTGAGGAAGTAAAGAAAGGAATATCTAACAAGGGCTATCCATGGGGATCAAACCAGTATCTTCAGCCACGGCTGAACCAAGTACACATTAGCCATGGCTTCGGCACCAGATTGATCAAAGAGGCATTTGTGGAGTGGACACGCCATGTTGTAGAAAAGGTCCTAGAAATTGAATGTGTTTCAGCCTTTTAGATATTGATTGGGCAATATTTGCCCTTGAGATTTTTCTCATACCCTCCTGTATATCCACTTGGTCTTTATGATTCTTGGTGGCCACTAGCAGGTGGGGATTTAGGTACTGTCGACAGCATTTGAGTTTCGAGTAACATAAGCCAATTCAAAAGAGTTCAAGCAAAACAAAAACAAAAACAAAACCCAAAAGGATTTACTAAAAAACTATGTCCCATGGAATTGAGGGGAGGAATATGGTTGGGCCACAGAACAGAATTGCTGTCAGAACCATGAACAGTAGCTAGGGATCCAGGCAGTACTCCCTCTCTTTCATTTCTGCGTCTCTCTGAGCATCTTTTCCATTCTCTTTATATACCTGTTCCTGTGCTTCTTCATCCATAGAAAAAATGGCTGTCCCAGATGTCCAAGTTTTTAATGTGTTCTTATTCCAACATTCACACACACTGGTGGTCTGAATTCCTATTTCACATTCCTGGTGAGAATCTGTCTAAAGTAACTTAAGCCATGTGTCTTTCTTTGGTCCAGTTAAGCTTCTAACACCCAATTCCAAAGGGGGGCAGGTGTTCCCCACACATCCATGGAATTCTCTAACACCGGCTGAGTATCCTACGGTTCAACTCAATCCTGACACTATATACCTGGAAGTGGAGCATCAGATTCGCAGGTTAAAGGCTCAGTCCTACAAGACCACACACCATCTCAGACACCAGCTGCAAGGCCAGGTTGTTACCTGTACTTCTGACAGACTGGCTATAAATTAAAGGTTCCCACGATCCCCTCCTTAGGTTTAATTAATTGGCCAGAGTACTTCACAGAATTCAGAGAAACATTTTACTTACTCGGTTACCAGTTTAATATAAAAGGATATAACTCAAGAACAGACAGATGGAAGAGACACATAAGGCCAGGCATGGGGAAGGGACCTGGATCCTCTATGCCCTCTGCAAGCACACAAATCTCCCAGAATCTCCATGTGTTCAGTAACCCAGAAGCTCTCAAAACCCCATTATTTTGGGTTTTTATGTGGGTTTCATTACATTGGTGTGATTGATTAAATCATTGGCCATTGGTAATTGAATTCAATCTCCAGCCCCTCTCCCTTCTCTGAGGTTGAGGATGGGACTGATTCCAACCCTCTGATAGGTGGGTTGCTTCTCTGGGCAATTGACTAGCCCCCAACCCTTGGTGCTTTCCAAATGTAACTCCATTAACATAACAAGAGGCACCTTTATTGCTCTTATCACAGGAAATTCCGAGTCTTAAGAGCTCTGTGCCAGAAACAAGACCTACTATATATTTCTTTTTATAAATCTCAACATTATACCAATCAACTTTGTCTATAGGATTGGTCAAAGAGTAGAAACACAGCTGTGAAAGTCACATCCCTGTGATAGAAAGAAGACACTTATAGAGGAGTATTCTTGGGGTTCCTGGGTGACTCAGTTAGTTGAGTGTCTGAGTCTTGATTTCAGTTGAGGTCATGATCCCAGGGTTGTGGGATCAAGCCCCATGCCAGGCTCCACGTGGAGCTTGCTTAAGAGTCTATCTTCTCCCTCTACCTCTCTCCCTGGCTGGCACTCTCTCTTTCAAATTAAAATAATAATAATAGTAGTAGTAATAATAATAATAATAATAAAGGAGGAGGGGCACCTGGGTGGCTCAGTTGAGCATTGGATTCTTGATTTCAGCTCAGTTATGATCTCACGGTTTGTGAGTTCAAGCCCCCCACTGGGCTCTGTGCTGACAGTGCTTGAGATTCTCTCTCTTCCTCTCTCTCTCTCTTCCCCTTCCCCACTCTCTCTATCTCAAAAATAAATAAATACACATTAAAAAATATATATATTTTTTTAAAATGGAGGATTCCTTGAAGACTGGACAGATCGCTTCCCCATTCCCCACCTTTGGAAAAAAAAATACTATCTATGCCTTCCTAAGTGCCTGTGCTGCAGGAGAATCACAAATAGGCAGTTTAGGGAAAGCTCATGTACAGGAAAAAGTAAGAAGAAAAAAGAGCATTGCTGATTTTAGATGCCACCCTTCAGAAAACAGTGACACGAACCCAAACTTCTTCATGACCTCAAGCTTTGACCATGTGAAGGTTGTGTTTCTGAGTGTTCCTACAGTGATTCCAAGTCTATTTTGCTTGGTCTCAATAACTTTGTTCTTTACCAGGCATATTATTCTGCACTCCAGATGTGTATATGAAGCTTCCAAACAAGGCAGGTTCATGAAGGCCCTGGGAAGTCCAAACTCTTTGGTATTAAACACAACCCTGTAAATTCTGTCTCCTGTTGTTTGGCCTGTCTCAACTGTCAGCACTCCTGATCTTGCAGTGTATGTTTTGGACATTTAAAAATCCTTATGATTCCTGAAACAATGCATGGTGCTTGTGACTCTGTGCTTCTGAACATCCTGTTCCTTCTTTCTGGAGACTCTTTCCCCTTACCTGTCCATTTCACAAACTCCTATTAACCTGTTTAAACTGGCTCACAGATACCCTCTCCAGAAGCTCTGCTTGAGACTTACACACACACACACACACACACACACACACACACACACACACGCACACTCACACACACACACACACTCACACCACTAGAATGGGGTGATGAATTGGCCTAACTCAACACAAAATGGCCCTCCAAGACTGGATGTGTGGCCTCACCTCCAACCCTTCTGTTTTCATCTATGAACTATTCACATATGCTAGACATGACTAAGCTCCCATAAAATGGTTCCATTTTATTTATCCTCATATTCATTCTCCTGAAAACATATATTTTTGCACAGGAAAATGCAGTATAATTTGATCTCCAAGTACAGTTTGGAGATTAAGAGAATATAGTGTAATAATGATCTCTAACAGATTATTCACAAGACATCTGCTGTCAGATAGACCTGCCTCAGTTCAACTCTTAGCTTCTTCCAATTCTTAGCTGTAACCCTAGGCGAGTTCTTCTACTCTCTGTCTCAGTTTCCACACCTATAAAATGGGGAATAATCATAAGACTTAACAGTAAGGGTTATAATGTGGTGATTTTAAAGAGATAATATGTGTGACATCATAAGCCTTCAACAAATGTTGGATATTATCATATAAAAATCTTCTCAACAGAATTACTGTTTTGTTTTGTGACTTAAGCCACTCTATTTCCACAGCAATAAAACATCTTATGTACATTGGGGATCCTCACTAACAACAATGATAAACCATTTTTTTAAATGTTTATTTACTTTGAGAGAGAGAGAGAGAGAGAGTGAGTGCATGAGCTGTGGAGGGGTGAAGAGAGAGGGAGAGAATCCCAAGCAGGCTTCATGCTGTCAGCACAGAGCCAGATGCTCAAGTTCATCTCACCTGAGATCATGACCCGAGATGAACCTGAGGTTTAAGAGCCAGAAACTTAACCCACTGAGCCACCCAGGTGCCCCTAATGTAGGGGCTTTTTGACTTTGATTCCATTTCCCTTTTCCTAGATGGCAAAGAATTGGAAGGACAGGCTGGGCTTTGATTTCACACTTAGGGATTCTCTTCAATGACCACCAGGTTATTGGGATACAATGTCCTTCCAGAGCTCTGCCATCCATCCTTCTCCCTGCTTGCCAGCCAAAAGCCTCTGGCCGATTCATCCCAGAAGTGTGTTCCTCTCAGGACAATAGAGGAGCTTCTGTAAAGTTCTAGAACTCTGAGTTTCTCAGCCAGAACTCCAGGGGGAATAACCTTTTATTGTGCAAGAGAAAGCAGAGATTAGAGGGGAAGAAAGCAAAGGAAAATTCTCTCTCCTGCTTTCTCATGTGGGCACGCATGCGCATATACACCCTCTCTGTTTGTGAGCTCTTGGATTTTTGGATTTGGAAGAAAATATGCATATTTTTCTCAGTCTGCTGGTGACAGCCCTTCTTCCCAAATCTTATTGGAGGCTGCTCTCTTGTGCCCCTTGGGGAAAGTCGCAAAGGCACACGACTCGGCGCCTCTGCATATATATTGGTCCCCACTTTCCAATGCTTTCTCCCAGCCTCCCATGCACTTGCTCGCCCGTCCCTTTTCTTCTTCCGTCTCTCTTGTCTCTCTTCTCCTCTCCTTTCTCCCCTCTTTCCCTCCTCCCACCTCTCTCTCCCCCGTTACCGGAGGAGCAGGTTCGTTCCTGGTCACATTCTGTCCTTGACTTTAGGAGATGAGACACATTTCCAGCTCCACAAAACCAGCCCAGGACTGTGCTTCTCACGCGTGAGTGCTGCTTTTGTGGGCAGGCACATGCCCGGAGGGATTCTGGCACCTGCACACAGCCCGGCGGCCTCTTGCATCGCGCTGTAGAATGCAGACAATGTTGCTCCGTCCAGAAAAGCCTGTGCTTCCCTGCCGCGGCCAAGCTACTCTTTGAGCTCTTTATTTTGAAACCATTTCTTGTTGGATTCTGCGACAATCTGTCTCAAATAAAAGAAAATAAAAAGCCACAAAAAGAAATGGCCTGATTGCCATGCACTGATTGCCTGGCCCTGGAACATGATAGATCTCTGGAATGACTCGAGTAACTGTTTTAAATCTGCTGCCACTTTTCTAAATATTAGCACTGGTATTAAACAGAAATGTCTCCTGCCAAAAAAAAAAAAAAGAACGCTAGATTTAGGGCCAAAGGGAGTCAATTCTGACACTCATCATTTTTTTTTTTTAATATTTCAATTTGGAGAAAATGAGTTAGGGGATAACTGGGTACAGAAGAGAGTTGGGTGTTTTTTTTCTTTCCTTCTTTTTTTTTTTGTCTTCTTTTGAGAGGGGGTTGGGGCTGAAGCCGTGCATGTCAGAGAATTTACCCAGGAGGATGGCCAACCTTCAGCAGAGTCAATTTAGTTACAAGATCAAAATCTCTTGACTCACAGGAGACAGTGTTAAAAGGTTGGGAACAGCTACAGATCTGTTAAAATCATGCTTTTGCAGCAAAATCAGATTCTGAATTGCTTTACAGGCTCTTCATTTATAAAGCCCCTTTCAAGCTGTCAGGTTTTGGTCCAAGCAGTCACGATGCTTAGGAAGCTGTTGAACCAAGGCATTGACTTCATGCAACCCTCCTGCCCCATCCCCACCCCAAATTCCAGCCCCCACCTAGGTCAAGTCCAGCTGCTTGAGGGACAAGAAGGAAAAGTAAAGTCCCAGAGGAGGCCTGGTTTTCAGGTGTTTGTGGACTAGGAAGCCACTGCCTGATACTCTCTTGCTAATCTTTTTTTTTTTTTTAATATTTATTTTTGAGAGAGAGAGAGACAGAGCGTGAGCAGGGAAGGGGCAGAGAGTGAGGGAGACACAGAATCCAAAGCAGGCTCCAGGCTCTGAGCTGTCAGCACAGAGCACGACGTGGGGCTCAAACTCACCAACTGTGAGATCACAACCTGAGCAGAAATCAATGCTTAGCTGAATGAGCCACCCAGGCACCCCTCTCTTGCTAATCTTAATAACAAACACTTTAACAACAGCTCTTGAGCACTTACTCTGCCCCAGACTTCGTGCCAAATATTTATGGACCGGGGTCCGCAAACTACAGTGCATGGGCTATTTCTAATCCACTTCTTTTTGTACAGCCTGTGAGCTCAGAATGGTCTTGACATTATTTTAATGGTTAAACATATCAAAAGCTCTTTCATGACTCATGATGATTATATGAAAATCCAACTACAGTATCTATAAATAAAGTTTTATTGGCTCAGGGCCATGCCAATTCATTTTATGCGTTATCTATGGCTGGTTTGGGGCTACCATGGCTGGTTTAAGCAGTTGCAGCAGAAATTGTATGACCCACAAGGGACGCCTGGGTGGCTCAGTTGGCTGAGTGTCCAACTTCGGCTCAGGGCATGATCTCGCAGTTGACGAGTTGGAGCCCCGTATCAGGCTCTGTGCTGGCAGCTCAGAGCCTGGAGCCTGCTTCTGATTCTGTGTCTCCCTCTCTCTGCACCTCCCCTGATCGTGCTCTGACTCTCTGTGTCTCAAAAATAAAGATAAACATTAAAAAATTAAAAAGAAAGAAATTGTATGACCCACAAATCTAAAATATTTACTCTCTGGCCCTGGAAGACCCAAAGAGGGCCATTGACTCTCTGGCCCTCTCTGGAAGTTTGTGGACCCCTGTTTTTGTACATCAGTCTCATGCTTACCGTGGCCTTCTGGAGTAGGGCCTACAGTTACCCTTAAAGCTATATGTGCAGAGGGAATGGAGATGCAGAGAAGTCATTGTACCTGCACTTCGAATGGCTTCTGTCTTTAAAAGTCACTTGTGATGAGATTTCTTTTAAAAAGAGGCACTTCTGTAGGTGCTAGAGAATTAGAGAGGAGCAGCAGGGAAAGTTACTGACCCTGGAGAGTTTCAGTTGAAGGTGGGAACCAGCTATGTGCAGTTAGTGTGATTCTCTGAAGTCATAAAACACTTTTCTTACGTTTATTGGTTTACGAAACACGCCTGCGGCAATCGGTATGCGGCAGGGGTCCTAGGCCAAGTGCTTGGCAAATAGTAACTCATTTAATTCTCTCAGCCACCTTATGAATGAAATATGATTGCTGCTTCCGTTTAGAGATGGGGAAACTGAGGCACATACCGTTAGTTTAAGAACTAACTCCCAGTCATACAACCGGCCGATGGCAGAGGTGGGATTTGAATTTGGTTGACCTTGGTCGGAATGCCCTTGCTGTGCATCAGTGTGCCGTGCTGGCTTCTGCCCTCTCCACGTAGCATTTGCTCCTTACAGAAATCCCATGAGAACAGAAGTGTACCTGCTATTCCCATTTAATAGAGACACAAACTGAGGACCTGAGAGGTTAAACGAGCCAAGGATGAGTGCCTATTTCATGGCAAAGCCACTCATGCTCTGCCAACCCCTGCCTACTTCACTTCACACCACCCTCTTCTTGATCTTTGCCCTCAAGCAGCCCCTGATTTTCTTGTGGGTTCACTTCATGGTTCTTGCCTATGAGACTCCCTTTCCCTGCAACACTCTTCTCCTGCACTCCTCATGCACGTGGCTCCTTTTCATCTCTCAGATGACCTTAGCAAACGATAGGTCCTGCTTCTCCCACAAAGAGATACCCAAAGAACAGTCTCTCTTTCCTTCTCATGCAAAAGTGTGTGTAGACATCAAAGGCTGGTAGGCAGCTCCATAATCGTGAAGGACTAAGCTCCTTCTTCAAAATGGCTCCATCTTAGAATCCAAAAATATTGCTGCAGCTCCTGCCATCACATCAGACTTCCAGAAGTCAGCCAAAAGGAGGCAGAGAGAGCGGAACAACCCACCTCTTTTGCTCATATTCCTTAGGCCAGGTTTAAGTCATATGTCTACACCTAGCTGCAAGGGAGTTTGGGAAAACCAACCTTTTTTCTTGAAGGCTTTATGTGTAGCTAGAAAATAGAACATTCCGGTGATGTGCAAGGAGGAGAGAATAGATATGGAAAGACAACTGCTATAGAACAGTTTTCCTTAAGAGTACTTCTCCAATTTATAATATGATTTGATTGGTGTGATTATTATTTAATGTCTAACAAAGCCAAAACTGAGACCTTCTAACCTGTTTCTTCTACGGCCCCAGCACTTAGCAGAGACTCAGGCACATTGTAGCTGCTCAGTATTTTTTGAATGGATGCCCCAGCAGAGTCAGGGACAGAACTCAGGACACCAAGCTCTTGGCCTGTTTCTCCAGCTCTAAGCCAAGGCAAGCAAAGGTCACCTTATCTTGTGTAAACTATAAGATAAGAGAATTCCAGGCAATGAGTATAAAGGTGAGCACTCTTTTCCTGACCCCTGGGTAAAGTTGTATTGTCCGATCAGTAACTAACTGCCCAGTTGGTGACAGAGACACTCAGGGAGCATGGGATACAATGAACCCATGTACATGTCAACAGCAGTGGCCTGACTCAGTCACAAGAGGGCTGGTCTCCTTTGTGCCACCCTCTAAGTCATGCTTGGCACTTCCATTTTGTAAGCCCCAGACAAGAGGGAATATAACCATGAGTCCATTATTTGAACACAGCACCAACTGAGATCCCTGCTGGCCAAGGCCACTGTTAGAACTTTCTCATCAAGGAGTATCTTTTGCAGCCACCTAGAGTTTTCATTTTGCTGAATGGTAAGTAGAGATATCATTTGTCAACTGTTTACCAAGTGATGGGAACACCGAGTCCCGATCCGCCCAAGAGCTCAACTACTATGAGAGGTTGCCGGTGGGACCAGGGGAAGCAACAATGTTCCGTGTTCACCAAACTATTTCCTTTTTCCTCTTGAGCTCACAGAAAGGCTACCTTTTTATTTTCTCTTTGATGGGGGTGGGGCAGGGCATGCAACCAGATCCAGTTGGTAAAATACGGGCAGAAATGACCTATGCTGCCTCTGGGCTTGGCTCCTTCTTTTTATGTATCTTCCCCTTCTATGGTGTGGTTAGCATGTGTGAAGATGGTCAAGCTATAATATGGAAGAATCCTATACCGGAAGAATACCCCATCGCCTCTTTGTTGGTGGTTGACATAAGACAACTCAGAGGTGTGGGGTGGGAAAGCCTCATTGGGGCAAATTTTGTTTGTTTCTTTGTTTTTTTCCCAGTTTTATTGAGAAATAATTGTCATACATCACCGTGCAAGTTTAAGGTGGACAGCATGATAATTTGATTTACCTATATTGTGAAATGATTATCACCATAGGTTCAACCCACACCCACCATCTCATATAGATACAATATAAGGAAAAGAAAGATGAGAAAAAAATCTCCTTGTGATAAGAACACTTAGGATCTACTCCCTTAACAACTTTCCCACATATCATACAGCAGTGTTAGCTAGAGTCATCATGTTGTACATTACATCCCCAGTACTGATCTATCTTATAATTGGAAATATGTGCCTTTTGACCTCCTTCCTGCAATTCCCCCTCCCCGGCCCGCTGCCTCTGGTAACCACATGTCTGATCTCTTTTTCTATGAGCTTTTTAAAAAATTCCACATATAAATGAGACCACACAGTATTTGTCTTTCTCTATCTGACTTAATTTCACTTAGCATAACGTCTTCGAGGTCCATCCATGTTGTCACAAATGGTAGGATTTTCCACATACAGTGTGTGTGTGTGTGTGTGTGTGTGTGTGTGTGTGTGTGTCTCACAACTTCTTTATCTATCATCCATCAGTGGACACTTAGGTGGTACTTAGGCTGTTTCTATGTCCTGGCTGGTGTAAATAATGCTACTCTGAACATAGGGGTAAGAATATCTTTTCGGGTTAGTGTTTTTGTTTCCTTTGGATGTGTTCCCAGAAATGGAATTGCTGGATCATATGGTGGTTCTATTTTGCATTTTTTGAGGAACCTCCATACTGTTTCGCATAATGACTGCACCAATTTACATGCCCACCAACAGTGTACCAGGGTTCCCTTTTCTCCACATCCACACCAGCATTTATTAGCTTTCTTGTATTTTCGATGATGGCCATTCTGACCAGTGTGAGGTGATATCTCACTGTGGTTTTAATTTGCATTTCCGAAAGGACTGGTAATGTTGAGCATCTTTTCATGTACCTGTTGGCCTTTCGTGTATCTTCTTTGGAAAAATGTCTGTTCAGGTCCTTGGGGCTAACTTTTGATCCATGGGGATGGGAGCCAATGGATAAATGCTTCATTATTTTTCTGTCAGATACATACTAATGAGGTGCATTTTATGTCCTTTCCCGGAGTGTGGGGTCACACAGCCTGTTGACCTCAGTGGCCTTCCCGAGCTGTTGGCTTAGTAAGGTTTCCTTGTACTGACTTTTCCTTCTAACCCGCTTCATTCTGCTTGTTCTCACTCCTGCTGCCCGCTAACATGGTACCCAATAAAGCACTTGCACATCAGCCTTTTGCTCAGGCTCTGCTTTCTGTGGGACCCTGTTTAAGTTACTCCACTGGACCAAGAGCTTTCCTGGAGAGCCACCTAACCGGGAACATCAATGTTGAATTTTGCGTGAGCGAGAAATAAATTGTGATTGTCTGAAGCTATTGAGAATGGGTTTGTTTATGACAGCAGCAAAGGCTAATTACCCTAATATATTATTCCCCTCTTCCAGATAAGGGAACCGAGTTCAGAAAAATGAAATAACTTTCCTCAGTTACACGATTTGTGTTAGAACTGAGGTTCAAATCAAGGTCCGCTTAATTTGCAGTGAGTCCTAGGCCATCATAATTTGCGCGAGACATTGACAAAGTGTCCACAAAGTGGTGATCTTTTAGAGGAACATGTTCATCGTTCCCTCCATCTCATCCAGTCTCATGGGCTATGTCAGTATCGGCGGACGTAGTTGCCTGGCGAACCTCAGCCCAAAAAGTACTAGTATATGCAACCTTCCCCTTTCCATCAGTTAGCCTCCATTGATGTGCCTGCCTGCTTCTTTACTTATTTTATTAGGTAGGGATTGAGGGGGAAACTTTCTCTGAGGACTATGGAAATGGGTGGGTGAGGCATTGGAGAGGTCTCAGTTCCGAATTTTCTCTCTTAGGATTGTTCAATCAAGCAATCCTCATTTATTATATGAAAAAAAGTATTTATGTGAAACATTTAGAAAAAAAAGCAAAAAGAAAGGGAAATAACCTATAATATTAGGAATGAAATGAATTCTTCAAAGCAAGAGGGAAAGAACTCCCAGCCTCCACAAGTCCCCAGACTCTATCATTGCCAGACTCACCTCCCCAAGAAGAGCATTGTTAAGAGTTTCTTCCTGTACAGATCCCTCTGTCTTTGTATCTCTATCTATCATCTATCTATCTATCTATCTATCTATTCACATATATAGTTTTGATCGTTTTGTGTGAATACACAGTTAGAAACAAAAAATGGGTGCCATTCCATACGGCTGAAATCTTTTTCTCTTAATTCCATATTATGAAAATTTTCACGGAGCACGTATTCAACAAATATTCAGCATCATTTATTCATCAAATATTTACTGATCACCTGCTGTGTTCTAGGTGCTGTCTTAGGCTTGGGGACATAGTGGTAAACGTGACCAAGTTCCTGCTCTAATGAGTCATGCAATAAAAATTGACCTTATGATGTAATATTCCATTGCTTGGAAGTACCACATTTCACTTAACCAATGACCCATAGACAGACATTCTAGATTGTTTCAATTGTATTTGCTTTTACAAAAAAAAAATAGTGTAATGAGCATTCTTGAATATCTATCTTTACATACTCATGCTAATATTTCTGTGGAGTAGAAGCCTGCCCCTAAATAGAATTAGTAGCTCCCTTTCAGCATTAAACAGGTACTGCTAATTTGCCATCCAAAATATTGTACCAGTGTTTGAATAGAGTTTGAATCTGCTCTATTATCCCTACCCTGTCCTGCACTTAATGTTAGCAGTGTTGGGTTTTCTTTCCCCACCTTTAAGGAAAAAATAATATCTCACTGTTGCTTTTATTCTTTAATATGTGGCAAGGCTGAGCACCCTTGCACATGTTGGCTGGCTGAACGCTTCCCTTTCGTGAATGGCTGCTCATGTCTATTGCTTGTTTATTTCTTCTCATGATGTAATGTTGAACCCCTGGTGTTGTGAACACAACAGATAGATTCCTTCATGGAGTCTCCAGTCCAGCAGGGAATCCAGACCTTGGACAATGGTAAGAAGAAGCAGATGTATGCATGAAAATGCTAGGTCAGTGGGGGCACATAACAGCCTTGGGTGGGCGTCAACAGGGAGGGCTTCTAGGTAGAGAAGATATTTAATAGTAGATTTGGCCAAACAAAAGCAAGGAACAGACTTAAATTTCAGGATAAGGATGCAGCTAGCCTGGTAGCCATGAGGAGACTCAGGGTTTGCTTTATTGTTTACTTACATATCTATATAAATATAAGTTCTCGTACTCAGACTGATGAGACCGAGTGATATTAAAATTACAGAATAGTTAGTCCTCAATAATAGTAATAATAGTAATAGTAACAACAAACATTCCTGTCATCTAGTAATGTTCCAGATACTCCCATGAGCACTTCACATGTATTATCTCATTTAATCCTCCCTTAAGCCCCTCTAGTAGGTACTCTTTTATTATTCCCATTTTACTGATGAGGAAACTGAAGCACAGCCTGAAGTTGTGAGGTCTGTTCTTTGCACTTGTATAGTAGGTGCCCCTTGAGTTTCCTTGAGTTAGGAAATCTCTATTTCTGTTGTCTTCCCCTTAGTATCCACTTTAAGACCTGGGGCTTCATTGGGCTTCTGTCCCATAGTCGCTGCGTGATGCTGGGACCAAAACTCTGAGCTTTAGATTCTTCTTCTGTAAAATAAAAATAATGACAATAATGATACTGAACGTTGGTAGCCCACTTTCTGTGTCATTAGATAAGTTGGCTAATATTTCAGTTTTAAAAAAGGCTTGTAATCACAGAACGTTATTTCTTGCTCATGCTACATCATAAATTGGCTGGGAGCTCCACTCCGCACCTCCTTTCTCTAGGACTTTGGCTGTGGGGGCTCCATCATGGCGTGGGTGTTCACGGTCCCTGCAGCTGGGGGAAAGGGCACTACGTGTCTTCCGCTAGTAGCCACAGGCTTCCATTCAGCACTGGTGCATATTCTTCCTCTTCGGCTTCATTGGCCAAAGCAAGTCACGTGGTCACACCCGAGCTCCAGCAAAGGCAGTCCGGCCAGGTGCACAGAGAGAAGAATGGGATCGTGGATCGACTACCATAATCCATGTGCCAACTCTGTTTAAGTGTTTTACTGTAACAACCTACTTGCTAATAACCTGGTATAGTAACTGATTGCTGTGCCCATTTTAAAGATGAGGGAATTGAGTCACAGAAATGAAACTTGGCTATTAAGTGGGAAAGCCAAGTTTCAACCCCAGCTGTCAGTCCCCAGATCCCATATTCTTAAACTTTCTATTATATTTACCCTCCAGGGTTATTGGAAGAATCATAGAAAGGACTTGAACAATGCACATGGCCATAAGGAGTATTCGCATTGTTGCTGCTGCTTCCTCAGTGTTCTGGCCTCAGGAAGTCCTTAGGTGAGGAAATTGATTTGACTCAGCTCCTTCTAGCAGTCTTCTCCTTCTCCACCATCCAGCCAGAAAGACACAGACTTTTCAGGAAGCATTGCTGCCCTCGCCATGAATGAGTCCTGCCCAAACAACCCGGCACACAATCTTTTTCCAGTCCAGGTCCCATTAACCTAAAAATCTCAGGCAAGTGCGGTGAATCAAATGAATAAATATCAGCCACCAAAGGGCCGGCTCTGTGAATAAGTCATGTAGCACAATGTAAAGTGGGATAACACGTTGTAAATTAATGTTGTTAAAATGAATACTTGATAGTAATCCCAAGGAAGGCTATTTACCATCGGCACTTGAAGCGACAGGAGCGGCGTGGAAGCCAAAGCAATTTGCATCGCATGGAAACACTCAGGTTTGCCACTGCTGATGAATTATCAAACGCTTTGGCTGTTCTCCATGTGCAGCGCTGTTTAATGTTTACCTAAAAAGCAATGGGGCAGGGAGATGCTCTGTGTGCCTTGCAAATGGGCAATGATAGAGGTCAGTGGTAATGCATGAAGCAGAGCAAAGGAAATCTATTTGAGTAGCCATCCCCTGCCCCTCCCTGGGCTAACACTCGTGGCTTTTATCCCCTCTCGTGAATTGGGTCGGACCAGCCCATCCTGGAGCTGGTTAAAAAGAGCCACCGTCAAGATATCACCTGTCCTCCGCTCTCTTTCCCAGCTTCACCTTCCTGGTGTGGTTCCTCCAATGAACCGCCTTCAGCTTTTTGGGTTTCCATAAGCCTCAGCAGATAGCTGAGGGATGGTATTTTCTATTACCGTAAGTCTTGGGTAAAAATTATATGTCTCTTTTAAAAATTATCCGCAATAATTTGTAAGTGTGAGCTCCAGGATCCTTGCACTTACCTTGAATGCCTTGGGTGCCACATAGAAAGCAGCACCTAGTGTTGTTGACCTTCTCTCCTTCATCAAAACCTAACATTTCCCTGGACCATACCCTTAGAGTCCTAACCCTGTGTGCCTGCTTATCCACATTATAGATGCACTTATCTGAGGAGAATTCAACTGGGAAGGAGGCAACAAAAAGGAGAAAAAGACAAACGTAATGAGGGCTGGTGAGCTCGCCCACACATCCACCTCCCATGAGAGGGAGAATGAGAGCCAGACGGTCTCAGCTCCTGCTGGCCTCTCCAGTACGTGCACAGCTCTCTCTACTGAATGCAAGGTCTAGCTTTACAGAGACACAGTTTTTATAGAACACGGCCCTTGACTTCTTCTTAAGGGATTGCGAGGGCAATAACTTGCTTTTTATCTGAAGAGGTTGAACCTGTACCCCGAGGTGATGGGGGAAATAACAGTAACAAGTTAACACCATTTCACCTGATTCTTTTAAACCTAACTTTCAACAGTTTGGGAGTTGCACCTTTCAGGAGATGTACCAGAAAGGGCAAATGATTCCTCTTCCTGGGGCTCCTTCTCCATCACCCCACCTTGAAAGGAAATCCCTGTAGTCTAGACAAGATGGCCCATTGCTTGATTTCCCTTTGGTTCAGACCAGGATTTCCCAAACTTGAGTAAGACATAGACTCTGTTTAGAGGAAAATAATCATCATGGACCCCAATGAGAATATAAATTATTTTTATTAAAATGTTAATATACATAAACGTAAAATCAGATATAAAATTTTGTGCTTATTGTTTAAGCCAATTATGAAACCAAAACAAATTAGAAATTAAATATGGACATCACTGCAGATCCAATAAAATTCAAATTACAACTATTAAATATGATGAATCGTGTTCTTTGTCTGAAATGAATTCTCTCTTTGTCGTTCTCTCATACTTTGGGCTTTGGCGCTGGTTCTCCCGAGGTAGGAGACCTCGGTGACCTGCAGTACTCCGATCTTTCTCCTTCTCGTCACTTGGCATGAATTTATCATCTCATGTGAATTCATGCATTGGATCCTTCTCTGTTGTTTTCTGCAGAGAATAAAGGTAGTTGTGCTTGGCACGTGCATGGCGGTCAATAAAAAGTGCAAAAGTCTTTTCTGAAATGGTGTGGCTGAACCTGATCAGAAGGTGGTCATCTAATGATGCGGGGTGGACCCACAATATGCTTCTATTGATTTCTTTTTGCTTGTCATTGAAACTGCAGGTGACAGTACAAATTTCTTTCAGAGAGAATAATGTGTGTGGACCCTCAGGGGCTGTGGGCTCTAGTTTGAGCACAGTGTTCTAGATGAATATTCATCTAGAATTCCCTCTCCCTGCCAGCCATCTCCCTTTGTCCCATGCACCATTGGAGTGTGTTCAATTTAAAAAACCCAATTGGACAATCAGGACACCGGGGCTCTAGCTGTAGCCCCAACTAGCTTAGATTCTGGCCATGTCTCTTCTCAGGTCCCTCCATCTCTACCAGCCCAAGAGAAGCTACCGCCATGTTCTGCCCCAGCTGGAATGGCTTCCCAACTTGTCACCCTGCTTCCGTCCTTGGCCTCTCTCCTGCCTGTTCCTTCTCTGGCAGCAGAGGGTGATTTCCTTAAATTATATATTAATCATCTCACTTCCTTGTTTAATACCCTTCCATCTAGGGCTCCAAATTTACTTAAAATAAAACCCACAATCTGTCAAGCTGTATGTGATCCCATTCTCCCTCTCAGATTCTATCCACATCTCACTTCCCTTGTGCCCCATCATGACCCAGCCCCAGGGTTTCCGTGTAGTTCTTCAAACTGCCCCAACTCTTCTCTACATCAAGCCTTTAAATGGGTTTTTCTCTTTTTTTTTTTTAAATGGGTTTTTCTCTACATGGAACATTCTTGTTGCTTCCACCAGTCTCCTTCTCTCTCTCTCTGGCTTCTTATTATCCTTTAGACCTCATCTTAAATCCCTGCTTTTTTGGGTAGATCTTTTCTGATAGGACTGCCTGGATTAAAATCCCACATTCTCTGTCTCCATCTTGGGTTAAACCTCATCACACCACAATTTAGTTGTGTGATATGGGTGTGTATTTTCATCTTTGGGTCTGTCTTCCTCCACTAGGAGGGCAAGAGGAACTGTGTGCCCTGTTATCCTGGCATTCTCCACACCCAGGGCAGCACTGGCATAGAGTAGATAACTAAATTATTTAATTAATGTTCCTGAAGGAATGAAAGCCATCCATTGGGATCATTTCTTTGGGCTTCTTTTTTTTCTTTTCTTTTTATTTTTTTTAGCTGTGAAGTGGAGCTAAGCATATCTACTTTATTTGACATCATTCACTTAACACGGAAAAGCTGTGTTTTGCAGTCAGACCATGTGCTAGGTACCAGGGACACGGAGTATCTTGAAAAAGTTCAAGGGGTCTTAAGGAGGTCAAGTGTTGGAGGTTTGGTGTCAAGAACTGGGTAGAGGATGTGTGGAGTCAGGGCTGAGTACTCCCTGGAGAGAACTCTTGGGCACTAACAGCCCAGCACCCCAGGTGCCTTGCCTCCCTCACTGCTGATGGGGCTGCCTTTGATTCAGAACAGAGTACTTTAAATGTGCTTACTGAATGATCATGGGCACGTACCTGGGAAACTCTTGTCTACTACCTTCCCACTTTGCCTCTTATGTAACCTAGCTTCCTGTATATCTTCTCCCCATGTTGATTCTGGGGATCTCGATGGAGTGAATGTAGTTTGGTTCATCAGTTCATTCCTTCGGTGAACACGCAACGAGCACCTACTGTGTGCCGGGCGCTGTTCTTGGTGCTCGTGAGTGATTGAGAATTTTGTTTCTGCTGCCTCTGACCCTAACCCAAGCTTGGGGTTTAGTGTGCTGGTTGCTTTTCTGAAGCATATCTCGCTTGCAGAATTCTGTCACGTAATGACCATGTGACGAGGTGCAAAGGATGCTGGACCAGGACTTAGGAACCCTACCTTCTTACATCATTCTACACTAACAGTATGACACTGGGCAGGTCTCTTCACCTTGCTAAGTCAAGGACTTCCTATTGTGTCAAACAGGTTATAAATTCCGGCTCTACCTAATATTTTGAGTTCCTTCCGGTCTTGAAAAAGATAATGAATATAAAGGAGCTTAGATGAAGTATAGAACAAAAGGAAAATATAATTAACCGAATTATCCACTTTACAACCAAATGGCTATAAAATGCTAAGCAGAAGTAAAGAGAAAGAAACTAATGTGGATTACATATTCATTGTGTTAGTGAGGCTGTGCCGGGCACTTATGTACAACATCGGGCACCTTCCCCCCCCCCCCCAAAAAAAAAAAGAAAGAAAGAAAGAAAAAGAAAAACATTTTATGAAGAGGAAACTAGGACCAAGAATATTTAGGTCACTTTTTCAAGACTGTGCAGATAGTGAGCAGTGAGGTCAGTTCTCAAACCAGATTGGGGTGACTATTAAGGCCGGCATTCTTACCGCTCCAGGCAGTCTAAAGCAACCAAACACTGGACACCATTGTAAAGGGTCATTCAGGCTCTCTACTTAAACACTTCCATATGGCTGTGGTCTGGTTTCGTTGAGGTCCTGACCCTGAGGATAGGTAGGATGGGACCAAGGTCAGTACTTCTCTCTACGAGTAACGTTAGATCTTTTGTCTTCCCCCAATACAACTGGAAGTATTCTTCTGGAAGTCACAAGTTTGCAGGCAATAGGGAAATGTCTTGACAAATCAGTTTCTCCTTTAAGACAATCCGGGTTCCTCGAGCTCACTGTTGCGGGCTCTCAGCCTCAGACTTCCAGGAATGCCTCCCCCTCTGCTGGAAACTCCATCACATTGACAACTGCTTTCTGAATTCTGAGGGCAGCTCCCCATTCCATTGGCAATGGACTAACGGGGTCACGACTGCATCAAGAGAGACGAAGCCTGCAACAGTTTGGTAGCGGCTAACACCCCAAATACCCTGAGCTTCATCTGTATTCATTCTCCCCTAGTGCCGTGGATGGCTTCTGCAGACTCGAGTTTATCTCAGCCTCAAAGCTAATAGAGTTAAACCAGCTGGTCAATTTAAACACGAGCAGAACCAGTGAGATGTTACTGTATTCTGAGATGGTGCTAATAAACTTTAATAGATTTCAGCTAACAATTTGGTATAAATTAGACATTGCACTGCTGCTGAGGTAATAACTTTTGGCACTAAATAACAGAAAATCAAGCTCTGTGATGTGCTTCAAAAGCACCTTCATTGAGCCTCCGAGATTCAGGCAGATTTCACTATTGATTACCGCTTACTCTTCCCCAAGCCTTAAGAAAACAGTAAAGTGCTCCAAAATGCACCCCCAAAGGAGCTCAGACTTTTTCTCCCACTGGCTCAACAGCTCATTTACATGAAAAGGTTTTGGAATCAAAGTGGGGGACAAGATGGCTGGGGACCTCTCATGGGTGAGTCAGGAACTAAGAGGGTAGACGATCCTCTCAAGGCCATGCAAAGTTTTGTTCAGACTTTTCTGGAATCTTCCAGAATGTTGAGCCTGAATTCATTTCAACTCGATCCTATGTAACAACAGAATCTGTAATTAGCAAGGTCTGTGATTAGCTTGGGTTAGGCACTCGTCAGTTGGGTGGGTAGCAAGAGGTCTGGACACAGCATTAGGAGAACTTGTTCAGGTCCTGGCTATGACACTAATTAATTGTGACTTTGGGCAAGTTGGGTAACTCACCCAAACCTAGAAGCATTTAGCTTCCATCATCTGCCTGGCTTAAAACATTGTGCTGAGGTGAAAGGAAATGTGATAATCCCTGTGTTGTAGGTGGGAAGGGCTATCCACACATTAGCTGTAAAATGTAATAGGCCACACAACCTTATTCAGGGGTTCTGAGGTTTAGTGGTACCATCATGGACTTCAGAAATGGCTAGGGGTGCCTGGGTGGCTCAGTCGGTTGTACGTCCAACTTTGGCTCAGGTCATGATCTCACAGTCTGCGAGTTCAAGCCCTGCGTCGGGCTCTGTGCTGACAGCTCAGAGCCTGAAGCCTGCTTTGGATTCTGTGTCTCCCTTTCTCTCTGTCTCCCCCACTCACAATCTGTCTCTCTCTCTCTCAAAAATAAATAAACATTAAAAAAATAATAATAAAGAAAAGAAATGGCTAGAACGTTTCCTTTTCTACCCATAGTTCCTGCCACCTACCCTGTTCTCCCCCTCCACTCTGTACCTGTGGGACCTTCATAGATGTGGAACCATGCTCAGGGCAAGTGCTATAACTTCTGTGTTGGTTTTCACAGGAGTCAGATTTCTCCAAGAGCCAAACTCTGCATGAGTGCTTTATTTATTTTTTTATGTTTATTTACTTTTTGAGAAAGAAAGAGAAGCAGTGTGAGCGGGGGAGGGGCAGAGAGAGAGAGGGCGACAAAGAATCTGAAGCAGGCTCCAGGCTCTGCATTATCAGCACAGAGCCCGATGCAGGGCTCGAACCCATGAACCGTGAGATCGTGACCTGAGCTGAAGTCAGATGCTTAACTGCCTGAGCCACCCAGGCGCCCCTGCATGAGGGTATTATTATTGAAACATTTGCCATATTTCATTGCATCTAAGACATGCTTTTTTCTCACAGTTTAACATCTCTGGGTTGGGATGTCTCTCCATCACTGCCAGGTCAGAGTTTAATTAGTGTCTTTTTCTTTCTTAGTGGTACACAGTAATGATGCATCTTACAATTGGGATCATCCTAAATGTGATGGCATATGGAACCAGGTGCTGTTAGGAGCAAGGATCTCTTCTGGGGCCCAAGGCAGCATGTTCTTCTCTCAGGGTGTTGACGTCCTGCCACAGTGGAGCAGGGCGAGTCAAACAGCTGTCAGCTGGACAGGAGAATTTCATCTACCGTGGTGTTTTGGAACAACTCAACGGGGAAAAGTGATGAAGAATGCCTAGGGGCTTGGGCTACTCTAGTGGAGATGGTCCATGAAGGTCTCTCTGAGAAGATGAAGCTGAGTGCCGGAAAGGAGGTTCCCTGATAAGATCTGGGACGAGGGCCTTCCATTGTGAGGAAATAGCCAGATGGACCTTGAAACGAGAATAAGGTTAGTGGGACGTTGTTGGCATAGATCTCCCAGGTAGAATGATCTAAATATGTGCAAATAGAAGTATATGGGGGCACCTGGGTGACTCAGTCGGTTGAGCATCAGGTCAGGATCCAGGTCAAGCCCCACGTCAGTGTGGAGCCTGCTTGAAATCTTGAGATTCTCTCTCTCTCTCTCTCTCTCTCCCTCCCTCTCTCTCTCTCTCTCTCCCTCTGCCACTCTCCCCTCCATCTCTCTCTAACTTAAAAAACAGTCATATATGTTCTCAAAGACCTTGTCTCTCTGTCCTTGATTTTTTTTAAACCTTGATTTTTTTTTTTTTTACCTTCCTTAAGGACTATATTAGCTGCTGTAACAAAACCCCACACACTTGGATGGCTTAAAACAAGAGAAATTTATTCTCTCTGCAGTTCTATAGACTACAAGTCTGAAAACACAGTGTTGGCAGGGCCATTCTCTTTCTGGAGGATCTAGGTGGAAGTATGTTCCATGCCTTTCTCGTCCTTCTGGGTTTTCCAGCCATCCTTGGCATTCCCTGATTTGTAGACACCACACTCTAATCTCTGCCCCCTCTGATCCCATGGCACTCTCCCAGTGTGTGTCTTTTTTTTTTCCTTATAGGGATGCCAGTCACATTGGATTAGGACCCACCCTAATTCTGTATGAGCTTCTGTATGAACCTAATTCTGTAATCCTAACTTGATTACATCTGCAAAGACCCTATTTCCAAATAGGAGGTCATAGTTACAAGTTCTAGGGGTTAGTACTTAAATATATCTTCCTGGGGGATACACTGCAACTCATAACAGAGAAATTGATGATGCATCTCAAGAAAACGTCTTCATAGAGGCTGATGCTACTTTGATAACATAGAGATCAAGCCTTCCTACACCAAACAGATCTACATTTTGCCTACTAAGGACAAAAAGCATGACCCTATCTTCAGTGTGAAAAACTCAAATGCCTGGCTCACCTATGGAGAGCTTCTCTTTTTTTTAAATTTTTAATATTTATTTATTTATTTATTTATTTATTTATTTATTTATTGAGAGAGGGAAAGAGACAGAGCATGAGCGGGAGGGACAGGGAGAGAGGGAGTCACAGAATCCAAAGCAGGCTCCAGCTTCTGAGCTGTCAGCACAGAGTCTGACACGGGGCTCGAACCCATAAGATCATGACCTGAGCCAAAGCTGGATGCTCAACTGACTGAGACACTCAGGTGCCCCACCTATGGATACCTTCTTATTTCTTTGTTGTGATTTTGAAGTCAAGGTCTAAGCTTTATTGGTGGAAACAGGTTACCACAACATCTCTAAATCTAATTTACATGTAATGTTGGTGGCAAAATTAATGTTACTACCTTTGGGAGTATGGGAGTGGCAGCAATAACAAATAGAGAAGTTTTAAATGACACAGGAGCCAGTTGTCATCATTAGTATTGGCATAAAAATAGGTACTTAATTCCTCAGTATATTCCCTCTACTATCTCCCGCCACTCTTGAAAGTCATCATAAAATAATAACAGCTAACGCTGACTGAGTGCTTACCATGTTTTAGGCATTATGCCACCGAGTTTAAATGTATGGCGAACCCATTGATTTCTTACACTAACTCCGTGAGGCAGGAACTATTATCCTCACTTTACTTAGGACACGAAGGTTAGGAGAGCTTATGTGTCTCACATGGGCTCATAAGCCTGGTGAATGCCAGAGACAAGATTCACATCCAGAAGGTCTAGCTCTAAAGCTCATGGATGTAACCACTCCTCCTACTTCTCTTCTGTGGTGCAACCCCCTCATTTTTACACCAGAAATGGGAAGTGATGTTCTCAAGGTCACACAACTAGGAGATACCAGAACAGGGGGAGGGACCCAGAATGTTCTGATTCATAGTCCAGTGCTTTCTCATCTGCTCTTTGTTTTCTCAAGGCTTTGTCAACATTCACAGCCAAATGAGATTTTCCAGTTGATATCTGACCCTCATCCCCAAGAGCAGGCCTCGAGAAGGCCATGAGAAGTCTGGTTGGCAAAGTCCTGTCCAGTGGTGCCGACCCTGCTCAGGGGATATCATCAGACTCTGAGAAGCCCACACATTACTCAGGAACATCCAGAGCATTGTGGACACAGAGTTGCCCATCTTTTTTTTTTTTTTAATTAATTTATTTATTTTGAGAGAGAGAGAACATGAGCAGGGGAGAGTCAAAGAGAGAGAGAGAGAGAGAGAGAGAATTCCAAGCAGGCTTCACACTATCAATGTGGAGCCTGATGTGGGGCTCGAACCCACGAACCATGAGACCATGACCTGAGCTGAAACCAAGAGTCAGACACTTAACTGACTGAGCCACCCGGGCACCCTTCTGAAGTTGCCCATCTAATCGAAAATTTGTGTTGAGGACCTATATCATTTCCGCAGAGCTGAGTCTGCTCTGTCCTAGCTGACCATTTGGGTGACCAAGACTGGAGCTAGAAACATGTTGCTGGGCCACTTCTATGAAACTGAAAGACTAGATTCTGAAACCGAAATTAGGTTTGTCTCCTGCTCCTCTCAAAACTAGCATGTTGTCTGGGGAGCTAGGTCCTAGTCTGGGGAAGGGAACTAGATGTGAGGGGTGGGAGGGAGATTTCTCAAGTATATACTTTAGTATTTTGCAACCAATGAATGTATTAGATAACAGGTTTTTTAAAAAGACCTGAAGCCCTGCCTTGGACTCATGAGAAAATGCTGAATACATTGTAATCAATTAGTGGGGTCTCCCAGGTACACAGGATAAAGCAGTGTCTGCACATGGGCTCTGCGTTTCTTACCTCTGGACACTAGTCATGATATTCATAATTTATACCTCGTGAAGACAGAATTTCTCATTCCCAGGAAGACTATTCCAGGGCAGTTGTCAATGTTTTGCACATTCCCCATTTTCTCCTCAAAGCTCCTCATGGCTACGTGAGTGTCACAAAATGGGAGGTTCACAACTTCTCAGCTGTAAGAGGAATTAATATAGACAAACCCATGGGATCTTCTTCGTGTCTGACCTCACTCCCTCCTGTTGCCTTCATTGAAAATAAGTGTTGGCAGGGGCGCCTGGGTGGCGCAGTCGGTTAAGCGTCCGACTTCAGCCAGGTCACGATCTCGCGGTCCGTGAGTTCGAGCCCCGCATCAGGCTCTGGGCTGATGGCTCGGAGCCTGGAGCCTGTTTCCAATTCTGTGTCTCCCTCTCTCTCTGCCCCTCCCCCGTTCATGCTCTGTCTCTCTCTGTCCCAAAAATAAATAAAAAACGTTGAAAAAAAAAAATTAAAAAAAAAAAAAAAAAAAGAAAATAGGTGTTGGCATCTTTTCTGCCCCCTGGGGGAGTCCTTCTCCCTATGCTTCCTGGAGCCATCCTTTTCTCTCTCTTGCAGGAATTTGATAGCCATTTTGCAGGCCCCTTCCCAGTGTTTGGGGACCTCAGCCTCCAGCAGATATTTAGGCAGAAGAGGAGCACAGGTGTGGAATCTCAGGATGAGCCCGTTTTCATGCTCCTGCCTGGGAAAACTGCCCTCAACAAACACATTTGTTGCTCATACATTATCTGTTGGCTATCTACCCACGTGCCCATCTGTTGACATGGCAATGAGCCTGATCCCAGGCCCCAAAGCCAACTCTATTAAATCTAAGTGCCAACGACCAGTGAGCTGGCTGCAGGAGACTTCACCCTCTGGGGACCCTTTCTCCTCACCTCCCCTTGAGAATACTGAGCCTCCAGAATACTTCTGACTTTCTCACCTGGGTCTTAGCTGGAGGCACAGCCCCCTTTGGAGACCCCTGCTTGGGATGAAAAAGGTTTGTCCCCTGGATGGCGAGACCCAGTCTAACCCTGAGACTCTGTGAAGAAGGGACTAGGTGGTGAAATTGAGTCATGGGCATGAGTTAGGTGGGATCCTGCCTGCCTGCCCTGGGTACAGAGGGGACAAAGATGTAGAGTAATTGGAACTACATCCTTTCCATTGAATGTCATTTATGTGAGTGTGAGTGTGTGTATGTGTGTGTGTTTGTGTGTTGGGGGAAGACTAAATTTATCCACAACATCAGTAATAAATCAAATGTCTTTATTCCATTCCCTTGTTCCAAAATGGGTTTGAAGGGACAGATAAAATGCCAAGTATCTGTAAAACCTGCTAACAAGGGCACATTCCCATCTCCCATGATACATTTAGGCCCCAAAAGGCACCTGGCAGGGAGGAGGAAGATGATTAACTATGGTCTGTGGCTGACATAATATCAGGCACATAGTAGACACTCAGAGAAAGCTGTTGAATGAATAATGGAGGTCTCTTCACAGAGTAGCGTGCGAATGAAATGTGATGAGTATATTTACATTAATTTTTGAGCACCTACTAAATGCCAGGCACCATTCTAGGCTATGTGGGGGTAGTATGAGGCAAGATAGACAAGGTCTCTGCTCTCGTGGAGCTTATCTTCCATCAGGGGACAGACAAAAAACAAACAAATGCACAATGAAACATGCAGAGCTCAATAACTTGCCTTCTGCTCTGAGGGAAAGCAGCAAAATGAAGGAGACTTGCATGCACCTGTATGGTAAGGGCCATCCACCTATATTTGCTAGGTGGTTTCCAAAGAAACTCCCCCTCCATAAACACATACTCATGCGTATAAATGTACACAGTCACGCGCACACACACACACACACACACACACACACACACGATCTTTTGAACTCGGAATGCTCTTGAATCATACATTATTATTTCTATAAAAAACACAAGATTCAAACCCATGTGGCCTGACTGGGAATCTGGTCAAGAATCCAGAGGTCTCAGTTTGCTTGAAGCCATTGTCAGGTCACTACTTCAAATCAGAACATATGGTCATTACTTTTCAGTCCCAAAACCTGGGTCTGGGAAAGGATCATGGTTTCTGGGTCATGTTCCACTATGTGTCTGCTCTAGAAAGTTACAGAGTTGGAGGATGGCTACTATAGAATCAGGGTATGTGAAAGATGGACATTGGAGAGATTCCTAGACAGGAGAGGGGTTTACTCCATTTCCTCTATGATCTCATCTGCCTTAGAGATTCTGTGATTCCCAGAACATTCCAGAGCTCTGACCTTCTTAGGCTGGTTAGATGGTTAGGAGTTGAAGAGTGGACCCCTGTCCACATGGTTGAAGTCATTTAGGTGTCAGAGAGAGAAGACCATCTACAACTGAGAGGCTGCATTCAGGAAAACTTCATCTCCCACGATGTGAAGAGTGAGTCTCCTCTCTAGCATATTTGGACCACTGTGAGATGTCTAACACCCAAATTACTCATTAGTAGCCCATGATAGTGTTTCCATGGTGATCTCTCTCATTATTATAGGCAAGATGAAAAAAGACAATGTCTGTGAAGATCTCCATGGCTGATGAATGAATGCCAATGTGAGAGAGAAGCAGATCTGTTTCCACAATGTACTGGATGGAGGCAAATCCTGAGCCCAGACAGTCAACTATGTGAATATGGTGGAGCGATCTGCTCTGTGAACATAGGGATCTTGTCAGTCTTATCCATCCCCATATCATCAACAGCTCTCACGATACTGGTACGAAGTAGGTACTCACTAATAGATGAATGAACAATTAATGGTTGCAACAATAAAGTGAATGTTGAGGAGTGTAAGTGGGACTACTAACCCTAGTGCAGAGAAATTGGGAGTGTTGGTGGTGGTGATGGGGAGAGCATACTGATCACTAAACTGAAAGATAACACAATACCAGGGTGTAGGTTGCAAAAGTCCAGCATAAATCAAATTGTCAAAAGATTTCAAAAAAGAAAAGTCACGACCAGTGTGTTGAGAGTATCAGTAAACCACTTCCTGCAAGTTTTGTAGAAGCACGATTTTGTACTATTTCTCTGGAGAAGAATGTTGGGAGTAAGTTTCAAAAATTTTTTTAAACATATGCAATAGTTTAGGTGGGCCCAGACCAATGAGTGTACATAAACTAGTTTAGCAGTTTATCCTAAGGATATACCTGAGGATGCATATGGATGCGTGTTCACCATGCCTTGTTTAACCTAGAAAAATGTCAGAAATAGCTTAAACATCCTACGATAGTGGGGTGGATGAGGAAGTGGTGGTCTTTCCCTATCCTGGAATGCCATGCTGCCATTTATATAATGTGGTAGACAACGTATTTGTCAAACATAGAAGCTTGTGCATTCATGAAGATTAGGGTAAATTCTAGTAACAGAGACCAAAAAAATGTTTTCACAAAAGAGGAGTTAGTTCCTTTCTTATATGAAAGTTCTGGGCTACCATGAGGCTCTTCAGTCTTCTAGAATTGAGCTTCCAGATTTCTTCTGTACGAGGACTGGTAAAAATCCTTGGCACTGCATAGCTACCAAAGAGCTGTAAGTAGCACATGGCTTTCCTCCTCGTTGGTCTTTCTTTGTAAAGATGCCCTCATTCTTCTCAACAAAGTTTGGAGTGGTTCTTGTTTATGTGACTTGTACACACTCGGGCAGTGCTTAAGACTCTAGACAAAGGTGTTGGGAATATGAGACTCCAGATTGTCATAATGCTGTCTCACTGATTAGGCTGCTTTAAATTTTTGTTGGCTCTTTCACTTCTAGTATATTCTCAATTAATAAATAGTCAAAATTTATGGAAACACATTTTTTTAAAACTTTGATGCCACAATACTAAACGAAAGGCTTATGTGCATGCTAAGTCAGGTTTATTTTAGTATTTCTCAGCATATCCCCACGTGTAATTATGTTGGGTGATCTCTGAGACACCAAGAAGTGTTTGTAAAGATTTTCTTTACAAGCCCACATTTGCAGCCTTCTATGAAAGAGAGGCAGCATTTGCTCGTTAGGATGGACCCTGTAGCAAGGAAAACATCACCAGTCTTACTGGAACACTCAATTCAATCAAATTAGGCAGGAGAGCATTACTTCAATACCAGCTTTGCAAGGCCATGGCCCCAAGCCAAAATAGCTGGCATTAAGTGTTGACTATGATTACTTCTGGGAGGCAACAGAGTTCTGGGAATCTGGGTGGGGTATGGGAATTAGGGGGTCCCAAAGGACTGAAGTCAGTGGGAATATAGTGACATGTTAATGGTAGACAAAGCCTGAAAGGGTTAGGCACAGCACTGGGCCTGATGGAAACTAGAACAGTTCATCACTTTATACAGTTTTTCCCAGTTTTATTGAGATATAATTAAAATTAAGTGTTATATTAGTTTAAGGCACACAATATAATGATTTGATATTTGTATACTGTAAAATGATCACCACAGTAAGTTTAGTTAACATCCATCACCTCACATAGTTACAAGTATTTTTCTTATGATTCAAACTTTTCAGATTTACTCTCCTAGGTAGGTTCAAATATACACTACAATATCATTACCTATATAGTCACCACATTGCATATTACATGCCCAGGACTTATTTATCTTATAACTGGAAGTTTGTGTCTCTTGACCACCTTCATCCATTTCTTCCACTCCTCACCTTTGGTCTCTGCCAACCAACAATCTGTTCTCAGTTTACACATTTTTGATAGCAACTCCCATTTACTTATTTTTCATAGGTCCCTTGCATGCGCGTTTTCATTAGAGGTGTTCAAAGCTAAAATGGAGAGAAACCAATGATGAGAGTGCTTTGCTATATTAGGGATCCACTGAGCTGCAAAAAAATGGCAACCAAAATGAGTGAGTTTATGTACAAAAAGCTTTTGTAAAAGAAGCAAAAGTATCCTGTAAAACCCAGAGTAAGAAGTATGGCTAGGGGACAAGAGACTGATACCAGGAATTGTAAAACCATTAGGAGTCTGGTAAGCATGACTGGACAGCTCTCTTTTGTTGCTGATGGAGTACAAGGTCCAAGATGGCTGCCACAAAATGGCTGCCCTGGCCACCCTTCATGTCTATGGAATCCTATAGTTTCAGCACCTGAAGTTAACTGATACTGTTTTTTATGCTCCAATTCAAAAATCTGAAAAAATAGATTTCTGCTTTGTGTTCATCCATTGCCCAGTCAGCTGTAATCAAGGGAGGAGGACCATGTGGGGGTATGGGAGCAGAGTCTTTGAGGGAAAAAAAAAGGGGCAAATCTCTAAGGAATGAGGAGTAGTAGAAATGATTACCAGAGAAAATGACTTGCATTTCTTTCTCTCTTTCTTTTTCTCTCTACCTTTCTTTCTTTCTTTCTTTCTTTCTTTCTTTCTTCATTTCTAACATGTTTACCCAGAAGGAGAAACAAAAGTGTTGAGCTCAAAGTCTAGAGGGTAGATTCCTGAGAGACAGGAGTGCATGCTTTTATTTTTCTTCCTTGTGGCTTCTCCATTTACTTCTCTACCACTTTTCTAATTACTACCAGCAGAGCAATCAATACAAGGTTATCAACAATAGGGACAAGTTAATTAAGATGAGCAAATTAATCAGGTAATTAAGTGGCCTTTCCTGAGAAGGTGAGCCTGTTGAGGTGTTAGTGACATTAGGTCACATCAAATTGTCTTTATGCCAGCTCTTACGAAAAATGGTAACCGTAGATTATGCCAGACTGAACCAAAAGTTCCTCATCTTCCTTAATGGCCACACCGTTTCTCTAGTCTTATTCATAGTAAGTCCATATTCCAATACCAACTCCTAGAACCTTCATTCTCACTGTATGGGCCATTTGTTTCAATGGTAGACATGAGTAGATAACAATTCAATACTTATTCTTGCCTTTTACAATAATAATAACAATAAACAAAACTCCAATCTATCCCTGGTGGCTCAGCATGAGGACTACATTTCCCAGTCTCCCTAAAAAATACCCAGTAGCTAGAATATATCCAGTAAAATTAAATTTGGAAATCACTGAATTCTGCAGTTCTTGGAGGGCGCTGACCTAGCTAGGAGATAAGCCTTTCTATTTCTATTACATTTTTCAGTCTGTAATTTCCATTTTTTTAAAACTTTCTCTGCTGAGATTTTCTATGTTTTTTCATTTTCTCAAGAAAATTTGTGGTTGATTGTTAAAACACTTTAATGATGGCTGCTTTATTTATTTATTTATTTTTATAAACAATTTTTTAATGTTTATTTATTTTCAAGAGAGAGAGAGAAAGTACAAGCAGGGAGGGTCAGAGAGAGAGGGAGACACAGAATCCAAAGCAGGTTCCAGGGTCTGAGCTGTCAGCATAGGGCCCAACATGGGGCTTGAACTCATGCACCGTGAGATCATGATCTGAGCCGAAGTTGAACACTTAACTGACTGAGCCACCCAGACACTCCAATGATAGCTGCTTTAAAATCCTTGTCAGCCTGGGTGGCTCAGTTGGTTAAGCTTCCAACTCTTCATTTTGGCTCAGGTCATGATCTCATGGTTCATGGGTTTGAGCCCACATCGGGCTCTGTACTGACAGCTCGGAGCCTGCTTGGGATTCTTTCTCTCTGCCCCTCCCCTGCTGTCTCTCTCTCTCTCTCTCTCTCAAAATAAATATATAAATATTTTTAAAAAATCCTTGTCAATATAATTCCAGCGTCTGATTCATCTCAGTGCTGGTGTCAGTTGTCTTTTCTTATTCATGTTGTGGTTTTCTTGGTTCTTGGGATGATGGTTTTCTATTATATAATGGATATTTTAGCTGTTATTGTTAGGAGACTCTGGGTCCTATATAAATCTTTGATTTTAGCAGGCTGTTTAGGTTCACCACACAGGTCTTGGCATGCTTTTGTGGGCTGGCAAGAGGCAAAGTTGAGATATGATTGCAGGATGAACATGTCCAATAACAATTTAATTTTCAGAGCCTTTGTGGAATTATTTTGATCACTTTATTTTTTTTAATGTTTATTTATATTTGAAAGAGACAGACAGACAGAATGCGAGGGAGGGAGGGGCAGACAGAATCCTAAGCAGGCTCCAGGCTCTGAGCTATCAGCACAGAGCCCGATGCGGGGCTCAAACCCACGAACTGTGAGATCATGACCTGAGCCGAAGTTGGGCACTTAACCAACGGAGCCACACAGGCGCCCCCTTTGTGGAATTATTTTGATCTGCTTGTTACATCTGGTGCTGCTGGGGCTCCCACTGGTCTCCATGGAGCTACCTGAGGGTGAAGAGGACTTTGCCGAGGCCAGCAAAAAGGTGGCATTTGGTGGAGGGGAGAATCCTAAGTCCCCAGACACAGAGGGTTCCTGGGCTGGCCCACTTGTTGGGGTTGGATATCTCTTAGTCGGGTCAGGAAGTCGGGTCAGGCCCTGTATGAGGAAGAAGAACATTTCTCCTGGCTGCTTATTTTTAGGGACAAAAAGATAGAAGAAACCTTGTTTTGCAGCTTGGAACCCACCATACCAGCATTGGACTAAACACCTCAACTCTCCTTATGCAAAAGAAAAAACCTCACTTCAGCCACTGTTGTTTGTGTTGTCTGTAATATACTACAGAAGTTAATCCTAAATGACATACTATCTAAAGGAGGGAAGGACTGGGGCACCTGGGTGGCTCAGTCAGTTAAGTGTCTAACTTCGGCTCAGGTCATGATCTCACGGTTTGTGAGTTGGAGCCCCGTGTCCGGCTCTGTGCTAACAGCTCAGAGCCGGAAGCCTGCTTGGGATTCTGTGTCTTCCTCTCTCCTCCCCTCCCCTGCTCACACTCTATCTGCCTCTCTCTCAAAAATAAATATTAAAAAATATAATAAGAATGAAAAAGGACGGAAGGACAGAACTGGTGGTCCTCAAAGTTGGCTGAATCCCATTCTTCCAGACAGAACAATCTGCCAACCCCATGTCTGTGACCTTTGCTGTCCTCCTTGGCGACAGGCATCCACTCCTCTGAAGAGCGCCTTCTTGAGTGAAGGGACAGAGTGACCATGATGAAAAAGCTTAGAATCTGATAAACTTGAGTCTGAATCCCAGCTCTTTCACTTAATAGCTTGGTGATTCATGCAGTCACTTGAGTTGCAACCATAAAAGAGGGATAAAATCCCTGTAATTCAAGGTTGTTGTAAAGATTAGGAAATATAATGCACATAAGACACCTAGTCTGATAGTTACTTGATCAGCATCATCACCATTACCATCATCTTCTACCCATTAAGAGTAATTTTCTAAGAAATGAGTCACATAAAATGCAGCCTATACATAATCATAGCTAACATTTACAGAGCACTTACCATGGGCCAGACACTGGTTACACACCTTGTGTTCATTCATTTAATCCACACAAACAGATGAGGCAATTATCATAATCGTAACCATCAATACTCCTTTAATAAGTTGAAGAGACTGGAGTTCAAAGGCTGAGAACTTTGACTAACACAAGGGCAAGAGGTGGAGCTGAGACATGATCCTGGGTCTAACTCCAGAGTGAAAGATTTCACCAAGTAGAGAATAGAACCAGAAGAGGTAGCTCAGAGTTTTGGGTTTGAACAATTCATTCGTTCATTCATTCATTCATGTAGTATCCATTGATTTCTTATCCTGTGCCAGTTCTATGTTAGGCTCTCTACATACAAAGAAAGACAAAGCATGGCCATGTCCTAAAGGGGCTTCTGGCATGATTCTAAAAAACAGACATGTAAAGAAATATGCACCAAAAAACCTGAGCTGTGATGATATGTGTGTGCAAAGGGTCATTTGGGGGGCACACAACAGAAAGCAGTCAGTTCTAGGGGAGTGAAGGAATGGTTTAGCCTTATAGCTCAGAAAGCCCAATTCTGCATTTCCCAGAAGGTCTGTTTTCTAATAGAATTTTGAAGGATCTCTATTTTTCTGCTTTGCTTATGGCAAAGAAGCATGAACAGCACTTACCAAATCATACCTGAAAAGGACTTTTGTTAGTTGTGAATGAAAGAAACCATTGTCCGTCTAAAGACAGAAAATCCTAGAAGGTGCTTCAGCAGGCATCGTGCTTCCCTTCCTAGAGGTCAGAATATGTGCCAGGGTTGGTTGGGCTTTGTTTCTGCTTTTGCTGTGGCAAAAGCAGATTTGGGCAGACTTTTGATTTGGGTTCTGGTCATGATCTCATGGTTTGTGAGTTTGAGGCCTGCATTAAGCTCTGCACTGGCTGTATGGAGCCTGCTTCGGATTCTCTCTCTCTCTCTCTCTCTCTCTCTGCCCCTCCCCTACTCTCACACTCTCTCAAAATAAATAAAAATTAAAAAGTGATAATAATAAAAGACCAATTATCCAATAAAAAGTGAACAATAGACTTGAACAGGCAGTTCACAAAATAAAATATGCAAATGGCCAATAAGCACGTTAAAAGATGCTCACATCCTTAGCCATTAGGGAAATGTAAATTTAAACCTACAATGACATACCACTACATATCCACTCGAATGGCTACAATTTAAAAGACTGAAAAACCAAGTGTTGGGATGGATCCGGAGGAACTAGAATTGCCATCCATTGCTGACAGGATTGTAAAGTGGTATAACCACTTTGGAAACCAGTTTGGCAGTTTCTTATAAAGCTAAATATTTACTTCTGTCATGAGCCTGCAATTCTATTTAGGGATATTTACCCATGGCAAATGAAAACATATGTCTCAAAAAAAAAAAAAAAACTTGTACAAGAATTTTAAATATTGCTTTTAAGTTTATTTATTTTTTAAGAGAGTGAGAGAAAGACAGCCTGAGTTAGGGAGGCACAGAAAGAGAGAGAGAAGAGAATCCCAAGCAGGCTCCACACTGTTAGTGTAGAACCCGATGTGGGGCTCGAACTCACGAACCATGAGATCATGACTTGAGCTGAAACCAAGTCAGACACTCAATCAACTGAGCCACTCAGGCGCCCCTTGTACAGGAATTTTATAAGAGCTCTATTCATAATAGTATAAAACTGGAAACAATCTAAGTGTCCGTCTATTATCTGGTGGATGGATAAACAAAATGTGGTATTGCCACACAATGAAATACCATCCAGCAAGAAAAAGGAATCGCCAACAGATTAGAGTAAATCACTGACTAATCTATAGATTCACACAACAACAAGGATGAATCTCAAAAACATCAGGGCTGAATCTGCGCAAAAGAAGCCAAACACATACTGTACGATTCCATTATATGAAACTCTTTTTTAAAAAATACTATAAGGGCACCTGGGGGGCTCAGTCAGTTAAGCATGTGACTCTTGGTTTTGGCTCAGATCATTTCACAGTTTGTGAGGTCAAGCCCAACATCAGGCTCTGTGCTCACAGTGCAGAGCCTGCTTGGTATTCTTTCCCTCTCTCTGCCCCTCCCACATCTCTCTCTCTCTCTCTCTCTCTCTCTCTCTCAAAATAAACAAATAAACTTAAAAAAATACTATAATTCTGTATTGGTTTGCTAAGGCTGCCATACGAATACCACAGACTGGGTGGCTTAAACAACCAGAAATTTATTTTCTCACTATTTTGGAGACTTAGAAGTCTGAGAGCAAGGTAGGGGCAGATTTAGAATCTTCTGAGGCCTCTCTCCTTGGTTTATCGATGACCGTCTTTGGTCTCCCTTCTGTGCATGTCAGTGTTCTAATCTCTTCTTCCTTTATTTTATTTCATTTCTTAAATTGTTTTAATGTTTATTTTTGAGACAGAGAGAGAGAGAGAGTGCAAGCAGGGGAGGGGCAGAGAAAGAGAGAGAGACAGAATCTGAAGCAGGCTCCAGGCTCTGAGCTGTCAGCACAGAGCTCGATGCAGGTCTTGAAACCCACGAGCCGTGAGATCATGACCTGAGCTGAAGTTGGACGCTTAACAGACTGAGCCACCCAGATGCCCCATCTCTTCTTTTTATAATAACAGTCGTATGGACAGGGCCCATCCATATGACCTCATCTTACCTAATCTACCTCTTGAAAGGCCCTATCTCCCGATATGTCACATTCTGAGGTACTGGGGGTTTGGGACTTCAACCTATAAATTTTGGGAGAGACACAATTCAGCCCGTAACAATGACAGAAAGTTGCCTTGGAGCCAGAGGAGTTTGACTAGAAAGGGACATGAGGGAACACTTTAGGGTAGAAATTATGTAGTAATTCTATATTTTAACTGTTCTCTGTCTTAGTTTGTCAACGACATGGGGTACATACATTTGTCAAAACTCATTGAAGTGAATACTTAAGATGAATGCATTTAATTATATGTAAATTATACCTCGACAATTCATTTAAAATGAAAACCTTCACAATATTTTTAGAATTTTGAATCCTAAAAATAATAATTGTTCATTGTAGAACATTTAAATTATAAAATAAGTGAAAAACAAACTATAATTACCTATAATGCTACCCTTGCCATAATTTTGTTATATGTCATTAAGACATATACATATTACATATTTGTACATACATATCTTCTAGTGGCAAAATATAACACGTTTTTGCAACCTGTTTTTTCTGACTTGCCAAGATCAACACTATTTATTGTCGTTAAGTTTTATCTTATTACTTCATTTTGAATAATTTCACAAATTGTGGGCCATCATTTAATTGGCTGGTCTCAGTTGTTTGATATTTAGGTCATTTGATATTTCTCTTCTTATCATAAGCAAAGCCATGCATTTTTATAGTTAAATCTGTGCACAAACCTATAATTATTTTCTTATGCATTCTAGAGGTAGAATTTCTGGGTCAAAGGTTAGATTTTAAGGCGTTTGCTATCTCTATGTAATACATAGAAAATTGTTATCTATGGTATCACTTATTACTGGAAAAATTTATAGGAAGTATAAAAAGCATAATTAAAAGAAGTGTTTAGAAACATGTTTGCCAATTGAGAAGAGGAAAATGGTAGCCCTCTGCTGCTCTAGCTGGCATTTCTTTGAAGGCTTCCATCAACCTATCCTTCCGGTCTTGGCTAGGAAGAGATTGGACTCAAAATTTTAACATGACTAAGTTCAAAGGATGGAGCTGGAGCAAAGATGGATGACTTCTGACTCTCCAAATCTGCCTGCCCCAGGGTCAACCGGCTAATACTGGCTCTGACACTAAACAGATCCCCAGGCAAGGGGAGTTTCTGAAGCACATCCTTAGTTCAATTACAGCCCTGGCCAGTGGGTAGGAAAAATGCCTCAGTGCCCAAAAATCCTGGTCCAACTTCAGGCAGTTAACACCTAGGGAAATGAACTCATTCACACCGAAGGGATATGAGCTAGTATGGCCGGCACCCATTCCATCATCATCTCCTTCTGAAGCATAGAGATCTATTAACACTTTCGTCCAGTTACTGAGCTCTCCCTTAGGGAATCAAAAGCAGCAACAACAACAACAAAACAAAAACATCGCTAGTCAAGGAGGATCAGTCTAAAATGAAGGAAGACTGAGGCCAAGTAAATGCTTTTTTAGCACTTACAAAAAAGCAAAGCACTAACTGGTTGGGAGAGGAACAGATTTTTCTTTTCTACAACATTCCAAGCTCTTGCTCACGCCCCTGACTTTTGCTACACTTTCCTGATGAGGGGGAAAGTCTGTTCATCCTTCGGTCTGAAAGAAAACCTTGAGACTGGAAGTCTCCATAAAGGCAGAGCTCTTGGTGCCGGTAAAAGAACAATGTCGTGTATTGTGAACATGAGAATTGATGAGGTCAGAACCACCCCAGGGACATGAAAAGATATATTTATGTAAGAGGCAGTAAAATTTGTCTGCAATTAAGTTTTACCAAAACCCTCAAATCTGTTGTTTGGTTTTAAGCAGATGTTGAAAAGGTTTATCCTGGATTCTGTCTTTATTGATAGGATGTCTTTTGATCTGCAGCCAAATAAGAAATCTGGATGTTATTTTGGATTTGGAAATTTCCTTTAAATAAACATATTAGTTAAGTATGTAAATCTGCTTATCATCACTTTGGGCATATTGCCAGAGTGGGAAACATCTGGGGCCTGGTGTCAGCCGACTTATTAATTCACACTTAGAGTATGTTTCACCCACGTTATTGCTGAATAATGTTATCTTGATTGCCTAAGTCAGCTGTGTCTTGACAACAGTTCGTTACAAGTTGGAGGTTTAAATTTTGACTCACGAGAAATCCACCAGGCAAGGCCTGTCTGGGCCCAGCGATTTGGGCTTCCAGCCCCCTTCAGGATTGATTTCGGAAATTAATTGTTAACATTTTGGATTATGAATGGTGGAGATCTGTGTTATTTATCTGAACTGGCCAGCATGTAATTCTGGGAAGGGATTATATGACCTCCTCCTGATAAGCACCGAAGTGGGGTCATTAATACAACTTTCTGCCGTAAAGCTCTTGCCATTTTATGGAAGTGCCTTTCCCTCCAGTTAAAACGATACTCAGTCGACTTCAACCTTTAAGTCTAGAGTGAATCATTTTTGTCTGGTGGGCTGGTGGGTGATGAATGGCTGCAGCCTAGCATTCTCACTAATACAGGTAACAGAGCATATAAATCCAGAGAGTGCTGTGATCCTCACACACTTCCAGGCCAGGAAATGAGCACCAGGGAATGGATGTGTTTGGAGAGCACCCTAATGAATGAAGACTTTGTGCTCAACAGAGAAAATGGTTCTAGGCATTGGTCGATGGAACAGCTGGAATTCATGGTCCAAGGTCCAGGAGAAGTGAATTAGGAGAAAGGGGAATTTCAGAGAAGCTATGATTATTTGTGTCTTCTGGTTGGTCCTTACACACCATCTGCAAGACTTCCTTCGTGTATTAGCTAGGGTGGGGAGTGCTAGCTACTGTAACAAAGACCCCTTCAAATTCAACAATAAAAATAAAAAACTTGTGGGGTGCAGTAAAAGCAATAGTAAGAGGGATGTTTATTGCAATCAATGCTTACATTAAAAAAGAAGAGGGGCACCTGGGTGGCTCAGTTGATTGAGTGTCGGACTCTTGATTTTGGCTCAGGTCATGATCCCAGGGTTGTGGGATTGAGCCCCGTGTCGGGCTCCACACTGAGCATGGAGCCTGCTTAAGATTTTCTCTCTCCCTCTCCCTCTGCTCCTCTCCATGTGCTCTCTCTCCCTCTCTCTAAAAATTAAAAAAATAAGAAGAAGAAATAAATAAAGAAGAAAGTTATCGAATAAAAATGTAACTTTACACCTCAAGGAGCTAGAAAAAGAAGAGTGAACTAAGTCCCAAATTAGCACAAGGAAGGAAGATTTTGGCTACCATGAAGTACAATGGAGGGGAACATTGTAGAGTAGTGAGGTAGGAAGTGTTGGGCAGGAGTAGGCCTATATTGGGTAAGGTAATCAAGGATGACCTCACAGAGGAGCTGCTGTTTGAACTGAGACTTGACAGATGGGGAGGAGCCTGCCATGACAGAAAAAAAAAACAGCAAATGGCAAGACCCAGAGGCAGAAACAAGCCTGGCATGGTGGAGGACATTAAAGAATGTGCAGCTAGGAATAAGGGGGGGGGGCTTTCTAGGGAAGAAGCTGAAGGGATGTCAATCACACAGGGTCATAAGACAATGTTATGGAGTTTGCATTTTATAATGCAAGAAAGGGGGCAAGTGACAGGAAATAAATTGAAGCTCTTCACTACTTTCCCCTTTATCACCCTAGTTTGCATTACTGCCTCCTTTGCTCTGTCACTTTCATGTCCAGTAGCTTCAACCAAATGTTCTCCCTCATACACAGGTTTCTCTGTTTCTTCAGAGCGTACCTGCCCCTCCCCCTTGACCCTGTTCATTTATTTACCTTCTGAATGTCTTCTCTTTGGCATCCAATTTCCCAATATGGTGTTTTCTCTACTCTGCAGACTTGCAATCTAATGAGGAAGGAAGGTTTGAATGGTTCTGGACCTCATTCTGACAATTGGCAATTGTCGAATGCCACACCAGTTGTCTAGTTGGAGGAGATCGACCAATTGAACCCATGTCTTCCTTTTCTCATGAATGTCATTCATTACCTTGGACTTTCCCTTGAGCCTTTCAGGGAAAGAGATGAGCCTATGAGTGAGGAGGAGCAAGAAGGAAGAATGGAAAGATTAGGAGCTCTTGAGGCCTGGGAGAGTTTAGAGAGAAGAGTAAATGTCAACCAGATATGCCCTCGCCTGACCTCTGGGCTGAGAGAAGTTATCTCCAGCCACTGAGTATATTTCTCTTTCCGTCCTCAACAGGATCTTCTTCTTTCTGACTTTGTCTGTGGATTTGAGAAAAAAACAACCATTTAGGAACTTAAAATGTAAACTCACTTAGGGTAGAGAAAATCTGGTTATCTTCTGATTAAAGAATAAAAATAATGGTGTCCTTTCTCTCCCTACACACACACACACACACACACACACACACACACACACACACACACACAATTTGTCAACAGCTGGTAAGAATTGGTTGCTGGATTCCACTCCGCTATAGGTCAGGTAGATTCTATCTTTTTACTGGAGTGGAATGTGACTCCTCTGGGGTTCTTACTTTAGTTTTTCATCTTTTCTTTCTTTCTTTTTTAAATAAAATAAATTATAGGAATAATGCAGCAAGTTACAGCAACGAATGATTGGAGTCTTAGAGGACAAGAAGGAAGGTGGATCTGGGCTTCTTGCCTAGAAAACGTACATGCCTTTTATCTTAGAAAGAAAGAGTTGACACTTAATTTCAGGTTTCTATAGCAAGGAGGATAATATGAGCCTCAGATTTTTCCAGATTCTCTTGAGGAAGACGGCTCAGGGTGGTTTCTGAGGATACCTTAGATACTCAAGCTTACTTGTTCACCTATTGTGATGGTTGGAGAAGCTTCTTATATTCCTGCTGAGGAATTAGGCCAAGTTAAGCAAGATCCCCATACAGATGACTTCAGAGAGTCAAGAACGAATATATCCTTTGCTCTTCAAAACGTGATTTGAGAACCAGACAAATATTATGCAATCATTAAGAATTTATTGATCACCCACTCACCATTGGATCCATACCAGACAGACAGGATCTCTAACAGTAGTATCTAGTTGAGAAATGGAGGCACATCTTTGTTGTATTAGGATTCCTTTCATCTCAAATGATGACCCTAATCCTAACTAAAACAAAAATAATAATAATAATAATAAATTACTGATATGTATGAGTGAAAAATGCAGGGTTAGGGTTGTGTGTTATTAGTTAGTTGTTAATGAATGATAACTCACCTCAACATATAGTAGCTTAGCACAACTCCTTATTTAGCTCAAAATCTGTGGATCGGCAATCAAAGCTGGGTTCAGTTGGATGGTTATTCCAGTCTCCTGGGCTCCCTCATTCATTTCAGTCTCCACTGGGCTGTTAGTTGTGGATGGGCTTCTGACAGTTGGCTGGGATGCTTGGCTGTCCTCCACAACATCTCTCACCTCCTAACAGACTAGCCCAGGCTTAGCTGCATGGTGGCAGGATTCTGAGATAGAGTGATAACACACACCGTCACTTCTGCTGCATCACATTGGCTGAAGCAAGTCACGAGACCAGCTGGATTGAAGGGGTAGGAAAAAATCTCCACCTCTTGACGCTCTCAGAGAATGTGTAAAACCACAAAAGGTTTGGATGCAGAGAAGTGTAGAATCTTGTTTATATTTTTCCCCAATCCATCTCATTAAGGCTGGCTTTAGGTAAGGTTGTCCTGGGGGCTTGAGCAATGTCATCATTCTACTCTGTTGACTTCAGCCTCGGGCTCCACCGTAGCTGCAGCAGTTCTAGGCTCCCACATTCAACTCTAGTGGAAAAGAACAGCCCATCTGATCACTTACCGCATCTCAGTCTTATTGGTTAACTGCACATATAACTAAACCAATCTGTGTGGCCAGTGCATTGCACTGCATTGATTGACCCAGGCCTGGTCACGTGTTCCATCCTTGTGCTGGGAGTGGAGCGCCATGGAACATGTAATAAAGCCTTCAAAATTGGTGGCTCTTGCTCGAAGGAATAACGGGTACTGCAGGTGATAGTCATGAGGGTGAAATGAGAACAGGCATCCATAACACGCCCATCACGGAACACGACACATTTGCTGAGGCTCCATTTGCTGGTTATGTAGGATAATGCAGTAGGTTAGAAGTTCAACGCATCCACATCTGAATCCAGATCTTCAGATACCAAACCCTACATTTTGGCTTGAAATATTTTTCTCCTCAACACAGGGCATAATTCTACCTGATACGAGGGTTAGATGGTCCTGCCTGGAGGGGCTTTTACTTTGTAATAGAAACATCATCCTGATGGCAGCTTTGGCTTTTCGCGATCATCTTCTACATGTTGTGGGATCAATACACTTTCAAACACTTGCCCATTCACCAAGGCATTATCTCCCCAAACTTCTTTGTCCCTGCTTATATTTGTCAACTTTACAATCCTTTTATTACCAGCAAAAGCTTTGGGAAGCAACAAATAAAAGCAGGGATTATAAAAGGATTCTTATTAAAGCATTCTTTCTTTGAGCACAGAGTACAATGGCCTCCGTTCTCCCCTTGTGAAAAGATGTGTTTTCTTGTTTAATTAGAACAGACCTCTATTCCATTAGAAGAGGACAAGTAGGGCAGCAGGATTGAGACTCCAGGCCCCAATGGAAAAAAAGGGGGGGGGGTATTTATTTCAGCTCCAGCCAACTTTAAAAGCATATTGTAACTTTGTGAAATAGTCTATCATATTTGGGATGAATGAATACATGTAAAGCACCACATCCCTGCCACATAATTGGTCATAGTCCCCACTTTTTGTTGTTGGTTTTGTTTTTGTTGTTGTTGTTCCTTTGCAATTAGAGCTTGTGTTGGAGAAATGCAAAGCCAAGTGCATCAATTAGGGTCCTAGCAGGAAACAGATGGTACACTCAATTTGGATAATTCTAGGGGAGCTTAGTAAAGGAATTATTTTCAAAGATGGGAGCAGGGTTAAAGGAAACCACAAGGGACAGTGCTGTACCCCAGAGTTAGCAGTGTGGGGAATTGTCTCACTTAGAGCAGGGGTTGGCAAACTACAGCCATGGGCCAAATCTGGCCCACGTCCTGTTAATGAGAATAAAGCTTTATTGAAACATGCCTATTGTCTGCAACTGCTTTTGCAGTTCAGAGGCAGAGTTGAATATTGCATCAGATCGCTTCTCTGCCTTTTGGCTAAGATCAAGTGAATATTGCATCAGAGACTGTTTGGCCTCTAACACCTAAAATATTTACTTTGGCCCCTTACAGAAAAATGTTACATCAGGGCTGGGACAACGCATGGACCCAAGCATCACAACTGCCTTAACTTTTGCAACTAGCCACCCTAACTTGCCTTAGTCTCAGCCTGATTTGCTGATCTTGGGTGCAGAGAGTAGTTATATGGAGAGAGCTGCCTGGCAGGAGCTGTGGCTTTCTAGAGACAGATGTAACCAATACATGGCAACTGTACAGATGAGGAGATGGTGTACAAACCATACAGCCTGCCTCCAAATCCTCAAATGGCCTCATTCACTTGGAAGGCGCAGGGCCAGGGAGCCAGTTGATCGGGTCCATAAAGATCAGCTTTCTGGGGAACAGGGTAGTTTGAAGAAAGGTGCAGAGCATCCTCTGGGGCAGACCTGAGGACAGGCAAGAAGAGAGGTAGGTGGGAGAACTTGCTCCAAATCCTAAAGGCCCCCAGCAATCGTTCAGCCCAAAGAAACTGCATTAGCAACACATCAAGTTGTTTCGATATATACAATTGTTTTGAAATATACAATACACAAAATTTTGATTTGTAAAGTATATCTCAGTAAAGCAAGAAGAAAAAAAAGACACTGCATTAAAAATTGGATGGGACGTTTGCTGGCTTATTTATTCAAACACTTATTTTACTCTTCCAAAACAGGAAACCCATCCCAGTTCTGAGTTATATAAAGACAGGGTGAACCTTTCCTTCCCCATCCACACATCACATGTATCATGAAGTGGCCATTCTGTGATTGTGCACTTAAAGTCTGTTTTCCCCACTGTGGGCTCTACCATTCAACAATCTATTCCCATACCCAGTCTAGTGCCTACTACAGAGCAGTAGTTCAACAAATGTGTGTTGAATAAGTTCACTGAAGACAGAATACGTGAAATACTTTGCACCTAAAGATGACAGTGTGTCTACGGGACGAAGGGTATATGGGCAAAGGGAAACATGAAAAGCAGTAATGTGTTGATCCTCTTATCAGAAGCAATTGGGACAAACAGGTAAAGCTGAAATTTGGAATGATCAAAAAAACACATTGCTTAAATATGTAACTTTTTTTTTTTGAGCCGCATGTCAGGCTCCACACTGAGAGTGCCAAGCCTGCTTACAATTCTCTCTCTCTCTCCCTCTCTGCCCCTCCCCCACTCACACACACACACACACACTCTCTCTCTCTCTCTCTCTCTCTCTCTCTCAAAATAAATAAATTAGAAAAAAAAAAGAAATGATACATGGAGAATCTTTAGGAACAAGGAAACTTGAGAAATGTCTATTTCCTGCCTTAGTTCCTCAGTTTCTCCTTTCTCTTCCCTCTCCATTTTTTAAAAAAAAAATTTTTTTAACGTTTATTTATTTTTGAGACAGAGAGAGACAGAGCATGAACGGGGGAGGGGCAGAGAGAGAGGGAGATGGAGAATCGGAAGCAGGCTCCAGGCTCTGAGCCATCAGCCCAGAGCCCGACGCGGGGCTCGAACTCACGGACCTCGAGATCGTGACCTGAGCTGAAGTCGGACGCTTAACCGACTGAGCCACTCAGGGGCCCCTCTTCCCTCTCCATTTTTCTAAACTCTCCCTGAAGGAAGGGATGAGGGTTTTAGGGTCAGGTGTGGGGCTGAAGAAACTATTTCTGCCTGTCCTATATCCTCTATCCCCAGCCACATCAGGTGATAGGCCAGTAGAAGCCGGAGTGAATGCTGATCACTCAAGGTCATCTCAAGGCCGTCTCAAGTAGTTGCTATGAGAACTCCTGAAAAGCATCTCTCTGGGGCACTTGTCTAAGTCTCTTCAGGAAAGGCTCTGTGGTATCCAGCAATGCTGATTCTTCTCGAACTTCTACCTGCATCTGTATCACCAAGGGATCTTGTGAACTGCAGATTGTGATTCTTTAGTTCTAAAGGGGGGCCCAAGATTCTATACTTCTGAAAAGCTTTCAGGTGATAACAAAGCTGCCCGTCTTTGGACCATGCTTTGAGTAGTGAGATTCTGGGGTTGGGGGGGGGGGTGGTGGAAATGAGGATATAGGGGCCATGAACTTCAGTAACAATCTTGGATCTACTACCGGGGGAATTGCAAAGCTTGGGCAAAATGCTTATCTTTTCCAAAACTCCATTTCCTCATCTATAAAGCAGCAACAATAATCATACCACCCCCATGATGTTGTTGCAAGACTTAAATGAGATCACATACGTGAAAAACTTTGTTAACCGGAAAGCCCTGCAAAATAGGAGTTATGAGTAGCTCTTCCGACTGAAAGCACCAGGCTCTCTCTTTCTCAACCAGAAGAGAAGCACTAACTCTAGCCCAGGTACACATATGTGTGGGCAAGGAACTTGATGGGAGGGTTGGGGGTGGCCCCAAAGCTAAGGAAAGTTGGTATAAATGGTTGGCGTGAAGGCATCTTAACCAAATAGAACCTGTTAAACCAGGCCACAAGCAGTGAGACCCCACTTCTTCTTACGGGATGCGGTGATAAAGAAATTACATAGTTATTTGAGAGGAACATAAATAAAGATTAATAGGTTAATGAGTTATTTTCCTTTCATTACTACACTATTGTACTTTATTATAATTGCTTTGCACTCATTTAATTAAATTTGAACCGGGGCCAACACAAGATAATTTGTTTTCCCTGTACTGAACAATGAGTATGCAGATTGGATGTACTGAAGCAGTAATCAGCCCTCTGTTTGCAACACTTTCCTACTCTGAGTAGACATTATAATTGATAATTTGATTGTTGCAACACTCTGTGCAATATATTTTAAAGCAACATTAACATAATGGAAATTATGTTGTGAGCTTAATCTCAGCTTTTCACTGAGCGGCTATCTGGCTCCTCGGTAAAAACCAGTGAGGGTCTGACAGCAGCAGATCTTCGTCTGTCTCTGTCTCTGTCTTTCTCTTTTTCTCTCTCCCTGCCTCTCTCCCTCCTTTCTTTCTCCTTTCCATTCTCTTCCTTCCTGCTCCTTCCTCCCTCCTTTTCATCCTTCTCGTTCCCACACTTTTTCGATTTCCTCTTCCCTTCCTTTCGTTTCCTTCCGTCCCTCCTCCCATAACCACATCCACTTTCTTCGCTTGCTAGCTTCTCTGGATCCACCGAAGAAGGCCGAAGGATGACACAGGGAGTGCCGAAGGCCGAGAGCAACCACTCCCCAGCTGCATTTCCTAATTTTGACACCCGCCCACATCTGGGGCATTTGGGAAAAGCCTTTCCCAGAAACAACCGAATGAGAAATTATTCAAGGTGGTCGGCCCGACAGCCAGCTGTATACTCTGTGCTGTTGATACATGTAATGGATTGATTCACATGGTGGTCGTGCACTCTTTGAGGGCATTGCTGCAGATTTTGGCAGATGTGGGGGAAAAGCCACTGACATTTCCTTTGTCTAAAATCCATTCTTCCCTCGGAGCTGCAAACACTTTCTTGAAAAGATGCAGCATTTACTCTTCGGCATACATTCTGGGAACTCCTCTCTCTGGCCCAAGGGTTTCCTGTCCCACAATGGAAACTAGGTGTGACATTTTGTTTAATAATCCCGGGCCAGAGAGCTTGAGCACAGGTGGGGAAGCCCTGTGTCCAGGTGACTTCTGTTGAATTTTCATGACTCTGTAAATATTTGTTTCTGTGTTTGTTCTGGGAGGAAAAACACCTGTGAGTGGTTGGGAACGACCGTGTTGGTTTTGGAAGAGCCTCGGGAGGGGATTCTGAGAGTTCTTTGTCCTCCTCCAAACTGTCCGGGCCCTGATTTGTTACAAAAACCAAATCTTTTTGAAGGAAAGCCTGCTCTTAAATCTCCTTGCTCTTTCTAGGGCCTGTGCAGCCACACTCTGGTCTCCTATTATATTTTCAAACTCCCGGTCAGTGTGGAGGCAAAATGCCACAACCCAGAGCGTGTTCCTTTCGTGTGGGCAACTTTGCAGAGAAGGCAGATGTATCTCTGGAATGCAGTCACTGACTCCGGGGAACGCTTGAGTGTCAGCACTGACTCTGAGTGTCTTGCGTGGGTTTTCCCCCCCTCTCTTCTCTTTCTGTGTTTTTATTTTGCATAGAAACTTGCACTAGAATTTGATTTATTCACACACCAATTGCCCAGTTCAGAAGCAGCACTTCTAAATTCGATTTTCCACTCACGGGCTCCTTATCTGGTCCGGGGGGGCATCTTATATATAGCTTCTCATTTGCCTCAGACAGACTTCTCTCGGCTGGGTTTACTGTTCTAATTATTACTATTATTTTTTAATGCTTATTGTTTTACAGAAAAGGGGCCAAATACTGGTGTTTTGACATTCCATCCCATTAAAAGGAAGAAGAAGGAAAAAGAACAAAGAGAAAACTCCAATCTGCCTGCATGGAGTGTGCTTCCTCTTGTTCAGATGCCGTGTTTACGTTGAGATGCCCACAGCTGGGATGTGGTCCCAGCCTACAGACACAATCCTGGCTTCTTGCATCAGCCCCCACCCCCACGGTCCCCAGCCTCCAGGGACATTACTAAGGAAGCCTGCTCCCAAACAAGGACCCGCAGGTGGATTCATGGAGCGCTGGTATCGGTCTTGAGGTGTCGGGCAGTTTCCCGCTATGAGAAACCAGGGCAGAGAGGCTCTCTCTCCAGGTCCTGGCCACGGATTCCTGGCATCTGCAGCCTATACAGACATCATCACACTTTAGGATATTCGGCTTGGCTTCTCGATTTGTATCTATCATAATTTGGTTTCTAGGACTAGGATTCAAGTGCAAGTGACTTCTTTGGAGATGATCCCGGCGCACACCAGGAGGGGAATGAGGAATTGAGACGAGGCAGAAGGACGATCAGTGAACGATGTGTCATCAAGCCAGCGGGCAGTTGGGGAACTCCAGAAGCCACTGCAGAACAAGCACCACGGAGTTATGCCACCGAGGAAGAGGAAGCAGGTGGCTATTTATACACATGCTCTTGTCAATCACTGGCTGAGGGTTATTCCTTGGGTGGTGGTGGGCTGGCGGGGGGCGGGGAGGCATTGATTCTCTGGGATGTGTGCCCAGCTGCACACGGGGGCGGGACAGGCTCTGGGTGCCCGAGAAGGGTCTCAGGTGAGATGCAGACGACGGCAATTGGCAGGTGGGCCATTGCAATGCACACGAGACACGAGGCTAAAGCTCGAGAGGATGGCAAGGTGCGTCCTGGCAGCCTCTGCTGGAGCTTTGCCTGCTAGCCTCTGCCTAGATCGTACGGCAGTCCCCCCCACCTCTCCGCACTCGCTTTCGGAACTACCCGTGGCCAACTGCGGTTCAGAAGCAGACGGTGCTCCTTTTGACGCAGATTCAGAAGGTCGGTGGTGATGCTGCATTGGGTCACGTGCCCAGGTCATTCGCCTCACTGCATCTTGTCACCTAGGCATTTCATTGTCTCACATCACGGCAAGACGCAGAAAGGTGAGTGCAGTGAAAGAGGATATTTTGAGAGAGAGAGAGAGAGAGAGAGAGACCACATTCCCATCACTTTTATGACGGTAAATTGTTAGAATTATCCTACCTTATAATTAGTTATTGTTGTGAATCCCTTACTGTGCCTAATTTGTGAATCACACTCTGTCACAGATATATACGTACGGGAAGAAAACGCAGGATATTTGCAGTCTGGTACTATCTTTGGTTTCAGGCATCCATTGAGGGGCCTGGAACGTACCCCCCACACGTAAGGGGGGACTCCTGTGCCTACAACGACAAAGATGTGTGCCGAGCTCGCACATCTGTGTTCTGTAGTGCCCGCCTGGACACGAATATTTATCATCCATTCAGCCCTCTCGGTGGATGTAATGCTAAGCACACCACGAGGTCAGCCCCCTCGGTCTTTACGACAACGCCACGGGTAGGTACCGTTATCTACACCTCACACATGAGGAAGGGAAGGCACTGGGGTGTTGAGCAACTCGCTGAAATGGTAGCATCAGGGTATTCAAACTTACAGCCTGGCACCGGAGACCTACCCTTGGGGTGCTGCGCTGGACTGCCCCTCACAACTTTCCAGTTCGAATCTGGAAGCTCTGGAGACCACGGCTCCCCCAACTATCACCGCCATTTATTGACTCCATCACCTGCGTCCCATCCTCCAGTTCACCGTCTTACTTTCGTTCCATTGTGTCGACTTCCTCGCTGGGGCTGAGTGGTATGCGTTGTTCGCCCCATCCTAGAGCTCAGGAGAGTGAGGTTCAGCAAAGTGAACTTGCACAGCTGGTGGTTGAAGAGTCAGGGTTCAGACAGAGGCACGTGCACACCAGACCCCCCAAGCCATGGCTCCAAGATGCGTTTTTCACCCGGCGCCACCGCAGCAGGGAGCAAGCAAGGAAGGAAGGACATCCAAGAGAGTAGCACCCCCTGACTTGCCTCAGAGCAGGCAGAGGGGTCAAGGGCCAGGCAAGAAAGGAAGGTCATTAAGGAAATCACGGACCCTCCCCCCACCCCACCCCCCTATCACGGATGTGACATAATGAGGCGAGGTGGTTGCTATTTCCTAACCAACTTTGATAATATCCAAAGTGCTTTACAATCTACTTCCCTTTCACCTGGCACACTGGCCGGACTACCTGGATGCAGCGGAGCCGGCCAGGCTGTCAGAAGCCACCCCTCCAATACTTTTTTGAAAACCCTTCCATCAGCCCCCCGAGATTAACAACACAGCCCCACGGTGTCCCACAAGCTGGACTTTGGGGGTTGCGTGCATGTGCACGAGGACAACAGCCATACCCTGCCCAGGGCGTGTGGGGGTGCTGGAACAAGTAGGAGAAGGAGGGCTAGCCCGGGTTCCACCAAAAGACATGCTGGGCACTCAGGGTGGTGCTTATGGAGGAGCTTCCTTATCTCTTACCTTTCCTTCCCTAGCACCTTCTCCCCTTTTCTTCTCCCTTTGTCTCTTGCTTCTTTTATTTCCTTTCTGGAAAAGGAAGCCCCGTGTGGGAGAACAAGCACTATCCAGGAATTCCAGAGACCTGGCTGTATAGTCAGCAAAAAATGAAAGATGCCTTGTTCAAGGGCGGCAGTCCCAGCCCTGCGTTTCTGTCGCTGACCAGCCAAATAGCCGCCTTCTTCTCTCTAGATTTCAGCCCCCAAATTGTAACCACAGGACAGATGCATTAGATCAGGGCTTCAGGCTTTTTGAAAAGATAAAATTTATTTACAACTGTTTACAATTACAGTAAAACCTTGGTTTCTCAGCATAATTCGTTCTGGAGACTTGCTTGAGATCCAAAGCACTTGCCTATCAAAGCGAATTTCAAGAACCGTTGGCTCAGTTGTGATCCTGTGACGTTCGGTGCCACCTACTACTCGTATTGCAAGACACTGCTGGTTTATCAGGTTAAAATTGATTGGAAATGTTTGCTCGTCTTGAGGAATGCTCGCAGAACAAGTCACCCGCAATCCAAGGTTTTACTGTATTTTTGAGCCTATATTTTGCAGATAGTAGATTTTACATTAAAAAAAAAAAATTTCAAGACTATTAGCCTTCCTTGAAAAAAATAGACCTGGTCACACAGGACCTACAGTCTTCATGCTAGTTGTCTGTTGGCACTGAGTTCCTTTGCCTCCCCTAGATGGAGCATGCATTCACCACCCAGAGCTCACAGTCACTTGGTCTTACCCCTACCCTGCTCCTGGGTTTGTTAGAGGCTGGGGAAAAGACAGAACCCACAGGCACCTCAGAAGCTCCTAAAAATGCATATGGATAGAGGATCTTTTTTTTTTTTTTTTTTTTTTTAATGTTTATTTTTGAGACAATGAGAGAGACAGAGTGCAAGCAGTGGAGGGACAGACAGAGGGAGACACAGACTCGGAAGCGGGCTCCAGGCTCCGAGCTGTCAGCCCAGAGCCAGACGCGGGGCTCGAACTCACGAACCGAACCGTGAGATCGTGACCCGAGCCGAAGCCGGATGCTTAACCGACTGAGCCACTCAGGAGCCCCTGGATAGAGGATTTCTAAGCCTTGCCTTCTCTGTGTGAGAAAGCCTGAAAACAAGGCGAAACCAAAAGCCAGCCCAAGCTGACACTGAGTGCAGCCAGTGGCAGAAACGCCATGTCCTGCACACATCGTTTTCAAGGTGTCCTCACACATGGGAGCTCCGGGACTCTCCCACCCGGGGAGGCACAGGTGCCAGGTTCCTGCTCAGCACATTGCAAGATGAGGAACCTGAGCTGCAGGGAGGGGAGGTGACGCGCCCACGTCACAATGCTGCCATTGTCAAGGGCGGAATCAAACTCGGGTTTGCTCCCTCCTGCCCGGTGCTCCTTCCCCTCTACCAGGAAGTCTCTCCGTCTCAATTTGAATACTAGCTGTTTCCCCACTACATTGTCCATTGGTTCCTCTAACAGCTTGGCAGGTGTGCTGGGCAGCTGCTACTAAACCCATTTCAACAGATGAGGAAACTGTGGTGGTGTGGCCTGTTGGCATAAAAGCAAAGCGAGAAATTTTCCCTGGCATAACTGGAGGGAGAATGGGAGGGGTGAGTCTCACTCTCTCCCCTCCCCCTCCCCTCTCTCCCCCTCTCTCTCTCTGGGTGGGGGAAAGGGGGACCCTATTACACTCCCCCCGCCTCCTCTTTTTCTTCTTAAGAGAGAAAAAAAAGGGGCGGGGAAAAGGAAAGATTAAAAAGTACCAAACACCAATCGTACTCACTTTGCAAATTTGGAAACAGCAGTCCTGGATTCTTTTCTCTTTTTCTTCCCTCCCTTCCTTCTTTTCTTTTTACTATGAAAACAAAGAATTATCTAATGGCATTTGAGCTTTTCAAGACACTGCATGGATTTCTCAGTGGTTCTTACCCAAATACATAAAAGGCAGCGTGGGATGCTGAGTTGTACTTCCCAAGTTAGGATACTGAATCAGTCATGGAACTAACAAGCACAGTTTCACACACTGGCTTAGAAACGACGGTCAGAGGGAACCCCAGATCACTTGGGATTTCAGAGCGAACCAAGCTAAGTCTCTCAGAATTGTTGTTCTGGTTTGGGGAACATCTACAATGTGCCAGGTGTCTCCTGGGTACTTTATAGACAAAACCTTTAAATCCACAAAATATTCCTAGGAGGGCATTTGTTATCTGCATTTCCCCACTGAGGAATCGGAGGTGGGCCAAAAATGTCTAGAATGCTGCCCAAGGTCATCCCACAAGCCTGGGTCTGACTTTAAAACCCACATTCCCTCTACCACACTGAGTTTGCAATAGGAAAAAAAAAAAAAAAAAAAATGCACCCCCTCCACCAATATTCCTGTGAGTCAGGGCCTTTCCTTAATCCATTTATCCCCAGTGACTCTTTCTGTGTGTTTGGGGGGTTCCTACAAATCCTTTGGGGTTGTCTGAAGGATAGATCATGTTTGGGCTACTTTGCCATCAAATAAACTTCAACAATATAATCAAAATCCTAAATAGTAGCCAATAGTGTACTGGAGTCAGCTCTCAGTTCTCCACTCATCTTAGGCTGTCACTTTTAATGTCCCTTTGGAAGGGATAAAGCCAGTTTAAACTAAGTAACGAACATTCAGGAAGCAAACACCCATGCCACACCCTTGACATGGTGTACTAGGGAGGAGGGAGTAAACATTAACCAGAAAGCAAATACGGAAACATCAGAGAGGTGGTGCATGGAGCAAAAAGCAAGCAAAGTCGGGTAACAGTAGCTAAGCTCGTGGACTTGGAAATCAGCCAAAGTCTGGGTTCAAATCCCTCCTTTGATACTTACTAGCTGCCTGGTATTAGGCAAATTACTTAACTGGTTTTAGCCTTAATTTTCTCTGTAAATCTGGGGTGATAATAATACGTTCCTCTGAGTCTTGTTATATAGATTAAATGTTATAATGTATAGAGCATGTTTGGGAGAGTGCCTGGCATTATTATTATGGGCTCAATCAACGATAGCTGTTATTATATACAATCAAACTGCAATTAACCTATTTTGAGAGGACTCTCTCCTCTCAAATTTCGTCACTCTCCGCTCATATTTCAAGAAAAAGGTCACATCGGAGTTTTGTTTTTTTTTTTTTTTAATTGTTATTATACTATTCTTTTTACATTTCTGGAGCATGTTCTGTGGTCACTACAGATTCGAGCTAAATTGCCCACAATGTGAATATTCGCCATAGCAATAAGAGTGGCTCCTCTATGAAAAGCAGGTGAGACTGTAAGCACAGAAGAAAGAGAGTGATATGTCCATTGGACTCAACCTGTGGAAGAGAGCAGGTGGGTAGGAAGCCAACAGGTTTCGGGAAATATATGCAGAATGGAACTTTGGGGAGAATGCCAACTGTCTATCCACCCATGCCCCAGTCCTGGGTGGGGGCACCCCGGTCAATTGATATCACGCAGAAATGGAAACCGGCAGGGACTGGAAAAGAGCAGCCAGAAGACGTAGAGAAAATAAGCCCCTAGTTCATCAGAGGCAGGATGAAAGCTGACGCCACTCCTTCCTGAAAAGAGAAAATGAGGGTATCCGATAGAACAGTGCTTGGTATCTGCAATCAATGCAGCGATTCTGGCCGGGCACAAAAGTCTACTGTGCCATTTTGGATGCCCTATTATGAAAAGGATACTGTGCCATTAGTGAGGCCCGGTGCAGTACAGCCCAAGTGACCGGGGGGCACAAAGATCCACGGATATTTTAAAGGGGAAGTGAAAACAGACTGGCACTCTCCAGGAAACGAGACACAGAGAGGCGGGAATTCGCAGAGGGACATGGCATCGGGAAGTGAAGACAGAATAAAAGCTAAAAAGGACATTGGAGTTCATTGGTCTGTCTCCCTGCCTATCTTCTGCGTCCTCTGAACCTAGGTTAAGGCGGGATGGTCCGAAAGAGGTATTTATTAATGAGGGCACTTAAAAAAATACTAAGCATTTACCCGGGAACCAAACAGAGAACAGACAGGAGAATAATGAGTTCTGGAATTAGGGTAAGAAATGCCTACAATGGGGCGCCTGGGTGGCTCAGTTGGTTGAGTGTCTGAGTCTTGACTTTAGCTCAGGTCGTGATCTCGCGGTTCGTGGGATCAGGCCCCGAGTTGGGTTCCAGTCTGACAGTGCGGAACCCACTTGGGATTCTCTCTCTCCCCCTCTCCCCCCTCCTCCACTTGTTCTTTCTCTCTCTCTCAAAATAAATAAATAAACATTTTTTTAAAAAAAAGTGCCTACAGCAACCGTTCCAATGACTTTGGAATAGCATCAAATAGCTGGAGAAAAGGAGAAAGGAAACCAAGAGATACTGAGCAATTGATATGCTTCAGAACTGGCTTTGAAGTCAAACACCTCAACCCTCACTCATTAGCTGTGGAACTTTGGGCAAGTCCCTCAACTTCTCTGAGCCTCAGGAACAATGTAAGCCCCGACTTCATTGTGTTTTTGTGAACATAAGAAATAACAATGTGTATGAAACACCTAGAATAGTGCCCACCATGGAATGGGCCCCCACAAAGTGGTGGGCATTGTTGCCGTTATTATCGGTGTTGTTCATGTAGCGCGCCGGGGAGAAGGGCCATGTTTTACACGTGAGGAAATCACGGCTCAGAGAGGTTAGATAATTTGCCCAAGGTTGCACAGGCAGTAAATAGTGGAACTTGTACTTGACCCCTGGTTTGTCTGACATACTCCCTCCCCATCCCGTCCCATGGCAACTGATAAAAAGGAAGACAAAATCCTTGCTTCATCTATGCTTAATTCACGCTTCCTTCATAGATAACACATTTTCTAGGAACCTAACTCATTAGCACATACTTATATGGTTTCTACAGCTCTGAGGCCTCTGCAGGCCTCAGTGAAAACCTGACTTATATTTGGGGATCCTGGGAAATGGACGTCCCCAGAAGCCAAAATAAGTAGAGTAATGGAGACTGCATGCGTTACAAATGGATAAAAATAGCATTTGAGACGATGGTTTGGAGAGAGAGGGGTCAGTTATTTGGCAAGTGACTACAGAGCATCTCTGAAGACTGATAAAGCTTCTGTGCACACGGCCATGTTGCCTCCTTCAGCAAGCTTACCGTCCTTCTGGGACCTCTCTTCCTCCTTCTTTTTTGCTTCCCAGCTCAGAGCCTAGGTTTTGTTCAGGACAGTCTAGCTCTAACAATGGATTGTATTTGGCCTCAAGCAATCTGGACAACCCATTCTCCTTTGCCAGTGATAGGCCATGGATGGGTGTGTGTCCCAGTTTTAGCCAGGAGATGCAAGCAAATGTCTGCAGGAAACTCCTAGGCTCTCTTGCTCTGGCAAGAGGGGGTATGTGAGAAGAACCCTTCTTGGTTCCTGCTTGGTATGCTGGGTATGAAGATGTGATACCTGGAGCCACAGCAGCTGTCCTGCAGCCATGAGGGGAGACATTGCTGATACATTGAGAATGGCAGATCAGGAAGAAAGAATGAGCCTAAGTTCTCAGTGACATCATTAAACTGCTGTGCCAATCCTGGAACCACTTGTTTCCATATACCTTGCTCTGTCAGTAAACTAAAGGTTTTTGTTGCCTTCCCATCGCTAGTTGGCATTTCTATTACCAGACCAATAAAATGAGACTACCTTGGAATGGGACCAGGTTATGTGTGTTTTAAATATTCCCAAATCACCCTAATAAGGTTAGGGTTCAGAACCACTTTTCTATCCCCTGAAAAGCTTAAGCATCGTGAGACGTGTTCCAGCTATTCAGAAGAGGAAAAGACTTCTTTCTGGGCAGATTAGCAGTGAAAACATTTGGGAGAAGGTAGCATTTGATCTGACCTGGGTGAGATGGGTAGGATCTGAGCCTATGAGGATAAAAGAAAATGGTAGTCGAGGGAGCAAAGCCCTGAGGAGCACAGGCTGTATATGGGGATGCTCAAGTAGCTCACCTTGGCTGCATCACAAGGCATGAAAAGTAGGCGATGAGGCTGGAGAGATGGTTTGGGGCTGGGCTGGGTATTGGGTGGTGGTTTAATGCCATGCTAAGGACTTGGTGCCCAAGACTGAGCTAGTTGCTAGAGATGATGAAAGAGAAGTTTAAGACCCAGCCTGGTCCCTGAAATGTTTCCAGAGTAGTGGGGATGTCAAGGGTTACTCATGAAACTCTCGGGAAAACAAATGTGCCATATATAATTAAGCTCCCCAGGTGCCAGCACAGAGAGAAATAGCCTTAGGATGTCAGAGTCAGGAGAGAATGGTGTGGGGTAGAACAGGATCGTGAAGCTGTAGGATGCTAGGGGTGGATGGATACCTATGGGCACAGTGTCTCACTTTCTAAATGATACTGGAATGCTGTCTATGCCACTCCTGGGAAGTGAGCCCTTAGACTCTATCTAACCTCTTCTGGCACAAAGACTTCACTGGTTGGAATCTATTATTAGACAGTTTCAATGATCATCCAGTTTTTTATTACATCATACCAGAATCAATCTTTTTAAAGCTTTAGCCCACTGACCCTCGTTTTACTCTACTAGTCTAGGGTGAGATGAGTTGAATTATTGGTTCTACTACTCTGTAATGTTAATGCATTCAGCCCCTTCCCACAGTCTCATAGTGAATAAAGTATATTTTCCTGACCCTTGACTTTGAGATGGCTTGATTCGAGCAATTGGGATGTTGGTGGATGTAATGCCAGCAGAGGCTCTTAATGTGTGTGTCCATTTGGGAAAGCACTTTTGTACTCTTCAATCACGATGAGGAAAATATTCCCAGGGGCACCTACTGATTTCCAAAGAAAAAGAAACACATGGGACGAAACTGACCCAAACCATGACCTTGCTCCAAGCACAGCAGAGACCTCATCGGATCAGACAAAGTCCAGCTCACCTGTGGAGCTGCAAGAAGTAAACAGATGTGGTTAATAAGCACTCATGTGGCAACGGCTGACTAAGACATACAGCGACAAAGAACAGGTTTGCTCCCTTCACACCAGAATGCTCTTCAAATAGATGGAGGTCACTATTATTCCCCCCAAATATTATCATTTTGTTCTCATATATCCCAGTGCCGATAGCCATTTCTTGTGTGGCGTGCGTTCCAAACCTTCCTGAATGTAATTGCTCACTCTTTCACCCAGAACTGAGCACACGGTGCTCCAGATGTAATGTGCTCCTTGCAGAACCTATTAGGATTATCACTGCCCTTCAACTGAAAATAATACTTTATTACCACATGTAAAATTGCTTTAAATACAAAAAAAAAAAAACCCAAAACTTCTGTTGTTGGATCATATGGAGCTTTGGGTTGATTAACCCTCTGACCTTTTCTGAGTCAATCACTGTCAGTCTGGCTCTCTGAACCTATATGTACACAGTTGACATTTTTTTGGATGTATTCAATATACAGATTCTATTACTCTTAAATTGTATATGGCTGTTCCTGACCTAACAACCTGGCCTGTCAATACAATTTGAATCCTTATTCTGTCATCAAACATATCAACTGTTCCTTTCCTACTTAGGCCATCCATAAATTTGGTAAGTATGCTTGCTATGTCCTCCTCCAAATCATCACAAGAACAAATATTAAACACAACAGTGGTAAAAACAAGAACCTAATGGCATATCTCTAGAGACTTCCAGGATGAATATGAGTAGGTTGGTTGAAATTGAGTAACAAATCCCTTTTCAACTATATCATCATCCTGTCTGTGTTTTGACATGTTGTCCACAAGAATATTATGAGTGACATGACCTTGCTTATAACAGTATATATCAGTGAAGTAACTTTATCAAAAATGGAAATTGGTTGGAACAGCAGGATCTGCTCTTGGAGAACTGATAAAGGGTCTTAGTAATTAGTTCTTTCTTTTCTGTGTGCTTATCAACATTGTTTAATAGTTTGTACCATCTAACTGTCAGGAAGCAACATTGGAATAATATCTCCAGTCTGGCGAATGTATCTTTAAAAATTTTTATGAAATTTATCATTGATGGGTAGTGTAATTTGGTACAATGTAATCTATGATGATGTGTCTTATCAGGACACTTCCCCCGGACTTGACCCCGTCTTTCTCACTGTCTTGCGGACCAGAGGCATTGTGCACCACACCAAATTCAACCTGGCCTTGCCAGCAGTTGGATAGCCCCAACCTAGACATGTACTGCTCCTATATGAAGCCAGGCTCCTACAGCTTGTGCTGTGTTACACATGCTAAGCTACTCCTTGGGCAGTAGCTCCAGATTCAGGACTATCAGGCATTTCCTCTCCCCACCCCCCACATTATGCACATCCCATCTCCCGCCCCAGGACTTTCCTATTGTCATTAAAGTGCAAGACCACCATGACCACCATGACCACCATGACCCCCACTAGGCACTTTCTTTCCTCCTTGCAGAGGGATGGTGTGGAGACAAGGCAGCTTCCCATGGACTCCAAGAAGACATCCAGTAAGACAAAGCAATCATCTTGACAGGAAGTAACGCGCTTCCCTGTATGACTTCTCTCCTTTGCTGCCTCCTAAGTTTTTGCCACAAGCTTTGCTTTCTAGGTTAGCCAAAGCTCTCAGCCCCCTGCCTGTGTCCCCTTAGCACTCACTTCCTCTATCTGCTGATGACTTCCTACCACCAGCACTTTCTCCTGCATCTCAGCCTACACGTAGGGGAGGCTGGATGCACTGGAGAACCGATGCCCCAGAGGGCAGAGGATAAACCCTTCTGATTTCTCCCTCTTTGGGTGGGACAACTCTGAAACACATTCTACCCTGTGTCTCAGAGGTCCCCAGTGGGACTGAGCCCCAGATGCCTGCAGTGCTAACCATTGACCCGTGTCTTATTGATTCCCTTTCCCTCCTTGTCTCATTTCCTCACTCCTGTTCTGGTGCTTCTTGGAATCACCTCCCAAATAAGTGATTTCCACTGAAATCCTTGACTCTGGATCTGCTTCTTGGGAGACCCAACCTGAGGCACTAGGGTACCTGAGACCTTCTCCCATGATAAGAACCCCTTCCCTATCAAGGTCTCCCATTCTGATGGAAGAGTGACAAGGGTGTGCACTAGCCAGATAGGTCTTTATTTTTTTCCTATATTCTTGTACACTATTTTTTTTTTAACGTTTATTTATTTTTGAGACAGAGAGAGACAGAGCATGAACAGGGGAGGGGCAGAGAGAGAGGGAGACACAGAATCCGAAACAGGCTCCAGGCTCTGAGCGGTCAGCACAGAGCCCGACGCGGGGCTCGAACTCACAGACTGTGAGATCATGACCTGAGCCAAAGTCGGACACTTAACCGACCAAGCCACCCAGGCGCCCCAGTGTACGCTATTTCTAAGTAAAATGTAAAGACGTAAATCATCAATGTTAACAGAATAGTGTGTTACCAGAGTGTTGCAGCTTGTTATCTGCAACATTATATTAGTAGATCTCACTTTCGCATTTCATTTCTGTCAAAATGTTATTTCAATGATTTGAATAGGTAATAAATGGGAACATGGTAAAAAAAATATGTGCAGAAGGATGGATAGTGAAAGCAAGTCTCTCTCCCCCATCTTAAGTCTACTCATCTGTTACTAGTTTCTTATGCATCTTTCCAGAAACGTTCTATGCATTAATAGTCACACGCACTCATGTTCGCGCACACACGCTCACGTTCATGCACACACGCTCACACACAGGTACACATGCCTAACTTCCTATAGGACAGGTGGAATCCTGTACTGTACTCTATGGATTCTTCTGAATGTTGCTTTCTCATGTGGGAGTAAATCTTGGTGGTCATCTCGTGTCAGTAAACCCACACTTGCCCTATTCCTTTAATAGTGGGGCTAGTTTTCCAGTGTATGCATCAGTTTCAATGCCTTTTAAGTAATCTTACTCCTTTAACATCACCTAGACCCTAACATGATCTAAAACCTTGAAATAACTCTTTTATTTGCTCACAATTCTACAATCTAAACTGGGCCCACCTGGGTAATACTTCTGGTCTTGCCTGTGGTTGTCCCTGTGGATGCGTCCAGCTTGGCAGGTGGATTTGGGGCTGGGATGGCTGGGTCCCTTGCTGTCATTCCATGCCATTTCAGGGTCTCTCTCTTTCCTCAAGAGCTCTCATGGCCTCTCTACATGGTCACTCCAGCAGGGGAGGGAGACTGGGCTTTTTATGTGGCTCTTCAGAGCTCTGGAAGCTGTCAGCCTTCTTAATGCTTAGGCCAGAAACTGGCCTGTCTTCACCTCTGCTGCATTCTGTTGGTTGGACCGCATCATGGACCCAGCCATGATTCAAGGACAAGGGACTTCACAAGGGTGCAGACATAGGGAAATGTGGTTCATTGGGGGTCACAAATCTGAAAGTACAAGGGACTTCAGGGGAAACTAACTAGTTAGGGGATCAGGGATCCCAACAGATGTACATCCTTTTGATGGGATTTGTGACATTTTGTTTGAAAATGTGATTATAATTTTTAACAATGGCAGCACATCCGTAATTCACATCATGGAATTGTAAGATTTAGAGAGATCACCCGAAACTTCTCCTTCATTTGGCCAATGAAAGATCTGAAAATCTGAAAGGTTAACGGTCGAAAGAATGACAGCATTTCCCTGACTCGTGGTCCCTGAGCCAGCCCCAATTCTTTATCCCCCTCCTTATCTTTCATGCCCTCCATGAAGTTCCCCTCTGTAGGCTTCTGCCCATTCAGTTCCTGGTTTAACAAACATGTATTGAGTACCTGCTATGTTCTGGGCACTGTTCCAGAAGGTCATTATTTCAGAGATGTAGTAATTCTAGCCCAACGTAAGTGGTGTGCTGGAGCTGGCTCGAACCATCACATGAGACCTGCCTGTGCGCATCTTCAACTCCGCGTTTGGTGACATCATGTTGGTAGCTTGAAATTGGCCGTGCTGGGAATATGTGTAGCACAAAACTTGAGAAACACTACAATTCAGGACTTTTTTTTCTCCCCAAAGAGTTGCTTGTTAAACATTTACCAGCACACCCTGGATTTAGTCTTAAACCACATTCTCTTTTAGGCTAAGAGGGGTTTCTTTACCACAGTCCATGCTGACCTACAGGTCTCTGTCTTGTCATTCACTGATTCACCCAATCAGTAAATATTAATTGATCAACTACCAAGTTATAGGCCCTGCATCAAGAAGGTGACCTCTGCTCTTTACCAGATAATTGTCTGCAGGCAGGCAAGTGGGCCTGGTGTTGCTAGATTTGCTTTAGTAACAGAACTTGGTAATCCAGATTTATACATAGCATTGCCCAAATTTTGAATGTAAGCAACAAATTGCAAAAATTTACAAATTGTATCTGGGCCAAATTAAGCATGTCTTTAGGTTATTTGTTAGGAGGGCCACTAGCCTATAACTTCTATTCTTTTATTATTATTATTATTATTAATTATTTTATTTTAGAGTGAGAGAGAGAGAGAGCACATGAGTGGGTGAGAGGGGCAGAGGGAGAGAGAGAATCTTAAGCAGGCTTCACACTCAGTATGGAGCCCAACGTAGGGCTTGATCCCACAACCCAGAGATCATGACCTGTGTCGAAATCAAGAGTCAGTTGCTCAACCAAATGAACCACCCAAGTGACCCTGCAACCTCTATTCTAATCCTCACAAAAGTGTGTGACATCAAGGCCCTAGGCTCTCCACCCCTCCATGCCCACTGGTGTCGCTGCAGTTAAACCACCTGGAAATCCAGGCATATGGAGGGCACTCCGCCCTCTCCCCTGTGTTTAAAACAAGACCCTTTGCTTACAGGTCTGTGTGGCTGCCAAGTAATAACCATTTCTTCAGGTTCACGTTTCACTCTCTACTCAGCTACACTGGCCTTCTTTTAGATGTTTGAAGAGCCCATGCTGCCTTCTACCACAGGGCCTTTGTACCTGCTGTCTCCTCCTCCTGGAACACTGCACTTTCACTTCAACACAAAGACTATTTTCTCAAGGAATCTCTGTTCTTCTAGACAAGCTCAAGTCCCTATAATTTATCTACCATTATGACCAGAGTTTGATCTTTTGTAGCATTGTGATGGCCACAAGAATGCACTTCTTAGATCTTTTTGTGGAGGGGAGTCTAATTGATAACCCCAGCTGCTCTGCCCTGACCACCACCCCTCTGCTGGGGCCATACTTCCCAAGGGCTGCCCCTAGCCCATCACTGAGCATGGCAAGAACTCTCAGGCAGGTCTGTTCTTCAGAACATGAGACTCTTCTGATGGGTAACTTTGGCATGGCCTGGATTCCCTGGGAACCACCCCACAGAGCAAGACCACTGTCTCTCTCCACCCCAGACCTGCTTCACCATCTGAAGACTGGCTCCCCCAGTCTTCTCCCGCCTCCTCCCTATTCTCACTCACAAATAAATCTCCTGCATGTTTAGTCCTGTCCTACTGGCTGCTTCTTGAGGGACCTAAACTAGTGTAAGCATCTATTATGGGGATAAATTTAGGTTTATAAGTGCAATTACTTGATGCTTGCTTACCTCCCAGACTCAACTGTGAAAGCAGGGGTTAGTTCAGAGATATGTTTGTCTTTGGCCGACTGTTAAATCCCAGCCCTTCCCACAGGGCCTGGCACACAGTGGGTATTCAGTAAACACATGCCGATTTGACAAAATAATGAAACCATTGAAAATACAGTGAGTGTTGAAAAGTAAAGATCTGGTTAAATGTAACGTATGCTGGCCCTAACTATAGGCTGTACTAATTTCAACACAGAAACTGGAACTGGGGAGTGTCCCCTGGAGAATAAGGTAAATAAACATAAGACAAATGCAGCTAGTCCAAGTAGTTCATGCGGTGATTTCAGAATGTTGAATGGGATGGCATTTCGATGTACTTGCTGAAGGAACCTCTGCTTTCTCCCCAAGGCATGACAGTTTGGTAATGGAGAACACACTAGAAGAGTCAATTCAAATACTGTCCAAGATGGACAACCTCAGAAGTGGCACACAATGCCAGCAGTTGACAAAGGACTTCTCAGAGCTGACTAGCTTGAAATCTACAATGACCTGGCTTAGCATCTTTGGCAAGTCACTTTCTCTCTCCAGATTTTGATGTTCCCATCTGTACCATGAGGGGGTGGCGTTGGGGGCCCTGAAGCATTTCTAGCTTGGGCAAACTCTGGATTCTAAGTGGAGTGGACAGACATCTACCAAAGTGCCCGGTACTTAGGAGGCTTTCAATAAATCTTGCTTGAATGCATTAATGAAAACATGAATGGAGGATACCTCCTCTCTCCCCTGGGTACACAAGGTTTGGGGGCCCCAATCTGTGCTAGCAGGGGAGGCAGGAAGCAGCTGTTTACCTTTGAGGGAGCGGCTGGGTGATGTGCTTGTGCAAACAGCCATTTACCCAGGTGTCAAGAGGAGGGACAGAGAGAGAACACACATTTATTCCTTTCCTCGTGGTAATGATCCAGAAACCCCAACCTGCCTCTCTGCATTTTTCCAGGCAGTGCTGGAGTGGGGGCCTGTTGTTTTCTGACCAGGCTTGGGGCCAAGCAAGACTCCCTCCCTCGTTATTCCCACTTGTACTCCAAAGTCACTCCCTTCCCAGTAACTGTCAGGGGTAAATATCAGCACCCAAAGTTATCTTATTATTGGACGTTGTTTTCTGCTTGCTGTCTGTATCCTCTCACTGGAATAGAAACACCTTAAGAGTAGGTCATTTGTCTTGTTCACTGCCCTATCTCCATAGCTGGAGGGGTGTCTTGGACATGGTGGGCCTTCTCAATAAGTGGATGTTGACTGACTGATGGACAGGTGAGCTGTGCCCCAAGCCTGGTCTGGTGACATCACCAGCCTGGAATTACCACCATTAACGTCACCTCGTTGGGTACGTCAGCATCCTTGAGTCAATCATGGCAGTCATTCTCATAGTGTCTGTCTTACCTCCTACTTGTTCTTAGTGTATTTCTCTAATTGAGGTCTCCTCTGTAATTTAAATAAATGTATCTAAACTCTACATTGTATGCCATGACTATAAATGGAAACCAATATCACTTCCCATAAGGAGAAAGTAATCATAAATATGAGGACAGTGGTCATAAACCTTAGTGCCAAGGGGATGGCGAATGGAACACTATTTCAACGTGTTTCATCCTTTGTAAAACTAGGCATTGTATTGTATGCATTTACCAACCTTATTTTGATACAGGGTCCATAGGCTTCATCAAACCTTGTAAGGAGTTTATGTCCTCTTCCTTAAGAGCCATGGAGAAGACATACCAAGGTGCAGTCTGCCAATGGTCCAAGTTTGAGGTCTTTCCTTTTCTAAAAAGGAAAATCCAGTCATGGTAGGATAGTGTGAAAGACATGTTAGCACTGAGCTGAGACCCTCCATGATGTAAGAACGACTAAAAGAAGACAGAAAGGGAAAGGGCTTTTTAGGTGTAATTTGGTGTCTGGGTGCCACATTAAGTCATCTTAGTTTCCTTGGGTGAAGCTAGGGTCTTCAGAAATATCAATTAAATTGCACAAAATTATTTAGGTTTAAATTTAATTGCACAGAAATCATTTAGGGTTAAATTCCAAACCCATTATTTTGGATTAATTTATCAGTTCATATCACTAAATATTTGTTGTATGACTATGACTATTATTGACAAAGCTGTGCAATAAGTTCACGTACTAAAGAGCTTCTGAGTAATTGGCGAAAAATGGCTATGTAATCATGATATCAATATATATATATATATGATAAAATTTAATTTCTCCCATGGTAGGTGAATCCCAAGATGCCATAAGATTGATGAGAATGTCCAGTGTCGGATGGCGGGGCTGAGAAAGGATTCCTAAACTTTGAGCCAAATCCTAAAGGATAGGCCCTCTGTCTATTATTCAAAATTGCCTGGTCATGAGAACTCTCCCTGGGACTTGTTAAAATAAAGATTCCTGGACTCTATTTCAGACCAGCTAGACCAGAATCTCCAGTAGAAGGACCCGGAAATCTTAAAAAAAAAAAAAAAAAAAAAAGTACCCCAGGTGATTCTTATCATTAGACAAATTTGGAAGCCAATGTGCTACCTAAGTCAGTGGCTTGCAAAGTTGCCTGTGCATTTGTAGCCTGTCAATATATAGATACTGGGCTTATCTAATCAGATTCTCTGATTACAATGGCATGGCCATTTTAAGATGCTCCTAAGATAACTTTTGTGCTCACCATATCTTGAGAATCACTGAGCCTGGTTGGAGATGGGTGGTGTAGAGGTTAGGGTGTGGATAATGAATATCCCAGGCAGAGGGAAGAGCGTAAATAAATACTACCTGGTGTAGTATTTGGGAATCTACAAGTACCAGAGCACAAAGAGAGATCACAGTAAGAGATGCCGTGGCAAGGAACTTGGAATTTCTCCTATAGGTCAGCGCTTCTCACTGATAGATGTGTGTATGTGGTTGGAGATGCACCCATCAGAATCACCTTTAGAACCTGATAAGATGAAGTGTTAGAAGCAGAAGTCTATGAAGTAAGAAGAGCACTAGGATATTTTGTTCTGGTAACTCCTCTAGCTTTAGAGTGAATTTTAAAAATTATTGAAAAAGGTGCGTGGCTGGCTCAGTTGGTAAAGCATGTGACTCTTGATCTCAGGGTTACACGTTTGAGCCTCATATTGGGTATAGAAACAACTTAAAAATAAAAAATTCTTGAAGTATAGCATGCTTGCAGAAAAATGCAAGAATATAAATTTAAAGCTTGACGAATTAACACAAAGTCAATACCCAACCACCAGCCAGATGACAAGGTAGAATGCTACCATCAACTCAGATGCTCCACTTGTTTTCCCTTCCAGTTGTTACCCTTGCTTTATCCCCGAAGTTAACCACTGTTCTCACGTCTAACATCGTAGGTCAGTTTTCTTTATTTTTTGAGCTTAATATAAATGGAATCATGCAGTATAAACTTCTTTGGGTCTGGATTTTTCCATTCCACATCATGTTTGTGAAACTTGTCTGTGATGTTACACGTAGAAGTACTTTATATTTTCATTTTTGTATAGTATTTCAATTTACAAATATACAATACTTTGTCTATTCCATTGTTTCCAAATGCTGGCAATTGTAAATAATGCTACTATGGACATTCTTGGATATAATCTTTGGTGTACGTATGTGTTCATTTCTGGTGGGAATATGTCTCTGAGTGGTATTCCTGGATCATAGGGCATGGGCATATCCAATTCTCTATGCACTGTCAATGAGTTTTTAAAGTGTTTTTTTTTACCAGTTGACAATTCTACCAGCAGTGTGAGAGTTGTGCTTGCTCCATATCCTCACCTCACTTGGCATTAACAGTCTTTCTTATTCTTTCTTTCAGCTATTCTGCTAAAATACAGTGGTAGATACTTGTAGCTTTACTGTGCATTTCCCCAGTGACTAATAAACTTAAACACTTTTCTATGTGTTTATTGGCCATTTGGGTACCCACTTTGTGAAGTTCCTGTTTAAATTGTTAGCCCATTTTCTATTATTTTTCTTATCTATTTGTAGGAATTTATATATATTCTGGATATGACTTTTTTAGCATTTCTAGTTCATTTTTCACTCTGTGATTTGCTTTCCCACTCTCGTAAGGATGTCTTCTAATGAAGATCAATTTCTTCATTTTAATGAAGTCTAAAGTATCAATGTTTTCTTTTATGTGTTTATTTATGTCATGTTAAGAAAGCCTACCCCCAAGACACAAGACATGTCCTACATTATATTCTGAAAACTTAACAAATTTTTTTTAATATTTATTTATGGGGGGGGGGGGAGAGAATGAATGGGGGAAGAGCAGAGATAGAGTGAGACACAGAATCCAAAGCAGGCTCCAGGCTCTGAGCTGTCAGCACAGAGCCTGACATGGGGCTTGAATTCATGGATCTTGAGATCATGACCTGAGCCAAAGTTGGACGCTTAACCAACTGAGCCACCTAGGAGCCCCAGCGAGTCTATTTTTTAAGGTATTGATCATGGATATTTTAAAACCCAAGTCTCATAAGTTCAGTATCTGGACACCCCTTAAGTGTTCCTCTTTCAATTATTTTTTTAATCATGTAGTTTTGTCTCCTAAGATGGCTGCTAGTTTAGAATTAGATGCTAGATATCATAAGTTGACCTTTGAACAATGGAGGGGTCGGGGTGCCAACCCCATGCAGTCAAAACTCCATGTATAACTTTGACTCTCCCAAATGTAACTACTAAACAGCCTACTACTGACCAGGGGCATTACCAATAACATAAAGTCAATCAATGCATATTTTTATGTTATATATACTGTATACTATATTCTTACAATAAAGTAAGCTACAGAAAAGAAAATGTTATTAAGAAAATACATTTACATTGTACTGTATTTATTGAAAAAAATCCACAGATAAGTGGATCCATATAGTTCAAACCTTTGTTGTTCAAGGGTCAACTGTGTATATATAAAATTAAGATCACTTGAGACTCTGGGTAACTTTATTCTCTTACAAAGAAGATTTGCTTTTACCTCTAGTAATCAGGGTAGAGACAAATCACCTAATCCTATCAGAGATTGAGTTTATTCAAAACTGGACTTCAAAGAAAATTCTACCTCTTCAAACAAAACAAAACAAAACTGGACTTCATTCTTTGTGAGGGTTGGTTTATTCTGATTCACTGCCATTTCTTTACTGGGCTCTAAATTCCCATTTTCCCCCTTAGTCTGGTAAGACTGCCAGAAGCATTGCTCAGCTTCTGTCCTCAGCCACTGCTTGTGAACCAGATAATAGTCTTTGGGGGAAATAGGATGAATGTTGAGCTCACTGTTTGGTATTTGCCTTTTCTCAAGAATCTTAGCCCCTTAAGTCCTCGTAGTCTTGGTAGCCCTTTCATACCTTCAAACCTAATCAAATATTTTGTCTGGCTTTTCTAGTTGTCCTTGGCTGATGAATTGGTATACAGCAAACAGGTCTACCATTACAAGCCCTAAGATATGTGGTTACATAGGAAAATAAATTTAAGAAGAATACATATGTGGAGTGCCTAGGTGGCTCAGTCAGATAAGCATCCAACTCTTGATTTCAGTTCAGGTCATGATCTCACAGTTCATGGGATCAAGCCCTGCATCAGGCTCCATGCTGACAGTGTGGAGTCCACTTGGGATTCTCTCTCTTCTTCTCTCTCTGCCCTTCCTTTGCTCATGCTGTCTCTCTCACTCTCAACATAAATAAACATTAAAAAAAAAAAAAGAAGAATATGTAGGTGATCCTATATTCATTAAAATAAAAATATTGATAAGTTGTTAGAACAGAATGCATAGGAATATCATCTGAAAAAGGAGTAGTCACCTATTTACATTGGTTACATATTATGCAGTATTTCATTTTCTATACTACATATATTTATAATGATTGGACTTCAGTTTTCAGTGGGATATATTCATATATAAGAGGAAAATAATAAGGTCTTTTCAAAAAATTAAAGAAATAGAAATGGCATAATAGATAAAATAGCTGGAAAGTGAGCTTGTCTTTATGTTTGTTTCCTAATTTAGGAAAGCTGGGCTTACAGAATATCCACCTATATATAGAAAGAGCATGGTTAGACTTATGCTGTATTTTACCAACTTTCCCCTTGGTAAGCTTCATTATGGAGGGGCTTTTTAGTTAAGGGATTTTCCAGGTTGATGAGTTACCTGTGGGAACCTGACATTACTTACTGGGCCTTGTTATCCATTTGATCTGCAAATAAAAGGGAGACCAAAATTATAGAAGCCCTCCAACTTTAGGAAAACATTTACTTAACCAAACTAACTTTAGCACATAACTAATTAAAAAGGAATTTCTTCTTGGGAAGAGAAGATACACACTTACAGAGTGCTACAATTTATAAAAGGACTCAATTTGAAAACTCCATCCCATTGTTTTGCCAGCAAATACTGGACTCCAAATTTGGGAGTTAATACTAAGCTGAGCTAATTTTCGTCCTATTCATTCTACCCACGTTTCCAGTCTTTCATGATCATTTTGAGTCTGAATTTTGTCTCCAACTATATGAAACGACACTTCCATCATTTTATCAGTTGAAAGTTCAGTAGGCAGGCCTCCATGTCCTAATCTAAGTTATTTATTAAAATTTTGGGAAAAAAAATCGGAATCAAGGGTGGAATAAAGTAAGAGTTTACTAAAGGCTTCTCTGCAGGTTGTCGATAATAAATCAACACCCCTTGGGCATGATTGTTCCATCTACTTCAAATCCACCTGATACAGTATAAAGTTATCCATATTTCCTTCATTCCACTAGGACTGCCAGTTATTTCATTCCCATTCGAATCCTCTCCTTGGTGAACTAACTTAGTCACAGCCCCTAAGAGCCAGCCCTTATGTACCTGGCCACATTAGATTGGACTAAGGGTGAACTGAGCCAAACAAATTTTCTATCTCAAGAGCTTGGTAAAGACTTGATAAGGGTGTAGATCTTAAAAGTTCTCATCATGCAAAAAAACATTAACTACATGAGGGGATGGATGGCAAGTAAACCTATTGTGGTAACCATTCTGCAATATACACATAGATCAAGTGATTATATTGTACGCCTTCCACAACTTATACAATGTTGTATGCCAATTACATCTAAATAAAACTGGGAGAAAATGAAGAGAGAAATAAGACCTGAAGTCTGAGTCTGCTGGCTGTAGGGAGCTAAACAGGAGGGTCATGTGATTTAGGGGCTGGGGCCACCATCACAGGGTTACCATGATGGGCCATGTATAAACAGAAGAGTAGGGGCTGATCTGTAGGGAGAAAGAAAGAACCAAAACATACATGCTGAGAGAAACAGAAATTTGAAACCAGAAAGAAGGAAAAAGATGAAGAGAGTAGCTGTCTGTTGGCTTCCCCGTTCCCATGAGGTGTCTAACTTTATAACCTGTACTTTGATTCTGTGAGTTTTTCTGTAGTTTTAAAATTAACTCCTTTTTTGGCTTGAGTGAGTGTTGCAACTTTGTTCCCTCCAAAAGTCATATGCCGAAGCCCTAACCCTCAGTACCTCACAATATGACTGTGTTTGGAGACAGGGCCTTTTAACAGGCATTGAAGTTTAAAATGAGGCATTGGGGGTGGGTCCTAACCCAATCTGACTGATGTCCTTCAGAAAAGACATTAGGCTGGAGAGAGAGACCAAGGACGAATGAGGCCACCAGAGAGTGGTCATCTGCAAGCCAAAGAAGGAGGTCTTGGGGAAACAAAACCTGCCAGCACCCTGATCTGGGGCTTCTACCTTCCAGAACTGTGAGAAAATACATTTCTGGTGTTTAAGCACCCTGCCTGTGATATACTTATTGCATGGAAGTCCTGGGGAACCACTACAGCAAGTTCAAGTGAGTTTCAGGGCTTTTAATTGTATGAACAGAAGACTTAGACTTAATTGGATCCAAGGATAAGAATATGTATTATTTCCCATCACTAGAAACCAGGAGGAAAAGAGCCCCGGGGTTGGTTACTTCAGAGATTCATGACATTGTCAAGGATCTATGTTCTTTGCATGTTTCCGCTTCACCATTCTCACGTCGGTATGTCAGCTCTGACCTGAGGCTGGATCCCTCATGTTGACAAGATAGATGCAACATTGCCAGACATGATATTGCCTAGAAGAAAAAATTATTATGTCTTTTTGAATGTTTGTTTTTAACAGCAAGGAAACCTTTCTCAGAAGCCCTGCTACACTCTTGTTTATGTCTCATGGGCCCCAAAAGCATAACAACCAATGAAAATGGGTCTGTCATGATAGCATCCATCCTGAATGAATATGGCCCCATGGAGGATGGTGGGACCTACATAAAATGGAGGTAGGGTTGCACAAGGAGAAGGGAGAATGAATTTGGAGTAGGTAACCAACAATGTCTTCCAGGTTTCTTTTACCAAGATTTCCTAGACAGCAATTATATGCACAAGATTATCACGGAAAATTTTGACAGATGTGTGGCTGAAAGAGAGATCCTTTTTTTAATGTCGCTCAAATGACTAAAGGTCTCATGTCACATGGCTTAAATTAGAGATATAAGGCAGTAAAATCATAGACATCCAGGTCAGATTATGGGGACCTTGAATGTTAGGGGGAGGGAAGAATATGAAGTTGAAAAATATATAGTAAAATCTTAATCTAATAGGAGGCAAAGATATTTCAGGAAGATTGATCCACCACTGATTTCAGAAAACAATTCACAGGTAGATTAACTAAACAGCATACAGAGACCAGACTCCATTTTGGATTCATTCACTTTCCTTCCACCAATGTCTACTGAGCCTATGCCATGTGGCAGGCCCTATACTCAGCCACAGAAATCAGGAAATGAGCAAGACAGACATGGTGCCTTTCCTTGTGTGCCATTTCAAGTGAGGGGGAACTGAATTGACCAGGGTGGGCTAGGCTGTAGTAACTGGGAAACGCTGCTATCTCATGGCTCAACACCATGGAGATATATCTTTGCTCATGTACATTCTGAGGCTTGAATGGCCCTCCTCTGTCTTCTACCTGTGGCATCTGGACTGCCTGGCCACCAAGCACACCACAGTAGGGCAAGAGAGGTGCATGGAGAAGATGTAGGAAGAGTACCAGCTTTTAGTTGTCTCAGCCTTGAAGAGACACACATGTCTGCTGGGGGTCCACTGCCCAGAACTGGCCATGTGACCGCTCACCTACTGGCAGGACAGGTTGGGGAATCCATGGCGGAGGCTGGGGAGCAGCACGTGGACATTTAGTACACAGCAACTGTCTCTGCCACAGGATTTTATAATAAATACCTCAGGTAAAGGCTTGTTTCTTCTTCATCTGCTTATGAAGTTGTACTAAACAAGGGGTGGTTATAGAAACATCATTTTAATGACAACTTCTGCTTGAGGAGAAAAAGATTCCTATTAACCTCGCTCTCAGACAGTGGGTATTAGGAAGAGACGGGGAGTAACAGGTCAGTAGTAAAGCAAGGTGACACTTTTATTTCTTTGCCCTGCAGTGATGCAGTGGAAAGAAGAGACCTCAATTTGCATCTCCGCTCCTATGTGCCTCTTTTGTGTCCTTAAGCAAGTCATTTAACCCCTGTTTGCCCACTTCTTCAACTAAAAAAGAAGGGGAATTACAATCTCCCTCAGAGAGATGTCATGAGGATTAAAATTTAAAAAATATACATATGCAAATGCAAATGTCTACATTGTGCTTCAACAGGCACAGGGTATAAACTCGTAAAATGTGAATGAATCTGCTGTAGATGAGTTAAAGCAAACTTGAGATCAGAGCACGCAGCCATGTTTTCCATGTCATTCTCCCTCAAATCTAACTTGGCTGCCTGGCCCTCAAGACTCCATGGTGCTTCCGGTCTCCTGCCATCTGTTCCCTGGGCAACTTCCCGGCATCTCATCTCACCAACCCCTTCTCTTCCACACTCACTCGCTGCTCCCGCTGAACAATTTTACTAGTTTTCAGACTTTTGCTAAGTCTCTCAAAAATACCCAACACAATGACAACAAAACCTCTTCCCGTGTCACTGACCGCCTTATTGGAAAATACAGGCCATTCCCCGCCAGGGGGATCATCCTTTCTGTCCCATTGGCATCAGGCTTGGCCATCTCACTGGCTTTGACCAGTGTCGCGGGTGGGAGCGATGCGAGCAGACGCTTGGGAACACCACAGCATGCTTTCACGATCTCTTTTGCCTCTGCCACAAGACAGCCTCGGTCCTGAGATGAAAGTGTGGAGCAGGGCGGCAGCTGGCTCTTGGTAGGCAGAAATGTGGGCGACCAACAGCCCTTTGTGCTGGTAGCCCACTAAGGTATTAGGGGGTGTTTGTTACAGTAGCATAATCAGTCCAAGAAGTGGCCAATATGACCTCATATCCCCACCACCCATATGACCTCTTCTCTTTCGTTAACTGTGTTGGAAACCTCTCTTCCCCTAGGGCACTTTTTCATCCCCCTTGCCTCCCCTAAATGCTTTTTACTTTGAAATGTCTTCACTAGGAAGCTTCCCCTGATCATCCTGATCGTAAATGATCTCTCCTTTCTCTACGCAACATCCTAACATGTGATCTGGGATACCTGTAAATAAATGTTTACTTCCTGACTCCATCAAGGAAGGAATGCTTCTCCCATGACATGAGGAGAAAATTTCATTATTATAATACTTTCCCCGTGTCTTAAAATCTTCAGGGTAGACATCGATCACGCTTTTTCTTTTTACATTTCTGGAACCCTAGCGCCACATACTTACAAACGTAGAGGAGGAATCTGTTGAACAATAACTGACAGGAGTTTCAGTTTTGGGTAGGATGGAGGGATCACAGGCTGAAAGCAGCTATAATACTTGGGACTTCAAGCACAACAGTGGAAACTCGTTTGGTGGTGTTTCCAGATTACGAGAGCTTAATCTTTCAGGGCAACAATAGCTGACAAGTGGCTTCGGACTGCAGAATGGGTTTCTTTAGACCAATTAAATGCAAAAACTGCTTTCTCTGGGCCTGAGAATTGGCCATTCCCAGAGATGTTAACCAGAAGGTTGGACCTTTAATGGTCATAATTTTGTTGTTGTGTGGGTATGTGAATGACCAACAAGACTTTGTAGTAATCCCTCCAGATTTCTGGCTGCAGCATCCCCAGTGAAAGGTGGGGAGGGACACATGATGAAAGACCCCAGGGGATCAGAAGGAAAAGAAAAGGTGAGGAGAGCTGGCCAGTCCTGGTCAGGGTAGTGTTTGCATGGCAGTCTGCATACCTCGTGACACTGGCTTCATTTTCCAGCGCAAAAGGTATTTTTTGAAGAACAGTAGAGAGTCCTTCTTGAGCAACCAGTCACGTATTCCTGGGGAAAAAGAAAAGAGTTGAAGACATGGTGGCACTGGACAGGTGGGACAACAAATGAACAACCTGAGGAGAAAAAAGCCAGTTACCTGTAGATTTTAATTTCAGGACGAGAAGGATCCAGGACACTCATGGAATGTGTTGTGGATGAAGGAAGGAGGAATCCCAAAGGGGAAAAGGAAGGCGGTAGGTGGTAGCAGAGGCCAGCCTTAGGACCAGCCACGCAAGTTATGAGGGTGTACCTCGTTACTAGTAATTCTACCTGAAGATGTTTCAGTCCGCCACCATCATGGTTTTCATGTCCTGCCCGCCCTGGGTTTCTGGACTGTGTGGGCTGAGGTGAGCTGGGGGACCGGAGGGGGAATGAGAGTCCGACTTTCAGTGCACAACTCAGGTCATGATCCCAGGGGCATGGAATTGAGCCGCGCGTGGAGCTGCGCATCGAGCCCTGCATCGGGCTCCTTGCCGAGAGTAGAGCCTGCTTGAGATTCTTTCTCTTTCTCCCTCTGCCCCTCTCCCCTGCTCTCTGTCTCTCTCTTGAATACATAAATTACTTTTTTAAAAAGGCATTTTTGGGGGGCACCTGGGTGGCTCAGTCGGTTGAACGTCCGACTTCGGCCCAGGTCATGATCTCACATTTCGTGAGTTCCAGCCCTGCGTCGGGCTCTGTGCTGACAGCTCGGAGCCTGGAGCCTGCTTCGGATTCTGTGTCTCCCTCTCTCTCTGCCCCTCCCCCACTCTCCCTTCGTCTCACTCTCTCAAAAATAAATAAATGTAAAAAAAAAAAAGGCATTTTTCAATTCCCAAAGCTCTAGTTCAAAATTTTAAATATTTTCCTTTTCTTCAACAAGTTGTTGACACAGGACACACTGAGTAGATAAAACTAAACGATTTTACAGCTGGCTTTAAAAAGACAAGCTCTTTTGCTAACTAGCCTTACTTCTTTAAACATGCTTTTAAAAAAAAAGTGCAAATCCTCTGACCTAAGTTGTAAAACATTTAATATTTTGGATATGCGGCTTTAATGACCATCTAAAAGTCAGGCCGGCTGGACAATGGGGAGCTGCTGGAGTATTATTCATCCTTCACAAAGCCATGAGGTGGCTCTTTCTCCTGGGTCAAGAGGTCAAGCTCCACAGCATTAATTTCGCTGAGTTTCTTTGTTATAAATAACAAACAAGGTCATTTATTTTCATTTTCTTGTTTCTAATTGCATGCATGTACTCCCAAGGATGAACTCCATAAACAGGTGGTGGGAATGCTGGGGAGAAAGCTCGAAACTGTTCCAGAAAAGAGGGCATGTCCCACTCTGGCGAAACAGTTTGATGAGTTAGAGATTTCGTCACTGCAGGATATGCACCTGTGCTATTACTCGAAAAGCAAACACTCATCTGTTTGGCACGCACAGATCTATGTAAATTAGGGGAGATTATTTTGCTGCTAGTCCTTGGCTGTTTTGTGATCAAATGCAATTGTTTCTCATTTCTTAAGAAACAGAGTCTCTATTAGACTCCGTTCTCCCCCCAGTTATTTTGACCATTTCATTCTTTTCTGAGGTTATTAATAATAACATGCCCTATGAATTAGGCCTAGAAACAAGGGGTGCCTGTCAAAGAAAGGATGTCATCAGAGGCTCCAACTATGAGCAATACGTATCAGTGACGGTATACAGACCTGTCATGAAAAGGTTTAATTAATATCTGCTTAATAATTTTCTCTCCTTAATGCTTCTTTAGCTGCCCCTTGGTGAAGAATAAAAAATGGACACCCCCACCCCCCACCCATCCCTAAGAGAGTCCTGACCCTCAGCTCTCATTGTTTGGCAGTGGTTTTTGTGGGCAACACTGCAGGGCCCCTCCTGCTGGGAAAACTCTGAGCTTCCTGATTTTTCACTCCTGTAAAAACCTCCTCCCCCATCACTACCTTTGTCTCTTTGGGGGAAAAAAAAAGGGTTTTCACTTGAGCAAAATAAAAACTACCCCGTATTTGTTTCTGGAGTGTAATTATAAACTTCATTGTACATTCTTCCTGGCTTTGATGCTTATCTTGAAGAGTTCAGTGAAAATAAATTGTTTTTATGAAAGCAGAGAAACCATTTGATAAACACGCTGTCTCTGAAAATTGTTCCTGCAAAAGAGGTCATTCTTTCGCTTCAAAAGAAATAGAACATATTTCAGAAAACAGGCAGGACAACAGTTTAGGATTTCTGTGAATACAGGATATTTTTTTTTAAGGCAGGGTGTAAACACACTGAAAATTACACACCTCCTGATTGTGTAGAGTGTATTGGGTTTTTAAAATAGCTTTATTGAAGAGCTACTTAGGTCACAAGCAAATACTTGCTGCATTTCACGTTTCTGGGAATGAATTCTCAGCTCAGTACTTTTTTGCTACCAGGGGTTTGGGGGGGTGAGCATTCCATAATTACTATGTATCTGTCAAAACCTATGGGTGTATCTATTCTTAGTAAAAGTAATAGTCAACTGAGAAAATGATTGGTTTTTCTAAAGTGGTTCTTATGCCTGGTAGTACAGAGACCAATATGGCCAAACTTGGTTGTAGTAATGTGAGTAGCAACCTCATGCATGCATATATATATATATATATATATATATATAGATAGAGAGAGAGAGAGAGAGAGAGAGAGAGAGAGTTTCTCAATTTGCTCATTTCTGTATTTCTTGACCTAAGTAAAAATATCAAAATAGTTCTTATTTCCAGACCTGAAAAGTTTGGATTCACTGAAAACTGAAGCTAACAATGACAATGCATGGGGATTCCACCCGCCCCACTATAGTTCCTGTGTGTAACTCTCTCCTGGTAATTAGTTTTAGAGCCTGCCCTGGAGATGCGTATTGAGGGTCCAATGCTTCCTCTATACCATGTGCACATTCTCTGTTATGAAAGCCTTGGTAGGTCTTGACTTGATTTTATCTGCAGGTGATTTAAAATATGAATGTAAGTGTTGATTCTCTGACATGAAACTCCAAATTTCATGGAGATGAGTTATACAGATACTAAGAATCCATGCTGGATAGAAATGCTATGCTTTATGACATGAAGCCAGATTCAGACATAAAACCAAATATAAAATGTTTTACCAATATGATACATTAGCTGTTACTATGGGAATAGGATGAGAAGAAACTCGAGTAGTTCTGGCCTTGTTAATTTCCATTTGGAGCTGCTGTTAATTTGGCTACATTACATATTGCAAACAAGGATCATAATATTTGGATAGGGCTTTTCATGACCAAAACTCAAGAAAATTACACTGTATATAATGTTTAGTGGTATCCTCACCTCATCTGGGCAAACAATTCACAGAGAGGTTAAATTACTGTTCACAGATTCCGAAAAGCTGGCGTCTCAGTAAGTAAAGATCTTTGGGTATAAAGTTCAGCAGGTTTAATGCAGTCCTCATGGGAACTTTCTTAATGTGGAGACAGATAAAGTAGAGAAATAAAGTTTTTGAGTTCTGTCAAGATGTAAGATAGTTTTCTCATCATGCTCTCTCTGCTTTCATAAAAACAATCTATTTCCACCGAATTCTTCAAGATAAGCTTGTTTATCCTCCTCACCCCGCCCCCATTTTTTAAAAGAGATTCTTGGACGATACCTACTGTTCAATTGGAAACATCAAGCTAATAAGACTGACAGTTTTGACCCAAATCATACAGAAACCCGACAGGGATTTTCTTATGCCCAGAAGTTGAATTTTGGCTGTATAACTGATGCTTGTCCTGCCCTCCTAAATCAGTAACTGTTAGCACTGTTCAGCATAAATTCAAAGCATGTTTAAGATACGTTCTTGGAGAAGTTTCTTCAAACTCAAGGCTAACCTAGTACAAAGGAAACCTTTGTGGCATTTCAGAAACAAATGCTGACAGACTGAAAAAGGTGACACCCTTAAGAATGACAAATAGCATGGCAGTCACAATGGCATTAACGTTTTTAAAAGCCTCATTCTAACGTTTTTAATGGATGCGTTTCAAATCCACTGGAACCCTTAAAATTAGATGGTATTCTGAATGCAATGGAGAGTTCACTCAGATGGGCTCTAAGTGAAACAACATATAATTCTAGTTGTGTTGCGTACAAGAGGTCCAAAACAGCAGGGCGCAGAAGCCCCCCCACCCTCCCGCACCCTCAGGTAGTGTGTTCTTATTCACGTGATAGGTCTTGGGTTCCCTCTTCCCGAATCTTCCCTTAACCTGGTTCCCTGGGAATGCTTTTCCACTATTCAAACATCTTCCCCCCCTTTCCCTTTCTCCCTCTCTCCCTTCTTTCCCTTCTCCTTCTCACTTTCCTTGCTTAAATGGATATTAATTTATTGCAAACCACCTAAGCACCAAGCAAGGTCCAAGGGGCTGGGGATACAGCAGTGATCCAGCTCCGGCTCCGCAGAGGCATGTCCTACACCCACCCTTGAGCTTTCTTTTACAAATAACCAAGAAGGCGCAGAGCCTGGCATCCCTCCCACTGTATGTGAATTTATCAGATTGCTTCTCTCCATAGCAGTGGTCGTTGTGACAGGACAGGATCTCCAGGCCAGGTGAGTGGATGGGACAGGGCGTGTGTACATGTGTGCATATGGAAATGTGCGTGTGCATGTGGAGTGTGATGGGTCCAAATCATAGCCTCCTTTGATTTCCACGTGCGTCATCCGGGGATCCTCTCTCTCATTCACAAGTGCCTAAAACAGTGCCCGGCACAGAGTAGGCAAGCAAAATATAGCTGCTGAGTGTCTAGAGACTGTGGGCAAAACCTTGAGGTCGGCAGCAAAACCTTGAGGTCGGCAGCCGTCCCGAATGACCTGTTTCTGTGCTAGCGATATTTTTCATTCTAAATGCCTCAACATACATATCTTCAGACTCCTCAGTTTCTCCGCCCCCCCTCCCCCCCCCCCGCCACTCTTTAATAGAGATCTACACTCGGAAATCAGCTACCTAAATCATCATCATAATAAAATAGTGACTGATGAATATTGTTTCCTTCTCCAAGGCATTTGCATCTTAACAGGGAGGGGGATTTTATGAGGAAAGCCAAGGGCCAAGAGGTGGTATTGGATATGACCCAGCATTCCCAACTCCTGGGAGCCTCCTGGGAGAAGGTTCTCGCTTCACTTTGTAGTGTGTACAGCTCAGGGCTCCATGCAATTCATCAGCCCACATGCAATTCCCACTCTGGCAGCTAGTGGGGTTTCCACTGTGAATATTTGTATTCTTGATGCTCAAGGTCTGATTACAACTTCAGGTTTAGTCTCTGTGTAACTTTGATTATACTTTCCTTCATCCTGTGTAATCAAGCTCAGATTGCTCCAGAGGCACAACAGAACGGGCACAAGGTGAGAAATGGGAGCGTGCAAAGAAACACTCGGCTTCCTAGCCTTTGGGGCTCCTGTTAACAACTACCTGGGAGAAAATAATTTCTTTTTTGGTACCTCAGATCAGCAAGCTGCTCCTCTCCTGCGGCCAGATGCTGCACTATCCGCCATTGTTAAATACTAATAGTGAAACTTAAAAGATGTTCTCTTGCGAGACAACAGGTGGCCACTGCAACCTCCCGCTCTGATTGGTGGAAAGGCCACAGGCGCCCAGTGGCCCAGAGAAAGGGCCTCCACTTCTGCGTTTCAAGAACCTGCTCAATGGGGTGTTGTCCTGATAATATCTCCGCTCGCTGCCAATTTGTGCAACCCGCTGGGCCATTAGGGAGCGCCGCTGGGTTGTCAACGTTAAATGGAGACCCGGGAGAGAGGACCTAAGCTTTTTCGAGAGGGGGGGGAATTGGAGTCAACCCAGGGACAATGTGAGCGGTTGTTCCTCTCCTGAATACACACCGCTCTCACGGGCAGTATCCAAACACACGTTTCAGCTAAGAGCAAATACACAAACTTTCACCTAATTGACGTTTATTTTTCCTGCTTGGTTCCAGAAAGATAATATTGGGTGAAGGTACATATACAGGTGTCACCAGGCCGGAGTGCCTGCTTTGGAGAACAGAAGAAATGAAAAGCAACCCATCTGATGTTTGAAAAAAAGTTCAGGCCCTGGTCCGGCCAAGTGTGCTCAGGGGAGGAAAGTGTTAGCGAGTGTCCGCTAAAATATTTGAAAATTTCTCCCTTCCGGTTGCAGCAGCAACTAGATAACCAAATTGGGGGGGGGGGGTGGTGGCACATCTCACCGCCTCTCCCTAACATTCTCATCTAGCAATAAAGTCACTTCCCTTCGCCAAGGCTGAGGGCCAAACTCTCAAATTAACCCAAAGCAGTAAAGGGGGGTGGGGGGATAGGAAGGAGGGAGGGAGAGGGAGAGACAGATAGCTTAAAGGAAGAGAAAGAAAGAAAGAGGAGGTGGGTGAGTGCAGTCTGAGGAAGTTAATCACCCAGAACCTTTTAGGAAAATGGGGACATTTTCTCTCCGAGAGCAGTGAATGATCCGCCTAGATCCAGTTACTCAAATGCCTTTCGAATACAAACAAGAGCAAAGGAAATACGAAGAGAACCGACACGAGGCTTAACCCGGGAAGCTTCAAGTCTGCCTACCTGTGAAAGGTCAGGCCCCAACACCCCTTCTGGAAAATACCACAGGTGTACATGGATGGGGTCCCGGCTCCCGGCTCCCAGGAGGCCCTCCTGCAGGTTAGCTGCCAGGATAGGTGCCTCCAAGCAGAGGACATTCGTGCGGGAAGAAGAGTAGGGTAGACGGGACGGAGGACCCGCACCACGAGGGACTAATCGGGGGGGCCGAGGGAAGGAAGCCCATGGAACGAGGGGTGGCAAGGGAGCGGACGGCTTGGGGATGCCGGTGGCAGGAGCCGGGGGCCGAGGGAAGCGGGGCTCGGAGAGGGGGTTGGGAGGGCCACACCGCGCCCCGCGGGCTGGCGGCGGGCCGGCCGAAGCGGCGGAGGAGAGGAGGGGAGCGAGGAGCGCTCCGAGGCATCGGGGACAAAGAGGACCGGAGAGGGAAGGGGGGCGAGGTGGGGAGAAGAGGGGCCCCGGGGAGGGGGAGGCCGCGGCGCGCGCGACGGGCACCGCCGGAGCTGCGCGAGGCGCGGGGCGAGCCGCGAGGGGCCGCGCGGGGCAGGGGCCGCGGCGGGGCGGGGTCGGCGCGCCCGGGGGCGGTCCGGGCCGAGGAGCGCACCGGCGGGGCGGGCGGCGCGCCAGCTGCCCGCGGTGGGAGGGGCGGAGCGGCGGCGGCGCGGGGAGGGGACCGGCGGCGAAGGCAGGAGGGGGAGAAGGAGGGGAGGGGCCGGGCCCCTTGTCTCCGCGGCTCCTCTCCTCAGTCCGCCCGGGGAGGAGGAGGAGGAGCGGGGCCAGCGCCGCCGCCGCCGCCGTCCCAGCCTCGCCCCGCGCACCTGAACTCGCCGCGCCGCCCGGGCCCCCGCGCCGCGCCCCGGGCGCCCGGCCCGCGCGCAGCGCTGCCTCGGTGCCCCGGCGGGGCGCGTCCCCCGGGCCGCCTCCCGCTCTCCCGCGGCTCGCGTGGCCGCGCCTTTGTGTGCGGCGGCCGCGGCTCCCGGGCTCCTCGGGCTCCGGTCGCGGCGCCCCTCCGGCCCCGAGCCCCGCGCGCCGCCCCCGGGCAACCCCGGCCGGGCGCCCCCGACGGTGGATCTAGCGGCTTCGAGGAGGCGGGCACCGGCCCCGGCGAGCCCTAGCCCCGGCCCCTGGCCCCGGGCCCGGCTCCGGCATGGATGTGAGATTCTACCCCGCGGCGGCCGGGGACCCCGCCGGCCTGGACTTCGCGCAGTGTCTGGGGTACTACGGCTACAGCAAGGTGACCGGGCCGGGGCCGGGGGGCGGCGGGGCGGGGGCCACCTCCCCATCCCGGGCGCGCCCCGCGCTCCAGCTCCCCTCGCGCTGCACTTTTCTCTCCCCTCTCCACTCCTTTCCCTTTGCGCCTTCGTCTCTGTCCAACTCTCTCTCTCTCTACTCTTTCTGCCCCCTTCCCACCCTCCTTTTTGTCCCTCTGCCGGCGCTCCACTCTCTCTCCCCCCACCCCCCTCCAACCCCGCCGACTCTCCTTTGCCTTCCCAAAGAAACCAAGAGCGGCCCAAGGACTGAAAGGGGGGGGGGGGACACGCTTGTTTTTCTTTGTTGTTATTAGTAAACACGATAGCAGCGCCCCGGAGTTGGGGGGGGGGCAACGCCGGAGTCAAGTGATCTCGTGGTCCGACGACCTCGCCGCCCTCACCCCCCACCCCCCCCAGCCCCTCTTACCTTCCCCGCGCACTAGAGAGCTGGACCCAGGGCAGCTCGGGGAAGGAAAGGAACAAACTTTTGAGCGTGCCCTGGATTGAACGGAGGTGGGGGGGGGGGGGCCGCGAAGTGTTGGGACCCCCGCAGGTGGCCTTTGCTGCCCTCTCGCTGGGGCGCTTTGACCGCGGAACGGAGATGCCGGGCCCCTCCCTGGTTAGCGCAAGTGGCTTCTCATCTTTCATTTTTTTGGGAGGGGTAAGTTTTGCATTTCGGGGAGATCAGGGTTGGAGACCTCCACACCACGCCGTGGGTCACCCTACCTCCCGCCCCCCTGCTCCCCCCGCCCCCCCTCCCCGGTCCCCCGCGCCAACTTCGAGGACGGAGCGTTTCAGGTGGGCGAAGGTGGGTCTCAGAAGGGCAGCTGGCGCAGCTCGGACCGGCGAGTCGGTGCGGGAGTCACAGCCCTTGGGCCTGGGTGGCGCGGTCTCCCCTTCTCGGTGTTTCCTGAAACCCCCAGGGCCAAGCTTTGGAGGAAATATCACCCCGAGGGCGATGTTCGGAGACCGAGCAGTGCTCTGGATGGCCTGTGCCTTTTGAATGTGGTTTTTCTTTCTCCTTCCCCCTGCTCCTCCCTCCTCCCCCCTCCCCCTTTCTTTCAAATCGTAGTTTGTTTATGATTGCTTGGATAACAGAGGAGGAAATAAGGAGCCGCTGAAAGAAAGGTGCTATACAAAACTAATGAATAAATAACAGGAAGAGAAGGAATTGTATCAAGAGTGAGGAACAGTTTGCTGTGCCCCGTGGCTGATGGAGGCTCCTGTTCCTTTCTATTTGTTTATACTCCGTTCCCAACTCCAGTGCTGAAGTTTGTGAAAGACCATTGGGGTCTCTCTGCCTCACCCTTGTGTCCTCGTCGTCCAGCCCCGCGCCTGGCACCGCGGGCCTCCCCACGAGTATAGAACGAAGGGACATTATTCAGTGTGCTTTAACCCTTTGGTGGTGTTGGGGGGGGGGGGTCGTTCATGGTCTCCAAATTCCAAGAGTGGTACGTTGAGCGTTGAAAGGGAAGCAAGAAAAGGCCTATCGCGGTAGCAGGGTTAAGGTTTTACTTTCTGTCTTCGGTTTTGGACTTACTCAGGTTAGTAAATGCTTAAAAAGTCCCCCTTGTATGCTCAGTGAGGGACTTAGGCAGCCTAATTAAGTATGTCGTGTTTCTGAGAATCCACCTAATTGTTCCGGCGGGGTATTATTTATCTCCTTACAACTTAGCCTGTGTATGCAAGCCTTGGATAACTGGGCATGCTCTTATTTTTGGAAGCCATTACCTTGCTTAATGTAACTTCTTTCTCTGATTTAAGATCAGCAACACTCGAATGACACCAAAATAGAAACCTTTTGTACTAATCCAGTCACTGCAATGCGTGGCAAATCTCTCTGTTCACTGAGATCCCAAGGGTACTTCAAGGGACCAGAGGAAATTGTGGGTGTTTTGTGTGTGTGTCTTTTTTTTTTTTTTTTTTTTTGAGAAAAGCTATTTTGAGTCCATTTAAACTGAGTAGTTACTTCAGGGAGAGCATAGAAAGCTTGAAAATAGACATTATTTATTGAGATGCTTGTTCAACTTCGGGAGGAGGATGCAAGTTGGTTTGCTATCATATGTTCTTAATGCAGTTTTTTGCCTGAAATAACCTGGTTTCTTAGTAAATCAGCAATCTGGTGGTCATAAGTGCTGTGTGTACCCGATTTGCGAAAGTTAGACACAGCGCTCCATATTGGTAGAAATCAAATTGTACTTATTTTAAAGGATGTTTGCATTTAATTCCTTGCAGATAAAAATACAATAATCTTTAATTTGAGCCCCAATACTTTATTTTCCTACTCTTAATTTCAGCAGTGAAAAACCCAGTTTTATTCCCTGTAATTTTTCTTTATAGGGAGAATGTAGTAGAAGACGATGTATTAACTTTATGGGTATAAAACAGCAAGTGCTAATTAAGGGTTTATAGCATTTTGTTTCACAGCTAACTTGTGTGTCTGAGTGGTGCTATTCAATATAGGTCTATATTGAACATGTAAAAACTAGCATACAAAGACCTACATTTATTTCACTTGGAAATACCTGCATTTATTAATCTCTTAAGACTTAACTTTTGCTGCTGTGTATTATCATTCTGGATGGGAAATGATGAGTTTCAAAGAAGGCATGTTTCTGCCCTTTCTTGTTTTAACGACCATCTGGGAAACTTTAGAAGAAATACAGAACCCTTTGCTCCAGGCTTAACAAGTGAAAAGTTAGCGCTTATCTTTAAATTTATTTACAAACCGTGAATAATAGGGGTTCATTCATTTCTGTCTTTAACAAACGACCAGAGAGTCCTTTGTATAAATTATATGTGTGTGTATTATCTTTACATTCTGTGAGTATATGGATCCTTTTTAAATGTCAGCGCTCAGAAAGTGTACTGTCTACGGAGAATGGATGAAAGAGTTTTGAGGGTTCAAAAGTCCTTGCAAGTAAGAGAATAACTTCAAATAAAATATAGCCAGGATCATTAAAATCAGTTAATAATTCATGAACCAGCCACTGATGTATAAACTTACAGTCATCTCTGTTTTCTAAGGGCTAATTTCCATTTTAATTTCAAGTGGAAAATCTACTGTTTGAACATCTCTTTTTCTGATGTGGCCAACAAATGAAACCAACACCTACATTTTTAAAAGGAGGAGGGGCCTTATGTTGCTCAAGCGAATTAGCGACCCATTGTCTGTGTATCTAGAATTTTTCTTTTCCTGGGTTCAGTTTGTCTTTTCACCAGCAAGAAGGTAATATGCAACATGTCAGTTGGCATGTCATTAGAAGTCTGCCACCCCGAAATAAACTATTATATTTAAGGTGGGCGTGCACAGGTGAAATCACACAGTGGGTTAATAATGAACTTGGACCAAACTCAATATTTCATAGCTTTTTCTGCATATTCTTAGGTGGGTTTTTTTTTTTTTGTTTTTTTGTTTTTTTGTTTTTTACCAGCCCCCAGTCCTTTCAAAATCTGGCTATTGACTTCTTATCCTATGCAGAATAGTCTTTTGTTGTTTTTACTCCATCAGTCCCAAACCTTGCTTTCTAATTACTATATGTGTTATTGATCATTCTGCTTAATTAAGACATTCTGATGTGAGTGTTTTCACTACACCTCCTTGGATTGGCCTCTACCTTGGCTAGCATGAAGAGTTAGAAGACCTGAAGGGTAGTTTGTCATTTGTCTATCTTCTTCGAGACCATGGTTCAAATTGAGAATACATTGAGAGGAGGATTTGATTGCAGCTCTCCTTAAATTGATACTTTGCACTGGCGTGAGAACTAATGATTTCATTTTAGGGCCTGCTGTATGGGGGTGTTGAATTTTGAGAGCAGGTTGAGAGATTTTTTTCTTTAAGCATATTATTTATTGTCAAGTTGGCTAATATATAGTGTATATAGTATGCTCTTGGTTTGGGGGGTAGACTCCTATGATTCCTCACTTACATACAACACCCAGTGCTCATCCCAACGGATGTTCCCCTCAATGCCCATCACCCATTTTCTCCTCTCCTCTCCTCTCCATGTTGAGGGATTTCCATGTGAGGTCTTCAAGCAAGATAATAGGGCGCCTGGGTGGTTCGGTTGGGTGTCTGACTTTGGCTCAGATCACGATCTTGCAGTCTGTGGGTTCGAACCCCACATCAGGCTCTGTGCTGACAGCTCAGAGCCTGCAGCCTGCTTCAGATTCTGTGTCTCCTCTCTGCCCCTCCCCCACTCACTCACACACTCACGTGTGCTCTCTCTCTCTCTCTCTCTCACAAATATAATAAACGTTAAAAAATTTTAAAAAAAGATATTGAAGTCACATTGTGAAAGACATGTAAAGTTTTTCTAAGAACCTTGGACAAGGGGTCATAAACTCACGACAGCCAGTTTAACCTACAGAAGATAGGGTTTGTGGTCACATGGAGAGCAGGCCCCATGTAAAGGGGTAGCCTTGTTCAGCATTTGTGGATTGTTGCCATGCCAACATCTGGGCCCAGTGTCTCCACATTTTGCAGTTATTTTTCCAAGAGAATGATAATCTGAGTTTTTATGTAAGATATCTTGAATTCTAAATGTTGGCAGCAAATTCACATATTACTGAAATCCTTATGTGGGACCCTTAAAACATGCCTGTGGCTCGTGTCCCGCTTCTCTGCAGTTTTTGTCTTAGATAAACTCATATGCAGATGAGGTTCAAAAATCAATTTTTAATAAGTCATTTATGGTTTATGGTCAACTATGCAAACAGGTTGGACAGTTCCGCTCTCCTGTTCGATCATGCGGACAATTCAGCCGAGTGAGTACAAGAAGTAGAATCTAACCACTTTCAGTGTACTTCTAATTGAATAGTTTGAATTCTATCATTCATTCATTTTAGGTCTCAAGGCAATGGAACAGTTCTAGATCAGGGGCTGGCAGACGGTGGCCCACATGTCACATCTGCCTGTTCTTGTTTGGTTTGTGAATTAAGAATGGTTTTTATGTTTTTAAATGGCAGAAAAATCAAAAGAAATATTTCATGACTGAAACTTACATGACATTCACATTTGTGTCCATAAATAAAGTTGCAGAACAGGCAGCCCAACTCACTTGTTGACATATTGTCTATGGCTGCTTGAGTGGGTCCGTGTCCAGGTTGAGTAGTTGTAACGTGTAGTATGGTCCCTTTACAGAAACAGTTTGCTGATCCCTGTTCTAGATAATCAGAGCACTTGATGGTACCAGGGTCTTCCTTTGTCCCAAGACTTGGCAGTAGAAGGAAGACGTGGTTAACAAGATGGTATAACTGGAGAGATTACCATTTCAGAGAATGTTTCTCAGAATGTTTCTAAACCAGTGGGAGTTTAGCCTTAGCTATACTCTAGTCATAGCTGGTGGGAGGAAGCTTGTGAAAGATACTCCAGTTCACCCTTACCTCAGACCAGTTCAATAAGAATCTTTGGGGATGGGAACCAGGTAGCAGTGTTTTTAAAGCTCCCTAGATGATTCCAGTGTGCAGCCATGGCTGAAAACTTTGTTTTAGGCTAGGGATCCTCCTTTGGAGTAAGTAACCTGGAGGGGCAGTAGTAGAAATGGGTAAAGAAGTTTGTGAATGCTATAAAGTACGTAAGACTTACGACAGATGATTGGCTCTAGGTTGACACTCAGGGCCTTTTCAGAACCCTGGTGGGTCCGAAGCACTGCTGACCTGGCTCCCCTCCACATCATATCAGACGTGAAAATGCTGCATCCACGTCCTGCATTTTATGTTCTATGATGTATTCATATATCATGGCTGAGTTGCTGCTGATTAGTTGACTTATGTTTGCATTTTGTCAGCATCTGTTAGTTTTAATTTTGTAGTGTGTGTGTGTGTTGTGTGGCCAATTAATTTTTTTCCTCACCTTTTAAACATTTTTGTGTGCCCTTGAGAAGCTTATACTTCTAGGTAACCAGTCGTTGGTGACTAATGGATAAAATAGTCCAGCTAACACTAAAGTCCGTCAGCTTACCATTTTGACACCCCACACAGTGGAATGTTGATGAAAACCCTGTGCTCCGTAAAGACTGATACACAGTAAGCCAAAGAAAATTAATTTTAGTTGTTTTAGATGAAGTCAATGGAGGTATGTGGCCACGACATTCAAAGTATGTGTAGCTGTTGTAAGAACTATCTGTTTTGGGTCACAAGCTGTCAGGGGGATGCTGAATCCACTTGTCCACTTGAGGACTTGCTTTATCTCATTTGAACCAATATTTTAAAAAATTCAGTAGCTGTCTGTATCTAAAAATCTTTGCAATATAAATCTGGATTTTCAGCCCTTCCTCCCTTCCTTCCTTCCTTTCCTTCTTTCTTTTAAGAAACAATAAATTTGGCAATCCTGGACCTGTTCCCTTGCAAGGCAACATGTTCCTCTTCCCACTCTAACTTCCTCATATTCTGCCCTTGGTATTCCTCTCAAGTCCCAGGAGGCTTTGGGTTTGAAAACTTCAAGAAGAGATGAAGTTAAACAAGCGACCAATGTGATGCTCAAACCCTAGTGAAGTGAGGTTGCTGTCACTGGAAAAATATTCCTTATGGTATGTAGGGTAGTAGGTGAATGGAGACAGGTAATCTGTGATCATATTATTATAAGCAGTGTTTCTCAAGCTTCAGCATGCACAAGAATCAACCTCAAGAGCTTTTTGTAATACAGACTCTTGGGCTTAGCCCTAGAGATTCTGAATCCTGGGGTCTAGGCTAGGGCTCCCACATGATGCTGATGTCCTATGAGTAGCACAGCACAGAGGGCCTTCCAGTGGTAAGGTAAGAAGTTTGTTCTTTTTAAGAGTTTGTTGGTCACAATGCACTGGGCTACAGGTAACAGAACACCCAACAAACAGTGGCATAAAGCATAAGGACGTTCGTTTACTTACAAAGAAGTCATTAGTTAGGTGGTCTCAGGCTATTTTGGATGAAGGCAATCATGTCTTTAAGAACCCTCTTTTCTTTTTATTCTGCCATTCCTGAAGTTTTAGCAGTCTCCTCAAGGTCACAAGTTGGCTGCTGTAGCGCCAGACATCACATCTTCGCATGATCACATGTAAAATGGGAAGCAAGGTGGTGGTGGGGATGGGAGTGATAGCAAAAGTTTTCTGTACCTCTCTTAACAAGAAGGGATAAGAACTTTTCCAGTAGTTCCATTGCACTCTTGTTTATTGATCAGAAATGGATCGCATGCCCACCCTAAGCCAGTCATTAACAAAAAAGAAGGAGATTGCTGTGATCGGCTTAGATCAGTCCCATGTCATCTGGTGGGGGCCAGGCACATTGTCACATGAGCATAGATGATCTTTTATACTCTATTAGCAAGGAAGAAGGCCATTGGAAAGACAATCGGCTTTACTGCTGAGCATATTGTGAGGACTTTGGAGCGGGCCAGTGGTGTGGTTGGAGTTGTAAGTTGTGAAGAAGTATCTGACCTTTTGACTAGATCACTGTAGGGCCTGACAAGAGGTAGGGGGACCAGGGAGGATGCCACTGCCCAATCGAGATAAAGGTGTGCTAGGATTCGAACTAAGGTGATGTGAACGTGGATGGGAAAGAGAGGAGGGCACTGAACAGAGCATCTCTCACTTAGAAGGGAGGGAGAGGAGGCAGAGGTGACTCAGAGTGTTCGAACTTGGGCCTCGGACAAATGGTAGGACCTTGAGCAGAGGCAAAGAGGTCAGAGGAGAAGCTGGTTTCGAAGGAAAGGTAGAGCTGATCTGGGCTATTTTGGCGGAATAGCCCCACAGAGATATCAAGTAGGCACTTGGCACCAATGCCCTGGAATTCAAGAGAGAGCTCAGGAGGGCCAAGGGACCCAACTGGGGGGTCTTCCCGTGTGCAATGGAGCCGTAGAAATGAAACTGCCTGCTCCCAGAGCGGGGAGACAGGACTTGCTAGGACACATCCTTGGTTTGAGGTTTCGTTGGTGTGGTGTTTGCAGACTCACCTCCGCAGGCAGCCAGGCAGTGTTTCAGGAAGTAACGTGTGGAAGTCAGAAAACTTGGAAATCCGCTGTGCCATGATCGTGGTGTAAAGGAGTATGTGCGCTCATGTGCATGTGCGCGTGCGTGCATCTGTGTGCGCGTGCACGTATGCTCGTGCTTATGTGCGCAGGCACACATGCATGCATGATGGTTTATCCTTTCGGTCTTAGGAGTTGTTTGGAAAGAAACATTTTTAAATGGTTGCCTATTAAGGGGGTGGGGGAGGATGACGTAAAATTTATAGTAACGTAATTTAAAACTGTACGAGCCATATGAATGAAAACGTTTCACGTTTTTTTCTTTATGTAAGAGGTGCAATTTCAAGTTGGATTTTATGACGTGTGAGTGAAGTTGTAAGTATCTTGAAGAATCTGTTTAGATTGTGCTTAATGAGGAAGGACAGGATTTTTGCTGAGTATTCTTACAAATAAAATGTATTTGAAGGTGGGTTGAGCTCTTAAAAAAAAAAAAAAAACAACCCACAAAAAACCCTGTTTAAAATGGAAGTAGAGGCTGGTACTCAAGGTCTGCATGAGCTTCTGATCGGTTATATCTTCACTCCTTGTAGCACCTTATTTTATTTTCTTTGTTTCCTGGGTTTGTATCCTTAATCCCTTCCTTAGGGAGGCCATGTTCTCTTAAATATGTTCTATGCTTGTGTAAAGCACATCAGCCACTGGAAAATGGCCCTTCTTGTATGACTAACGTTCTGTCTTTAATCTTAATTTGATTTTACTTCGTTTATAAAAGAATAATTTGAATGTCTTGATAATCCAGAAGTTAAACAAACTGGCCGATAGCAAGAAGTATTTGGATTTCACTCTAAATACACATTTGAATGATATGGATTCCTTCTTTTGGAGAAGATACATTTTGACCTGGGCCTTTCTATTCCAAATGTTGGAAGGTGAATGTGGCCTTTTCTACATTAACTGATTTGGTTATACAGAAGAATTATATTAAATGTGATGGAGGTGAGTTTTTTAATATTTCAAGTTGATGGGATGTCAGTGACTGTACCGTATTGTGAAAATTTGCAGCAATATTCCATCCAATTTGTAATGAGCAAGGGATTTGACATACTGTAGAATAATAGCAAGTTTTACATTTTCTTTTAAAAATCATCTTGGTACAGGAAGTAGAAGTCCCTAATGTTGACCACCTGGAAAACTTTTCTGGAGTGTGTATGATTGGTTGTAAGTTGATTTTCTTAAAAAAGAAAAAAAAAAGGTGGTTTAAACTTTACTAGAAATATTGGACACTTAGGCATACTCTGTGGATCTGTCTTGCTTCTCCTTTATGCCTGTGTGTCTTTAATGAGAAACTCAACCCTTATTATTTGGCTTTTATATAAATTCCAATAAAAAATGTTTAATGGAAAAGCAGTTAAAACTGCTGTATTAGCGAAAATGCTTTTGATTGCAAATGGGCAAAAGTCCTTAAACTGAATTAAGTGGAAAAGGGATAGTGAGTTTTGTCTCCGGCATAGTTGGGCCCGGAGTTTCAAGGGATGTTATCAACACTTCCTTACATTTATTTGCCCTGCTCTCATCGGCGTGGCTTTCCTGTCTGTCTCCACTCAGGTGGTGGGAAGGTGTCCGGCAGGAGCTGCAGGGCATATCCACGCGGCTCAGCCTCCCCGAGAGGGACAGAGTCTCTTTCCTCCTTGTTTCAGAAACTTCTCTGGGTTGTTGGACAGACGTGGGTCCTCTGTGCAGGCCCAACGCCACATACCCATCTCAGGAGCAGGGGTGGGTACTGCTGTTGCCATGGAAACCAGGTGGGCAGGTGGGCTGGTGCTTCCCCAGAGGGAGAGCACAGTGCCGATCTCACCGGGTGGGGGAAGTGACGGTCGGTAGGAGAAAAAGTCCGCTTAAACGCTAAAGGAACTGAAGCCTGCCAATTTTGTAGATTTCTGAGGACTTGAGTTGTCCGTGCTTATTATTATTCTTTGTGGAAACCAGAAATAGCCTGTGCTTATTGAGGAGATAGGAGATACAATAGTTATATATGAGAGCTAATAACTATCGTTTATTAAGTACTACTTGTTAGGGGCTGATGTCAGATGTGGCCCACCTTCAAGAAACCTCTAGTTTGGTAGGGGAGCAGCTGTGTACACATGAGCATTCATGAAATGTGTGTGTGTGTGTGTGTATGTGAGAGAGAGAGAGAGAGAGAGAGAGAGAGAGAGGGAGGGAGACTATTTGTATACCTAAGGGAGATACTCTAGGAGGCAAAAGTGCTCCAGGAGCAGACTGGACGAGAGCAATGGTTTCTGAGGCAGTGTGTGGTCAAGTACAAGAGCTCCCAGAGGCTGTCAGGCTTGGAATGGACAAGTAGGAAAAATGGGATGTTAGACAGGCGAGGGCAGGAGAAGGAGTTCCAGGCAGCGCTTCTGCATGAGGGTGGCACCCCAGGAAAGGTTCCCCTGGAGGCCTGTGCAGGATGGTCCCATTGACAATGTAGGGGGACGAGTTCGCATCTGCGTGGGAATTTTCTTCTGGTGGGGGATACGGGTGTGGAGGCCCTAGGGCGTCCAATGAACGATCTGAGGTTTTACCCAGCAGATACTAGTAAAGTTTGTGTGCATGGATGTGTGCGTGAGTATATACATTTGCGTGTGCGTTTATGGACGTGTTTCCGTGTGTGTGCGCGTGCACACCAGTTTGTGGATGTGTGTGTGTGTGCGTAGGGGAGACTGAATGGAGGAGAGGAGGGTAATGAGAAGATGTTTTGCAGACTCCACCTGAGAATGTTTGAAGGAGAGATTAAAGGGGCACAGAGAGTGATGTAATGATGGGCGGGATGAGTGGTCAGTTGGCGTTGGGATAAAGGCTGGAGATAGAGGGGGATTAGCCTTGAAAGTTGGGTAACCCTTTCTCTGAGTTAATGGGGCAGAAAGAAAAGAGGGCTGAAGATTCAGATACACATTTTAGTGAAATGGTGTGGGAGGGAGGGAGAGAGACAGAGACAGAGCAAGAAGGAGGGAAGGAAGCAGGGAGAAAGGGAGATGAGAATGTGGAGGAGGAAGGGGTGGGGGAGTGGACTGATAGGCCCACGATCCATCACTGCTTGTTTCTACCTCGCTTCTTGCCATTACCCCCCCTCCTCTTGACTTTGTGTGTCTTACCCACAGGAGTGTGGCCTGACCACTTAAAAATACCTGAATATCTCAAATCTCTACACGCCCCCCCCCCCATTCTTCCAGTCACTGTCTCATTACTTTATTCATAGCCTGTATCCCTGTTTGAAAATTTTTAAAAGTTTATTTATTGATTTTGAGAGAGAGAGCATGAGCGGGGGAAGGACAGAGAGAGGAAGAGAGAGAGAGAAACCCAAGCAGGCTCTGTGCCCCCAAGCAGGCTCAGTGGGGAGCCCCATGTGGGTTTTGATTCTGCAAACTGTGAGATCATGACCTGAGCTGAAATCGAGAGTCAGCTGCTTAACCAACTGAGCCATCCAGGCACCCCCCTATTTGAATTTTTTGTTTATTCATTTATTTATGTATTTTCAGTTTACTTCTTTCCACGAGTATCCAAAACTCCGTGAAGGTAGGGACATTTGATGACCACTACGCCTGGCTTCTAGAACAGTGCTTAAGCACATAAGAGAAAATGCAATAAAGAGTGAACTAGAGATGAGTAAGAATATTGTTGAGTAGATCTGGTTCTAGTTTAATCTGAATAAACCCATGTTGGACCTGTTGTGTGCCAGATACTTGGAGGCAATGCGAATGCAATGGTGACGAGTCAGTTGTCCAGTTCTTAAGGAGCTGGCCTGTGGTTGTGATGATGATCCCTGTTAGATGTTTTTAAGTTCAAGTTTTATTTTAAGTTTTTGGATTTCATGTATTTCATGCACTGCCGGCAGGGAACGGAGCGATGGGTGGTAGGGATGAGGTAGTGAATCTTGTTCAGGCAGGAATAAGAGAAGAGGGGTGGAGAGAAGGGGAATTTGAAATGACTGTTTTCAATCCAAGTATCCAGGCTGGTCAAGGAAGGTCAAATGGTCAAGGACAGGGAGACTCCGATAAAAGGCAAAGAAGAGTATGTTACTTAGCGTTGGCCAGCAGGAAAAAATAATTTGAGTAGCAGTGGCGTGAATGAGGTAGATGTTCGTCTCTCTTTTCTCTAATGAACTCTAGAGGTAAGTAGTCTAGAGCTGTTACTGGGGCTTTGCAGACAACTGGGAGCCAAGCTACCTCCAACTTTCTTGTAGCCGTTGGCCCTTCAGGCTAGAACTCCAGTCATCATCCCTGGTCCAACCAGGAGGAAGGTGGTCAAGGGAAAAGGGAGGTTTTCAGGACCTGCCATGTGACACTTGCTTGTTTCTCACTGGCCAGGACTGAGACGCATGGCCACATCTATGACTTTAAGGTGTCCAGGAAGTGCAATCTATATTGTGGTTTGCAGTGTGCCCAGCTACGTACTCCATTGCTGTGGAAGAAGGGGATGAGTGGATAGGCAGGAACAATATATGTGTTTTAGCAGGTGCATGGGAGTGAATGATGGGCAAGGTCCAAGAAACCCTTCTGGGATATTTTCACGTTTGAGGTTTTTGCATACCGATTACAGCACTCCATTTTGGTAAACCGTATTCAGTATTTTAGTTTTCATTGCTCTTTGGAAGGTCCCTTTTTGGTGATGCACTGTGATCAGATAACTTTTCAATCCTTTCTTCATTTGGAGGGTTTTATTTGGGGCATGCTTAAAAATCCCCAGTGATTTATGTTCATCTTTGCAGGCACTTGCAAACCCGTATGTCCTGACTTTAATTGATTACCTATATTTCAGGCCCAAATTTCTCTTCTTTTTTTGAAATACCTCTTGAATTTTTATACTGCCATTTCTCAAGTCCTGACTGTTGGTAACAAAAGTTTTGAGTACAGGTCAATCTTCAGTCAACGTTTTTAAACTAGATTTTTTTTTTTAACTGCTATTTTTCTTTCTTGATCAAACCCAGCTTACCTCTGACTCCTCACATCCCTGCATCCACTGGACCTCCTTCCCTAGAAACATGAAGTTCTTTATGCTCTTTCCTCCTCATTTCCTCCACTGGCCCATCTTGTTAGCCCTTGACTGTTCTACAGCCTTGGCTACAAGGACATGTCTGCTGTCCTGGGCACCACCAACCCCCTCAGCCCCCTTCCCTTGTGCTGTGCGTGTTGTATCAGACTTCAGGATATGGCATTTCTCAACTTGAGGGTAACTGAACCCTATGAATGCTGTCGGAGAATACTTGGGCCTTTGGTGTGTCATCTTTTTGTTTATCTGTTGATTCTCTTGGACCTTCTTCACAATGGACAGTCCAGGACTTGTCCAGCAGTAATTCAGCCAACCCTACCCTCATTCTTGGAAGGTAACTCTGATCTTTCAGTTTATGGGGAACGTTGATAATTTGCTGTCCTCCCTTGTCTGGAAACCAGTTCTCTCATTTTTCCAGTTCTCTCCCCTGAGAGCAGTTCTTTGGGACGAATCCTTCCAAAGGTGCTTGTCCCTTTCTGACTGCTTTGTATTCTTGGTTTTACAGGCAGCTTCCTGATTTGTTCCTTTCTACCTTCCTATGTGCCCACGTATCTTCTGACCCCCACCACGGATTTTCCAGTCTTTAGCTTGTCAAGTGCCACCTCCCTTGTGACAGCTTTTGCTAAGACCTCATTCCATCCACATTAGGATATGGTTCATATTTTTTGTCTAACTCCATTTTTTCCCCTTAGATAAATGTGAAATGCAGACCACCACAAATGAAAAATCCTATCACTTCCCTTACATAGAAGAAAATCCTGAAAATAAACACAAGGGGAGTAAACACTATTACCAAAAGCGCACTGGAGACCTTGCTTACCTAAGGCTTTGCCCTGTGTTTGTTGAAAGGGACATTTGCAAGTGTGAGGAAGGTGTTGAAGACCCCTTAGCACCAAACTGAGACTTTGTCTTTGATTTTATTTGGGGTGGGAGGAGGGCTTGAAAGGGAATTCAAAACAGGAGGACTTTCTCAAGATGTAATGAAAGGCTCTTTGGGTTTGTTGTCTTGGTATCTTCTCCTATGTGGGTGCAAGTCCATTGGGCATCTGGATACAATACAGATCCGCAGGGCTGGGGTGAGCCTGAGAATTGGCATTGCTCACATGTTTCCAGGGCACGCTGCTGGCCGCTGGCTGCTGACCACACTCAGAATTGTAGAGTCTGAGAGAAAGGACTGCCTATGTTCACATGTTTGCCTGACTCTGCGGACCCCTGTTATAACACCTCTCTGAACAGTTCCTCAAACAAGAAATCTTGACCTGGGGTTCCATGTTCTTTCCCACCCAGGCTGTCCTCAGCACTCTGCAAGTTATTTCCCTCCTTTGTTATATTACCAAAACTATCTTTCCACTTTTCCCCAGGGAGCTCCCCCTTGCCAGATTGGACTCCATTCATTGTCATGCAAGAATATGGAGTGTCTGCTTAGGCCAGATACTGCCCTAAGCCCTGGGGTTACGCTTTGCTGATGACTCCTTGAACTCACCTATTTTTACCCTATCCCTGTTTCTCTAACCTCCAGTGTCCCTGGTTCTCTAATATATCTAATATCATCCCTGCTTCTGATTGCTTTTGCTCTGTCATCTTGTCCACTCTCCCGCCTCTTCCCGGCACTGGGGCTATCCTCCCAAAGCTTGGTTTCTTACTCCTTTGCCTCTGTATTCTTTTCACTTTGTGTGTGGATCTTGTTTTCTGCCTTCAGCTGTTCCCTCTCTGGTACTGTTTGTATCAGTTATCTATTGCTGTGTAACAAACGAAGCTTTGAGGCTTAAAACAAACAAACAGAAACCACATTTCCCTGGTTCTGCAAGTCCACAACATAGGTTGGGTTCCCGTCTGCGTTTGCAGTCAACTGCAGGTTTGACTTAGCTTCTGGACGTTGGCTAGCTCTATCAGAGGGACCCCTTATTTCTCCTGCACAGACTCTCTCTTCCACCACGCTGAGGCATATGCAAGAGCTGTCCTGGTGGCAGCATTCCGAGGGGGTACACTAGGGCCCTTGAGCCCAGGTGCAGACCTGTCACACTGTTTCTTCTACCACATTCTACTGCCCCAAGCAAGTCTCAAGGCCAGCCCAGATTCAAGGGGAAAGGAAAGAATACATTCCATTTCTTCCAGAGAGGAGCTTCAACAATCACACTACAAAGGGGCACAGATACAAGAAGGTGGGAAGAATCGCCTGCCTTTTTGCAGTTTCCCCCAAGGCCCCAAGTCCTCACCCCTACCTTGATCTGCACCTCTCACTTTCTAGATGGTGGGCAGCTCTGTGCAGGAGGCTAACCCCTTCATGGTCTGCTGTCAGTTCAAGTCCAAAATGAGCCCTATGGCAACCTGCTTTCCTTCTACATCCAAAGCTCGTCTTCAGGTTCTTGCCATTTCTCTCAGTGCCCCCGTGATTTCCAGGTACAAAAAAATTAATTTTTAGGGGTGCTTGGGTGGCTCTGTTGGTTAAGCATCCGACTTCGGCTCAGGTCGTGATCTCACGATTCGTGAGTTCAAGCCCCGCGTCAGGCTCTGTGCTGACAAAGCTCTGTCTTTGAAAAATGAATAAACATTAAAAAAAATTAATTTTGATTACTTGTCCCCTTTCTTTCCCTTAGTGCAGTGAGTCTTTTTATTGGTTTTATTTTGCCTTCTAATGATCTGTTTTGTGTCTGTCTCTCTTCTTCCATGGATCCCGGTTTAAGCTTCTGCTAGAACCACGGGGTCCTCACTGACTCTCTGTACTCTGGATTTCTTGTATCTCCACTTGAATCTATGCCCCAATTCTGCTTTAATCCTTAGGAGGATGTCAGTCTAAGCTATCATTCCCCTTCCAAAAACACCCCCAGTTGCTTGTCTTTGTTCATGGCAGTGCTTTCCCAGACTTTACCACCTTCATTTAGGCCATATCTATTCACCATCGATATTACTCTTTATTTCAATTTTTTTACATTACTCATTTTGAAATTTATACCACTGTTGCCTAAGGCAACCTTGTATGGCTCACAATATATGAAAATTACCCATATAATAAATGCATAACTATTAAGATTTTATAAATTTAGTTATATATGAATTAAATTAGCCCAGCATGCATAATATTGAGAGAATTGGCCTACAGGATAAGTTGCAGTGTCTCCAATTTGACATTGAGGACCCTTCATATCTAACACTAAAGTTACCGCATTAAGGAAAAATGAAATTCTTTAGAAAAAAGCTAGTGAGGGGCGCCTGGGTGGCTTGGTCAGTTGAGTGTCTGACTTCGGCTCAGGTCATGATCTCACAGTCCGTGAGTTCGAGCCCCGCGTCGGGCTCTGTGCTGACAGCTCAGGGCCTGGAGCCTGTTTCGGATTCTGTGTCTCCCTCTCTCTCTGCCCCTCCCCTGTTCATGCTTTGTCTCTCTCTGTCTCAAAAATAAATAAACGTTAAAAAAAAAATTTTTAAAAAAAAAAGCTAGTGAATTTTCTTAAATTTTAGAGTTCTGCTGAAGGTCATTGTAATGGTTATAGATCAGCGCCACAAAGTAGGATTGCCTGCCTTAATTTTTGCATAGTGCTAAACATATTAGTTGTTTTGAAAATATTAATTTGAAGTAGTTATTTTCCCTGCCCCTCAAAGCCCAATTGTTCAAAATAAATAACTTTCTTTGTGGCATAATAGCCTTGCTCTGTCTTCATTAATTTATCAAATGTCCTCTTCAATCTTGGCTTTGGCTTAACAGGTTTCTAACTACCAGTGGGCTAAAATCGTATACCACATATTCCCTTTTTGTATAGCTTATCTCAACTTTAGATTCCTAGAAAACACTGTACTTATGATATATACTGCTTTGATAATCTGGATTTCTCTTTGTAATTAGGCACTTTGAAAATACTGGCACTTAAGCAGGTGTATAATGGTGGGTTACAGTTACCATTCCCCTCCCTCCACATTTCTTGTCTACATGGGAGACACTTGTGGAAGGTTCAAGGCAGAAACCAAGGGAAGTCCGAGTTCAGTTAAAGGAAATTCTGATAGACTAATAAGAAAAGTACAAATAGTGACAACAGAAGACAAGAAGAGTGACAATGGATGAGAACGATCTAGAAGATTCTTACGTAAGGGTGAGAGACAAAACAGTATCAGTTGTGGAGAGGAAAAAGAGATGGTATATTTTTAGGAAATGAGGCCAATTCAACCTAAAGCGAGCAGGCACTTTAGATGACAGACCGCACCTCATTGCTTGATTATGGTTGCTTAACTAAAATTTCCGAATGTGACATAACCCATATAGGTTAGAATTCAGCTCTCTGGGAAATTTTTTTCTGATGATAAATATTGCCATCATACTTAACGGCTGACACAGAATTTTTGTCCTTTGTTTCTCATAGCAGAAATTATAGTCTTGACGTCTGCTGCTCAGTCCTTATTAAAGGCTTTGTCGTAAGAAATAATATATTTATGGAGAATGGCCTGAAGAAGATTCAGTGCTTCCATTCATCCAGACGACCTGATCTGATGGGAAGCTTCTGCCAGACTCAGAGCCGAACGCTCGGGGTGGCGCACTGTTGCGAACACCCCTTCGCACTTGCCTTCACTGGGTCTCTCACATCTATGGGATTGGCGCATTCACTTTGCATTGAGGGGAATTATGAGTAATAGTTTTGTGTACATCCTTTCTTCGGGTTCTGTTTAGATACAGCCTCTTACATAGCAGAGTGTCCATTTTTATGACAGTTTACCAGAAAGTCATCTTAGGTTACTATGTCAGGAAGAGCTGCAAAAAAATAAAAAATCCGTTTTATCTTATGGGTATTATTAATCTTGTCCTTCTCATTTCTTTCTTGGCATTAGGGTCCGTGAAACCAACATGTAGCTAACCACAGTAATACGTGCATTCCTGTGCTCTGACCATCTTGGCTTTATAGCTTTCTTAATTTTGTTTTTCCTTTGTGTTCTTATAAGTGTTACCGAATCAAATATACTTTTAAAAAGTCACCCCCGATTCTTTTATGGAGAAAAGCAGGTTGTGAATAAATACTTAAAGTACTTACAAGTGCGATGAATATGTTTGTATAGTGTCAAGGATACTTTGCTTATCTTTCTACAAGAGAAATTTCCACTTAAAAAAATTGAAGTCTACTTGTGCCAATATTATAAAGCTAAAAAACTTAACACTTCCTCTTTTGGTCTTTAAGGATGAATGTAATTCTCAATTTATAGCACTTCCTTGAATTTGTTTCTTATAGGATATTTCCCCTGGCATTACATAATCTGCTAAAATGGTGAAACTAGAGAAATTGCTACACCCCCTGAGCCTTTAAATTAATGTGTGAGCTCTCTTATTATTTAAAAAGTATTAATTCCTGGGGCGCCTGGGTGGCTCAGTCGGTTGAGCGTCCGACTTCTGCTCCGGTCATGATCTTGCGGTTTGTGAGTTCAAGCCCCGCATCGGGCTCTGTGCTGACAGCTCAGAGCCTGGAGCCTGCTTCCGATTCTGTGTCTCCCTCTCTCTCTGCCCTTCCCCTGTTCACGCTCTGTCTCTCAATAATAAATAAACATTAAAAAAATTAAAATAAAAAGTACTAATTCCTGAAAGTTCGCATCACACCATAATCAGCATCTGCCTTAATTAAGGTGCAGAGTAAGATGCTGAGACCCAGCTAAGATTACCCTGTCATTGGGGGTCCATCGGAGCAGTCATCAAGTGTTGACTGGTCCACACACGCATCCCATGATCCATGAGTTGACTTCCCAGTGGCCGGAAAGAAGTTTCTGCACTCTCACCCAAGGCATTTGTCCTTTGAGAAAGCACCGCTGACTTGGCCTGGGGAAGCCTGCCTAGTGCTTTGTGAGCCCTGCTCAAATTAAGAGAAGCAGTTAACATCTTGTAAAACCGGCCACCCTCTTAGATTGCTTTCAGGTGATTCATGGCAAAGCAAATACGCTTCACCATTGTCCTGGGGTCACTGTTTTGTTTAATCAGCTTCCTGAAAAGTGGAAAATTTTATTTGGTAGCTTTGGAAAGCAGCCTGATTCATTCCTGCTTGGGTTGTTGTTGGTTTTGTTTACCTGAGGTTAGGCCCAAGAGGGCCTTTGGATTTCGATGACTTCACATATCTAGCGGTTGGCAGGCTGGCAGAGGGGGAGCACAGAAGCCTAGTTTGACCCAGTTTCCACCACTTACTTACTGGCTCTGTGATCTCCAGCATGTTCTGAACCTCTCAGTGTCTTCATCTCTTAAATGGGCATTTTACTCTTTTGGGTGCCAGATAAACAGTGTGAATGAAACAGAGAAAGTCCCACCCCATCACATGTAGATTCTGGGGAGTTACAAACCCAGATAGGGCATATTATCCCTATGTAATAGGGTGTATTATGTAATAGGGATATTACCCCTATGTAATAGGGTGTATTCCCCTATGTATGTAATAAATACACTTACCATGCGGAGAATCGTAACAGTATTTACAATATAGAATTGTAAATACCGACTGTAAGTCTCTATATGAAGTACTTCATTAATGTTAGCCATAGTCACCATTATTATTGTAAGATACTATTATTATCCTAAGATCCGGTAAATTTCTTAACATATGGATAGATTGCTGAATAGACTATTGGAAGAAGAGTCTTGCCTCAGAACTCTTTGGAGGACTTTTCACTTTGAGCATTGATAGGCAGACCCTCTGTTCCTTGCTTAATGTGTAACTTGAGCAAGATTTCTCAGCTTCAGCACTTTCCCTGGGGGCTTTCCTGGGATTGGGGTATGTTCAGTAGCACCCCTCGCCTCCACCCACCAGATGCCAATAACACCCACAGCAATAACAACCAAACATGTCTCTAGACACTGCCAGTGGTCTCTGGGGGCCAAAATCGCCCCTGCTTGAGAACTACTGAGCTTGAGGAATATCGGGGAAAACTTTCTGGTTTTGTCATTTAGAGAGTGCTAACTGGGATGAGTTACTCCTTTGTTACAAAGGGCATCTGTCTAAATATAGGTCAGTTATTTCTCTAGGGCCCAGTGAAGCTAAAAGGAGCCGCCATCGCTGTGTGTTTCTCAGAACAGCTAAGAAGGCCAGCGTCCAGGGAAGGAGGCTCCAGGACCCAGTATGCAAATCGACACCTGTCCTGGCACACCTGCCAACTGGTTTCTTGCGTTTTCCTTCTCTCGCTTTCTGTGTGGGAATCTCTCTGGCTTATTAACAGTGTCTTGAATCTTTAAAGCTGTGTGATATACAGCATTAAGAGGAGAAAGTCGGTGTTTATTAGAGGGAATAATGGATCATAAACTGGGGAATGGGCTCATTTAGGGCTCACTTGTGTCTCTAGGTGCTTAACTAAGTCAGCCACAAAACTGTTTGGGATGAATTACAGAAACACCCATGACCAGCTGGTGACTAGTTCTGTGCGATGATTGTCTTAGAATAACAGATAGGACTTGGATGTCAAGAATTTCAGCTTCTCATCCTATTTCTTTTAATTTGGGGGCACACTCTGGTTGATTATTCCATATGTTTTGGCCAATCCCGGTTTATATGCTACTAAGTTTTTATTTTTTTTTAAGTCTTGAGTCACATGAACCCTAAGCAAGTCTTTTCTTCATTTCTTCCTCAAATATTTATGGCATGGCTACTGTGTGTGGTGTGGCATGCATAGAATTTTAAGAGAGAGCTTTGGCTTTTAAGCTGGCTTCCAGAGAAGAATGACCATATCTGTTTGCACTGTCTTCAGTGCCTCGCACTGTGCCTGGCGTGTAGGAAATTTTCAACATGTAACTAAATAGTAAGATTTTTATGCTAATATTCAGTGTCCCTTGCCTAATGGGTTCCTAGGCTGACCTACTTTACAAATTTTTTGAACCACTGGCAGGATGTCTTAAGGAAACTGTAGCGATACGTTTGAAAAGACAGATCCCAAAGAACATGTATTAGTCGTGGTCCAGCATTTCCCAGGCAGTAAACTGCAAAACCTACCTGGTTGATCTTTCCCAAAGCAGTTGTCACCATGACCCCTTCCCTTTCTACCATGCCTGGTATTCCTAAAGGAAAGGGGGAGCGCCCGCAGACAACAATGTCCCCTCTCTGGCTGTGATCAGAGTTTTATTGTCAGGAAATCCCCCTTTTCAGGGACTTCATTGTCCGCATCCTCTGGCCAGCCAGCTCCCATCCCCCCATCCCCCGTACACCCCCCCCCCCCCCACTCCCCGACGATTTCAAGGCTTTATGGAAATGAAAAGTTGCTCTTCTTCACAAAAAAGATTGGAGGAGATAAAGTGATTAACACTTATTTTGTTCGGGAATCCATCCGAGCTACCATGCTTGAACACTCATTTGGCTTGTTGGAAGGGTAATCTCTTTCAGAAACATTGGACAGAATTGACCAATTCATTATGTATGTAAGTCTGCTTAAGAATGTTTAATTCAGTGAGCCCTCATCTCCTGGCTTCGTAATCTCCTGCCTTGGCTATTCTGTTCTCTTTGAGTTTCTGCAACTCATTTCTCCCCTGATTATTGAATCTTTCCCTGGACATTCCAGGCTCGGTAGAGTCTCAATGAATAGATTTATGGGGGGAAAAAATTCCATACTCTTGTAGATGGTTGTCGATGACTGAATTGTTCTGGGGTAATTAAATTTGGGGAACTACAAATGTAGGCAAAAAGTATGAGAGAATGCTTCAGCCAATGGGAATGTTGGAGAATGTTTTAGAGGTAGTGGGAAAATTTTATAAAAAGTAGCTATGTGGGGCCTCATGAACAGTTTCTGTAGAGCCACGTCTGGATCTAAATGTAAACAAATCAGCATATATTCCTTTATCACAGACCAATATTTTTGCTATTGAAAGGTAGACACAAATATTTCACATAATTTCATGGGTATCTTTCAGTGGGATATATTACACATTTTTATTTATTTAGTTTTTACGTTTGTTTATTTTGAGAGAGAGGGAGAGCATGAGTGGGGCAGGGGCAGAGAGAGAGAGAGAGGGAGAGAGAGACTTCCAAACAGGCTCCACACTGTCAGTGTGGAGCCGGAGGCAAGGCTCAAACTCACAAACCATGAGATCATGACCTGAGTCAAAATCAAGAGTTGGACACTTAATTGACTGAACCACCCAGGCACCCCATATTACACATTTTTAAAGTTTCTCTTCCTTTTGGGTTTACCTGGTAGGTACATATCGCAGTATTACTGCCTTATCCCTAACAGAGAAGAAGAGAGTGGGTAAAATATAAAAATAGTGGAAAACGTTGTTAGGATGTGTGTGTGTGTGTGTGTGTGCGTGTGTATGTGCGTGTGTGTGTGCGTGTGTGTGCATACGTGCGTGCACACACACTTGCTCAAGCACCTGCACTCCTGGGATTCACGTGGACCTCCCAGCAGCGGGGAGAAGAGCAAAGGCTGAAAGAGATCCTTCTTTTGGTTGCTGCCTTTGTAATTCATGCTCCCACTATCTCTGATAGCAAAGAAGCAATGAGATAAATTCATAAATGCTTGACAGTAGCCACTGATTTCAAATTAGTGTTTGCCCCTCTAGGTGTAGCTGATAAAGTTACTGATGGCAGGATGCATGCTTCTTAGCAAGTGGTCAGGATGCCTGAAGTAGAACTTGATTTATTATTTTATTTTGTATGTGCTCTACTGTCTTAGTAATTTAGGTAGGCACTCTGGGCTCCAGATAAGTTTTCTTTCCCTTTTTTTTTTTTTTTTTTTTTTTTTTTTTTTTTTGCAGTAGGAAGGCTTCAGGGAAAAGAACAAAAGAAAAAGAGAAGGGAGAAACAACCCCAGGAATGTTTTCAAGTGTATTACATCATACCCTACGGATAGCCCCTCCCCAGCCATCAACCACTGCGTTCATCGGAAAGATTCTCCAGTCACTTTATCTGCTGCATCTACTGTATTTACCGTATGTGCAGTGGGATCCACAAAACTACTCCCAGTCAGGTCCTGCGGTTTTATTTTTTAAAAAACCAACCCAAGAAATAAACAAAAAAAACCCCAACAACCTCTCTCTCCCCCTTCCCCTCAGATATCTCTCCCCCCCCCCCCCCCCCTCAGATATTCTACAGGACAAAGTAGAATTTTTCTTTTATAATTATCACCCCCTCTAAAGAAACTGTTTTAGGGAATTTTACCTCAGCGGAAGAAAGAACATCGGGGTGGGTGTGCCAGCAGCATCATGCAGGGCATGGGTCAGGAAAAGGCAGAAAGGGGGGGCGGTTCTCAGAGAGGAGATCCAGGAAGGAGCGTTGAGCCCAGATTTTGGACGGTCTTGGGCTGCCATGCTTCAGAGTTTGGGTTTTATCTTTCAGGTACTTTTTAGCGCAATGGGCATCAAGGGACATGCTTAGATTTCTGTTTTGGAAGACAGGAAGTGGGGTGAGGAGCCCAGGGAGAAGAGGAGGAGAGGACGGAGTGGCCGTGTTCTTGTCCCAGGAGCCAAGCCCCCTTCAGCCCTCTATGGAAGGAGGAAGGGCCTGGAAGCCTCCGTTCCCTTTATGTCTTGTGCAGCGAATGCCGACGTCTTCTGAAATCTCATTAGGAGACTTTGTGATCATGCACACGTACCCGTGGTGATTTGAAATCATTTGCATTTACTGCTCCATACATGTAAATCATAGTAATTTTAGGAAGAAAAAAAAATTGCAAACATCTAAAAAATTCATTTGAATTCATTTCACAAATTCCATCTTTAATATACCCTTTTCTTTCAGGCAATCTAATGTCCTACCAGATTTAAAAAAAAAAAATGAAATAGACCACTTTTAGGCCCTTTTGCATTCAGCGAGTTATTAAATTTCACATCTTCCTGGGTTTATTTTTTTCTGATGCCATAGTTCAAGATAATGTTTTTTTAATACTACATGCAGAATTCCAGAGATTCATAATAGCTTATGACATCTTAATGTCCACAGTGACATTCCACTGGTCATATCCAACTGTGATAAACAGCTCTATACTCCATAAAGTCGACAGTCACTAAGCAAAATGCAGAAAGAGGCAAACAGTCCCTCAATCTTATGAATAATGTTACAGATCTTGAATGTTAATTTTGAAGAAAACACATACTTAAATTTAAAGTTTATGCCTTCAATTCATAGTCCTTTTCTTCTTCTAGGAAAAAAAAATATCAAGCAGCTATACTTTAAATGAATTTAATGAACTGCAAAGACTGACATTTTCACTATAAAAGTCACACTTCATTTAATGAGTAGTTAAATATTGATGCTATATTAAAATACAGGCAGAATAAAAATGGCACAATGGATTTCAAAATAGGAATTCAGGGTTCTTTTATGTTGAAAATTTCATGAACGGAAAAAAAAAAAGTACCGTTCATCAGAATGTCTTCATAAACACAAATATTCCAGTGAAATTGCAGAGTAGCCTGTGGTACATAAATCCCGGGGGAGGAGCTGAGGTCAGTCTTTCATTTCAACTACCTCATTCTGTGTCAATCTTTGTTGCTTAAAGACCCTATGACGTTAAATGTGGTTCCTGTTTTTGATGGGAAGAATGCTGAAATTCTAGAAGGGGTAGAATCTACCTTCCTTGAACTGATTTGGATATGAAGAAAAGACAACTGTATGTTGAGGAATATTCTAGAAAAGTAAGCTAGCTACTGTCACTCCTATAACTCCTCTGGTCAGAGCTCTCCAGTGGTTTGGTTTCATTCACCAAGTCAAGGTCCACATGGAGGCTTGCACAGCCCTAACTTGGTGACCGCCATGATATCCTTGACCATGACATTTCTTCCAGGCAAGGCTCACTCTTGCTCTTGCCACACATTAGCCTCCTTGTTACCACTTGAAACTCTAGGCACATCCCCTACCTCAGGGTCTTTAGTTTACCTCTCTCTGCCCCAAACCTTCTTCTTCAGATATTTCCATGTCTCCCTTCCTCATCTTCTCAGGGTCTTTTCTCTGGGACGCCTTTTATGACCGCCCTGTCCAAAATTGAACCCTCTTTCCTCCCCCCTGATATTCTCCACCCCACTTCCCTCCTTCATTTTTCTCTAAGTACTTGGTCTTAAAACATACTCTGCATTGATTTTATCTCTTCCATGTTGGACATAACTTTGTGAGGACAGAGATCTTTGTCTCTTTTCTTTGTTGCTTTATCCCTCTTGCCCAGAATTGTGCCTGCCATTGAAGAAGCGTTGAGGCACTGTTTGTGGAATGCACAGATGAATGAAGGAAAGTGTTTTGGGGGGCAAAAGTGGGATTTGCAAGGGAAATGTTCCCCATGAGAGTTGGGAATGGGGACCGGCATGCCAGGACACCTGGAATATAGATCTGGTAACCATATGCATGGAGAAGGTGACTGCTGTGTTCTGGGTTTCTTGGGACTTTCCCAGTTTTAGCATGAAAGACCCATACCCTGGGAACCCTTTCGGTCTTGGGCAGGCTGGCATAGTTGGTCACCATACGCACAGAGAATATCCCGTAAAATGTTAGAGTTTGCAGGAGGACAGGGGTTGTAGACACCGGGAAGATGATACATGAGTGCTTCTCATCTGCTTGTGTATGTAGCAAACAGGAGGACACAGGCCCCTCTGAGGGCAGTGGTTGAGACTCTGGCCAACAGTAGCTCTAGGGAATTGGAGGCCAGCATTTCCTGTGCTCCTGACTTCTTAAGGGGAAGATATTTTGATTCTGTGATAGTTTTTAATTTGTAAATGTTGGCAACCAATCTGGAACCGGCTAAGGATTACATATGGTCCGGGGGCTGTCAGTTGGCTACCTCTGCTGAGGTAGACCCAGACTTCGTTTCATTAGGCGAGAGGGCCTGTGAATCTTAACTGTTAAGTGGTTGGGGCGCCTGGGTGGTTCAGTCGGTTACGCGTCCACCTCTTGGTTTGGGCCAAGGTCCCGGTGTCACAGTTCCTGAGATCGAGGCCCGCATTGGGCTCTGTGCTGCCAGTGTGGACCCTGCTTGGGATTCCCTCTTCCCTCGCTCTGTGCCCCTACACTGCTCGCTCACTCTCACTCAAAAATAAACTTAAAAAAAATCTTAAGTGGTAAATGAACATAGTTATTAAATATCTGTATTGTTTGGAGAAAATAAATGTCATTGTTAGCTGTAGATAAAGGTTTTATGTAGCTTCCATGCAAGAATAATACTATTTGTAGAATATTTCCAGGATCTGTTCTGAGCACTGTTATGTGTGTTAGTAAATTCAATCCTCCGCAACTCTGAGGCAAGTTCTATTAAGTCTCAGTCTACAGATAAGGAAATAGAGGCTTGGCTAAATTAAATAACTCGTTCAAGGTCATAGGCTAGGTAGGAGGTGCTAGATCTGGGATTTAAACCCAACGGTTCCAGGGCCTGTGCTTCCCCCCTACCCTCCTCCTTGCGTCTCAAATTATAATGAGCATCTGAATCCCCTGGAGGGCTTGTTAAACTCCGGAGTGCTGGGTCCCACACTCAAAAGTTTTTGATTCAGTTGGTCTGGGGTGGGGAGCAAGAATTTGCATTTCTAACAGGTTCCCAGATGATGCTGATGCTGTTGTCCTGGGATCTCAATTTGAGTACTGCTGCTCTGAACCATGCAGAGGCCTCTGAAGAGACCGGGGACCGTTGGACAGAATATACTGGCGTCCACTGGAGCTGTGCACACACAGTTGTTCTCATACTTTGATGCATACTTTGGTGCTTAACAGTGTCTTCTGCACGGGCAGCCATAGACAAAGGCAGAACATATTTACCAGACACCAGATGGGTTTTATGTGAAATGAAGCACTTCCTGGACCCGCGTGGTCTGACACACGGGTATACTGAATACTGGAGGCCTCTGTGTGTGTTTCCAAACGTCTAAAAAAAAAGGTCAGGCTGGCCAGGGTCATGAGCACCCATTGGGATGCGTTGGTGTAGGGGAAGAGGAAGCTAGGTGGTATGAGTTACTACCATTGGTGGTATGTGGTTTGATTTTTAGCTACACTACATGTCTTTTAACCATATTGAATTACATAGAAAGTGTATTCTTTGCAAATTGGTGCAGCCGCTCTGGAAAGCAGTGTGGAGGTTCCTCAGAAAATTAAAAATAGACCTACCCTATGACCCAGCAATAGCACTGCTAGGAATTTATCCAAGGGATACAGGAGTACTGATGCATAGGGGCACCTGTACCCCAATGTTTATAGCGGCACTCTCAACAATAGCCAAATTATGGAAAGAGCCTAAATGTCCATCAACTGATGAATGGATAAAGAAATTGTGGTTTATATACACAATGGAATACTACGTGGCAATGAGAAAAAATGAAATATGGCCTTTTGTAGCAACATGGATGGAACTGGAGAGTGTGATGCTAAGTGAAATAAGCCATACAGAGAAAGACAGATACCATATGGTTTCACTCTTATGTGGATCCTGAGAAACATAACAGAAACCCATGGGGGAGGGGAAGGAAAAAAAAAAAAAAAAAAGAGGTTAGAGTGGGAGAGAGCCAAAGCATTAGAGACTGTTAAAAACTGAGAACAAACTGAGGGTTGATGGGGGGTGGGAGGGAGGGCAGGGTGGGTGATGGGTATTGAGGAGGGCACCTTTTGGGATGAGCACTGGGTGTTGTATGGAAACCAATTTGACAGTAAATTTCATATATTAAAAAATAAAAAAAAAAAAAAAAAAAAAAAAAGAAAGTGTATTCTTTCCATTTCCCTTCTAGTCTCTCTTATTACATCAATGAGAAAAATCTCCGTTTGGTGCCAGTATGTCTTTAACACCTAACACTTGCTAATCTCTTTTTTTCAACAGAGAGATGGAGAGACTGAGAGAGATGAAAGGGAGAGAAGGAGGGAGGATGAAGGGAGAGAGAGACAAAAAAAAAAAAAAAAGGAGGAAGAGAACACAGGACTTAGTTAGAAAACCCTTCTGTTGCCAGTAGTTTGGTAGAATGAAATAGATTATTTTACTTTTATTGTATGTCTTTTGGTGATTATGTTCTATTTATGGCAAAGAATACTGTTTTTTTTTCCACTTAGGATGTCAAGTTTCTTTCTGTTAATAAAAAACACAATTGTTTTTTATTCAAATGGCTGACTTGAGAAATAATAAATTCCAAAATTCTAAAAGTTCTGGGCAACAAAGTTTGTAAAAAATTAAGTTTATGGCAACATATTTGCAGCAAAACTGCAGCTGAACTCACGTGAGACTGTTTTTGTTCTGTATTTATATCCCTTTGTGTGAATACTGAGACATTTTGCTGCAGAAATATTTGTGGGTTATGGGGTGCTGCCTCAGACCACGAGAGGTATTGTATAATACATAGAATATGCCCCACATCACTTTTCTAAATCTTAAAAACTCTCAACTGTAAAACACATTCTGGCCCCAAGGTTTTGGATAAAGAAGAATGTGGATCTGCTTTAAATTTTTTTAAATTTTTTTTTATGCTTTATTTTATATTTGAGAGAGAGAGACAGAAAAAGAGAGTGAGCAGAGGAGGTGCAGAGAGATAGAGACAGAATCCAAAGCAGGCTTCAGGCTCTGAGCTGTCAGCGCAGAGCCCTACATGGGGCTTGAACTCACAGACTGCAAGGTCATGACCTGAGCCAAAGTTGGACACCCAACCAGCTGAGCCACCCAGGTGCCCCTGCTTTAATTTTTTTTTAATAGTTTATTTATTTTTGAGAGAGAGAGAGAGCATGAGCAGGGGAAGGGCAGAGAGAGAAGGAAACACAGAATCTGAAGCAGGCTCTAGGCTCTGAGCTGTCAGCACAGAGCCTGACATGGGGCATGAACCCATGAACCTTGAGATCATGACCTGAGCCAAAATCACATGCTCAACCAGCTGAACCCCCCAGGCACCCCTGCTTTAAATGGCAAATACATAAAAGTAATGTATGAATACTGATATTTGGCAGACACTGATCTAAGGTGAAGAGCTATAATTTGCGGTGAATATATTAACATGAATGGAACAAACATGACATCTGATAGAGTACTCAGCTGTTGCTTGCTATAAACAGTTGGTAGTGTTTGCATCTCTGTTAGAAGATAACTGTCTTCTGAGTAAGGTAAGGTGCTAGTCCTGCTGCTAAAGCTGGTCTTAAAATAAAAGCTTTTCAGGGGAAATTATAGTATAAAAAATTACCCTACTTTCATTGGAAAACTGAAGACATTCAACCAAGAGGCAGTTTTTAAGTAGATTTAGAGGTACTATCTCAAGATTTTTTTTTAATACACTGATTACTCCTACGGACCTACTTTTTATGTTTGGATTTTATATACCAATACGTTATACAATTGGGTATATCTGACATGTGGTATCTACATCCATATTTCAGTTTCCATTGGCCATTTTACTACTTCTTACTTGGTAAGAAGTGCTGTTGGGTGTTTAAGCCCATCTTCTCACCAGAGAAGAAAAATGACTGATTGCCCAGCCATCTCTTCCTTTCTTCTTTTGCTCAGCGAGGATTCACCTCTTTCACCTAAGGCAATCGAGCAGAGGCACAGAAGAGGCAGAAGAGGAAAGACTCAGAAGCTCCCAGAAGATATAGGGAGGGGTGATTGCCTGGCTCAGGGAGCAGAGCATGTTGACATGAACTTTGGTTACCTGATAACCACCTATCTGAGAGTGAGACCTAATCTTCTGGTAAGGTTGGCTAATGGATCCTGGTGGGCCAAGTAGCAGTGTGTTTTATCAGTTTGTGTGATGAATGAACTAGCCCTTGCATTTCTAGTTTCAAGAAGATGAAAGTGATCGGAGTAACAAGGTATAAATTTCAATAAAACATGTGGGAGCTAATGTCAATTTCGTGAGCTTTAAGCAGTTTGTAGCCTCCAAAATATTTGTAGATAACTCAAGACAGCTTAGCCCATCCATCTGCCGAGGAAGGACATTCGGTGCTAGAGGAGGTTGGTTTTACATGCCTTGAGTGGTACTGTTTCCCTTTGATCTTCTTGGCTGTGGTTGTCCTCACTGCTAGGAAGGATTTCCTGATAACTGACATTCTGCCCTTCTGTACCTTCTTCCTGCTCCTAAATCCAGGCTCATCAGTCATTGTCCTTTGTGTTTACACTCAAGTGTAAAGTTTGGTAGAAAAAAGATGAAATGATTTACTCAACCACAGAATATTAATGACCATAGAAATATGATTCAAATCAGAAACATCCTACCATGGAAGAGGATGTTTGGAAAAGCAGTTCATTGCTCATTATGCTTGAAATCTCTGAGAAATATATCAAGTAAAGTAGCTGTTCCTTTAATTTATATTATTCTTCAGGCAAACACTAAGCATCCTAAATTCCTATAAGGTACTCTTCATCTCTGTGCCATATAGTATTGCCATGGTTGCCTTTTACCAGAGTAAATGTGGATATTTAAGAAATATGTTGCTGACAATTCTTGTAAATATTAGAATTCTGTGTGGGAATATTGATATTAAAGCTGTATTAGGACTGATACCATTAGCAGCAATATAGAGAAGATGTTTTATTAAATACTAATTTCATATGTTATTTAACAAGTAGCCGGCTTTGAACACATTAATCTCTCTTTTTAATTCAAGGTTGATGGTCTGGGTCTTACATATTGTATCCCTGAATAGGCCATTCAATAACTATGCAAAATATCTATTTCTCCCATGGGTATTTGTGCTTTGATATATTCTGATCCTTATTAAATTTAAACAGGATCAAATTTATACAGCTCTGGCAGAGATTTATTAAAATACACTGAATGGACAGCTTGTGGGAGTGCAGTGTACTGTAATAACATATGCCTTTTACCAGAGAATAGTAATTATTGAGAATCAAATAAATCTGTAGGAGGTTAAGTATATATGGAAAAGATATCAATTGCAGATCTTCAAAACTAGCCTGAAATATTATTTGAAGATGTGTTACTGTGCAAAATAATGAACCTCATCCTTTTAGACTCTAAATATTTAGCAATATTTGAAATGCAGGCTTTTAGGGCTGTTGTAAATTCCAAAAGCAGGGGGTGGGGTGGGGACTCAGAATTATCAGAGGGGTTACACGTGTTTAGCATACTCCATCTGTAGAGGCACCTGCTTTTTACTTTGCCCTACTTTTTATTAAATAAAATTGAAAGCACATGTATTATTATACAGTTTGTAAAAAACTATTTTTTTGGAAGCAGAAATCTGTGTCTCCTTTACTTGGGGGTTTGAAAGAGGGATCACAGATGGATGAAGTACAAGTGTTTTCAGACTCTTAGTTTATATTCTTCAAATATAATGATATGTTTTGTTACTTTTGGGTTTTCCTGCATACTTTCAAAGTGGACTTGGTGCGTTCACTCTGATTGAAGAGATCACGGTATTCCCCAGTTTGTTAGTTTTTGTGGTGTGATGGCACTGTAGAGAACAGTTAGGTTTTCAAATACTGAACTTGTGCATAAGACACATGTAGCCTCTCTGTTCTTCCAGAGCTCCCCATGGCTCTAATATTTTATCCTTTATAAATTATTTAATTATGATACATTAGTCGTTATTAGTGCTTTTCTCTTCTCTTCTCTATTTATAGACACTCTTGGGGGCCGGGGCAGGGCACCTCCAAGGAGAAGGGAGTTATCAGTGGGGGCAAGAAGAGATTTTGCCATAACAAACCTGGCTTACCTCTACATCTTTCTCCTTCCAGTATTTGAATTTATTTCTCTGCCTGGCTCTTACTAGTGTAGGGGCAGAGGCACATGTATATTACGGTGAGCCTTTCTCTTTCCTGGTCAGAATAATTATGAGCATCGAGACTAGACCGAAGTGTCTGGAAACCAAGAGAATCTTTGAGGGGTGGGTATCTAGAGAAAGTGAGTTAAGATCTGGAAATCCCCCCAATTCTGCCCTAAATTACAGTAAATATTATTAAGGGATAGTTAGGACAGGGGGTGGGAAGTCTGTTTTCTGCTCTGTATTATGGTGTCTAACTTAATTTTTGTACTTATTATCCCTTAACATACAGTGTGTGTGTGTGTGTGTGTGTGTGTGTGTGTGTGTGTGTGTGGTTTTCTAGGAGAACACTATTTACTTTATACATGCTTTGTAGCCTACGTTGGGTCATAGTATTTGTGTGTACATGGTGTTCTAGATAGGTACACCATAGAAATTATTCTTAGGAGGCATCAGGGTATGGGATTTTGCAGGGGGGAGTGGAATTCAGATATATTGAGATATAATTTACGCATGATAAAATTTGCCAATTTTAAGTGTGTAGTTTGATAAGTTCTGATAGAGTTGTGAACAACCACCACCGTAATCATAGAACATTTCTGTCACCTGAAAAAGTTTCCTGTGTCCCTTTGTACAGCTTACCCCCAACCACTCATCTGCTCTCTGTCTACATGGTGTTTGTGATAAACACTTATGTGTAAACCAACTGAGTTAAGCCAATAAGTATATAAATGTTTAAATATATCTATATTGGTGAACCTTTATGGTTTAGCATATGTTTTGTTTCTTCAGTCTCTTGCTACTTTTGGTAATGTTGACATTATCAGAAAGAAGGAATGTCCGAAATTTTAGTGAAAAGTTTATATCAGTTATAGCAAAAAGACCTTTAAATGTCCCAAATTGTCTGTCTCTTGGAAAATAAGTATAATTGTCTCCATTGCCAGCCTTTCTTTTTCATTGTTGCTGATGAATGAGATAGATTTTTCTAAAAGCGTGTAAGTGATGCCTTCAGTTCCCTTTCTCTTGCGATTATAAATTTTCATTTTTATATTTTTATATGGGAAAATATTATAATTTTTCTTGTATAGTGTGTTGTACAGGGCTAAGTGGATCTAGTTCCTGAAATTTGAAAACGGATAAAAATGTTAAATGAGATGTTATTTTAATCTAAATGTGTTAGTGTTAATTGATTGGCTGATTTTTGTTAACTGTCCTCTCCATGGCCATGTTACATAGCTGTGTGAAATTTGAAAGTTATTTTACATTTGAGATCATCTGCAATACTGAGTTTGGACCAGATGAACTCAGGTGCCGCTTTCAGTCCTGAAATTCTTTGAGGGTTTTCCCCCCACATGTATGTGTGTGCTGGATTTGTGTTTGTGCACATAGAGGTGTGTGTGTACACACCCCCCGTGTGTACACACGCTCCCCGTGCACATACGTGGACAATAAATGAGAAAGAAAAGAGAAAAACCCAAAGCATTGTACTGTTGGTGTTTTAGAGTTACTGGTTTAGAAGGTGGATTATAAAAATAACCAAAATAGTTTAAAACCATTCTAGATGTTGACTGTGTCAATGAGAAAATGAAGAAAATGGAAAGCTAACTACTATCGTTTGCTATAGATATGCTTACTACCAAAAAGAAGGAAGTTACCAGGGCAAAACGCTCAAGCTAGTCTTGTTTTACCTCCTTCAAATTGAATGTAACATGATCACTAGCTTCATGAATGCCAAGCTCTTAAATCCTTTGCAGTAACAAGGGCATGTTTTAATGTTGTCAGAACTTTTGTTTGCACCCGGTGTTACACTTGATCGCTGAATAATTGAGTGATAATGACTGTTATTTTTAAACTGAAGTATAGCATCAGGGGAGGATGAGAAACACATAACGCCCAACTTCCCAAGGGGAGTAGGGGAAATATTTATAAGTACAGCATGATAGAAGTGTTGAAAGTACGTGCAGCCAGCAATGCAAACTAAGAGCAGAAGTCAGGGGATGATTTGTTCTGCAGCTCAAAAAATCAGATTCTTTTCTTTATGTCACAAAGATGGAAAATCAAACTGAAAAATCTAGTAGAATCTGGACACCAGTGAATTGGAATTAGGAAACAATCCTATCTAACCAAACACCATTATTCAGGACCAAGGACAGGGACACAGGCACGCCTCTCCCCACTTAAAAGTTTTTTGTTTTTTTTTTTAAATAAACTTCAAAGCTATGCTTTTAAGTTATCTATTTGCTTCATTTATGTATCCAGCAATACCTAGTGAGTATCTACTGTGTGACCAAACAAGACAAAACTCTGCCTTCATGGGACTGCATTATCTTGTGTCCCTTTATGAAAGTTTGTTCTTTTCTAAGATTGTATATGCTCGTTCTCTTTTTCTGGGGCTTGGCTCTTCCACGTAATTCGTATCTCCCATATTAATACCTGTTCTTAGATTCTCAATCTACTTGTCTTCTTCCAGCATACGTATCCTCTTAATCGGCTTCTAGAGTCTTCTGTTTCCTGCTCTGTTGAGCTTGCTAGAACAGTTCTTAACCTCAGCCTTTACAACCATACTGTGAAAATGGTACCTGTTTCCCCTTCTTTTAAATGACTGCTCCAAACGTGAGTGACACATGCTATGAGTAGTTTAGGGATTAAGTATCAGTCGGGGATCTTGCTGAAGACCAGTCATGCGGAGTTAAATTAGAAAGCACTGGCTCTTTGATTTATGGTTGCAATGATACCCAGAAACACAAAAGAAGACATAAAGTGTTTCATTAAAATATATGTATTTATTTAGGTCCCAATCATTTGGAATTTGTTAAATTTGTATATCTGAGAGGCAATCTGATATGGCAGAAAAACACCTAAATTTGGAGCCTAAAAACCTTCTGTTTGACTCCCACAGTTTCCACTTATTGGCTTTGTGCCTTCGTTAACATTACTTAATATCTTCGAACCATGATTTCTTCAGAAGGAGATTGTAATATCCACCTCAGTTCCATTGCAAGGTTTAATGTATGTAAAGTATCTAGAAAAATATATGTAAATTCCCTGCCCTTCTTCTAACTAGTTTTAGTGAATCAAATAAGTAGCGAGCTTATTTTGAAAGTTCTGCATTTTAGATTTTTCAATTTTAGATTGGCCTTTCCATTGCAGTTCTAGGGTACTCTCCTTTTACTAAGTAGAGTTAGCTTTAGAACTAGGGCAGAAGCAATGCAGAAGAAAACTGTGTCCCTTTCATTTTGGGAAGGAACTAACATTTACTGAACCCTTATAGGATCCTAGGTACTCTGCTAGGAGCTTTGCATATATTATCCTATTTTAACTACAAGAGAAATTGTTTTCACTGTATTTTCAATTTCTGTCTCATCTAGGCTTCTGTGATTTTCACTCATGCCTTTACTCCTGCAACAGCTCCAGTTATGTGCATGTTTGGGAAATATGTGCGTGGTCCTAGATATTTCTGTACATTGAGCATACAAAGAGGAGATGGTTATTTATCATCCTGTAGCAAATATACTATAAATCTCCAGTTATCATAACACAGAATGTTTGTAGGACACAGGTAACATTGTGTGTGTGTGTGTGTGTGTGTGTGTGTGTGTGTGTGTGTGTATACATACATACATACATACATACATACATATACATACATCTGATTGCTTGGAAGGTTACTGGTAATGATGGCTGTCAGTGGGCGTGAGTGAAAATGGAGAACCAGTTGCTTTTTCTACAGCTTATGTCCCTAGCAGTGTTTATTGAGTAAGGCTGTGATTTATTCAACCTTTTGTATGGGTGTCTCCACCTCTATTTTCTTAAGCCCCTAGAAGAATCAGTTGCTGTCTATATGTATTATAGCCATTCTTTCCTTTTGATCCACTGCTGTTGTACCCAACATGATATTATGTACCTACATAGTGTTTAGAATTGCAAAGAGAAAATTGATCAACTTTTGGATGTTAAGAGTGGTATTATTTATTCTTTTTGCTTACCTTGCTTATATTATGTTCTTTAGTGCCTTCCTTCCTGTCCTTCTGAGCTCAAGTCATAATATTCACTGGCATTCACTTTGCTGAAGCCATCTTAGTTTCCCTGCTTTCCTTGCTTGCTTTTTTCTCTCTTCCCTTCCCTTCCCCTCCCCCTGCCCTCTCCCCTCCTTTCCCTTCCCTTCCCCTTTGCTTCCCTTCCCTCTCTCAGGCACATTCATTCTTAACTCAGGGCTTTTATACTGTTTCTTTCTTCTGCAAGGAATTCTTTCCCCAGCTCTTGGTTAAGGCTGTCTCCTTGTTGTATATGTCTCAGCTCAAAGTGTCACCTCCTCCAGGGAGCCTTTCCTATTCCCCTTTCGAAAGCATCCTTCTACCAACTCAGTTTAAGTAATATAATCTTGCTGTATTTCCTTCCTCTGCAGTTCTTACCGATTGTCCTCTGCCTCTGCCTGTCACCACTTGTCAGGCTCAGGGACCTTGTTCTCTTTTGTTGCTATCCACATCTTCAGCACATGATAGCACCTGGCATATGTTGTATAAATGGGCATACTGAGCAGTAAATATGCTCTGGGTAAATAGAAAACAGAGGTTCATGTTGGTTGGAATATCCCTGGAGTAAAGTTCTGGATCATAAAACATTTGGAATTGGAATCACTTTGAGGAGGTTGACCACAGTCTGTCAGCTGTGTAGTGTTTCCTTCTAGAACCTTCCTGGCACTTTAGCAACTGTTTCTGAGGCAAATTTTTAGCTCTTTGATTCAGTCAGAAGAGAATCAATTGGAGCTAATATTTATGTTTTCCAGAATGAGTCCTGATTTCTGAAATGTGGTAATAGAAAAATATCTTATTCTTTTCATGGTCAAACTGTCTTAAAGATGAACCAACAAATACAGTCAAACAGATAGACGCCACAGGGAGTGTCACTTTAAACACATTATTTCACATTTGATCCTCTCGTTTTCTCTGAGAGGGAGGCAGGGCAGGCATTAACGGTTTTGTAAACTGGGAAATAGGCAAAGTGGTGTTTGAACCTGGAATATCTGATTCCACGTTTGTTTCTCCTGTGTGCTCTGCTGCCTCCCTCAGGAGTTCTGTGTTTATCCAGTTAGTTACTGTGTTGCTTGCTTTTAAGGATTCTTTGAAATGATAAAGTCAAATGGGATTTTATACTGAAGAATTTATTTTTAAGTACACTAAATTGTTTCTTTGATGCTTATTTATTTATTGAGAGAGAATGTGTGTGAGCAGGAGAGGGGCAGAGAGAGAGAATCCTAAGCAGGCTCCACACTGTCAGCACGGAGCCCGAAGCGGGGCTCGATCTCATGGCCCGAGCCGAAACCAAACGTCAGACGCTCAACCAACTGAGCCACCCAGGCGCCCCAAGTACACTAAATTTTTAAGTCATGAGAGTATGGGTTAAGAGTTCTCAAACTTCCTGACTTTTTAAAGATCAGTCTTTCAACTGTTGGTGGGATCCTTCATGTTTTCTCAGAATATATCTTACTTTTCTGGAAGTATTTGGGTTACTCAGAGTTCTCGTATTCGTTCTTTTGTATAAACACAACATAATGAAAAATGCAGGTCTATACTTTGTAAAGAAACAAATGCTTTATAGAAGAAACAACACTCCAAATCTCTTACTCCTTCACCACCAATTGAAATTTATTTTAAAATACTTTCTTATCCTCACTCTTCTTTTGTGTTGCAAATAACCTTTTTGGTATACTTTACATTAAGTTTTCTATTTTAGTACCCTGAACTCAGAGCTTTTAGAAGACGCACTTGCTCTGTTTACTTACACTCCTTCTCAAATGGTCACAGGGAGACCTGTGGGGCTTCCTCCTTGGCCCTGTCTGCATCACCCCCAGGCATTCCTGAAAGCATTTTTGTTTTCTGAGAACCACAAGAAGTTCCAGTCAATCTTGATTTTCTTCTGTTCCAACACTTGGAATCCGCTATTCTCCAAGGAGCTCTGATTCTTTTTAGTAGAGAATAGTATTAGAGTCCAGAGTTTGGCTACTGTTCCACTCAAGTGCTTCTGGAAGGAAGAAATGACTTCTCCATTAGGTCATTTTAAGGAGAGAGCTGAAAAGATAATTTTTTGTTAAGGTCACGAGTTCAAATAGCTATTTTCAATTTAAAGCCAGCATTACTAAAGCCATTTTTATTTTCTTCTAATATAAATGTTTTTATATATATTTCTGCTCAGCATACCTACGTTAGATCTTTAAGGCCCTCATGCTAAAGACTTTTATTCCTTTCTCTGTTTTCATCTTTCTGTCCCATGCATCACTTTATGGACACAAACATTTTAAGATTATCTAAGGTTGTCATAACAGAAAGGGGAAAGACAAGTAAAAAAGAACCTTGCATTTTATCTTGTAAGTGGCATCTTTTTTTTTTTTTTTTAAACCAAGGCTTGTATCTTTGTTCTTTCTCTTGGAAATGCAAGTATGTTTTCTGAGGCACAGAGGAGGAGGAGGAGGTGGGTTTCCAGGGACTGGAGGAATATAGCGGATTTTGTACTTAGAAGCTCCTTCCTCGCTGTAACTAATTGCAGGTATCTCTGGTTTCTGGGAGGGGAGAACGGAGGGGTCCTTGGAAATACCCTGACTCACCGTTATGGCACGAGCTTGGGAACCATCTGTGGACCTTAGACTTTGGACTTGTCAATTCACATTTAAAGGTTAATTAATAGAACTGCTGCTATCAATCATCATGTTCAGTGTGTAACGATGTGGTATATGCTAAAAATCTGTCTGTTTGACGAGTACCCAGCAGTTACTGTTTCTGTGTATCTAAGCATTATGTGTGCTGTGTGTGCCCACGTATACACACACACACGTGCACATTCGGCCACACCGCATCATCTGGAGGAACTGTGCGTGGGTGTGTGTGATTGGCAAGTGTGAAATTGAATTTAATATGAGATTCTCTGTCTTAGGTAAAATATTTGAAAGAACGTTGATAGCATAAAGCTGTCGAGCTTTGGGAAAAAATGGCTTCTGTGTTTTGGGAGCAAGAGATCTGAATGTTAAAATTGCATTTAGCTGGCAAAACACTTTCAGGACTAAGTGAAGAATTTGGCTTTAGTGGGAAAACTTTAATTTGCCTATAACATGAAGTACAAGTTATTAATTGCACCAAAGATAACACACTAATTAAAAGGTTCATGTATAGTTGTCAGAGGTTACCAGTGCACACTGACAGACTAGGAATAGAAACTAATTATATTATGTTCTCTAAACGGAGTATTTTTACCCACTAATGTAAGATACCTTATTATAGTGCTGGGTTTTTTTTTTTTTTTTTTTTTTCTTAGCTTGGAAAGAAATCTTTTAGATGTTCTTTGTAATAAAACTGCAATGATAAGCATTCAAACCAATGATGAGGCTATATAAATAGCTTCCCTTGCAACGTTGGCTTCAAGCATAGTTATAGAGATAATTCTAAGTAAACATTTATTCATACTTGCAGCTCAGAAGAAAGATACACAAAGTGGAACTTTCCTGAACTTGGTTGTCCTGGGTTGAAGGAACATCACAGCAACCAGGATTTTTGGCCGTACCCTAACGCTTCTTTTTTGAATTCTCTCATCAGTAACAATCATCTTTTATTGTTAGGATGCCACAGATTTGGGCTTGTCCACTCTTGGGTTGCATTTTAAGCCTCTGAATTGTTACATATGTGATATATACATGTATATAGAACTACCCATGTGGACTTAAACAATGAAATGCATTTTATACATAAAAGTACACTTAATGAGAACATTTAAAGAATAATAAAATGATCACCTGTTTACCCAACACCCAAATGAATTGGAAGTTGTCAGGGATTTTGAAGCCCCCTAAGGGGGCCTTTTCTGTTGCAGCTTCCCCCATCCCCACCCCGAGAGGTGGTCACCCTCCTGAATTTTACATTTCTCATTCCCTTGTTTTTCCTGATGGTTTTACCAGATGCCTAGTGATCCCTCAACTATATACTGTCTGGGTTTACCTACTTCTCATCTCTGTAGCAGTACAGTTGTAACGTGCCTCTTCTTCTGTGACTTGCCATGTCCCCCTCAATATTATTATTGTCACACTCTTATTTGATGCACCTGGCTGCACTTCTTTGGCTTTCACTGCTCTGTAGGATTCCCTTGTATGAAGATACCACTACTGTGAGGGGACACTTGGTTTGTTCTGAACATCCTGCCATTAGGAACAAACGTCCCTGCAAACATGCGAGTGTCCGTGCCCCAGTGCAACATGCAGGAGTCCCTTTCATCTGTTTACTGAGGGGTAGAACTTCTGGGCTTTCAGGTAGGGTCACTGGCTTGAGTAGGTCATGGTGAACTGTTTTCCAGAGTGGCTATGCTAGTCTGTCTGCACTCCCACCCGGAACCCATCGGTGCTAGACATCTTGTCCAAATCAGTCGCCATAATAATGTTTCCAGATATTTGTGGGCTTGCTTATTTCCCTAATTAAATCAAAGGGAAACTTCTTATATAATGGAAACCTAGAGGAGTTCTGCTTTCATGGCATATTTCTTTGCTCACAGTGCTTCGTCAAAAGCGCTCAATATTTTTGATCAAATATTTAACATGTTCTGTAACCAACCTGAAACTTACAATGTTGCTGTAGGTACGCAAACGCCATAGCTTGGTTGGGACATAGTTGAATCATCGGATTGACTTTCACTCTTTCCTGGGCTTTTCTTCTGCCATGCAGCATGATTAGAAGTCATTATTTTCAAATAATATAACCTAGATACCAAAAGAAAAGAGGGAAAGTGAAGATAGTGTTAGCCCTCGTAAAGTGTAATTAAGATCATAGATAAACTGTGAAAAGTCTGATGTATTTCATGTCTTAGGGTATGACTTCTAGACTTCAGTACCGGTTCTGGACAAACTCATCTCTTGGGCTATCGGTGGCATTCCTTTGCTCCATTAACATGGACACACTGAGTGTATATCATTTTCCTTAAAAATGGTCTTTGACATCATATTATCGTCACTATTTCTTTTCCTTGTTTGTGGTTTCTTTTGCTTACTACAGTATGTGCAAACAATTGAGCATAAATGTTGAAATGAAGACGTCAGTGACTTCTGAAAGATTCACTTTCCTGACTTTTATCACAGAAGCTCCCCTGATGGTGAAGAAGGTAAAGAACTCATATTCTTCAAAGTCACTCAGCTTCTTGCAGCAACTCTTCAAAGTTCTTTGTTTTATTTTTTTAATGCAGATTTTGCACTCTTGTATGTAGCGTCTCTGTGTTTGCTATAATACACAAGTCGTGCTTCCCTTTCTTTCCACACTCTGTATTTTTTAAAAAATTTTTTAATGTTTATGTATTTTTGAGAGAGAGACACAGAGTGTGATCAGGGGAGGGGCAGAGAGAGAGGGAGACACAGAATCCAAAGCAGGCTCCAGGCTCCGAGCTGTCAGCACAGAGCCCGACCCGGGGCTCGAACCCACCAGTTGCGAGATCATGACCTGAGCCGAAGTCAGACACTTAACCGATAGAGCCACCCAGGCGCCCCATCTCCCCACTCTTGGAGTAAAATGGATTCTTTGGGAAACTATCACCTTCAGTCCACAACTCTGAAAATGTTTCGTATGCATCCCAGGTGTCTGTCTGCCATGGTAGTGGGATGCCTCACACCACACATTTTAACAATAAAGATGAGTGTATGGGACTCATCACCTTGAGGGTCAGTGACCACTTTTTTTTTTAAACTGTTTTTTAATGTTTATTTATTTTTGAGATAGAGACACAGAGTGTGAGCAGGAGAGGATCAGAGAGAGCGGGAGACACAGAATCCGAAGCAGGCTCCAGGCTATGAGCTGTCAGCACAGAGCCTGACGCGGGACTCGAACTCACAAACTGTGAGATCATGACCTGAGCCGAAGTTGGCCGCCCAACCGACTGAGCCACCCAGGCACCCTGAGCGACCACTTTTCTTTGGACGCTTTGAACACTGAGCAGAATTCACATCTCTCTGGGTGACTCTTAACTAGGACTCCCAGCTACTTAGTCTCCATGATAACCTTTGACACAAACAATACTACATTATAAATGGTAACACTTCATAGATGAAGTAGATTTAGAAGGACATTCTAAAGAAAGGCAGAGTTCTAAGGAGGAGAGTGTTAAGATGTGATTTAGTCATGTTTTTGAATCTTTGCAATGATTGTAAATAGCATCTCGTTATTGACGGCCTCTCCAGCCACCCCTCTCCCCCGTCCCAATAAGAGTCTTCTTTCTGGTACCTCGTCCTTAGCTTCTAAAGGGTCTTCGTTACTTTATGAACCTGACCAATACGCTTATGGTAATGAGCATCTTATGGTAGGTGGCTGGCCACACCACGAGCCTGTGGTTATACCACTGTCCAGAAACCCTCCTTCAAAGGAAGAGCTACAAATTCATGAAGCCCTCGAGCTGTATACAGCAGCCACTTTATAAAGCCTCTAATCTGCCTACCGTCCAGGTTGATACATTACTTGTGTGGGTTGGGTTGAGATGAAGGCACTGATGGCTCTGTGTTTTGAATTCTTATCTGGGAGAGGTTGTTCACTTTCTTGTTCTAGCCTCTTTGTTCACCTTGGACTTGGGGAAAATGTTCCTCTTTATCTGTTCTGTTTGTTCTTGTCTTTTGGCAGCTAGACCTTTGGGTGCGTGGGTATTAGAGCTTGAGCACGCAAGAAGTACTTTATGCATTGTTTTTAGCATGAGAAGTTTGAAGTACACCGCTCCCAAAGTTCTTGGATGTAAATAAAATACGCTAAGAGTTTAGTACTAAGCCCCTTCTCCTATAGTATTTGTAATTTTGACTAGAAGTATCAATGCAGGGCTAAGTTAGTAAAATTTATCATTGAGGTTTCAGAGAGGGTTAGATAAAAACTGAGACCCTCCTGGAGATTCTGAATTTTTATTGTGATATAAAGTTATTAGCTCGTCGAATATGTTTTTGACTGTTTTGCCTTCTCCAGAAGGAACTTGGGGCTTATCCATGAAGCCATTCTTTGGACGCCAAAGCAGTTAGTGATTTTTTGTGGCAAAATCCAGTCATCAGCTTCATGAAAACCCAATCTTGTTGTATTGTCTAGCATAATCTGTAATTATTCCCATGCTTCCAAATTATCAATCAATTTGTTTAATGCTTAGTTTGGAGACCCTGGCATTCAGAACTTATTGTAGCTAAGGAAACAAGCAAATAAGTAATCCCTCTGAAGCAATAGATTAGCCAGATGACTATTGTTTGAGAGATTAATAAAATCAGAACTTTTGGTGGCATCTATTAATCATTATACCTTACCCGCATTGACTAAAATGGCTACTGTCATTTTAGCGGTAAGATGCAGAGATTCCTATCCGGGCCTTTTCTTTCCCATATATTGCCCTCCTTACCTGATCTTCACTGTCCTGTTTCTTCAAAGGTTTTACATCTTTTAGTACATCACCAGGGACTGCTGTTCTCTTGGACTGCTCTCATCTCCTCTTCCCATTTCCCTAGATCGAGGCTCTCGCCTTGCCTTTCTGTCTTTCATGCCTGATTCCCCGCTCGGCCATCTCAGGAGACGTTTATTCCCTTTATTCTCCTTTATTCCCTCGCTGAAGCAAACCACATCTCTTCCCTTCTGCAGATCTCCCCTGGGCTTTGAAGTATTGGCATGTGAGCAAGAGAGAGAGTAGAGCTACCTGGGCCCTCCAGCTCACGTGTGTCTGCGGGGCCCATGGGCACATAGACCTTTCCTCATGCACCCCATTTTAGAACGTGAGCTTCTTAAGGGAAGGTACTTTTTCATTGTTTCCCAACAATAAAAATTATTGCACAACTCGGTTGGCCTACGCTGCCCTCATGTTCAATTTTGCTAGAAGAAACTACTTACCCTGTATTTTCCCGACCTGTTATTTGTTAACTATCTCATCTCATGCTGTAGTGAATAGGAAAGTGGTGATTCTGTTGGGGAACAAATACCAGCCTATGACCACTTGATTTGAAAAACAACAAAGCCGACTTTGGAGCGATGGGTAATTGTTGGGCACGTTTGTTCTTAGAGTATCGTTTTGGGCTGTTCCACCGAACACAACCTTTGGTTCAAGTCCTGTTGTACAACAGCAGCTCTTTTCATTTACTTTTTATGTTTTCTTTGGGAGTGCGGGAAAAACAAATTGTATGGAATTTTCTCTAGAAAACCTATCGATGCAGTTTACACATTAACTATTATTTTCTGTTGCCTCTCTCTTCTGTAAAACTTTAGGAGTTTCAACTTTTATTTTAATTTGGAAACTAAGGCCAGAATTAGCCCCCTCCCTCCGTGCTTTTACTGTTTTCATTTGCTTGTTCTTTGCATCTGAGTACATCCCTGCTTAGTTATGTTGGCATTAGGCTGGGTGTTTTTTAATGTAGTAAGAGTTAAGTTAGAAGAAAATTGATAGCAGTAGTTGTGATAGGGCAAGTTTGGGGTTATGCTTTGCACACCTTCACTTGTCTGGTCCTCACTGTGAATGACACAAAGTCAGGATGGTCATCGTCTCGATTTCCTAAGTGAGGACACTGGTACTTTGAGATGGTTGGTCACTAGCCTGGATTCACATAGCTCATGTGGAACCTTGCCCTTTGACGTCATAGTCCAGAGTTCTTTTTTCATCCTGCATTTTCCTACTTTCCGAATTTTTTTAATGAACAAACATAATTTTTATGATGTAAAGAGCCTGGTAAACATTAATCTTTAAAAGAAACTAGCTACAAATAATGGTTTAAACCATGGGTCAGCCAACTAGGGCTCATGGGCTAGTTTGCCTGTTTTTGTCAATAAAGTTTTATTGGAATGCAGCATGCTCATTCATCTATGTCTTCTGTGGTTGCTTTCATGCTACATCAGGCAGAATGGATGGCTCACAGAGCCTAAAATGTTAATATTGATGACCTGGTCCTTTAAGAAAAGGTTTGCCAGTCCTATTTAAAGTAATATGAAAAAATGCATTGTTATTTTTATTAGTAGTATTAGTATTTTACCAGCAAGCCAATGTTTTACTTAATGTAAGAAACAATATTGTTTGACAGTGTTTTCAAATTCCCAGAAACTGAGTTACTAAGATTAGTCTTCAGTAGGGTATCATGGAACTCTTCAGCTTCTCAAAAAAATGTCTTTTGCAATGATTGTAAAATACTTCCTCCGCTCTTAGTTTTGTTAAAAAGCCACATTTGAGAGCTCTTTGGAAAGTTCTTCATTTTGACTACAGTGCAATTAATTTATTTGGTCAAACTTCAATACTAAAGATTTTCTTAGAAACCTCACTGCTTTTCATTAAACATGGCAGCATGGATCTGAGAATTGTTTCCTTTTCTTGAAGATCTGTTCTTGTAGGTTTGACTTGCATCGTATTTATTGCTGCTTATCTTACTGGAAACCGGCTTTCTGGCTAATGTATAAGGGACAATATTTTAGAAATAAGAATTAAGCTTGAAGCATGGAAGAGTGGGGCTTTTTCCACCAATGTTAGATTTTTTTTTTTCCTCCTAGTTTTTACTGTGAAATCTTGTTCCTGAATGATTGTCGCTTTTATTTTTGTGCTCCTGATACTGCACATGGGCTGGCAAACAGCGGGCACTCAAGAGATGCTTAATTTTTTGTCCTGTTGGAGGGTTGGAAAGAACTTTCAGGAAGAAATGGAGTTGCAGTGTCTCAGGATACCATGTATTGACAAACCACCTGGGAGATGGTTTCCTCCTCTCCCTTATTGATATGGCCCAAATTTTATTTGGTGGGTATTGAAATGACAGTCAAGTGCAATATTCTCCTTCCATTTTCTGTTGCTTCCTTCCTCAAGTAATTGTAGGATTTCAGTTGAGAAGAGTCCATTCTACCCCAGGAAGGAAAGCTGAGGGAGCCGTAGCTGGTGGCATGATTGTTTCTTACAGATTATTCCAAATAGGTGAGGTTGTCAAAAGGACTCTAGATTAGTGGCTTGGGGCAGTGGTTTCCCCAATATGGTACCCAGAGTGCAGGGAGTGACCTTTATGACTGGAGAAAATATTAGTAATTCTGTATTTTCAAATATTACAATACTTGATATTTTGAAATATGCATAATTTGTCAGATGATAGCAATTGTGTATAGAATTTATAAACAGATCAGCATATGTTGGGGTGGATGCCCATTTTTTAGAGAGACCATACAGTGGCTCACAAGAGTGTGCACTGTGGAGCCCATGTGTCTGCATCACCATGTAAGGCACTCAATTTGTTCTTCTGTAGAATGGTTATAAAGACAGTACCTGTCTCCTAGGTGGTTGTGACAAATTAATGAGTTACCACATAGATAGGGCTTTGGACTGTGTTTGGCACAATGGCAGGTAATAATAAATAGCTATTATTATTATTTATATGAGTGTCTTTAGTAGAGGCATGTGATAAAAATAACTGGAGACTACTCATTTAGAATTTAAGATGTCAGAATCCAACCTTAGTTGCTTAGTTTGAGCGCAGATTTTCTTTGTGTGTGATTGTAGACAGGTTACTTAACCTCTCTGAGCTTTGAGCTCTGAGCCTTAGCTACAAATGAGAATAGCAATGATGATAATGATGATAATAATCATAATAATAATACCATATTTCATTGACTAAGGCACACACTTTTTTTCACATTGTAACATGTCTTCAGTTGGGTTTTTTTCTTATAACAACGGTGTCTTAGATTTTGTGAAATACGACAGTTCCACCTCCTAAGATAGTGGTAAAGGGTAAATTAGGTAATGGGAGGTGATTAGCACAATGCCTAGTGTACAGAAGGGGCTCGGCAAATACTGTTATTGAGACACATTGGCACGTGGATTATTCTAAAAGGGAAGCGTGAAAGCAAAACGCAGTGGCAGTGAGTGGAGGGTTTTGGAGATCAGCCCTTGATATCTAGTAGGAGCGTAACCGTCAGCCATCACAACTCTTGGAAATGCTTCTGTGGTGCCCTGCTTGAGAAAGTTGGCAGCATTTAAATGTTCCTGAACTCTTTGTGAAGCATTCCAGCGTGGTACCATTGGTTCGTGCTGATCAGTGCTGCTGAGGCAGGACCAATACCGGTCAGTTAGCTGGCAGTTTGTTGATGACAGGGCTGCGTCAGGACTTCGTGGCCTGTGCTGAGCGGGTGATGTGCATGGGATGTACCTGTTTTATTTACATAATCTTCGGTTTTTGTTCTCGTTGTAGTGCCGTCTCCTCCAATAACGGATGTTTAAACAGGCAAAGGGAGTATGGAGATACAGGATAAAATTTGATGTGACCTGGCTTCCCTCGCCAGCTGAACGTTAGCAAGTTGCTTCTCTTAGGTCTCTTAAATGGAGCAGAATCTCTTGTATTGGGAGAAGGAAACCATGTCGTGCAAACCCTTCTGCAGTTCTAGAAAGCCCTGTCTTTGCAGAGGTGGAATACTTCTGGCCTACATGAACGTATCCTTTCTTAAGCCAGAAGCCACAATTCACAGTTGTCACTTTGGAGCCAGTGTGACTCTTGTGTTTAAGTCAAAGATTGATGCCTGCCATGGTTTCCACTTGTCTTAGACATCTCATACACCCTCAGAAACTGAGAAAGAACTGACTTGGGAAGAGCTTTTGTGAAGGGCCTTCCATCTTTACCTCGTACCTGGGGGGATGCTGGGATGTCGTCCAGCAGCTTCTCTGCTCATGACCTCTACCTGCCCAGGCAGGTCTGCATTTGAAGCGCTAGGGAAAGTGTAATTTCAGCTTGGTAAGACCTCAGGTGCAGGTGTGCATATCCTGACATGGGTCTTGGATCCTTCCAAGACTGTGAGGGAGGAGATTGGTTTAGAAATCATCACGAGGCGTATGTCCTTTTTATTTAGGGTGGAGGGCAGGGAGAGAAGAGGGGCCTTTGACCAGAATCCTTCAGGCAGTTTTGTTTCATCATTCTGTTTATTGTGGATTTTTGGAATCCGCCTGGTCCCAACGATCTGGTTCCAGGAGTGATGGATCCTTCATACTTACCGTAGCATTCTGTCATTTATGGCTGTCTTTGAATCAGAAAGTGGTGCATTAATACTACCCTCGAACATGGCTTAGCTAACGCTGTGAGTCTTTGGAGCACATGCTGTAAAGGAAAACGAAAGGAATACCTCTCAGATAATTCACAAGGACTGGGCTTTGGATGTCGTTCGATGTAAATGCCGCCTGGCTTCGTATGAGCAGGTGCCCGCATTGCTAAGACTGGTGAGGGAGCACCTAATTCCCTTCTTGCCTACTGGCTTTCTAATTTTTCCCCTGTGATCAGAGTTATAAAACCTAATTTCCAGGGGGTCTTGTGAATCATATTAGTAGCTTTGTGTTATAATAGCAATTTTCTATTGCATCGGTATTCATTTTCACTATTACGGAATAATCAAATCAGCACCTCTCTTATTATGCCGTTGAAATAGAAAATAATGGGGCTGTAATGTAAAACTGCTAATGTGATGAAACCCGCTCATTGTGTTAGGGTAAGAATGCCCTCCTTTCTTGTTCCAGCTCACTTGAAACTGTGATTGAGGAAGGAAATGGGAAGCATTTCTACATCTGTGATAAGGCCCGCATATATCCTTCATTTGAATACCTAATTGTCTTCCCCCCACCCCCCCCACCCCCGGCTCAGGGGGTGCTCGTCAGCCCCCTCGGAGGCCTCCCCTGCCACCCTGGCGGTGCGCTGGCGAGCAGGGGGCTGCACGGACCTGTCTTGCACCGTGGTTTCCCTTTTAATCATAAGTAACGTTTGATGTCTCTTTGCATCCAGAGGAATTGTTCGCACCCTCTTTCATGCTCATTGAGGGCCTTCTTCTGGGTTTAAAAAAAAAAAAAACTGAAGAGCACGTTTAGGCTACATTGTTAGAAAGTACAACAAGCCCCCCAAAGGTTCTGATTTGACAGGGATGTTGGGAGGCAGGTCAAGTGACTGCCTAATGAAGATGAATGAAGAAAATTGCTGGTACCAGGATCACGCGGGGGCTCCAGCCCAGGTTGTTGAAAGTGTGATGGAATCTCATCGCTCCATTTATCAGTGTCATATTTGGGCTAAAAGTGAGCAGTATTGTTCTCATTTCTCCCAGATGGATAGGTCAACTTTAATATTTATTGCTCTTGTAGAACATTTGTTTGATGTATTTCCATTAGCTAGGCAATAATAGAAAAGCAGTGGAGAGAAACATAAAACAGTTCCCTTCCTATTCAGTTGAAATACAGCATACACTAATGTGTAGCTACGGCTTGAAGTGCCATTGATTTCCCCCCTTTTGGTTGATGACATGATTGTATATATTAAAGATTCCCATGAAAATAATGGGGAGGCAGCATGAATGTAATACATATTGAGAGCAGCTGGCGGGGTATAAATTGTGTTGTCTTTTGATTTTCACGATTTGGCCATATAATTGGTGAATTTCTCTTGGCTATATATTAAATTCTTAGCCCACTGTCGTCTTTTAGGATTGGGAATAACGTGCAATAGATCGCATCATCCTCCGGGTTCTACGGCGAATCTCAATAAGGCCAGAATTTTCTTCACATTACAGAGCAAATTGTTTTCGGTCACTGAATTATGTTGATTTTTTCTTTATATCTTTGTAGGAGAAAACCACCCTTGGTATAAAAAGTATTTCCCCATATGTTTTGAATATATTAAAGATAAGACCCTGAACACTCCAAAGAATTGGCTCTGCAAGGACATCTACCTCCGAATTCATTAGCTGATGTTCACAGTTTGCAGGAATCCGAACGTTGGGATATTATTTTCTACCGTGGAGCAAACCCAGCTCTTTGTGAGGAAGGTGTTGTCTTAAGTGCAAAGCAAACATCCTAGCCGTATGTTTCTATAATTTAAATTAATTTGGTACAGTCCTACTGTTAATCTTTAGTGACTTGTTGATTGGCATTTTGCAGACATATTTCTGGAAGGCTCCCAATACCATTTTCTGCAGCCTTTCTGGCAGTAGCAAAGAGCAACATTTCCACAAATTGGAATCTTGTACAGCACTGGGAAGCGAGCCAAGATTTAAATTAGACAATAACCTCTGCTCTGTATATAGCTTCTATACTTCAGCTGTAGGCAGAGTGATTTGTTAATACAGTCAGCCCTGTAGCATATAATAGACTGATATATGAGTCACTCCTTGGCAATGTGTGTTTCTTAAATTTATATAGATTGAACAACTGGTTGGTAATGTACTTGGTTACAGTTGTACAAACAATAACTATTAGCAGGGCTGAGACAGGCCTGGAAATGCTGCACGGGGCTGGTGTTTGCGAGGATGCTGACGTATTGCCGAATTTCAGAATAATTCCCCTTTGGAGGCTAAGGGAGACTCTATTTCATAAACATGAGTGTGCTTTTTTAGCAAAGTAGCAATAAAAGTTTTATGTTACAGTTTTCTGTTTCTCATTTTCTATTTGTTTAAAATTGAATTGGGGAACCTAATTTGCTTCAAAAATTAAACTTAACATCAGTTTGTGTGAGGCAGGATCATTTGGTGGCAAGGGTTTGTGTGTTTGTGCCTGTGTGTGTGTGTGTTTTTAGTATTCGCCATTTCTTTTAAAAAAGAACATTGGTAGAAATACAGATTTTTCCATTCCCTCCCCCCCCTCCCCCAGGTTAGATTGTGGCTGGCGTTAATGTTCATAGGTTGAAAGAGATCTTTCTGAACAACAAAGATCTTTTCTTAAGGGAAAAGCTTGTGCTCCAAGTTCAGTTCATGTTTATTTAAAAGATTAAAATCATTAGACCAGATCTCACTTTTTTGTCCCAAAGAAAATTGATTTTGCTCCCCCATAAAAGTGGGATCTGAAAGAGGATATTCAGGAATACGCAAATAGAGGCGATGTCGAAATCTGTTTGTGCAGCTGAACAAAGCAATTCTGTTTTTACCGCTGAACATTTACTCAGCCTTGGTGTGAAGATGTCTGAACGGAATCGTCACCTGTCTGTAGAGAGCACTTCTTTTGTAAGGCAAAGGAGATCGTTTTGATCCGAGATGTTTTAATGTCTTTTTTTTTTTTAACGTATGCCAGCTCGAGCATTTATAAAATAACACACCCTATAAATATTGAACAATACAAAGACATCTCTCAAAACAGTTTATAGTATGTTGCATGTGCTTGGTGGCAGCCAGGCAGTAGTTAGTGGCAAATGATATGCCAATCAAAAATTATTATTGCGAGTGTAACCTGGTATAATGCGGTATCTTATCTGGAAGTGTCAACTTGATATAAGCCAACTCTTTGTCTTTTAAAGTTAAGCTCTTGTTTGCCCTCAGTTAATTCTGTTTCCCAAAGGCTCATTTGAATTGCATAAAGGATAATCTACTTGACAGTTTTATACATTTAAACAATCTTGATTATATGGTATTTTACATGTTTTTTTAAGCTCCCAGTTACTATTTTATGTAGGCTTTTAAGTCTTCAGTTAAAAAAGAATGAGAAAAAAAACCTCAGAGGTAGAATACTGTACTCGTTTGTGAGCAGCGTTTAGTGAAACTGGATGGAGCGCCTCTTTTCACCAGCCCGTGGCTCACGATGGTGATACCTGCCCGTTGTTGATGATGGGGTGGGGGTTGTTGTCAAAGTTTCTCAGGGCAAAATTCTAGTGAGAATAAATGGAAGAGAATGTAATACTCAAGTTTCACTATATCGAAATGGAGACTGATGGATAATCTTCTGCCCTCTTCCCGTCCCCCATGATGATTTAGAGAGTTTCTAGATGAATTTTGGGAGAAATTTTAGGATCCAGTGCCTTGCTGGAAGAATCTAGAGATCGTAGATGTGCCAGCTGGGCTCTGGAAGGACAGGGGTGTGTATAAACACCGTGGTGATTGTGAAAACACGCCATCTGGCAACAGACAGGCTGCCTTCAGATCCTGTGTGCAACACATGTGCGTGTACCGTGTGACTTTGGAACAAGCCACTAAACTTCTCTGAGAATCCGCTGCATCTGTAGCTGGGAGAGGTAGTGATACTTTCCCCACAGGGCTGTGGTCAAGGCGGTGTCCTGAAACTTGCCAATAAATGTCACTGTCCGTACGGTCTCCCCCTCAGATGTTTTAGAGCTAGCAAGGTCTGGAAACGCTGATTCAGAGTGCTAAACCTTCCTACCACTGCCAAATTATTTGATAATTATTAGCGAAAAGTCACATGGCCATTCTTCACGTCTCCAACGAATCTTCTCTTCAAATTCGTCTCCGGTGCATTTTGAAGAGAAGTAAGGCCTCAGGGAATTGCATTTTGAGGACTAGGAAGACCTCTCCCCCTTTTCCAGAAGCACTTTCTCAAGTCTTGACTCGTTGGAAGCCCATATGATTGACATCCTCAAGGTACAGGGGGCTTTTTTCACGTCTCTTACCGGCTGATGGACAACAGTCCTGTAAGGCCAACTTCAGTGTTATCTCCATTCCGTAGACGAGGAAGTAGGAGCTCAGAGGATTTAAGGAACTTGGGAAGAGCTGGTCTACCTAGCTGGTGGGTGGGGTTTGAACCGATGTCTGCCAGGATGCAAACCTGTGTCCTTTTCAACCACAGCACTAGGCACCGTTCCTATTTCTAGGAAGTCTTCATGGAGGATTTAGTAACCACCCCTCCTTGTAAGGTACTAAGGACCGTGTGGTCATAAATAAGCTAATTAGACCCTGTTGGCCAGTTGACATAAACTCTCGCACCCACTGGCGTGTGACCCAGGTGGATGGTTCGTCCCAGGGAATCAAGCCAACTAAAAATAACCTCTTCTCCCCTCCAGTTATCCTGTGATCAGGCTGGCAGAAACTTTGCATCTGAGGTTAAGTACTGAATAAATATTTGCCAAGGGAGGGCTTGAAAGACTGATCTAACCCGATACAAGTGAATGGCAATGTAAACAATATATGTGTCCAGAGGATGATTTTTGCTAGAAGTTTTTATTAGAGAGATGAATTTGGTCAAAAACTTGAATGACATGAAGGACACAGGATCATCTAAGTAATGTAGAAGCATTGGGATGGCCCCAGAAGATATGAGAAGTGGGAGTAAACAGGAGACGGCCGCCCAGTGAGAATAGCCCAGTGGCTATAACATATAGGCCCCAAATGGATAATGAGTACACATAATAGAGGCGTATTTCTCGTTCACCTGTACAGTTCAAGGTTGGTCTGGTTGGCGGTAAACCCAGGCTGATGGAGGCTCTGCCGTCTTCCTTTAAGTGCCAACAACCAGCTGGGAGGGAAAGTGGGGAAGCCACCCTTGCTTCTCAACTGCTTTGGCCCAGAAGCGACGCACATCCTTTCTGCTCGCACTGCGACGGCAACAGCGTGCAAGGGAGCTGGTCCCACGGCCTCACCAAAATGTGAGGGGCTCGCCAGTAACTCTACCTGATGGAGCGAGGAGCCCGATTTTCAGAAAATAATTAGCTGCAGCCGCCACAAATGACAAGCAGATTTGTTTGCCAGTATTAGAGGATTCTTTGGGGAGTTGGAAGAAGAGATTGTAAAATTCTTCCCAAACCTGTGGATGGAAAGGTTATAGGGGAGTTTTGGATTATCAGTCAGAAGCTGTCTGCACTCCTAAGATAGAAAATTCAAGCCTTTCAGTATTGGTGGAGATAAATGTTTAAAGAGCACGTGCCTGCAAGGGAGAGGCAGAAACACTGGAAAAGCATCTGAAGTATTGACATTGAATAGAGGAAGTGTGGCAGTGACCGAAGAGATGTCTAGATGATTATGTGTTTAAATGGATGGGAGTTTGGGAGATAGTTACTGCCTTTCTTCCAAATTAAGGGAAGGACTTTGTAAGAAAGGTGGGGTTTTTAGAGGAGGAAGCAAAGGTGCTGAGTGTTTGGAGGAGAAGGCATGCTGTGCAAACAAGGCACAGTTGTGAAGAAGATTCTCTGAGACGGACCGGGATGAAAATAAAACAATTGAGGATGTTTCCTTGGGAGGAAAAGAGGGGTTGAGAAGGACAAAGAGAGTATTTGGGGTTGTCAAACATTTGTAACCAATTGTTTCTCTTTATTCCTGCCAGGAAGTAATTCTCTTCAGATGATATTTGGTATAAAATGTTGCTTATTGCTTTTCATCACCCTGTGGTTTATTTATACGTTTATTTTTTGACGCCTCCTGGGAACTCGCCATTACTACTTTTATTTTATGGTCCAATTTATGGATACGCTGAACCTGTAAAGATTGTAGCGCTCACTATTCCAAAGAGCCGGTTTCTGAGAGGAAGCGGGTCGACGTGCATGTGGGCTCGTATGTGAGAGGCAGGGTGTGTCCAGGGTTAAATACTTCTTAACGTTAAAAAAAATAAAAGTAAAAAAATAAAAACTCCTGAGGGGAGCCTGGGTGGCTCAGTCGGTTAAGCGTCCGACTTCGGCTCAGGTCATGATCTCACGGTTCGTGGGTTCGAGCCCTATGTCAGGCTCTGTACTGACAGCTCAGAGCCTGGAGCCTGCTTTGGTTTCTGTGTCTCCTCCTCTCTCTGCCCCTCCTCCACTCGTGCTCTGTCTCACTCTGTCTCTCAAAAATAAATAAATGTAAAAAAATTTTTTTTTTAATATTTCTTAACATTTCCTTAACATGTATTTCTCCCCTGCACTTTATTCTGCGCGAGTTGTTGGGATTACGGCTGCTCAGTTCCTGTCCCCTTTGCCTCGGTGACAAGTCACTGGTTTCTGTCCCCTTTTCCTTTGCAAGACAGGAGTCCATCCTGTGCAGGTGTGAGTATTTGACGAAGCACAGAGAAGCTCGGTTCTGTCCACTTGTTCTGTGTTCAGTGAAAGTACAAAGTACATATTTGTTTCACTTGTAAGTATAAAGGGGAAAAACCCACCTGTTTTGCCTTCAGAAAAATTCTTTTGATCTGACTGTTCTCAGAACGAAAGCTGGGGTGAACTTTTTTTTCCAGTTGGGTTGTCTGATCTACCTTGCGCCTCTCATGAAAACAAAATTGAGAGTTGAAAGACTCCACTCTTGAGGAAAAAGAAAAAAATGAAGATGCTTTTCATCATTCTGCAAATCAGACGCAAGGATACGGCCTTTTATTTTTCTTGTCATACCCGGTAACACCTGGTCACGTTTGGAGCCCCGACTCAGTTGGGAAGGGGAAGAGCGACTTAATTTTGATTGGCCATCTGTCTTCGGTCCCAGATACAGGATATGAAAATTCAGCTCCTCAGGAGTGTTCTACCTAAAAGGAAAAGGAAGGCATTTTGGGTTTTGGTAGCTTTGAAGGTGACTGGCGTTAACAGCTCCCTTAAAAAAGTTTCGGAATATCGCCAGAATAATTTGATAACCAAAATTCGTGGGCCAGGTCCATTTCGGAAAATGGCTCTTATGTATACAGCCAGGAACAACTGAGAGAGTAATATCTCGGGGGCAGCCTTTACCGTGTCCAGGGGGCCTATCAGAGCCGCTCCGATGGGAGTCTCTCAAAAGCTGAACTTCCTCTTGCTCCCGGCAACGTGGCACACAGCCCCGAGCGCAGCTTGGCATATGGCCGTGGGTGTCTCCTTTCACGAGAGACGAGAAGCAGTCACAAAAGTTGTTAGCGGACGTCGAAACATACTGGCGCGTCATCGGCTTTTTGCCGTGAAACCCCAGCCGAAGTGCTTGCACTTGAGTTTCCGCTCTTTAAGGATGAAGATTATACCGTTAATGACCTCACGGGGGCATTTGTTCATTTATGCGGGAAATATTTATGTGGCACCTACCACGTTCCACCCGGTGTGCCCAGGATTCGGAACAGAGCAGTGAGCAAAAGGGGAAGCAGTTCATTGTGACATTTACAGCCAAGGGGGGGGGGGGGGCAGGTATGTCAGGCAAATACTCGTCCAAATACGTGTAAAATCGCAACTGTGAGGCTCGAACGACATCTGACGGGGCACGTACTTAACATTCAGGACATTTGAGCCCTTGTTATTGTAAGTGTTACGTCGTTAAGTCCCACAGTGGTGACACACCCAAACAAAAAACCACGGTCCCCACTTATTTGACACAAATGTGAGGCTTTAGCTGTGCAAGGAGATGATGGGTCTCATAGAGGGGCTCACACACTAATGGGGGGAATGGACAAACAGACATAGTGTGAAAAACAGCCCCGGGCATCTCAGCGGCAAGACCTGTCACCACTGGGTAGTAAGAGGTAAGGGTGCTGGTGGGAGAGGGACTGGCAGAACCAAGAAGTGAAGGATCATGGGAGTCGAGGGGGTAAGGTTGACAGCGGGGGAGGGGAAGGGAATGAGGCTGTACAGATAAGGTGATGGCCATTTGTGAATGGCTTTTCTCCCCCTACTGAGGAAAAGAGCTTGAAATCAGTAAGCTGCGGGCAGCCTTTGAAGGATTTTAAGCCCCACAAGGATACGCGTGATCAGATTTCCATTTTGGAAGACTAACCTTACTGAGAACTAATTATGTGAATTATGCTATGCCCATGCCTTGACATACCCTGTAACTATTAAAAATCACATCTTAGGAGCACCTGGGTGGCTCAGTTGGTTAAGCATCCGACTTCGGCTCTGGTTGTGATCTCACAGTGCGTTGGTTTGAGCCCCGCATCAGGCTCTGTGCTGCCAGCACAGAGCCCGCTTCAGATCCCCTGTGCCCCCCCCCCCCCCCCGCCCCTCCACGGTTTGCACTCTGTCTCTCTCAAAATAAATAAACTTAAAAAAAAATCACATCTTAGAGGATAACAGTAAGGAAAATGGTTGGGGAACATCTTTAAGCCTAAAAAGTATTAGACACTTTGGTCCCAATTTTACTTTCAAGATTACACTATACATTGTGGAGAGGCAAGACAAGATAGGAAGTCATTATGTGAACATATTGAACGGTCGGTCATATTGCGCAGGGGTGGGAAATGCCTTTTCTGATAGTCCTACTCTTTAGTATTATCCTCTGTTTTACAATGTAGTAAAAATGTTGTTTGGGAGATGAATTGAAAGAACGGTAACTCCAGACATGGATTAGAAGGAATCAAATCTGGACTGGAATCTGAGAGCTGGGTGGCACTGGCATTGGCATTGCCATTAGAAGAACAATGCGAAAGATGTATGTGTCACTGCCCACTTGATGGCTGAATGACCTTTTGTGGAAGATGACAGAGGGGATCAAGGGCAATGTTTTGGATGGGAAGTTTGGATAGTGGTAGGTTACTTGAGGCAAACACGTCTGCGATTTGTAAAGAAGATCCCTGCATTGGGTTTGTTGAATTTGAGTTGTTGGTAAGACACCCATGGTGAGATTCAGAAGGAGTTGGAAAATTACAACTCAGTACAACGACTGATATTTAGACTGGAGGGCTGGTGGTGGTTGACACATCGGACGTGATGAATTATCAGAGCATGTGTTAAGAAGAAACTGAGAAATCTTCAGGGGGCTAAGAAAACTGTCTGAGAGTAACTAGTTCCAAATGAAAACACTCTTTCATAAAAGGAATGGTTGAAAATGTCAGAGGAGGAAAAGCGATCATTTGAGACCGAGAGATTGTGGGGAAGTGTCCATGGGTTTGGGTAATTAGGAGTCCACGGTGTGCTTAATGACAAGCAGTTCATTAAATGGAGGAAGACGGATTGCAGGAGGGTTAGGGGTGAATGAAAGATCAAGGTGTGGAGCTGGGTTAGGGGCGATGGGGGAAGGAAGTGATGCTAATTTGAGAGGGACTCAGTGGTTTTCCCCGCACCCCTGGGGATGAACAGGGTTGGAACATTTTTGTAAACTGAGGGAGGAAGCAGCAGGGTGGGAAAAGCTGAAGAACCCAATGAGAGGTGACTTCATGGAGCCATGTCTAGATGGGGGTGGCATTTAGAGTAGCTGTGGAAGAACACAAAAGAAGGAAAAGGATGATTTAAGGTGCTGGTGTGGGGGTGACAGTTGAAGAATTCAACTGATAGCCTCTGTATTTCTCCCTGAGGGACAGAGCTCTTTAGAGGAGGATGGGACAGAATGCTGGAGGTGGGGGAAGGGAGGGGGGAGGAGAAGAGGGTGGGGGAGGGGAAAGAAGGAGGGAGGAGAGAATTTGGTAGAGCTGCTCTAGGAAATGAATAGGAAGAGTTACAAGGGATTGCTGAGTGCTCACAGGGGCTCTGCTGAGATCAGAAACCTAATAATAAAGAGATAGATCATGCCTGTTGGGACATACATATTATTGGTGCTCTTGTCTCCAAGGCTTATTTTAATCCTTGTATACATATGTGTGTGTGTGTGTGTGTGTGTGTGTGTGTGTGTGTCTATTTATATATTCCATAATGAAGGCTCAGTGTACCTTTGTTGAATAAATGAGTCAACTGTAGATTTGCAGACCATTTGGGGCGGGGAGGGAGTCTATTTCCTGGAACCCAAGTAATATAATGTTAAGACTTGAATCCTTTTTCCTTGTTATGTTTTACTTCTATGACCTTTGTTTTCTTTGTCTTCAGTTGGTATTTCCTCTTCCACTAAAAAAAAAAAAAAAAGAAAGAAAAAAAAAAAAGTTCATGGAGAATGCAGAGATACATCCAAACACTTACTTGGGTCCCTTCTGCTGATAAAGCATTGTATGTAGTTAGTCCTGCAAGTGTCCTCGGGGACAAGATGGTTCTTGCCCCTTAAGAAGCTTCCAGTGTGTGGGAGATGTGGGGGGGGTGGTGCAAGCATAGGAAGAATCCCTTATTATCAGCACATGCTGAGTGCCATAAAAGAGGTGGAAAGGAAGGGCTTTGAAGATTCTAAAGGAGACAGCAACTCTGGTGGCCCAAGCTGAGGAGGGTTTCTGCAGGAGGAGGTGTTTGCATTGCATCTTGATGAATGCATGGAATTTCAGCTGGAGGCCCCTAGCTGCAGGCAAGGGTGTGTTGCACTGGGGGTGGGAAGAAGCATTTCAGATGGGGACTGCAGCTTGAGGGAGCTTGAAGTCTGGAGAACGTGGGGTATGTTCAAGATGGAAAATACATAGCAGGAGGCCACCTAAATAGAAAGTATAGTCCGTTAGTTACTCAAATTTGGGGACCTGGAAGTTTCTCTTCTTATTTAATAGAGCTGACAGGACAGCAGTTGAAAGGGGAAAGAGTCAGTGTAGATGAATTTCATTCTTCAGACACATCAGAATGGAGGGGGCGGGTAGAATTCACTTTTCACTATTAATCGTTATTACTTTTTTTTTTTTTTTTTTGCTTTTAGACTTTATTTCCTTATTTTCTTCATCGTTAAGTTTTTGGTTCTTAAAAACCGTAGACTTGTAGGAATTCACCTGGCTTCGCAGAGGGTTTAAAAAGTACCCCAACATCAACAATCACCAAAACAAATTGTTTTGTGAGGAATGAATGGTTTCAGATTTTATTAGAAATTTCCTCAAATGTTCACATTTACTATTTCCTGCATTAACTTGAACTGCAAAATCTAGTCTGACTCTCTTGTATTTTACAACGGATATTGAGGAGACACGTGGCAGTGGCAGTTTCTGGCTTACAAACGGGTGTCCCAGACTGAGACGGTGCTTTTAATCCTGTTTCTTCTAGTGGATGTCAGTTTCTTCTGAACACATTGCGGAAGTTCCTCAAACTTAAAGTCAATAAAACTGGAGATGAGAGGTATTTCTTGCTTAATAATACATGGATGTTTAATTTTGAATTGGTTAGTATTGAGTCTCGAGGTAGGAGTCAACCTGTAATACCTTTTAACATATGACCCTTCCCTAGCAGTGAAAGAGTATTGGGAAAGCTCGTCTTTGTCCCTTTTGCACCACTCATGATGAAGGGGATGGCATTTGATTTTTTCCTTTTTTGTCATCTATGACTCACCTGCTCCAGTGACCCCTGATAATCCAGGCAATGGGGAGGGATGTGAGGTAGTGGTGTGAGCAGAGTGGCCCTGTGCTTACCACCACTGGAAGCCAACCAGTTTCCAGAACGTACGGTGCTTACACACCATAGACAAGCAAGGCCATTCCACTAATCCCAAAAGGTAGATTTCTGCTTTATTGTAAGAAAATCTCTTTTGCCCATTTGTTCCAAGGAATTTTCTTTTACAGACATTTTTTTAGACTCTTGTCTATCTATTGAGGATAACTTATATGCTTAAGGGCATAATGCTTACTATCTCTTCTCCCATAATAAATCAGGATCATATGATGGGTATTCACATTTTCTTTATAAAGTTGACCCTTGAACAATGTGAGTTTGAACTGTGTGGGTCCAGTTTTATGTGAATTTGGGGCGTAAATACAGTACAGAATTATAAATGTCTTTTCCTTATGATTTTCTCTTTCTAAACTACTTTTTTTTTAAAGTTTATTTATTAGAGAGAGAGAGAGAGAGAGCAAGCGAACGTGAGTGGGGGAGGGGGAGAAAGAGAGGGAGAGGGAGAATCCCAAGCAGGCTTCTTGATGTCAGCACAGAGCCCCACACGGGGCTTGATGTCACGAGCCATGAGATCATGACCTGAGCTGAACAAGAGTCGGAGGCTTAACCGGCTGAGCCATCCAGATGCCCGGGCTTCCTTATGATTTTCTTTTCTTTTTTTTTTTTTTTAACGTTTATTTATTTTTGAGACAGAGAGAGAGCATGAACGGGGGAGAGTCAGAGAGAGGGAGACACAGAATCTGAAACAGGCTCCAGGCTCCGAGCTGTCAGCACAGAGCCCGACGTGCGGCTCGAACTCACGGACCGCGAGATCGTGACCTGAGCCGAAGTCATTCGCTCAACTGACTGAGCCACCCAGGCGCCCCCCCCTTATGATTTTCTTAATAACATTTTCTTTTCTCTAGCTTGCCATGTATGTTAAGAATACAGTATATAATACATATAACATACAAAATATGTATTAATTGACTGTTGTCGGTAAGCCTTCTGGTCAACTGTAGGCTGTCATGAGTTAAGTTTTGGGGAATCAAAATTATATGGGGCTTTTCAACTGCACAGCAGTCGGTGCCCCTAACCCCCACATCATTCAGGCATCACCTGTATGTGTGACTCACCCTCAGCCACAGCATGACCTCTTGGCCCCTCCATTTTGTCTCCTCCCACCAAAACTGAAGTATTTGAGTTTCTTTTGGATATGGTTCCATGATGTTGCATAGAGGTCTGTCTTGTCTTCCCAAGTCCTGGAGGGCCTTGGGGCCTGTCCCTCCCTGCATTTCCGCTCTGTGCTTTTTGTGAATGGCAAAGTGTCTTGGTGTCACTAAAACAAACAGATCACACTTCAAGTTTTTCAGTATTTAACATTACTCATCCCTCTCTTCTTCCTGAAGTCTTCTTCTAACATCAGGAAGACTACCCTCTCTAAGCTGCTTCTACAACCCTTGTCACGTTCACAGGCTCCTTTGCTGGATCTATAGCTGGGTCATTAAATACTCAAGTTCCTCAAGGTTCTGCCCTAGACCTCCTCTTGCCCCACTCCAGATAGTCTCTCTCCCTGGTCTCATTCATGTTCATGGCTTCGTTAAACATCTGCACGTACAAAATCTCTATTCCACACTGTTCCCATAAACTACAGACATCTCTTGGCGCCTCAATCCCAGCACATTGAGAATGCGCCCATGATTCAGCCCTCCTTCCCTCAAGACTGATTCTTTCCTGCTGACTCGTATCCAGTTATGGAAGCTCCAAACCTAGCTGTCTTCCCTGATAGCCCCTTCTCGCTCTCGTCTCTCAACTCATCAAGTCCTCCAGGGTCAAAATTCTGGGACTCCATCCACTCCTTCACTTTCCTCATTACCTCCTTAGTTCATACTACCATCATATCTCACCTGCTCTGTTGCAGTATTTTCCTGGCTGGTCAGCCAGCAAGCATTCTAATCCATCCCACACCCTGTGTCTTTCTCAGTGGCATACTTCACAGGTGACATTTCACTCGATACTTTTTTTTTTAATTTTTAAAAATATTTATTTATTTTTGAGAGAGAGAGCGAGAGAGAGAGGGCAAGCAGGGGCGGGGCAGAGAGAGAGAGAGAGGGAGACACGGAATCCGAAGCAGGCTCCAGGCTCTGAGCTGTCAGCACAGAGCCCGATGCGGGGCTCAAACTCACGAACCGTGAGATCATGATCTGAGCCGAAGTCAGACGCTCAACTGACCGAGCCACCCAGGCACCCCTTCACTCTATATTTGTATAATCGTTAGGTTGTTTTCTTATTTCTCTGCTCAGGGTTGTGTGCTCCATGAAGGCAGGGACTTTTTTGGCTATGTGCTATTTTGACTACTTCAGCAAACTGCTTGGCAACATAGATGTTATCAGAATATATTTGTTGTTAGAAGGAGTAAATGAATGAACAGTAAAAATTGATTATTGCTTTTTTTTCAGGATTTTTATATACTTACGTGCTTTATGCTGATAGAGACTAGGGAACTCCTTTCTGGGCAGTTCCATTGTAAATGTATTTTTTTTTTCTGATTACAGAACTAGTAGGTACTAATTTTGGAACGCGCACAAAAATAAAAGAAGAAAAATTCCATAACAATGTATATAGTTTTGAATCGTGGTGTTTACACCATGGCCATTTTCCTATGTCATTAAAACCACTTCACAACTGTTTCAAATAAAATCAATAAATTTGAGACATACCACCTTTCTAGAATGTTTACATCTGATGCAGTTATACTCCTAGGAAGACCTTGCCCAGTGAATGAAGTTTCTCTCCACTACTGGAGTCCATAAGGTTTGATGAACATTAGGCACTTGGGATGAGCACTGGGTGTTGCATGTGAGCGATGAATCACAAGAATCTATCCCCAAAACCAAGAGCACACTGCATACTGTATATTAGCCAACTTGACAAGAAACTATATTAAGTAAATAAAATAAAATAAAATAAAATAAATAAAATATATTACATTGTGTTTAGTGTCAAAGATACCTTTTCTACTTCATTACTCCTGCTACTTGGTAAAACTCCATATCTTATCCAGACCTTCCATCATGAACGTCCCTCGAGAGCAGGATGATAATTCCTTGGTCACTCTTTGTCAGAAAGCAATACTGTATCTAGTTCCAGACCGGGCCGCATAAAGCATCAACGTCAGGTTCTGCCGCTAGAAATTAAATCTCGTCTCTTCGGTAAAGTTACTTTTCTTGTATTAAAAACTGTCAGGACCAACTTTAAAAAAACTTTTGGCCAGTGTACATCCATAAACCTGTGAGGGTTGGTTTCTTTTTATTTTTAGCTCATTTTCGAAAGGCATGTGAGGGGAGTTTGTAATTGTTCGATGCTGGAACGAGATGAGCACTTGGTATTTTCTCGGGCTCTTATGGTCAATGCCAAGAGCTTTGACTTAATATAACCTATTTCCTGTTATCTCTGGAGGGTGTATTTTCCCATTGGGGAAATCTGATCTTTTACGTCGAGTTCTCTTCTACGTGTACTTTTTTTTTTTTTTTTTTTTTTTTCACCAGTTGTTCTTTAGGCTTATCTTCATCACCTGGAGAATGTTATTAAAACGTAAGAGTTAAACAGTTTGGGCAGTAAGCATGGTCTTTCCTGTGAGCACTTATTTTTGGTATGGAGTGTTTGCACAGCCCGTTGGGGAAGGGAGCCGCTTATGGCCAGTACCAGATGGACATCCCTCATGGAATCTGTTACTTATCCCAGGGGGCCCTATTAGACGGGGTTTGTTTTCAGTATTAATCTTGATATGAAAGCAGCTGCAGCTCTTTTAAAAAAAAGATCATACCTCTAACTTATTTTTATGATGGCCAAAGAAATTTATAGATAGGCTTTATAGATGGTTCGTACTTTTTCCCTCAGTTATTAACCAGCGCCGTGAAATGTGGAGCGATTTTTCCTTTGTGCCATATATATTCTTCCACTAGTAGCAATGGGAAAAAAAAAAAAAAAAACAACAAAACACATCCCTTTCTAGGAATAAATGGAGTCAGGATTGGTTGGTCATGTGTGCACTTTGTAGAAGTCCTTGTAAAATGGTGCTAACATTTTATTTTAAAGCTAAGCACTTTGTCCTTTTGTAAAAAAAAAAGTCCCTAAGCAAAAATGTCCTCCCCAGATAGGTTGCATTTGTAACTGTGGCATATTGAGAGGGTTGGTCAGTATTTAGATAGTATTCATGTACTGTCTTTAGCTTAAAACGCAGCCCCACTAATATCCTTTTACGATTGTTTTAAGATTTTTGCATCTGCTTTATCTCCTTTTTGGTCACTTTTGCCTTTACAACTCGATACAGTTTTCCTTCATATAGTTGAGTTACTCCTCTGGAACAGGATTGGACTTCTGCTGAAGTGGGTAAAATTTGATATATGATTTGAGAAGAGCTGCTTACACATTGCTGTATAATCACATCTTTTTAAATTCATGCAAGGAAATGTTAAGGTAATCTTGAATGTATTAGTATACAACGACTTTTTGGGATTCCCAGAATAAAATGCCTCTTTTATATAGGAATACTTGAATTCATGGTTATTTTATGTAAAATGCTAAAATAACTTTGAGCTGTACACCAGATTAACATTGACATCTTGACTGAATTCCATTTTTTGTCTTCAAGATGAAAGCCAATGGCCCCTCCTTTGAAGGGATTTTATTTTATGGTTATGTTTAAGAAATCATTAGCCTCCTAACCAAAAGTAATTAAAATACAAGTCTGGGGTGGGGGGAACCTCTCTTTTTTAAAGTAAACATGTTACGAAATCTGAAATTACAGATTTTGGAAGAGCTGGTGGGGAGGAATGTAATTTTGCTTTCTCTTGCCCCAGACCTTATCAGAAGTGGGATTTAGGGTCTTGTGTGAGCCCCTTCCCAGTACAAGATTTTAGATTAAAAAACAAACATAACTGGTAAGATAGAGACAACTAATGAAAGCCGTATGATCACCCATCTGGTAAAAAGTTGTCCCTACAGAATTCAGGCAATCATAAAAGCACAGAAAGATGTACGTAATCAAGATATTCTTGCAGCATGAGCAAAAGTTCCCTGCCACTGTGCTGTAAAACACTAGGCCTGACATGTTTCAATCGCCAGAACAGTGCTGGTGGTTTCTTATGTTATCATCCTTATCGAGTATCTGAGGCTTGCTCTTAAACTTTTGGAAGTGACGGATGTGAATTCGTAGACATTAATCCTGTTGGATTTAAATGATTGTATTTTATATATGTTTGGGATCGTCTTATCACTGATGGTTTTTGAGTGACATCCTTGAAGTATTCGGTCTATCAAGTATGATCGAGACTGGAAAATAAACACATTAAGTCACAATTCTTCAGGAAGAATTTATTAGAGGTTTGTTGCTCTTTTTTTAAATGTTAGCCTTAGAATAACGTGTTACACTATTTCTATTTCTCCATTTATTTGCGGCAGGAAAAAGAAAAAAAAAGCAACTGAGCATTTATGTAAATGGAAAGCTTCCTAGCGGACAACCAACTATTTGATACATATTTGAAACACATTTAAGATAATCCTTGGTTGCAGTCAATAATCTTATAAGTAGGTCTATCCAAAGTCAGCATAATGCCCACTTGAAGAAAGAACACTGATTGTGTTTGGATAGCGCAGAAGCAGTAATCCTGTAGTATTTATTTTTAAAACACTTCAAATATCTTTTGTTTATGCTTAATGTATGGATTGATCTATATCAGGGTTTCTCAGTCTTGGTACTATTGACATTTTGGACAGGATAATTCTTTATTGGGGGCGTTGCTCTGTGTACTGTTGGATGTTTAGCAACATCTCTGGCTTTTACCCACTAGATGCCAGAAGCATCCCCTAGTCGGGACATTAAAAAGTCTCTCCAGACATCATCAAATGTCCCTGGGGGGGCAAAATTGCCCGTGGCTGAGAATCCGTGGTCTGTATATCTCGATGCTTTACCTGCACATCTACATCTATAGCTTTATCGGCCTCTCTGTATTAGCTATTTGTCTTAGGCACCTGGACATGATATAGTTGAAGAGCACTACATTTTATACTTTACAGACCAAGGAATGGAAGACCGATAATGGGAAGCCGTCGATGATTTGAAGGAATTCATAACAAATCATAATTGGAGGGACTGATTGAAATTACAGAGCATCGTGAGTTTTACCCCTGGTTAGGAGAATTTAGTTATTGATCTCAGGAAATGCTGTGATTGTTTAAAACATTTTCACTTAAAAATCCTGCAGGATATTTGGCCACCTTTACATTTGAAATTTCATATAGTTGTGTAAGAAGGGAAGCCCAGGAGACTTACTAAGGGTATTCGGTATAAATAGGTCACATCATTAGAGACCTTAAAGTTTGTTTTCAGTGGAAAGTCTCTGAGGTCCTTAGTCATTTGGTTGCAGCATGCTACAGAATCTGGAAGTATGAGGAAAATAACTCCCCGATTTTATCTTCTATGACTTCCCATTTCTGTTTTGTTTTAGGCTGTGCAGTACTTTGGGGGTCCATAACCATTCGGGGTTTGCCCGAATGCAATGTGGACTGAATCACGTGCACAGAAAAAGAAATAGCTCAGTTACACGTTTTCCAAACCACGCTGAAGCTGCCAGTTGGAAGTACCCCTGAGCCTGATCCTGGGGCACTGTCTTAGCAGTTGAGTACCTACTGTGTGCCAGGATATGGTGCCGCGGTGGCCAGTGAGGCTTTTATAGCCTCTGCCCTTGAGGGAGATGGACTGGGAAGTAGGTCACTTTAGCGCCATGCTGCGTGACACACAGACTGCCTTGGAGCTTGGAGGCGAACCCCGTGCAGCCGGAGGTGGGCAAGGTGGCGCCGAGGAGCACTTTTCCAAGGTGTTATTTTCTGACCACCCTTGCAGATGATACCTACTGTGCGTCTCCATGGATCTACCTATTATAAACAAATTCCCACTGAAGTGCCCCTGACAGATGAGAGCTAAGTTGTTCTTCCTCCCAGGAATATTAGAATTTATCAGGAGACACAACCCTTTCTACACCCAAGGGATGTACCACTGGTGATGGAAATCTGCACACGAACGTCAAAACTTTTGGGGACGGGGAAGGGTTCTTTCCGGTTCTAACACTGACATCAAAGAACATAGCCGCCTTTTTCCATCCAGACCAATAACTATTAGCTATCATTTCAGTGATTTTCAAGACAACAAAGCAGACCAAGTACATCTGTTTTACAAGTTGCTGTCACTGTATAAAAGATGCCCACAGTTTGCCGAAAACAGCAGAAACCACACAGAATAGACGTTATTCGTACTTTCTGGAAATTATGCTCTGAATCTTCTCTTCTGCTTATTGTTGGCTGATCTTCCTTCACTTTTGTGTTTTCTCTCTCCTCCACCTACAAACATGTCGTGAGTCTCCTTTTATCCATACAGCATGTTGGAGCTAAACTTCTCCAGTGTCGTCTGTAAACCTCTCCAAAGTATAGTCTGTACTTGCTGGCCCTGGCTCCTGTTTCAACCCTCCCTCTGTCCTCTGCCAAGAAGGCTTGTAGCCCAGTGTCCTGGTCAGCCAGGCCCACTTTTATGACAGGGCTTTGCCCAAGTAGTTTTCTCTGCCAGAATGCTCTTGTCTCACAGGCAAGCTCCTCTCCTACACACCCCTCAAGACCCCACTTGAATGGCTCCTTTTCTTTGAAATCTTCCTCTGACGTTTCATGGGGAGTGCTTTGCGTATATCCATACTGTAGCACCCGTCAAAATTCCTACCTTTCGAGAGTGAGGCTCCTCACTCTCAATTCCTGACATTTACCAAGTGCCTCTTCCATACAAGACCGTTTGCTCTCCCTCCTCACACAGCCCAGCCCCGACAGAGCTCTATTCTTTCATCCTTAGAAATGAAGAACAGAAACTCAGAGTGGTAACGCGAAGCAGCTCGCAAGTGTGATAGAGCTGGGATTTGCACTTGGATCGCTCTGGCTCATTCCTTCCCTCCCCCATTCAACAAATATTTACCGAGCACCTACATATGGCAGGCCACCGACTCTCCCAGGGTCAGAGGAAACGGCATGGAGCCAGACATTAAGCAGAAACCTGCATAGAGTAAGGAGAGAGGGGAGAGCAGTCGGGGTCAGGAGGATGGCAGGGGCAGAGGCCCAGAGAGTGAGGAGTAGTCAGGGCAGTGTGCTTGGGGCTTAGTGGGCAGGAGCGGCCCTCTGAGGAGGGAGTTTGGAAAAGCAATGAGCAGCCAGATCATGTGGGAACTTGGATTTTACTCGAAATAACATTGAGAAGTCACTGGAGTTCTTCGAGTAGTAAAACTCTCTCCCTCTGCCAATATAAGCCACAACAGTCTGTAAAACAGATAACGCGTGGTCAGCTTTGGTTTCTGAAAGAATCATTGAAATGTTACCTAGCCATTAGTACAGATAGAAAAGGTGGCTTCTTAGGTACAACGCTATTTAGTCCTCGAAACCCCCAGGATGAGGCAAAATGCTGTTCTTATTCCCATATCGTAGATTGGGGCGGGGGGAGGGGGAGGGACTTAAGCGCACAGAGGCTCAGTAGCTTGTGCACAGTTAACATGGCCAGCAAGGGGATCAGCTGGGGTTTGAACGGGCCCTTAAGACAAAGTTAGGCAACTTGTCTACCATCCCGCAGCTAGTGTGGCAGGATTGGAGTTCAGAGCCGGTTAGTTTGACTCGAGATGAAGCGTTCTCTGTATCCGCTCCTCCTTCTGCCCAGTCTGGACACCTGCAACCCCATGCCAACCTTGACATGTTCTTAATCGGTCTTGCTTCCAGTTTTTCCCAGAACTGACCTGTCCACCTCGGACTCTCCATGTGCTCAGGTGTGGGTTTTGCATCTCTCTCTGCTTCTTCCCTCCAACAAAATCCTTCACAGACCTTCCGATGTAGTACATTTCAAAATGCTTAGACTGGCCCTCAGGGCTCTGCAGAGCCTGGCTACCGACCATCTCCCCTAGCTTACCTCCCTTTCTCTCAATGCCTGGTGCCTCCCTGCAACCAGACTGGTCTCTGCTCTGCTTCTTTGAACGCAGCCTGTGCACACTTTGCAGCTTTGTGCACTCCCTTCTCTCTGCACGGGACGTCCCCTCCTCCTGCCCCCTTCTGTGGTTCCAGACTTGTTCCTCAGGGTGGCCATTCCCTTTTGTTCCTCTTCTGAAAGTACGTATCATTGGTCAGCGTCACTCCCGGATTTAGCCCTTAGGCTGAGAGATGTTTTTGCCCCATCACCCTAACTGGGTGGTCATCCCTTAAAAGCAACAGTCGGATCTCTTACTTCTTGACATCTTTGAAAAGTTAGATATGTTCCCCAAACACATCCTACTAGTTGGTATCCAGTAGATGCTAGGTTCAGTGTCAGTAAGGCTTTTGGGAGAAAGGGGAGAGCGGAGAGAATTACACAAAACATGTGGCCACTTAACAGCAGGTGCATTACCACTGGCTTCTTTTCGTTGGTTGTGTGCTTAAGACCTGTTGGGTCTTTTTTTTCCCATCCTCTCACTATTGGTGATGCTTGCTTGCTGGGCTAGTCTCGAGGATTGCTCCATTTTTGTGAAAAAGAAAACTTGATTTGGGAAGCTTAGTGTCTTCTCCTCTGCTTCTATTTGTTTTTCTGATATTAAACAAGTGCAGTTGGGTTTGAGAGGGTGTTGTGTTTTTTTTTTTTTCCTTGCCACCTCTAACTAGTCCAGATGGTTATGCAATTTACAGACTCAGATGCATCCAGATCATGAAAATCCAAAGGCCTCCATGTTTGAGTAGAGTCCGTATGTTGTGGCATTGTTTTTTCCTTGTGTGGGTCCCTGGAATTTGTTGAGAAATCTAAAACCTGTATTCTAGAAGTCTAGAACCTTTATTCCCTCCTTGGTCCAACTTAGGACATTTCTGTCTTTCCTTCTGCTCATGAGGGTGGGAGGGGGGCTGATGGTCCCCTCATGGGTGTTTACATTTTCCCATAAGTGAGGAAGGTAAGAAGAGATTGGAAATAATTGAGCCAAGCATTTATTGCTTTAAACAAAACAGCTTGTGCTACATCAGCATTTCAATAAGATCGTTTTCAGATGTATGGAAAGCTTTATTTAAAAAAAATTTTTTTTTCTACATTAGTCCAAGATGAACTAGGCTAGTAGTTTTCAAATATTAGTGCGTTCTAGAATTCCTGAGAAGCTGGTTAAAAAAATGCAGAATTTTAGGCCCCCACCGGCTAGAGATTCTGATACAGTAAACTCTGGGGAATTAGGTAATCTGCATTTTTTTAAACAGGCATCTGGTTAATTGGTAGTCCCTAGCACTGCACTTTGAGAAACTCTGACCTAACCTTTGAAGCAAAAATTTCTTAAAAACAGAATATTTTAAATTAGAAAAAAAAAATCAACTGTCAGATTTAATACTCAGATTCTTGGTCCCTTGATGTTAGATTATTGGCTTTCCCTTCTCCGGGCTTTTTGCCTGCAGGCCAGAATCAGCCTTGTCCACTGCAGTGCATTTTCAAACACCAAGGCACCCACCCTTAACACTCCAACCCCACCCACCCAGGCCTCTGTGTCTTTTTGATAAAAGGACTAGTGCGTTTTCTAGAACGAAGCTTTTTTTTTTTTCAAGCTAAATATCTCTAACATTTGAAATATTAATTTTATTAGAATATATAATTCTTCCCTTCACCCGTTCTTTCCAATAGGTGTGGTTTGTGTAGGAACATTTGGTGATGGATGCTTGGTTTCTCCTTTTTTGCTTGAATTTCAAGTGCTTATCTCGTGCCCTGCTTGGCTTGGAGAACAGTTCTGCGTACCAGCATTTCACATCTAGAAATTAATTTATTTGCTCATGCATTCAACACAGATTTGTTGAACACTTACTATTTATCAAACTCTCCTTGGCACTGGGACATCAGCGTAAACAGTAGACAACACGTACTTATCCTCATTAAATTTACATTCTAGGTGGGGGGGGGTGGAGAAGACAGTAAATATGTTACGCTGAAAAGCATTATGAGAACAATCAAGGCAGGGAAGGGGACTAGAAAGTGCTGGAGGAGAAAGAGGGCTGCAAAGAAATCTTAGAGGGTAGTCAGAAGATGACCTTTGAGAAAAGACTCAAGAGGGAAGTGAGGCTCAGTGGTTCAGTCATTTGAGAGTCCGACTTGATTTTGGCTCAGATCATGATCTCAAGGTTTGAAATTTTGAGCCCCGTGTTGGGCTCTGCCTTGGGCTCTGCGCGGGCAGCAAGGAGCCTGCTTAGGATCCTCTCTCGCCCTCTGTCTCTCTCTGCCCCTCCCCTGCTCACATGCTAGGGAGCTCGTGTGTGCGCTTGCGCTCTCTCTCTCTCTCTCTCTCTCAAAATAAATAAACATTTTAAAAAGAGAGAGAGAGAAGGAAGTGAGCAAGAGCCTTGAGAACATTGCAAGGAAAGAGCCAGTACAAAGGCCCTGGGGTTGGAATGTGTCTGGGGTATTGGAGCAACAACAGGGAAGCCAGCAGGGTTAGAGGAGGAGAAGCAAGGGGGAGAACATTGGCCAAGGGTCAGAGAAGAAATGGGGGGCCATTTTGAGGTCTTGGCTTCTTCTCCGAGGGAACGGGAAGCCATTGGAAAGTTCTACGCAGAGTTGGGGTATGACCTAACTTAGGTTTTCAAGGTCTCTCTTTGGTTCTGTGCTGAGAATAGACTGGTGGACATTGTGGTAGGACCAGCGAGACTTGCCAGGAGGGGGAGCATTGACCCCAGGAGGGGATGGGTGGCTTGAGCCTGGGTGAATCCGGTGGAGGGAGTGACCAGCGGTCAGTTGTGTGTGTAACTGGAAAGAGGAGCCAACAGAATCTCTGATGATTTGATGGCGGAAGGAGAAAGAGTGGATTCAAAGATGATTTTTGGCCTGAGTCACTGGAACTGAGTCATCTCCCCATCAAAGGAGATGGGGAAGGCTGTGGGTGGGGCAGGTTTGGGGAGAAGATGAGGAATTCAGTTTTGTGCATGTGATTGGGATGCCTGTTGACATCCACATGCAAATGTAGGCAGTTGGGTATGTGAGTCTGGTGCTCAGGAGGTAATTATCTAGGAGTTGTTAGCATATGGAAAGGCAAATAATATTTTTGAAAGTTTATTTTCTTGCAAAAATCTTGCTTTATATTTGAACCTATTAATATATATATGTGAATTTATATATGTGTGTGTATAATTATACATATATGTAAACATAATCCTCTCTTTGTGTATACATAATTAGCAGACTTGTGTGTGTGTGTGTGTGTGTGTGTGTGTGTGTGTGTGTACTCTCCTGCTAATTATACATCTTAGTCCATTGTTTGCAGTTTCTGTTTCCAGACTGCTGTTGAACCCGTAGCCTTTGGTATGGACTGTCTGTATTCACTACGTCGCTGTTCGTTCACGATGTGGTGTGCCAGATCCACCCCTGATAATCTCCAGTATTTATTGTCCCTTGCCATATCTGGCTTGTGTTCACTCTTTGGGGCTCTATATCTCGAAACAGATTCCCACTGCCGGAGATGGTTAAACCTCGATTGTCTTTGGTAAGTTCTTTTCCACGGGGTAGCGAACAGAGCCTTTGAGAGTGTGTGAACTTTGAGGCACTGCCTTCTCATCATGTGACCGTACTTTGGCGCACTTGGTCCGTGATGGCGCAGTTCATCTGTGTAAGCAACTTGACAGATGTCCTTACTGAGGCATCAAATTGGATGGTGTCTGCTAACAAATCTAATGGGAACAAAGAAAAGAGAATTCGAAGGATTATCTTTTTTTTTAAGGATTAAATTGGTGCCATTTAGCTGTTTGATGCCCTGTAGTTAATGCAGCTTTATTAGAAGCCTACACAATTCTTCACATGGGTGTCAAAATAATTTTAGTGAAAATCATGTTGTGTGGACTGATCAAGCCGAAGTATCCGTCTTGTGATTACAGACGGGTTTTGTCTGGGCTGCTGTACTTTCTCTTCCAAGCCTTTTGCTGGACAAGCGAGAATTAACAATCTCCATTAATTTACTTTGGCACTTCACACGGGTAGACAGGCCATGAACACGATGGTCTTTAATAAATTTTTTTAGAAATCCTGCAATGCTCCTTTTTAATTGATGTCCTTCACAAATTGTATTTGCCGAAGCTATAACTATTCATCAAGGCGCAAAAGCAAATCTACCTCCAGGTACAATGAAGATGTGCTTTTGTGAAATTATTAAGATACAGAAGTTCGACGTGCAGAGTAATTCCGTCCTGCTTTATAATTATATCTTTGGGGATGATATCTTTGGGGATCACATCTATTAGAGCCTATCAAAGTGGAAAGGACCGATCATCACCAGTGTACTTCATAAATGCCCCTGCCTCGCAGTGACCATTCCCCCAACGTGTAAGCTCTTTGAAACACTTGGAATTGGCCTGTTTCTTAAGAAAGAAGCATTAAGGAATGTTTTTACGTGCTCTCCGTCATAGGTAACTCTGTTTCACCTGACGTTCCTTCAGTTGATTTGAAATATTTTGCTTTGACTCCTGAAATCACGGTAAATAATCTTAATGTGGCTGAACTGGGGGATCTTCAAAGGAACATCAGTGGAGAGCTACCACCTAGAAAACTTGGAAGTCGGCCAAATTACGAAAGCCCAGAATGAGTAATTTAGAAATTCTTATTTAGGTGATTCATAAAAGGCGTAAACTTTACCATGGTGCAAAATGAGGATGTTAGCTTTTTGTAAGAAGTATTTGGGAAAAGTAAAAGAATATTGTCAATAAGGGGTTTGGAACAAGGTTTCCCAAAGTGTTCCCGCAGACTGTTGTGGGGAAAACCAAAAGAGGTGTCCCATGGCAAATATGGGGGGAAAGGGGAGGTTTGGTATCTCCCACTCAAAGAAAACTGTGAGCTGCGTCCAGGTAGGAACTTGGTCATCTTTCTCACCGTTTTGTTGCCAGAGCCTAACGCAGTGCCTTGCACACAGTAGGTGCATAAATAAGTGTTTGCTGTGAATGAATGAGCTGCAGGACTTCTCGGAACGTTTGCCTGGTGTAGTGGGCACAGGGACTCATAAAAGAGGGGCGGTAGTCTGCAGCCTTTCTCAAACTTATGGGCTTTGCAACTCTGCAACTCTTTTCTTTAAAAAAAATTTTTTTTAATGTTTCTTTATTTTTGAGAGACAGAACACAAGCAGGGGAGGGGCAGAGAGAGAGGGAGACACAGAATCCAAAGCAGGTTCCAGGCTCCAAGCTGTCAGCACAGAGCCCGACACAGGGCTCGAACCCACGAACTGTGAGATCATGACCTGAGCTGGAGTCAGAGGCTTAACCGACTGAGCCACCCAGGCGCCCCTGCAACTCTTTTCTTAAGGAGCATTCTGTTAGACTTAGGTACCTGGAAACACCTCCTGGGAGACTGTAGCCTTGAGTGAGAGGATAAAAACCAAGTTCTAACCTTGAATTCATCACTGGGTGAAATATTCAAGGTTCTGTGCCTATTGAAACGTTAAGAGGGGTACCAGACTCCAGTATTTACCTCTATGATTTGGGGCATGGACCCCTTGAAGCCTCAGTCTATTTATCTATAAAATAGGGATAACTTCCTTTTTTCTAACTTGTTCTTGGGAAAATAAATTCCATTTAGTCCTGCTTGGGAGAGTTAAATGAAATAGTGTATGTAGAAGGCCTCTCAGGGTAATTAGAATGTGGTCAACCTTTCTCCCCCTCCCTCTCTCTTCGGCAAGTGTTGGAGTGCTTCTAATATGCCTGGCACTGGTGCCAGTTTGTGGGGAGACAGCAGTGAAACACAGTGAAGGCCCTTTGCCTCATGGACCTAGGGATTTTTTTGTAATATATTCTGTTTACCGATGTCACTGTCTCTTAGAACATAAAGTAAATTTAATTGTACACAATTCAGTTAAAGCTAATTGTTCTGAGGTCATTATATTAGAGATCTGCCCCCAAAGGATCACTTTTTCTCTCAGAATCAGATCTGTTCTTACACCAAATGAGTAAAGCAGGATTCATAGGTCACATTTTAAAATAAAGCAAATTAAATTAAGCTAGTGTTACCAGATAAGGTAAATCAAATGGAAAGTGGCATTCCTGTCATCCTGATCAATTTAACGATGCTGTAGGGTGGCCAAATTTAGCAAGTAAAAATACACAATAGGGGGTGTAGTTGAATCACAGATAGAGAATACTTTTTTTTTTAGTATAAGTATATCCCAAATTGTGCATGGGACATACTTACACTTTGAAAGTCGTGTATTTGAAAGCCAAATTTAACTGGACAGCCTGTATTGTATCCAGCCACCCTACCACGCTCAAGCAGGGACCCAGCCACCTGTGCAAGAGAAAGACCCTTCCCTGCACAAGTCAGTATTTGAGGCCATATTTGTAGGGGAGATCTGTTACCCCCAGTGGAACAGCAACCCTTGCTTCTATTTGAAATGATTTATAACTGTTCCCGCCCCATGGCCAAGTGTTTCCAAATTAAAAGCCATTAATTAAGGCCTGCTATAGATACAAAAGATATGCAAGGAGTGCTTTGTAATTCCAGCTCAGTACTTCAGGTGAGAGCTTTTCAAATTACGTGGACCACTGGAGCCACCTGCTTGACTAAACGCAGCGCGGCCGTCGTGTGGCTCGTCAGCACACCGCGGTGCCAGCGTCGTTACTGATTTTTCTCATTTCTCCAGGGCAAATACTAATTAATGGATACAATTCACAGCTGATTAGCTGTAGTTTCTTCAGTAATTACATTCGCATACTAACTGTTCAGAAGAGGATTTCTAACCCAGTTCTTATTTTACTCTAAGCTTAATTTGTTTTTTGAATTGTTTAGGCCCTTAGTTTAATAGCCATTTTATTTTTCTTTGTTGTTTTAGGTGCTATTAGGTAATAAGTGAGTTTAATCTTAAAAAAATACTCTCTGATAATGAGCTGCTTTCCTTAAATGGATTTCTAATTCCCCAACAACACGTACATTTAAATAACGTTAAAGCTGGGTGGCAGGCTTTGGGCCGCTTGCGGGAGGCATAGAATGAGTGCCTGGAAGGCACACGGTGACCGAAGTCCTCATAAACATCCAAAAAGAATAGTCCGAACGGAGGCCCCGAGATTTAATTCTAGGATCATTAATTCATCAAAAATTCCCAGACGGAAACCTGCGCTTTTGCTTGCATGCATTTAATATCGTCGGAAAATGGGGGGAAATGTGTCTGTGTATGTGGGCGGGAGGCGCAGGTGCGTGCGCACCCGCCCACGTAGGTACCTTTTTTCATTTTAAAATTATTTTAAAACCGTTTTATTGGGGCGCCTGGGTGGCGCAGTCGGTTAAGCCTCCGACTTCAGCCAGGTCACGATCTCGCGGTCCGTGAGTTCGAGCCCCGCGTCAGGCTCTGGGCTGATGGCTCAGAGCCTGGAGCCTGTTTCCGATTCTGTGTCTCCCTCTCTCTCTGCCCCTCCCCCTTTCATGCTCTGTCTCTCTCTGTCCCAAAAATAAATAAAAAACATTGAAAAAAAAAAATTTAAAACCGTTTTATTGAGATATGATGGGCATACCACAAGCGGTACCTATTTAATGTATATACACCTTGATGGGTTTGGACGTGAGTATCTGTTGGTGAAACCATCCCCACACGTTTTGGATATCCCGTGCCTTCAGAGAAACTAGGTAAAGGTCTCTCTTAAGTGCTAACAAATACATCTTTCAGAAATCCTTATAAAGATGTTTACCCACATGAACCTGAAGCTCATTGTGTGAGTATGTATTTCGTTTTACAGGGTGGGATTTTGCTTCCAGAGACCACAACAGCACTCTGGAACCATTAGAGCCTTCTGTGTAAATCCTGCTTAGTGCTTGGATCCCTGACATGATAAAGTGTAGCATGTCAGTTGGGCTTCTGTGCACGAATCCTACAGGTTCAGAGTCAGGGGCCGAGAGCCCCCTAGAAATAAGTGTTGGTGGGTTTACTACGAGGAGAATTATGTGGATCTTCCATATCTATGTGTCTATATTTATTCTCTACATTTATCTATCTGTGTATCTGTATTTCTTTTCTCTCTCTCTCTCCCTCTCTCCTTGGGGAAGTTATGCCTTTTACTTAATTTTTAAATTTTTTGTAAGGTCTGTTTATTTTGAGAGAAAGAGCAGGGAAGGAGCAGAGAGAAGGAAAGCCAGAATCCCAAGCAGGCTCTGCACTGTCAACATAGAGCCCCACGCGGGGCTCGAACTCACAAACTGTGAGATCATGCTCTGAGCTGAGATCAGGAGTCAGACACTTAACTGATTGAGCCACCCAGGCTCCCCGCCTCTTAGTTTAAATAATTGACTAGCTCTATTTACATGAGAGAATAGATGTATACATTTCACCCTTTGCAGACCAAACCTTTATGTTACTTGATGCACTGAAGGAAAGAAACAGTACACGTTACAAAAAGAAGGGCATTCTTTTACCACTTCATAAAATCGTGAAAATAATATAGCCCCAGATAATTATGCTCACAGAGCCTTTCCATATTGCCAGACTGATAACAGAATGTTTAAAGCAACAAAACGCGCCTCCTTATACCATCTGAACCTGAAAATACATTTCTGGCAAAATCCAAGTTTTACATTTTGATAACAGGTCTCTAGCAGTAAAGAGCTTACGTCTGAAACGCTGATACAGTCTTATTTGTGATGGTATGAATGGGCTATTGTGTTAGGGAATTAAATAAAAATTGCTGTGTTCATAGGATTCCATTTATATTTTAAACCTCTTTGCACTTAATGTTACATTGAGAGATTAAATATCACTGTTTTCAACAGCTCTGATGGATACAGATATCGTTTTCAACTCTGTTTGGAGATTTGAAAAATATTCTTTCGTCTTATTATTTCTTTATATTCATGCCACACCCCATTCGCCAGAAAATAGAATTTGAGTCCTGGGAATTGGATTCTTTTCCCCTTAATTCACATTTTAACCTACTCACACTTGTGACATCTGTTCTTGAAAAGTGAGCTATGAAATCTCAACATGCTGTAAAAATGTGTCAAGGTGATTTTCTTGGAAACTTTTCCTTCTCCTCTCTCACAAATGCCAGTTCAGTAAACAACACCCACTAGTGACCGGGCGGCCAAAAGTTCGTCATTGTCTCCCTTCGCTGTTAGTCTTGATGAGAAACAACCCCGTTTTCTAGAATTCTCAAGTTAGCTTGACTCTGTGCTTTATTTTCTGAGGGAAGCAGCCGGACTACATGTAGCACAAAACCTGTCACAGTTCGCATTTGGTCCGAGTGAAACTACTCTTTTAATTCATGACACTAGCATTCTTTACAAATCCCATCTGAGTTTTAAGCACACCACCGGGATTCTTGATCTGTCTGCATATTAACATAAAACAATCTGTTTTCTTTCAGTTTGGAAACAACAATAACTACATGAACATGGCTGAGGCAAACAGTGCTTTCTTTGCAGCCAGTGAGGTAGGTATCTGTCTTCATGCGTCCGTTCACGTTTCGTGTGTTATTTGGATCATTTAAAAGGCTGGAAGGGAAAAGCAGAGTATCAAATTTATCTCTCTTATGTGGTGCAAGGTAACGACTTTGGAGGAGAAAAACCTTTTGGAAAAGAAAATGACCTGACAAGACTGTCACTTATCCGGAGGCTGTTAGGAACGTTAGCAATTCACACACATCTCTTGATGAAAAGAAATGTACATGCCAACAAAAGTAAATATGTAAGACAGCACATAAAATCTGTCTCTCCAAATTGGCATCTAAGCAAATAAGTGGTTATTTTGAAAACTAGGGGGTGGAAGAGACTTTTAATAGAAAGTATTTCAATTCCACAAAGCTCTGGGGATAATTTCCTTAAGTTGCCATGGTTTGGGAAATGGTGTGGGGGAATATAGTATTATAGTTTCTGGGGTCTTCAGTGGGAGTGATGTGAAGGGAGTGTTTCGTTTTCTTGTTAGATCCCCGTAGACCATTACAGTACCTGGCACATAGTAGGTGTTCAATCAATACAGAGAGATGGAAGGAGTGAAAGGGCATGCTCCAGGACTTGGTCATAGCAGGGAAGACTGGATGATGGCTCTGGGTTTGTCTACAGCTTTACTGGTACAAATGGAAAAAAAAAAAAAAAAAGACATCTTCTTGTTGCTGTTTTTACTGCATTCCCTACTTACTGACCTAGGGCTGCTGTCTGAGCTCATTGGCCTGCCCTTCCAGAAAAACCTCCATCTTGATTAGATCAAGAAAACGGTTTCCTCACAAGTGGCAAACGGTGAGATCTAAGATGCTAGAACAAGAACAAGCAGGTGAAATTGGTCCAAATGGAACATTCCCTCTTGTGGTCCCCGTAATAAAAAGTCTTCATTTTCCAAGTACGTTCACATATAGGAAACCGAACTAGCTTGACCCCAGAGGATGGAAATCATAATGGCTTTGTAAATGATCTTGGTACAGGGAGGCAAGTGGTATGAAAGAAATGAAGTTTGCAAAATTATTAGAGAAAAGGGGGAAGCGAGGATTAAGGGTATTCCTAGATTAATCATTTCTGCAGTGGCCATCATCTGTCTAACCAAGAAGACCGCCTACATAAGGGATATTGTCTGGCACTGGCTGCTGTGTTGTTTGTGATAATGAACACAAACCCCATCTGTAAGGACAACATGATGTTTCATTCTGTAGGATTTTTTCCCTACATTTGAATCAAACATTGATGAAAGCTCTACTGCCAGCAGCTGTTCAGAGACAATTTAATTCCAGCTGTGATAATTCACCGTGTCAGACATTGGCTGTTATATGTTGATACAACAGTTCTCCAGATTTGCATTTTTATCAAAAGGAACAAATGTTTTGAACATTTCAGTACAGATGGTATTTAACCATGTACATACTATTTTAACATGTTCAAGGTAAACACTGAAAAGTCAGTATCCGTAAAAAGTAATCACTATAGACTCGGAACGACTAACCTGATAGCGGTCAGATGGCTGAGTCACAAAAGTCAGTGTCTTTTTTGTTGGTACTGGTGCCATACGTGGTTATTTTTATAATCGCAGATTTATCCGGTGTTTGGGGTCACTCTTTTCTCTAAGGAATGCTTAATTTTACCTCTCTTTTAAAAGTGGTTTAACATTTTAGCATTTTCTTGGTGATTTATTATAATGTCACTTTATTAGGTTATGCTACAGCAATATACTCAATTCTAACTTAAAATTAATTTGTTTTTGAAAAAATTATGCCATAGGGACACATTATTCGTAAGACACCTCTCTGTTCCTTAACGAAAATAAAAGTGAAAGCCTCCTTAATTTTGACCGCCTAGCATAAGACGTGCTTTATGTTAGAGTTTTTAAGAGCTAATCTTACGCCATGATTTCACTGTACATCTTGAACAAAAAATAAAGCCCAAGTAAATGTTAATGCGCCACATTACAGCATGTGCCTAATTTCCCGATCATTGCGTTAAAAGTAAATTTATTTGGTTTTTTAACATTTTAATGAGTGCAAACTAATTCAGGAAGACTTTAGGTTTGAATGCTGTGAAGTCGAAATTGTGCCTGAAACCAATTCCCTTCATATAGATATTGCCCTGTAGATAACGCCACAGGGACTGGGATACTCTGAGTTGGAAATTCACACATTTGCTTTATGTTTTCTGTCTGTGTCATGATTACCCTGACCATTTTTAAAGTACTTTAAATATTTATTGAAATAATATTTCAAGTGTTAATTACAGTGGTAATGAAAACAGCCAAATGCCACATATCAAGAATGAGTGTTTATCCGTATTGTTAATGTGATATGTTAGATTTCATTAAGCAGTAATGGGGTAGCAAATGAGTCACAAATTACAGTTGCATCTGTTACTAGACCACATTAGTGCCAAAATAACGGCAAATGCAGCCATAGGGTTACGTTCATTAGCCAACCACGTTTGTGGCCAATCCATCCCTTTGTGTTTGGGAACTCGGGGTACCACAGTAAGAAATTGACGTCCTTTGGGGGGTCAGTATTAGAATAAATATGTCAGAGAATCTAATACTTCATTCTAGCTTTCAGACATGTTTTTGTGCTATAATGTTTTTGCATATATCGAATCTGCTGAGAACCTCAAGATGTTCACCTGTCCCACCATAGACTCCCATAGCTTGTGACCTCTTTATTTCTGGTGAGATACAATTAACGGTGGACAGGTTCTATATGCACAGAATGGTTTTTTTTTTTCCTTCAGTTTGTTTCTATTTTCTCTCAAGTGGTTATTATGTATCATCATTGATAGTTCGAAGAATGATGGTTTTCCATTCTTAATTAGTTCTCTTAACCGATTACAGCAGATCCAAATTAACTTGCACCGGTTAATTCTTCAAAAAATGGTACTAATACTGAACTATAACTTTGATCCTCTGAGCTAGAAAGAATATCTGACCCCTTCACCCTACCCAAAAGAATATCCTAGACCTTGACTACTGCCCCCCACCCCCCCCCACGAATCTATTTTAAGAAAGGTGGTTGGTGTAATAGAACATGGAAGCCCTCATTTACATCAAAAGGCCCCGTTTTAAAACACTGTCTTTAAGGATCTAAGGTCCTTATTTACTTAGGTCTTGAGAGATAACACTTGCTTAAGTAAATGAGCCAGTACAGTTAGTACATGTATATCAGTGTATCTCTGTGCTCATTCTATAGATAGTCTTCCAGACTTGAAGACTCCTAAAAATGTTCTGATAGGTACACATTAAAATCATCATAAAAGCGAATAACTCCCCCTTATTATTTTAACTCTCCTTTTTATTTTATTTAAAATAAAGGCACTGGGACCTTTTAATATATGCTCTGATAATCCTTATGTAAAATTTTGTATTCTGAACTGTAACAATTTCCATAGAAGCGTTCTCGGCACTTGGGAATATACCCATAAGGAACTTTAAAAAGCAAACCACCAATTTCATATTACTTGTTTTATATGTTGTGGCAGAAAGTAAACATGTGTAATGTTCACTCCTGGATTAATGTTGTGTGTGTGCACCACAAAATCGTCAGCATTTTATGAAGCATGTGGATAATGTAAGCGGTTTGAGCTGTTTCGCTAACATATCAATAAAGTGGCAATTTGTTATATAGCCAAATCTAATGTCTCTGATGCTCCAACTAACAACAAAGACAGATGTTGCTAATTAAGTACGCATTAAAAAACTGTTAATACTGATACTCCATTAAAACCATATGATAATGAGACTTAAATCTTTAATCAGAATGATCAGCAAAACTTTATATATGGAAATCTGTGTTTAAGATGTTTTCATTTGAGAAATAAATATTTGGCCTAGCTATGCCGTGTTTTCATGCAAAATCTTTCTTCTTCCCTCCAAGGAGAAATAAGATATAGGAATAGAATGTGAAGATGTCTGTGTTTTGTTTCCTTTTAGCAGACATTCCATACGCCAAGCCTCGGGGATGAGGAGTTTGAAATCCCCCCTATCACGCCTCCTCCAGAATCAGACCCTGCCCTGGGCATGCCCGATGTTCTTCTACCCTTTCAAGGCCTCAGCGATCCGTTGCCTTCCCAGGGAAGTGAATTCACACCCCAGTTTCCCCCTCAAAGCCTGGATCTTCCTTCCATAACAATCTCAAGAAATCTCGTGGAACAAGATGGCGTGCTTCATAGCAGTGGGTTGCATATGGTAGGCACTACATTTATTGCTTGAAAGTGTTTTTTTTTTTTAATCATTGCACTTCTCATGGTAAAGACCAGGAGTCTATGTTCTGAAACGTGCTCCGCCTACCTACTGATGGACGTGAGGATTGTTCTTCCTAGTGCCATTTCAGTGCAGGGACAAGAGGGTTATGGGTTGGTTCATGATCACTTAAAGGAGGATGACCCAGCAAGATCCTTCCGATTTGAAATGATTTTCAACAAGTCTGATTCGTTGGCTTGGAATTAGCCAATCTTCCCTTGGCTTTGGTTTACCACAGAGATGTCCTCGAGTTAGAAGTTTGCCCAGGAGAGATTTGAGAAATGGAGGCCCTTATCTGGTGCCGAGGTCTTTTGCATTTGTTGGATTGTGACATGATGTTTATTATGGTACATGTTCTGTTCCTACCTCAAATGAAATCTCAAACTGTGATACGGAGAAAGGGAAGAAGAATAATTTCTTATAACCAGCAGAGGAAAATATAGAGTGAGTTATTGTGTGAAATATACCTAATTGTGTTATTTATTGTCATAAACACGGAATAAGGCACTCCAGAGAGCCAAGATCACTAATGCAATAATTTTGGTTCCATTTTTCTTAGTGTGCAATTATAGTCAGCAATCACCAGAGTAAATCTGCTTAAGTATTTTAAACTCTTCTGCTGGGATTTTTTTTTTTTCCCCCTCATAGTGTATAATACATTTGTGTCGATCTAGGTGAGGTACTAAGCAGACATTTTCAAACAAGATTAATAGTTTATAGGGCTTTTTTTTTTTTTTAACCCTGATAAAATGAAACAGATGTGTTGGTATAACAAAAAACAAATCCTATTGCTTGTTTACATATTTCTCTGCACATTAGGACCACGCCAATGATGTTTATTGGTTTCATTGTTAATTCCCCAGATAACAACAGATGATTGCAAAGTATGTAGTAGATTAGCGGTGTAAAGATTCAGCGTGCTCTCTGAAATGTAAGATTGCTTTCCCAAATAGGACTGACGCAACATAATTTTCTTTTGCTTGTGATCTCTTGTGTTTGAGCTGAACATCAGGTTTTTAGTTTTCCTTTTTTGTCAGAAAAGAAGCAGCAAGCAGTCAGGAAAGTGGTCATTAAGTATTCATAAATGTTCCTCACCCTCACAAATAATTGTTTCCTGTGGACTTCCTTACGTTCTTGTCCCTTTGACACTGGAATGGAGGGTTCTTGTCCTCTGTTCCTCTACAGTCAGGCTTGCAGTGCGGTGCCTGGAAAGTCATAAAAATAAAAAAGGGTGTTTAGTCACCAAGGGAGTTTACCAGGGCTCACCATTATTCATAGATGCTCAGCAAGGCCGATTGAAGTTGCAGAAATGGTTAAAAGACCATATCATGCGTGCTAAAATGTGTATTTTATTAAATTGGTAAATATTTATTAATAATATAAGAATCTGCCTTTGAATTAAACATCTGATGAATTACCTCGCCTTAAAGCTATAAAACTGTTATTGCTGCTATAAAAAAGTGTAAAGGAGGCATTTTGACTATGAAATTTCATTTCATGGTCAATTGAATTTACTATATTGGAAAGAACTAAAGATGGAATCATAAAATAATTATGATATTCACATACACTTAAAGAACAATGCTTTCACGGACTGGCCTTGGGAGAGAGGACTCAATTTTTAATGCTTCTTTTGTAATGTATTGCTAATCGCTAAAGCAGTTGAATTATTTCATTGATTTTTAAGGGTATAAGTACTTTAGCTAAGTGCATGCTGTTGTCATGGTATTTACATGGGCCTCGTCACATTTATTGGTGCCTTTCTGAAGTTCCGCGGAACCTGAGTGATATTTATTTTGGCTTGAAACAAACTAATCTTGTTGAAAATTCTAGTAGAATTTCACCTTGAAGAAATGTCATGGGATTTTAAATCACAAATGTTGGAAAAAATAAAATGTACTTGGACAGAATTGTGATGAATACAAGGTGTCGTTGGCTTTGTTCTATGTACTACCTGACATGCTCACCTATAAACTTGAATTCAGAATCGCCAGAGGCATGGTTAAAAATAGGCTATGTCAAGGTTCTTCTATATCTCCCTCCGGGTACCGAGTTGGCTGGCTACATCATAATACTCCACAGCAGCTCCTCCGAGATTTCCCTTCGGAAGGTCACCAGAAAAATAATAAATACTACTTTATACATCATGCATTCGGCTTCCCGGTGTGCAGTGGATATTTCATACCTTATGCAAGTAAGAAGTTTTATTATCCAAATGAATATGGCTGTCTGTTAAGGTTTGCTGTGGTGAATTAAGACTCTCATAGAAGAAGAAAAGCCAGCTTGTTTGTGTTGTATCGAACCAGCTTTTCCTCAGAGCTTCATTGGTTTTCCTTTAGAAAGACTGACAGTTTTGTCACATTACTGATTAGCTGCATTTTTGTTGGCAACAAGCACGACGTGTTTATCTTCCTTAAATTTTTATGCCATCATATTTAAAAACAGAAAGCAGGAACAAAAAGGAGGGATTACAAAGAGCCCAATGATAAGCATTCACATTTCAAAATACGCAAATAATGCCCTCGTAGTCAGAAGCAAATTGTTGAAAAATTGACTGTCGATGCGTTTGTGAGTTCAAAGAACAACCTTGATTTGCTTGTGGCGGATGTGTATATTTTCAAACAGGATGTGGTCGGCAAGTCAAAGCCAGCAGTATATTTTGGTTAGAAAAATCTTTACCTCTAAGCATTATTGTCAGTTCAGATGATCATCTGGAAATTATTTTAATCTACAAAAGATTGCAATTCTAAAAATCTACAACGTGCGCTCCAAAGGGTTGGCTGGTTGTTTTTTTTTTTTAACACCTCTCTATAATCTGCCCAGCCTGCTGAGTAGCATTGACATCAGTAGTACATCAATTTCAGAAAGTGGATTATTTTTACTAGACAGCTATTGTGACATATTGGGTCAGTCATAAATGAAAGATATTCATGCAAGCATGCAATACTTGTAATGAAGTCTCACTCTGACCTTCTGTATGATTGATTCTGTAATTTAGTTTTCTCAGGCAGTGCCTGAAATGAAATGAAATCATGTTGAACAAGTTTTGAATACCCACAGTGCACCAGGAGAAGAAAAATCTGCAGCCCTAGAGGCTTGAGAGAGAGCAGCTGAACGATTTATCTCTGTGCTATTATAGCCTTTGCCAGCGTTCAACATTTCTTTTTTTTTTTTTTTTTTTTTTCTTATTTGGCTTAAGTACTTAATTCTGCAGGTAGCTGTAAATGGGAAAATAAAATGCTGTTCAGATTTAAAATGACAGGACAGGAGTATGTGCAGGGGACTGATAAAATATCTTGAATAGAACTGACCTTTCATGTAGCTGAAAGTTACTGGGGGATTCATCCTCATAATTACCATATAGATTATTTTTATTTCTTTCCTGCAATGAAACATTTCAGAGAGCAGTAGTGCTGATTGAATGAAAATTGAACTTGTTAACATTCTTTTCAGCTTAGCCTGTTGTACATAACAGAAGGTTAGCTTTGATGAATTTCAGAATTCTCTTTGATATCCAAGAAACAGACAGTAAAATAATTGTCTCTGGTCTGATATTTTGTATGCCCCCCAAAAGAGAATTTATAAAACACACTGATAATTCACATACTTTTTCTTCATACATTATATTTCATGTTTAGAGGACTGACATTTTCAGTTTGATATTGCTTTGGATTTCATTGTGATACCACATGTTTATAGAAAAAGCTACTCTGGTCGCTCTGGTAATATCAAACGTAGTGTGAGGGAACAGAAGAGGATGGAAGTAAGGGAGGTGTATTTGAGTACGGGAGTCTCTGTACCTAGTAAGGAAAAAGAAAAAGAGAGATAAACGTCCTATGGAAGAAACGCATGCCCAGAAGAAAATTAAAAGCTTTTGAAATATTCATAAGACTCTGAGGTCACACTCTATAGACAGATGCCATTTTTGACCAGAGAAATGGGAATATAGCAAAATAACACATCTAAAATTACCAGGCTTGTTTTCCAAGTTTTACTTTTTCACGCCATCATTTGTTGTGGCTCCAGTTTCGAAGTTGAATTATTTTTGTTTTTACGAAATGACTTCCATGCCGTTTTTGTACTTTAAAAAAATCTTACATTTAGAGAAATAGACTTTCAATTAATACATTGTTTTAGCAATGTTGCCTAATGTGTTACAGATAAAACAGTTATTTCATGGGTCATTAATGTGTTTAATGCGTGGAACGTTCTATTAAAACAGGCCCTTATTATTGTTATGAACATGTTCATTGCCATTGTCAATAGGGTCTGCAGAGCTGCATTCCACAGGATTGCCTTGTAGCCACTGGAGGGACCAACAGTCTCTCATACAAATTGAATGATGACTTCGTTTAGATTTATTTTTGGTCAAGTGATGGTCAAAAAGCATTCTTATTCTAAGTTAACACTGGAAAAGGCACAGCTTACCTAAGCAAAACACTCCCTTTGAGTGGAACTAATTCAAGTCCAGATTGTAGAATTGAAACGGTGTGAACCTTTAACAGATATTTGCTGAGACCTACTAAGTGCCATATGTTGTTCTTAACCGTTAGAGACTACACTATTTATAAAGTTGTTTGCTTGGCTACCAGTGTCTGTTCCATGTAATACAAAAACCACAGAGTCTGATGACTATTTTACAGATGTTTATTGTCCAAAGTCACTTTCTAAAAAAATTTTTTAAATGTTTTTATTTATTTTTGAGAGAGAGAGAGAGAGACCGAACACAAGCAGGGGAGGAGCAGAGAGAGAGGGAGACACAGACTCTGAAGCAGGCTCCAGGCTCTGAGCTGTCAGCACAGAGCCCGACGCAGGGCTTGAACCCACAAACCGTGAGATCATGAGCTGAGCCAAAGTCAGTGCTTAACCGAATAGGCCACCCAGGCAGGTGCCCGCACAGTCACTTTTAATTTAGCTGTTACTACACCTTGGCAATTGTCTGCCAAAAATGCACCGGCTGCAGACATTTTTTATGGGCTGCCTTTCTTTGTCGAGCAAATAGCCTTGTACCATACACCGCTTAAAATAAATATTCTTCGTTCTTCTTGGCCTGTAAATACTCACTGACCCTGAACATACGCGTGCTGTCTTTAAGGTCAAGTTAACGTTAGGCTCATCTATTAAAAGAGGAGCGTGTTCCAAACTTTTCCGCTAAACCTGCTTAGCTTGCGTGCAGTATGACACATGGTCACGTGTTTGATTTATAACATGCAAGAAAAAGCATCGTTAGAAAGTTACACTGTGATTTATTTCTCCCTATCTTGGTTTTAGCACGTCTAATCTATAGCTACCAACTATACTGTGGTATTGCCAGTAACTCCCAGTGGGTCAGGGACAGTAGAGACACCATTTCCCATCCCTCAGATTCCCGAATAAAACTGGCTTGAGGACTCCAGTGTTTTTTCAGAGGGGTGGGTGTTACTTTCATGCCACTGCCCCATCCTTTTATGCATGGCACCTGTCGCCCTTTGACACGGTTTCCGTTGCTTGTTCACATCCTGTCCCCTCCTCTTGCCTGTGTGAAGTGGGCAGAACAGGGTCTGGGCTGGAATACAATTCCAGGCTCTCAATAAATATTTTATTCGTCGGATATATGCACGAATGAGAGAACGACGAAGGAATGCGTATTTGCTGTGAAGAGAATACCTTGACCAGTAAATAAAGAAGTGGAGGATGAGGGCTTAAAGTTACAAACAGCTGTGAACACCGAATCCCCCTTTAAACTTTCCATTTAGACCCGAATAAAATAAGCAGAGAGCTGACTCCTTGGTAAAACAAAGGAGTTACAGGGTATATCGCTGAAATACCATTAAGTGTTTTATGGTAAACTCTTGGAAATTTTGTTTTGCTAAGAAACTATTAATTAGCTCTTGGGAAGACTGTGTTTCACAAAACACTCATGTGTAGGTATGTTTGATTACAACCCTGAGAGTAGCTATTAAGTAAAAATTATCTATTTTGGTGAAGTTCAAGTTTGTGGTATCAAAGGTCTGTAATTATCATTGGTATGCATTTGTCACACCTGTGTTTGTTTCAGGGTTCACTGGGGTTCGGAATCTACTAGCTTTGCACGGCAGCTGCTTGCTGTTCACTTGGAAACAAAGTTTTAACATTGCAATAGACAGAACTTAAGTTAATGGAGCATAAAATTACCGGGCCTGAATTTCATATTTGTACTTCTCTGATCTTTATTAATATGAAGCAATTTTTATTACTGATAATTGTTTAATTGCTCCGTTTCTCAAGAAATATTGATTGGAAAAAAAAACACCACAGTGAAAAATGTTATTTAGTCACACTCGCTAATATATTTGGGTTATTTGCTTCTTAATTAGATGCTATCCTCTCTTATGAAAACCTAACATTGGATCGTTACAGAGAATATTTATTTGCATGGAAGGTGCGTATCAGATGTTTCAAAGTCCTTTATGATAAAAATCAACCCAGACAGAAGTCAGCACCACTGTCGTGAGTAAAAGGAAATAAAACAGAGTAATAATGTGTGGTTTTAAAAATAAGGAATCAGTTTGAAAGCCTCTATCTTCCATTTGCACAAGAAACCAAAACCCAACGCTAGAGGATGTGTAATTACATAGTACTGAGCGGGCAGCACAGAGATAGTATAATAAATACCAGGGGTGAGAGGGAAAAGAGTCCCTGTTCAGGCACCAAGATGTCATAGAGGCCCAGATCCTTGCTCCAGACCTGATAGAATGAGTGAAGACAGATTTTAATATGTAGAGGAGGGAGAGTTTTGTTGATTTTAATATGTAGAGGAGGGAGAGTTTTGTTGGCTGAGAAAGTCTGAACAAACTGCTCATTTCCCGCCCCCACATCCCCACCCAGAATCCCCACGTATCTTTATATGAAGTATGGCGGGGGGTTGGGGCGGGCGGTAATATCCCGTTGTGATTCATACAGGGAGGACATTTTTCACCTTGCCAGCCTCCTTCAATCTTGATTAAGTCTAGGAGAAAGTCTCGGTTTGGGACTAATAAGTCTTTCACCCCTCTTTTATCTTTCTAAATAAGAGAAAGCAAGGCTCACAGCCTTAGGCAGGCCCCATACCTTGACCGTAAAGGTGTTGTTTCCTTTCCTTGGTATTTATTTGGCAGTCCATTGATGCGGGTGTCCCCGGTTTTTAATTTATGCTAGTGATCCAAAGTTTCCTTTTTATTTAACCTAAAACTCTTCAGATTTTAACAGTTCACTCAAATGGTTAATGTTCAGTAATAGACTAGATTTCAGGCAATTTAAGAAAATGAGGGACCACCACCAGAAATCTCCATTCCTTGGTTTCCTGTTAAAAAAAAAAAAAGACAAGAAAAAGAGGCTCTTTTATCAGGTGGAGAGAGGAGCCAGTCTCAGCTGAGCACTCCCCACACCAAGACCTACACAGGCCATGAAGGCTTCGTTGAACTGTACTTCTAGGCAAATAGAAGACCCTGCACGTCCTATTATTTTGTGAAGCCCATGGCCTGTCCATTCAGAAAGAATTGGGTACTCTTCAAAATGTAGGAAATGTAGGTTAAAGTGTTAGGATATATATTTATATTTATGTTAATTTATATTGTAACCAAATTGTCCCCCACTGATTTCAATGGGTTGCCCATGAAGTGCAATCAGTTACTATCTATTGGAATAAATAATCCCCCTGGGTAGATACAAAGCCTTTAAATTTATCACGACATCCTTCTACACTATGAATAAAATCCAGGCTTCCTAGGATCGACTACAAGACTTGTCACGTTATGGCCATTCCTTGCCTCTACAGCTTCAATGCCAGTCTTGCTTTCCCTGGCCCAGTAACACTGGCCCCTCCTTTCCTTCCTCATGCACCAGGCCTTTGCACATATTCTGCTCTGCCTTGGATGCTCTTCCCTCTTTTCTAGCTTACTAGCTTCTATTCTCCCTTTATACCTCAGCCCTAGAGGGTCACCTCCTCAGGAAGCCTTCCCTGATTACCCCCACCCTTTGCACCATCTGGCTCATTGCCACCTCCCCAGTCCACTGAATGTCACTCTTCACCCTGCCCACCCTGCTCCCATCTGTACTGGCGTCCTTTCCATTTCTCAAGCAAGCGAAGCTCTCTCCCACCTCAGACTTTGCACATGCTGTTCCCTCTGCCTGGAACACGATTCCTGTACCCTTCTTTCCTGGCTAGCTCCTCATGCTCCAGGTATCTGCTCACATGTCCTCACCAAGAAGCCTTTCGTACTGACCCCTCAAACGTAAACCCTATTCTTGTGCCAACTTTTTTTCTTTAACCTACTTATTTTCCTCACGGTATTTATCGCAGTTTGTGTCTTGTTTATGCAAATGTTTTCTATTCTTACCAGCAAAACATAGGCTGCGGACACTCCCTCCGCACCCAAGATGATGTTTTCCATTATGTTTGTCTAATGAAGCAGTTCTCAAATGAGCGGGATTTTGCCCACCAGGGGACATTCGCCAATGTCTAGAGACATTTTGGCTGTCACGATCAGATTGGGGAGTGGAGGCTCCTGACTCCTAGTGTGCAGAAGCCAGAGATGCTTCTAAGTCGTCTACAATGCACGGGAGACCCCTCCCCCAACAAAGAATCATCCAGACCACAGTGTCCGTCCTGCTGAGGTTGGGAAACTCTTATCTAATAACCTCAGAGATCAGAGTGAGACGAAGAAGAGAGAATGAGTTTTTCCCAAAGGATGAACTGTTTTAAGAAATGATACACGTGAACCCTGCAATTGTGAAAGCTACCAGCCTTCAGTTCTTAATGTGGGATATAATCATGGCAATCTCTTATAACCCGCTAGTTGCTTTGCCTTTCAGTGATCGTTGGTAAGGCTTTAGGACTTAATTTTAGGGGCACCTGGGTAGCTCAGTCGGTTAAGCGTCTGACTCTTGATTTCAGCTCAGGTCATGATCTCACGGTGCATGAGTTCAAGCCCCACCTGGGGCTCTGCGCAGACAGTGTGGAGCCTGGCTGGGATTCTCTCTCCCTCCCTCTGCCTCTCCCCTACTTGCTTCCTCTCGCTCTCAAAATAAATTTAAAAAAAAAATCTTGTAAAGACTTAATTTTAGTAAGTGAGAGGTAATGATTTTCAAAAATGCATTAATTTCTTAGGGCTGTATCTGTGGTTATACATTTCTTTATTGTGTCGTGACTACTGGGAGAAATTGCGAGCTATTTTTGAGGAGTATATATGAATTATTCTTGCCTACGCTTTGTCAGAGTATATTTATTAGTCCATTCTAAATCATGTTTAATTTGGGTAATGCTTAAAAGAATCACATGCTAGCTTTCTAGTTTTCAAGGATTTGAGCATTGGTATATTGGTTTCTCTGGCCTGGCACATAGCAGGTGCTTAAAAAATACCTTTAAACTGAACTGACATCTTTCTTTTTTTAAGTGGGAGTCCTAAGATCAAAGGAAGTATCTTTCAAAGGGTACCTTTTTTTTTATGGAAAATGATTGGAGCTGTTAAGAATCAACAAGTTCCCCAAGGCAGTTAGTTGTTAATAATTGGTGGCCCTAAAGGAACTTGAATTTCTAAAGAGACACTTTCACTACTAATCTTCTTGTTCTGTAATAGTCATGCATAGAAAGTTATTATGGCATAATTGTGGACCATGGCAAATGCTAGCACATTTTGATGCATCAGTTATGTGGTTCGGGGGTTACTTGAAAATATGTTAGAGGACCTTGGTGCATTGTCCTATGGGAGATAAGAAAAATGGCGCCAGCATGTTTGGGGGTCTGAAGGCTATGTGGATGGCTCGAAGTTTTGGCAAGGCCTGGGCCCCACCACCAGTATGTTTCAGGAGTAGTTTTCTCTCTGTCCCCAAGGTAGAAATTTCTTGTTATTTCTCTCTCTCCCTCTCTCTTTCTTAAGTGAAATGTTACGAGCACTCTCAATTTATAAAATAAATGAATATAGACTGCTTTCATTAAAAGGGGGGTGATGGCAGTAGAGAGCCTGGGGCCCCATTCATTTCTTTCTGTCAACACATGTCGCCACTGTTGGGCCATGGCTCCCGAGAGCGCTGTTTTCCCATCAAGCTAGCTCTGTGACACTGCAGGTAGAATTTAGAAAGAGCTGATGAAGCCAAGAAAACTTACTTCTTGGCCTTCTGTTTGACCAGGAGCTCCATTTGAAAGGCAGTAGGTGTGGGATAAGTCAGTCAAATACCTGTATGTGCTGAATTTCATAGGCATTGGAGCAAAGCAAGTTCTCTGTTAATGAGAAAGTTGTGTAAATCAGATCATCGTATTTCATGGTCACGCCAGTTAGCTGACTTATTATTTTACAGTCAGAATTGAGATACGCAATTTAAATGTAATCTGGAAGTTCCTTGTAAATACTTAAAACATCTAGATTTAAATAAGTCTGAAAGGACTATTAAAGTGCATTCTGAAAGACCTATCTGGAGAGTAGAATTAAAAATAAGATCGCTTGGGTGCCAGGGTAGCTCAGTTGGTTAAGTGTCCAATTCTTGATTTCAGCTCAGGTCATGATCTCACAGTTTGTGGGAATGAGTTCTATGTTGGGCTCTGGACTGACTGTACAGAGCCTGCTTGGGATTCTGTCTCTCCCTCTCTCTGCCCCTACCCTGCTCACGCTGTCTCTCAAAATAAAATAATAAACTTGAAAAAAAAGAATAAGATGGGGCATCTGGGTGGCTCGGTCGGTTAAGTGTCTGACTCTTGGTTTTGGCTCAGGTCATGACCTCGTGGTTTGTGGGTTCGAGCCCCACATGGGGCTCCACGCTGACAGTGCGAAGCCTGCTTGAGATTCTCTCTCTCTCTCTCTCTCTCTCTCTCTCTGTCTCTCTCTATCTCTCTCTGGCCCCCCTCTCTGCCCCTCCCCTACTCATGTGTGTTCTGTCTTTCAAAATAAATAATAAACTTTAAAAAAAATTATAAATCAATAAATAAAAATTTTTTAAATGAAAAGAGTAAGATCACTCAGTTGTCACTAGTTGGAGGGTAGAAGCGACATAAGCAAGCAATGGTGGAAATTGAGAAGAGCATGGGAGAGCAGGTAGACAGCTCAAATTTTTTAGGAGGAATGGCTAAATGAGTGGTAGGATGCCAATCAAAAAAAAAAAAAAAACCAAATTAGGACACACCGACACTTGTAAAATCCACTTTTGTGATACACGTCTCCAGAGGGACACCTGCCAGTAAGTGGAATGTAGTATTTCAGGGACAGCGGAAGAGGGTGTCGGTATTGTCAGTGAGACCAGGAGGAGTGGGATTGTTCTGGTACATGTGACACGTTTTTCCAGGATTCCCCAACAGTTTAGGAACTCAGAAAGTATTAAGAAATGGGAAGCTTATACATTTAAGATGAAACCCTAGCACTTAGCTCTACTGTTTAAACTACTCGTAGATCTTTTTAGCTTGTCCTCACTAGTGTGTTTTTTTCATTCATTTTGTTTTGTGTATTTATAAATGGAAACGTTTAAGATGCTCTTCTCTTCACCCTTCCAGTTCCTTCTCTTATAATGTGACCATTGTTAAAAGTTTAGATACTTCTTAAAAAAAAAAAAAAAGAGGGGACTATACACTATAGTTATTTTACAACTTGCTTTTTCAATTTCTTTTTTTTTTTAATTTTTTTTTGTTAACATTTATTCATCTTTGAGAGACAGAGAGAAAGAGAGAGAGAGAGAGTGGGTGGAGGAGGAGCAGAGAGAGAGGGAGACACAGAATCTGAAGCAGGCTCCAGGCTCTGAGCTGTCAGCACAGAGCCCGATGCGGGACCCGAACTCACTGGCTGCGAGATCATGACCTGAGCCAAAGTCGGAAGTCGGATGCTTAACTGACTGAGCCACCCAGGCACCCCATCTTTTTCAATTTCTATATCTTGGATATCCCTCTAGGTCAGTGGTTCTCAGATGGGAGAATTTTGCCCCTCGAGAGATAATGTCTGGAGGTATTTTTGATGGTCATGACTGGTCAGGAGAAGGAGAAGTTGCTTCTGGTATCTAGAAGAGGCCAGGGGTGCTATAAACATCCTACCGTGCAAAGGACAGCCTCACAACAAAGAATTATCTGCTCCAAAATGTCAATAGAGCCAAGATTGGAAACCCCATTCTAAGTCAATACACATAAATCTAATTCATTATTTTACAAAGCTTCGTAATACTTACAGGATGCTGGATCATCGTTCATTCAACTAGTTTCCTATTGATATTTGCGGCTTCTTATTTAGTGATGATTATATATTTGATATTTAGAAACGAAACGCTCCTATTTGGGTATTTACAACTCATCTGTTTCTTCAAAGAGCAAAAGTAAGTCTTCTCAGAGAGACTCAAAAGAGGAACAGTTAAGAATTCATAGGCTTCTGTATAAAATTAGATTCCGGGTCACTGTGAGTCGAGAGAAATTTGGTTTTGGTAAAAATCACAGACTCACACTAAATGACAAGTCTTCAAGTAAGTTGTTTAAAAGCAGGTCTTCATTTTTTGATTCTTCAAAATTAAAAAAAGAAACCGCAGCAACAACCCTAAAGCCTTTTAAATGACTGCCCACAACAGAAGGGCTGCTCTTGAAGTCACTGCAGTAACTTTCAGAGAAGCTACTTCTGATGATCTCTGCTTCCTCCTCATATGTATTTTTAAAAATCCATTAGTATCTTAAATCGTGGCGGGTTGAACGAAAGGTTTCAGAAGAAGAAAGTGATATCCAGTCCTAGAGATGTTGAATGACTTCCAGATGCGATTGACAATGGAATTCAGACTGGGAATGGCCCTCTGGTTAACCACAGAGGGTTTTATAGAAAGGGTGCCCTGAAGCAAACAGATGTTGGCTCTGTGCTTCCCTAAGCCCCTCCTCTCTGCTTGTCAAATGCATTCCTGGAAGGGTCAAGTGAAGACCAAATCCTCCCGCCCTTGTAGAGCTGGGTCTACGGGAATGGTACCAGAAGTATGTGGGAGAATGTTGGAAGACCCACCTGGTAAGCTGGGAAGGAGTAAAACCCCTGCTTCAACCCTTTCCTTCTTGCCTGTTTCCTCAATAAGAAGCCTGAGTTGGACGTTTATCCTTCTTTGCCAATAGGCTTTTATTATTATTTTTTAAAGCCATTTAGTGACAGTTCTAGAGTGAAATAGACTAGGCTGGATGATTTGGTCTTGGTGCTTTTGACCCTTCAACTTTGAGGCAAGAGTCCTTCTAGTTAATGAATGAATAGGGACCATCATCCCGGAATAGGTCAGACCTGTCTAAGGAACTGCTAACATTTTCAGCTTGTTGACATTTGGGAAAACGGAGAGCTCACCTCCTCGTTGTCTGTTGCCTTTTTAGGACCAGAGCCACACGCAAGTGCCCCAGTACCGTCAGGATCACTCCTTGATCATGAGGTCCATTGTCCACATGACTGATGCTGCTCGCTCTGGGATCATGCCTCCCACTCAGCTCACCACCATCAACCAGTCTCAGCTCAGCGCCCAGTTGGGGTTAAATTTGGGAGGCGCCAATATGCCTCACACGTCTCCTTCACCGCCAGCGAGCAAATCAGCGACACCCTCCCCTTCCAGCTCCATCAATGAAGAGGATGCTGATGAATCCAACAGAGTAAGTTGACTGCCTTAGTGTGTCACGTACCCAAGAATTTCAAATCACCTCATGCTCTGTCTTTGAATTTCATTCATGGTAGTTCCTGCCTTCTCTTCGTGGATTTGGCTAGCATGTAACTTTATGATGGTTTGATTTTTTTCCCCCTCTTTTACTTATTCTTTTCTTTTTTTTTTTTTTTTTGTGTGTGTGTGAAAAGTGTATTCTGCTGGAAATTGGGAGATCTGGCTTCTCCGACTGATTGTAAGGCATCGAACATGTCACTTAACTCATGTAGGCATGATTTTCCCGGTCTGCAGAAGGGAAGGCTTATACTAGATTCCCCAGGAATTCTATACTAAAGTGCTCTGGTTCTAAGTTAATGTCCATGTGGATAAGTTTCATCCAGTTAGTTGGCTGAGCCGCTGTCAAATTGGGGAACCTTGCACCTTGGATGATGTTTATCACTTAGTAAGTTCTAATTGTTGCACATCTCTGCTTTTGTCATGGAGAGTGATGCTCAAATATGCATGGGTTGAAATAAAAACTTAGTTGCAGGTGGGACTTTTATGAATGCCTAGAAAGGTATTCTGTTTCATTAAAGTCACTTGTCCAAGATACACGATTACTCATTCTTCATTCATTATGTGTTGTATACCTACTCTGTGCTTTGCCTTGTACTTGGTTCTGGTGACATAAAGATTTATAAGAGAATTACTACCTCTGGGGCTCCCCACTGGGGACGAAAAGCAATGCTTAAAACTAGCTCCAGATGTGATTAGTGGTATAATTGATGTATCTGGTGTGCTAAGATTGTAATCGATTCTGCTTGGGAGAGTGATTTGAGGAAGACTTTATTGAGAAGGTGATATTTGAATTAGGTCTAAGAGGATACATAAAAGTTTGTGAGGCAGAAGAGAGAGGCCAGCATTCTGGTCGAAGGAGCAATGGAAGTACATGTCAATTTATGAGTGTCATGAACAGTTTGATATGGGGAGGAAAGACATAGGAATTGAAGAAAGCAGTAGCTGAAATGTGGAAGCCTTTCTCCTGCAGGTCGTTGAGAGCTGATTAATGATTTGCATAGAGGAATAGCAGAAGCAACTTTATGCTTTAGAAAGATGGCTTTGGCTGTATACAGAATGCGTTACAAAGGGAGGGACGGGAGGAAAGGAAACTAATCAGAAGATCTTTTTGTCATGAAGTGTTTCCTTTTAGCAAAGGAAGGAATGGACAGGGGGTACCAGATCCGTGAGACATATAAGAGGGAGAATCATAAAGTTTTGGTGATCCACCGGGGTTTGAAGGAATAAAAGATAAATGGGGTTTTAATACGAGAGTTAGCATGGGTATCAGCAAATGAGAGAATCAGCCCAGAGAAAGAAGAATGTTACTTTTTCTCCCATGGAAAAGATGAGAGTTTGGCATGGTATGGGTCGAATTTGATGCACCCACATTTGAGCTAGAACTCAGTTCATTGGAGGGAGAATAACCGATTTGGGGACCATCACACGTAGATAGGAAGACGTGGAAGTAATCAGGATTTCTCAGAGTGCATAAGGAGCCCTGAGCATCATTTATTTTTATTTTTAAGTAGCAAATGGAAAAAGAAGAGCTAGAGAAGGTAGAGAGTGATGAAGTAAGAGGGAAGCAAGGTTAGAATCTATTGCAGGGATTTAAAGGAGGGTTTGATCTGTCCTGACATCTTAGCACCCCACTGGATATGTTAGCACCCTACTGGACGCAGATTGGGTGAATGGATGACCAGTCTCTGCTCACACTCAAAAGAACCTTCGTAAGGTGAAGTGAGAAACAGGGATGTGAATAAGGCACAGCTAGGTTACAACTGGCCATGACACAATTCAGATGGATTCCTTTCATTTCACTCACATTTCCACTGATCTGATACTCACTTTTGTACCACACTGAAATTGTCATGGCTAAGGAGAACCTTATCTGTGACTCCTAGCTTACTCCATTTTAAGCAAGAGTCTAGGTTTTGTGTAAAGGCAAGGAATCCAATTTGTTCTCCTTTAAGCAACTGAGCCGAGAAAGAAAGATTAAAATTATCATTGATTGTGTTTCTTTTGGGGAAAACTACTTCCCCACCTTTCCCAACCCTCTTCAGTCAATCATATGCAGGTTCCTGTAGGAGAATTAATTCTAAGATTTTATTTAAACTGCAAGATTCTGCATTTCAGGTTTATTCTTAAAAGGTAATGATGTTTAGGGCACGTCATGGTTATCCAAGGAAGATATCAAAGGTTGTCAACATTTGAATGCTACTTTACAGGAAGGGAGATTGAGCTCTTTGGGAAAGGTTGCCCTGGAAATCGCTTTCACCTTGCCACTGGTCAGGGCATTATTGCTGCAAACAGTGCCAAGTTTTCTTCCAAGAAACGAATATAGTTGTTGGACTCAATTAGAAAAATCTGTGGTATATGTATATATTTTTTTCCTTGGGGCCAAAGCAGTATTTTTTCACTGAAGGAAAACTTGGCTCCCACTGAAGCTCTAACCGAAAGGCATCTGACAGCCTTACAATAAGTTCAGATTCATTAACTAGAATTAAACAAGTCGCATTGATTCTGAGAATTTAAAAAGGAAAAAAGATTATTGAGAATCATTGCATTCATTATCTGAGTTATGAAAGATGGCATTTTGGAGAAGAGGTGAGATGTGGCTCACCAGCCTCTGAAGTGGGTAAACTACTTGTATGAAGTACGGATGTTGTTCCCACTCAAGTAGCGTGTGTAATAGCCCCGCTGAGAAGCGGACTTGGGATACCCCAACACATTGAGGGTCCAGAGCGCTCAGAAACAAGGCACTAATCAGTTTCCTCCCTGAGAATTTCAGTAATTGGATGGCATTCCAAATGACTGTCATGCAGAAAGTAATGATACTCTCGGAAAATTTGAATTTAGGATTCAAGACTCAAGGCCATTAAGAACCAATCTGTCAGCAACTTGAGTCTATCTCTGTTGATCTTCCCCACGACTGGCTTTTAAAACTGGTCTTGTCAAACATTTCAGCATTCTTGATGAAGTTAACGGCAAAACGATCTTCAGTATAGTCCTATTATAATCTAGGGGGATAAAACAAGGCTGATGTATCTTTTCTCCTGCTTCTCTGATAAGGATACTTTACGATCACTGACGCTAGATAATGGTAGCAGCAGGTGACTCTGGAGCTCATTGGTATATCAATGTAGGGAGCTATACCCATGTCATGTCTGTGGTTTTGCTCTCAGAGAGTTTGTATGATAAGTATGTGTAAAGTATTTACTGTCTCTATGGCAGGATTCTTCTGGGCAGAGTTAGTCACCATATATCATAACTCTTTTCTTATCAGTCTTCTTTGTAGCCTGGGTGATTTTAAGTATCATTTATTGCTCTCATACTGGTTTTTAGTTCAGTGAAGAATACCAATTTCCTTTCTATCTCCAGTTAAAGGAGTTTTGACATTTTTTATGTTTCTTGTTATCCTATTCTTCAGAAAGTTTTAATTGCTTAAAGAAATAAAGACGACCTTTCTTTTATTGTGCAAGCTTAGGGATTGTAGCTACTTTCCACTGGCGTTTCTGGAGACCCATTAGCCAAGTAACATTCTGGTAAGATAAAACTTGAAGCGTCAAAAAATCGATTCAGACTGATCATATATATGGCAGGTGACTATGGCAAGGGACCTCATTTCAAATATCTGAATATGATCCACGTCCTGAATTATTATTTAGATTTACTTCTAATACCTCTGAAAATGTAAAATATTTTATGCGTACACATGTAATGCACACACACATACACACACACATATGCACACACTTCATTGCCTGGTATAATGTTCTGTTTTTCATTACTCATAATTGCTATTTAGAGCATATGTTGTGAATGTATTGAAGATACTTCTGGGTCTCATTAATCAATGTTCTAAATGCTAATCTCTGCTGTCCAGTTAACTCTAAGAAAACTTACCCCTCCCCTGCTTTTGCCAGTGATTCATCCGTTGATGAATCTGCTTAACAAAACCTTAAAAGAACAATTGTGGCTCTGGTTAGGTCTTGCTGCCTTCTCTGCGAGTACATTCTAGGCAGTGAATTTTCTTCCTGCTTTGCAGGCCATTGGAGAGAAAAGAGCTGCTCCAGATTCTGGCAAGAAGCCCAAGACTCCAAAGAAAAAGAAAAAGAAAGATCCCAATGAGCCCCAGAAGCCAGTGTCAGCATATGCCCTGTTTTTCAGAGACACACAGGCCGCAATTAAAGGTCAAAACCCCAATGCAACCTTTGGAGAGGTCTCGAAAATCGTTGCATCTATGTGGGACAGCCTTGGAGAAGAACAAAAGCAGGTGAGGCAGAGATCCATCGTGACCATAAAATCAAGAAGTTACCAGAGTATTTCTTACATCTTCTCTGAGTGAATGTTCGCTTAATACGACTGTTTCCTATGAAGGCCTTTCTAAGCTGTGGAATTTAGAGACGCAGTTGTGTAAATCTAAGCCGCTCCCCAGGTATATGGATTTCTCGGTCCCCCTTAAGGGTTCGTGTTGGGAACCCATTCAGTGGAGAAATGGGGGAAATTCACGCAATATCCTGCAAGCATAAACTTTTGATGATCATCGTTTCACGTTAGATAATGTGGTATTTGCCCCCTTGGTTCAGAAAGGGCACTACAAACCGATCAGGACCATCCCTCTTGCCTTTTCTCTGATCATCTTCCCGATTGTGCCGTCCCGGTGGGTTTCCAAACTTTGAAGCCGCCTCTGCGAGTCTCAGTACTGTCCCCGGGCATTCAAAATTTTATTCCAAGTTCATTTGAAAGCTTGGCTGTATGAGATGTATTGAGAGATTACCAAGCCGGTGGGAGATACTTCCTTTGGGGCCTCACCTCCTATGCTTCCCTTGAGGCTCCTCCACACAAAGGGAAGTAAGAATGGCTTCCCCGCACCTCGCATGAAACTCCAGTGACCATTAATGGGATTTCACGTTATGTGTGCTCAGATGACCAGACCTCCCTTAGGAATAAAATGGAATAGCCATTTCGGGAATGAGGAGTGCCAAGGCCTCGAGTTTTCTTTTACGAATCATGACCTCATTCCTACTCGCTGGTGACTCTGGGATGGTGCAGCTATAGAATTTGCCCATTTGCGGTGAGCTTATTGTTGTAGGTGGCGCACTGATTTTCTGTCCCAGAAATGTAATCCTCAGGGACTGCCAAAGCTGCTGCGTCTTTTACCTCTGGAGAAAAAGGCAGTTGCACTTGGGTCTAACACACTACCATCAGATACCGTTAAGAAAAGGAAGAGCAAATCATGGGATCTGTTTATGTAACTCGTTGGCCTCACTAATGGAAATTTACCACCTTTTAACTATTTCTGCGTTGTTTTTTGTTTTTTTCCTTCAGAAGAAAACCGCTAGTTCCCTCTTTTTCTCTTACGTCTTCGCACACCGTACCTGTTGTTGGTGGTATTTTAATCTTCTTACTTGGTGCAGGTTAGACGTGTGTCAGGGCGGAAGAAGACACTGATGGAGAAACTTGTGATTTCCTGTGATTTGAACGATTGGTAGCAAATTTTGCTCTTTTTGCTATACCCCATCCGCTGCCTTAATGCAAGGCCCTCAGCTGGCTCTCTCAAGGCATCTAGGCCACAACCTGAAATCTTTTTTTCTCATTTATCATCGTAAACATCCAAATTGTGCTCCTGTGAGGATGGCAGGGTTTTGTTTTCGTGTGTGTGTGTGTGTGTGTGTGTGTGTGTGTGTTTTCACGTTTAAAAACCAAAGCCACTGAAACCAGCTTTCTCTGTGAGTTACGTTGTGACCCAATTTGTGCGGCCGTTCTTTTATGGCTGAGAATTTGTAGGCTAACGGTGATGCTAATTGTGTCTTTTAATAGGTTTATAAAAGGAAAACGGAAGCTGCCAAAAAAGAATACCTGAAGGCCTTGGCTGCGTACAGGGCCAGCCTCGTTTCTAAGGTAAACCCGTGCAGGAACGGCCAGTCTCTGAGTTACAGTGTTGAAAACAGCCCAGTGCACTGAACACATACAGGCAGCTCCCCTTTACAGTTGGTAAAAAAAAGAAAAAAAAAAAGGCGTCTTGAACAATTCATTAGCTTATTTGTTCCCATTGGAGATTACCTCAGTGATGGCATGAAAAATAGGAGTTCAGTTAAACCGCTGCATCTCCATTATTTCCAGAAGCTTCACTTTATGTGTGTTGAGACTGTTTAACAAAGCACAAAAATTAAAGACCGATCTCGAATAGCCTCTCATTTTTGCTTTTTGTCAGGAACTGGGATCGGTGTCCGTGTCCTCCATTTAAACTGGGCAGTATTTTGGTCAGGCGGTTTGCGACATCCCATCATAAATTCTCGAGTGCTTCTATTATTGTCCTAGGGGATGTTGCAATTTGACCAAACTGTCCCACATCATATACATAAATAAACCTCACGACTTTTTAAAATAAAATTAGGCTCCAAATACTTAAAAAAAAAAAAGGACGTGTATATGTATTTTACATAGAGGAGCAAATGGGCCCTGATGTATTATAAAATGCACCAGTATCCCAAAGCAAATGTCACTCTGGATTATTATTACCTTGATCCAAAAGGAGTGTGAGCGATTACGTTATATTTTAACATTTAATTAACTTTGTCTTTAGCCTCTCAAGAATTTTGAGAGGCTTTGGGGAGAATAATTTGAACTAATGTTTTTGCTCTTGATATATTTCGTCTGGCAATCAGGGCTTCATTTCCACTGTCATGCTTGTTGCCAGAAGTACCACACGAGGCTGCAGGGCATGGTGGGTGTTGCTGGCAAAGCCATTTCAAAAGGGGCTACTTCCGGGGCACCTGGGTGGCTCAGTCGGTTAAGTGTCCAACTCTTGGGTTTCGCCCAGGTGATGATCTTGAGGTTCGTGAGTTCGAGCCCCGTGTCAGGCTGCAGAGCCTGCCTGGGATTCTCTCTCGTCTCTCTCTGCCCCTCCCCTGCTGGCTCGCTTTTTCTCTCTCTCTCAAAATAAACAAACTTTAAAAAAAATTTAAAAAGGGCTTCATTCCTTTTTTCTCTTCTTCCCCTGAGTTGTTTCTTCTTTATATTAAGATCCACTAGCAGCAGCAGCTCAAATCAGATCAAGAGGGGTCCCCCTTGTTTAGCTGTCCGCTGTTGGGACAACTTCCACGTCATTAGAAAGAGAATACAAACATTCATGAGGTCAATAGTGAGACCTTTTTCTGAGACACTGGAAGACACACATTAAAAGATGTACCAGTTCTGGACTCAGATTTGCCTACTGGCAGAACACAGCCGAATGTGTAGGCTACTGATGTTAAGAATGGAGGTATAGTTGGCTAATTAGATAGAGTGACCCGGCTAGAGGAGCAGTGCACATGTACTTCCAAAGTGGATCATTTATTCATTCATTTACCCAGAAGCAGGCATAGGTGATCTTTGTGTATTAGAGCATGAATAATTGACCACACATGGATTTCAGCCAAGAGGCAGTATCTCAAAAGACATCCAGAAAATAGCAACCATGATTGGGCTCATCGAGTCTGTGACTGATGTGGAAGGGATACCATAAAAGTTATACATCGGGGACTACAGTCACAATTCAGAAGTATGTCAGAATAAAGCTTAGTGAGTCCCCCAAACCAACAGGATGGAATTTAAAAAGAATAAATATAAAGCAGTGTTTGTTTGGGGTATTTGGGTTTTTGTTTTTGTTTTTGTTTTTTTCACTAAGTTAGTGCAGTTTGAGAGCATCCTTAATTTATATTCAGAGTCCTGGCAGGTACCTAAAATAGTCCGTGAAGTAGAAGTTCAGAATAATTTCAGTCCGAACCAAAAGTGTAAAATAGCTTCTAATGTGATGATCTCACAGGAAATAGTATCTAATTGTACAGCATGGTGATTAGACCACATCTGAAGTATCGGTTCCATTTTGGAATCCACAATTTAAAGGGGCATGGTAACCAACCAACAAAAGTTAATAGAAGCTTAATATTAAAACACAGGGAGTAAACCTGGCAGGCAAGCAAGAACTCTTTCCACTCGCCCACCCATTTCTCTTCACCAGTGCGGTGGTGTCTTAAAGGCACACTGGTGTGATTGGCCAGGTGTCTAAATACAGACTTCCCTTGCAGTTTCATCCTTAAGACTAGCTGGGTGATTTTTAAATATTAGAATATATAAGAATTGTTTTCCTGTTTATATGTAGAACACTGTGTGTATTCTACCTTATGGGTGATTTAATAGTTTTTTAAAGATGATTAATGAGTCTTTGCAGGCTTCTTCTTACCTGAGGACTTTAGAACGTGAACCTCCAGTAGGCATGTAACCCACCAAGCTTCCGTAAAAAATCGGGAGAGCTGTCCACCGATAGCTGGTGTGTCGCCATGATGATGTGTTCAAACATAATCCATCAACAATGGCCTCTCCTCCATTGAGTGACTGTCAACATAAGATCACCACTCATAAGATCCTTCTACTAGTAGAGTTTATAAATGGGAGTAATAAAAAGCTGGAAGTAAACATGCAGTATCATTGAAGAGTGGATGCCAGCTTGATGCCTCCAAGGTGCTCCCACTCTCCCCTTCCAAAAACACCTAAGTTTATGAAGAACAAGAGAAGAAAATAGCCAGTAAGAGCAATCACTTCAATCACGGTTACATTAGTAAAAGAATTTATCTTTGTGGAGGTGATTACGTATTTTTAGTGCAAAATGTAATAGCCTCTCTCCGTGTTGAGCCTCAGATCAGATCAGTTGTTTATCTTATGACAGGTTATTCAGACACCCGAGTGTTGAACGTTCTCCCCTGACCTAGGACTCCTGTGATAAATTCTGGAAATCTTTGAAGATATTGGGTAAACTAAAACATCTCTTAAGCCATAAAATACTTGCATTTAGTATCTCTAAGGAATTCAGTGACATTCCTCCTATATTCAAGTGAGCATTGTCATACACTGCCTGGAAGTGTAGGGCTTTGACATTTTCTAGTAGTAGTTTTCTGGTAATAATTGTTAATTAATAAAAAATAACTAACATTTACTAAAGGTGTCCCCTGTGCCACACGCTATTCTAAATGCTTGACAACATAGGAATTAATTTAATTCTCACAACCTCTACATAAGGTAAATACCATAACACCCCGTTTTGTAGGTAAGGAAACTGAGGAACAGGTGGGTGAATTAACTTGCCCAGAGTCATGAAGCTGCCAAGTAGTGGGGCACAATTTGAACTCCCTGGCGGTCTATTGTCTTTTCAGTATGAGTCATAGTGATGAGGGTTAGCTCAGGCTTCACTGCTGGAGGTATGTCGTTTCTTGAACATGTGTATCAGTTATCTTTTGCTGCCTTGTGCTGTGTAACACCCAGCCACAAAGCCCAGTGACTTGAAAAGACAAGCATGTGTCTCAGAGGGCGGCAGTGAACTAACTGGCTGGTTCTTCAATCCAGGCCTGACTGGGCAGGATCCACCAGTCCTGCTCATTGGTCTGCAGTCGGCAGGGGGGTTGGACCTGGCTGGGGCTCGTTCACGGACAAGGCAGTTGGCTGGCTGGCTGGCTGGCTTTTGAGTGGTGACTGGGCCCTGTGCCCCTTGTCACGCACATGGTGATGGCAGATGCCTAGAGAGGGTACAAGGCCAGCCCGATTCAAGGGGTAAGGAATTTGACTCTACCTTTTGGGGGCGGGAGCTGAAAAGTCAAAGGACAGGAAAATGGAGTCCAGGGAAGAAAAATGGTGGTCATTTTTTTTTTTTTTAAACCAATTTGCAGTACTTAAAGAAAAACAGTTGACTGTTTTAAATTCTTGGGTATTTTAATATCTGGGGATTTTCTCCCCCCAAATGCAGGCTGCTGCCGAATCCGCAGAAGCCCAGACCATTCGCTCCGTTCAGCAGACCCTGGCGTCCACCAATCTGACATCCTCGCTCCTTCTCAACCCTCCGCTGTCGCAGCACGGGACCGTATCCGCCTCACCTCAGACTCTCCAGCAGTCGCTCCCCAGGTCCATCGCCCCCAAACCCCTAACCATGAGACTCCCCATGAACCAGATCGTCACGTCGGTCACCATCGCCGCCAACATGCCCTCGAACATTGGGGCCCCGCTGATAAGCTCCATGGGGACGACCCTGGTGGGCTCGGCGTCCTCCGCCCAGGGGAGCCCTTCCGTGCAAACCCAGCAGCAGCACCTGCAGAGGCAGCAGCAGCAGCTCCAGCAGCACCAAATGCAGCAGCAGCTCCAGCAGCAGATGCAGCAGCAGCATTTCCAGCACCACCTGCAGCAGCACCTGCAGCAGCAGCTCAGCCAGCAGCAGCTGCAGCAGCAGCTCCAGCAGCAGCTCCAGCTGCAGCAGCTGCAGCAGCACATGCAGCACCCGCCTCAGCCCTCTCCTCGGCAGCCCTCCCCGGTCACCTCCCAGATGACGTCCCCCATCCCCGCCATCGGGAGCCCGCAGCCAGCCTCTCAGCAGCACCAGTCACAGATACAGTCTCAGCCACAGACTCCGGTGTTGTCCCAGGTCAGTATTTTCTGAAGGCGCCCGCGCGGCAGGCGCGCCCGGATTGGCGCGCGCGCGCGCACGCGGAGGCGAGTGGCGGAGGAGGGTAACCCGAACGCGGCCGAAGCTTGTAAGTGGCGGTCGGTTATGCAGAAACGTGTCACAGATCACATGGTCCTCTCAAGTGTCTATTAGATAGGCAATAAGAACACAGTGTAGCCGAGTATCACCTTCTAGCTGACTGTAAATCACTTTGTTTTTAAACAAGAAAAGCTGTGCTCTTTTATGTGATGCCTTTTTTATTTATTCAGGCTATACCTACAATATGTGAATCAAACCGTTTAATGAATCCTGGGACGTACTGAGGACTCTAAACTGGCCTCTCTGAGTCATAGAAAACGGCCTTATTTCTCCAGAAGTGAATAAACCGCACTTCCAGGCTATTTGAACTTCCGGAGCCCTAAAAATAAAAAGCACAGTGGTAATTACCTGACATAGGAAGATCCAGTTTCATACAAACATTTGTATGACGTGAATAGTTGATGGCATTTTTTTGTCATGAAAAAAAAGATAATGTAAATCACAGACTTTTGCCAAAGCTCTTATTTTTTTTTTCCTAAATCTCTCCAGAAAAAAAAAAAAAATACAAGTGATTAGATTCAATTATTGACTTATTTCCACTTTTTTAACCCATGACTTCTCCAAATCAAACCACAGTATATGTTGTAACGATATCTATGGCCACTGTTAGCCCATTATGTTCATCCCAATTAGAAGAAAAGAATGTGAATATTATATTCTGTGTTTTGAGTGACAAGTTTCGAAAATAAAAACACTGTATTTTTAAAAGGGAAATGCACTTAAATGAAAACAGTTATTACAAAAGTTAAGATTTAAAAAAAAATGCAAGAGTTTTTATTATGATGTAATACCGGTAGAATATTTAAAAGGCGCACCACATCTGAATAATCAATGTAAATATTTTCTTTCAAAGTTGTAAGTTTTCATATCATGTGTTGTAAAGTTTTCATACATGAGGCTTTAACGTAAACACTGGTGACATAAACCATTCATTGCTACGTTGCTTATTGTGTTTTTATGCTGTTTTATACTTTTTTATGAGTTATGATAGCAGCGATTAAGTTGTTTGTATTTTGCTTAACTAAAACAAAAAATGCTTTTATCTTGCTATAGAATAAACACATTTCAGTAAAAACTGTGGACTGTATTTTGATGCAACAACCAGGAAAATGTTCACTTTTCAAATAAAATGATATGTCAAATTTCACTTTCGGTTCCTTGAATACGTATACGATGGGAAAACAGGCCACCTACCAACTTTTCTTGAGCCAACGCATCATACTCTGTTTTCAATCGGAGATCGGATACTCATTGCAAAGAATTCGGGTTGCGTGGCCCACACCCAGGACCTCTTAAAAAATGGAAAATATTTTTTTTTAACGATCCTTTTGTTAAGATGCAAGTGACAGGTAAGTATAGGGGAAAAGGCAATTGTCTTCTCTTTGGGGCCAGAACTTGCCGGCAGTGTGTTGGTACTGCTGGTAAAAGGAGTGGCGAATGCTGATTCTTAAGCCAAAATAATTATTTCAGTGCTCATTTCTTCCCCCCTTTTCTTGCTCTGTAGTGGCTCCTCTTTGAGAACAGTGTGACCACTATCCCCAGTTGTCTTGCATGATTAATTACAGCATCTGTCCTGTCAGAAGCTATAATGAAGAGGTCTTGATAAAAATTGCAAATTACCACTGGCAACAGTCTTAAACTGTTTATGATAAAATGAAAATTAAAAACAGCAAGTGTCAGCCCTGACCAGAATCCTAATCTAGGAAACATGAGGGTGTGAGTAGGGTGTCCGTAGCTCCCGTGCACAAGACATTCAGACATAATGGAATATGGATTCCTCAAAGTTGTTGTTGTATTTTCAAAGAATATTTACTGTATGTTGTGGGCTATGAATAATGAATTCAGCTTTCAATATTTCATAGTCCTCTCGTACTCTGTATTATGTACAAATATTGAACAGCAAGAGATTCTAATTATAAATTTATAGATTTCTTGCTGTAGAAAAATTTATGTCTAAATTGAAGCTTTTCATAAGATGTATTAGTTGACAGGTATCAGTGTTCAAACAGTCTTAGAATGATGCCTAATCACATCTACAAGGAGGCAATTGTGTTCCACAAAGAAATGATCTGCTTGCCTCGGACCCATCAGAAGGAGAGCTGATGGTAAGAGATTTTCTGTGAATTGAAACTAACATTACATAACAATAAGAACCATTTTATATTCTGTTGTGAAACCTTTAGACAAACGTCTTCAAAATTAATTGCTAAACTACATGTGACAGTAATTGTGTATTAGTTCTGTCATTGTCATTTTGAAAACCCATGAAGTATTGCTTGGGAAAAAAATGTCACTAGTGATAAGACTTAATTGCAAGCGAAGTCTGTTTTCAACTGTTTGCAGTTAGAAGCAGGTGTTGTAACATCTATTAAATGATTTTGTAAATCTTGGGTTTTATCACATTTGATTAAATGCTGCTAAGCCACTGACGGTCAATTTCAAGGCCAAAAAAAAAAAAATAGCTTAATTACGACAGTTTAAGAAAATTAATCATCAGGCAAAACTGTATGTTTAAAATGTCAAAAGGCTTGAATCATGAAAAGAATTCTCCAACCTTGTCACCAGATTATTTTTCTCAGAATTCACTAAGGCATATTATGAATCAACTTGTATTTCAATGTATACATGTGACTGGTTCCTATTCCTGAGAAGTCAGTAAGTACTGGCTGTACTTTTTGTTGTTGTTGTTGTTGTTACAGGTCAGAAATAAATCAGGGTAATGAAAAATAGACATGAGAAATGTGGTATATGATTAGTGGGATTTCTAAATGGTCTAACTGCCTTCCCTCCTAAGCGGTCTCGGGACGTGAAGGAGGCCCCTCCGCACCCCCGCCCCCGCCTCTACCGCGCACACCTTTTCACTCCCCCTGCCCGGTGTGCGTTGTTTTGTTACTCTAGCTGAATACATTCCCTTTTTTTGCATTAACCTGTACTGCTGTATGATGGAGGAACATAAGGAGTTTTCATTTGTAGCTGACACGGGGTCATTAGTTCCCAACTCAAAGAACAAAAGCTTAAATGCCTTCGTGCAGCATAATTTTTGCAATTTATTACCACCTGACGGAGGTTTGAAGGCGTTCTAGACAGATGGATTAATATCTCGAGCTTAAGTAGAACTCCTCTGCTGTGTCCATTAAGCGGGTTTCAGACATCTGAATGGTTTCTTTCCCGTAACTCACTTCATGGAGCATTTTTCAGCACTGGACTTCAATCTAACCTTTCCTTCCACCCACCCCCCCACCCCCTTTGTTTGGCTTTTGTTTTGCAACAGCTGTTATTATCGTTTTTGGTCAGCTGTGATTGCTGGAGGCAAAATAGGACCAGATGGTGTTTTGCTATGCATGAATGGCGAGTTAGAGGCGTTGAGATTGAATAGGCCAAGTTTGAATGGTGTCGGTTCACCACCTGCCTGCCTGGGCTGTGGCACACACATCACAGTGGCAGGATCCGCCGCCGATCTACTAGAATCGGATGGGAAAGTGGGGCGCCGGGGTGGATTTTCCCCATATTTATTGATCTTCCATGCACTAACAGAATAATGCAGTGTACTGTCAATTTGAGTTAATTGGATATGACACAGCATGGGCGCGTAATCTATCACTCTAGAATTCTGGTTCACTGTAAGGATTTCATTGCTCACACAGACACACACACACACACACAGAGCAGAAATTAATGGGCTAAGTAGACACAAGTTTAAAAAAAAAAAAACAAGCCTGTCTAAAATTATAGACTCACAAGTCTAAGGTTGAGGTTTTGGAAGGAGAAGACCTCTCAGGATTTGTGTCAGCTAATAACGCAAGGTAAAGAAGAGCCACGATTCTAGTATGTTTACAGAGCCCTCCTATTTGTCAGTTACCCATCAAGTGGTGCACATTTAGAAGAAATGTGCCTTGGAAGGAAAACCGCACAGATTCACAACCAGATTAGAATCCTCTTAGAAAACATTCCTAGATAGAATTTTCTCCTCACCCCCCTCAAATATAGTTAGTTTTGCTGACCATCTGAAGTAAATTTAGGGATAAACACTATCCCTGAATTTTAAAGTCCGTGAACGGCTTAACCCATGTTGCTTAGGATCCTACAGGTGTGACGGGTTTGTGTGTGCCAGCGTGTTGGAGGAAAAGCTTAACCGCCCACGAAACGTGGAGTTAGATATGCAGACAGGCAACTCCATTTGCCTACGGCCCTAATTACTTAAATTTACTTCTGCTACATGCAAAACACTGTGATAGGTCCCAAAGGAGATGGGAAAATAAACAAGGCCTTCTGTTTACTTTGTATATGTTTGAAATCTTCCATAGTAAAGGTTTAAAAAAATAAACAGATAATAAGCCATCTTCAACATCAGTAGCTTTTTTTTTTAAATTTATTATTATTTTTTTTTATCGTGGTGGAGAAATGTACCCAGCAGACAGAATATGAACATGACAATAAGAGACAAAACAAACTAAGCAAATTGTTCTGGGTGATTGTATTTTTGTTTTTGTTTTGTTTTGTTTTTTGGGTTTTTTTTTTTTTTTTTTGGTCCTCTAAGAAACTGAAAATTTATTTAGAAAGGGAAGAGATTGTAATTGGTTAGGGGTGTTAGGGAAGGCTGCATGGAATCATCGGTGTTTAAGATGTGCCTTGAAGTTTGGGTGGATTTCAGTGGGCCGGGATGGAAGTCCTATCCTGGTAGAAGGAGATGACTCCGGACAACAGGAAGCAGGAGAAAAGCCATTCATGTTGAAATCACAAGGACCATCAAAGCAGCAGTAGACAGTATAGCAGACTGGCTACACAGTGCTTCTGGGGAGGTGAGCAGGAGAAAGTTCTAGAAAGGAAGTTAGAAGTTGGATTTGTAGAAGGTCTTGCAAGCCTGGTGAGGGACTTAAAAAGCACTGAAGTTGTCCAAATGAGGAAGGTATGATCAAGATTGATTAAATGCATGCAGGATTGTATCAACCGACTTTTGAGAACGTGGTATCCAGTTGGCTTTAAAGCAGAATGAAAATGGAACAGGATTCCCACTTGAACATATATCTCAAAATTTTAATTATTCACATACCTAAATAAAGCTATCACTTCATGCTCTCTCACCTCACCCCACCCCTGTCTCCCTGGTGCAAGAATACACCAATGACAGAGCCAAAGGAAGGCATTTTTGGCGACAACTGTAGAATAAGCCTTGTCCCTACATTAGCATCAAGAGGGAAATCATTTTTCTGTGTTTCTGCTGTGAAAAGAAAGCTATTTTCACCACTGGTAAAAAGTACCTCTCGGTGCTTGAACTCCAATGTGATGCATGATGAAAAGAAGCCCTTGCTTTGTGGCCGAGTAAAACCTCAGGCAGGCAGCACTGGGAGGGATGTTGCTTATGGTCTCAATTTCATTTCAAAGAAGAACCTTCACAGATAGAAAATGTGAATGTGGCTGTAGACTTCTTAGCAGAGGAATAATGCTCTTTTGTAAAACATCTCATTATCCTGAGCATTTGTATAGTGCTCTGCACTTTTCAAAGCCGTTCCCTCGCTAGATAGGGCAGGGGTTAACCCCATGTAACAAATTAGGAAACTGAGGCACAGAGGGACTTGTCACATGTTCTAATATCTCTGCTTATAAGAGGCACGGTCAGAACTGGAATGGAAATATTCTCATTGTAGATCTGCTTTTTCATCTTTTTAATATTTATTTATTTATTTATTTTGAGAGGGGGGAGAGAGGGAGGGTGCGCATACATTCACGTGTAGGTGGGGGAGGGGCAGAAAGAGAGGGAGACAGAATCCCAAGCTGGCTCCACACTCTCAATGCAGAGCCCGACACGGGGCTCTATCCCACAAACCTTGAGATCGTGACCTGAGCTGAAATCAAAAGAGTCTGGAGCTTAACCAACTGAGCCACCCAGGCACCCCCTTTTTTAATGTTTATTTGTTTATTTTGTCATCTCCTGATATTTGTATATGAATGCTATGTCAAAGACATATATTTATATCTGTTACATATCTGTCTATAGACTATGTTGATAAGTGTGTGGATAGTAGATATAGCTAGATAATGGATGATGGATGATGATAGATGATAGATACATAGATGGCTACATAGATAGATGATAGACAGATGACAGAAATCCATCAATACAAAAAAGAATAAGTAACCCATGTTTTCCTCATGGTTGGACAGTCTGTAAACCAGGGTGAATGCCACCTAGTCTGTGTTCTCCACGGAGCATAACGCCACATGGCAGTTTTTTCAGTGTGAATACTTTCCAGTCTGATTGTTTTCTCTACCAAGGTCTCTCTGTCATTATTTTGTATTCAGGCAAACAGCTTTGACCTGTGGTGTTCGAGCGTTAGGGCTGGAGGCACCACAAAAGTGCCAAAGCATACTATCCCACTGCGTGTGTAAAAAGAGGGGGAAAAAAATCGGGTTTTAAGGAAGATGGAGATGGATGAACATCAGGTAGATGTGGGTTGTTATGCATTATTTAAGGCATCCAGTGAATCCATATTGAGCATGGGAAATCAATGACTATATAGGGAGTGCATCTCCTTGGGGATTATGCCGTGCTGACCCTGCCTACTGCTTTGTGAGTTACCACTCCATTTCCAAGACTACAGCCGCCCCCCCGCCCCCCCGCCCCCTGGGCTAGGTGTGGTGTGTTCTGCCACAGTCCACCACTTGTTAAAGGAAATAACAGGGATGAGGACCTCTCTCATCCTTTGTCCCTTATCTGCAAGAATTTATTATTGCCTTAACTTTAAACGAACAGAGCTCTAAAGCTATCTTTGCAAACAGTCACTTGGTAAGATTGAGTAGAAACGAATGACAATTCCAACTTACCCAGAAGACGAGGCATGAGCACTCTGGTGAATAAATATTTGGGGACTTTCATTTGCAAGGTGTTTGAGTGACTTACACGGAGTCAACAGAGTCACGGTTATTTTGAGAGCCACATCTTAGGTTTATTTTCAGATTTTTGGCCTCCTTTTTTCTTTCTGGTCAGTTTGCTTGCATCCAAGGGTCTGTTGTTACCGATAGGTACTTTTTGATAACAAAAAGATTCTTTTTGATAACATTCCTTGTCACCTGTCATCCCTCTGACACGGAGAGGGAGTCTTAATTTTCACTTTGTCACAATGAGTGAACACGATGCCATGTTCTAAACCTGCCTTAATTGGTAATTTGCAAATTTGATACAAGATCTTAGTCCAAATCATTCAGGCCTGCTGTTCTACCCTCGCCCTCTCTCTGCTCATTCTTAATCCTCTCCTCTGTAATTGCTATTGAGTATGTAGGATCCCAGGGGACAAATAATAGCATCTGAGGAAATTACCTACATGTAGTCCGACCTCGTGTGTGCTTTTTTGGATGCCAAATTAAGGTATCCATCTTCGGATGTTTGGACAGTTACCTGGAAGGACTGGCACCATTTTCTCCATAATAACACTTTTATAAATTGTGTCCAAATGCTGGCATACCTAGCATGGGATTTTGCTAATGATGTTCAGAATATTGTGGCCAACGAATGTCAGTACAGCTATGTAGTCCTTTTCAAAGCAGAACATAATTCCATGGGGGAAATGCGTATCCTTTTATGTGCAGAAAATAAAATCACTGTTGCTTATGCTATTTGGAGGTAGAAATTTCTTACCAAAAAAAAAAGTAAGTTTTCTCACAGTTTAAATCCTAAAATCTTAGTTAGCAAGGAGATTGGGACTATTATCAGGAAAATTTTTCAGGATTTAAATGTGCAAAGAAAAGGTGGCAATGATATTTGCTTCTAGACTATCAAGGTCCCCAAAATGGGCTGCTTGGCCTCAATCAACTACGGGACAAAAGCAACCAGTCAAAGCAGATGACTCTTCAGAATGGGTGCAAATAATCCTTTTTGGATTGGGCTTACTTTCTGTGAAGAAATTTGTTTGTTTACTTCTAGGTTGTGCCTGAAGTTTGTTTATTGCTGAAGAACATTGTCATGGACAAAAATATGTGCTTTGCTTATATTTGGAACAAAATAGGAAGGTCAGACTCTTGAGAAGGTTAGGTAACCCTCTACAGAGGTTTCTATCCTTTGAACCAAACACTGTTCTAAGATCAGAGTCACGTTTCTTAAAGTTGTTTTCTGGAATTGCTAAATATTTTTACGGGGTGAGGGGCCTCTTTGGGAGGAAACCTTCATTTGGGGATTTCTGGAGGAGAAACTGGTACCCCACGACCTCATAGCACTTCACCAAGGGAAATTCAGGAAGCACCAGTTGGCCAATTTCAAGTGCTTACATCACTGCCACACGTACGAGAAATGAACAGAACTCTGCAGAGCATATTAAGTGTACTCAGTGCTCCACCAATACTCTGACAAGTGTCAGCGGTCTGCACACAGGGGCCACAAGTCCTGCAAAGAACCTGAGCTCACAGGTAAGTAGCCTGTGTGTCAACGCAACAGAACTCAGCCCAGGAAGGAGGTGATCGTTGAATTCCTGTGGTTTGGCAGGGGGGGCCCGGGCAACAGCCATGAAACTGCTTGGCCCCAGAACTAATAAGCTGCATTTTGTAAGCCTGTATTCTTCAAGCAACTAAGAGTTTTATGTTTGATACAGATGGTGTTTATATGGAGTATACGAGCTCAGCGTGAGAAGTAGTCATAAAACAGACTGGGGCTTGGTATAATTATTCACAATTACTATTGTATAATTGGATGCCGTAACTATTATATAAAAAATATTTTAAGAAGTAGACTCTGCTCATACTTTCATAATAGTTCTTAACAATAAGAGACATATGCTGTAAACATCGTAACATATTTTATGGTGTTTACAAACTTCTACAAGGTTTGGCAAAGTTGCAGATATAAAAAGGCCAGGTTCTCTCTCTTGCGTTCTCAGGAGGACCGGTGGCCCTTGTCACTTCTGGTAGCAAGCCACCCGGGGACTTCGGGGGCCAACTGCTCTAGGCCACTCAAACGAATGGATAGTTGTGGCTAACAATATTTCAGCAGTTAAAAAAAGAGAAAAAAAAAAATGGGTCTGTTCTGCGGAAATTACCAAGTTCTTCAGTTGTTTTTTTTTTTTTCCAAGCAAAGTTCTGTTATGCCACATTGTCACAACTGGTGCATCACATAATGCTTATTCTAATGTTTCTGGATGGAATTAGTGAATCTACAGACATCAGATCATTATACACATAAACGCTTATGTCTTCTAATAGGAAGAAAAGACGAGCCTATGTCCCTCTCACCCCCAAGCTACAAAACAGGCACGGAGAAAATTCATTAGCGTTTTAAGCGAAACTTCATTTCCTTTTAATTGCGTTTACAAAGCAGGTCTGTGTCCATGAGCACAGCAGCTCTTGCCGGGAACAGTAGAGCATGGGAAGTAAATTTCAGAACAAATGACTTCAATGGTAGTCTTGTTTTCCGATGCATGTGTAATGGACATTGAAATCCGTGTGGCTCTCCAGGTGCCCCCCTCACTCCTACTCATGGGTGGCATCCATCGCTGAACTTTTGCCTGATTCTTGAGGGTGATTAATGCACTTCGATGACTGGAGTCTTCAGTAGTATCAGGGGTTTCCAGTGTTCCTGCGTTACCGTCAAGAAGTGAGAGGCATCTGTACCATCTGGACGCCTCTCTAATTTCCACGATTCCTGATGCAGAGGAGTGAGGGCCAGGCTGGAGACTCTTACTCATATCAGCTCACCCCCTGTTGCTACAAGCATGGTGCCCTTGGGTATTTATCTGCCAGGCGACAACAAGCATGACATCTTCTGCCTTAGCAGTCAGGAAGAGTGAGGGTTAGCTCCCTTGTTATGTCGGAGGCCAATACCGAATGTTCCTAGCGTGGACTGTGTGAGGTATGGTTTCTAGAAGGACTGCTTCCCGTTGTCCTCCTTGGCCCTGAGGAGGGAGTCAGTGAAGAATGGCTTTGGTACCCTGCTGTATTATGCCTGAGTGTGCGGCCCCAGCCTTTTGGAGATTCTCGACTATGCTGCTGTTTCCTGTACCTGGAAGGTGGCCAAGAACGCTCCTGACTCGGTGAGAGCAGCAACATGTACAGTGAACCCCAGGATCAGGTTCTCCTGCAAAAGAGAATATGAACGCTTAGCGAGTGAGGATGCTTGGGATTTTGCCTACTTGGACCTACACTGGTACACCCTGTTTCTTTTTTTTTTTTTAATATAGATCATATAAACATGCATATGTATTTATGTACTGCTAAGCTTAACCAGTATATCACAACTGTTTCTTTTATTTGTATGGAATCCCTTTTTTGCCAACCCGGCTTAATTCTATGGTACAAGCAGCCCAAGGGGACTTTTAATAAAACCGGACAATTGTCCTTTCTGACATTAGCCTCAGAGTTCAGGATTTGATTTCCAACATCTTAGCGTCCATTAATAGCTCATTGTGAGCGTACTACCTATCAATTACTCTCATCTTCTCATATTTATAAATTTTATGATTTTTCTCTGAGCTTTATGAAATAGAGTATCTATTGATTTGACTTCTTATGCTTTATCCCATCATCTTATTGCTTATTGTGCAGGCATAGTATTAATAATACTATTATTGTTATCATTCATTCATGCATTTGTTCAGCAAATATTTACATGGTGCCTCCTTTCATGGAGTTCTATTCTAATGGGGAATATAGTTTTTTAATAAAACTATATTTCATTAAGTAATTGGGTACTTACTAAAGTGCATTGGAGAAAAATAAGCAGAGGGAACGGGGAAGGGAGAGTATGCAGGGGTCAGTAGAGGATGTACTACAAGTTTGAATAATCAAAGAAAGCCTTATGAGAGAGTGACAGTGGGCAGGGGAAGGGGCTGTGTGTCCATCCAGGGAAAAAGCATCCAGGCAGAGAGAATAGCAGAATGGCCCATGCACAGACTCAAGGCAGCCAGTGTGGCTGGAGGTGAATGAGCGTGGGAGAAAGCGGATGAAATCCAACTGGGAGGCAGAGAGACAGGCCATGGAGGGCGGCGGTTCATAATCGTCACAGTGGATCATATTAGCTATTATTTTCTTTGTTTCGGTGTGATCATAATATTGTGGTTATGTTGAAAAAAAAAAAGAGTCCTTAATTTTCTGAGCCACATACTGAAATATTTATGGATCAGATGAAATGATGTCTTGGGTTTGCTCTGTAATAGTGCAAGATGGAGAAAGTATATGGGGATGTGGAGGGAGCAGCCTTGGCCATGGGTTGAGAGATGTGGGGTCTGGGTGTTGGGTACATGGAGGTCAGTGTATCATTTTGTCTACTTCTGTGTATGTTCAAAATTCATCATAATCCTAATAGAAAAAAGAATCGCATGGGGAGCCTTTAAAAGTAAGTAACAGCTCCAGTAATCGGTGTAATTGGTTTGGGGTACAGCATCCACATTGTTTTGTTTTAAGCCTCCCCAGGTCTTGTTAATTTCCTGTTCATGTGAGAACCATGGGTGTGAGACCATTATTAGGACATAGGCTTTTACTCTAAGTGAGAAAGAGAGCGAGAATTTTGAGCAGGAGAATGACACAATCTGACTTCTACCAAAGCAGATCATTCTGACTGCTGGGTTGAGAACAAACTATAGGGCGGCACGGGCAGAAGCAAGGAGATCCAGGCAATTATGGACAAATGTACCAAATAGTGTGGTGAGGGCTGTGACGGAATGTTGGGCACATGAAAAAGTAGACTGAACATACATATTGTCACTCCATCCAAGCCATTCCTGGGCAAAGGACTTTCCAAAATATGCTAGGATGCTGTGCTGAGAGGATAATGGTATTTCAGGTCTTGGATGGAATATAGTGAGGGAGAGAGTAAGATGACCCAGGGAAATACACACAGCTAGGCAAAATCACTTGCCCGTTAAGACTTTTGACTTCCTTCACCGCAAGTAAACAGTTATGTGTCCAATCCCTGCCCCGATTGGTTTTTAATGGGTGGGGCAGGGTTGGGAAGGTTAGAAAGAAAATTTCAGGGCCCAACACACAGGAACTCGGCATCTCCTAAACCATCTTTCATTCACTGTGAACATACAGAAGGCTTTGGAACTCCAGCCGAACCGATCAAATCAGTCTTTCAGTGACAGTTCTGGCATGTTTTCCCATATGATGGAATCTTAAAGTAGAGGCGGGGCATTCCCCACCACACCCTGACCTGTATCTTCCAGATATTACTCTGAGACATTTTCAGCAAACCTTGTTTAATCCATAACTACATATTGAGTGTGCCTTCTGTAAGGCCTGGTATTGGACTTAGTGGGGAAAAAAATTGCTTGATATGTAAACCTTGCCTTTATAATTGTCATACATTCTGACCCCCTCTTCTTTTTTTTTTTAATTTTTTAAAATATTTATTCATTTTTGAGAGACAGAAAATGAGTGGGGGAAGGGCAGAGAGAGAAGGAGACACAGAATCCAAAACAGGCTCCAGGCTCTGAGCTGTCAGCACAGAGCCTGACGCGGGGCTCGAACTCACAGACTGCAAGATCATGACCTGAGCTGAAGTTGGACGCTTAACCCACCTAGCCACCCAGGTGCTCCTCTGACCCCCTCTTCTTGAACCAACCATTGCACTTAGTTAATACACAAATAAGTACTTAGTGATGATCTCCTTTGTTGTGTACTTTGCTACTGGAAATACAGTAGCTCATGGAATACAAGGTCTTACATATAAGCATTCATAGCCCCCCAGCACCAAGGAAAGTACTGAATCCACAATGGATGGTAAAAGATGTTGGTTGACTGAGTTTTAGATAATTTTCATGTGAAATCAATAGACGTTATTGATTTTAAATAAAAGGGTCCTTAACTTTTAATCAATATTGACTTTATTAATAATTCTTTAGTTTAAGAATTGTGCCTTTCCTAACAGTTATTGCAGGGGGATGGGAAGATGACTTGGGCTGATCTGACCCAGCTTCTGGAGCACTGGGATAGTTCCCCAAATCCAGCTTAACAAAGAGCACATGAGATGGGGAAGTTGAATTGGTTAGATTTCCCGGCGGCACCTAAGAAGATCGCAGAGTTGACCATGACTCTTAGTGTTGTCTCAAGCTTAAATCCTTTGGCCCAGGCACGTCTGTCTAAGAGGGAAGAAATGCCAAACTTGACATTGAGCCAGCTGATCTCACCTCCGAGAAAACCCAACTTCTGCCTTCTACTACGTTGATCTTTCTCTTTGTATCACCTCAACCCTCTCCTATATCATTTGATACACAAGGCTTAAATCTTCTTACTGTTTTAAGTAGAAGTGATTCTGTATCTTATGCATGTATGAACATTGTCTCTTCCTTGAGCAACTAAGCAACTTTTGGTGGAAGAACAATGCCTTCTACTTCTTTAGAAGCCCCACAGCAGGTGCTCAATAGATAGTTTTTAAAGAAATAGAACTAACGAAATGCATTATTGTGTTCATTCCTGTTTTAATTAGGACTCTCAATTGTGGGAGATTAAAAACCCGAATCAAATTGGCTTAGGGGAAATAAGGGAATTTATTTGCTCATATAACTGAAAAGTCCAGGGACAGAACTGGCTTCAGGCACAGCTGGTGCCAAGAGCACAGACAAGTCATTAGGCTCATTTTCTCTTCTGTCTACAGTGTTATCTTTATCCTCCGGTTCCACTCATAGAATCCTGGAAGTACTGGTTTACAATACCCTTTCTGCTGGCCTTCCCAGCAGAAAAGAGAACGTACTCTCCCACCAACGCAGAAAATCTCATTGCGTTCAGTTGGTTCTGATTGGGTCTTGTGTTCAAGCATAACCAATCATGGTGGACTATGATAATGTACCACTCTGATTGGCTAAGCTCAAGTCACCTGTTCATCTCCGGAGAGGATGGATTAAGTTCCACTAGAAGTACACGGAGTAAGACCAGGAACAGGTTGTTCTCCTATGGAAAATTAGAGAATTGTTACCAGAAGAAGAGTGCATGGATTCTAGGGGGCATCAACAGTGCATGTAACATACTTTCTGCCTAGGAAAGTCCTCTCAGAGCGTTACAAAGCATCTAATGGAGTCTGGGAAAAGGGTAAACTTGCCTTTGGTGTGTGCCAACATAATTATTTTTGTGGCTTTGTTCTCTGTTGCTCTCAGCCTGCCTTTTAAGTGAGGACATTGCCTAGAGTAAACTCTTATAGTTCATCCCTTAAAGTGAGGCCATGTGACCTGGCTATTGTTCAGATTCCCTGTCTGTGGTTTGACGTATATAAAATAAAGAGAGAAATTCTTCTCTGCAAAACCCACCAAAACATCCAAGCCCACTTGCCTCCTCTCTTTAGTTTCCCTGGGTGACTGTTGAATAAATGATTGAACATGGGACGGCGCTTATCTTCCCAACAATAGCCCTGCAAACATCCAACACTGTCAGATGCTTTTTCTGGCATTTGAAAGTATGCCTGCAGCAAAACCATCTATTGAATGTTCACTGTGACTAAGACCTTGTGGACAAAGAAGACTGTGAAGCTGCCATCATTTGGCAAAATCACTCTCTGCGGGGCCTGCTGGGGGAAGAAGAGCAGAAGACGTGGTAGGTGACACCCCAACACCAGCCAAGAATGGGGTTTTGGGGATTTCCCAAACTCGTACACTGTCTTGATGCTTTCCATAGAGCACAGCTGGGATGGGCTCCAGGTTGAGGACATTTCAAGGTGTGGGCCCAGGAGTTGGGAAGAGGCACTGGCCTTCTGCAGCCTAAGTGATGTCCCAGATGTTGCTCTTGTCTCTGTAAGGCTCTGTGTCTTGACTTCTTGCCACTTCGTGCAAACTCCTGATCCAGATTGGATTTACCAGGGGGATATTTCCTCTAATTTTCCAGTACAGCTATGTTTCATAATTTTAATAACTGCTGATATAATATTTCAGAACTCTAAATGAATTGTAAAGATCTGATCATGAATTCTACACAGCTTTGGCTTATTGTGTTGGTAATAGGCACCACTTTGTGGTGGTTCCCCTGCTCTTGGTGATTTCTCCTCCTCTGATTCGTTGGATATGGTCCTCTGACACAGCCCTTTTGGCCATAGCTGATGGACCAGGGACACCTGTCCTTGGGTGAGCCAATCAGATTATCCTTTCCTGGAACTTGCCAATTGGAGCAGAGCCTGAGGGCCAATGGAGTGGAATTAATGTTAGCCCTTTGCAGTGTTTCTCAGTTTTTTCTGGTAAGTGTGCAGATTCTGGGTTACTCCCTGAAAAATTTTGATTCGGTAAATTTGGACTTGAATCAGGAATCAGTCTTAGCAAGCACTCCTAGGTGATTTCCTCTCATCACGTTGATTTGGAAAATACTTGGAAGTCTAGGAATTTCCACTCTGAGTTCTCCATGGTAGGTTGGTTCTTCCTTTCCAAGTTCTTACGAGTGTGCAACCCTTGATTCTACAAATAACACATTCTCTTTTGTCTTAAATTGACCAGACTTAGTTTCTATTGCTTGCAGTGAAAGATTACTAATTTGGAAATATCCCATGTCTTGAGAGACCGGCCAGGGCATCACGTGTTGAAGGCAGAAAAGGGAAGGAGCTACAGATGAATGTGGGAGAAGTAGATGAGCGAATGAAACAAATCCGCTAGCTGTTGAAGAAGATTCCATACTATGGTATGCCCTACATTCAGTTGTCCTGGGAAAGAGAAAAAAAGCATCGTAAATGAGGGACTCCAACCCTTTGAGCAAATGAACGAATTGTAGCTCTTGCTTTCAGAGACTATGCGATCTCTTAGTACATGTCTGATGCCTTATTTTGCTCTCTCTCTCATTTTATGTTCAGAAAGTGCCAACACCCCGGGCTCTCTTGGTCAATACCCCCTTTTGTGTGAGAATTAAGTGTTCATCTTTGGATGTAACATTGACATATGAGATAAACCTGTGGCTACATTGGGACAGCACCATGATCCCCCGCTTGACAGCTGGGACAAGAATTGGACCAGCCTACCAGTAGGCCAAAGGCTTTTTCCTTGAGCATGTAGTTAGTGAGTTCTAGTTTCATTCAAAGTCTCTTAATTCCCAGGCACTGGTCGGCAGCTTCTTCCTGCTTAAGCGAGATGAGTCTATCAAATGCACCTGGATGTTCTTGCCAAAGGATCAAACTCTAGGGGTCATGTTACTTCACCAGTTTTTTACTTAGAGATCTCTAGCTCAACTTTAGTCTTAAGCACAAGGAGATTTACAACCCCATGCTCTCCAAATTAACACCAATGCAACAAACAGAGGGTTTCCAAAAGGGATGTTCTTTATGAGAAGGAATCTCTTTTGGGACGCCTGGGTGGCTTAGTCAGTTAAGTGTCTGACCTCGGCTCAGGTCATGATCTCACGGTTCGTGAGTTTGAGCCCCGCATCCGGCCCTCTGCGGTCAGCATGGAGCCTGCTTCAGATCGTCTCTGCCCCACCCCCTTCCCCACGTGCGTGCTCTCTCTCTCTTTATGAGGGAGGTACATATGTGTATGTTAGGGCCCCAGAGCAAGAGATAAGTGCAAAAAAGACATCTATTTCTTGAGTTCTACGATACTAGCCTACTCCCTCTTTTCTCTGTTGCTGAGAGCCAAGCCTTACAAATCGCTTTCACCACCCATTCCCCAATATCTGGTATGTGGATGGGATTCTAAGTCACTCTAGATTTCCCCAAAAGTGCCGGTTTGGGCCGTCTGACAGCGTACTCTGGGCAGCCCAAGATAATTTGATACAGAGTGACAGTGTCCACTATTGTATATCAAACCTTTCTTCTTATTTCTCAATCCTGAACTGGCTTTTTGTCCCCTCTCACACTGACAGCCTGCTATCAATTCCAGCCGGGAGAACACAGCCTGGATATTTGGCAGGTAATTAGTTGGCTATATATCAGCAAGAGTTGGTCGTTTTATTAAGCGTGTTCCCATCTTGTTCGCGGTTCCCCACCGGCGTCCATCAGCATTGTGGCAGCCTCCGTTTGCTCGTCTAATATTGTCTCCTGGGTAATGAGGAATTGAGGAAGAACATTCTAGGGGAGCCATGTTTGGCGTTCGCATTTTGGCATTGCGCCTCGGGTATCTAGGATCAGCTGTAGGACCCCACTGTCAGGGAGAAGTGCTATCTTATTTTATTTTGAGTCCCTACCCGACTCCCCATAAAAGTGTCATCAGGGAAAGTTGCTCACAAAATACCAGAGTGGAATTAACACCAGGAATTCTGAAAAGCTTCAAACCTTCTCGACGCGTAGCGAGATCGCCTTTTCGATCCATGCTTGAGGCTTCCCCCGGTTTGGCTGCTGGTTTGACAAGGTTGACGTGTACCTTAGAGTTCATTAAGACTTACCTATGTCTCATGTGTTAAGTAATGATTTCACCTGTGGACCGGGCTTGCCTGAATTTCGGGGTCCATCTTCTACTCTTCCCCACATTCAGAGTGAGGTACAATCTGTAGAGTTGTTTGCTTGCCTGGTATCTGTGCCTCTTCTTTTGGCACCTGAATCCTGGTTCTCCCTTGTCTGTGAGGCATGGGTACTGGCCAGTTCCATTCTTGGCCCAAAGTTGGACATGTGGACCAGGCCTGGCCGGTTAGAGCATCACATCTCATGAGCCATGGGAATAGATTTCAAGACAAGCGTGGGACCCAGTCACAGCCTAGATCTCCAGGGAAGGGAAAAATCTCCATTTGTTCCGTAGCCTGCTCAGAACCAAACATAACGTTATCACAAGTAACTACGAGAGACCCTCCCGTCGGTGAAAATGGCATCCGACAGAGGAAGGTAAAGTCAAGAGATGCAAGAATAAACCTGAGTCGGGGCGCCTGGGGGGCTCAGTTGGTTGAGCGTCCGACTCTTGGTTTCTGCTCAGGTCACCATCTCATGGTTTCGTGAGTTCAAGCCCTGCATCAGGCTCTGCACTGACAGTATAGAGTCTGCTTGGAATTCTCTGTCTCCCTCTCTCTGCCCCTCCCTCAATCATACTGTCTCTCTCGAAAGAAAGAAAGAAAGAAAGAAAGAATAAACCTGAGTCTGGTGAGATGGTTTAGGTTTCTGGACCCACTTGTTCCTGCAACAATTATTCACGCCAATAAAATCCCATTTCTACGTAAGCCACCGAGTAGCATGAGTCCCGACCAACACTCTTACCTCTTTTAATCCTATTTCATACATCTGCTTTGCCTTCCTGTTCCCACTCCATTAGATGCAACTCTGCCAAAATCCCTTCGTCCTCCCAGATTGAATTCATAGGTCCCTGCTTCCGAAACTGATTTCCTGATACTCACCCTAGTCAAAATGAATCGCTCCCTTGTCTCTTTTCTTTCCACCTAAAATTCCCTATGGGATTTTGCATGTTCACAATTCACATAGACGTCTCCACTTGTTAGAAGCTGTCTGGTGATACTGTGTCCCGAACACTTTATTCAGTGAAGGATGGACTTGAAACTCGTTCCTTTGGAGGATGTGAGCACTTTTACCTTCTTAGGAAACATTCACCAGATTAGTGATGAGTCCCCAAAACAGCATTTCCCAAACTGATCTGTGGAATACTGGTGTACTTTAAGATACCTGAGTAACAGGTGCTCGTCTATAAACAGGTCTTATGGTCAGATAAACCTGGGAAAGTTAGTTGAACAAAATTGACAGTTGGTGCTTCCTGGAGCCTTTATCACACTCAAGAACAAGAGGACACTCCAGGCAGGATATGGGGGATGTGGATATAAAATACAAGTGCCAGTCAGGGTCTAGTCAGGAGACAGAACTCGTATAGTCATTCAACCCGGCAAGGTTTAATGTGAAACAATTATTAACTGGAACCAGAGGACTGGCTATTCTAAAGAATACAGGAAGGAGTAAATTTGGGAGAGGGCTCCCCCAGGACCGAGATTCATACCTCACTGTGCGGGGTACAGCTCAGCCCACTGGATGAAAGAGAGTTCACTGAGGCTCCACAGCCCAAGGCTGCAAGCAGGAAACCACCCACTGAGATGCCAACAAACCTTTCCTGGAAGGTGCCCAGCAGGTAGTCTTGAACTTGCGCCTCAGATCTTCTGTCCGAGGGAAAGAACCCTTTACAATCTTACTTTGAAAACTGACATGTTTTAATCCTTATTTCAGATGTGCATTGACAACTACCACTAAATATTTTAAGTTGCCTGAAGGCAGTGAACGTGTCTTATTGTTTTTCTCTCTGGGTCTCACGGTGCCTTGAAGAGTGCCTTATATATCTTGTCTTCTTTTCCAACTTGACACTGAGTTAGCTACATTTCTTTAAGGCTCTTACTACAGTTTACCTTGCATGAATTATGTCAGAGCGTCAACAAGAATTCTAGCTTAAATGCTATTTATTCTACTAAGACTTCCAAGACTTACCCAGCTGGACATTTCATTTCTTATTACCTATGATTAACTTTTAAAAATCTTTATTTAAATGGCATTGTTATTCATATACGTTCCTTAGCCCCTTGTTCAAGGGCAGTCGTGGGCATAGCTGACTGACTTGACATCTTGGTGGTCTTGACAGTGTCTGAACGATCACGGCTGAAACTGGGTGAAAATTCCATCACACCGGATTTAAAAATGAAGATATTTACTTCTCTCATGTAATAGAAGTCTAGAGATCCATGGTTCCATGTTAGCTTAGCTATTTAACAATGCATGTAAAACGTATAGAATCTATTCCATCATCCACAGCCTCTTGGTTTTCTTTTTTTAATATTTATTTATTTATTTGGAGGTGGGGCAGAGAGAGAGAGAGAGAGAGAGAGAGAGAGAATCCCAAGCAGGCTCTGCAGGGCTCAATCCCATGACCATGGGATCATGGCCTGAGCTGATAACAAAAGTCAGGCACTTAACCCACTGAGCCACCCAAGTGCCCCCCCAACTTGTTTTTCACACTCAGACTTGTCACCTCAAATTCACAAAATGACTATTATAACCTAAGGATCAAGTCTTCACATGAGAATATCCAAATAAGGAAAGGAGGGAAAATTAATGTCTCTCATATCAGATCTGGATCACATGATCATGCCCAACTGCTGGGGAACCTGGGAAAATAGGGACTGGGCATTTGTGGTTCTGTCATGGGAAGTGGGGTTGTGGGGGAAAGGGGGAAGGCAACACCTGTTGAAAGGCAACCTATGGTGTGTCCACTAGAGTGGAGGCTCATTAAACATTCACTGAGTGAATGAACAAATGTTTTTAGTGTGCACTTCTTTTCCATTAAAGTATAGTTGACCTACAATGTTGTATTAGTTTCAGGTGTACAGAATAGTGATTTGACAATTCTATATGTTACACAGTGCTTGTCATGATATGTGTAGTTACCATCTGTCCCCATACAAAGTTATTACAATATTATTGACTATATTCCCTATACTGTACTTTTCATCGCCATAACTTATTTATTTTATAAGTGGAAGTTTGTACCTCTTAATTCCCATTGCCTATTTCACCTGTTCCCCTTCCCTGGCAATTGCCAGTTTGTTCTCTGTAGTTATGAGTCTGTTTCTGTTTTTGTTTGTTTGTTTTCTTTTTTCATTTTGTTTTCTTAAATTCCACATATAAGTGAAATCATGTGGTATCTGTCTTTCTCTGCCCGACTTATTTCACCTAGCGTGATACACTTTAGAACCATTCATATAGTCGTGAATGGCAAGTTTTCATTCTTTTTTGTGGCTAATATGCCATCACACACACACACACACACACACACACACACTCTGTATCCATTCCTCTATCGATGGACACTTAGTTTGCTTCCATGTCTTAGTTCTCGTAAAGAATGCTGCAATGGGGTGCCTGGGTGGCTCAGTTGGTTAAGTGTCCTACTTCAGCTCAGGTCATGATCTCACGGTTCGTGAGTTCGAGCCCACGTCAGGCTCTGTGCTGACAGCTCAGAGCCTGGAGTCTGCTTGGGATTCTGTGTCTCCCTCTCCGTCTGCCCCTCCCCCACCCATACTCTGTCTCTCTCTCCCTTTCTCAAACACAAATAAACATTAAAAAAAATAAAATAAAATAATGCTGCAATGGACATAAGGGTGCATACATATTTTCAAATTAGTGTTTTCATTTTCTTTGGGTAAATACCCAGCAGTGGAATTACTGGAAGTTGTGCATTTCTACATTTCTGTTATTTACAGTATTTCCACTCTAAGCAAGATGTGCTGGATAAGCAAACTGTAGGTCCTACTCGCCAGTTTCTTATTCCTTAGCAAATTGTTTTCTTTGCTTGTTTCTTATTTTTCTGTCATTGAAACATTACGCTAGTAATATTTAGCTGGTATGAGTAATAGAGTTAGAGGCAACAATGGGAAAAATGATCTGGTTAAAAAAGTTTACTGTCTTCTCTCATTTACGTGTTACACCAATCTCTTCATTTTTATGCGTGTGAGGCTCTTAATGTTCTCACTATTTGAAGCATTCCACAAAACTCTTTATTCTCCATTTACTACCCAGGTATTATTCACATTATTACTTTTCACAAATAGTCACCAGGTCCGTGTTGGAAAATTTATAAATTAGTCTGGGTATGTATTACGAATATTCTGCCTCTACCGGGTAAGGATTTTTGGTACTGTGTTTTACTTTAATTTACTTGTGTTCTTTAAAAGTTGTATTCTTCTTCTTCTTTAAAGTTTATTTATTTATTTTGAGAGAGAGAGAGTGCATGAGCAGGGGAGGGGCAGAGAGAGAGAGGGAGAGAGAATCCCAAGCAGGTTCTGTGCTGACAGCATGGAGCCCAATGCGGGGCTTGATCCCAGAAACCGTGAGGTCCCTACCTGAGCCAAAATCAAGAGTCAGACCCGTAACCAACTGAGACACCCAGGTGTTCCTATTATTATTTCTTGCCTGCGATATTTAGCAGATATATTTACTTTTTCATAACAATGGTAACAAAGGAGGGTCATAAGCACCATGGAAAGCTTTGTGGAGAAGTCATTTGGGTTATATTATGACACACAGATAGATAATGACCCCATTAGAATGTAAGGGGAATTATAGAACAACAACTTTTATAGAACAGCAACTTCAGCTCAGGTCATGATCTCACAGTTTGTGAGTTTGAGCCCCACGTCAGGCTCTGTGCTGACAGCTCAGAGCCTGGAGCCTGCTTCGGATTTTGTGTCTCCCTCTCTCTCTGCCCCTTCCCTGCTCGCACCCTGTCTCTCTGTCTCTCAAAAATAAATAAACATTAAAAAAATTTTTTTAAGTAAATACCTGTTTGATAACACCTGCTCATCAGAGGTTCTCACTCAGATCATCTAGGAAAGCTGTTCCCCAGGGAGGAGTAGTAAGAAGTAGCTTCAAGCAATTATTAAGCAAAAAAAAAAAAAAAAAAAAAAAAAAAAGGATAAAATTGCACACAAACATTTGACATAGACTTTATAAATTGCCCCACTATCCACTATATCCACCATTGATAAGCATTGTTATGTATTCATTGAAGGCAGCAATATATGTTCATATTAGTCCCTTTAATATTTCTGGGAAAATAAGAAAATGCAGATGATAGGACTCTGTATAGGGTAGTGGGCAGTTTCTGACTCTGGAACGAAATACACTGAAGTTAGAATCTAAACCTTGCCTTCATTATTTACTAGGTCTGTGATCTTGCTCAGAGCGTGTTATGTCCTTATCTTTAAAAGGCAATGATAATCTTTTCTCTGCGAGGAGATTGGACAATAATGGAAATGCAGTGTATCAGGCACAAGGCTTTGCTCATAAGGGTCTCATTATTTTAATGAGATCAAGTGTTCCTTCAGCTTTATTAAAACCTTGTATAGCCTAACACTCCCAATTCCTTACAATGACCTAAAAGGCTGTATATAATCTGGCCACTGACTACCTCTCTGTTCTGATTTACCGCCACTCTCTTCTTACTCACTAAAGGGGCCATGTTGGCCTACTTTTTATTCTTCCCGCATGCTAAGCTTATCCCTGCCTCAGGGCCTTTGCACTTACTACTGTCTGTGCATTGTGCTCTTTGAAAAACTGGCTCGTGTTCAGCTAAAATGTCATCTCCTTAGAGAGACCTTCCTTGACCTATCAAATGAAATCCCCATCCCACATCACTTTCTATTAAATCACTCTATTTTATTTTCTTCATGCAACTTAGCACTCTCTGAAATGATCCCATTTATTTATTTGTTCACTTGGATATTGCCTGTCTCTGTCCACTAAAATGTGGGCTCCCCAAAAAACTTAAACTATATTCATTTTAGTTTCTGCTGAAGCCCAAGTATGTAGAATGGCACCTGGCACATAATAGGCCCAGGAAATATTTATGGAGTGGATGAATTGTAATTAGTCATTATCTTCCCTTTCTGACTATTTGAACAAGCATAACTCAATCAGTCTCCATTTTTCATTGAGATTTGAGCGTAACACAGAGTTTCGCAATGCCCAGATGATTAAAATGAAAATTAAAGAGCTAGGGACGCTCAGAAAGAGGAAAGTCTTGAAGAAAAAACATCCCCAAACTCTTTTCTTCCCCCAAAGTAGTGCAACTGATTTTCAGTGTTTACTTCGGGGTCCCTTTTCAGCATTCATTTCCTTCCCTCCATCATCAATCATTGTCAATTTGAAAAAGTACAATACTTAGGGTCATTTATCTAGACCTATTGGAGTCTAAAATTATGCAGCTTCAGTCAAATATATGTGAATAAAGACTGTCATTTCTGATTAATGACATGTGACTTGAATGTCTCACAAAATCATTTGTGCCATCCAAGCTTTACAGAAAGGTTATTATGTAAGGTCTTCCCCTAATGTTTCTGCCTTCTCCCTCTAAGAATCCTAGAAGATCCAATTTCTCAGTAGGAGGAAAAGCGAATGTTTAATGATTTCAGTTGTAATTGTCACTCAGGTCCTTGGTTTGCTGGACCAAGAGTATTTTTCAAGTTGAAAATTCTCTTCCACTGGATGGTTAGGCAAGCTTATGATGTTGCTGTTTTGCAATTTTTGTTGCCAACATAGCCTTCTCTATTATTGAAAAAATAATCCATGTAAGACACTAATCTTATTCAGTTGATGCAGAAAAAAAGAAGAACGAAAAACATGCCAATTCTTTGTCAATTACACTTTCCATGATTCATCAACTCTCTTCTTGAAGCATAAAATTCCACTTCAGCATAGTCCCAAAAACATTGGAAAGAAAGATTTAGAAAGCAAACTTTGAAGGAGAAAAAGCAAGGACTGAGATAATAAAAAGAAGAAAGAGAAATTTTGCATGTGAAGTGACATTGTGTCCACTTCTCAACGGTATCACCCAGTCTCTCAGACCATTTCCACAAAATCTCTCTGGGAACTCTTTCCCATCATTAAGAGTATCAGAGGAGACTGATGGCAGCCACCAGTCACATGCTCCTAAGGTTTGACCAAGGTAAGTGCCTACGGGCACATTTGAGGGATGGGAATGCTTCTTCCTTGCGCTTGATGTTTCCTTCAGGGTGGAAGCATGTGGCACTCTGGTTTTCTTCTCTTCATCCTTTCCTCGGGGAGTTAGGATGACATATTTGTAAATAGCCGTCCACAAGGAGCATGATTTCTCTGCTTTCACTCAGGGGGAAACCTCTCTGGTCTAGTGCTGACAAGACTAGATAATTCACTCTTTTTGATGTGGGCTCCAGTATTAGTAAATGCATGTGACTAATGGCTCACCTTCCACCTTGGTTCCTATTAATTTAGTAACTAGGTTTTGACCATTATCTTTTTTCTCTGTTTCTTCAAATTACATAGAAGCCAGCAGTGGTTGGGGGGGCTCTATTTTCAAGGACCTCCCTCAGAGACTGATATAGGCGTGTCCTTTTGGGTCACAGCAGGAAAAGGACAGAAACTCACAGTATCTTTGAAAAGTGCAATAGCATTTTGGGACCTACTTAAGTACCCTCTGCATAATAAACATCTCTCCTTTTGTTTTTTGTTTTTTTTGAGAAATGTCATACAATAAATTAAGGAGTCCCTACTATGTGCTAAGCTCTGTTTTAGGTCTTGATGTGAATACAAAAGATCCATGAAATGTAGCCTTTTCCTACAATATTGTACTTTGTACAATCATTTACTTTATAAAACTCATTTTTCAAAAAGGCACAGTAGGCCACAAGCAGATGAAATTGCTATGGTTTAAATACTATGTGTTCAGTTTTTTTTTAAGTTTATTTATTTTAAGAGAGAGAGAGAATGAATGGGGGAGGGGGGGAGAGAGAGAGAGAATGAGTGGGGGAGGGGTGGAGAGAGAGAGAGAGAGAGAGAGAGAGGGAGAGAGAATCCCAAGCAGGCTCTGTGCTGACATGGGGCTCAATCCCATGAACCGTGAGATCACAACCTGAGCCAAAGTCAAGCATCTGTCACTCAACTGACTGAGCCAGCCAGGTGCCCCTGCATGCTACTTGTCTCTTCTAAAAAGAGACAAAAAAGTGAAGACTATGGCGGATGGAGAAGACTTCTTGGAAGAGATGACACTGAGCCTTTAAGAAGAAACAGAATTAGAATAATAAAGAAGCCGTATTAGCCATGATTCTCTTGGTTGCAAGTGACCAAATCAAATTCGAACTGGTGTAAATGAAAAAGGGAATGCCTTCGTTCACACCGCAAAGGGGCAGAGGTGGCACTGTGTTTAGGCATAGCTGGATTTCCAGTGGTGGTCTAGGTGGTCTAGTGGTATTCTCTGAGTTTGGTCTTATCTGCTCTGTCTCTTGGTTTGTCTCTGTGTTACGTTATGTTGGCTTCATTCCCAGGAAGGCTGTGTCTTTGGTAGCAAGATGTCTGCCAGGATTTTCAGATTTAAATCTCATCAGCAATCCAACAAAAACCAAATTCTTCCTGTTTGGCGGGAAGTTCTAGAATTGAGCCCAATGGACTGTGATTGGGTCATATGTCCATCCCTGAAATAGTCATTGTGGCTGTCTGGTCTTGTTAACCAGAACTTAGGGGAATGTGGATGGCAAGTGGGAGGGGTATTTCTTCATTGAAATTTGGGGGGCCATAAGCAAGATGTCTGGAGGAATAGGTGCTAGATAGACAAATGTAAGACATGGCTGTTAAGAGGTATAAACCAACAGGTACAGGGAGGAAATGCTGTTCAAAGAATGTTCTATAATTATGAAAAAATATAGAGGTTGGTTATGGAGTGGGAGTTGAGGTAAACCCTGGTTAATAGGACATCATCAGGGGCGCCTGGGTGGCTCAGTCGGTTGAGTCAACTCTTGATTTTGGCTCAGGTCATGTTTTCACAGTTAGAGAGATCGAGCCCCACATCAGGCTCTGTTTCTGACAGAGCAGAGCCTGCTTGGGATCCTCTCTTTGCCTCTCTCTGCCCCTCCCCCCCTCCCTCTCCCTCTCTCTCATAAATAAATAAATAAGCTAAAAAGAAAAAAAACAAGGACATAATCAGATGGGAAAATACCGTGTTCATGGAAGAAGGGAGAATACAGACTGATTAGAATGTAACATTATCTTGGCAATGGTCTGTAAATAAAGCTAGAGCAGCAGAGTGGACCACAACATAGAGGGACTAGAAGTTATCTAGAGCTAGATTTCATCCAGTACATGAAAGCAACTAGCCATTGAGAGATGTTAAATGTCTTCTGTAAACATTGCACACACCTCTTGCTAAGTCAGCCTACTAAAAAGACCTCCCTATTTGTTTTCCTTTTTTGGAGAGAAAGGCAGTTGGCTCACCAGCACACCTTCTTCTCGAGAATCTTGGTGTAAGCCAGCAAGGGTAAGCCCTTTTCCTTGTCCAGGGACTGGGTCAGAGGTGGGCATGGGATCCAACTCATCTCCTGAGAGGTGAAACATCTGTTGGAGGAATTTATGCAGAAAATGTTCTTTTTTCCTGGAAAGGAAGAGGATGAAGCCCATTCCAGGATGATGGAAGAACCTAGATGTTTGATGTCATTGTCACGCTGGCCAAAATTCTGCAGTATACTCTACTTTGGGCTTTCTGTTGTGCGGCATGATAAATATCTTTATTATCTTGGCCAATTCGAGTTGGGTTTTCTGTTATTTGCAGCAAGCAGCAACCTAAGATCCACTTTTATACTGAAAATATAGACATAGAAACCCTAATTATAAGTCACTTATTTATTCCTCTATTATCCACACAATAAAATCCTCCTTAAGATACAAAAGAAAAAGCTTCACTATAACACACAGGATTGTATATATATTGGTACCACGATCTCATGGAGAAAAAAGATTAGAAGGATTTAACCAAAGTCTTAATAAGTCCCTTTTAGGGACACAAGTATGGACGGTGTGAATTTTTTTTCTTTCTGTTTTTTTTTTTCCCTCAAATGTTATAATAGAAAACTTGTTACTTTTATAAAAATTAGGAAATGTAAGGTTTTTTCCCCCCACAACCAACCCAAATTCAATTAATCTGAATTTTGAGTAAGGGACTATTTTTGATATTTTAATTTTTGAGTAATTCAGATCACTTTTGATTTCAAATGTTGTGATTAGAAATCATTCTGAAATGTATGAGTCACTTTTCTACTTTGTGTAGTAACCAGAATGGAATTTTTCTTTACTGATGGCAGATGTTTCAGGCTTCGGGTCATTTTCCTGAAGGTCAAGGCTTGCAGATACAGAGTGAGCTGGTGGTGTTGGAAATTAAGCTTAATCTATACTGACTGAGTACTGCCCTGGAAATTGCCTTCCCGCCCCGGCCTGTAAGTGAGTTCCTGGGACTCATTTGTACTCTATTATTTGTTTTTTTGTGTTTAAAATATAATCTATTGTCAAATTGGTTTCCATACAGCACCCAGTGCTCATCCCAAGTGCCCTCCTCCCAGCCCATCATGTACTCGATTATTTGAATGATTTACTTCATATTTCTTTTTAAATTGGTTTACTTTCTTTTCAGAAAAAAATAATTAAAAAGAAAATTTATAGCACCGTCATAGGATGAAAACTGGTATCACTTCAGATAAATAGAAAGCAACCTATAAGGAAAACCCAGATAAAATGTAATGATACTAATCATGTTCGATCTTGCTGCTGTTGAATGCTAAAGGTTCTAAGCTTGGCTCCTGATCGGTCTTTATTTAAAAAGTAGATTATCACGTGGTAGAGGGATGGTAGAAAGTCTATTAGTACTAACCTGAACCTTCTTGAGTAGTGAGAAGGGTTGAAAAGGATTAACTTCCTCCCTAAACAGATTCAGGATGATTTAAAATCGCATTCCAGTGCCATTTAAAATCACATTCCCCAGACCACCCAAAGTGAGTCATCTACCACTTTAATATCTGTGCGTCACCCGTGCTATCTGTTGCATTCCACGTTTTAGGAAACAATGAACTACATCAGCGGCTGCATATTAAAAGCAGCCGGAGGTGGGTTCGCGGGCGCGGGTGCACGCACACGGTTCTCAAACATCCGTGTGCCTCAGGTTCACTCGTAGGGCTTGTTGGACTACCCAGCTTCTGACTCACGAGGTTTGGCAGACAGCCCCACAACGTGCATTTCTCAAGATCCCAGGTCACACTAAAGCTGCAGCCCAAGACCACACTTGGCGGGCCAGTGCGCTCGATGATGGAAGAGCCAATGTATGACTAACTTCTCACGAGTTTTGCCTCCCCAGTGGTCTTGAAGCCAATGCATGCCGGTGTGGATAGTAAGCAGAAGACTCGAGCAGGGTAGAAATCCAGATGAATTAAGATGCACGTATTTTTTAACCTTTCCTCCAGCGAGGAGTACATCAGTTCCTACAAGCTGAACTGCAACATAAAGTAAATAGATCTGCTCTGAGAAAAGGTCAGTACGCATGTTCTGCTACAATCTAATTTCAGTCTATTGCCCTATGCCCTATTACTCACTCTGGTGCAAGAGATACAATGGTGGAAAAGCTTGAATTTAATTGTCTTTTCTCCACTAAAAGCTTCTCGGCTCACGGAATATTCATGAGGGCTAAATAGATGAGCTAAAGAGGGCAAGCCTCTCCAGCCACAGGATCACAGGCAGCCCTTCTCGGAGATTGCTTCTTTCCTAGTTCCTCGTGGTTGTTTTTGTTTTTTTGTTTTTGTTGTTGTTGTTGTTGTTGTTTTGATCTACAAAACTTTATTGATGTTAGGAGGAACATTTTCCTTGTCCAAGTAGATTTCAGCGTAAAAAAAATCTGATCTATTCATCCATGACATCCTAGTTGCAAAAGTATGCTACAGTTTTATAAGATATTATCATTGGAAAACACTGGATAAAGGTATACATGCTTTCCAGGGGTGCTTGGGTGGCTCAATCAGTTAAGCCTCCGACTTCAGCTCAGGTCATGATCTCGGGATTTGTGGGTTTGAGCCCCCACCACGAACTCTGTGCTGACAGCTCAGAGCCAGGAGCCTGCTTCAGATTCTGTGGCTCCCTCTCTCTCTTTGCCCCTCCCCCTCTCACACTCTGTCCTCTCTCCCCCTGAAAAACAAATAAACATTTTTAAAAAAGATACACATGATCCCTCTGGTATTTCTTACAATTGCTTGTTAATCTACAATTACCTTAAAATAAAAAAGTTTATTGAAAAAATGCTTATCGAAAGACATTATTCATTCAGCTGGCCCATGTAGTACCACCCCAAAATGTATTCCTCCAAAGAATGTTCTGTGGTGCCAGATGCTCGCGGATGGAATTTAAGGTCATTAAAGGGAGCCTCCATTTCCTTCTTCCTAGTGTTTGGGGGGGGGGGGTCCTTCCACATCTGAAAGCAGGCCCCAGCTCTGCTCCCTCCCACTTTGCTCAGGGCGTGCCATTACCAAGAACCAGATCCTAGGAATTATTTTCAGCAAGAAGCTTTGAACCCTTACTGCGGCGTGCTAGCTATTTGCCAACCCTTCTGCTGATTATGGAACTGTGTTTAGTTTCTATGACTTAATAATTACTTTAATTTCACTTCATACTGTTCTGAAGAACTCTTTTTGAATGAAGGACACTCAGCATATTCCTAGTGCTCTGGAACAGACACAGCTAATCAGAATGTGTAGAATTGAATAAAAGAGCAATTATGGGAGGCTGTGATGTGTTATAACAGATGTACCAAACAAGGCTGGATCCACTCATTGCTCGGAAGAGAAATAATTTATTAAGGCAGTTTCGGTACAGATCATACAAGCACCAGTGGAAGCATTTTAACAGGGTAGAGGAGGAGAGAAAACTAAAGGTTTGAAGCATGGATTTAATAAAATGATTCCGAAGATTTCCTTTATCCCGTGTGCTAATTTCCACTCAGGCGCATCTTTCCATATTCTTTGGTGTTCGGTTCTGTCTTGAATTGCCTGTCCATGGAAACTAGGTCCCTTCTTGGTTCAAATGACCATGAAGGAAAGGTCACTGGCCGGGGGAAGGTGGGGGAGAGTCCACTGAGAGGTATCCCCAACCTTAACTGGTCAACAAGTTACTCACCTCTCCCAGTCTTTTGAGGTGATTCATGTTGTGCTGGGTGGAAAACCCAAGTGAGAACACATGAACGTCTGCTATTTGTGGTAGCCTGGATTTATGGGGTCTTGTGTCCCCAGTTGCTCTAAGGGCCTCATCTACTTCTAAGTTATGCCAGCCTCTCAGGGAATGTTTTTCCTCAACACTGCATGGTTAAAGCAGCTGGCGACTTAGAGCTCATTAGCTAAATTAGATTTATTTTGATACTGGTTTTATAGGACCTAGCCTTTGCTCTGGATACAAACTCTTGCTAGGCAAGAGGAGTGACGAGGGAAAGAAAAGGTAGAAAACAAATTCTATGTCCTCCGGAGGCGTACGATTAACTAATAAAGACAGGACAAGCCCATGCACTTCCAAATTCGAGAACAATTCCACTACATCATTAACTAATTGCTACCAAAAAAAAAAAAAAAAAAAAAAAACCACACAAAAGTCCAATTGTTCATAAACAGCTTAAAGAGTAGAGTTAGTGTGATGCTTTTGGTAGGACCCAAATCTTCACCTGGTCTTAGAAAACCCCTGAACTTCAAGTGATTTTTGTCACTCAACAGGTGTAATTTGGCAAGGAGGGTTTTTAAAGATGCCATCTTTTCTTTGAACCCTTTTGTCCTTTGTGCAACTTGTGTGGTACTTTACCACAGATTATGACAGTCATCTTCTCATTTATTTTGTCTCAAGTTCTTTTATCTGTATATCTATCTATCATTCTATCTAAATTTTTATACAATTTCTAATTGGGGTGCCTGGCTGGCTCAGTTGGGAGGGCATGTGACTCTTGATCCCAGGGTCATGAGTTTGAGCCCCACATTGGGTGGAGAGAATACATATATACATACATACATACATAAACAAGCAGACAAACAAACTTTAAAAAAAGTATTATAGAATTATAATTTTTATAAAATTTGCAAAAACACGTATTATTTTTTTCTCCAGTTTGTCCTGAATCCACAACTAGGCAGCAAGCTTTTTAAGGATGAGTAATATTCCTCTTACCTGCATCTCTTACCAGGGTGTTTAGGACAGTGCTTTTTTCCATAGAAGCAATAAGTCTGCTGATCAAATATAATGGAATATAATGGCCTTGGCTGTCTAGGTCAGAAATAGCACACATCTCAAGTATGGATAATCAGGCTTCTTCCGTTTATTTTTTCTTCTTTTTAATAGTCGGGCTAGCACAGAATGAGGTCAGAGGGTGTGTGAGTGACGTTACAGTTGTAAGCTGAGTCAAGGTACAATAAGCTACATCAGAACAAACATGATTTTTAGTCCAAAGAGTGGGACTCCAAACCTCACGAGGCTGCACCAAGTTGAGTTCTGGAAACCCTTAATCGCTTAGGTTGCCAGGGCCCCCTCCATAAAACAGACCCGAGAATAGCACTTACCCTCATTCCATGCATGGATTTGGGGGGGATCCAATGAAATAATATGTGAGAAATGTACAGAGAAGTTCTGGTCCTGTACAAATAAATAGAAATTGTTGTTTGTGATAATAAAATGGAGACAATGGAGCACACATTTAAACCAGCACAAACCAGTTTGATCCAGTCCAGACAGCTTGGCAGTTTCAACAAATCTCCTGGCTTTGTAAAGTTCCTATTGTTTACTTGAAAAATCATAACATTTTCCAAAAAAACAAATACAGGCCTCTTTAATTTGGGCTGCCTTGTGGAATGAGTACAGATGGTTACCAAATGGGCCGGTGGATTACTAAGAGGCAGCTAGATTAATTGCCCTTTTCATCAGGCTGGGTGATCTTGGCTGGAGAAAAACAGGGTTGCCCTGTACTTGCCCCGTACCTGCGTGTGCCTGTCGATCGCCACAGGCATGAGGGGATCTAGAATCTGCCCTCAAATCTTCCTTCTGCTCCCAACCAAGCCCTAGTGAAAGCTTGGAAAAGGTGAGCCTGGTCTTGGTGCTTACAGAGCATTCTGCTGAATTTTCCTTCTGTGCTACCTTTTTCCTTGAAGAACCACCCTCTCGCAGCTCCAGGAAAGGTCATGTGACCCAAGCGCGGCCAGTCGGAATTATTGTATTGTTCTGCCTCTTAGGGGCACTTCACTCAAGGCAGGCTATCCAGGATCAAAGAGACTCCATTCCAGAACTTGTGTCTGCACTATCAGAAGAGAGAAGCCCTCTTGCTGTTGATGCCAGAGGGATGCAACATTGCAGCTCCTGGTAGCAGCCACTTGGGAGAATATGCCTGACAACAGGGCTGGTGCTGAGGAAGTGAAGCCAAGAGGTAAGGACACCTAATCGACTTTATTGTTTGACATCTGGATGTAGCCACCCATCGGCAGGTCCCTCCTTGTTCACAGCAAGAACACAGCCAACACCCATTTTTGAGGCAAGTGAGAAAACTGAAATAGAGGAGATTGTCATCAATAACAAGCCTCATCTACTGGGATGTGCTATCCTCCTCTGAGAAGACCACCTCCCCCACTCCACATTGCCCATCCCTCCCAACTGGAGGTTTTCATAGGCTGTTTGCTGTTTGCTCTTGACGTCATTTCATGTCTGAGTTTTGACTCTCTAGTGGATTGACTTCTCCTAGAGGGCACTGTCTTTGGGGGATTTGTTTTGTCCCCAACATGGCATACAGAGCGCCTAAAGAGTACAGGCTCAAAGGGCACCTGGGAGGCTCAGTCAGTCAAGTGTCTGACTCTTGATTTCAGCTCAGGTCATGATATCACCGTTCATGGGTTCGAGCCCTGCCCTGGGCTCTATGCCGATGGCACAGAGCCGACTTGGGATTCTCTGTCTCTCTCTCTCTGCCCCTCCCCTGCTTATGCTTTATCTCTCTCTCTCTTTCTCTCTCAAAATAAATAAAATAAACATTAAAAAATTGTTTTAAAAAGAATACAGGCTCGGGGTGCCTGGGTGGCTCAGTCGGTTAAGCGTCTGACTTCGGCTCAGGTCATGATCTCACAGTTTGTGAGTTCGAGCCCCACGTCGGGCTCTGTGCTGACAGCTCGGAGCCTGGAGCCTGCTTCGGATTCTGTGTCTCTCCATCTCTCAGCCCCTCCCCTGCTCATGCTCTGTGTCTCTCTGTCTCTCAATAATATATAAATGTTAAAAAAAATAAAAAGAATACAGGCTCAAGATTTATCCCTGTTGGGACAACCAGAGGCATGGGGATGTGTATTCAACTCTCAGAGGATAGTGACTTCCCCGCGGGGCCCGTGTGTGAGCCAGAGTGGACAGGTCGTTTGGCTACAGCAAAGACTCTTCTGTCTTTGAGGGAACTCTGCCTAAGCTTCTTAGGGCATTCCTGGCTTGAAGGTGGGGAGCAGGGAAGGGTATGTGTCCCGAAGAGCAGGTCTACTTCCTTCCGCCTTTCCCGTCTTGTCAAGGGTTACATCAACACCTCTGTGTCATAAAATGTAGCCTCGTTAGACTGCCAGTGCTACACTGGGTGTGTGGAGACGTGGGTCAGAGAGGACAGGGCTCTTTGACAACCTTGGGCTGTAGGCTCTGGACCAGGACATTCACCCAAGAGTGGTGGAGTCATGATCTTTCAGTTTCTCCCCCCTTTCTTTTTCCACGGGACCTTCGGTCAGATCATTCAGGCTGACAAGGGGTCAGAGGTTCTGACATCACTCCATCATCAAGCCTCATTTCTCCTCTTCCCATCAACACCCTTGAATCACTTCCTCTTCCTATGGCCAAAAAACAAGAGGTCTGTTCATAGCCAGTGATCCTCCAGATGAAGCAACCAAGTGCTAGGTTCCCCCTGGCTAGGACATTGTTAGTTTAACAGCCATTGTAAAATGGACATTGATTATTGTTTTACAAAGTGCTTTCACATGCATAGCCTTTTTAAAAATATATACAATAGATACTATTTATTTAAGTTTTAAAAACACACAAAGCAATGCAATCTAAATATTTATGACTTAATGTGTACATAGAAAAAGTATACAATTTTTTTTGAGAGAGAGAGAGAGAGAGAGAGAAATGTAATTAGGCTGAATACAAAGGGAGCTTTATAATTTTAAGATTTTGGTTCTTAAAAAAATTACTCTCCAGCAAACATGATAAAATGTTAAACCACTATCACATCTGGAAGATGGGTATGTACTTGACTGTACACAATTAATATTTATTAGTAAATAAATAAATGAGTAGAGAAAGTTTCTAATTTCTAGACAGTCGCTCAAGCCAGCAATCCAAAATGAACAAATAATGTTTCCTATGGATGCCAGCTGCCAACTCATTCAACACTTTAGATACACTCACTATTTTTTTTAATTTTATTTTTTTAATTTACATCCAAATTAGTTAGCATATAGTGCAACAATGATTTCAGGAGTAGATTCCTTAATACCCTTACCCATTTGCCCATTCCCCCTCCCACAACCCCTCCAGTAACCCTCTGTTTGTTCTCCATACTTAAAAGTCTCTTCTGTTTTGTCCCCCTCCCTGTTTTTATATTATTTTTGCTTCCCTTCCCTTATGTTCATCTGTTCTATGTCTTAAAGTCCTCATATGAGTGGAGTCATATGATATTTGTCTTTCTCTGACTGGCTAATTTCACTCAGCATAATACCCTCCAGTTCCATCCATGTAGTTGCAAATGACAAGATTTCATTCTTTTTGATTGCCGAGCAATACTCCATTGTATATATATATACCACATCTTCTTCATCCATTCATCCATTGATGGACATTTGGGCTCTTTCCATACTTCAGCTATTGTTGATAGTGCCGCTATAAACATTGGGGTGCATATGTCCTTCGAAACAGCATACCGGTATCCCTTGGATAAATACCTAGTATTTAGTTGTTAATGCTGGCCATTCTGACAGGTGTAGGGTGGTATCTCATTGTGGTTTTGATTTGTATTTCCCTGATGATGAGTGATGTTGAGCATGTTTTCATGTGTCTGTTGGCCATCTGGATGTCTTCTTTGGAGAAGTGTCTATTCATGTCTTTTGCCCATTTCTTCATGGGATTATTTGTTTTTTGGGTGTTGAGTTTGATAAGTTCTTATAGGTTTTGGATACTAACCCTTTATCTGATATCTGATTTGATTGTTTGCAAATATCTTCTCCCACTCCATTGGTTGCTTTTTAGTTTTGCTGATTGTTTCCTTCACTGTAGAGAAGATTTTTTATTTTGATGAGGTACCAGTAGTTCATTTTTGCTTTTGTTTCCCTTGCCTCTGGAGACGTATTGAGTAAGAAGTTGCTGCGGCCAAGGTCAAAGACATTTTTGCCTGCTTTCTCCTCGAGAATTTTGATGGCTTCCTGTCTTACATTTAAGTCTTTCATCCATTTTGAGTTTATTTTTGTGTCTGGTGTAAGAGAGTGGTCCAGGTTCATTCTTCTGCATGTCACAGTCCAGTTTTCCCAGCACCACTTGCTGAAGAGACTGTCTTTATTCCATTGGATATTCTTTCCTGCTTTGTCAAAGATTAGTTGGCCATAACTTTGTGGGTCCATTTCTGGGTTCTCTATTCTGTTCCATTGCTCTGAGTGTCTGTTTTTATGCCAGTACCATACTGTCTTGATGATTACAGCTTTGTAATACAGCTTGAAGTCTGGGATTGTGATGCCTCCTGCTTTGGTTTACTTTTTCAAGATTGCTTTGGCTATTCGGGGTCTTTTCTGGTTCCACACAAATTTTAGGATTATTTGTTCTAACTCTGTGAAGAATGCTAGTGTTATTTTGATAGGGATTGCATTGAATATGTAGATTGCTTTGGGTAGTAACGACAGTTTAACAATATTTGTTCTTCCTATCCAGGAACATGGAATCTTTTTCCATTTTTTGTGTCTGCTTCAATTTCTTTCATAAGCTTTCTATAGTTTTCAGTGTATAGATTTTTCACCTCTTTGCTTAGATTTATTCCTAGGGATTTTATGTTTTTTGGTGCAATTGTAAATGGGATCAATTCCTTGATTTCTCTTTCTGTTGCTTCATTGTTGGTGTATAGGAATGCAACCGATTCCTGTGCATTGATTTTATATCCTGCAACTTTGCAGAATTCATGAATCAGTTCTAACAGTTTCTTGGTGGAATCTTTTGGGTTTTCCATATAGAGTATCATGTCATCTGCGAAGAGTGAAAGTTTGACCTCCTCCTGGCCTATTTGGATGCCTTTTATTTCTTTGTGTTTGATTGCAGAGGTGAAGACTTCCAATACTATGTTGAATAACAGTGGTGAGAGCGGACATCCCTGTCTTGTTCCTGACCTTAGGGAGAAAGCTCTCAGTTTTTCCCCATTGAGGGTGATATTAGCGTTGGGTCTTTTGTATATGGCTTTAATGATCTTGAGGTATGATCCTTCTATCCCTACTTTCTTGAGGGTTTTTTTTATCAAGAAAGGATGCTGTATTTTGTCAAATGCTTTCTCGGCATCTATTGAGAGGATCATATGTTTCTTATCCTTTCTTTTATTGATGTGATGAATCACATTGATTGTTTTGTGTATATTGAACCAGCCCTGCATCCCAGGTATAAATCCCACTTGGTTGTGGTGAATAATTTTTTTAATGTATTCTTGGATCCCGTTGGTTAATATCTTGTTGAGGATTTTTGCATTCATGTTCATCAGGGAAGTTGGCCTGTAGTACTTCTTTTTAGTGGGGTCTCTGTCTGGTTTTGGAATCAAGGTAATGCTGGCTTCATAGAAAGAGTTTTGAAGGTTTCCTTCCATTTCTATTTTTTGGAAGAGCTTCAAGAGAATAGGTATTAACTCTTCCTTAAATGTTTGGTAGGATTCCCCTGGAAAGCCTTCTGGCCCTGGACTCTCGTTTCTTGGGAGATTTTTGATTACTAATTCGATTTCTTTACTGTTTATGGGTCTGTTCAAATTTTCTATTTCTTCCTGTTTCAGTTTCGGTAATGTATATGTTTCTAGGAATTTGTCCATTTCTTCCAGATTGCTCATTTTATTGGTGTATAATTGCTCATAATATTCTCTTATTATTGCTTTTATTTCTGCTGTGTTGGTTGTGATCTCTCCTCTTTCATTCTTGATTTTATTTATTTCGGTCTTTTCCTTTTTCTTTTTGATCAAACTGGCTAGTGGTTTGTCAATTTTGTTAATTCTTTCAAAGAACCAGCTTGTGGTTTCATTGATCTGTTCTACTGTTTTTTCTTTTTCTTTTTTTGGTTTCGATAGCATTAATTTCTGCTCTAATCTTTATTATTTCTTATCTTCTGCTGGTTTGGGGTTTTATTTGCTGTTCTTTTTCCAGCTCTTTAAGGCATAAGGTTAGGTTGTGTATCTGAGATCTTTCTTCCTTCTTTAGGAAGGCCTGAATTGCTATATACTTTCCTCTTATCACTGCCTTCCCTGCGTCCCAGAGGTTTTGGGTTGTGTTGTTATCATTTTCATTGGCTTTCATGAACTTTTTAATTTCCTCTTTAACTTCTTGGTTAGCCCATTCATTCTTCAGTAGGATGTTCTTTAGTCTCCAACTATTTGTTAACTTTCCAAATTAGTTCTTGTGGTTGATTTTGAGTTTCATAGCGTTGTGATCTGAAAATATGCACGGTATGATCTTGATTTTTTTGTACTTGTTGAGGGCTGATTTGCGTCCCAGTATGTGATCTATTCTGGAGAACGTTCCATGTGCCCTGGAGAAGAATGTATATTCCACTGCTTGAGGATGAAATGTTCTGAATATATCTGTTAAGTCCATTTTGTCCATTGTGTCATTCAAAGCCATTGTTTCCTTGTTTATTTTTTGATTAGATTATCTGTCCATTGCTGTGACTGGGATATTGAAGTCCCCCACTATTATGGTATTACTACTAATGAGTTTCTTTATGTTTGTGGTTAATTGATTTATATATTTGGGTTCTTCCACATTTGGTACATAAATGTTTATAATTGTTAGGTCTTCTTGGTGTATAGACCCCTTAATTATGATATAATGCCTTTCTTCATCTCTTGATACAGTCTTTATTTTAAAGTCTAGATTGTCTGATATATGTATGGCTACTCTGGCTTTCATTTGGTGACCATTAGCATGATAGATGGTTCTCCATCCCCTTGCTTTCAATCTGAAGGTGTCTTTAGGTCTAAAGTGGGTCTCTTGTGGTGCGCCTGGGTGGCTCAGTCGGTTGAGCATCTGACTTCGGCTCAGGTCATGATCTCGCCGTCTGTGAGTTCGAGCTCCGCATTGGGCTCTGTGCTGACAGTTTGAGCCTGGAGCCTGTTTCAGATTCTGTGTCTCCCTCTCTCTCTGCCCCTCCCCCACTCATGCTCTGTCTCTCTCTCTCTGTCAAAAATAAATAAACACTAAAAAAATTTTTTAAGTAGGTCTCTTGTAAACAGCATATAGATGGATCTTGTTTTCTTATCCATTCTGTTACCCTGTGTCTTTTGATTGGAGCATTTAGTCCATTGACATTTAGATTGAGTACTGAAAGATATGAATTTATTGCCATTATGTTACTTGTAGAGTTGGAGTTTCTGGTGGTGTTCTCTGGTCTGTTCTAGTCTTTGTCACTTTGGGTATTTATTTATCTGTTTATTTATATCTTTTCTCCCCTAAGAGAGTCCCCCTTAAAATTTCTTGCAGGGCTGGTTTAGTGGTCACATACTCCTCTAATTTTTGTTTGTCTGGAAAACTTTTTATCTCTCCTTCTATTTTGAATGACAGCCTTGCTGGATAAAGAATTCTTGGCTGCACATTTTTCTGATTCAGCACATTGAATATATCCCACCACTCCTTTCTGGCCTGCCAAGTTTCTGTGGATAGGTCTGCTGCAAACATGATCTGTCTTCCATTGTAGGTTAAGGACTTTTTTTCCCTTGCTGCTTTCAGGATTCCTTCCTTGCTTGAGTATTTTGTGAATTTGACTATGATATGCCTTGTTGATGGTCGGTTTTTGTTGAATCTATTGGGAGTCTTCTGTGCTTCCTGAATTTTGATGTCTATATCTTTCCCCAGGTTAGGAAAGTTTTCTGCTATGATTTGCTCACATAACCCTTCTACCCTTATTTCTCTCTCTTCCTCTTCTGGGACCCTATGATTCTGATATTGTTCCTTTTTAATGAGTCACTGATTTCTCTAAATCTTAAATCGTGCTCTTTTACCTTAATCTCTCCTTTTTTTTCTGCTTCATTAGTCTCCATAAGTTTGTCCTCTATATTGCTTATTCTCTGTTCTGCCTCATCCATCCTTGCCAGCGTGGCATCCCTTTGAGATTGCAGCTCAGTTATAGCATTTTTTATTTCATCCTGACTAGCTTTTACTTCTTTCATCTCTGCAGAAAGGGATTCTAATCTATTTTTGACTCCACCTAGTATTCTTATTATCATGATTCTAAATACTGGTTCAGACATCTTGCTTGTATCTGTGTTGGTTAAGTCCCTGGCTGTTGTTTCTTCCTGCTCTTTCTTTTGGGGTGATTCTTTCATTTTGTCATTTTGAAAGGAGAAAAGGAATTAATGAGGTTAAAAAAATTAAAATTAAAAAATATTAAAACTAAAAAAATATTAAAATTAAAAAATTAAAAACAAACACACACAAAAAAATTGAATAAGTGATGCTAGATCCTAGGTGTGTTTTGGTCTGGGTGTTGGAAGGGGCTTGATAGAGTAAAGAAAAAAGAGGAAAGAAAAAAAAAGAAAAAGGAAATCACTTGAAAATTTGAAAAAATGAATACACTGAAGTAGACTCAAATGAAATGATGGAAGTAAAATAGAATTTGAAAAAATTTATACAAAAGTAAAAAACATAGTAGAAAAAAATTTTTAATAAAAATTAAAAATAAAAATGAATTTTTTCTCTTTCTGTATTCAAGAAAAAGAAAAGAAATGAAAAAGAGATGAAAGAAAAAAGTAAAAGAAAGAAAGAAAGAAAATGGAATAGATGGACTGGCGAATAGACTGAAATATGACTGAAATTACCTTGTTTTCCCCTAGAAGTCAAACTATGAAGCGCTTTATAGTCCATAAACTAAGCAGGTGGAGAGACTAGTGTTCCTGAAGAGCGAGGTTGGCCTCGTTCGGCGGGGCTTAGTGTAATGGCTCTGCTCTCCACTAGATGGCGCTGCTAGCCTACTGGGGTGGATTGTTGCCGCGCTTGTAGGTGCGTCTGCGCATGCGCGGGATCAGTTAAGATGGCGTCACCCATCTACTGGGTCTCTAGTATCCGGACCTCTGTTCCACCCGATCAGCGGTCGTGCACCCGTCCTTTGTCTTCGGCTTCCACCCACTTCCTGCTTTTACACAGTCCGTGACCAAGTCCCAGGTAGCACCTCCCTCCTGAGTTTTGTCTCCGATACGGCTGTTTTTCCCGACCTCTTACTTCTGAAGGACAACGGCTTTGACCCGTCCCACCCCTCTGCGGAGGGTCTTGCCGAGCAATGGCCAGGTGCCGGCCGCACCCAGGAACGTTTGCGGGTCCCTGCTGCTGCTGAAGCCCAGAGACTGTGACCGGGTGCCAGCCTGCTCCAGAAAAAGTTCGCGAGGTAGTGTAGCAGCAGCGTTTCAAGGATTATGGAAAATCACAACACACATCTGGCTCCAGGCATCACCCTTAATGACCTTGTTCCAGCACCAGCGAATGTGGTCGTTCTCCTGGGTCCATTGGGGCCTTGCCTTTGGGAGACCCACACGGCCTCTACCAGGTGTCCTCCCAGCAGGTGAACTGCCTCTCCCCATGTGGCCTGAAGAACCCTGGACTCCACTCCGCTCCTGGGGATTCGCCCTTCCCACCAGAGCATCACCAGGTATTGAGCTGCAGAGTTTCAGCCTCTGTGCTCCCCCTGTTTATAGTCTTAATGGAATTTAAACCCTCTCTCCCTTTTTAGTTCAGTCCCGGCAGCTGTTTCCACTTTTCCACTTTCTCTCCAGCTGCTTTTGGGGGGGCGCTTTTCCCATATTCTCCCCCCACCCCATCTCCGTCCATCCTCTCTCTGGGCGCAAAAACAGCTCCCTGCCCTCTGTGCCTTCTCTCTTCCCCCAGTTTACCTCTGCGCCGTGTACCTGCTGAGTCCTGTGATTCAGGTTGTGCAGATTTTTCTGTTAATCCTCAAGTCAGTTTTCTAGGTGTGCAGGATGGTTTAGTGTTGGTCTGGCTGTATTTCATGGATGCGAGGCGCAAAAAAACTTCCATGCTCTTCCGCCATCATGGCTCCTCCTCACATGCATAGCCTTTTTAATGCTTTATAATGCTGTGCTCAGTTTATGAGGGACAGGACCAAGTTTAGGAAAGATGTCTCCCTGTGGCACCTGGGTGGATCAGTTCGTTGAGCATCTGACTCTTGATTTCAGCTCAGGTCATGATTTCATGGTTCTTGGGATTGAGCTCCACTTGGCACTGTGCTCGGGAAACATGGAACCTGCTTGGGATTCTCTGGCTCCTTCTCCATCTGCCCCTCCCCCACTCATACACACATGCTCTCTCTCTCTCTCAAAAATAAATAAATAAACTTAAAAATACCCCAGAAAACATGTCTCCTAACTATTTGTATTTAAAAAAATTTTTTAAAAATGTTTATTTATTTTTGAGAGAGAAAGACAGAATGTGAGAGGGGGAGGGACAGCGAGAAGGAGACACAGGATGCTCCAGGCTCAGAGCTGTCAGCACAGAGCCCGACGCAGGGCTCTAACTCATGAACTGTGAGATCGTGACCTGAACTGAACTTGGAAGTTTAACCACCTGAGCCACCCAGGCACCCCTTAACTGTGTGGTTTTATAAGATCATTTCTGTTTCCATAATACCAACTTTTGGACCAAAAGATGGAGACCAAGCTCATACTTCCTTAATCCTCCTCCTAACTTTCTTTTTTAGCTTCTCTGGGTGGAAATAGAGCCCCCTCTTGCCTATTCTATCTGTGGAACTTTGAGCCATTTGGGCTGGAAATTCAACCCAGTCTCTACTAGATATGTGAATCGGGTTCCAGCATCTCTCCCAGTGCTGATCAACCCTAACGGTTCTCAGGACTCGAGGTGAGAGTTGTGGTGGTGATGATACCCCTGAAGTAGAATTCTTCCCTTACCAGATGAGTTGTGATTATTACGAATGATAAAGAGGTTCAGTGCTCTATTATTTTTACTTTTAAAAATTGTGAAGCAAATGTTTCTCTCTGCACCATAACTGATCATTTTAATTTCCTTGCCTTTGCTATAATAAAAATTGACGTTAAAGAATGCCTGAGGCAGGGTAATGAGAAAATGAAATTAGTTTTTCAGTTGACTGATCAAAAGCATTTTATATGTGATAATAAACAGTTTATTTTACTCTTTTGCTTATGACATAATTAATGGCGAAAATATTTTCCTGAAATTCATATTGTCTGCTGAACTCTTCTTCCAAGTTCCAGGAAAATAATATTTTTGTAATTCTCCAGACTGGATTAAAAAAAATAAACTTTACCACTCCCCGCTGACGAAAGTTTACAATCTTTGTTTAACCCTTCGTGATTTGTGGCTACTCTCAGACCAATCAGGTCAGGGAAAATGTTTGTCTGCTATATTTCCTTCCCAGGGGTCAGCAGTATTTTTCTGTTCAAAGCGGAATCAGCCCTCCCAGTGGTCTTTCTTGTTGGAACACTCTTCCTTAAAACCTGACAAGCTCAACCAATCTGAGCTTGCCAGAATTAAAAGGTACAGGTATTTTAAAAGTGTAGACTGGTTGTCACCCCACAAACTGAATTTGAACTTCTTTGATTTTTGACTGAAATATGTGCTGCTTTTCTTCACTAGTAAGATAAGACAGTGATGGATTTGAATGAGTGTTGAGTTGGGATTTGAAGGCCTGGCTACTAATCCCAAATATCTCCTTCCCCATCCAAAAGTTTGGTATTTTGGTTTCCTCATCCGGGCAACTTCCTAATTCACCTTTTTTTTTTTTTTTTTTTTTTTTACATTTTTTTTTTATGTTTATTTAAAGAGAGAGAAAGAGTGCACAAGTGAGGGAGGGGCAGAGAGAGGGAGACAGAGAATCCCAAGCATGCTGTGCACTGTCAGTGCGGGTCCAACATGGGACTTGAACTCATGAAGTGTGAGATCAAGACCTTAGCTGAAATCAAGAGTCAGACGCATAACTGAGCTACACAGATGCCCCAAATTCACCTTTATTTTTATGTTTATTTATTTTGAGAGAGAGAGGGGGGAGCAGACAGAGAGAGAGAGAGAGAGAGAGGATGAGAGAACAGGTGACAGAAGGGGCAGAGAGAGAGGGAGAGAGAGAATCCCAAGCAGGCACCATACTGTCATCACAGAACCTGACTTGGGGCTCGATCTCACAAACCATGAGATCATGACCTGAGCTGAAATCAAGAGTCAGATGCTTAACCAACTGAGTCACCAGGAGCCCCCTAAATCATCTTGATAACAGTAAAAGTACCAATTACGAGGACCTTGCTATGTGCCAGGTGCACCAAGATGTAAATGCAAAGGCATTTCCTAAAGCACCATTCATAAGACCAGAAAACTGCAGTTAACCTGTATCCATTAGCTTTTGCTGCCTAACACCTACTCCAAAACGTGGTGGCATAAAACAATAACCATTCTATTTAGCTCATGATTCTGAGTTGGCCAGATCGCTTTTCCGGTCTCAGCTGACTTGGCTGATCTCTGTTTGGCTCTCTCATGTGTGCCAATGTTTCAGCCTGCAGCTGATGGTCTAGAATGGTCCCCTCACATGTCTGGTTGTCAGCAGGCTGAACGGTCAGCTGGGACTGCTGGTCTCTGCTCCGCGTCTCTTTTTCCCCTGGCAGGTTAGCCTGAACTCATTCACATGGTGTTCCCAGGGTTCTAAGTGCAGCAAGAGAGAGAAGGCCCCAGGGTACAGTATTTTTAAGTGTCCACTTGAATCAACATTTGCTATAATTGCATTGACCAAAGTAAGCCACATGGCCTACCCCAGAGTCCATACAGTAGGGAACTACCCAAGGGAAGGGAGACTTTGCAGCCTCTTCAGCAGAAAGTCTACCACATGACCTAACTAGCCATCCATACCAAGAATGGTTGGCTCAATTAGGGTTCATATTTGTTGTTTACATAAAGTCTTTGAATATATTGTTCGTTTTGTTCGCAATGCAGTTGAAGACCCCTTCCCTGGTTTTTTGATCAGGTCAAATCCTATCTCTAAAGCTCTCACAATGCTATGAACCTTTCCCTGTAACCCTTCCCACATTTGCAATATTACATTAATTTGCATGGCTCGCCAACGGGTATTGGTCACCCCACCAGACTGCAAGTTCGAGAACACAGGGACTGTGTCTTATTTTTACTTTATGCTCTATCCTCAGCCTGCCAGAGTGTATGGTATAGAATATAAAAGTATTCGTTAGGTAGTTGTTTTCGATTATCTTTAATTTCCCTCAATGTCATGTCGTTGTCGACAAAGAAGGCTTACATATCTCTCAGTAAATTTATTCTGAAGTACTTGATGTTTTCAGTAGATTTTTAAAAATTTATCTTTTTCTTTGTTGATGGTAAATAGTAATACAATTGAGTTGTGTATCAACCTTGTAAACAAAGACCTTGCAAATTCACTAATTAATTCTAATACTTTGTAGATTCTTTGGGATTTTCTTTATGTGAAATTATGTCATCTATGAATAATGGCTCATTTATTTTTTATTTTTTTATTTCTTATCCCTTTTATTTTCTTGACTTATTATGGTGCCCAAGACCCTCATTACAATGATCAGTAGAAGTAATATAGGGCATCCTATTTTGTTTATGATCTCAGAGGAAAGTATTTAGTAATTCACCATAAGAATGAGGTCTCTTAAGTATCTCTTTTTATTTATTTTTAAATTCTTATTTACTTATTTACGTTGAGAGAGACAGAGCATGAGCAGGGGGAGAGGAGCAGAGAGACAGAAGAGAGAATGCCAAGCAGGCTCCGTGCTGTCAGCTCAAAGCTCTACCCAGGGCTCAAACTCACAAGCCATGAGATCTTGACCTGAGCGAGAATCAAGAATCAGACACTTAACCGACTGAGCCATCCAGGTGCCCAGTATTTCTTTTTACATTTAATGATTAAAGGGACACCTGGGTGGCTCAGTCGGTTAAGCGTCTGATTTTGGCTTAGGTCATGATCTCGCAGTTCATGTGTTCAAGCCCAGAGTTGAGCTCTGTGCTGACAGCTCAGAGTGTGGAACCTGCTTCGGATTCTGTGTCTCCCTCTCTTTCTGCCCCTCCCCTGCTCTCACTCTGTGTCTCTCTCTGTTAAAGATAAATAAAGATTTTAAAAAAATGTTTTAAATTTAACCATTATGGAAGCTTTCAAATCTACGTCAAAGAATAGTATTATAAGCTTCATGTGCCATCACCCGGCTGTACAATTGTCAACATCTTGCCATTCTTATTTATCTATAATCCCACATTTTTATTTCTTTGCTCATAAAATAAGTGTATTTTGAATAAGTAAAGTAATGAATGCAATGGAATTCTGTGCAACAATTAAATATATAGTAGATCAATCTGTATGGATATAGAAAAATGTCTACCATATGGTAAGTAAAAAGAAATACATATACATACACACATATCCTATGTTTGCATTAAAGCTACATATGTATATCTCCCTATGTGTATGTGCATGGGAAAAAGAAGGGTATTGATCAAACTAGTAACCACTGGAAAGGGAGAAAGGGAATAGAGGAGAGATGGTGTTTTTTATTCTTTATACACTCCTATGTTATTAGAATTTCTCTCAATGAGCATGCACTGCTTTTGTAATTGAAGAAAACCAATAAAGGAAAAAACATATTCTTAAACAGCTAGTTTGTGAACATTGAGTAAAGAAAGCAATGATCCAGGAGCTAACAAGCTATGCAGAACTGATTTCATTTCTTCCTTCGTCTTTTTAAAAATTATGATTATTAGACTCATAGTTTAAGGGAATGCAATAGCCTAATGTATCTTAACATCCCTTAACCTGGCTTCTTGTGATGCCCTTTTGGACAAGTTCAAGACCTGAAGGCTGAGGACTGTTTGGTCATCCATCAGTGTTTGCTGAGAACCTGTTAATATAGCAGGCACTCTTCTAGGATCTGGACTATAGCACTAAACAAGTGAGACAAGATCTCTGTCCCCAACAATCTTCCATTCTAATCAGAGGGACAGTTACTATATAAATGAACAATTACGCATCAATACAGTATCTCCTCTGAAGAGATTAAAGTAGAGAATGACATGGAGAGCAACGCATTGGCTACTGGGTGGTCAACAAAAGTCTGAAAAGAAAAGAATGACTCTTAGGCTGAGATCTGAAAGCTAAGAAGAATCATCCAGGTGGAAACCAGGGGGAAAAAAATCTACGTTGCGGGCCTGGGTGGTGCAAAGGCCATTAAGTAGGTAATGAGCAGAGTGGGCTTGAGGAACAGCATGTAAATCAAGGAAAGTGTGGGGTAAGGAACAAAGTGGGGACTGGAAAAAAGAGAGGAAGGCAGGGAAGGAGGCAGGTTTTAGGTTAGGTTAGGCTGTGAAGTCAAGGTAAGGATTTGCATTTTAATCTAATTGCAAATGGAAAGCCATTGAAGGATTTTAGGCAAAGAAGTGACATAATCATCTGATTTTTGTTTCTTTGTCATGTTTTGTTTTAATCGCACTGGTAGCTCTGTTGAGAATGGATTGGAGTGGGCCAAACAGAAGAGATACCAGGAGGTTACTACTCCAAGCAAAAAAAAAAAAAGATGCTAGAGCAGTTGAATTTGTGATACACGATGGGAGCCAAACCTCCCAGGATTTACTAACGGATTAGATTAGGCAAAGAGAGGAATCAAGGGTGACTTCTAGTTTTCCTGCCTGAGAAAATGACAGGAATACCAGATGGAGAAGACTGGGAGGTTCATGAACATGTTAAGTGTGAAATGCCTCTCGAATGTCCAAGTGGAGATATAAAACAGCTTGATAAACAAATCTGGAATCTCCAGGGGAGGCCAAGATTTGATGTAGATTTGGGACTCTTTGGCAAATAGATGGTATTTAAAGTTGGTGATTTCATCGTCCATTGGCAAATCTGTCTCTGAAGGGTATGGATTAACCCAGGATTCTGCCACTGTTCTACCCACATTCTATCCACATGTGCATTTAATAACCGGGAGAGAGAAGAGAACTCGTTCTGATCACATTTGTGGTCAGTAGTCTGCTTGGGGAAAAGCACAGTATTCTGGATGAAAGAATGAAGATGTAAAAATGGTAATGGGCAGGCCTGACTCAAGATGACAGGGATATGCATTCACTTTATTTCCAGCCCTCCACCTCAAGAGTGGAGGACTGTTAACTGACTAGGTAAGTCCTTCCTATGAAAAATGACACTGGTTGACCATAAGTTTAATGTGTACCAATAATGTGTTAGAGAAATTTACATCCATGACTAGGACCAGACCAAAAGATATGGGCCACTAGGTAAGCTAATGGGGAAAATCTCTTTGACACCATGGCATGTAGGTAGAGACCTAAGGAGGCAAAAGAGGGAGCCATGCAGGGGTCTGAGAGAAGGGATTTTCAAGTGTCAGGAACAGTAGGTGCAAAAAGTAGAACCTTGTCATTCTTGATTAGTTCTACATGCCCAGCGCCCAGACATTGCCAAGTGTTTCATAAGTTTTTAAGTATTTATTTATTTATTTATTTAAAGAAAGAGTGAGAGAGAGCATGAGCAGGGGAGGGGCAGAGAGAACCCCAAGCAGGTTCCATGCTGTCAGTGCAGAGCTTGACGTGGATCTCAATCTCACAAGCCATGAGATCATGACCTGAGCCAAAATCAAGAGTCAGATGCTGAACTGACTGAGCTGACGCGCCCCATTAATAAATGTTACTTGAATGAAAAAGCGCACTTTTACTAACATTCACATGGATCATGATAAATAGGGATGGCAACTCCCCTCCCCCCTCCCCCCCCCAGTTTTTTCTTGATCCCTTCCCATGCTGAGGTTCTCTGAGCCCTCCACATCATCATTATCATCCAAAGTACATTCTTGAGTTTGAGTTCTTAACTGCAAATGGGGCAGTGCTGAAAAAGGTACAAAAAAGACCATGTAGACCTTTCTAATTGTATAATCTAAAATCTACCATTGTAGTTTGGCAGAAGAACACACGTAAAATTGTGTAGCGCGGTGCTTGGAGTGTAACAGCTGCTCATAAAGCACGTGCTGGAAGCGGAGTCTCTTGTAGAGAAGGAAAAAAAAGGATGGTGGGTAGTTAGACGCTATCCAGGTAAGGGGTAAATGTATTGAAATGTATTGAATGGTAAATTCTATTTTGTTCTCTACTTATTCATAGAGTGATTATTACGTATTTGGCATTTGGCTAAAGGAAGTGAAAACAACTAAGACATACTGAGTGCTTGGCATGTGCCAGGAATTATATCAGATGTCTTATGTCTCATTTCGTCTTAAAACAGTCATGGGAGATGGTAATCGTCCTAATTTTCAATTGTGAACATATTATGGTTCAGATCGTTTGCTTATGGACACAATTTTCTTCCCTCTTTGGCAGTATTAGCAATTGGCTAATTCTGTATACTTTTAATTTCTGAATTAGGTAAGGCTCATTTGAAAAAAAAAATTCTTTTGCATTTTAACCTTTGTTGTTGAAAAGTTTGCTGAAGAGTATATGTTATTTCATTCATTTTAACAAGTCCAAGGAAACACCCTAACTTATGTTCCCTGTAGAGAACCTGGGGTTGTATAGGGTTGTCTATATTCTATACATCATTTTTTTAAACAGTTGAGTAATATATATATATATTCAAGTGGATAGAAAACTTTTAAATCCACCATTTTAACCTGATAATGTAAGTATATTTATTAGAAACAAATACTAGACAACAGATTAAACAATAAAATACTAGATAATACCAGTAAAATTGTAAGATAAAGATGTTGGCAATCACTACTATTATTTAATATTTTGAGGTCTTAACCAGTAAAATAAGATGTGAACTAAAAAATGAGACATAAAATTGGAAAGAATATAGTTATCATTTTTATATGATTTGATTGTCTACATATAAAGTGTCAGAAATAAATCAAATGAAAAACTACCAAGACCATAATTGAGTTCAATAACAATATCAGACTAGTACAAAATTGTGCTTTTTAAATTCCAGAAGTAATCATTTAAAACAACAATAATCCCCATTAACAAGAATATAAACACCAAAAGTAAATATAATAATGATTTTGGTTGAAATGTGACCTTCATGAAAATTTTGACAACCACAGAAAATAATTTTATCTGAATTGTTTTACTGTCAGTCAGCTTTTTAGAAAATAAAAAAATCATCCCTGCAACACTTTTTGAAATCATCTTGAGTTTTCAGCAATTTAAACTCCATCTAATGTGGTTCTGTGAAAAGAATGTTACTATAGTTTTAAGTGTATACGTGTGTGGGTGCCAATAATTTTGTATTGTTTGTAGATGGAAAAGCAAAACAATTCAAGCTGAGAAAATTATTCTTGAACAGCAATTTTTTACACATTTCAGTAAAGAATTTTTTAAATCACTGTCCAAAAAATGCAAGCTCTGTCTAGGAAAACTGTACAATTTCATAGCATAGCAACTTTATAGTTTAGAAATAACATGAATGAACGGAATATCATAACTAACTCCATAATGAGAAGAATTGATGTAGTTCAATTTCCTCCACATCAATCCATACAGTGACTACAATTTCAATGAAAATGCCAATAAGATCTTTTTGTGGGTATCTTCTCTTTTTTTTTTCAATATATGCAATTTATTGTTTTTGTGGGTATCTTCTGCGGGAGGGGAAATTCAGGTTGATGTTACACATTATTGGGAAGAGTAAACATACAAAAGCAGCCCTTTAAATGTTTGAAAAGGAAGCCTAATTAAGAGGAGGACAAAATCTAGCAGATACCAGAATTACTTAAAATATAGCAGAGGGGTGCCTCGGTGGCTCATTCAGTTAAGCATCCCACTCTTGATTTCAGCTCAAGCCGTGATCTCACGGTTCAAGGAACTGAACCCCGCATTGGGCTGTGTGCTGACAGCACTGAGCCTGCTTAGGGTTCTCTCTTTCCTTCTCTCTCGGTCCCTCCCCTGTTCATGTTCTCTCTTTCTCAAAATAAATAAGCATTTAAAAAAAAGCAGAATAAATAATAGACAAGTATTGACTAAAGTCCCACTCTGTGATCACCACTGAGCCAATATGATAGGATTGGGATGTCCCATCATTAATCTCTCTTCAAAGGCAGTGTAACCATTTTCTACTTCCTTGGTTCTCTTAGCATCCTTGTTCAGTTTAAAATTTCTTATCTGGAAATCAGTTATTTACCGCTTCTCCTTCTAACTTGCCTCCATAAGGGCAGAAATTTTGTCTTATTCATGTTTTATCCCTGGACACAGCACAACTTTTTTTTATTCAACTTAAATGAAATGTTACTGCACCTTGGGCTAAGGAGCAGTTTAAATGGCCATTAGATTGCCTTCTCTTATCTTTGATGAATCCAGAAAGGCTTCTTGGAAGAGGTTAGATTCTAAAAGCTCTTTGAACAGTACTTTAGACTCATAGGGAAGGGAGGTGGCCTACTTATACTATGCTCTTCTAGAGAAGCTCAATGGGGGTTGGGTCCTGGTGGTCTTCCTGGAGAAGTGGCCACAGCATGGTAAACACTGAGAAATGGGCAACCTGTTGATGCCGTTCTGGCCCCTGCAGAATCATGTGTCCAGGAATGACAACAAACATTATATACTGAGGGAGAATGGAGAAGCACCACTGCTTTCTTTGGGAGAATTTGTGGCCCTGGCACACTCCTTCTGATAATTTAGTAGTGGATTGGGCTCCTTCTGCTCGCCATTTCTCATGGGCTCCTGACGTGGTGTAAGGCACAGTGGCCAGAATATGTGGCTCATTAGCCATCTCATCCAACCTGCCTTCACTGTCACAGAGAGAAGATGAGGTGATTTGTTGTGGCATTTTTTTCCTTATTGTGCAGTACAGTCGTGGGGATCGGGAAGGGGACATGGGGTGGCGGGGGGAGGAGAGTGGCAACCCTCACATTCTAGTTTATTTTCATAACTACAAAGACAGGTTGAAAGTTGAAGAGTTGATTATTGACATGTATGAAGAACATGAGAAGAGAAACTGGGGATGAGGCACCATCGGGAAGATGATTCCAGCTCAGTCAGTGATGCCGAACTTGGCTAGTCCCCAGTCTTGTCTGGCAGGTAGTGGCGAATGATGGCGGGGACATTTGGGGCCTGGAGCTCTTTCACGAAGATGGGCGAGGGATCCATTTTCCTCTCTAGCTCCACCTCTGTGGGGGCACACATCATGATCTGGAGGACCTGGATGGATCCTCAATGCCAGTGAGTGGTATTAACTTGTCTTTATGCTCTCAGCTTATCTGATATACTACACTCACAATAATAACCAAATGTAAGTGGACGTTGCAGGCAGGCAAATTTTGCCCAGAATGTTCCAGCATTAGAATTCCTAATGCTAATGGAGACATCTAAGTCAGCCAGTCCAACACCACCAAGAGATACTACAGAGGGAAAGGACTAGGTCACTTCACTCTCAAGGGCCCTGCCAGTCTGAGATCTTGGAGGCAATGAGAAAGCAGGACACTTGGGTCAGGAACTTGCTGTGTGATCCTTATTGGTCACGTCCCCTCTCTGAGCATCGGTGTCATTGAGCATGGAATGAAAGGAGTGATCCAGGTAAATGCAGTATCAGAGTTTTCTCCAGAAACTTAGTTTTCTGTGGAGGTTTTGGGTTTTCCCACATCATGGGACAGAAGGAGACAGAGTTCCAGGGCTCCCCACCCCCACCAGTGTCTACCAAGGTAATTCTGCTTCAATCTGCTTTATATTCATGAGGTCACTATCAAGATTTTGTCTGGGGGAAAAAAAAGTTCCATGTTTTTGTTTTTGTTTTAGTTTTAATCGAGGGGCGCCTGGGTGCTCAGTCAGTTAAACATTCGACTCTTGATTTTGGCTCAGGTCATGATCTCATAGTTCATGGGTTTGAGCCCTGCATTGGGCTCTGTGCTGACAGCGTGGAGCCTGTTTAAGAGTCTCTCTCATTCTCTCTCTCTCTCTCCCTCTCTGCCCCTCCCCAGCTCACTCTCTTACTCCTTAAATAAATAAATAAGTAAAATATCGAAGCAAAGCCAAATTCCCTGACCTAAGTAATAATAGTTAACATATACTGAGGGGTGGCTACTCTTCCAGGTATTATATCATCTAACTCTTACAATAACCCTATAAAGTCCCTACTATTATTTTTTTAATTCAAGTATAATTAACATTCAGTATTATATTAGTTACAGGTGTACAAGATTCAGCAGTTCTATGCATTACTCAGCACTCATCATGATAAGTGCCCTCTTAATCCCCTTCACCTATTTCACCCATCTGCCCCCCCCCCCCCCCCCCCCCCCCCCCCCCCGCCAGTCACCTGTACCTACCATTATCATTCCCACTTCACAGATGAGAAACTGAGTCTGAGCGGACTGGACTTTAGTCTCTCACTCAGAGTCATACTTTTTACGTGTGGAGCGCCTATCTGATTCCAGAACCTGGCTTTGACGCTGCATTTGCCCACAACGGGCAAAGGCAGGTGCCCAGAGGATTTCCAAGTCTCCTCAGATTTGGAAGGTTGTATCTATGTTTGCCATTCTAACTATGTTAAATTTGTGCTGCTCAACATTCATTAATTGGGTCATTTAATAAATAATTTTTGAGCACGTACTACGGACCGGGGTCTGGAAGCACAGGAGCAGAGTGCTTCTCCTTGCCTTCGCGGGGCACCCACCTGCTAAGTCAGCTGCGTGCACTGCCCAGGAAGCTTTGGCAGCTGCGAACAGAGCCACTGAGTGTCCCGTGGGCTCTCCCTTTAATGGGCCTGCTCCTCATCCTTCAGTGACCACACTGCACACTTGTGGAAAGCACAATTAATTTTTACTCACTTCCTGACTGCAGTAAGTGTCATCTGTTACTGAGACCACCGTACTGCTTTGATGGGCTGCAGAGGGTCTGGGGCAGCTCTGAGGAGGTCACAGGTCGCGTTAGGTCAGAGTTTCTGCTTGAGGGCAAAGATAAAAGGATTTGAAACTCATAGGAACAAGCGAAATGGTCAAGGACCAGGGGGGTCAGGGAAGAGGGATTGAAATTTAAAATCTTTTGAAAATGTCAACAGATCCATTAAAGTCTCCTCAGCTCAGGGTTCTTTGAGACTCACCTAGAGGGAGATAATCAATTCCAGAAACATCAGGGATCACCAGGTACTCAATATAGATAAATATAGGTTAATGAGGCACATTTAGTTAGATGATTTCATAAGCACTGCTATGCAGATCTATTGATGGGAAGAAAGAAAAGCACAGTTAAGCTCTCCTTGGAAAGAATTCTCCCCCAGTGTGTATGCCCAAGCTTTACTCAGTAGTTTGGAAAAAGGAAATCTGATGAAATGTAAAATTACTCCATTTAATCTGAGTTTCTCATGCAATGTGTGTTAATATTTGTCTTTTATTTTTCTTCTTTAAGTGGCTCAGTCGTTACCTTTTCAATCACATAACCACTGAATATGCAAGATATAAACCACAGGCAATTAAATGATAGCTAAGGTAGGAGGGCTGACTTGATTAAGCTGGGGTGTTATTAAGATTATAAACAGGGCCCAGCCCAGCCACTGAATAAAGTATGTCTTGGCTGAGGGTCCCTTTTCCAAGAGACAGTTAGCTAGTGCCTTGGGTGCTGGCAGACATGAGCGTTTCTGGAGTTTGAGAGGCATTCCCCCGAAATTTCTCCCTGCCATTTGCTACTTTGGCTCTCAGCATGATGTTTCCTGGAGACACCAATTAAAATATACATTTGTTACGGGGGGACGGAGGAAGAATCACAGGAACGAGTGCATGGAGTTTGCTCTCTTTCTTCCTGCCTCGTTGATGGCTCCTTTTCCATTTCCTTCAAAAACTCTTCTGTCTAAATCTTGAACGTAGGGGCTCCCCGGTTTGCATTAACTCCCCCTTTCTTGTTCAGCAGCGAGAAGTGGGCACTCGAGCTCCACTCAGAAAATAAAAGCAATGTCACATAGTCCAACAGAGGATGCTCATAAGGGCAACTGGTTACAAGAGGGTTGGGAGCCAAAGGGAGGAAGTTGAGGCAGCGCAGAGAGCAGCAACAGTAGAAAACTTGCACCACTCCTAGGGTGGGAGTAATCATGGGAGCATGTGGCGGTTCCTAAGCCCCCAAAGCCAAGACTACTCATGGAAGTGGGGGCCACAGCTGGACACGCAACCAGTGCTGGAGAAGTCATTAAAACAAGCAGAAGCGGCAAATACCCTGGCTTTCCTTTCTCTGCCCTCCTGTCTCCTTCAGGGTCTTCCACTAGGTGAAGCCGGGCGAGAGCCAGTGGCCAATGACACCTGGGAAATACGGTATAACTAGCAAGGAGGCGCGGAGACTGGACCTGAGACTGAACGGGAAGTCCCCACCAGTAGTGTCCCCACCTGGGGAGGCGGGGACTCTTATTCACTTCTGTAGGCAGGTGACTCCCTTTTTCCAGCCTGGACCTCTCTTACCGAGCTTTAGACCCACTTGTCCACCATTTACTGGATGCGTCCATCTGGATCTGCCCAAATATTTCAAGGTCCCATTAGAGAGACTAACTCATTATCTCCCACTTGTCATTTCTTATTTTATGTATTTACATCTTTGCATCCTCCTCATTCCCCCATCTGCTGGACCGTTTTGTTCCAATTATTATTTCTATTCTTCTGTTTCTTTTCATTTAGATGTGTCCCTACTTTTTTGAGCTGGGACTTTGTTTTCATGGCATCACTGTGTGTTTACAAATATCCAAGGCTCTGAATTTTCCTCTGATCACCACTGTCGCTGTGCACCTAGAGATTCTGACATGGGGTGTTTTCTGTAATTTTCTTTTAGGAGGAAATTTTCGTTTACCTTTCACCTTTTACCTGGGAATGTTAAGAGGGGTGTTTTTAAATTTCCGAGAGAAGGACTTATTTTTGCTTTATTGTGAATTTCTTGTTTATTGCAAAAAGATCTGAGAATCTTATTTGTATCTTTTTATTTTATAGACTCTATTGTGGTTTCTTCTGTGAAATAGTGTATCTTCAGTTGTCATGAATGATTCATTGTGTGCTTGAAAGGAAAGAAAAAGTCTCTCTTATTGGGGTGTACATCTCAATGTTTACCTTCAAGATCTGATCTTCCTTATGCTCATGCTGTTCAAATCTCTTCGATTGTAACTTATTCTATGTCTGCTTGACCACTGGGATTGATCTGTTAAAGTCTTTTATTATTGGTTTCTACCTATTTCTGCTTGCATCTCTAGCAAGGAAAATGTGAAAGTAAGCTCTTCCTTAGAGTTGGGCATTTAGGTTACGTAAATTATGGTATCCACTCAATGGGACATGGTATAGCCATTAAACATGATAATGAAGAAAAATATTTATTTTACAAGATCTATCATTGAGAAGAACAAACATTGCATTATATGGTCAACATTTTGTTAGAAAGCATTCCTCCAGACAACCTAAAATAAATCTACATTGCTTACATTTTCTATAAGAAACATGTATTACCTATTTAATTAAAGAAAGGAAGATAAAAACTTGAAACAAAGGCAATCATAGCTGAGTGGAGCTCCACGGTATTTATTAATTGTCTAGAGAAAATGAGCCAGGTGTGCTGCAGGGGTGAATGAAACACAAATCCTGCCCTTAAGGAAGTCACATTCTAATGCTGAAGGCAAACATGTTTTTTGTTTTGTTTCGTTTTAACAATTGTAGCAGACAACAATAGAATAAACGAAGAAAGTATTATCTGGAAGAAAGAGTGATTAATTTACTTTTATTATTATTATTATTTTTATTTTTATTATTTTTAGAGAGAGAGATCATATGCGAGCAGGGGAGAGGGACAGAGGGAGAGAGAGAATACCAAGCAGGCCTCGCACGGGGCTCCATCCCATGGCCCTGGGATCATGACCTGAGCCCAAATCGAGAATCCGATGCTCAATGGACTGAGCCACCAGGTACCCTGAGAGTAATTAATTCTTAGTAGGCTAGTGAGTGAGAGGCCCTTCAGAGAGAAGATACCCGATTAATCAAACTGAAAGAGGGTAAATATGCATATTTCTAGCTTAGGACCATACATGCATATTTGAATACAAAGCAAGCCAACAATGGGATAATTCTTCAGTTTCCTGGTGAGGAGATTAAAAAAGTTTTTGGTTCTTGTTTTTTTAATATTTTTATTTTTTAAAATGTTTTTATTTATTTATTTTGACATGGAGAAAGAGAAAATGAGAAGAAGAGAGAAAGGGAGAGAGAGAATTCCAAGCAGGCCCTGCCAGCGCTGAGCCTGATGCAGGGCTCGATCTCACAAACTGAGATTTACAAATTTTTAGAATTATTTAGAAATAGCCAAATGCAAAAAAAAAAAAAAAAAAAAAAAAAATAGCCAAATGCTTTGTTATATTCATTTTATTAGTCTAGTTAGACATGCATATTTAAAATCATGAATTCATAAAATAATACTACTTAGAAATATTGTGTTTTGTACTCATCTTTCAAGACATGTGTATTCTAACTCTTCACTCAGTCTTCACGTCCATGTTTTATCAACTGTATAACCATAGTCTGAGGTGTCTCAAATAATTTTTAGACCATCATCCTCGCTTCTATGTTGTTTCAGATAGAGCACCATTAGTGACCAAACTGTGTTTGCTGCCCAAATTCATATATTGAAATCCTAACCCCCTAGCTACCTCAGAATGGGACCTTATTTGGAGATGGGGTCTTTATAGAGGTCATCAAATTAAAATTAGGTCATTAGGGTGGGCCCTAATCCAATATGACTGATGTTCTTATAAAAAGCAGAAATTTGGAGACAGATGGGCATACCAGAAGAAAGCATGTGAACTTTCTAAGATGACTACCTTCAGGCCAAGGAGAGAGACCTGGAATAGATCAGATCCTTCCCTCATGGCCCTCAGAAGGAACCAACACTGCCTTCATTTTGACTTCAGACTGCTACCCTCCAGAACTGTGAGACAATAAATTTCTGTTGTTTCACCCACTCAGCTTGTGGCCTTTTGTTATGGCGGTCCTGGCCAACTAATACAAGTGGTTTTCTTTCCTTCCTGAAAAAACTAGTGTTTGTACATCGAGGACAGATTGACGCTTACTCCTCAGTTTGTGGCATACTATCACCTGTACTGTTGGAAAAATAGTTTTATCTTTACTGTACTTTTTATTATTTTCTGCATCCTCTTGCATTTCCTGTCTCATGCCCCTTTTCTCTATAGATGTCTGTGCTGATGTCTTAAATACACATACTTCCAATTCACCTCTCATTCGTTTACGCATAGGCAGAGTGCATCCTTGAAATACAGTGGTGTTGTCTTCTGTGTGTTTGTCTTAAATTTGCCTCATCATGTTACCTGATGAACCTTATTCTACTTCTAACCTGGTTTACTCAACACAAGGATTCTGAAGTCTGTCCGTGTCACTGTGTCACTGGAGTGTTTGTTCTTTCAGAGACCACTGTGTTGTAGTCCATCATCCACTCCCATACTTTATCCATCTCCCTACCAAACTACGGATATTCACAGGCCATCCAGCTCCTTACTGCCACGAACGATGTGATGAAGCACTTTTGAACCCATACACGACCCTGTTGCTAAATATGCTCGGCGTGGGAGGATTCCCAAGTAACGTTTTAGTAAAATAATTCTTTTCATTCAGAGGAGATATTATTTCCACCCAGATGTCTTCATATTTGTCATGTCACTGGATACACTGATCGTTCTGGTAAGGTGGGTAAGGATGAAATTTTTGAGTTTATTCCACAGATGGATAAGCAGGGTCAGAGATCTGGAGATGTTCGAGGCTTAGTAAGTGATCAGTGGTAGGTGAAAATGGAATCCAGACCTTTTCTAGATGGGAATGATGGTAAAGTTGGTCTACAGGGAGTGTGGGAGGGTGGATATGAAAACTGAGTGTGTGTGTTTGCGTGTGTGTGCGTGTGCGTGCACACATATTCCCGTGAGTTGGCTACATTTTTTTATAAGAATGAGGGAAATAGTCTTTAAAAATAAGTACGTAAAGAAGAATACTTATTGAAAGTTGTTTTGTGTACGTCTCTTAAAACAGTTCCCGTTTTGATCCCCTCACGATCTTGTCATGGGAATTCGGCCCTGATATTACTGCAGTACTGGGTCTAGAGTGATAGCCCATACAGGTCAATAGGATATGCTGACCTTCAAGACTGACTTTCTTGTTTTTTGAAGGTGGAGGTAGTGCCTGGCTGCAGATCATGTTATACTGTCGAGGTTGGCTGATACCTGTTGTGGAGAGCATTACTTTTTATCTGTTTGGTTTTTTCAACAGATGCATATTGTGTGTTTTCTATAGGCCTGGCTGTGTGTGAATTCTAGAGATGCTCTAGTGAAGACGAAAGAGTTCCTCCCCAAAATAAAAAGAGAAGCCCATCAGATAGACTGTTGGCTGCCTGGCTTTGGAGAGTAAAGGATGTGATGGGGACACAGACATGGGGACAAGGTTTGGAGAGATCCTTGTCTTCCAGATTCTTTCCCCCAACCCAATGTAGCCATACTTTCTTTTTCCTTCTAATTTCTTGAAATTTGAGGTAGCATATGAAAATTACGCCCTCTCCGTCCCCAAGAAATAGTGGAATCTATGTTTGTGTTTTGAATATTTTGATCTTTAGGCTTAATGGACTAACAAAGTCTCTCATGAAAGGGACAAAAAGAAGGGGTGTTTTAGCAAAAAGGTGGAAAGCTATGGGGACGTGGGAGGATAGTAGTGGCCATTCCCCTGGCTTTGGACAGGAAGAGAGACCTATGGATATACTGAGAAGCTTGACCCAAGGGAAGCCTGGGCCAACTCTCTAAAGAGATGGCCAGGCTTCATAGGGTAGACTCCCATAGTCTGAGGAAGGAGGGAAGGGCTCTCAGGCACTGTGCCTCTGTCACAGACTTCTCATGGCATGGAAATGAGTAGCAACAAGACTCCAAGAGACCAATGGAAAAGCCAAGAGATTGCCAGTAGAAAACATGGTGGGCTGGGGTCTAGAAGTCTTCCCCGTCTTTTGTTCTACAACTCCAACAAAGACAGAGAAAGGATTGCCCATGAACCTCTTGCATTGGAGGCTTAAAGGAAAAATTAAGTTGAATAAGGAAAAATAAAGATTTGTGATAGTTATTGCCTGAGTCTTATGACAGCTTCAAGCCTGTGATCAGTGTGTTTGATTGGAGCGCTATTGAGGAAGAGCCACAGCCTCTGGCCACATGCTTTACCACTATGATGGTTCTCTAGCCCAACCTTTTTGACTGATGCCTATTTTTTTTTTTAATTCACAGAGTAATTCCTGGTCCCACTGTCACCTTGCCTCATAGTTTATCCAGGAATTTCAGGTGCTCCCATTGGTGGTTTCCAAGGAGAAAGGCAAATTTTAGAGTCTTAGGCTCTTCACCCAGGGAGCCTGCGCAGCACAGTCTGATTCTCTGGCAGGAGTTACAACGTTACCATCCCATTAATGGGTAATATGCGCAGGGGATAGGTTAGATTGCTTCCATTATTCAAGGAGCTCCATGTGCCTGGTAGCAACAATTACCAAGACGCATAAATACAACAAAGTTAATTAAAATGTTAGCTGATATAAATAACCTAAGGTTATTGAACATTGTTCCATTTTAAATTAATAAGTACGCAAAGGTAATGTTTATAATTAAAGCTATAATTTATCTTCATGCTCTGTTTATTTAATAGCAGTGGTAATATAACGCTACATGCAGAAATGTAGTAATAGATTTGTTTAGCACTGACATTATAAACAAATGTCTCAGTCTATTTATTCTAAGTTATGATACAGATTCTTTTCACATGCATCTGATGGCCTTTAAACCATTTAAAATGAACTGCATTAACGTAATCTAATCTTGATACTGAACATAACATTTCAGTTTGAATTATCCTGAATCCATGATCCATTTTATTACTCACAAAGCACTTTATACATTTATGATAATGGCAAACCTTGCTCTGTTATTTAAATCCCATTTCAAAAGGGATGTTATTTAAAAAAAAAATAAATAAATAAGCCCCACACATTTGGGGTAGTAAAGTACAAATAAGGAAAAGTCAATGCCCAGCAAGCCCTTTAACAAAGCAAACAATTCAGATTTTTATGACATTAGCAAGTAATAAAGGGAAGAACTGACATTTACAGTTGATGAAATTTTATGTTATAACAGATGAGGAAAATGGAATGAAAATCACATGGAAAAATTTGTCCATGAGGTTCAGCCATTCTGAGGAAATCTCTACCTGTGGACTGTCTTTGGGGACAACTTTTCTGATTCCAACCTTTATTCAACCCTTGAAGAGGTCCCAGGGTCACCCCCCGCCCCCCCCCCCAAGAGTGTGAGGTTTGCCCAGGCAGCTGAGCAGGGACTGGCCCTTCTGGTCTCCATTCAGTTGCCCCTGCCTTCAGCCGGTTCTTAGCTCTCCCCACACCTCCCTGCCCTCCCTTCCATTCAGGGGACACTTGTTCTCCACCCTCTAATTTAAATTATAATAAGGCAACCCAGCCTGCTCCCTCCTCTGCTAGCCTGAGGTGTCCAGGAAAGAGGAAGAGAGTTTGGCACTTTCTTTCTTGTATGCTTTTAGCTTCTTCTCCCTAACACAGCTCCTGGTTTTTCTCTCTCTCCTTAATCCCTTTTAAAATAAATGTTTCTTCTGCGTTTATTTGCAGTCAGTGAACGAAGTTTCACTTTGTTTTAGTAGGAATATTTCACTGGATGTCTTAGAAACGGTTGCCCCTTAAGTCAAATAAATAACAAAAATAATTTTTTTTTTTTCTTTAAAAGGCATTTCTTTCCTTCTTTCTTTTAAAGGAAGTTAAAAATGTAGCAAGCCTATTTTTGGAGAAAGAATGGGCTAGAGAGGTTTTTTTTTTTTTTTTTTTTTTTTTTTTTTTTTTTTTTATTCTAAACAGATTACACACTTTGAAAAATCCTAAAAGGATTTTGATACTGGAACCTCGGAAAGTCAGGAAGGATTTAAATTTAGGATTATAAGCTATCCCACCACAAAATCCTTCTGTGATCAAATATCACATTTTAGGAGACGAGTGTCTTTGTAGCTGCCACTCAGGCTGGTTCTTCTCGTTATGTGCGGTATTAATAAAACAGGAGGACTGCCGGGCTCAGGGCAAACTTTGCAGAACTGAGGCTTGCCTGCTGGCCTGCTGTCAAAGGCTCGGGCTTCAGAAAGAAGTCAGAGGGCTCCAGTCCCCCTCGCAGGCTCAGAGGGACTGGGGGAAGCTGACACAGTTGCCTGCGTTGGTAGATCTCAGCTGTGAACAAGTTCTGAGCCACAAGGCATGGGCTTGGATCAGAGGAGGCCCCGGTTGTGAAAAGCGGAGGTGGTGAAAACCCCAACCTCCCCCCTCCTCCTGCAGCCTTCTTACACATCCTGCAAATTCAGGTCTTCCTGAAGATACCTTCTTTTTGGCCCTTTCCCCCAGGGGGTCCCTGGAGGTTATATACATAGAGTGAAGGAGGGGGAGGCACCTGGGTAGCTCTGTCGGTTAAACGTCTGACTCTTGATTTCGACCCAAGTCGTGATCTCAGGGTTCCTGAGTTCGAGCCGCAAGTCGGGTTCTACACCGACTGCTTGGAGCCTGCTTGGGATTCTCTGTCTCCCTTTCTTTCTCTGCTCCTCCCCTGCCCGTGCATGCGCCCATGCTCACGCACTCTCTGTCTCAAAAATAAAAACACAGTAAAAAAAAAAAATAAAGTGAAGGAGGAATGGGTTGGCATGCTACCCCAAGATACGGCACAGAGACACATGAATATTTGAAGCTCACGGGTGTTGAGAAATGACTGCCTGACCTTCCCCTGAAGCAGGTCAAAAGATCCTCATGTGAGAGGTACTCCCCCTAGACCTGGAGGAAAGAGCATCCTTATCTCTGGAGGCAGAGGGACACCGAGAGGAATCTGAAGGAACAGACCTTGCTAAATTTTTCTGAGCTTACTACTCTAAGTTTATATCCTTTTTTTTTTTTGTCTTCTAACTTTTATCCTACAAGTCTCTACTCTCATCAAAACTAACATAAAAACACTGAAGTTTAACTATTCAGGTCTCATTTCCTTATGAAAGCACATGAATTCTCTTGTTAATCTGTCTTTTGTTGGGGAAGTTGGGGAGGCATGCTGAGAATTTGGGAGGTAGAGGAATGAGCTTTATTTTTCCTCTGCAGGATTAAGTTCTTGCCCTCTTTCTGTCTGGGTTCTAGTGGCCATTAAAGTATTTTTGCACAGAAAATTATTTCTATGTTAAAGGCTTTTCTAGAATACTGGAACCAGAGGGTTCCTTAGTGTTATCTGGTCTAAAGATTTTAAAACTTTAACAACATTATACACACTGACAAAGATTCTTTGCTTGATCAGACTTTAGTCAGGCTCCTGAACATTCTCCTCTAGGCTCACTGGTACCTTTCCCTGTAAAATCCAGTTTTAGCAAGAATCCTGCTAAGTCTGTTTAAACACCGCCCCCCCCCCCCCCCCCCTTGAATTCTGATAACTCTTAAGAGATCTGATCAGGTTCCTCATCCTCCACCAAGGTGATGTCTGATCACCCTGACCTGTTTTCAGGGAGAATCCTGTTAGGTTGGTTTAGCCAGAGCCCCCATGCTCCTGATTCTTCCCTTTAGTAATCTATCCACTGACCCCCACCTTGCTCCTTGAGTACAGATTCCCACTGCCCTTGCTGTATTCACAGTTTGGCCCAATCTCTCTCCCCCACCCCCACCCCTAGAAAGTTCCACTGCAGTGGTTATAGCTGTAGAGGTCTCCCCAAACTCTTCCTTATTATTTTTAATGCATATCATTGAGGTTTTTATTTTTTCTTTAAGAACAATAATAACACATACACACACGCACACACACACACATTTGATGTTGAAACTTTGGGGGTTTGGGGTGCAGAGGAAGTTTGACTCAGAAGCCCAATATGTAGAATAGGTAAGAGAAAAACACATCTATTGACTTGGCATTTGAGCAGCAGGCTGAGCTCCTGATCTCACATTTTCTCTTACCTCCCTAGGGGGTGCCTACAATACCTTTATTAAACTTTAGAAATCGACGCAACAGTTGAAAAATCCTTAATTGGGCCCACCCCCTTCTTTTTCTGCTCCCCTACTGCAAGTCAAACAAGGAACGTAAAGGAGTCGCTCAATGGCACCCAGCAGCCCAACAGCAGATCTGGCCCCAAAACCCACTTGTCCCCACTCAAAGCGTAGATGCTGTTCTCTAAGATTGCATCAGGCATAGCTCAGTTTTGCTCTCTGTATGTACTGTAATACACAGAGGACCCCAAATTGGGCCTAGACATTGTCTAATAAATTCAGCTATCACATTTAGAGCCAGGAGATTTGCTGGGGCAGTAGAAATATGTAGTTTCATATTGATCCTCAGAAGACAGGTCAATGATTTTGACAGGGTGGGTCAAAATCATCATGTAGGTTTGATAGGGAGCACCATGGAGACAAGAGGCATGGTGGGTTGTGATACTAAAGGTACAATTCTCCTGGCTCACTTCACCCTCAGGTTACCATCTCTTCATGAAATTGTGCTAGCATTAGACCCCTTCCCATTTTATGCCCTAGGGTTCTTACTTGGGGTGCTCTTGCCCACCAGGGGGTATCTGGCAATATCTCAGATATTTCTGATGCTGCTAAACATCTTACAATCATAGGAGGTTCTCCCCAAACAAAGAACTATCTGGCCCCAAATGTCAGTTGTACCCAGGTTGAGATAACCTGCTTCAGAATTGAGCAATCATTCTCGAATACATGGTCTCATAATTGTCCACCTGAATCTCTACCCTCAGTAGGATTCTCAATATAATTCAAACAGCATTAAATTGGACAATAAGCCATAAGTGGGTACAGCAAACATGGTGAAGAGCTCCAGGTTTTGGGGGGCTCCGTTCTGATGGGAGCGGTGGGTGGACTGGGTGGTCAAGTGACTGTGTCACAGGCAGAGGGAGAGAAGAGATACGGGGAGTCTGCATCTCTGGCTTTTTGCCTGTGTGGGAGGGGTAGTGAATGGTGTGTATGCCAAGTTTCTTTGTTGACTTTTGCTGGGGATCAGATGAGTCAGATAATTGCTGGGCTGTGATGCGGGGTTGGGAAGTGGGGGAAGAGAGAGGCAGAAAGGTAAAAGGGAGGGAGCAAACCCATTTAGTTACTTAGGACCAGCATGCAATAAGAAAGGCAGAACACCACGGAGAACAGATAGGGCTTTAAAAGGTTCAAGGGTAACCTGGCCAGTCCTGTGTTAAAGGCACAGGCCAGTGGGACCATCATCAGATAAATGTGGGAGCTTAAAGGACTCCCAGAATCAGCCCTCACTTTGGATCCTATTTTCTAAAAGCACTGCCCATTGCCTTGAAAAAAGAGCTTCCTCCTCTGCCAGCCCAGGAGACAAAGAGCAATGCTTTACAAAATCCATAAAACAAAAGACTCCAACAGTGTCAGGCCTCTTTAAACAATCACTTGTGCTATGAGGCAAAACAACTGAGACATCCGGATAAGCACTGTGGTGGTATTTTTCATGTTGATTGCAATAACACCATCAAAGCCATGCACATTCTGTGTAAAATCAATGTCTGCTTGTTGGAGGGGGGCGTTGGGGAGAGGCCTGGGGATTTTATCTTGTAAGTCAGCTTTGCAGATAATCGCATGCCTCGGGCTTGGAAAAAATTGATGTTGGATCAATGGTCAGAAGCATGAACTGGACTCATTTGTGACTGTGCAGTGCCCAGTGTTAGCTGGGAAACTGGGGTGACTGGGACACTACCTTTGAGTAGGCTGGTAAAATCTTGGCATTATCTGCAAGGTAACTAGAAGGATCACTGGGGAGGGTTCAGGTGTTGGAGAAGACAACCTGTAGTGGGAGAAAATTTCCAGGGGCTGTAGGATGATTCTATCCAATAAGGGAGACTTGTGTGTATGTGTGTGTGTGTGTGTGTGTGTGTGTGTGTGTGTGCGCGCATTTGCACATGCAGCCCTTATACCCAAGGAGAGGACAAATTTGAGTTTGTGTCAAGGAAACTTTTATAAGGTATTTATGTCCTGGTCCAGGGTATCTGTTGGTTCCTTTGTTTTAGAGAATAGGCAAATACTTGCACTGGCTCAGGCAGGTTGAATTGTGAGTCCAATCTGGTACCAGGCTCCATATGTTTGGCTGATGGGGTTTCTACAGCTCTTCTTTATTGATGGGGAAGGAAGGAGGGAAGGAAGGAAGGATCTTCCAGATGAGATTTCTATAGGAATGGACCTTTTCCCCCAAATTTCCCACCAAAGTGGTCTCTATTCTCTTCCATTGATGTCTGAAGAGAAAATGAGTTGCCTCCTTTAGTTGATACCCGTTGAGGATTAAATGAGTTCTTTCATGGGACGCCTGGGTAGGTCAGCTGGTTAAGCATCTGACTCTCGATTTCAGCTCAGGTCATGATCCCGGGATCTTGGGATTAAGCCCTGCATTGGGCTCCATGCAGAGCATGGAGCTTGCTTAAGATTCTCTCTCTTTCTCCTTCTGCCCCTTCCCCTGCTCACATGCACTCTCACTCTAAAATAAAAAAAAAAAAAATAAATAAATAATCAAATTAAATTAAAAAATGAGTTCTTTCATGTAAAGTATTTAACACTACTCAGTACAAATTTAAGCTACTATTTTTTCATTGTGTTTGCTGCCTACACCTCACAGACACAACAACCAAGAGAGTTTCAGACAGCACTTCACTTGGTATTTCTGGGGATAAAAATCCAAATCATACAGAGTCAAGATGGGATGGGAGACGGGAAGATGGAGAGGTGGAAACACCTGCCCACATGGTTGCTCCCACTTGTCCATGCCTCAAGGTCACAGTGGCCTCACCAAGACCTTGGGCCACCTCATTCCCTATGGATTCCTCCCACTACCCCTTTTCTTCCCTCCTTACTTCCTCTGTCCTTTGAACTTTCTCTCATCTAGAATTCTCCATTTCCTTCAATTTGTCCTCTTTTCTGATTTTCTGGCTTTTCCCGCAGATGTCATAAACTCCAACCTTCCTCTGCTGTCCATAACTCTTCCAGCCTCCTGTTCATACATTTCCCTTTCTAGGGGATATATTTTGAGCCCCAACTGTAGATGAGACAGGAAGGATGTTAAAGGCAATGCTCCACTCCCAATGTGCAGTTGACTTTCTATTTCCCTTCAGTATTGCAAAGAATCTGGAAAAGAAATTCATCCCATCTGACTGCTTAATGCCCTATCTGAGCCTATGGACGGTCCCACCTAATCTATCCTTAGCCTTATAAGATATTTGTTCTTTTTGTGTCCTTTGTGTATACAACAAAATCATCTGGAATGAACCTGATGCTAGAAGACACCTCCTTACTACAACAGAATGTGAGATGTAGGTGCTATAGGCGAGGTGGAAAATAGCCCCCTACCAGATTGTAGTTGGCGCTCACCTAACTAGAGGCTTGACCTGGCATTGCTATTTCAACTCACGTTGATAACGCCCTCTTCTCTGAAATAATGGCACCTCATTTACTATCTTGCATCACTCATTGATTTGTTGCTGTGTTTTGTGTTTAGCTCCCCAACTCGATTGTAAACTCCTGAGGACAGTGGCTCTTTATTATCTCCTTTGATGACTCACAGGATGCCTGGCACAGTTTGGGGCTCTTGGTGAGCTTCAACACACAGCATGCTACTGTGTAAGGGAGAATTCCCCGCTTTAAAAATTGTTGGTGAAATTTACTAGTGATTTAGTTTGATACCTTTTTTCCATCTTGCTAAGCCTTTCTTTCTTGAGGCCTGAGACCCCATTCATTAAAGCTTATCTACCCACCCCTGTCTCAGCATGGTCTCTTTGCTTCCCCTCATTTAATTATTGGAAAACTATGCTCTAAAGCCATTTTATTTCCAGATGAGATCATGTACCATCTCTGAGACCAGTACTCATGTGCCCTCTCTGAAGTCAGGTTCTCTTTGTTTGTAATAATAATCACCACTAAATAGGTTTGTCTTCAGAGAGAAATTCTTGAGAAATTAAGCCCTGAGAGAGAGAGCATGTGATTCTGGAGAGTGGTGTCAGTTACACAGTAGTTAATTACAAATCTCAAACTAGAGGGAATCCCTGGTTTAGTGCAGAAGGTCTCCACCAAACATCCATATTTTTAAGGTAGATGCAAAGAAGTGGGGGTGTGGGGTTTGTGTCCCAGATGAGCTGCAGCCAAAATACATGAAGCATTTGTTTCTGGGTCCCAGAGGCTTGGACCTAACAGAGCATGGTGTTGGGAGTCAGCCAGTATGGTCCTAGATGTACTTGTCTCACAGAAACTGGCTGCCCAATGGAGAAAGGGGCTCAGGAGACGAGCTCTGGTTTTAACCTCAGCCCTGAGGTAACCCAGCTGTGGGACAGGGGACAGGTCACACAGATCGTCTGAGCCTCCGTTTTATCAGTATATAAAGACCTTGGGGTTAAGATTGGGCTTTGGGGACAAGGTGACCTATAAGATGGCTTTGTTGGACACTGTTAGAAATGTATGCCCAGCTGAACCTCTTGAGAGGGACAATGTGATACAAGGTTTCTGTTAGAACTTTGGCTCCAATCACTCCATGTTATTTTCATGGAGACTCCTTGGTTGTGAGAAAGATAAAATAGGTTATTTGTGGATCATTTACTATAAGATTTTTTCACTAAAAGTTACTCAAAATCTTATAAGAAGAATTCCTAAATTGGGAGGATCAAAGATCTTTTTGAGAGTTAACAACTATAAATCTTGTCTAGAACACACACACGCACACACACACACACACACACAGGCACACATGCTTTTTCATATAATTTGGGGGTAGTTTCTGGACTCCGTAAAGGCAGCTGGCCCCTTGTAGAACCTTTGTTAAGAATGTCTGCTCTAACAGCTGGACATAAGGACAGTCTCCTTTCTGTCATGGCAAATTGTTACTCTAGATCTCTGCCTTTGGGCTGAGATTCAGCCTCTTGGTTCAGTGACATCGTGTAGGACATGAGGAAAGGAGGAAGGACAGGAAGTATGTAACTTGTTCTTACTCTCAGTGAGATTTTGGAGCTGTCCAGAACCTGACTTGGCCAAGTTACTGAGCCTCAGCCTTTTTATCACAAGAATGGGGATAATTGTATTTATGTCATAGGATTATTGATAAAAGTACCCAGGGAGTAACTAGCATGAGGAACTGAGGAATTCTTGCAGGGCATTTAACACAGCACCAGAATCTCGGTGATCCGGAGAAATATTTGAGTGCAATATTTTTAAACATTTAAGTCAGTGCAAAGAATCCACGATGAACAAACTATCATGATTTTAACTAAAGACAGGATTAGTATCACTGGTTTTCCCTTTTACCCTGTATTCCAATATGGCCGGCAGAGCACCATTACTGATCCTACGAATTTGGTGGCTCAAAAATATCTGGACATTGCTAATCTAATCCAATTTTTATCTGGAGCCTTAATCTTGTCTAAAGCACATGGCTCTCTAAGCTCCCTGGCACACTACTGGGGACAGAGTTAAACTCCTCTGGAAGCCCACAGCTCTGTGACAGTCCTCCCAGGATGTTATTCCTGTGGGTCTTATTTCCTCTGGGATAAGCATCCTGGAGCAGTTGCTTAAAATTTCTTCAGCTAATTTCACAGGGCATAGTGTCAAACCAAGAGGTCATAAAGTTGGCTAATGTCCAGCCTGAAGGTAGAGCTGAGAACTTAGCCACTTTGGTGTTATCTGGGGACATCTAGGACAGGTAGTGTGGGGGAAGAGATAGGCAGACTTGTCTTCTCCTTGCTTGCAAAGCTTAAAATCTTGCTCAGAGGAGCCACATCTTTGAGACGGTGCAGCTTATGAGTTTTTTTCCTCCAGTGCTACCTTCGTGACATACCTAGACAGTCGTGTATAGGTAATTATGATCTGAAGCGAGTGTGAATTATGATTCTCGATGATATGTCCTTGTGATTTGTTGCAATATAAATAATGGTGATTTATGGTGGCTTCACCAACTGCTCTGCTGGTGATGGATCATAATAGTAGATCATGATAATTATGAACTCAGCACAGAGCCGTTTCCCCCTGTAATGCAATTGTAACACGGCCGCCGAGGCTGCTGAACATTGCAACCTGTCTGCTGGATGCTGGATTGTGTTCGGGGGGGTGATTTGGTCTTTCATGGAATTCACGGGCAGTTCATCGCTAATAATTGTCCAGGTGGTTGTAATATTATAGGCTGATGGCATTTTGCTTGTAGATCTTTATTCTAGAACCAATTAAAATTCCAGAGTTGGTCATTCCTAAGCCAGAGGAATGAACAGGGAAATGTTGAAGGTCGGAGGTGGGTTGGGGGGGGGGGGGGCACAGTGAGCAGGTGACAGAATCCAGATCCCTCTCTTCCCCTTTCTGCTGGAGCCCCCTCCTTACCTCAGGCCTGGGATATGTCATGCAGACTGTGTCACCGTGTTTATTAATTTTTCTGATTTACACGGAAGAACTTTTTCTCCATAGAACACGTGATACTTGTCATTTGGACTCTGCATTAAGCAACTCTAATCTATAAAAATCTACTTCATTTAGAACAGTCATTTCCCAAACTGAGTGCAAGGATGCTAGGGGTTCTGTGAAAAAAAGAGTTCTTGTGGTCAGCTAAGGAAAATGCTACATTAATATAAGTGAAAAATATGAGCAGATATACATAAATAAAAGGTAATTTTTTGAATTTTAATTTTTATTTGTTTCTTAAAGTGATCTCTACATCCAACATAGGGCTCAAACTCTACCTTGAGATCACGTGTCACATGCCCAACAAACTGAGCCAGCCAGGTGTCCTATAAAAGATATGTTTTTAAAAATGTGTATTTATTATTTTGAGTGAGATAGAGAGAGAGTGCATGAGCAAGGGAGGGGCAGAGAGAGAATCCCAAGGAGGCCCTGCGCTGAGCCCGACGGGGGTGGGGGGGTTGAACCTATGAACTGAGGGATCATGACCTGATCTGAAATCAAGATTTAGATGCTTAACTGACTGAGCCACCAGGTGCCCCAAAAGATACATTTTTAAAAAGTTAAGTGAAATCACGTTCTTTACTGCAGGACTTCTCAGGGACTTTGGTATTGGGCACCGTGAATATTTATGGAAAAGTCATGGCATCCAACAGTCCCTTAGCCATGATCTGTCCCAAGCTCCATGTGGCAGATAAAGAGGGCCATCAATTCTTCACCATTGCTCCCATTACCAGGTGGAGTCTAATTTACATACCCTTGAATCGGGAATGGCCCCCTGACTTGTTCTAACCAGTAGGTTGCAGTAGGAGTGACACTGTAATTTCGTGGCTGTGCTTACAAGATCTGAGGCTCCCATATTTTTTACTTGGAACACTCCTTGCAACCTGACCACCATGTTGAGGAAGGTCAAGCAGCCTCATGGAAACACCTACGTGGATGAGAACTTAGCCAGCCACGTGATTGAGGCCACGTGATTGGACTTTCCAGCCATTTCAGCACCCCGGTCAACATCGCAGGAACCAGAAGACCCCCCCTGGCGCATCAATGGAATTGTGAGAAATTGTATTGTTGTTATTTTAAGACACTGAATTTTGAGGTGGGTTATTATACACAAACAATAACTGAATAAACACTCTGCGTCTTCTTCCTTGTTTTGTTCTATCATAACATGCAGAGTTTTGCACAACTTGTTTAATTTTCTTTCCTGCTCTAAGCTCTCAGAATGCAGCATCTGTATTTATTTTGTTTACTTCTGTATATCCCCACTGAGCACAGGGACTGGCACAGACTTGACCTTCACTAAAGCATGTTGAATGAATAAGCACTTTTTGGGAGACAGTTTCAAAACACTAGCTTAGTGTACGGGCAGAATTAGGGGACTGACTAATGGCACAACAGAAGGATCCTTCACTAAGGCAGAGATTAACAAGTCTCCTTGAAATATTGAGACTACATGATGCATCAAAAAATAGGATTCAATGTGGAAAACCAAATTACTGAAAATTCACTATAAAATGAACTGGACCTAAAGGCAATCATGTGGCATTCACATCAGAAACGACAAAATTCTTACTCATATGCCTTCTTTTCCATCCCTTCTCAGGGGAAACAATGTTCTGAGGTTATTGAGTATCACCGTCCAGGTGTTTTTATTCTTTTAGTAGATAGGTAGATAAATGGAAAAATCCGGAATAAACACCATATATTGTATGACACGCCTCTTACGCATTTGCTTCTTGTTTTATTCACTCTGCGGTTTTGAAGGCTATCCACCCTAATATATGTATATCTAGTTTGCTCATTTCAACTGAGGTAGATGCTTCCATTTTATGACTAAACATCAGTCTATTGTTCACTCTCCCACTGATGGATAGTTAAATTATTTCCCATATTTATTATGGTGAACCAGGCTGTAATGGACAGCCTCATATACGTCTCCCTGTGCGTGGTAAGAGTTCGTTGTTGCCCTTTTCCAAATGACGAACTCGAGGCTCCTAGCACTTTGGGGACTTGTCTGATGTCAGAAGGCTAATCAGGTTAGGGCTGGAACTCAGATTCAGACCACTGTGCATCATTTGCTGCACTTAGCCTTCCACAGACTGGAAGGTCTTCCAGATGGGGGCGTACTGCTTGGAGCGGGATCTGAGAAAGGAAGTGTCATGGTTGCCTCGTGAGACCGAGCTGAGACTTACTGAGGTTCCCTGGTGCCGATCACGGAGCAAAGACACGCCTGGAAACTTGGTCATGTGGAGACCGTACAGGCTCAGCGATCACGCATCACAGGCTCAGGACTCAGCTCCGCCAGTTCCAGGCTGTGCGACGTGGGGGCTGTCGCTTAACTTTTCTAAAGGGCATCTGTGAAATGGGCCACTCTCAGCACCTCAGAGACTGGTTGTGAGCCTCAAGGAAAGGAGTGTGCAGGGAAGAACCTTGTGCATAAAATGTGCGGCATTCGCGGACATCTAGTTGGTTCAATCTGTTGATGGAAATTCAGAAAGCGTCACTCAGGTTTTGGCTGTCTACAATTTGTCTGAGAGAATAAGTTGCATTTAAGGTCAGCTGTGCTTTGGTTGCCCTGAGAAGGCAGAGCCTGAGGTCTGAGAGCAGGAAGGGGTGTTTTCTTTTTTTTAAAGTTTATTTATTTTCAGAGAGAGAAAAAGTGGGGGGAGGGAGGGGCAGAAAGAAAGGGAGAGAGAGATCCCAAGCAGGCTCCACACTGTCAGTGCAGAGCCCGACGTGGGGCTCGAACTCATGAACCTTGAGATCACGACCTGAGCCGAAACCAAGAATTGGACGCTTAACTGACTGAGCCACCCAGGCGCCCCAGGGAAGGGGTGTTTTCTTGGGGACTGGCAGTCTGGAGTTCTGTGAGGTGGGAGCCAATAGTTCATGCTGCAGGGACCTCTGGTCTGGCTTGTGATAAAACTCCAGTCCGGACAGCATGGGAGTATCTAACCATGGGGATACGTGGCCAAGGTTCTGGGCTTTTCTGATGATCAGGTGAACGTGGGTCCTTGTTTCTTAGCTTTAAGAGAGGGGCTTAAAGAAAGTAAACGCATTTGATGATGGTCTAGGTCTTGGCTTCTGGAATCTGTGAGAGGCGGGCTGGTAAGTTAACAGAGGGGAAGACACATTCCAGGGATGCTGAAGTAGTGAGGGAAATTTGGGGGTGGGAGGCGGGGCTGCAGGTCTCCAGAGCCACAGGGTGGTTTGGGTTCCATTGAAGTTAGGGATAAATGCTGTTTGGTGTGTGCCAACCATCCAGTGCTAACACGGTGACTTTTGTCCTTGCTTTTCCCCTGTTATTCTCTTCAGCATGCTACAATTTGATCCTGGAGCCCAGCTCTGCTCCCCCTTGGCTGAGTGCACGAAGGGGTTAGTGGGTCCCTTAGCAGCTTTATGTGTCTAATCGGAATGGACCTGGCCTTGGGTGGCTCCACGTGCATCCAACACCAGCAACACCTGTCTAATTGGACCATTAGACACTCATACCTCCCTCATTTAGCAGATAAAACTGTAAGGACCAGAGAGACAGAGACTCACTCAGGATCTCACGGTCACTGAACAGTACAAAGAATCAGAACCAGGTAGTGGTGCTACTTTTAGCTTTTGTGTTGGACTCCCTACTCCCGCAGGCCCTATCCAACATGGCCCTATCCAACATGGCCCTTCCCCCGGAACTGGCTCTTTATGTCTTCGCCAATAGCCAGTTTGTTGGTGTCTCCCTGGGCAGGGTGGGGTCCGTGAGGAGTCAGACTGTGTTCTGAGGGCCCCTCTGAAGTCTGGCCAAGGGAGAAAGGGGTTTCTCATCTATAGCTTCCTCCATCCCATTGGCCTGATTTGGAAAGGGCAATTGTTTACCTGAGTTGGGGATCTCAAACCACTCACTTTGCCCAGCACTTTCCCTGCTACCAGAGACACCGACAGTTGGTAATTCCTACGCGGAGGACTGTGTTGAGAGTGATTCAGAGGCTGAAGTAGCTCTGTGATCCATTATTGCTGTCTGCCAGCAGTATGGGCATGGGGAGTAGGGCTGTATGTGGAATGTGTTTACATGTCTGCCTTCCTTCTTACGTGAAGTCTCCAGAGCTGTCCTAAAATCCTGGGAGGTGCAAAAATGGGCACATGCAGCCTTGCAGTGGTTGTCACAGAAGCCACCACTCACATAAGGAATTTCTCAACCCCAGGATGCATCCTGAGCCGGCTATGCACCCCTCTGGCCTTTCTGCTCCCCCCCCCCCCCCCCCCCCGCCTCGTTGAGCAGCTGACCCAGCTTCTGCTACTGAGATCCTGACTAATTGTCATCCCCTCCAAGCAGACCTTGACTGAACCTTAGAAGCAGAAAGACTCAGAAACAAAAGCAAGAAATAAAAGAGCTGTCAGAAAGAATCTACACAGACCCCTGAAGTTGTGTTTTCATAACTGAATAAATAACTCCTTGAGCAATAATTTGTTTGCAAGCTGTTAATTAGCAGCATAATTAATTTCTGCAGATTATAAATAACAGAGCACAAAGTGGCATTCCCAGGAGAACCAATGAAAAATTACCTAAACCATTTTAAGAACCAAAAATAGTTCACAATGTAACAGATTTAAATGAGCTCGAGAATCTGGATGGTGCCACTTTCTTTTTCCTATTGGTTAAAACAAAAAAGAAAGAAAAGAAAAGAAAGAAAGGAAAAAAATTCCCAGAAAACTCAACAGCTATGAGCTTGTATCTGAAGTCAGAAATTTATTGGCGAAAAGCAGAGTTTCATTAATCACTGTGTTCTCTCTTATGCCTGGCATGTCAAGAGGGAAAAAAAAAATCTCTGTTTATCTCTGCTTCAAACAAACAGCCGAATAAGTAGATTATTCCCAATAGAAAGATTTTCCCTGTACTCTAATCTCAGTGCAATCATTCACTGCTCTAAATGAGCAGTTACTTAAAATGTGAAGAAGGGATGCTAATTAGTTCAAGGAAAGCCCTGCCAAGTATTTAATTTTCAGAAAGCAAAATAAAGATAGGGAAGGCCTTTCAACCTTCTGCAACCTGAAGCCATTGTTTCGTATCTCATCGCTTGCCTTGGGTGTCTTCCTAGTCTTAGCATCTGGACTATGGAATGCTGGTTGAATGGTATGAGTTGATGTCCAGGTTTAGAACCTTGAAGGTCAGCGTATTCTTAACCCTTGAAGAGAAAGAGCCTTACCTTTATTCATAACCCGAGATATTTTCTAAAAGGATTGAAGGGACCTGCCCAAGGCAGAACATTTTTTTAAAGTGATAAAATTAATCTAAGAAAGACCAAAGTGGATGGATGCTGGAAAGAAATTGACCTAAGAGGAATGAAATTGATATATCAGTAATAGCAGTCAGCAGATGCTATGGTTCAGCAGATTTAGCTCTGAGCTTCCCAGTAGCCAAGATGAGGAGGGCAATGGGATGCTAAAGAGCTCTTCTTTTCTGAAAGGAGAAGCATGGACTGCAAGCAGCATAACTGACGGCAGAGGCCTGGGCTCCAGTACCAGGTGAACGGTGGTTCATGTTGACCTCTTCATATACAAACTTTGTGATCTGGGCAAGCTGTTTAACCTCCCTGCGTCCCAGGATTCTTTTTTATTGCAAAAGGACACAACCACAGTTTTATTGGAAATCATTTTAGACCTGCAAGGAGTTGTAGGAATAGTACACACAGCTCTCTTGCACTCTTTCCCCGGCCTCCTCCAATGATAACATATTAGATTCAATAGATTCAATTAGGTTCAGTTCTCAATGTCAGGAAATGGACATTGATGCAACACTATTAACCAAATTACAGGCCATATTCAGATTTTACCAGTCCCAGGTTTGGATTTTTTAAAATACGTATGAATAGTGATAATAATTAATGATATAATAATAATAACGTAGTTATAGGGTTTTGGTAAAAACTACATGGCATAATACCTGTGACTCACTTAACTGGCCGCATCATATGCACCCAATCAATGGTAGCTCCCACCTTTCATTACTATATATGGGTTAATGAGAAGAAGGTCATTAGCCACAGTAGCTACGTATAATGTTTCCTAGACACTAAATGTGTCTAATCTTTGTTTATCAACGTAGCCTTCAGTGGAAAGAGATACGTTTGCTCAAGTATGACAAGGCTTCGACCATAAAGAGGGTCCGTTTAAGAATGTGGAAATGCAGACTGGCACATTTAATCAGGGTTCTGGTGATAAAACGGAAAGAATCGAAGGATCTTCATTTCTGTTTCAGACAGTGCGTTTATTTTCTGCTTCCCCAGCCACCCAGAAAGTAAGAGCTCCTTTCTCATCCCTCAGATATAAAAAGAACAAAATGCCTAATTATAGATAGTGCTTTTCTAAGATCTGAGCCAATGCTGCAGAGGAACCGGGTATGAGTTCGCAGTTTTATTGTTGCCTCTTGTGTGCGTTTGAACATTTCTGCAGACGCTTGTGCTATTCTATTCAATTCCATTTGACATAGCTAAGCTCTTATTATACATGCGCATTTCATGGTGCTTGCTAGGCACTTCAGGAAGCACAGGATTGAGAAAGAGATGACTTTTACCCCCAAGGAGCTTATAATCTAGTGAGGATGTGATGGACACACACTTTAATATTATTTATCATTGAATTTCTGTATTGCTAGCTATTTTATTCAACTATTGAGTAATACTGTATCAGGCTCAGTAAACAGACTATAAAGGAATGTCTGCTTTAGAAGGTGTTGCCCTGAAGCTCCTAATCGTTTTGGGGCGAAAAGGAAAACGTTACTTATTCATTTATTAAGTATTGAGCCCATACTATGTAATTTTCTACGTGTTAAGGGTCTAGCAATGAACAAGGAAAAGGGAGTGTGTCTCCCCATAGAGGAGGAATATGGAAAATTGGGTACACCAAGACCTGAGCACAATGTGATATGTGATATGATCGTAATGCTTCGTGCAATGTTGGTACACAATACTTACGTGCAGATAGGCAGAAGTACCAACGAGCATGCTTAGAGGGTCGAAGACAAAAGGTGGGTCTTAGGCAGTGAGCTTCCCAGAAGAAGGAGATATTTAGCTTGGCTTTAAAGATGAAATCCTCTGGACAGATGGAGAAGGGATGGCCATTTCCTGAGAAAATGAACAAAAGACCTTCTGAGAAGGGTCTTATTTGGGACAATGTGAAAACGGGTTAGAAAAATGGTGAATGCAATGATGGGGGCTAAAGAGCATCCATTACCATTCTCGTCATCACCATTATTATTCTAATAGGAATTATTGCTACTCATTGCTTATTATTCTTAATATTAAAATATGCAATAATAGTAAACATTTATTAAAAGTTTACTATGTGCCAAGGCCTGTGATAAATATTTCATCTTCATTGTCTCATTATTGTCCACATTTCATTTTATAGTCAAAGAAATTGAGGGTCAGAGAAGTGAAGTAACTTGCCTGAGGTCACATAATTAAGGGACAGAGTCAGGACATCAGGACATGAACCCATGCCTGTCTGAATTCAAAGACCATTCTGCGTTATATGAAAATGTTTTTTTGATCATTTGCTGTTGAATTTGTTTCCCCAAATCATTCTCTGTGAGATCCCAGAGGAACTGGCAAATGCTAACAAAATTTTATGTCACAGTGAAAGAGTACAGTGGCGATTAGTTAGATAACTTTAGTATCATCATCAGTGGTAATGATGTCATTTCATATCTATGCCATTATCATGCCCAGTGGCAGTGGTGGTGATGGTGGTAATGGGACATGTCATGGAGGGTTAAATGGTATCTGGTAGAGGAGATAGGTTGTACTGAGCTTCTCATTTTCTTACTTGGCTCCTTTTGTGAGGAGGGTAATGCTTGGCTATGGTGGAAAAGCACAGTACTTCCCACTGATATACTGTGGTCCTGGAGCAGGTTTTTCTGTGCCAAGCAAATAGTTCTTGTACATGGCTGAGGTTGTCAAATGATAAGGCATGGCAGATGCCTTTAAGGGTGCCATGCTTTCTGGGCATAGATCCAAAGTCATAATGCTAAAGGGAAGTGTCTGATTAGAGCCCAGGGGTAAGAATAGCAAGACTGTGGCTTTCATCACACTGCACCCATGACCTAGTTAACACCACTTAGCCCATGGCCACCGTTATAGCCATGATCTTGGCACTTTGTCATGTATACCTGTGCTATTGTCCATAAAGGGCGCTAATCAAGAGAATAACTGATTCAGCACACTCACAAGACCTGAATTCTGTTCCAAGATAACATGTGCAAAGCTGCAAGCCCAATGACTCAATTGACATGGCACAAATTCACTCAATAAATTGAGTTTCTTTTCTTTTTCCAACACTCACCCTGCCCCACTCTCCCTGGCTCTGGTGCTTACTTCTTTTGTGCTATTAAACAACTCATTTCCCCCTCTGAACCCTCTATCATCTCTAGATAAAGGTCGGTCAGGGAGGCAAATTGTGTTAATTTCACATGGCAGCTTGGATCTGTTTTTAAGGAGCATTGGATACAGGAGACTTTTAGAGCTATATCCAGGCTCAAAAGGAAAGAGTTCCATGATTGATTGGTGATGTCTGCCATGGTTGTAGGAAAAGAGAGTGTGTGTATGTATGCATATGCTATGTATTGACCTTGTTGGCTTCTAACTTTCTACCATGTTTAATGTTCTCTGATTATGTCTCAACAACTCATGTAGGATGAGTTGTATGTCTCAACAACTCTACTGGGGAGTGGATCGGTGGAATCATCTTTACCTTTAAGAGTAGCATGTTGGTGTATCAACCTAAACAATGTAAGAAAAACGCAAGGCTTGGCAGCTGTAGGAGGGAGGTGGCCAGGCTCTCACAGTCATTACAAATCCTTTTCTCCTGGGACTCTGCGCTTCTTCCCAGCTCTGAGGACCACACAGTCTACCTTTTAGCTGTGCTGTGGAAAAGCAAAAGAGTGAAGATCTGGTCCTCTGCATGATGTGGGTGGTGAGATGCCCCCACCGTGGTTAACAGTGGTGAACAGCCTGGGAGGCACAGGAAAGGTGGGTGAAGGGTGACCTTTATAAAGCTCTGACTCACTCCCGCCTTTGACTCGAAGCCTGGGCAATACAGCCTTGCCTGACTCATTACTATTTAAAGCAGCCTCTTCTTTTCTCTTCGTTATTTTCAGTTCACATTTTCCATGATGTTTTCCTGTTTGGAATGAGCAAAACTTTCTCTTCTCCCCTGGGCTTTTTTGGGGTTCCCAATTCTTCCCAGGTATGCTATGTGTGTGGCAGGGGGTGGGGAAGACAGGGGTTATAGACTTCTGAGCAAGTCAACCAACTTTTTCATTCTTCTCCATGCCATGTTCCATTATCTGAGGGTCAACGTTTGGACTCATAAAGACCTTCTTAGAGTATTATAGGTAGTAACCATTTTATGTTACTTTGCTGATATGACATTAACATATATATGTTATATATATGTTGCAGATTTTCCTGAAAGAGTATTGATCTTGTGATTTTCTAGATTGCATCTTGGGTACCATCAGCTTAATACAACAGACAAATAACTCAATAGAGTTATTTAAAGAAGAGGGAATCCAAATGGCCAATAAGCGTATGAAAAGATGCTTGACCTCATTACTAATCAGCAACATTTCTAATTAAAGATATAATGCAAACATTTCAAGTGTATTATCACCCAGTCCTGGTGATGTGCCAAGGGAAAGGGGGCACTCACATTCAAAACTCCTTTCCCCTACATCCAAGTCCATTTTCATTTTGCTTCAGTCAGCATCCATCCTGTTGGGGTTCATCTAGTGGGTCATTCGTTTCTAGGGGGTTGGTAGTATTACCAATTTGGTGCTTCTGGCATCTTTCATTCATTTTTATCATTGGAAAGGCAGCACCAGGAACCTTTGGATTCTCCTATTACTTTCCCTCACTTACATTACGTGGCAGACACCCTCTTCATAGCAAAGATTGATCATGTTAGCCAACACTTTCTTTTGAGGAACATGGAGTGGCCAATAGGAAGTCTCAGCTTCATACTGAGCTTCATTCCTTTGTGGAGGAAGACATCCTAAATCAGCAAAGTCCAGAATTATGGAAATAAAAAGGAAATACTTATTTAGACGGTTTATTATTAGTTGTGATAGTCAGAGGAGCTGCTGACTCTCCCATTTGTGTTTCCTGCTCCCTTAGATTCTGGCTACAAGAGGAATGAATCCACTCTAGGAGGAATATTGGTGTCTTATTTGTTCAGAGCATATATTACAGGCTATTAGACTGTTATTCGATCTCTCAAAATGTTGTCTCCAGTAGTGTTGTCATTCTATCATTTTGTAAGACCAACTATTTATGGATGAGGAGGTACATGGAAACATAAGTAAACCCCATGAACATTAGATACTTACTTCCTGATTTCTTCTGCTATACAATGAAGAGATGGTGTTGTATGTGATACCATGATCTTGAACAAAGTATTTAGTGAATCCGTGCCTGGTGGGACTGTGGCAAACAAGGAATACACATCCATGCAGAGAATGAGTATCTATTCCAGTAAGGACAAATTCTGTCCCTTCATGTTCAATGTAATCAGTTGCTACCAGGTAGCAATTTGGTCCTTAGACAGTGATGCAGAATGCAAGCAAGACTCTGGTGTGCTGAGCAATATGATAGCCAGAATTAATTTTGTTATTAAACCTGTGTATCACTCTTTCTTTGCCACCATGACCATATCATCCATGAACCTAGTCACTAGACAGATATCCACAGGGGTATAAGTTGCAACATGATTATTGAGAACTTCCTATGCAATGACTACCTTTTCTGAGCACTCACATGGGTTCAACTACTCTTTCTTGACTCTCTCTCTCTTTTTAATGAGGCTCCACACCATAATGGAGCCCAATGCAGGGCTTGAACTCATGACCCTGAGACGAAGACCTGAGCAGAGATCAAGAGTCGGATGCTTAACTGACTGAGCCACCCAGATGCCCGCAACTATGCCCTTATGCTGGGCCCATTTAGAGTTGCTCATCCTTCATTCAAACCTTGTTACCAATCATCTAATCTTATTCTTCCAAATGCCTGGACCTTGCATCACAAGACTAATTGCTTAAAATCCTACATATTGGAAAATTCTCCCTTTCTCCATTGTCCTCCAAGGCCATTCTTGAGTGAAATTGAAATGGCATAGCATTCCATTTCTCACTGGCACCATAAATCAGGCTTGATTTTCCTCCTCAGTCAACTGATCATATGAACTCTCAGAAGTTTGGGACACCAATATGGCAGGAGTAACTATGCTGGAAGTATGGGCCTCTGGTAAATAAGTTATATCTTAAAGATTTGTTCAAACCTATTTCTGTTTATATCATATCCGTTTGATGATGGACTGATGCAGGGCTTGCCTGAATTTATGGCTCCGTGAATTAGACAACTCCCATTTCATGATGTCAGTGTTCTTGGATTCGTGGCATTCGGGTATGTTGAGAAAGAGCTGTTTTTTAAATTTTTTTAATTTATTTTTTATTTTTTAATTATTTTCCTCCCATTTTTTTAAGAAAGAGAGAAGGAGAGAAAGAGTGAGGGGGATAGGGAGAGAGAGAGTCTAAACAGATTCCATGCCCAGCATGGAGCCCAACATGGGGCTCTATCTCACAGTTCTCAGATCATGGCCTGAGCCAAAATCACGAGTCAGATGCTTAACTGAGCCAATAGTCACCTCATAGAAAGAGCTGTTTTTAAAAAAGAGAAAGGAACATGACTTTCCTACCAATCTCTGAAGGTTTGCCACTATGATTTTCCTAACACTTCTTTCTGCAAGCTTCATTTAGCAACTTGATCAATTACAAATCAAACATCATTGGATCTGAGGTATCTCAAAAGCCAAATGGCCGAGTTGGGCCAGCTGGAGAACCTTCTCTTGCTCTGGACTCCTTTTAAATTGTCAGCCTTATGGTCACTTAATCATCACTTCTGGTATTTTCTGCTAATCGGGATAGAGAAAAATGCATTAGACAGATCAGTATCTGCATGCGAGGTGCCAGAGGCTGTATTGATTTGCTTCACTAAGAAGACTACATCTGGAATACTAGCTGCAATTGAGGTCAAACCTAATTAAGCTTAGAATAAGCCACTATAATTCTCCAAGATCCATCCATCTTCTGCACAGATTACATAGGCAAACAAAATGGGATTGTGATAGTGTTGATTTTCCAGGTCTTGGTAGCATTAATCTTTGTATTCTTATAGGAACTATTATTGTCTTTGGTTTACTATTTGCATATGGAGGAAAGCTCCAGGAGCTTCCCTTTGACTGAACTCAGGAACTAGGGAAAGAACTAACATGGGTTCATATATCCATTGAACCACTGTTAGGTGGTCCAGGCCTAAACTCTGCTATCAGCTCCCCTTCAGCCTTGGTCCACAATTGTGTTACGAGGTCCCAGGAATTAATGATAACTCAGAATAATGCAGTCTAATGATGCCATAAAAGTCTATATATCTCCTGTTTCCTACTGCACAGTTACAATGGCACAGGACCACCGTTTCCTTTGGGGAAGACCAGGAAGGATATTTGAAACACACACAATTATTGCAAGCTCTTTGCTTGAGGGTTAGTAAGGTTGTCCCTTTTTTCAAGGAATTCTGGCTCAATTCTGAGATCAAGTTCTCAGAATTGGATCAGATGATGATCCTTTGTCATGCTGTTAGAAGCCAAGTTTCTATTCACCCGTTTGAGTTTTTCAAGACTTGGGTCAAGTTGGACCTTAGCTGTCTTAAAGACCACAGGGTAGAGACCCTTATGGGATCAAACCATTCTGACTGTCTTTTCAACCATGTGGCCTAGCATGCTCGCTTTGCCTCTGGTGTTTGTGCCAGCCTATCAACACCACTCAGATCAGAAAGCCCTTCTCAGTGGCAGCGTCTTGCATTTTCACTTCTAGCTTAGAGTACAGCCACTACAGTGATTTTCAAAGATTCTGTCATCCTTCTCATCAAAGTATTTCTCAATGCTTTGGTAAGGGAGTGTTTTTTGAACACTCTCAAAGGTGGGTGAGTGGATGAATTACAACAAATTTACTCCAGCATTCTTTGCTCCTTGCCTTTTTTTCTCCTTACATTGTATTAAGGAATTACATGACTATTGACTTTATTTACAAAGTCAGTAGGCCACCACTGAGTCAAGAGTTCTGTCAGCCATTTAGAACCACTCCCAGATGCCAGAGTGAGCCCATTGATTTCATTTATTATTTTTTAAAATTTACTTATTTATTTATTTGTTTGTTTCTGGTGAAAACCTTGTATTCTTCATGGTTCCAGCTTGTTTCGAGAAAGTGCAACATTTTAATTTATGGTTTGGAATAGACTTTCAGCTGTATTAAACGATGGAGAGATAGATGAATTGGTTACCTTACCAAAGTTAAATCAAGAAGATTCAAGTCAAAACGTTAAATCACAGGTATTTCCTACAGCACCAAAAACCAGCTTTCCAGTACTTGGTGCCAGAGGCAAGAACTCCAACAGGGAAGTGCCTCAGGTCAGGAAGTGAGCAGAGCCTACCTGCGGAGCAAAAGGCCTAGAAGTTTCCACAACATGGTTTTACCCATTTGGTAAGCTCCCTTAGAAAATAGGGACAATGGATTACAATATCGTACGTGTCTCTGACTTGTGTTTTCCTAAACATCTCATACAGTAAATTACTACCCTGAACATAGTATATTCAATGTGGGGGTCAGATAGGCAAACACTAGTTCAATTTCTCAGGGTTGTGGGCCACTCCCATCTGAAGAATCTAGGAACCCAATCTCCATCTGGAATATTCCTTGTGATCCCTACAGACCAAGAGCCCAAACTCACAACTTAGAGGGATAAAACCAAACAAAAAGCCTACGGAAAGAATCCATGGCATAAAGGGAAGCAACTTCAAGGCACAGGTTAGGCACGCTGCCAAGGGCTGAGTAAATGTCTTCATTGTGAAGATCTTGCCCCTCTTTCCACTAGTAAGCAGTGGGAACAATTGAAACTGGAATCCTAGTCCATATCTGTCCCTCTCAGGGTTACCAGAAAAACTTCAGTCCTGGTTAACAACCCTACTGTTACATGTTATAAGTATCCAAGAGATCTAAATAAGACTGTGCGGTTTTGAAGATAGAATGCACTTTCTGGTTTGCAGTGTGGAGAAAATGATTATCCATCACTGAGCGCCAGAAACTGCAGTCATCAGCACAGTGCTATGGCATGCAATGTCAGCTCACAAAACACCTCTCTCTCCCTAGTCAGAGGCAGACAGATAGTGGTAGCACTAGGGTTTATTAAGTTGTGGCTTAGTACAGAAACTGGGGCTTGCCCAGGGTGCTGCTCTTGATGTATAAAGCCTGGACATTCCACCAATTCTTCTTGAGCAATGACACCAGGAAATTGACAGATAAGTAGATGTTGTACACAAGCTCATCATCTGTCATCTTCACATGGCCAACGGCCACTGCCAGACACAGCAACTTCTTCATCTGGAATTTGATCATGGACTTCACTTCATCCACTTTGGCCACCATGTCCTCATTGTGGGTCAGCAAGGAAGGGACCTTGCCAGGCCTGGGCCCAGGATTTGTGGGAGCTCCTTAATCAGAGATCCTGAAGCCAGAAGGGCATCATACTTCTTGGCCAGCTTCTTAACTAATTTTTTTTATTCTTGTTGAGTTTCTTCAATCTCCATGTGGGGAACATCCACAGGCTTGGATCATCACAGTGCTGCTGGTCCCCCAAAACACAGATGGTGAACTTGGGATGGGGAGTGGACTTAAGCCTGACAGTGCTCCAGAAACATTTGTCCTTCTGAGGGTCATTGTTCTTCAAGATGATCTGAAACTCCACCATCTCCAAAAACTTTAGGCATGTGCACTGGTTCCCATGAAGGACTTTCTTCACCACCTCATACAGGGTGTCATGGGAGACTTTGCTGCTCATGGTGCCACATGCCATAATAACTGGAAAAGAGAGTTGTGAATCCATTCTGCTAAATAAACTCATATCACTAAATTCAGCTGCAAAATCTCTTAGTTCTTTGAGCGTGCCCCCTCTTTTATCAGTTATTCTGTAACTGATGCCCCAGGGCTTGTTGATGCCCCTGACTCTAGTTGTAGGCTTGGAGCCTCTGAGAAGTAGTACATTCAGGCAGGGGAATAATTGGTATTTCTGTGATGATATCTACCTTAGATGATGTCTTTCTTGGTTGTTCTACTGGACAGGACGAGTGTCATCAGATAGAGAAAGAGGGGCTCCTTCCACTGGCAATAAATTTCTGTTGGCAGATTTGGGAGGTTAGATGTCCTCAGAATCATTCAAATTCTCTCAAATGCAACCATTCCTATTCTCAACATCTTATTCTTTCCAAATCAGTGCTCTGACTTGTACACAAGAGATCCAATCAGGTTGTTTATTCCATCTATGTTGAATTTTGGGCATCCCACAGAATTGGACTCGGCATCTAATTTTTGTAGCCACCTTCTTTCAAGTTAGTTATAGAAACTGACTCCCTGGCTATGTCTTGAGTAGAGAATTTAAATCCTCAACTTGTCATTTTATTTTTTAAACTTGTCAATATAGTTGGAAGTAGCCAATTATTTTGGTTATCTATTGCTGTGTAACAAACCACTTCAAAACTTAGTGACTCAAAATAATAACCCAATCATTATCTCTCACAGTTTTGTGGATTGACTATTTAGTGGTGACTGCTAAGATGACAAGCATCAGAGGGACAACAGAACCTGGGACATTCAAGACAGACAACCAAAATGGCTGGTAGTTAATGGCTGGATGTTGGTTGGAAATTTGGGTGGGGTTATCAGCTAAGGATACCTTGGTTCTACTCCCCAGTAGTCTGTCTCATGGCTGCTTGGGCTTCCCCACAGCATGGCGGCTAAATCCCAAAAGGGAGTATTCTAAGTGATAAAAGCAGATACTGCAGATCTAAAGCCCTGCCTCTGAAGGGCTTACAAGGATTAATTTTGTCTTTCTCTACTCACTGAATCAAATAATAGGGATGGCCTATGTTCAAGGGAAAGGGAAGGAACAGATGGATGAGTGACAAAAAAACCTGTGACCATCTTTAATCCACCATACCGATCCACTTCCCATATAGCAGCAGCCACTTGGTCCTCCAATGCCTACACGAGTTCCACCTTCTATTGCTAACTAAATCTGCATTGATTTCAAACTGTAATCAATCTCACATTCCCATCTTCTTGAAGATTGATTGCCTATAATCACTTACTGTATTACTTAGGATCCTTAATTGCAGACCAAATAATGCACTCTAACTAGTTTAAGCAGAAAAGGATTTATTATAGGCCATTAAGTCACTTACAAGAATGTCTAGGAGGGCCAGAGAAACAAAATTGAATGCTATGCAAGTAGGAGCAAATAAGCCATCGGATACTTCCAGTGGGAACCTTGATGCTGCTAACACTTGCCACTCGGGATCTAGGGGTCAGAGAGTAGACCTAGAACCACACCACAAAAGAATGAAACACCACTGCCAATGAGTTTGCCGAAGGACGTTACAGCTGTGGTCTCATGGATCTCACTTCTGCTTTCCAATTGAGCATGTGTGGAACTCTGGCTGCACAGATATCTTGGAAATATGATCTTGTTTTCCAGCTTCTAGATCAGGGTTCCTAACTTTGACATTATTGACATTTTAGGCCAGATGCTTTGTTGGGGGAGAGAGAACATCCTGTATGTTGTAGGATGTTTAGCAACATCCCTGGCCTTTATCCACTAGATGCCAATAGCACTGGCCTGCACCTCTTCACTCTCCTTCAGGCTGTGATAGTCGAGAACATTTCTTGTTACTGCCAAATGTCCCCCTGGGGAGTGGCTGAGTCACCCTCTGCTGAGAATACCACTCTTGGGATCATAGAGGCATGATAGAGAGAAGTAAAAATGGGACTAAGTACTGTCACAAACAGATTGGTGGCAGGGTAGTTTAGGAGAAAAAGAAATTCCATGATATCTCAAGGATCAGTGTTACAAATAACAATATCATTTGAGATATACTCATACCTATTACCAAAGTGGAATGAAAAGATCCAACCAGGCTGTGGTGAATGAGACAGTGGTAAATCCCAGGCCATTTTTTTCCCCGATGATGTTGACAATTAGAGTTTGGAATAAGAAAAGCTCTTTGAATGTGGTCGCCTTCAGATAAAACTCACTTTACAGCTCCCTTGTTCGAGGTTCTGGAAATCTGGCAGAATGGTTCTTATTGTGCCAGTGAGGGCAAGGTGCTATTAATCTGTCTGCATTTCTCACTACACAACCAGCTTAAAAACCCTAACACGACTCCAGAAGCGCAATATTAATACCAGTGTCATCTGACACTTTTTCACGTTCTGTTCTTCACAACTTTTATTCCTCGAATCCAAGTTCTACTGTGTTTATTTTTAAAAAGTGACAAGGGGGAAACTGGGAAACTAGAGGAGGAAGGGAAGAGTCTCTACATTACTGTGGATAAGGAGTTTTTATTCTGTGCAGCTATAAGGATGTCAGTCTCATGGGAAATTGCTTTTGATACAGAATCCCTGGAGAGACAGATGTGGAAGAGACAGTACTGATATGTTGTGGGGACAGCAGATGGTGAGGGTACAGTTGGTCAGCCAGCTCTAATCTTTACATTAAAACAAGTATTGTGATGGGATAGAAAATTGAGTTAGCAGGTTTTAATCTGCTAATTCCTGATACATTGGTTGGTGCTGGTATATTTATTAAGCACTTACCATGAGCTCAGTCCTATGAAAGATAAAAGGAAAGGAGAAGACATTGGCTTGCCATGAACAACCATTGTCAATTATTCATCACTGTTTCCATTTAGCGAGAACTCACAACATGCCAAACATTGGTTGAACTGCTTTACGTGCATTACTTCATTAAATGTTTGAAATAACCCTGTAGGGGATATACTTTTATTATTTCCATTTTACTTAGTAAAAATGTTGTGATCAAAGTCTCATAATTGAGCTACATTTTGAAATCAGGTATATGTACCTAACCACTGTGTTTACTGTATAGGGAAGACAAAAGAGTCTTAAACTCTCCTTAAATCGTTAGGTAGCAGTCTCCATAGTTTCCAGGTCTACTCCCACCAACCTCAAGTCCAGCACAAAGAGAGAGGCTCTCTTAATAACCCTATATTTCCCAATTGTCCCCACAAAGTCCCAACACTGAGTTATCTCGGATTGATTTCAGCCCTTTCTTGAACAGAGCACTGGTGGGGAGGGATCAAATTACAGTATTTGACCAAGTCCAATGGCGCACTGAATCTCCGCCGCATGATCTAGCAACCTTGAGGCTCAATAAGGCAATGTAAGTTGGAGCCAGTCTGTGCTCCACTTTCCCTGCTTCTGGAGGTCAGTGGGATTTAACGGAGAGCTGAGCTTCCCCCTCCAACCTCACGGCAAGGAGACTGAATGAGGCAGTGTGAAGCAGGGCTACTCAACACTCTGCTTTCTCCACCTGTCTTCTGAGCTGCCACCCTCCCCGCCCGCCACTGGCATCAACAGGTAGAATGAGGTGGTGAGGGGCGGAGCTAATTGACACTTTACTCCCGCCCTTCATGAGTTGGGACCAGTAGGGAGCTGAACTTCTACCTCTTCCGGCGAAATGCTATGTCAGCCCCCTGCGTTGTAGCCCTCCCCCCGCATCGCATCAGTAAGGAGCTGAACTTACACTCCCACTTTGAGATAATAAGTTGGATTGAGTCGGTGCACCACTTTTTCAAGAAAGATGTTAATGGGCTGAGGATGGGACTGAAGGCCTACCACATCTGTCTGCAACAAGGTGGTGTGATGGGAGTCTTGGCTCCACTTTTTGGAGGTGATGTCAGTGAAGTTCAGCAGGAAACGGAGCCGATACACCCAGCCTTCACATGACTTCAAAATAGGAGGACTTCCTGCTTAAAAAATGAAGATTCAATAGAATCCAGAGACTCATACTATATCCAAAATGTGCAGGATACAATAAAAAAATCACTCCTCATACCAAGAAACAAGAACATCGCAAGTTGAATGAGAAAAGACCATCAAAGATGCTAACACCAAGGTTAATCAGAATGGTCTGGCAAGTATATTCAAGCAGCTGTCTTAAAAATGCTTCAGCAAGTGATTATGAATTCTTTTGAAACAAAGGAAAAAGTACAAACTCTCAGCAAGGGAGAAAAGTTATAAAAAGAACAGAGTGGGGGCGCCTGGGTGGCGCAGTCGGTTAAGCGTCCGACTTCAGCCAGGTCACGATCTCACGGTCCGTGAGTTCGAGCCCCGCGTCAGGCTCTGGGCTGATGGCTCAGAGCCTGGAGCCTGTTTCCGATTCTGTGTCTCCCTCTCTCTCTGTCCCTCCCCCGTTCATGCTCTGTCTCTCTCTGTCCCAAAAATAAATAAACGTTGAAAAAAAAAAAAATTAGAAAAAAAAAAGAACAGAGTGGACATTATAAACTTAAAAATAAAGTAACTGAAGTTAAAAATTCACTGAATGAGGGGCGCCTGGGTGGCTCAGTCGGTTAAGCTTCCCACTTGGGCTTAGGTCATGATCTCGTGGTCCATGGGTTCCAGCCCCACTTTGGGCTCTGTGCTGACAGTTCAGAGCCTGGAGCCTGCTTCGGATTCTGTGTCTCCCTCTCTCTCTCTCTGACCCTCCCCGGCTCTCTCTCACACACATTCTCTCTCTTTCTCTCAAAAATAAATAAACATTCAACAAAATTTTTTTAAAAATTAACCGGATGAGTTCAATGCTGGAGCAGAAATGAGAGAGGATTGAACCAGTAGACTTGGGGATATACCAATACGGTTTACCCAACTTAAATAACAGAGAATAATGTCTCTTCATGTCTTCTCCCCTTTTTTCAAACTGGATTATTTGGTTTCTAGGTGTTGAATTTTAGAAGTTCTTTATATATTTTGGATAGTAACCCTTTATCAGATATGTCATTTGCGAGCATCTTCTCCCATTCCGTAGGTTGCCTTTTAGTTTTGTCGATTGTTTCTTTCACTGTGCAGAAGCTTTTTATCTTGCTGATGTCCCAATAGTTTATTTTTGCTTTTGTTTCTCTTGCCTCAGGAGACATATCTAGTAAGAAGTAGCTACAGCCAATGTCAAAGAGGATACTGCCTGTGTTTTCCTCTAGGATTTTGATGGTTGCCTGTCTCACATTTAGGTCTTCCATCTATTTTCAGTTTATTTTTGTGTCTGGTGTAAGAAAGTGGTCCAGATTCATTCTTTTGCATGCTGCTATCCAGTTTTCCCAACGCCGTTTGTTGAAGAGGCTGTCTTTTTCCATTAGATATTCTTTCCTGCTTTGTGAAAGAGTAGTTGACCATGTAGCTGTGGGTTCATTTCTCAGTTTTCTGTTCTCTTCCATTAATCTATGTGTTTCTTTTTGTGCCAGTACCATACTGTCTCGATCACTACAGCTTTGTAACGAACAACAGAGCAAAAATAGACTGAAAGAAAAGTGAGCGAAGTCTCAGAAACCTGTAGTACGATAACAAAAGAGCTGACATCTATGTTATTGGCATCCCAGAAGGAGAGCAAAGAGAAAGAAGTATTGGAATGTTTGAAGGAAAATATCTGAAAACTTTAGAAATTTGGCCAAAATCATAAACCTATTCAAGAAACTGAGCTAACTCCACGCAGGATAAATAAACAAGGCCACACAAAGACACATCATAAATGAGCTTCTGAATACTACACATAAAAAAAAAAAATCTTGAAAGAAGCCACAAAGAAATGAGGCGTTACTTACAGACAAACACTGGATGATAATGGATTTCTCCATCGGAGACCAGAGAGGCCAAAGAACAGGGGCACTGCGTTTTTCTTTTTAAGATTTTATTATTACTATTATTATTTTAAATGTTTATTTTCTTTTTCTTTTTACACAATATTTATTTATTTATTTATTTTTAATTTTTTAAAATGTTTATTTTTGAGACAGAGAGAGACAGAGCGTGAGCAAGGTAGGGACAGAGAGAGAGGGAGACACAGAATCTGAAACAGGCTCCAGGTTCTGAGCTGTCAGCACAGAGCCCAATGTGGGGTTGGAACCCACGAACTGTGAGATCATGACCTGAGCCGAAGTCGGGAGCTTAACTGACTGAGCCACCCGGGTGCCTCAAAAATGTTTCTTTATTTTTGAGAGAGAGAGAGAGAGAGAGAGAGAGACAGAGCGTGAGTGGGAGAGGGGCAGAGAAAGAGGGAGACACAGAATACAAAGCAGGCTCCAGGCTCTGAGCTGTTAGCACAGAGCCCGACATAGGGCTTGAACCCACAAACTGTGAGATCATGACCTAAGCTGAAGTCAGACACTTAACCCACTGAGCCACTCAGGTGCCCCAGATATTTATTTATTTTTGAGAGGGAGAGAGAGGGAGGGGCAGAGAGAGAGGGAGAGAGAGGATCTGAAGAGGGCTCTGTACTGAGAGCGGACTGCCCAATGCAGGGCCTGAACTCAAAAACTATGAGATGGTAACCTGAGATGAAATTAGACGCTTAATTGACTGAATCACCCAGGCGCCCCAGCGCTACAGTTTTCAACTATTAAGATAAAATAAAATAACTCTCGACCACAAATTCTTAATCCAGTAAGCTCCATGGACATAGAAGGAAAGAGAGTTATACACAAATTTCTGTTAACAGTAAAAGGGTGTATGGCTACCTGGGAGACCAAATGAACACATGTCACCTCAAATATAATGGATAATTACAGCCATTTTCCACTTCAACTAAAATATTTTTGCTTCTCTTACTTTTGTGACCATGACTCTTTCTCCATTCTTTTAGAAAGAATATTGGGTGCCTTCCACTGTTGACAAATCTTAAAACATTTACATTCTGCTTTCTCTTCCCAGTGTGTAAAATTATCTTTGCTCCTACTAAGGAGTAGCTCTGACCCAGGCCAAGTAGACAAGACTGTATTCGGAATGAATGTCTCTTTGTGGCACCACATAAGGCATTTTGGGGATGAAATCCTTGACCTGTCTTTGCTCTGACCACCAGGGATTACTTTTAACAAACCACATTTCTCTGAAAAAGAGGTTGGATTGAATTGGGTCAAATAGTCATAACGCTGACACCAAACTCTTACCAAGATTAGACTTCTGCCATTCAGTGGGACTAGGTGTTTGGTTATGGAACACACACACAAAAGTTGGCTTATTCGATCCCCCTCATGCAAGTACTTTAACAGATGGGCCTACCAGAAGGAAGACAGAGCCTCAGCAAACAGAAGTGAAGAAGAAGCTGAGAAGCATTGACCAGCAGGAAAGACCAGAAGCTCTGCCATTTCGGCTTAGATTAAAGGCTCCATCAATGCCTGGATTCTCTTCCTGGAAGTTTTTAAGCACTTTTAGCCATTCTAAATTTGATTTAGCAACCTTAATCTCACTGAATATTCCTTCTATTCCTTAAATAGATTGGCCCGTGTACGATTATACCCGTTTCTTAGATGACAAAATCACTGTACAACTTTTACACGGTTCAGGTCACTGGTCTCTCGATCTGAAAGCTATTTCAGTATTCTACCTGCTGTCCCATAGACCTTTGCTATAGACTTGAATCTCCATGTGACTTAAATAATTCCCTCCATTCTGGTCCCTCACTGACAAGTAGGCTCCAAATAGACTTTGCCACTCAGTGATGAGGAGGTAATTCTGTCATGACTAAATGGATCTTGCAAAGAATCATTGAGGAGAGGCCCTTTTCACTTGGGAAACCACAGCTTGAAGGCTCAAAGCTGTGAAAGATAAATTAACCTTCCCTCGGACTCTGTCCAACCTGCCAAGCAAACTGGAAGTAATTATTTTATGTGGAATGCTTATTGCCATTACAGTGGCAGGGACTTGATTTCACCATTTAGTAGACCCATCTGTTCCTTTGTTGGCAGGCACTCTGATCGCATGTCACCTGGGGCCCTGGCACTCTTGGGTCTTGATTGCAGGGCATGCCCGAGGCGAAGATGTGGGATAGAGAGAGAGAGTGAGAAGACCTGGCTTCCACCCTCAGTCTAGCTGGGGAGATGGGAATAAGTGTGAAATGATAAATACCCTTGGAGACTTGTTATTACCAAAAGAGTTGATCAGAGAGTTCATATTTCAAAAATTAGCACTAATGCACTGTGGTCACAGCCCAGGTTCTACCACTAGGGCTAACTCTGTGATCTTGGGCAAGTTACATAACCTCCTGTGTGCCTCGATTTTCTCAATTACGAATGGGTATAACAGCACTTACCTCACTGAGCATTGAATGAAAGAGGTGTAAAGTGCTTAGCACATAATAAATATTTGGTAAATGTTAGCTTTTATGATATTGCTCAGAGGAGAGAGAAAGCCTTGGCGTTGATCCAAAAGGGCTTTCTTTGGATTGGAAACAGTGTTTTGTCTTTTCTGCTCCACTCCCACCCCATTTCACAGCAGTGTCTGTCTCACTGGTCACACTTGGCTGGTCTAAGCATGGTCACGAATGACAAAGGAGCCAATACGCCTTCTTCTCCAGAAAATGTAGAACTAGAAAAGTCTTCACCCCCTTGGCGGCTGAGACAGTAAGAAATAAAACATGGGGGATGGTAGCCAAGTTTCCTGCTATGTGGGATGAGAAACACTTGGAGTCCCAGCTAAAGTTCTTCATCTGGTATTAAAACAAAACGAAACAACTAGCATTAGTGAAAGTCTCAGAGCAAAGACATTTTAGGGAGGCCTGTGTCTTGTCCTTCAGGCCCAGGTAGTCCGTTTTCCAAAAAACACCTGCTTTTTAATGATGCCGAAATTTAGCACTGATTACAGTTGCTGCAAAAGTTTGTATTCAGGGTTTAGTAACATCAGTAGTCTCCAGCTTCTAACATATTGACCATATTTTTCCTTGATAGGGAAGTTTCTGCAGTCCTTGTGCCTTAATTACCTTTCTGATTGACCCAATCTAATTTTTCAGACTAGATAATTACCTCTCATTTCCTTATGGGGAGAAGTTGCCAGCGATTTTTATTTAGAGCCGGAGCCATTTGGTGTCAGGTACCACATGGCTGCAAGAAATGATGGGCACCTATGAACCATCACTGAAGTTCTTGCTGAGATGGTGTTGTTGCCATGATGAGGAATACACATTACAAAAACAGCCTTACATCTTCATACGCAACAAACCAGTTGTGACAAATGGCCTGCCACTGTGCTCCTGGAACTCTGATTTCTGACAGAGACCCCAAAGAGAAGGAAATGGATCTACCATTGTTCTGATTTTATGTGCCAGGTAGCCTGGCCGTTGTAGCCAGTCAGCCTTGGCTTTGACACTGTTTCTCTCTCTACCTCATAATAGCGTGGAGAGGATTAGCTGGTGGAAGGCATCGGTAGAGGGCCTGGCACAGGATAAATGCTTGACAAATGACAGGAATTAGTGTTATTTTTAGTGATAGCTCTCCCGAATTTGCTAATTCTGTCCTTTTAGCCAGATCACAAATCTTCTTAAGCAGGGATGATAACATGTTGGCATCTTCTGAAGTCTTGGATTATTGATCCTGTACCATTCACTTTATTTCTTCATTTTTTGGTGTGCTTTTTAAAAATGTGTGTGTGTGTTTGTGTGTGTGTGTATAGTTTGACAACACATTCATACAATCATGTGACTATCACCACAACTGGAATTCTGTCACCCTCCCTTCCCCCCAGAAGCCCCTTTGCAATGATACTTTGCAGTCAAACCCTCCCCCGACCCTTGGCAGCCACTGATCTGTTTTCCATCCCTATACTTCTGCCTTTTTCAGAATGTCCTATCAATGGAACCATATAAGTATAATGTTTCTGAGATTAATGGGTTTATTTCTGTACTCTTCTTTCTATTCCATTTATCTGTATGCCTATCCTTATGCCAGTACAGAGTCATGATGATTCCTGTAGCTTTGTAGCAAGTTTTGAAATCAGGAAATGTGAGTCCTCCAGTTTGTCTTTTCTGAATCCCTTGCATTTTTATATAAATTTTAGGCTCAGCGTGTCAATTTCTGCAAAGAAATGATCTGAGATTTTGACAGGGATTGTGCTGAATCTGTAGATCAATTTGGGAGTGCTGACATCTTAAAAAAATTACATCTACCACTCTGTGATTATGGAATGTCTTTCCACTTACTTAGATCTTCTTTAATTCCTTTCAACAATATTTTATAGTTTTCAGTGTATGAGTCTCACATTTCTTTTGTTAAATTTATTTGTGAGCACTTTACTCTCATGGATGCTATTGTAAATGGAATTGTCTTCTTTTTTTAAAATTTTTTAATGTTTATTAATTTTTTTTTAATTTTTTTTTCAACGTTTATTTATTTTTGGGACAGAGAGAGACAGAGCATGAACGGGGGAGGGGCAGAGAGAGAGGGAGACACAGAATTGGAAACAAGCTCCAGGCTCTGAGCCATCAGCCCAGAGCCTGACGCGGGGCTCGAACTCACGGACCGCGAGATCGTGACCTGGCTGAAGTCGGACGCTTAACCGACTGCGCCACCCAGGCGCCCCAATGTTTATTAATTTTTGAGAGACAGAGCATGAGCAGGGGAGGGACAGTGAGAGAGAGAGACAGAGACAGAGACAGAGAGAGAGACAGAGACAGACAGACAGAATCCAAAGCAGGCTCCAGGCTCCAGGCTCCGAGCTGTCAGCACAGAGCCCGACCCGGGGCTCGAACCCACAAACTGCGAGATCATGACCTGAGCCGAAGTCGGACGCTCAACCGACTGAGCCACCCAGATGCCCCTGGAATTATCTTCTTGATTCTATTTTCACATTGTTCATCACCGGTGTATTGAAATACACTTGATTTTTTAAAAATATTCATCTGATATTCTGTATCTTGCTGAACTCACACATTAGTGCTAATGATTTTTTTTGTGGATTTTTAATATAAAAGATTCACCCATCTGTAAATGGAGACTTTTACTTCCTCCTTTCCAATCTGGATTTTAAATGTACATTTTTTTTTCTTAATTGTTCTGACTAGAACCTCCAGCACCATGTTGAATAGAAGTGATAAGACATCCTTGCCTTGTTCCTTATCCTCATCCTAGAAGGGAAGTCTTCATGATTGAGTATGATTTCAGCTGTGGGTTCTGTCATAAAATGTCATTTGTTGTGTTGAGGGAGTTCTCTGTAGTTCTAGTTTTCTGAGAATTTTTATCATGAGAAGGTATTGGATTTGGTAAGCAAAATGCCATGGTATTTTCTTCCCAAACTTCAGCCACCCTTACCTACTTTTGTATAAGACGTGAGGTTTAGGTTAACATCAATTTTTAGTATTTGAATGTCCAATTGTTGCAACGCCATTTGTGGAAAGTCTAATCCTTCCTCCATTGAATTGTCTTTCTGTCTTTGTTTAAAACCAATTGGCCACTTTGTGTGGGCTTCTTTATAACCACTGTATTGTCATTTTCCTGTGCCTTTACCAGTTCTACACAGTATTGCTTACCATAGCTTTATGGTGGTCTTAAAATTGGATGGTCTGAATCCTCTCCTCGAAATTATTTTTCAAAAAAATGTTTGGCTAGTGTATTTGCCTTGCCTTTTCTTATAAACTTTAGAATCTGTGTGTGTGTATACATACACATGTATATGTATATGTATATACATGTATGTATACATGTATACATACACATGTATATATACATGTATGTATACATGTATACATACACATGTATATGCATGTATATATACATATATACACACACATACATATATATATATATATATATATATATATATATATATATATAATAGATATCTATATATCTACATATATTACCCCCAAATCCTAACAAGTAATTGATTGGAATAACATCAGATATACAGATCAGTTTGGTGACAATTCACATCTCAACTACACTGAGTGTTCCACTCCACTTATGTGGCCTGTCTCTGCATTTACTTCGAGGTTCTTTGATGTATTTCACCAGCATTTTGTAGTTTTGGCATACACAGTTTGCACATGCAGATGTACACTTGAGTATGTCATATTTTGGATCTACTTTCAACTGTATTCATTTCAGCTTCCTATTTTTGATTGATAAGGTCTAGAAATTTGATTTTTTGGGGTAAATTTGTCTCTTATTTTTGCTAAACTGCTTTATTATGTCAGAGAACTTTCTCCTAGATTTATTGCCTTGTTGTTGTTGTTGTTTTTAAATACATGGAACTGTTGCCTGTGAATAGGAAGAGTTTAATTTCTTCTTTTCCAATCCATATGACTTTTATTCATTTTGCTTGACTTATTGCATGATTAGGACCTTCAGTATAATTTGAATAGGAGTGGTGAGAGTTGACGTCTTTGTCTGTTCTTCATCTTAGGAAAAGAAGCATCAGTCTTTGTCCATTATATTGTCAGTAGTGTGTGTGTGTGTGTGTGTGTGTGTGTGTGTGTGGGTGTGTATGTGCGTGTGTGTGTTTGACCCTCTTTATCATATTATGGATGTTTCTATTCCAAGTTTGATGGGAGTTTTTACTTGAAATGACTCTTAATCTTTCTGCTTTTCTGAATAATTTTATATGTTTATGTGTTTTTTGTTCTTTATTAGCATGGTGAATTTCATTAAATTATTTTCATATGTTAAACTAGATTTACATTCCTGGGATTAACCCCATTTGTCATGGTGCATTATTCTTTTTATGTACTGCTGGATTTTATTTGCTAGTATTTGGTTAAGGATTTTTCCTATGTTCATGAGGTATATTGGTTTATGATTTTCTTTTCTTTTACTGTTTGTCTGGTTTTGGTATGAGGGTAATGCTAGCCTCATAAATGAATCTGGAAGTATCCTTTCCTTTGCTCTTTAATGTCTGCGGTTCTGTAGTGAGAGTCCACCTTTCATTTCTGATATTGAAAATTTATGTCTTCTCCCTTTTTTCTTTGCCAATCTTCTTAAAGATTTATCAAATTTATAGATCTCTTCAAAGAACCCACTTTTGTTTTTATTGACTTTTTTCTATTGGCTTATCATTTTATTTTATTTTTATTTTTTTAATGTTTATTTAGTTTTGAGAGAGAGAGAGAGAGAGAGAGAGAGAAACAGAGACAGAGTGTGAGTGGGGGAGGGGCAGAGAGAGAGAGAGAGAGAGAGGGAGACACAGAATCTGAAGGAGGCTCCAGGCTCTGAGCTGTCAGCACAGAGCCCGATGCGGGGATTGAACCCAGGAACTGTGGGATCATGACCTGAGCCGAAGTTGGAAGCTTAACTGACTGAGCCAGCTAGGTGCCCTGGTTTACCATTTTAAATGTCAGTAACTTCTGCTGTTTTATTTCCTTTCTTCTGCTTGCTTTGGGTTTATTTTTCTCCTCTTTTAAAAAGTTCATAGGGTGGAAGCATGGACTGTTGATCTGAGATTTTTCTTATTTCCTAATACAAGCAGTTAACCATTAATTGTACTCTAAATCTTGCATTAACTGGTTCCCACAGATTTCAGTATGTTGCATTTTCTTTGTTTAGAAAATACTTTCAAATTCCTTTTGTTATTCATCCATATATTATTTAGAAATGTATTATTTAACTTTCATGTGTTGGGACAATTCCAGTTATCATTCCATTATTTATTTCTATTTTAATTCTATTATAATCAGAGAAACTAATTTATGTGATTTCAAATCTTTTAAATTTGTTAAGGTCTGTTTTATAACAGTCTGTTATAATAGTCTAGATGCTTGCGTGTTTGCTGTTTGATGTAATGTTCTATAAATATAAATTTATTCTGGTTTGTTGACAGTGTTATTTGGTTCTTCTATATACTAGTTGATTTTTCTGTATACTTGTTTTACTGATTCCCAATAGAGGAATGTTGACATTTCCAACTATTGTTGTGGGTTTGTCTGCTTCTCCTTTCAGTTAGGTAAGTTTCTGCTTCATATATTTTGAGTCTTTATTGTTAAATGCACCCACATTTAGGGCTGTTAAGTCTTCTTGGTGAGTTGATGTTTTTATCATTTATAATGTCCCTTTTTATCCCTGGTATTTTTATTGTCATAACATCTTCTTTGCCTAACATTAATTAGACCCTACAGATTTACTTTGATTAGTTTTTGCACAGCATTTTTCTATCACTTTACTTATAACCTAGCTATCTCATTATTTTTAAAGTAACTTTCTTATAGACAGCATATAGTTGGGTCTTGCTTTTCTTTGAACCATTCTGGCAATCTATCGTTTTTACTTTGTGCGTTTAGACTGCTTACATTTAATGTAATTATTGATATGTTTAGATTTAGCTCTATCATTGTATTATTTATGTTTGTTTCCTCTATTTCCATTTCTCTATTTTCCCTTTCTTTACTTCTTTCAATTATTTATGTATTTTTAGTATTCCACTTTAATTTGTTTTATTCAGTTTATAACCATATCTTTGCATAGTTTTTAGTGGTTGCTTAAGGGGTTAAAATATACATACTTCACTTCTTATAGACTACTTAGAATTAATATTTTCCTACCTTAAGTGGAATGTATAAACCTTACCACTGCATAAAACACTTTATCTTCCTTCATTTAAGTTGTATTAGTTCAGTGCATAGTTGCACTGAACTAATGCATTAGTTTAGTGCATAGTTGCACTGAACTAATGCATCTATTGAAACATCAAAAGTCCCATCAGAGAAAGCTATAATTTTTGCTTTCAACTGTCATATGTATTTTAAAGAACTTACGAGGAAAAGCATAATATATTCCTTTTACCCAGATATTTACCACTTGTGTTGTTCTTCTTTCATTCCTGGTATTTCTTATTTCCCTATGGGATCAATTTCTTTTATTCTGAAGAACTTCCTTTAGTTCTTTAAGAAAAGATCTGCTGAAGATGAATTTTCTTGGTTTTCCTTCACCTCAGAATTTCATTCTTTCTTCTTTATTTCTAAAGAATACCACTGGATATAAAACTATGAGGTTGACAATATTTTTTCAGCAATTTAAATATGTTGTTCCACCATCTTTTGGTTTCCATGGTGTCAGATGAGAACTCTGTATTCCGTTAAATAATTGTTCCTTTATATGCAATCCCTTTTTTTCCTCTGGCTGCTTCCATTGCCATTACTCTGCAGCATTTTGATTATGACATATCCAAACGTGGGTGTTTTTCCTTTTCTTCTTCCTCTCCTTCTCCTGTCTCCTCCTCCTCCTCCTCCTCCTCCTTTTTCTTCATTTTTTTTTAGTTTGGAGTTTGCCAAGCTTCTTAAATCTGTTCATTTATGTTTCTCACCAAATTTGAGGAGTTTTCAGCTATAATTTCCTTATTTTAGTTTCATTTAATTTTGTATTTTGTGTCACAGTCTTTATCATTTTATGGGATTCTAATGACATGAATGTTCGACCTTTTGATATTGTCCCACAGGTTTCTGCAACTCTGTCATTATTTTTTCCCCCCAAATTTTCCTTTCTATTATTTAGATTCAGTATTTCTTTTGATCTACCTTTAAGTTCACTAACTCTTTCTTCTCTCATCTCCATTCTGCTCTCAACCCAAAAAGAAAATGTTTTATTTCTGTTAATGTGTTTTTTAGTTCTAATATTTATATTCTGTTCTTTAAAAATCCTTTATTCCTTCTATTTATCTGCTGAAACTTTCTGTTCTTCTTTCTTTCTTTCTTTCTTTCTTTCTTTCGTTCTTTCTCTCTTTCTTTCTCTGTTTCTTGCTTTCTTGCTTTCTTGCTCGCTTTCTTGCTTTCTTGCTTTTTTTCTTTCTTTCTTTTAGAATATTCATTCCTACTGTTTGGAGCATGGTTAAATAGATCACTTAAAATCTACATCTGATAATTCCAGCATCTGGGTCATCTTTAGATTAGTATTTGCCGACTATCTTTTCCCTTTTCAGATGATCAGATTTTTCTTGTTATTTGTATGCAGGTTAATTTTGAATTGTATCCTGGACTTTTTGAATATTATGTTAGGATACTCTTGCTTTTATTAAATCATGTGGAGAATGTTATTTATTTGTTTATCAGTCAGTCAACCGGATTTTATTCAGGTTGTAAGTTCCTACCCACTTCCTCTGAGCTATTGGTCCTGGGTCAGTCAAGTTTCAAAGCCTTTGCAGTGTGATTTTTGTCTCTGTCATGTGAGTGCCATACAGGTGCCAGTTTGGGGATGATGCAGTGGTCTCTACCATGCAGTTCAGTTCTTAAAGTTGTTTGGCCTCAGATCCATGTATGCACAGCTCAGGGTGAGTAAAGGAGTTTGTACAAAATATTCTGGCATCACTTTCACTAGCTCTTTACTCTGTGACCTCTCAGGCACTAACTGGCTCACAGAAATTTCATTTCTTGGTCTTTTGATTGGAAAGCTGTTACTTAATTCCTCCTCCATGCCCTTCACACAATATGTCTGCTTCTGGGGCTAAGTGGCAACAAGATACACAGAGAAAAAGAACAGTGAGCCTTGTCCCTATGTTCTCTGTCAAAAAGAAGGATTCCTTCCTTCTAAGTTTAGGTACCTGCTCAGCTTCTGGTTCCATCATTACCACTGCCTCTGAGTGATTGATTGCCCAGGGGCTGCGGTAAGAGAAAATGGGAAAAATGGGATTTTTTTTTTTCAACTCTCTCTTTTCCAGAGGACTCCCTTTTCCCACTTCTTAAACCAGAAGCTGAGCTTTCTTGAAGCTCTTCCTGTCTCTTTCCATTTATAGTTCTAGGTTTCAGGATGTCTTTGAATCTAGGTCAGGAATTCCTGGAAGAGGAAAAGTGGGGAGCGTACCACGCGTATAGTATTACTTAGAGTTTTGAACTTTTTCCCCTAACCTTCCTGCTGCCATTTATTTTTCAGAATCCTTAGCTAGCTGTTCCATGCATTTTGTCAGGGTTTTTAGTCTCGTTGAATGAGAGAGACAGAATTGAATGTGTCTATTGTATTTGGAGCACAACCTGAACTGTCACTTGATGGGGTGTGGGGGGAGCTCTTCTGAGACTTAAGCTAATCTCTGGTCCTTTTGTTTCTTTTTTAATTATAAAAATTACTTAGAGTGGTACAGAACACCTGGGCTCTGGAACCATATGCTTGGGTTCAAATCTTGATTCCACCACTCTCTAGAAGTACAACCGTTAGTAAGTTACTTGATAATGGTGATTTGAAGAGATAACTTTGATAATAGAAATTACTTCATAGGGTTCATATTACATGGGTTCATATTTTATAAAGCATTAGAACTTTTCTTGGCACCTAGTAAGTGATACATAGACTAATGTTTATGGGCTCCATAGAATATAAGTGTCTTCGAAGGAAGGAAATTCTGTATTGCCCAATTCCCTTGGTGTCTCACTTCTCCTTTTGTTTGCAGAAGGTTACAGAATAGGGTAAAAAGTCCATTGGGCATTAGAATCAGGATGACCTGGACAAAAATCAAGTGTAAAATATCTAGCCCAGTATCAGTCACATGGGGAGAAAAATGTAAATGTTCCCTCTTCCATAATTTAAGGAAAAATGTACTGTGTTTGCAGTTTGCCATTCTTGATTATTACCCTAGTCCTCCTTCCTCTTCCATTCATCCATCAATTCATTTCTTCATTCGTTTATTGATTCATTGATTCATGTGTTTATTTCTTTTTTTTTAAAGTTCATTTATTTATTTTGAGAGAAAGACAGAGAGTGAGAGAATGAGAAAGAGAGAGCAGGGGAGGGAGAGACAGAGTCCTAGAGAGAGAGGGAGAGACAGAGTCCCATGCAGGCTCCATGCTGTCGGCACAGAGTCCGATGCAGGGCTTAATCCCCGAACTGCAAGATCATGACCTGAACTGAAATTGGGAGTCATATGCTTAACTGACTGAGCCACGCACGTGCAGGTGCCCTGTTTATTTATTTCCATAAAATGTCTAAGTACCAACTTTGTGCCAATCCAGGTGCTGAGTACCAGGGAAATAATAATGAACAAAATTGACATGGTTCCTGCCATCATGGAACTTCCATCAATCAAAGAGTCATCTGAACACACAATTACAAATTACAGTGGGTATATTGAAGAAAAAGTTCATGGGGCTTTCTGAACATGTAACAGAGGGATCTAACCTAATTGTCAGAGATGAGAGAAGAAGGTGGTCAACAATGGCTTGACTGAGACCTGAATAATGACTGGGAACTCAGTTGATAGGCTGGTGGAGTAGGGCAGGGTAGAGGATGAGGAAGAAGGCTCCTGGTAGAGAGGACAGCACCTTTAATGGCCCTGTGATGAAATGAGAGTGGCATTTTAAGGGGACAACTATTATGATAGAGGAGGTGGTTAATGAGGGAGTCCAGAGGAGAATGGCACCAGAAATGGGCAAAATAAGATAGAGAATTAGGTTGGGCCAGGCCTCCTAAGGTTTATGAAAGAAGGTATTTTAAGAATAAGATGAGGAAATTGAATGTTTTTTGCTGGGGAGAGTGGGATAGGAGGGACAATCATGTGATCAGATTTATTCTAGAAAATGATACCACTGACCACCAAAACATCTTCCATGATTACTTCCTCTGAGCTCTTAAGAGGCATCACAACCTCTTCAGGATGAAAGTCAAAGAGCCTAGCATCAGCATTCAGAAATATGGCTGGTGATGACATCTACTGCCTAATGCTCTCCCCACACCTCCTGGATGTATTTTGTTGGTTTAGGCAAATTGTTTTCCACTGCAAGCTAACATCAAAAACTTTAGGGATGAGTTCTCTTTTTGTGAGGAAAAAAAAGAAAAGAAAAAGAAATAGATCCACCAAGAGAGGTACAAATGGGAAATGAGAGTTCCCATGATATTTGAGTTTCTGGATCCGGTCAATCCTGAAACCACTTCCACCCCTAGTTTTTTCCATGGTTTGGGTTTCCTGGGTCAACACATTTCCTTTTGTGCTTGTGCCAACTTGCAACCGAAAGAGTCGTGTCTAATGCATTCTTTTGAGAAGTTCTCAGGGACCAGGTTTTGCTTTGTGCGCTAATTAATTTAATCAAGGATTAGCTGGGGTCACCCTGCCCTTTGGATTTAAATAAAGCTTGGCACAAACTCTCATGCTACACGCAGAGGAAAAGGGCAATGTTTTCCCTTCATGTTTGCTTGTGTATTGGAGGGGGGGCAAGAGATAGGGGTGGAGGGTGGAGGGGTTGTGTGAAAGTTCTCTGGCAGCTGGTTCTGCCCTCAGTGAACTCCCAACTGTGTTCCATTCTCATATTTGGCTGCGGTTCTCCTTCTCTGCCTCTCAGATGGGCCTCTCAGAACATGGCCCCATTAATGTCGATTGCCCCAAATCTTTCTTTCTTCCCAGGCATCCGTGCTTTGGGTAAGACTGGCTCCAAGTCTTGGTGACAGAGATGTTGACATTTCAAAATTGCAGACAACTTAAAAATACACATTAGACATCAAATCTTCTTGGAATATGCTGGAATTTCTCAATGATCACTCTTTGCTACACACTTCTGCCTGTCATCATGCTGTTCTCACCTTACCTCTTACTTAGTTGCCCTAAATTCTCTTGAACTTCCTATGCAGATAGGTTTCTTATCTTCTGATTCCACTGCCTTCTTATAGAAGCTCGCATGCTGAGTGGCCTGGAGACATATGCCGCTGATGAATACAGTCCCCTCCTTATGGAAAACTCCCTGTTGGCTGTTAAATAAAGGGTTTTTTTTCACCCCACTACATCATCTATTTCCACTCTGTTTTTATCTCTTTAATATCTCCTTTACTTTCTATTGTTTTCAAAAAATTTTTAATGTTTTATTTATTTTTGAGAGAGAGGGAGAGCACAAGCAGGGGAAGGGCAGAAAGAGAGAGCAAGAGAGGGAGAGAGGGAGACACAGAATCTGAAGCAGGTTCCAGGCTCTGAGCTGTCAGCCCAGAGCTGGACGTGGGGCTCGAACCCACACACTGCGAGATCGTGACCTGAGCTGAAGTCAGACACTTCACCAACTCAGCCGCCCAAGCACCCCTCCTTCCAAATGCAGCAAAAACAAGCAAAAAAACTCTTGGCGTGATTCCTAATGGCGTGCTTTGCTCCCGTTGAGCAAATGGCTTTGAAAGGATCACTTTCACTCATCTTCTGGGATCTGGGGAGAGGCCCCAACTCTCTCCACTCCTGTGACTCACTCATTCTTAGGCACCAAGTTGGCATCGGCTCTGGGCAGTCTATTTTGTGTCATGCAACTCTTCCCCTCTCCTCCCTTCCTCCATGCCCAAGGGGAGATTTGGCAAAAGAAAGAAAGAAAACCAACCTGAGTGGGGTCCTGCTCTTCTCTTGCGTTTTTTCTCCCAGGTCTCATGTTACTTGAATGAGGGGCTCTCTGCTGATTGAACCTCCCGTGTTCAGCTTTTTAAGCTTCCCTTTCTTCTCCTGCCATGAGAAAGCTTGCAGGGGCGCAGGTGTGTTACCTCTTCCCTGGCATGGAGGCGGGACAATGCTCCTGCTTAGGTCAGTCTCAGAAGGACAGGATAACTCAGCCTCTGACCCCCCAGTAGCTGGCCCTGGCCCTCCCCCGCCAGCCCCTCCCCACCTTCGGCTGTCCGTTCATGCACCTTGTTTCAGGAAACACCAGTGGTGGTGGCTGATCTTTCATCCTGGACATAGCTGTCTTTTCCTTGGACACAGGAGAGGGAAGCCCAGAGAGGGCAGAGCAGTGAGGTGTGCCTTCTGCGGTATAAACACGTGGCTATACCACTTCAGTGGTGGAGTAGATTTTCTGAACAACTACAACCAGAAAGAATGCCTGCAGGCAACAGAATAAGTCTGCAAATGCCCTCTTCACCTTTCCTTCTTCCCTTTAAGCTATAAACTGCCAGTGTTGTGTGTTATTCTTGCATATACAATTCCTAGCCCATACCTTCCAAATGCAGATCCTAAAAAAAGGTTAAATCCACTAGAAAAGGTGAACAGATGCCAGTTGTCACAGATAATGTGAATTATCGTCATGGGTCATCATTGACACCATCACTATGGATTGAGCACTTAATTACACCCCAAATACCACGCGGTGACCTTCACATGGAAGGTCTCATTGGGTCCCTCTCAACAAGCCTATGAGTTAGATTTGATCATTCTCTGTCTTAGAAACAGAAGCAGAGAGGCTGAGCCATTAAACCCAGCAGGTTTGCAGCGGAGCCAGAATTAGAACCCAGAGCACCTGCACACTCTGTGTGCCCGATTGCACAGCACGTTCATGCATGTTATGAATGTGCTAGGAAAGCGGTCTCGGTTCTTGCCGGATAGTCTACAGTTGTTGATGGGAAAATTCATATCCATGCAAGGAAAAGCAAAGTGAAGTTTTCTCCTTTGGATATTCTTTGATTTGTTCTCCTATCGGTATCAGGTTTCTTTGGATGATTTCAGCTCATGCCACTCTGATGCCAAGTAGACTTTAGGAATTCCAGTTCTCTGAGAAGTGTCTCTGAAGCTAAATCAGAAGTTTAGAGACTCACTCTCTCACCCCCAATGCTGCACATGTGTTTTAAGGAACTGGAAAGCAGGGGTTTGGTGTGCAATAAAGAAATGCAAAGCAGGGGTGCCTGGGTGGCTCAGTCGCTTGAGCGTCTGACTTCGGCTCAGGTCACGATCTCCCAGTCTATGAGTTCGAGCCCCACGTTGGGCTCTGGGCTGACAGCTCAGAGCCTGGAGCCTGCTTTGGATTCTGTCTCCCTCTCTCTCTGCCCCTCCCCCACTCATGCTCTATCTCTCTCTCTCTCTCTCTGTCAAAAGTAAATAAACATTAAAAAAAAATTTTTTTTAAAGAAATGCAGGGGCGCCTGGGTGGCTCAATCGGTTAAGTGGCCAACTTCGGCTCAGGTCATGATCTCGCGGTCCGTGAGTTCGAGCCCTGTGTCGGGCTCTGTGCTGACAGCTCAGAGCCTGGAGCCTGCTTCAGATTCTGTGTCTCCCTCTCTCTGAGCCTCCCCCATTCATGCTTTGTCTCTCTCTGTCTCAAAAATAAATAAACGTTAAAAAAAATTTTTTTAAAGAAATGCAAAGCAGAGAGATATGGAAACATCCAGAGTTTGGGATTTGAAAGGAACTAAAAGGCTTGGTGACTCCTCACTGCCAAAGGAATTTGTAACACTCTCATTTGGCCAACATCCTAGGATCACGGATCAGGCCCTGTCTGTGGGCTGATTGCATAGCGTGACGGCCTGGTCCTTGCCCCTTGGGGCTTACAACTTAGTGTAGGTAGATAGGTGGAAACACATGTGGAGGTTTCAGGTAGTGATACATCAATGCCATGCAGAGAGTAAAGCAGTATTCGGGGAGGGAGGGGGGGGAGGGGAGGGGGAGGGGAACTGGCTAGACCAAGTTATCTGGGAAGACCTCTCTGAGGAGGGGATATTTGAGCTGAGGCCCATTTAGACAAAAAAGAGCCACCCATATAAGGTGTGAAAAGACCCCTTCAGAGAGGGAATGCAGAAATCACAAAGGTGATAAGCCAGGGATGAACTTGATGTGTTTGGGAAACAGAAGGAAGGTCAGAATGCCTGGAGAAGAACAGAGGAGGAGGGTAGTGAAGGAAAAAGAGGCCGGGGCTAGAGGAAGCAGAGCTTGTAGGGCACTGAGGTCAGTTTGGGAAGCAACTGAAGGTTTAACTGCAGGAGACTGACATGATCCAATTTATATTGTTAAAATGAATTCACTGGCTGCTGTTTGGAGAACAGATTTCCTTAGGGCAATCTCAGAGGCAGGGGGTACATGAACAGCCTACCAGATCTGGCCACGGAGGAAGTGACGGGAACTCAGAATCTGGAAATAGCAGTGGGGATACAGAGGAGAGGACAGACACAAGACCTTTTGCCATTTTTTCATTGGGTGGCTTGTTTTTTCTTATTGAGTATTGAGAGCTCTTTATTTATTCTGGATACTCACCCTTTGTCACATACCTGGTTGCAAATATTTTCTCCTAGCCTGTGGCTTTTTATTAATTCTCTTAACAGTGTCCTTTGAACAGTAGAGATTTCTAATTTGAGGAAATCCAACTTACCAAATTTCCCTTTTATGAATTATGCTTTTAGTGTCATAGCTAAGAAATCCTTGCTTACCTTAGAGTTGCAAAGATTTTTCTCCTCTGTTTTCTTCTGGAAGCTCTACAGTTTTAGCTTTTATATTTCAGTCTATGACCTGCTTTGAGTTAATTTTTATATATGGTGTGAGGTATGAATGGACTTAGTTTTTTTGAATATGAATATCCAATTGATAAAGCACCATTTGTTGAAGACTAATTTTTATCTACTGAAGTGCATTTGCACCTTGTAAAAAACCAATTGTCCATACAAGTGTGGGTCTATTTTTGGACCCCACTTTGTTCTATGGTTTATTTGCCCACCTTTATGCCAATGCCACACTGTCTTGATAACTATAGCTTTATAAGAATTCTTAGAGACAGGTAGGATTTGCCCCTCTTTTGAATAGATTTAAATAATAATAAAATAATATATTTATTAATATCATTACCATTTCCATTATTCATTATTACTTTGTATAGATCTGTATTTCCATCTGGGTATCATTGTTCCTTCTGCTTGAAGGGCTTTTGTTTTTGTTTTTGTTTTTGTTTTAGCGTTTATTTATTTTTGAGACAGAGAGAGACAAAGCATGAATGGGGGAGGGTCAGAGAGAGGGAGACACAGAATCTGAAACAGGCTCCAGGCTCCGAGCTGTCGGCACAGAGCCCGACGCGGGGCTTGAACTCACGGACCACGAGATCGTGACCTGGGCCGAAGTCGGCCACTTAACCAACTGAGCCACCCAGGCGCCCCGAAGGGCTTTCTTTAACATGTCTGGTAGTGCATATCTGAGTCTTGAATTTGAATTTCAGGTGGTGTTTCTTTCTTCTTTTTTTTTTTTTTTTTTTTTAATGTCTGAGAGAGTATTTTGCTTTTGGTTTTGAAAAATATTTTGGTTGCTATAGAATTCTAGGTTGATAGGTTCTGTTTTCAGGACTTTAAACATGTTTCTCCACGGTCTTCTCACTTGCCTTGTTTCTAGTCAGAAATCTACCATCACCTTTATCTTTCTCCCTGTGTACATATTGTGTCTATTTAATCCGGCTTCTCTTAAGATCTTCTCTTTTTTCTAGTTTTAAGAAATTTGACTATGTTGTGCTTTGGTGCGTACATCTATTTCATATTTCTTGTGCTTGGTGTTCATAGAGCTGTTGGGACTTCTGGACTTGTAGGTTTTATTACATTGGAAAAATAGCCAACATCCAGCTATATGGCCATTGTTTTGTTTCAAATATTTTTTTCTCTGTCTTCCTTTATACAAAACACACATATATTACATTGCTTAAAGTTATACCACAGCTCACTGATGGTCTGTTCATTTTTCTTTTATTCTTTTTTCTTTCTCTTTTGCATTTTGGATAGTTTCCATTTTTGTGTCTTTAAATTCACTAATCTTCTCTTCTGTGATGTCTCATCTGTTACTAATCCCCTCCCACACTTTTCCTTTCACACATTGTAATTATTTCTCCAGGCTCAGTTTGTCATTTTTTAAAAATTGTCCATATTTCTGCTCAGCATGTTCAATCTTTCCTCTAGTTTTGGTTAATATCTACAATGCAGTAATAATAATTTTAATGTCCTCTTCTAATAATTCTAGCATCTGGGTCAATTCTGGGTTGGTTTCAGTGCATTGATTTTTCCCCTCATAATGGATTCTATTTTTCCATCTTTTTTTCATGCCTGGTAATTTTTTTTTGGATGCCAGATATTTTCCAGTAATATGCTGAATTCTCCAGGGGGACTCTCTCCAGATCCACAGAATCTCTGTGTAACTCTTTCCTCTCTGGTCCTCTGCCCTGTGAACTCTAGTTGTCAAGAACTCCTTGGACCCTCACCTTCCTATCCTCAGGGAATTTGTGTAGTTCCAGTGCTTCCCCTTCCTGTGCCATGTTCTGGAAACTCGATGGAATGAACTGGGGAGACTATGGGGCTCCCTTCATTGGTTTCCTGCTTTTCAGGCACCACTGTCCTTTGTGGATGATGCCCAATGTCTTGAAAACCACTCTTTCACATATTTTGCCTGTATTTGAGTGATTTCAGGAACCAGTGTCCCTGTTACCACATCTCAGCTGGAAATAAAAGCCTGGAAGTTTATTTTTTAATAAATGACTCATAATAACAGGAAGGTTACTAATACTACGTTATCCCTTTGGCTTTCAGATAGCCCCTGGGCTAACTTAGCATTGCAGGTGAGGACATATTCGTTACAAAAGATACGGGACATTTTACTTTTTGAATGTTCTAACTCTAAGGTGCAGGATACGTGAGTGTAGCCATAAAGGGTTTGAATACTGATTGACTAATCTTTCAGAACTCTGGGAGTTAAACTTGATGCAATCCCAGTGAAGGTGTTCACAGGACAATTACTGATGACAGCTCATTTATGGTGCTAGTGGAACAAATAATGATTCTGTAAAGTTTTGGAACAGATGGACAGTTATGTGTTTCTACAAAGTCGATGTTCAAGATAAGAGTAAATTAATTGTCTTCTAACCAGGGAATTTTGTTTATGATATGGGAAAAGTCATTCCTCATAAAGAGCGGGAGTTGTCATTGACTTAGAGGACCCAGAAGATCCCCAGGCAAATGATAATCACTTTCATAGATATTTTTTACTAATATCTTTTTCTAAGTTTATTTATTTATTTATTTATTTATTTATTTATTTATTTATTTAGAGAGAATGAGTGGGGGAAGGGAAGAGATAGAGGGGGAAAGAGAGCATCCCAAGCAGGCTCCACACTCAGCATGGAGCTCGATGTGGGGCTGGATTCCACGAACCGTGAGATCATGACTTGGGCTGAAATTAAGAGTCGGGCGCTCAACTGACTGAGCCACCCATGCGCCCCTCATAGATATTTATTGAACAAAAAATATCATCTATCAATTACAGGAATAGCAAACTGGTGGCTTATAGGTAGTATTTTTCCTGTCTACAGAGCCTTTTTAAGAATCAGGAGATTTCACGTAAAAACATCCAGGTTTTTGCATTCTCTTTGATGAGAGAAGCTCCCTCTTATCCAAGTTGGCCTCTTTCAGGTGTTCATATGAACTGCATAGCCTGTGTACTCCTTCGAGCTTGCAAGCCTTTCCTCAACACTTCATCCCTCTTCATCTTTTTCATTGAAATATCTTCCTAATAAAGATAATGCCTGGAATATCATGAGTAGTAAAAGTCTAGCACTGAAGTAGGATTGCTCTAAGAGGCACTTTAAAGTTATTACTTCTGGTGATGGTTTAAAATAATGACCGCAAATCTTTGACATCACTCTCACTGAAAGGAGAGATTATGTTCTTTCTCCTTTTTTTTCCTCCTCTGGAATCTAGACAGGCTTAGGACTCAACTGGAACTAACCAAGTGTGGCAGAAGTGACACTGTGTGACTTCCCAGTGAAGGTAACAGAGGGCCACGCACTTTCCATCTTGTTTGCTAAGTTCTCCCCTTGTGGGGCCTAGAGTTGCCATTCAAGCAGTTCAACCCCCCTGAGGCTGCCCTATTGTGCAGAAGCCCAGGCCACATGGAAGAGAAGCTACAACCAATGGCTCCATCTGAGGACCCAACCAATGGCTGTTGTGAGCTGCTAGATGTGAGTGCAGATGCTTCCAGATGATTCCAGATTCCAGCCACCATGTCCTCCTGAGCCATCACTAACTCCCAGCCAATGCCTTAGACATGATAGGCCAGAGACACACTGTTCCCTCCGGGCCCTGCCTGGATTTTGACTCACAGAATGTGTAAACACGGGGGGAAAATTGTTTAATAAGCTATAGGGTAGATTTGCACACATCAATAGTAACTGAAACATAAGCATTTCAAAATCTGTCTGAAATCATTCTATATTATAGAACACAAATACACTGATTTGAACTTCTCTGTCTGCCAAATGGGGATGATAGTTTCTCTAAGACTGAAGGAATAAAACCATGTAATCTACCAATCCCTATGCCTGCGTGCAATAATAGGTTCCTGCTTTTAAAAATAATCAAAACAAAAATAATTTTTGTTTTTGTTAGTGGCTCTGAAATAGCAATTCAGAAAGAATACTAAAAGTAAAATAATTTTATCTTATCATGCGGGTATTTCTCACCCTGCCTCCCCCCCTACTGGCCCCCAAAGCCTAACTTCTCACAACAAAATGAAACTGGTACCAGAGAAATTATTTGCACTCTGGGTGAAGATCTGATTAAATGGGGAGCGCCTGGGTGGCTCAGTCGGTTAAGCGTCCAACTGCGGTTCAGGTCATGATCTCTAGGTCTGTGGGTTCGAGCCTCACGTCGGGCTCTGTGCTGACAGCTCAGAGCCTGGAGCCTGCTTCGGAGTCTGTGTCTCCCTCTCTCTCTGCTCTCTTCCCCCGCTTATGCTCTCTCTCTGCCTCAAAAATAAATAACCATTAAAAAAATTTTTTTGAAAAAAAAAAAAGAATCTGATTAAATGAAGACATTACACAAAAGCAGCATTCTAGGAACCTTAGTGACAGAACAAAACATGATATTTTTATCCTTTAATCAAACTGTAACTGGGATTTGTAGGTTTTTCAGATAATTGAAAAAGTCCGTTAATGCCGGGAATCACAAAACATCGGCTACCTTGGTCACCTTATTGTTTTAACTAAACACATCCACACCACCCCCTATAAATATGTAAAGTACATTTATCGTCTTTTTCTCCTGGGTCAAGGCCTTTTCTTTAGGTGTGGGCTCCCTAATTGGAGTTCATATCGCCTTCCTTGCCTTCAACCATACCTGTGCAATACTGGCTATGATTTTTACTTCGATTTCTTTAGAGAGGGAAGAGAACTTTAACGGAGCTCAAGAATCAACTGAGTGCAGACTCCTTTTGTATTCTCGCAGCCTAATTAAATAGACGTGTTAAAAGTCACTCATCACTTATTAATTCTGTTGGAAGCATTTATTTTAGTTTTGCACACCCATTCTCTTTATGCACTTCTATTATGCAGATAGTTTACACCTGTAAATTAGTCATGGAAGCTTCCTTAAGTTCCTTATATCTTTTTTTTTATGTTTATTTATTTTTGAGAGAGACAGAGTGCAAGTGGAGGGAGGGGCAGAGAGAGAGGGAGACCTAGAATCCGAAGCAGGCTCCAGGCTCTGAGCTGTCGGCACAGAGCTTGACTGGGGGCTCAAACTCACGAACTGTGAGATCATGACCTGAGCTGAAGTCGGACGCTCAACCGACTGAGCCACCCAGGCGCCCCTCACGTTCCTCATATCATTGTAAGTGTATTATAGTTAAATTCTACTTTCAGCTTAGAGAAGGGACTTTCAGGGTATGTCACTTTGGTGTTGAGACTAACTCATCAGGATTCTCTATTCCACTCCATTTTGGAAGATGGAAAGTTGAATTGAGAGCTCACCTCCATTCTCAATTCACTTCCCACCTCTAGTGCCTCATCAGAAACGTGTAACAATGTGGATCTCTTTATGTGTGTTGGAGGCCTTCCCCTGAAGAGGAAGTCACCAGAACAAATGAAACTTGGGGGGTGGAGGGGCTTAAGTTTATTTATTTATTTTGAGGGAAAGAGAGAGCAGGAGCAGGGGAAGGGCAGAAAGAACAGGAGAGAGAGGGAGAGAGAGAATCCCAAGCAGGCTCCACACTGTCAGCACAGAGCCTGATGTGGCTCCATCCCACGAACCATGAGATCATGACCTGAGCCACAACCAGGAGTTGGCCGCTTAACCGACTGAGCCACCCAGGTGCCCGGACACCCCTCTTTAAGTCTCCCTACCCTGCTTTCAACACCCATTTCCCCTGGTGCTGCTCATTCTGTTAGACTCTGAAAGGAAACGGACACTTTCTGGGGAGCTGACAGAGAGGAAGCTCTTTCTCTTTGTCTCTCGCAGACACTGGGCTGATGGAGGCTTTTCACGGTGTGGGGCGACGTCCTGAGCGGGGGCTCTCCAACACAGGTGCACACTTTGACTTCATCTTCCTGCCGGCTCACAACCAGCTGGCCGCAGCCTCTGCTTTGGCCTGTGTCTGCCCCTTCTCAGCCAGATGACCATTTTCAGGTGCTTTCCCAGCATGTAGAAATCTGTTTGGATGCATGAGAACATGCTCTTCGGTGTTGCGTAAAAGGTTAACTAACTTGTTGGAATTCTGGTTCTCAACTGCAGGGGTTACAATGATTCTGAGAATGGGATCCTTAACCATTGCAGAATCATGGCCAAGAAGGCGTTTGTCCTCTCAACGAACATTTGATCACCTCCTCTAGTGCAATGGCTGCTCCAGGTCCTGGAGAGAGAGGAGTGAGCAAATCAGGCAAAAATTTCTGTCCCCCTTGGAGACTACATTTTACTGAAGCAGGGAGAGAGATGATACATAATATAGTATATAAAATATAAAACATATGAAAACATGATAAATACTAATGAAGAAAGAAATCAGGGGGTACAGGAAATGGGGAGGGGCAGGTTTGAAATAACAGATACGGAAACCAGGGAAGTCCTCACGATAAGGTGACATTCTAAAAAATACCCAAAGAAAGCAAAAGACCAGGCCATGTCTCGTGGAGGGATGTCCCAGGTGAAGGGCACAGCAAATACAATAACCTTGAGATGACACGTTCAAGGAGCAGCCAACAGGCCACTGGGTTGGAATGAACTGTTCTTCCATAGTTGCTGATTTTCACATTTTCTCTGCATAGTGGAGAAAGCTTGACATCTGACCTAACAGTTGTGTATACTTGCTGGATTATCATTAACTCCAGGGAGCATTTGGAAAATCTAGGTGCTTGAATCCCATTCCAAGCTATGCCAGTTGAGTGGGTCTGGGGTGATGACCAGGCATTTGTTTTTGTAGATAGTTTCTCATATAGTTTAGATGAACTGCAGGTCTGGGGATCACTTATCTAGAGCCAACCCATCATGATTTCCCTTTCACCTTGGCTCCAGCATCGGTGGGTCCCCTCTTCAGGGCAATAAAACATTGAGGCCAATATGATTAGTGTTGGATTCTGTGGTTTTATCAGTGGGGAAAAGGCATAAGGCACGGTGATGACAGGCTAATGTTTTTGTGTCTTATGGTCAGGAATTGCAACGCCATGTGGGGTTTACGATGATTTCCAATTCTACTATCAATTTGTGCTGTGCTGTGCTCTGCTTTCCTTCCCTGAGACCTGGCCTTTGTCTTTCGCAAGTTCTGGTTGCTCTATTCCGTGTCTCCCTGCATTCAAGGAAGGATTAAATAAGCTAAGTGTGGGTAGATAGGGATATAAATAGAATTCACCAGGAACTTGAATACAAGTTGAAATAATCTGCTTCTTGTGTTTTGCTGTTCTCTGCCTTGCGTTCCATCATTTCTGCAAAGTAGAAAACATGGCCACCCCCAACTCTTAAGTTTTATACCTGAGAACTTCTGCCATGAGAGAGGGTCTGATTTCTGTTCTCTGAGTCTCAAGTCTAATAGATTCCCAGGAAGGAGACTCAGTGGCCTGTTCCTGGTCTGATGTCTCTTATTGAGTGGTTGGAACATGGCCAGTGTCAAGTAAGAACATGGTGTCTCTTCTGGTAGCCATCCGTGATGACAGATAACAGTTCCCAGAAGAAAGATGGGGTGTGGTGCATATGAATACTTCTTTAGATGGTCCCTCCAGACCTGATATTTGCCTTGGAACTTTTCTTTTGAAATTGATTTAGAACGAGGCAATGCAAAACCAAAGTCCTTAAACTTGGATAAATGTGCCTACTAGATCTAATTCCCTATTACCGCTCTGCAAGTTCATCACTGGACATCCTTCCTGTACTTATGCCACTCTGGCCACACTGGTGTCCCCAAGCAAGGTCTTTGAACTTGTTGTTACCACTGGTTGGAAAAGTCCTGCCGCAGAAATCTGCATGGCTCCCTCCCTCACCTCCTTCTGATCTTTGCTGCAACATCATTTTCTCAGGGAATCTTTCCCTATACACTGTACTTAAAATTGTTCTCACCCACCCCAGAGCTCTCAGGGATCTCCAGTCATTTTATTCATAGAACTCATTACTATATGACATACTATGTCTTACGAATTTATTGTCTCTTTCATTTGCTACAATATCAGCTTCATAAAACGAGGGATTTTTGTCTGCCTTGTTTACTGCCATATCCCCAACACCTGGAACAGTGCCTGGCACATAATAGGCACTCAATAAATAGTGAGTGATGGGGTGCCTGAGTGACTCAGTCGGTTAAGCATCTGACTCCTGATTTACGCTCAGGTCATGATCTCACAATTTTGTGAGTTCAAGCCCCGCATTGGGGTCTGTGCTGCCTCCTTAAAATTCTCCCTCTCTCTCTGCCCCTACCCGTCTCGTGCTTCGACTATCTCTCTTAAAATAAATAAATAAACTTAAAAAAGAACAGTAGAGTTCATGTATGTTTTCTTGGACATCCATAGTTATTCTTCAGCCATACTTTTCTATGACTGCCCATGACTAGGAACCCCCAAGTAGGGAGCATCACCTGAGCCTCCTTTGGGTTGGATCCAGTGATGATTCCAGAAAACAGAGAAGCAGGAAGGCTGGTGTTGGCAAAGCAGCTGCTGAGTTGGGAAGGGGCAGGCATCTGTGTTACTCAAACACAGCCGCCTCCCCGGGGGGAGGGCAACCCCGAGGCTCTGCAGGTCTTTTCAATATCTTGGATTAAATGAACTGTGAAATATTTGTTTTATTAGTAGAGCTTGGGTTTGTTTCTAAGGCCCTAAATTGTGTCTGTTCTGGGCAGCCGATATGTAGCACAGTGGAGCGTGTGCAATGTTTAGAGAACTCACAGGAACTTCTTTCGTCATTTGGGGCCCGTTTCCAGGGACCCCTCTCATTTCTCCCTCCACGACCAGTAATCGCCTTGTTGGTACAAAGCACTGGGGAAAGAAGAGGTCACTGTCGGTAAAGGAATGTGGAGAGGAGTGGCCTCACGTAGCACTAAGTCAGAGGAGCTTAGGAAATTCTTTTGCCTGAATGGCTGCAGTCCATGGAACTTCAGACTGGGGCGAGTGCATTAAATGAGGTCAGGATTGGGGGTTCTGGAAGAGTCAGTTCCTAAAACTAATAGGAATTAGAGAACTTTTATAGGACCTGAAAGAAAAGCGCCTCATGTGTCCAGATGTGCTGAATACAGTTTCGGAGCGTTTCCTGCCAAGTGTGTTGCTCTTAAATTGCATTTTCCACCTGTGTCTAGGAAAGCTGAGGGTCTCTGAGGTTGATGAGGGAAGCCCTACTTTCCGAGTGGGGAATGATAAAGCCCAAATCCATGATGAGTTTCCACGGTGAATGGAGTGGGAGCCTTCGGACTCTCAGCCGTGAATAGTAAGCTTACTTCTCTCTGTAACAGATTTGTCGTTAATTTTTTGTTTGTATGTGTGTGCATATATGTGTGTGTTTGTGAATGGATGTGTACATATGCATGGAGGCACATGTACAGGCATGTGTATGCGAACGTATGCGTGCAGTTGTGAGTGCGTTAAATGCATGGGAGAAGTTTGGGAATATATCCCTCTCCTGATGGTTAAGTGTTTAACTCTGGGAAGGGAAGAAAGAATGGGGCAGGGTGAAATAAAGGTGGCGGTGGGGTTTCATTTTTAACTTTATACCATTCTAAAATTTCTACATCCTTTTTGCTACCAAGATGTATCCATGCATTACTTGTGTAGTTTTTAAAAATTGCAAAAAATTATCATTGACAAACGATAGTTTGAATGATGTAATTAACCAAAGATAAACTAATGTTTCCTGTTCTGCTCTGACTCCATTTCCTGCCCATTCCAAATGACCACAGTGGTAGTGACTTGGAGAAGGAAGTCTGATCATATCATGTAGGAATCATTGTTTCTCTAATGCCACTGACCTGTTTTCCTCATAGATGCTATTTTTTTCATGTTGTCCATTATACCTGGACTGCATCCTTCTGTAGTCCTTACAGTCTTCAATTACCAAATTTTGTGCATCCTTGAAGGCTTGATTAAATCACCTGCGTAAAGCTTTTTCCCATTTGTTCATCATCCATCTTATCCATCCATCCATCCATCCATCCATCCATCCATCCATCATTTAGTAAATGCCTACTGAATGCCACACATTGTGTGAAACTTCAGGTACTGTCGGTATCATTCTTGCCCTCTTGAAGATAACCTTATAAAGAGAAGACACAGAAAATATATAACTGAGCAAACAAAGGAGTATAGAATATAAAATTTAAAATTGTAATGAATGCTAACTAGAAAATAAACACGGTGCCTTGATGGAGAATGGTGAAACAATATCCAAATTAAATAGGGGGGGGGGGGGTCAGAGATGTTATTTATTCTAAGACATAAAAATAAAAAGAATGAGGGGTGCCCGGCTGGCTCAGTCAGTGGACTGTGCAACTCTTGATCTTGGGGTTGTGAGTTCGAGCCCTACACTGGGGGTAGACATTAGTTAAAAATAAAATCTGAATAAGCAAAAAGAAAATAAGAGTCATGTTGAAGGATGATAGAGGGGAAGTACAGGGATGTTTTCACAAGGGAACAATCTATATGATCTATTCTGCTTCTGAAATCCTTCTATAGGATCCTTTCACTGTATTTATCATGTGTATATTCATATTCTTTTCAAACTTTTTTGGGGGGGTGGCTTTCAGTTGCCTGTCATGTGGTAGGGACTCAACAAACTGAATCAAGCTTCTGTGGCTTCCAAAGAATGAAGAAGAAATCCCTTCGTATTATCTCAAAGACATCTTAAATTTCACCGATAGCCTCACTGGAGAGTCTCTAAAGACACAGAGATTATTTTCAAAATGATCTTTAGAACTGAACATTAAAATGGTTTTACTTTTCCAAGTTGCTTCTCTGCTAGATCTTTAACTCTGAACCAGGAAAGATCATCAGTATCTACAAATCTGATTTGATACTTTGTCAAACTTCATTTAAAATCATTTAAATTTCTTTTAATGGGAAGCACTTTCTTCCTTTTGTGTTCCCTTGGGACTGTGGTTTGTGTTTGTTTGTTTTGAGAAAAGAGAAAGTACACTTTTGGTTGATCAGAGATTATTTTCTTTAATGTAGTATATGACGTATAGACTACATCCAGCCTCTCATCACCTTCCCATGTCTCTAAATTGAGTTGGTGCTACTTTACCAACCTAATGAGTTGTCAGTCATTTTGATTTTTCCCTAGGGAACGGCCTTGAGGCATGGAAGTGTTTTATTTTCTAAGCCAGAAACCAGAAAAGGGTTTTGCTTTCTCATTCTCTCAAGGATAGCATATTCAAGACAAGGCGCTAGAAAGAACAGCTCCAATTCTGAAACATATGACGGTCAAAATAAATTGAAAATACCTTGACATCTCTAGAAAGTCATAGGATCTTAGAAATTATATCACTCCCCTACCCAATGCTGGAGTTTGTTTACAACAGCCCTTTATGGGAGCACCTGGGTGGCTCAGTCAGTTGAGCATCTGACTTCGGCTCAGGCCATGATCACGCAGCTCGTGACTTCGAGCCCCACATCAGGCTCGCTGCTGTCAGCACAGATTCTGCCCCCCTCTCTCTGCCCCTGCCCCACTTGTGCTCTCTCCCTCTCAAAAATAAATAAAACATTAAAAACAACAACAACAAAACAAAAAACATACCTGGGGTGCCTGAGTGGCTCAGTTGGTTAAGTGTCTGACTTTGGCTCAGGTCATGATCTCACCGTCCGTGGGTTCGAGCCCTGCATCAAGCTCTGTGCTGACAGTTCAGAGCCTGGAGCCTGCTTCGGATTCTGTGTCTCCCTCTTTCTGCCCTACCTCACTCATGCTCTGTCTCTTTCTTTCTCTCTCAAAAATAAATAAACATTTAAAAAAATTATAAAAAAACAGCCCTTTATGACCATGTCTTACTTATCCTTGAATGTTTCTCTTGATGAAGAAACTTGATACCTTCAAAAAAAAAAACCATTGAATTTTTAGTTATCTCTGGTTATTAGACATTACTTCTTCATGCCAGTTTTATCCCATAATTTTCAAGAAGACAAAATCTACATTTCTAACATCTCTCCAGTAATCCTAAGTGTGCTCACTGAAAGAGTAAAGAAGATGTCTGATCTATCCATGGCCTATAAGACCAAACTGGTCTTTGAATCAGAAGATACAAGTTTTGGCCCCACAAATTAGTTGATCTTGGGCAAGTTTTTAATTTCTGTCTCAATTCCCTCCTCTCTAAAACACAGATAGCACCTCCCTCACCAAGTAATTGTGAAGGTTAAATAGGAAACGTTTGTGAAAATGCCCAACATACCTAACCCATAGTAGGTGCTCAGTAAATTTATTTGTTCTATTTTCTCTTCTCGTTAATTACATGTCTGATGGCTGAGGACACATGTATAGATAAGAAATGCATTTGGCTATAAGTATGTGACAGAAAACTCAGGCGACATTGGTTTTATCATAAAGACATTTATTATTTAATAGGAAGCTCAATGATATACAGCCTTAGGCTAGGTCTGGTGGCTCACTGATCTCATCAAGGCCCCAGGCTCTCTCTCTCTCTGCTCAGTATACTATTCTTTGCATTATTGGTGCTTTTTTGCATACTTTATGCCCTATAGCCCTAAGATGGCTGCTATAGCCCCCGCCATCATGAATGAATTCAAAGCAGGAAGAAACAGAGAGGAGTGGAATCTAGAACTCTCTTTTCACTCCCTTTCCTTTTCTCAGGAAGGAAAATAATGTTCCCTGAAGTCCTTCTGCAGACTTTTGCTTATCTTTCATTGGGCAGACTGGGTGAAATGGCCAGCCCTCACACAAGGTGAGCTGGGAAGGCAGTGTAGGCAACAGGAAGGAGGTTGGGAGCTATGCATTAGCCAATGAACCATAAATGCTGCTGGAGCAAGCATTCATGTCCCCCCAGAATCACCAGTCCTGCAGGCTTATCACTCCCTGGGGCCTCAGCAGCCCTGAAAACGACATGATTTGCATACTCCTTGCCCTGTTGGTCTCTTTGGTTGGGTTAATCATGGTCAGAACCAGGTAATGACGGTACCCATTGGGGCTCAATGAAGGAGCAGAGTCATTACGAGTGTTATGGACTGCTAAAGAGAATTCATTGGGGGATTAGATCTTACAAAATGTGGAAGGAGCTGGAGAAGTAAGGTCCAGAAACAGTTGTTGTAGGATCAAACAAAAGTAGCCAGCCACCTCTCCTGAGTCATGGGCACCAGGGGACGAGTCATAACCTGCAAGGACATCCAAGGAAACCAGGCATGTCCAGTTCTCAGAAAAGAGGCACAAAAGGGATCTGGTAAAAAAAAAAAAAAAAAAAAAAAAAAAAAAAAATTTGCTGGAAAGCTGTTGTCTCTGTGTCTAGCAGTGAGCCAGGGTCACCGTTGGTCAGTCAGACCTGTGGTCAGGAGGAAAAGCTATGCGCAGGGGGGAGCCAGGACAGGCAAGAGACCCTCGGCATCTCTTTTTCTGTCTCTTACTTCATCCAACCACGATGAATCTTGGAGTGATTTGAATGAGTTCAGTGTAGCTTGTTCAAACTCAGGATACACCACGTGTGGGGAAAGAGAACGGAGCTGGAAACCAGAATTGGCTTTGGCCATTGTGAGGTTTTCATTGCAGCAAGAAGCACTTTTAGGCACAGCAGGTTCTCTGAGGGTATATCAGACAATGGAAATAGGACCTAGACCAAAGGTAAAAAAAACCACAGGGTTAGCGTGGGATATGAACATAGGCTTATACAAATCCTGTAGAGGAAGAGTGTGAGTAGAGAGAAGGAAGAGAATGGAATATTGAAACACATGATCCCCGATCATGTTGCTACATGAGCGCTTCACACCTCCGCTATTAATTTTTGTTTCACTTCTGTTTCAAAACCCCATGACAGCCGCTTTTCCTTAAGTGTACTTTTCCTTTGGAATGAAATCTTTTATCTTTGCCTTGACTTGTATATCAGTAAATGTTTAGCAGTATGTTAACTGTTATCTTCTGTGTACTAAAGCACAAGATTGTTTAGTATAATTAAATCATGGGATGTCTCCTCTGCCCATCTTAGCGCTGATATGCTTTTCATCTAGGTGATAAAAACCAGACATACATTAATCCACATCAAATTGTCTCATGATAACTTGAAAAATTACGAGAGAATGTTATCTAATCGTGAAAATAAGTTAAATTCCTCCTTTCCTATCAATAAGAGGGGTTTTTTGGCTTTTTTGTTTTTCCTATTTACAAAGCAGGCAGAAGATCAGTGAGTAGGGTCATTTTTCTCTTCCATTATGGAACACATATGATATATTTATTGTTTCTAAGAGTTGTTCCTTAGGGCTGATTTGTCAAAAGGACAGCCTGACCTATGTCTTCCCTACATAGCCAGCTGAACGTCAAACAAATGTCTCCTTCGTTCCAAAGACACCACTCTATTCTATTTAGGTAGAAGATGATGCTGGCTTCAGTTTGCAGCAGGAAATTGCTTGACTGGAGTACCTTCTGATGGCAAGCTCATTTCACAGACGTTTGTAGAGAAGGTAAGTTTTGATGCCGGTGCTAGTTAAAGCAATAGTCCAACCTGATTTCCAATTATTCTTGTCCAAATGGGAATATTCAAGGACTGGGATTTCCTTATAAAAATTGTAACTCTAGAAAAGTCACATTAAAAAAAAAAACACAACATGACTTAAGGCTATCTACAAAAGCCAGCGCTGTAAATTCCATATTGCTCTGGACTTGGGGAAATAAGCAGATGGAATATATTGGAAGGGTGGAGGGCACAGATGTCTTCTTGGCTTGGGTTCAGAGTCAAAGAAGAAGCCCGTTTTGTAGCTGAGTCTGGGATAGGAAAGATCCAGATACATGAGGTCTAAAAAAGCAAGTGCACAAGGCTTAATGAACTATTTTTCAAACAATTAATACAATATTTAAGCAACAACTTATCGTTTGGGAATGTGCTCTTCCAATTGATTCAAACATGTGTTTTGTGTGGGAAAAGCTGTTCAATGGTAGTTGAGCTACATAAGGTGTCCTTAGACCTACTAAAAGTTGCCCAAAAGAAAATTCACCCTCTTGACACTCCAAGCCCTTTGTTCATTACAAACATTGTGTCCATGATGTTCAGCAAACTGGGAATGGATGTCGACTGTGTTGACCTTTCCTTTAAAAGTCAAAAATTAAAATCAGCTGCTATTCTCTGTTTAGGGGCTATATTCTTAAAGGAGAAGCCATGGAAAATAATTGACTTCCTTTGTTTAGATTGTGTGTAAAATTGATGCATAATTATTGTAGAGAATGCAAGAAAACACAGACAAGAAGAAAAAGTTCCAATCATCAGAAATTCTATCAGTAAACAAAACTAACGTTTTATTTTTATTGTTTTCAGAATTGACATTTGAAAACAAAACTTTCCAATTACATATGGAATCACTGTGTCTTCCTTTTCATATTGCTGTTGGTTTCTTCCAGAGGTTGTTTCTTGTCAATAAATACAGACATAAATTGCCAAGGGTAATGAATGCTTATATTGTATCTAACCTATAATTTATCTGACCTATCCACCATTTATAGACACTGTGATTGTGTCTATCTATCTATCTATCTATCTCTCTATCATCTATTTTCAATAGCATAGCAATGACTATTCACATAGCTCTCTGTGTGCTTATCTGATTATTTCCTTGGGTTGAGTTCTCAGAAGTAGAATCTCAGAAGTAGAATGGGTCTGCATACGTTATTACACTTTTGAAAGGTGTTGCCAAATTGCCTGCCAAAATTTCATACCCATTGTACTCCATTCACCGGAGTATGAGAGTGTCCTTTCTCCATATGCTCCCAAACCCTGGGTAATATCAATCTAATTCCTCTTTGCCAAGCTGAAAGGCTAAAACACTACGGCATCAATATTCATTCTTATTTTTGCATTTAAGATTATTACTGAGTTTGCACACACTGAGTTTGTTGAACATTAATTAGACTTTTGCACAGAACTTTATACATTTTCAGACATGGGGGTGCCTGGGTGGTTTCATCGGTTATGTGTCCAACTTCGGCTCAGGTCATGATCTTGCGGTTCATGGGTTCCAGCCCTGCATCAGGCTCTGCGCTGACAGCTCAGAGCCTGGATCCTGCTTCAGATTCTGGGTGTCCCTCTCTCTCTACCCCCTCCCCCACTCATGCCATCTCTGTCTCTCACAATGAATAAATGTTAAAAAGTTTTTTAATTAAAAAAATGTTCAGACTATGAACATCATTTATTGTGTTTAAAGCAATTATATTTAATGTAGCCTGAAAGTTGGTATTTAGCCCTGCCAGGGATCAGTTGCTACTTCTCTCCAGACATGGCTATAAAACGGGAGCAAGATGATAACCCAAGTATAGCATGATGATTATTTTCTCCCATTATGGAATCAAAAAGAGGAGATTATGTGTTTGTTTGCTTTGGGGTTGGGTTTTTTGTATCCTTTTAAAATTTCTGTCCACTCATGTGGTAGGCAACCTATAAAATGACCTCCCTCCCCCCCACCCACACACACACCCGGGGATCCCCACTTCCTGGTATTCACATCTTGTGTAATCTGCCCTTGAATGTGAGTGAGATCTAGTGACCTGCTTCCAACTAATAGGATACAGCAGAAGTGATAGGATGCCACTTGCGAGGTTGGATTCCAGAAGACTCTGGCTTCCATCTTGCTCGATCACTTTACACTCTCTCAGTGTCCAGTGCTCTCTCCTGGAGCCCTGGTTCTGGGGCAAGCAAGCTGCCATGTTGTGAGTAGCCCTCTGGAGAGGTCCATGGAGCAAGAAACTGACGTCCCCAGCAACAGCCAGCAACCACAGGGGACCTGGCCGATAGCCACTGAGTGAGCTTAGAAGATTCTGCCCTGGTCCAGCCTACAGATGACAGCAACACCAGCCTGTAACACCCGATGGCAGCCTCATCAGAGACTCTGAGTCAGAGACACCCAACCAAGCTGTGCCTGGATTCATGAGCCTCAGAAACTCTGAATAAATAAATGTTGGTTTGAAGCCACCAAGTCGGGGAGTAATTTGTTACGTAGCAATAGATAACCAATAGGACTCCTGAGTTACCCTCCTGGCAGTTACTACCAGGTGTTGTGTGCTCTGCCTCCTGCAGAGGCTGCACAGACTCCTCCTGTAGTCACCACGTCTTTTATCGTCTGTATTCTGATGCTTTAACATCCGGGGCCTTGCTGACCCTGGAAGGCTACCTAACCGACTTCCCATGGTTAGTGCCTTCTTAGTTGCTTTGCCGGTGCAAACCAACCCATCCGGAGTCCACATCCCCAACGATTTCATTTATTGGCTCTCACACTCCAGGCCACTATTTCCCTGCCCCAGTCACCCCAGGGCCAGGTACTAGACAACTAGGGCAGCCCCTACACCCCAGAAAAGATGCAAACTAGCCAATCGTAAACCTCTTTACTCAGCTTCACCCATTTCTTCCCTCAGAAACCACAATAAAGGCTCCAGTCCACAGTTTCCTTCTCCCTCTGCCTCCAGATGACCCTGGTGCTTCCCTACTTGCTACCCCCTCCTCCCCAGTAGTGGGTCCTCCTCCTCCTGGAATCTGTGAGCATAAAAAAATTAGCTTTTCCTTTTTAAAAAAAAAAAATTTAACGTTTATTTATTTTTGAGACAGAGACAGAGCGTGAACAGGGGAGGGGCAGAGAGAGAGGGAGACACAGAATCTGAAACAGGCTCCAGGCTCTGAGCCGTCAGCACAGAGCCCGACGCGGGGCTCGAACTCACGGACCATGAGATCATGACCTGAGCCGAAGTCGGACGCTTAACCGACTGAGCCACCCAGGCGCCCCCCTTTTTTGAAATTATTATTTATTCATTTTGAAAGAGAGAGAAAGCATGTGCGAGTGGGGGAGGAGTAGAGGGACAGGGAGAGAGAAAATCCCAAGCAGGCTCTGCACTGTCAGCATGGAGCCTGAGGAGAGGTCCAGACCCACGAACTGTGGGATCGTGACCTGAGCTGAGATCAAGAGTCGGTCGTTTAACCAAATGAGCCACCCAGGTGCCCCAACAAAATTATTTTCTCCATGGCAATAGTCTTCTGATCTGTTGGCCTTGTCATACCTGAGTAAGAGCAATACCTATTTAAATTATTTGTAATGTTCTTTTAAGTGTATTTATTTCGAGAGAGACAGAAACAGCATAGCTAAAGAGGGGGGCAAAGAGAGAGGGAGACAGAGAATCTCAAGCAGGCTCTGCACTGTCAGCGCAGAGCCTGTTGCAGGACTCAAACTCACAAACCGTGAGATTATGATCTGAGCTGAAACCAAGAGTCAGTCACTTAACCAACTGAGCCACCCAGGTGCCCCGCAATACCTATATTAAAAGAACTCCTTTTACTTCTGCTTGCCTCATTCCCTATACCACCTCCTTTCAATACTTTATTGAATGGTTTGCATAAATGAAAAACTTTAACTTGTTAACCTTAAAAATAGACACTGCCAGTTATCTACCAGCAAAAGGTGGGTTTATTTGAGAACGAAAGAGAAGTACAATCCAGGTGACAAAACTGCAGGCAAGTCCAGGGGACAAAGGAGAGGCACACTTTTTTAAGGAGATAAAGGGTGGACTGGGAAGGATGTTGTGAATTAAAAGTCCACTGGAGCAAACTGGGAGCTCAAAGAGCCGTGGCTTTGGTGGTGGGCAGATGGAATGAGGAAAGTGTCTCGGCTGGAGTAGTAGAGTAGTATCTACATGCAAGGTCAAGTCCTTGTAAGGTCAGGTCCATCTCTTCCTACTGGGTCTGCAATTGACTACAGTTGGTAGGGTGGGGGAGCTCCCCCCCGCAGAGACCTCCTGACTCCTTATTAGTGAGGTTTCCCAGTCAGTGTTAACAATTACACACCAGCAAAGGCAAAACTCATAGTAGCTAAAAACACAATAAGAAAGACACTTTTGTAAGTGCGCTTGATCTGTGCAGATTGCCTGCCTACTAATATGCAAATCTTCATCATGTCCTCCTTTGTTTATTACAACATCCAGATTCTGCGTTAAACGGGACTCATTAGAGAACAGGTTGTTCCACGATGGTTACTTTGCTTACACAAAGACTGAGCTAAAGCGCTGGAAGTATTACTTTTACAAATCACATTATTTGCTGTGCACTTTCTTCTCACCTTCAGCTCCTGTGGTAAGAGGTGGGAAAGAGTTCAGGTTTCCTATTATATTAGTGAAAAGCCTAGACCCAGTGGTCCTTCAAGGTCCTATTTAGCCCTTAAAGTTGTTTGTGGGTTAGTTCTGCCAGTGGTAGAATGAAGGTCATGGAGACTATTGTTTACTTATCTGTCATTAAGTTGTTTGTGTTTCTGTTTCCTTTTTGAAAAAATAGCACTCCACCTTGCATGACTCATCATCTTGTCTCAAGTTCTTTTTTTGAATAAGTGGGGAATACATTTGAGCATATTTCACGTAGACTGTCTTCCGGATTCCCCATACACGTGTTTTCCTGAGCAGGGTATCATCTTTTGCCTATAAGCAGAATCGACTTTGAAATTACTCTAGAAGAAAAGAAAAAGTGAAAGGCTATGCCTTCCTAAGGTGCAATCAAATTTTGTCACAATTTGTGTTCAAAACGCCTATTTGTCAATATTGCATTGTATCTAAAGACGCTTGTATCCTCATACTTGTCTTAGGTTGAACTAAATAGTATGTAATTTACTAAATCACTAAACCATGGGAAAGAAAAGAGAAATATTTCTTACTCTTTGTTCTGCGTTTCAACTGTGAGGTGCAATGCATCTTGTGTTTCAGGCCCGTCAACCTTTTCTGATTCTCGATGTGCTTTAGAAAAATTAAGATATTCTGATAGGTTATAGTCTGATTCTTTTTTCTTTCTTTCCTTTTTTTTTTTTTTTAAGACTCTTCTCTTTGTTTAGTGATCTGCCTCTTAAATAATGCTCTTACTCTGTTGAGGAAGAGAATGAATCGCCGTGTGTGTGCTGACTATCAAACACACAAATGGAATAGTAGCGGGGCTTCTGTAACCAAGAGAAGTTTACGAAACATTTGATTGTTGAGGGAGTCACAGCATTTCAGAGATTGACCTTGAAGTTTTAGAAGAAAAAAAAAGTGAATTGATCCACTGGAACAAGTACAAAGCCAGCTTTGGTGCTAAATGTAAATTGTTAAAAATGGTTCGGAATAACATCTGCCTCGTAGTATGCCTTAATCAGCACTGTGAAAAATGAAAATTTAACAATCTACTATAGTGGCTTCTAAGTGAAGGATAAACAAAGGATGAAAGAGTTTCTTGCATGGTTTGTAACTGATGCCATGAAAAATGTCAAGAACCATCTGCCTCAGACTTATCCAAACTGTCATCAAGTATTCTAATCCAGTCAAACGAGATACAACTAGAACAACCTATGTAACTTGCTGAAGGCTTATCAAAAGAGTGGTAAATAAAGAAGAAAAAAACCTATCGACTGTGGAACCACAGATTGCAGCCAGCTTGCCTGTGGCTTTGAAATTCAATCCCATTTCTCTAGTCTGACAAACTGTACTAAACAGCAAAATGGATTTTTATTGCTCTCAGCCATTTCGCTTTAGTTGCTATCAGGAGAGGAATACACAGTGTCCTAATAGAATCAGAATCATGATTTAAAAAAAAAAAAAAAAGTTTTTGTTTTGTTTTGTTTTGTTTTTTTAAAGTAGGCTCCACACCCAGCGGGGAGGCCAGGGTGGAGGCCGGCGCAGGGCTTGAACTCAGGACCCTGAGATCAAGACCTGAGCTGAGATCAAGAGTCGGACGCTTAACCGACCAAACCACCCAGGTGCCCAAATTTATTTTTTTAATGCAAAGTCTGGTTTGGACCTACCACTCACACTTACCTGTGAGTAGGTGCAGAGAAGTTAGGCATTGTGTTTCTGGCAGGAAGAGATCACTCACCCCTGCAGGGCCTAAGATCCCACACGTGTTTTCCTGATGGGAGCCCCTTCACGCTACTTACTAAATCAAATTTTCATAATCTACTCATTAAGAATACTGAGTTTAGAATCATACCAACGGGGTTTAAGTCCCAGCTCTACTACCTACTGGCTAGTGATCATAGACAAATTGCTTCATTTGTCTGAACTTCCTGTTGTCGTCCGGAAGACTGAGGTAATTATAATTACCTGGACTATAGGTACCCATGAGTTTGTGCTTATGAAGTTCCTGAAACATTGAAGCCTATTATGGCAGAGACAGTTAATGTTCACTAAGCTCCCCCTTGGTTTCCCAGCTTCGTTTGCATTGGAGAGGGGACCAAGTCACTAGTTCTGGCCAATGGACTGTTACGGAAGGCATGCATGTCATTTCTGAGCCAAGGTATTCAACTGTCTGTGTGCCTCCTGCATCTTTCTCCTTCCCTGCCAACGCAACCTTGGAATCCATGTGTTCCAGACAGAATAGTTACAAGATGGCCATTGGTCCCACGTTGGACTCCCCATGAAAAAGAAAAATGTCTTTGTTGGGTTTCACTGCAGACGTTCAATGTTATTTTGTTACTGCACATGGCAGAGCTAGGCCTAATACATAAACCAATAAGTGTTGGAGTTTATAATTATATATATATCTACTTTGCTATAAACAGATACATGATAGCTATGTATTTAAATGGCATATAGTCTTCTGACTGTTGTGTTGCCTTCTTCAGCAGTTTTGACTGAACAGGAAAAGAAAGTGAGGGGAAGAAAGATGCTGATATAAATAACCATAGAACAAGGCAAAATGTTAAAGCCACAAGGATAGTTTTAAAAAAGGACCTCTGAGAAGTTAGATGAGGAGATCCCTTATGGCTGAGACGTTCTGGAAAAAACTTCATGGGTGTGGAGTCCCTTTGGCATAACCTTAAAGGACAGGCAGTAGTGAAGCAGGTAGGTGTTGGGGTGTGCTCACATTCCTTGCCCCACCTACCCAAGATGGAGAACAGTGCCTAGGTCTTTCACAAAAAAAGGAAAAATAGAAATGACCAGTATACATATGAAAAGGTCTTCACTCCCACTAATAATAAAAATAATCAAATCAAAATGAATCCAAATTGAAAGAAGCAGCAGATATTATATTTCCGCTCATCAGACTGGCCAAACTAAGATGACTAATGATATCTAATGTAGGTCTGAGAGTGGGGAAATGGAACTCTCACTGACCTCTATGGAAGGGTAACCTGCTACATTCCTGAGGATTTCGGCATTAAATATCAAAAGCCTTAAAAATGTGCCTGTGTTACACCCAGTGATTTCACAACTATGATATTTATCACTAAAAAAGCTTAAATAGTAAAAACAGATGAAACTGGGCACATTCAGGGTGGTAAATAATAAAAGCAAACAAAACAACCCATAGCAAGAAACAACCCAAGTATCTATCAGTAGGAGATTGATAAAAAATATATACAATATGTATTGTATTAATAAAAAAATGAAACACATATAAACATACTGACAAAGAGCCATAGCATATAGTTAAATAAAAGGATGTTTTAAATAATTATGAACTGTATGATCTGCTTATATCATTATTAAATTATATATTGTCCATGTTCTGTTTTTATTTATTTTGATTTTGATTTATTTTTTCTATGTTCTAGTTTTAGAATTTAAAATTATAGTTTATAGAATTATATGTTTAATTATATTTGCATGCATATTATATATATATTTATTTGGACTTCAATTAGATTTAGATTGACATATATGTGCATATCCTTTCCAATTTTTTACATATCCAAATTTTAACAGCTTATACTTGGGTGGTTTTAGGTGGTAGGATTATAAATGACATTTATTTTTACTCTTATTTTCTGAATTCTTTCCCATGTATATGTTACCTTTCTAATAAGAAGAAAGCTATTTCTAGAAGAAGAAGAATAAGGAGGAGGAGGAGAAGGAGGAGGTGGAGGAGGAAGGGGAGAGGGAGAAGGAGAACTTTGGGAATGGCCTTCAAGTTTAGACATTGATAAGGGGCACTTCTGATGGCCTCGCTTCATGTGTAATGGATCCAATTTCTTCCAGCCGGGTTGTGTCTACTCTTCGCACAAAGGAGACGATCTGCACCATGAAATGGGCCATTCCTGCTCATGTAAATCATTTTGCATTGAAAAACACTGCGTACCAACATAGTATTTATCTATTTAGTATTACCTACCATTATCTATTTAGTATTACCTACCATTAACATTACCAGGTAGAAGTAATTGTACCTCTAATTGGTTGACATCCCACAAAGGAAAAGAGATGGATTAATAGTTTAAGAGCTAGAAGACTAGAAATCTCTTGCCTTGTACAATCAGGGTGGAGAGAACTCTTCGTTTTGTTTTATTCAAAAAAAAAAAAAATAGCAAATAACAACAGCCACCATTTATGGAGTGCTTCCTATTTGACACGTCTGTGCTGAGGACCTACTGTGCCATACCTCGACCTCACTGCAATCCAGTGAGGTCCGTTCCTTACTATGTCAATTTTATAGATGAAGAAACTGAATTTAAGTAACTGAGGTTCTGTAGCTAAAAAAGTGGCAGAGTCATTGTTTTGCTTGATAATTGAGAGACGGTTAGATTCCAGATGGTGGAACAGCTTGATGAATGGAAAGGGATCAGATTAGGGATTAGATGATCTAGATCATATTGCCGCTAATTCTTGGTTAATTTCTTCCCCTTGGGTCAGAGTAAATATGACAAATAGAACGCATGTTATTTACACAATCATTCACAGGAGAGTAAAGGAATAAAATCTATATATCTATATATCTGCATCTAGATCTATACCAACAGAGACAAAGAATGGGAGAGGAGAGGACACAGAGGAGCCATGTGAAGGCATTTTTGAAAGATTGAAAGCAGAACAGTGGTGCCGGGGTGGCTCAGTCAGCTAAGCATCCGACTCTGGCTCAGGTCATGATCTTGTGGTCTGTGAGTTCGAGCCCAGCATTAGGCTCTGGGCTGACAGTTCAGAGCCTGGAGCCTGCTTTGGATTTGGGTCTCCCTCTCTCTCTGCCATTCCCCTGCTTGCTCTCTCTCTCTCTCTCTTTCTCAAAAACAAATAAACATTAAAAAAATTAGATTGAAAGCAGAACAAAGAGTAATAATTAGCAGAGTACAGAGAATTGAAACGTAAGTGCTCACAGTATAAGGAGATGACACAAAGATATTTCCTCTGGAGGCTCATGTCAAAGCTCAGAGGTGGAAGGCGTCCCAAATAATATGTATTTATTTATCTATTTAGCTGTTGTTCTCTGAATAGTTTATCCCATGTTGTAGAATCCTTTTTTGCCAGTGCATCACTTTATGGCCATTTCCTTTTGCTTGCTTTTCCTTTTTGTTTCAAATTTAAAAGTTTTGAGGGTTTTTAAATCGTGAAAGTATCATATTCCTATTGCAAGAATTTCAAATATTACAGAAACATAGAAAGTAATAAAAAGAAAGTCTTTCACACCTCCATATGATTCTCTTGCTGTGCTACCCAATCTGGTATTCACTAGCTACATGTTGACATTTACATTTATTTAATTAAAACGAAGTAGAATGAAAATCCAGTTCCTCAGTTGCACTAGCCGTATTTGAAGTACTCAACTGTCATGTGTGGTTAGCGGCTACTATATTCAACAATGCAGAACTAGATCATTTCTATCATCACAGAAAGTATTTTGGACACTATCGCTCTAGAGGTATTCACTGTTAACAGTTTACTGTACAAAGCTTCAATTGTTTCTCACTTGCACTTAGAAATAAGAATGTGTCATCCTACACGTTCTCGTGATTTTACGCAAATAGCCCAGCTGCTTCAGAGGAAAAGCAGCATTACCTTATCCTACCCTTCTCTACTCCAGCACAGCTTCCCCGAAGCACCTACTGAAAAAAACAAACAAACAAACAAACAAACAAACAAACAACTTTAAATCAAATCAAGTGTATGCATTGTAACAAATGAAATAATGCAGAAGCACAAGAAAATACCCTCACCACCTTCAGTTGTATATGATAGAGGCAACATCTATTTAATGTTTCTGGTTTTTTCTCTTTATGTTTTTGTATTTTTTTTTTTTTTTTTTTTTTTTTTTTTTGGTGACCGTTTCCATAACTTCTTTTCTTAATTTATCACTCAGTCAATATCTATTAACTCTCAATGTGGAAGATGAGGAGTAAATTCACCCCCCATAGACCACTGCCTTTTGTTTCCTCCTCCCAGTGTTTGAAGTTTATATTATTCCGTTCTATTGGTTGCATCTCTAACTCTAGGTAACATTATTTAACTTGACTTGTAAAACTGCATTATCAACTCCTCAATCCTCCTTTCCATTTCTCCCTCCCATTCCTAAATCCCATTCTCTGCTGCCACGCTTTTACCCGCCCACCATTTATTCTGTCTACTCCCCAAAGCTGCCTTTGCGATGCTTTCTCCTTCAGTCGGCTCTAAAAGTCCAAAGTCAATTAGCAACATTTAAAATAAAATATGTGGGGGCACCTGGGTGGCTCAGTCGGTTGAGCGTCCGACTTTGGCTCAGGTCATGATCTCACGGTTTGTGTGTTGGAGTCTTGCGTCGGGGTCTGTGCTGACAGCTCAGGGCCTGGAGCTTGCTTTGGATTCTGTGTCTCAGTCTCTCTGCTCCACCCCTGCTCACACTCTGTCTCTCTCTCAAAAATAAATAAAGATTAAAAATTTTTTAAATATATATATATATGTGTGTGTGTGTGTGTGTGTGTGTGTGTGGCTTGAACTAAATTCACTCTAAAGTTCCTAAATTTGGATATTCTACAATTTACTTAGCTAGATTTAATGTTAGATCATATGATATAAACCAAACTCACACCAGCAGGGGAGTCTTTCTGTGTATGTAAGCGCGTGTGTGCGTGTGTGTGCGCGCGCGCATGCGCATACGCGCGCACGTGTTCCTGCATGGGCAAATGTTCTTCCTCTAATCGTGTCGGGTGGCAGGTGCATTTTAGGGACTTCTGGGGGGTCCCTGGGAGACAAGCTACAGTAGTGTGATTCTGATCCCTTTGATAGTATACAGGCTTCGTATCCTAGATCTTTATTCAGACACTATCTCTCTGGCATGGCCCGGGGGCTGTAGATACTTCTTATCTTTCTGATCTTCCAGAGTGTAAAAGATTCCCTTGGCTGGGGTGGACGCACGTGAGCTAAGAGGTATGGAGAGCAAAATTTCAATCCCAGAGATCTATGCAAATGCATGGAGACATCTCTATTATATAGTCCATGAAAGTTGACACAAGTTATTTATAATTTCAATGACAATATTGGATTGCCTTTAATATGCTCTAGTTGAAAGGGGGAACTAACCAAAAGCTAATATTGGAGCTTGCTCTCGGGCTGCTGGGAGGCCCCCAAGAATCTCATTGGCAATCTCTTTTGAAGATCAGTTCTCCTATGTCCATTAAGCCAAGATTAAATTAGTTTGTGGGAGCTGCTTTTAGCATTTACACTATTACATTATGCATGATTCCTGACTGCACATCTCATGAACAAACTACACTGAGCTCCATTAGTGAATTTTTAGGGCCGTGCTTAACTTGGAAATGGATTGATTCTGTGTAGGTTAATGTATAGTGGTGATGCTGCCGTGTCCTTAAAAATACCCCCTTACATTTGATATCAATAGGGAAGCACTCTCTGGGGATTATGGCTCATTTTAAAAGGATAAATTATGTAGATTGCATGATTAGAGAGCAGGAGACCCTATCACAGTATATTGTACATCAGGAAAAATACCAGTCCCCTCCTCCATACGTTGGAGAGGTCAGGGTACCTCATTCAGTTTGTTTTCTGCCAGGAACTTCCCCACGTAGGTAAGATGGCATTCCCAGGACCATTCAGCAAGTCAGGACAGAGCTGGAAATTGAACTCCTATCTTTTAAATTCTGGTGGTGAGAATCAGAAGACTGGGTTTTGGGAGACCTTAGACCATCCTTCCCATGAGAGGGCCACACCCATTTTTCTGTCCTTTCTAGAGCCATGCTGGGATGGTGTAGGTGTTGGTATATAAGTGCTGGATTGAACTAAGTATAATTCAGCTTCCTCATTTTATAGGGAAGGTGGCTGGGACACGGTGTCAGTATTTAGTGAAAGAGTTCTCTTACTAAAGTAAGAGCACCCAGGGCCAGGCACCAAGTTTGGTCAGCCATAGTCACTGGCCTGTAGGAGCTGTGAGTTCAAGTGGGGGAGGGAGCAGACCAGGCACAAGTGATGTCCCTGGAATGGGAGGGGGGGAATGCAGCAGGTGTGCCGGGAATACAGAGGGGGGCCCCCAGCTGCTTTGGGGTGATGATGCCCGCGCTGAGTCAGGCCAATGAGTTGGTGGACGGCATCCAGGCAGGACAGGTGGGAGTGGAGGCACAAAGAGGAAATGGTGCAGAGATGGGCGGGAGTCTGTAAGCCACGGTGGGAAGTGGGGAGAGAAATCAGGAGAGGTAGGTAGGCAACGGATAATCAGGGAGGACTCTCCCTGCAAAGGAGCCTGCTTTGCCCAGGGACGTCTGATACTCCGTGCCAGACGCAGGACTCAAATTCATTCTCTGGACTCCCCGACACGTGCCACCCACCTGTGTCACTTCTATAAATCTTGTCCTCCTGCCTCAGTCCTGGAGTCTCTCTTTGGCTGCCCCTACTGACAACTTCTGCTGCAGACCTTGCTTTCTCTTTTTCATGTTTCTATGTTATTTATTTATTTATTTTTTTAAATTTTTTTTTTTTAAGGTTTATTTATTTTTGAGACAGAGAGAGACAGAGCATGAACGGGGGAGGGTCAGAGAGAGAGGGAGACACAGAATGTGAAACAGGCTCCAGGCTCTGAGCAGTCAGCACAGAGCGCGACGTGGGGCTCGAACTCACGGACTGGGAGATCGTGACCTGAGCCGAAGTCGGACGCCTAACCGACTGAGCCACCCAGGCGCCCCTCTATGTTTTTTAATGTTTATTTATTTTGAGAGACAGAGCACACACACGACGGGGTGGGGAGGGGCAGAGAGAAAGGGCAGGAGAGAGAGAATCCCAAGTAGGCTCTGCACTGATAGCACAGAGCCTGATGTGGGGCCTTTTTATTAGTATTCTTTAATCAGAAAAGTAGGACCTTTTAACTTTTTTTTTAAGGGGTGGAGTTATTATAAAGAGAAAAACAAAAATGTCCCTCTTGTTTGCTTTTCCAAATTCAAACTGCTAATGGTTTCTTGGGTATCGTCCAGACATATCGCATGTGTGTAAGAAGTGGGGCATACACATGGCATCAGGCAATATACGCGGCTCTGTGACTTGCTTTATTTCCCTTGATAGTAAGTCTCATATATGCTTCAGTGACTGTGTAGTTCTGCCTCAGTTTTTAAAAAATTTCTGCCTACTGTTCCATGACCCTAATTTATTTAACCAGGACCCTGTTGTTGAGCATTTGACTGTTTGAGCTTTTTCCTTTCCCTTCTTAAAATTTTTTTTTAATGTTTACTTATTTTTGAGAAAGAGAGAGACAAAGAATGAACAGGGAAGGGGAAGAGAGAGAGGGAGACACAGAATCCGAAGCAGGATCCGGGCTCTGAGCTGTCAGCACAGAGCCCGACGCGGGGTTCAAAGTCATGAGCAGTGAGATCATGACCTGAGCCGAAGCCACATGTTTAACTGACTGAACCACCCAGGTGCCCCTTCCTTTCCCTTTTTATATATACATTCACACACACACACACACACACTCACGCACACACGTGCGCGCATGTAGGTATTATATATACAGTATATGTATTGTCTATACATGTACTATACATCTATTATTATATATATACTATACATCTGCATATATAGGTATGTATATATACACACAGTATATAGGTCTATATGTTGGTATAGTATAAAGGTATGTATGTCTATATAAGTGTGTAGTATATATATAATATATACTATGTATAGTACAAATACATGGTAGAAAAAGTATGAAACACGGATTCGATATACTCAGGAGTCATGAGAATGGTTGTCTCCAAAGAAGGAATGGGGAGGAAAACATAAGTGATCTGATGTTTATCTATAATGTTTTATTTCCTTAAAAACATATATATATATGTTTATATATATATATATAAAACATAAACATATATATTATATATAAATAAATATATATATAATATATATGTACACATACACATACACATACATATATCAGATAAGGGAAATACATTGGTAGTTATTATATTATCCTTTGTGCTTATCCTTTCTATATCTTTCTGTTCTCCAGATTTATTTATAAAATATACACACATACAAAGCAAGCTGACATATTCATCCTTTGATATGCATTATTTTGTTTCCTGCAGACATACTCTTGGAGAAACTGTCCCCAAGATCACAAAAGAAGCCCCTGTGACAATCATCTCAGGATTAATAGCTCTAAGTGTCTAGCTTGTTTTACACCAGAAGACCAATGGGAAGCAAGAGACAGGGGGGAGTCAACTTCCCCTTCTTTTCTCCATTTTGTGGTTCTTCCTTGGAGCCCTTCTAGAAAAGTCCAGTGTGCCAAGCAAATTTGCTCACCAAGGGGCCTTCTATGTTACCTTGTGGCTCTGTGTGAAGTGGTGGCCAGGCCAGGAACATATTCTTTCCGATGCTTTGCATTATTTCCTTTTTCCTCATCTTCACCACTGATGAGGGAGAATAAGGCAAGCCAAGGACAAAGTACAAGCTAGTGCACCCCCCCCCCCCCCCCAAGGTGGGATATGTGTGATATTCCTCAGGCACTCCGGGCTGCCCAAGAACAAAAGAAAGGAAAAGACAAATGGTTAACTGATAGAGATCACAGTCATGCAGGACAGGCGTCTCCATCAGTTTACGCATATCTTAGTAAATTATAAGAAAAAGGGAGTCTTCTTATCAATAGCCTAATCCCCAGAAACCTATCGACTCAGTTTCTTGGAGCCCTAATATCACCTTTCCCTCCACAGTGATGTGGGGAACAAAGGCAAGAAGGAAATGGCAGGTAAAATTAAATTTCTTTATAACCTGCAGCCCATTGACAAATACTTGAGGCAAATATAGAGTATAACATTTCCTCAGGAACCCCCTACGGTCCTAATGTTAATGCTTTACTAGAGGGAAAACAACCTTATCTTGACAATAGCTAGGCCTCAGGTATCTTGTGAGTCTTCTTTAGCATATCAAAGTCCTTCTGGAGGCCTTCCTTTTGCCTTTGTTTCCCCCAACTCCATCTATATAACCAGTCACTCTTCACAACTCCAGTGCAGCTCTTTCTGCCCACAGGTCCTGTCTCCATGCTTTAATAAAAATCACCCTTTTTGCACCAAAGACATCTCAAGAATTCTTTCTTGGCCATCAGCTCTGAACCCCCACCATTCCAAAACCCCATCACCACTGTGGGCTTGTACCACACAAATCAAGTATTGGATCCTTGATACTTAATAAAATATCCACTCTTTGCCTCGCCTCTGCTTGCCCCAGGACTCGGCACGTCCTCGTGCCCCATGTGTTGGTTGACACAGAGTTCCTGGGGAGCCCCGGAAACGTTGGTCTGACGTGTTTCTAGAATCAGACGACGTGGGTTAGTCGAACGCTGCTGCTGCTGTGGAGCCAGGCGTCCTAGCCTCAGCCTTGGCTCCAGTTCTCATTAACTGTGACCTCACTCAGAGGTCTGATGGCAATCATATGACCTGCCTTCCTTATCTTGGACCGCCATCATCAGGATCAGGAGAGATAAGGTTGGAGAAAGTAATGTGTGAGCCACCAGGTAGCACATAAATAATGATTGCTACGAAACAAGAATTTGATCCAATGGACTCTGTTGCTTTTTTTTTTTTTCTGTCAAAATACCAATGTTAAGAATTACTTCTGTAATTGTGAAAACCTCCAGTAGGTTATGTGCGTTATTTTGTTTTTAGAGAAATAATAACCTACTGGAGCAGGGGTCATTAATCTATGACCCACAGACCAAATTCTGAGGGAAGTCTTTATTTTTGTAAATAAAGTTTCGCTGGAACTCAGCCGTGCCCAGCCCGACACATCTCTGAAGCTGACTTTACACCACAGAGGCAGAATTGAGTATCTGCAGTTGTAACATAGACTGTAACATGGCCTGTGAAGCCTAAAATATTTACTATTTGGCCCCTTATAGAAAAATTTGCTAATGCCTACACTGGAGGAAATGCTAGGTGCCTCGTCCTTTTCAGCTCACGCTGGATGTCAGAGTTGTGGTCTTCAATTTGCATGTATCTGCAGGATGATCATCCCCGGGGTCCAGAAGGCAATGTTATCATTGTGATTTTTTTAATCTCATTTTTTTTCCATTCCCATTTTAGTATGTGTTTTAGAAAGTACAAAATGATCAGCATGATTGAACATGTATGTAATTTGCAAATAAATACACACAAATAATTAACATTTGGGGTGAAGAGGCAAAAGTATTTATGAAAAACAAGTCTCTGAGATCTAGCCACGTTACTACACACAGCTCTGGTTATTTTGCCTGAACTCCTATGTGGTGCTCCGCTATCTGGATATGCCACAGTGTATGTATTAATTCCCCTTTGATGAATATTTGGGCTGCTCCCAGTTTATACTGCTACAAACAACGATGTAGTGAACAGGTATGATTTGCTTTCCTCCAGACCCATGACTACTTCGTAAAGCCTGGTGATGGGGACTTATTCTGACCTTGACCAGGGTTGAGAACCACAGAGAGCCAGTAAGATCCAGACCCAGACACAATTGGGTCGTTGCTCCGTTATTCTTGGCTGACTACAGATACACTTTATCTGCCTTGATGACAAATGAATTACACGGAAAACTTTCATGAGTTTCAGAAGACAAAGGGGAAAAGAAGGTCTCAAAGGCTCTGCTAACTTGGGAATCTATAGAAGAAAAAACACTGATCTGAGGTGCCTCGAGTCAGTGTTCTGCTTCTCACCTGTCCTCAGTTGTTCTCTGACACCTGTCAGGGCTCTCTCCCTGGTGCTTCAGAGGTTGACCCCACCTTACCCCTCCTCCACCCACGCTGGCTGACTTCTACTCCTTTAATTAGACAGCACCTCTTCCCGACCCTGGTATCTTTGATTCTATGCAGAATCCTGGAAGCTCTGTGAACCTGTACTCTGATCTGAATTATTAACGCAGGTCAGTATTTGTGCATTTAGAAGCAAGATTCTTTGTTTTCAACCATCCCTACAGTGTGAAAAAGGAAGTTTTCAACCACCAGTTACCTGCATAGTTAATCTTTTCATCCCCTCTATGGTTCTGGGTTTGTTTGTTTGTTTGTTTATTTATTTGTTTTTTCAGTTTCTCTGTTCCTTAGCTTTTCTCTCTCTCCCTCCTCTTCTCCCTCTCCCGCACTCTCTCTTTCTTCCTTCTTCCCTCCCCTTTTTCCCCCCTTTTTTTCCCTTCTCCAGCACCCTCTTTCTCCTTCTGTCTCTCTGTCTGTCTGTCTGTCTCTCTTAACACCATTTACTTGGCTGTGAGTCAAGGAGCATTCTCTGGACATGGAAATGTACATGTTACTTTTTTCTGCTTCCTTTTGTTTGAGTTTTAGGTTGACATGACCAAAATCATGTTCACTCTTGGTACCCAAAGTGAAACACTGGTTTGATCTCTGGGGCCAATGTTTCAGCTACCAGGAAACTATAAGTTCTGTAAGGGCTCGTTTTAGTCACCATTGGGACCTCACACCTAGGATATAGTAGATGTCCAATAATATTCATTGAGCAAATAAATGAACGAATACACAATCAAGTAATGAAGCGGGCGGTAGGTATGATAGGCCATTTAGATTCAGTATATAGGAGGAGAGTCCTAAGGGAGAGATTCCTCAACCACAAAACTGGGGCACTGAAGTGTAGAGAGATTGGGGGACCATCCGTCACTGGTCAGATTGTATCTTTGATGTTGTTTAGTTGCTGAAGAAATGGGACAATTATTCCACACAAAATTTACTCTAGAATTAAACTGACAATAAGAAAACTTATCTTGAGCTTTTGATTCAGTACAACGAAGTTAGAGTTTTACGTTCCCCCATTTACTGTGAGTCTTTAGACATAATGCTTTATTCTCTGGGGCTTCAACTTGTTTAGCTATAAAACAAACAAAAACCACAATGTTTCCTTTGCAGGTTGGTTATGATGACAGAATGAAAGAATTATTGTGACCTTGAGTAATGATAAGTATTCAATAGCTGTGAGTTTCTTTCTCCATTTTTTCTTCTTTTCCTTAGCCAAGATGATTCAGTTATTGGAATTCTGAAAGTTGTCTTTAAAGGATGGTTTCATGGCACAGATTTAAATGACTGCTATATGGCTAAGCTATGATATATGTGGGACAGGGAAATTTGAATTTAAAAAGTGGCAATTTGAACATGGATCTTGGGGAGAGATTTCCTTTTTTTAAATTTTTTTATTTTAGAGATAGAGAGCTCACAAGCAGGACAGGGGAAGAGGGAAAGAGAGAGAGAGAGAGAGAGAGAGAGAGAGAGTCTTAAGCAGGTTTCAGGCTCAGTGTGGAGCCCGACACAGGGCTCGACCCACTACCCTGGGATCAGAACTTAAGCTGAAATCAAGAGTCAGATGCTCAACCAACTGAGTCACCCAGGCACCCCTTGGGAAGAGATTTTTAAGAGCTATTTATTTTGCTTATTAATAAGAATTGTACTTCCCTTCATGTTTATAACTTCATAGATCACAATACTGTGTATACATGTAAATATATATATATTTTATATATATTATATATATTATATATTATATATATTAATATATATATTTATATATATTATATATATATTATATATATATTTACATGTATATATATTTTAAGAGCTCACATGACTATTTTAGGTCAAATTATTATCACAAAAAAGATACATTGAAGTTCTAACCCCAGATACCTGTGAACGTGTATCACAGGTAGATTAGAAACAGAATCTTTGCAGATGTAATTCATGTTATGATGAGGTCATGTAGGATTAGGGTGGACCCTAAATCCAAGGATGGGTTTCCTTAAAAGGAGAGAGATCTGGAGATACAGGGACACACAGAGAGGAGAGGGCACGCAAAGGTGGAGGCAGATATTGGGAGTTACAGTGCCACAACCACGCAACTCCTGGGGTGACCAAAAGCTGGAAGAAGCAAGGAAGGATTCTAGCCTTTGGAGAGACCATGGTCTGGCTGGCACCTTGATTTTGGACTTCTAGCCTACAGAACGGTCTTAGAATAAATTTCTGTTGTTTTAAACCACTCAGTTTGTGGTGTTTTATTACAGCAGTCCCAGAAACTAACACAATGAACTACCTGAAGTTTTACAATTTTATAACATTTTTTGAAAAAATTTATTTATTTATTGAGAGAGAGAGAGAGAGAGAGCATGAGTGGGGGAGAGGCAGAAAAAGAGGGAGAGAGAGAGAGGCCCCATACTGTCAGCGCAGAGCCTGATGCAGGGCTCAATCCCTGGAACCATTAGATCATGACCCGAACCAAAATCAAGAGTTGGACACTTAATCCACTGAGCTACCCAGGTGCCCCCCCCCCACCCCCAGTTTTATAAAAGTTTTAACACTGATCTTGTATTGACTAAAAAGGGCAACACAATTCACTGCACCAAATTCATGGTTGGTAGCAATCATTATTTATGTGCTACCTGGTGGCTCACACATTACTTTCTCCAACCTTATCTCTCCTGATCCTGATGATGGCGGTCCAAGATAAGGAAGGCAGGTCATATGATTGCCATCAGACCTCCGAGTGAGGTCACACAGCTAATGAGAACTGGAGCCAAGGCTGAGGCTAGGACGCCTGGCTCCACAGCAGCAGCAGCGTTCGACTAACCCACGTCGTCTGATTCTAGAAACACGTCAGACCAACGTTTCCGGGGCTCCCCAGGAACTCTGTGTCAACCAACACGTGGGGCACGAGGACGTGCCGAGTCCTGGGGCAAGCAGAGGCGAGGCAAGGAGTGGATATTTTATTAAGTATCAAGGATCCAATATTTGATTTATGTGGTGCAAGCCCACAGTGGTGAAGGTGAGGAGAAAGGAAATAATGCAAAGCATTGGACAGGGTGTGATTCTGGATTGGCCACACTTCCCACTGAGCCAGCAGGTAACACGGCAGGTCCCTTGGTGGCTAAATTTGCTTGGCACACTGGACTTTTCCAGAAGGGCTTCATGGAGGAACCATAGAATGGGGAATGGAGGAGGAAATTGTCTAACTCCCCCCTGTCTCTTACTTCCCATCGGTCAATATTCATCTTATGCCAAGCAGACTACCCTTCTACCCAAGCACCCTCCTCTGGCCCGCTGTGGCTGCAGACATGTACGTCAGCTTAACAACGAAAGGTTGCACTGCTCGTTTATACTCGACTTGGTGGTAAGTTCTTAACAGTGACTTTTTCTTTTCTCTGGCCACTAAAATAGTTTTGCAGAACTAGCAAGGAAGCCAACCACTTCCCTAGAGCCTCCTGCTCCCAAAGGAAAAGGCAAAAAGATGGGATGTTGTGAGGCCTCTGCCAATGCAGATAAAATCAAGAGCCGTTCACAGATTCAATGCTTGTGGGCTCTCTGCTAAGTTTCTCACACACATTCTATCGTTCAGTCATCACTAGGCTGTAATGGGCCCCTGCGTTTTCTAGAGGAGCTCCAGAAGTGTTGAGAATATAGTAGTTTGAGAAAATCAACCAAAGCGATGTATCACCAAGCTCGATTTTTGTACTCAGGTTACCTGACGTCGAAACTAGAGTCGTGGTTTTGTGTTATAAGTATTGTGTTTTACTAGTTGATCATTATCGCACTTCATCGAATCTAAGACACCATTGACTGAAGTCAGATTGTTATTTTTTGTGTAATTGACACACTGAAGAAATCCAGTGCCAATTAAATGGCGCTCAGAACTTTCACTTTCCACCTGTTGAAAGATTTCTTTGACACTCATTTATTAGCCTAAGAAAAGAAAATCTAAGTGAAATAACTTTATTACAATATTCCTAAAACATCTTCGCTTCGGAGTCATGTTTCGTCTGGGTTTTCGATACCGCTGAGACTATTGGTGATAAACATTCTGCTTAAGACAATCTACTTTTGGGGCACGTAGGTGGTTCAGTCGGTTGAACGACCAGCTTTGGCTCAGGTCACGATCTCGAGGTTTATGAGTTCAAGCCCCACATCAGGCTTGCTGCCGTCGGCCCGTCAGTGCCCAGCCCGATTTGGATCTTCTGTCTTCCTTTCTCTCCCCCTCGCTGATTCGCGCGCTCTCCAAAATAAATAAGCATTAAAAAGAAAGAAAGAAAGAAAATCCACTGTAGTCTTTAGGATTTTCTTGCAAGCCAGTGCTACACGGTCTGCACATGTGGATGCCGATGAGCAGACAATGACAACTACATCATGAATGCCACCTGGGTGATTATACTATGCACCCAATTTCAGAAATGTGAAAAACACACATTTCGAGTCTATGAAGTATGAAAATTTTGTCCTTGGCCATAATCTAGATATTGTTTTCCATTTAGAATAAAATGTTTTCCTCCCATTACCTAGGGGATTTCTGCTGGCTGTATAGGCTTATTTGGGGGGAAAAATGTAGAAAATCTCCCTGTCACCGGGTTTCAGTAATCCCAGCAGCAACATCAATGAACTGGATTATTTTATCAGTAAACCCAACCCCCTCCATTCTTTGCAAGCTCTGAGATTTAACTGTGTTTGAGAAAGTTTTCCACTAAAACTCCTGGGCTTTTAACTTATGTGGAGTCTTAAGTACAATTCATCATCTTATCTAATCTGATGGCCAAGGATAGCTTTGTCAAAGCAGAGTCAAGTATTGGCAATCCCTCAGAAACCTCAGAAGAATGAATAAAAGAAAAATGATTTAAAGCTGGAAGATTTAAGTACAAGTTTGAAATCTTTTTAGAAACTGAACAACGGACCCCTTCCTGAATCTGCTAATGCCGGCTTTGGAATATGAATAGAAAAGCAGACTCTGGGAGCAGAGGTGGATCCTGGGATATCATCTTGTCTATTCCGAGAGGGACGCCTAGCTAGCATCCTGCCCAGAGAATAATACGCTGTGGTGATCCCAGAAGATCCCCACAACGAACAGATTCTCTAACCTGCAAGAGCTGTTCAGTGCCTCACTTTCCCCAAAAGACAGGCTCCAGACTGCTGTTGATGCTATTTATCTTCACCCTTAGAACACATGCAGACAGATGACCCCATCCCTCATATGGCAAAGGGGCTGCTTAGTATAGCAGTTATAAGTGTGGTTCCAGACCCAGGCTGGAATCCCAGCTTTGGCATTTATTAGCTTTGGGACCTTAGGCGATTTTTGTCACCTCTCTGTGCCTTTGCATTCTTGTCTATAAAATGGAGAAAATAATTATGTCTATTAAACGGTATAGGTGTAAGAGTTAAGTAAGGCACACGGTGAGCGCCTGACACTAGCAGGTGCTTTGTAAATGCTTTCCGAATAAAACAAAAGGAACAACTGTCTTCTAAATTCAAGTTCTTGTAAACAGTGTATAAACTGAATTGGCCTCTTTTGTTAGGTCCTATGTCTACTGCTTCCTTCAACTTTAAAGGGAAAACGATGAACCAGCTACATCGCCACCAGCGTATTTACCCCCAAAGACATACACGTTTTCCTGGATTCTGATCAGTGGAGATGAGAATTGCCTGATGTCCAGCCTGCTCTGTGTGCAAATGCAAAATGCACACCTTGCTTTCTTTTTGGTTCCCTCTCAGTTTGTGTTTCTGGCTACAGCGGAACAGATGGAGTTTAGAGAATCTTCTGACCAAGGCAACGTGGACCCTGCATTTTCAAGCAATGTTGCCCGGCACCAGAGCCTGGGTTGTTAACTGTGAGATGGAAGGCTTCTCACTCCAGTGCTCTGTTCTAAGTGCGGTTCAGCCCCACTCCGAGGATTGCTTTTCTCTCTTCTGTTACTTTCTGGTAACATGGGGTTTTTGTTGTTGTTGTTGTTGCTTTTTTGTTTATTTGTTTTTTTTGTTTTTTGTATTTTTTTTAGTTTAATGAAAGAAATCTGAATGTCCACCACACTTTTCTTTTCTTTTTTAATTAATTATTTTGAGAGAGAGAGTGTGTGAGCAGGAGAGGTGCAGGGAGAGAGAGAGAGAGAGAGAGAGAGAGAGAGAGAGAGAGAGAATCCCAAGCAGATTTGGTGGTGTCAGCACAGGGCTGGACATGGGGCTCGATCTCACAAACCATGATATCATGAACTGAGCTGAAACCAAACTTAGCTTAACCAGCTAAGCCACCCAGGTCCCCCCCGCCCCCCCCCCCCCCCCGCAACTACACATTTCTTTCAGTCAGGCTACTTAGGCCACCAACCAACCCCATTCCAGTCCGTAGCCACCTTTGTAACCACACAGAGCTGCCTCTGTGATCAGGGCATGAACAGAGGCCATAGATATGTTGACTGGGGCATGAAAGGCAAAATTTGCTCTGGCGGCAAATAAATTAATGTGCCCAGTGCCGACCTCCTAAGCCTACTTTTTTCCCTCCTGGAAGCAAAATTCTTCAAATTATGATAAGCACATCTTTTGGGTTTAAAGTGGCTTATTTCAAAGTCGGAACTTTTACTCCAGATTTGATAGTATTCTACGACCTCCCTCAGAACTGGGACATTTCACCGACTCAGCCTGTTGGCCTCCGTGTGCCAGTGCCTTTCATACTGTCCAGCCTGTGTTGGCCCTCATTGACTATTTAAGTGAGTGGATTGGTTGTTTCCTTTGTCAATGCTTATGTTTTTGAAATATTGTTCAGCTAACTGGAATGGTTACTGGAGATGCACTGAATTATCTTAAGGAAAGTTTCAGCCATGTTTGATGAGTAAGACTAGAGGTCCGCAGTTCAACGCGAGGCCTGCATTTAACAATACACGTATTACGCACTCAAAATTTGCTAACAGGCTAGACCTCCTGTGCAGAGTTTTTACCACAAATCAACAACAGCAATGACAGCAAGAAAACCAAAGGGACACAAAGAAACTCTGAGAGGTGTTGGAAATGTCTTATTATCTTGATTGTGGTGATGGTATCATGGGTTCAAAATCATCAAATTGGACACATTGCATATGTACAGTTCTTTGTCTATGAGTTATTCCTCTGTACAGCTGGAACACAGAAGAGTGGAAAATATTGGCAGCAGGAAGAGATGGGGGATGGAAAAAGCGAGATTAGGAAGAAAGAAACAGAGGCTTCCCTTTCTCCAAGTAGTTGAGTGGAGAGCGACTATTTCCTTGTTCATATTGTTGGTCCAGGACCACGCTTGCTTCCATTGAAGTCCAACACCTTGTCCTAGGAACTGCCAGCAAGTTAATGCTAGTTACAGCAGCCATTGGACATGAGTATCTGACACATTCCTGGGTCTTTTTTCTCTCTTTGAAAGCTATCATACCTTTTCCTTTTCTTGCCCTTGCGTATTTACCTCAATCCTCAAAATCAGCTTAACAGGTTGGTGTCTATAGTCTCAGGACACTCTTCTATGATATAATACAAATGTGTGTGTGTGTGTATGTGTGTGTGTGTGTGCATTTATATACATTTGCAGACAGATTGATATGTATGTTAGGTATGGATCTCAGGACACACACTCAAAAGATATATTCTTTTACTGGGGCGCCAGGGTAGCTCAGTCAGTTAAGTATCCTTCTCTTGATTTGAGCTCAAGTCATGATCCCACAGTTCATGGGTTCAAGCCCCATGTTGGTCTCTGTGCCGACAGGGCAGAGCCTGCTTGAGATTCTCTCTCTCTCTCTCTCTCTCTCTCCCTCTCTCTCTGTTTCTCCCCCACTTGTGCTTTCCCTCTCTCCCTCTCAAAATAAATACATCAATTAAAAAAAGAGAGAGAGTTTTCTTTACTTTCAATAAATCAATGTAATTTGACTCTCAACTTGTGTGTTTCCAAGTTGCCAGGGAATTCAAGCTCAAACTAAGGTCCTGTAGCTCCCAAGGGTCATGACAATGTCTTGTGAGGTACTAAGTCATCATGAGGCCTCCTTGAGATTTCTCTCCATACTCATTATTATTGAGAAGCTCATTGTCTCCATGCCATGGTCCTTTCTAGAAACCTCCGCAAAACCTGGTAGCAAGCACACTTGAATGGGCAGAGGGAATGGTGGGGAGAGCAAGGAGAACATGTCATTTGTCATCTACAAATTCTAACTACGTGTCTCTATACTGTTTCAGGAGAGCCAGAAATGAGGATGTCGTGGCACAAATCTGTATAAAAAATAGGTATAGTTAACCAAAACACCATCCTTATATTATCTATGAAATCACTTTGGTTGTTCTTCCTGATATGGAATTAGCAGACTTCAATGAGCATAAGGAAAAAGCCGAATAGGCCTCCTCTCTGGTTCACGTGCACATGAAGTTCTTTGCTAATGGATCCTTTCTAGTGGTGCTCAGAACTAAGCCTCATAATTCAATCTAAGCGCAATGAGCTGCAACACGGAGTGAATCATTACTTGTGAGAAAGGCTCTGACTGTTTCTGTAAAACTACCCCTCGTACTCTCTCATTATGCTTTCCTCCCCTCTCTCCTCATTGCTTTGCCAGTGTATTGATTCGTATTTTTTTTTTAATTTCTATTTTCTTTTCCTTCTGTTTGCTCCACTTTCTGTCCTTATTTTCCTAACTGCAGCAGAAACTCAACCCACTCCCCTGTGAGGGATGGAGTCCCTTAATGAAACAATTGGCGATAAGGAGCTGGGCTCCTCACACACTGTCAATAACTATCTTTGAAGTTTAAAGGAGAAGCATGAACCTTGTCAGCTCGGAGGAGCCAATTCACTTTGTAATTTAAGCGGAGCAGTTCGACCCATCTATTGGAGGCAGTGGGAGAGGGGGAGGCTTGACCCACTTCACATTATATACCCAGCTTGAGTTCCAACTGATTTCTCAGGCTTTAGTTAAGTCAAGGAACTTTTAGAGCTCCAGAATTCACAGAGTACAAGTACAATCTGAGAACATTCATCATGTTATCTTATCTGATAGTGCCATTTCTCCCTTCTGTTCACCAAAATAGAAAAGTCAGTGCATATGGGTAACGCACCCTTGGCATTGCGGTGTAAGGCATCTCTTGGAGAAGTTCTCTTGGCCGAGTTGACGTGTGCTATTGGGATGTGGGAAGTCAGTTTTATCTTTCAGCTCCCAAAATTTCTATCAATTGGAAGTGCAGCTGCTATCTGAAATCTCAGTGTCCATTTAGATAACACGTCAACCTCTAAAATTTATACTAGAGTAGCTAATAAAGCTGGTTATCAATCAAATGCTGTGCTTTGGGGTAAGGAGGGAAATGTAGAAAATTGGAATGCTTCATCTTTTTAGCATACTGTCTCAGTGGCTCCTTATTATGATCCGTTCTAATTGTTTCCATTACCATGGGATAGAAAGTTACGGGATTCCGACACATGGGTAGCTCTTAATGCCTCCAAATGATTTGTGACTCACTAAAGCCCCAAATTTGTTTTGATTTCCACTGCTTCTTCAACCCTCAAAACTGTGGCATATGAGACTCATGATCATCAACAAAATATCCTATATCCTGTTCTTTGGACATTCTCTTTCGCATTGCTCTCTGAGGCCTGGCTACCCTTTGAGGACATTGCTTCCCATAGTCTTGGACCAGAACCTGGAGGTAGTTCATGTCCTTCTTTTCCTCATTGCTCTTTCTAAATCATTTCATGTCTCCTCTTCCCTAAACACCAGTGGCTCTGAGATGCAGGCTGTCAGACAATTTACAGCTACCTCTTTTGATATAGTCATCTATTAATGTCCGAGCCCCTCCACATCCCATTCATTGACAGTTTTTTTTATTTTTTATTTTTTATTTTTTATTTTTTTCAACGTTTATTTATTTTTGGGACAGAGAGAGACAGAGCATGAACGGGGGAGGGACAGAGAGAGAGGGAGACACAGAATCGGAAACAGGCTCCAGGCTCTGAGCCATCAGCCCAGAGCCTGACGCGGGGCTCGAACTCACGGACCGTGAGATCGTGACCTGGCTGAAGTCGGACGCTTAACCGACTGCGCCACCCAGGCGCCCCATTGACAGTTTAAACAGCTCAATAGGTCTCTCCCATAGTTGTGTCTTTATCATTTGGGGGGAATGCAACATCTACCTTGATGACCCATCCAACCTATTGGTATCTCACACTCTTGCCTCCCTTCCTTCCAAAGGTCTTTCTTCTCCATACTACCTGTTTTAGTCATCCTTTTCCATGATGCCACCCTACATCCCCAAGCTTGTTGCCACTTTGGCATGTATTTGGGATATTTTCTTCAGACCTCTCGTGGTGTGTCCCCTGTGATTCAGGTCTTTGTTAAAAGGAAACTTCCTTGGAGAACCCTTTTGGAGTACCTATCGAAAATAATCATTTGCTCTAGCTCACTTCACCCATCTTTGTATCCTGCTTAGGTTTTCTTCACACCTCTTATTATTGTCCTGACAGTATGAAAAGTATTTCCCATCTCTGTCTCGAATGCATGCCCATGAGGACAGAATTTTGTCTGCTTGCCCAACACCGTGTTCCTTGCACCTAAACTCTGTCAACTCATATTAGACCCTAACTAGGTATTTGAGAATTAAATAATGAATAGATTATATATGTTTATAGCTAGGTACCAATTTACTGCGATACTTTCAGGCCATTTAGTGAATTATCACACTATCTCAATACTCATATAGTAATTCTGATGTATTAAGAGCATTCCTGGGAATAATTTCCATCAGGGTTTTATTTCCCCCACTTGAAATTTTTCTGATGTGTTCTAATTAATCCAATCACATTCATAGCCTATCCTGAATTGCTGTGTAGATTCCTCATGGGAGCAATTTTGAAATAGGCAGGCCAGCTCTTAATAATATTTCTGGCGTAAGTTTTGATAATTCTTTTTATGCTGGTTGAGAAAAATTGCATAAAAGGCAAGGGTGAGAGAACATGGGTCACTCTTGTGAATGAGAAGATTTATTGCTTGCTTAATTCTCAAGGAAATACCTTTAACTCCTTCTTAAAGTATGGGTCAACAATTTTTTCCTGTGTTTGTGTCATAGCTTTATTCAGGGTCCTGATATTTGGCCCCTTCTGGGAAGTTCTGAGATCCCAAATCAGAAAAGTGCTCTGCTTTGTGTATCAGTGATCATCTGTTGACCTGACCACAATGAAGCATCCTGCTGGGCTATTTTTCCAGAGGTGGGGACTTTTTTTGGCTTCTAAGGCATTTGCTAATTGTTTTCTGAATTTTCTTATGATCAGTGGCCTGAATTTGTAAAACATTAAGCAATATCCAAAGACATGGACCAATGTTGAAGAAAAGACTGCTCTTGTACAAACCTAACTAGACTTTATATAGACTTTGACCTCATTAGCTCCTCTTTCTAAGTAATTCTGTAGTATACTAACAGGTGAAGAAGCACGGATGAAGGCTTTCCCTAAGGTAAACTCCTCTGAAAATTTGATTTTAAATTTGGAGACTAATGATTCTGATTCTGGTCACCAATGTGTGAAGGTTTTCCCCATACCACCAAGCTGGGTGTCCTACAATTCAACTCAATTCTGACAGTATCTGCCAGGAGATTGCATCAGATCCCACAGAGGAAGGCCTTAGTCCTACAAGATTGCCTTCCACCTCCACTGCAGATGTTAGTTGTGAGACCAGGTTGGCTCTAGATGAGAGGATCCAACAACCTCCATCTTGAGTTTGATAAATTTCCTAGAGTGGCTCAGAGAACACAGAGAAACATGTTACTTACTAGGTGACTGGTTTATTATAAAAGGATATAACTCAGGAATGACCAGATGGGAGGAATGCATAAGGCAAAGTATGGCGAAAGCATCTTCCATGTTTTTTCCAAGTGCGCCATTCTCCCCAAATTTCAACATGGTGACCAACCTGGAAGCTCTCCAAATTCTGTCCTTTCGATCAAGGCTTCATTACACAGGCAGGATTGATTAAATCATTGCTTGCTGAGAATTGAACTCCATTTCCAGCCCCTTTCCCCTCCCCTAAGATGGGGGGTTGTGGAGGGCTTGAGACTGAAAGTTTCAAACCCTTAATCACGTGGCTGACTCCACTGGCAACCAACCCCAAACTTTGGGGACTTAGCAGACTTCCAAAAGTCACTTGTTAACACAAGAAAAGACAATTTTAAGGCTCTCATCACTTAGGACATTCCAAATGGTTTTAGGAGCTCTATGCCAGGAGCAGGTCAAAGACCAAATATCTATTTCTTGTTATAAATCACAATATCACATGGAGAAAACCACAGGTCCCCTGAACTTCATTCAGTAAGAAGGTACCGTAGTTTATCAAAGTACATATTCAATAAATGCTAAATAATTGATTGAATAATAATGTGGAGAATTAGAGGTTAGAAAAGGATATGCTCCTCACAGGGAAAGAACATTCTTATGTTTTGCGGAGGGGGGGAATCTTTGTTGGTAGGAGTTTTAAAAATCAGACTGGGAAACTCTCGGCTTAAACATTAATCATAGGCCTGGTAAGGAAGATAAGATATTAATAGCACAAATTCTCATATTAGTGTGATGGGGAAAATGCATGTATATCATCATCCCTTTTCCCTCATCCCCCCATTATTATGCCAAAAAGGAGAGAGAATGACTTTACCAAAGCAGAGAAAAGTGAACAGAGAGGATGAAGAGCCAAGTTCAATGTGTTTTTGGTAGAATGGTTGGTGTGGGAAGTCCTGAACGTGAGAAATCTCAGAAAAGAGCATTTTAAGAATAATAAATAAAGGAATTGCTGCCGTCTGTGTGGTTTCCTTCATTTTGTACTTTTTAAAAAAATGTTTATTTAGCTTTCGAGACAGAGATCGACAGAGTGTGAGCAGGGGAGGGGCAGAGAGAGAGGGGAAGACACAGAATCCGAAGCAGGCTCCAGGCTCCGAGCTGTCAGCGCAGAGCCCGACGAGGGGCTCGAACCCACGAAGCGTGAGATCATGACCTGAGCCGAAGTCGGGCGCTCAACCAACTGAGCCACCCAGGCGCCCCCATTTTGTACTTTCTTAAGAGTGTGTTCTGATGATGCAAATTGTTTTCAGTGTCCTTTTCCAGTACCCTTATTTTACTGAACGCACGTTTATGCCGCACGAGGCCCAGTTTTATATGGTTTGTGTAAGGTGACCCATCACTGAAGTTGTAATGGAGGAATGGTCTTTCAGGCTGTCTCTGGATGTTCATGTGATTACAGAGAATGCTGGCTTCTTATCTAGGGGATCAGAGAAGGCTTCTCAGAAGGGATAGTATTTTACTCAAGTCTTAAAGGATCGGGGGGGTGGGGGGGATGTGGATGAAGAGAGCTTGTCTGAGTAGAGCTCCAGGTGGAGGCAGTAATGAAAGATACCGAGATCAGGGAAGGAGGAGTGAGGAGCTCAGTGTGGCTGCAAACTTTGGCCTGGAATATGTCCTTCACACCCAACAACCCCACCCTTCTATGCTTTTACCTAGACAACCATCACTTATCTCTTATGTCTCAGTAGGCCTCACTCCCTCCAATAAGCTTTCTTGGATTCCTTGCCACACAGGATTATGTGAGGAACTCCTGGATGTGAATTCAGTGATACCCAAGGCGTCTGTTATCAGAGAGATTATCACACAGCAATGTAAGCACCCACTGAATCTCCTGTCTCCAGGAGGACAGAGCCCTCTTGCTCATCATCATTGTCCCCTGCATCTATCATAGTACCAGGGGCCTAGTCATTTCTTGATAATTGGTGGTGGGGGGGGGGGTTTCCCCAGAAATACTTAAGTGAGAGAAAGAGTTATGGGGGTTACTTTCTGAAAAATCCTGGAAGATGTTGCATGGGAGACACGGCTCTTCCTGTATACCTTACCTGCCAGGTGAGTTGATTATTTGGTCATAGCTACCATTGTTGGATGGGTCTTTAGAGACACCTAAGTCATCCCCTCATTATAGCAGACATTTTAGAGTTGAGAAAACAGGGTAATAAGAAGGAAGGGATCCCCCCCTCCCCCAAAAAACACACACAATTTAGTGACAGTTGGACTACTTACTCGTCATTGATTGATTGCTACATTGGTCCATTTTCCCCTGTGTCACACAGTGGCTTCACGAATAAGAAGTGTGGCATTATTTTTATTGAAGAGCCAGAAGCTTGCCATCCAAGATGCAAAGATACTGAAAAAAAAATCATGGCTAACATAACACTTAGCGAAAGCTAAGTCTCACAGAGTGACAGAATTGGTTTGCCTAGAAATATTACACACAAAATTATAGAATACAATCAGCAAATTTCCCCTTTCCTGTCTTGATACTTGCTCCCAAATCTACTGTCACTGTTGTCAGTCATGCGGTTCTGTTTCTCACCCACTTGCATTTATATCCAATGTGTCTATATGACTTTAAGGTATAAGAAGCCATAATAATAGGGGATTTATAGTAAAAATTTTCTCCCATCAAACATATAAACTCAGCAAAATATTGATTTAAAACCACAGATATACAAACATATTCATCATATTGGTGAATATATTGATCATCTCCATGAAAAGATTTGTTCCTCTAACTTTCTTGGGAGTTATAAGAGCAAAGACATGGTAAAAACTTATGTCTCCACTGTGGGTTTTCCATGTGTATCCATCCCATATTGATTTACCATGATAGGTTCTTGGGGAGCCGCAATGAACAGCAGAACTGACTCTTCACATCAGGATGTCACCGTCTGAGAGGCAAGATGGACAGTGACCACAAGACCATAGGTATGACATTCTATTCCAGGTGCTATGTGCTGGAAGGAAGAACCTACAGCAAGGGGATTTTATAGAGATAGAAATAGGGAGATAGAGAGATAGAGATAGAGATAAGTATATGTAGATATAGCTATAAAAAAGATCTCTATCTATCTATCTATCTAGATCTCTCTCTCTCTATCTACCTATTTCTATCCATCTAGATCTGTCTATCTCTCTATCTCTCTATCTACCTACCTATCTGTATCCATCTAGATCTATCGATCTCTCTCTCTCTCTCTCTCTCTCTCTATGTCTCTATCTCTCTTTCTATCTCTCTATCTCTATCCATCTAGATCTATCTGTCTATCTAGCTATCTACCCATCCATCCATCCATTTATTGAGAGACAGAGTGAGAAAAAATTTTAAAAATTGACTCACATGATTGTGGAGGCTTGCTGAGTCCAAAATCTGCAAATCTGTGATAGGTTCCTGGGGTTGCCATAATAAAATACAACAGACTAGGTAGCTCAAACAACAGGAAGTTATTTCCTCACAGTTCTGGAGGCTAGAAAGTCTGAGGTCAAGGTGTTGGCAGCTTTGGTTTGTTCTGGGGTCTCTCCTTGGCTTGCAGATGGCCACTCTCATGCTGTGTCCTCACATGGTCTTCTCTCTTTTGATCTGTGTGCAAATGTCCTCTTCTAAGAACACCAGTCAGATTGGACTAGGGCCCAATTAATGGCCTCCTTTTAATGTAATCACCTCTTTAAAGACCCTACCTCGAAATACAGTCACATTTTGAGGTACTGGGGACTAGAGCCTCAACATATGAATTTTGGGGGAGAGGGGGACACAGTTCAGCCATAACAGATAGAATTTGATGAATAAGTAGGATTTTCCAAGTGGGAAGGAGGTAGGGAGGGAAGGTGCATTTCACAGAGAGAATGAAATCTTAAAAGGCCCTAAGGCCTTCTGGCTAGTTTAATCCTGCTCTAAGTCATTTTTTTTGTAAATGAAATATAATTGGCACGCAATGTTACGTTAGTTCCTGGTGTACGACATAGTGATTCCAGAAGTCTATAGTCTGTATGTTACACTGTGCTCACCACAAGTGTATCTATCGTCTGTCCCCATACAGTATTATTACAATATCATTGACTGTATTCCCTCTGCGGTACCTTTCATCCCAGTGACTTATTCATTCTATAACTGCCCTAAAAGCTATCTCAACTCACATAATCTTGATGACAACCTGAACAATGAGGCCCATCATAGCCCTTGTCTTACTGATGAAGCAAGTGGGGAGGTTAAGTAAGTAGTTCAAGATCACGCACCTAGCTAATCAGTTGGGGAGCCAGGATTTGGCCCTTGGAAGTCTGGTAACAGTTCTTGCCTCTAACCACCACACTGGAATGCACATCTCCAGGCCACAGCTGAGGATCCACAGGGTATGAGAGAAAGCAGGTGGTGAGAGATAAAGCTGGAGAGAGAGGAAGATGCAAAAAAAAAAAAAAAAAAAAAAATGCAGGGGCCTTGGAGGCTTCTGGAAGGAAGCGGGTCTCCATCTTGAGATCAGTGAGGAAGCTCTGAAGGATTTAACAATGGGAGGGACAGGATTAGAAGAGTCCCCTTGCTGCCCGTTGAGGACAATGGTGCAAAGAAGGAGACCAGGATAGAGGCTTTCTCATTTGTCCAATGAGAGAGGACATTGGCAACACAGATGGGGATTCACACACACACACACACACACACACACACACACACACAAAACTTATTTTTTTCAAGGGCATCTGGGTGGCTCAGTCAGTTAAGTGTCTGACTCTTGATTTCCGCCTAAGTCATCATCTCACGGTTCATGCGTTTGAGCCCCCCATTGGGCTCTGCTCTGACAGCACAGAACCTGCTTGGAATTCTCACTCCCCCCCTCTCTCCCTCTCTCTCTGCCCCTCCCCACTCATGCACTCTCTTCCTTTGAAAATAAATAAACTTTAAAGAAACTTATTTTTATTTATTCCCATAAATAAAAATTCCAGGTATAATTTGGTGGTAGAAGAAAGAGGACCTGGTGATTGATTAAATATTGGAAGATAAGACTTAAAAAAATTATATGTGACTCCTATATAATATGCAAGTGTATATCACCATACAAAATATTTTTAGATCACACTATATCCTGGTGATGACAAATAATTTAAGACACACTGAATGTATTTCTATTTATGATGACAAATAAGATACACTGAATGTATTTCTATTTACACAGTGCTCTGTGTTAGCCTCTGTCTCCTTTTGCTTCCTCCTCCACCCATTAAGAAAATATTAAAGAAAGAAAATGAGCCACACAAAAGTCAGATTATACTAGAGTCTCAGCTCATGGGCTCCTGCTGTGGTTCGGTTCCCATAGTTTCTGTGCATATGCCTTTTTTTAAACATCTACAGTATGTGGAGACATAAAACGAGTCCATTTACAATGACACATTTAGCTCTAAGATGTGTTATCCTAGCCAATATGTTCACAGATGAACTGCCTTTTTGTAACGTGTGTTTTCTTTATTACTGGTGAAAAGAGATTGGGGGCCCGCCAGGGGGGACTGGGGTGAGATACCGTGAGACTGACCACAGGACATTCTCTGCGGGCATTTAGGATGCTTTCTGTCTGGTCAGAGATCTTCCCATGTGCACTGTCCACTCTGGTGGGGAGTCCCCGCTGGGAGACCCCGCTGCAATTCCGGCCTCTGCTTCATAGCCAAGCTTCTCATTCGCTGGCTTTGTTGTAGGGGTCGAGGGTGGGACATACGGGGTCCTCGGTGACGACAGCACCATTAGTGACAACCGTTTGTGCTAAGCAAAAATAATTCTATGAAATGAACGTAATTGGAGTGAAAAGCAAGTGACAATAAAACAAGATAAAATAAAATAAAGTAAAATAAAATAAAATAAAAAAGAGGCACCTGGGTGGCTCAGTCGGTTAAGTGTCGGACTCTTGGTTTCGGCTCGGGTCATGATCTGGAGGTTTGTGGGATCTAGTCCCATGCTGGGCTCTCCGCTGACAGTGCAGAGCCTGCTTGGGATTCTCTTTCTCCCTATCTCTCTACCTCCTTTCTCTCTTTCTCAAAATAAATAAATAAATAAACATTTAAAAATAAAATAAAATAAAATAAAAAGCACAAATGATTGGAGAGGGAATGGAAAAGAGATTCCTTGCTCCCTACACAAATATTCTGGCCTTGAGGACACTCAGAAAGGACTGGTCATTGGGCCTTCTGGGAGACCCAGCTGTGAGCCTTTCTTGTGTCTGCAGCCTTACCACAGGGCATTTGCTACAGCAGATAGGTCAAAGCCATGCCGGCCCTGTGAGGCCAACCTCAAGCATTACTGCCTTTCCCAGTGTCACTTACCTGGTTCAACTCTCTCCTTAATTCCTCTGATTTGCTGCTTCCCTGGTCATCTGTCAGGGATGAAATGCTATCATTCTAGGTAGTGCATGGGCAAGGCTTTAAATAATATCCCATAGGGAGGAAGTTATTGCCTTTTCAATTCTCCTTCAATCCTTATATTGAAATCAGGGGAAAAAGTGCAAGTTTGGCTCTAATATGCCTTTAACAGTTCTCTGATATTTGCTGGTCACTTTGCTTTTTTTTTTTTTTTTTTTTTTTTTTTTTTGTAAAGAGAGAGCCCGGGGCGCCTGGGTGGCTCAGTCGGTTGAGCGTCCGACTTCAGCTCAGGTCACGATCTCGCGGTCCGTGGGTTTGAGCCCCGCGTCGGGCTCTGGGCTGTTGGCTCAGAGCCTGGAGCCTGCTTCCAATTCTGTGTCTCCCTCTCTCTCTGCCCCTCCCCCGTTCATGCTTTGTCTCTCTCTGTCTCAAAAATAAATAAACGTTAAAAAAAAAATTAAAAAAAATAAATAGAGAGCCCACCTTGGGCTTAAAACCTTGGCAGCGTCTAGATAGAATTGAATAACATTGTTTGATTTTTCAGATACTTTCAACTTATGGCAGGGGATACTGGTGTTCCATTTGTGTCTGTGATACAGATCTTCCTTTATTTTATTTTAATTTTTATTTATTTATTTTGACAGAGAGAGAGAGAGTGCATAAGTGGGGGAGGCGCAGAAAGAGGACAGAGAGGGAGAATCCCAAGCAGGCTCCACACGGTCAGAGAGTCCACGTGGGGCTCGAACTCATGAAACGTGAGATCATGACCTGAGCCAAAATCAAGAGTTGGACGCTTAACCAACTGAGCTACCCAGGTGCCCCTATTCATTTTTGTTTTGAAGAGGTAAAGGGCAACAATAAAATCGCTGCTAATTGTTTGAACAACCTGCTTTGAAGTTAGAAACAGGGCCAAACCTGGAGGGTTGACTGGCAGTGCAGCAACCGGAGGCTCCAGGGGGAGCTCGGGGAAGGGGATATACCAATTCGGGGCACACGTGGTGAAGGGGCGTCAGTGGGAGCAGCACAAAATCGAATACTAAAAGGAAACTGAAATTTCGGAAGTTAGCGATATAAGACGCTCCTGTCGTAAGTTCAAATTCAGACTTGATACGAATCAAGTGCTGTTTGGTTATTCATGAATCAATTTGTGATTTTCCTCCAACAAAAATTAAGCTCCTCCACTTCAGGGACTTTTCTAATTGCTTTTACTACCAATACCTATCTGGGGTGCACCCTTTACCTTCACAGCATTTCTTATTTTGGATGGGGCGCCCCTGATATTCTTTTAGGAATATCACTCTTAGTCCATCCATGTAGTTTGGATGGGGCTGACCCCATCCCAGGCTCCATGTGTGCTCACCTAACCCACATCAATGGAAGTGAATTACTGCCTCCCATTGGTTAGTAACTCATTGTAAACGGGCACCTAATCCAGACTGAATCAATAGGAACACTACTTAGAGTTTCGTTTGAACTGTTAGAATAAAGGAATCTTCCCACAGCTAAGCAAGGGAAATGTTAGCCTGGAACTACCAGGACTATAGTCTAAAGAAATCCTAAGAGTGAAGCCAATGCAGAGAAAAAACAGAGCCTTGAGTAACGGAGAGAGCAACAAAGTCCAGAATTTTTTTTTTTTTTTTTTGTGCTGTGAGTTCCAGCCATTCTTGCAGGCATTACCCTAAACTTTCCACTTATATGAACCAGCCAATCTCTACCACCCACACCCCTTTTTATGTTTAAGCTAGACTCGGTTGTGTTTTTGCATTTTGCTGCTGAAAGAGTCCTCGCTAATACACGCACTCCCCGCCAAGCAAACTAGCACAGTGCCAGGCGTGTGATGTGCGCATGGTAAATACTTGCTGATCCGAGCGGTCCAAGGGGCCCTAGGTTTAGGAAACAGTATGATGTCATCTAAAGGTCATTGTGACAAGAGTTTGGACATTTCAGTCATTCTCTCCTTTAACACATTTTTACCGGGCACCTACTTTGTGCCAAGCACTGTTCTAGGTGCCGCAGATACATCAGTAAACAAATAAAATTCCCATTTTAATGGAAATGATATTCCAGTAGAAAAATACTTAATATGTCAGCTGGTGATATACATAGCTTTAAAGGAAGGCTTTCTGCTGTGTGGGGGACCTGGAGAAAGCTGCTTTCATCTTTCTGGGTTGTGGTTTTCTCAGATGTAAAAAAAGAGAGTTGCAATTCTCATTCCCTTTTCCCCTTCCCCCCCCACCACCCCCGTCAGCACCACCAACAACAATGACAATATTTTCATTTCATGACGCACTTTCACGAACCTGAATTCTGCAGCACACCAAAAAAATGCCTCTGTTGGTAGTTGACATTCCCAGGAAATGTTCATTTTTCCCGTGTTTACTGGTCCACTTCGCTCTGCATAGCTTTGAGAGCTCTGAATTCTTTCTCGTTCAGGTTTCCCAGAAATAAGCCAGATTCCCACAGGAGTTGGGGGCTGCTTAAACAAGCCGGATTCCCTAGAGGTCTTCACCTGAAAGCGCTATCTGAGTCCACTGGTTCTGTCCGAGAGCTTTCCCCGAAATCAATGACAGACCGTCTGCTCACAGCCACCTTTCATTTGGTGAAAAGTTTCTGTTATCTCTGAACCTTGGCTAAGTTGGGTCTCTTTTCTTCCCCCCACACAGCTCTTCAGTTAATCACTTTACTTATCACAATCTCTAGGCTTGCCTGCCTCGTCCTACAAGTTTTCAGAGTCCTCAGAACTTCTCTCCTAGTGGAAATGATCTCAGTGGCATTAGCGTCACCCATTCTTAAAGTGCCATGGTAAATACAATATGGCTCTGAAAAGTGAATAGCATCCCATGCTTCTCAAGTGATGCTTTTATACCTTCTATCCATATTTGTATAGTCTTTTTTTAAGTTTATTTATTTGTTTCGAGGGAGGGGCAGATAGAGGGAGAGAGAGAGAGAGAGAGAGAGAGAGAGAGAGAGAATCCCAAGAATCTCTGCACTGTCAATGCAGAGCTAGACTCAAGGCTTGAAACCACAAACCATGAGATCATGACCTGAGCGGAAGTCAAGAGTCAGATGCTTACCTGACTGAGCCACCCAGGCGCCCCAATATTTGTATCTTCTTCTAACAAATATTTACCAAATATCTACTATCTGCCAGTGGATGTTGCATCAGTTGAGTACTTCCAGCAGAAGCTGGGGAGAATTAAATTTGATTTTGGGCAACCACTTTCTTATTCTCACCTTGGTGCTATTCCATCCCTCTGCGTGTTCCACATGCTTAACTCACCACCCCACATTCCTCCGCGTCGCCCATGGCTAGTCTCCAGCTATTCCCTCCTAAGGCAATTCCCAGGATGCCTGATCAGGCCACTAGGATATCAGGCTCTTGCAAAACAGATCTTTTGATTTTTTTCCTAAAAGCTGTTTCAAAAGATAACTGTTGAGTCCTCGAGATTGACTCCTCAAGAAGCAATTTGGAGCTTGGGCGTGAGGCAAATCCCTCACAAACACCTCCTGATCATTCTGCCCATAGTCCTAGCTAATTTCAGGCTGAAAGTCTTTGGAATGTCCGTGGAAGGGATGGAAGTTTCCACTTAGCCCCAAAGTGGCATGTGTTTGACAGCTGTGATTTTGGGGTCTCCAGTGTCAACCGTGTAGGTTATATAACCCCAGGTAGCCCTGCTTTAGTTTCAACCTGCTGAGTAAGTCACATAGTCTTTGCTATGTTTGTCTCTGTATCACGCATATTGGAATTGTTCCTCTGGTCCCATGCTTATGCTATTTGGTGACACTTCTTCTGAGAAGGGAGAATGCATCTCTGAATCTTCCCGGGACCCTGCACACTGTTTTGGCATGCAACAAGCACCCAGTGAAGGTTTTGACAATTGGATTTTGAATCAGTTACTCTCTTGGAAGGCTGTTGACAATATGCCAGCTTCTTGATAAAGTAAAACCTTATGTTAGTCATTGAATTTCTATCAAAGGCATTGCAAACTGGTTATTGATTTTTTTTTTGAAAAAGAGAGAGAAATAAATCTACTTCGTACTTACTCTTGCACTAAAATGTGTGCTAAGACAACCAGATGTGACTCAGAAGTCAGATAGAACCCCTATGAAATTAATAATAACATAAATAACAGAATAACATCACATGGGGGTTTAGTTACCTTTGAAGAATAGCTAATTGCACCATCTAGAGAAAGTCTCCAGCACCGTCCATTGTTTTGGGAAGGTTTTAGCGTTTAATGCCGTGTTTTCTGTATTTCCCCCATTTTTTTTTTAATTTGCCCACGCTGCTTCAGCTCTGTCCCACCCTTTATCAATCTCAGCACGAAGCTCGGTATCTTCGCTGTTTCCACCAAAAATTTATTAAATCACAAGCATTTTATGAACTTCCTAACACTATTATAGACCTGGGAGAGTCAGGAGACAAGCCCTGTGGAGGGCATATGCTGCACAACCTTTCTGGCTACCCCCATCTCCTTCTCTTTCTCTTCCTCCCTCCCTCAGTGAGGAGGTGACTTAGTTCTTCACCCTGTCGCCCACCAAATCCCCCACCCATATTCATGCTCCTTCAACCCAAAGCACCTTTCCAAACAGCCTCCATCCCAAGAGTTCTGGTAAAATCAAAATGTCTCTATCTTATGACCCAGAAAATGGGCCTCCTGTATTTAATATGAGCTTCAAGAGGACTTGTCATTTGAAACTCCGCTTCTTCAAAGGACAGTACTCTAGGAATGGGGTGAACTTGAAGACCAAGTGGAACACCAAAACACCAAAAAAAAAAAAAAAAAATGGAACTCATCTTCGGCCTCCTAACTTCAAAAGGAAGCTTCTCAACAGCTGTGCCTTCATGTTCCGCTTTAGCAGAGAACCTCTCACACCCGAGAGACCTCAGGAGTCCTGCAGCACAAAATCTAAAGAGCCATGTACAGGCTTTGAGAGAGCTTAGTTTTCATCCCGAAGCAAGTGCCTTAGCTCTGACAGGGACACCTCTGTCCATCCCACCTGCGCCTTGGGCAGGAAGTCCCAAGTTTGCCACGAATGGTTATGCAGTGGGTCTCCAGCAGTGGCCCTGTGGCATAGGCTGTAACAAAACAGATTCAGTAACGGACGCCCGCTCCTCACCCATCAGAAAGGAATGGTGTAGAGTCCCAATTTTTATTGCCAGAAGTTTATTGCGTGCAAACGTAGCAATTTTCTGCTTTCTGCAGGATGAATTAGATGAAGGGTACTCAATATATGCTTGTAAATGACTATGCTCTGGCAGCAGAAGCCTCCCTCTCTCCATGCTTGAGCTCAGCGTGGTGCTGACTCTGTTCTTCCGAGGGAACACAACTGCTCTGCCAACGCTTCTCAGTCTGCAGCCTTCTGGGAGCCTTGCTCTCAGCTGCAGTGAAGCCCTGTGGTGGCTTCCTGGAGGTGTAGAGTGAGGGGGGCAAATAAAGGGCAGAGGATCGCCATGCCGGCCAAAGGGACTGTGGGGTCAACTTGGCCATCGAATTCTGGGTCAAACCAAAAAATGCATTAGATCACGGGAACTCCAGGGCTAAGGTCTTCCGACCAGGACTCAACAAGCAATGGCCTGTGGACCAAATTTGGCCACCACCTGTTTTGGTAGAGCCCACACCCGAGGATGGTTTTTACATTTCTAAAGGGTTGTAAAAAAAAAAAAAAATGATAGAATTTGGGATGGAGAAGGTAGCTTGTGGCCCACAAAGCCTAAAATATTTATCATCTGGCCCTTCACAGGAACTGTTTGTCAACCCCTGCTCTAGACCAATGGTATTCAATCTTGGCCACACACTGGGGCCACCTGGGGAATCTCTCAGAACAGAACATCACAAATGAACCAGTAGATAACTGCTCTAAGCGAACCTACTCTCCGACAGGTTGTTTGCGTTTTGTAGGCTTTCACAGGTAGCTCTGAGGGTTGTTAGTGTTGAGAATGATGCAGATCTTCTACTTTTCAAAGCTGTCCGATGGCTGGCCTTGCACTCTGTGTACCATTAAGCAGAGCACCAGGCCTACGCTGGGTTACTCACAGCCTCTGTTGCAGCAGAGGGGATGTCTAGGACAGGACTGAATGTGAGAAAGACCCCAAGAAAGTTTCTACCTTGCCCAGACCAAAAAAAGTCTCAGTTTTCTAAACACTTTACATATTTTGACAATTCTTGCAGCAGCTCTATGAAGTAAATTATTATTATAAAGCAACAGAGGCTTAAGAACGTTAAATAATCCACCCAAGGCTACCCAGTTATCAAGGCAAAGCTGGGATTTGAACCTGGGTGTGCCTGCCACCAGAACTGAGTTCTTAACCTTGGCTATGACGCTGTCATTGGCTGGGACCATCAACGAGCAGAGATCTGATAGACCATCTGGGGAGTGGATGGGGAAGAGTGCGTGAAATGTGTTGACGGACACTCTTGCTCTCACATACAGTCACAGATGCTGGGAACATGGGGCCTTCTTGACAGCCATCTTGGAGAGAAATGGGGGGCAGGGAGCATCTGGATTTAAGCCCCTTACTCACCTGGAATATTTACCCAATATCGTTGCCCTCCACCCCTCCCAGGACTAAAAACACCACACACAGACATGGGCCTCTGCCCTTTTGGCCCCCAGGGCATTGTAGAAGGCAAGCATATGCTCACTGGAATGAAGGCAGGCAAACAGACTCTGACCTCAATGATGCCCTCAGGACTTGTTCCATGCAGAAGCCCCCATCTTGCCTAATTTTCCAGAGGAAACCGAACCTCATGGAGTTGAGTGAACTTGTTCCAAGTTGCACTGATTTGAAGGTGACATCTGTCCAGGACCTGTGCTCTTTCTGCAATCATCACTGCCCTGACAGCTGCCAGGTCATGGGCCAGCCTGATTCAGAAAGTCCTCTCTTCCCCTTCTCCCTCCATTTCTTTGGAAACCCACGAGGGCTTTTCCCAGTAAAAGGACAGCCCAGTGATTCCTGGGGCCTCCTCAAGAGGCATGGGAATGAGCTGTCCCTTCTTGGGCCTCTCAGTGGCCTGGTCTCTGTTGAAGATTTTCCCCTTCAGGAGGCCCAACTGCCGCCACATTGTCAATTGCTGGCCGGTTACCATGGAAACAGGCCTCAAGAGGGATCTGCTTTTCTCTCCCTCCTTGAATGAAGAGGGGGCTTTGTGAGGGGGCAACGCTTCCCCCTTCGTGGCCAGGAGAAGGACTGGCTCTGGGCAACAGGGCTTATGCGATTTTGCCTCAGGACCCCACTCTTTGTCAGCAGGGGGTTGCCAATTTTTCATTCTGAAGAGCAACCGTCCTTCTGCAGATACATATTTTTCCTCCTTTTTTGATGGTTAAAATGCCTTTTCTTTCATGAAATGATTATGATGGTAGAAGGAATGGTTTGAAAGATGTCATCACTTGGTAACGTAAAAAGTTTGTTAATACATGCAACAATATGGATGAGTCTCAAAATCCTTATGCTGAGTGAAATAAGCCTTGCAAAAACAGAGTGCATGCTGTAGGAGTCCATTTACATAAAACTCCAGAGACTGCAAACTAATCAATCTATTGTGACAGAAATCAGACAAGTGGTTAAGAGGGGTGGGGCGGAGAGAAGGATGGATTATAAAAGGACGCGAGGCAACTTTTGCGGGTGATAAAAATATTTCTTCTCTAGATTGGGGTGATGGCTTCACAGGTGTGCACACCTTTCAAAACCGATTAAATGGTACATTTTAAATATGCGCAATTTAGTGTACTTTAGTTATACCTCAATGAAACTGAGACAAAATAGCAGCCTTTTGTTGGTCTCCAATTTTTATTTTTATATATCTTTGTAATTCAGACTAACTGTGGAGCAGAGAGACGAAGAGAAGTATAGCATAGGCACTAGACTTAATAATATTGTAAACATACATACATTAATATATGCATACATATAAGCTAACTATCTGTCAAAAACTAATGTGTGGAAGCTTAAGGCCTCACTAGCAACGTTTCTGAATACAATAACGAAGGAGGTGAAGTTTCCTTTGTCCTCTCCAGACTCAATCCCCATCCCTGGGGTTTCTGTGACAGAACATTATTCCATAGGCTAATTGGCATTTAGGTGTCTGGAGACTTAATGTAGCTTGTCTCCTATGAGTATTTACATTTTATAAAGAATTCTTAGGTGAGTCATGTTCAGCCTGAAAGCTTCAATCTCCAGTGGTGGACTCTTAAGGTCCAAGGTCACCAGTCAAAGTAATACTTTAAGACTCTTTCTATTTGACCACCCTGTCAAATGTTGGAATTATTGATTCCTTCTGTGTTCCTGAGGTCCTTTGTTGTTTTAAGGCTCATCATCCTTACCATTTCTGTTCCATGTTATCATTTGCCTAGAGGTTTTTCTTTAAGGTTTATTTATTTTTGAGAGGGAGAGACAGCGAGCATGAGCAGGGGAAGGGCAGAGAAAGGAGAGAGAGAATCCCAAGCAGGTGCCACAATCTCAGTGCAGAGCCCGACTCGAGGCTTGATCTCACGAACTGTGAGATGATGATCTGAGCCAAAATCAAGAGTCAGACGCTTAACCGACTGAACCACCCAGGCGCCCCTAGAGTTTTTACGTAAATGTGACATATATAGATCTATGTACCCATGTATCTATCTATCTATCTATCTATCTATCTATCTAATCTATATCTATCACAATGATACATGTATTTATGTTTCGAGCTATCATTTTAACCAATGAGGGGAAAATCTGAGTGGGATGAAACACTGCGTAAGAAGATCTTTGTAGGCCCTGCAATGTGTTGCATGTGTTTGTTCAACACCAGAATAAACCTCATCACCACCTACTAGGTGCTCATAACTCTGCTAGGAACTAGAGATACAAGTGAAAATAAGACATAGTCCCTGACTTGATTTGGAGGCAGTAATAATGTGGTAGGGACTGTAGTCTGGATAGAGTATGCAGTCAGCTAGGTATGAGCAGGGAACTGGACTGTCCCACAGTTGAAAAACGTGGAAACTATCAATGACCTCCTAAACACAAATAGCTGGGGAAAACTCTGGGGAACATACATTCACTGTTCCCTATAACTGCTGCCCTAAAGTAGCCTATTGCTTCATTATAATACATTTACATTGTGGTTTTGACCTCTCTGTCTTCCACTCACAGGGGGAAGGCTGCCATGACAATTCCAACAAGGACCACATAGGGCCAAAAACTCCCCCTCCAGACCCGTAGGAAGAATCCCTTTGGTGCCTGGACGTAACCTCAATCAGAGACCACCCTAGCTATGACTCATAACCAATGCAGGTATAAAAAACAAGACAACCATGGGGCACCTGGGTGGCTCAGTCGGTTAAGCGTCTGACTCTTGACTTCAGCTCAGGTCATGACGTCACAGTTCATGAGATTGAACCCCATGTCTAGCTGTGTGCTGACAGTGCAGAACCTTGGGATTCTCTCTCCCTCCTCTCTTTCTGCCTGCCTCCCCCCACCCCACCCCCCCCCCGCCAGTTATATCTGTGTGCTCTCTCTGTGTTTCAAAATAAGTAAATAAACATTTATTAAAAAAAAAAAGAAAAAAGAAAAAAGATAACCCGGGCCCTGGGCACAGTTACCACCTTTGGGGCCTTCCTCTCTTCCTCTTTGAGAGTGTGCTTTTGCTCTGACTGCTATTAAACGCTTGCTTGCTTAAGAGTTTAGCTCTGGATTCTTTCTTGGCTGAATTCAAGAACCAAGTCCAGGGTACAGGACTTGCTGCTAACAGTCCTTAAGTGGGTCGTTTAAAAGAAGTGACATATGTAAGAGATCTTGGTATGCGCTGGCCTATGGCAACTGGTCAGCTATGACCTGGGGCATCTATTGGGGTAGCAGCAGAGTTCCTGAAAGAGGTACTAGCTTTACTGGATCTGAAGGACCAGGAGTTAGGCAGTGAGAGGGGAGAAGGACTTTTCTGGCAGTGATGCTCTGGCGAAATTGCAAGACTTGATTATTCTGGAGTGTGCGTTGGTCCCGGGGAGAGACGAACCTGGAGGAGATATTTAGGAGTCAGATTATGATGTACCTGTTTTAAGTCCCAATAAGGAGGTTAGGCTTTGTCATGTGGCCAGCAGGCAGCCTTTGTAAAGTTTCAAGCAGGGCAGGGCAGAAACCAAAATTTCAATACAGAAAGACCATTTTGGCTACCGTAGATTTATTTATGGGTGGACAAGGTAGCAGTTGAGAATTAAGTTGGAAGACCACTGGGGCAATCTAGTGAAAGACAATGGTGCTCTGACGTAGGGTGTCGGAGAGGGAATGGAGGCAAGTGAATGTGTTTGAAAGCCATGGTATCTTAGGCAGTTAGAGCTGCTACAACAGAATACCATAGACCACATGGATTAAGCAACCAATAGTTATTCCTCACAATTCTGGAGTCTGGGAAGTCCAAGATCAAGGTGCTGGCAGATCCAATGTCTGGTGAGCGCCTACTTCCCGGTTTGCCAATGGCCATCCTATTGCATCTTCCCATGGTTGAGAGAGACATCGTCACTCTCAATGTTTCTTCTTATAAGGACACTATTCCCATTGGTGAGCGAGCGCTCCACCCTCATGACCTAATTACTTCCCGAAGGCTCTACTGCCTAATACTAACACGTTGGATGTTAGGATCTCAACACACATTCAATCTATAAGCTGTAGCTAACAGACTGGATTATAGCTATAATCCGTACAATCTATATAATCTAGAATCTGTAGCTAAGAGACTAGAATCAACAGACTGGATTCAACAGATTGGACATGAGTGGGAATCACAGAGAAAGGGAAGACAGGAATGATGCGCCAGGTTTGGACTTGGACAACTGTGTGGATACTTCATGAAAGGTGGGTTCAGGTTTAGGGAAATTATGAGAGATGCTGAGTTCATCTGGGAACATGTTGAGTTGGAGCTGCCAGAGAGGCATCTAGAAATATTAGGAAGGAAGTCAGACTTGAGGATCTGGAACTCAGGAGGTGAATCCAGCCCATAATACAGATTCAGCACATTGATGGGGCATGGAATCATCAGGAGAAAATGGAATATGAATTAAGTTCCCTGGGGTTGGTTATTTCAGTCATTACTTTTCATGTCTTTCAAGAAAGACAGGTGAGTCTTTCTTTCCACAGTGGGGAAAGAAGGTATAACTGGCCATTCATTTTCTTTTGACAGTGGGGAAGAGCTTGGCTGTTGGCGTTTGGGTTGAAATTACCACAAGCCCTCACTCGTACAGGTTTGGCTGATTATACACTTAGATTTTTAGAAAATATACCCTCTCTGATATTCCCACTGCACTTGATACATACTTCCATGAGAGTACTTTTTCACATTGGCTGCTAATACGCACTTATGCACCTGTTTCCCCTGGTGCATTAAGCCCCCTGAGGCCAGGTACCATGTGTAACTTATTTAAATTTTGGCACACAGTGAGGGATTGGTGTGCTAACCTGAGCGCTTCCTCCCCCCACTTCCTATATTGAGTTTTTAGCAAATTACTCCAGACTTTCCCATTGACCTGCGTGTATTCACGAGCGCAAATTTAATGGGGACGCGTATGGACCCAACTGAAAGGAGAATTCTACTCATTCTCACGTAAGGAAGAAATAAGTCGTGTCGTACAGTGTGTTGAGCCCTAAGTTTAAAGGCATGTCCTTGCTGCTTCCTATAAATCTGAACCACTAGATAGCTACTTCTCTTGGTTTTCTGTTCCAACACCCAGGAGATCCCTTTTACTCTGGTTCGTGGACTTCCTGTGATTTCTCTTAGCTTGCCAGACCGAATCATAGTTCTCCAAAATCACCCGGAGAAGAAAAGTAACCAAAGATATCATTATTTCTGTTACATGCTAAGATAAACCAATGACATCAGGACATTGTCTGTTTGTGTTTACATATTCATTTTAAGCCAACTGATTTTGTGTTTACAGTCTGCATTAATTAATTTAGGACATCATGAAAATGGTTTATGCCTGATGGGTGAGTTTCATAATGAGCAGAATTTCTGCATGGATTTCTTACTCATTTAACAGTTGAGAACACGTTATTATTTTATAAGCACCACTGATAAATCATTTGGCAAATACTTCCCAGTCCTTTAAAATAATTTTTATTTCCTGTGATTTCAATTGTCTCCGCATTTTTCCTTGTAAATAGTTGAAGAGTAAGCACATTTTCAAAGAGCTGTAGGGAGGCTAAGATGCCAGTTGCATTTTAACGATATAGGGCATTATCGTTCTTACTGTAGCCAATTCTCTTTTAAATCATTGCAGTTTCTGCTCTAGCCTCCAGCTATAGAATTCTTTTCAAGCTGGCAGTGAACTTGGCAGGCTGCCAGGAGAAATATAAAGGTGTTTTGGTCCACCAAAGTATTTTGAGTGGTTCTTAGTGATACAGTTTTCTTCAGTACATCTGCAAAACATTTTTCTGAAGTGAATTTTCATGTGAAAAGCCTCCTTAATCATCACCAGCATTGTTTGTTTCAATGCAGTTATTTAAGTGCCCCCCTGGGTGCTTACAAAATAAACAAGGGAATCTTCTAAAGAGTTTTAAAAGTGGCAGGTGCTGAGGCTGCGCCCTATTCACTTAGTTTGCAATGACATTTTTGTGCTAATCTATAGACAAACAAGAGACAGGTGGCACACCAAATCAAGTCCAATGAACAAGAGAAGACGATTTTGGCCAATGGGGTCAGCTCTAGATAAAATGCTTTGGAGGCAAATGCACGCAGGAAGCAATCTTTAACCCACTTGCTGTTTGCATTTTGGCTGTGGAAATCTGATATTTAAACTTGAGTTGTTACCTCAACTTTTTTGGTTGTAAATGAAAGCAGAAGGAGATTCCAGATTAAAATATCCTATCTATGTGTCTGTGAATACATAAGTAAATTTATGTATGTAGACACATGCATATACATTTTCATGTAAAGAAAAGAAATACCAGGATTAAGCATCACATGTGAAAATGACCATTTGTTTGCTATTTGGGCTGTGAATTCAATCCACATTTGTCCTATTTCCACAACAAACCACCCTATTTACACACCAAACACCAACACACATGAAGGAACCTAAGAAATAAATGACTGGGCACACTTTTATATTGTTTCCTCTTTATTGATTGCCAGGTATATGTACAAATTCTGTTTCTAGGGGACTTGTTTGCTCTTTTAAAAGTTGTGTTAGTCATCTGTTTAGAGATACTGGATGGAAGGTTGATATATTAAGTTTTAATGCAAATTATTCACCGCCACCCTCCCATTTCTTTTTAAAAATAATCCTGCATGTGAGTTGGTGACGACAAGAGTTCTGTGGAAGATTTAAAAGGAAAAAAAAAGCTTACTACTTTTTGTGAAATATAAAGTATACCAATTGCAAATAATACTGAATGCGCAAAAACACTGTAAAATCGTTGAAAAATTCCATTGCACTAAGGGAAAAAGTTTTTAGGGCATTTACACACTGCTTAAGAAGAGTTAAGGGTTTTGCTTTTGAACCTTCTTCCCCGCAAAAGGGAAAAAAGACCAGGCAGTGATATTTTCTCCAGCCCTTTTTACCTCACGGAACCTTGGCAAGGTCTACTTTGATTATTGTGACCAAGAACAAGAAGCACTCACTTTGCTGTCGGTTAGATCTTCAATATCATTATGTTTCAAGCCCTGGGTCTGTTGGTTTGGGCTCAGCTGCTTCCATGGCAGTCAGCCTGGGTTTACAAAAATGAATTATTTACCAAGTGGCTAACAGAAACAAACATCTACCTCTTTGTAAGAAGCATGGCGATCCCAGAATTTAAGAAGGAAAGGAAACTTAGCTATCATTGATGTGACACTGGGAGAATATGAACTTCATTAAAATTGAGCTGAGAACTCATGAACCAAATGCAGTGCTTTCTCAGATTTGGTTTGGGCTTGCTTGTGATAGAGCATCAGTCCTCCTGACGATCCCGCAGCAATAGCACGGTGGAGGGCGCGTTGCTGTCACTGGCAATACCGTAACGTTCTGAGTTTTATCAGGAAGCTCTCAACCAACTAGGTAATAAGTCAGTGGAGAGAAAGGAATTGTCTACTGCCCCGTCTGCCGCAAGGCGGCTTTAGCCGTCAAACTTGTAGCGTGCTACTTTTCCCGCTGAACATGTTACCATTGTTTTTCCATCAAAGAACGTATCAGGATTTATCAAAACGGCAAACCCTCTTGTTGCCATCTTTGGACCTTGGCCTTCAGAGTCACGCTCCCAACCTTAATCGAAATATCAATATTTCAATGTCTGCCCGAGGAGGAGAGCACACAAAATAGAAACTTCAATGGCAAGCTTTGCAGGAATAGACGCCTTTAGGGGAGACGCTGTCCGAGATAAGACTGTTGGGTTTAAATATATTGCGGGTCTCCCTTCCGTTTGAAAATGGGAACAATGACAATGAGATACAGATTGTGCAGGTGATGTGTAACAACGGAGTGGAGATAATGCCTCTCACGAAGGGGAAGTGATTAGGTCATGGATCTCTTTGGCATTTTGATGAAATATATGTACTCTTTGTGTACACACACCCACCCGTGCTTGCACGTGCAAACGCGCACACACACACTGACTACATATACATATAAATAAACGCGCATATATGATACAATCTTAGAGGAAACAGAGATCTTCTTGAAGTGAATCCCAGACCTCCCCTGGGACTGTGGACACTGGGTGGAAGGCCCTATGTTAGAGCACACAAAATATTGCCAATACATTGGGAGGGGGGTCGGGGAAGGGCATGAAATTTTGCTTTTGCATGTGAAGATTTTATTACCTTGACGGCCAGCACGGAGTAGAAGAGGAGAACCAGCTTGGGTTGTATTCCAGTATAACCAAGATAGCTTGCATTTCCACCGGGCTCTGTACTTTTCAAGCCGCGTTCCCATCGATAGTTTTGTTCAGCAAAGGACAAGGTCCTGGAGTAGTATCTCCATGTCACTGGAGAATAAACAAATGTGAAAGTTAAATGTCTCCCCCCAGGCCAGTGATGGCTAACCTTGTACTCCTGCCGCTCCATTGCTCTCACAAGTCTTTATTTGAATCCGAATCCAATCCTTGTCAAACTGGGCTTTTCTTTTTTAGTTTTCAAGCACTTAAAGCAGCCCTATGGTTTTGATATAACGCCCTTGTGTTCCTTCTTATGATCTTTGAGCATATGAGATTGATTTTAGATGTTTTAGGCAGGCCAGTATTGGGGGACCTTCTATAGCCTAAGAGAACACATCGCTTTCTCCCTAAATAAGACATTTGTCATTACCTAATTGAGCTTCTACCGTTTCCTTTACCTGTACGCTTTAGAATCCCCAAGTCATGGCCTATGTGGTTTAACAGCTCCATTTCAGAATGCCCAAGAGAAAAGGAAATCAAGAACAGAGGCAATTTTCCAAGTGATTCAGATAGAATCAAGGCAAGAAAACAACAACGACATGATTTCTACTTGAACTATCCAAATAATGGAGGCAAATCTGACCTACATGATGGGCCCTCCCTATCGGTTCCTGGGGCATTGCTGCTCAGAGCTGGCATTTCTTTGCCTCTTTCACCATTTACAGAAGGTTGCTTGTTTAGAAAGGCAGTGAGAATGCTCAGCAAAAATAACTGTGTTTGCTATTTATCCCATCTCTTTAAGTTTGCAATGTGATCTTGCATCTATGTTCTCACGTGCTTCTCAGAACAGCTTTAGAAGGTGCTCGATTTAGGATGGTTATGCTCATCTGACAGGACACTCTCAGACCCTGAGAAGTCAGATGTGATTCAGTCTGTTGTCTTTGCTGAGCCCAAACCACCAGCTTGAAAAACAAGAAATGCAACTATCTGGAAGTCAGTCTGATCCCTTATACAGAGACGGTGTTTTACCATCTACAAAACATTTTCACGCCTGAAATTTCATTTCATCCTCGCCTGTGGGATCACGAAGCAGGAAGCTGGACTCAAGGGTTATAGACAGGACAACTGAGGCCGAGAGAGACCAAGGGAAAGAACCAAACTGGAACCAGAGCCTTCTTAATTCCAGGCTTTCCCTTGTCTTAGAGTCACTGGTCCATTTTACTGACATGATTGTTATACTAGGGAAGGGCCAATGAAGTTGGTTCTTATTTTATACCTATTTCTTCTGACCCTCCTATGTCCTTGCAGACAGAGCCTCAATTGACTTTCAAGATTCAGGTAACCAATTTTCTTGCTGTTTGCTTAAGAGCACTCATTTCGAAGTACATGAAACCAGCTTAGACCGTTAGACAGATCCCCAGGGGATGACTTATATGTGCCGTGGTGAAAGTCGATTTAACAAAACCATTAATTTGAGTTTCTGGGAATAAACAGTAGCTGTCACCCGCCATCAGAAAATACACAGATAGTGCTTTGTAATCCAAATTGCAAAGTGCCCGAGAAAATGACTGAATCAAGGAAAATAACTTTGGTGGTTGTTCAAGTCTGTGTATTGTTTTAACTTTCTGGCCAGGATGGTTCATTTCAGCGTGGTTTTCAGAAAACTAGGTATTGGGTTGTGCCCTGCCACATTTCATCAGTCATGCCACATTATGTGCATTAGGAGGCCCTATGAATTCTTTTGGTCTCAGATTTACTGCAAGATGAGGCAGAAATCCATTTATGAATCCAAGGAAAGAGACTGCTACAGATAGTCCCCCTTCACCAGGGAAGACAGCACATCACATGCCTTTCTCTCACCACCCTCCTGTGACAATCCTGCCAAACACAGTCTTTTCCCCAAAATGAAAAGGCAATTCGAACAAAGCTAAATTCAAACAGAGGGAAAACATATATATATATATATATATATATATATATATATATATATATGCACACACACACACACACACACACATACACACACATATACACACACACATATATACACACATATATAAACACATATATACATACATATATATACACATATATATACACACACATATATACACATATATATACACACATATATATATGTATATATATATGCACACATATGTATGTATATGTATACATACATATATATTTGAGAGAGAGAGAGGGAGGGAGCTAGCATGAGTGGGGGAGGGACAGAGAGAGAGAGAGAGAGAGAGGGAGAGGGAGAGGGAGAGAGAATCTTAAGCAGGCCCCATGCTCAGCATGCAGCCTGATGCGGGACTTGGGATTATGACCTGAGCCGAAATCAAGAGTCAGACCCTCAACCGAACTGAGCCACCCAGGCGCCCCTTGGAGGGAAAATATTTTTCAAAGACCCATGGCTGATTATAAAAATGTCTTTTTTTTTTTTTTAACAGTCCACAGTAGACAGCATTAACATGATGTGCATAAAACACAGTGCTGACGCCAATGGGCTGATGAGCTTAGGAGAGAAGAGCTACTGGTATTTTCAGATGCCTGAAGTCTACGCTCATGTACAAGTCCAGTTCATTGACCTTCTGTTTCAAAATTATTAAAAAATATATTTATTATGGAATATTTCTTTTTTTTTTTAACATTTATTTATTGTTGAGAGTCAGAGAGAGACAGAGCATGAGCAGGGAAGGGGCAGAGAGAGAGGGAGACACGGAATCTGAAGCAAGTTCCAGGCTCTGGGCTGTCAGCACAGAGCCCGACGCGGGGCTCGAACCCACGGACCGTGAGATCATGACCTGAGCTGACGTCAGACGCTTAACCGACTGAGTTACCCAGGTGCCCCTAATATGGAATATTTCAAAAAGAAAAAATAGGGAACACCATAGCTGATAACCATCTAACCAATGTGAACATTTTGCCTTATTTTCTTCAGCTCTCCCTTGTTTCTTATATAAACAACACAATTGCATACACACGCGCGTGCACACACATGCATGCACACGAATAGACATGCATAAGTCTATGCACACATATGCACATATACATACTTGTGGACCTATATTTACATACGGATTTATAGCTTTATGTAATATGTATGTATATATAACTGGCTAGAGATCATACTCACTAAAGCCATAATTAGTAGGCATACTGTTTTGGGGACTGAGGCTTTCTCTATATACTTGAGACTTTAAAGCCCCCTTGTAGCATGTCTGCTAATAATTATTTTATAAAGAACATCTCCTTACAAATTCTCTTTGTATATCTGAAAATGTACTTATTTTGGCTTCCCGTTTGAGTGAAAAATTAGCAAGGTATAACATTCTAGGTTGGCAGGAATTGTTTATACATCGCTTAGCTTTTACCCTTTCAACTGAACGGATATACTCCACTCCCTTCTGGTGTCTTCTACTGCTTTGCTCCTCTCTGTCACTTTACATGGGTTACATTTAGGCTCAGATACTCAGTGGGAGCCAAAATCTTAGAAAGAGGCTCTCTGCACATCACCTCATTCAGTGCTCTGCATTGTCTCCCATTTCTGCCAAGGAGGGGCTACTCTCATTTTTGTTTCTTTTATTTATTTATTTATTTACTTACTTACTTATTTTCACACTCTATATGGGCACAAGAGTCAAGTGGGTTTTCATGGATCTGACTATACACCATTCCTGGTCCCCTACTAAATGGGCCTGATGGAGGAAACGGGAGTAAAAGTTAACTTTTAAACTACAAATCTTCTTTTTTATTTTATTTTTTAAAAATCTTTTTTTTATGCTTATTAATTTTGAGAGAAAGAGAGAGAGAGACAGAGCATGAGTGGGGGAGGGACAGAGAGAGGGAGACACAGAATCCAAGTCTGGCTCCAGGCTCCGAGCTGTCAGCACAGGGCCCCATGCAGGGCTCGAACTCTCAAACCGTAAGATCATGATCCTAGCAGAAGTTGGATGCTTAACTGACTGAGCCACCCCGGTGCCCCTAAACTATGAATTTTTTTATGATTGCATAATAACTTTGAAAAGTAAGAGCATCATGTGCTTAAAAAGAAAAGGAGTCCTGGGTGGGCAGGAAAGAATTCATAGAAAGTAAATGTTGACCAAAATTAATAATAGATCACAGACACTAAGTAGCTGAACAGTGAAATAGCAGACTGATACGCTAGCACGAGACATTCGTTCAAAGTGCAGAGCCAAAGACAAACATTAAAATTCTGGATGAAAGAGAGGAAACACAGGATAAATCTAAGAGATGGGATGTCTAATGGACATTACAGAAGAGAAAACAAGGGGAGGACGACATTTTTTTTTAAGTGATAATACATCAGAGGAAGAAATTCTTTTTTTAAAACACATTTTTTTTTTACATTTATTTATTTGTGAGAAACAGAGTGAGACAAAGCATGAGCGGGGGAGGGGCAGAGAGAGAGGGAGACACAGAATCTGAAACAGGCTCCAGGCTCTGAGCACGTGGCAGCATAGAGCCTGATGCGGGGCTCGAACCCATGAACTATGAGATCATGACCTGAGCCGAAGTTAGACGCTCAACCGACTGAGCCACCCAGGTGCCCCAGAAATTCTTTTTTTTAAATTTATTTTAATCTTTATTCATTATTTTTGAGAGAGAATTAAATTTATTTTAATCTTTATTCATTATTTTTGAGAGAGAGAGAGAGAACAGGGGAGGGGCAGAGAGAGAGGAAGACACAGAATTTGAAGCAGGCTCCAGGCTCTGAGCTGTCAGCACAGAGTCAGATGCGGGACTTGAACTCATGGAAGTGTGAGATCATGACCTGGGCTGAAGTCAGACGCCCAGCCGACTGAGCCACCCAGGCGCCCCAAGAAATTCTTGAGTCATACAGAAACAGTATGGTGACCATAAAGGAAGGAGAATCAGTCTGGCACCAAATGTCTCATCTATAGTATGAAAATTCTAACAGTAATAGACAAGTAATTCCAAAATTCTAGCGGGAATCGATTTTGATCCCAGCATTCTTGGGTCCTCTCAAACTATTCTCCATGTGTAAGAACAAAGAAAAAAGAAGATAATAGAATAATGTTAATAACAACAAAATCCAGGTGTCAACATTTAATTAAAGTATCGTTTTGGTTCAGGTTGCTGGCTTCATTCTTGATAGAGAAATATAAGCTTGTTTATATTTGTTAATGTTCTAATAGGGATCATTGTTCGCACAGAACAGAAACATACTGAAGCTAATTCAAAAAAGGAGGCTTATATTAAGGATTTGACAAGAAAACTGAGAGTCCAGCCAGCTCCGTGGGAAATAGAAATTAGAAGCCAGTGCAAATCAAAGCCCTGCCCTCAGTTTTAGGGGCTGCTAGGTCCTGTCTCTCTCCCTCAGTGCCCGTGTGGTTTGTGACACCTTTTTTTCTTGGTGGTTTCTCTTTGAGCTGCTGATGTCTATGTCTACACAGCCCAATAGGGCCACAATTCGTGAGTCTAAGAAGTGGACATGTCCAGGCCCAAACAACCGCAGTCTCTGTGGCTCTTAATTCAGATTTGCAGGAAAGACCGCCCCCAGCTGGTTGCTAGCCAGCACAAGATTGCCTGGCCTCGTGTTATGTGTCTCATCCAGAACGAATTCTCAAAGCTGGGGTGGGGTGCGGTGATGTGATATTACATGGCTGAGTGGGACTGTCTCTTCACAGGACATAAGGATAAAGGACATTGCCAGGGAAGTGAGCTTGTAGCAAAGACAAGAAAACATGGCCAGTAAGGTGAAAAAATGTCTGAGTGGCTATTGGTAGCACAGAGATAGACTAACTCAGTGGTTCACAATGAAGTTAGCCTCTTATGGGAACAACGTACCTGGAAGAACTCTCTTTCTGTTGTCCAATTAAAATGGGTCTTATAAATATTTAACCAGATATGCTTTCTTAAGCTCCTCAAAGAAATACTATTCCGCCTTCTCTGGGGTAGCTCCTCAGCTATGTGAAGATAGCAAATGATACCCACAGCCTTCCTCCCCCATTATCGTTTCTTCAGGTTAAACAGACTTACCTAAGTTTTGTTAGTTTTAAGACTTTTAGGGGAGAGAGACAAAACCGAACTACTCTTGCCCCTCCTTTGTAGATACTTCTAGAATAGCACTCATGTCTCTATTAGGTAACAATGTATCTGCCTTGCCTGCTAGATCAGTAGCTTTTTGATGTATTGTGTCCAATTAAGTTTTCAACTTCCAACAATTTGACCTTTTGCCAGGAACATAGTAGGGGCATAAAGAAATGAAATGTGTTAGTCAAAATAATCTTTATTTTGAATCCTAAGGCATTTTGGATTTAAACTCTAGACACTTCTATCCTGTTGGTGATTATTAAACCACGAGACAGAGGGCTGAATTAGAGAATCTCTTCCTGCACATACTCCGGATTTTGTGAAGTGCTCTCTCCATCAGGGACACTTTGTAGCAGGTGTCTTCTGAGTTGATGGGCACAGAGTTTTCCAAGGCAACCTGGAAGGGAAGTTAGCAAAAGCGCAGAGGGACAGTGTCATTTTTCCTGAAGTCGCTTGACCGTTTGGGGGATGGTAAGTAAAGGAACTGGCGTGCCATTACCAATTTGTCCCACTGGGGTACTCAATGATAACCATTGCTTTTAAATCATAACTGACTTTTTGGAAAACAACAGCAACAACACAGTTCAGGTTTCTCAGACGTGGTTCCCCTGAGGTTCCAAGGAACAAGCGATGAGGTTAGCCCATGAGATGTTCACCTCTGGAATCTTGCGACCCAGGTACTGTATTGCTATGGCAACCCACTGTTTATTTAGAAAGATGAAGTTGCTTAAGGTTGACAGTTGGACTAAAGGGGCAGGTGCACCGTTCAAACTCTGAACCAAAATGCATTACAGAAAATGTCCGTTCATATAAATATGTAATAGCTAGAAAAAACAATCTAATCCGAACCGAGTTGGCCATTTTCTGTGCTGCAGATGCAGTTAAGGAGCCTAATGAGAAATTAATATAAATACCTTAAATGATAGGATTTAGAGAGTGCTATGGCTCTCGAGTCTGATTATTGCAGCCTTACATTGTTCCTTATCTGACCCAGATTTTGAGTCACTACTCTGAACTTAATTTAAGGAGTGGTTCAGTGTAATGAGTTTCCAACTCTGTGCAGAAAACAAATTTGCATTTTTCCAACTGATTAGTTTCTCTACTGATTAACTCAGCAAGGTCAACTTTTGGTCACTGATGCTGCTGATACGCACAGTTGATATTTTCCAGTTTCAGAGGTGGGAGGCCCAACGTGAAACTGTTGTTTCCATTACTGAAGGACAAACTACAATATTCCAGAAGGGAAGGAAATGCTGGGGCACCTGCACATCTACCCGGGTCTTATTAGCCTCTGTTGCTCAGAGTCTTAGCAAAGGAGAAGCTCCATTTACCTCTTCTGTGTTCCTAACTCCCATTACAGAGTCCTTTTAGGGGAATTTCCCAAGAGGGCCCATGGCTTTCATTTCATGCTTTCACTGGAAACATAGTGTGCAGTAGAAAACATGGGCTTTGGGTACAGGAGTTATGTTATAAACATATAAACAATGTTTATAGCAGCACTTTCAACAATAGCCAAATTATGGAAAGAACCTAAATGTCCATCAACTGATGAATGGATAAAGAAATTGTGGTTTATATACACAATGGAATACTACTTGGCAATGAGAAAGAATGAAATCTGGCCCTTTGTAGCAACGTGGATGGAACTGGAGAGTGTGATGCTAAGTGAAATAAGTCAGTCAGAGAAAGACAGATACCACATGTTTTCACTCTTATGTGGATCCTGAGAAACTTAACAGAAGACCATGGGGGAGGGGAAGGAAAAAAAAAGTTAGAGAGGGAGGGAGGCAAACCATAAGAGACTCTTAAAAACTGAGAATAAACTGAGGGTTGATGGGGGGTGGGAGGGAGGGGATGGCACGTGATGCTCATCGAGGAGGGCACCTGTTGGGAGGGGCACTGGGTGTTGTATGGAAACCAATTGGACAATAAATTTCATATTAAAAGAAAAAAGAAAAAAAAAAGAAATCATTGAAAGTAAAATAAAAAAAAGCATAGTTAGCACCACTTATACTGTTCCTGTATCTCAACTCTTCTCTGTAAATGCCAAAATCATTTCCATCCCTGGGTCTAATAGTAGGACAATCCTATCTACTCAAGTTCCACTCAGATGCTACATCCTTCATGAAGCCTTGGCAGGTGACCTGGCCCAGAGATCAGTCCCTTTTGTGAATGCCTTCTACCGTTATTTTCCAACTAGTAGCTCCCTAACTATAGGGTGCATACTATTTGCAGTGCTTTGATGACTTCGGGCGAAGGAAAAATGATTTGAGACGATACACATACATAGCAGGTCTCAGCTTTCAGCAGGCAAAAATATCTAGCTGAAATTTTATAACATCGTTTTATTTTTAGTGTATTTCCTTTTATACATACTGACTTATGGGAAATGAGGTTACCATTTGTGGTAAAGACCTTTAAGTTTCCTTGGACTATGGGGTTATTTAAGGAAAAAAGTAACTGCTTTCCTTTACATAAAAACATCGTGTAAATAATAGCACCTCTAGTGGCATGCGAAAATGGCAAAAGAAAACCACATCAGATTAGCATGCACGTGACTGAAATTTAGGAATTATCAGTCTCTTCCACTTAAGCAGAAGCATGTTTCAGTAGGCTGGGGTTGTTGAGGTTTTCACATTGCTTTCTGCTCTGAGTCCTTCCCCTCCTCCTGCTGCAAATGGATTATTAACCTCTTGGAAGAGAATGTCTGGTACTGTCTTTTGACTTTTCATCCTATCTAGCAGTTCTACAGCACAATAACCACTTATTATGTGATTGGAGAAGAAAGCAACTTATTTATTGGCCCAGCCACAATCCAAAGAAAAATAGGTACGTTGGGAACAATGAAGAATGTACATGTAATTAAGAATATACACACAGTGAAGAATATGTACATAATTAAGAACATATAACAATTAATACATAATAAGAATTATAATAAAAATGAAAAACACAGCTCACCTACTGCTACTCTTCTTCCTTACAGGCTTCTCTTAGTCCTTGCTGGACACGGAATATTAGTATGAGCCCAGCAATCATGAGAAAGGCTAGAACGCAATCCTACTGGCTATTAGACTGAAAATAAGTTTATCTTTGAGGCTCTACCAAAAGGGACTCTCTACTCTGTCAATCAATCATGAGTGGCAGTTGAAGACAGGAGAATTTTGATGTGGTGGCCCTTGTCAGTCCCTATTTGTCATAGGGATTATTCTCCACTTGGCTTCTTGGGAGTAGTTTTGGTGCCAAAGAACATGAAAGAAATTCTTCCTTAAATGTGTATTGCCCATGCGGTCTCACACCTCAGAAATGGCTCCTGCACTCTTCAGCAAGTAGTTTTATTTGGTTAAAATTAAGTCTCCGTCTGTCACGAGGAATTGCTCTTCATCAGTCATTCAAAGAGAGTTCCTTATCTTGAACAATCAGATTGGTGCCTTGGCAATAGGGAAACAGCCCGCTATTAATGTAGCCATCCCGTTCATCTCTGCGGATTCCCAGAGTGCCCCACTCTAAAGTTAGAAGTGACTGCCTCTCGCCCTTCGATTTCTTTTTAAAATGATGTAGTTAGACCATTGAGATTGATTCTTTAATCAAACCTGGCCTGCAAGATGGCCCTCACTTTATAAACAGATAGCATATCAACCTTTTCATTTTCCATTATTCACATGTACAGAAAAGAGCAGTCATTCTTACAGTGTTATATATACGCTTTTCAGGCTTAGCATTACAGTTTATTTTTCTTTTTTCCAGGTGGTTAACCTCCATGTTGCGTGCTGAGCAGAAATCATCACAGAAAAAAAACACTTTTCTTGTATGATTTTGCCGCTGCTTTGAACTGACCCTTTGGTGTAGAATGGCAGTCACAGAATTAGGACATTTATGGATTCCAGTAACTTATGCGTAGCCTCAAAGAATAAAATCATGATTTGAAGAGTGAAGTTTGATGACATATAACATGTGGATCTATAACCATATGGCACTGGGGTTTCTTAATCTTTTACTGTTTGACTTTTGATGCACCTAGGGAAAAAAAACAAAGGCCCATTTTAAGCATATAAGGATAGAGTTGCAATAAGATTAAACTGCAGAGATCACTCATTAGGAATCTTTTATTTGTTACCTGAAGAACTCAGTTCAAACCAGCCAGGGCCAAAGTAACTTTTTGGGGGGTGGCGGGGTGGGGGGGGAGGTGTTCATATGGCCTGTGAAGTTTAGGTGTTTGGCCTAGGGTAACTGGAAAAAACGAAGGGCTCTATCTTCTTCCTTTCTGTACATTGACCTCATTCTTGATAATTGCAAAAGAGCTTCGCAAGCCAAGAAATTTCTGTTTCACAAGAGAAAAAGTGCCTACTCTTCAGGAAGATTCCAGGAAAGAACTCTGACTTTCCCAGCTGCTGTCACATGCCTATTTCCTGGGCAGTCACTGTGGTCAAGGAGGCAAAGTCATCTATAGAAGGAAACACCTATCACGTTTGGAACGCTTGCTCAAATTCTGAACGGAGATTGGGCGGAGGCTAACAGTAACCAAAGAAGAAAGAGGTGGCTCAAACAAGGCCTTGGAGGGCCATAGTCAGCCCTTTATGTTTATGTAACATAAAGAACCGAGGAAGGAAGATGAGAATCAAGAAAAGGTTATAATAGTGATAAAATTGAACAAATGATAGGAGGCAAAATTGTCTCTTGAGACCATGGCTACCCAAATCTAATGTGTTCATTAAGGAAAGGCTACATTGCAGTAAAAAAGAGGCCCCCACATGCAGATTGATGGTAGACATTAATTTCTCTCTTCTGCTACACTCCAAAATTGGGCAGGAGGTACAGGTTTGTTAAGGTACTTTGCTCCATAAGGTCATCCAAGGATCTGGGTTACTTCTATCTTGCTGCTCTGTCATGCCCTAATTAGAGCTCCGCATGGTTAAATCTGGCTCACTCCATTACCTTTGCACAATAGCCCACCTGAAGGGAAAACAGGAAGTAGAAGGTAAGAGCCTCTTTACAAAAAATCATAATCTGTAGGTTACACACAGTTTCTGCCTGAATCTCATTGTTCAAAACATATTCATTCACATGGCCACACCTCTCTACCAAGAAGGCTGGGAAAAGTAATCTTTAGATGGGTGGTCATGTGCCTATGCGAAGCTCAGGTGATTCCGTTATTACAGAAACTGGGAAATAATTAGCATCTACTGTCCCCCCAAAGTGGAAGATCTCCTATAGGTGCTCCAGCTTCATGTAAGGGGTGATGAAGGAAAGCGTATTCATTATGTGTAGTCCTGACTAAAATGTAGCCAGATGAGTGTAGGTACATCCAACATGTAAATGTGACTTTACATATTTCTATCTCTTGTTGAACCTCCTTAGTAAGAGAAGTATCCCTCTGTTTTGCCACTGAGGCTATATTTGGTTTGCTTTTCAAAAATTGTGTCTGTTAAAACAGAAGGTAGTTGGGGGTCTACGGTATCATGATATTGTGTCCAATTTAAGTCTTAGTAATGCGAGTGAAAGGGAGACAGAGACTTCTTTAGCTTGGAAGAACATGACACGCATTGTGGCATTTATAATGCATTCATCTGTACCATCATCATTGTCTCACCTCTCTTGTGTAATTTTTCCTAGGCATTCTCTGGCAGTTTCCAGGAGTCGAAAATGCTGGCCCTCATAACATCTCTCTTGTCTTGGGCTAAACCAGCCTTCTCTTTTCAGGTCTCCAAGCAACAGAATCTTAAAAATGAAATATTCATTTTCTGAAGCCTAATTTAATTCCAGCATTGACTGGGTTGCAGAGCTTATCAGATCACAGGATCTGAAAAATTCTCTGGGTTAGTAATTCTCTCCTAGTGATGGAGCCCTTAAATATTTATTTATTTATTTATTTATTTACCTATTTATTATTCGTTCATTCATTCACTTGCTGCACCTTGTTAAAATGTACACACTCGGTTTTAACCTTGGTTTGTCTGACAGTGATTTACTCATTTGTGATCTAGGGGTAATGAGAAACACTGTGGGCAATCATCTTGCTGTCAATAAATGAAATACATTGTTATTTTTCTGAAACAGGGATTAGTGTTTCTTCCAAATGTAGCTTCCACCCTTACTGAGAAATAAATGATTTTTTAGCTTTATTTTTGGAGCAAATTCTGAGGTTCGGTAGTAAGGAATTTATCTTTCATAACTTCTGGAGCTGATGAGTCATCACTGACATGTAATATCCAATTAAAGCAGTGACAAATGTAATTGTGTGTCATGCACCGTGGGGGTGATAAATTGTACCACATTCTGAAAGGCATGTTTTGGTAAATGATTTTTTGCTGAAAGATTGCAATTATAGCCTGCTTTGAATGTGTGCCTTTGTTTTAAACACAAAGTTCTAAAGAGAGAGATCAGGTTAACGAGAGACATTTTAGAGAGGAGTATAACCAAGCAACCAGCAATTGAAATTTTCCTACCACTATCGTTTCCACCTGCAGCCAGAATCTATCATAATTCCTGAAAGTGTGGTTGTTCTTAAAATGCTTGGTTCTTAAAATCATTGGCCATTTGGCTAATAATATCTCTTTGGAATTGTGTGACATTGCAGCTTCCTAAGGCAAAACAGAAATGCAGGAAACCATCTAATGATGTTGGCTTCTATTTGGACAAATGGGAAGAGTTTATATCATTCAAAATTTACCTTTCTCTCAAGTATTTAAGTAGAGAAGATAGACAGTTTCATTGAATTTTGAATTTATTAGTTTTTCACCTCTTGGCTTTAGCTACATAAACCTTTCTTTGCTAGAATATGTATTTTATGATTGTGTCACACTGTTTTATATGGGTGTCTGGTCTGAAACTAGATGACTTCTGATTTTAATAAGGAGATTAAGATAAGTAGTGATGATCATAACCTAGGTTTTCTTTTTTAAAATTTGTTTATTTTTATTTTTATTTTTTTAGGTAAGAAAGAATCAAACATTTAGTTCTACATAATGATTGCTGGTCCATTAGACAAAGTTTGCTGAATTTGGTAAGTAACTAAGTCATTCTCAGCCAATTATATTACTGTGACAATTTTCTTCATTGTTTTGCTGAGAGCTATCTTATAGAAACATAACAAGGCACTTACAATAATAGTGATAGTAACAGACTATATTAATTGAGAACATTTAATACGCTTAAAGTGATGATAATGTTAGTGATTTTCAAATTGCATGAATAAGCTTTCAGTACTTAGATCCCAATCTGCTTCTCCATTGACAGATACATTGTCACTCTATTTAAGAAGATTGCTATATTAGAGACAAATAGAGTGCAATACAAGAATAAACAGGTGTTCTTATCTAGCACAAATATTCCTAACAATATTTGAATATGAGATAGGTTAATTAGAGAATGCCATTTGCACTTACCAGTCAGATATTTATTATAATCATATGGGAAGTTCTTCCATTTCCATTTTTCATGGAGGAGCAGACCAACCCTCCTGCTAAGAACAACTAGAAACACTGAGCAAAGTTTAGAAAGATATGGTTTTGAAAGTATTAGAGAGATACTAAGGTAAGGAGATTAGAGAGGTCAAGATCTTGGAGGGAAAGAAAGTACAGAGAAGTAAGTCTAATAGTATACTCATTTTTCCACTTAAAGCAATTTCCAATTCAAAAGTAGTTCAAGGCAAAGAGCAGAAAAAACCAAGTAGAAAGTTTAGAAGAAGGCTTTCAAAAGGATGAGAATCTGAATAGAAACGTTTGGCAGTTTAGATGCAATAAGTAAATTCATAAGAACACAACTTACCAAAACTGACGTAAGAAGAAAGAAAAAATCTGAATAGTCCTATATCTAATCAAGAAAAGGAATCCTCCCAAAGAAACTCTGGTTTTAGATGGATTAACCAAGGAATTCATTCAAATGGTTAAAGAAAAAATATTACCAGTCTTATGCAAATGGAGAGAATACTTCTGATTCATTTTATGAAAGCAGCATAACCTTTGTAGCCAAATATGATAAAGCATTACAAAATGGTAATATGTAGACTGATCTCTCAAAAAATTTTATAGACATAAAAGTCAAATGCCACAAATCTAGCAAATGAAATCAACAGGTGTGTAAAAAGAAATCTAAGCTGGGTTTCACATTTTGAAGTCACTGTAATTTGTCATGTGAATAGAATATAGGAAAACAATCTCAATAGATTATATGATTATTTGAATAGGTAGAAAAGAGGCATTTGCTTAAATTCAACATCTGTTTCCAGACAAATTCTTTAAAAAAAAAAAAACCCTGGGATTATCATGTGAACTCTGTATTCAGTTCACATGGTAAATTATATTACATTCTAAAGTGAGGTACCACTGAGGGCTCTCTGCAGGAAGCTCTCCAGTATTTCTCAGGTAAAAAGGGTAATCTTGCTCAAGGCCACACCCCCTTCTCTGGAAGAATCTAGCTTCTCCCTCTGTTCGGTCCTCCTTCATTCATATCCCTTCCAGGGGTGTTGATCCCAAAAGCTGCACTAAGAAGCCTTCCACATTCTGGTCTTCATCTCAGATTCTGCTTTTGGGGAACCAGACCCGTAACAGTTGGTATGAGAAGTGGGTGGAGAAAGCAGATGTAAACATGGAGCCGAACTGCCAGCTGCCTGAATGGCAAGAAGGACTCATTGTTGGTGGTAAGTAGAACACAGCCCCTGGCATGAGGTAGCAGTGTAATCAGTGTTGTTACTGGTGGCAAACTGGGATAGCATTCTGGCAGAAAGGAATTCATAAGCTGGTGCAACAACAGGCATCTGGGAGACGTGTGGCAACCATAACACAAAGAACCGTGGGTTTGGCTAGCTGTCGCTAAGCTTCACTGATGCTTTGGAGAAAGAGAACAAAAGGCTGAGAGTGATAAATTGGCAATTAAAAGTTAAGAAGGAGATCCAGGGGGCTTTCTTGGTAGCATATAAAGAGGTCTGCATCTTCTACAGCCCAGGACTCTCATGAGTAAGGGAGCTCCAAAAGTTAAACTGTAAACATAGCCATGAATTATGGTCCAAATGTGTCTTCCTGCCACCCCCAAATTCCTTTGTTGAAATTAAACCCTAAAGTGAAAGTATTTGGAGGTGGGGCCTTTGGGAGATGGCTAGGCCATGAGAGTGGAACCACAATGACCAGGAATAGTGCTCCTAGAGAACATGCCCCACAGAGCTTTCAAGCTCCCTTCTGCTATGTAAGGACACAGCCTGAAGGCACCCTGTAAGAGGAAGCAGGTTCCCACCAGACACCACATTTGTTGGCACTATGATTTCGGACTTTCCAGTTTCCAGAACTATGAGAAGTAAAAGTACCACGCATCTGTGGTATTTTGTTACAGCAGCCCAAACAGACTAAGACAGCATGCTTGTGATGTGTTGGCCTTGATCAGGAAAGAAGAGAATTAAAGGAGACTAAAATCTTGAATCTTAAGATTCCTCTGAACCGCTGAACCTCTAGAAATGATGTGCACTTCCCTTAATGGACTGCTTCCCCTTATTTGAAGATTGCAGATATTTTTCCCCTGCCCAGGATCTGCCCCTAGTTTCCTTTCAGCCAATAAGCCAGTAAATAACAAGGGTCAAGTCCAAGATGATCTGGCAGGGCTATACTGGGCCTCATGAGAGAGGAAAAAGGGCTAGACTTGAAAGCAGAAGCAGGATATAGCCAACATGTACCAACAGGAGCCAGAAATCGTGCATGGGACTGTAGTCTGAGGGTGCTGGAGCTACGGTCAAAACATAAGATTCCACAAAACAGAGTTTATTGATTTGTGAAGATTCTGTCAAGATATAGAGTGTAACATCCTGGCAAAGTCCCTACAAGATATGCAAACACACTGTTAGAGTGGCTTCTACAGGCATGGAAGTAGTAATAGCCTACATTAAATGAAGTAGAAAAGTCAATGAAGACAGAAATGCCACAGTGAGGAATCACTACATAGATAATGGAAGAAAGGGATAAAGGCTCAGAGAACTAGGTGTAGATATATGTTACAAGGCCAGATATATGTGCCAACACAAGGCCTGGCCAATGGCAATATCCTCTACAGTCCACCCCATGTACCACTAAGGTTCACTTCATATAACTTCTGGAAGAAATACCCTGAGGATTCTCATGAACCTCTTTCCCAAGAGAAACGTCAGTGGGGTAATTTGTAGCCCCTGCCACTTGCAGCTGATTTCTTTAGACAAGGATTTCTGTAGACAAGGATTTCTTTAAAGGCCATATAAAACACTATCTTTAAGGGAAAAAAAACTGGTACGTTTTCTTATATAACACTACGAAGTTTTGTAGATCAACTTTAAGGGAGTGAGGAAACATCCACAGTTGTACCATAAGTTAGTGCAGCTACTTTGGCAGTATCTACTAAAGCTGGACGTAAAACACCTTACATAATAAACAGAAATACATACATATATGGACCAAGAGACTGGAACTAGAATGTTCATGATGGCACTATTTTTAATTGTCCCAAACTGGAAATAATTGAATGCCCACAGTCAAATGCATAGTAGAGAAATAACTTGTAGTCAGTAAAAGAGTATCAAATAATACTTTAGGATTTCATTTATACCGATATAAAAACCAGGCTAAGCTAATAAAAGCAAGGGTGTTAGTCATTGAAAAGGGGCACGAGGGGGTCTTCTAGGGGATGGGTGACAATGATGTTCAACTTCTTGATCAGGGTAGACACATGGGTATGTTCACTTGGAGAAAATTTATTGAGCTGCACACTGATCCTGCACTTGGCTGCATGAAGTCATACTTCAGTTTCAGTGTTAAAAATGAAGCTAGGTAGCTAGCAGAGTCTCAAGAGTAGCAATTTTGATTTATATAGCAAAACAAAACCCTGTTGTACATGCGATGGCATCTTTTTGTCTGAGTGGCTTTGCATGTTACCTTTTGTATATTCCATCGGCTTGCTAAGCTTGCTCCCTTACTCACATGCCCAGGCATTCTCTAGTCTGTCAGCCTATTTCTCTTCATGGTACTAACTGCTGTCTGAAATTGTTTACTTGCCCTAGTATAATGTCTATTTAGTGGCAGGAGGAATCTTCTCTTTTGCTTACTGTTGTACACTTGCATCTAGATCAGTGTCTGACACATAGTAGGAGCTCAAGAAATATTTACTGAACAAATGAGTTATTGAATGAATGAAAAAAAAGTGTTAAGAATGTGTATAAAAAGACCAAGGACTTGGCTTGAGCAGAGGTTAAACTTATTCCGGTACTGGATTTGTTCAGTGATATTTATATTTCATAGCTATATACAATCATCTATTATTCTTAAATGAGTACAGAAAATATAATCAGTTCCTGTGATTCGGAAGCTCTCTGCCCTCTAATTTCTATTTTCCCCATCAAAACAATGGCTTTTTAAACAACATTTTCCATAATGATAATCTCTTAGGGATGCAACTATGCATTAAAGTAGAAAAGCTGGATGTAACAAAAGTGGCAAAGTGGAATGGCTAGATTATAAGCATGACCAAAATTTAAGGAGGAAGAAATTTCTCTGGGGCTAAAGCAGCCAGGGAAATTTCTGGAAGAAGATGTGTCTTGAGCTTCTGTGAAGGATGAACAGGATAGAAGAAGGGGCAGGGGAAGCAACCTGGAAACACAGAAGGGAGATCTGGGCTCCAGGGCAACCTGATAGATCAGGGTTTGATCACAGAAGCTCAGAAGGAGTAGGAGGGAATGTGGTTCAAGAGTCCAACCGAAACGTTTAAGCACCTGGGGCAGCATCCTGTTCCAGCTCATTGTCTACCTCTTCTGTTCCCAGAATCACAGTTGTTATTATTTTTAATTCAGAAGAACCTTAGGGTTACCTTCCCTGGTGGGCCAACCATAGGATTTGATTGTAGTGACGATGACACTGCTCAGGTGGGGTGTCTGTGTGTGTGTGCGTTTGCATGTACGTGCATGTACACGCACATGCGTACTTGCTTGCAGCATCATACTAGTGTTTACCCACTTCTTTAATTTGCCACATTTGTTCCTTTTAGGACAACAGAAATAGACGGAGACGGTAATCAAAGCTGTTTGGTGCAGGGGGTTTTCAGGGATGAGGAAAGATAATTTGACACGGCCATTTGGAACCACAGGTGACAGCTCAAGGGTTAAATCCAGCCAGAAAAAAATGGCCTATTTGGCCTCTAGAGTTAAAAAGAGAGAGTAAAAAAGATTAGTTAGCAGTAATTCCAAAGTAGGGAGATTACACAAAGATCTGGATTAACAATTTCTCTTGAGGCAGTGGAAGACCCAACAACACCTGGCCCTTGTTTTTTTCCATGGCGATAAGCGGATCGTGCTTTCTGGTTCGCCATAGTCCCCACCAATCCCTTCTCATGCAACTGCTTCCCCTTCCTGGTCCCTGTGTGGCTTTGAACTCGAGCCCTATTTAGTGGGATGGTGGGGTTAAGGACTAGCTGAAGGTGTCAGTAGCACACAATCCTGGGTAAAAAAAAAAATCCGTGCTTTTAGGTTATATCAAAAGTCTATGGACCCATCAGAGGAGGTCATTAACATGTAGTGATACTTGAGAAGCATTTCAAATATCTGCTATGGAATTGTACACTCATTGATTCAGAAATAGCCTTAAAGAATGGAATCATTAGCAGCATTTGCGTCCTTAACATACTTCACTATCCCACGGTGACAGAGAGGATCAAAATAGGATAACAAATATTGAAGCGTTCTATGCAACGGATGTGATTTACAAGTACAAGAGAGGATATAAAGAACAAAACAAAAGATGCACTGAAACTGTCACAATGACAGAATAAATGTGACTATGTGAAAGCAGGGAAAGAGAGTGGCATTGGAGGAAGTCCTCTAAATCTTAACAATATAAAATTTTTGTATTGGGTAGACCAGAGAAGGCATCCTGATAGTACTTCTTTCTGCATCAAGGGATGGCAATTGTGGGTGAATATAATATGCCTACACTGATGTGTGATGACCCCAAGACACTTACCGTAACTCTCTGCTTACGAATCTACTGTGGACCCAGTGTTCATGAATTTAAGCCTTCCTTTAGCCTGTTAAATGGTTCAAGAAAATCACAGATGAAAAAACAAACAAACAGGAGAGCTCGCAGGCTCAAGCAGTATAGTGAACCAAAGTAGATTAGAAACTCAGCAGTGGATGTATCTTTTCTTAATCCAGCAAGTGGAGATAGTTTACAGTTAGTATCGTTGCTGGTTATTTTCACTTCCTCCTCAGAAATTTGGCCTATTAAATAGTAAATCTCTTCCTGTAATTAATAAATGTAGCATTCATATAAACATCTCACGGGGTCTTCTTGCAATGAACAAGGAATTCCCTCCTTTCCCTGAAAAGGAACAGAACTGAAACTGGTGGCAGGGAGAGTAAGGACAGGAGAATAATTTCTTCCTCTGAGCACATTTTCCAGCAGTTTCACCTTTTTGTCAATTTGTATCACTAGCTAATATGATGACATCATGGCGTTGAGACTAGGATCAAAAGACATTAGGGGGAACAGCACGAAAGCAGAGCACTGCTGGTAAAATGTGGTACTCTTTAGTATACTTACTCGCTCAACATCCAACAGAACCGACCCTAGTCTCTTCTCAAGCACCACCCCCCTGGCTTTTAATTCTTCCAAGAATTTGGACCTGAGTGGGGAAAACTGGTTTGGTTAGCAAGGATGAGAGTTCTTGGGAGCTGGATGAATTCCACTCCCCGCCCCCAGCCTTTTGTGGTCATGTTTACTAAAGAATGGAAGGCAGGTGCCTGGGGACAGTGGTCCAACTTGGCTGTCCAACACAATCACTTGGAGGAGCTTAAAAAACAAACAAACCTCCCCTCCACCACCATCAATTAAAACAGACCCTCTGGAGGAGGTGTGCAGGCCCTGAGATGTTTCAAAAGCTACTCAGGGGATTCTTAACCGGCAGTGTGTATGAGAACCGCAGCCTTGGAGATGTAGGGCAATTTCTGCAGCCATTGCAAGGTCTTTCAGACGTGCCCATGTCAGCTCAGCGGTCAGCAACCGCTTGAGGCAGGCTAGTAGACCAGTAAACACACATCTGAGGAGCAATCACCCTCCCTCTTTCTCCTCCTGCCCCCATCCCAGTCCTCCACGGCCTCCCCTCTGCACTCCAGCGCACACCTGCCTTTTTGCTGGGCCACCGCTTATCCACGCTCCTTCCAGTAACAGCAGCATCTCGGGCAACCACCCCTGGCCTCCGACCCGGAGCCGCGAAGGTCACGTGGTTCTGGCCCCACCCAGGACGCCCCAAGGACCCCGTGACCCGGACCTGGCCAATCAGAAATCAAACTCCCCTCACCCCGGAGCTGTTGCGTAAGAGGTGGGCACGTGACTGGTCCCGGCCGAAGACTGGCAAGTTCTCCCAGACCCCCGACAGAAGCACGCTGGTTCTGGTCCGTGTGGGCGGCGTTTCGGGCTCTCCTGTCAGCATAGGGCGCTCCGCCCGAAATGGAGCTCGGTGCTGAGAAACGCGGGTCTGCCCCGGGGAGAGAAGGAAACCTGGAAGTGTGTTCAGTCCAGGTTCAAAGTTGGGTCCACCCCTGGGCTTCCCGGCCCTTGGCTTCCTTTCTTGCTGAACCCGTCTGCGTTGGCCTCTCCGTCCCTTGCAGCTCGGGTCCTGGCTGACTGGCCCGTTGTCCTCTGGCTGGCGGAAGCGGACAGATGGCCAGAGGCCTCCTCCATCGGAGGACGCTGTGGGGCACAGTCACCCCCGCCCCCTCGTGAGGGCAGAAAACGGCGCCCTCTCTGGGCTGACACGGTCGCACGCGTGGTGCGCAGACTCGATTTCAGCCCCTTCGCTGCTCTGGGGGCCCTCGTGCGGGGGACAGCATGGACGATGGGCTTGAGGACAGCCTAGGCCTGGTGCACGCGCCTTGGGCAGCAGCCTCTCGCTGGGGACCCTGCTGGGACCTTCGGTAAGTGCTTTGATTTCCTTTCCCCTAGATTCAGTGAAAACCGGTTCGAGCTCACACCCCTGTCTTCACGGTACAGTGTCAGGAGGGGAGAGCGGCCCAAGAGCGTTTAGTCCCTCGTCTCCCATTTTGCCCTCAGTGTTGAAGGAAAGCATATACCAGGTAAGGCTTTGGTAGCTATCAGACGTGTTCTAGCTAATGTTTACTGAGGACTTTCTGTGTATCAGATAATCATATATGTGATGCATATCATACATAATACTCTATGTGAGACACTGTGCACATTATATATAAAACATTCATTTTATGCTCCTAACAGCCAGAGCACGTTGTTTCTGGGATTGTGTGCATTTTCTGTATGAGAAAACCAAGGCACAGAGGGTTTAAGTAATTTGCTCCCAGGCACACGGCCACGAAGGTGCAGACTTGAGATTCCAACCTCAGAATTGGTATTCCAGAGCCTGGGTTCTTAAGCAGAGTGCGTAATCCCCAGACTCAGCGATCTAGAGCCATGGTCATTTATGGCAGAAAAGAAGAAAAAAAGGTTGCAGGATGCAAGGTAGGTGCCTTTGGCAAAGTCGTAATATTTCCCTAATATATGTGTGTGCAGCCTCCCTCCTTCTTCCCTTGAATGGAACGTTTGCTCTGTTGGAAGTGGTCATGGTTATATAAATATATATTCCTTTGGAAGGGCCGCCCCAAGGTTGAGGGGAAGAATATCACATTGGCGAGACCGCGTTCCCAGTCCAGATACAGAACCTGATCAGTGAGACCATAAATGGTGCTTTGTTGACAGAAGGAAACAGTTAGCAACATTTTTTCTTTTCCTTTTAATATGAAAGTAGCATTTGATTCCCTGGGCATTTTTATTTCTAACAAGAGCTCTGAAATGCAACCTAATTAGCAGCATTGCCTGGAAAGTGGAGTTTTCCTCTCCCAGGGAATTGGGGGGTTGGGGGGGCTTTAGAGAGCGCTTCTTGTCTCTTGCCCTCACTTGCCGTACACTGATTTCAGTTTGTTCAACTTGTCCCTCCTTGCCCCAAATAGCCCAGTGGAACAAAGAGAATATAATCTTATTGCTTGCCACACCTTGAATTTTGCTCCTTTTTTCTCCTTCTTCTTGGGAAGGTTGAAAAACAAAGCATTTCAATGTGGCTGTTCTCTCCTGTGGTTGGAGGCCAGCCATGAGATTTCAAAGAAACCTCCTTTGTTCAAGATTTAAGAAAATAATCACTGCACAGCAAACATTGATATGACTTTTAATGGCCATTTACCTGATTAATATCCTTTCATGCTACAAGGCAGCATGAGACACAGTGCTTTAATGAAAGCCAACAACAAAGCGTGGACCAGGTGTGTTACTAAGAAACAATCTCTTGTGTGATTTAATTAGTCAAAGCATTGCATGGAGCCATTATAAGCAACCTTGCAGAAGTGGCAGCAGTATGGAGCCCTGTGTTATAAATTGGCCTTTTAAAGAAGGACATAATGATTTAATAACTGTGCATCTCTAGTGAAAGAAGAAACCCCTCTTTAATTGGGAGCAAGAGGGGAAAAAAAAAAAAACCCACCAATACGCTAATCACAGTTTTGAGATCTTCCCCCACTCCCCCTCATCTCTAATTGGGTACCAAAAAAAACCAAAAACCAAAAACCAAAAAAAAACCAAAAAAACAAAAAACTTTCAACAGTTTTCTACAAACACTTGAATGCGATTATTTCTGTTATTTTGTTTCCTCTGTTCCTTGGGCCACTCAGGACCATCTTTGAGATCAGCACTCCAGTTCATGGGACATCGTTGGAGAAAACCTGGAAAGACTTGAGCTGGTCAGGCTGTAGGGAATTCTGTCATTTTAAGAGTTGCTGTTATTGTGTTGTTACATAGGAAAGAAATGGGAGTTGTGATGGTTTGATGGGGTCCTTTTTTTTTTTTTTTTTTTAATCCTCATGCCTTGGTTTAATGATGTGTCAACCTGCCACGGAAAGATTGACTGGCATAATGCTTATTACTTAAGATAAAGATAGATTTCTTGTGTGATGTGGGAGCTTTACCATAGATAGGGTCTTATCAGGGAAAGTCTGCCTAACCCAGGTAGGATTTGTGACTCACTTCTACGTTTCACTTCTCTATACTTCCACTTAAATTAAGGAGACAAGCGTTCAGTGCAGAGAGAGGGAAATACACATTTGAGAACCAAAATTGAAACTTCCCTTTTCCCTCTTACTTCTGTGCGTTTCCTCAGTTACGGGCCTGGGGTGAACTTGTTCCCTCTGAGTACCTGAGTTTCCTTGAGTATGGGGAGTTGAACTTCACACACCCTGAGAGAGTCCTTTATCTTTGAGTCACTGGGCAATGCTGGGGTGGAATTGCTTTGGGGCCTTTTACTCCGTACAGAACTCCTAATCTATAAGGTCTCATCTAGGGCTCAGAATCTGATACCAAAGACCAGCGATCAGCTAGAGAGAGGCAAAGTATTGGCAATACTGCCTGTCATCCTTTGGGGTTTGTGAACCGTGGCTTGCCACAGGCCTCCTTTTGTAAAGGATGTTTTATCGGAACATAGCCAGGCCCGTTCACTGTATTGCACTACAATGACAGAGTCCACAGATTTCCATAGAGACCATCTGGCCTGCAAAAGCCAAAAATACTTACTATCTGGTCCTTTATGAAAAAGTGTGCGGACCTCAGCAAGTTGTCAGAGTTGAGTTCTGCTGAGCAATCGTTGCCTTTGTAGCCTGGTAGGTGGGGATGACCCTAGAGGGATTCTCCTGCCCTAGTTCTCACTATCCAGGTGGCTCAGGCTGAAGAGGAAGGTTGGGTTTGGGATGTGAACAAAAGAGAGTTAGTCCACCTCTGTGCACTGTGAGGCCATTCCCAGGCTGGAGGTGGGGGTTCCCTGGTGTGTTTTGAGTCCAGCTGAAAGTGTTGAGGAAACATCCTTTTGCTCTTGGCCAGTGTGTCAAAGTCTGCGGACGCCATGGCCAGTATTCACCAAGCTCTCTTTGCGGACAAAATACATGAACCTTGTGCATAGGGTCTTTTCTTATACATATATATTTTTAATTTCAAAAGAAATCCATGAATTCGTCTGATAAAAATATTTGACGGTAAAGATGAGGCTAATGACCAGGGGTGATACTCAGAATACCTAACAACAGTTCGGTGTGGGCACTGACCACAGTCAGGTTGATGCCAGTTATAAGCCAGAAGTGCCGCCCAAAAGTCTGTCCCAGCACAGTGTGCTTTCTGCTCACGACCCCTTTGACCACCCAGCCCTGACTCTCATCCATTTTGTCCCTTTCCCATTGTTCTTGGTTTGGCATGTGGCTTCCCAGAGAGTGTTAACGTTCTTTTGTGTGAGCACTCAGTGAATATGGAGTGTTTTGGGGATAGTTTTTATGTAAATGGTGTATAATTATTGCCAAACACCTTTTTTTTTACTAGCTCTTTTAGTGCTAATACAGATAGAGCTATTTCATTCTTTTTAGCTGCTGTGTGATAACAGCGTAGTTTAGGTGTTTTTAGTCTCCTATAAAAACAATTTTTTAAATGGATGCAGATACTATTAATAAGGCACTAATTCATTTAAAATGATAGTAAATTTGCTAAGTATTTGGAAACAAAAATATAGCCGCTATCGTGGGAATCTGAGAAATATTGCCTGTGCAAAAGAAATACAGAAAAAGAAACCAAACGAAAAGTGTGTATATATATATATATTTGCCTGCTTTGGCAAAAAAAAAAAAACAAAAACAAACAAACAAAAAAAAACACCAAAAAACAAACAAACAAAAAAACCCCCAAAAAACAAACAAACAAAAAAAAAACCCAAAGTCTTTGGAAGGACCCCAAAGCAAACCTGGAAACTGGTAAACTTATTGTCTTTAAGGAATGAATAGGTGACGAATAGGAAATAATTATTTAGTGCCTTTAGAACTTTGAATCACGTAAGTATATTATTTGTTGAAAAGAATAAAACAGCAACAAAAGCAGAAGGATGTGTCTTGGTGGTTGACATAGGGATCTGCCGGTCAGGCCCGTGACCTCTAACAATTGTTCTCATATCAGACCAAATAATTGAGTACTTAAATTACTATCAACAACCTCTAGGGAGGTCTGGGGCTAGATTGAAAATCTTTTCTTGAGAAAGCTAAACATATAGAACCACTAAATTGAAATCATTTCATTGAAACTTAAACAAATAATCCCCAGGGGACCCAGCCCAGCAAACTGCAGCTGCCACTCCTTGGGGCCCTCCCCTTCCCAGCCTGTGTTTGACCTGTGAGTCCATGGGGTTATCTGTTCAGATCCGCTTCCCCTAACCCTTCCGGCCCGTGAGTGGTGGGGGAGAGAGGAGCAGCTGTTTCTGAGAGGCAGTGGGCCCAGATGCCAAGGTTGGGACCTTAGGCCCCAATTCCCCACCCCCTTCCCAGACAGCAGGGTTGAGGAAGAAGGAACCTTTGTCTCTTTTGCTATCTCTAGGACTTATAAGGGCCCCCAGATCGGGTCACAACTAGGATGAGAGATTTTTTTTAATGTACTCGTCTCATCCTAAAGTGTATGCTCATACCAGCAGCTAGATTTTTTTTTATTATGTTGTATAATAATAACAAATATTTATTGAGCCCTTACTAAGTGCCAGGCGTTTTGGTAAGAGATGGATTATTCAATTATCTTTGAGATATATGTTGGTATTATACCCATTTTGCAGATGAGGAAACTCAAAGTGGTGAAAAAATTGATCATTCAGCTACTGGGTGTTGAGTTGGCATTTCAACTCCAGAACTAGTCCTTCTAACCACCCTAGAACCACCTTTCTTTGTGTCCTAAAGGCTGACTCTCATGTTTAGATGCCAGAATCAGTACTCCAGTAGGGGATTAGATGCCTCAGAAATCCTGCATTGCGAGCTGCCAAATGTAATCCTTAACCCCTGAAATGATTTATTGAAGAGTTGACCGTAGCCGTCAGGACCAAGAAATGTATTCAGGGTCTTCTCTCCACAGGGAGCTGAGAAACATAAAGAAGTATAATAATATCCGGTAGGTATTAAGCACGTACTCTGTGCCAGATTCTAAGGTCCCCACTTAATCACATTTATTCACAGTAATCCCATGGGAAAGAGGTTTATTATTTCCCTCATTTTACAAAGGAAGAAACTGAGGCCTAGAGATACTGAGTCCTAAAGGTACTAAATGGTGGAGCTGGGGATTCAAACCCAAGTCTCTTCTTATATCATCCGTCGTATACTGTATCGTAGGGTGTATAATGTCAACATGATTGAAAACTGTGATATTAGCATTGGCCACTTGGTGAAGGCAGTCGCTGTCTTTCCCTCTTCATAGTCTATTCTTTGGTAGCAAGTCACTAAATGCAGTTCACATACGAAGGGAGGGAAATTAAGCTTTACCTCCTGGGGGTGGAAGATTTCTTCCTATTCCCCATTTATTTATTCCAGCATTTGTTTATATCTGTATGGATTAATGTTTACTAATTTTATACTTTGCATTGTAATCTACTGTCACATTATTTATTTTGTTGTTCAGATTTCTCCAGTTTGGGTCACTGAGAGATCTTCCAGGTTGGCTCCTGTGTCCTTTTGTCATGCCCTCATCCTTTATTGTTTTTGTTTTGTTTTGTTTTGTTTTTTAAGTACTTTCTTACTGTCTGGCACTATAAGATGATCAAACTCATTTTGTATTCTCCGTGCTTCATTCCTTGAACAAAACATTTCTCTGAGGAGCCCAGATTCTTTCTAATGAAGAATGGTATTTAGAAACCAAGATATGGGCACTGGGTGTGCTCATTGCCCACTGGTATGTCCCTGCTTCTAGGCCCTTTCAATGGACAGAACTATGAAATACACGTATATATACTAAGCAGCGTATACACACATCTATCATTATTTCTGTATCTACCAAGACATAAATTAAATGCAGATGAGTTTATGCTTTTGTCTCTGACTCTAATTCAGCACCACAAGTTTTTTTTTCCAGTTTCCCGGTTTTAATTTCTAGTTTGCTTATTTGCACATTTCTTTCTCTGGCAGTGAGAAGTCTGGCCCCCATCATCTACTATTTATTTACCCGTTTGTTCAACTCTAGCTCCAGATGGTTTTCCTGAAGCCTATCTAGACCACACGGCCCATCTCTTGTGGGTAGCTGCTGTTCATCCTCACTGACAGCCGCCATGTGGCAATGTGAGTTCAGTGCTCAGGAGGAGAATGTGTGGCATTAAGGTTCAGGTTGAGCTCTGAAGGTGGAGGCAGCCTGAGAGCGCGTCTTGGAGAAGGGGTCCTTCAGGCTGAGCCTTAAAGGAAAGGCAGAAGAGAGTGGGAATGGAATTTTAGGGGGATGTCATCTGCCGGGAAGTGGCAGAAGAGGTTTGTAAGCCCAGAGCTCTCTTACTCCAGATCCCACCGTTGTAACCTCTGCGTAAGGGCAGCGCAGGCCCCGTGGAATCTCTTTTCACCATTTCGGGGAGGCAAGAAGGAAACTTCACCCCGACCGTATGTGTGTAACAAAGCTTTAAAGACCTCGAGAGTGGTTGCAAGGCGGTGAAACCCTTAGTGCCCGGCAGGTGAAATCAGTGAGTGGGGGAGCCAAGTGAAGGACAATAGGGAGTGGAGTGAGCTGGAGTGAACTGGAGAGCTTGTGGCCCATCTCACGTGGGCACCCGTTATTCATGTCCACTGATAGCTGCCATGGGGGAATGTGAATTCAGTGTGCCAGAATCCCAGTTTTTCAAGGGAAATTGTAAGTCTGCGTTTTAAAAAATATTCTGCTATTTTCAAAACAGAAAAAGCATGTTTGGCAGCCAAGGTTACCACGTACGTACAACTGGGTAGGTTACGCTTTAGCCGAGGGTCCTGAATAGGTCCAACCACATGTAGGAATGCCTTTTCTGATTCATACACAGGTGTACATAGGGCTGCAGAAGTCCTAATTAGGTTATATCTAGCCTGCAGGTCTCCAGTTTGAAGCCTCTGGTTTGGGAGAAACTTGCTTTCTCTGTTCCAGCAAGTCTTTCCGTAAGCTAGCGTGAACAGCTTACAAAGCACTCTCGGTTCAATGCAATCAGCCCTCTCACCTGTAATGGAAGCCCCAGGTCCCCAATGGCTGGTGTCCAGGCACACAGGGTGAGGGAGGTGTGAGTGGGCATTTTAAATTCTGGCTGCTGGGCACTTCTAAACAGGTGCTATTTACATGGTGCCTGTTGTCATGAACTACAGCATTACCTGATTTTACAGGCAGCCATGCAAAATATAATAGCATGATTCTTGTCCACCCAAAGGAAGGAATAAAAACAAAAGCAGGGTAAAATTACACATTATGAACACTCACTACACTGCACACATTAACACTAGTAATTTGGAAGGGAGCAAGTGTCTAAGCTATCATTAGAGGCTCTAATATATTTCTCTAGCATAGTTTTACATGGAGGCTATTTCATGAACCACTCCTTGCTGAAGTTTCCTGTTTTTCTTTCCTTCTCTTGGAAAGGGAGAAGAGTTTCCTTCTTTCCTTCCTTGTTCCAAGGCAACAAAAATCAGTGGAAAGGTATTTTGGGTTTCCCTACCAGAATGGCAGGCTTCCATTCTCCCTGCTGGGCCTATGAGAAACACAATCAAACCAGGCTTTCAGGGGGAGTGGTGAACTCTCAGGTATGCTCTGTGCCATGGAAAAGAGGAAGGAGTTCCCTGGACTGAAGGGTCTGATTCTGGTCGTAGATGTGTTTCACAGCTTGTGGGGCCCCAAGACTCTGCTTGCGGCAGTGAGTATCCGCTGGCTTTTGCTGGCTGGCCATGATAGGCCAAACAAAGCACACACTGAGTAGAGTTGGGGCCAATGGTTTATACCTAATTCAGGCATTCCAAGGACGCACAAGCCACAGTCTCTGTTTGTCTACAGAGCGCACAGAGACGAAATGTGACGAGGCAAGGCTTCTCTTTTAAAGAAATCTTTTCTAGTACATTATCGATAAGACTTTCCTCTTTGCTTCTTTTTTTGTTTTGGCTTCTCTTAGTTTTCTTTTGCTGCCATTAGGTTTTCCCATTGCAGTTTCAACGTGCCTCTCCACACTTCCCCCTGTGGGAGTTGAGTTACGTTGTGCCTCGAGGGGGCCAGTCTCCAAAAAGAAAAGAAGGGGGGGGGGGGGGGGAGAAAAAGCCTATTAGAAACCTAATGAGCCTCTTTAGTTTCTTACTTTTTTTTTTCCCCCCCTGGCCTTGTGCATAATTTGGAGAAGAGAAACATTGCTGTTAGGGAGCCTGCTCTGTGGCACGTCGGTGGGGGACATTAAAGGATTAGTGCTTCCAGCCAGTGACCAGAATTCAGTGGGCATTCACTAATGTAGTGGCTCTCAACTTATCTGTGTATTGGAAGCTCTCTGAAGATTTTGGCTCAATAGGTCTTGGTCTCAGCACCTGTGGTTTTTAAATCTTCAAAGGCGATTTTGACAGATAGCCATAGAAGGAAATGTATGTTTGTTAGATGGAGAGACAATTGAACGAAGGAAGGACTAAAAGTGCAACCAGACCAAGAAACAGTTGTATTAAAGCTGAGACAAGAATTCCTTGCCATCACAAGGTGAGCCTGAATTTAAAGTGTTTCGCCTCCACTGGCATGTGGAGAAGACCTCAAGCCAGACATCAGAGAGACACGTTTTAGAATCATAGAGCCAATTCATCAAGAAGACATAATCCTAAATATATGTGCGTCTAAGAGCATGTTATCAGTGTTGGCCGTGTTGTGGCTCATCGTGTTCTAGGCTTGATGCAGGACTGATAGGATTGTAAATGGGTGTCTCTTGCTCCAACCATTTACTCGCTTAATGAATATGTATTGTGATTCTCTTGAACAGCCATAGAAAGCGCACACACGGATTAAAGATCCATAGAGAAGAGAAAATGAAATCCGAAAAAGTACTCAGTGAATACAAAAGAAGGCAGGAAAAGAGGATCGAGGATTAGAGAATAGAAGAAGAATAACAAAAATCACAAAACGGTAGATTTAAACCCGGTTTTTATCCATACTTCTATTACATTTAAATGGAATAAATACTCCAGATCCAAAGCCAAGATTATCAGTTACTCTATATACTAACTAACTAGAATTAAAATAAAAATTTGAAAAAGAAAAAGAAAAAGCAAGGTCATCTGAATGGCTACACAACTAAATTCTGTCTACAGCTGATGTACGTTAAATATAAAAATGCAGGTAAATGGGAAGTCAAAAGAGGAAAAAGATGTACCATGCAAACACTACTCATAAGAAACTGGTATGCGTCTGTTAATCAGACAAAGAAGACCTCAAACCAGACATAAGAGAGAGACATTTTAGAATCATAGAGCCAATTCATCAAGAAGACATAATCCTAAATATATGTGCATCTAATAGCGAATCAAACTACATGCAGCGAAAACTGACAAAACTAAAGACAGAAATAGATCAATCCGCGTCAGAATTGGAGACCTTGACATTCTTTTTTTATCTGAAACAACACTGAACAACACTGTCTGAACAACTTGTTATCTGAGCAACACTGTCAACCAACATAACGTAATAGACATTATGGAATTCTTATAGTCAACAGATGCAGAATATACATTCTTATAAGGACACATTAAAGATTAACCAAATGGACCATATTCTGGACTATAAAACAAGCCCCCCAGAATTTTAAAGATTGAAAGAATATAAACTATGTTCTCTGACCAAGGGAAAATTAAATTAGAAGTCAGTAATAAAAATGTATCTACAAATTCCCCCAAATATTTTTAAATCAAACAATCCATGCTTCAGAGAAGAATTTATAAAGGAAATTAGAAAATATTTCGAAATAAATGATAATTAAAACACAAGTATCAAAATTTGTAGAGTACAACTAAAGTGATGCTGAGAGAGAAAATCGTATCTTTAAATGCTCATATTAGCAAAGAAGAAAGGTCTAAAATAAATTAATAAATAAGGAATGGAAGACAGTAGATAAATATCAAGTTCCAAAGCTGATTATCATTTAACAGATAGTGATAACACTGATAAACTACTAACAACACTGATCAAGAAAGAGAAAACACAAAACCAATATTAAAGATGAAAGAGGTTATTGATCCTCTATGCCACCACATTTTACAACTTGTATAAAAACACAGCTTATCAAAACTAATTAAAAGAGACAGATGACCTGAATAACTCTAAATATTCATTAAAAATTAAACTCATAATTAAAATCCTTTTCACAAAGAAACTTCTGTCTCCAGAATTTCGCTGGTGAATTCTATTAAATGTTTAAGGAAGAAATAATTCAAGTCTTATACACACTTATTAAAAAAAAATGAGGAGGGATTTTCTAATTCATTTTATAAAGCCAGCACAACAAAACCTGAGAATGGCGTTGCAAGAAAAGAAAACTGCAGGTCGTAATAACTCATTAAATAGACTCAAAAAAACCTTACCGTATTATTAGCAATAAATACAGCAATGTATTAAAAATATAATATATCAATACCAAGTGGGTTTAATTCCAGGAATGTAAGTTTGTTTTAACATTCGAAAAACCAATGTAATTCATCACGTGACAGAGTAAAAAGAAAACTCGTATGATGATCTCAGAAGGTACAGAAAAAGCATTTGGACAAAACCCAGTACACGTTTATGATTACAAAAGAGGAAGAGGAACCTGCGAGAAACTTAGGAATAGAAAAGAATTTCTTCAATTTGGTATAGGGCATCTCTGAAAAAGATGTCACCATTCTTAATGGTAAAATAGCATCATTTGCTAACAGCACTCATAGTGGTGAAAGATTGAAAACATTCACACTAACATTGAGAACAGGCAAGTATTTCTACTCTAAACCATTTCTCCTCAACATTGTGGTGGAGTTCAACGTATTGAAACATTGATAATGATGAAGCAAAACCAGTCACCGTGACACGATTGCATATATAAAGGAATCTTAAAATATTAATTGATCTGTGGTGATCAATCTGTGATGATTAATTGATCTGATGTGAATTCAGCCTCACAGTATCTGTATCAAAAGTCATCTCAGTATCAAAAAAAGTACATTTCAGTATCAAAAGTCAGTGTACAAAAATAAATTTTACCTCTGTATATTAGCAGCAGTCCGAAAATAGAATTTTAAAAATACCATCCATAATAGCATAAAACCTACCATTGTCTAGAAATAAATTTAACAAAAGATGTAAAAGACCTCTACACTGAAGTCCATGAAATACTGTTGAGGAAAAAGTAGAGACCTTACTAAATATGGTTTTACTCTGCTCATGGAGTTTGCAGAAAGTCCAGAAATAAATCCACACATATATGTGGTCAATTGTTTTTTCAAGAAAACACCAATGCAGTTCAATGGGAGGAGGAAAGTCTTTTCAACAAATGATACTGGATAACCGTGGGAAAAAAATGAACTGCAAGTCATACCTCACACCGTATACAGAATTAACTAGAAGTAGATTACAGCTCGAAATGTAAAAGCTGAAACTATGAAGCTCTTAGATGAATAAAATAGGCAAATATCTTTGTGACCCAGGCATATGCAAAGATTTTTTGGACACAAGGCAAAATGCAAAAATTATATAGAAAAAGATAAACTTCATTTCATTAAAATTAACTCCTGTTCCTTAATAGTCACAAGTTCAGAAATGAAAATGCAAAGCACAGAATAGGGAAAACATTCAAAACATTTTCCATAAAGTGTTCCACATAAATCCATAAGAACTGCTTTGCAACCCTCTCGGGAGCTTTGTGAGTGTAATCTGAAACTGGTCCCTCTTGTACTCAAGAGGGCAGAGAGAGAAAAAAGAGGCCACTCCCGGTTGGTAGGTGGCAGTTTTAGTAAGTAAAGGGAACTTACATACAAAGCTTGTCTTGGGCGGCACCAAGATGAATGCATCCCTGTACTGGCCCATCAAGTCTTAAAAATTCTCGAAGAGGCCTTAACTGGGTCCAGTCCTGTATACATGCAGGTGTTTCCAACACCACATCCCTATGTCAAAGGCTATGTCCTTTGAGCAGACTCTGGGATCAGGAAAGGCGAGTTGAACCCACAGTCCAAGGACAGGAAAAGGGGTGGGGAGTCTCTGAGTGCTTGGGGTCACAGGTCAACTGGTGGTCGTGTCTTTCTGACATCCCTCATCACTTGTATCCATAATATTTAAAGAACTTTTACAAATAAATAACACAAAGAGAACCCAATACAAAATGTTCAAAGGATTTAGACAATTCACAAAAAAGGATATATGAAAGACTGCTAAGTACACGAAAAGATGCTTGACATCACAAGCCTGCTGGGGAATGCAAATTAAAACCATAGTAGGAAATTACTATATATTCCCTAAAATGTATAACATTTAAAAAGACTAATAAAAAAGACTAATACAAAGGATTCAGAGTGACTGGACTGCTCATGTATTGTTGGTGGAGGTGTAAAATTACATAAGTACTTTGGAAAACTGGCAGTTTCTTATAAAATTAAATGTACACCTATCCTATGATCCAGCAATTCAACTTCCGCTTATTTACCCAAGAAAAATGGAAGCATAGTTCTGCAAAATGACTTGTGTAAGAAAATGTTCTTTGCAGCTTTATTCATCATAGTAAAAAATCCAAAGCAACATGTTTAAATTTTCTGGTTGCCCATTAACAGGAAAATGGATAAATAAATTGTGGTAAATTCACACAATGGCATAGTGTGCGGCAAAAATGGAACAAAATTACTCATCTAGATAACACATGGGTATATCGCAGAAATATGATGATTGATTCACTCAGGACACAAACTAGTTCATACTGTATGTTACCATTTATATGAAGTTGAAGGACGGAGAGAACCAATCTATGAGGATAGAAATCAAAATAGTGGTTGCCTCTGGTCAGAAGAGGGGTAAAAGTGGAAAGGGACACAAGGATGATGGGAATGCTCTGTACTTTGACTTGCTATATATGCTTGCCAGAATTTGCTGACATGTCCACTCAGGATTTGTGCATTTTACTGTATGCAGTTCAGTCTAAGGAAGGAAAGTGTAGACATCCACTGTGCTAGACCCTGGGAATAGCGTAGTGAGCAACACAGACCTAGTCCCTGCCCTTAGGGATCTTAGTAAGTAGAGAAGGAGAAAGATCTCAATGAAGAACACACAATTGAAAATTTGAAAAATACAGATGAGTGAAATGTTTGAGAAGGAAGATGAGTGTAAAACAGGTATGAACAGCATTCCCTAAACTCCGATGTGCAAGAGGTATGACATTCTTTCCTTTTAACTCATCTTCGTTCTCCCCCATCTGGGGAAGTGGGAAGTTCTGTCTCCCTTGGGGCTGCCTCCCCCTTCCTGGTCACTGCAGCCTAGGGGGTTCCGGTGGTACGTGGACAGTGCAGTAAAAGGGCCTCTAGTTTCCAAGCTCCCATAGCTGTTATGGTCATTGCTTGGTATCTTTTTCTGACTAGTGTGGAAATGTCCTTGAAGGGTAGAGGCATGCTGCTGTTGGACCCATAAGAAGTTCTCTAGGGATGCCATGCGGCCATCCATTGAAGGTCTTGCCATCTATTCAGGGGGGCTGTCTGGGAGCAGAGAGAAGGTCTCTACTGCTTATAGGATTTGTCACTGTCTCATGCTCTACATCATCTCTCTGGACGCCTGGCATTATCTCTTCGATAGGCTTAAACTGCTGGCAAAGACAGGACGCTTTTGCTCTTTGCTCTGTAAAACTTGGTAATGCAAGGAAGAATAAAAAGGCCAAGCCATAGGCTTGAAATGTGAGAAAGAAAGGAAAAAAAATCACATCTGTATATGTACTACAAACATTCAATGAATTATCCTGCCTGAGATTATATACTAGAGCAAAGTGATGCAGTCAGGGAAGCTGGGGAAGAGGTTGTCTGGGGAACTAATGATGGAATCAGACTTTTGGAAGAGGTGGAACTAACTATGTAATGCAGGATAGGGGAAAGGGTGTTTGGGGAACTATGACGGTGTAGGTCAAGGCCCTGTGTTGAGGGGGAACATGCTGTATTCAAGGAACCGAAAGGAGACTAGGGAAGCTGCTTTTCAGTGAACAAAGCAAAGAGATCCATGATGAGACCAGAGAGGCTGGCAGGGGCCAGTATACACGGGAGGGCCAGTATTTCCATCCTGATCTTAGGGCAAATGGGAAGCCATTGAAGGGTTCCAAACTCCTTTTTCTCCTCCCTTAAACAAAAATAAATTTGGCTGTAGTCTTTATTTAAAGCAGGGCTGGTCCTCAGTTCTACCCACTGCTGAGGCTGCTTCTCAATGGCGTCAGGAGCCCCGACACACTTTGTAGACTCAGAAGGGCAACTGACCTCAGAGGTGGGCACACTCACGCCTACAGATAGGAGTCAACATTGTACCCCAGCCAGCTCTTATGACTGCATATTTCTGCAACTTGGGATATGTGATCATTTTCCCATTTGATTCGAAGTAGTTAGGCGAAATGGCTGGAGAACTAAAAGTAATTCAGGTTATAAATGAGAATGCTAACCATATGATGGGTTGCTATAAAGGAAGACCAACATTAATGTGCTGTAATATGCAATTTGAACTCGCAGAGGAGTGAATTATGTACTGCAATAATAAGGAGGCAAAAAAGTTATGTGAGTACTTACTGTAGGGACAGCTGTTTCTACAGTGAGGCTTTTACAATCCTGGTGCATGTCTGTGCATAATTTCCATATGGTTCCCAGGTATCATATGTTATATCTAAAGACAGAAAGAGGTTAGTGTCCAAAGGAGGAAAAATCTGCTATTAAACTCATTAATTTGAGAGTTCTGGTTGTAGAACGATTGTGAAAGACAATCGCTTCTTGGCTTGAATGTGGTCTTTGCTGTAATTCGAAGTGTGAACGTGTGAAAATATTGAGTGCATCTGCTAAGTGAAGCGAAACGTAGAGTGAAACTTTATTTATTTAACCTTGTCTTGTCCATAATAAGGATGGGGAATCTATGAAGAAGGGAAGAGTCCTTCTTAAAATAGAAGCTGAAAGTGGAAATAAAATGTAACGATGTACTTAAAATACTGAATAGAATCTGTTTTAATTTCTATTTTACAGCACCTCCAAGTACTTTAGAAGCCCAGATTTACATATCAGTTATAAATCAGTTGCTTATTCCAAAAGTATTTTTGTTAGGCAGTAGTTTGAACTTGTTACCGTAGTTTGAATGTCTACATGTTCCTAAAAGTAACACAACCAGCTGCATTTCTTGAAATATACTCTAGAATTTTTCCCTAGCTCAGAATGAATGTCCTACTTCCCTAAGCAATTCTACCCACTGAAGCTTTGGCCGAAGTGGGGAGTCACATCGTTGGCAGGCAGACCCTAATGATGGCAGAGAGTCAGAAGGCCGGGTCTCTGGCCAGGAGGAATAGCACGGTGCCAGAGGTGTGAGCTCTGTGTTTTAATTTTGCCGATGTCACTGGAAGAAGAACTGGGCTGCAGGGCACCATCGCAGACCTTTGGTGTCTAGCTTCTGCTGAGCTCCACATCGCTGCTTTGTTGCTGATGGCTCGATTTCTTCATCAGTAAGACTCTTTCAACTTCTAACTTTGGCCTTTGTCCAGAAGGGGGGAGGTGTGAAGGGGAAGCTCGCTCTTAGACTCCCTTCCTTGAGGTCTTCTGTAAGTGCTGTCTTGTCTCTCCTTCCTTCCATTTATGAACGCCTGACTCTCCCCCTTGCCCAGCCTCTTCGCTCTCATGTATTTTCAATATCTCCTCACTGACGACTTCTCCCTACTCAGCCCCTCAGTTTCTCTCCGACCCTGAATGACTCTTGCTCTACAGAATTTACAGGATCACCTTCTGGCTGTTGCCATCTTCCTCTTTTTGCAATTTGACAATCTTTTGCTGTGTCTCAGAACAGGTAGGGAAGTACCCATTCAAATGGCGGGGACCTGGGGCAGAGCTTCAGAGACTGACTCTTCTCCTGAAACTTTCCTTACCAGGCAGGTGCTCAGCTCTCCTCTCTTAATTGCACCCCTGTCCCCCTATAAGTCTTTTTCTTTTCCTGTCTCATCTTTATTTGGTATTGTTAAAGGATTTGCCATTCCTTAAAAATGTACCAACATTTATTTATTTATTTTTTTTTTTAAATGTTTATTTATTTTTGAGACAGAGAGAGACAGAGCATGAGCAGGGAAGGGGCAGAGACAGAGGGAGACACAGAATCCGAAGCAGGCTCCAGGCTCTGAGCTGTCAGCACAGAGCCCAACGCGGGCCTCGAACTCATGAGCTGTGAGATCATGACCTGAGCCGAAGTCGGATGCTCAACCGACTGAGCCACCCAGGCGCCCCCCAAATGTACCAACTTTTAAAATCTGTGTGTCACATATGCTCATTATAGAAAACACTAGATGTTTACTAGCAAAAGGTAAACGATAAAACTTCTCTTTTATCCTTTGAGACATTTTATGCGCATAAACATCAGTACTGGTGGTGTAACCAGTTAAGAAGAGCATATGGGCTATGGGCCAGAGTGTGAATTTAAGAGCCGGGCTCTGCACTTACTGGCTGTGTGACCTCAGGCCCATTAGTAACTTCTCTGTGTCCTGGCGGTTTCATCTTTTTTTTTTTTTTTTCTTTTTTTGTTGAAGTGTAGTTGACACACAATGTCACATTAGTTTCAGGTATACACCATGGCGACTCCACAAGTCTCTACTGCCGTGCCCACGACAAGTGTAGCTACCATCTGTCACCAAACAACACGATTTCCACTACCACCGACTGTGTTCCCTATGCTGTACCTTTCATTCTTGTGACTTATTTATTCCAAATCTGGAAGCCTCTACCTCTCACTCCCCTTCAGTCATGTTGCCCATCATTCCAGCCTCCTCCCCTTTGGCAACAACCAGTGTGCGCTCTGCATTTACCAGCGGTGTCATCTTTAAAATGTGCTAACAGTAGTAATATCCCTGGAGTTGTAAGGGTGAGTGAGTTAATATTTGTAAAGTATTGAGAACCATGTCTGGAGTGAGGAAGGCCCTCAGTAAATGTGCTGCTATTATATCATTTATAAAGAAACGCGATCATGCTACACGTGGAACTTTGCAGCTTGCTTTTTCACTTAATATATATTTTGCACGTTTTTCATGTGACTGAATGACTAATCTGCTTATGTAATGCTCCACTGTGTAGCTGAACTTGAATTTATTTAATGTTCCTTAGATGACTTGTTTCCAATTTTGTGAAACAACACGGCAATTAACGTCCTAGTCCATGCCTACGTCTTTGTACACATCCATGGTTTCTAGAAATGTGATTTAAGGGTCAACAGATAGGCACATTGTATTTTTTTAATTAAAAAAATTTTAATGTTTACTTTTGAGAGAGAGAGAGAGTGAGCAGGGGAAGGGCAGAGAGAGAGAGAGGGAGACACAGAATCTGAAGCAGGCTCCAGGCTCTGAGCTGTCAGCACAGAGTTCATGGTTGGGGCTCAAACCCACGAGCCGCGAGATCATGACCTGAGCCGAAGTCAGACACTTAACCAGCTGAGCCACCCAGGCGCCCCCAGATATGCACATTTTAAAGACTTGATTTAAACTGCTAAAATGATCTCCAGATTATACTCCCATCAATAAAGTCAGTTGTGTTTGTTTTTTTTTTTTTTTTTTACATTAATTCCTTCAAAAGAGCCCCGGAAGCTTCCCATTCACTGTATTCCACTGTGTCTGCTGTGGCTAACTCTTCTGCATTTATGGCTTTCTAATAGATATTATGCCAGATACTGATTTTCAGAATGTTATAGCAAGGCATGGTCATGAGTATGAGGTTTCAGGAAAGGGGTCCTTAGATTAGCTAAAGTGGCTTGAGAATATAACTGAACCCCATAGGATGCTCTTAATGAAGAGATTCTCAAGTATAGCTGCACATTAGAATCTCCTGGGGGAACATTCTATGCTTGGCTCTGGACTCAGTGGATCTGGGGTGGGGCCCAGGCATTGAATGATTTAAAAAGCTTTCCAGATGATTCTAATATGCAGTCTGGGTTGAAGACATTAATGGATTGAATGTCTTTAATTACAGACGAGATTACCTGAATTCATCACATCTGTTTTCGTACACCTGCTGTAGGTATCGTCTTGGTACTACATTCAGTCATTCCCTTCTTCTTTGTGAATATAAAAAAAGAACTATTTCAAAAAATTGGCAGTATCTGAAAACTCAGGTTAAATATTTTCTTGCTATTCACTTCTCTTTCAGTTACACTGTAGACCGCTTCCTAACATTAATCTTACTGCTAACATCAATCATCTCTCTTTTGATCAGACCTCTTCTTCAAGACACTAAATATCTCTCTTTTCAGGTGGTTCCATCTACTATTGTGCTTCATAAGTTGAGTGTGATGTAAATGTCATTGGTTCTATTTTGTTGCTTTTATAAGACAACCTGAGCACTAGCCATATTTGTTGGAAATGTGAGTTCTTGATGGAGCTCGTTGAACCAGAGATTTGACTCTTGGAAATTTATAAGCTGTAGGAAATCTCTTAGGTAATGACTCCCAGTGTAAAACCAGGGAAGGCGTTTGATAAAAATGCTTTGCAGTAGCATGTTACTGAGTTTTCACAAGTTAATTCAAAAAGAAATACAAAAGGCTAATCTCCCTACAAAAAGATACTTAATCATACTGTATAGTTAGAGAAGCAAATGAAATTGACAATGGTGTGTAGTCATTAATAATTCATTAGTAAGTCAGATAAGAAGTCAGATTTATAGGTCAGCATAGAAAGGGGGTAAGGGAATATGTACTCTTACAACTTTGGGTGAAAATGCATATTGCTAAAACCATTTTGAAGAGCAATCTGGCAATATTTACTAATGTTAGTAATAAAATCTCCTTTGACCCTAAAATTCCTTATTTAGGAAGTTACTTTATGGATATTCTTATAAACCTACACCAAGACAGATGCATTAAATTATTTGAGTATTGAATGTAATACCAAAATATTGGTAACAACCTACATGTTCATTAGCAGGGGACTAGCTTTTAAAAAAAATTTTTTTTTTAATGTTTATTTTTGAGAGAGAGAGAGAGAGAGAGAGAGAGAGAGAGAGAGAGCACGAGCAGGGGACGGGCAGAGAGAGAGGGAGACACAGAATCTGAAGCAGCTCCAGGCTCTGAGCTGTCAGCACAGAGCCCGACGCAGGGCTCGAACCCACAGACCGCGAGATCATGACCCGAGCCAAAGTCGGACATTCAACCGACTGAGCCACCCAGGTGCCCCAGCAGGGGACTAGCTTTATGAACACACAGCACATCCATCCAGCTGTTACAGATATGTATGAGAGTGGTATGTATAGACATAGAAATACTGCTGTGATGTGTAATCAAACAAAATAAGCAATGATCACTAGGATTGCATTTGTATAAATTAAAAAACAAAATCATAAATGTGAGTTAACGTCCTTTTTATTTGGGAGGATAAACGAGAAACCGTTAACAATAGCAATCTTTGAAATGCAAAGGGTTAGGAAAGAGCAGAGACTTGTACATTTTAATTTTGTACCTTTCTGTACTTTGGGGATTTTTAAACAACATTTATGTGTTATTTCTTTCTCACAAATTAGGTAAAATACTATGATGGTTGTAGGATCTGCCTAAACACTTTGAAATTTGGAAAAAAAGAGAAAATTTACAGAAAATGCTTCACACATATTTCTGAGGGGTTAATGAGGAAGAACGCCACATTTGATGTTAAGTGGTCTGGCACAGTGTTCCCCCTGAACTAATTGTTCTCCAAAGCATACATTTCAAAAGTGATCCTCTGGTGAGTGTGCAAGGATTGATTATGTTACTCTCGTTATCTTTTTTGTTTCTTTCTTTTTAAAATTTTTTTTAACGTTTATTTATTTTTGAGACAGAGAGAGACAGCGCGTGAACAGGGGAGGGGCAGAGAGAGAGGGAGACACAGAATCTGAAGCAGGCTCCAGGCTCTGAGCTGTCAGCACAGAGCCCGATGAGGGGCTCGAACTCACAGACCGTGAGATCATGACCTGAGCCGAAGTCAGACGCCCAACCGACCGAGCCACCCAGGCGCCCCTTTTTTCTTTCTATATCTGAAACATTTCCTTGAGAAAATGTTACCTTCCAGTTGGGTCAAGTCATACAGTGATTTGGAAAAGAAAGTTGGGATTGATGAACAAATTTTTCTCTCCTATCCTCTGTTCCCTTGCCTTTGGTATATCAGAAGTTTTAGGGAACACCAGGTAGAATGGTTTAGCATGAGTGTCATTCTCATTGCTTTAATTGCAGTCTGTATCACAAACATCCAGATATTTAGGGAACAAAACCCCAGATCTTTATGTGAATATCCTGATGACTCTTGAAAGGCAGTATTTAAAAGAAACACACCAACCAAGCTTTTCATCTCTAATGCCAACCTTGTTCTCTCCCCTGTCTTTCACCCCTGACCGTGTCCCTTCCTACACCATGACCTTCTCATCAGTGTTCACTATACCCCCGTTTCCTTTCTGCCCCACTACCATTGCCCTGCCCTTTATGAATCCATGCCGGGGTTAAAGAGCAGGAAGTTTTGCTGTTTCCTAGTAATCTACCCTGCAAAACCTATGGGAATCATTTCCCTAAAGTGTCATTTCTTTCCTGGTGCCTCTGATTCTGCATCGATAGAGGTTGCCTATGAGGTTGAGTCCACGTTCCTTAGCCTTATATTCAGACTCATTCTAGATTCAGCAAGTCTTTCTTGGTTGAACCCAGAACTCGAAACCCCCTGAATTCTCTTGCATTCAAACACACACTCACATTCACAGATTGTTCTTATTAGGTCCAGTCCTCACTAATGAACTGAATTTCATGGTATCTTGAATTTAGTGACATGCGGTTTTTAATGGTCATCTAAATGGTGTCATGCAAATTTATATATACATATGTGCAGACAAGTGTACAAAGATGTTCCTAAGATTTATTTACCAAAAACAAACTTAGTTACCCAACGAGACAATTTGAATTGGAAGACACTGAAATGCCAGTGGATGGCACATCCAAATCCCTTTAGGAGTAGGGTTAAGATTTCATCAAGAAGATGAGGTCAGCTACGAAGAATGGAGTAGTTGTAATTTCTTTACCTAACTTCAGCGTTCCGTGTAAATTTTCTATCTTGTTACACAGGCCTGCTCTTGATAGATTCCTTAAGTGGAGTGGCTGCACCTTATTTCTCTGGAATCCCCTAGTACCATATGTACTTCTGAGAATAGTTGTCAGGGCATCCAGTTCTAGAACCCACGCCATACGGGTTCTGATAGGTTCTTATCTAGTCATACAGCCAGTCCCAAGGAAGAAGTGCAAATTTACAGGTTTCCAGGCCAGTGCACAGAGTTCTTGTTAGCTTATGAGACTGTGTGCTCCTTTCACTATAGAAACCACATACTTGTAGAACTGCCTTCATAGACCATGTCAGTGCCCTCTGCTTCTTGGGATCAGTCTCAGTCATCATCAGTATTAGGGAAGGCATCATTTTCTTAACCATTGAAAAAAGGATTCAGTTAAGGTGTGGACAGTAGCGGTGTGGTCCAAAAGCTATTTTCTTGTTGCAAAAGCCTAATAGAAGCTATAGACTTGCCTCCAGTGGTACCACATTGCTTATTATGGAGTCAATGCAGTTTGTTGGACAAAATTTTGGCAAATGCGGAGTTTGTAGAGGGAAATAAATGAAAGTGGTCCATGGTGGAGTCTAGTTGGTCTCTATGTGCTTTCCAAGCCCCCTTGACATTCTTTAACCCAACTGGTCCATGAGCTTGATAGGCTGGGTAAGATACTCTCATTTCACCTGCCATTTTTTCTCTTAAGGGCCTAAACACACTTTCGGCATTTGGGCAGTGCCTCTTCTTGAGCGGACATCCTGACCTGAGGTTGACAGCATCACCCACCTGTTTTGAATCTTCACTCCTCGGTCTGAACCCAAAAGGCTGGAAAGTGCCCTTCCTTCCTTCCTTCCTTCTGCTTTCCCCTCCTCCTCCTTCTGTATTTCCTCCTCCTCCTCCTCCTTCCCTTCCTCCTCACCTTCCTCTGTCTTTTCCTCCTCCTCCTCCTCCTCCTTTCTCTCTCTCTCTCTTTCTCTCTCTCTCTCTCTCTCTCTCTCTCTCAGCTTGGACCTGTCAGTGCAATTTTCTGTTTTACTTCCTAGATCTCTTCTCTGTTCTATGTATGCATCTTTCCGGTGCCTCTCCCTGAAGCTATGCGAATTTTGCTCCTTGCGCTTGCCTTGGATTCAACTTTATCAACACGGGAGTCCTAAAACCCACTTGCGTTCTTCTTTTAAAAGGCTGACGGTTATTTGGATATTGAGTTTCAGCAGCGCACTGGTCACCGTAGGGTGGCAGTTTTAAGCTGTGCTTCTTACAGCCCTCCTTATGATTGGTCCTGGTAATTTTATAAGTGCATACTAGCTAGTAAAGTACAATTAACATTTAATCATCAAAAATGTAAAGAGTCCATTGTACCTCCCTCATCTTAATGATAAGCAAAACCTTTTATGTTGTGATGTCTTAACAGTTAGCTGCATGAGTGCTAAATGTTGCTTTTAATTAAACACTAAAGAATGTAACACCCTTTCTGGTATCGTTATAAATTTTGATGGGGTACAACAATTTGATTCTTTAAAAATTAATTGCCTAGGAGTATGTTTAAGTAGTATTGATTATGTTGGTGCCTCGTGTTGATCTGTGATACTTAACCCACCATTTAAAATATCTTTTTTCCATTATATGTTGTGATGCAAGAGTAAAAGCAAAGTACAAAACAAATAGGCACTTGAATTCTAATAGCAATAAGCAATAAATGTCAGGCATCTGGAAATTATGGTTGCAATTTCATCAGAGTACACTTTGTTCTTCTATTATGCCTGCATGAATTTTGCTACAGGCAAAATCTATTACAGATAACAGTTAAGAACCTTTCTAATCTACACAGATAGTCATGGCAAAATGCTAGAAAACTAAATGTTGGAAAATGTAATATTGCAGCGGAAAATTGACACTTGTGGAAAATAATGTGGTCCTATTTAGAGCCACAAATGATAATCATTTCTTTAAGATCGTGGTGTGGCAGATGTTTCTGTGATGGGTGACCCGGATGAAGGACACAGCACTGGGAATGAATCCTGTTCTGGGGCCTGGTGTGTGCACATATAGGTAGATGCTTATCTGTAAATTGAGGGGTGGGGCGTGTGCTTAATGATCGCTACCTGAAATTGTAATTACAAAGTCAGATTGCACGTGAGAAGCCTGGGTTTTTTCCACTGCCCTTGGGTACACTGGAGAGGAATATTTCTATTCTGGGGCCAGTCGACTCCCCTCAGGAGAAAGATTAGTTAGTATTCACCACTCTTGATGGCACACAGCGACCCTGGGTAGTTGCTTGGTAAATTTACTAACTGAGCTTTCAGGAAATTGGCTTCTGGCTATTAACTTGGAGAAATGGCTTTTCTGCACTTAACTCCAGCTTAACCTGCATCTTCTAGATCTCAGAGCATTAGAACTAGGGTTTGAAGTTGTGAAGTCTGCCATTTACCTTATTATCCTTATCCGCTTTATTTTTCACATCCCTTCAATACATGTAAAAGCATTACCACCTGGATCGGTTATCTATTGCTGTGTAACCAACTGCCCCCAAATTTTAGCAGCTTAAAGCAACACATGTTTATCGTCCCACAGCTTCTGCAGATCAGGAACTTGGGAGCAGCTCAGATGGGTGGCTCTGGCTTGGGGTGTCGTGAAGTTACAGTCAAGATGTCAGCCGGGGCTGCGGCCAGCTAAAGACTTGACTTCCAGCTGGGGATGGAGGGTCATCTTCGAAAAGGAGAGCTACTGGCAAGAGGTCTCAACTCCTCGAAGGTTATCGGCAGGAGGCATCCATTCATTGCCACGTGGGTCTCTTCACAGAACTGCTTCAGCGAACCCACAACAGGGCCTCTGGTTTTTCCAAGAGCAGTTGATTCAAGGCTGGGGGACGGGAACGACAGCGCCTTTTATGTCAGACCCTGAAGAGTCACTCCCTGTCACTTCTGCTGTATTCTGTCTGTTAGAAGTAAGTCATTGAGTCCTGCTCATATTGAGGGGGAGAACTAAACTCTGTCTCTTGAAGAGAGGCACGTCAAAGGATCTGGGGACGTATTGTAAAACCACCACACCACCTAGACAGGGCTTGGGCTCCCAGGACAGACCTGCTTTCCAGGCCTGCTCCCGCTGCAAGTTGTCCGAAAAGACCTCCTGTGCGTCTTGGACCCACATTCTTCTTCCTTCTCTCACATCCACATAACACCGTGTCACCACTTTGAACGGTTGTTTTTGACTGCTGTGAATTATTTTAAGTGTGTATTTTTTTCTCCCCAATAAAATGTTAGGTCTCTCAAGGCAAAGGTTGTGCCTTACAACTTCTCTGTAGGCCATTCCATGTTAAGCTAATAGCTGGTGCTTGATAAATAAGCGTGGGGGGCTGCTGAGGGTGGTGAGTGAGAGCAGGGCTTTGGAGCAAAGGGGCCCTGAGGTTCAAATTCTGGCTCCACTGTGGTTATCAGCTTGGGGAAGCTGATACACAGGAGCCTGTTAGGAAGATGTAATGAATTCCTGCATGTTGAGAATGTAGGAAGTGACACACAAATTGTAGGGATTGCCGTGTTATTACAGTTTACAGTCATTTCGCCTGTCCATAGGCCACTCTTTGTTGTGTGGGATGGACCGACGTGGATCCTTGTCCTGCCAACTTCCTGTGTGACATCGGGCAATTTGCTTCTTTTCTTAGCTTCAGTTTCCTGATCTGTGAAATGAAGGTATTGTACCAGATTATTTCTATGACACTTTGCAGCAATATTCTTTAATACAGATGTAAGTAAAGAGAAGAGATTTTCTTTTTAATCCAGGCAAATTCTGCAGGACATACCATGTTAAATCTTACAGAGAAGGACATGGGGTCAGAAGATAAGACCCCTGCGTCAGGCCTGTCTGCAAGGAAAGATAGAGACTAATATTTTTGGCGTGCTTACTAAGTGTTCGGGTCTCTGCATATGTAGCACCGTTAAGTATAGTTATCCCTGTGGACCTCTCGTCTCTTCCTTCGACTCATCCCAGACGGTCCGCCGTCCAAGATCCCCAGCAAAGATGGAGGTGTCAGGTCACATGGCTGATAAATACTAGCAGGAAGACTTGGATCCAATTCTGTATGATTCTAATCCCAGATCCTTTCCATGACCCCTGGCTACCTCGAGTTGAGAAGGGGGTAACCTCTCAAGCGATTCAACCTCAGCCTATCCTTCTGTACATGGCAACAGCAGTACTCAGGTAGCCGAGGAGAAGCAGCAGTGGGGTAATTTCTGTAGCCGGATAGGTGTGTCTGGGTCAAGTTGAAAGGAATTATCTGGAGTCCTTTTAGTCCCCTTTTAAATCTGATGGGTCATTACCAGCTGTCTGGCCTCTGTGATTTATTCTGATGAGACTAAGAGGGTGAAATTCTTTGATATGAAAATTCTAGAGCTTCTGCTAAGGTTCTTGAGGGTCTATACAGGAAGTAGTGTTTGGTCGTTTGTTTTATTTTATTTTGCTGTTGTTTTGGTTTTGTTTTCATTTTCCTTTACCCTGGTCGCTCTAAGCTTGGGAGACTGTTGACTTTGTGTGGCCAAGCAGGCAGATGGGCTCTGTGGGGTTTACCCCTTTGAGTTGGTGCCCACGCTGGATTGGTGCCTGGGAAGTGTCTTTTCCACAGTGAGATCAGAGTGTTGCTCAGGGTCTGGGTCACCAGTAGGTCTCTCTCTCTTTGGATGGATTAGGAAGCCCAGCTGGCTAAGTCCTGCTTACCCAGGATCCAGAGTGGGGCTTTGTCAAGTGTACCTGGTTTCTTAAGAGCAGGTGACTAGCAGGGAGGTAAGACTGTCTACCTCTCCAGGTGCGTGTGGACGTGAGGAGAGAGGAAGAACGGGGGAGGCTGTTTGTGCCATGTGCCTGTGAGGATGGAGGCCATCACAGGTGGGAGTGATAGGATATAAAAATAGAACATGTAATAAAATGGTGGGATCGGTCACAGCACTCAGGGACAGCCCACATGCCCATGGCTGGCAGGGAGGCAGTTGAGAATAAGAAGGCACCAAGTCTGATTGCTCAACTTGACAGATAGACAAACAGACGTGCTAAGGGGACCTCTGCCTTTTACTCCTTGTCACTTCCCACCCTGTAGTCATGCATGTCCAGTCTTGTCTCTGCTGAACTGAGGTCTCTTTGTGGTGACAAGGGGCATCTGGATTCTGAGACCGAGAGCCCAAGATTCAGAAGTGACAGTCCTGCACCCACCGATGGCCCCACCACCCATTCACCACAAGCAGCCAGAGACCCCCCCCCCCCCCGGCATTCAGATTGCCTCTAGATTTGGATACCTTGTTCACTGACAAAGGAAAAGTAGGGCAAGTGTAGCATTCTTGAAAAATTATGTGTATAAAGCTAAAGCCTACAGTGATTTCCTGTCACAGTAGGAATAAAATCCAGATTTCTTACCCTGTTGTGTGTTCTTCATGAGCTGGTCACAGCCTACCCCTCTGACCTCATTTCCTTCATCCCCCCTCAGTTACCCTTTCCGTTCATGTTCGTCTTCTTTCTGTCCCTTCAGTCTGCCAACTTTGCTCTCTCTTCAGGGCCTTCACGCTCACAGTCCCTTCTGCCTGAAAGTTCTTCTGCCAAATCTTGGCATGACTGTCTCCTTGTCATTCAGATCTCATGTCTGTGTGGTCACATAGACATGTTCCTGACTGCCCTATTTTATGTGATTGTTTAACAGATTGAACCAATGGCAGTTGTCTTGCTGATTTATTAGTTTCCTGGTTCTGTTATCTGTTTCCTTCCCTGAAATGTGAGCTCCAAGAGAGCAGGGGTTACATCCTGGCTCATTCATTGCTGTATTCTCAGGGCCGGGCCCGTGCCTGGCACAGAGGCAAATGCTTACTGAAGAAACGAAACCATCTTGGTTCTGCCCGTTGCCACCTGTGTGACCTTGGGCAAGTCACTCTATTTTCATTATGTTAAATTAGGTTATAAAATCTACTTCTTATGAAGATGAAAAATATGTATAGAAATTGCTTAGCACGGTGCCAGGTTCATAGAATGTGTTTAATAATTAGAGTTATTTTTCTAAAAGGCTTGAATCAACGTGTGTGTGTGTGTGTGTGTGTGTGTGTGTGTGCGCGCGCACGTACGCACGCTCGTGAGGACATGAAGTGGGCACTGGATAAGGATGGGTCAGTTGAACAAAATGAGTTCCCTGAATTATTTATTGCAGAGCCAGATCTTCATCCCAGGTTGGTAATGCCAGACGTGCCTGAGGGGTGGGTTGGAGGAAATGGGATCTAAGGGGATGGCACATTTTGAGAAATGAGTCTAGGCTGGCTTTCTGGAGATGCCGCTTCTGAGATGTGATTCTGCCTGTAACTAACTAGGTGAGTCACTGAGGAAGCCGTGCTATGTCTGTTGGCCTCTGTTCTTCTCCTCTATAAAGTGAAGCTGATAATACCGGTTTTCTCTCCTTGTTAACAGATTCTATTTTGTTACCTGCTTTGCATCGAGGTAGGAGGCATGGTCCTGCCCACATGTTGCATTTGATCTAGTTGGGGAAATGTACGATGGGCAGGTATTGCCAAGAACAACACAAAACTCTGTCAACTAAGCAAGGTGGGAGTAGAGCAATCTGAGTTCAGAACTGGGCATTGTTTGTCACTGGAAGCTGTGGTAGCTCAGAATGTTCTGGAAGAGAGGCTTACATGGACTCTTAGGCAACCTCACTTGGTGATTGTGTGACTAAGATGATGTAAGGCATATGAAATCCTTCCAACAGTATAATGGGCTTCACAGTTGTGAAGTGTTGAGATTATTACCCTCTCCAGACTAATACAACTTATCCCAAGATAATAGGTCTAATTCTATACTCTTGTCATGCTTTATACCTTCAGCAAAATGTGACCGAGAGATAAACCTTCCTTTCTTCCTGAGTACATTGTGGGAGGGCAAAGCACCATAACAGCTCAGAAAGTTTGAGCTCAAGTCTAGATTCTGCTCCTTAGTAGCTACTTGTGCCCTTGGTCATGTTGCATAAGCCCCCTAAAACCTCTTTTCTTTTCTATATGTAATGGAGATATACCACCTACCTCATAGGATTGTGCTGAGCATTACATTGTGAAATAGAAGGCACTATCCAAAAAACTATGACACTGCTTTAATTGTCTGAATAGCTATTCAGGATAGAATTATTCCAAGCAATAGATTATATCCTTCCTAAGATATGGAATATGCCTCAAAGGCAGAATCTATATAGTATTCTATTTTTTTGGTTTTCATTTCTTCTTCCATATGGTATCTGGTTGGTGATAACTCAGTGGCCGTAATTGTTGATTAGTCCTGAGCTGGTCTCCAAATGAATACTTTCCACATGTCTGCCAAAGTCCCAACTCAGACAGTTTTGTTTGTTTGTTTGCTTGCTTGCTTGTTTGTTTGGTGGTTTGTATATAAAGGTGGGATCAGTGGATTCTGGGCATTTTTTGATACTGGATCTTGAGGGAAATATTAATTTCCAGAATTAGCCACAACAAATAAGTGCTTATTAGATGAGAAAGGTAAGGGCCGGAGTCCCTGAAATTCTGTAGCATTTTCAGAGAGGGATTTTATGAACATCTATCTCAAGTAGCCTTCTCCCAATCACCCCGTGTATCAGCATCCTCTCCATTTCCTTTAAGGAACTTATAATTATTTAAAATTACCTTATTGGGGTACCTGGGTGGCTCAGTCGGTTGAGCGTCCGACTTCGGCTCAGGTCATGATATCGCAGTCTGTGAGTTCGAGCCCCGCATCAGGCTCTGTGCTGAGAGCTCAGAGGCTGGAGCCTGCTTCGGATTCTGTGTCTCCCTCTCTCTGCCCTTCCACCCCTTGTGCACTCTTTCTCCTTCAAAAATAAATAAACATTAAAAAATAAAATAAAAAAAATAAAAAAATAAAATTACCTTGTTTACTTGTCTTTCCTATGCTCTACTAGTTGCTGGTAATAGGACTTTTATTTTCTTATGCTCTATTAGAATGCTTTACTAGTTGATGGTAACAGGATCTTTATTCATTTCTCTATATTTGCAGGCTAGAATAATTCCTAACATATGGAGGCAATCAAGAAGTATTTTTAAATGTTTATTTTGAGAGAGAGAGAAAGAGACCACACGTGAGCAAGAGAGAGACAGAGAAAGAGGGGGAGAGGGAGAATCGCACTGAGAAGGCTCAGTGCTGTCAGTGCAGAGCCCAATGTGGGACTCAATTATCGATATCGATATCAATATCAATATCAATATCAATATCATGAACTGTGAGATCATGACCTGAGCCTCAATTAAGAGCTGGACACTTAACCTACTGAGCCACCCACGCATCCCGAAAAGTATTTTTAATTAATCAATGATTGAATGCAGTCTCCAAGCCAGAAACGAAAAACAATTCAATTGTCTGCTTCTTCCTTTATTCCAAGGATGACATCCCCTAGATCTAGCAAGAGTAGACACACTTAAGCATTCCATGTCGGCTGAGTAGAATCAGTCAATCAGCATGGTAGAGGTAGGATAGCAGCGAGCCTCACTCATACACAAAGAAACTCAACTAGAAGAGCATTCCCATTGACTCAAAATAATGTCCTGAGGCCTGAAAACATGAAAACAGACTCAGCTTATACCTTCACTTAGGATGCGGTTGGTTGTAGCAACGTCAATTTGCTGGTTTTCTTTTTAGTAGCCCATATTCCCTCTCTACTATAGTGGCTTCTGAAAGAGAGTTAACTCTGTTTCCTTTTTGAGGACAAACTGCATGAAGCGTGTTAAGTTGTCTGCCACCAGGGTTATAAGGGTCATAAGCTGGAATATGCAGTGATTAAACACTGTCAAGCTGAGGGCCCCTCAGGCAAGGATCACCTTCCTCCCCCCCCCCCCCCCCACCCCCCCGGAGCCTATGTGGCATTGTAACCCTTGGGACCAGTGAAGTCTTTGTTGAAGATTTGTGCTGTGTTCAGTACTAGTAAAGTTAATTTTCAGTTTGCAGTTAGTTGTGGTGGTAACTTCTATATTAATGCAAAATTCTTCCTTGAATGGAATTATTCAGGTTAACATTCAAAGACACTCTCTGAATCCTTTCGCGATAATCATCTTGAATGAAAATAGCTGATCTGAATAACTTTATTCAGAGGTGTTGATTATGGACTGAAGTTTTGTATTTTTATGTTAATTTCAGTGAGCCCTTTCTCTCATGTATTTGACATTAACATAGCTGGATAATTTTGAAATTCTGGTGATTGTATTTTTAAATGCACAAAACAAAGTTCCAGTGCAAGGAGGTATTTTTTTTTTTACCGACTGAAAGACTTCAGTGTGTTGTAAATATTACCGAAAGGGTGACATTCTCGTCTAGCTATACTCCTACAGATTTATTTTCTGTGAACCCTAGATCTAAGCTTTGTAATGGTGCACTTAGTATATCTCCCTTGTCTATCACCTCAGGCCATATTCAGTATTTCCTCACTTAAAATCCATAAAGGTTTGGATGATCACATCTTTACACACAGTGGTCCTTTGGGCATCCCTTTGATTCTTTTGAATTAGGAGATGTTAGAAGTGGAAAAGGCCAGTGATTACATATAAACCAGCAGTGCCCAAACACTTTTTGGTTGACTGACTGTGTTCAAGTCAAAACACCCGGGGCTCTTTAAAAACAACTCCAACCCCCAGAAATTCTTATTTAGAAGGGCTGGGGTCTGGTCCTGTAATCTGTATTTTTAGAAACCTGATGCTCAGTTGGATTTGGGAACAGATTGCCTCTAGTGCAACACCCTTATTTTATAGACAGTAAACAGAGCCACGAAGAACGGAGGAGGCATACATGGACACACAGCTGGCCAGTGACCCAGGACAAATATCCTCGGTCCCTTTCATGCTGACTTCATCACCATTTATGAGGTTGACAATATAACAATCAATAACCATTTTGTCTACAACTACCACTCAACAGGTGCGCCTAGTGTACCTCTTTTGTACTGCCCCAAGGCCTCATTTTCTTTCATCCTCCTGCGAATGCTGCTGAGATGTGTCTTCTCCGCTTCCCAGAATTACCAGGCCTTGCAGTACGTCCTTTTGTAACCAAGCGCCTTTTAATGATGTTTCTGCGCGTTTCCCGATGACAGTGTGAGTGCCCGAGTTAGGAGGGTGCTAATATTTTGCAGTGCCCATGGTTTGGAGCAAGAAGATCACAGACATAAATAGGATGGAAAGGGATTTTTAGTTTGTTTGTTTTTTCTTTTTTTTTTTAGTGTTTATTTTTGAAAGAGAGAGGGAGAGACAGAAGAGCACAAACAGGGAGGGACAGAGAGAGACAGAGGGAGACACAGAATCCGAAGCAGACTCCAGGCTCAGAGCTTTCAACACAGAGCCTGACGTGGGGCTCAAACCCAAGAACCACGAGATCATGAGCTGAGCTGAAGCTGGACACTCAACCGACTGAACCACCCAGCAAGCCTGAGAAAGGCATTTTTTAAAAGAGTTAAAGCTGATGGTTGTTTGTAAATCTTCTACTTTATCCTGGGACTCTCAGAATCGATCATCACTACTTTGTTTTAATCAGAAACTAAAACTTTCTCAGTTATTCTCAAGGGAACAAATTCTCAGAGGTAAAATAATTTCCAGATTCAGTCAAAACAACCACCCTCCCCAAATCTCTAAACAAAACAAAACCAAAAAAAACCACACACACACAAAACAACTCAATGCTTGATAGATGTGTCATATGGACTCATAAAAATGGAGCCTGACATTCCCTAGAGTACTCTCCTGATCAGGCTTCTGGGAGGCACAGGATTATTCCATGAGTTGAATTTCCTAATAGGGAATCTGGAGAAAGGATAGCTTTTCCTTTATGAATGTGAGTAATGTGTGTGAGGGGGGAAAGAGAACATGCCTTTATGTGTGCAGGTTCACGTGCAGCAACGGAACGTGCTCCAAGGTCTTCCCCTTCTTTCAGGAAGACGCGAGGCTGCTTTCCTTTTGGGGTAGGAGATCAAGCAGGCAGATCCACCTAGGATTTCAAAGCCCTGGGAGTTAGGTTACTTCCTCTCAGCTTGGCTGATTTCTTTCTAATGTCATGTGATGTCATGTAATGTCAACGTAACTCATTCTAGTTTTCCTCGTTCTCTAATTCTCAAGACAGGTTTTTTTCCTTTTGGTTATATTTTTTTCTTGTTATCAAAGTAATACATTTTAAACTATAGACTTGAGTTTTTTTAGAGCAGTTTTAAGTTCACAGCAAAAATGAGCAGAAAGTACAGAGAATTCCCACATAACACCAGCTCCATTCTCCCAACAAAGCAGAGCCTCCTCCATTAGAAATAATCCTGGCACCAGAAGTCCCATTTTAAAAAAAATTTTTTTAAAAATATTTTTTAATGCTTATTTATTTTTGAGAGAAAGGGAGACAGAGCGTGAACAGAGGAGAGGCAGAGAGACAGGGAGACGCAGAATCAGAAGCAGAATCCAGAATCCGAGCTGTTAGTACAGAGCCTGGTGTGGGGCTCGAACCCACGAACTACGAGATCATGACCTGAGCCGAAGTCAGACGCTTAACCAACTGAGCCACCCAGGTGCCCCAGAAGTACCATTTATACCAACACAACACATCATTATCATCCAGAGTCCACAGTTTACATTAGGGTTCACATGTGTTGAATGCAATACATTTTTATTGTGAAAGCTTTGAAACACTCAAAAAGCAAAAGCTGAAGAGAATTAAAAGCACCTATAATCCTATATTCAGATTTAACTACTGGTAACATTTTAACTGTATATTCTACTCATTTCTTTGTGCATGTGTGCACCCACATGTGTGAGTGTGTGTCTGTGTATATGTTCCTCTTCTTTACCAAAGTCATAGTGGGAATACCACTTTTAACACTCCGCTCAATTAATTTTAGATCTCAGAAATCTTTTGACCTTCTTAAATATCCTAACAAATGGTTTTCGTGGCTCTATAACTTCATATTGAATGCTTGATCGTGTTTTTTTTTTAATGTTTACTTTTGACAGAGAGAGAGACAGAGCATGAGCAGGGGAGGGGCAGAGAAAGAGGGAGACACAGAATCCGAATCAGGCTCCAGGCTCTGAGCTGTCAGCACAGAGCCCGACGCGGGGCTCGAACTCACAGACCGCGAGATCATGACCTGAGCCTAAGTCGGACACTCAACCAACTGAGCCACTCAGGCTCCCCTGATCATGTTTTTCCTACCTGCAAATTGTTTTAAACATTGATGACAGGAACCTTGTCTTACACTCTTTCCTCCTCTCAGACAGTTTCCTAGGGGAGGAATTGGAAGGCAGAGGGCTCTGTGCTGTCAGACTCCCTCTACAAGAGCCTCTGGAAAGGTTCCACCCATGTGTACTTTGATCTGCAAAGTAGGAAACTGCACCTTTATCTTCCTACTTACCCAAAATAGACATTTAAATTAAAAAATTCTATTATAAGAGCAATTTTTAAACTTGCTATCTCAATTCTAAATAAGGGAAGGAATTATGTCTCCTTTACTACAATGTCCCCAAATGTCTAGTCATTTAAATGAACCTTTTTAATAAGCACCTCTAACACTGTCCTAATTGTTACGGCCATTAAATAGATGAATAAGTCATTTTTTACCCTCAAGTATTTCATTCATTATAAAGTGGAGATAGAAAAGTATATAACTATGTTATGTAATGTGCTCAGTTCTTTGCATATGGTTGGTACTCAGTAGCTATTTTTTTTTAAGTGTTCATTTAATTTTGAGAGAGAGACAGGGCACAAGCAGGGGAGGAGCAGAGAGAGAGGGCGACACAGAATCTGAAGCAGGCTCCGGGCTCCGAGCTGTCAGCACAGAGCCCGACGTGGGGCTCCAACTCACAAGCCGCGAGATCATGACCTGAGCCAAAGTCGGACGCTTAACCGACTGAGCCACCCAGGCGCCCCTCAATAGCTATTTTTTGAATGGAAGCGTAGATGAAGAGGACCAGTGGTCTATGGAATTGCAAAGGAGAAAGTCATTGATTTTTCACGTGTGGCAGGAACAAGCCTCCCAGTGGAGGTGACTTCCTACCTCTTCATTCTTAGTTGTGTGTAGGCACTGGACACTCTTCTTAGGTCCTGGAGATATGGTGGTGACCAAGGCCAACAGATTCCTTGACCTTAGGGAGCTCCTGTTTTAGGTGGGGGAAGACAGATAATAAGCAAAGAAGTGAAACCAATATGCAGTATTTGGTAGTAACAGTGATGTGAAGACAATAGGTGAGTGAGAGGGATAGAGAGAGGCTGTGTAAGATGAGGTGCTTCCAGCTGACTTAAAAGATCAGTAGGCTTTTGTCGAGCTGAGATGAGGAAGGCACTGGGAAGGGCGTCTAAACAAAGCCACAGGTGGGTGGTATGGTCCAGGGAGCCGTGGAGGCCATGGCGGCGCTCTCGGGAGGAAGGGGGCAGTGGCAGGGGTGGAGGTGGAAATGTCCTCTGGTGAAGGACTTGTAAGGATGCCCTCCTTAGCTGACAGACTGACCAGCAAAATCCTCTATTTCCTGCTGAGCATTGAGAGGATGAAGAGAAATTTGGTTTGATCACTGGCTCAAGGTACCTCCCACAAGGTAGGTATGAAGAAACATTTCATATAGTTATTCTATATGCTTCATCATGGCATCTCTCCCTCCAGTACCCATCAGTATTTCTAAAAGCCCAACTACTCTTTGGCATGTTTTGGATCCTTAGAAAAGTGAGGTAGAGTGACATCGGTCACAGAGTTGTTAGATAAAATAAAGGACACAGAGTTAGAGTTCTCTTTCAGGTAAACATGCAATAATTTTTTAGTATAAGTGCATCCCAAATATGGCATGCCTTATGTGAAAGTCCACTTTAACTGGGTGTTTTCTGTTTTCACCCACTGAGTCTGGCAGTCCTATCAGGAGAGGCTAGAAAGCCAGAACTGGATGCCTCTTGCAAGGGCTCTGAGAGTAATTGAGAGAACACTGGAGAGGAACAATAGTCCTATTTTGGTTTTATTTTTCCCAGGACTGACTAAATTATTTGCTAGGTAGTTTCTTTCTCCCAAGAAGCCAGAAAGACGATTGTTAACGAATACTCAACTAGAATAACAAGGAACCACTGCACTTTAGGTCACTTCTGTGAGGGGAAGGGGTTAGGGGAAGGGAATGTCCTCATCATGGTCTTGCATCGGGAGATGGTGGTGGTGGGGAATGCAAACTTCATAGATGTGCTTCTTTGAAATTTAGTGTGGTTAAGGGAGGATTGACTATGGGTCCACTTGGCCCAGGACAGTCCTGATTTACAACTGTTGTCCCAGAGTAATTATGAATAGTGTCACCTTTCACCCTCAAAAGTATCCTTGTTTTTAGATGGTAAGTAACATGGTCATTTCATGAGATGGCCAGAGAACCCAGAGAACTGAACTGCACTTTTCTGGGCTGGGGATGTCCCATAACTTCACTGGGCCCCCCTTTGTTCATTTGCGAATGAAGGGGCATTGTGCAAAACTCTAAGGCTCTTTCTAGCTTCCATACTGTCTTTTTCAATGTATGTCTTTGGGCAAAGCTAATAGTAAGAGGACATTTGTTCTCCTCCAGTTTGAGAACAATGCATATTCCATTTTCTTATATGCTCTATTTGTTCATGCTAGCAGAGTTGAATTAGTGTCTGAAAATCTTTGAAGAGTGAAAACTTAGAACTGTGTTGTTCTTGGGATAGGAAGACCAAGTACTAAATAGTGCCTGAAATACAGTTTTAGTTAACAAAGAAACACAAGTGGCCAGGCAAGACATTGGCTAATTTGGGCCTAAGAGCGTAAGTAACTTTTTATACATGTTAAAAAAGTAATTACACAAGTGATAACAGAAGAATATGGTGAAATTGCCATTTTCTCACCCCCTCTCAGGTCTACATCGCTCCCTCAAATCAGTTGTACATACTTCCAGACCTTGTAAATACATTTCTGAATTTCGCATTCATACACACACACACATACACACATGAATGTATGTATATGTGTATGCATACATATTTGCATATATAAACATATATAAACCATATATTTTTACTTTTGGAGGGACATTGTTATTAATATTTCTCAGCCATTCTTTCTGTATGGGCCTACCTCATTCTTTTTTTTCTTAAGCTATATGATATTTCATACTATGGATGTACTAAAATATATCTAAATAATCCCTTGTTGGTAGACATTTAGATTGTTTCCAGTTATCTGCTATAATATAAATAATGCTACCATGAATATCCTTGTATGAATGTGTGTGTGTGTGTGTGTGTGTGTGTGTGTGTTCATGTAGGGTAGATTTCTAGAAGTTCATTTTAATAGTTATTATCAAATTGTTATTTTAAAAGGATCTTCCAGTTTGCATGTGAAATTAAGAGCACTTTCCTAGGACTTGAGAGAAATTTTGCAAGGATTCAAGGTGTTGATTCTTCCTGAAATTCAGCTCTGAGTAGCTTTTATTTATTTATTTATTTTGGAGGAGCGGGGGCAGTGATTCCTTGACCTGTGCAATTGGATCATACCTAGACCAAATTAAATCTTACTTATGTAGAAACTTGGTCTCCATGACCTTGTGTTTATCTGGGGAATGATTTATTGGTGTAGCCTTCAGTCCGGCTATGAAGGACTCTGATGGGAGAACATACTTATCCCTCCATCTATAGAAGCTGAATTAGGCTTACTGGGATTAACTGAGACTGAAGGACTGGTTCATCTACTTTAATTATCCTTCCAATGAGAGCTTTTTCCCAGACTGGATTTTGGATCAGGAGAACAGAAGCCAGAGGGAGTGATAGAACAGCTCAGTTAAAGATCTTACAGAAAAGGTGTTTAGAAGGGACGGCTGTAACCTAATGTAGGTAGATAAGATTTTAGTTTTTTGTTTTTGTTGTTGTTTGTTTGTTTTGTTTTGCTTTGAAAGGAGAGGCCCTATTTTAAAAAAGAAAAAGCTGCATTTGTAAACTTTGAGTAATTTGGCTTGCCAGCAAGATTATTTTTCCAAGGAATCCCATTAAAAGAAAGAATGGTTTTCCTTGCTTTAAAACAAACCAGGCTGTCCCGTCCTGAAACTTGCACCCATAAAGCTAAAGTTAACAAAAGGAGGAAAGCTGGGAAAATTGAGGGACTTGGAGAGCTGAAGACAAAGACTGGACAAAATGGCCATTGTGCCATCATTGTGTTCTCTGCTTCCCTCTAGTGGTCAGATGAGGGAGTTGGGTGTAAAAAATGTCTCAAGGTCGTTCTTATGTGTAATTAGATTGCAGAAGGAAGAAAAGTGGATTTAGGGAGTCCTTAAAACTGCCCATCCCGTCAACAGCCTGCCTAGTGATGAGGGAACAGATATTCTGGCCTAGAAAACATCCACATGTTTGCTGCAGTGGGGCTACTTAATAGTAGAAAGGAAACTTGGGAATCAGGGCACTCCATTTAATTCAGTGCATCTCACATATATATAGATCACCAAGGGTGTGCCAGATTGCTGGTCCATAGCTTAAGGTACACGGACGAATTAAACCTGACCCCTGCGCTTGGGGAGACGGAAGCACAGAGGGCAGGACACAAACAGCTAGTTAGACTACGACCAGTGTTACAAGAGGCATTTGACAAAAGATGTTTGTTCTTGGTAGTAATTCTCAAGTCGGAGTGAGCTTACTCACTGAGTGTTTTCATATACATTTGTTCCAAAGGAGGAAAATCTTTCCCTGTTCTGGAGAGAGGTGATGGTACATCAGAGAGGAGAGGGAGGAATGGGTGAGGTTTTCTTTCTGTCTTTTGTAAAACACTGAATTTGGACTGCTGAGATGGTACAACCATGACAGCTCAAAGTCTCAGTCTTGGTCTGATGATGAAAGCCAAACCGTGGACATGAGTTCTTTATTCCTTTGCTAAATAAATGCCTCTGTGAACTACAAGGAAACAAAAGGCTCCATTGAGGGAGGCAGTCATACTACATGGCAATAGAGCCGTAGATGGCCACTTGTGCCCCACGTGTGTGCGCAGCTGCGTCTGATGCTGCTTAAGGAATCCTTTCTAGACTCCCTCCATCTTCAATCTTCAGCAACTTTATTTAGGGACATGTAGGCCTTGCTAAGTAATCCTTTCTCCCTGGTCCTTTGCTAGCAGTTTTTGGATGACATTTAATAAGAACTAACCCGCCACTTTTTGCATTAACTCAGAAGCCAGAAAGGGTTCTAGGAAGAGGGTAGGATTTTAAAAGGGTTGAGTTCCACCTTCAGTATCTAGAGTCATGCTAATGCAAGATGTATGGATTTAGGGAAGCTACCCTTACCTTAATCTGGAATTTGTTGGAAGACCAAGGACTATGCACCTCTCGTGGATATTTTGGTTTTGCCTGGCTGGTGTCCGCTCCCCTGTCTTACTGTATCAACACTGGATTTTCTGTGGGAGACAATCCTTCCTTATTCTCTTTATTCATGGCTTTAGAGTTCAAACCACTGTGCCTATAAACTATGACTGGCCACTCAGTGTTTGACATCCTCAGGCTACTGTGGTAAATTCAGGGAAGGGCACAAGGCCCAGGTGGAACCAATGAGGGCAGTTAGGACAGGAAGTCCATCCTGGGACTTTTGTTGAAGCTGTCAGGGGAAAAGCATTCTTTTTCTTGTGCATTCGTCAAAAAGCTGGGACATAAGCCTGGAGCTGCTGACATCCTGCCGCCACGAAGGGAGGGGTTATCTAAGAGTGTAGCCACTCTAGAGGAGAGAAGAAAAATTGAGACTTGGGTCCTAATGACATCGTTTGAGCTCCCGAGTACAACCACATTTGAGACTTCCTATATCCCTGAACTTTTGAGTTATATGAACCAATCTGTTTCTTTTTGACTCTTGCTCAGATCCATGGTTCTCAGACTTTGGTGTCTATTGAATTGCCTGAGAAGCTTATTAAAATACAGATTGCTGTGGCCCATCTGCAAGTAGGTCTAGGGTGGGGACCAAAAACTTGCATTTCAAATAACTGTTCAGGAGATGCTGCTGCTGCCGGTCCGGGGACGGTACATTGAGAACCTTTGATTTTTAAGCCTCTCGATTGCTGCTGCTTATAACCCAAACTGTCTTGACTGCTACCAGACTGATACTGGCTTAACTGATTCTATATGGGAAAGAATCTTACTCCTAGAAGAATTAATAGAATAAGAGATAATGAGTTTGGGAACTAGTCAATAAGACCCCAAAAAATGACATGCTTGTGCCTGCGTAGGACCAATGTGACACTTTCTTTAGGTAGTTTTCCACTGTTTCTGCGCATGCCTGAACCCCTCGTATGGCTAAAGGCAAGGCCGATGGAGTATATGACAAATGAGCAAAAACGGCAGGACTAATACATGTTTTGTCAAAGACTTAAAGCCCACGCATTGAGAAAATGCACGTTTTTTCCACTCTGATCCAGTCTGTCAACAAAATGCTTTTCATGAGAAACGTCAAAGCCATTTCATCTGCAAATTTCATTTTTTTTGAATCCCTTAATCTATACTGTTGACAAAAATTTCTGTCAAGTGCCTCAAACCATTGTATTAACAAATTTTGTTTTGTCAATCATGATTTAGCCCGCTTGCAAATGCATTTCGTAATATTCCACTCCGTCCTGCGGGGAAGAATACCTAACAGTCAATCCCTCAATCTTGATTTTGAAAGTGAGTGAGGAGGGAAAGTAAAAGTGGTGTCGAGCCTGCTCGTTTAGCACATCTATTGGATGTCTCTGTGCGTTTCAAATAAATCCAGCTTATCTGAGGTCTTCTCTGGGTGATGCAAGCCACAGTGAGGGTTAAGGATATTGCAGTGGGTGAAATTACGCAGTGCTGTTCCCGTTTGCCAGTTTTGTTTCTTATCTGCTAATCACAGCCTCTCTGTCCTTAGCTCCGAGACTTCTCGCTGTGGCTGGTCTCGGTGGCTTTTATGAAAGCATCACCATTTACAGTTTCCCCTCATGTCCCTCATTAGGAGGAAGGCATGTACATTACAGTGACTTCAGGTTCCAGGAAGTCTTTACTTCAGCTATCATGCCGTTAAAGTAAGGGATAGTCACTGCTGTCTTCCAGAGATCCTACAAGAGCATCTGGCTGTTTCTGCTCAAGAAGTTATGGTGGGTGATCTCAAGCTTGAGATGGCTCTTTTCTCCCCAGCTTATTCTGAATTCTGGGTGATGATATGACAAGAAGACCGAATTTTCTGATAGTCTCTGACATGTTAAATTGCTAAGTTTTTCTCAGGTGCTTCAAAGCAAGAGAGTCATAAATCGATGCCACCAACACAAATTATGGTGGCTACCCCTATGGCAAATTGTCAGATGCCAGTATATCTTGTAAAGGATGGAGCTTATCTTGTATTGCGGACAACAGTGAAGTGTGTATTAGGTTAAATATTGGACAGTCTGAGTTTGAGTTCTGGCTCAACCTCACAATGGCTATTTGACCTTGAGATTTGACCTTGAGCAAGTCACTGGACGGCTCTGTCCCTGGACGTCTGCCGAGCAGAACTTTTATAACTACTTGGCTTCCAGACTTTCTGATCGTGTGAGAAGATCAAAGGAAATGAGTTTGAGGAGATTATCCATTGGTAGATAAATATAAGGCTTCAGTGGATGTTGTTTCAGAAGTGCTTCTTTCATTTTAGCTATCTTGGAGGAGCCACCAGAAGCCAGTGGCAGAGCGGTGATGTAATTTGCGAATTCACCTCAAGTCTCCCCTGTGTTGACCTGCCATAGAGCCTGAAAACCCCCTCTTGGGTGGTCTTTGGAGTCTGGCATGCAGAGGACAAGAGGCCGCATGTAAAGTGCATTGGCAAAGGTCGATGCGTTTGTGTGTACCACATCGCTTTCTTGTATGAACATCACTAGAAGCAGAGATGGATTGGTCTGATAGGAATAGTTGAGACCCAGAACCCAGAATCTGCCTTTAAAGAGAAGGTGGCAGAGGGCATAAAGATAGTTGGAATAGAAGACTCTTTGGTGTCTGCGGGAAGTAGGAGGCCACATCAAGGCCTACTGTGATCTCTTCCACAGTTTTGTTTTCATCTAGCCATGTACAAAGAAAGAGTCATCTTCTGTCTGAGACCCAACTCTGCCTAAAAAAGTGCTCGCTACAAAAATGCCATCTGAGTGGTTATGAATTTCGCCAGTGAGGCCCTCTGTCCAGCATTGTGGAAGGTCCACTGAGTTCTGTATATTCTTCTATATTCCTTCTTTGCCCCTTAACGACCCCTTCACACTTCTCCTCTCCAGGCAGAAGTACCTCAGTTCCTGCACTCGCTCTTCCCAAACCATTCATCATCTCTGTGGCCACCAAAATCCATGCTCCTTCACATGACAAATGATGTGCAGATAATAATAGACTTTCTAGAGCTCTCGGCCCCAGATTTGCTGTCTACAGCCAAGGGAATCGAGATTGAGTGCACAGTTAGGGAGAAACAAATCAATTATAATAAGTGACAAACAAACAAACTCTCCTTTTTCTCAAAAGCCCAAGCTAGTGGGGTGAGTTATACAGATGACAACTTTCTGGACTGGTGGTTTCTGGGGAATCATCCTCAGACACGCTCACTGGCATTAGGAGGAAAGGGGCCCTGAGCAGCTCAGGAGTAGAGAGAAGAGCAGAGTGGTAGCCTCTGGCTGTGGGTTCTGCACCTTCTCTGCACGTAATTGGTTCTTTCCCAGGAAACATTTGTGCTCATTTTGACTTCTAGAAGCAAAGACAGGCCTGCGACATAAACTATCGTATGGGCAGTATGACGATCAGGACTTCTTGATTACAAATGTTTGATAACGCAACCTAAACTGACTGACAGAAAGAAAAGAAAGAAAGAAATGAATCTCTTGCCTTGTATACCTCAACCGTCTAAGGGTTAATTTTACTTTGGGTGCAGCTGGATACAAGAGCTCAAGCCACCAGGTAGGATTTCTTACCGTCCTTTTCTTGCCTTGACTTTCTCTTTGGAGGACTTATCCTCGTATGGATTTCTTCTCCATCGTGGATGTAAGGTGCCTGCTTCCAGTTCTCAGTCATATCCCACTAGCCTCAAATCTGATGGAAAAGCGTTAGAGTCTTTATTCCTAGCATTCCCAGAAAACTTCCCTGAGATTCACTCTGACGGGGGGGGGGACTTGAGTCACATACGCACCCCTAAAGCATAGACTATATGCCTTTCATTGGCTTAGGCCTGGGCTGTATATTCCACCCACAAGGGCCTAGGAGGACGGAGGTGGGACAGGATGGGGCTTCAACGGAAAATTTGGGGCAGATAGCCAAAGAAGAAGGTCAGTTAGTCATGACTTAGTGGTAGGACACACAAATTGCCGTCCTAAGCAAAAAGCAATTTTCAGAATATTCAGTACTTAGAAAATGGTTGGAGGAGCTAGGCTCAGGCTCCAGAAAGACTGGAGAGTATGAGACAGAATTCAGCCACATGGGGGATGGCTCCTGTTATGCCCAGGAAGTAGAGAGTTGAGAAGCTGCACTAGTTAGTGCCGGGTCCTTGTCACACCACCTTTGTGTGATCCAGGGACCAGGAAGCTGCCATCATAACCACTGGCCATTGGCTCCGGAGATGTGCCACTTCTGGATCCACGCAGCCAAACAGTGCCCTGCATCCTGGTTCTTGATACCTGCAAAGCTAGTGAGTCCCTTCCCTGAGTTCTGCTAACCCTGCCAGAGAAAAATCAGATATTGCTATGGTAACTTCAGCTAGAAGAAGCAGCAGAAACATGGCCTCTGCCTCATTGCCATCTTCCAAACCTTGTGCATCTGACAGCGGCCAAATCTACAGGACATCTCAAACGCCGGGGAGTCTGAGAAATAGAGTATTTAGCTTTACGGCGTCTGTAGCCACTAGAGAGAGGGTAGAATGGAAGTTGAATGGTCATCTCCCAATCACAGTATGGAGGGTCAGCTACGATGCCTCATGCAATTAAGATTTTAACGGGACACAGGGCCCCTCACGGGCAGTCTCCATGTTGAAATCTTCCCCAAGATGGGCTCATCCTGGCGAGACAAAGCTGCAGAAACTCCTGGAGGGACAGACACACTGCATCACAGAAAGTCACTCACCAACACCGTGGATGCCCAGCAAGGGCTCTCGTGTGCACACCTAGCTGGGAGAAGAAGTCTAGCGATGGAAGCATGGTGGGAACAGCAAGTTCGTGTAATGCCTGGCCAGCAGCAAGCAGAGTACAAAGCAGGCTATGGAGGAAGAAGTGCCCCTCATGATTGCCTTGGCTCTACACCCATGGCTGTTCAGGTGGTGAACCAAACCTGAGGCTGTTGCTGTGTATTTAGACTTAGTTTAGATTATTGGGACAATGCTTGTTGACGGTGTTTCTTACATGAATACCATGGACCGACACCATTCTGTGGCCTTCACAGGTATAATTTCATTTAAACCACACTGCAACGCTGTGGACAGGGACCATTGCTCATTCATTTAACAGACCCTTATAGAATGCCCATGACGTAGCAGACCCAGTTCTGGATGCTGGGGGTACAGCTATAAACAAAGCACGCAAGGATCGCTTGTGTCTCTCATATCCTAGTGGTCACTATTATTATTCCCATCTGACAGAGGGTGGGGGAGGACTTGAAACACAGACCAGCTGGGTCACTTACCCAGGGTTATTTGGCCAGTGACTGGCATGGTCTGTGTTTGAACCTTGGCAGTCTGGCCCTGGAGCCTACGCTCTCTTTCGCCCTGCCACACTTCGCTTCCTCGTGGCTACCTTGAGAGAGGGTGCCAGCACAGCCTTTTAGCTTTATTTCACTGTTGGATAAATTGAGGCTCAGATCTTAGTTGATGCGGTTAGACTCACAGCAATAGCAAGGAGCAAAGCTGAAGCTCTGTCATGGGTGCTTAGAGCCAGGGTTAAGTCTTTTCATGGGAATATTCTGCCTCCAGAGCTTAGCCTGTTACTACCATTCCCCCTCCCTGCAGTGCTCCTAGTGATAACGATGATGTCGCTGACGGCTGGCATTCAAGGCTAACTGTGCTCCAGGCTCTGAGCTAATCACGTCACATGGTTATCTCATTTAATTGTCACTACTCTGTGAGGGATATAGTTATTATTCCCATTTCACAGGTGGGAAAAATGACTCTGATTTTCCCAAGGTCACACAGCCAGGAAATGGGGAGCGAAGGTTTAAGCCAGGTTTCCTGATCCAAAGCTATGGAAAATTTCACTTGGGTGCGGTGACCCTCTGTCTTTCCCCTATATTTGGAGGGAAAGCTTTGGGGCTTGGCAGAGAAAAACACTTTTCTTAATGTAAGAAGCATCTCATTTTTTTGCCTGTGTTGTCACAAATAGGTTCAGAATTGTGAAGAGCCATTCTAGCTCCATCATGTATTTTTATTGGAGCAATAACTTCCATCATGAGTTAAATAATTTGGCATTTTGCCTGTCGTATTAAAGGAAAAAAGCCCTGTATTACTTAAATTTCACTGTTTCATGTCAGTCTTAGGAGCATTTTCCGTGGAATAACCTCTGGAGATGGTCCCCTTATGCTTAGAATGGTAGAAATGTATACTGTTAAGAGCAGAGTTTGTCCATTGGGGCATTGTTGGCATACGGGCTAGATGGCTTTTGTTATGGGGGCTTTTCTGTGCATTGTAGGATGTGTAGTAGCATCCTTGGCTAGTAGCAGCCAAGGCTAGCTCGCCACCTTCCTGCCAAGCTGTGACAACTAAATTGTCTAGAGACATTCCCAAATATCCGTGCAGGAGGGGGGGGGGGGGGGGCGGGTGCGGGGCAGGCACAGTTGTCCCTGCTTGGGAACCACTGGTTAAGAGAGTAGATTTAAGTGGCAGCAACTTGCATTTTGGGCACGGTTTGGGGTACGTGAACTTGGAGAGGAGTCTGACTTTCTTTAGACTCAGCTGTACAGTTGTACAATGGAAATGAAGTGGTGTCCCCCTCCTACAGTCATCGGCAGGATTAGCTAATCACGTGAGAAATGGGTGATGGTGGAGATGGCTTTGTGTTCGCTAAAACCTTGTCCATCTTCCTGGACACAAAGCCGGTCTACGCTTGCCAACCTATCCTGCTGTTGGGTGAGGTCAAATGGCTGGAATACAATGGAACGTAAGTGTTAGTGATATGAGCCAGTTCCATAAAAGTCCCCTAGCGATGACCCTCCCTGGTCTTTCTCTGACTCCTAGCTGTTCATGAGGTCTCGGAGGCTCTGGGGAATGGGGAATCCACAAGATGGAAGCAGTTTATTTCTCTATTTGGGTGCATGGAGCATAACCAAACTCTCTACCTGCCACTGCTGACTGTATATTTTGTGAGCAGAAATAAGCTTTTATTATGTTAAGCCACTGAAAAGTGGGAGTTTATCTGTTACAGCCGCTAGCATGACACTAGCTACTATGTGCATAACGATACTTTGGCACATAGGAAGCATCACGTTAGATGTTCGTGTCACACGGATGTTAGATAACACTATTATTATTAATAATTGGCGCATCCTATCTTGGTTTTCTTAACCTGACAGACAATTGGAGATCAGCTAGGGGAAGAAATGGGAGCTGGGCTGATTGACATATATCACAATGTGTTTCTTCTTAAGTCATGAAATTTGATGGATGAATCAGCAGCAGCTTATGTCAGACATTCAAGAGTGATCTTTTGAGCCCCACACAACATCTCAAAAACCAGCTGCCTTGGGTCTCCCAGAGCATGGATCTTTCCAACTTGTAAGCAGAATCTGTGATGCTCTTCCTCTGGGGCAAGCCCAGATCTATGCTTAGATTCAAGTAAAGAACATGATTTAAGGGGCAGGCCCTTTCGGTCCCCCAGTATTTTTGTCACATGCTCAAAGTTCGTCTTTCTTTCTTTTTTAATGTTTTAATTTATTTTTGAAGGAGAGAGAGAGAGACAGAGCATGAGCAGGGGAGGAGCAGACAGAGGAAGACACAGAATCAGAAGTAGGCTCCAGGCTCTAAGCTGTCAGCACAGAGCGGGACGCGGGGCTCGTACCCACAAACTGTGAGATCATGACCTGAGCCGAAGCCGGATGCTCAACTGACTGAGCCACCCAGGCGCCCCTCGAAGTTCATATTTCTGTTGGGAACTATAAATGATGTACATTGGACAAAGGCAATGCTTAACCTAATAGGAGTGCAGATTGGCAAAATGACAATGAGGACCTTTAAGCCCCCAGGGGGGACCTGGTGACTGTATTCTTCTTTGTCCTCTGCCTTCCTTGAAATTGAAGACGCTTATAACATTCGTCTTTGGAAAGACTGCAAGTGCCTCTCAAACTTTCTTTCTGTAAACACTTTTTGCACACAAACTATGCTGGACTTAATAATGGCCCCTCAAAGATGTCCACCTCCTAATCCCTGGAACCTGTGAACATGTCACCATCCAATGGTGAAGGGGATGTGGTAAATGCAGATGTGATTAAGCTAAAGATCGTGAGATGAGAAGATTATCTTGGATTACCCAGATGGGCCCAAGGAAATCACAGGAATCCTTAGAAGAGGAAGACAGGAGGAGCCATATTAGCAGTAGGAGATGTGACAACCACAAGAGCAAAATTTTGGAGTGCTTTGTGGAAGCAGCCATGAGCCAAAGAATGCAGGTGGCCCTAAGAGCTGAAAAAGGCAAGGAAACAGAATCTCCTCTCAGAATCCCCCAAAGGAACCAGCCCTGCCAACACCCTGACCTTTGCCCACCATGACTTCTTTTGGACTTCTGACTTCCAGAACTGTAAGATAATGAACTTGTTTTGTTGTAAGCACTAAGTCTGTGGTAATTTGTTACAGCAGCAATATAAACTAATGCAAACTAATACACCAACCCATTGTCATTTATAGGTTGAGGAACTGGGCATAGAGTAATGGTTCTCCAGCCCTGGAAGACTTCCCTGAGCTCAGAGTCTGCTCACGGAGATGGACAAGTAAGAAGCAGTTGCAACCAGTGCCGATTTCAGAGAAGATAAACTAATCCAGTTTGGGGGGCAGTCACTGTACAGGCCAGAATTATTTCGGCTGTGACAGGAAACCCAGCACAAATTAGCGTTAGAAAGAAAAGAACTTAGTGGCTTCAGATGTGCTTAAAATGAGGAGCTCAAACAATGCGATCGAATCTGTCTCTCACTCTAGCTACTGTTTCTGCCTCACCGATTTCATCTGTTTTTCCTGATTCCGAGTTGATCTTCTCTCTGATTTCACATGGGAAGATGGCTGCCAGCAACTCTAGAAAAAAATAAATCCAATTCATCCTGTGGGAAAAATGATTTCTTCTTGTCAGAATTCATAGGACAGTTATGAGGAGTCTTCTTATTGGCTGGTTTGGGTCCCATGCATATCCCAGGACCAATCACGGGGACTAAAGGAATCACATAGTATGATTGGTTAATCCTGGGGCATACATCAACACTTGGGGTGAGGGCAGGCCATGGTGATGGGCTGCTTCATGGGAACCACACGGAGTACAGGCTGAGTAAATTGTTAGGTGAAGTGGAGGCTTTCTTTCCAGAAGAAAGAAGAAAAGACAGATCAACTCCTGAGATGACCATTAAAGACAGGGAACATTTTGCAAAGCTGATTATAACAAAAGTCTTAAGTGATTGGCTAAAGAGGCCTACCTAAATTGGTAATTGCGTGATCACCCTCACCCCTCTCCATTCTTTAAAGGAATGGCTGTACCTCCAGTTTCAATTTTCCACATTAAAAAAAAAAAAAAGCTGCTGCTGAAAAGGTCAGAGCTATATTGGCTCCCCGTTTTGCCACTCACCCTATTACCTTTTGGGCTAAGAACTCCCAAGAATTCACTCTCGAGCACAGCTCTTAGGGTCTTCTTTGTAAAGACTAACCTCAAATGGATGTAATTAATCATTGTAACTATTTAATTTTCTTATGGAGAATGTCAGCCTTTCCTAAAGAAGCAGAGCTGCTGAGTTCTGGCGACATTTCATACTTAGAATTAGCTGTCTTCCCCTTTTGCCCTGGCCCTGATCTTTTCTGCACATTAATATAGCTTATTTGGTTCCTGTGGAGTTGACCATGAGAGCCATTGAGTGAATTTTCTTCCACTGTGGTGCTGGATTAGGATAATTCCAGTGAGAACCTGCTGATTATCTAAAAATGACTCAAAGAGTGTGTATCTGACTCTATTAATCTTCCCTAATTTGTGCCAGCCTGTTATATTTGAACTCAAGGAATTTTTCCTTGCATTGATGTTTAAATGATCTCTGGCTAAGATCACCTTCCACGTGTCTGTGTTGGAGCTGGTGTGAATGTGTATGTGGTGGTGAGGGGTAGTCTTCCAGCTAGGTTAAGAATCTATACCCCTTGCTCCTACCCCTTTGGAGAGAGGACATGTTGAAATGAAAAGGGGGTGTTATGGGGGTGCCCGGGTGGCTCAGTCGGCTGATTTTTCTATTCTTGACTTCAGCTCAGGTCATGATCTCACGGTTTGTGAATTCGAGCCCTGCTTTGGGTTCTGCACTGACAGCGCAGAGGCTGTTGGGATTCTCTCTCTCTCCCTCTCTCTCTCTGTGCCCCTCCCCTGCTCATGGTCTTTCTCTCTCTCTCTCTCTCTCAAAATAAATAAACTTTAAAAAAAACAAGGAAAGGGAGTGTTATGGAACAGGGGCCTCTGGAAAACCCTAGGCTTACTGATGAGCACGTTCTAGCTGTGCCTAGGCAGGGCTGTGTGAAAGGTTTGCTTGTTGACCAGTGACACTTGTTCAGTGTTGCCGCACGTGGTCCACGCATTAGATCCAGGAGGTGGGGCTGCTGATTGCTGTTATGTGGCAAAATGGGTTCCTTAGTGATAAAAGGTTTGGAGGAACCGTGCACTAAACAAAGTAAAACATGTTTCCTGCAGACCCTCTCAGGGCCTTTATTTTTGCTGATCTGTGCTGGGGATCCGAATTAAGTGGATAAAACATGTAACATTTCTCAAATGTATTTGACAATAGACCCAGTTTTCACGGCATCATGGTGCACTCACTTAACAGGAGAAGGAGACATGGAATCCAGAGCAGCTCCAGCCTCTGAGCCGTCAGCACAGAGCCTGACGCGGGGCTCGAACCCACAGACCGAGAGATCATGACCCGAGCCGAAGTCGGACGCGTAACCGACTGAGCCACCTAGGTGCCCCAATTGTTTGGCTTTTTTAACTGAACAAGGAAAGAGCAAAAATGAAGTTAGCATTTGGTGTTATAGATCCCGGGAATCAGAAAATCTGAAGACACTCTATCTGCATCTCTGTGGCTCTTTCTCTCTCATACACGCGTAACCACTGTGTGCGTGTACGTATGAGCACGTGTGTGCATACGCACGCATACACACTCATGCACTCGCTTCTCTTTGTGTGTAACTTTATTTCCCCTTCCTATAGTCATTCTCCTCTACCTGCTGGGGGATGTGGTCCTGTGACAACCATACGGTCACAGTCCTACATCGCCCTGGCCACAGAATAAAGAGAATCTGGTCATCATCTCCAGTGTAAAAACCTCAAAGTAGGCTCATCAGGCTACTGATCAGGCTATGTTCATGTGCCCATCACAGACCAGTCCCGTGGGCAGGGGGAGGGATACCCTGGGATGACTCACTGGCCAGACCCATGGCCATGGGGACATGCTTTCTTACCAGAAGGGAAATTCGCAGTGGGCACTCAAACAACATCCCCTTCAGTTCTGTATCTTCTGGGAGCATTGAGAATGTTGGGGCATTCAGTGAATGCCACTGGATAATGGAATGAGGAGGCGAGAATAATGAACAATGCCTGGATGTGGGATTAGTTGTGATTCAAGAATCTCTCTCTCCCCTCTTACCAAGGTCTTCGGATGTAGTAGATGCTCAGCAAAGATTTGCATAATGGGAGCTAGGGTCTGTGTTTTGGTTTAATGTTGTATAAAGTTTTGTCGTACTCCATTTTCTCTGGGAGCCTCTGAACTTACGATTTTTATAAGTGTTTGTATTTTACGAAGATTTTATAGTGAGTTTCGGGGGGTTGCTGGCAAGGTTCTGTTCCCAAATAAATTCCCTCTCTTCATCCCTAGCACTGGAAGTGCTTTGTATTTCTCATCAGCCTCCTGGTTTTCGAGGTATTTGGTGTCTCACTCCTTGTCCTTATATAAAGATAGCTGACCTTCACTTTATCACTCACTTTAATGAGGTTCCACACAGAGACACAGGTCTGTATGGACTCTCCTAATTGCAGCCCAAGAAACTTCATGCCATTTTATAGGCTGATGAAACACACAGGTAGGGAGGGTCCAGTCGTGACTGAACAGTGACCTTGGGCTGGGGAATTAGAGCTGAGGGTCCGTGGACTCCTCCTCTCTCTCTGTCTCCTGAAGTACGGCTCCACATGAGCTCAATTCTAACGCTGTCTTATTAGGAAAGACGGAACTGAACACCTGTGTGTGTGTGTGTGTGTGTGTGTGTGTGTGTGTGTATGTGTGTGGGGAGGCGGGTTGTCTAAACATATGGCCTATTCCTCTAGCTCTGAGGCTGTTCTGCCTGGTTTTTGCTTCTTTCCTAAACTGCAGAGAGCATTCGCTGGGTTGGAGCAGAGAGCACGGGCAATACTGGTTATCCTCTTAATAGGTAATATTGTTTTGAGCGTACCCTACGTGCCAGGCGTTATGTTAGGTCCGTTATAGTCAATAGTTCGTTTAGCCTTCCGTCATTTGAGTGTTACTTTTCCTACTTGCAACTGAAGAAACAGATTCAGAAAAGTTTGTGTTACGTAACTTGCCCAAACCGACAGTTAATAAAAGTCAGATCCATATCTGAGTGAAGGCATTTTGGTTCTAGAGCACCTTCTCCCACGCCCTCTGCTCCCCCCCCCCCAACTAAACATCCACACTCTATTTGCCCGTGAAGTGAAAAGAGAGAAGGCATTTGTTCGATGCCAGTTAGGGTGCTTGATAGTGCACTCCAGGTGAAGGCGGGTCTGCAGAGTTCTGGAATGCAGAGGCCGGAAGACGCTTTTTAGACCTTGTCACGATGTTGCAGAGGAAGAGACTGGTTGAGAGAGGAAAGTGTGAGATCTGGTGTCTCGAGTCCAAGAACTCCAAGCTCTCTCTTTATTCCAGGACCTTGGAGAACGGTTGTGTTCAAAGTGTGGTTCACTGGCCATACTTCTCGAAACCGCCTTCAGCAACCAGAGGAATTGCATATTGTGTGCGTCCCTGTCCCCAGTTGCCCTGGATTGGAACAGTTCCTGTGTCTTGGCCAAGCTCCTGGAGAAACTCTATGCACTACATATACATTTTGTTGAGTTCTGTGGTCAGAATTTTGCATTGCATGTAGTGTGATTCATGTAGAGCCGCGGTGGCTTGGAGGAAGCAAGGCTGGATTTGAAGGTGGAAGTGTCCACTGGGAGAACGGCCTCATGCAGAAGTTGTCCGTGGGCACTGGAGCAGGGGAGGACCTGTTTGGAATGTGGTATGGATCCTGTGTCTAAGCTGGGAGACCAAGGGTAGGGATGGGTCTCATGATCCATGTGTTTGCTTGCCATTGAGCTCCCTAGGGTGGAAGAAATCTCAAGGGCAGTGGAGAACTGCAGGTGGTGGGTGCGTAGTTGGTAGAACTTAAGTGGGTGTGTTATCACCTCGCAGACTTTATGCCTCTGGCCATCTCTACCTTGTGTAGCCCTTCATCTGCCTGGGGTGTCCCTCTGTCCCCTTGCATGCCACCCAGCCATCTCCCTTACCACCCTGTAGTAGAAGTTTAGATCCAGGAAGGCAGAACTGGAAGAGGCTCTTGAGATAATCCAGAGAGAAAAATTTCCAATGTCGCCAGCATTTCTCAAAGCCCGGTACACAAGCCACTGGTGGCACTTGAAATTTGCTTAAGTGCTAATGGACAAATACTCTATTTTTCACTATAGCACATTAGAAAAGAACTTTGGGTTTTTAAAACTTGTGGTAAGGATATAAAGTTTCCTTTTAAATATGTCTGTTGACAAAAATAATGGTATAGGAGCTACAGGCAAGCAGTGCCACGATGACATATGGCTGTGTGAAACACCTTAACTCGGTTTTACAGAGGATGTAATTGGGACCCAGAGGGGGAAATGATTTGTCCAGGGACACATGCAGCTGATCCGTGTGGAGCTAGGGGTCATACTGGGCCTGGGGCTCCTTTCCCAGCATTTTCTGCTCATCAGCGTGGTTACTGTCGACCCTGGACCTTGAGTCAAATGTGGTTACGAAAGTCAACCAAACCTCTCCAAAATGTTCTCTGCGGTCAGCTAAAATACGTTTTGGAGTAAAGTCTCTTTTTCTTTTGATTATGTATTTGTGTGTGAGTGATCCCCAGTGAGAAAAACAAAAAGCCAAGACCGAGGGTACCAGCTGGGATTCCACAGCGGTGGTGCAAGGGGAGGGAGAGGTAAGCCATGGATTCACCCATCAGGGCTGCTTTTGGTTCTGAGCAGAAAGTTCAGGATGGTGGCCAGGACCATCCCCATGGTGTCCTCAGTGCCTCAGGCTGCTGCAGGGGAGTCTCAGGGGTGTCTGAGAGGCCTCCGTGTGTGCTGGCTGCTGAGTAGGTGGGTGCTGTCCCTATGCCCTCTCTGCAGTCACATAGTTTATAAATCAAAGTGCCACATAGGACTCCATTTTAGTTTTAAAAAATAGGGGTGTGGGGTTCCTTAGCAAAAGCTGGGAAAATTGCTGGCATGGTGGAAAGGGGGTAGATTCCCAAGAAGACCGGGTCTGACTTTGAATCCGAGCTTTGTTATACACCTGAAGTGTGATTTGGGGTAAGTTAACTGACCTTTGTGCACCTCAGTGTCCCCAGTGTTAAACATTCCCTATTTCCTAGAGTTTATTGTGAATATTAAATGAGAAAACATCCAGGAAAGCATCTGGCATTGTTCTTGGCATAAGTAGACGCTAGATAATTAGGAATTTTATTCATCATCATCATCATCATCATCATCATCATCATGTCACCCCTCCTGAGGTTATTTGTGTTTCAAAAAGGTGCAGAACTCTCAGCTAGAATACTGTTCTCAACAAGGTATCCAAAAACAGGGTGTGTGTAGGGGGGGAAGGGGGATGGAAGAGGTTGGTGGTGGAGGTGGGGTTCATTTCCTGGTATGCGTAAATCATGTCTCCTCTTTGTAAGGGCGCGCTTAATTTTTTAGGTTAGGGACCATAGTCATCAATTAACCTCTGCTGTAGACACCGAATTCAGAGCTCTACTTCTTGTCTGATGATAAAATCTCACAGGGGAAGCCAAGGAGAGAGCGTTGGTGTGCACTTAGGTAATGGCCCAGGGCTTGTGTATTAGCACAGGATATGCAAGCAGTTTCTACGGTGGTCAGCCTATTTGCCAGTCCCCTAGAATGTGCTTTCTTCCCATTCGATGACTCCATTCTGGGGAAGGGAGAATAAAAATGGGCTCATTGTACTTATGGATCTAGAAGATTATTCCTAACGGCCTTCTTCTTTTTTCCTTTTTTCACGTGAATTTTTGCAGGAGTCAGTCCCTTAGCCAGCGGGGGCTGAGGAAGTGCTCTCACTCTAATGGATTATCTAAAGTGACCCCCTCCCCAACCTTCCCACTGTCTCCCCTTCCTTCAGCACAGACACTCTATTCTGGCCCAATTAGAAACACACAATGACTCATGTTCACAAAGTGTGTTTTGAACTTTAAGTTGCCTCTTCATATTTTTAAATCATTGCATTTAAGTCTAATTCAGTAAGATTCTGTATTTCCTTCAATTGAATCTGTGAGCTGCTTTCGCCTACCTGTTACTAGGACAACCGATGCCTGCTTTGGCGTTCGCTTGCTGTCCAGGCGCAGGCTGTGTTAATTAACTCCCTGAAATTGCAGGCCAGGTAATCAATACCAAATGTATGGACTTGGCTGGAATGTTTTAATTAAATTTACAGTAATTTTATTTGCAGCTTCTTCTGTAATCTGAATGATGGGCAATTGATTTTTATTTCAGATACAATGGTCTGCTCACCAGCCTGGTCATCCCTTCTCCTAAGTGCCTTTCTCCATCAGCTGAACCACACTGTTTAGTGAGGAGTAGCCAAGGAAAAATATTGGTTAAAATAATAATTTAAAAATAGAAGCAAACCTTAGAATATCAGAAGGGTCGAGCTTCTGCCGGTTATGTCTTCCCCACCCCTCTCCGACCCTGCTGGATATGTTTTGTGTGGAATGGCTCCAGAAGACAAGGGTCAGTAGGATCCTGTGGAAAACATCGACTGATGATGTTTCATCTCATCTGTGCTCATCTGTGCTGCCTAAAACAAAAGGTGTGAACAGCTGCCCTCCACCACCAATACTCTTGGTAAAGACGTAACAGAACGGAGCTGTATGCTGTTTAGGAGAGCCTGTCCTCCCTTCTTTAAGCATAGTGGTTCAATGTTTGGGCTCCCAAGATAGGTGAACCTGGGGTTCACACCTCAGCCATGCCTCTAAGCCAAGTTTATCAACTTCTCGTCCTATCTAAAGGAGAGGTGATCATATCCACCTCATGGGGTTGTTGTGGGATTAAAGAAGATGATAGGTGTATTAGATCGTGATGTTAAGAGCGTGCATGAGCTCTTGAATCAGACAGTCTTGGTTTGTGCCCCAGCTTTGTCACTTCCCTTTCGGGTGACCTTAGGCCAAGTACTTAACCTCTCATGGCCTCAGGCTTCTCACTTCAAAAATGAGGATATTGCCACCTGTCTTCTAGAATTATTCTGGGGATCTTGTGAGGTAATGCACGTAAAGCATAGGCTCAGTACCTGCCACATACATTTGCTGGGGTTTTCTTGGGTTTGAGGTCTTATCAGCCTCTTAGTGGTAGCTGTATAATGTCAGCCAAGCAGGTTCCTTGGGTGTAAGGACCAAAACTGGGTCAAGTTTTGGGCGTGGTGGAAGTTTATTGCAAGGATCTGTGAAGATACTAAACAGAACTAGAATCTGTCCCACAGCAAAACTAACATTCTAGACGGTGTCTCCCCTCTCATGGAGGCCTTTAGAAACACCACCCAAAAGTCTTTATCTTCTTTAAGAGTGGGAACTCGAGTTGAATACTCTCCCATTTTCTTTGTTTGCTTTGCATTTCCACTCTCCACAGGGAGGATTCTCTTGGGTGGTTTCCCTCCTATCAGTAATGGGGAGCTTCTACTGGTCAAATTCCCTTCAACCACTTCAGAATCAGTTGAATTCTCTTATGTTCTTCTGTTTGGATATGGCCCTGCTCTGGTTCTCTGTGGGAGGGGTGAAGGCTGGCTGTGGTGCCCCTATCAGGGAAAATAGCCTCACATGACTATAACAGGAACAAAACACACAAAAATAGCCCTAGCAGGGTGCCCTGATCCAAACGTGGCACTAAGACTTTTCCATCATCCAGTATAGAGCCAACTTTACAGATAAAACCTTTTACCGTTTGAAATATCTGGTAGGAAAACTCACCAGATATCATTGCACGAATAACAGAAGGTAGGAGCGGTTTAGGGAGGAATGCATGGTTCCACACGGTTCCTTCAAAATGGTGGCAAGGCAGCCAGCCACTTACTCGACTAATGTGTTTCAATAGCCATTTTCTAAGAAGGATGATTAATTCAACTAAAGGCGTTATTGGCCACGGGAGCTTGGAATAGCCACTAGGGAATAAGAGTGAGATTTTCTTATGGTGAACACCTGCCTGAAAGTTCTTTCTCTCTGCCCACATCTTACATTCCAAATAAACAGAACTTTAATGAGAATATATTCATTTCCCTTCAAAGGCAACAGTAGAATATTATATTGGAAGAGCTTCAGCTAATAGGAAAAAAATATGTGTCCCCTGGTGAAAATATAGTCGTCATGCTGGAATTTGAGGATATTTCCCTTGATAATAAAATTAATCTTTTTTTCCTTGCTTAAGATGATTTCCTGATGGGAGACACTGTGTCTGTGGAGATATTTTTGCTAATTTATTTGAGTCTGGTTAGAGAATTGATTCTAGTTCATTGTAGCTAGGGGATAGCTGACCCTTGACAGCTGCTTATTCTCTAGTTAGGTTTTCTTGATAAACACCTCTTTCTCACTCACTCTTTCTTCACATTTATCATGGAATCGAGGCTCAGACACACACATTAAGCAGAGACTGAAATCTGTAAAGGAGAAGGCATGACTGAGTGATGTGAGGCCCAGTTGCCTAACCTTTTCTGTAGAGATGAAGGAGTGACATCGGTGAAGAGGCAGTCATGACCTCCAGTGCCAGAATCACCCCCCAACCTCTCCTTCCCCCGCCCCCCCCCCCCCCCCCCCCCCCCCCCGCCCACCACCTCAGGAGGCCTGACTCAGGACTGTGCCAGATTCCGGGAATCTTGGAGAGCTCAGGATTGCCTTAAAATAACATTAACAAAGCTGAAAACAAAACAAAAATTATGCCACTTTTTGGTTGTTAGTCTTGTCATTCATTGCCTGTGAGCAGATTTCCTTTCCATCCACATATATGATTTCACATAATCATAATGTGGCTTGCTTTTCTCTCCCAACATTTCTTTTTCCCAACTGCCCCAAACACCAGCACAGTGTGTACATTTGCCAAGTTGCTGCTCTGTCCTTAAGACCAGGTTGAGTTTGATAGTAGACACGCTCTAACTATGGTCCCTCAAATGCAGTGCTGATCTGGGAGAGTTTGTTATGGGCTCACTGTTCATTGTCTCCACCAATTAGAGCAGAATATATGCAAAGATAATAAAAGAACACAGTAAATATGTACATAATACTAACCATGTGCAAGGCCCTAAGTTCTCACATAGATAAGCTCATTTAATTGTCATAGCCGCCCCCGAGGAAAGTGCTATTATTGTCACTTTTTTACAAGAGGAAAGAAACCAAGGCAAAATGAATGTAAGAAACTTGCCCCTAATCACCCGGCTGGTAAGGGGGAAGAGCCCAGATTTAGACCCAGGAAGTCCCGTTTCAGAATCTGGGCCTATTGTGTTTCTAACGTTCCTGCCTGGCTCTTGAAAATATTTGGTGGTTCTCTTCCTAATCCTTTTGGTTATTCATTCATTTACTTATTCAATTATTCATACATTCATCCATCCAAACAATATTTACTTGGCATCCAGTGTGTTTAGACTCTGTGCTAGATCCTGGACTACAGCGATGGACAGGATGGCCACAGGGCTGCCCGTGAGCATGTAGGCTAGCAGGGGGACCAGAGGAACATGTGCGCAGAGGATAAACTGACTGCTTGTAATTTCTAATTGCATTTAATCCCACTGCACTTACTATTTACTGCTTGAAGCAGTGGAAGGATGTGAACAGATTCATGGAGAATGCATGAAAAGGGGGCAAGAACTGGGCAGGGCGAGGGACAGGGAGGCTGTTGCAGGAGTCAGAGAGAGGGGGCAGGTAAGGGGAGTCACGCTTCTTCTATTCAAGAGGGCTTGATACTAAAGAAAATAGGGCCAGATACTAATAACGGACAATCCTGGGTGAATTTCAAAATTTTATTTATTTAAAAAAAAAAGGAAAAGGTATGAGACCGGAACCTTTCAGACTTACTTTTTGTTTCTTGAAAGCAGAGTGGACTTTCCAGAGCAAAGATCTAATCTGACCTGGAGTAAGAGGTGTGGATTGATTCTCTAGTCTGGGAATGAGGTAGGTCAAAGGCAGCCGGCCCCTTCTCTTCATCCTAATGCAGTAAGCATTCTGAAGGTGAGTAGGCAGGTCTGTGTGTGCCTGGGCTTGTGGGTAGCATCTCTCCAGCTCAGGGAACAGGTGGAAGAGGCAGCTCCTGAGTCTAGGTGAAGTATCAGGGCTCCATTTCCCTGCCTTGAAGAGAGAGCATCATACGTATGCATATTCCTTGTCGGTTGTGTTTGGTAAAGTAAAGGCCTTGGCTTCATGAATCAGGCCTTGCAAGTGACGGAAGAAGCAGACCTTGTCAGGGCTTCCTCTGTGCGTAATGCTTGTGTCAGCAGTAGACGACTGGAAAATTGCTCTCCTGCCCGCTAAAACTTGCCCCCCACTTGGAAAATGAAAAGGGGTGACCCAGAATCACAGTCTCAGCGATGGAGGGTCCTTTTAAAGGTCACCTGACCACTGACTTCTAAATCTGACTGCTTATCCAAAGCACTTGAGAGCATTTGTGAAAAATAGATTTTTTACAAAAAGTTTAGAGATTCTGATTTAACACAATTGGGATGGAGCACAAGAACCTGTAAGCTGACGATTCAAAACCTTGATCTAGATTATTGCTTCTTTCCTGGTGGATCTTGATAAAACACGGGTTCCCAGTATTCCACGTATCTTTTCTTCTTTTGAGGAGTCTCCATGCCCATCACAGGACTTGAACCCATGACCTTGAGCTGAGATCAAGAGTTTGACGCTTAACCACCTGAGCCACCCAGGTATCCTAAGATTCTCCATTTCTAGTAAGGGTCCCAGTGATGCTGCTGGTCCAGGCATCATCCTTCTAATAGCAAGGTATTAGAACAATTTTAGAACCAGTGAGGTTTTCTTTTTTCAGTACTTATTTGAATTCTTCTAGAGATATGGAGCTCTCAGCCACATAAGGCAATTCCTACCATTTGAGAGAAGTTTCAGTTTTTATAGCAAGGTCTTCCTCCCTTCCTCCCTTCCTTCCTCTCCTTCCTCTCCTTCCTCTCCTTCCTCTCCTTCCTCTCCTTCCCCTCCTTCCCCTCCTTCCCCTCCTTCCCCTCCTTCCCCTCCTTCCCCTCCTTCCCCTCCTTCCCCTCCTTCCCCTCCTTCCCCTCCTTCCTCTCCTTCCTCTCCTTTTCTCCTTTCTTTCTCCCTCTTCTTCCTTCCTTCTTCCCTCTCTTCCTTCTTTCTTTTTTTTCCCTTTCCTTCCTTCTTCCTCTAGTATGCATTTAAAACGTGTGTTCAGAAATTTAGTTCATCTCTTTGTTTCACGCTGTGTAAGCCCCTTCCTCCTCCCACTTACCAGCTATTTCTAAATGGAATCAGAAAAGTAATGGATATAAGGAAGAGGGAAGAGGGAAGAGGGGATTGATCAGAACAGATATTTCAGCATTCCTGATAAGGACAGTTAAACAAATCAGCACTGATGACTGCCTGTTATAATTAGCATTGATTAATGTCCTACCTCTCCAACTTTATTGTATCTGCTTATTATCTAGAGATCTTGTTAACACGTAGAATCTGATACCACAGGTCTGAGTTGTGAGTTGAGAGTGCACATTCCTAGCAAGATTCCAGGTGCTGCAGGTGCTGCTGGTTCTGGACCAGGCTTTGAGCACCAAAGATGTATGGATGGAGCACACATTTGTCTCATACTTGAGTTTGAATCTTGGCCCTGTTGTTTTCGTTGTCTCAGGGGACTGTGGGAAAATTAGTTTCCAGTCCGTGGCTCTCATCCTTGGCTGCACATTATAGTCACCTGGGACACATTTAAACATCCTGTGCTCAGGCTGCACCCCAGATCAGTTAAATTGGAATATCTTAGGGATGGAACCCATGCATCAGTAGTTTTTGAAACTGTCCAGGTCATTTCAGTGTGCAGCCAAGACGGAGAGCCATTGCCCCAGGGTGGTGGCTCTCCAACTTTAGCACCCATCAGAATAAATCTGTACGGCTTGTTAAAACATAAATTTCTGGATCCCAGCCCCAAGTTTCTGATCAAGTTGGTCTGGGGTTGAGCCTGAAAATCTGCATTTCTGACGAGTTCCCAAGCGCTGCCACTGCTGCTCATGCTCGAAGGGCTTAAATTCTCATCAGTCAAATGGGTATATGTATTACCCATCTTTTATGGCCCATTGGGGGATCAGTGAAATAAAAGCAATATGATGTTTAGTATGTAGTAGACAATCAGGAAACGGTGGTTACTGATAGTAGCGTTACGTCTGTGGTTGAGTGAGATGTTCGGTTAATCATTCGCTCGTTTACCCATAACATTGCTTAGGTTATTCTTCTACTTAAAGAGTCATTTCCAAGTGTTGTTAAATTTGTGCCATCCCCTCTCAGAGGGATTTAACTCATCCTCCGGTCATAACTATGTTCTTCTCAGGGACTGGCCTTGTTTACTTTTCCAGGCCACCTGTATACATACCGGGTGGTCAACAAGCGACTCTTCATCCACAATCCACTTGACTGTGTCTGATAAGTCCATTGTGGCCCCTACTTGTTTTTTATTTTTATTTTTTTCCCAAGACAAACCCTACGGGCCATGTCTTCCTGAACCAGAGGCCCCAGGACTTCAGTTTGTGTAAGACCTGTGGTCTCCAGATGGGCTCGCAGATGGGAATGGGAAGGGGTGGACGGACCCCTCCTGAGGCTTGATGCTCTGCTGTGAACTCTTTCTCCACTGCCACCCCGGTACGTGCAGTAACTCCACCGTGATTTTTCTCCTCGTGAATTCTGTATTTGCACGTAGCTCCTTCCCAGGAAGAATGGTTCCCAGGTGGTATTCTCTGGCCTGAAGGCTGCTGCTTCATTATCGTCTTTGTTAACCTGAGAATACCGCCCTTTGGGTCCTGCAGAGGAGCGCATCGTTCTCGCTAAATTCACTGTGTCGAAAACGACTCCTTGCTGGGCTTTGGAGCATCGTTGGTGAACTGCAGCTATGGCTCTAGCTTCCAGCATTGTGAATAATGCAGACAATACGGTTTCTGGGCACCTTCTCTGAAAACTGCCCAGATTTTGGACTTGAGCTTGATGCAAACCGCATGATAAACATGCCAAGCTTGTGCTGACAGCGCTGAAGCACTTTGGGATAAACATTTGTGTTTGCTAAAAATGTCTCTGAAGAGTTGGAAGTATTTTGTCAAAAGATTTATCTGTGCATCTCTGGCGGGGGGGTGGGTTAACGTTTTCCGTGACCCAAGAGCAACGGTTCCCAAGTGTCTCATTTATCAGTTTCTGGTCCGTTTCTAACCTTAAGCTTCAGAAGGAAAATTGGAATTAAAAGGTTAATTCTGGTTTAAAATTGACATGTGCTCCTTCTGAGGGATAAAAGAATTTAATTGACAGGATGTGTGCCGCAGATAGGCGCTTGTGGCCTCGATTGTGATTATTTTGCTATCTCTTCAGGTTTCTTAGCAAATCTGGACCTGGGGATCAGAACTGTTGCCTCAGAAAAGCTGGTAATTATCACTAAGCAATTGCTGGGTTAATTAGGTCTGTCAATAATTCAGAGGGCAATTGGAGCAAAGTTGAGACAGGTTTAGAGACAAAGCATGTTGCTGTTTTGTGAGAGCCTGAAATAAATCTCTCTTAAGTCGATAACTCTGACTTAGGTAACTTTCCACCTTTGGAGTTGAGTTTAGACAGGTGGACTCAGTAAGAGCTATGTGTTTATTAGGATCCCCCGACCATGAGACATTAAAGTCCTCACTATTCTAGAGTGGAACCTGAGGTGGGAGGAGGAAATATCCATTAAGGAGAGATTAATGTTGCTTGTCCCATTTGCAAACTCGGTCTGTGCCTTTGTGATGGTAGCCGGTGTTGCGGCCACATGTTATAAATGGCCTTTTAATGGAGATGATATAGTGCTGGATAGGATATATACATCTGTATTGAGTTTTTAATATGTACAACGAAGCTGCTTTCGTAATCGTGATAATAATAATAGAACAAAAACCATGATGACAACAATAGCGATTCTGATGTGTCAAATGTCTCCTGTGTGCCAGGTACTTGCATATGTGATCTGCAGTCCTCACAGTGATTCATAAAGATAGGGATTATTAGCCTCCTTTTACAGATTAGGAGACTGAGGCACAGAGCAGTTACGTGGTTTGCTCAAGGTCACATAGGTAAAAAGTGGCAGAGCTGGGGATTTAACTTGGGACTCTGGCTTCAAATCTGCCTCCCCCTGAGGAAGCAAATGATTCAAGGAGAAAAAGATCCAAGGGAGCATCTGAAATGCCAGACGTGATACTCTTATACCTGTGAATTGGACTTTTTGTCTCTAACTTTGCTCCCTCACGTTGACTCATCAGTAGTGTTTTCTGGAGATAGATGTTCAGGAAAAGGTCCCAAAGGCAAGGTTTGGTTTTGATGAATACCTGTTATAGATTGGGAAGTTGAATGAAGCACTTTATGTACTGTAAATCCTTTAATTATCACAAAAACTTGGGGAGGTATGTTTTCTTGTCCCTATTTTACATATGTGGGAATTGAGTTTCAGAAAGAAAAAAGGCTTGCTCCAAGTCATATGGCTAGTATGCAGACAGAACAAGGATTTAAACTCCAGTTTGTCTTAAAAGTTTGTAAAATATGAAAGGCAAATAAACCTTACTGGATTTTTCAGCATGTAAGCCTCATATTTGAATACTATAGTTAGATTCTGCAAATATAGAAGCATGTTGAATTGCTTGCATTCATCTTGGGTTATTCTTTCTATCTATCTATCTATCTATCTATCTATCTATCTATCTATCTGTCTATCTACCTACCTACCTATCTCTCTATTTTATCTATCTTCTTAGTTTGTTAGGGATGTCTTAGCAAAATGTCACAGACTGGGTGGCTAAAACAATGGAAAAAATATTTCTCACAGTTCTGGAGGCTCTGGGTCCAAGATCAAAGCGTTGGTGGGTGTGGTTTCTTTTGAGGCCTTTCTTCTAGGTTTGCAGATGTCTGCCTTGTCAGTGTGTCCTCCCATGGTCTTTCAGCTGTGTGCCTGCTTCCCCAGTGTCTCGTTCTATATTCAGATTTTCTTTCTGCATAAGAACACTAGTCAGACTGATGTAGGGCCCACCATGATAGCCTTATTTTTTTTTAAAAATGTTTATTTTTGAGAGAGAGAGAGAGAGAGAGAGAAAGAAGGTAAGCATGTGTGTGGGGAAGGGGTAGAGAGAGAGAGAATCCCAAGTAGGCTCTGTGCTGTCCACACATGAGCCCAACATGGGTCTTGAACCCATGAACCCATGAGATCAGGACCTGAGTCAAAGTCAAGAGTCAGATGCTTAATGGACTGAGCTACCCAGGCATCCCTATAATCTTACCTTTTTAAAGGCCCTGTCGCCAAATGTAGTAACATTCTGAGGCACTAGATGTTAGGGCTTCAACATATAAATTTGGGGGGTGGGGCACAATTTAGCCCATAACTCTATAAAATAGCCCATACATTATTTTAACATGTAAAAATAGAGAGGGGCACTTGGGTGGCTCAGTTGGTTGAGCGACAGACTCTTGATTTCAGCTCAGGTCATGATCCCAGGGTTGTGGGATTAAGACCTGTATTGCGCTCCGTGCTGAGCATGGAACCTGCTTAAGATTCTCTCTCTCTCTCTCTCTCTCTCTCTCTGCCCCTCTCTCCTCTGATCATGTGCTCTCTCTCTAAAATTAAAAAAAAAATTAGAGATAAATATTACTTCTGCTTTAACGAACATCTATCAGATCAAGTTGAAATCTCCTATGTCTACTTGCATCTCATTCTCTTTCCTTCCCTCTCAGAGATAAACATTATTATGGAATTTTCCATGTATAGTCCATTTTTCTACTTCTGTGTTCACTACATACATACCACATTCATAAAAACATATAGAATTTTTGTACTTTTTAAATGTGTATCAGTGGTACCATGTGATACGTATTTTTCTGCAGGCGCTTTTATGTTTCAAGGTGAATAGATATGACATCGGGCCATCCTTGAATTCCTGATGTATCATGTCTAGGTTGGGTTGATTATTTTTAAAAATAAACTGTCAAATTCATTTTATTAACATTTTATTGTGAGTTTTACTTAAGATTGGTCTTTAATTTACTGTTCCTGCCTGAACTTGCTTCCTTATGGATTACTGTTTAACAAGCTTACAAACATGAATTAGTGGAGTCCACCTCCGGAATGGCAACATGATTAGTTAGTTCCATGAACCTGCTCGTGAGCAAGACAAACATTCCTGTTGAAAATTATTTTAAGAAAACAGCATTTAACGTTTCTGGAAATTTTCTTAAGGGCATATAGCAAACAAACATTGATTCAAGAAAATCTAAAACTTGTTAAGACCACTGAGAATTTTTGGCATTTGAAATGAGACCTTTTCCCTCCTTCCCTCTTCTTAGATCATTATGACTGAAATCCCCCTCAAGGCAGATGCGGGCAAGAACACAGGACTCCTTATCACAGACGCTACAAGTTGAGAGCTAAGTTCTCTTCCTGGGAAGGGCAGACCACCAGCGTTTCTTATCTTTCCTGGCTACAGGTTGCAGAGGGTAGATTTCAGGTGAATATGGCTGATGTTTGGAGGCCCCATCTTCCACCCAGCCACCACTCATAGGTTGGAGGCTCTACTTTAGTCATGACATGCTGAAAATACTGGGGTACCATCATCCCCACTCCAGCTCATTCATGGGGTGCAGATTCATTGCCAGGAAAGACAATTAGAGACTATAGGGTATCATTCCTGCTAGCATCCTGCTCTTAAGGCAAGGGTGTTATTTAAAGAGAAATAGGCCTCCGTCCTTGTTTATAACCTTAGAGCTCAGGGCTCAGAGATTTAAAAGGAAATTTTTTTAAGCTTATTTATTTATTTTTGAGAGAGAGAGAAGGAGCGAGAACATGAGCACGAGCAGGGGAGGGGCAGAGTGAGAGGGAGAGAGAGAATCCCAAGCAGGCTCTGCACTGTCAGCACAAAGCCAGTGTGGGGCTCAAACTCGTGAACTGTGAGATCATGACCTAAGAGTCAGACACTTAACTGACTGAGCCACCCAGGTGCCCCTGGCTCAGAGGTTTTATGCAGGGGGAGAGGCAGGCCTTAGTACCAGAGAACGTCAGAGCTCTCCCCAAAGGAAATGACTTTATTTGAAACAGGGTGGGGGAGAAGTTCAGGCCTTAAAAAGTTCTCTCAAAGATAGTGGAGGTTTGGAGGTGAAGACAGAAGTTAAATACTAAGCCAGTTATTTTACTAGGGAGAATCAGGGAAAGAGACACCTAAAAAGAGCCTTCCTATGGTCAGAACAAAACTCTAGCACTGACTTAAAAAATTACCTATAGAAAGGAATGCAAATTACATTGGATCAGACTATGGAACCATTTATGCTCCAGGCCGTTGTTAAAAACAATAGAGTAATCATTTGGCAATTAGTGAACCTAGCAGTTAGGTGTGATCTTGGAAAGACACAGTTAAAGGGAGTCCCCCCAAAACCACTGTCATCCCAGTGTGACTGTGGATACACCCCAGATTGTGCCCCCAGAGAAACAACACGAAAGGCTACACACCTTACAGGCAGTGGTAAGGAAGAGACTTCAGGGACACAGTGTAGCCATTCACTAGTAATACGATCCCATAACAACAGGAATTCTCAGAGGTGGACCACCAATACCCAGGGTTGCTACAATATGTCTCTGAAATGTCCCATCTCCCCACAGCGCAAAATGATGAGACGTGCAGAAACACAGGCAACTATGATGCCAAAGTGAGGGAAAAAAATCAGACAACAGAAATCGCCTGTGAAAAGAATCGGTTGTCAGATTTGATAGACACACTTCAAAGTAGTCATTCTAAATACATTCAGAGAACTAAAGGAAACCATGACTAAAGAAATAAAGGAAAGCATGATGACAATGTGATATAAAATAGACACTGTTGATAACGAGATAGAAATTATAAAAAGGAACCAAGTGGAAATTGTTAAAAAGTATAGTAACTACAATAAAAAAATTCACCAATGAGCCCAACCATATATTTGAACTGTTAGAAGAAAGAATTAGTGAACTTAAAGATAGACCAATAGATTCCAATTGGAATCTAAAGAACCCAGAGGGAGAAAGAAATGAAGAAAAATGAGCAGTGTGTCAATTGTGGGATACCATTAAGTACACCAATGTATACGTAGGAGTACCAGAAGAGGGGAAAGAGACAGGCAGAAATAAACACTTGAAGAAATAATGGCTGGAAGTGTTCTCAGTTTGATGAAAAACCACATACACACCCAAGAAACTTAAGAAACTTCAAGTGGGATAAATGAAAAGAGATGTACACACAGACAGGTCATAGTATAAATGCTGAAGGTCAAAAATCAAGAGATAATCTTGAAAGCAGCAAGAGAAAAATGACTACTCATAAACAAGGGACTCCAATTAGGTTAAAGCTGACTCTTCATCAGAAAGAATGAAGGCCAGAAGTCTGAGGGATGATGTATCCAAAGTGCCGAAAGGGGGAGAAAACTATTCACGAAGCATTTTATATCCAGCAAAATTGTCTTTCAAAAGTAAAGGTGAAAATTAAGGTCAAGTAGAGACATACTCTGTCTTTATTTATTATTAGACTGTTACGAAGAAATAAAGTCAGGGGTGCCTTGGGTGGCTCAGTCGGTTGAGTGACCGACTTCGGCTCAGGTCATGATCTCACAGCTAGTGAGTTTGAGCCCCACGTCAGGCTCTGTGCTGACAGCTCAGAGCCTGGAGCCTTCTTCGAATTCCCTGTCTCCCTCTCTCTCTGCCCCTAACCCACTCACATTCTATCTCTGCCTCTCTCAAAAATAAATAAACATTAAAAAAAAAAAGGAAGAAAGTCAATTTCCTATCTTACCCTATAGTAGTAAACCAAAACTGACAGAATTCATCCCCATACAGGAGATGCTAATTGTTTAGAATGAGAGCAGATGACCCCAAGCAGTAATTCCAATTCATGAGAAAAAACAAAAAGCACGGGTCAAGTGATTAGGTATTATAAAAGGCAGTGTAAATGCATATTTCTTCACCTTTTTAAACTGATTCAAAAGGCAATCATACAAAGTCACATGTATGTGCACACACATACATATACATACACACACTAATATGTTGGCCTGTAATATATAAATATGTAACATAATTTTGCAAACAGCACAGAAGAGGTGGGTGGGAACAAAGCTGTACTGAGGTACAGTAATGACAGTCAAGTAAATGACACCAGATGGTAACTTGAATCTATAGGAACAGATGAAAAGAACCAGAAATTATAAATAAGTTTAACATAACACACTTGCTGTCCTTATTTTCTCAGCTTTTTTAAAAGATAAAATTATCTAAAGTAATAGCTTTAACAGTGTGTCCTTGAGTTTCTAGCATTTATAGATGTAATATGTATAAAAACATAACACAAAAGGGCAGTGGGAACAGAGCTACATCCATATACTTTCTATAATTTTTTATCTCACTGGAATTAAGTTAGTATAAATATGAAATAGGTGCCACAAGTTAATATTTATATGATATTCACCCCTAAAGAAATGGCTAAGAAAATATCTCAAAAAAAGAGAAAAATTATTAAAGGGATTAAGTTGTTACAGTAGAAAAAATTCACTTAATGCAGTGAAACAGAAATAGAGAGGAGAGAGTGTCATGAGACATATAAACCAAAAAGTAAAATAGCAGAATATGTAAATAATTGCATTAAATGAGAATGGATTTAGCAATCCAATCAAGACTCAGAGATTGTAAGACTGGAGGAAGAAAAATAAGATCCAATTATATGCTAATGGAGATACACTTTTGATTCAGTGTTACAAATACATTAAAAGAAAAAGGATGAAGAAAATATATCATGCAAACAGCATCCATAAGAAAGCTGGAGTGACTATTTAACAATACTATTGTTAAATAAAGTGGTTGTTAAACATTGTTACTAGAGAAAAAGAGGGACATCTAATAATGATAGGAAAGAGTCAATCTCTTAGGAATATATAACAATTATAAACCATACATGCACCTAAAAACAGAGCGCCAAATACCTAAAGGAAAAAACTGACAGAATGAAATGTAGAAATAGACATTTCAACAATAATACTTGAAAGCACCCACATCCCTCCTTAAATAATGGACTTAAATAAATATGCAGAAGATTAACAAGGACCTAGAAGACTTGAACAGCCCAGTTATGCAACCCATCCTAACAGACATCTGCAGAATGCTACATCCAAAACCAACAGAAGATACATTCTTCTGAAATGCACATGGAACATTCTCCAGGTTAGACCATATGCTAGTCTATAAACCAAAGTTCAATAAATTTAAAATTATTTAAATCATATAAAGTATGTTCTCTTAACTATAGTGGAATGAAATTATAAATCAATAACAGAAATAAATTTGGGAAATTCACAAATATGTAGAAATTAAGCTGCACATTTCTAAATAACCAAGTAGTTAAATAAGGAACCACAGGGGAAATTAGAAAATACTTTGAGATTATTGAAATTGAAGATACAATATAAAACTTATGGGGTGGAAGTAAAACAGTACTTAGAATTTATAGCTGTAACGTGTGTATTCAAAAAGAGGAAAGACCTTAAACCAGTAACCTAACTGTCTACCTTAAGAAACTGAAAAAAGAACAAACTAAAGGATGAAATTAATACAAAATAGGTCAGAAATTAATATAATGTTGATTATGTTATTAGAATTAGAGAATAGAAAATAGTTGATAAAATCAATGAAACCAAACATGGTTCCTTAAACCTTTGGCTGGACTGACCAAAAATGAAAAGAGAACACTCAGATTACTAAAATTGGGAAGGAAAGGGGGAAATTACTAACAACCTTACAGAAATTTAAAAAAAGAATATTATAAGGGAATACTATAAATAATAGTATGCCAATAAATTAGATAAATTAGATGAAATGGACAATTCTAAGAGAGCATACACTATCAAATTGGCTCAAGAAGAAATATAAAATGTGAACAGAATAGAATAGCCTATATAACAAGTAAAGAGATTGAATTACAATTTTAAAAGTGTCCACAAAGAAACACCCAGATCCAGATAGCTTCATTGGTGAAGTCTATCGAACATTTACACAAGAATTAAAAACATGTTTGCACAAAATCTTCCAAAAGATAGAATCGGAGAGAACACATTCCAATTCATTCTATGAGGCCAGTATTAACCCTGATACCAAAACCAGATAAATCATAGGAAAATAACACTACAGACTAATATCATTTATGAATATAGATGTAAAAATTCTTATCAAAATACTAGCAAACTAAATCCAGCAACATACAAGAAAAGATTATTTACCATATCCCACCAAGTGGGAATTAGCCAGGAGTGCAAGGTTGGTTTATGATCTGAAAATCAATTAATGTAATATGTTATATTAGTGGAATAAATGACAAAAACCACACGATAATCCCATTACATGCAGAAAAAGCATTTGACAAAAACCTAGTAACCTTTTACAATAAAAGTACTCAACAAAGTAGGAATAGAAGGGAACTTCCTCAATGTGATAATAAATACCTATAAAAAACAACTAACATCATACTTAATGGTAAAAGACTGAAAGTTGCCCTATTAAGATCTAGAACATGGTGATGTCCACTCTCACCACTTTTTAAAAAATCAAAAAAAAAATATATTTTTTTATTTTAAGAGAGAGAGTATGAGTAGGGGAGAGGGTCAGATTGGGGGAGAGAGAGAATCTCAAGCAGGCTCTGTGCTCAGAATGGAGCCTCATGAGGGGCTCGATCCCCTGACCCTGGGGTCATGATCTGAACTGAAATCAAAGAGTTGGACACAACCTACTGAGCCACCCAGACGCCCCCAGTCTCACCACTTTTATTAAACATTGTTCTGGAGGTTCTAGCCAGGGCAGTTAGGTCATAGAAGGAAACAAAAGGTGTATCATTTTGCTCAGGCTGCTGTAAAAAAAATCATGGGCTAGATGGCTTAAGCAACAGAAATTTATTTCCTCATACATTTGGAGGCTAGAAGTCCCAGATCAAGGTCTGGTAGGGCCAGTTTCTGGTGAGGACTGTCTTTCTAGGGTGCAGATGGCTACCTTCTCACTGTGTCGTCAATGGTAGGGAGAGGGAGAGAAACTGGGGGGAGAGGGAGAATGCAATCTCTCCCTTCTGTCTCTCTTTATAAGTGCACTAATACTTTTGTATCAAGGTCCCACCTTTATGACCTCATATCATCTTAATTACTTCTTTACAACAAATACAGCCACAATGGGGATTATGACTTCACCATATTAATGGGAGGAGGCACAGCCACCAGTCCATGACAAAAGGCATTCACATTGCGGAGGAAGAAGTAAAATTATGTCTGTTTGCAGATGACATGATCTTGCATACAGAAAAAAAAAAAAAAAGAAAAAGGAATTCGCTAAGAAACTATTCGAATGAGTGAATGAGTTAGGTAAGTTTTAACAGATTCTGTTTCTATACATTTATAAAGAATGGTGCAAAACTTAAATTAAGAAAATGAGGGGCGCCTGGGTGGCTTGGTCCGTTAATCGTCCGACTTCGGCTCAGGTCATGATCTCATGGTCTGTGAGTTCGAACCTTGTGTCGGGCTCTGTGCTGACAGCTCGGAGCCTGGAGCTTGTTTCGGATTCTCTGTCTCCCTCTCTCTCTGCTCCTCCCCTGTTCATGCTCTGTCTCTCTCTGTCTCAAAAATAAATAAACTTTAAAAAAAATTAAAAAAAAAAAGAAAATGATATCACTTATACTCGCATTACAAAGAATAAAATAGTTGAGAATAAACTGAACAAAATTTCTAGAAACAGAAACTACCAAAACTGAAACCGGAAGAAGTAGAAAATTTGAACAGACCCATAACCAGAAAAGGAATGGAATCAGTAATTTAAACAAACAAACAAACAAACAAACAAAAAACCTCAACAAACGTAAGTCCAGGGCCAGACAGCTTGATGGAAGAATTCTACCAAACACTTAAAGAAGAGTTAATATTCTTCTGAAACTGTTCCAAAAAATAGAAATGTGTAAGGAAAACTTCCAAACTCATTCTATGAGGCCAGCATTACCTTGATTTCAAAACCAAACAAAGACCCCATTAAAAAGGGGAATTATAGACCAATATCCCTCATCAACATGGATGCAAAAATTCTCAACAAGATACTAGCAAATTGAATCTAACCGTAGATTAAAAGAATTATTCACCATGATGAAGTGGGATTTATTCCTGAGCTGCAGGGGTGGTTCAATAGCTGCAAATCAATCAACGTGATACACCACATTAATAAAAGAAAGGATAAGAACCCTACGATCCTCTCAATAGATGCAGAAAAAGCATTTGACAAAACACAGCATCCTATCTTGATAAAACCCCTCAAGAAAGTAGGGATAGAGGGAACATACCTCAACATCATATAGGCCATATATGAAAGACCCACAGCTCATATCATCCTCAATGGGGAAAAACTGAGAGCTTTTCCCCTATGGTCAGGAACATGACAGGGATGTCCACTCACACCACTGTTGTTCAACATAGTACTGGAAGTCCTAGTCTAGCAGTCAGACAAAAAGAAATTAAAGGCATAATATAAAAGACGTAAATCAGCAGGGAAGAAGTCAAACTTTCACTCTTCGCATATGACATGATATTATATGTAGAAAACCCGAAAGACTCCACCAAAAAATTGCTAGAACTGTTATATGAATTCAGCAAAATCACAGGATAGAAAATCAATGTACAGAAATCTGTTGCATTTCTGTACACCAATAATGAAGCAGCAGAAAGAGAAATCAAAGAATCAGTTCTGTTTTCAATTGCACGAAAAACCGTAAGATACCCAGGAATAAATCTAACCAAAGAGTTAAAAGATCTGTAGTCGGAAACCTATAGAGTACTTATGAAAAAAATTGAAGAAGACACAAAGAAATGGAGAAAGATTCCATGCTCATGGATTGGAAAAACAAATATTGTTAGAAAGTCTATACTGCCCAAAGCAATCTACACATTCAGTGCAATCCCTGTCAAAATAATACCGGCTTTTTTTCACAGAGCTAAAACAAACAATTCTAAAATTTGTATGGAACCAGAAAAGACCCTGAATAGTCAAAGTCATGTTGAAAAAGAAAAGCAAAGTGGGAGGCATCACAATTCCAGACTTCAAGCTGTATTACAAAGTGGTAATCATCAAGATAGTATGGTCCTGGTCCTGGCATAAAAACAGACACATAGATCAGTGGAACAGAACAGAGAACCCAAAAATGGACCCACAACTCTATCGTCAACCAATCTTTGACAAAGTAGAAAAGAATATCCAGTGGAAAAAGACAGTGTCTTCAGTAAATGGTGTTGGGAAAACTGGATAGAGACATGCAGAGGAATGAAATTGGACCACTTTCTTACACCAAACCCAAAAATAAACTCAAAATGGATGAAATAAGAGATGAGAAACCATAAAAATTCTAGAAGAGAACACAGGCAGCAACCTCTTTGACTTTGGCTGGAGCAACTTATTACTAGACACATCTCCGGAGGCAAGGGAAACAAAAGCAAAAATGAACTATTGGGACTTCATCATGATAAAAAGCTTCTGCACAGTGAAGGAAATAATCAACAAACTAAAAGGCAACCTACAGAATGGGGGAAGATATTTGCAAATGGCATATCAGATAAAGGGTTAGTGTCCAAAATCTATAAATAACTTACCCAAGTCAACACCCAAAAAAGAAATAATCCAGTTAAGAAATGGGCAGGAGACATGAACAGTTATTTCTCCAAAGAAGATATCCAGATGGCTAACAGACACATGAAAACATTCTCAACGTCACTCATCATCAGGGAAATACAAATCAAAACCATGATGAGATACCACCTCACACCTGTCTGAATGGCTAAAATTAACAACCCAGGAGACAACAGATGTTGGCAAGGATGCAGAGAAAGGGTGGGAATGCAAACTAGTGCAGCCACTCTAGAAAACAGTATAGAGGTTCCTCAAAAAGTTAAAAATAGAACTACTTTACAACCCAACCATTGCACTACTAGGTATTTATCCAAAGGATACAAAAATAATGAATCAAAGGGGCACATGCACCCCAATATGTATAGCAGAACTATCAACAATAGCCAAATTATGGGAAGAGCCCAAATGTCCATCTACTGATGAATGGATAAAGATGATGTGAATGAATGAAAGAATGAAATCTTGCCATGTGCAACGATGTGGTTGGGAACTAGAGGGTATTATGCTAAGCCAAATAAGTCAGTCGGAGAAAGACAAATATCATATGATTTCATTCATATGTGGAATTTAAGGAACAAAACAGATGAATATAGAGGAAGGAAGAGAAAAAATAAATAAGATAAAAGTAGGGAGGCAAACCATAAGAGACTGTTGACTGTAGAGACCAGACTGGGGGTTCTGGAGGGGGGAAGTGTAGGGGAATGGTCTGGGTGGGTGATGGGCATCGGAGAGGGCACTTGTTGTGATGGATGCTGAGTGTTGTGTGTAGGAGATGAATCACCACAGTCTACTTTTGAAACCAGTGGTAACACTGTATGTTAGCTAACTTGAATTTAAGTAAAATCTTGGAAGGGGAAAAACAAAGAATAAACTGAACAAAAGGAAGTATTAAACTTACACTCTGAAAACTACAGAACATTTTGGAAAGAAACTAAAGAAGATATAAATAAATGGAAAGACATCAAATGGTAATGCATCAGAAAATATTGTGAAGATGTCAGTAGTCCCCCAAATTTGTTAACAGATTCAGTGCAATCCCTATCAAAATCCCAGATGGATTCTTTGCAGAAATTGACAATCTTATCCTAAAATTATTATAAAAATGAAAGAGACTGAGAATAGCCAAAACAATCTTGACAAAGAATAACGTTGTGGGATTTAAACTTCCTGATTTTATAACGTACTGCAGAATTACAGTAATCAAGACACTGTGGTACTTGAAGACAGACATGTAGCTCGATGGGACAGAATCAAGAGTCCATAAATAAATCTTCACATTTATTGTCAATTGACTTCCCCAAGGATATCAAACCATCCTGATGGAGGAAAAAATGATCTTTAATAAATGATGCAGGGACAGCTGGATATCCTCAAGCAAAAAATAAGTTTGGACCCTTACGTCATACCATGCACAAAAATTTACTCAAAATGCATCGAAGACCTAAAAGTATGAGCTAAAACTTTAAAACACTTAGAAGACTCCTGTATTCCTTGGGTAAATTCCTATCAGTGCTATTGCTGGGTCATAGGGTGGATCTATTTTTAATTTTTTTGAGGAACCTCCACCCTGTTTTTCAGAGCGGCTGCACCAGTTTGCATTCCCACCAACAGTGCAAAAGAGTCCCTGTTTCTCCACATCCTCTCCAGCATTTATAGTCTCCTGATTTGTTCATTTCAGCCACTCTGACTGGTGTGAGGTGGTATCTCATTGTGGTTTTGATTTGTATTTCCCTGATGAGGAGTGACATTGAGCATCTTTTCATGTGCCTGTTGGCCATCTGGATGTCTTCTTTAGAAAAGTGTCTATTCATGTCTTCTGCCCATTTCTTCACTGGATTATTTGTTTTTCAGATGTGGAGTTTGGTGAGTTCTTTATAGATTTTGGATACTAGCCCTTTATCTGACATGTCATTTGTAAATATCTTTTCCCATCCCATCAGTCGCCTTTTAGTTTTGTTGATTGTTTCCTGAGCAGTGCAGAAGCTTTTTATCTTGATGAGGTACCAATAGTTCATTTTTGCTTTTAATTCCCTTGCCTTTGGAGATGTGTCGAGTAAGAAATTGCTGCGGCTGAGGTCAGAGAAGTTTTTTCCTGCTTTCTCCTCTAGGGTTTTCATGATGGTTTCCTATCCAACATTCAGGTCCTTCATCCACTTTGAGTTTATTTTTTGTGAATGGTGTAAGAAAGTGGTCTAGTTTCATTCTTCTGCATGTTGCTGTCCAGGTCTCCCAGCACCGTTTGTCAAGGAGACTGTCTTTTTTCCATTGGATATTCTTTCCTGCTTTGTCAAAGATTAGCTGTACTCCAATGTTTATAGCAGCACTTTCAACAATAGCCAAAGTATGGAAAGAGCCTAAATGTCCATCAGCTGACAAAGGGAGAAAGAAGATGTGGTTTATATATACAATGAAATACTACTTGGCAATGAGAAGGAATGAAATCTGGCCTTTTGTAGCTACATGGATGGAACCGGAGAGTGTGATGCTAAGTGAAATAAGTCATACAGAGAAAGACAGATACCATATGTTTTCACTCATATGTGGATCCTGAGAAACTTAACAGAAGACCAGGGGGGAGGGGAAGGGGGGAAAAAGTTAGAGAGGGAAGGAGGCAAACCATAAGAGACCCTTAAATACAGAACAAACTGAGGGTTGATGGGGGGTGGGGGAGAGGGGAAAGTGGGTGATGGGCATTGAGGAGGGCACCTGTTGGGATGAGCACTGGGTGTTGTCTGGAAACCAGTTTGACAATAAATTATATATTAAAAAAATAAAATAAAACACTTAGAAGGAAACATGGCGGGGGGGGGGGGGGTAGATTGTCCTGACCATGAATTAGGTAATGGTGTTTTAGATATGCACTAATAGCACAAGCAACAAAAGAAAAAATAGATAAATTGGCCTTCATCAAAATTTTGCTTCAAAGAACACTATCAAGAAAGTGAAAAGACCACCCACAAAATGGGAGAAAACATTTGCAAATCTCATATATGATAAGGGACTTGTATCTAGAATATACACAGACTCCTGTAACTCAATAATAAAAAGATACGTAACCCAAGTGATAAGTGGACAAAGGATCTGAACACACATTTTCCAGTAAAGTTTATAAAAATTGCCAATAAGCACGTGAAAAGAAGCTTTCACACTATTAGCTGTCAGGAAATGCAAGTCAAAACCACAGTGAGTTACCACTTCACACACACCAGGGTGGGCATAATAGAGAAGACAAATAATGACAATTTGGGGGGAAGATGTGGAGAAATTGGAACCCTCATACCTTGTTGGTGGGAATGTAAAATGGTCAGCCACACTGGAAACTGTCTGGCAGTTCCTTAGGAGTACCATGTGACCCAGCGATTACACACCTAGGTTTTTACCCAAGATAATGAAAGGATATGTCCACACAAAAACTTGTACACAAATGGTAGCGTTACTCATAATAGCCGCCCCCCCCCCCAGTGGAAACAGCTCAAATGTCTACCAACTAATGAATGGATGAATAAATATGGTATATCCACAAAATGCAATATTATTGAACAATAAAAGGGAATAAACTACTTATGCATGCTACAACATGGATGAATCTTGAAAACATTATGCTAAGTGAAAGAGGCCAGTTACACAGGACCACATATTGTAGGATTCCATTTATATGAAATGTCTGGAGCAGACAAATCCACAGAGACAGAAAGTAGGTTAGCAGTTGAATGGTTGCCTAGTGCTAAGTGGGATGAAGAGGATGGGGAGGGACTGGGAAACAGTATAGAGTTCCTTTTGGGGTGATGAAAATCTCCTAAAGTTGATTATGGTATGGCTGTACAATTGCGAATACATTACATGATACAGAATTATTTGCTTTAATTGAGTAATTATATGGGGCATGAATTATACCTTAATAAAAACTATTAATGGATGCATGAAAAGAAACAAAAACAATTAGAGAAGCTTTATCTATCCTTATTGCTAGTCTCTGAAACTGAAAACTATCGAATTCAGGAATTAGCTTTTTGTTGTTCATAGAAAAATTAGTGTAGAACGTGTGGGTCTGGTGTAAGGGAGAGATTCTTTTTTTCCATTAGATTAAACTTGCTTAACGATCATTAGTTTCAATATATTCATGCGTTAACTTAGATTACTTTCCCCCCTAGAATATTATCAGTTTCATCCAAGTTAAAAAATATTGATAGAAATTAGATTATGGTATTTATTTATTTTAAGATTGGGCGGGTTATTGGTTTGATTTTTATTGGTATTTTTATGGTATTTCTTTATTTTAAGATCTTTTTCTATTGATGGTTATCAAACCATCCCAATGGGGAAAGAATAGCCTCCAACAAATGAATGAAAGTAGTTGGTCCTTCTTGGAGAAACGGCCAAGTTGAGGTCAGCAAAGTTTAAGGCAAACCCAAAATATTTTGTGATGTTTGAAAGTAAAAAAAGTGTAAGACATGAAGGTATCATGTTTAAAAGGCACAGAAACTCATCCAGGAGCTTTGAATGGCCATTTCTCGGATACTTAGAGCAATAAAATAAATAATGATAGATAGTATTGGACGATCATCCACAGAATAAAACAAATGTGTATGAGTCCATACTGACAGGAACAGATAATTGAATAATTGATGAAATAAATGAAGGGAGGAGAAGGGGCAACTTTTCCTTAAGGAGGATTTCAATTAATAGAAGTTGCATGAATGGTGAAATAGAAAATCACATTTGACAAACACCATGGTTACAATTGTAGAAGACAAATGTCATTGATGTATTTTACAATTGGGAGAAGTGACAATGCTAAACAGAGTATTTGTATTGCCTCATTGTGTCTCCCCACAAGATGTTCATTAATTTCAAAGGGAAAAGGGTAACTTTATGGTGGAGAAATCATCTTAACCATCTTAACCAAGTGATCATGGTTAGTTCCTTATATTTTGCACTGGTAAGGACTCCATATCACTTCTGTGGTATTGGTGCCCAAAATGCATAACCTGAGTTTAATCATGAGAAAACACAAGGTAAACCTCAGTTAAGGAACACTCTACAAAATAACCTACCAGTACTCTTTAAAGTATAGTGATAGAGGAGAAGGGACCGTGGAACTGTCTGAAAATGGGGGATATGACAATGAAATGTGATGTTACGAATTTGGATTAAATCTCAGTCCAGATAAAGGATATTCGTTGGACAATTGGTGAAATTCAAATTAGATCCTTGTAATAATTAACAATATTGTATCGAGGTTAGCTTTCTGTTTTTGATCATTACAACTATGCTAATATTGGACAGGGTGTTAACATTTAAGGAAATGAGTGAAAGTTATACCAGAACCCTGAGTAATTTTTCAATTTAAAAAAATTCTGAAATTGTTATCATACTAACAGTCAAAAGGTTTTAAAATATTTTAAAATCTGTAATACCCGTTGTTTGGTGGTTTTCTGTTCCTAATAGTGCCACGAGTGGGTTTTCTCTTAATCAGTTTATAAGTTTGCTTTTGTTTTTTTGAAAAGTGACCGTATGAAGTTGTATTTTCTTTCTCCGTCTCCTTTCAATTTTTTGTGTTACTATTATTATTGTTATTAATTATTTTAAATGCTTATTTATTTTGAGAGCGAGAGTGAGCACAAGCGGGGGAAGGGCAGAGAGAGGAGAGAGAATCTGAAGCAGGTTCCATGCTCAGTGCGGAGCCTGACACAGGGCTCCATCCCATGAATGGTGACATCATGACCGGAGTCAAAACCAAGAGCTGGTTGCTTAACCAACTGAGCCACCCAGGTGCCCCTTTTTGGGTGTTACTATTTTTTCAAGTATGGTTGACCCACAACAGTTTTGGTTTCAAGTGTACAACATAGTGACAGTTTATAAGTTATTTTGTAATTTATGTCTCCTCCCCAATCCATTCAGCTCTTATTTTTGTTATTATTTCTTTTACTTTTGCTTCATTGTTCTTTCCTCGTTAATTACAGTTCTTATTGATTGCTTGTTATTAACTTTATTATTATGCATTATGGATTAGCTTAATTTTATTATTTCATTGTTTCTGACTTCTGCCTTTGAGTATGTGTTTGGTTGCTTTTCTAGTGTCATTTAGTGAATTCATTACTGCATGAGCTTTGTAGGGGTCACCATAATAAAGTACCGTCAGCTGGGTGGCTTTAAAAAAAAACAGAGCTTTATTCTCTGCCAGGTCTGGAGGCCAGACATCCAAGATCAAGGACCATATGCTCTCTGAAAATTCTAGAATAGGATCCCTTTTTGCTTCTTGCATCCCCAGCTGTTCTTTGGTTTGTGATGGCATAACTCCAGTCTCTGCCTCTGCCATCATGTGGCCTTCTTCCCACGTCTCTGTCTCTTATTTTCTTGTAAGGACATCAGTCATAATGGATTTAGGGCCTACCCTGCTCCATTAAGACCTCATCTTAACTTGGTTACATCTGCAAAGACCCTATTTCCAACTAAGGCCACAACCACAGGTACAGGAATTAGGGCATCTCTTTGGAGATATAATTCAGTTACTTACTTTTATTTTTCTCATTTTTTAATACAAGCATTTATAGGCCATACTGTTGTCTCTACGCAGTGTTTTAGCTGCATTTCACGATTTGTAAAATAAACTTTTATAAATGTATAATGTGGATAAAGAGAAAAGTCTAGAAGGAATAAATATAACGCTCCATGAATTTTCATCAGTTCACCATTCCTGTGTAACAACTACACAGATTACACAGTATTTCTTACACTCTAGAAGCTCCTGTGAACACTCTTTTAGTCACTACCCACCGAAGAATAATGAGTATCTTGATTTCTAAACGCATTGATTAGTTTGGCCTATTATTTAATTTTAGATAAATGGGATCATAGATCATGTAGTCTTATGAAACTGGCTTCTTTTGTTAAACATTTTGTTTGTGAGATTCATCCCTGTTGTTGCATGGTGTTGTAAATTATTCATTCTTGTTGTTGTCTAGGATTCCATGGTTTATCCATTCTCCTGTTGACAGGCCTTTGGTTAATTGTCAGTTTTTGGTTTATAATTGCTATGCATATTCTCTGCATGTCTTTTAGTGAACGTGCGTATGCATTTCTGTTTCATGTTACCTGGGAAGAGAATTATTTGGTCACAGCATATACAAATGTTCAGCTTTATTCAGTGCAGTCATATAGTTTTCCAAACATCAGTTAACTTCTCACCAGCAGTAAAAGAGTTCAAGTCAATTCTCCAACAGTTCTTATTTTGTCTGTTTCCTTATAGGCATTCTGAATATGTGGTGTTACGTATTGTGATTTTAATTTGCATTTCTCTGATGACTAATAAAAGAGAACATCTTTTCATAGGTGTAATGACCATTTAGATATTGTAGATTTGTGAAATGCCTATTCAGGTGTTTTGCTCTTTTTTTTTTTTCATTGTCTTTCTTTTTCTTTTTAATTTGTAGCTGGATATACATACTGTATATCCTTTTGAAGTCCATTCCTGGCTATATGTATTATACATCCCATAAGTTTTAAAGTATATAATATTTATGATTGTAATTTGTTCTGAATATTTTAGAATTACATATATGTAATTACATGCATAATATATACACATGCATACATAACATGCATATATTTTATATATATAACATGCATAATATATATCATACATACATCCGATTAAAATGCCACCTGAAGTAAACCATGGATTAGAGACATTGTATTATGACTATAGAGTATATGTATTTCTTCTTTGAAATTTACTTGAAGAGTTTTTGTTTTTCTTTTCCAGATGTATAGATGGATCTATCTATAAATACATCAATTGAGGTGACCTTCCAAAGAGAGTCACTTCAAGTGGGAACTATGTCACTAAAAATAAATTTTATTATGTTATTCCTATCTCTTGTATCCTTGTTTTTGGTCATTTTGATCTATTAGTTTCTAAAGGAAGTGTTTTAAAATCTCCTATGAAATTAAAACATTTTTGCTTTATAGTTTTAAGATGCATATGTTAGATGCATGTAATTTTATTATCTTTTTGGTGGTTCTCTTTATGCAATGGATATTTCTTCATGGTTATTTTGTTATCCAATATTTTTATTTATTTATATTAGTATATCTTGCTTTAACTGCTCTTTTACTATGATAATAATGTCACCGTACCAGCTTTTAATCTTTATAATGGCTTTTCTTTTTAACATCTTATTCTCAATTTTTCTATATCCTTTTCCCTGAGTTCTCTCTCTCTATGCAGAAACACTTGGGTTTTGTTTGTCCAATATGATATTTCTTTGCATTATTATTTATCCTTTTTTTTTTTTTTTTACTTAGTTCTACTATCTGGTTTTCAGTTTCCATTCTTTTTCTTAGCTTTTTTTTCTTTTCATACTTCTTATAGATTGGTAAGCTTTTGTTTATTTCCTTTTATTTCCTCTCTTGGTTTGATTTTTATGGTTTATAGTTTTGGGGTACCTGGGTGGCTCAGTTGGTTAAGCATCTGACTTCAGCTCAGGTCATGATCTCATGGTTCATGAGTTCAAGCCCCACATTGGGCTCTGTGCTCACAGTGGGGAGCCTGCTTCATATCGTCTCTCTCCCTCTCTCTGCCCCTCCCCCACTGGGGTGCACATGCTCTCTCTCTAAAGTAAATACATGTTAAAAATTATATGATTTATAGTTTTTATCTCAAGTCTTTCATTGATTATACTTAAACTTACAATGCTTAAGTTACCTAACTTACCTTTTTTCTGCTCCTCTCTTTATTTTTTCCCTTAGGTTTTATTTAATCAAATAATTCAATGACATAGTTTCAAAAGTTAAATAGATTTACAAGGCTTATTAATGAAAAGTAACACCCTCTTGGTATGGCTGTTTTTAAAATTTAAAATTTATTGTTTGGGGCACTCTGTAGACTCTTCTAGTAATCCAAAACTGTTATTCTAAAAGAAGCGATAATGTATGAAAAAGAGAGTTTTTTTTTTTAAAAACAGTAGGTAAGGGCCTAAGACACTTTACTCTCATCATGCAAAAGTATTTGGGCCTCTAAGGAGACCAAGGGTCAAGGTAAACTTAGTGATATGATCTAAAGGGAATGCTACCATTGCTCATATGTGAAAAGGGAATGCACAGGAGGAAGGGAAAGCTTCTCAGTTGGAGGGCCCAATATAGGTGCTGTCTTAGTTTCTGAATATCTTGCAAAGTGAGTCAGCCTATGGTGAATTTGACAAGTGGGTGCTATACACTGTGGATCTGTTTCGAATGTTAGTGTCTTGATAGTTTCATCCTTGAAACAAACAATTATGATGAAGAAGAAATGGGGTTTCAAAGCAAACAAAAACATGAATTTTAAAAGATCTATGTACCCCTGTGTTTATTGGAGTGGTATTTACAGAGGCCAAGATAGAAGCAGTCTAAAAGTCCATCTGTCAATGGATGGATATAGATTGGTACGCACACACGTACACGTACACACAATGGAATATTACTCAGCCGTGAAAAAGAATGAAATCTTGCCATTTGCAACAACATGGATTGGACCTGCAAAGTATAATGCTAAGTGAAATCCGTCAGAGAAAGACAAATACCATACGATTTCACTCATATGGGGAATTTAAGAAGCAAATGAACAAACAAAGGAAAAATAGAAACAAACAAAAAGACCAGACTCAAATACAAAGAACAAACTGGTGGTTGCCAGAGGGGAGATGAGTAAAATAGATGAAGGGGAGTAAAAACACACTTAGCATGATGATCACTGAGCAACGTATAGCATTGTTGAATCATTACATTGTACACCCGAAACTAATACACTCTGTGTGTTAATTATGCTTCAGTTAAAAAAAAAAAAGTGGGCTTTAAGATTTGTGGAAACTAAATGGGAGGTAGAAACGTCAGACATCTTCACTTAATTTAAAAATTAAATGACTTTCTTAAATCAGAGGAGTTCCTGAGCTGGCTAGCTAATGAACTTCCACATGGCATAAAGGGATATAGACTAATTTTATTCTCACTCAAACCCCTGCCACGTTACATCTTAGCCGATTGCATTTTCTCTAAATGGCTGGAGGTGGTAATATATGGACAGTCGATAATTTCTGAGCATTTCATCTTTACAGTACACATCTAATGAGTTTATGTCTTCATTCTTAATTACTTCCGCAATAGATATTATATGATCCCATGTGAGAAGACGTATTTAATTAATATTGCCTCTTAAAGCTTTGTGAGGAAACATTTCCTCAATTTGTTGTATAAATTTATAGGCTCCATCGTGGGTATCACTCATGCAGTAAGCGCCTCGGGAAAAGAGTGCTAAGCAAAGCCACTCAGCAAGCTGATGGTGAACAGGAAGCGAGGCAACAGCTTTACTTTCAATGTAAGGCCCCGGGTGGAATGTGCAGAATAGATGTAGATCATCTCAAGTGTTACTGGATGTGTGACAGGTTCTTCTCTCAACCAACCGAGTGAAGGAAGGGAGATGGCAGAGAGACCAGATTCTTCTGGTGCATTGAGGGAGGAAAAAACAACAACGACGACAACAAAACACCCACACACAGGAGGCTGGGATCATCTCTTAGGATTTTGTTTTGGTTTTTCTTCTTTATGTGGAAAAGTTGACAATTAGAAAATAGTTTAGGGGCTCCTGGGTGGCTCAGTCGGTTGAGCGTCCGATTTCGGCCCAGGTCATGATCTCGTGCTTGGGGGTTTGAGCCCGGCGTCAGGCTCCGGGCTGACAGCTCAGAGCCTGGAGCCTGCTTCCGATTCTGTGTCTCCCTCCCTTTGCCCCTCCCCTGCTGGTGCTCTGTCTCTCAAAAAATAAAAATAAAACATTTAAAAAAATTAGAAAAAAAAAGAAAATAGTTTAAAAAACAGAAAAAAATCCTAACACCCCGACATAGTCACTGTTGTTAATGGATTTCCTTCCAGTCTTCTTTTCTTCTTCTTCTTTTTTTAAAAAATTTTTTTAATGTTTATTTATTTTTGACTGAGAGAGAAACAGTGTGACGGGGAGGGACAGAGAGAGAGGGAGACACGGAATCTGAAGGGGCTCCAGGCTCTGAGCTGTCAGCACAGAGCCCGACGTGGGGCTCGAACCCACAAATGTGAGATCATGACCTGAGCCGAAGTCGGATGCTTAACCGACTGAGCCCCCCAGGCGCCCCTATTCTATTTAACATGCTTGATTATCCTGTGTGTAATTTGTACCCTCCATTTCACTTCGCATCTTCACAAATGCCACTCTCATGCCTACAAAGCCTATTTTCTAGGTATGGCTTAACTTAATTCATTTCCCTCGCAATGTCCGTGTTTTGGGGAAGGGGTAACGATGGTCCTGTGAGTGCTGATCAAGTGGCTATTGGCTTACTGGCCTCTTCTGCATCCCCCATCTCTAAAATGGGATTCTGAAGTATTAGACCTTTTCTTTCTGTTCCTGAATCTATACACGTGGACGTATCTACTGCAGCCATCCAAATTTTGTTGAGGTGGAGAGCTTTCCACGGGAGATTCGGGATCCAGTAGGGGAGAACCAGGGTTAACAGTGGATGGAGTTTCATGAATTTTAATTACTGGCAAACCCAAATTAGATTCTCAGATAAAATAGCGTCAGGTATTAACAGGGACCAGGAGGTCAGAAGGGCCCGGGCCCTGGCAGTTCTACCCGCCATCAATGCTGTAATTGATTAAAGCATCGCCGGGTAATATTTTTCTAAGTGTGTCACAGCATTTCTTCTCATCAGGTGCTAAATTTGCTTTCTGCTGTAAAACATGCTGAAATAATTGGATTACCGGTGACCAGAAGGAAAATAATGTCTGCCGTGGATATGAAGTCATAATATTTTAAGGGAAGAAATTCAAGATACTTCTTCCCCAGCTTGCAAGTGTTCTGTCTTCTTCTTTATCCTCTGTTCACTCTCTGACTTCTTGCTGCTTTGCTAACAGGCAGAAAGGAGTCAGAGTTCTCTGGGGTTTCAACTGAGCGGCACGTGAGGGCCTAGGTAGAGTAGAAGCAGATATGTTTTCCTGGAGGTCTTTAGAGATGGAATATCTAAAGGGATATTTATATGGAATCTCAGAGCACGGGAGCTTGTGCAGGCATCTAGAGAGTTTACAACATTGTAGTGGGTGCCATGGGGATTATAGAAGGAATTCCGAATTGCAGACAGTTTTGGGGTCCCATTTCCTGACTCTGTTGGTCATATAACTCCACCAACCTTCACTTTCTTCATCTGTAGAAAAAAGGAAGTTGAATTATGACTTCAACAGTCCCTTCTTGTCTCAAGCCTGCCGGGAGAAGAAGTTTTCTCTCCTTGTGTTGCCTACAGAGAGAGCTCAAGATCTCCTACGTTACAGCCGAGAAACAGAATCATAGAACACACAAAGTTGCCTAGGGATGAAGAGGAAGGGAAAATCAAGAAATCTTGGAAGTTGGCGGAGAGTGCCTCCTAAAAAGTTTGGTGGCCGTTGACTGGTGGGAGTGGCTGGAAATTAATTGATTTGCTTGTTGCTTCCTCCCCAACCCCCCAACCTTGAATGCGAGATCCACAAGATATCGGCTGGCCTGTTAGCTGTATCTCTGCTACCTTTGTGTTCCTGCACCGCAAAGGTGTCAGTATTTGTTGAATGAATGTACACGTTGAGGGGCTGAATAGGAAAGAGGTTTGCTTAGTAGTAGAAGTTTGTAGTGTGAGATCCAGGTCCATCCAGTTACTGTCCGTGAAGAGGAAAGACATTTTTGGTAGAGTGTCCTCAAGTGTTAGTTGTCTTCATGCCCAAGGACTGAGATGGAGGTGGGTCTATGTGATAGACCATTACGAACTAGGGCTAGTTTCTAAAATGATTGGATGGCAAATGGATTGACTTTCAGGAGTATATTTCAGACATTAAAAAGACGGTATGTACTGAATCGGCTCTACTCTCCGTTTCGTGGTTGCTCACCTAAACAAGTCCTACTCTTTGTATCTCTATCTCTGCATCCTTTTTAAAAAAGGATGTCCTTTTTTAGAACAGTGGTACATGTACAGAAAAATTGAGAAGATGGTACAGAGTTCCATATACCTGCACTCAGTTTCTGCTGCCATTTACATCTTACATTAATGTGGTACATTTATTACAATTAATATGCCAATATTGACACATTATTATTAACTAAAGTCCATAATTCATTCAGATTTCCTTGGTTTTAACTAATGCCCTTTCTGTGTCCCAGCATTTCATCTAAGATACACATTACATTTGGTTTTCATGTCTCATTAGGTTCCTCACGGCCATCGCACTTTCCAACTTTTCTTGTTTTACGTAACGACCTGGACAGTTTTGGGGAGTACTGGTCAGACATTTTGTAGAATGCCCCGCTATTAGAATTTGTGTGATGTTTTTCTCATGATTAGACCAGAGTTACAGCTTTGGGGGAAGACCCTAGAGGTAAGTGCCATTTTCACCACTTAGCTTCCAGGGCACACACCTTAAACATGACTTGTCGCTGTTGGTGTTGACCTGATCCCCTGGCTGAGATGGTGTTTGTGAAGTACCTCCACTGTTAAGTTAGTCTTTCTCTCCTCCTTTCTTTAATGCACTTTTTGGAAGGAAGCTACTGTGCACTGCCCACACTTAAGGCCTGGGGAGTTCTGTTTCACCTCCTTGAGGGCAGAGTAATTACATAAGTTATTTGCAATTCTTCTGAAAAAGGAATTTGTCTCTTCTCTCTTATTTATTTCCTTAGCCATTTATATCTGAGTGGACACAGGCGTGTTTATTTTATCCTGTGAGATATAACACAATACTATTTTATTTATATTGTGCTCAAGTTGTTCTAGTATTGGCCATTGGGAGCTCTTAGAGTTGGCTCCTATGTGCCTTTGACGTGCCCACATCAATGTGTTGTTGTTTTGTTTTACTTCTTTTGTTTCTTAGCACTTCCTTACTTTCTGCTGTTACGAAATGCTCCAGGCTCAGCCTGTATATTTGCTACCCCAATCCTAGAATCAGTTACTTAGCCAAAGATGTGTATCCTTTAAAAATTGACTTTTTTTTTTTTCCTTCCTTGAGAATGTTTTGATTCTTCCTTTCAGCTTTAGCTGAACTCAGAAACTTTCATTGTTAAGTTCTGTGTATGTCAGTCCAGAGGTGCGGGTATTAGAAGAAAGTTTTCAGGTTCTATTACTAAACAAAGAGTTCAGAAATAGACTTGCAATTTCTCTTCCGAGGCTCCTATATCACCGGTGTCGAATACAGTAGCTTGTTAACAAGAAAGCTACTACCAAGAGAGGGCTTAGAAATGCCAATTAGAGTCAGATCATTTATTTATAAATGTACGAATTCATTTCACGTTTTATCATGGGGCAAAGCATGCCTTGCCCCTTTAACTGTCGAGATTACTGAGCCGGGCAGAACGAATGACATGTTCTCCAGATGACATTTCTGACTTCCACAGCTGCTTCTCTCCTCCCCAAAGGCTCCCACCTCTTCTGAATTCATGGAGGGCAGGCTCTTATTGCTTTTAAGGATTGTTTTCCATAGGAAGAAGAAAAGGTGAGTTTCCCTTGGTTAAGTAATAAGTGTGAAGAGAGCAGTTTAAACACACGAGAAGGATAATTTTAACCGTGGGCAAGTTTCCTGAGTTGGCTTATTGAGCGATAAGTGGCAAAATATAACACACACCCTTTTCCCAATCATCCTCAGTCTAGGCCTTGTGAAGGGAGTCTTTCCCTTGGTAATGTGTGGATTCTGAAAGAGCAAAAATAATTTCTGCTGGGATTCTCCAGGGTGTCCTGCCTGGCTGGGGAGCAATTTCTTTTGGCCTAGGGGAAAATTGTACATTCAGATCCAGGAAAAAGAGAGACTACCTCTGACCAGCTGCCTTTTGGTTCTGGAGACACAGATTATTAGGATCCTCTTTTGGGGCTGGGACTGCATCTCAGTGGCCTGCCTAGAGGAAATGTAAATCTACCCCTCTCCTTAGACCCTCCCCAAATCGGGAAGCAAGTGAATTACTCAAGGTGAGCTCCATTACCTGTTCCAGTATCCCAAACAAGATTGGCAATGTGAATAGTAGGGGCAGTATTAGCTACTTCTTAAAAATGTGGCAAGGTGAACTAGGAAAAGGGAGTGGGGAAATTTCCTTTCTGGTTTCTGCTAAGATATCCAGTTGTCAGTAACTGCCACAACATGCTTTTAGTTTTATAGATAATTTGAACAAACTTTAAATTGCATGTGTGTGTGTGTGTGTGTGTGTGTGTGTGTGTGTGTGTGTGAGAGAGAGAGAGAGAGAGAGAGAGAGAGAATATCCTTCTAAAGAGAAAAAGAAGAGATTTTCTCTTTTTAAGAAAAATTGTTCAGAATACCAGAAAGCCATTGATCTGGGTTGATTGAGATCTGAGAGCTCCAAATACACACTATCTGTCGTATCCTTTTTTCTTTTCCCTTTTTTCCTCCCAGTTCTTTCATCTGGATAAGTCACTTGACATGAGCTCCAAAGTTCCCTCTCCAGATACAGAATGAGATGCTATTACTATTGGAATTGCCAGCCACCGTTTGATCCATTAAACCTCACTCACCCAATTATATTTATTGTAAGCTGTGAGATAATTACTCGCTGTAACTTTGGTTCAGGTGAGCTTAACTTTTCCTTTGACTGCCCTCTTCGTTATGAAGCGTTCTGCTTCCAAATTAACCATCCATCAGGGGAAGTTTCCATTGACTCCAGCTTTCTAGACTTTCCACCCAAGTTTGCAGGTCTGCTTTGGCTTTGGTGTGGGTGGGTGGATCAGATGTGATGAGAGGTGGAGGGCTCTCACCATTCCTACTAAGTGACCTCAAGGGTTCATATGCAATGGGGACTCAAATTGCAAGGCTATTAAACTGAAAGGCCTCCTTTACACTCCCCATTTCCAGGTAGAGCTTGAAAGATATCCGCATTAAAGTTTACTACGGGTGAAATGTACATAATGGTGCAAGGCAAAATGTGTGACAGTCTCCTGGCAGGAGTCATCAATCATTCCAGACTTTTTTCAGTGGGGATAAAGGGCTCAGCATGACTCCAGTAAGGGTTTACGTCCCAGGAATCTTGGTTTAGTAGAAATATATCCTCTGAGTTATTTTTTATTAATAGCTCTTTGGGGAGAAAAGGTTGTAAGAAAATTCCCCCTTCTTGGACCATGGATTTATTACTAAAAGCCCATATCAAATCTCTTGATCCATTAAGTACTGTGTGTTACTATACATCATAGGTGACTATCTTTGGGGAAGCAGTGACATAGTGCATAAGACAGACAATACTTTGTGGATTGAAGCCATTTAGTATACTTTACTGCTCCTCATTTTTTAGAACCAAGAATGATCAGGAAATAGAATGGACCATGCAGTTAAATATTTGGCCAACTGATATTTAGTAATATATTTGTGAATATTCTGGCAGTTTTCAGAGATTAAAGAAAAATGAAATATTCACACTTTTGAAATATTTCAAGTTTTTGCCATTTTTAGCTAAAAATAGCTAATATTTACTGAGTGCCCAGTATATATGCTACCCGCCCAATTAACTGCTTTCAGTGCATTATCTCACTGATTGTTCTCTATTTTTCGCTGAGGTAGGTGCAAGGATTGGCTTCAATTTAATGACTTGATATTTGGGGCTCAGAGAGGTTTGGTATTTTACTCAGGGTTACACAGCTACTCAGTGATGGGACCAGGGTTTGAATCACGGCAGGCTGCCTCCGCTCTTGACCGTTAACTCTAAACTGCCTGTTAAATAGTATCAGTTGGTTTTGTAGCCTAGTCTAACCTCTCATATTCCAGATGCAGGCCAGCCTCCGCTTCAGCACACCAGAATGTGAAAGTCTCTGAGTCTCAAAAATCATTTTCCTTTATTATCTAAGAATCTCCCTTCTTGTAGCTGATAGCCACTGCTTCTGGCTTTGTCCCTAGAACTAGTATATATGACAGCACGTTAGGAACCGGAGAGCCTTGTGTGGGTACTGAATGTTTTTATTTTCATCATTATTATCTGCAAGGTGAATGGTGCTTCTGTGTGGAGTCCTGCGTGTATTTAAAGACAACCGTAATGATCCTTCAGCCCCGCCAACTAACTTCCAGGGCAGTGTGCCAAGCGTTTATATAAGCGTGAATCCAGAGTTCTTATGGGAAGCCTTAATATTGTTTCCAATTTAGAGGTAGAACAACTGAAGCTCAAACCAGTTAGCTTACCATGCTCAGGCCTTGTAAATAGCTGAATTTCAAACCTGATTTTTTTTTTTTTTTTTTTTTGAGAGAGAACGGGGGAGGGGCTGAGGGAGAAAGGCAGAGAGAATCTTCAGCAGCCTCCAGCCCCAGCGCAGAACCTGATGCAGGCCTCTGTCTCATGACTTTGAGATCATGACCTGAGCTGAAATCGAGTCGGATGCTTAACTGACTGAGCCACTCAGGCGTCCCCAAACCTGAACCTTTGTAACTCCAAAGCCTTTGCTCCTGTAATGCTTCTGGTGGCAACCCTTCTAAGGCCTTTCTGTTTCTGAGCTCCAGAACCCATTGTTAGTTTTAGGCCTGGGTAGCCACCCTGCGATTTCCTTTTCCTTCTTGATGGTTAGTCCCAATCCCCAGACGACTCATCTGGATAATTACTCATATTCACTCTTTTTATTTTATAGGAGCTTGTATCAAACTGGCTGTAAAATGGATTCTAGTCTCCTAGCCCCTCTTCCTTTTCTTTTTCATTTCTGCAGAGGTACCAGTGGAAAATCAAAGCAATGCAAAAATACCTTTAAAAGTGTAGTCTTTCTTGTCTTTCCTCTGGGAGTATGCTAATCAGCTCATCCCAGTTTGCCTGGGAGTCTTCCAGTTTTAGCACTGAAAGACTCTTATTCCAGGATCTCCTCAGCCCTGGGGAAGCCAGGTTGGTTGGTTACCCTAATGGGGAGCGTAAATGGACAAGCATTTGGAGGTAGAGGGTCTTTGGATGGTCTTGGAGCAGAAGGAAGGTGTAAATGAACCTCCTAAAGTGAAACACAAAATCGTGTGTTGATTAAGGAGCAGGTTGTAGTCATGCTGTCAGTAAATGGCAGAGCCGGCTTTCAAACCCATGTCAGCCTTAATCCAAGTTAGGCATAGTTGTACCCTTACCACACTGGCCCTGGTGAAAACTCTCCTATGGCAAGGGCTCAATGGATTACCAAAGGGGTGAACAGATAACCTGGAAAAGGGCAAGTATTATGGGCCTAAATATCCTTGAGGTAGTAAAATTTTTTTGTAAGAAGAGATTGATTCCTGGAATGTAGCATTTTAGGCATCATTTTAGGAATATAAACTAAGACTTCTAAATCTGTTCTTCTAGATGCTGTTTGTTTACCAACATAGTCTTAAGATAATAGTCATGGCTTTGAGAAGGCAGCTACATTACTCTTGATTCTAGAGTCTGAGATCAGTTAACACCCATTTCCCCCCCCCCCCTTGAACCAGTATTAATTTGGGCTTCTGCCATTTGTATTTTCCTCCCCCTCTATTATTTGTGGGTGCCAGAAAATACCCTTATAATTATTTCAGATTTCTGGATGTTAGTTTGTATTCTAGATTTTGCTGTGGTTATCTCTGTCCATAAGCTTAGTGCCTAGTGACACCTCAAAATAACAGTATTGCAGATATAAAACAATTGCATGTTCACTGCAATTGTAGACAATTTCAGGGTCTGGAAACTTCTTGCCTTTTGGAATGTGACAACAACAAATGAAATTTAATGTGAATTCCTTAGAGGTTCTATTTTGCCATCCGGAAACATTGATTTCTTTCTCGCTTAAAATAATAGTGGTTACACTATGTAGTTATCCAACCTGTCTCGACCAGGAAAAGAATAATAATAGGACAATATGAGCTCAGGTGTACACATGTGTCATTGAGAAATATTTCTCACAAATAGTTTTTTATGCAAGTGAGAACTTGGCTAAATACTTTACCTACATTGCTTGTTCACCACAAGCCTATAATAATCATTAGCATTTAGTGAGTGCTCACTATAAGTCATGCATTGTTTCTGGAATCTTACTTGTATGATCTCATTTAATTATCACTATATTTCCAGAAGGAAAGATTAGGAATACTTTCTACACATGGCTAAAGGTGGCTTAAACAGGTGAAAGTCCTTATTGTTTGCTTTATAAGAAATCTCAAAGCAGCCCTTACCAGTGCTCAGTGATGTCCCAAAGGACTCGTCTTCTTTGATATTTTCTCTCTGCCAACTTCACTGAGTCATCAAATGAATTGAAAGATGGCTGCAACAGCTCCAACATCACGTCTTCATAGAAAAACACCCAAAGCAGGAAACAAAAGAGGAATAGCAAAGGGCCTTTTCTCTCCACTGTTCTTTTATTTTCAGGAAGGAAAATCTTTTCTAGACAACGCCAGCAGACTTTCTTTTCAACTCATTAGTTAGAACTAGGCCATACCATCGTCCTCACCTTCCAGAGAAACGGGGAGAGTGAGTATGTGGCAAAGGAAAATAGGGTTGCCTTGATTGGCTCAGAAGAGTGGGTCTCAAACTTTTTGGGCCTAAGGACCTATTTTCACTCTTTAAAACCTACTGAGGACCCCACAGAGCTTTGTTCTCTCTGTTAATATTTACCATATTAGAAATTAAAACAGATGAGTTTAAACAATTTTAATTAATTTACTAAAAATAACAAGACACATAATACATATCAGTATTAAAATATTTTTTTACTGAAAAATAACTTTCTCAAAACAAAAAAAAAATTAACAAGAAGAGTGATACTGTTTTTATGCTTTGTAATTCTTTTTAATGTCTGGCTTAACAGAAGCTCCTCCTATTCAATCTGTTGTGATATGTTGTTTTGATTATAGTATGTGAAGAAAATCCAGCCTCACACAGATATATAGTTGGAAAAATTAAGATATCTGAAATGCCTTTCTAGATAATCATGGATTTTTTTTTGACACTACTCAGACTCACCAAGTGATAATATCTTAAGGTTCATTTTGTTGTGAAATCTGAAGCAATCTCAGTAAATGTTTTGTACTCTGTTTCATTAAAATCCATCGGTCCCTTTTGCAATTTGAAGGGAAATTTTACCCATATGTGACTTTGTAACATCATGTACTGGTCATTTGGAAAGTACTGACTCCATGAATTACGTGCAGATCTTCCATAATTCATTATACATTGCAAAAACTCACGCTCATGAGTATCACCACTGATCTCCTCGCGAAAGTCTTTATGTATTGGGACATTGTCAAGTTCTCAGTGGCAGATACGAGTTTTCCAAAATTCTGAGTTTCACTTGAGAGCTCGTATTTTATCATTGGCGGCAAATATTGTCAATTGTTTTACTTGAAGTGTAAGGTTCATCTTGTCTGCCAAATACACCTAGGTGTGAACAACTCTGATTTTTCAGTTGTTCTTTTAGTAGAAATGACGTTCTGTGACAAAAAGTGGCTAGTTCAGCCTGTAACTCAAGCAGTTGCACCAGCTGCCTTTTCCTTGAGACGTAGTCCTTCAGGATGCCCAGAAATGCTTCCTATGCACCCCTCATTCTGTCACACAGTGTGTTTAGATGTGTATCCAAAGATTGAATAGAATTAATAATTTGTTAATAATTTTCATTGTTCGGGGCACCTGGGTGGCTCAGTCGGTTAAGCATCTGATTTTGGCTCAGGTCATGATCTCATGGTTCATGAGTTTGAGCCCCGCATCGGCCTCTACACTGACAATGACAGAGGGATTCTCTGTCTCCCTCTCTCCCTGCCCCTCCCCTTCTCTCTCTCTCTCTCAAAATAAATAAATAAACTTAAAAAAATTTTTTTTCATTGCTTTACCAGGGATACTTTTAAGTGAAACTGGCTTTATTTTTGGCAGCCTGTGACTGCTGATACCATTTGGTGCCCCTGCCTTGACTCATTCTAGGGTTCTTTTACACAAATGTAAATAATGCCTTAGTATTTTTAAGAAACTAGTTTATTTCTTGAAGACTCCCTGAAAGGGTCTCAGGGACTCCCAAGAGTCTGTGGACCACGCTTTGAAAACTACTAAGACCATTAATAATTCATCTCCTAAGGTTTGGCAAGAAGCTAAGCAAACAAAATCAGAGGTGTGTTAGCAAAGAGAAGGTAAAGATGGCTGTTGTATAGACACCCATTGCGCACAAGTCTGACCTCTGAGACAGCGGGCCTGGGACTAACTCCAGGGCTTAAGCACTGGCTTTTAGTCACTCCTTTTTTCTGCCTCCTGGGAAGTATTGCTAATGCCCAACCCATAAAGCTGTCTCTGAGGCTGCTGCTTCTGGGTCCATACCATCCTCCCAGAACTCATGTCCTCTACTGTCTCTGCATTATATTTCACCAACTTCCACTTTTCAGCTTTAGCCACACCCCACTCCTTCCTTCTCCAGTTACCCCTTGCTGTTCACATTGTTCCCCATTCACAGAGCAGTGCTGGACTCCACCACTGTCTGTTGAAATCCTGCCTGGACTAAATACCACCTCCTTCACTTCCTGGTTTCTCCATCAAAGTTCATCTCTCTTTTTGTGACCTCATATCATTATAACATCGATTGCACCTTGCTGTGTGTTACACACAGTTGTGTCCGTGCTGTAGAGGCCACTTTTAGACAGTAGGGTTGAGCAATGGAAGCGTGATCAAGGCCAAAAGGCCCAAAGTGACCCCAACCCCATAGCTCAATACAGACAGGACCATCAGGGATGCCCCCACCCCCCCTTAAAATATCCACTGACCAGTGGGCTACTTACAACCAGGCAGTTACCAAAAAAGGGAAAATTCCATGTGTCTCAATGCCTCCTCACCTTCCTGTTTTAAATATGGCCCCGCCCACTGCTTGGTTGCAGTCTCTCCTTTGCTGTCCCGTCTGCCACTCCCTCGTGGTGTATTCAAGAAACTTCTATCTCCTTTGCTCTGCCTTGAGTAAATCCTTTCACCACCTGCACCGCCGGCTTCCACCAGGTCATTGCCCCGCATTTGGGGACCCGCATCTGATTGGGAGAGACATGACACACACCCGTTTCTTCTGTTGAGTTTCAGTTTCATTAAGGCTAGGGCCTACAGCTTTCTTCATTTTTATGTATCACGTTTTTTCTAACACAGGTCCTGGCTCCTGCGGGTGCTCACAACTGTTTGCTGGGGAAATGTCATCCACAAAATGTCCTGATGCACAGAGCGTGGGACACGTTACTGAATGCCTGAAACGACCTATCCTCTCGTTGGCTAGAAAGAACAGAGAACAGTTAGGATTGGCTTTGGTACATATCCATCACTAACTTGACGTCCGTTTTCTCTTCTGAAAGTTGCTGCATAAGCAGATGTAGGCGGAGAAACAGCAATGCCGCCGTTTTATTTATTTATTTATTTATTTATTTATTTATTTATTTATTTATTTATTTTTGTTTCCTTTAACATGGTTTATTTCCTTCATGCCAACGTGCACGATGAGATGAGGGATCCTTTTTTGGATGTGAATTCTTGCCTGCCTCAGAGCCTTCGAGGTCGTTGATACGAAAATATGGCGCAGGTGTGTGATTCTTCTGCTAAGTTAAGCTACTTTATCCGACTCAATGCCTGATGAGAATGAAAACCCCTGAATGACAAACATTTTTTTTTTCAAGTTGCTAAAATAAAAGCGCATGGAAAATGAAGCTCTAGCAAGATGAATCCTCTGAGATGCTAGATGAGGCGGCTTGGCAAGTGGCTTGAAAACCATAGTAACGTCATTGGGAAACGGAGGTACAGAGCTCCTCCGTGACTCTCCAGGGCCTTTGTCAAATACAGCTATGAGGAGGACACCTCACCCTGGGCTGTTACACGAGGGCTCTCGGGAAGGAAACGCTGAACTTGTTTTGAGGCAGGCATACTGGTTTGGTTTACATATAGCAAAAGTCAATCCTTTTCAGGGTACGGTTCTTCGAGTTTGGAGAAGCACAGTTGTGTAATCACCACCGCATTCAAGAACTAGAACAGCCCCATCACCCCAAAATACTCCCTCTTGCTCCTTTGTGCTTAACCCTTCCCGCACCTCAGACCCTGGGCTCCCCACGTATCCATTTTTTTGCCTCTCTAATTTTGCCTTTCCCAGAGTGTCCCGTAGATGAGATCACAGAGTGTGTGGATGTTTGTGTCTGGCCTCTTTCCCCTGGCAGGATGCGTTTGGATTTTATCTATGTTGAAGCGGGTATCAGTAGCTTGTCTCTTTTATTGCTGATTGTATAGCTGCACCGCTGTTTGTTTCTCTCTTGGCCACTTGAAGGACATTTGGTTTTAGTTTTGGGTGGTTATGGATAAAGCCATTGTAAACCTTTGTGTACGGGTCTTTGTGTGAACATAAGTTTTTGTTTCACTTGGGTAAATACCAAAGTGATGTGGCAATGAGGTTGTTGGGTCGTCTGGTATGTTTAGGTTCTGGTGTGTTTAAGTTTGTATGAAAAATACATTTCCTGTATGAAAATGATGACTCTTCATGGTTCTTGTGGTTACTTGCAAAATCATGGATCACCTAAACAATACATGATAATGCTATTATCTCTTGGTTTGAATAGACATTGTGTGGTTGCTTTGCAGCAGATTTAGCTTTCTAATTACATTTTGCTCCAAGCTGATGTTTAAATTCGTCAGTGCTCCCTGGGCATCCGCCAGTGTTGCAACCAAGAAGAAGGCTGTAGGCATGAGGGGGGGCAACCGGTCGAGGCTATCGGTGGGGCCGCAGATAATCCACAAAGTGGATAACAAGCATGCCAACGATTGATTGATACCTCCACAGTATTCTAATAGTTATGTAATGACAATTGCCTATTTTGCTGGTGCAGGATATTGATTTTTTTTCCCTCAGAGCGCAGTATGAGTCAAGATGATCCCCATTTTTTAAAAAATGAAAGTATGAAATTCAGTTTTTCCCAGAAGGCCTCTTCCACATGTCACCTCATCCAAGCCAACCAGCAAATGTCCATTGAGTACCCATTTTCTTTTTCTCTACTCTTTGATGGTTGCTGGGGGAGAGCTTGGCATGTGAAAAATGGTATTTGTCCTTAGGAAGCCTTCCTTCATTTGTTCAGGGCAATGAGGTCTGTATGGGAAGAAACAGTGACTAACATCCGGTAATCTGTCATTGTGGGCTAAAGTGAGTGGGCAAGAGTGTAAGTAGTTTAGGAGTGCAGAGAAGGGCAAACTCAGTGGGATGGTCAGGACAGGCACAACAGAAGGGATGTGGAATTGGAAGCGAGTCTAGTAAAGTGATTTCTGCAAAGCTTGGGACCTCCTTGTCTTTGTTGTGTCCCCCCAGTGCCTGATGTGGTCCCTACATTAACAGATATATATCAAATACGTGATGGGTAGGAGGCTTTCTTGTGCCTCATATTTTATTACGTTCGTTTCCTCCATATTCTAAGAGTGATAGATACTCATTGCTAGACCACCAAGCATTACAGATTTAGACAGGAAAAGCCTATAATCTCCTTTATGTGCTCTCTTTGAGATGGTCACTGCTAAATTTGATCTTTACCCCACAAATTGTTCATGTGCCTGCCACTGTCACACTCGGCAGCTGCACTGTTCTGCAACTTGCTTTTATCACAACACGTTCTTCCATCTCAGCATAGAGTTCTATTTCATTCTTTAAAAGCCGCAGCATCCCCATTGTGGAGATGTACCCAAACTTATTTATTCAACCTCTTATATATGGGCTATTGGGCTATTTACTGGGAGGGTTTAGAAAGGTGGAGGGGAGAAGTGAGAGAGAGCTAGCAACACTGGTGATGGTGACTCTTCTTCTAGGAAATGGAAAATTTGAGGCAAAAGCCTTTAGTGAAAACTTCTACACCAGTGATAGAAGCCATAACGTTCTTAAAGATGAAATAAATTAGAATATGTAAAGCCAAATTATGAAATATCTAGGAGACAATCTAGGAGGATATTCTTATGATTTCAAGGCAGGAGAGGATTTCTTAAGACTCAAAAATGCTAAACATAAAGGAAAGGATACATGAATTTGAGGATATTAAATATGTTGACAGTTCTTCTCACTGAAAGACACCATAAGGAATGAAAAGCAAGGCACGGATTGGGAGAATTTGCATCACATATAACTGACAAAGGATTAGTACCTACGATATATTTGAAAACTGCTCTGATCATAAAAAGAAGCTAAGATAAGGTAGAATAATGCACAAAAGATAAAAACAGATGTTTCATAGAAGATGTATTTGAATAGCCTATAAACATATGAAAAGATGCTCAATCTCATTAGTAAGCTAGGAAATGCAAAGTAAAATATCACTGAGTTATTTCACAGTTGTCCAATCCGTAAACATTTAAAAGTCAGACTGCTAAGTGACGGTGACGACATGGGGGTTTGGGAACTTTCACTCACTGCTGGTTGAGGTAGAAATTATTACCACTGCCGTGGGTTTGCTCTTGCCTAGGGTGTTTATTCTCTACTGTCGTGTAACCCGTTACTGTAAAACTCAGTGGCTTAAAAATCACATTTATTATTCCTCGTTTCTCTGGGTCAGAAACCCTGGCAGGACCTTGCTGGGTCTTTTATCTCCTGGTCTCACATAAAGCTGTTATCAAGGTGTTGGCTTCTGGTCTGATCACAAGGTTTGACTAGGGAAGGATCCACTTCCAAGCTTATCCACGTGGTTGTTTGCAAGATTCAGTTCCCTGTGTATTGTGGCGCTGGTGGGCCTTAGCTCTTTGCTGCCCTCTAGCCTGGGACCTCTACGAGCTCCTTGCCACGTGGGTCTCTCCATAACCGGGGTGGGGAGTGGGATGGGGAGGTGTGGCTCGCATGACAGCTGGTTTTATCAGAGTGAGCAAGTGAGAGACAGTGAGAAGGGGACCTGAGACAGAAGACACAGCTGTTGTTGTTTTTTAAACCACTTTATTGAATTCTAATTTATATACTGTAAAATTCTTCTATGCAAAGTATCAGTTCACTGGTTTTCATATTTACACATTTGTGCAACCAACACTATCATCTAACTTGAAACATTTTCATTACCTTAAAAAGGAATCCCATCACAAATACAGGCAACTGATCTTTGACAAAAGAGCAAAGATAATACAATGGGGCAAAGATTAGTCTTTTCAACCAATGTTTTTGGAACATATGGACATCCACATGCAATACATACATACATACATACATACATACATACATACATAAATGCAGGCACAGACTTTACACCCTTCACAAAAATTAACTCAAAATAGATCATAGAGCTGCATGTAAAATGCAAAATCAGAACTATTAGAAGACAACATAGGAGAAAATCTAGATGACCTTGGGTATGGTGATGGCCCTAGAGAACATCAAAGACATGATCCATGAAGGACACAGTTGATAAGCGGGACTTCATTAAAATTTGAAATTTCTCTATGAAAGGTGATGCCAAGAGAATGAGAAGACAAACCACATTCTGGTAGAAAATATTTGCAAAAAAAAAAAAAAAAAAAAAAAAAAGAACCTGATGAAGAATGGTTATCCACAATTTAAAATGAACTCTTAAAATTCAGCAATAAGAAAACAACTTGACTTAAAAATAGGCCAAAGACCTTAACAGATACCTCATCTCTGAAAAGATGTTCTACATCCTATGTCATCAGAGAGATACAAATTAAAGCAACAATGAGGGAACAACATACCCATTAAAATGCCCCAAATCCACAACACTGACAACACCAGATGCTGGCGAGGATATGAACCAGCAAGAAGTCTCATTCATTGCTGGTGGGGATACAAAATGGTACAGCCACTTTGGGAGACAGTTTGGTGATTTCTTATAATACTAAATATATTTTTACCACATGAGCCAGTGATTTTTTTTCCCCCTTGGTATTTCCCCAAAGGAGTTGAAAACACATCCATACACAGATTTGCACGTGGATGTTTATAGCAGCTTTATTCCTTTAATTGCCCAAACTTGGAAGCAACAAAATTGTCTTTCAGTAGGTGAAAGAATATGCAAACTGTGGTGCACCCAGATAATGGAATATTACTCAGCACTAAAAAGTAATGGGCTATCAAATCATACAAAGACATGGAGAAAAGTTAAGTGCATATTGTGAAGTAAGCCAATCTTAAAAGGCTACAGAGTGTATGATTTCCACTATCTGACATTCTGGAAAAGCCAAAACTAGGGAGGCAGTAAAAAGATCAGTGTTTTCTATGGGTTGAGCGGGTGGCAGATAGGGACAGATGAACAGACAAGCATAGTATTTTTAGGTCAGTGAATGATGGATGCACGTCACTATACGTTTGTATAAACCCATCGAATGTCCAACACCAAGAGTGAAACCTAATGTAAACTATGGATTCTAGGTGTCAGTGCTGTGCCTCATCAGTTGTAATGAATATAGCACTCTGGAGGGGCATATTTATAATGAGGGAGGCTATGCATGGGTGGGGGCATGGGATATATGGGAAATCTCTACCTTCTTAATTTTGCTGTGAACCCAAAATTACTCTAAGAAAATAAAGTCTTAAAAAATAAAAGGAATCCCGTTCTCATTGACAGTCACCCCCATTGTTGCCCTTCAGCACCCCCAGCCCCAGGCAACCACCCTGGTAACACTTACTGTTTCTATGGATTTGCCTGTTCTGGAGATTTCCCATCGATGGAGTCACACAGTACATGGTCTTTGTCACTGGCTTATTTCACTTAGCATGATGATTTTCAAGGTTCGTCTGTGTTGTAGCATTTATCAGTACTTGATTCCTTTCATTGCTTCATAATATTCCCTTGTATGGTTATACCCCGTTTGTTTATACATTCATCAGTTGGACACTTAGACTCTTCCTGGTTTTCACTATTATGAATAATACTGTCAGACACATGTGTATAAAGTTTTTGCGTGGACATTTTTTTATTATTTAAATTCCAGTTAGTTAACAGATAGTGGAATAATGATTTTAGGAGTAGAATTTAGTGATTCATCACATATATAACACCCAGTGCTCATCCCAACAAGTGTCCTCCTTAATGCCCATCACCCATTTAGCCCATCCCCCCACCCAACACTCCTCCAGCAACCCTTATTTTGTGTTCTGTATTTAAGAGTCCCTTATGGTTTGCCTCTGTCTCTCTTTTCATCTTATTTTTCCATCCCTTCCCCTATGTTTCTGTTTTGTTTCTTAAATTCCACATATGAGTGAAATCGTATGATATTTATCTTTCCCTGACTGACTTATTTTACTTGGCATAATACACTCTAGTTCCATCCATGTTGTTGCACTTGGCAAGATTTCATTATTTTTGATCGCCGAGTAATATTCCATCATGTATATTCCATCATGTATATATGTGTGTATATATATACACATATATACACACCACAACTTCTTTATCCATTCATCAGTCCATGGACATTTGGGCTGTTTTCATACTTTGGCTATTGTTGATAGTGCTTCTATAAACGTTGGGGTGCATGTGCCCCTTTGAATCAGTATTTTTGTGTCCTTTGGACAAATACCTAGTAGTGCAATTGCTAGGTCATAGGATAGTTCTATTTTTAATTTTTTCTTTTAATGTTTATTTTCGAGAGAGAGAGAGAGAGAGTCAGAGTGTGAGCAGGGAAGGAGCAGAGAGACAGAGACACAGAATCGGAAGCAGGCTTCAGGCTCTGAGCTGTCAGCGCAGAGCCTGATATGGGGCTCGAACCCATGAGCGGTGAGATTATGACCTCAGCTGAAGTTGATTGCTTACTGACTGAGCCACTCAGGTGGCCCTATTTTTAAATTTTTGAGGAACCTCCATGTTGTTTTCCAGAGTGGCTGCACCAGTTTGCATTCATGTGGGCATGGTTTTTATTTTCCTTGTGTATATACTTAGGAGTGGAATTTCTGGGTCACATAGTAACTCTGTGTTAAACTTCTTAAGGAACCGCAAAACTGTTTTCCATAAGATCTTAGCATGTATCATTTTACAGTCCCACCAACAATGTAGGAAGATTCCAATTTTTCCACATCCTTATCAATACTTATCATTACCTGTTATTATGTTGTTGCCTTTTTGATTACAGTCATCCTAGGGGTATGAAATGGTATATCATGGTGGTCTTTTTTTTAACCTTTTTTTTTTTTTTTAAGTTTTTTATTTATTTTTGACAAGGAGAGAGAGACAGAGCATGAGTAGGGGAGGGGCAGTGAGAGGGAGATACAGAATCTGAAGCAGGCTCCAGGCTCTGAGCTGTCAGCCCAGAGCCTGATGCGGGGCTCGAACTCACAGACCACGAGATCATGACCTGAGCCGAAGTCGGATGCTCAACTGATTGAGCCACCCAGGCGCCCCTCTCATAGTGGTTTTAAGCTGCGTTTCTCTAATGACTAACAATGTTGAACATCTTTCCATGTTCCTATTGTAGATCTTATTTGGAGAAGTATCTGCTTAGGTCCTTTGCCCATTTTTAAATCGGATTATTTGTCCTTTAATTATTGAGTTATAATGGTTCTTTCTATATTGTGGATATATGTTCCTTGTCAGATAAATTCCTTGTCAATTATTTGCAAGTATTCCTCCCATCTTGTGGGTCAACTTTTCACTTTGTTGATTCTGTCCTTTGAGGCACAAAAGTTTTTAATTTTGATGAAGTCCAATTTATCTATTTTTATTTTGTAGCTTATGATTTTCATCTTGTATCTAAGAACATATTGCCTGCTCCAAGGTCACTTTTTCTTTTTCTTTTTTAAAATTTTTTTTTAACGTTTTATTTATTTTTGAGACAGAGAGAGAGCATGAACGGGGGAGGGGCAGAGAGAGAGGGAGACACGGAATCGGAAACAGGCTCCAGGCTCTGAGCCATCAGCCCAGAGCCCGACGCGGGGCTCGAACTCACGGACCGCGAGATCGTGACCTGAGCTGAAGTCGGACGCTTAACCGACTGAGCCACCCAGGCACCCCTAAGGTCACCTTTTCGAAGCATCCCACCACATGTAGTAAAGTTGAACCTACATTTTCCCAATAAACTGGCCATTTACATCCTCCTAAGAATGAATCCTAGAGAAATTTTTGCATGCATGCACACCAAGAATATTCAGAGCAACATAATCCATAGTATCAAAAGAAAATAGGAATGAAACATATGGTCGTCAACAGTCGAAAGGATGGACGCATTTTGCTAGCCTTTTAACGAAAATAAAAATGAACGAACTACAGATACATACTTCAACGTAGTGGATATCTAAAATATCATATGTTTGGTGAGAAAAGCAAGACAGAAGAATCCATGCTGTTTTCATAAAGCTTATTTATAGGAAGTTCCAAATGAGGCACAATCAAACAATATGTATTTAGAAGTAAATACGTATGTGGAAAAACTATAAGATGAGCAAAGGGTGAAGGCAAAATTTAAGATATTGTTTGCCTTTGGAAGAGAGAAAGGGGGTGTGATGAAAAGGAACATACGGGAGGCTTCTAAGACTAGTAACATTTTATTTCTTAGCATGGTAGTTGGTACTTCAATTATTCTTTTATTATCTTTCTTTAAATCATACATATGTATCCCTATATTATCTTTCTTTAAACCATTATTATACATGCATTTCATAATAAAAAAGTTACAGTTTTCTGATAGATAATAAAAATTTTGACATGCCCATGGCCTTATTGTTTAACTTCCCACCGAGGGGGAATCTACGACTCCACAGACATTCCGGGTCTTAGTTGGAAGCGTCTAGCAACAGGGATCGTGTCTAGCCCCACCCTTGTGGAAACCGGTTCCTTTATTTATTTTTATTTTATTTTTTTTTAAATAAGCTTGGCTTTTTTTAAGTCTGTAATGTGTTGAACTGAAAACCGTCTCCCATTGACTTTGCCTACTGGCAGGAGTGCTATACCCGAGTAAGTCATGTAGAACTTTCTTCCTTTTTTTTTTTAATGTTTACTAATTTTGAGAGGGAGAGAGAGAGAGAGAGAATCCTAAGCATGCTTCACACTGTCAGTGCAGAGCCTAAGTTGGGGTTTGATCCCACAAACTGAGATCATGACCTGAGCCGAAATTAAGAAATCAAGAGGTAGAGGCTTAACCGACTGAGCCACCGGGCGTCCCAGTCGTGTAAAACTTTCTAATCTCTCATTGGATGACTACCCCTAAGTTTTTAAAAATATCTACATGTGTCTTTCCTCTGACACTCAAACGTTCATTACCAAGACTCCTTAGTAAGCATGCTCTGTTTCTTGAAGTCCAGACCAAGTAAAGAATGACTGGAGCCCTCTTTACCCTGGCCCTTTCTTCCAAAGCCTCCTGGTTATTTTTCAAAAAGCCTGTAGTCTAGTTGGGAGAAGTGAGATGAACAGAAGAAAGGAATTTAACTGTTAATGTCTGTGGCACAGAGAAGACATACTATAGAAGTTTAGCAAATAATTCTCAGGAGAAGGCTCAGTTGTGCTTAAAAGGAGATATAAAGCATCTTATTATTTAGTAAACTGTGTCACAGTGTAAGATTTTAATTTGATTTATCTGTTGATAATAAAACTGCAAACCAAAGACACGTACAGTACACAATGACAATTGAATGTAACTTTGATTTTACAAAGACTTGCCCTTCAGAATTCGTGAAAGATGAAAGATATTAACATTATCTAAATATTAGTTTTTTATCATTAATATCATTAATATTAATAACAAGATGGGCAAGAGATCTCTTATGCAAGCATTTAAGAATAGCGGGCCCCAGGGGTGCCTGGGTGGTTCAGTTGATTAAGTGTCTGTCTTCGGCTCAGGTCATGATCTCACAGTTCGTGAGTTTGAGCCCCATGTTGGGCTCTGTGCTGACAGCTCAGAACCTGGAGCCTGCTTCAGATTCTGTGTTTCTCCCTCTCCCTGCCCCTCCTCTGCTCATGTTCTGTCTCTCTCTGTCTCTCTCTCAAAAATAAACATTAAAAATTAAAAAAGAAATAGCAGATTCGTCCCTCCCTGCAGGACAGGGATCTGCCCATTATTTAGTCATCGTTTATGAATTGACACTTTGGGGACTCTGATGTGTTTCAGTTAGATCCCACTGGGAGGGATGCCCAGGCCCTTTCTTCATCATTTACTAGCTGTCATTTTGCTCGTTGGTTTCTCATCTGTAAATTGGTGATCAGAGCTATACCTACTTCAGAACTGGTAGTCAGGACAGGAAGCGATGATGCTTCCGAAGAGTTTAGCCCTGGGCCTGGCACATGGTAAACTTTCAATCACCACAAGCTAGCTTTGCTGTAACTTACCCCCCTATGGTCAAGGATCCTCTAGCCCTGGGTTCCACAGTTCCACAGCACCATCCTTGGGGCTTTCTTTTTCTTCTCAAGGACTTCTCCTGTTGCAGACCAAGCTTAGATATTTGAGGTGGTCCCGGCATGCCTCCGTGCTGGAAGCTGAAAGGGGAACTTTGAACCCCAAGAACCCCATTCGGTTCGGGGCAAAATAATCATAATTTGGAAAACTTGAAAATTGGGAGATTCCACTTGAAATCTAGTAGATTCTAGTGTCTCTTTAACAACTGCAATATTCACCCCACTGGGACTGTGCTTCCTCCAGACCTGTCCGGTTAGAGGGAGCAGTGGCTTCCGACCTGACACGGGCACACTTTCTCCAGGTCCCCATCATCGCCAGCCTGGTCACTTTCTCTCCCACTTAACACAGTGGGTTCCTGTGGGCGGTGAGCCTGCGGCCCTTCCTCCTCCTGACTGAAAAGACCTTCCTTTGTGGGGGGCACGAGCTTGGGTTGTGCTCTCCTAGATTTCAGCTTTTGATTTTTTCAGGAGATTTGGAATTTCTTCTTGCTTGTCAGAGGAACTTTTTTTTTTCCCCCCCCTGCAGCAGGTTTCTTTTTGTACTCTCCAAGAACAGCTTGCTGGCTTGCAAAAAAGAAGAAGCAGGGTTCTTTGGGGAGCTGTCAGAAAGAGCAGATGCAGCCTCAGCATGGCGCTCCTGATCCCCGCAAGTGGCATGGAACACTTTATTTGTAAAGGGAAGGGCAGAGAACCTCTCTTCTCCCCACGTCCCGATTTGCATTTTATTAGGCACCCAGTAGGATGGTTTGCACATCGCCATCTTCCCTCACAGATCTCTCTATCAACCCCCAACCTACCAGAGGGCAAAACACAGGGATGCAAAAAAAAAAAAAAAAAAAGAAAGGATGGCGTTAAAAGGAATCAGACAAATGCAGCCCACAACTGTGACTTTTTATTCTTCTTCAAAAAGTGCCTTTTGTTGATACGATTTCCACGGGAGATAAGTGGTCTCTGCCCAGAGACGTGAAGGTCGTATAAGGTTGAGCAGAGGAAGGCTGCCGTAGGGCAGAGAGGCAGAGAGACTGGGGTTCTGCGATTAGCACCTCCGTTTGCGGGCTGTGAGTTCTGGCATAAACGACATCATGCCGCAGCCTCAGTTTCCACATGGCCTTTTTCATCCGCTGGCCTGCTTGCAATGGAACAGCACCAGTAACTTCCCTGGCCTTCTCCTTGTGCCCCTCTTCCCCTCGGTCTTCGCACTTTCCCTTGTCCAGGGTTTCCATATTCAGCTCTGCCTAAGTCAGCTCTTCCAAAGAAGAGCTTTGCTTGACTTCTCAACCCAGTCGATACTATTATTTTAATCATTATAGTGAAATCCTGCTCTTGAAACAAGGGGAAAAAAACCCATTCCCCCGCAGAATTTTATTACATAGAAGGTGGGAAACTACAAACAATTGTGATTACCTTCAACTGGGCACATGACTTGGAGAGTATTTTGAAACCTGGCAGAAAGACCAAATTGTGTTTGGATCGGTTTATCCTAAATATATGTTATGCCAAGTGGACAAATGGTATATGCGACACTTCCTTTGTTGTCAGAACAGCTTGGGACCTGGCCGTTCTGCAGTTAGCTGAGCCTACCTTTAGTACAATTTGGATTTTAAAAAAGCGAAGCTGTCAGCTCATTACTGAGGACATTGGGAGGTACATTTGAAGTTTGGGATCAGTGTTAACTTGTTGTCTTTTTCTTAAGTATAATAAAAATATTTCATGAAGACTTCCCATTTTCTTGGTTTGATTTTCATCGGTGCGTAGGAGATGGCTTTGCTGTCGTTCTTTCATTTTTCCAGGATATTGAGAAGGGACTGGACTGTTCAGTTGCTCTCAGTCTTCAACCTGCTGGATGGCTAAGTTAGATGTTCCATATCTCTGGAAGGTTGAAGGCGGTGATCTCTGAGTCTCTTCCAGGCCTATGGCTCAATGAGGCACCACAGGATCCATTCTATAGGCTGGCGAAATTCATGGCTCTTGTCTTTGCATCTCTTATACCCCTTACCATGGAACAAAGACCATCTCCTCTGCAGTGATATCCTCTGTTATCACAGAGGCACGCCTTAACGCCATGTCAGGAGCTTCATTTCAGCACTTAATATACTTCGTTGTAATTATGTTTATGTGTTGTCTGTGAATTTCCTGATGACAAATACCAGGTCTCATTCATACTTTTATTCCTGGCACTTTCCATAATAGGCAAGTACTTGGTAGGAGGCAAACCCAATACTGGTTGAATGAAATAGAATGAACGAACATGCCTCCTGCTGCAGTCGTAAGTCTGGCCCACCTTTTTCTTAGTCACATGTGCATACACCCAAAATAGGAAAAAGTTTGGATAAACAGAGAAAGGTTCCTGGGAGGGAAAAGACTCATCCATATTCCAACTCTTTGACACAAGCTTTGCCACTGGGGAGGGGATGGTGGGAGAGGAGGTTAATGAAACAGACAGGGTTCAGTGCATAAAGGGACTTACAAACAACACACAACCTTGGCTTTCATTGGTTGGTTTGTTTTGACCATCGTCCTGGTGAGAAACAGACCCCACCCCTCACTTATCCCAATCTTTCCCAAGGTAAAGGTTATGGTGGAGATGCTTTACCTTTACCACCAGTACACCCCTCAGATGTCCAGGCTTCACCTTCTATACCTTGATACTCTAGTTGTCCATCATTATAGAGAAATCTCCTCTTGAAACAAGAGCAAGAATTGTGTACATGTAGAAAAAGACTGGGCAAAATCTTGGGTATCAGGTCTAGTCAGTTTTCAGGCAGAGCTAACCAGCTACTGGCAAAGGGAAATCCTTCCCAGAAACTGGAAGTAAGCAAGGTGGGAAGAGTCTCTGAAGCAGTGACTCTGGAGGGCACTCAGTGGGCTGGAACCGGGAACCTATGGGCTCCCTACTCAGCTGCCACAGTGAATGTTCCTGGTGGGGTTCTCTGCTGAAATGACCTATGTTCCTGTGGCCCGTATGTGCTGATCCTTTTTCTCTGGACCCTGTCTGATCTCTCTTCTCTTATTTCTTTCCACTTGTGTCTAAGCTCTCTCTTCGACTCAGGGAAATCTTTTATAATTGGAGGTAGCAAACTAGGCCCTGATCTCTCTCAGTGTTTTCCCCAAATATTTTCCCAGGCCATCTGATACCTTCTGAAATGTCTAAGGATTGCACCTTTGGGAAACAAAAAAAGGAACACCACCGCCTCCCCCCCTTTCTTCCTGGTTTCACTTCCCTTTCCTGAGGCAATATGTGTGGCAATGGCCTGACTTAAAGGGAGTGGCAATGGGTGATTGGTGGAGCCTAAACCAGCTGGTAGGAAAGAAATGGAGTTACAGATTGAAATATACCATCTTGCCAAATTTGCTATGCTGTGGCAAATTCACCCTATAGGTGATGGGAAGCCATAGAATTTTGAGCAACATAACAGTGTTATCAAAGTTGACCTTTATGACTGGCCTGTTTTTTTTTTTAATTTATTTTTTTAATTTACATCCAAGTTAGTTAGCATATAGTGCAACAATGATTTCAGGAGTACATTTCTTTATGCCCCTTACCACATCCCTCATCCCACAACCCCTCCAGTAACCCACTGTTCTCCATATTTAAGAGTCTTTTATGGTTTGTCCTCCTCCCTGTTTTTATATTATTTTTGTTTCCCTTCTCTTAGGTTCATCTGTTTTGTCTCTTAAAATCCTCATATGAGTGAAGTCATATGATATTTGTCTTTCTCTGACTAATTTCCCTTAGCATAATACCCTCTAGTTCCATCCACGTAGTTGCAAATGGCAAGATTTCATTCTTTTTCATTGCCGAGTAATACTCCATTGAATATATATACCACACCTTCTCTATCCATTCATCCATCGATGGACATTTGGACTCTTTCCATACTTTGGCCATTGTTGATAGTGCTGCTATAAACATTGGGGTGCACGTGCCCCTTCGAAACAGCATACCTGTACCCCTTGGATAAATACCTAGTAGTGCAATTGCTGGGTCGTTGGGTAGTTCTATTTTTAATTTTCTGAGGAAACTCCATACTGTTTTCCAGAGTGGCTGCACCAGTTTGCATTCCCACCAGCAGTGCAAAAGAGATCTTTTTTTTCCGCATCCTCCTGGCCTGTTTTTTATTAACTCATACAAGGAACTACCTTGTTCTCAGTATTGGACTAGGAATTATGTGGGCGAGGATGTGAATAAAAGGCAATGCTCATGACTTCAAAGTGCCTTGAAAACATAATAGAATAAAATACTTTATCCATAAATAACAGGCACTCAGTTATGTATATACATCAGTACTCTGAGTGATATAGAATGGACTGTCAAGTGTTACTGGGTGGATGGAGGAAAAACCTAGTGGCTTGGGGGAAGTCCTTTGTGGAGAGATTGTATATGAGTTGAGCCTCAGAGGATGGATGATCAAAGTTTGATTGACAAGAAGAGTGAAGGGAAAGGGCATGTGGAGGGAGAAGTGGTAGGTACTCGGCCTCTCTGAACATTTCCTCTTCTACCCCTCTCAGGAGTCCCTGGCTTTGTTTATGGATCTCCATGGTTCTGGGAAGTTTACTCCACTCTTACTTCTAGGAGCGGATCCCATGGCCTAAGCCGGTCATCATTCCATCACTCCTAACTCTTCATCCCCAGGCCTTGGCAATTAATTTAGTCTCTTTAATTAATTCAGTGTTCCTATCAGTATAGTGTGAAGAAGTGAGGCCCAGAATGGCTGCATGAGAGAAGCCATTTTTAGAATGATGCCAACACAGTGTTGGGTATATTCAAGGGAGTCCAAGAGAAATAATGGAGGACATCTCCAGATCATACTGAAGCCTACTCCAACTCTGAACTTCTTAGTTACATGATATACTAAATGCCTCTCTGAAGTGGGCTTTCTGTGCCTTGTACTGACACATATTAACTGAGAGAGCTGATTGCCGTATGCTGGCCTATGATTGGAAATAATGAGTAGATCCTTTGGAGGGAAGGTTTGAGACTGCAGAAGGAGGAGATGATGAGAGGCAGACATTGGCTTGTGGAGGTAATATTGAATTCTGGAGGACCTTGAAGGCTACACTGAGGCAGATACACGTGGCCTTGCTTGATAATAGCAAGAAGTTACTAAACATTTTATAAAGATGTTAGAATGATATTGGCCACTAAAACTCAGGATCAGAAATCATATAATGAGCCTGGAGAAGACTCTTATCTTAGAGTTTCTCTTTTCCCAAAAAAGGATGACCCATTGGGTCCAATTAATACCTCCCCAAGCCTTTATTTTGCCAGCTACGATCTTTATACCAGGCTTCTAGAAGTGCTCCCATAAAGTTTAAAAGTTGGTGTGTGTAAGTTTATGTGTTTCCTTGGAAAATGCATTTGCTGTACTGCTTCTGCTTGAGATAAAATGTGTTTCCAAAGTTATAAATATGAAGTTTAGAAGAGAGCATATTTCTTGGGAGGGATTTATTCTCTGTGACACGTTTTGAAGTCTGTTTTCCATTTTTTCTTTATCTCTACTCCTTCAGAACGGTGTTTGTTTTTGCCATTATGCAAGATTTGCAGCCAGCCTCTCTATAGTGTTTGTATATTATTCCTTAATCAGATAAGAAAATCACTCTAAGCTTTATCTAGAAATTTCCATAGTAAGTATGGTTAAAAAAAATTCAAATAATACTGAGAAAAGGACTAAACCTCGCTAGGTGTGAACGCAATTGTCCATAGTAAACACGAACTCTGAGCAGATAACAGATAGTACGGGTTCATATGAAACTCCAAGCTCAAAGACTACATATTATTTACATTTTCAGGTAATATTACTTAATAATAAGGAATATCTTGCACTTTGTGATTTATTTCAAAACAGAATGTTTCTACTGAACTCAGTTTAATACAAGTATATAAATAAGAAAAAAAAACCAGACTGCTTCTTTTTACTCTACATCATTGGTGTGGTGGGGGAACAGGGTGATTTCTAAGCACCTGCTGCCCGCAGATGTTGCTTAACACACCTCCGTGTACAGCACATTCGAGAGGCTCAGCTCTGGGTATCCCAGAAAGATGCTGCTGACCTTGGGAAAATTTGGGCTGAAGATCCGAGCATTAAGTTTACTCGGACAGTTACAGTTTAGTTTTCAGGGGCAAAATCAGTGATCAAAGTTCAGATTTCTGAGTCTCTTTGTTTTGTTCTCAGTATAGTCCCTTAAAAACACCAGTGCTTTTTTTTTTTAAATGGGGAAGAGGGAGGGCTGAATAGGGTTATTATGGAAAGCGAAGCAGAGTGTACATATGGAAAGCTATTACACCATTCACGCAATCATTTAGCCACTGATAACAACACATGCTGAGGGCTTCGTTTCTTTCAAGAACCAAGTCTCTCACAGAGCCCCAGAATGCTAAACTGGCTACCAATCAAATTAGACTTAGTTAGACTATAAATGTGGATCCTCTCAAAGGGCAAAACGTTGAAGTCAGGAATCAACAGAGGTGTTAGAACATAAGATTATTTCATGGGGGAAGAGTTTTCTTTGTCAATAACAGTATTTTCTAGCTGGTAGATCACACAATACATGTTAAAAAATAACAAAAGCAAACATACAAAATCCCACAACAAACTTTGATGGTGGGTGACCGTCTCTCTCCTGTCCCTCCATGTTCTGTTAATTTGCTTAACCTGATAAGCTTTGTAATATATTAGCAGATTTTTATCTGATTTAACACAGCATTCCTCAAAATATGTTTCATAGAACACTACTCTTACAAAATAATCTAATAAAAAATTGTTGTGGGATCGGCTAAATGTGGGAAGGTCTACAAATTTTAGACCCTCCTTGGAAGCATTATCTGCACACTAAAGGCTCTGAGAAGAAGACTTGTTTAACTGTCCCAGTTTTCTCCTACTTACTTGATCCATGCAATCATTTTATGCCACCTATGATTATGCCTTTTCCTTTCTGTATTTCTAGGAAGGTCCACATTATTGAGCATGGACAAAGATAGGCAGTAGGCAACATGGTGGCTCTGACACCAGGACAGCTTACACAGGGCACCGGGAGAGCAAGAGCCTGTGAACTCTCCTGACCAGTCAAAAGAGGCAAGACAATGGAGATTGGCAGCTATATGATTTACTGTCAATAGTGACCCAACCAGACCCAACAGGAAAGGCAACAGGTCTATAGCACATAAGAAGGCATCATACAAATGATATTCACAAATTCATAATAAATAAGACGTCTTCCTTGCTTTGTCTCCTTCCTCTGCCCTAGCCAACTCCCTGCCCGGGACTCTAGAACCATCTCTCCTGCCATCTAGCCTGGTGCCACATTAGGCTTCTAGTAGGGGCTCACTTTTACTTTGATTAGATCAACTGATTCCTAAGCTTGATGACACAAGCACACCTTTAATTCCTTGTTATTGTTTAACCTGGCACCACTAATAACAGAGCCACTGTGGAACATTGTTTTAGTAACAGAATTATCACCTACAAGTGTTTATTGCATACTTTTGCATAAAAGACCTGAGAGGCATAGGTAAGTGACACTTGTGGATCCTGCTTTCAAGCAATTAGTAGTCTAGTTGAAGAGACATCAAAAGGAAGTGACAGCCATCTTGTTGGGATGTTTACATGTCCAATAAAGTGTTGCAAACTGAGGTAATGAGGAAAAGACTTCAAAGCGGAAGAGGTACCTCCATCAGAGCTAGAAAGGAGGGTGGAGTTCATAGTGAGAGTGTTAGAGCCGGTGGTGCCCATAAGCATCACTGTGGCTATGCCTTTCATGCTGTCTCTCTCTAGGAAGGTCACCAGACTTAACAGTGCAAAAGGACCTTGGCAATAAATCCCTCAATTTGACAAGGCACAGAGATGTGTTCTCTTTCCTGGGAGGTCACAGTATGGTGGGGAGGGAACACAGGAAATGCTAAGTGTTATGACAAGGAGAGGTAATGGATATTATAAGAGTACAAAGGAGGGAACCCAGCTTAAGTTGGGAGTTAGGGGGAACCAAAAGAAGGAGCTCAGGTTTGAAGGATGAGAAGAACTCTACTGACCATTGACTAGAAACATCTGTGCGAAGGTAGAGAGAAATGAGAGATTGTCGCTCTGGTAGGGGACCCAAACTAGAACATGGGATCATGGTAGGAGATTGGCATTGGAAGGTGGGCAGGGCTCAGATGCCAAAGTCCCTTATTGTGTGTCAAGAGAGCTCATATTCCTTGGTCCAGGGGGTCAGAAGACCCAGGTTCCAGTTCTTTGCTTCCACATGCTGGTTAAGCAATGCTGGTCACTTCTTTGTGGGCCTCAGTTTTCTAATCTGCACTCAGGGAAGATTAGCCCCTTTGAAGTTCTAGTTTTAATGATCTTTGTGGTAGAGTGTTTAATGAATTATGGCCTTTCTTGCCTTGCTTCTCTCCCTGGTCTGCCTTCGTCAGGAAGCCCTCCATTGACCAGGGCCTGCTGGCTACCTGTATTCAGGGGCAGTAGTTTTCCACTTGAGCACATTAGGAAAAGTCCACTTTTCCTTAGAGCCCTTGGCCTTTGTGTCCGAGTAGAACAAAGACGAGTTGCAATGCCAAACTGGAGTGATTATTATTCAGACTTTTCCCTCTTCCATGCTGTGTGGTCTTTTTCATGTTTGTACGACTTTTCTGTTTTCATTGGACCAAATACAATGAACTTAATGCACTCTTTATTAAATTCCATTTCGTACAACTGGAAAGAATTCTATCTCCTCTCCACTTTATAGGTTTGTACATATTACTAAATACTTGGGCTTTTAAAACATGTTTGTGTCTGTTTTCTATTTTGTTATGCTTTAACTTGGTATGAATATTTTTGAGAAATTAAAAAATTAAGAAACTGGAAAAATGTAATTAACATTTGTTTTCATCACCTAGAATTAACTGCTGTTAAAATTTGTCAGTATTTGCTTCAGGTTCAACTTAAATGTTTTAATAAGATAATAAAGTCATTTCAGATGAATGTAAAGTTTCCTTTGATCATTGTCAAAAACCCCCAGTGTGTGGCCCATCTCCAAATTTGTAATGCCTCCATTTTAACAATATTTATCCAGCACCACCTGGGTGGCTCAGTCGGTTAAGCATCTGATTCTTGATTTTGGCTCAGGTCGTGATCTCATGAACCGTGAGATCGAGCCTCATGTCTGGCTCTGCATTGACAGCATGGAGTCTGCTTGGGATTCTCTCTCTTCCTTTCTGTCTGCCCCTGCCCTACTCTCTCTCAAAATAAATAAATAAAAACTTAAAAAAAACAAACAAAAACCAAAACAACAAAAAACCCAATATTTATCCAAAGTAAAAGCATCCAATTTCCATGTGCAATAGACTTTCATAAATTATATTAGTATTTTCTAGTGTTTTAACTTTTTAAAAATATATACCCCAAAACAAAATGGAGAATTAAACTGTCATGCAGGGGAAACCAAGTAAATAAGGATTAAGAAAATGAGCTGAGGTCACTGAGGTGACAGGAAAAAGTAGAGGGAATGGTCAATTGGTCATTGGATTGTCCCACTAGATGTGTCCTTTGGCCCCACGTTACTTTTAATTGGCCGCTACTGTTCTAAATTGGATTTTGCCCCATACCTGTCAACATCAGCTGTGGGGCCATTTGTCTTTCCTTTATCTTCAACTCAGTCCCCAGATCGTCTTCTCATTTAGAAGGACACTACTCAATGGATGAGACAGGACTCTGCTTTCCCTATGGAAATAAAGGGAAAGATTTTTCTTGTTTCCATCCCTTGAGAGCTGGGGAACGATAGATTCAAGTGACCCCATTCAGAGGTTTGAAACTTGGGAAAGAGAGGCAAAGTCTCAAGGGCAGCTGAGAAATTATTCATGGTTGGGCCTATAAGAATAATAAGAGTTGACGATTTCTTCCATTTATTTTCAACGGTATGTGTCAGGCAGGTGCTGTTTAAGTAATTTATATGTAATATCTCATTTGATGCTCATGATAATGTATGGAGTACTCTTATGTTATTCACTTGACACATGGGGAAACTGAGGCTGAGATTTTAAGTGACTTGTCCCACCTTACCAGGAAGGCATATTGCTAAGCTTAGCACCTCAATCAAGCATCTTTAGCAAAAGTCCAGAAACATACATATCCACCTGTTCCTATTGCATAACCTAAGTCACGTTTCCTTATGTCCAGCCTCTCGTGGTTTCTTCCCAAAGTCAGAGCTGAGCCATCTAACCTCCCATTGATTTATCAATGCTTGGATCAATTTCTTTTCTCCTTAGCTGAAGTTAGCTGAAGTTGGATTGGTACTTTTGCAACTAAAAGCCCTGTTGGTCCATAGGCTCTGCTTCCATATTCTTAATTGTGTAACATTAATCTTTATTTACTTCCAAGAAACTGCTTAAAATACTACGTTAAGGACTGAGCCTGATGTTACAGGTTAGATTTACCTTCTTTGCTTCTATTCCATATATTGTTTCTGAGTAATGCATTATTTTAAAAGAGGAATCAGGGGCACCTGGGTGGCTCTGTCGGGTTAAGTGTCCAACTTTGGCTCAGGTCATGATCTCATGGTTCATGGGTTCAAGCCCCGCGTTGGGCTCTGTGCTGACAGCTCAGAGCCTGGAGCTTGCTTTGGGTTCTGTCTCCCTCTCTCTCTATGCCCCTCCCCTGTTCGTACTCTGTCTCTTTTGTCTCTCAAAAATAAATAAATGTTAGAAAATCTTAAAAGAGAAATAAATTCTAGTTCCACTTATTTTTTTTTATTTTTAAAAAAATCTTTATTAAATAAGTTCCACTTATTTAAACAGTTAGTTGATGTGGCTCCCTGATATTTAGGTCTCACCTGCTGGGGCCTGTAATTTATATGGCAAAAGGGACTTTGCAGGATCTTGAGATGGGGGAGATTATCTTGGATTATTTGGGTGGGCCCTCAATGTAATCACAAGTGTCCTTATAAGAAAAGAGGATGGGGTGCCTGGGTGGGAGTGTCCAACTCTTGATTTCGGCTCAGGTCATGATCTCATGGTGATGGGATTGAGCCCGGCATTGGCCTCCGAGCTGAGTCTGGAGCCTGCTTGGGATTTTCTCTCTGCCCCTCTCTCTCTCCCTCTGCCCCTCCCCCACTCGTACACTCATATGTGCGTTCTCTTTCTCTCTCTCAAAGTAAATAAATAAACTTTAAAAAAAGAAAGAAGAGGAGGGAGACACAACTTCAGAAGACTGAGACAATGTGATGACACAAACAGATTATTAGAGAGATGTGCTTTAAAGAAGGAGAGAAAAGGTCCCCAAACCAAAGAATACAGGTATCCACTAAGGAGAAGTTGAAAAAGGCCAGGGTTGGGATTCTCCCCTCGGAGCCTTCAAAAGGAACCAGCTCTGTCAACACCTTGGTTTTAATCATTGTAAGACTCTTTTCAGAGTTCTGACCTCCAGAACTATAGGAGAATAATTTTGTGATTTTTTTTTTAAACCACCAAGCGTATAGTAATTTGTTATAGCAGCCACAGGAAACTAGTCATTGATGAGACAAGATCATTTGTAGGTTTATGCTTGGTTTGTGAAACAGTACATGTTGACTCTGTTATGTTTTCAGCCTGGGGATGATCCATGGCTGCTCACACATGTGCACTGTAAAATGTTCAGGCAGTTAGAGAGAAATCGTGTCATGATTTCTGTTGTGAGGAAGGCAGAGTACTCTTCCGGTCAGTGGATTTTTTTTTTTTTGAAAGGTGAATGATATGAAAGGACCAGCTGGCAAACGCCTGATTAATTGCAAAAGTTTATATTTCAAATTAATTTTTTTTAATGAAGCGGTGTTAACAGTGTTTCTACCACCAGCTTTTTTATTAATGTCAGGAGACATTCAGAGTTAACAGGAGCAGTGGCAAGAATTAAGTTTGGTGCACCAATGTAACATGACTTACACCTGAGGAAAAACCCTAGAGAAAATACTGGTGCAAAATAAAGCTCTGTGTTTTTGTTCTTTTTTGTTTTTAATTTTTTTAATGTTTATTTATTTTTGAGACAGAGAGAGAGAGACAGAGTGTGAGTAGGGGAGGGGCAGAGAGAGAGGGAGAGACAGAATCTGAAGCAGGCTCCAGGCTCCGGGCTGTCACCAGAGCCCAACACAGAGATCACGACCTGAGCCGAAGTCGGACGCTTAACCGAATGAGCCACCCAGGCACCCTTGTTTTGGTTCTAAGTGCCATTTGCCCTTTAGAGAATGGAAGGGTAAATTAGTCACCGTGGCTGAGTCAGTTGAAAGATCACAAGGCTTGTAGAGTATAGTCCTGTGAAAGCTATGTCTCTTGAAGACACTGTATACCTGGTATAGGGTTTTAGAAATTTAATTGAAAAAAATGTAAATGATGGTAGGATCCTTTGTTAAGAAGGGAGATTAAAAAAAAAACCAACCAACCAACCAACAAGCAGAGCCCTGTGATTCTTTTGAAAAGGTGTGTGCATGCACACATGCGTGTACATGTGCACACTGAGGATAGTGGGGCGGGATGAATGAATACCTGTTAGAATTCCTTTGAACAATGTCTCAATACATTGCCATTGTTAATAAAATTATGGTTGGTGCACCAAGCAGAATAAATTTGAAATAAATAGCTTCTAAACTGATATTACCCAGATTTTCAATATCAACTTGTTTCTGTTTCACAGTGTGTAGATAATAGGAGGGGAGACACGTCTAAAGGTCATTGCTTATGCTGTAGTTATATGTCTGACAAATGCCTGACTGATGTTTTTAAAAGAGTGGCTGAATACTTACACCATCCAGGATGGATATTCTCTCAGATGCTGACAAACACACATCTATCTAGATAATGGAACTGATTCTTTTTTTTTTTTTAAGTGTGTGTTTGTTCACATAAATATAACACACAGAGCATTCAGCTGTGACTCATGAATAAATCTTGAAGATGCATGAAAAGACACAGTATTCAAGTTTGATTTTCAACTAAAAGTAAGTGGGGGGGGGGGAGCTCATTCCATGGGAAAGAAAGCTATTTTATTAAATACCTTTGATTCCGCTGGGGACGTAAGGTTGTACATCATGGAGAATTTGTATGTCTTAGAGTCAAACCTTTCTCATAAAATCTGAAACGTTTGTGGTCTTGTTCTTATCGCTCTTGTTACCATAATAGCATCGTGTTCTTTGCCATCTAGCCCAGAGGGAAGACCATTTTGCTTAACTCAATTTAACGAGTTGAATCCACATGGCGCACCGAAGGTGTGCTTCAGTTCAGTTCTGGAGGATTAAAGGAAAGTGATGGTTCCTTCCCACAATAAACTAGAGAGGCAGAAGAGTAGAGTGAGTGAGGCATAATTTTCAATTAGGATCAGCAAAATTTGGCACACCTTCTTGCCACCGTCCTCTTCAGCGTCCATGGTGGACATTGTCCATCGCTCAGCCCTCTCCTTTCCCTTGAACTTGGATGCCGCTTCTCTTCTCAGCATCATACTTCAAGAAGCCACCACCAGTGGACTGAAGACGACATTCTCAGTAAAACTCATTTACTCTTCTTTTCATCCCGAGGAAGGTGCCTTTGTCAGTTTCGGCTGCTGTAACAAAAGTGCCATCTGCCAGGTGATGTAAATGACAGATACAGCGAAGCACTGGATGGAGATTACGCTTTACTCACATAGAAGAGGGACAGAGTAAGATCAGCTTCAGTGGTGGATGTCAGTCCCCCATGCTCGGTGGTCCCTCCCACCGGCTGACACAGGGCATTTGGCCTGCACATGCCCATCTTGTCCTGCAGCAGAGGGACCTTGTTCCTTCCCTGAAGAGGACAGAAAGAGCAATGTGGTTGAGTGTGTGCCATGTGACACACACGTTTAAGCGGAATGGAGGAGGGTGAAGCAGGGAAAGATGTTCCCACGTGAGGTGGGAAGCCCAGCACAGGCTGTGAGGACTCTTCATGTCTCGGTAAGGAAGTGTTACAGGTGCGAGGCCCATTGTTATGTGGCCAAGTGGCTGTCAAAAGGCTGCAGGCAAGAGGGTCTTTCCCAGCGGACTCTAATCGTATCATGGGGGCTCCACAGTCATGACCTAATGACCTTCCAAAGCCTCCACCTCCTAATACCGTCCCATTGGTGGTTGGGGTTTCAGTAGATGAATTTTGGGGAACACCCACATTCAGTCCATAAAACTAAGGTGATCCCATCTTATTGGGTGAGCTTACTTATTTACCTGAAAACTGAGGATAAAAGTATCCACCCTCAAAGGAACTAGGGGAATAGTTGAAACTTCCGAGGTGTTAATAAGGCAGCAAAAGTGGGAGATGTTACCTTCCAGGTGCCCAAATGAGATCTGTAACTTGAACTAAATAATATTTGATTGTGAACAGTACTGTGATCAGTAACAGCTCTTGGTAGGCTAGAAGTTAGTTTTAAAACCAAAATCCTACCCCAAATGGGGAATTTCTCCTTCCTTCCTTCCTTCCTTCCTTCCTTCCTTCCTTCCTTCCTTCCTTCTGTCCTTCCTTCTGTCCTTCCTTCCTTCCTTCCTTCCTTCCTCCCTCTCTCCCTCCCTCACTTCCTTCCTTCCTTCCTTTGATAATTTAACAAAGAGCATCCCTACTACATAGGCCAGCACCTGTGGTTTTTTTAGGAGACCTCAGACTAGTAGAAGGAGAAATGCCCATGATTTACACTATTTTGTATCTCAGATTTGTCTGCAGCTCTGGGACCAATTAGCATTTAATTTCAATAAATAGGGCAAAAAGCTCTCCATGCTAATCCAGTGTGTTACGGTCCTCAGCTCACCTGCCTTGCAGATCTTTCTGGAAAGAACAGAAGATGGTAACAACATAGCGTTGGATGCTCAGATGGGGCTTATGTGACTTTTCAGTGACTTTTCAGACAACTCAGCATCTTTTTTGCTCAGCCATGGTAGCCTTCACTGGGGGACAAGAACCATCATTCAGCATATTGGAAATATTCCTCTGTAGCATTTGTTTGGCACCTGCTACTTATGCAGGCCTCTTGATAAATGAGCACTTAGGAAGCGACATGTTTAGGACAACAGTATATGCCAAATATCTTAAGTAATTGTTATTTCAGATGCCTGGTGCTTTTATGGCATTTTGACTGCAAGGCTCAAGTGGTATTAGAACTCCTTCTGCATAGGTGAGCCTGGAGTTAGCTTTCATGACACATGAGTGGCCGCCTCGTTAAAGATGCTCCCATGAAATGATGACAATTTCTTTTGATATCTTCTAGTGAAAGTAGAGATAAGGGACAGGAGAGGAAGAAAGGGAAGAGGAAGCACATGAGAAAAGGACATCTGTTTAAAAATGACAAAAAAACATTTCTCAGTTTACCCTCATCAAGCCAGGGTCAGGGAAATGTTCTGCCTTATGGAATTGTTTTGAAGTACAAACTGGGTACACGATTTAAAATTCCTTGGAGGGTAAGAAAACACAAGGAGTGTCCCGCATCCCTTCCGGTTCTAGCTTAAAGGAACGTAAGATAAAATGTTTAGTCACAGAAAGCAAAATGGTGTTGGAGTTACCAGGAATAGTGCTCCCCCAACCTTTTCGCATCATACTCAATGAATGTAACAGCATAGTAGCCAAATGGGTGAACAGAACCAGGGCTGGGGGGAGGCACTCCCCACCTCAAGTCTACCTGGTCACTTAGACGACTGGCTCAGATTCTTGGCATAACTGTCACCTGGAGGTGACTTTAACCGGGATGCTTTTGAAGCCACGTTTCTGGAACCGTCGCTTCCATGGACTCCATCCAAGGTCCTGCACCTAATTTGGAATCCATAGGTTTTTATTCGTTTACTTTTAGGTTTCCCAAATTCCAAACTGATTTCCACCCCTGTTCGTAAGCCGCGCGTGGCACACTTCCTGGGGAATTCTGACCTGTAGTTTATGCTGGGCTCTACAGTGGCAGTTCATTCAGGAGACCCGACAATGTCTTGGATTAAAGGTGATGAGCTTTTCTACACATTTGCTAATTTGAAATAAATAAATGCATACTTGCTGACATTAATTAATTAATGTGCTTTTCACAGCACCAAGCATATCTATATAGAATTCTAAAACACAAAACTCATAATCCCTTTGGAGGAAGGGTTAGAGAAATAGAATGATAATGTATGTAACGTGTAATGTATATAATAACAATAATGTATCCGATTTTAGTGTCCGCCGAATAAATCTGTTGTTGCCTACTCCTAGTTAAAATAATAAATTCTGTATTTTAACACCTCCTTACAGAAGTGATGGGAATTGAAAGCAGCTTCATGGTCTGTGACTCTGAAAGATGTTTGGGACTTAGAGGTCTCAACGATATCTTAGGGATCTAGATGTTTCACAGCCCTCACTTCTAGATGCCACTTAATAGGATATGGTAAGGGACTCCGTGGCTTCAAGTAGGTCTTCTCTCTCTTTATTCAGTTGTTCTCCAGGCAATCTTACTTTATAAAAAATACGAAGTAAATAGAGTTTATCTTTGGTGTCGTCCCCGTTTTTGTCTCAAGCCACCCTCGATTCTCTAAGCATCTACCTTGTAAATTTTGTTTTCAATGCATAGGGAGCTCTGGGAGTTAGAGAGCAACTTAAGAGTTATTGTCGGCCAACCCTTAGCTGATTCTCAAAAGATCTATATAGCATCCTTGACGAATGAGGCCATTTGCTACCTGGACACATCCAATGATGGCGAATCCACTGCCTCCATCCGTTTGATTTTGCTCTGATTGTAGGAAGGTTCTTCCTTACATTTGGCTCAAATCATTTTCCTTTTCTGTGCATTCGAACATCCTACCTCTCTTTGTTCAGTGACTTCATGGCAATTCTCTCCTTATTTTGTTAGCATTCCTACCAAGGTGCTAACTGATGATTGAAGCTCTTCTATAAGGACTATTATATCAACAGGAAATTTAAAATTTTTTTTTTCAACGTATTTTATTTATTTTTTTTGGGACAGAGAGAGACAGAGCATGAACGGGGGAGGGGCAGAGAGAGAGGGAGACACAGAATCGGAAACAGGCTCCAGGCTCCGAGCCATCAGCCCAGAGCCTGACGCGGGGCTCGAACTCACGGACCGCGAGATCGTGACCTGGCTGAAGTCGGACGCTTAACCGACTGCGCCACCCAGGCGCCCCTCAACAGGAAATTTTAGAAAAAATAGTATATAAAATCTTGTACTATCCCTGAAGAATAATTAAAAGTGATGAAATTCCAAGATGTGACTTATGAAAAGGATCTTATTACTTGCCCATCAATCACATCTAGAGGATGCTACCCCGCTCCTTTTTTTTGTTTTGTTTTGTTTTGTTTTTGTCTCACAGCACACTTAGGAAGCCCTAAAGGGACACCTGGAATGTCCATGAGGCACAGAGGATTGATCACTGGACTAGAAATTGACAGACTTTACAGTGGGTGGGACCTTGATAAGACACAGTTTCTCTGATAATTCTCTGTATTCCCATCTGTAAAATGAAGAGGTTCATCTCAATCTCAAGTGCCCTCCAGCATCAAAGTAGATTTGGGGGTGCCTTTGTTATTATCTGGCAGTGCCCTTATTTAGATTTACAGGTTACAGAATAGTGGTTGTTGCCCGTTCAATACAAGTAGGACACCGATCCTGTATATTTGGGTGAATTTAACCTTTGAAAAGCATATGCTTGGAAAGTTGCGTTTCTTTAAAAATCACATCATCTCTTGGTAGATACTAGTTTTCATTTGTGGTACGTGCTCGCCAAACCATTTCAATCCTTGTTGGCCCTGGATTGGTAAGTATCACAAGAGAGCTGTCCGAGAGTTATGTGTGAATAAAATGCATATAAATTACAATAGTTTACCTCTAAGCAGTCTATTAATATAGTCAGAGAGCACTTAGAAGTCTTTTTTTGCACCTCGACTGTGTTAAAGCAGTAAAGATTAGAAACTAATTATGCGTACGTTGTCAGTACCAATATTTGTAATTAATTTGATTCACAGTACACTAAATAACAAACTGGGTTAAAATTTTAACAGGTTATGTGAATCGTCATTAATGCGTTCCTTTTCTATTGCCTTATTCATTTTTAGAAGTATATTCAATGAGTTTTAGTGTTTTTAAAAGCAGATTAAAGGCATGTGCAGCCCAGATAAAGCCCAGTGAAAATGATTATTTAGCAGCAATGCAGATTGTCCTCACAGCCTTTTCCTTAAGCGCATTGTGATACTGTGTATTTCAGGACATGAAAAGAACTCTGGAAACAATTAACTTCTGTGAATTGGATTCATCCATTAGGACAGGGTCTGTCCTTGGGAACCATGTATTGTGATGAAAGGGGTGGACGGTGAAGGTGCATCGTGGGTCATGCTCCTTCCAAGAGGGTACAAAGCGGTGAAGTCATGTAACTTCATGTGTTAGTGGACAGAACCAACTTTGAGTCCCACTAGTGACACTGCGTGACACCAGTCTAATACAGATGGCCCTATGGTGTTCCTACTCCATTTCTAGAATGTAAACATCCCCCCTCCCCATACCCTCTTCTTGGTAACTCCATGATTGTTGATTTGTTTCTCAGCGCTGCAGAAAGACCCAGGTTATTTACATCATAGTACCTAGCAAGGTGCTGGTTTCATTTTTAGGTGATCCACAATTCATTGTTGAAGGAATTGTGAAGTGAATTAGCAGTAAGTGATTCTGTGGTGCCCTGATTCTGGTGTCCTAGGCCAAACCGGAATCATAGTTCTCTCTCTAGCTCCTTGTTTCCTGTTGCTTTGCCTTCGTCCACGTTGGCTATCGTACAAGCGAAGACCACCATTCATTGTGATTTGGCTTGGAAGCTTCCTTCCATCCTAGGACTTTTGGTTGCTCCAATGGGAAGAGCTCTCTCCTTCTTCCACTCGTGTAGCAACTTTGCAGCTGTTTGGCATAAGTAATGATGTGGCACACAGATGACCATAATACATACCAGCATTTTCAGTACTGAATTTAATAGTCTAAAGAAAAAATGGCTTGTGAAACACAGTGACCGGAGATAACAGAAACTAAATTTCTGGTTCTTGCAAAGATTTTATTACAAAAATAGAACACACCTTGCGTATGTTTGGGAAGAAAAATCAACTAGTATTAGGACTGGTGACCAAGGAGGGCTGCTCAGATACCAAGCAGGTTTGCCCCAGACTCCGGAACGTTTCCTACAATACGAGAACGTGCTATCATTTTTCACGGGAGCGTGCCAGTGGCCAGCTCTAAGGAGTAGTGTGGTGTGGTATCACCCTGTAGGGCCTGTAAATGAAAGACAGGACAAAGAAGGAAGGGGTTTTGACTTCGTGAAGACTGAATATTTAAGTGGATGTATAAGAACCTCTCTGGTACCTACTTCTGTTTCTTGTTGCTTGGCCGGCACCCGCTCTCTCCCTTTGCATCACCGCGAGGATGCTGCAGAGACGGCACGCTGCGTGTGCTTATGAACTGCACTGCAGTTGCTATGAACAAACTGCTGTCCTGTTCCTTATGGCCACCGGGGGAGAGGCAGACCCGCCATGGAGGGGGCACACGGGATGTTGTCAACACTGTCTTACATCATTCAGTATGTGCATACAAATAATAATGCGAACAACAGCAAGCGGTACAATTGCTACTCCTTTTTTTAAGGTTATTTTGAGAGAGAGAGAGATAGCATGAGTGGGGAAGGGGCAGAGAGAGAGAGGGAGAGAGACGATCCCAAGCAGGCTCCACCCTGGCAACACAGAGCCCGACGTGGGCCTCGAACTCATGAAACCGTGAGATCGCGATCTGAGCCGAAACCGAGTTGGATGTTTAACTGACTGAGCCACCCAGCTGCCCCTATAATTACTACCCTTTGTTGCATGCTTACTATATTTCAGAGTTCCAGGAGGTAAAACTTGGATTTTTTAAGAAAAATACTCACTTTGGAGATGAGAAAATTGAGGTTCTCCCAGCTTATATGTGGCAGAGTTAGGAGCTATTCTTAGATCTGTCCTAGGTCTGTCTTAGATCCATCTTTAGGATCTTTATCTGTTCCACCTCAAGCCTTCTTCTTCTTCTAGACATAGAATTCTTGGGGTGCCTGGGTAGCTCAGTCGGTTGAGGATCTGACTTCAGCTCAGGTCATGATCTCATGGTTCATGGGTTCGAGCCCCAGGTCGGGCAGGGTTCTCTGATGTCAGCACAGAGCCTGCTTCAGATCCTCTGTCTTCCTCTCTCTGCTCCTCCTCCACTTGCAGTCTCTCAAAAAGAAATAAACATTGGGGCTCCTGGGTGGCTCAGTCGGTTAAGCGTCCAACTTCAGCTCAGGTCATGATCTCATGGATCGTGAGTTCAAGCCCCGTGTCGGGCTCTGTGCTGAGCTCAGAGCCTGGAGCCTGCTTTGGATTCTGTCTCTCTCTCTCTCTCTGCCCCTCCCCTTCTCACCTCTGTCTCTATCTCTCTCAAAAATAAACAGTAAAAAAAAAATTAAAAAAAAGAAAGAACCATTAAAAAAAAAGATATCTTGGGGGATAGGGTCCTATGTTATGCATCTTGATAGCTGCACACCAAGCACATGCTACAGTTGATTAAAGTAATAGCTGAAGGAATGTTCTTCTCCCTCACCCCTTTTATTATGAAATGGTGTTTTTTTTAAAGAAAAGTATAAGGAATGACATAAGAAATGCCAATCTACTAAACTAGTAGTTCTTGACCCAGGGTGATTTTGCCTGCCCCGCTCCCCCAGGACACATTGCCAAAGTGTGTGACATTGTTGATGGTCATGACTGGGGGAGGTGCCACTTGAGTCTAGTGTGCAGAGGCCAGATGCTGCCACACATCTTGCTATGTGCGGGACACTTCTCCACAGTGAAGACTCATCTGTCCCAAGATGTCGGTGGTGCAAAGGTTGAAAAACTAAATGCATGGTTTAATAAACCACACATTTTGGAAGCCTTTTTAATACCCATTCTTGACTTCTTTCTTCCTGATGTAGGTGCCTCTAGGCAGGCTTTTATGTGTCTACTACAAATATAAGAATTTATAAGTTATGCAATCAGTTGTTCTAATATTGTTTGTAATTATCATTCAGCAATTTGATATTTTTCAACGTTTTTTATTTATTTTTGGGACAGAGAGAGACAGAGCATGAACGGGGGAGGGGCAGAGAGAGAGGGAGACACAGAATCGGAAACAGGCTCCAGGCTCCGAGCCATCAGCCCAGAGCCTGACGCGGGGCTCGAACTCACAGACCGCGAGATCGTGACCTGGCTGAAGTCGGACGCTTAACCGACTGCGCCACCCAGGCGCCCCAGCAATTTGATATTTTTCACTTAAAATGATCTTTTTGAGTTTTTTCCATTTTCATAAATTTAAACCTTGTTTATGGATTCAAATAGCAGACTATTGTGCTATTGCATGAGTATACCACAAATTATTTATTTGTTCACCTTTTCATAGAAATTTAAATTGTGTCTGATTTTTTTTTAATGCAAGGATGCAGTAAACATCCTTGCAAATGTGCATATACACCAGAGTTCCTCTAGGGTTTATACAGAGAAATCACATTTCTGGATTGTACCAAAATGAATTTCCACCAACAGTGACTGTGAGTTTCCATTTCCTCATATCTACTCCAGGGTGTGATATTGTCCATTGTAATTTTGGGGAGCAATTCCTTCTTTTACATTGTACCGTCTGCTAAGGTGTCCTTAATATTTAATCTTCTTAAAGGATTATCAGATTACTTTAACATTTGATGTGGACAGTCATTAATATGTCTCATTTCTGTTGCCTTCTATTGATGTTCAGAAGCAAAGTAAATGAATTCATGTGTGTGAGTGTGTGTGTGTGTGTGTGTGTGTGTGTGTGTGTGAGTGTGTGTGTTTAGTAGGCTACGTTACCTCTTATCCAGCTGCCAGTTACACAGTCATTCCTGAGGTAGAACATCCAAACTCAAAGTAAAAAAAATCCCAGAGTAACTACTGAGTCTTCTTTATCCTTGACCACACCTAGGCCTTCAGTCTTAACCTTCTGAATCTGTCCATCTCTCTCTGTCTGCACTGCTAATCCCTTAGTCTGGGTCCTCAATCATGTCTCGTGGAATTTCAGCAACAACACCTTAACTGACCTCCCTATCTCGATACTACTCTTCTCTCATCTGTTTTCCAAATATAGGACAGAATAATCTTTCTAAAACCCAAGGCGTTCTCCTTAAACCCTTTATTGGTTCTTCCCAATGGAGTTCAAACACCTTAGCATGGTCTGACACCTGCTTGCTGTCTAGTCTTTTTGCTAACTACTCTCCCCTCCCCCCAGCCCCCACAGTCTATTCTACATTCCAGTCAAATAGAACTACCATCATTTCCTGCAAAGCCAACTCCACATGCCTCTTCCCTTGTGCACGCTGCTCTCTGTGCTGTGATGTCCTCGGCAAACTCTTTGGCCAACTACTCTTACTCATCCTCTAGGTCTCTAAGTAGATGTCTTCTCCATTAGGATAGCTTCCCTTCCACTTCCCCTGTCCTAAACAGGGTAAATGTCCTTCTTTGTACTGCCCTGACACTATGTTATACCCCATTGATCCCATGTTGTTGTTGTTGTTGTTTTTCTCTTTTCTCATCTGGTTTCCTCACTAGGACTTCAACTCCCTGAGGAAAGACTGTCTTTTATTTGTGTTATCTCCGATTCCTAGAACAGAATAGGTGTTCATTAAATGGATGGGGAACAACAGTATAGGCCTTCTTAACTTTGAAGTATCTTAATACATTCCTCTGAGTCATGAGCCTAAAAAGGAGTTCAGAGAGTTGACTCTTTCTTTGAAATCTCATGTGAGGGGTCAGAAGATCATTTCCACAAGAACCAACCTGCCATGTTGACCTGCTTCGAATGTCCTACGTATTTTAGGTTCACCATATTGTGGAGTGTGTTTCTCCTAAGGTATTTCCATTAGTTTTTAAAGCCCACATGCATCCTAAAGGAAATGTAAACCATATGTTTGACATTCATTTACACTTAACTGTTTTTTTTTCCCTATAAAAGAGAAAAATGTAAATTGATGTTCAAATGCCTTTGGGGCTGTTTAATAAATACAACTTTCAAGTTGTTTTTCTTTCCATGGAATTATTACAAAGGAAAATGCCTTGAACAATAGAAGGTCATGGCTCAGTCCCAAACTCTGAGTAAGTGGTATTTTAGGAGGTTCCAGACTTGATTAAAGTCCTTGTCCCAGAGCCCTGACTCACAGAGTCCTAGGTACATTTGTTCTCTTCATCTGTCAGAGGCAGAAACAGAAGGTACTGACCTTTTATTTATCTTTGCATCTTTAGAGTGTAATTTGTTTGAGGCAAGCATTCTGTAATTAGAATAGGAACATCCTGGTTCTAGTCTTGACTCACGCTAGAAACAGGAGTGACATCCATCGTTCTACCTGCTGCATGATGTTGGTCGAAGCATCAAGTGACCTGGACACGAAAGTGAGTGGACGCAGTAAAGGACACCGCTCACAACCTGTCATTGGGAAGGCCAATTGAAGAAGCCTCTTGAGAGGGAAATTTGGCAATGTCTACAGGAATTCTAAACCATGCCCATGGCCCCTGATGAACAAAATCTGACTGCTATATACTTATCCAATGCAGATATGCACACACACAAAAACTGTGTTGAAATATATGCATACGAACATTCACTGTATTACAGTTTTTGATTACAAAAAAAAAAAGGATATCATCTGAATTAACATTTTTGGGAGCTAGTTACATAAATTAATGGAGTACTAAATGATTGTTGAAAACACACACACACACACACACACACACATAAATGCTGATATGGAAAGAGCACCAAGATATGTTAAAAAAAAAAAAGCAAGGGGTAGGTCAGTGTATATTGGATTGTCCCCTGAAGGGAGGAGAATAACATAGAGGACCAAACAAAATAAATGGGCGGAGGAAACATATATGTACTTCATTAGCCAATGCAGAATAGTATTTCTTTGTAGGACACATAAAAAATATACAAATGGTGACTCTGGGGACAGAGCTTGGGGAATGCTTTTAATTTTCATCACATGCTGTTATACACTTGGGCTTTTATGCCATGTTCATATGTAGGCGGTGGGCTTATGGGACATTTTTGCTCTCTTCTTCATACTCTTTTTTACACACATGTATACACATGAATATACACATGTACACACACGAACATACACATGTACACACACATGAATATTTCAATAATTCTGAAAGAAAAATGAAAGTATATACTCCCTTAGCTTATTAATAAAAAGCACATGCTTCCGAACAGGCAGATCTGGGTGTGAATACTAGCTAAGACCCCATTGTAGTTGTATCACCTTGGGAAAACCATTTGGACTCTCTAAACTTGTTTTCCTATATGAAGTTGGGGGACAATAACCTACCTTTTAAGCCTACTACGAGAGTTAATTATATAATAAATAATGCATAAAATTGGATATAACTTGCCATGTGGTAAAAACTTCATTAAGTTATGTTTATAGTTCTTGTTTTTGTTACTGTTATCACAATAAGATAGCAAACACCTTTAAACCTCATTCACCATGAAGACGACCAGTTCAAAGCAATTTAGTCCTCAGTCTTGATTTAGGCCTAGTTTTAAGAAAAAGAAATGTGAGAGTGGGCTCCTGATAAGGCCTAGCTGTTATAAGCAAAGGCCTCAGGCGTTTGGATGTGGATAAACCAGGTATGTTTAAACAGCAGATTTCATTTGAAACATATTCCCCATCTACTGTGTATGGCCCTAAATGTCAACACCACGTCCCTTGGAATTCCCAGTTGAGACACGGCTTCTTAACCAGCTCACAGTATCTAGCTTTTCTGTTTCCAGAAGAAGCCCCAGTGCCAGGTTCAGATTCTAGAATCCCTGGTCTCCAGCCTAGTGTCCTTCCATGGACCCATGGTTTTGTGCATCCCTAGAATAGACTTTTCTGAAGTTTGAAAAAGTTAAAGTGTACTCTTGACCCACAACCATTTCTTGATTCTGAAAAGAAATTGTTCCTGGAAGTGCTTCAGGGGAAAGATTTGGAGGAGCAGCTTTCCATTTTGACTTGAATTGCAAACTCACATTAAAAAACATTAAGGATAATAAACTGGAAATTCAATTACCAGGCTTGAAGCCAGAACACCGCACACTCGATTTGGATTTGCATCTTAACTTATAGCTTGTTCTTGCCAATATTACTTACAATTCAGACCTTTGCTCATGGTAAAAAAGAAGCACTTAGTACACAGATGATTTCTCACCAAGTGCTTTTTGATGGACCTGCCCAAATGTCAATTTGGATATGAGTTTAAATTAGAAGGAAATTTAAAATATTTCTCCCTTTTATTTTTACACTTCTGTTATTGCACTTCGGGAACCCACATGACGAGGATTTCAAATTTCCAAACAATGTCGAATGTCTCCTCTTGGATACAAACTGAGGTTTCTATTAGGCTTACGATCTAATTTGTTTACGAGATACTCAGTTTGAGATGTTAGACACCTGCCTTTATGAAGATGATTCCTACTAGGGGGTTGGAGAAAGCAACTGGAGGAGTATGAGTTTTTGGCTTGCCTTCATTTTTTAAAATAATTCAGGTGTCCAGATGAGGACTTCCATGAATCTGGACAAGTGATCCTCAAGATGGGTCTTTCCAGTTCCTGTCTGAAGAGTGGTCTGACTTAGCCATGAAAGGCATAGGCAGTAGCAAGTATGTTGTTCACATTCTCTAGGTGTGAATCGAAGCTCGATCTTTCATTATTTGTGTGCCTATGGACAAGTTACTTAAACTTTTTGCGCCTCAGTTTTTTCATCTGTAAAATTGGGATTAATGAAGAAGACAGTACCTATCCTATAGGGTTGTGTCATGATTTAAAAGAGCTAATAATGCACGCAAAGCTCTTAGAATAGTGCTTGGCAATAGTCAACCCTCAATAAATATTAATTTTTATTATTATGAGGTGTGACTCGTGAAAGATGGGAATAATTAGCTTGTTTATAGTTGGTGTGGGGAAAACAGTGGTTTCTTTTCGGATGCTTCCTGGGATCTTGGCCTCTGTCCGTAGCAGTGAATCTCAGTCTTGGATGCACATTCGATCACCTGGTGTCAAAGTATAATTTCAAAAGTTGAAAACTTGACTTTCATACAAATATGCAGTCAGTACTTGCCAAAGACTTATTTGATTCATTTAATGAGAGAACCAGCAGGGTACGTTCAGAGAGAATTAGAAAGACCAAACAGATATACGTCCTGAAAAAAAGGCTGGAATAAGATGGCTAGGTTAGACATAAAACTGGTTAATGTCCTATGGAGCAAAAACAGCACTGTAATCTTGGAATTGGGCAGACATTATTAGCATCTCTACTGGAAAAATGTGTTTGCATTGTTATCAGACCCAAATCTATAGCACTGCTGTCAGACTTAGACAACAAAGGTTGTCACACTTGGGCCTGTGTCGTAATCACCTGTGAACTTGCCAAAATTACAGAAACCCAAACTCTATCCTACTTAAATAAGCCTGGGCTTCTGTATACTTTATTTTCTTTCTGGGTAACTCTGTTATATAACAAGGTTTGAGAACCACTGTTCTAGAAGGCATTATCTACTCTTACAGAGTTGTGAAATAGCTGAGTAAATAGTAAATTAAATGAAGGTATGTTACCCTGAAGAATTACGTAGTCTTTGGCATGAGCCCGTTGAGCAGTGCTCCACCATGACATTGAAAGGCTATGTGGTTATCCTTTTGCTTATTCCCACGTTTTGGAATTGTTTTCTTAATACTGGGCAGTGTTAATAAAAACTACTTAGGGCTAGGTAACCCCCAGCTTCTGATTAATCGATCTGAAGTGTGGCTTGGGAATCATGGGTTTAAAAGCTCTCTAGGTGATTCTGATGTGCAGTCAACGTTGGAACTGGGAACTTCTGGTCTTTAAGTTTGACAAAATATCCTGACTACATTCAGTGTTTTATGCAGTGTCAAGAACATGCTGTGTGTAAAATATTATGTATTTGGTTAAAGAGATAATAGAGAGTTTGGGGCGCCTGGGTGGCTCAGTCATTAAGTGTCTGATACTTGATTTTGGCTCAGGTCATGATCTCACGTTCTGTAGGTTCAAGCCCTGGGTAGGGCTCTGTGCTGGAACCTTCTTGGGATTCCCTCTCTCTCTCTCTTTCTCTCTCTGTCTCTCTCTGCCCTTACCCCACTTGTGCTCATGCGCATGCGACTGCACACTCTCTTTCTCTCAAAATAAATAAACTTTAAAAAAAAGAGATAATAAATTTAATAAACACAGACCAATTTGGAATGGCCCAATTTAGAATAGACAGGTTTATCTGGCCAGCCTTGAACAGAGGTGGATGCTTCCACAAGGAATAGCTCCTGTGTTCTCAGTTTCAGGAAAACAGCATAGAATTCTCGAGTGAACACTCTTTCATGTCCAGAACACTGCTCACACTGCTGTACCCAGTTTATAGGTCTCCTGGATGTGACTAACCTATCTTTTCCATCCCGGCTCTTCTAGACAAATCCTTCTTGTCACACACATGCATTCTTCTTTTCTTTCAGTCGTTTGCAAAGTCTTAGAAGAGAACCTTCTAAACATGAGATAAAAATAATTTATTTTGGCTTCTGTCTTACTCTCACAAACTCAAAGGTTATTGGAACAACTCACCTGTTTTCAACCCCAGGCTTCCATGTCTTCTCAAGATGGCGCTTCTAGTATGGCGTTGCTGCTGGTAGCAAGTACAGTGGATGACTTAGGAGGTAGACCCCTCAGTCATCATTCCCTCATTATGGTGTATTTTAAGGAGTCATCAGTCTTCGCTTGCAGTTTTTAAAATGTCATTCTTTCCACTCTCTGCTTTTGTTTGGGCATTCTGTAACAGGGGTGAAAATTATCTTCATTACTGTCACCCAAATTCTTTTTGAGGAGGAAGCTGCCTTGTGTGGAAAAATAATGTCAGTAAGTGCTGGGATTCAAGATGAGACTCTGAGATCACGAGAGTTGGTTGGGACTCAACCCAATAGGATAATGGCTGACCTTCTCTACCTGAGACAAACAAGATATTCGTTTCTGATCCTGGGATGGAGGAGGAGAATCCAGAAGGAAATAGAGAAAAGACAAGGTGATGGTAGAAGGCTGAGCAGCTATATGAGGTGAAGGCCAATGTAAAACCTCTGGGGGCAGGGTGGCTGCAAGGACATTTAAGAACAGGCCGGCTTTGCTTGCAGCTCTTGGGACTGCTGTGGTGTGAGTGCCACCTTTTTGCAACCCTGCTCCCCCCAAGTCTTTAGGAAAGTCTCGTTCCCACATAAACGTGTGCATATGTCATTGACAAGAAATAGCACAGAATTTCATGACTAGATCAAGGCAACCCAGTCAATATACAGGAAAGCAACAGCCAAAGCCAGAAGGAAAGTATAATTATGGAAATCTTGAAGAGGACTTTAGGTACATGGGGTTCTGGAACGGGGTTCAGGGCAGTCTTATGTGTCTCGTTCATGGGTAGGGTTACATTGAATTCACTCTTTCCACTACGATTTAATGGAAGGATGAAGAATGTGTGGCTCTCTCTGCTGTGCAGAGTCTCAAGACCACACAGATGTGCCTCATCAAAGGACCAACAATCTAGTCATGAAGAGCCAGACCTTAACGCCGGGAAGATTCGGAGTGATTTAGAAGTGCAAAATGAAGGAACGTTAGTTCATGGTAGAAAGGGCTTTCTTCTGACTAGGGAAACTACCACAGGCCTCATGGAGGAGATGATGTCTGAGGTGAACTTTGAAAAATGGATGGTGTTTAGATCTAGAAGAGAGGGCATTATAATAATTGCTCCCACTTAGTAGACAGGAAAAAACATTCTCATATTACCTTACTTCCATCAAGACATACAGTATCTTTGTCACCTTAGAGAGTTTCCTGTTGCCCCAATCCAAGAAACACCCCATGACCCTTCACTCTAGGCAGCCACTCATCTGGTAAATACTCACTTGTGTTATCTCATTTGATCTTACAACAGCCCTTTGAGGTAATTTCAGTGACTGTGGCCACTGTGTGCATGAGAGAATAGCCCCTTTTGGTAAGCATTTTCCTCTAAATCCCACAGCTAGAAGATGACAGCTTGAACTTGAACCCAGGGATAATTCCAAAGCCCAAGCTCTCACACAACAGCGGGAGTAACGTGAGCGAGGAGGAGGAGGAAAATGTCACATCTGTATGGTTACTAGTGAATAGTTTGGCTACAGGATAAGCTACATGAGGGAAAGTAGAGAGAAGTTTTCCACTAGAATATTGTGGTTTTCTATGGATCTGTTTTCCACCCAGAAGAAGGGTTGTGTGTACTTATCCTCCTGAGCCTACAGGATTAACTTACCTTCTAAGTGATTTTTACATGTCAAAGAGTGTCCTATTTATGAGGCTGAGGATAACTCCGGGGGGGGGGGGGCTGTGAAATATTAAGTGTCGACTTCATAGTATTTGGGATTATTTATCCATATGCGTGTACACATTTGTACAGAAATAAATACACATTGTACACATGGGCATCTGTGCCCAAGTATGCAGCCAAGTGTCAGCACATTATCAGATTTAAATTAGCTGCCTGACTCTATTAATAGCCCTGGTTTTCCAGTTTCTAAAATAAAAGATCCCAGAACAGCTGGACTAAAGTCTGAAACAGAATGGAAGAATACAAGCCTGTGTGCGGTGGTAGTCTGTCTGTAACTGCTAAATAGTGTGTAGCTTCAGAGATTTGTGGAGATGCCTATAAAAGAACCCTTGAAATGCTAAGTGCTTTTTAAAAAACAGCTTAATCTCCAGCCAGTGAAAGGGATTGATTATGCTTTATCAATCACAGGATTTTGAAAACCTCTCTGACATCCCATTACAATTTGAAAGCAGAGCTAAATCCAGGTGCAGACAGGTTCCACCTTGGCCACATGGCTCTGTGAAAGGGTGGCTTGAAGGCCACCACTCCCCCACGAGGATTTCTCTCCCAGCAGTTTATCATTTCTCGAATCTCACGACTAAACATTTGGTCTTTTAAAATGCAATGCTTTACACAGTCCAGTCCAATATCCCTTCTCAACTGGACTCCCGGCCCCTCCATACCTGTCTGTACCCCTAAGTATCGTGTCCTCCTCCCTTACTGCTACCTGAGCATACCATAACGCGGTGCTCCTCTGGTCACCTAGTTCATGCTGTCCCCTCCACCCACGTGTCCTTCCTTCCTCCACCTGGAAAAATGCTACTCACTCTTCAAAGCTCATCTGAACAGCCCCTCCTCATGACACAAGACGTCCCTCCACTGCCTCCCTCCCCAGGCAGAATAAATCCTGTCCCCCCGCTCCCTGTTGTTCCCATAGCACTTGGTTTTAGATCTATGGTGAAAACACATCCTTTCCTGGTGTCTGCCCCTGGCTTGAGGGAGCGCCTGCGTCCTTGTGGCCTTAAAGCGTGATCCTGGGCCCGGCAGCATTGGTTTCACCTGGGAGCTTGTTAGAAAATCAGAACATCAGACTCTGTCCCAGGTACCCTGCATCAGAAACTCACTTTCACAATATCGCCAAGTGGATTTATATAAACATTAGCGTTTGAGAGGCTGTCCTAAAGGACAGAGATGATGGCTTAATGAGCCTGTAATTCTTTGGTAGCACATAGCAGTTTATGTATTCACTCTCAACAAATAGAGATAACGAATCATAGGCCAGACGTTGCACGTACGGCCAAGAGATGTAAAGATGCGAGAGCATTTACAAATATGGCTGGAGTTGAGGGTCCTAGAGATGAGGCAGGAAAAGGCCAAGTCTGTTGGAAGCCGTGAAAAGGTCTTATGATCACGTTAGTTCTGAAAAACACAAGACTGGAAATTATTCCGTAGACTCCTTTGCTGGGAGTCTTTTCAGAGCACTTAAATGTCACTGTGTCTTGTGACTCTGTAAGATGGGGGTATAGTTAGTGTGCAGTGTGACCTGAACTTACTTGATCATAGAATCTTTCTTTATTTGCTCATTAAATAGGGCCCATTTGGTGGGATTGATGCTTTTCAAGGCTTTGGGCATCACTGGCCTATTCCTGTAAGTTTGGAATTCATTTTGTCTGGTCTGGTGACACTGTGTTATCTTATCTTGTGATTTAACTATTATGTATCTTTCTAACTTTCCTTCTCAACTGGATTGTAAATTCAGAGAGTAGAAGGGGGAATCTTATGCTTATTTGTTTTTCTACTCTCACTTCACATTGTCAGTCAGTGTTTGCTGATGATTGTCTTTTACGTCTACCTGGCAATCAAGCAGAGGCTGAAGGCATGGTGGGCGCTTCATTAATATCTGATTGGCCTAAGGGGGATTTAACATAGTCGGGAAGACATTGGATGAGGATTATAACCCTGGCTCGGACATTAGCTGTGTTGCCTTTGAGCCACCCTCTCTGGGCCCAGCATTCACTTCATCAGCCAAGCACATCCACTGGGTGACAGCCTCCTATGCACTCTGGATCTGCAAGCTTCTGATTCTTCAAGTAGAGGGAAGATACCAGTGGAGAGATTTGAATTTAATCTTAGGGAAAATTCTATACTCTGCTTTCCTGGAAATAGTGTTTGAAAGTTAGAGAAAGTCAATAGTTGAGAAGAATTTAGAGGAGAGGCCCAACCAAGGTCATGATACAAAGTCTTGAAAGGGATTTTTCAGGACTGAAATTCTGTGATCTATAAAATGAGAACACAACGTGTTTCCCTCTTCCATGCGTCATTCTGAACTTGAATAAATCTGAGATCTAGCCTTACTAATTCTAAAAGTAGCCATCGGAAATATAATTTGATCGTAACCACCGTGACGAAAGAACCTAAATGTGTTGATCTCGCAAGCATTATTAACAGTAGGTTAAAAACATAGTACCTTCTGCTTACAGAGATGGTTCTTCCAAGTGGCTCAAAGCACTTCACACTGAAATGTTAATGTCCTCATTTTGTGGGTAGGGGATCAGACGTCCAGAGTGGGGCTGGCTGACCAAATTCCCCACTGGCATCCTGCTCAGAGCCAGACATCACCCTGGACCCGATGTTTCCCAGGATGGCCTTTTCCCCATCACCAGATGCGCAGAAGTGTTCATTTTGATCTCCAGCCCGGTTGATAAAAGCTGTCTGTCTTCCCTCTGAAGTATGCAGTATGTATGTGGTTGCTGCACATTTATGTGTCCCATACAAGACAAGTGATTTCCTGAAACCTGCAGATAAACAACAATAATTGGAAACGGACAGTGCGCTTTGGCAGATTTGAGATACTGTAATACTTAATATGAAGGCTGAATGCTTCTTGCAGCTTTCACTTACCCGGAACCAGGGCCCATGATTAACCGGCGATTGGCTGGTATTAATTATGAGGCGCGTCCTGTACATCTCCATGCTGACGGGGCCCCAGGCAGGTCTGAGGCCAGCCCGGGTCTGCGGCGTGTGGACTTTGGAAGCGTAGGCGAGAGCCTTGAGCTCTTCCTCCCCAGCCCGCGTTTGCTTCCTAGTTCCTGGCAGCCCCGATTGCAAGTACATCAAACTCCATTTCCATCTCAATGAGGTTATGTCCAATGTGATTGTACCTTCCCCAGGCAGGGCCCATCCACCAACCTGGCTCTTTTGTCTCCCCCCTCGGCTTCTTACATTGGAGAACTTGTAGCTCCTTATGATCTGCTGAACATTAATATTCACTAACTTGCTCCAGGGAGCTACGCTTCGCCGAGCGCATTTTCACCTGAAAGGAGTTGTTTAATATAAACATTTGGTTAATATTCTGTACATTTGAAAGTATTTTATCAGCATCGGTGTAGGACCAAAAGTCATTTAAATTCAATGGGAACTGATTATGTGCCAAGAATCGGTCCTTTCCAAAAGAGTATGCCTCCCCCCTACTATAATGTATACATTATAAAACTCACTTACACGGTTGATGGGAACACTTTGTGGACAGACCAGCAGGCCTGCATTTCATCTGACTGCGTATTCATCAGCTCTGACGCTGGTGTTAAACGGGGGGAAATATTATACAATATTGCTTTAAAAACTGTCTAAATATAATTATCAACATCTTTGGAGTGATAATAATTATCATAACAAGAGCTCATCAGAGGAAACACACAGTTTGATGAGGATCCTCTACTCCCGAGTCTCTGCCCTCTTGCAGAAGAAGGATGAAAATTCTTCTTTTTTTTTCCCCCTTCCTAAAGAACCCTAGCTCTCTGAACCCTTCTTCTGGCCACTCTACAATTTTTCTTTACATGTGTCTCTGTGAAACTCATTATCCCAAGTAGTTGTTAGGTAGGCAATACAGGCAGCTCCAAGAAAGGTTGGAATAGATGAATGGAGCATGCTCCTAAAGTTTGTCTGAATTACATTCCGAGCTTTTGGATAAAGGCTTCACCAAAACAAACTTAAGACTTTCTACTTGAGGCATCTGTTGGATACGGATTTTTCTTTAAACTTTTTTTTTTCTCCTTAAATAGAACTTACTGGAGAGTGGAGTGTGTGCGTGTGTGTGTGTGTACATATAACAAGTAAAAATCTGTGTGGCCACCATCCAGGTCAAGCACCTGTTTATGTGTCTTCCCGACAACAGCTCCACTCTCCCCCCGAGTTGACCATGTCTTCAAAGTTTGGCTAAAGTTCGTTCATGTGATCACTAAGTCATACTATTTGCATTTCTTCCATTGTATTGGATAATGCCCAGCTGTTTTCCACAGTGGTGTTACCAGTTTGCATTCCCACTAGCAGTATGAGACTTCCGGATGCCCCACATCTTCCTCAATACTAGACATTGCCAGGCTTTTAAATTTGAGCCAATCTGGTGGGCGTGTAGTGGCATCTTACTATAGTTTTGACTTGCATTTCTCTGATTATCGGTGAGATTAAGCATATCTTTGATTTGTTAGTTGGCTGTCCAGAGTTCTTTTGTGAAGTGCCGAGTCAAGGCCTTTGCTCATTTGTTTAGTGGATTGTCTGTCTTTTCGTTATCGATTTGATGCCCTGATAAAGAAACAAAAGCCCTAGCATGGTGTCTATTTAGAAAGTACCCAGCACATAATTTAGCCGCGACAAAGGCAAAAAAATAGTGTAAATGCCGAGGCTGAGTCTTCTGTTTCTGAGATTCCTTTGAATTTCTAAAGTAAAGAAAATATGAGTCATTAAAAAAGGTCATTGGGGCCATACATCTCAGTGCCAGGAGGCCTTTCCTTGTAGTTGGGTTGTGTTGGAAGGGCTCTGGATCCTTCAAGGATCATTTAGATTTCTGCTGCAGGGATTTAATAATGCATGCCATAGAGTTCCAGAAACAAATAAATTCCTCTACCAGTGAATAGCCAATTTGCTCACAGGACCCTGGAAGAATACCAAAAAATAAACTCTTGGACATTCAAAACACTCATTAGTGTGCTGACAGTGGAGATAGCCACACCCTAACTGGCAACGTAACCACATCCATGATTGTTACCTTGAGTCAGACCATGGAACAGCCAGCCTGGAATTCTTCAAAGAGAAGGAGTTTGGGCAAGAAGTGCCCAGCTCACCCTCTGAGATGTTGCCTCAAAGGGTCCAGACACCTTCCAACTCCAGGACTTGCTGAAGATCTATCTTCTATGGTTAAATACTTCTCAATTCTGTTTGGGGTCCCAAATTCACACATTCCCTCTACATGTCTCCAGTCCCTGCTCTCAAAGAGAGGGCATTAACTGCTCCCGTCTCCCCTCCCACCACCAAGGAATGTGTCCCTTTTGGGCTGTAAATCTTTACTAAGATCCCCTCCTGGGCCATTTTGCAAGTTATAAACACTTCATTTGGGGTAGGTGCTGATCAGGCTCCTAGAGCAGTGGCTTATGTGTGAGAATCCCTTGCAAATGTGTTTGCTCTGAAACCATGGCTGTGGCCCATATTCTTTCTCAGTCCCAGAACAGAGGCTCATATGACATCTCAGTGCTAACTGGAATTTTGGGATAGGTGAAGCTGTGCAGCCCCCCTCTGCGCTCTCCTCCTTTTGTGATGGAATCAGTTGACTTGAAGCTGAACATATGGCAACTACCATCATAACACAGAAACCGTTCCCTCTGCCATGGCAACCGAAGAATCAACGCATACTTATGGCTTGGACTTATTCAATAAATGTACAATGTATAGGAGGGTTTTTTTTTTTTCTTTTATAAAGAAGATTTCGGAATGGCAGCAGAGAATTAAGATCTTTCCTTCAAACACACCTCTTAAGTCCTTCTGTGGAGAGGGGTGTTTGGAATTTCTTACGTATCTTGTTCTATTTCATTACTGCAGGAGCTTCATAATGGGATTACATTTTGTTTCCAAATTTCAGGGATGTTATTTACCCCTGAATGAATTGGATCAAATTCGGTTTTCTCCCAAAGATCTTTGAAATTCATTCGCCAGTATATTGTTCTTAAGTTCTGCACCTAACAGATAGTATTGAGATTAGAACCGTCCTGATGTATCTGACATCTACAGACTAAATAGTTTGCCTCCACATTGATGAGAATATCAGAGGCATGCATTCTGTCTACTATTTTAAGGGCAGGTGTCTTAGTTTTGTTCCACGGTTCATCTTGGTGTATTCTCTCCTTGCCCAGACCTGGAAGTTAATGGCATATTATTGTCTGTATCAACGTGGTTCCATTACATAAATAGTTGGAGGGGGAAGGAAAAAAGGCACCTTTTTTTCTGTGAGAAAGCATTGCCAGGGGCTATTTGTTCAGACTTCACATAACCTCATTCCAAGAAAAGCCGTAGAGTAGAAAGGAGCGATAACTGAGACTAGGAGCCATGAAAGTTTGGTTTCTACGTCTGTCCTACTTTGGCTGTCTCTAGCTCCTCAGATGGAGCGGGTCGTACAGACTGTGGTTCGAAGGGCCCTTCTGCATGAAATCCATGTTCCCTTAACTCTCGGCAGTGTGTTGTTTTCTCTGTGTCGTGCTCACCCATTAGCATTTTAATTTAGCTTCATATGGCACCGCTCTGCAGATGGATTTGCTTTCTTGCTTTTGTTTATTGTACGAGTGACAAACACGAGGGCATTTTCATGATGTGAAAAAATGCCGTGAAGTTGTGAAAATGAGGTGACTTTCCCTTGCCAAGCCCCAAGGAATGGTAAAGCGGAGATGGCTGTGACAAGGAACCGAAACGCTCCCAGTATTAAAATGTTCAGGAGTCTTGATCTAATGGAAATGAGAAGTTTTGGCAGAAGCCTAGAGACTCGGACATGACCTTGCACTTCTGTCTGTTAAATGGGATGTGGCTGGTCTGACTCTTCAGGAAGTCACTCAGTCCTTTAATGGGCACAAAGCCTTCTTTCTGTGGATTTTGAGCAGCACTTGGAAATCAGATAGCTACTGCTTTGCGGGCATAGCGGTGAGTTGATGGTGAGGATTCTGTTTTATGGATCCATCACTCCTTGAGATCTGTAAATTCTCATTGGAGGGTTTTAGGTAGGAAAATGACAGTTTTTGGGAAGGGAAGCATAAGAAATTGTCTTACGGAGGTTGTCTCTTTCCTATACACTGGATATTCTTGAGCACTTCCCTTCTTGTTTAATATTTGTCCAGACTTCTTAGGATAAGTGTACTTTTTAAGGCAGAGATAGCCAATACCTGTTCAACATAGAATCACCAAGCCAGAGTTCATAACAGACATCATTAATCAAGCCCAGAACTCTTTCCTGCTGAACCGAGAAATACAGTTTTCAGAATCTTTGTCAGTGCAGCCCTACTGGCAGACTCTACTGGTTGGTCAGAGCTGTGATACAAGATGAAACTGACCTACCCTCCCTGGTCTGGGCTCAGCCAATGATGTGATTCCTATTAGGATGAGTAGCCATATATAACAGACAATCTTCATCTGGAAACTCTGAGTATTCAACTCTTTCTGCAACTCCTGTCTCCTTCTGACCCTAGTGAAGCTCTTTTGACAGACAGATACAGTGTAAGAGGGGCTCCTTTGACATACAGATACAGTTTCTTCTTTGTCTCATCTCAGGTCACCTTCTCACTTATATTTCTGTGCCTTCCCTCTGCATTCATCAGGGGCTTGGCATGCTCCTTCATAGCACGTCCTTTAATGTCTGAGTCCTGGTTCTGCAGGTGTGTTAGGCAGAATTCTGAGATGGTCCCCGAGATTCCTGCTCCCTGGTGTTTACACTCTTTATTCTCATGTTTAGGTTGATGATATGACAAAGGTGAAGAGATTTTGCAGGTGTCATCAGGGTCTCAAATCAGTTGATTTTGAGTTAATCAAAAGGAAGTCTATCATGGGTGGGTCTGATCTAATCAGGTGAGTTCTTAAAAAGCTGAGTGGGCCCTTTGTGAAGGAAGAAACAGAAATTCTCCTGCTATCCTTGAAGAAATGAACAGCCAGGTTGTAGCCTGCCTATAGTGAGTGCTACATGGCAGGACCCTGAGAGCATCCTCAGCCAATAGCTAGCAAGAAAATGGAGACCTCAGTCATACAGCATCTGGAAAATACGTTCTTCTAACCACCTAAAAGAGCTTGGAGGCAGATATTTCTCTAGTTGAATCTCCAGATGACGATGTAGATGGCCAACATTTTGTTTTCAGCCTTGTGAAGACCCAGTTGAAACATGTTTGGCTCCTGACCCGTGGAACCTGTGAGATAATAAATTTAACCATGTTAAGCTGCTAAATATGTGGTAATTTGTTACATGGTGATAGAAAACTAAACCTCCAGGCGAGATGCAAATTAGGGTACAGGATTGTCCACTTGGCCCTTTCTGCTCCCTTCCAAAATCAGCAAAAAAAATCATTTTGATGGGGATGTAGGTTGGGGGGGGGGCGGGTGAAATAGGTGATGGGAATTAAGGAGGACGCTTGTTGTGATGAGCATGGGGTGATGTATAGAAGTGTTAAATCACTAAATTGTACACTGGAAACTATATCATACCATTTGTTAACTAACTGGAATTTAAATAAAAACTTAATAAAAAAAAACACCCACATCATTTTGTTTTGATGGTCTGATTGGGTTTTCCTTTGGGAAAATAACTGTAGTATAACAACAGTTACCAAACAGTGATACCGTTGGGAGAATTAAAGAAATTTAAAAACTCATATGTCACAGTAATTATTTCTAGTCCATATGGAAACAAACAGAGATAGAGTCAGTCCTCCCTCACTTCCTCACTCCCTCATGGGTAATGGAATGGATGTGGCCCTTGCCATAGGAAACACCAGTAGTCATTTCTGTTGAGGCCTATCTTAGAAGGAATCTGAACACTCCCCAGGGGCCTTCCTTCAAGAATTCTCTTATTTACAAGACTTCCTGCTTTCTTCTCTGGGGTTTTGATGGCATTTGTACCCCGATATTTATAGCAGCACTTTCAACAATAGCCAAATTATGGAAAGAGCCTAAGTGTCCATCAACTGATGAAGGGATAAAGAAGATGTGGTTTATATACACAGTGGAATACTACTTGGCCATGAGAAAGAATGAAATCTGGCCATTTGTAGCAACGTGGATGGAATTGGAGGGTATTATGCTAAGTGAAATAAATCAGGCAGAGAAAGACAGATACCATATGTTTTCACTCATATGTGGATCCTGAGAAACTTAACAGAAGACCAAGGGGGAGGGGAAGGGGAGGAAGTTACAGAGAGGGAAGAAGGCAAACCATAAGAGACTCTTAAATACATAGAACAAACTGAGGGTTGATGGGGAGTGGAGGAGAGGGGAAAGTGGGTGATGGGCAAGGAGGAGGGCACCTGTTGGGATGAGCACTGGGTGTTGTATGGAAACCAATTTGACAATGAATTATGTAAAAAAAAAAAAAAAAGAAAAGAAAAAAGAATTCTCTTATTTACAAGACTTAAATCTATTTACCCTTCTTTTTCCTTCACTTCCTGTTTACTTTTTCTGTATGGACACCTCATCCTCCTCAGGAAGGCAGGCAGCTTTCTTCGAGGTATTTGGTAGAAAAGAAACATTCATCATTTACATTTTTGAAAAGTTCTGGCCCAGAGTCTGTGTTCTCAGTCTGCAATTGCCCATGAGAGGCAGTTTACCACAAATAACTTTTTACCATACCATTTCTTCCGCAATGAATAAAAGGGATCCCCTCCCTCCTTTGCAAGGGTCTCTTTAATTCACATTTTTATTTGGGACTTCCATTTATTTATTCTGAAGAATGCGGGGATAATAAGAATCTTACCTATTTCATAAGGTTTTTGTGAGGATTACATCTGGAAATACATGACAAGTTCTTAGTACCAGAAGGCACATAGCACATGCTTAATAAATGTTAGCCATTATTATTATAATTGCTAGTATAAATCTATTATGTTCCCAGCAATTTGCAGGATCCTAAAACGGTAAAGAAAAAACTCCTGTGTGCCATCTGACTGCAACACAGTGGAGACTCTCAGATGAAACCTCACAGTGGCTTCTGGTCATTCAGGAGTGGGTGGGGCTTGGGAGCAGGAGTGAAAACCAGGGGACCTGAGCTTATTGAAATCAGACAACCAAGCTCTCTCAATCAAAAGGGGCTTAATCCAGAAAGGTAGAGTGCAGGATTGAGATCATGGTGGAGGGAGGGAGGCGGCAGTTGAACAAAGTCTCTATGTGGGAGGTTTTCTGGACAAACAGCACTGGAAAGGAAGAGAATTGAGTGAATAGTCGCAGAATTTCAGAAGCAAGATGGTTTTTAAATATTAGAGCCACAATTGAGTATAAAAAAAATGGGGTGTGGGTTATGGGTTGCCTGAAAGTATGCCAAGTCAGGAAGCATTAGGTTCCTGTCAGAGTCTTTTTCTAGGCACTCAGAAGAACCTAATTTGAATTATTAAGTTGTAAGTTTTGTGTGCGTGCGTGTGTGTGTGTGTGTGTGTGAGCATGTGCGCATGCATGCATACATAATATACCGTAAAAACAGGGCAGCCTAGCGGACTATAGGACCTTAATGTATGTTTCTGTATCCTTGCTGTCTGTTCAAATTATAGGTAAGCTCAACAAAGGCTTCTTTATAAACCTAGGGAGTTTCCCTTTTTCCGCTATTTGGCCTATATCATTCTTTGTGTTTTACATTTTTAGCCCTTTAAAAAAGGTCACTCTTTTCCCAGGGTTCTTCTGATCATTGGGTCAGAGGCATCTGAATCCTTGTCATCAGTTGTGCTTCGGCCATGCTAGAACTAGATGTAGAAGAATATCATAATCCCAGAGTGATACAAAGACCTTTCCGAGGAAGATGAGATACCCGGAGACTGGAAAGGAGGATTTGACCACATTAAAATGAAAAGCTCCAGTTCAGCCAAACACCAGAAACAAATTCAAAAGATAAAACACACACCGGAGAAGCCCATTCTCTCAACGCATCTGACCGTTCACAAAGAGTAACTACGGTCCAATGTGAAAAATGAACAAAATGATAGGGAAATGGGCAGGGTGCACTGAGGGGCAATTAAGAAATAGCGATGCCTAATCTGTTCAATCTTAATAAAGAGTGAAGATAAAGGCTTAGTAAAGATTAAGGTTTCCTGAAGATTGAAATGACCCTTCTGCCATAAATAAAAACATTGTTGGCAACATAGTGGGTAACTGGGCATCCTCCGGGGGGTGTCTGTACGGGAGCATCCACTAGGAATGGCAGAGAGCAGTACTGGCTTAAGCACTGCCTGCGTTTGTGGTTCAGAACCTGAGCCAGGGTCCAGCAAGGTGGAGGCGTCCCCCGTGTCCTGGACCCCACCTCTGAAGTTCAAACGAAGAATGACTTCTTTTGGTGACTTACCTCAAGTACAGGAAATATTTTTAACAGCCTTCTAGTGTTCATTTGGTTACATCTGAGGCTAAAATTCTTCTTTACGTCTTTTCATACCTGCATGTTCTTATTTACTTATTTGTTTGCTTGTTTGATGTATTATCCTTGAAGTTCATTAGCAAAATGTCTTGGTGGTTCCCAGGGTATGAATAGGCCTTTCTAGTCTCAACTGGGCCATTAATTCAGCAATATTTTCCTTTTTTGTGACTCATTTCTCTTTTTCTGTCCTCTGTCCCTACTCCATAGGCTGCCAATTACTCCATATATTAGATCTGTTTTGTATGATGCCATGTGTATAATCTCTTTATTTTGTACCAGGGATTTTTGTCCCCTGGGGAACATTTGGCAATGTCACATGGTAGAGACGAGCTACTGACATCTAATGGGTAGAGAGGCCAGGGACACTGCGAAACATCCTACAATGCATAGGGCAGCCACAGTCACAACAAAGAATTATCTGGTCCAAAATGTCAGTAGTGTGGAAGTTAGGATACATCGCCCCAGGATCAAGCCTGGACCCTGATAGACTTGTAGTTGTAAATTATTTCAAATGAGGTACAAGAAATCCAGAACTTCTATAGAAGTAATATGTAAATGATATTTCCTCTTGTAGGTAATATTTTTCTATACCGATACTAAAGCTGAGAGCACTTGGGGGCATACATATGAATATTTGAAGCACAAAACCAGAGAGCTGTTTCTCTCTACATACATTTATATATAGCTTATAATTTTAAGTGATACTATAACAAATCTTGGTTAAAACTTGATTATCTAACGTGCTAAGGGTTTGTGCTATTTGTGTGGGTTACATTTTCTAGTTAATGGAAACTTAACCTCCGAATATTTTTGTCTCAACCTTTGTTTTTCAAAGAGGGTGGCATCTCTAAGCGAGGTTCTTGTAGTGCTTCTGGATTATCAAACAAGTTGAAAAGTCTGTAATCTTCTATAAATGTAGGAGGGGAGAATTATGGTCATTAACACCGTTTCTCCTAGATATGATATTGGACTAAAATGATACTGAGCAAAATACATTTTCTAAAAGTGATTTAAAAACATTCAGTATCTAGCCATATTGAGTTCCAGTTATTCGACGTCTGACTGGAATTTTATTTACCGCTTCAGTCACATATGTACCTCACTCTTATCAGGATGGAGAAATTCCACGGGACTAATGAACTGACCCAGACCCACTCTATCTCCTTTTTCCATAAATACACATATTTGAGTGCTCCCTGTTCTCATTGTTGCAAATTCATTTGCATGATTTCTCTCAATATTTCATAGAACTTAGAAAATTAATTACTTGATCTCTGTAATAATAACCACCCCATCTCCTCCCTTTCTGTATTAAAGCTAATTTAAAGGGAGGAATTTAATTCAGTAGTCTCATTGTTTACTCAAATTACACATGCATAATGAGATCTCAGTAGGAAAGAAAGCAGAATGCCATCTTTAAGACTCAAATCAATACCTCGGGGCAAAAATATGATAGTCTAACCATGCAGTTATTAAGAGTTCCCAGATTATAGCATTTCGTTGATCAAACCTGTGGTTTTTAGGGCTCTCTCAAATCAAAGATGCCAAAAAGATTCAGAAGGGGGTGGGGAATAATTTCAGGAGGCAGAGGTCACCAATGTCACACTGCAGTGAGCTGCATAGGTTTGCAAATTTCCAAGAACCACTACACTTGATAAAATGATGTGACATCTTCAGTTTATTTTCAGCTTCTATAGCCATTCCTTGATGTTTCCTAATATCCTCTCCACAAAGGGTTGATATAAAATACTAACAAAACTGATGCCTACGGTATTGTCCATATGGACCAACTTTTGGATGCCATTTTCTTTTCTGTCTCTCTGTCTCTGAGCTCAGCAGTTCTAAGGGGTTAACCAGAGCAATCTTAAATGAAGTTAAAGAAGTTTTAACAATGACCTCCTTTTCATTTGTATGGGCATTTATTTCAGAGGTCATTCAACCCATGGTCTCTTTGGAAATTGTACTTTTTATTCAAGGTTAGTTTGCTTACACCTAACCATGTTCCAGAAAGAGTTTAAGTCAGCTTACAAGGATGCAAAATTAAAACCATGCCGAGTTCATGTTTTACTACACCATGCAATCCCGAGGGCAATCACAATAGCAGCTAGTGCAAAGAATCTTTTGGTCATTGTGGGCACTCTCTGAAGACAGTATAATCAACAAGCAATTTGTTTAGTGTCTGCTGTGGGCTCAGCACTGAGTTGGACACTGTGGAGGTTATAGAAGACATTATCTGATGGATATAGAAAACCATGCCTCGTGGGCAGGAACATTTCCTTTATCTGGAACTTAGCTATCTAGGAAATTTAGCTATTTAGAAAATAGTCAAGAGAAAGAAATTAAATCTTTTATCAGCCTAAATAATGAGATAGCCCTTCTAACGCTAACGGAAGACCTGTTTACTCATACTTTGCTTATAAATCTAACAATCGTGATTCTTTGAGTTCCGAGTTCATAGCACTTTAGGAGCAGTGAATTGGAAGGTGATAGATTGCTGCTGCTACAGGCTGGTGGCTGAAAACTTCTGCAAATAAGAGACAAGAGATTTGAAAAACCAATAGATAAAAGTCAAAAGTCTACAGAGTGTGAGGGCACTAAGTACAAAAACATCTACTCGTAAGGTACAATTCAGCGATGGGTGGCAAAGATGTACTTAACATATTGTTTATTTAAAAAGACAGATACACGAGATATGCCATAAATGTGCTTTCTGCCAATATGTCTATACTTTTTAAAAAACAGGCCTAGGAAGAAAACCCTCGATTACCTGGAAAACTCAGGCACTCTGATGGACTTGTTTTCTGGAGACCTGAGATTTTAGCCTTGTTGATGAGGCAGGGCTAATAGTATACACAGTAACAGGATGCCATCAGATATTGGGTTGTCTGCCATCTGCTTTGATGGATGCCAAGATAAAGATAAGCTCCGTGAGTTGAAAGGATGGCCAAGGATTTGTGCGAGGCCTTGAAGGTGGAGTAGAATTTGAATAGATGTTGGGGTTTCGTGCTGATTAAATTTGAAGTCAGTACTTTCTTGGCCTCTTAGCACCACTTTCTCTTTGGAAAGTGATCCAAGGAGATGGACCCCTTGGGGGTAGAGATTCCAGAAGGGGGCAGGTGGTGGTGCCAGAGCACCTTCTGTCTTCGCCATTTTTCTCAGTGCCCACTTCTGTCTCCCTGACCACCTTCCTTCTTCCAGCCGTCCTGAGTCAAGTGATTCTGTTCCAGTGTGAAGTGGGGAGCAGAGCAAGGCATTAAGAGCCATGTTCTAGGTTCGCATTCTGGAGTCTGTGTAGCTGGATGACCTTGAGCAAGACGTTGAACCTGAGCTCCTAGAGATGACACCAGTATCCATACAATCACGAGGATGAGTCAGCAGAACAGTGCAGGTGATGAGTACTTTCTAAACCTCGAATCCCGTGAGAAATGTCTCAAGTGTTCGTTTTCCATTGGGCGATGAGATTCTTCAGGATTCCTAGTTTTCTCTTCACAAATCTAGGGCCTCGGGGGCCTGATTATGGGCACAGACTGCTCTTTAGGACTTTAAATAACTCAGTGATAGCAGTGCTGCAATGAGTACACGTGGTCCAAATCTCAGCATGAAGAGCAAGTGGTCGAAAAAACCACTTCCTTTCCAGCATTGGTTCTAAGAAAGTATCTCAAGATGGGCGCTGTTTGGTTGATCGAGTGACGTGTGCTAGGAAGGTATAAAAACGTAGATGGCAAGATTGAGAGTGGGAAGAGTAATGGGTCCAAGTCCGTCTGTCTGGAGGTTTGTGGAGAGTCTGATAGTGATCGATGACTGCCCATTTGAGCCATTATGGCCTGTTAGGTTCTAGTGCAACAGGCTGGAAATCCTTATCAAATGAGACAGGTGGTGTGGCCACTTACATATGATGAGCCCTTCCTGTATCCAAACCAGCCTGTCTACCACTCCATTTACCAGGAGCAAGACCTGCTGTGTCTCAGAAGAACCGTACTCTACTCAGGTTTTACTCCTAATGAGAAAGAGCTCATTGTTCTCATTGGTTTGAGAGCTAATCCCACCCCCTGAACCCTGGGGAAATCTTCAATGCCCAGAGCATCACCATGAAGCCTCATCCCTTTGAACCCCTCTTCACCATTGGGATCAGAGTGATTTTTCTAAAATACAAGTCTCTACTATAACACTGTATACTAACTGGAATTTAAAATAAAATTAAAAAAAAAAGCCAGTATAACTTCTACTCCTCCAAGTCCTCTAGTAAATTCTGAATTCTTCAGCATAGACAGAAAAGCCCTCTGTGATCCGTTCCCCAGGTCGGTGATATAGCCTTACCTTTTGTCAGTCTCCAGCTAGCAATATGTTCTAGTAATGCCAGAGTACTTGAAATCCACACCCCTCTTACTCCTTACTTTGCCCTGTTCTTTACTGAAACACTCTTCTATGCCTCCTTACCTGGCTATTATTCCTCAGCCTTCCAGACTGAGTTCAGACATCTTTTCCAACAACCCTTTCTTATAATTCCAAGTGGGGTACAAGGAGGGTTGTGCTCCGTGTTTGCATTCAACTTTGTGCCTGCCTCTCTACTTATGGTACATTGAAATGATCTCTTGTGTATTTTTCCCATTAGCACATGGGTTTTTAAAAAGCAAGGACTGTACTTTGTTTCTATCTAAGCCATGAGCGCTTAGCAAGAGACGTGGAAGGCTACATAGCAAGTGCCTGTCAAGTAGAGGCATGAGTTGTGTCTCTAGAACATCCCTACATAGAGGTACATCTGTTGGTCCATGAATGGAGATCTACCTTGATGACTGGATGAAGGGGAGAATGGAAGTGCTTACCAAGCCAATATTGGATAAGCTGGGTACGGTCTACAGTTTCCACTGAAGGAATATCCCTATATTTCAAAAGTCATTTTAGTATCTCCTCTGTTCCATAATAGGCATTATGAGGGTGCATCAATGACCAGAAAGAGTACCTGTCCCCCAAGGATTTGTTTCCTAGGGGCACAAAGCTACATGTGTGCTCTAAGAAAAGTCACAGCCTTAGGGTTTCAGTGAAGAGACAGACTACCTACTCCTGAAGGAGTCAGAAAAGACTTTGTAGGATAAGAGAGACACCAAGTAGCCTTGGAAAATGGCAACGATTTTGAAAAGTAGAGATTGGGAAGAGGTAAAAGGGGGAGTGGGAGATGAGGCATTCTAGCCGGAGGAAATATCAAAGGCAAAGAGATCGAAAAGTATTTGGGAAACAAGAGACACAGATGGTGGTTCTCACCTGGATCCTGATGTGATTCGTGTTCCCCGACTTAGCCCCACTGCCATGCCCCAGCCACCCCAACTCCTTTCTCTGGCCCGGTGGTTCACAAACTCGAGTGAGAATCACAGTTGTCCGCAGGGCTTCTAAAGCAGATCGCTGGACCCCATTCCAGCTACCAAATTTCTGGTTCAACAGGTCAGACGATGATGCTGTGGTTTGGGGCCATATTGAACAACCGCTGCAAAACTTTCCTGTGGACGCCACCGTGGCAAAGGCCTGAAGACATGTTCCTCAGTCCCACTCGGGAGACTGTGGGAGACAGTGGACGTTAGAGCTCACCGGGAGCCTTGGGCCTTTTGGTCTCTGGAGGAGCAACTGCCCCTGGAAAGCCCAGCCAGCCACCCATCGGCACAACGGCCACCACCATTCAAGCTGTGCAGCAGGCAGCATTTTCCCAGCATCCTGGCAAATGAAAGACTAACTTGAACCATCTGGTTCTGTAACACCCTCCTACACCACTGCTTAAAAGCAGCCAAACATATTTTCTCTTACATTTTGTCAATAAAATATTGCTCCCCGAGGCTGTCGGCTTGTCATGTTTGCAGCCCATAAGCAAGGCTGGAGCACTTAGTGGTAGAACCCGCAAGAGGAGAGCCGCGGGAAAGTCCCTCAGCCTTTTGCTGCTGACGTCCCCATGCACCCCCACTTCTCAGGCAGATTCTCTAAATGGATGCCCGCAAGTGTTTTTTGTAAAAGTGGAACCAAAACGTGTCCGGACCTTTGCTGGCCACTCTGCCCTTTCTGGCCTTGTAATTTTGCTTTGCCTTATGACAGTAAAGAATCAACGTGCAGCATTTCCAACAGCCAGGTAGAGTGTGTACACATTTATTAAGATTAATTAAAAAGTAACAAATTGTAAAGGAATAACATTAACAGCCAGCAGAAAAAGTGTAGACATTTTGACAGTCTTTTTGAATTTCATTAAAAGATGGTAGTGACAAAAACCCCAGAGACTATTTCTACTTTACTAAAGAAATAGGTCACAGATTCAATTACAGTCACTGAAGCATGGACTCAATCTATCATGGCAAATTAAGTACATTTTAGCAACCTACTTTCCTTTAAAAATTTTATAGACACTTTCAGTGGAAGAAGAAAGACTATAGGAAAAAAAAAAAAAGAAAGAAATTGCAAAACCAAGTCCCACCCTTCCTCCCCCCCCTCGGCTTTTGAGTAAGCATTTGGCTTATTTGCTTTGGGTATAAGACAGAAAATCATTAAGAAATACTCGGCTCGCTCACAATTATTACTCTTCACTCGTTCATGGTTTAATGATGCAGATTTGGAATTGGGAGTGGGAAACAGCTCCAAATTAGAATCGCTGGTCTTCAAAGGGGGGCTTTGTTCTACAGGATGAGCCCCACCCCTTTCTTTTAAAAGAGGACTATTTGTACTTTACAGCTTTTTATGAAATTTTTGCGCTAGACTCTCAGAGCAGACATGTTGTGTTCATTTGGGGAAAGATACATAATTAAATAAAAAAGTGCTCATTCGGCCTGTGGATATGGTTTAGCCAAGTGCAAATATTAAGACAGTGAGATGGCTTTGTGCCCATGGCAAAGCTGATTTCACGTTGACAGCTGGAGTTTACAGAGGGCCTCTTGCAGTGAAGCAGTGGGGACCATCTCTTAGACACTAGCAGCAGCAGCAGCAATGGTAGAACATGAGATGGTGAGACCTTCGTGTTTCCCCTTTGACAAGTAGGGACCTAGGGCCAGGATACTCACGAGCCAGTCTTAGGAGTCTGTCGAAGCTTCGGAAAGCCATGTGAAGTCTTGTGCCTCAAAAAACAGTGCCGCCAAAGCACCTATTGAGTTTAGGGCTTGTGTTGCCCCCTCGCTCCCCAGTCTTGCCTTTCTCTTAGAACCCTGGCTAGCTTTCTCCTGACGCCTCTGGGGAATGGGCTCAGACTTGAAATGAGTGATTGCCTTTGCTTCCCAGAGAAGTAAGTGATAGAGATGCTGCACGCCTCTCTGAATTATCTTGCTATTGAGCAAGAGCCTCTCTTTAGCCAGGCAGAAAGGAAGCCCACAGAACCTCATTTCTGCTTTTGATTGCAAAATTGCAACTTCCTCAGGGTGTGAGGCGTCACAGGAGCTAGTAAGGTGAGGTTCTCACACGGTCAGCATCACACCCTTCAAAATACCTCAGATCTATAGGTAGCCACGGCTTATGTGCGTGGTAGAATATAACTCTGTGAGCTAAGAAGCCCGTGGATCTTTCTTAGACCACAAGGTCCTCCAAACTACGGAGGTAAAATAAATGTGAGCTGATGTGTCTACCTTGTGTGCTGTGAGAAGCTGATTGCGCCCGGAGAGGGAGACTGGCGCGTAGGGGGGTGGCTCATGTGACCGGAGTGGTAAAAGATTGCAACACGCTGAGGCTGTGGGTTCTTTATGTAAAGGTGATGAACACCTGTTGGTGTTTGTGTGCAGGAGCCGCACTTGACCTAAACGGATGAGAGGGCCAAGGAGACTCCATGCTTACACGCGGCTGCCTCCCCTACCGGGGAGATCAAAATGGTATGACGGCCCCAGTTCCTGTGCCTGTCCTTCAGCTCGCCAAGTGTAGCTGTAACATCTGTTGCATCTGAGGCTGTTTCCCACTGCCATGGTGGCAAAATATATTTACAAATGTAGGATATATACAGTAATGTATAAAATAGAAAAAAATCATATGCTAAATATGATTTTGCAGTATATTTTAAATTCACCTCAGTGCAGTGAGACGCTTCTACTCTGCAAGGCCACTGGGAACCGAGACCAAAGGAAGAGCTGTTCCCATCTCAAGCGCATTTGCGGAGCGTGGAAAATGCCGGCAGTGTTGAGAGCAAGGCCCTGCTCTCAGGCGTTTTGGGTTAAGTCATGTGGGGTGGGGACCTGAAGGTTTGTCAGGTGATTTGAATGTATAGCCTTGGTTGAGTGCCATGGATTGAAATTATTTTTCTTTCTCATTAAGTATGTGTTGAATCTGCCTACGTTAAAATCAGTTTCCGCATGACTCCCTTACGCTGCTGTCTCCTGTCATTTGGGGAGCCATCAACTTCCAAGACCATCCTTGTTGCTGGAGAAGCATTCTTCCCGAGTGGGAGAGGTAAAATGGTACTAAGCCTGCTGAGTCTCCACACGGGGCCCCTCGCGACGCCGGAGCACACAACTTGCCCAAACCAACAGAGTAGATAACAGGTGGGGCCACCTAGGAAGACAAGCGCTTGGACTTGCAGTCCTGAAACTGAATTTAAACCTCTGAGATCAGTGTTGATACGATGGGTATTTGAGTGCAGCCAGAGGCAGTCAAGACCCAGTGGGATCATCTCTGGAAATATATAAGGGACAGCTCAAAGCTCTGGATGAAAATCCATCTTTCTCTTGTTCGAGTTTTTAAAAGGTCTAATCAGATGGTGCACCAAGCTTAGCATCCTTGGGAGATAGTATAGCATCATGGCGGGGACCATAAATGGAGCAGCTAATTTACCTGTATTGAATATGCATTCTGCCACTTGCTCGGTAATTTGAGCAGGATGCTTACTTAACCCCTATGTGCTTCAACTTCCTCATCTGCAAAATGAGACAATAACTGTACCCACCTTCTAGGGTTTTTCTGAGGATGACACGATTTAATGCATGTGCATTGCTTAGCTTGGGGCCTGGCATGGTGTGTGTGCTGAAGGAATGGAGGTATTGTCATAAGTACCGTCATAGGCATTATGTAGGTGGCCCATAGTATTGATATCTGTCTCTGGTGGACCACTGCCAAGACAACACAGGAAAGTGGATTTGGCACTGGAACACCTGTACCTTTTAGCTTCATATGAGTGGCCTTGGCCAAGTCTTTGGAACTTTTTGAATTCCAGTTTCATTAAGTGCAAACCTGGAGATTCTATATGTTCCTTGCATCCTTCGATGGGATTGTCATTAGGACCTTATGAGAAATTCTTCATAGAAACACCAACATAGCATTTGTTTTACAGAGCGTTTCTCATAAATCATTGCATTTAGGCCTCACACTAACGCTTTGGGATACGTATTCTCATTCCCAGTTTGCAACTGAAGCGGAGGCTGAGAATTTCCCAAGGCCACCGAAATGGTTCAGTGGCAAGTACCTAAGGCTCCTGGGTTCAGCAGTATTTCTCATAGATCATGAGTGCACGATTTTAGATAAATGATCTCTGGGAACAATCTCCTTAGGACACGATAGCGTGAGATGTAAATGGTATGTGGTATTATTATTTGGAGATTCTCCCTTTGATATTATGTAAAGAGAAAGGTAGACAGCACAGAAGCAGCAAGCTTTAGTTCCAAGAGTCATCCATCACTCGTTAGCGGTGAACTTGGTACCCAAACAGCAACTGAATCCCTGTATCCAGGGTTGACTCGGGAGAGGCATCATACTGTTGATCCTTTTTCATCATTTACCCTTCTTTGCCGCTTTTCACTTCAGGGTGACACATAGCTGACCTACTAAACAGTCATCTTTGTCCACGTGGAAATTAATTAGCTGATAATTGTCTCCGGGATATCACAGTGAACTGGAGCTCAGGAAGTCAAAGGAAGGTCTCTGGAAAGTAGACCAACCAGGGTTTCCCGGTTGAGTTATTCCCTTCCAGCTGAATCTCCTTCTGCCTTCCCCCCACGCCTGCTCTCCGAGAAGCTCAACCATCTCTTGATGAACTTGGCATAATAACCACGCACAGCTGGACTGCAATATGGTTTGAGAAGAAGTACACTCACAGCCTGTGATGTTAGATGAGCTTCAATTTGTTCAAACCACTTGCTGTGTCGGTCTGACTCCAGGCCATCAGTGTGAAAAATGAGAAATTTAGTTACCTATATAGATAGTAATGGCAACAGAAATACCTTGAAATTTCGTAATATTTTTCAAGTTACTATGCACACTCACACGTGTTTTGGGCCATTCTTACAACAATTTGGGGCGACAGATGGGATGATTATTCTCATTATGGAGTAAACAAACCTGAGACTTGGGGAATTTTTGACCTGTTCTCTTCTACGGCTGGTCAGGGGGCAGACTCCTATCTTTACTCATGCCCTTCCTCTTTGTTTTTTCTGTCCAGGGCCACCTTTCTGAAAATAGGCTACTTTTAATTTTGGGAACTCCTGTGCTCCCAAACATTTGTTTCCAACCACCACGTTCTTATCAGGCCTTTTCCTCCTGGCCATACTTGATTGATCCAGCGTTGGACAAATGACACAATGTAGGTCCAACTTTCTCTAGAATTTTTCAAATTGGAAATGGGAGAGAGAGTCAGGAGGTTTCCAGTAAAGGAAACGTAGCCATGATTTTTGCTATGTTAATAAAGCTGATTGGAGGGGAAAGAATGACACTGACAGAAAAGCAGAGCAGGTGGAAAATGAGAGAATCTTGGTGGCAATGATGTGCCTGGTTCCAACTGTTATTTTTGTGGGGTTTTTTTGAAATGTTTATTAATTTTTATTTATTTATTTTGAGAGAGGGAGACAGAGAGAGAGAGAGAGAGAGAGAGAAAGGGAGGGTCAGGGAGAAAGGGAGAGAGAATCCCCAGCAGGCTCTGAACTGCCAGCACAAAGCCCGATGTGGGGCTTGAACTCACGAATGGTGAGATCCTCACCTGAGCCCAGGTCAAGAGTCGGACGGTTAACTGACTGAGCCACCCAGGCGCCCCTCGGACCATTCTTAAAGCAGCATCCTTTGGGAAAATAATCTTTCAATAAGTTCTTTTTTTTTTAAGTTTATTCATTTATTTTGAGAGAGGCGGGGAGAGAGAGAGAGAGAGAGAGACAGGCAGAGACAGGGAGAGAGAGAATCCTAAACAGGCTCCACACCATCAGTGTGGAGTCCATGGTGGAGCTCGAACTCACGAACCATGATATCATGACCTGAACTGAAATCCAGAGTCGGATGCTTAACTGACTGAGCCACCCAGGTGCCCCATACTCTCATATTTCTAAATGAATAAAGTGACAGACTCTCACCCTAAAAATCATCTTGATTTGTGTCAAAAAGATGACTCCGGTTTTCATGTTTGTCCGTGCTCAGTAGCTATCTAACTCACCCGCATAGTTGTGGACATTATTAAACGTGATACAGAGAATTGAACAGGGCTGCTCATTAGTTAAGCAGATCATACATATTTAAGATCTCACCGTTGAAATTGGCCATACACAGACAAGTATCCCTTATCCAAATCAGTATCTGCCAAATCGGTATCATTCAAAGCCATGTCACCTCTCTCTTGACATAAGCAGATAATTACGTTCCTGAAGAGATTTTAGAAAGGTTATCATGTCTCTGCTTTTTAAATCAAGGTTCCAAATCCTTAAAGCCATGGTAATATTTTTTTATTGGTGTAGAGCTCAGAATATGGAGCCAGATTGCCAAGTTAAAAATCTCAGCTCTGGCATTTACTATCTGGGTAACCTTGGGTACATTTCTTTATGTCTCAGTTATGCCATCTGTAAAATGGGCCATAATGATAGAACCACGTCCTGTGGTTATATAAAGGCTAAACAAGTCAATATGTATAAAAGTGCTTAGAATAGTACTTGAGCCTGATGCACACTACATACACAAAGCTATTATTACTCAGTGAGTTTTTATTTTGGAATACCTCCCACACATGAAGAACTCACTGTAGGTATTATAAACGAATACGTTACAGTTTTGCTTGCAAATATAAAGAATAAAAGCAGGACTTCTAAACAAAAGAACATTTCCAGATACTTCTCAGGAGGTAAGTAAAAGATATTGAGAAACATAGTTAATAATGGATATTTTGAAGTGGTTCCATATAAAGAACATTCCTGACTCTACTGAGTAACAAAGACATGTTAGAAGAAAAGAGATTTAGACAAGGAATTCCTGAAACTTCTGTGTTTAAGATAAGGATATTTCTAAGGGTAGGAATTAAGTATATGATCACAGATTTAGAGACAATCTTTTTAGTTCGAGCTATTTTGAGAGCAGCTTAGAGATGGGGACCTAATACATGTTTGCATCCCAAATACCAAGCAACATTTCTGAAGAACAACGCTGGTTCTATTTCATATTAAATGTGAAAAAGACTTTTCTCCTTTGATTTCACATTGTGATCACAGAATACCGGTGGCAGAGTTCGCTGGTGGAGGTGAGATGGAAAGAATGACATCCTAACTCTGGTACAGTTAACCAAAGATTCTCATGCCCGGAAAGAGAAAGGGGAAATTTTTCATATTCTTTCTTTAAAGCTCGGAAGCCTTATGGGCATACAATAGTGATTTCTTATAGAACCCCAGACACTAAGAAAAAGAAAAAGATGGAGCGGATCATTCTTATGTTAGAAAAACGTAAAAGACAAGTTAGTGATGACCACTGAGAGATAAAGGGATAGAAAATGTGCCTGTGTGCTTAGGAATTCTATTTCTTTTAACTCTTGCTCCTTGCGTAATTTTTTGTTTATGTCCCACTCTCCTAGCAGGTAGTTACTTGTCATTTCTATAAATTGCTGAAATTAATTGAGAAAAAAAACAACGTTTGGACCGTGATGCCCCATCGGCCGTATCCACGCCCATGTTTCTAGTTCTGTGTGCTCACTATCTCTAAGGCAGAGCTGTTTGCTGATACCTACTGGCCTATCATAAAAGACATCCCAGAAGAAATGAGACAGGTACTCTTTTAGAAGGGTATTCTTTCAAATGCAGCTCCTTTCAGCAGTGGCAGGCGTTGCATTTCAGAACTTTGAGCTATTTTACAAAGTGTTGCAGCATTTTAGATTTTTACTTGATAATTCTTAACAGTCTGCTCTAACAGTGGGGCTGCTTAGCCAGCTCTGAAAGCAAGTGAAGACACTTAGCATCTACAAAAAGCTCACTGTACTATGTGGAGTGGATTTGGTGAACGGAGAGATTTGAGGTTGATGGAGTGGAGCTAATGGGAGATTGGTGTAAATGAGGTACATGTAACCAACAGCCGCCTATTTGGGAAAGGTCAAAGGAGAACCTGTTTTCTGGCAGACTCTTCTTTCTTTCTCAGCGACTTAAAACTATAAATAAAATGTCCAGCAATTCAGTTTTTATACTTATGTAGCATTTGTATGAACAACCCGAGGAACATTATTTTAATTCTCACAAAACACTGAAAGTGGGAGTTCTTACCACCCCCAGAAACATGTACTAATGAGGGAAGTGTAGTTTGGAGAAACAGGTGCTTGGGCAGACAGAATACACTCTGAAGTTTAAGAAGATAGCCCTTCTCCTCGTAGGTGTTTATGTAAGGGACCTAGCAAGCTTCCAGACTAAGTAGATTTTCTGTTCTTACATTCCCCCCCCCCCCCCCCATTTGTAACCTCTCAATACTTACCTGCTCTAGAAGCCTGAGCTCTGCAGGGCTACGGAGCAATCCTCTGCTTTCTAGGCACCACGTGTATGAATTTGGTTTTCAGGTTTTCTAAAGCGAATGCCTGAGGCCTTCTTTGGGACATTCGATAATTGATTCCCTTATAATTGTGCAGCAATCAAGGCAGACCTAGAACACTCACAAATTTTTATTTATTCAAAGGGGCAATGCTTTATAATTTATTAAATTCCAGAAAAAGGGAGGATGTACTTTGATTTCCCAGAATCCATTTCCTCCTTCTGGCTGTCCTTTTGGGTAATGTACCACTGACTCATTCTTAGCAGTGAGAGTTTGGGGGGAGATTAATGCTACTCCCAGCTTCAGTGTGGGGATCCTGGTTAGATTAGGATAATAGGTCACACCCAACCTCCTAGCTGAGATTGGTTCGGACATGGATCCAGTCTGAGCCAATAAAGGGTGAGTCACAGGTGAGGGAACTTTAGGGAGAGACACGATTTCCTCCGAAACAATGTGGGTCAGTGGGACTTTATGAAAAATGGACCTGCTTAGAGTATTTTGTTACCATGAGGAGATAGCCTGAGACTGCTGAACCTGGTATGCTGAGGTCGGTGAGGCTGGCAGATGAACCAAAGACCTACCTCAAGGACTGGGTCCATGATGACATCCTTTAAGCAACTAGGGCTTCTTGACTTTTCTAGTATGGGAGCCAATAAAGTTTCTCTGTTATTTAAGCCAGTTTGGCTGGGTTTCCAAACTCATACAGTGTGTATTTGGCCCTCATACACATGCACGCTGCCTCCCTTCTAATAAGTCCTTTCTCCCCTTTCTATCCCCCCCCCTTCCCATCTATGGAGTCGTAAGACCTGAGTTCATGCCTACCTCCAGTACTTACCTGCTGTGCATATTGAAAAGGTAGATATCCCGTATTGTTGATATCTGAAACAGTGATGATGAAAATGATATTTAACCCATAGTGTTATTAGGAGAATCAAATGAGCTAATGATGATTAAAAACACCACAGAAATATTAATTACCTTTTTGAAGAACGCTAATTTAATCCAGAAATGGCTATCAAGCCCATTTTCCCCAAGTTCTTTCCAGGGATACATTTATATGATCTGGTAACAGATCTATAACCAGGTAGAAGCAGGAAGGGTTATGTGCAAATAGGTCATAGGTAGAAAAGTAAAACTCTAGTTTTATCTAAATAAAACTCTGCTTTTCTGGTATCATAATTATTTTATGTAGGGCCTGATTTAATGCATTATGGAATATTCCACTGAATGAAATCATTGCAGACTTTAAGCAGCAAGCTAAGATATTAAGAAGCAGAAATCGTACATTGTGATTGATCATATTAAAATAATTTAGTTCAAAGTAGGCATCATTATAACTCATCTAGAATTTCCTCCTAATGTGAGGCAATGTTTCCGCATGGTAAATTTGCTCAATTTTGCAGCAGCTGTTCCTGAGCAGGAGACCCTTACAGCTCCCTGGGGCTGGAATGCTAGGGGTTCTGGAAGCTGGGCAGTGTCCCTTTGACCTCACTGCAGAGTGGCATGTGCCCTAGGCTCTCTCCTCTTGCCTAAATCTTGTCTGCCCCAGGCCAGTCTTTTTAGACAAGATTACACAGTTGCATAAACAAGTTCAAAACTGGGTCCATTTTTCTGGCCTCACCAAATCGAGCTGTATAAACATGGAAAAGGCATTCACTAGTGCCCTTCTAGTTGAATTCGTTCCGATTGCCCCATCTTGTGGAAGAAAGAAAAATAGCTTTTTTTTTCCCCCTTTGGGCACCTGCCCCAGAAGAACAAACTCAGCCCATCTGTCTTCTCTATCTCTGGCCGTAATCTCGTTCACATAATACATTTCAGATAATTTATTCTGAGGAAAGGCCGGCATTCCTCATATATTTGCAACCTGACCTCTTTTCTTTACTGATAGGATCAGTGCATGATTTCATTCACGAGTGCTAGATAGAAGTCTGTTGCATGGAGGACTCCAGCCTGCTACCATAATTTAGATCCAAATCAGAGTGCATTCCTACAGGTCTCTCAGCCTGATGAGTTCTCAGGATTTGCGGAACATAGCGACCATCACGCTTTCAGTTATCCGAAAATTTCACAACTATTTCCACGCTACCTTCTATGCACTTTGTATGTGGAACTCTCCGTTCAGAGGAAGAATAGATGGAATCAATTCATGCATTTGTTTGTTTACCAGTTTTCTTATTCATTCACTCATTCATTCATCTGTTTAGCATTTATTTATGAGGACCATCTATATGCCAAGCACTGCTAGGTACTCGGGAAGCAGAGATAGGCGAAACAGCCATATTCACTACTCGGATGGGCTTTACACGTTAGTTGAAGTTGACTGCATAGACGTTAATCAAACAATCAGACAAATATAGAATTGTAGATTGTGATAAGTCTATGAAAGGCAATTAAAGGGTACTGTAAAATGATAAAAGAGGAGACCTGACTTATGTCACCTGACCTTTCCTGATGAAGGGACACCTAAGCTGAGATCTGAAGAAGTAGGCGCTAAGAGAATGGCAAGAACATTATAAGCAGAGCTTTTGAGTCCAGAGGGAAACGGAGTTCTTGGAGGAGAGAGAGAGAGAGAGAGAGAGAGAGAGAGAGGAGAGGAGAGCAGTGGCTGGAATAGAGAAGAAGGAGGAGAGTGGCTCCCAGAAGAGGCTGCAGAAGCAGGCAGGGGCCAGAGTAAGTCAGGCCTTGAGGACCTGCTGGGAGCTTGGCCATCTGACCACATTACTTGCTAATATGGAGCACGGTCCATGAATCAAGCAAGACTGATCTTCCTCTGTTCTCGCCCACAGCAGGAGTCAGACCAGTACTTTCGGGATGTCTCCATCTCTTTCTGGGCCGTGAGTTCCACGGTCCATCCTGCACTTACTCATTCCAGCCCTTGACTCACAGATGCAGTTTTAGAAGGGGCTGTGTACATTATCAAATCGGTTTCTTTGTAGTGAACGTCTAAGATTTATCTAGCACCTAAGAGTGTTTGTGTTCATGTGCATAAACGACTGTTGATTCTGTCTCTAAGTGACAAAGACCAGCTTGCCTCCTCAAGCAGTCAGCCTGAAAGTTGCACAACACTGACATCTGGTGCTTGCGTGTGATGTGAGATTGTACAAGGTCAGAAAGAGGCTTCTGAGACTAGTCCACATTGCAAAACGTAGCAAGGCTGAATGTTTGAAAGTGTGGAGTAGAGTGCACACACCCACATGTGCACGCGCACGTGCGCACACACACGCGCGCACACACACACACACACAGCCCGTCCACAGTCTTTTGTTTTGAACTAATTCCGACTTTCCAATAATACGCTTGCCAAAGGCTAATTTCAACATGATGCTTTCTTACTGGCATTATTTGCCATTGGACACGGGGTTCACATGATGGAAGGTGAGGTTCTGCCTGGGTTTGGGAGAAAAGCAATTAACAAAAACAAACCAATGTTCATTTAGTATACATTAGTGTAAATCCTAGGGTTAAGTGGAAAAAGAGTCACCCTCGTAAAAACAATGTAATAATGGTGATTTTATGTATGATAAATAATATTTGCGTAGTAATTTATAGTTTCTGAAGCATTTTAGCATATACCTCCATGTTCCCCCAGTCATTCAATCATTTATTCATTCATTTAAGAACCATTTATTGAGTGCCTACTCTGTGTGAGTGATTGGTCTAGGCTGCAAGGAATCTCTTAGTCCTGGCAGGGCAATTAGGAGAGAGTAATAGTGTAGTTCTTAACCAAGTATGCTTTGGATTCAGACTTAGCTGCTCTAAGTATCTGAGTTCTTGTGTGTTAACTGGCCAGTGATAATAAGGGTGCCTGTCTTATTGAAATGTTCTTAAGATTAAAGGAAGAAAGTCAATGTAAAACCTTCACCACAGCCTCTAGCACATCACAAGTTACCAGCAAACTATGGCTTTAGGTATGGCAAGAATTATTTTAACTGAGAATAAACTGAGGGTTGATGGGGGTTGCGGGAGGGGAGGGTGGGTGATGGGCATTGAGGAGGGCACCTGTTGGGGTGAGCACTGGGTGTTGTATGGAACCAATTTGACAATAAATTTCATATTAGAAAAAATAAAAAAAAATAAACTTCCTATAGTTGCTTTTTATTGTAAAAAAAAAAAAGAATTATATTATTGCTTATTTTCAGTTTAGGAGACCAAAGACTTTCAGCTTGAATATACTCAGCAATGGGAAAAAAAAAAATGGGTATGCCGTTCATGAATTTATCAGTTTAGGAAGATAGGAGGATTAATGGAAATATGTAAGTTGAAAAGGTTAGAAAAGAGGGCTGGCCCTATTGTCAAGGAAGTTTGGTGTCTAAAAAGTTTTGATTTCTCTCTATGGGGACATTTGTTGGAGATTATGTTCTCAGAGTACTTCTTTGGGGATTTGGTCATTGGGGCTGAATGATGGGAAGGTTCAGAGATGGAAAGCAAAACCATTGGTTAGATAAAGCCCTCCCAAGGGTCCTGGTCTGAACGAATTGGACCTTGATGCACACCACAGATCATGGTGGGCATGTAGAGGAGGAGCTTGATGAAGGCTATTGTGGAAAATGAACCTAGATGGGATGTTGTCTGTTCATCGCATATTGGCCTTTTCATAGGATGGCTACATTGTCAGCTATTGGAATCTCATTCCTGGGAAATACAAAGCAGTCTGTTTCTTTTACCGGTTTCCTCTTTGTAATTTGTGGAGCTTCAATTCTACCTCAGAAAATTCAGTGTATCCAAGCAATTTATTAATGCAGTGAACACTTAGTGGGTTCCCTGTCAGTGTATGACCTGTGGTCATCAGAACAGTCAGACATTTTTTTTTTTTTCTGGGAAAGGGAACCAAGAGGAACTTTGCAAAAATGATACGACTGGTCTAGTGTCTGGATGCTCTGGGTTTAGACCTTCCAAGAAAGAGTCTCTAAAGAATGCTTCTAGAAAGTTATTTAATGAAGTGAAAGTAAAGAGAATGCTAATTAGTAGGTGGACACTATTATCTCATTTAATACATACATGTAACATTTTTTCATCTGTAGCAAATTCTTTTCTTATGACTAGAAAATGTGTCCATATTGATAATATAGCTGTAAAGAAAACTGTATCAATTCTAAACTATAGGAGTCTTAGAGACATTCAATCCCAAGCTTACAAATCATTTAGAAAAGCATGTAGCTCATTGTGAATATTTTAGTTATTAAACAAGAACTATGTTTTAAAAAACTCAAATGAACTCAAAAAAACTTAAATGAATAATTAAGAAACTAAAGTTAACATCAAAGCAATCCAAACAAAGGTATGAGGCAGTCGATGATGATGGAAGCCAATTTAATGGAAACAAAATGTAATTAATAAATCAAAAACTTCTTCTTCTGAGTGTCAAGGTGACCCCCTCTGCCTTGAGAGTCTAGCGGAGAGAAAACGAGAGAAGAAATCCTTTGGAAAAAAAAAAAAGAAATGTAACTATAGATGTAAAAAGTTTAGAAGAAGTAAAAGGAATGTTTTATGCAACCGTATGCCAACAAATTTCAAATGGATAGCTTCCAAAAAACATGAATTATTAAAATTTGTTCAACAAAGGTAAATATTCATACTATTTCAATAATTATAAAAGTAAACATTTGTCTAAGGCTCACAATTTGAAGAGCTATCAGGATTATGAACAACTCCTATGATAACCTTGGTGGAATAGACCAATTCCTTGAAAGTCACACCTACCAAAACACACAAGGAGAAATAGATAAACTGCAAAGGTCTATATCTTCTAAAGAAATTGATTCAATAATTAATAACCTTCCCAAACAGAGAGCACCAGGCCCAGGTGGGTTCACTGGTGAATTCAAACAAATATTTAAGGAAGAAACAATACCAATTCTCTTCCAGGAAATGGAAACAGATTCTATTTTATGAAGCCAATGCTTGTATCCAACATATACAAATAACTCTTAAAACAATAAGAAAACAGCCTAATTAAAAACTGAGCAAAGGCTCTGGACAGACACCTAACCAAAGAAAATCTACTGATGTCAGATATACACAGAAAAAGAGGCTTACCATCCTCCTTCATCAGAGAATTGCAAACTAAAACAAGATGCCGCCACATGCCTATTAGAATGGATAAAATCCAGACCACTGACAATACCAAATACTGGCAAGAATGTGGAGAAACAGGACGTCTCATTCATTCTTAGAGGGAACGCAAAGTGGTACACCTACTTTAAGAAGCCGGCTTGGCAGTGTCTTAGAAAAACGAACATACTCTTCCCATACAATCAACAATTGCACTCCTTGGGATTTACTCAGATGAATTGAACATTTATGTCCACACAAACCCTGTACACGAACGTTTATCCCGCTTTATTCATAATTGTCAAAACTTGGAAGCAACTGAAGTGTCTTTCAATAGGCAAACAAATAAACAAACAAGAGCACATTCATACGATGCACCATTACTTAGCAATAAAAAGATACGTGTTTTCAAGCCCCAAATTGACATGCAGGTATGTCAAATACATATTGCTAAGTGAAAGAAGCCAGTCTGAAAAGGTTATATAGTGTATGATTCCAACTATATGACCTTCTGCACAAAGGCAGAACTAGGGAGACCGTAAAAAGATCAGTGTTTGCTCAGGGTTTGGAGGAAGGGAAGGAGGGAGGACTAGGAGAGCACAGCAGATTTTTAACGCAGTGAAACTTTCTGTATGATACTGAAATGATGGATACATGTTTTTATACATTTGTCGAAAAACCATGGAATGTATGACACAAAGAGTGAACCCTAATACAAACTATGGACTTTAGTTAATAATAATGTGTCAATATTGGCTCATCAGTTCTAACAAATGTACCACACTAATGCATGATGTTAATAACAGGTGGGGGACGGGTGGGGAGTAAGGGGTCCCGTGTGCTTTCTGCTCAATTTCTGTGTACTTTCTGCTCAGTTTTTCTATAAACCTAAAACTGCTCTAGCAAAGTCTGTTATTTTTTAAAGTTAGAAGATGCAAAATAAAAAAAAAATAAATGAAAGATACCAGGGTTTAATGGTTTTATAGGGCACACTTTCTAAACTTTTAGGGATGGCTAACACCTAAATTATGCAAATAATGCTAGAATACAAGGAAAAAAGCAAATCTTTCCTCTGAAAAATTATCAAAAACGAATAAAAATCACACTGAAAAAGAAAACTATATTCCACTCTTACTGTAAGTAAAGATGCAAACATCCAACACAATATTAGTGAAGAGAAGACCGTCGTGTATTAAAAGAAAAAAAAATTACAGTGTTGGAGATTTTGTTCTAAAAGTCCCACAAAAGATCACTATTTAGGGATTATCTTGAGGGGCATTCTACCTCAAATCTGCTTAGGAGATACACTCCTGGCAATTCACCATGCACACTAACATATCAAATAGTCCGAAATTCGACAGAAAAGAAACCTGTTTTGGGCTCCTGGGTGGCTCAGTTGGTTAAGCGGCCTACTCTTGATTTCGGCTCAGGTCACGATTTCCCACAGTTCGTGAGGTCGAGCCCCAAGTTGTCAGTGCAGAGCCTGCTTGGGATTCTGTCTCTCTCCCTTTATCTCTCTCCGCTCCTCCCCTGCTCGCTCTCTCTCTCTCTCTCTCTCTCTCAAAATAAGTAAACTGAAAAAAAAAAAAAAAAAAAAGGATTAAAGGAAAGAAACCTGTTTTAGTTTAAAACAGTTTTCCCAAATATTTCTGTTACTCTGATAGCATGGTGTTCCTCTGAACACCCCACTCAGTACAGAAATGCCTTCCTCCTTCAACTTGTATTAGGGACTGTGTAGACAGACAGACTAAAGATCCCAAGATGCCCCTGTCCCATTCCCTGCAACCTATGAATGTGCCACTTTACAAGGCCAAAGGGGATTAAGGTTGCAGATGGAATTAAGATTACTGATCAGCTGACCTTCAGATAAGGCAATTTTCCCGGATTGGCTGGAAGGGTGCAATGGAAAACACAAGGTTCCTTCAAAATGGAAGGAAGAGAGAGAAGAGAAATCAGAGGAGGAAGTGTGATGATGGAAGGAGGTCAGTGATGTGAGAAGGACTTGGCCTGCCCTCGCTGGCTTTGCAGACGGACAAAGGGGCCGTGAGCCAAGGAATGTGGACAGACTCGAGCAGGCGGAAAATACAAGGGTATAGATTCTCTCCTAGAGTTTTCAGGAGGAAATGCAGCGTCACTGACACGTTGATTTTGGCCCGTTGATAACCGTGTGGGACTTCAGGACTGTAGGGTAATAAATTTGTGTTACTTTAGCCACCAAGTTTGTAGTAATTTGTTACAGCAGCGATAGCGAATGAATACAGGGACTGTCTTAACACCTTTAAGAACCCAATTACACAATTTTAGGACTTTTTTTTTTTAATTTTTTTTAACGTTTATTTATTCTTGAGACAGAGAGAGACAGAGCATGAACGGGGGAGGGGCAAAGAGAGAGGGAGACACAGAATCTGAAACAGGCTCCAGGCTCTGAGCCGTCAGCACAGAGCCCAATGCGGGGCTCGAACCCACGGACCGTGAGATCATGACCTGAGCCGAAGTCGGACGCTCAACCAACTGAGCCACCCAGGCGCCCCATAGGACTTTTATTTTACAATGAACTCTATGAAATATACGTACTAAAGATAGAGGGAGTTGGAATTAATACAGAATCAAAGTTTTAGAGTATGCTGAGAGTATAATCGTGATGTTCTCTTCTGTGGCTCTGGTATTGCTGGTAGGAAATAGCATTTGCGGTTTTAATGCTCGCGTAACCTCGGGGAAACTTTTTCTAAGCTCTGTTTGTGCTTGCATAGTTATATCACGGAGTTCTTGTGAAGACCTGATAGGAGTCAGTTTTGGAAAGAACTTGAAATCCGGGCTGTAGAGGAACCTGGTGGCATTTGAAACCTGGATGTGGTCCTTGCTGGCTGAGATTTTGGTAAATTTCCATGATGCTTACTCTGTCTGCTTTCCCCATTCTTTCCATTTCTTCTACCTTTCCTTTTCGTAACAGACTTTGCACAGATAATATACACTCCCATGTGTCTAATGCCAATAAACTCATTATAAAATTTCAAGCAGTGAACTGTCTTTCTCTTAACCTTGTCCTACCTCCGCCCGGCTCCTCCTAAAATACCTCCCACATGCTGTTCTTAGTTTCTTATGTATTTTCCAGACGTTACCTTATGAGATTCAAGACAAAAATATAGATTCATATTTTCCCATTGTACTTAAGACGTGCCACTTTATACACATGATGCTGCACTTTTCTTTTTTCACTTAAAATTATTTTGAATACTTTTCCCCATCAGCATGTGAAAGTCTCCTTTATTCTTTTAGCACGTACAACAATGCTTCAAGAACTTACCTAATGAGCAGGTTAGAGTTCTTAGCAGTTAGCATATTTTTTATGGGTTCATTATGCTACTAACTTGCTTAAAATGTTTTTTTTCTCCTAAAATGTGCTAAATACTTTCCCAATTACCCAAATTATGACAAATTGAGGAATAGTGGACTACTCTAATGGCAAGTTGTTCTTATTCTTTAACAGAATGAAAGCCACATTTCAGCTCAAACAGCCCCGGTTGAAAGTTGTCCAAAGGTGCAATGAAAAAAGATGAAACCCATGTTGGGGGAAAATGAGTTTCCTAGTCATTAGAATGGTCAGTAGATGTGTACCTAACCCTAGCGATGAATATTTCAACGGGGAAAAAAAAAATCTCGACTCAAACAATTCGGTTCTCCCATGATTAAGCTATCCGTAAAATAATTTGAAAATTGCTAAAATGTATATAAACTGCATATCCTATACATGTTTAAATATTATATGGGAAGTATCTGTTGTATACCCATCATTATTTTATTCACTCAGAAGTTAATACTTGTTCTTTTGCTATGCATTTGCAGAATAATATTAGGGGTCACTAAGTACATAAAAAATGCAAAAATAATAACAAATACCCATCTGTAATTAGCATGTTATGAAATTTTCAATTTAGAGACTTTATTTGAATGTCACAGAAAGAAGTTCTGTGGCATTTTGACATAATGTACTGGACCAGGATTTAGGTAACGTCTTTGATTTTTGGCTTTGATTACAAAGAACGGAAACAAATCATATTGGCAGGATATGAGGGCATCTCATGGAACCCAAGGGCAAGAATTACAATTGGTTTTTATGAGGGCCTGCAAATGGAATTTACTTATCAGGAGCTCTATTTCTACAGGTTTTGTGGTCCCTGCTCTCTCTTTGCTGCCTTGACCAGCTTTCTTGTAATATAATGGGTTTTAACTAAATTATTTTGAAATAATTGCTACTCCAAAAGGGTATCTTCCTACCCGCAGCTCCTTCTACAGTTTCAAGCAAAGAACTCTCTAGAAACCTCATCACAAAACATAAATGTACAATGGAAAGAGTATTAGCCTAGACAGTTGTCAGCCATCCAGGGTCCCAGGACTGTCTCACCCAAGGTCTTCTTACGTGAGGAAGAAAAAACTCGTGTAATTACTTTGACCCTCAGTCTTTGTCCTGCCACATTGCAATGGTACTTCCTCCCCAAACTTATCTCAAATAATGCCTCTTCTTTCCATCCCTCATATTGGAGCCTTACACTGAACATGCCCATTGTGATTGCAGCCCAGTTTCCCTCTGAAGAACTCACTGCTGGGGTGATATTGTCAATAGACTGGGAGAATGAAGATTCAAAGATGTTTGCATTTTTTATCTGGGCAATAAGCTTCATCATGGCATCTTGAATAGAGAGCTATAACATGGTGGAAAGATGGTCGGTAGTGAGATGGATTCATTCTTCTGCATAGCAGAGTCAAAGTTGTGATGCAAAACCTAAATTGACTTTGTCTAAGACTTAGCAGGGAGGTCTACAGGGGTAGATTTGGAAATCACCAGAGTGCGCGTGGTGGTAAATCCATCGGAGTGAATGAAATGCCCCAGGGGAGTACATACAAAGAAAAGAAAATCCAAGCAAATGATTTGATGGATGTCTTGTACGAGGTATTCCACCGCAGCAAAACCCCAAAGCCAAGACCAAAATAGTTTGGGACCTTGGTTTCTAAGCAGTTTATTTTGGCAAGACATAAATGTCCTAGAGATGGGTGGTGTGATGGTTGCATAACAATGTGAATGTACTTCATACCACTGAACTTTATGTTTGAAAATGGTTAAGATGATAAATTTTATGTTATGTGTAATTCACCACAATAAAAAAAAAGAGGGTGTAAAGTAAAAATTGCTTAAACTAAATTAAAAATAAAGTATTTAAAGCCAAATTTTTGACTACCCAACATTACTTTTTTAGTCTTTTTTATTATTTTAAAATTTTTTCAGGTTTATTTTTCAGAGACAGAGAGAGACAGAGCATGAGGAGGGAGGGAGGGGCAGAGAGAGAGGGAGACACAGAATCTGAAGCAGGCTGTGCTGACAGCTCAGAGCCCGATGCGGAGCTCCAACCCAGGAACTGCAAGATCGTGACCTGAGCTGAAGTTGGACGCTCAACCGACTGAGCCACCCAGGCCCCTATTTTTAAAAAAATTTTTTATGTTTATTTATTCTTTGAGAGAGAGAGAGAGAGAGAGAGAGAGAGAGGGAGAGAGAGGGTGAGAGAATCCCAAGCAGGCTCCACACTGTTAATGCAGAGCCTGACGTGAAGCTTGAATTCACGAACTGTGAGGTCATGACCCGAGCCAAAACCAAGAGTCAGATGCTTAACCAACTGACCCACTCAGGTGCCCCCACCCAACATTATTCTTTGAACCCTGCAGAAGGTGTCTCATTGGAGACCCCCGTGCAGCCATCTTCTCCAGTGTGGGACCAGGCTGTTGAGGGCCTGATGAAATCGTTGGCCCTGTTGTACAAACAAACCCACTCGTCTTTGGACATCAGGATCCTAGCAACACGGTGAGATGCTCTGTGAGAGACCCAGAGGGCCTGGGACCCAGTGAGAGAATGGCAGTATGAGAATTTCATCTCATCCTCACTGCAGGCAACATTGGTTATGTAGGACGCTGGGGTGAAATGCGGCCTTATTGAAATGTTTTCTTATTCCCTCTTTCCCTTTCCTGAATACGTATGGTTGAATACACACAAGTAAAATGAATATTTGGTACAATGCCACTGGAATAACTATTATTTATCAATATTTTACAGTGTGCCAGGCATCGTGCTTGGAATATGTCATTCACTTTTCACAACCAACCATGACAAAGGTCAATTTGCTGAGTCCGCTGCAACCTCTGTAAGAACATACAATATCAGCCACACGCTCCGTGCCTAACTGCAAAAGATTTGACCCACGTCCAGGTTATGTCTGCCACTAAGTGAATTAGGAGAATTAGAGGTCATTGTCAATGGCAAGAGGGGCTGGTGCACTAGGGCCTGTAGACTCATGCCCTGGGGCTGGTGGCCAGGTGGGGCCATTTGTAAGTAGGGGACAGTGGGGGAGAGAGAGGAGGCTGAGAAGCAGAAATGAGAGAGACCCACCTGAGAGGCGGAAGGAGATACTTCTGTGACTGAGAATTTTCAAATTTCCTTGACACCTGGCTGCACTTTGACCTTGGTGTTCCAAGCAAGTCCCTCACGTATGTTTTGTCTCTTTTATTTGAACTAGCTTGAGAGTGTTGCTGTTCTTTCCAGCTCTGATTAGAGCCTAAACCTGCATTACTGAATGCCAGTTGCATTCATAAATGGTTCATCTACCCTATAAGGACAAAGAGCTTTGTTTGAAGGGAAGGGCCAAGAGCTAGGGGTGGGAAGGTGTGTTTTAGTTCCAGTGCTACCGTTAACTTGTGTGACCTTGGACAGTTTACCCTTTCTGAGCGCGCCAAATCGTAACCACTAGACCACCAGGGAACCCTTTCCCCTTTCTGGACCTCAGTGTCCTGATCTATAGAATGAGGATGACACTGCTTGCTTGATTTCCTAGAATACATGTTCAAAGCATTTTAAAAGGTTAAAAGCAATGTGTAAATGCAAAGAATGACGATTACATTCGGCTTAAATGAAAATATACTTATCTTGAGACTTTTCCCATAATGGAAATTTTCCAAAATTTCTGAGAGCTCATCGGCCACTGCAATTTCAGGGGCAGTTCCCAGAAGTGGTCTGACTGGTATGGGACCAAGAGACCATAGGCGGTTGTCTAAATGTGCAAAACCTCGTGCTTTATCTCGCAAACTAGATTTTAAATGTACAGAGGGCGGGAACTCTAGAATATGTTTCTTTGTTTCTTCTTTAGGACCAAGTGCACTGTAGATGCTTATAAATATGTGTTGAGTGACTATCTGACTAAAAGAAAAGGTGCATGGGTGCTATTCTAGGAGAACTTCACCTTCTGTGGAAATTCAAGATGCGTTTTCAATTCTGTGTGACTGCTTCTGTTGTCAGAAAACAAGGGGAAGAATAGGAAAAAACAGTTTGCCAGTAGGCATGCGTATTGCGTGCAGTGGATACCCATTTCATGGATGATCTTACCCTGGGCCATGCAAATGAAATCAGTCTTAGTGATCCTCTCAGCTGGGTAAGAAACAATTGTACAGTTGAAGCTCATGCACTCACTAGCACGAACTTAGGAAACCCTGTACAATACTGCTCAGTAGAAAAAAGTTTCTAGTCTTCTTGGATTTCAGTATTTGGCAATGTATCAAGTTGGTCTTCTATCAGTCAGACAAAGAGGAATCTAGTGTCAAAAACACTCTAAAACACGTGCATGCCCCTTGATCAAGACGGGTGACTCGTGCAGGCGTGAGCTTCCTGTCACTGGACATATTGGAGCCGCGACTGGGGTAGTTTCGAGGGCAGGATTTTGGGAGCGGAGCAGAAAACAGTCTTGATTCCTACTGATAGTCCTTTTTTCATCTTGGATTCTGGAATTAAATTGCATATGCTTGAGATTGACGGCATGTCACTCTATAACCTGTTGAGAGTAATGCCCAAACCTCCAGGAGTGCGTATTCCAGAACAGGGATCAGCAAACTAAGGCCACAGGCCACAATGATCTGTCACTTGGTTTTGCAAATAACGTTTTATTAGAATGTTACCATGCCCGCTTATTTGTTTATTTTCTCTGGCTGCTTTTATACGACCACAGAGTTGGTTGGTTATCACAGAGAACATCTACCTGCAAAGCCTAACAGACTTACTCCCTGACCCTTTACGGACCCTTACACCAGTCCCCATACGAAGTAGACTGCAGAGTTCAGTACATGCTTCCTGTACACCCTCCTCGGGTATACGGTATATTAGAACTTCTCTGTATATTTATTTTTGTCTTGTTTTTAACTTTTGACCCTTTCTAATGTTTATGTTAGTCTCTAGAGCGGGGATATTATTAGTACCTACTCCACTGGGTTGTTGTGGGAGGATTAAAAGGGGTGATTTGTGTGAAATCTGTCACACAGCTTGAACCTGAGCTCCTAACCCTTACACTGTATGGCACCAGGACGAAATAGAGGGCAGTGGAGTAGGTGAGGTCTGGGGAGGTGAAGGAGGTCTTGTCGTAGGAGGTGCGAATGGACTTGTCTGTTTGAAGAGACGATGAGGACTGGAATAGGCAGGGGGACACTATTCTCTCCCTCAGTTACAGGGAGGCTGGCTAAGCCGACCGCTCATCTTCCTAGCAAGGGTCCTCCCTCCCTTCCCCCACACCCCCACCGTGTTTTGAAAGGCCAGAGAAATTTTTCACCTGCTAGTTATTCACCTGCCCCAGAGAAGTAAGCGCCTCTGTAATTTCAATCTGTGCTTTCTATCACTAAGATAAACTAGTAATGATTTGCCAATAAGATGCAATTACAGTGCCTGCTGAGGTCAATATTCAATCAGTGGTTCCATTCTGAGTGCTGCTTTGATCAGTTGGTCAAAAATTTCCTTTCTTCAGATGCTTTGTAAACCATGATTGATCGAGAGGTGTAGGGGTTTAAGAATGGGATGTGATTTCATTTTTAATCCAACTTTTGAGCAGCACTTCAAACTGACCCAATGTGACAGGGTCTCCTTTGGGAAGCCCCCACCCGCACTGAGACCAGACTTGTTATTTCTTCGCCCTGCTCCTAACCATCTCCTCTCCTTCCCCCATGGAACAGTCAAACTCTAAAGTATCGTACATAAAATAGATTGTTCTGGAGGTGTTGCGGGGAGATCAGGAAGCCACATTGGTCACCCCACAGCAAAAACTTCATGCATTTTTAAAATTTATCAGGCATTTTTTTTCAGCTCTTTCTAGTGTCTCCCCATCTGCTTGATTGTTGTTGTTGTTGTTGTTTTAATCTTTTATCTTTTCTTCTCCCCTACATAGCCTCTTAGACTTGTCTCTATCAACCAGAGCAACCTAGCTTTTCCTCTCACTTTGGGAATCTCACTCAAAGTAATGAAGTCCCTATAGATAGGCAAACAAGGGCACTGATGATGCCTCAAACATGCCCCTTGGGAGTACCAGCCCAGATCACCATACTAGGAGATCTTTGGCTGATTTATAGGAATAAAGCAAGATTTGGCTGAGAATAAATAAAACTGAAACTGAGAAATTTCATCCCAGAGACCCAAGATGATGGTACTTGATTGGATTTTGGTGTTCTGCTTGGTAATAATCAAAGTAGACAGCTTAATGTTTTGGGGGCCTCTCTTTCTGTCTCTAACTGAATTTATCTGCATGTCTGATTTAAGATTCGTTTAAAGGCAAACTTTTCATGCTGGTTTTGATATGGATTCACATTTGCTTAAGATATAATCAGGGACTTCAAGTAGCTAGTGACAGTGCCTCTGTGGAGCTAAGATTTTACTATTTTATGTTTGAACTTAAAATTTTTAAGCCTTCTGGGCTTAATTTTTCTAATGTGACAACATACCTTAAAATTCCCATTTAAGATATATGTAGATTTTATGCCAGAAATCCTTGTTGTGGGAATGTATCCTAATGACATACTAGCCCTAGGACTTATAATCAAGGACATTTATCACAACATCATTTGTCAAGGAAAAAGCAAAACAAAACCCAAAAAGCATGATGTGCATCAATTTGGGAAAGATTGGGTAAATTCTGGTATAAATCCTACTGTGGAATATTAAATGTTTGCTAAAATAAAGAAGTTGAATCTCTATCTATTGATCCAGAGGACTGTCAATAATGTATTGTCATGGGAGAAAGACCAAATGACAGTAACAACCCCACATCCCATACCTCAATGTTCATTTTTTTAAAAAATGTAGCAAGATGTGACTAGAAAAAACATCCAGCTGGTATATTTTACCTTTTTGTGAGCTGCACACATGTATGCAGAGAACAGTTTTGTGTGGTGTTCCGACCACAGTCAACCTTCTTGAGAGCTGGGACAGCTCAGGTAGGGAGAGGGCCTTAGATGTGAATTGTGATGGGAGAAATCCTTGAGCCATTAGTCTTGAATTCTCATGATTTTGCCTTTATTTTTCCCTCTGTGGACTCCCACTAGCACTCAATTCCCCATTTCCCCATCTGCCATTTAACCCATTAAGGGTTAACATGGTTCTAACCAAATAATATCACAGCAAATTTTTAACCTACCTTTTTCCTATTGCCTTCTGAATTTGCGTTATCGTTCAGCTTTTTAGAGAGAAAAAGGGATTAGATGTAGAAGACTCAAGATCCAGGTTTGAGTTGAGCCTCCTGGCACCATCTCTGGGACCATGGGTAAATACTAGTTTTAGATTTCTTCCTCAACACAATGGAGACCTCTTCATTAGACCTCACTAAGCCTAGCGGGAGGCCTAAATAATGGATGATGGCTGTGAAAATACTTTGTAGTCCTTAAAAATTGAAAAACTGTAAATTATCTCATTTTTCTATGATTACCTTCCTTTTGGAAAAAAAAAAAAAAGTTACGTCTCTCTTTTGTGAGGGTCCCGGTTGGAAGTAATGTTGGACTTCTGGTCTTTCTGCCTCTCCTGCTTCTGTAGTAGAGAGTTAAGTTCAAATTACTCATTTTGCCTTTTGGGTGAGGATTAAGTGTTCCCATTGTTTCCTCTGTTATGGCAAGCAGCAAGCCTTTGATAAAAACAAAATCACTAACTCATTAGCTCTGGATTTATATATTTGTGTTGTTATCATGGGATAGCAACAAAATAATCTCTTTTTGAGGTACTTATAATTTTAGCTTAGATATTCAATCTGTTTTCTCTTGGTCCCATTGAAGTTAAACATTCTAGTTCATACATTTGCTCCCTTTAAAAAAATTTTTTTTTAATGTTTATTTATTTTGAGGGAGAGAGAGCCAGAGTGTGAGCAGGGGAGGGGCAGAGAGAGAGGGAGACACAGAATCCAAAGCAGGGTCCAGGCTCTGAGCTGTCAGCACAGAGCACAATGCGGGGCTCAAACTCGTGAAGCATGAGATCATGACCTGAGCTGAAGTCGGACACTTAACTGACTGAGCCACCCAGGCGCCCCTACATTTGCTCTCTTTTTAAAGATAGAACAAAGCAATGCCTTAATTATAGGAATATTCTACATTTTAAGTTGGGTATTTTTTTTTTAATTTTTTACTTTTTTAACATTTATTTATTTCTTTTGAAAGAGAGACACAGAGCCCAACTGGGGGAGAGAGAGAGAGGGAGACACAGAATCCGAAGCAGGCTCCAGGCTCTGCGCTGTCAGCACAGAGCCCAATGCGGGGCTCAAACCCACGAACCATGAGACCATGACCTGAGCTGAAGTCTGCCGCTTAACCGACTGAGCCATCCAGGCGCCCCTAAGTTGGGTATTTTTTAAAGCAGGTGTCCATTATAAGAACATGTTAACAACCAGTGTTAGTCTATTATTGGCAGGTAACTAATGACTTGTACATGTACTCTTTCATTTAATCCTCAAAGCAGAGGCTTAGGAGGGGTGCCCAACTTGCTCACATTGCTAGCGAGTGACAGAGTCAGGACCTAACCGATTGTTATAGATAAGCAACCAAAACTCTAACACTGGATAGAAGAAGTGATCACCTAGATTGAATTAATGACCATATCAAATAGACGAGTGACAATTAACCTGGTCAGTTTCTGTCCCACGTAACCCACAGGCTTCTTATTCCTGGGACTTCTCAGAAAAACTAACCCATATTCCAACTGATAGTCAAACTTAGTCAAATATGGAACTCTTTGGAAGTCCATTTCAAGGGCATACGTTCGAAACAACGTGCCTCAGCAAGAGCTGCTCCAGCCAGTGTCAGACTCTCGTAGCAGCCTGCTGCCCCCTTTCTCCCTTCCCCACCTCTGGAGACTGGTTTCGCTCTTGTAAAAGTCAACACTGAAATACTGCTTGTTGTTCTCTTTTGGGTGTGCAAGCTATTCATTCATTTTAGTTGTTAAGAAATGGGAATTTCCAAGTGTCCTTTGTGCTCATGATCTGGTGTCCTTTTGTCAGAAAGCCCCGCGGCCCATTGTTCTAACCCCTCTTGTGCTCGCATTGTTTTTTCCAGGACAGAGCCTTCCATCCTGATGTGGGGTTCTGTGGGGGGGTGGGCGGGGGCGGGGGTGTTGGCAGTTGCCATTCTGAGGAGGAGCAGAGCAGAGCCAGCGGGTACTTGAACAGGGCGGCTAAAAGTGACCAGACTTCTTAGTCTCCCGTGTTTCAGGTGGCTTTTCCACCACAGATGCTAATTCAGGGTGGAGGAGAGACTGTTCACTGCCTGGATATTAATTTTCTCCCCCTGGAAAAGGAGCTGGGAGATGGATCGCTGGGTATTTACCTAGTGAACGAATGTAGTCCGCATCCATCTATCTTCCATTCAGTCTCCTTTCAGAAAGACATTGTGGGTGAGTGCCACTCCTCTGACGGCAAGTATCACCAGTGACAGCTTTCCAAGTGGCCTTAACAGCTTGTCAGGAAACTAATCAATGTAGCTTTTCACAAAGGAATCGACTTGATCAATATCACCAGGCAAACCCAGACCTAACAAACAGATCACATACGCGTTTTTGTGATCAGTAGAAGTTACACAGAAAATAAATTATTGGGGGCGTTCCAGTGAACATATCACAGATGCTTCCTGCTGATACCTCTTTATGAGAGAGCCATAGTAATAGAACACAAGTGATAGGAGAGAGAGTATATAGGTTGTCACACAGAGCCTCAGAGACATGATCTCGACAAGGGATGTTACAAGGGGTGTAACTCTCCTTATGAAGGAAAAAATGGTTTAAATCTTTGACATCCTAATTTTTCCCCACCAAGGAGGTTGTGACTTTTGGATGGGTGGGGTCATTTAGGTGTCTCAATACCATGGGCATGGGCATGGGCATATAACGGGGACATTAGTAGATTCTTGCTGGTTGATCAACATTCCCTGTACCTATCCAGGGACTGGTGACCTGGTACCAGGCGGTCACCCCTGTCATTTACACCTTCTGCCCTTTCCTCTAGACTCCTTGGGGACTCCCCAATTGTAAATATTGTAAAATTTCCTGACAAATAGTCTACAACTATTGATGAGATGCTGGAAATACCTGGCAATAAAACCCAAGGCATAGCTCTACCATATAAGTGCATTGAGGCATTACCCAACTCTTCTCTTCCTGGTGTTTTCTGTCTGTATCACTTTTCTGCCGCCCCATGACACATTATTCCACAACTTAGTGGCTTAAAATAAGTAGTATTTTATTTGCTTACAATTTTGTGGGTCAGCAGTTGGGGCCGAGCTCAGTGGTGGGCTTTTCGGCTGCTCTTATCTGGGGTCACTCATGTGTCTTCAGTAATTTGGTGGCTCAACTGGGGTGAATGGTCCTTGACATGTCAGGACGGGGTGCTGGCCGTCGTCTGTTCATGTGTACTCACCTTCAGGAAGGCTGGCCTGGGCTTCACCTCAAATGCCACTGGGTTCTAAGAGAATGAAAGGGAAAGCAGCAAGGTCTTTCCAGGCCTCATCTCGGGGGTCACACAATATCACTTTCTCTGCATTCTGCAGGTCAAAGGTAAGAGACAGGGTCAGCCCAGACTCAAGGGATAAAGGAAATAGATGTTACCTCTTGACTGAGTAGCAAAGTCACATTGGAAGGGGGCAGAGGAAAACGATGGAAAGGATTACTGAAGCCATCTTCACAAAAAATATCTGGATAGGACAATTTGCCTTTATCCCTCTCCCCACCCCACCCCCGACGCATGACCACATTCAAGAAGTTAGGTTTTCTCTGCTCCAAAAGAGGCTGCAGCCAAGGAGGGATGGAAATGGAAAGCAGAGAAAAAAAGTGAATCTTTTCCAGGTTTTACGTTCTGAAGGACTAAGCCTAAGGGTAAGGGGAGGCAAGGCACAGACAGATGCTGGGAAGAAACATCTTGAGTCAGCCTCCCTAGGAACTAGGTAGAAATTATTTGGGCTGGGTCTGGCCATCAGGGTCAGAGTCAGGGAGGATGCAGAAGGAAGGATCCAGGTAACTATGGGAGGGACCTGAAACAGACTTACAGAGATAGTTATGCCCCAATGTCACGGGAGAAACAAAACAAATCCTGCAGTGTGAAGCTCTTTATCTCAGATTAAGAGCCAGAATTGAAGAGAAAATAGAGACCCACATGAAACAGTGGCCAAAGACCAGAAGGGAGGTCGTGTCTCAGAGGGTAATGGCATGGACAGAAGATACAGAGGATCAGACAGCAGTTTTCCCTCTCCCCCTTCTATGTTGTCAGTTCTGTGAAACTCTGACTTAACCCCCAGGACTTTTCCTGGGGGAAGAGGAAGAGTCAAGTTATTTGAGATTACATTCCCACTACTTTGGTGGGACAGGGGCTTGTCTGTATATCTGTATCTGTATATTTTGGTTAATTCCCTGATTAGATCTCTTGAAGCTGTACTATTGAAAGGACTTTTCCAACATGAAGCCAGTTGGATTCTGGATAAATAGCACCAGGGAGAGCTCCTTTTTTTGGTGGTGGTGGAGGGCGGGGGGGGGGGGGGAACTCTTTGTCTTATAGGAAATGGGAACATGGGGTGTGTTTATTCTTTCCATTTAATAGAAGGCGGACAAGATTTTCCTAGAACTCACACATGAATTTGCCCCACATGTGGTGATGAGGTGGATAGTGTTTATGTTCTGACATTTTGGTCCATCAGTTCAGGTTAAAAATGTTTCCTCCATGGGCAAATTCTTTTTTAAAAAAATTTTTAAAATTATTTTATTTATTTTTGAGACAGAGACAGAGCATGAGCAGGGGAGGAACAGAGAGAGAGAGGGAGACACAGGATCTGAAGATGGCTCCAGGCTCTGAGCTGTCAACACAGAGCCCAACACGGGGCTTGGACTCACAGACTGTGAGATCGTGACCTGAGCTGAAGTCGGACGCTTAACCAACTGAGCCACACATGCTCCCCATCTATGTACACATTCTTAAATTGAATAGTATTTTTGAACACCTATTGTGTGCCAGGTGCTGTGGATACAACAGACTTAGTCCTTGTCCTCTTGGAGCTTGGACGGTCCAAGAAGGGGTTCTCATTGAGATATTATAGTTTCCATTATAAGACACAACTATATAGTCCAAATGGATCTGAGCGACTCCTGGGAGGAAGTATGCACCATGGAAGTATCAGAACCAGCTTGACATTAATCTTCCCTGGGACAAACCAGATCAAACTGGCTCACCTCTGGCAAATGTTTCCTAGCTGTAGCCAAAAAAGAAAGCAAAACCAATTAACCAACTTAACATGGGTCAAACATTGTGCTATAGGACTTATCTACATTACACTCCTTACTTTCCTCAACACATTGGACTGTCCAGTGTCTTCCAATTCTGCGCCCCATCTACAAGGGTCCCCTTAGATATTAGTGAATGTAGTGACCATTGTCTCTCTTTCATCTTAAAATAAACAGCGTTCTGTCAGTGGATTAGCTTTCATTCAAACCCATATTATCTTCTAGGAGTGGTAAAACCCGATCTGATAAATTAAGGCAATGCGACAAAGGGTGGTTATGACCCCGTGATGACAACAATTATGCTTCCATACTATGTAGGAAATTAAGCCATGGGTACCATTAAGAGTAAGCTAAGAACAGAAGCAGGATTAATACAGACCTTTGGGAATTCAGTATCAATTCATCAATTCATCAGTATCTTTTATTCTGATCCCTGTTCAACCCCACTTTAAGTGTAATGAGAACTTATTTATAAGTTTCCTTTCTTTTTTTAACTTTCAGAGAAACCAGACAGTCAGCTGGAGAGAAAAGATGCACTGACATTTGTGAATGAGCCCACAGCCCTCTCTCATTCATCATTTCTCCTCTGTGTGTCCGCTGAGAGATACACATTTATAATTCTAGGGGCAAAAATCTTTTCTCCGATAATGAACAATCTGTAGTTATGTCCTGGATAAACCCAGCCAAACTCAATGATTTGGTAGATGTCAGCTAAGAGCTTGGGAGGCACTTAGGAATTTCTTGGGGGTTTAAAATATCCCAGTTCTAGCCAAAACCAACCAACCAACCAACCATAAAAATAAATAAGTAAATAATATGCATTAATCATTTTCCTTGTCATCAGAAAAGCAACCTTCGGAAGTTTACAATATTTTGATTTTCAAATAGTAAATCAGAAGAGAAGTCGTCCATACTGCTGGATTTTTGTGCCATTAACCTCTAGGAAGATACTTGGAGGGGAGGCTTTCTGCTACTGACGTTCCTTTGACTTTTATTTTTATTGGTATTGAATAACTAAGCGTAGCAGAGGGCTAGCTCTGAGGTTGGCAAAGAGAAAGCAATGTGCTTGTGAGGTTTTAGTTCCTCCTGAAATATCCTTAAATACCTGACGAAGTCTCAACAACATTTGAATATTTCTAGGAGATTAAGTACCTTGAAAAATTGATCAGCCAAACTGTCCTATCTGCGTATCATTTGAAGGGATCTGTTCTGAAAACAATCAAGCCTGGGTCTGTCGATTGGATGAATGGCCAGGATCAAAGCTTTTGCCGAGTCCCAGGGGGCACGAGGCTCTGGAGTTAGACGTGCAGGGGTTCTAATTCCAAATCCACCTCTTCCTGGCTGCGTGGCCGAGGACAGATCACGTGTCTTGAGTGACCTAGTGTCTTTGTCTGGAAAATGAGAACACTAAGGGTGTTTACCTAACAGGTTTATTGTGGGGATGCAGATGACTTCAGTGGCACTTGGTGCTGCATGGTAAACACACCAAGTGCCTAACAGATGACACGTATTACAATGATACCCCGTGAGCTGCTGGGTTCCATTCAGCAGAGGCTGTGTCGGCACCATCAGGGATCCTTATCTCTGTGGAGGAGGGGTATATGGGTAGAAGCTCAGCAAGGAAGTGAATGAACATAGATGGGAAAAACTAATATTTCTGCTAACTTCCACCCCAAATCTTCAATTATGAATGTACATAACAAAACACAATGTACTAATGGTACCTGTAATGTTTTCATCAACAGAAATCCCTGGTATTGTCATGTTACAGTTGCCATGGGGATCCTGAAATAGTATTTATATACAACAGTGTTTCAAAATTAGAGTAGTTATTAGAATTGCCAGTAGATCTTGTTTGTTAATGTCAATGGTCCACATGTTATGAGTGGGCAGACTTACTCTCGTAAAGGGTAGAAGGGAAATGTAATCTTCCTCTTTATGAACATCTGGGACTTCCAAGTTAGGACCGGCCACCCTCTCTCTCTCTGTTCCTTTTCTCTGTTGGCCACCTCAGGTTCAAGGGGGGGGAAACATGAACAAGAGCTCTCATTTAGTTTTCTGACTTTGAGCAACATTGTCCAATTCAACTCTCGAACTATATGGGAGAGTTGAAGCAGAGCCTATAATCCCCACCAGCTACTGTTCCTTATATTTAGGGTATTTTGAACAGGATCTCCGTAGGGAAAGAGGAGTTGATAGTTTTATCCTGTTCCTAAACTACTGCAGCAAACCCCTATCAATATCCCTGCTAGATAATCCCTATAGTAAGATACTAATATTTAATGAGCAATGTTCCAGGGACTGCACTAAGTTTTTTACATATATTATCCCATCTAATTCACATCGTTGTCTTAGGTATGGCTGTTATTACCCTGATTGTTCAGATGAGAGAATTGAGGTTTGGAGGGGTTCAGTAATTTGCCCGAGATCACCCAGCTAGGAAGTGGAAAAGTGGGATTCAGACACAAGCTCCTCTGACTCTTAAGTTTTGAGTTGCTTCTGCTACTCTGAACAAAGTCGAATAGAAAAAGCTGATTTTACTTTCTTGTTTCGTTTCTTAATGAGAAATCTGATACTTTTATCATAATACATTATGAAAAAGAAAACTCCTCCACCTGTACAAGAATGACAGGGAAAATATTTCTTCCAGATGGTTTTCTTTGGGTGAGGGCAAAGCAGTTCTTTATATATATATATATATATATATATATATATATATATATACACACACACACATATATATATACGTATATACGTGTATATATACGTATGTATACATACACATATATACGTACATATATACGTGTGTATATGTATATATACGTGTGTATATATGTACGTATATATATGTATATATACGTGTGTATATGTATATATACGTGTGTATATATATATATACGTGTGTATATATGTATATACACACGTATATATACGTGTGTATATATATATATATACGTGTATATATATGTATATACGTGTGTATATATATATGTGTATATATATACATATATATACATATATATACACGTATATACACGTATATACATATATATATATGTATATATAGGCTTTAATGATGACATACTTGGAATTGTTTAAAAAAATACCTGCTCTTTCAGATAGGGTTGAATTTTTTTCTCGCTGATGAATGAATGTTGGCATAAGCTCTTTGCTGAAAACCATTCCTGGACACTAGCAACTTTGCACTAACTGAGAGCCTGTTTGTTTTTGGCTTCTCTTTTATTGGCACCCATCGTGTAAGTGGCCCCAACATTCATCCAGTTGGACGAGCCAGCAATCTGGGAGCCTCCCTCTCTCTCAACAGCCATTGTCAGTTCATTACCAAAGTCTCATTGATTTTAATCTCCTCAGTAGATCTCAGATCCGTCACTACCTCCCACCTCTGCTACCATCACCAGAGCAAAACTATCATGATCTCTTGCCTGGACTCTGCAGCAGACTCCCATCTCTCCATTCCTACTGCCCTAGGATTTGGCTTCTTTCCCATCTTTTCTCCATATGAAGTCAGTGTTTTGTTGTTACTGTTTTTTCTTCCAGATCTTTCAGTGATTTCCCTTTGTTCTTAGGATGCCATCAAATTTCCTTAACATGGCCTGCAAAGCTCTTACCTATTTGACCTCTAAAAACCTTCTTTCACCTCACTCCATGCTCCCCCTTACCCTCTCTTTGTCAGTTACATTTATCTTCCTTACCATTCAGGATACGTGTGATAGGTTAAGCTATAGCAACAAACAACCCCAAATGCCAGCGTCCTGGAAGCACACAGGCTCATTTATTGCTCAAGCTGTGTGTCCAGTATGTGTCAGCAATGGCAGGAGGTGTGCTGATCAGGAGAAGCAAGCATGGCAAATTGCATATTTGTTCTTGGGGTTTCTACTGAGGAATGGCACACACTTGTATGCTTACATTCCACTGGCAAGAACGAGTCATGTGTCCATGCCTCCCTTTAAGGGGGCAGAGAAGCACAATCCCAGCATGTTCCCAGGATGACAATCCTAATCAACATCAGGGCATTTTACTTGCTTCCTGCCTTCACAGGCCTTTGAACACGCCTGGCCCCTCTTCTTAGAACAGATTTTCCTCCGTTGTGGGGGGTAACACCTGTTTATCCTTCAGATCTATGCTAAACGTTGGGAAACCTTTCCTAACTGGGTCAAATATACTTATGAGAGGCTCTTACAGCAACATAAATATGTATAAAATTTGTCATCATTGCAATTATGGAAAGATGGAAAAGAAGCCCAATAATAGGGCAGTAGGAATGGAGAGTTGGGAGTCCGCTGCAAAGTCCAGGCAAGAGATCATGATAGTTTTGCTATGGTGATGGTAGCAGAGATGGGAGGCAGTGACGTATCTGAGTAATTAAAATCTCTCGCCTACGTAAGATTGTAAGATGTACAAAGGCAGTGACTATGTGGGATTTTACTTACCCGTGTCAACGACAAAACAACATATATCACATGCCACACATCATTCTAAGTACTACGTCTGAAAAACCCCATTAATATTGACAATAACTCTATGAGGTAGAGTTATTGACACATTTTAAAGGTGAGGAAATTGAGGCACAGAGAGGTGAAGTGACTTGCCTGAGTTTGTGTAGTAAGACATGAAACCAGGATTCAGACATAGACCTTCTGCTACTAGAATCATCCTCTTAACCACTATAACTTATAGCTTTTTAAACATCTCGTTATGCCATGGCACCAAAAGAAGTGCGTGGTGAATATTTGTTGAATGAATTGATGAAGCAGTAACCTAGTATTGTGTGGAACACATTCAGGAATAGGCTAAGACAGAGCGATTTTTCTGGAATGTGCAAACTAGAAAGTGCCTTAGACTTTGGTCAGTTTAATCCTCTTTGCCTGCAGACTGATCCACTGTTGCTCAGAGTCAAGGTTGACGCAGAGGCTGCATTCTGGCTCCCCGGGCAGGAATGGGGTATGGATTCATGTCTCCCAGAGCCACGCCTGCCTTACTTCTCAGTGTAGAAAATGGCGCCAGAGGGGTTTTCTTCCAACAGACCAATGGAGACTTTTGTGTACATGAAAGATTTGAGCGCAGGGAGTAGAAGTGTATTTTACCTTCTCCTCTCTGTTCTGAAATTAGATTTTCTAGGACAAAAAAGAAAGTCAAAGGTAACGAAATCTCCACCGTTAACACACACAGTTTAAATTAACAGTATGAGTCAGTGTTCAGAATAGAAATAGCAGCAAAGGATGACATCCTGGGAACAAATGACTCAATTAACTGTATGTGCACTGCCACCAGTTAAAATTTCCTTGATGATTTATAATCAGAAACCCATGAGAGTTAAATCCCAAAGGGACTGCGGCGAAAGTTGTATCTAGGTACCAGAGTGGCTGTTCATTGGAGTGGGTTGGGGGTGCTGCCTGGGAACCTGTGGCTTCCTACCCCTTGTTGAGTTCTAGATGCCTGTTACCCATATCCCAGAGGTGCAGCGTGCCTCCTGTACAGGGAAACTGCCAGCCACCACCTCCAAAATTCTCCCTACTGGAATCCAGGTCCTTAGAACGCGAACCCAATTTCCCCAGCTCCCCGAGAAGGGAGAGGTATAGAAGAGGTTTGGGCCAAGCAGAAATGCTTCTGCGGAAAGGCCGGATCGGGCGGATATGGTGTGTGGAAAGAGAGTACCTTTGATGCGAGATTTACTCATTTTCTCCTCAAGGGGAGAAGGGCAGCGATGGCACATTCGAGGCACTTTGAGCCCCGAGAATTAAGCAGATAAGGAGGGAGAGTTGCGCCTTATGGTAAGTGACCACCCTTTGTTGCCAATGGGAATTGCCCTGACCAAAGCTTGGTGAGTAGGAGTGATAAGAGAAAATCCACCCGAGGCCTCTTGGAGATCCAGCCGGAACAGGGAAGTCATGGCGAGGCGAGGCTCCCTCTTTTCAACCTCATCTTCTTGATGTTCTTTCAGTTTTCCATCTTTGTCAGAAGGTGAGCTCCTCTGACCCATAGGCAGCCTGGAAATCCAATGTAGCTGTGTCCTTTCTGCGGCCATAAGGGAGTGAGAGAGGGAGCACGTGGTTTGGGGCCGGGAAACAATAGTCTGAGACTCATACCCTGCTCTCAGCCCCACTCCACAGTCGGATTCTCTGTTTCTTGACCTGAATGGACCCATAGGTTAGAGTGGGCGTGACAGCATCTATATACCCTACCTCCTATGAAGCAGAATATTGCAGGCTTTGTTGCAGTTAACCTGGTTACCTGATCTGGAAGGCGGGGCCATTGTCTCTGGACATACCTTCCGGGACACATATTCTCTGTTTATCTTCATTGCTCTCTGCCTAGTATGCATCAGCTCATCTACCCACCCTCCCATACTCCCTTCCCATATGTTTGTTTATTCCTTTAATCAGTAAACACTTTGTTTTATGCATACGTGCCAGATACCGTGCTCTGTGTTTTAGAGGATGCAGAGATAAGTAATGCAGCTGAGTGGATTCAGGGTCTGTCTGCACAGGAGACTGTGAAAGGACTGTTGGGGCTGACTCATCCCTCTTGGAGAAGGCATTAAATTATTCTGTCACCCACAGTGCCAAGCTGGATGACTGGATCTGAGCTGCCTTATAATCAGCCTAACCTGGACGGAAGGGCACAATGACCCTAGAAACATCAACCACCTCCTTCTCCTACCCCCTCCCAGCAGAGGACTGCTCCCTTCCCAGGACGCCCCGGGGCCCCATTCCTGCTTTGCTGTGCCCAAGGTCTAGCTGGACACTTTCCCCCTTTGGAGAGATCTGGGTCTCTTCTTTCAGGAAATTGTAACAGAATGGAAGAATAGAGAGATCAGCTCCATCTGAGGGTGGGTGGGGGCTGGGTGATCCTCAGCTAGTCCACGGTTCAGTGGAACCACACACGCATGTTCTTTTGTTGTTGTGATTGGACAATGTTCATTTGAATCACGATCTTTCAGGCGGGTCGTCCAGAATCCCGCACAGAAAAAGTGAGAGCATCGTGCTTTGAGACTGCAAAATGGTATGATGGCCATCTTATGAAGAGTTTCTCTGTAGGCCTCTGGGGTGGGCAGGGCAAGGGGCTATCATCCTCTTTTATAGACAAGGAACTAAGGCTCTAATAATAATAACAGCTGGTGTTTCCTGAGCACTTCCTGTGAGTCTGGTCCCGGGCTAAACACTCCCCATGCACTGATCTCATTGAACTAAGACAGCCTCACACTGCTAGTTTAAACATCAGTAAAATGAGGCCCAGAGAGGAGAAGCCGTTTTCCCCAGACACCCGGATTAGAGAGCGGTAAAGCCAAGTTTTAAACCCAAAACTTCTGGATCCCAGGTTCACACTCTTAAAGACCCTGGGCCATATCCAAGGTCTAAGAGCTTTCTAACTCACTTGAATGCCATGACCTCAGCTAGGTTGGAATATCTGGAATAAAGAGATTCCCTTGGCAAACATAAAGCATTTAAAAATATAGGTCCATCCATAACCAGAGAGAATGAAACAGCAGAGTCTGGGATCCTTTCCTGTGTGCCGGGCAGGGAACAGCCACTGATACTAACGACTTGCACCGTAGGTAGGTGTTCTTATCTCCACCTAAAAGATAAAGAAACTGAGATTCAGAGAGGGTAACTGGGGTGCCCCAGGTCACGCAACTGATAAGGCCAGCTGAGCTTTGACCTCTAATCCGTGTAGCTCCCAGAGTTCAGTCACCATTAGACCCCCTCTGCTGTCTGTTTGCTGAGCCAGAGTCAGAACTGGAGCCTCAGACCAGGAGTCACATTGTGAGCAAGCAGTAAGGGGCTAAAGGCAGGGCAGATGTGGGATAGAAGGCAGGCCGGCTCTGGGAGGCTGATGTTAATGCCTCTCTACCAGGGTCGCTGATTTTTCACCTTGAAAGGGAAATACAAACTGAGAGCTGGGGGAGCACACAGCTTCCTCTCGGGCAGGACAGACCAGTATATGGAGTTCCTTCTTTGTCAGTGAGCTATTGAACGGTTCGCTTTTCTCTTGAAATTTACAAGTGGAAAAATTTACATTTTCTTGGAATGTGTTCCTCCTTACTGATTTGAGTGAGCAGATACAAACATGTCCATATTTACTACATGTTTGCGGGGGCCATGTGGCATCTCCAGTTCTGTTTGATTTTGCTAATTGCCAGAGTGCCCCCCTCTCCTAGAGAATCAATACTAATAATGATGAAAGACCTAAAAACGCATAAGCATTTTCTGTTTCCAGCTTCTATTTTACGAATAAAACATTGATGCTCTTTTTAAGTTGGCCATCACTCATCTGGCAGGTTTTGCAGACAATAACAGTTCATTAGTAATATCTGGTGGGGAAGATGTATGATGCTGTAAATATTTAAAATCAAATTTGAAAAAGAAGACAGAGATGAATGCACGGGGAAGGGGGGAGGGGAACGAGCTTGGTGCTCAGGGCTATGGTTTTTACAGCAACTTCCACTTGGGCCCTGCCATTGTTTTCCCTTCTAAGTCCCCCGTGAGGGGACTCAGCGATGGGGCCTGCGCTCAGCAGGGGTCCAAAATGGCAGACAATGGACTCCACGGGTATCTTAGCCTGTGGTCCTTCTAAAAGTAGCCCCCTTAATAAGGATTTAGGTATTAGTAATATGGTGAGAGGATGATTCCAGGGAGCATAATGAGAGAGTGAGAACACAGGACAGGGCAGGGAAAGGCCATCAGGGGTAGGTTAAAGGAAGACCATCACTATAGATAAATAGGCGCGGTCCTACTGGGATCCCTCTTTGATAAACCTCTCTGACGGAACCCTCAAGATCCAAGAAACTGAGGTCCATCCCCCACCTGTCCTTTCTCCTCATCAGTAGAGTGTTGTCCCTAAGAAGGCCCTAAGGGATCTGTAGGTGGCTGGTGTGTGGAAACTGCCCGCCGTATCAGCTCCCAGGTTGGATGTGCAGGACCCCGACAGCCCAGCTGATCTGGGTGCAAAGAGAGCCCAGAGTTTGTTGAGGCGGATGGGACAGCTAATAAAGAGAGTCCAGCTAGGGAAACTGGGGCCAAGAAGGAACAACCTGAGTGAATACAAACCCCTGAGGCACCAGATAAAGGGACTCAGCCAGAGGAAAGGGTCAGCAGAGAAGGCCGCCCGGAGCAGTTAGGAGGTGGCCTGAGAAAGGCCATAGTGATGCCCCTTCTTCTGTCTACTTCCTGTCAGCGTATTTGGAGGAATCTGGGCCTGGCTGGGACTGACCAGGGGATGTCCTTCCCTTTGAGCCCTCCTTCTCTGTCCTTTTTCCTCAGACCGAGTCTCACACACCTGTCTCCACATCTGTCCCTCCCACTCTCCCTAAAACTCCCCCAAATGTGTTTTATTTCTTTGAATCCCTGCTTTAAGCCAAAAACCTAATCTGTATTCTGATGCTTATAACTGAGATTGGGGTAAAAAGGTGTGTTTTTCCATGAATAATCCTCAGGTTCAGGGTTTAACTTCTCCTCCAGCTCTGATTCGTATGCATCGATAAAACCATGAAAGGTCAGGTTGGAGAGCAAGGACCTCAGGCCCATCTGATGCGATGTCCTCATGCCACAGAGGTACAAATCAGGGCTCAGAGATGGGAAGGGACTTCCTGCAGCTCGAGACTATGTGACCTTGTGACAGGGTAGTTGAAGGAAGATATCGTATATTCTTTAAAGGACCTCGGAACTGGGACAGAACCTGGGAGAGATCTACTGTGGTCCAGGGAGCACAGGAAATGGGGGAACCAGGTACAACTTCCTAACCCTGACTAAACAGGACCTGAAGGCACACTTCTAGCCTATCTGATCTTGTCAGAGGGCCTGGAAAAAGCTTTATAGTGGGTCTTGAAAACATTCCTGGTGGTCTTGGCCCTATCCTTACCCCCATTCTAGAATCTGCTTTAAAATGTGGAACCCAAGGAGTTATCTAGTCTCTGTTGAAAGGTCCTTCATGATGAGATGTTTACATATATATATATATATTTAGTGAGGCCATAGGAATACATTTTATTTTAAACACAGTGAGAAATTTTAGGCATTTTCTGTTTGTTTTGCTATCAAATCCTAACCACTCCCCACTCTATCATCCTATCCTTGGGTGACTGGTATCTGGGCTCTGAGAGCAGGGGTTTCATTTTTTGCAGGCCTAACCACGTGTCTTATGTGGTGACTAGATGATTGTATAATAACATTACTATATGTAGATGTTGTAATGATGAGTGAGGAGTAAGATTTTGTCAATGGCATCACATACTCAATCTATGAAGTAAACAAGCTTAATGGAAGAGATATTTTACCTGAAGAGAGTTCTCTTGAACACACTGAGGTTATTGGAATAAAGAATTCTGCACAGGCAGGTGAGGGGTAGAGTGGATGGGAACCAGTATCTCTAACTGTCTTGAGGGAAGTCAGGGGAACCTTGTGCTTGGCCAAAAGGCCTCAATGGAGGGCTTCATATTAGATGAGTGACCATAGAGGAGGGGTCCAAAAAATATTACTGGGGGAATTCTAGACTCAGAGATCTTCCATGGAGAGAGGGTTTAGATATGGAACCTGAAATCTGGCATATTAACTTCCCCTCTTGGAGGTTATAAGCATATTCAAGGGGTGGAGAAATTTTGCAATGAAGAAACACAAATAAATTTGTTTAATTATGGTTTTCTAAGCCTTATTTCAACACCCAAACCTTTTCTTTTACAAATAATTCCAACAACATGTGGTAAAGACTGCTTTATATAGACCACTTTTCTCTCTGCCTCAGTTTGCCCATCTGAAGCTTACCGGCATCTGAGTTTGCTCTTTACAAGGTGCTCTCCTTGGAGGTCATATTTGAACTCACATCCATTTATTCACCTGGCCCATTTCAAGTCATAGGTTGTGAGAACTGACACCAAACAGAGGATATCCTTTCTTGAAATTCCAGCACCTGATTAAGATTCCAATGTAGAAACAAAGCATTTGCTCAAGGATTTCATTATTGGGTTAAGAACAAAAGGAAAGTGGATATTGTTTTCCTTCTTCCAAGTGGGGATTTTTCTGTTGTCATTGACTGTTATAACCTACAAGTTATAACTTACATTTATAACCTGCAAGTATTTACTGAGCCCAGTCTAGGAGCTCAGGATTGTGCTAGGACTTGTAGCAGATGTAGAAGGAAAATGATGAGCTTTCATTATTCCCAAGGCACTTACAGGCTAACAAAACAGTACCAATGAGAGAAAGGGAAAATGTCCCAAACAGTGTTGCCCAGAATATGAACCTTGTGGGAATTAATCAAAAGAAGAAATCAGGAGTGCCTGGTCAGTTAAACATCTGACTCTTTGGTTTCAGCTCAGGTCATGATCTCATGGTTTGCGAGTTTGAGCCCCACGTTGGGCTCTGCACTGACAGTGTGGAGCCTGCTTGGGATTCTCTCTCTCTCTCTCTCTCTCTCTCTCTCTCTCTCTCCCCCCCTTCTGTCTCTGTCCCTCCCCTACTTGCATGCAAGTTTGGTTTCTTTCTCTCTCTCTCTCTCTCTCTCTCTCTCTCTCTCTCTCAGTAAATAAAAAAAAAAAGAAAGAAAGAAATCAGCGGGTTGGAGTAGATAAGGAAGATTTCATAGAATTAGTGGGACTTAGATATGGCCGGGAAGACTGGGAAGAATTTTTTAAAGAAAAGAGGATAAATGGAAATCCAGGCAATAAAAAAGTCAACTCTTGACAAGAGGCTTCTGGGAAAATTCCTTTTCCTGAGGCCTGGGCTACTCCAGGAAGAGGTCACTGTGTAATGAGAGTGTTTTTGTTCATCAGACTTTCCTTGGAAATAGTTGAAGCTTATAAGCTTTAAATAAAAGCTGGCCAATGCGATTGGATTATGTGTCTTAGGTTTGAATTTAGATGCCAATATATAAATTCAGCATCTACTAATTGAAGAGTAAGAGGGTAATTGGCTTTTATTTGTCTATGTTTTTATAAAGACTGGTGAGTTACTTGAGTAGCAGCAGCCTGGTCCTGGAATGAATATTTTTAGCAATAGTCAGAACAACACCCAGCTTACTTAATAGGCTGATAGCCCACTCTTTCGGCAGTAGGTCAACAGGGTAGCAACTCATTCCTAATTGCCAACATTTAATGGTAGATGTGCTTTTTTCTCCTCCTGACTAGACATGGAGGAAGGTTCGAGTCTCCTTGGGACCCTACAGGCTATTTGACTGTCCCTGCTCCAATTTGTTTATAGTCAACCTGAGCAGCTTCTCGCTTGACTGTTGGAAAACCATAACCTGAATTTTCCTCTAAACAGGGACCCTCCCCTTCTTCCATACTAGGGGTTGGGAAGATAGCAGATGGTTCTGAAGCTTCCTTGCCTTTCCTCCATACTTCGTATCCACATGAAATCCCACTCATTTAAAAAGACTTTACTTCTCAGCTTCACCCCTGAAACTAGAAGGTTAAGGTTAGTGTTAGCTAGAGAAAGAAATGGATGATCTCCAAGTCCCCATTCACTAGCTATCTTTCCTCCATCCTCTCTTTTCCACTCCTTGGACAAAAATTTGACAAGAGAAAAGAGCAAGCCAAGAGTGGTGGATTTCATCAGGGACTGGTCCGCGGCCCAGTGAATTGCTGTTGGATGGGGGAGCTCTTCCGAATGCCAGAAACCATCTGCTAGCTTGTAGGCACCATCCACCGAAACAGAACCATCCACCCTTGAGAGGATGTCCCCCACAGACAGAACAAGTGTAACGAGGACCAAAGATAAGATATGTAAAACCATTGACACACTGCCTAGAATGTAGCTGGAATTCACTAAAATAATTCATTTTCTTCTAGTTATCATTATTATTAGAATCCTTGGACTGTGTTGGCCCACCTGGGAACAGTGCTGGATCCAGAATGTCAAGCCCCATGAATTGTATAAGATCAAATAAAAATATCAGAAGGACACGATTTGAGAATGAACTATAGCCCTTTCATATGATGCAGTAGTTAAGAAAGGGTGAGGTAAGTGTGTGTGCACTAATGAGGAATGAGTTTTAAGAAACAAGTTGTAAAACAACATGAATGGTGTGATCCTGTTTTTGCTTTTAAAAACCAAAGCCCCATCTAATGTATAGCTACCATTTGATGAGTTATTACTGTTTAGCTAGCATTGTGCTAAGTGCTTTTAAAGCACTTACCTCCTTTTTTTTTAAAGTTTATTTATTTATTTTGAGAGAGAGAGAGAGCATACAAGTAGAGAACGGAGAGAGAGAGAGAGAGAGAGAGAGAGAGAGAATCCCAAGCAGTCTCCGCACTTTCAGCATGCAGAGCTCTTGAACTCACGAACCTCGAGATCATGACCTGATCAAGAGTTGGACAGTTTACTGACCGAGCCACCCAAGCGGCCCACCCTTACCTCCTTTCATTGTTACCAATGCCATTTTACAAATGCAGAAATTGAGGCTTGGGGAGGCGAAATAACTTTCCCAGTGGCACACATGCAAGTGGTCTGATGCCAGAATCTGTTCCAGAAGTCATGAAATAGAAGTCTTCATGCCTAGAAAAGCACAGGATGGATAGACACTAGATTGTTGTCGGTGGTTACATCTGAAGAGTATGATGTGGAGGAGGGAGGAGGGGCAAGGCAAGTTTGGGACATTTACTTTTTATTATAAGTTCTTGTATTACTTTATATATTCACAACAAGTGTGCATCACTTTTACAGTTACAAAGAAAGCCTTTTGCACAAAAGGACAAATATTGTATGATTCTGCTTATATGAAATCTCTAGAATAGGTAAATTTCTAGAGCCAGGAAGTAAAGATTAGCGATTACCTGGGGCTGGAGGGAAGAGGACGTGAGGATTACGGCTTAAGGGGTACAGAGTTTCTTTTTGGGGTGATGAAAAATGCTGTAAATCCATAGTGGTGTTGCCTGTGCAGCATTGCAAATATAATTAATGTCCCTGAATCGTACACTTGAAAGTGGTGAAAGTGGTAAATTTCATGTTTTGTGTGTTTTACCACAATTTTAAAAAAGAAGAAGAAGAAGAAACAACCCTTTGAATGGAAGTCCCTTGGTTTTTGGAAAACTTACTCTATAACCCTTTCTTTTTCTCCTTTTGCCAATACTACATTAAGTCTCACCGAGACATGGCATCCCCCATAGTTCAAAGAGCCAACGAGACGGAGCTGCAGCCTTACCTATTTGGACAGGTTTTTTCATCATTGTCTGTGAGTGGTGGGAAGTGCCTCCAGGCACCAGGTTTTTGCTTCCCTGTGGTGCCTGAAGACGTATAACTGTGATCAGCTCAGAGGTCCCCTTGCCTTGTTAGGGTACCTGGGAGTGCTGTGTAAGATCTGAGAGATAGCCAGCACAATAATGGGAAGCATCTTGTATTCTGCATTTGCAAAAGATGGAATTGGGTCCGCCTCCAGAGGTTTTATTTAAATGAACCAGGCTCCCAAGTGGAGGCTCAGAGAACTAGACAATTACTCATCTGTCTGTCCATCCGTCTGTCCATCTGTCCACCCATCCATCCGTGTGCCCATTGTACATACATCCATTCTATTAACAGAACTTTAAGGAGCACCAACTATAAGGTGGACCCTTGGCCAAATGCTTAATATTAAGAGTCACATTTCTCACGAGACACTGTCAATCAGCATAATGTATCAAAGACATTAGAATAGGCATTGAGGATCATGGCTTCTTCTGGCATCATTTTTACTCACTTGCTGTGAGTCTTCGGGCAAGTTCCTTCTCTGAGCCTCTAAAATGATTTAGGACTTGCCCTTAAGCTCTCAGATTTGCAGATTCTGTTCCTATAGTTAGTATCAAGCTGTCCACCAACCTTTTCTGATAAGTTTGCAAGTCTGTGATCGTGAGCAAGACACACATAAATTGAAATTTTGCTCGCATTGGTAGAAACTGATAAGAGTTGTTGTTGCTGTCCCAGGCAACATTTGAGTGCTTAATATTGGTAACAATGATAATAACCGGGGAAGCATAAGCACTTGCACATATAGAAGGAATATGTGAGGGTGATTTATAGAATTGCGCTAAAGAATAGTTGTTCATCCGTGAAAAGATTTTATAAACACCCAATGGAAAAGCATGTTCAACTTCCCTATAGATGGCATGAAAAGGCACTCAATAATGAGTAAATATGCTTTTTTGTGGCATGTGTGTGTCTTTAACAAATATTGACCTGTCCTTTACTGTTATATTTCAAAACGGGAGTAAATCAAAATAAGGTGTGTTTTATGGGACTCTCTTGTTTTATTATCTGTCATTTAATTTTTAATACCTAAGTGACACCTGATATATTACCTAATCAAAAGAAGAGAATTATACATTGCACATAATCAGTTATTTTTGCCATATCACTGAAATTAGACTAACAGATGAGGAAAATAAATAAGATGAACTTTAAAAATGAAAATGCTTAGCCTTTGGAATTTTAGTTGACAGCTTTTGAAAATTAAATTATAAGTCAAGTCCTGATAGGTTTGATATCTTCTTTGCAGCTTTGCCGATGATATATAGCAGCTTTAATGGAATATCATTTATCATCTGATAATAACAAATGTAGTATTTCTGAGCTTGTCATCTCTTCTGTGATGACAAATAGTCCAACTTGTAGCGGTGATAATGGAATTTTATAATGATCTGTCCCAAACTGACTCAGCTGCTGCCTGAGCTATTTTTCTTAAACCTCATAATGCCTATTACATGTAGATTACAGCAGTCAGTGCCTCCCATCCAAGCACGGGAGCTGATCAGTGAATCCAGAGTTTAGGCAAACAACCCACAAGTATCGATTGCTATTTACTTGTTTATCAAAATTATCCCTCCTCGGCTAATAAGAGCGTTCGTTGGAGGCTGTCTGAGATGGCAAACTATAAAACGTGGCAGATAAAAAAAGGTGACGAAGACTCTGTTTATCTCTTAAACAGTAGGCAGCGCATTCAGTTTGCCGTTCTACTCGTCTAATCCATCATTTCACCGAGATTTATTTAATGGAAGCCCAGTGCTGGGAACGCGGGTTAGAGAGCCCAGTCACCCCTCCACTTTATCTTGAAGTAGGATTTATTTTATGTCTTAACTCTTGGCTCGTCTGATATCATCACCTTGTTGCACGTGTGCATTCTATAGCCCAAATCACTTGCCCTCTTGACTTTGCTGAAACTTCAATTGGCCAGAGGCATCACGGAAAGCCTGGGTTTGGAGGATACGGGCTTCTTGAAAGAAGCACTCTGTCTATATGTGGATGTGACTATAGCAGCCATGATGCTCTGCAGGCTGCCTCACAAAAAGGAACGTTATCAATAAAATCGGGGGGAGGGGATCTAAGTGGATACTGGAGGGTGAAATAGTCCGTGTTGCAGATCTGGTTTTTACCCTCACCTGCCTGTGGTCCCAGCAGGCCAGCATATGTCAAAGGGGTCAAAGGGACAGGCCCTGTGTGAAGGTCTGTTTTGACACCCAGGGAGCTGAACGAAATAAAGGACAGGGTGTACTGTTAATGTCATGGACTGATATGCAAATCGATGCCTGGCAGGTGTGACACGTTTACCTGGTGGGGACAGACACAGGGGATGGGAGAGAGGTACGCATTTCAGATGGGCTCTGATGACAAGGTCAGCGGGGGACATTTCAGAGCTGCTCAGTCTTTGCTGTTTCAATGTCATGGCGGATGTCTTTTTCGGTGGAGTTTCACTCCAGTCCGTACCAAAACGCCTCGCTCCTTCCTTCATGTTCTGGCCTTTCTGCGGGATTTCTTTGTGAGCGAGATTATGCTAGGGATTGACATCTATGCAGCTGCAGGAGAACAGGCCTTGTGTTGCGGTGAGGTCTGGGTCCCCCCCCGCCCCCCTCCACCAGCTTTCTTAGGTCTTCCCTTCACTTCCTTGTGCTTCTCTCCTTTCCTCTCTCTAAGCTTCCCTTTTTGTTTCTTTTCTCTCCCCGCCCTTATTCTCCCTTCCATTTTCTTTACCCAAGGGGTCACAAATTAAGCTGTAGGACCAAGTAAATAAGATAACAGGGTAATGGGAGGATTAGTGAGTACTTGCCTCATCTAAGGAACACCCCAAGTCCATCTAATTGTTGCCAGGTGGGAAGACCAGCCACAGGTGGCCAGATCGGAGTGCTTTCCAGGAGAAGCTGGAAATTTTTAGATTAAAACCATACTTTGAATATTGAAAACACTTTGACTTAAAAAAGATTATTGTGGAACCCGAAAAAAAATGAATTCCAAAACACTGAATTTGTGAGCTGTGGTTTAGACATTCTGCTTGGGTGACCTTTTTTTTTTTTTAAATGTATATTTATGTTTGAGAGACAGAGTGCCAGCAGGGGAGGGGCAAAGAGAGAGGGGGACAGAGGATACAAAGCAGGCTCTGCACTGACAGCAGAGAGCCTAATGTGGGGCTCGAATTCACGAACCGTGAGATCATGACCTAAGCCGAAGTCAGATGCTCATCCAACTAATGTGCAACTAACTGAGCCACCCAGGCACCCTTTGGGTGGCCTTTTCTACTCTGATGGCATTCGAGTACCCACCGCTAAAAAACCAGTGTCCCCAAGTATATACGATAAGCTTCCTAGTCTCTCTTGTCTTCTGTCTGTATTTCCAAATGTCTGCCAGATGTTCCACAGACATTTCAAGGTTAAAGACAGTATAGGAATATTGAGAGAGAGTCTTGGTTTAAACGGAGGGCTTCCATCAGGAAGAGTGAGGAGTGACATCCAATAGTTTGGGGGTCAGAGGAGAGAATTTTAGGGGACTCGGGTGAGAACGAGGGAATGTCAACTCATTAAGCAACTGGGAGCCATTGTAAGTTCCTGAGTAGGAGAGTGGCATCCAGAGAGGGGATACTCTAGGAAGATGAGTCTAGGATTGTGTATGGGATAGAGAGGAAATGGAAGCAGGGAGAAATGAAAGGGAGCCAGTGAGGGTTGGGCAGAACTTCAGCAGTAGGGATGGAGATGTGGGTGTGAAATGAGAGAAATCCCGAAGACACAGAGGATGGGATTTGACATATTTAACAGGGAAAATTAAACATCTGGAAAAGACTGTTGATAAATCTGGTGGAAACGCAGCAGCTGGGCAATGGAGCCCCCTCCCGCCACCCTGCTAGGGAAAATGGAATGATGTCCTCACTGGATTGACACTCCCTTCATCTGGGTTTTTCCTGGAGTGTTCAGTGTTGATCTGAGTCGACTATACTTTAGGCCTTAGCTAGGAAAAGCCAATGTTTTGAATGTGGGGTGCCTCCTCAGAACCAGGAGCTTTTGGAGGGGCAGGGTCACAAAGATGAATAAGATAAAAATCTCTGCCCGTGAGAAGCTCCAAGCCCATAAGGAAGATGAATGGTGTAGATCTCAGCGGAGAGAACTAGATTGATCTTGGAGAAAATTGTACAACCTTATTTTACCTTATTCTCTTCATCTGTGAAATGGGCATAAGCCCTTCTGTCCCTAACTCATTGGGTTGCTACAGGGAGCAACCATCCCAGCCTGCACAGGACCAAAGTGTTCCCTGGATGCAAGACTTTGAGGGTTAAAACCAAGAGAGTTCTGGGCAGACTGCGACCTTGGTAACCCTATGTGAGGCAAAACAGAACACCACATGTGGAAATCCTTTAGAAAATACAAATACCCACCAAAATGTGAGACAGTGCGTCTTGTTAGGAATGCCTTCTAGGTGTGCTGCAGTAAGATGGGAAAATTCATATCTGAAAACAGGTGAACAGCTCATTGAAATCCAGTCACAGAGGGTGGCTGGCTTGTCCAATATCTCTCGTGGATTTATATAATTTTACCTTTCTCTCCAAAGGTCAGACAGTAGGGTATTTGGAATTTGGTCAGTACTTCCGCATTTTGACTGAAAGATATTGATGAAGATTTAGATCAATTATGAAGCCTGGAAACTTTTCCCCAAAGAAGACAAAGACCTAAATCAAAGATGAAGAAGATTTTTTCCTGTTGTCTGGAAGACTACCAGTTTTCCGGATAAATCGGGGTAATATAAAAACTTTCAGTCTGTGTGGGTTTAAAATTTTATGTTTCTAGTGACTCTGAAGCCCTATTCCTAGGGCCTTTGTGTGTAAAACATGACGATCCTGTCAGCAAGATGTCCAGAAGCAGTGAAAAAAAGAAAAGAGGAAACTTAGAGACCTTGGGTCCGTGACATCATCGTTGTATTTTAAAAAGACAGCTGTGGTCTTAAGCATGAATAAATGAACAATCTCTTTGTTTTCTTCTTTCTTTTAACTGAAGTCTAGCTGACACACCATGTCACATCAGTTTCAGGTGTACAACGTAGTGATTGGGGAAGTCTGTGTGTTATGCTGTGCTCGCCGCAAGTGTGGCCATCATCTGTCCCCGTACAACACTGTTACCCTACCATTGACTCTACGCCCTCTGCTAGCACCTTTTTCCATGACTCACTCATCTCATAATTAAAAGCCTGTACCTCCCACTCTCCTTCACTCATTTTGCCCATCGTCCACTGCCCCCCCCCCCACCCCCGGCAACCATCAATTTCTTCTCTGTATTTATGGGTCTGTTTCTGCTTTTGGTTTGTCTATACAATTTTGATGATGAAACCGTCAAGAGGGAGGTGGGAACGAACAGCACAGCCTGTTATACCCAAGAATAATGATTCTTTCTGGAAGGGTAACATGGCATTCCTGGATAACGTGAAATGTTTGGGGAGCTTCTCAATTAAGTCCACAGCTGAGAACACGCTCAGTGGTTTACCAGAGAGGAGATAGGACTTCAGTAACTAGCTGGGGAAAGAAAGGAGGATGTTTTAAGGTCTGTTGCCATTGAGATCTCTCCAGAGAGTCTCGTGGCGAATCCTGGCTTTTCCACAACTTTATAATTACCCCATTGTGGTTTGCTGTGGCAGATTCTACCTGTTTAATGGCTTTCCTGCTGGAATATTAATCAGAATCCAGCCCGACCTCTGTCTGACAGGCCTTCCAAACATATTCTGTCAATAAGTATATGCAGAGAACGTGTATTAGATTAGGTGCAGTGAGAGATGCCACCGAGAATATAGCCTGGATCTTCTCCCAGGGGCTTTTCATCTAAGTGGGAAACTAGATCTGTACCTCTGGGAAATTAAATAATCGAAGGCTAAGTGCCAGATAACTTGTACAAACAAAAAAACTTCTGTAGTAGTTCAGAGGAGGGGAAACAGTAGGCTTACAAGGTAGGTAGAATCTGAACAGGGGAGTTTTAGGTACCCTCCTGTCTAGAGAGAAGCCATGTGCCTGTCTTTTCCCTCCTAGAGCAAGCGAGGGACGGCTCAGCGATCACTCTCTGTCTCAGGTGCAGCCCTAGCCATGATTCAAGACTCCTTCAGATTGTCCTGTCAGTGTGGTTTTTCATCATGGCCTGGGGATGACGTGGTACCTTATGAACCGACATCACGATGTTAGCATCCCTATAATCCTATTCCATACTTTAACATTTCCTTTGAAATGGATAAGTTAAGACATCTTTTTTTCTTAACTTTATTTCTTGATGTAGTCGAGGGAACCCACTTGGAATCACAGAGTTAATATGAAGGCTATTTTAAACTGAAGGCATTTGAGATTCAACAGATGCAGGAAAAAGTGTTATTGGAGCTTCCCTTATCTGACTAAAAGCAACAACTTCTGAGAACTAAAACTGGATAAATTCAGGGTGGATCTACTCCCAGAAAGGATAAAACAAATAAAATCTACCCCAAATTCCTTCTTTAGGGGAATTTTATGTCCCTGAAGGAAACAGATCACTCATACTTATGTAGACAAACATTATCAGAAACCTTTTTTTCTAGTAAGGTAGAATTGATATATGACATTATATTAGTTTCAAGTCTATGACATGATGATTCAATATTTATATATATGTATATTATAAAATGGTCACCACAATGAATCTGATTAACATCTGACACTATAAGTTAACACTCTTTTCCTGCGATGAAACTTTTTTTTAAGTTTATTTATTTTGAGAGACACAAAGGTAGCACAAGTGGGGTAGGGGCAAAGAGAGAGGAGAGAGAGAGAATCCCAAGAGGCTCCACGCTGTCAGCACACAGCCTGACGCAGGGCTCGAGTCCATGAACCATGAGATCATGACCTGAGCTGAAATCAAAAGTCGGACGTTTAACCAACTGAGCCACCCGGGCGCCCCGAAAACTTTTAAGATTTACTCTCTTAGCAACTTACAAATACACACTACAGTGTGTTAACTATAGCTACTATACTGTGCATCACCTCCCACAACTTGTTGATTTTATAGCTGGAAGTTGGAACACCCCCAACAGGGGGTTTGAACTCACGACCCCGAGATCAAGAGTCACGTGATCCACCCACTGAGACAGCCAGGCATCCCGGAAGTTTGGACTTTTTAACCCTCTTTACCCACTTCTCCCACCCACCGTGTCCATTGCCCGCTCTTGCCTCTGACAACCACCGATCTGTTCTCTGTATGCCTGAGCTTGGGTTTTTTTGTTTACTTCTTTGTTTTATCTTTTGTTCTTTGATTTCCCTAAAAAAAGACATTATATGGTATCTGTCTTTCTCTGACTTATTTCGCTTAGCATAATACCCTCAAGTCCTATCCATGTTGTTGCATATGGCAAGATTTCTTTCCTTTTTATGGCTGATTTATATCACATATATGTATACATATATATATCACATCACACACACGCACACACACACATATATGTATGTATCACGTTTTCTTTATTTATTCATCTGTCAGTGGACATTTAGGTTGCTTCTATATGTTGGCTACTATAAAAAATACTGCAGTAAACTTGGGGATGCATATATCTTTTTGAGTTAGTGTTTTTGTTTTCTTTAGCTAAATACCCAGAAATGGAATTTCTGGGTCATATGGTAGTTCTATTTTTAAGCCTGCAGAAACTTTCTTATCTCTTGCTTGTTCTCCTAAAAACCCTTTTTCTCTTTTGTCTAGGGAAACCTGTTTGTTCCTCCCATAAGAATCTTTTCTTGCTCCTCCCTTTTCCCAACTAAGTTAGGTATATGAGTCACAAATTTTAACCACCTCTTTGATTTACTCAGCACTGAGCACGTTTGTGTGGATGCATGGTGCACATGTGAATTAACTTTTTTCTCCTGTTAACCTGTCTTTTATCAGGTTAATTCACAGGCCCCCAGAAACTGAACCAAAGAGGGAAAGTTGTTTTCCCCCCCTGAGATTGTAGTTATAGGTTTTTTTTTTTCAAATGCAAACTGAGTATGTAACAATTAAAGTAAAGCACAGGATATTTTGGCAGTGTGCTGGGAAATCATGATGGGGGGGGGGTGATGAATAATAAATACCCCCTCCAGGTGTGGGGTATTTGGTGGGAAGTATAATCTCATTGACCTTCACAGCAGCCTAGTGCAATATCTGTATGATGGGGATAAAAAGTAGTGATATGTACAGGGCGGCTGGGGGCTCAGTCAGCTAAGTATCTGACTTTGGCTCAGGTCATGATCTCAAGGTTCCTGAGTTCGAGCCCCGTGTAGGGCTCTGTGCTGACACCTCGGAGCCTGGACCCTGCTTCAGATTCTGTGTCTCCCTCTCTCTCTGCCCCTTCCCCGCTCACGCTATCATCTTTCTCTCTCTCTCTCTCTCTCTCTCTCTCTCTCTCAAAAACAAACATTAAAAAAAAAGTAGTGCTATGTATGTGCTCACTGCCTCTGAGAAGATGCCTCTAACAACTTGTCACATCTCTTGTGATGTTTGTGTTTATAGGTGAGGCAGAGGACTGGGCAGTAAGCTAGTCTGGGTTGTCTCACTAGAGAGGTGCATGACGGTGGGGGGAAGAGAAGTGGGGGTGGGGCAAGGGAGGAGGGAGGAGATGAAAGGAGGGAATTGAGAGAGAGAGTTGAGTTTTGAGAGAGGTGGGATTTGGGAGGGGAAAATGAGGTTGAGGACAGCTGCTGTCTTGCGAGAGATAGTATGACAGGGATCGGGAGAGAAGTTTCTAAGTTTTGTAAATGTCTGGATGGAGGTCTCTGGCATCTTCTCATGAGACTTAAGTAAAGCATCGAGCTGCCTTTCCGTACGTTCAGGCTGTGAGACTGACCCTTTTTAAAAACGTGATACTGTGCTCAGACTGACCACGAGGCAACTTTGTGCGGGTCACGCAAATATTTACTCTCCTCGTTTCAAAAATGACAGAGGAGAAGTGACTTCCTGAGGTAGGAGAGCTGGTCTTTGAATCCACTTCTGCCTGTCTGCCCAGTTTTTCTTTGCATTTCACTGCTATCTATGCTTCAGAGCCTCTAATAATCTAAATTGATGAAGCAAGGCAAAGTCTCTTTTTTCCTACGGAAAACTTCCCATTAGAAAAAAAACCATCTTATTTTTGTTCATGTGAATATTCCCAAATATTCTCCCTGCAAACTCTCAACCTTCCATCACTACTCAGCTTTCCCGGTCTTCTCTCTCTTTCCTTTTCTTTTCTTCCCACCGTATATACACATTCTCTACTAACACTGTATTCCAAATATATGTTTCTGGTGGATTAGGAGATCTAAAGGAAGCAGCAGAACAAAGGAAAAAAAAACACAGAGAAGCCCTGGAAAAACAAACAGAAATAAACAATAGAAAGCAAAGCTGGAATATTATTCAGCCATAAAAAAAGGAAGTCTTGCCATTTGCAACAACATGGTGGAACGTTCTGAGGGCATTATGCTAACTGAAATAAGTCAGATAGAGAAAAGACACATACCGTATAATCTCTCTTACATGTGGAATCTTAAAAAAAAAAAAACCCAAACCTCTCTCTCTCTCTCTCTCTTTCTCTCTCTCTCTCTCTCTCACACACACACACATACATGCAAACTGAGTTCATGGATATAGAGAATAGATAGTTGCCTAAGGCAGAAGGTGGAAGGTAGGCAAATGGGTGAAGGAGGTCAAAAAGTACAAATTTCTGGTTATGAAATGAATGTGTTATGGGGATGTAATGAACAGCATGGTGGCAAGAGTTAAAAATACTGTATTTCTTTTCTTTTCTTTTTCTTTTTTTTTTTAAGCAGTCTCCATGTCCAGTGCAGAGTCCAACACAGATCTTGATCTCAGGGTCATGAGCTCATGACCCTGAGATCCTGACCTGAGCCGAAATCAAGAGGCAGATGCTTAACTGACTGAGCCACCCAGGCGCCCCTGTATAGCGATGGATGTTAACTAGACTTATCGTGGTGATCATTTTGCAATACATACAAATATAGAATCATCACTTTGTACGCCTGGAACCCATATAATGTTGTGTCAATTATACCTCAATTTAAAAAGAAAGGAGGGGCACCTGTGTGGTTCAGTTGGTTAAGTGTCCAGCTCTTGATTTAGGCTCAGGTCAGGATCTCACGGTTCTGGGTTCGAGCCCCACTGCTATTAGGATTCTCTCCAACCGCCCCCCCCCCCCCCCCCCCCCCCGCCGCTCGGTCTGCCTCTCCCCTGCTTGTGCACATGCTGTCTCTCACTCTCAAAATAAATAAATAAACTTTAAGAAATGAAAAAAAAAAGTAAATAGAAAGGGAAACAGGCAGAGCTGTGTTCTCGCCCTGACTGCGTTGTTCATTAATCGTGTGACTTCGGGAAATTACTTGACTTCTCTCAGCTCCGTGTCCACAGCTGCTTAAAGGGGCGGGGCTAATGACAGCACATCTAGCAGCGGGAAGTCACGCAAGGTGCTCAGCACAGTGGCTGTCGTAGTAAGTGCTCAGTAAATACTGGCACATAAGCACAGGCATCTGTCTTCCTTCCCCTCCCTCAGCCCCCTACTGTTCTATTACTATTGTTGTTGCTGTTGTTAACTTTGTGCCGCCCTCCCCTCCCACCACTCCTGTGTGACTCAGGGTTCCCAAAGGATGAAAAGGCTGCTCCTTCTCCATCAGCCTGGTAACTTAAAGGGCGGGCGGCTGGAGGATGGAGTCTGTTCCGTGCCTCCTCTGGCCTCTGAGCACAGTGGGACTCTTGTCAGCCTGCCTTTGTAGGCAGTCATCGGTCACCTGCGCTGGCTAGGAGCCAGTGTCTCCGTTAGCCCTGCCACGTGCCATCGTATTCCTGTGATTTAACCTCTGTCAGCAGACATGCCTGGCTCCTGGCAGACTCCTGTGCATCACTGCCCGGAAGCCTGCCTTGCTCCTGACCTCAACAGGCAGCCAGAGCAAGGCCCGCTGCGGACTTTGGGCCTCTGAATACCTGTTTTGCTTTTAGCTGAGAATAGGTGTTTGGAGTAGAGGGGCTCCCCTCCACCCAGGCGTGCAGTGAACTTCTTTCCCCTGGATGCCAGCGCCTGCCCTAGGATGCCGGGGGAGGCTCAGCGGGAGGCCTCCCGCTGCCCTTACCTATTCCTACCATCACAGATATAAGTCCTTAGAGATGGGCAAGCAGGGCCCTGCCCTGGCCTTGGCTTCGGGGACCTCCTGCTTTGGGACACCATGTTGGAAGTTTTCGAAGCACCCCGCCCGTGCTTGTGATCGGTCTGGTAGGGTGCCCATATCAGGTTGGGATTCTCATGGGCACAGTCTGGGTTCTACCCCTGTTCTACCCCATGGAGTGCCTATATAGAAGGGCAATCCATGACCTTCTACTTGCAGAGCTCTATCAATTGATGGTCTTACTTTTAGGAAGGCAGCCTGGAGGTTGATCGCTCCTGCTTCTGGCACAGTATTTGTTTTTACAGGATTACATGAGATCCTGGAGCCAGAATGGTGCTGACACCCTGATTTTGAATGACTCTCACATGGGGGCAAAGGAAAACGTAGCTCTGGGCTACCAAAAATCCACAGCAGACCCATGATCTTAGCCACACATGTAAGCCATGCGTACATTCTCTATGTCCATGTTTCCACTGCAGTGCTCCCTCAGGGCCATAGCCTCCAACCCCGACATGATGTTAGTCACCCTGTCCCCTCCATAAGCTTCCCACCAAGAGTCAAGGGTGGCCACACTTAGGTCCTCTGAGGACTACCTAGAACATTGCTCAGCATTGCCATTGGGTCCTTCCATGCCCTTTCTTGCCTGCAACGGATGTGGCAAAGTTAAGCCCCTCCAAGGTCATTCTTAAGCCACACCAGACAAGACATGGAACATGGCTTATGCTAAAGGGACCTCTCATTCTTCTTGCTCTGGCCATAGACCCCTCGCCTACCCTCCCTCTGGTGGTGATGTAGGGGCAGACATTATTAAAAGCAAACATATTCTGGGGCCCCTGAGTGTCTCTGTCAGTTAAACGTCCGACTTCAGCTCAGGTCACGGTCTTGTGGTTCGTGGGTTCGAGCCTCACATCAGGCTCTCTGCTGTCAGCACAGACCCCACTTTGGATCCTCTGTCCTCCTCTCTCTGCCCCTCCCCCCCCAAAATAAATAAACATTAAAAAAATAAATACATAAAAACGATCATATTCTATGGGCATCGAGTAATGTATAGAATTATTAAATCATTATATTGTACACCTTGGACATTAATATAACCCTGCATGTTAATTATACTTGAATAATAAAAAAGCAACCACATTCTAGAAATGAAGCAATTGCAATCTCTAGGGCTCAAGAGAAGACCTAGGTGGAAGATGCATTGTTCTGCTTCTTACCCAAAACATTTGGGTCAACAAATTTAAGGTGATCAGGGCACTCATTATTCTTTATCCCTTGGGTAAGACTTACATTTGTAGTCATCATTAGCAAAGGTCAGTAATGACCTTGGAGACAGTCATTGTAGGCCATTGTGGGAGAGGGTCCGTGGCTGATGCAGCTTCATGAACAGTGTTGTAACCAACATTAAACAGAAGGTGTTAGGGGACAGCAGTTGGTGAAGATCTATATTGTTTCCATACAGACAGGTCGCAAGGAGTCGTGGTGCTGTGAAGAACGACAGTCTTGTCATCTTTTTCTTGTAGCAGAGATTTAAAATTCACTGGGAATGGTGCGTTTGGCAATAGACAATACAGAGAGTTGGTTCCCGGATCTGGAGAGGAAAAGTTAGTGTCTGTAGGAAGGATCTTCACGTGCATCGATTTGCTAATAAACAAATACGTAAATATCTCTCTTCCGCCCATTGGTCTGCATCATCATAAATAAACCACAACTCCTCACATGGGCCCATGAATTTTGTAATGTATTAGAAAGAATCAAGTAGATGGTATAGGAAGGGACACTGCAAAAAATATTTGTCCAGAGCTGAACACACCATAGAATGGCCCTGCCTTGGAGTAAATGAGGGCAACTTAGATGAACTGCCTGGAAAAAAACTGAGGCTCCTAACCTCATTAAACCCTCCTACCAGCTCTTCATGGTGTTAACACTACCTCCATACACACACCCACACACACACACACACACACACACACACACACACACACGCGCAGTATGTAAGTCTCCCTCCTCTGTACATACTCTGTAATGTGTGAGCAATGCTTGCTTGCTCCTTGAAGGAAGGGGTAATTTCCCATTGTATACCCAGCCTAAAAGCACGAAGAGGGCATACAATAAAAATGTGTTAAATAAATGAATAAATGTTGAATGCTTGCAAGTGCTTCCTTTCATTGACTAATTAGTTGGTTAGTTTCCTAATTAAACTCTGTTGACAGTCCTGTGATATTGTTCCCATGTAACTTCAAATCATTCATTACTGCTGCGAGAACAAAAGTTCTCCTTCTTTTCTTGGTCTTGAGGTCTCTACAAAGAAAACAGTTGAATTCTAAAGCTGCCTCTCTATCGGGTACCACCCACCTGATCAAAATGTAATACCCAGATGTTTTATTGTTTGGCCTTATGTTGACTTTCCTGACAGAGAGGGGATTTAGGTATGCGTGGCAGGTCTGCTGGACCCTCAGGACCTTTTCCCACTTCTAAATGATGTTGGGAATTTCCACTGTTAGTGCTTCATTTCATTGACTTGACGTAAGCAGTCCCATGGCCCTCCAATATGAATGCAGTTTCTCAGGGATAGTGAATACATTGAGCCAGAGCACTTTGAACATTTTGGTTTGAATTTCTTAAGAGTAAGCTATGTCAAAGGGAACGTGTGAGAGAATGTGGGTGCTGGCACCTCAGGTTGGGAATTAAAGCAGAGGCTGAGGCATTGCAGCCAAATGCGGACCATTTAAAAAAATTATATTCTAAATCATTCTAGTTTTGTATGAATGACATAGCGCTTAGGTATTCTATCATAATATAAATCACAGTCATAGCTTACAAATACTAGATTATACTTCCTAACTAACATTTATGTTAGTAAGTTTTAATTAGGTACTATAACTTACGGTTCCCTTAAGCACTGGCCCTTTGACTATCACCTCCGTCATTCTTGCTGTGTCTGTAAATCCTTGTGCTATCATGAGTTGCAAGAGTGTTTTACTTGTGGTTCCTGAATGCTAATTCCTTTCCTTAAAATACCAAAGTTGATTATGAGATGTAATAATAAAAATCGTTATATAACAATAAAAAATACTGCAATATGTGTAATTGAAAACATGAGTTGGGTGATAACTATATTTAAAGCGATTTTCAATCAAATCCTTATTTATGACTTAGCTTTGACCTCAGCAGTAGTATCTACAAATTCATGAGTTTGCGGTACATCCCCCCCTCACTGCCCTGATCATAACTTTGATGTATGTTTTATAATGCATCAAAATAAACATATCGTTTAACTTTAAACAGTTTATTTATATGACTGACATTTTAAATCATCTTGAGTAGCATTAGGGGTATGTGTTCCACACTTGGAAAACACTTTTTTTTTTCAAGTTTATTGAAAACACTTTCTTTTTTTTCAAGTTTATTTATTTATTTTTTGAAAGAGAGGAAGAAAGTGCAAAGTGAGAGTGAGGTGCAGAGAGAGAAGAAGAGAGAGAGAGTCCCAAGCAGGTTCTTCGCTGCCAGCACAGAGCTTAACAGGGCTTGAACCCACAAAGTGCAAGATCATAACCTCAGCCGAAATCAAGACTCGGACACTTAACCGACTTAGCCACCCAGGCGCTCCAGAAAACACTGTTTCAGTGGTTCCTATGGATGATTTTGCTATTCAAAGAGATAGTATCTGTGAAGTTCTGCCTTTTTTTTTTTCCATTCATCTGTGGTCACATTTGTCCATGTTCCCATAGACAAATGTGCTGGTGATGGTGGAGGAGAAAGGACTAAGAGCTTGGGAAACTTGAGCTGTACTTCTACTTCTGAGTGACCTTGACCAAGTCCCTTCCCCTCCCTGGGCCTCAGTTTCTCCTTCTGCCCAGCGAAGAAGGGATGGAGCCCTGTAAGCCTTCCTATTCATGATCCTCTAGATCGCTTGATTTCCCTACAGTTAAGTCAAGTATGTTTAAGTAAGCAAGCCGCCTCCTGCTTGCCTCATCCGGCCTCTTATCTTAATAAGTAATGAGTGTGCCAAGGGCTGACAATGACATATTTTGAAAATAGTTTTAATGCATAGCTGGCAGAGGACCTGTTGGGCGTTGACAAATTACACAAACAGAGATGATGAGGAATGCATCAAATATTAACGGCCTCAGGGCCCAGATGGTAATGGAGAACTTACCTGTATCTTACATAAGCCTACTCATGTTCAGCAGAAGGGAACTTTTCGTTTCAGCCTCTTCAGGCAAGTGCAAAGCTGGCTCTCAGCAAAATGGAGAAGCCAGAGTTGGTTTTTACAGACCCTTGACTTTGGTTTAATTTATTCCTGAAGAACATTTGAGAGTAAAGCTTTTTTAAGTGGACCCTCTTATTCCCTATATAAATGTTATAAATTGGATTTCTGTTCCTAGATGATTTCTATTTTAAAAGCACAAAATTGACTATGAAGACTATTGAAAACCACTAACAAGTTACAAGCAGATACACTTGAAAACATGTACTGAAAATATATCTCTAAATATTTTAATGTAAGAGCAAGACTGTTTCTTATAGGGGATTTTTCAACATAAGCTTGATTGATTGGATCTTTTTAAACATTAAGCCATTTTTCCAGTAACTATTTAAGCAGTCTGTCATTCTAAGTGCCTTTGAACTGAGTTCAAAATCAAGGTGATGATGTCCAAAATAAGATGCTGGAAGTCTCCATGGTGGATTTTTTTCATCAGTAGCTCTCACTCTTTTGTATAACTGATATGTTGAAGGTCTTTCCTGTGAGCAAAGAACAATATTCTAGCCCAGGTAAGATTACCAGATTTGCAAATAAAAATATAGTATGCATAGTCAACTTTGAATTTCAGATGAACCAAAAATATGTTTTATTGTAAGTATGTTCCATACAAAGGGACATACTAAAAATTATTTGTTGTTTATTTGATATAAAAATTTAACTGGGCATCTTGTATATTTTTTTGGCAACCCTAAACCCAACATTTGGCAAACTTTTTTGATAAGGGCCAGATAGTAAATACTTTCTGCTTTATGGGCCATAGATAACTATTTAACCTCTATCACAGCCAGAGAATATACATAAATGAATGGGCATGACTATGTTCCAATGAAATTTTCTTCATGGACACTAAAATTTGAATTTTATATATTTTCACGTGCCATGAAATGTTATTATTTGTTTTGAAAATTTTTTCTTGATCACTAAAAATGTAAAAACCACTGTGACCTTGCAGGCGATACAACAACAACAACAACAACAACAACAACAACAAAACACTTGGTAGGCCAGATTTGGCCGATAGGTCTAATTTGCCAACTATTAAAGATGCAGCCACTGTTTTAGCCAGTTCAGGTCGTCAGCACCATAGACCAGGTGGCTTACCAACAGCAGATGCTGTAAGGGCTAGAAGTCTCAGACCAGGGCGCCAACGTGGTTGGGTTCTGGTGAGAGCTCTTTTCCTGGTTTGCAGATGGCCATCTTCTTGTGTCCTCACATGATGGAAAGAGGAATAAATAGACCTCGTAGAAAATGAATCCTATTTATGAGGGCTGCAGCCTCATGACCTAAGTACCTCTCAAGGGCCCCACCTCCAAATAGCATCACATTGGGATTAGGGTTTCAGTATATGAATCCTAGGAGGGACACACACATTCAGTCCATTGAGGCCACCTTCTAAGGTTTTGGAGTCACCACTGATTTCATGGTAAAGGTTGCTCATCAATTTCGAGCTCTGTTCTATAGTAGCCATTAGCCACGTGTGGCTATTGAGCATTTGAAATGTGGCCATTCAAAATAGAGAAGTGCTGTTAAATATGTAATTCACACCAGATTTCGAGGACTTCATATGAAAAAAAAAAACAGAAAGAATTTAAGCAAAGAAATAGAAAATATGAAGAGACAAATTACTAGGAAGGGGAGTAAATCAGTAATCAGAATCTCCCAACAAAGAAAAATCCAGGACCAGATGCTTTACTGGTAAATTATACCAAATATTTAACAGAGAACTAATATGAATCCTTCCCAAACTCTTCCAAAAAATAGAAAAGGAGGGAACACTTCTAAACTCACTTTATAAGGCTAGGCTTACCGTGACACCAAAACCAGACAGGACATTACAAGAAAAGAAAATTATAAGCGAGTATCCCTAATGAACACACATGCAAAAAATGCCATATAAAATATTAGCAAATCAAATTCAACAATACATTAAAAGGATCATACACCACAATCAAATGAAATTTATTCCAGGGATGCAAAGATGGGTCAACATTCACAAGTCAATAAATGTGATATACCACATTAACAAAATAAAGGACAGAATTATATGATCATTTCAATAGATTGACAAAATTCTACATGCATTTATGATAAGAACGACTCTCAACAAACTGGGTATAGAGGGAATGTATGCCAGTATAACAAAGAGCATATATGACAAGCCCAAAGCTAAGTGGTCAGGAATAAGACAAAGGTGCCCACTCTTTTTATTTATTTAATTTATTTAATAAGAAATATGTTTAATTTCTTTTTTAAATTTATATCCAAGTTAGTTAGCATATAGTGCAACAATGATTTCAGAGTGGATTCCTTAATGCCTCTTACCCATTTAGCCCATCCCCCCTCCCACAACCCCTCCAGTAACCCTCTGTTCTCCATGTTTAAGAGTCTCTTATGTTTTGTCCCTCTCCCTGTTTTTATATTAGTTTTGCTTCCCTTCCCTTATATTCATCTCTTTTGTCTCTTAAAGTCCTCGTATGGGTGAAGTCATATGATATTTGTCTTTCTCTGACTGGCTAATTTCGCTTAGTGTAATACCTTCTAGTTCCATCCACATAGTTGCAATTGGCAAGATTTCATTCTTTTTGATTGCCGACTAATATTCCATTGTGTATATATATACCACATCTTTATCCATTCATCCATCAATGGACATTTGGGCTTTTTCTATACTTTGGCTGTTGTTGATATTGTTGCATTGGGGTGCATGCACATAAACATTGGGGTGCATGTGCCCTTTCAAAACAGCATACCTGTATCCCTTGGATAAATACCTAGTAGTGCAATTGCTGGGTTGTAGGGAAGTTCTATTTTTAATTTTTTGAGGAACCTCCATACTATTTTCCAGGGTGGGTGCACCAGTTTGCATTCCCACCAGCAGTGCAGAAGAGATCTTCTTTCTCTGCATCCTCGCCAACATGTTTTTGCCTGAGTGGTTAGTGTTAGCTATTCTGACAGGTGTGAGGTGGTACCTCATTGTCATTGATTTGTATTTCCCTGATGATGCCGTTCTCACCACTTTTATTCAACATAGTACTAGAAGTCCTAGCCAGAGCAATTAGGCAAGAAAAAGAAATAAAATGCACCCAAATTGGAAAGGAAGAAGTAACAATGTTTCTGTATGCAGATGACATGATATTATACATAGAAAACTCTAAAGACCACCAAAAAACTGGTTAGAATTAATAGAATTAATAAATGATGTCGATAAAGTTGTAAATCAATATACAAGAATCCATTGTGTTTCTATACAGTAACAACTAACAGAAAGTAACAGAAAGAGAAATTAAGAAAATAATCCCCTTTATAATTGCATCGAAAAGAATAAAATATTTAGGAATAAATTTATCCAAGGAGAAAAGATCTGTGCACTAAAAACTAAATGCATTGGTGAAAAAAAAATTGAAGGAGACACAAATAAATGGCAAGATATTCCATGTTCATGGATTAGAAGAATTAGTAATGCTAAAATGTTCATACTATTGAAAGCAGTATGCAGATTCAGTGCAATTCCTATCAAAATTCCAATGGTATTTTTCACCAAAATAGAAAAAAAAATCCCAAAATTTGTATGGAACCACAAAAGACCCCCAAAAGCCAAAGCAATATTGAGAAAGAAGAACATAACTGGAGGCATCACACTTCCTGATTTCAAACTCTATTACAAAGCTATAGTAATGAAAACAGTATGATAGTGACGTAAAAACAGGCACATAGATCAACAGAACAGAATAGAGAGCCCCAAAATAAACCCATGCATATATGATCAATTAATTATGACAAAGGCGCCAGGAATATATAATGGGGAAAGAATAGTATCTCCAATAGATGCTTTTGAAAAAACTGAATAACCACATGCCAAAAAAAAAAAAAAGAAAGAAAGAAAAAAACTGTTCTTCTATCTTACGCTGTACATAAAAATCAACTCAAAATGCATTAAAGACTTAAATTTAAGATCTGAAACAATAACATTCTTAGAAGAAAACATAGGGGGTAAGCTTCTTGGCATCTGTCTTTAGCAATGAGTTTTGAGACTTGAATCCAAAAGCAAAAGGAACAAAAGCAAATATAAACGAGTGGGGCTACATCAAACTAAAAAGCTCTGTGCCGCAAAGGAAACCATCGACAAAATGAAAAAGCATCTTAGGTAATGGGAGAAAGTATTTGCATATTATATCTCTAATAAGGGGTTAACATCCAAAAACAAAGAATTTGTACAATACAACAGTAAAAATACACAAATAATTAAAAAAATTCAGTTAAAAAATGGGCAGAGAAACTGAATAGACATTTTTTTCCAGAGAAGACACACAAAAAGACCAATAGGTACAAGAAAAGTTTCTCAATATCACTATAATCAGGGAAGTGCAAATCAAAACCACAATAAAATATTATCTTACACCTGTTAGAATGGCCGACATCAAAAAGACAAGCTGTAACAGGTGTTGGGGGAGGATGTGGAGACAAAGGAATCCTTGCAGACTGTTGGTGGGAATGTAAGTTGGTGCAGCCACTATAGAAAACTATAGAGAGATTCCTCAAAAGATTAAAAATAGAACTGTGATCCAGCAATCCCGCTTCTGGGTATATATCCAAAGGAAATGAGAAAAAGACATTGAAGAGATATCTGCATTTGCATGTTCATTGCAGCATTTTTCACAATAGTTAGTATATGGAAACAACCTAAATGTCCATCGGCCAATGAATGCATAAAAAGATACAGTATATTTCATTTGTGTGTGTATGTGTGTGTACATCATATATAATATTTGCATATTATTTAGCCATGAGAAAGAAGGAAATCCTCCTATTCGTGACAATATAGATGGACCTTGAGGCATTATGCTAAGTGAGATAAGCCAGACAGAGAAAGGTAAATATTGCATAGTATTACTTATACGTGCAAATCTAAATCAAAAGCCGAGACCGTAGAAACAGAAAGTAGAAAAGTGGTTGTCATGGGCCAGGAGCCGGGGGAAACAGGGAGAGGCTGGTAAAAGGGTACAAACTTTCAGCTATAATATGATTAAGGGCTAAGGATGCAATCTACAACATGGTGATCATGGTTGATAACACTGTATTTTGCAATTGAAATGAACAAAGAGAGTAGAACATAAATGTTCTCTGTTCTTACACAGATAAAAAAGGATAAATATATTAGATGATGGGTATATATTTAAAAATATTTATTTATTTATTTATTTATTTATTTATTTATTTATTTTGAGAGAGAGAGAGAGAGAGAGAGTGCGTGCGTGTGCAGGGGAGGGGCAGAGAGGTAGAGAGAGAATCCCAAGCAGGCTCCACACTCTCAGTGCAGAGCCTGACACAGGGCTCAAACCCACGAACTGTGAGATCATGACCTGACCCCAAACCAAGAGTCACCTAGGTGCCCCTAGGTGATGGATATGTTAATGAATTAGATGGTGGAAGTTCCTTCACGGTGTATATACTTATATCAAACTACCATAATCCACACTTTAAATATCTTACAATTTTATTTGTAAAATAAAGGAAAAAGAAATGGAAAGAAAAAAAAGAAATAATGAAATAAAATAAAGAGTACCCCCTCAATTTATGTTTAAAGTTATGTTAAATATACCAGAATTGAAATTTAAAAACAAACGTTGGGAAAACCTCCCATTGAGCTAAAATCTGAAAGGGAAGTAGTTGGTGAACTGAGGATAGAAGGGAAGGGAAGGGGCATTTCAAATAGAGGGGCGTGATGGTCACAGGAGAATTGAAGGAAGCCATGTGGCTGGAGTAAGGGGATGAGGGCAAAGGCATTTAGGGGCGGAGTGAAACAGGTAGCTGGAACCACATTACCCACAGTCCTTCTCTTTCATGGTCTTCGCATTTTTTTTTAAATTAAGTTAAATTAAATTTTTAAATATAAGTTATTGTCAAATTGGTTTCCATACAACACCCAGTGCTCATCCCAACAGGTGCCCTCCTCTGTGCCCATCACCCACTTTCCCCTATTCCCCACCACCCCTCAACCCTCAGTTTGTTCTCTGTATTTAAGAGTCTCTTGTGGTTTGCCTCCCTCCCTCTCTGTAACTTCCCCCCTCCCCCTCCCCCCTGGTCTTCTGTTAAGTTTCTCAAGATCCACATATGAGTGAAAACATATGGTATCTGTCTTTCTCTGCCTGACTTATTTCGCTTAGCATAACACTCTCCAGTTCCATCCACGTTGCTGCAAATGGCCAGATTTCATTCTTTCTCATTGCCAAGTAGTATTCCATTACATATATATATACATATATATAAACCACATCTTCTTTATCCATTTGTCAGATGATGGACATTTAGGCTCTTTCCATAATTTGGCTATTGTTGAAAGTGCTGCTATAAATATTGGGGTACATGTGTCCCTATGCATCAGCACTCCTGTATCCCTTAGGTATGTATTTGCATTTCAAAAGCCTCTCTTTGCTGAGTGTCTTTGGTCCTTGGTAAGCTGGGCTGCAGTAAGGGTGCCATGTGAGTCACAATTCAAACCAATAAAATCCCCTGAGGGCTGTCCCATGACTGAGTTGTTGGGGGATGGCGAGGTGACGGCAGTGCTTACCAAGGTCCTGCATCAGCATTTCCTAGAGCTCCCTGAAATCTCAACCCAGACTGTGCGTTCCGTGCAGCACTCCCAGAGGAGAGGCTTCGAACTCGCAGCTGAGATCATTGTCATCCAGAAAGGGCAATAACGTAGAATGTTGACGTGGGAATATGAAATGTTCGTTCTGGAATAGAGAATGTGAGATCTGAAAGAGACAGTACCTTCAGTTAAATGAAGTTACCTACTCTAGAAATTAGAGGGCTCGAAAGAATGTAGGTGGTACCTGTCAGAACCAAAATCTAATAACACTTGAAGGTTCAGCCCAAAGGAAGGCACATGGTGGAATTTCAGGCAGTAGCTTGACCAATCACAGTTTTGTCCCTCTTCCTCCTCCTACATGCACACGTGTGCACATGCACCTTTTGATGCCCCGCCCCTTACCGTTAGAGATTTATATTATGCCATGATTGATGTGGATCATTCCATGAGTGCTCTGCCTTTCTAGTTTGATGTAAAGTTTGCAGAACAAATAGAACTGTGACTTAGGTTTCATTATTTATGTAGCTGATTCTCTGTGAAATTGTTTCCTGTCCTATCATATTAAATTCACCTTATATTTGCCCTCTCTCTGAGCTGCTTGGACATTAATTGTGAGGTGTGGTGGGAGAGTAGAGTGTGGCACCACAGCAGGGCAGGCAGGAAGGCATTTAAAGGAAGGGCCTTCCACTGACTATTCTCAGCTTTTACCTGCTGGGCACAATTGCCTCCTCCAGCAAAACATGGAACCAGTCTGGGCCGAGTGAAGCAAGGATGCTAAGATATATAATCCTTGTGTAACCTGGATGATCTGTTGAACAGGTGTGTGTCGAATAACATGATAGACAAATGGGGAAGGAGGGAAGAGACGGAGGGAGGGACACAAGGAGAGAAGGAAGGAAGGAGGGAAGGGAGGGAGGGAGGGAGAGAAGGAAGGAAGGAAAGAAGAAAGGAAGGAGGGAAAGGAGAGGAGGGAGGGAGGGAACAAAAGAAGGAAGGAAGGAAGGAAGGGAAGGGAGGGAAGGAAGGGAGAGAAGGAAGGAAGGAAGAACAGGAGGGAGGGAGGGAGGAAGGAAGGAAGAAAGGGAGGAAGGAAAGGAGGGAGGGAGAGAAGGAAGAAAGGAAAGAAGGAAGGAAGGAAGGAAGGAAGGAAAGGGAGGGAGGGAGAGAAGGAAGGAAGGAAGGATGGGAGGGAGGGAGGGGGTGGGGGGGGAAGGAGGAAGGGAGGAAGGGGGCACCAGAAGCCTGTGACAGTGGCCCTTCACTCCTGCAGGAAGGCACCTCCTCTCCATCTAGCCCCAGCTTGGAGGTTTGGGGATGGACCTTTCTCACAGGGACATTCCAGTGCTACTTTGCACTTCCTTCGCTTGAGCTGAGATCTACCACTTAGAGCTTTCTCCCCTCTTTCTTTCCTTGGGGATTTGAATTAGTTCATCCAAGGACACTTTTCCCCAGTAGATGGAGAGTGATGGAAGACATTCGGTCTGGAGGAATTCCTCTGTGGAGCTACGAATGGAGAACTGCTGGAGCTTCTTGCCCCAAACTCTTGTCTAATCCAGGAGTGGCATGTTCTAGCTCCATCCTTATGACAGGGAGGAACAGAGACAAGGGTTTGGGCAGCTGGTGCTGTCCTTCTCTTCAGAATTCTCCTAATAGTCCTGACTTAGGCCTGAGCAACTTTCTGTATTCTGCTTGACCTTGCCCCGTTACCAAAGCTGGTTGGACTGGATGGTCACCTGACCTAATCTGATCCAATCAGTCTTTCTGGAAAGCAGGAATGGCATGGAACATACAGCTGAGCCACATTGGCCTTGGAACCATAAGTCTATATGGAGTTAGGATCACAAGTAGCCACGATTGAGTGAAACTTGCAGAGGTCTGGAGGGGCAGAAGAAAAGAGGCTCAGAAAGGAAGAAGTTTGCAGAAAGAATAGAATATTCTTACCGAGAGAAGCAGAAATGAGAGGTCAAGCATCCCCCCAAATAAAGAGGCAAAAAGAAGAGCTGGCTGGTGACTTTCCAGTTGCCATAATGACCAGCTGTATTTCTTCAAATAGATTTCACAAGATTTTCCTGCATCCTTCCAATAAATTCTTCATTGCCAAAGCCAGCTTGAGTGAGGATCTGTTTCTTGAAATAAATTGATCTTTCAGACTGGGTTGTAAAATTTGATATCATAGGGAAAAGATAACCCCACAGTTTACTGGAGTCCTGGAGTCACTGCCAATCTTAGGCATATGGTTTTTAGGGGGGGGGTGCTCCAGGTCCAAAATTCTCTCCTCCTCTGACATGCCATCCTGCTGTAAATTTCACCAGGAGGGAGCCATGCCTTTGGGTTAAGATTTGCTTTTCAAGGAACTTAACTCAGTGTAACTCAAAATAACTATAATGAGCTACTCAGAGATAATTAGCTTAGAGGAACTTTTAGGGGAGCCCTGCAAAAATGAGACTCCAGATGGGCAAGCTCTGAGATACTCTGCACAACCCACCCCTTTGAGCCAGATCGCTAGACCCGCTTTTATCAAAAGCATTCCAACAAAGGGATTCTTCATATACATAAGAAATCATACGCTTAGAATGCTTTCTCTAAAGGCCATGAGGACTTCTGACCTCCTTTTCAAGATGCCAAAGCAAGCCCCACCTCTCTTTAGCAAGCAGAGATTTCCAGGGAGATATATATGCATTTATGTGTGTGTGTGTATATATATATATATATATATATGTATATATATATACACACACATGTATAGTCTAATTTATTATTTTTTTTCCTGAGTAGTTAGGTCTCCTCATTTGTGAAAGGGTGATGGCGGGGGAAGAAATTGACTGGTAACCCTCTCTAAGGCCATGTGGGCCACTCAAATGCCTTTGGTTGAGTAACATAAAGGAACAAAGTGGGCCAGGTGCAAATGGGGTAACCTAAGGGAAATGAGAAATGCTTGAAGAACTTCAAATTAGAAAAAGAAAGAGAGAGAGAAGAAAGAAAGGAAGGAAGGAAGGGAGGGAGGGACGGAGGGAAGAAAGAAAGAAGGTCAAGACCAAGCAAACCGCCTCTGAAGGGCTGAATTTGTCCCTTGAGGTGCCAGTTTATAAAGTTCGTCTGTGGTTTCTTCCAGTGCCGAACATTTAATGCTTCTAAGTTTGTCTTATGGAGAATGGGGAATCATTTCGAATTCCTAGAGGGAATGAATAATAATACAGATGACGGGGGCGGGGGGAGAATTCTGGGAATAGAAGTGACTTTTTCCTCCTCCTTTTCGTCTTCCTTCGCGCCTTCTACCCCCATTTCCTTTCCTACCTGCTCTATGGGGCCTTCTGTGATTTTTGTGGGCAGAGCCAACGGCTTGTATTCAATGACTCCTACATCATATGGGGGTTTTGGCAGAGGCCCAGAGAAATGGCACGTGAATAACTCTATGGCTTTGTGCCAAGTGCAGTTGAATTTGTCACTGAGGATTTCCCATGGCCTGGACCACGTGTCCCTGTGGTGTTCAGAGATGCTCAGTAATGAGCTAATTTTCTGGGCATGCAGGTGGACTGGAATCATGTCTCCCCAGATACTAGTGCTGATGGCCTTGTTAGGTCCTCCTCACTGGCTCAATGTGGGGCATGTCTCCAAAGAATGCACTGGCCCAGGCATCCTGCTAGACCTCATATGTAAGTACCAGAGCCTGCCATGGCCCAGGACCCCATTGCTGCCTGACTCATAATCATTTTTGCTGCTTTCTCTTGATGAGTGTCACCAAAAATCTTGTCCTACGATGATGATAGTAGAGATTTGAATAAGACCTTGGTTTCCTATGATTTTGAAATAATGAAGAGGGTAAATGTATTAAGAATTCTGGCACCAGCTGAGTTTAAATTTTTCATGTAAATTGTGCCAAAAGAAGGTTTTAAAGTTACGCCATTCTGTATTCTCTCTGTCTCAGTCCTCTGTCTGTCTCTTGTCCAACAGGACACGGGTAGACTCAAGCCCGCATGAACCAATTTCAGTCTGACCCTGATTAAAATTTCCTTCCAGCAAACCTGAGAAACAGCTGTTTCTCAGCGAATGGCCCCCAGCACACCCCAGCCATCCTGTCACCCCTAGAGGCCATTCCTCAGAAGCCATCTGTTGTGAGGGAGAAGATGAAAGGTGTCAGTCCTGTAATGCTTGTAACTTAGGGGAGGGAGCAAGGTTCTTTCTTTGTTTTATCCTTTTAAGTTGAGCATATAATTGTTATGATTAGGGGACGGGTTATCATTTCCATTCCCAGCGGATGGGGCGAAGGGATTTGTCAGTCTCCTTAGTCAGAAGAGAACATTTCTGGTCCTGATATATGGGGTTGGGTTATTTTGGAATACCAGCTTTCCTTTTGTTCCAGTCTGTCTTGTTGTCGTGACATTACAGTCATTGCCATGTAAATTGTGGAGGGGACGAGAGTTTCGGGTATCAAACTGAGGTCCTGAAAGAGTTTTACCAAGTGTCCAAGCTGGTGAAGTTGACTCAGTTATTGCTCCTATTATAGGAAAAGGGGTGGTTTTGGTTTATCAATGGGAGTCTGGAGGCTTTCCTTACCTGAGGTTTTGACCTGCCTCTCAAGATGTCTTCCTTTGGCCCATCCAGGTGGGTGTAGCTGAAAAATAAGGCTTCAAACACTGTCTTTCGTGCTATACTTTTCATCCATCCAAATTCTGGATCCATTCTCCTTCTTCATAACAACTAATATGTGCATACTGAAGTACCACGTATGAAACATCCATTCTCTCATTTTGAAAAAAAAAGTGGGGGCTAAGAGAGTTTGCCTGACTCGGCCAGCATTCCCTGTCTGTAGATGGTGGAGACAGACCAAAGCCCCACAGCACGGTGTCGTACCTGGCATTCACAGTCCAAATCTAAACATAAGCTTAGGAGAAAGTTCTCGGGAATGCATCGCTTTTAAAAGGGCAAAAGTTTTAGGATCTGAAGATTTAAGTAAGTTACACATGCACACGATGTGTGTGCACACATGTATATAGTGAGGGATGCAAAATCCGGATGTAATTGACTGATTTACATTAAAATGTAAATTATTTGGCATACTTTGCCTCCTGGAGAAGTTTCTTTAAACACATTTATTTAAAGATGACTAGAAAGGCAGTGTTTAGGTTGCAGGAATGCATAGCAAATGCTGTAATTTCATAATATTGTATACAGTATACATATACTGGACAGTATAATACAGTTTCAGGTTATTTAGAAAGATGATTTGTCTCAGGCAAAAAATGTTGCCTTTCCCGTAACCATCAAATTAGATGATGGTTATATTTTAAGATAGCTGCACATCTGAGAGCAAGTTCTTCTTTGTTTTTATACCATGACTTGGAAGTATTTCATTCTTTCATTTACCTAATAAACGCATTTTGAGCTAATTTATTACTAATCAGGGGATGTTCTAGAAACTGAGGATATGAGGATCACTACACCAAGTGTTGCTTCCCAAAGAATATGGCATGAAAGGTCCTAAAGACACTTCTGCGTTATTGGAATCCAAGATGGGACACTCTTATTCTGGCTCGAGTGTGATCATCTGAGCTGGGCTTTGGAGCATGGAGTCCACTGGGTGGAGGAGGAAGGGATGGGTATTCAAGGCAGAGGGAATAGCCTACGAGGGGTGGCACTGATTGGAATATTCCACGTTACAGAAGGTCCTCAGAAGAATTTGTTACACATCCACCAAACCACCTGAGCACCTGGTGTATACTCTCAGGCACTAGGGATACAAAAATCACTCACATTTTGCAGACCCTGCCACCCGTAGCCCTAGAATCACAGAAGGCAGGGACTTTGAGGGATCTCAGCAATGATGTATTCCAGGGCTTTCCTAGATTCTCTGTTGCTGAATTCTAAAGCTATGCTTCCTAGGCCCCTAGTGAGGCCAGAGGGCACTGGGAATGTGAGCGTATTTGTCAGTTTAGGTCAAGTTGTGCTGCAGTAACAAATGATCCCCAAATCGTAATGCCTTACAACAGCAAAGGTGTATTTCTCACTCTTGTGGAATGACCATCACGGATCAACCCTGGCTTTGCTTCCTGGTTTCTTCATCTGGAACTTGCTGTAGGAGAGACATTTATCTGGGACATGCTAAGCCGATTTCAAAGAGAGAAGAATGGTGGACCATAGCTTTTAAAGCTTCTGCTTGGCAATAGCACCTGTCACTTCTGCCTACACTCACTGGCCAAAATCATTGGCCAAGTCGGATGTCAGGGCAACAAGGAAGTGTATTCCTTTCTCCAGGAACAGGAGGAAAATATCTGAGCAGTGATTCAGTATTCATCATGGAGTCTAGGAATTCCCTACCTCTGGCTTCAACCAGTGCAGCGTCGTGTCTAACTGTTCTGTATATTGGACTGACATGCAATTTTGGACTCGCGTTTTGTTTGAAGAAGCATGGGAAGGAATGCTGTATGTCCACTAAAATCTGTTCTCCCCTCCCACGGTGGAGTCCCAACTCACCTCACACGTAGATGTGGCTGTACGTGTACTTCTCACGAATAGGACATATGTAAAACTGTCATGTACGGATTTTAGGCTATTATTTTTAAGCAGCAGGTGTATATATATATATATATATTTTTTTTTTTGCCTCTCCCCCTAGTGCAGGAAGATGCAGATAATGGCGAAGCCACAGGAGATGGCTCAGAAACAAGAGAGACAGTCTCTGAATCACAGGATGGAAGAAAGCTGCCAACTGTCCCGCCGCGGATTGTCGGGTAAGTGAGAAAGGAGATCCTATTTTTTTTTCTTTGTTCAGCCATATACGTTTTAGGGGCTGTTTGTTATAGCTGTTTAAACTGTAAAGGTTGTGCCTGTAAAAATAAATCTGGCCTCATCTAATTCTCTCCTTGTTCGAAGAAGGAAGCAGAAAATCAGGGAGGGATGGTAACTTGCCCACATTTACACAGTTACGGTAGAATGAAGATTCACCCGAGGTCTCTTCGCCTGTATCTGGCTGATCCCCCAAGAGATGGAACAGGTGAATGAAACTTAGGTTCCAGATGGCTGGTTCATGGCCAGGATCTAGGCCAAAGGTGTGTTTTCTGTTTTCCGTACAAGGTTTTAAAATAACATGAATTAGGGGCACCTGGGTGGCTCAGTCGGTTGAGTGCCCGACTCTTGATTTGGGCCCAGGTCATGATCCTGGTGTCATGGGATGAAACCCTGCATCGGGCTGTGTGCTAAACATGGAGGCTGCTTAAAATTCTCTCTCCGCCCCCCCAACCTCTGCCCCTCTCCCCCACTCTCTCTCTCTCTCAAATAAATAAATAAGAATTAATTACAAATATGTAAATATCAGGATATTTCATAAGAATAGTTAGGTTCCAACTTCTCTTGAAAAATTATAAGGTCTGGAAGTGCTTCAAGACCATGGGTCTCAGCCACAGTTGCCCCCGCTCAATACACATGATGAAGGATTTGCTCACTAAGAACATCTCTACCAAAGTGCGTGTCCTGTCATGGCATTTTAGAATGTTTTTCTACTGTACCTCCTAACAGCCCCCCTAAGTGCCTTGTCCTGCTCTCATGTCTCCCGGGACAGCTAACACATGAAGGAAAGGTGTTCTGGCTTTTCCCATTCGGAAGAACAGGTGGTAAACTCTAGCAGAGATTTGAGGCTCCAAGACTGGGAAATGGCTCCCCATGGACATTTATGCAAACCCGTGTTCAGATGTACACTTTTTTATGAAGACGTTTGCTCACTACCCAGTTTGCAGTTATGTGCCTCTTCACCATCCCTCATTCCTCTCCCCACTCATCCCTGAGATACTTTTGTGCACATTTTGCTGGTTTAATGGCGTCTCCGTCTCTAGGTTGTGAGCCTCACGAGGGCAGGCACCTGGTCAACCTTGTTCATTGGGGTATGCTCAATGCCGGGGCAGGCCCGGCCCAGAGGAGCAGCTCAGCAGACATTGAGCAAATGAATGAATGAGGTGAATTTGATATTGGTGGGTCTTTGAGCAAAGGCTCAGCTCTCTGACCCATGAATTGGATCCTGGGGTGAATAGTGTAGGCTGAAGGTGAGAGCAACGGAAACCACACGTAGCTTACGAGATTTGAAAAGGAAAGAGAAGGTTGCTCCTTCTCAGGTAGAGATGGGGGAGGCTGATGTTTCTACAGTGGCCATAACTGCGTGGAATATGTAGCTAGACATGCCCAACGGCGGGAGAATGCTTTCCAGGCACTCAGAGCTCTGGGGTTAGCCCAGAGAGCTGACGGAACTGGCAGTCCTTGGGACTGTGGACAGAATACTAGACACGGATGAGGAAAGCACAGTGGGTACCATCTTGGATAAAGGACGACACTGAGGATGTGTGTTGCGTTCCACTCCTCCCTTCCACCTCCATCCAGGTGACTTGGGAGGGCAGCGATGCCCTGACTCAACTGAAATGAAGTTTACACCGCTTGGTGAAATGAGGGTCTCCATAGAAACAGTAAAAAACCAGACCACAAACCAAACCAAAACCAGACCAAAACAGACTTCACATCCCTCACTCCTCTGTGCTTATGGACTGAAATTTGTCATCCCAACTTGGACAGCGCTTCACAGCTGTATCTCCGCCACTTTCTCTACCACTCATGGAATGCAAGTAAGGGTGATTTTGTGATAGGAATAAGTGGGGATCCACGGTCATTCATTTCGAAAAGGTAACGGATTCACCAGTTTCCGTAATTTGGCTCTCATTTGTCAGGTTACTCATTACGCCCCATTGCAACTGACTATGAAAACGTGTTCAGAGACCCGCTGCTGTGATCAGTGGGGCAAAGGTGCCTGTCGTAATGGGGGGAACTCTGGGCTGTGAATCGCCAAGACCTGGGTTCTGGTGACAGCTGTGTCCTCTGTTAGCTGTGGGCTCCTGGCGGGGTCCTTTCCCTCTCCCTGGGCTTCTGCCTTTGCGCCGGACGACTGTGGGGATGAAATGGCCTGGCGAGTGCATGTGATTGTCATAACTGCATACCAGCCGAGCTGTTACTCATGTAACGAGTCTCTTTAGTTCCCCTAAGGACCTGGATACTTCTGTGAGGTTGCTCGAGACCATCTAGCATGAGAAGCGTCAGGATGGGCGAACTTTAAACGTCCTCTCTCTCTCTCTGACATTCCGGTCTTCACCTTGTGACTTTCAGAGGGAGAGCCTGAGCCACTTCCCAACTTCCTGTGGGCAGTCTATTCAGCCCACCACTTGAACGACGGGGGGAGCTGCCATCCCTTGTTCCCAAGACGTGGTGGGAGCCACAGGTGACTGGTTTCCAAGTGGAGAGGTTCTTAGGAAATGTTTGACAGCCTCACCTTTGTTAAGTGTTCCCCCTAGGGATTTCGGTTGGGTCCCTGCTTTCTTGTTTATATTTTACCTCTCCTAAAGTGCCACTTACCTTCGTGGTGTGATGCAAATGGAAATGGCTGGCGTAGCAGGTTTGGGTTGAAAAAAAAAAAAAAAGAAAGAAAAAGAAAAAGAAATCCAAACGAAGGCGAGGATTTGTCGGCTGTCCACTAGAGGGCAGCAGAGTAGTGAGAATCGGGATTCTCCGAGGCTTTGTACATTGAAGTGTTGACATGTGACTTGGCAATTGAATAATTTTTGATACTGTCCTGACACATAAACACCTAGAAGCAGGTTTTCAAAGGTTATTTGCACACTAAAAGAGGAATTAACAAAACGAACTTGCATGCCAAAAGTAATTTTCAATATTCTACAAAGAACCGTGGCCTCATTACGAAATCCCTTTTAGAGAATATTCGGCTATCGTTAACTGGATATGTTAAACTTAACTGGCAAACACTCGTTCAAAATAAATCAGGCTGAATGGACCTAAAAACGTAGATCCGGTGCCTAATAAAAATTTCTGCTGGGGTTGGGGCCTGGCCAAGTCACCCAAAAGGAGAAATTTGGTTTTAAGTGATTTTTCTATGTCCCTCAGGCCCTGGTGCTCCCAGATATGCGGTCCTAACGTGGTTAAACAATTGTACACACACTACGTGGCTGTGTGTGTTATTGCGGTAATTTATTTTTAAACCCTCGCTCTACCTTGCGCAGAAAAAGTCAGCGAATTATCAGAGTTTATTCCATTGACATTCTCACACCTTGAGAAATAGCCCATTTGTATTATCACAGTTTGATATATTTCCCATTTACTGAGCTTCTTTGGCAAGTTGGCATTTTAATTTAATTATACTTTTTGCTAATGGTCTTTATTTTTCAGTGTCTGTGTGTAAAACGCCCGTGGGTTTGATTATCTCCCCCACCCCTTCCCAGTGCCAAGCTGTAGTGCAAATTTATAAACTGACAAAATTCAGCGTAAAATTCAGGAGGTGAAATTAAGGAGTTTGTAAAGAAACCCTGCCCGAGCCACGAGGCGTTTTCTTCACTTGCAGAGTGCGGCCCTGTCTTGCTTGGGCTTAGTCCAAGTCTGTCCTTGGTGTGGCTAACAGGATCTTTAGCACAAAAGAAGGTGGGGCCAGGGCTCCCCTGGGTCAGAGAGGGACAGAGACCACGGGGGGCTTTGATTCCTCCCTGGGACTTTTCTGCGCCTCTTAGGATCTAGCAACAAACGGTAGTGGTAGTAGCGTTTCCTTGACTTCTTGGCAACGCTTGGAGCTTGTTGGGGCTTTTCCCTTCCGAAAAGTAATTGATCGTGGAGGCACACAGCTCTCCTTGAAAGCTGCAAGCAGGCTAGTGGAGCCCGGATGAGGGCTCTCCCAGGACCTCAGGGCTGCACTGGCGTGCATTTCATAGCAAAGAGGAGCTGCTGAATGGATATACCCGGAGAGGTGAGTGTACAGGCTCATACTGACATTTACCCAAGTGTGGGTACCCCGTGTCCTTGTGCTCACACACCATTGACCCTAAGACACACCCACTGATTCAATAATAGCCTTTCAAGGAAAAATAAAGAAAAGAAGACGCACTGCCGTATTAAACATACACATCGATCGTAGGGTGCATCCCAGTGTCAGAGATGCTAAAAGGGGGACGCCTGGGTGGCTCAGTCGGTAAAGCATGAGACTTCAGTTCTAGTCATGATCTCACGGTTCGTGGGTTCGAGCCCTGCATCGGGCTCTCTGCTGACAGCTCAGAGCCTGGAATCTGCTTCCGATTCTATGTGTCTCCTTCCCTCTGCTCCTCCCCCACTCACACTCTATCTCTGTCTCTCTCTCTCTCTCTCTCTCAAAAATAAACATTAAGAAAAAAAAAAAAAAGAAATGCCAAAAGGTAGAAAACAAACAAAGGCTGATTTTTAAATCTTGGAAATTGAGTGTGTATAATTTTGATAGATCTATTTAAGGCAAAGTAGGCTTTCAAGATGGGTCCCAGAATACAACTCAGCACCTGAAAACCTGTGGAACCATACTCAAGTTCATAACGTCCTGACTCCTCAGTGGGAAAACCGTCCTTGCTATAATTCGCAGGGGAATTCGCGTGGGAATTCCTCACGCAGTGGGGAATAAACACGATGCCCATCTGTAGAAGCTCTGGGCAGGTGCTGTTTCCTGTTCATGTATTTCACTGGATGTGTGTTCTCTGTGTTTGTTTCGTTCTGTTTCTGTTGGACTCAGCTGAATTTTCCCACAGGAACCTCACCCCACCTGCCAGCGTCACCCCCTCATACTCTCACCCACCCGGCCTGCTTGGATGATTTGCCTGATAGAAGTGTGTGGACAAGAGCCAATTCATTTAATCGGTTTAGCAAAGCCTGGGACAGTTTATTTGCCTGTTCTCAAAAAGACATCCGTCCGCTCCTGCAGAGAAAGCTGAGAAAACCAGGAGAGTTCTAATAGAGGAGGGTTTTCCATTCAAGCAGAGGGGGTGGGGCATGCGAGTATATCAGGCAAGATCTTGGTGACACCATCAGGGACCCTGTGAACCCATCCATTACACAGGATCCCAGCTACAAGAAAGGTGCTGCCTGCTCTAGGGCGGCAGGAAGGAAAGAAAAGAGGCTCTGTTCTGTTGAAGAACAGAGCATGTTAATTACCTCACTCAGGGGATCCTATAAAACATGATGCATATGTAAATGGATACAATGAATATGATTACCGCAGGATTTAATTTTCATAAGGAGGAGCGGAGGAGGAGGAGGAGTGGGGTGGAGAGACAAGAGCTCAGATGGCGCTGTCTTCAATCTTTGCCCTCATAAGAATCTAACTGGTAGCATCTCTACTGGCCGGCCTCCCTGGTGTTCGTGCCTCCCTTGCCTCTCAGTTGCTACTCAGTTGTTCGCTTGAGCGAATGAAATCCTTTCGCGCCGTGAAAGATAGGCTATAAGGTCAAGAGAGGTAGGTCGTGGAAGCCAACTCGTGTAGAACGTCTGAGATCTTTTCGGGAAGGCGTTGTTGCATCTCCCCGGCTGCTCGTTGGTGCGGAGAAGTGGGAGTGTGGGCAGTGGGGCCACGGGGAAACATGAGGGCCAGTTAGCCAGAGATGGACGGGGCGTGGGGGAGGAGAGGAGTCATCAGATTCTGATGTATTTTCATTGACGTGGGTGGGACAAAACAACACCCAGGGCACAGAACGATGATGCCCCAGGTTTTGGCTTGAGCAAATGGAAGTCCGGTGTTGTCAGTTTTTGATGTGGGAGAACATTCATTTTTTACATGCAGAGTGTAATCTTTGTACCAGTTGAAAAAGGAAACAAGTACCGTTTGGGACAGAGTGAGGCTGACTGACGGAGAACAGAAGAATTCAAGACATGGTGTAGGAGAGAGAAAGCATAAGAGAAAACAAATGTAAGAACGGATTCCAACTCTTGACAAATGTCCAGCTGTATGGCGGGCTGGATTCCCCTCGACCCGGGAGGACATACGCATGCAATTATTAAACGTAATTATTATTGAATTCATTGTGTGTGCGTGTCTCCCCTTCATTCAGGCCACCGCGAGCGCTTTGACAGTTGCCCCCTCTCTGATTCTTTAGTTGACTGAAGTCATTCAGGTAACACTTCTGAACTGTCTGGTTGGGGCAGGCATGGTCACTGGCCCCTACCTGGTCTCCTTGGCTGACTTCCAGAACTGCTTGGAAGGGTGGGCCAAGCAAGGGAGAAAATCTTTTTCTCATCTTTGCAGGTGGGACCTTCCAGTCTTCACGTTCGCCTTCATGTTTTTCGCCCTCAGGACAGCACGCCTCTCCTGTTCTCAGCGCTCAGAAGATGCTGCGTGGAATGCCACGATGTCCTTGTCACTGTCTTTGTCTAGTCTGGGAGTCTAAGAGAGAGAGAACGGTCCTGGCATAGTTGTCTTAGTGCACAGTTTGTCCTTGGCGTTAGTGGTGTTAAAGACGAGAAGCCGTAGGCTGAAAAGAAGTGCGATCAGCCTTTTTGTTTTTTGTGTCTGTGTTTTTGTGAATGGTGGCAGATGGGATGGTTAGAAGTTCGGTGTTATAGGAGACACTGGACTGTTTTACAAACCAAAGGCGCAATCCACATCACTCCTCTGTTCTCTTTCATTGCAAAGGGGATGTGGCAGCCAAATAGATACTGTGATGAGAACTGGTGGTACCCCTTGATTCAAGTTTCCTTTTAGGTCATGATTTTATTGTTCAGTCATTCTTTTAAACCAATGTATTGGGGCGCCTGGGTGGCTCAGTTGGTTGAGCGTCTGACTCTTGATTCTGGCTCAGGTCATGATCCCGGGGTTGTGGGATCGAGCCTCGTGTTGGGCTTTGCACTCAGCATGGAGCCTGCTGGAGATTCTCTTTCTGCCTCTGCCCCTCTTGCAAGCATGCTTTCTCTCTCTCTCTCTCTTAAAATTAAAATTATGAGGAAAAGTCACCCTTTAAAAAATAAAAACTAAAATAAAACAATGTGTCACTGCCCCCTGGTATGTTTCTCTCATTCTAAGGGGTTTAGTGGAAACAACAAAGACTCTTCCTGGGTTTCACTTCTTAGTCTGCCAGCGTTGTCCTCATCACTGACTGCCAGGGGGCCCTTTGCGCCCAACATCGGTGTTTTGTGCACGCAGAAAAGAGCATCCTATCCAGCTGCGTGAGACCAAGCATCATCAGGACCCTTGGTCGCTGAGAGGATTGGGAGACCCAGAAGGCAGCTTTTCTGGCAAGATGGAGACTGTCTACTCCACGGAGTCTTTGCTATTTGAGCCTGTGACTGTTGGGTGTAAGAGAGCGATTTAGAAAGCTATTCCTTTGCCCCAGCAGAAGTCTGCCTCTGAAATTGTGATGCATGAGCACCAAGTGCCCAGTTTTTTTCTGGAACGGAGATAAAGGATCAAACAGAAGAGACGGGCTGTTTCCTGTGGACCCTCAACCGCCACACCTTTGTGCCTAAAAGGTATTCGGCATACAAATGTCTTTATGGTTCCCTGTAGTTATTGTGACAAATCGAATCACGTGCCTCCAAAATGCTGTGTGGGGAGTCCCAGTACCTCAGAATGTCAGCTTTTCGGAGATGGGGGTCTTTATAAGGCTAATCAAGTTAAGATGAGGACATTAGGCTAGGCCCTAATCCAATATGACTGGAATCCTTATAAAAGGAGGAAATTGGGACACAGATACGCACAGAAGGAAGACAATGAAAAGAGACTTAGAGAGATAATGACCATTTATAAGCCACTAGGAGAGGCCTAGAGCGTATCTTTCCCTTGCGGCCCCCAGAGGGAACCAAATCTGCTGACCCCTTGATGTCAGACTCCCAGCCTCCAGAACTATGACAGAATATGCATTTCTGTTGTGGAAGCTGCCCATCTGTGATCCTTTGTTATGGCAGCCCTAGAAAATGAATGTAGTTACCTATGACATTTACTACACTTTGAGTCATTCCATTGGCTCCTTCTAATATGTATCCACTGGTTGGCTGATGCGGTCTTTAGTTCTGTAGGCAGCAGAGTGTGTGATGTCAGGATTACTTCCAAAGACAAATGAAACAGACTACACAGAATGGTTTGCAATGATCATTTTGTGGATCAGCAATTTGGGCTGGGCTCAATTGAGTATTTTTCTGCTGGGCTTTTCTAGGGTCACTCAACTGATTTCAGTCACAGTGGCTCAAAGTTGGGTGGAAAGTCTAAGATGACTTAACTCATAAGACCAATGTTTGGGGAGCGCCTGGGTGGCTCAGTCAGTTAAGTGTCCGTCTTCGTCTCAGGTCATGATCTCACTGTCTTGTGGGTTTGAGACCCAGGTTGGACTCTGTACGGACAGCTCGGAGCCTAGAGCTGCTCTGGATTCCGTGTCTCCTTCTCTCCTGCCCCTCCACCACTCAGTCTCTGTCTCTTTCTCTCTCTCAAAAATAAATAAACATTAAAAAAAAAAAAAAGACTGGTGGTTGGTATTAGTTAGGATAGCTGGGGTTGGCTGTGACAGCTGAATGACCATGTGACCTCTCATCTTCAAGGAGGCTAGCCTGGGCGTCTTTGCATGGCAGTTGTAGGGTCCAAGATCTTTATACGCATTCTTAATGATTTCTTCAGGATGGTTTCCCAGAGATGAAATTACTAGGTCAAAGGGCATGCCTCGTTTTCAGGCTTTACCTGGGTCTTACCAAAAATGAATGTTCTTTTAACAGATCCTATGACCAGGTATTGTATCTGTAGTCATTTTCCATTTGTTGATGTTTTCTATAACTCACATTCATGTGTAGAGGGGAAAAAAAAAAGCCACATTCTCTACCTGACTGCATTCAATCAATTCCTAAATTAAGTAGTGCGAGTGGAAATGTAATTCAGTACACACATCCCCAAGGAGCACGTGGACTACAGATTCGTTAAGTGGGCTTCATCCCCCATTATTAAACACATCCCAATTTTCCTAGCTGAAGAAAGGGACGGGACAAGCACTTTTACTTTAATTAAGTTATTGTAGCATTGAAACCAAACAACTGGTCTACAGTTGCCTTTGTTCAGGAAGACCATGAACTTCTATAGTTTCTACACATGTCCCAAACCTGGAGCTCTCATTCATTTAAAATCCAAGAAGACCTGCTGGCGTAAAAACCTGCCTGCCATTTTGTTTCAAGAGCTCGAACAGAACATCGTTCAACCTTATGTCCATCTAGGTGTTTTCCATTGGTGCACCAGATCGGGTCAAAGTCAGTATAGTGCCAGAGTAGCAAACTTCAGAGACAGTCCTTTCTTTCATCTAAGACCTGCGTAAATAACCATGCCTATCTGCTGGTAGCACAGACACTTAAAGGGGAGAGATAAATAGAAAGTCAATAGAAGAGTTCTTGGCAACTCCTGGTATCTTCCCCAGGTAGTCAACTTCTCCCAAATTATCTTTCAAGAGGCACAGACAGACATAGGCTAAATATTAAGTAGCTGCGTTTCAATATCATTTATCAGTCAGTCAGAAGAGGAGTTTTAAAAAGTCAAACCTCTAAAATGGATTCTGAAATCCAAATCTTTTGATAAAAGTTCTGGAAAACAGTGCCTAGAAATCTTTTCACCGCATGGTAGGATGGCGGTGACGTTAGGAAGGCAGGGAGGGCCTATATCCCAAGCTATGTTTTGAGATAAACTGCCTTTCTTTATGCTTTTATAGAATTGAAAACATTCGTTTCCTCGCTGGTAGGCAAAGGTCAAGGCAAACAAAGAGGTAGAAAATACTGCACTTCACCCCAAACCCTTTATTAAGTTTACCTTTAAAATCGCACCGGTGTCTTTCGTCAGTATAAGGCTTTGAAATAGTCTAAGCATTGTGGCCACAGAGACTTAAGTCTCAGTAGAAGTTCAACTACATACCAGTGATGTGACAGGCTAATCACACTCTGCGTCTCAGGGGTACTCATCTTAGGAATGAGAAACTGATCTACTATTCGAAACGGCTGTTATAGTGTGGATTAATTGCAATTGTATATAAAGCAGGTGACACCAAGCTAGGCATATAGTACTATGAATTAATCATTATCCTTATTGGTACATACACATACACATACACATACACATACACATACATATATGATTCATAGTGGAAATAAGCAAGATGCTGAGCATCTGAGTTTAATACAGTATCCCTTGTTTTCCATGACTATTGATATTGGGTATAAGATTCAAAATCAGTTTCAGGACATTGTCCTCCACCATATCATAAGTGCACCACAGTCTACTTTGGTTCTTTTTATTTATTTTTCATTTTTTTAAAAAATGTTTAAGTAACCTCTGCACCCAACGTGGGTCTTGAATTCACAACTCTGAGATCAAGAGTCATGTTCTCTCCTGACTGGGCCAGCCAGGTGTCCCTACTTTGTTTCTTTTTGAAGAATCATCCTAATGTGCAGCCCCCAACAGACCAAATGCAGCATCTGTCCCCATTCCATGTTGGTAGCCGGATGTAGGTTGTTTCTCTCAGCTAGGGCGGCCTATGTGGTAAATCTGATGAAAATGTTAGATCCTCAGTGGAAGCGATGGTATCGTGGGTTAGGCTGGTGACGATTCTTAGGAGTATCTGCTCCTCGTTCGAACATGGGTACTTTTCTTTTGCAAAATCAGAACAAACAACCCGTAAAACTAGATTCCTGGGGTCATTCCCAAATGCACTGTGCACCAAAAGGTTCAGTACTACATTTTGCCTCTTATTGCCATGTGGGTTTTCTTCAACATGGCCGTTTGTACCGGTTGACTCTCACGAGCAAGTCTACTCACTCCTCACAACCACTCTCTGTCCAAGAGATGTGAATCTGTCTTTTTGTTTGCGGAGTAGCACAGTCAGGAGCAGAAGCTAGTGACAGAGAAGAAGCGGGGAGCTGTGTTGGTGGAAGGAAGGACAGAAGTTACCCTACTTGTAGGATAAGGCAAGTGTGGCTTTGAAGGATGACTTGATCACCATAGACATGCTTTCTGACTCTAAGATGTGGCACATTTCATCAGAAGCTAAAGTAGCATCCTTATCTAGTTCACTTCAAGTTTGGAATGAAATCATACAAAAAGCAGGTATGTGTTAGGGAGTCGTCCATGCTGAAAGGGACATGGAGAAAAGTAGAGTTGTTGATCAAAATGTGTATGTTGGGGCAGAGGAAGTATGGGGGTTTTTTGACAAGGTAATGGCTAGGCTGAGGGGTCTTTGTGATCCTTCCTTGCTAAACTCCTGGATACGAATCCTGTTTATTACTGAGACAGACACTGCTAGTTTACCTAGCCCCCATCTTCCTTAAAAAAAAAACATGGCATTTTTCCAGCCCCTCCGTGTGCCCCATTATAATTCTTCACTATATCGGACCACTCGCCGTTTGAGGTGAGCGTGTGACTCAGTTGTGGCCAATGAAGCATAAACCGAGAATTTCGTGGAAAGCTTGTTCTTTCTTGATGGCGATACCGTCCTTCTAATTCCTCTTTTCTTCTTCCTGCCTAGAGTAGTGTTGAGGTCAAGCTGCAGGGATATAGCATCCATGAGGTGGTATGTGTATGGGCAAATGCCTTCTAAGAGAGGGCAGAGTATCTAAAAGGAAAGATCCTGGGCCACCGTCTTGAGCCACACACTAGCTCTGAGGACCGGTGTTCTGTTATTTGAACTAAATATATTCTGGAGACCATTGATAACATCAGGCAAGACCTGAATTGGTTAGGGTTAAGTATAGCTGCTGTGCACGGCTGCCAAACATCAGTGCATTTTATGCAAAAATTTATTTCTCACTCACATAACTTCCCAAACTGATAGTCTTTTTTTTTTTTTACTGTTTATTTATTTACTTTGAGAGAAAGCGAGAGCCCACAAGCATGGGAGGGGCAGAGACAGGGAGAGAGAGAGAGAGAGAGAGAGAGAACCCCAAGCAGGCTCAGCACAGAGCCCAGTGCAGGGCTTGATCCCATGAACGTGAGATCGTGACCTGAGCTGAAATCAAGAGTAGGACGCTTAACTGATGGAGCCACCCAGATGCTCCCCCAAACTGATATTCTTGATCAGCATGGAACTCTTCTCTAAAAACAGTGATTTGGAGGTACGGTCTCGTCCTGTCTGGTGGCTCTGCCATCTTCAACACGTGGCTTTCAAAGTCACCCTGTTTGTGGGCTTCTGCTACCAGAGTAGGAGGCGAGAGAGTATTGAGGGGTGGGATGGGGGCACTGGGAGGATGTGCGCCAGTCCTCAACGTGGCGCTTGTCACCTCTCCCCTTTTCCCATCGACTGGACTCGGTCCATTGTCATCAGTGACTACGTGCGAGGCCGGTAAGGCAGTCTATCTGAGGCAGTATGCCAGGGAGGGAGAGAAGATGGTTTTGCGACAAACGAGTTGGCATCTTCGGCGACTGTGAACGCCATACATAGTCCGTCATTGCTTCATCCTTGGGGTGTCGCCTTGGAGTTTGGAGGGACAGGCTGGCGCCTCATTTTTCATATTGGTGATTTACAGTCTGGCTGGTTTCTCTTCGGTATTCAGATGATGGGATGTGAATATAGATAAGCAACAAGGCCTGTAGTTTTCTTCATCTGATAAGGAAGAAGCGGGATCTAGATGCAGGTATTAATTTCCCTGTTTGACTTTGGGGAGGCAGGATGTGGGGGAAGAGAGGAATAAAGATTATTGGAATTTCTTAACTTTCAAAACCACAAACTGTGTCTCAGAAAATTGCAAAGAGGACATAAACAACAACTATTTGTTTGGCCAGGGTTTTTCACTAACCTTGCTGGAAAGCGGGTGGGGGTATAGTGGTTAGAAAGTCAGCCCGGGGCTCCGAATCCTGGCTCCCCCACTCAGTGGTTCTGTGACTCTGGGCAAATTTCTTAGTCCCCCCTGAGCCTCAGTGTCTTTACCTGTGCAAAGGAGTTAGGGAAGCAGTTGCCTCCTAGGGGTGTCGAGAACACTGGATGAGATGAAATCTATAAAGCTCTCAGGATAGGGTCTGACCTACAGTGAGCATTCAGTAGACATTAGCTGACGGTGATTTGGAATGAATGAAACACTTGATTTAGTTCAGGAAGCACTTAAATGTCAGAAGTCAGCTTAACACTTGTTTGTTTTAAATTTTCTTTCATTGTGGTAAGAACACTTAGCATGAGACCTCCCCTCTTAACTAATTTCTAAGTGCATGATGTTGTTGATTAGTATCATTATTATTCACCCTGGGTGACTGAAACTTCTTGCCCATTGATTAGTACCTCTCCATTTTTCCCTCTCCTCAGCCCCTGGCAACCTTCATTCCACTCTTGGATTCTATGAATTTGACTGTTTCTGATACCTTGCATAGAACCATGCAGTGTTTGTCCTTCTGTGACCGGCTTCTTTCACTAGCCTAATATCCTCAGTGCCTATCCATGCTGCTGCATACACAGATTTCCGTTCTTTTTAAAGCTCGTTGTACTCCACTGTATGTATACAACACATCTCCTTTATGCAGTCATCTGTCCATGGACATTTGGATCATGTCCATATATTGGCAAATGTGAAGAAGGCGGCAATGAACATGGCAACACCAACATCCCTTGTAGATCCCGATTTCAATTCCTTTGGGTAAATGCTCAGAAGTGGGTTGCAATTGAAAGACTTTTGCACGGCAAAGGAAACTGGCAATGGAATGAAAAGGGAGAAAATACCTACAAACCATATGTCTGACAGAGGGTAGATTTCCCCCAAAAATAAGGAACTCCTACTACTTGGAAGTAAAAAACAAAACAAACATAACAAAAGAAACTACTGCCTAGATTAAACAATGGCCTAAGGACTTGAATGGGCATTTCTTCAAAAAAGACACGCAAATGGCCAGCGAGCATATAAAAAAAATTGTCAATGTCACTGGCCATCAAGGGAATGCAAGTCAAGACTACAGCGAAATATCACCTTATGCTGGTCAGAATGGCTATCACTGAAAACAAAAACAAAAGCAAAGCAAACAAAAGGCAAGTGTTGACGAATGTGGAGAAATTGGAACCCTTGCACATTGTTGAAGGGAAATGGTGCAGTCACTGTGGATAACAGTATGGAGGTTTCTCAAAAAATTAAAAATAGCACTACTGTTTGATCCAAAAATCCCACTTCTGAGTATTTGACCAAAACTAGTATTATTATTAAAGAATTACGATTCATCGGCTTGGAGTGTCCAGAGAAAGCCTCTAGATGGTGCTGAAGCAGAGAATCAGCTTGGTACCCAATCTGAGAAGTTCAAACATAGTTGCTTATCATTTCTCCCAAGCCAGGAACCTCCCAAGTCAAAACCGTAGCTGTGTTGGATGAAGTAATCTGGAAAACTCCCCTCTCTACCTCTGTGGGCCCATGTGTCTTTGGAATGGGAATTGTTGGCCATTCTTTGGTTGCTCCCTAAAATAATGTCAACCTCCAACCTAATTTAAATCAAATGAAACAGCATATGTTAAGGACACACAATAATACACACTAAATGCTCAGTAAGTGCAAATTTCCCCTTATTTTCTCTAGCAGGCAAAGAGTATTTCCCTCTATTTCTTTCCTCATCAGCATGGTCGGTGGGCAGCAAAGTTTGAAAATCTATGTATTTGCTTAGTAAAAGTTTGAGGTAAGCAAGGTTTCCCTGATCGATTGATCCGAAAGGCTGTTGGGTGTAGAGATTTCAAGTCTGAGCTCTGGACTCAGACAAGCTTCGAGTTAAAACCCAGCTCATCCAGGAGCTGTGTGAGTCCTCTCTGACCAGCTGAGTTACCTGAGACAAGCCTCGTCCTGTCTCTCAGAGCCAGCTCTTTGTCTATCGTATGAAGGGGTGGACTGAGTCATCTCCACGGGGCCTTTTTGTCCTTGGGCTGTCTTCTTTATGAGTGCAAAGGTGGCTACTGTGGGCAGTAAAAGAGACCATGAGACCATGCGTCCTTCCTAGGGGTGGGAGTGAGTTTTGGTTACTCTCCTACTTATGTATTTGACTATTTTTTCAATCTTCATGGGGCAGCTGGCCCGGCTTGATAGATGAAGACAGAAATCGTCTGAATTGCAAAGTCAGTCCCGAAGGGCAGCGTGGGACTAAGAAACATGAATGTCCCAGGAAGGCTGATAATTTGGTGCCTCTTTAGACATACTTGTGTGTGTGTGCATGTGTGAGAACTTGATTTATTACAAAACTTAAAAAATTTAATTACAAATATAATATTCATATACTTCTGCCTTCATGTTCAGATGAGGGTCTTATTAAGGTCCTAAAAATGATGTTTCTTTGAAATATTTGCTCATTAAAAATACAGAGAAGTGTGAAGACAAAAACCCCAAAATAATTCACAATTTCACCACCCACATAAATCCTGATAATCCAAAAAATAGAAGGATGTTTATACAGTTAGCAAGTGTAAACAGGTCAGAAAGGAACACGATGGAAAGGGAAATCCCTTCCCCAGTGCTTTTTCACTACCACTAGAAGTTTGCTATGATTCTTCCAGAAACATTTTATGTATTTGCCAGTATACATGTATACATGCACACACACACACACACACACACACACACACACACACACACACATTAATTGCAGGAAGGGAATTTAGCAAATTTTTTACTTCCACTGAATGTAATCTTATATTTCAACTTATCGTTTTGCTTTTTTTTTTTTGGTTACTCAAAACAGTGTAATGTTGGTTGCTTATAGCCACCAACATAATTTATGCGGGTATACTTAGTAAGTGTTGTTCAAGCTGCCTGTAAAGTTTCTTTATCTAGCCTTTATGATGGTGCAATATTTTAGTATCCCTTGTCCTCTCTTAAGTTCTCTTTTGTAATTTTCTAAATCAGACGTCTTCTTGGGAGGCATATTAAAAGGGTTTAAAATTTGGATAATAAAATAAATTGCTCATTTCCTGTAAACAGCATTCCGGCATGCATTATTCAGTTTCAGAATTATCCTGATTACAACTGCTGACTTCAGGCAGCTATGGGTTCTTGTTCTTGGACTTGGTGACATAGATGTATTTCAGAAAAAAAAAAATCAGTGGAATTTTCAGAGAGGATTTTTGTGTGTTTGTTTTATTTTGTTTTAATCTCCAATTATGGGAACTGTCTACTTTTGTGAGACCAATTTCTGTTTTGTCAATTCTGTAAAGAGTCGCATGTGGAACCTTGAATTAACTGGAAGCCACGTTGGCAATCAGGATACGTGGTGTTTTCCGGCCCCTTGCAGAAAGCCAGCCATGGTGACGGCATTGTTGACCTGACCTTAATTAGACTCTTCTTTTTTTTTTAATGGATTTTTTTTAGTGTTTATTTATTTTTGAGACAGAGAGAGTATGCAAGCTTTAGAGGGACAGAGAGAGAGGGAAACAGAGGATCCGAAGCAGGCTCTATGCTGTAAGCGCAGAATCTGACACGGGGCTCAAACTCACCAACCTCGAGATCATGACCTGAGCCGAAGTCAGATGCTTAACCCACTGAGCCACCCAGGTACCGCCTTAATAAGAGTCTTCTTAAGAGCAGGGGCAACCTCTGCATTTTTCTCTGAGTCTGTAGGGAAGGGGTGAGTAGGATTTAGAAGTTCTTGGAAGTATCCAGATTGCTCTGGGGAGTGAGCACAGAACAGAAGGGAAGAAGAAGACATACACGTTCTCCACGTGGGAAGTGCTGTGAGCATGGCACACGGGTCGTCTCCAGTAACAGCCCAGTTGATGCGAAGATGCTGCTCTCAGAATCAGGACTGCGATGCCATGCGGTTCTCACACACCCATCACCTGTGCACCACTTCTGTGATAACCCTGAGACGTGTCCACTCAAGACCGGGATGGGAGAAGACAGCTGTCACTGTAACTCTGAAGAATGCTACAGACACAAACTGTGTTACGTAAATAAAATCACGCATCCGTTCGTAAAATTGTCATAACTGACGGGCGCAATGTGACTTTTCTGAAGCGGGCACTCGGATTGGGCGCGAGAAGCAAGTAATGAAGGGACTTTACAGAGATGATTAACAAGGGCCTCCACTTTTTATTAGACTCATTTTGCTAATCCCTAGAATTAAAGAATTCCAGGTGTATGGAGCCAAGTATGCAAATGATTTCCTTCCGCCTAGCTGCTGATTTCATAAAAGGTTCTCAAACAGAGAAATAAAACACACAGAATGGGAAAGCTTTATGGCACAGTCGAGAATATTGTGCCTTTAAATAGTTCAGACAAGCAGTGCGTGCTGTAAATTTGCCACAGAGACAAATTTGTGCAAAGCTATAAAAAGAGCAGAAGTGAAGCTGTAAGAAGGCGGGGGGGTGGGGGGGGGTGGGGAGGGGACTGGAGAACTCTCGAGGCCTCATGGTGGCCAAGGCAGTGTGGATTCAGCTGGGGTGGCCTCCGGGGCAGTGCCAGTGGGGAGCACGTTGGACAGAGTGGGCTTGTCCAACACAGAAACAGATGGAGGAAGAAAAATGGAGACATTTTTATTCAATGCGCTGAAAGCATTGCATTTGCCTGGTGTTTCCAGTTGTAGGGCTTGGCAAACTATAGCCTGAGGGGCCAAATCTAACCACTTACCTGTTTTCCTCTGGCCCAAGACCCTAAGAATGGCTTATGCATTTTCAAGCTGTTCAAAAACAAAAACAAAAACAAAAACAAAAACCCAAAGCATGGTATCTCATGACATGTAAAATTATATGAAATTCAAACTTCAGGGTCCATACATAGTTTTATTGGAAGGTAGTATGAGTGATCTATGGTAGCTTTATGTGACAATGAGAAAGTTGCATAGTTGCAACAGAAACCGTATGGCCTGCAAAGACTCATACATTTGCTATCCAGCCTTTTGTAGGAAAATTTGAAAGACCCCGTTCTAGATCGGTGGTTTTCCAAGCACGGTCTCCAGACAGGCAGCATTAACATCACCTGGGAACATGTTAGAAATGCAGCATCTCAGATCTCCTGAATCAGCCACTCTAGGGGTGGGGCCCAGAAATCTGTGTTTTAATAAGCTCTCCATCCACCCCCCCCCCCCCCAATAATTCTGCTATACGCTCAAGTTTGAGAACCACTTCTGTAGAGTAGCTCGGCAACTAAAGCCTAATGGGGCTTTGAATGTGAAATCCCCATAAGAGTGGGCACAGGTCTTTAGGAATGTGGCAAGTCTTCTGGAGGGATAGTTCACACCGCAGTGGGTGCCCTGGGCTTGCTCCTTAAGGAGGTCTGCTGAAGGAAAGAAGAGGGACCAGATAGATGCTGTTGGAGGGCTAGACTCTCCGCACACATAGGCTTCGGGCACTGTTGTTGTTTCCCATTTTACAGATGGGGCAACAAATAACATGGGCAGAGTCACACGAGTGAAAGGAACAGCTTTCAAGTATGGGGCCTGTGTGACCTCAGTGTTTGAGTCCCTTCCCCCTTCCCATGGAAACCTTGAATGAGGCATACAAATGCTGCAGGGACTCACCTCGTATCAGGCTCCAAAGAATTATTGGGAGCCGGTGCCTTGGATTTTGGAGTTCACACCCTGCTAAGCACGGCCTCTGCTCTCAGAGCCGGCGTTATGGAGAGAATCATTTTGCCCAGTGCAGGGAGATCCGCGGTCTCTTCGGGAAAATGTCTGGTTATTCACAGTATTTATATGTGTAGAGCACAGAATATTCTATTGTGAAAATATCGAGATAACAACTACTTGGGGAGCATTTTCAGTGAAATATTTACTTGGGAGAACAGGAAACATGTCTAACGATAAAAAAATGTAGGCACATCTGGGTGAACATTATTTAGCTGCAAGTGTTTGCTTAGATATTTTTAATATACATTTATGCACTTTAAATTTATTTTATTGGGTGAAATAAGGACTTTGGGGAGAAGAGCTAGGGCATAGATTTTTAAATGTTCTGGGCAAATGAATACAGCCTCTGGTACACGATGATGCTCCCAGCTGCTTTTGTTTGACGGATTATCCTGATGCCCTTTGTTTTATTGTAGTGCTAAAGTAATGGGTCTGCCTGGAACAGTTTGCTGACAGATGAGGGCCTTGGTCTGTCACTGAAATCCCAAGAATTTAAAGGGAAATACATAGCAATTCACCCGGGCTCCTACTTATTACCTGCAGTAAAGGGGGCACACATGGGAATTGACTGGCTTTTATTTTAACTTTCAAAGGAGAGATTTCATCTATATTTCTGCAGAGACTGAAGGTGCGGATAGGCAGGTGAATGTCCGCAGACATGTCACTGGCACATTAATCAGATTTCCTGCTTTTCTAGCAAAGCATCACTTTCCTGAGACAAGTTCTCTCGCAGCTCACATGTGGGATATTTGTAGAGAAGACGTGAGGCAGGGGACCTGGATGGAGAATCTTCCCCTGAGATTTTTTTTTTTAACTTTGCCTTCTGAAAGATTATAGACCAACAGGGAGTTAGGAATACAGAATATTCCCATGTACTGTTCACCTAGCTTCTCCCAGTGTTAACATCTTATGTAACTATAATACATTATCACAACCTGAAACTGATATTGGGACGATACTGGTAACTAGAGTACTGGCTTTAGTGACTATCACCAGCTTTTATGTGCATTTGTGTGCGTGTGTGTGTTTGTGTGTGAGAGAGAGAGAGAGAGAGAGAGAGAGAGAGAGAGAGAGAGGATTAACCAGTGAATCTCCTCCGTGGAAGCTTACACTCCTCCCCTCTCCCTCGTGAAGTTAGGCATGGCCATATGACTTGCTTTGGCCGGTGACACGAGAGCAGAAGCCTTCACCAGGTTCCCGTGGCCCTGCCACAGCTGCCACAGAAGAAAAGATGCACACGGAGGGGTCATGAGACCAAAGCCACCTTGCGTGGAGATAACCCAACCCGGGAACCTAACTCAACCAGCAACAAAGTGGTCTGGAGTGAAAAATAAACTTTGTTGTGTCAAGCCGCAGAGATTTTGGTGCCATGGTTACCTAAACTAGCCTTTCCTGCTTGGTGCCACGCTACAGCCTGGGGCCATTTTGAGAGACGAAGAGAAGTCGCTGGCTACTCTTCTCCCGTGGTGTGTGTGGTCCTTCTAGGATTGTTCTGTTCTGGTAGAGACTGACCTTCCACCACCGATGGGGTAAAATTGGTCTGGTGTTCCTTCCTGCTTGAGAAATGTCTTCTTCCATTTCCCCTTGTCCCACCTTAGAAAGCCAAGCAGAGCCGAGATGAGGCCCCACCACCTCTGAATCAGAAGCTCTGAAGTGTGATCCAAGTTATTGTGATGCATACCTAAGTTTGAGATCCGCAGGCCTCGATGCTCCTTCACTTCCCTCTCCATGGCTTATTTGCTGTTTTCTGAATCCTTGAAAGCCTATAAGTATTGGAGCTCTGGCTTTTCACCAATATGCGTGGAATCTAGGAATGCCTTTTTTTTATTCGCAAGTTAGTTAACATACAGTGTAGTCTTGGCTTCAGGAGTAGAATCCATTGATTCATCACGTACATGTAACACCCTGTGCCCGTCCCAACAAGTGCCCTCCTTAATGCCCATCACCCATTTTCCCCACCCCCACCAACCCTCAGTTTGTTCTCTGTATGTAAGAGTCTCTTGTGGTTTGCCTCCCTCTCTGTTTTTATCTTCTTTTTCCTACCCCTCCCCCTATGATCATCTGTTCAGTTTCTCACATTCCGCATATGAGTGAAATCATGTGATATCTGTCTTTTTCTTCTGGCTGACTTATTTCACGTAGCATAATACTCTCCCGTTCCATCCACGTTGCTGCAAACAGCAAGATTTCATTCTCTCTCATAGCCGAGTACTATTCCATTGTGTGCGTGTGTGTGTGCGTGTGTATGTGTGCCACATGCATATATATATATATATGTTCTGGGAGAACATACACCACATCTCTTAATCTATTCATCAGTTGATGGACATTTGGGCTCTTTCCATCATTTGGCTATTGTTGATAGCGCTGCTGTAAACATTGGGGTGCATGTGTCCCTTCGAATCAGCACTCCTGCATCCTTTGGATAAATTCCTAAGAGTGCAATTGCTGGGCCATAGGGTAATTCTATTTTCAGTTTTGTGAGGAACTTCCACACTGTTTTCCAGAGTGGCTGCAACAGTTTGCATTCCCACCGACAGTGCAAGAGGGTTCCCCTTTCTGGACATCTTCACCAACATCTGTTGTTTCCTGAGTTGTTAATTTTAGCCAATCTGGCCAGTGTGAGGTGGTGTCTCACTGTGGTTTTTATTTTATTTTGAGAGGGAGGGAGGGGGGAAGGTCAGAGTGAGAGGGAGAGAAAGAATCCCAAGCAGGCCCCACATGCTGTCAGCACAGAGCCCAATATGGAGCTTGATCCCATGAACTGTGAGATCACGACCTGAGCAGAAATCAAAAGTTGGCACTTAGCTGACTGAGCCACCCAGGTGCTCCTTTAGCAATGCCTTTTTTATTTTTTATTTTTTATTTTTTTATTTTTTTTTAAGGCTGCTTTCTTTTATTTTTATTTTTTTTTCAATATATGAAGTTTATTGTCAAATTGGTTTCCATACAACACCCAGTGCTCATCCCAAAAGGTGCCCTCCTCAATACCCATCACCCACCCTCCCCAAAGAAAACACAAAACATGTTCTGTTCTGCACTGGTATAAGGGCAAGGATTTGTTGAACCTTCACTGATTTTAGCTGAAAGATTCAGGCTGAATGGGACCTGAAGGCCTCTGTCTCATTACTGGGAAGTTCTTCTCCTATGGCCGTTTTCTCTCTTTTGCTCTCACATGTTCCAACTCAGATGCAATGTTTAGGATTCATGGTTGGCTGCCTTGCTGAGATTTTCCACCTTAATTCTAGCATAGTCTCAGCATGTAATTATATTTCTGTTTTCAAAGGGGAAGAAATTCTAGGGGCGCCTGGATGGCTCAGTCGGTTAAGCGTCCAACTTCGGCTCAGGTCATGATCTCATGGCTCGTGAGTTTGGGCCCCACCTCAGGCTCTGTGCTGACAGCTCAGAGCCTGGAGCCTGCTTTGGATTGTGTGTCTCCCTCTCTCTCTGCCCCTTCCCCCCTGACATTCTGTCTCTCTCTCCTTCAAAAATAAATGAACGTTAAAAAGAAATTTAAAAGAAAGGGGAGGAAATTCTAACGGTGCAGGCACCAGGGAAAGATTATTATTGTCTACGTGAGGATTTCACATCTCCCGGGTGAAGATCCACCAAAGCCACCATAGCTTTGGCCATGGTGCCAAACTTCATTCATGATACTGCAGTCCTACACTTGGATACCTAAACTGCACATTAAGTCTACCCTAGGTACAAAAGGGGGCTGTTCCACAATGCTGTCATATTTATCCACAGGCAGCAAAGTTCTGAGCTGAACTGGTCCCACCAAGCGTCACCCCATCCAAAGCAAAAGTCAATACCTGCAGCTTGGAATCTTCTTAGCTGGCCCAGTGTATAGACCAAGCAGGACCTACAACAACTGAGACTTCCACCCTACTGTGGGCAGCGGGAAGACAAAATGCCATGAGCTAAACTGTAGACACTAGAGTATCTTGTTTTGCTTCTATTAGAAAGGAAGAGTTCCAGATGAGGAGCGGTGACATTGTGCCGACATTTGGGTACTGGCTTCTCCTCCAAAGTGATCCTCACACATGGGAATGTTGCAGGTCAGGGCATTATATTGACAGATCTTGGGGACTCTCTACAGTATGGCAACCATGCACCATGGAGGCCCAGTAGAAGAAAGGGCTGTGTCTCATTTGTAGTTTTTATATTTTTACTTGTTATGACAAATGATGACTGTATAACCCAGAAAACTTAAAAGATAAAAAGACATAAAAATAAAGTATAAATTGCCCATAATGGCAAAAATAGAAGTAACTCTTATTAACATGTTGGCACAGGTACTCTCAAAGTTATATATAAGTATAAGCAAATCAGGATTATACAGAATATACATTATTATGTTAAATCTTTTTCACTAAACAATGCAGAGTGAGCTATTTGCCCATATTATTACAGAATCTCTAAAATTATTTAAATCCCTACGCGATATTTCAGTTGTTTGCTTTTTAAAAAAAATATGTATTTATTCTTTGTTGGACAGATATTTCCTGGGGCCTGGCTGGGCCCTGGGAATACAGTGGTGAGGAGAGATGCCCTTCAACGTACCAATCTCTCTCTTGTTGGTTGTCGGGGTCAGGAATCACACAGACACTCAGGAGCCCCCCACGTCCCACCCACAGGGGCCGTGGCAAACAGTGGCTCATGATTCTTGTACTTTGAGCGAACCTGCTTATACTTTGGAGTTTCCAGGATTCAACTTGCTGCACACAAATTGGAAACTGCTGCTTTGGCTGCCTGCGGGGCGAGGCCTGATGTCTGTATGGTTCCGATCGATGACAAGGTGAGTGTAATAAGCAGACCACCTCTCCTCCTGGGGGAGCTCACTGATTCATGGCGCCACATCCTGGGTTTCCTTCCAGCTCAGTGCCACTTGCTGGGCCTGGCCATTTATCTTTGACAAAATTTCCACCTGAAGCTTTCCCCAAACTCCACTGTGGCCCATGAGACCCAGACATGTGACGGGGGGAGGCTCACAGGGGTAAATGAAAGGGTCCATGTTTAGAAATTCTCAGTCTCTGCAGCGTGAAAACAGGACACATCACGGGGTGTATTTGGTACCACAGCAGATCTTTCGAGGCCCGCATCCTTTTTTTTTTTTTTCAGTAAAGTTCACCATTAGTGCTCAATATTCTTTTGGGGCTTGGGCTCATTCTCTGCTGTTTGTTTGGCACAATGGCTGAGGAGTCTGCACTTTCAAGTCAATTATTCCAAAAGCTAATATCTTGTTTGATTCTTGGGGATTCAGAATGCATTTCTTTTGGTCCATAAGTATCACGTGAAAAGTAGTGGGTAAGGTTTTGTAGAGGCCCCTCAAAACCACTTGAATGTAGGATGTAGCCAAAGGTAGCATCAGGCGTACCAGAACGAGGTTTCCATCTGGGAGCAGGGAACGGGCAAGAGGGCGTCTTTGCTCTGTGTTCCAGTAGAAGACTAACCCTAATGGAACGTTTAAATAACTTAGACTTGCTTTAGGCTTTTTTCTCCCTTCCTTACCGGGCCCTTCTCCCACCTTCGAGGACTCGCTGACTGTCAGAAACTCTCACTAGAGGACCTCGGCCCCACCTGCCTGCCCCACAACAAAGCCCGCATTTCTTCACCTCATCTGCCTCCCGTGGGCCTTACAAGTACTAAGCTTAAGGGGCTGATGTCTGTTGGCCCTGCCACAGATACAGGATTGTCTCTGGAGGCTTCTGTTTGGTGGATTTCTGGGTGGACCAGCATAGCAAGGCAGCACAGTTTAGGTGGGACTTGTGGAAGAGAGTTTTGGCTCTCTTCCTGTGTAGTCTTCCATCTAGGAGAGTTTGCCCTCACTCCTACCTCTTTGTGTCTCCTTCCCTTTCTGCATTCTCCACCAACAGCCTCCCTGAACTGGAGTTAGAACTGGAGTCTGAAGGCTGAGGGGGTTGGGGTCGAGCCAAGTTCTTATAGCTTGTTAGTCACACAGTCATATCCACCTGCGGGGAAGGCCGGGCGACGCAGTCCTTAGCTAAGGGGCCAGGTCCTTAGCATCTTCCTTTACTTATGCAAGTAAGGGAAAATGAATTCTGGAGAGTGTATTAACTTGCTCAGGCTGCCATAACAAAGTGCCACAGACTGGACAGCTTAAAACAACAGAAGTGCATTTCCTCGCAGTTCTAGGGGCTCGAAGTCCAAGGTCAAGTTGTTAGCAGAGTTGATATTTTTGTGGGACGTCTCTCCTTGGCTTGTAGATGTTCATGTTCTCCCCGCGCCTTCACGTGGTGTTTCCTCTGTGTCCTGATCTCGTCTTCTGAGGACACCAGTCACACTGAACTAGGGCTCACCTGTATGATCTTAATTGTCACTTTAGAGACCCTATTACCAAATAGTCACATTCTGAGGTACTGGACATTAAGACTCCAACTCATGAATTTTTGGAGGCACACAATTCAGACCACAGGAGGGGGGATCTGAGAATCTCTGCTATATCCCTTCCCTGCCCTCATGTTGTCCAAATTTGCTTGTTCTCATTGCCAATTAGACCGAAGGCTTTCTGACGGAGGTGGTGATGGCCTTTGGTCTTCATTTCCCTCCACAGCATTTGGCACAGTGCTCTACACCGTGCATGTTCGATAAATGCAGTTGGCTGAGTACCAGTGGTACTGATAATAATAAAAGTGGTGATACGAAATAAGGCAGTAATCGATAAATATATTTACGGATCCTGGGTAAAGCAAAAGCCAATTGGAAAAGGTTGAAATAAAGGAGCAGAAGCTATATATTAACTTACTCGTTCGTGTTCTTTGTTAAACAACTGTTGATTCGGTACACATTACAGAGCATCTTTGTTACAGGTGTTGGGGATACCATGGTGAACAAGGCTTGGTCCTCACAGAAGTTACATTCTGGAGGGACAAACAGTGACAAGTGAATTAATTAAGAAGATCATACCCGCTTGCGATAATGGCTATTCAAGATAAAAGAGAAATAATATGAAATTTAGTTTGAGAACGGCATTTAGGTGTTCCAGAAGGGTTCGCTTGCGGGGAAGGCACTGGAGGCGAGACATACAGTTGCGAAGGGAGCAGACCCTGGAAGGGTTGAAGGGAAGGCAGCAGGCAGAGACAACAGCGAGGGCCAGGGCCCTGAGCTGGGGACCCACCTGTCTGTTTAAGGAGTAGAAAGAAGGCCGGTGGGGCTGGAGCAGAGTTAGGGAGTGGGATGAGGTGGAAGGTGATTAAGCTGGAGGTCAGGAGGACCAGAATGTGCAGGGCCTTGGAGGCCAAAGTGAAGGCATGAATTTTACTCTAAGGAAAATGAAAGCAAAGAACCAGTGATGCCCGATTAAACTCGTGGATATACTACTGATAACAACTTCCCTTTCTAAGCCACGATACACAGAGTACTTCCAAGGCCACCGTTATGGTCATGCTTTTAGTGGATTGAATTTTTTTTTTTAATTTTTTAAAATGTTTATTTATTTTTGAAAGAGAGAGAGAGATGGAATGTGAACAGAGGAGGGGGAGAAAGGGAGGGGGAGACAGAATCCGAAGCAGGCTCCAGGCTCTGAGCTGTTAGCACAGAGCCCGACATGGGGCTTGAACTCATGAACCATGAGATCACGACCTGAGCTGAAGTCGGGCACTTAATTGACTGAGCCACCCAGGCATCCCTGGATTGAATATTTGGATCCCTTGACTTGTGGAGAGGACATAGGTGGGTTATGAGTTCCAGAAAACATCTGAAAATAATAAAACGCCTGCAGTGCTAGTGTAAAACTAGACTGAGTATAGCCAGTATCTGATGTGTGCAAAGGCCCATTGAGATCTGTCTGGGTCTTGGAATTATGATCATTATAAACACCAGCTCTTGTTGTCTAATTAGAAATCACGTTGAATGTGCAAAGATCTTGAGACAGACCTTAGAAACTGCTCTCGAAAAATATACATGCCGCTGTCATTATAAAATGCGTATTATTTTATAGGTGCGTATATACTTACAAAATTACTTTCAAAAATTATTTTCTGGCGTGACTTCCTTGCCTTTTGTCAGTTAAGCCCTTTCTTGTAAAAGTGCTGGAAAGAGTTCTTGTAAACTGAACCCTCTAAGCGTTTGGATGCTGGTGCCTGAGAATTCACTGTGTTGTAATTAGAGTTGGCCACCTTGATTGGCTGCAGAGAATTATAGGAACACCAAGTAACGATGCAACAATTATGCCCCAGCAATTAGCAACCAATAAAGCAGCGGACCTCATTGATATAGCTGTCCTACTTAGTAAAAATATTGGAAAACAAATACCATGCAAAATAAATAACAGGCAGCTAGCTCTGGAAGAGGAGCAAAGTGAACTTGTCTATGGAAGGGGATCTAAGAACAACGGGGCCTGGGCTGAGGGGGAGCGATTCCTGAGTATGGGGTGGCCGATCTGACAACCTGGGTAACTAATCCATAGCCCCTACACCACCCCCACCCCCACCCCGTTTGAGTGCTTAGGGTGTATGGAGGGCCATTCTAAGCGTTGGACAGGCTTGGCCGTATTTCATTTTCAACACAACGCACGGAGACAGCTGCACGGTCAGCAACGTTTTACGGATGAGGAAACTGAGGCCCAGAGAGATTACACGGTCATAAGGGGCAGAGCCCTGATTTAAGCCAGAATTTAAATTGAACCCAGAGTCTGCGTGTTCCCAGCTAGGTCATCCAGCATTTCTAACTGAGCCCGTCTTTGTTGGAGCCCCAGGGATGCTCCCTAAGGATGTCTCCCTCCACTCTCAAAATTGATTGCTGCTCAGACTGTGGATAATAGAGCCTTGTTGTAAAAGTAAGTCCTTTTTGACAGACACAAACCATATAAAGCATGTTTGAAGGTGTGTACTCTCCACTTGTGTTTTGCCGTTTAATTTTCAGCAAACGACACTGGTGATACAGCTGGACATACAGTGGGATCATTGGACTTAGCCACCATTTCTTTTTTTTTTTTTTATTTTTTTAACGTTTATTTATTTTTGAGAGACAGAGACAGAGAGTGAGTAGGGGAGGAGCAGAGAGGGAGGCACAGAATCCGAAGCAGGCTCCAGGCTTTGAGCTGTCAGCACAGAGCCCTCCGTGGGGCTCCAACTCACGGACATGAGCCTCGAGATCATGACATGAGCTGAAGTCGGATGCTTAACCGACTGAGCCACCCAGGCGCCCGGACTTGGCCAAGATTTCTATGAATTGAGAACATCCCATTCTGCCCCGGACACTTTAAATTGACTCGCTGCCCACTCATCACTGTTCCCCTACTCCTGGACCCATCCAGACCCCTCCCTCTTCACCTCCATTTGCCATACTTATTCTCCTTTGTGCCTGGCCCCTCAATACCGTGGCTTCACCCCAGTTTGGTTGTGTCCTTCCCCTAACGTGCTCCAGCTTAGAGGACCTGCTTTATCCTCCTTATTCTAGCCAGCCCTCATAATTCCCTTGCAGGCATACCCCAGATCCACGTAGGAAGAAGAACCACGTGGTGCTTAAAAGCTTGGGTTTGTATCTACCCATGTGACCATGGGTGAACTGGTGCATTGCTCTGAGCCTCTGATTCGCCACCTGCAAGATGTAAATATCAATAGCATTTTCTGCTCTGGGTTGGCACAGAGCCACTGATGAGATCACGTTCAGTACACGTTCAGGACTGTGCCCTGTATGGTTGTGATATGATTGAACACTGGGTGTGTTCAGTGAATGATAGGTGCTAATTAAGAGAAATCTCCGTCCACCCTGTCCTGGCCAGCAGTGCAAGGCTATTCTCCAGCTAAGGACTGAATGGGAAGAGAGTCAGTTGTGTGGGAACAAACATTAAGCCCGTGTTCTTTCTTTTGTCGTCCCCATATCTAGCATAGCTCTCAGAAAACTACAATAATAGCTAGAAGAAAATCCATGCACATTTATTGAGCGCATACTAATTTTTAGGTACCATGGCAAATACTTTATCCGTGATATTTAATCCTCACAAGGATTCTCTGGGGGGTAAGTCCTTTAATGTTCCCTGCTTTATGAGAATGAGAAAGCCAAACTTCCTAGAAGTGAAAGGATTTGCACACACAGTGGCAGCCAAGCTGGAATTCAAAGTGAGGATGGTCTGTCTGTAAACCCTGGCTTTGACCATAGAATAAGATGCTTCAGTAAACAGTGTGAAGGAAGGAGGAAGAGAGGGTGATAGGAAGGAAGGAAGAAGGAAGGAAGGGAGGGGGAAAGGAGAAAAGAAAAGAAAGGACGCCCTCTGCAGTCCCAGGTCTTCTTAAACTTGACTGCGCACTGGAAATCCTTTGGCCAACTTAAAAAAAAGTCCTGATACCTGGCTCCTACCCTCCAGAGACTGTAGTTTAGTTGGTCTGGTCTGCAGCCTGGTCATCAGGATTGTGAAAGCTCCCAGGGGATTCTCGGGTGGAGTCAAGGTTGAGCCCTGCTGCCTTAGCTGGAGCACATTGCCCCTGTCCTCCAAGGTGGCCGGAGAGCACTTTTCATTAGCACACGTGAGCAGCACCTGAGGCCTCCGATGGCAGCTGCAGGTGCACTGGGCCCCGACAGGGCAGGGGTACATGCAGGGACGGACGGTGTGGTTGATGTAGAACCCGGAGGGGCACAGAGTTCAGGAAGTGGGGTTTATTACAGTCCAAATGACAAAACCTTCTGTGCCGAGTTGCATGCCGACAGTGCTCAGACTGCAGGAGGGGATTGACGCAGTCCCTTCTGGTGAGTGTCCCCCTCACTGTGGTGACAGGGCGCCTTGTGTCTGGAATTTCCTGGAAGATGACTTTTTCAGATTGCCCCAGGCTGGTTGCCCCGATCCACCTCCCGGTCTGGCTCGCTGGGGCCGAGCAGCTGGGCCTGGGGACTCCCGAGTCGGGCTGGGCAAACCCTGGGACTTGGCACCGGGAGGGGAGGAAAGACAACAGCCTGTTGTAGGGGGCGGTGTCTGAATCACTGTGGGAGTCGCTGAAGTTATTCGGGCTGCACTGCCAAGGGATATAGCATTTCCTTTGATTCAGGAAGGAAACAGAGCTTTTTTTTTTTTTTTTTTTTAAATACGAGTTGGTGAGTATTCCTCAGATTCACTGCCAAGCCTGGAACTGGAGGCTGGTCTGCACAATTCCCCAACTTTGCACTCCATGGAGAGCCATGCAGGTGGTCTGTTCTGCATCTCTTGGCTGCCACAAGATGCATCAGTACATGGGAGATCTGCCCTCTGCAGAAAGAAACAAAAAATAATCAAACAGAAATAACCATTCTCCGTGCTTGGCCTTGCTATCGGCTCAGAACGTTCTTGAAGCGCATAATAAAAGTGGCTATTTATGTTGCCTGTGTCCCAGATCGTGTGCTAAGTGCTTTTCGTTATTAGATCATCTCACGGTCGCTTGCTCTCCAAGTGGTACATGATATTACCCCCATTTTATAGAAACGTTACTTGAGTTTCCGAGAAGTGAAAATGCATTACTGAAGGTCAGAGAGCTTACATGTGTGTAAAACAGGATCTGGACTAAGTTCTACCACAATATATGTACTCAGTGACCTCACTGCATGGCATGTGTTTCATCTGTCTCTGAATTTCTGGCCCCTTGCACAGAGTCCAGTGCCTAGAAGAGTCACAATAGTGTGGGATGGATGGATGGATGGATGGATGGACAAAGGGAGCCATTACAATCGTTCTGTCCTCAATTCTTTATCTGTGGAGTTGTAAGAACAGAGAAATGATGTGTGTGACCAAGCTTTTAAGTGGGGATGTCCATAGGTAAGGAAAGCTTGCTAACATTCACTAACACACTCAGAAAAGTATATTGAAAGGGTAAAATTTCTCACTGCGCCTATTCAGAATCTATCTATTTCACTGATCAAGCACACACACGCACACACACACACACACACACACAAGTCGGAGTGGTGAGACATCAGAGATGAAGGATCTAGAAAATTTTCCAGATGATAAAGGGTGGACGTGAGAGGAGATTCCATGTCAGGACATTCTTTTTTTTTTTTTTTTTTCGGTGTAGGAATTCAGTGCTTGTGGGGATTGGAGCTGGAGGGGAATTCTGAGGCTGTGTGTGCAATGCCTCGTGCCAGAGATTAGGAAACACAGAGGAGGCTAGACACTTAGCCTAAGTCACAGAGAGAGTCCGTGAAAAGCTGCAAGGAGCATTGAGGTTCGGATCTGCAGCCTCGCTCATCCCCTTCCTCCTGCCTGGAGCTGGGCTGAGCCTCGGGCCTGGCAGACCCACAACAGCCTGATTGATGCTTCCTCTGCTTTTGTCATTTATTTGCCGTGGGTTTTTTTTTTCCTTCCCCCAACAGAGCTGATAAGGAAGGTGTTGTTAGAGAATCATGTATCTCTTCCTTTTTTTTTTTTTTCCCTCTGACCAGTGAGATGCAGTTTTCATTACTCTGGCCACTTTTCAAGGGTAAGCAATCTTGCATTATTTAGCACCTAAAGTGGGCCTTGAAAAAAACTCAGCGGAGGCCTCCTAATGTTGGGGTGTCGTGCTCCATCCCAACAAAGAAACCCATCTGTTCGGCCCAGCATTTCCATCTGATCGGAATGTTTTGTTGTTGTTGTTGTTGTTGTTTTGTGTTTTTGCCTTTGGCTCCGAACACTGACCGAATTTGCAAGTTGACAGCTCGTCTGTACCCTCACCCTGCCCCTCAGGTGGTGTGATAAGAGGGAGCCACAGGCAGTGGGCCGGGGAGATTGAGAGCCCAGGGTCTGCCAGTGCTGTGCACGGTGGCGGCCAGCAGGTTACTTTACTTCCCTGAGCGTCAGGTTCCCGCATCAGAGAATCTGAGATCTGGGTGGAGACGAGGGTGAGGCAAGAGAGGCATCCCGGGTACAACGTTTACAGAAGCACCATGCGTGGGCCTGAAAGCGAATGCCCCTTAGACGTCGCACCCAAGACTCCTCTGCCTCCGTAGTCCGGGCCCTGGTTGAGATGGTTAAGATAATAGCCACTAACCCTTGTGAAGCGTTTACCGTATGCTTACCACTCTCTCAAGAGCTTTATGTAATGTGCAGCCTTATACAGTAGGTGTGATTTTACCCCCATTTTATTATTATTTTTAAAATTTTTTTAGTGTTTATTTATTTTTAAGAGACAGAGAGACAGAACGTGAGCGGGGTAGGGGCAGAGAGAGAATGAGACACAGAATCCGAAGCAGGCTCCAGGCCCTGAGCTGTCAGCACAAAGCCTGAGGCGGGGCTCGAACTCATGGACCGTGAGATCGTGACCTGAGCCGAAGTCGGACGCTTAACCGACTGAGACATCCAAGCGCCCCTATGACCCCCACTTTGATAAAGAAACTGATCTCGAGGTTGTCACCCTCCCACGATCACAGAGTCTGTAAGTGATAGAGCCTAGATTTCTACTCTGACACTTAGTAGATGCTTAAATAAATGCTCAGCTGCTATTTGTGCTGTGGCTGTTATTCAGGTGTGAAATCAGCAGCCACGCTCCTGCCCTGTAGCAGCCAGAATTTTGCCCAGGACGTCAAGTGGCGTCTGACCGCCTCCACCAGTCTTGGAGGTGACAGATCCGTTTACAGCGCTGCTGAATGGAGTCATATTAACTTATCCATCTCTGCCAAATGCTATTCATTGTGAGATCTGCCCCATAATGAAGCATGATGGATTGCTTCTTTTGGCCAGAGAATAACTTAACCTCTGACTCGAGATGGAGGTATGTTTTCCATGAAAAGGTGGTTAACAGCCTCTTCCACCCGTCAGAAATACTGGCCAAGGCTGCGTGAGGTGCCAAAAGCTGTATTCCATCCTCAAAGTCTGTGAAAATAAATTCCTCTCAATATATTATGTATTTGGTTCCCCATCTGGGTTTCCAGGAATTAGGGCTGTTATTGTACAGTCTGATTTTAAATCTGGAGCTTTATTATTCAAAAGAAATGTCTTTTTTTTTTTCTTCCCTTCTTGTTCTTTTCCCTCCTTGCTCTGTGTGCATTCTGTAGCGGGTTTAATTGAGTTTTCCCCACAAGGATTCCGTTGCAACTTCAGGGCTTGAATATCCTGATAGTCAATGGAGCTTAAAAAAAAGAAGAGAACATTTGCAGCCGTGACTGTATTCAAACAGAATCCCTCATTTCCGTGGAGAAGTACAATATGTCCAAGTGAGCCGGTTTTATATTAACTTTGGGGCGGGAGGTGGAATCTGAGAATTGAGGATGTGCTGTGTTGAGGCTGTCCCGGTGGGGAGCTCTGTGGCTGTGAAGGTGCTTGTCAGGTGTGGTCGTGGGCAGAGAGTCTGGGTCCAGGCACACCTCCCCACTAATCTTATCCTCTCCTTCCTCCCTCTCTGTCTTTCCTCCGCCCAGGGGTGGACGCACTCCATATCAGATGGACATTACCCTTAAGACTCCTAGGTTGTGACATCTTTACACACCGACCCTTTCTTTCCTCCTTTCTAGGTGGGTGTGTTTTGGGGAGGGCATAACATGGGACTCACGGCTGAGTTCATGTGCTCTGTCCCCTTTCACCTTGCTCCTTTGGAACTGGTCTTCTACACACTGATCTGAGCCTTCTTTATTTTTGCCCTGTCTTTGACAGGGGAACGCTCATGCCTGAAAGAGATTTGTAACCTACAAGGCACATGCAAAATAAATGAAAATCAAATTGAATTTTAAGATATTCTTAGATATTGTAGTCGTTTTTTTAAGATTTTATTTTTAAGGGGAGCCTGGGTGGCTCAGTCAGTGAAGCGTCAGACTCCTGATTTCAGCTCACAGTCTGTGAGTTCAAGCCCTGGGGTCAGGCTCTGTGCTAACAGTGCAGAGCCTGCTTGGGATTCTCGTTCTTTCCCTCTCTCTCTGCCCCTTCCCTACTTGTGCACTCCCCTCCTCCTCAAAATAAATAAGTAAACTTAAAAAAAAAATTTAAGTGACCTCTACACCCAATGCAGGGCTTGAACTCACAATCCCGAGATCAAGAGTCACACATTCTACCAACTGAGCCAGCCAGGTACCCCTCTTAAATTTTCTAAAGAGTGTTGGCATAGGGCATGACAGTGCTTCGGGGCTAACACGCTGCAAGCCCAGCTCTTTCTCCTCTTAGCTGGGTGATTTGGGTCAGGATTTTGGTCCCTTGGGTTCTCAGGTTCCTCATCTCTGAAATAAGGCTAATACCATGTTTATTTCAAAGGCAGTCATGAAAGTTTAATGAGATGTAATTCTCAAACTCCTTGCATGGGGCTGACATTAACCCTCGATACTTACTTGTTGGCCATGTTGACGAGGGGGGAGAGGGATATGATTGTTTACTACCATCTCTCGATGCGGAACCTCACCCTTATTCTGGAGTATTCCATCTGAAGGCGTGCAATTGTTAGAGTGGAAAGTGACTCCTGTTACTTCTGCCGCCTCTCAGTGACACCAGAACTGGTTCCTTGAACTGTGGACTAACGCACATGTGGTCTCTAGTAAAAGCCGTGCAAGGAGTGAGAGTGGAAAATTCCAGGTCTGGCTGCTGTGTGGGTGGCTGACCCTATTAACCATTAACAGTTTATCTTGAATCTGATTCTGATTCCATCCCATTTGTTCTCCCTGCCCCTTGGTTCCCTGGATCCCTTCTACAATTTACATTAGAAAATGAACGGCAAGTGTGTCCCATTTGTTAATGTTGGGGCCACTGGCTGTTCTCCCGTGTCGGCTCACCTAGGCATTCTCTTGGGTTTTCTGCTAACTCACCACCATCAGGGATGGAAGAGAGAGGGCCTTTTCTCTGGGCCTGTTACTCCATCTATGAAATCAGGTGACTGGCTCCCCGCCCTCCTACATGATTTTGGCACTCAGAGGCAATGGCTTTTGAGCTCCTGAACAGAAAGGCACTTCAAAAACAGTGGGCATAGGAGTGTTGCTTCTTATGTAGAGGGGAGGTGGGTGCAAAAGACCGATCAAAATTCAAAAGGTCATAGTTACCCCTGTAACTGTTGTAAATTGCCCAGTGAGGAGGCACAGAAATCAGGCTGTCAAGCTATAACTCTGGATGTGTATAACAATGGGTGTGTCACCGTAAAGTGCGTACAGACTACACATAACCTATAGAATACAGTAGAGCGATGCGCTGGGTGTAATTGTATGCTGTTTTTGAATTATCTCAAGAGAGAGCGTGCGTAGTTGGATTTAGGTATCCAACACATGCTTGATTCTGCACTCCTCTATCACAGCTGAATTATGTCGCCTTTCTGTAAAAGAAGTTCTATGAAAAATGGGGCGCCTGGGTGGCTCAGTCGGTTGAGCATCCGTCTTCAGCTCATGTCATGATCTCACGGTCCGTGGGTTTGAGCCCCGCGTCGGGCTCTGTGCCGACAGCTCGGAGCCTGGAGCCTGCTTCGGATTCTGTGTCTCCCTCTCTCCCTGCCCCTCCTCCGCTCATGCTCTGTCTATCTCTGTCTCTCAAAAAATGAATAAACGTTAAAAAAAAGTTCTATGAAAAGAAATTGTGTTTTAAGATTGAGAGAGCTTAGTTTCTCCACTATTATGTAAGCCTTATCAGAGGAGGAGCTCGCCTATAAGGTTGGCCCACAGAAATTAGGGAGAAACCACCACAGAGCAAAACCTTAGCCTTCTTTTATTGTAAATAGGATAAGAACTTGATCGGCTCACACAGTGGGCCCTCAGACCAGTAACCATCTCGTACAGACTCATGGAGCTCCTTAAGTCTACAATCCTGTTTACTCTGGGCCAGTTACCCAGAGAAAATAGTACTGACAAGAAGAGGAGTGCAAGCCGACAGTAACTGACTGCTGTCTGTGATCCAGGTTCTATACTGAGCCTTTTGTATGTGCTGTCTTCTTTGAGCTAGGTACGTTTACCATCCCCATTTCACTGATGATGAAACTGAGGCATAGCGGTGTTAAATACCAGGACTGACCACACAGGTCGGGAACATAGCTCCCGGGATAAAAATGCTAGCCGTCTGATTCCAGAGCTCATGCTGTCTGCCATGGTTTGAATGGGTGGATCCCCATAAAATTCCTGTGTTGAAATCCTACCCCCCAACATGATGGTATTCATAGGTGGGGGTCTTTGCAAGATGATTAGGTCATGGGAGTGGAGCCTCCGTTAACAGTGTTAGTAAAAGAGATTCTGCAGAGGTCTTTAGCCCCGCAGCAAGAAGGTACCATCTATGAACCAGAGAGAGGCCACTCACCAGAATGCAATCATGCTGGACCATGCGGGCACTTAAATCGGAGACATCCAGCCTCCAGAAGCGGAAGAAATAAATTTCTGTTATTTATAAGCTACTCTACCTGTGGTGTTGTATTATAGCAGCCCAAAGAGACCAAGAATCTCTCAGAAGGACACACACAAAAACCAAGGCTTCCATCTTGGTGCCTCCCCTGCATGCTTGGGCGAGTCATGTTCTCTCTCCACGTCTCCGTTTCCTCACCTATGAACTGAAGACAGTGGAATCTGAATGGGAACTTTGAGCAAAGACATTGAAACAATGCGTGGGGAACTGGTGTGCAGTTTCATAGTGATAGTTTATAGGTTGGTGCTGATTTAAAAACTCAGACTGGGTAGATCATTGGACTACCAGCTTCTAGTGCTTCCTCCCGGTGACAGCTGGTCAAGACCAGTTGATAGCATCTCATTCATCTAAGCTCTGGCATTGCCCCTTCATCAGAGGCTCTCGGTCAAAGGTGGCAGGGGGTAGGATGGACATATCCGTCTAATCAGAATTTTTTTCTTTTGTTTAAGTTTTCTTTATTTTTAATTTTGAGAGAGAGGAGAGAGAGAAAGAATGAGCAGGGGAGGGGCAGAGAGAGAATCTCAAGCAGTCTCTGTGCTGACCACACAGAGCCCAGTGTAGGGCTCGATCTCACAAACCATGAGATCATGACCTGAGCCTAAATCAAGAGTTGATCGCTTAACCAACTGAGTCACCCAGGCGCCCCTGGAGTTTTTCTTTCAGTCAGGGGCGCTTCTGACTTTTTTTCTAATACATGAAGTCTTCAAGGAGTGCCCTGACCCACTATTCAGAAAGGGCAAGGTCAGTACCACTTAAGGAGATGACCACTGAATCTGTTGACTTAAAAAACAGTGAGTCCCTGCCTTTGAGACTCATTGCTTAGATACCTATTCATCTGTGATAAATTGCCTTAATAAATGCCATTGAGCTGGGGAACAATGAGAATGAGGGCGAGTTAAGAATAGAGGGCACTCTTCTCCAGGGAGACGAGACATTATGATATGCAGTGTCCTGGGACTTTTACAGTGCAATGATGCTGATTCTGGAAAGCTTATGAAAGGAGGGGAGACGCTTTTCTACTTGGTGGGGAAAAAGACACCAGCTCAACTCATTCATGCATCGAAGACACATGTTGGCACATGGTAAAGAGGAAAGAAGGGATCTGGCGTCTGGCCGTGATCAGCAGCCACCTCACCAGGTGTCTGGCAGAAAGTGCTGGAAGTTGAACAGCACTTGGTCATGGCGACCTTACCTGATACTGTTTGAGGGAAGCCAACAGCACTGGGGGGTCAGAAGCTCTGAGCTGGAGTGCAGGCTCCTCCTTGGCTGTGTGACTTTGGCCTCATCTCTTGGTGTCTCAGCTTCCAATCACCTCACTGGGCTGCTGGGGGCACCGGTCAGATTTGTGGCAGGACCTTATGAACTGCCAGCAGCCGCTTGTAAATGAAAAATAGTCCTATCAGCGTTCATCAAGCACCTGCTTTGTGCGAGACACTGCTGGGCTCTTGGGGTATGACACTGAACAAAGAAAGCCACATGGCCCCATTCTCAGGGAATTTGCGGCTAGGTGATAGAGATAGACAATAGCAAATAAATACATAAGACGGGAAGGGGGAGATTTGAGCAAGGAACCTGGGGGCTCCAGGTTCGCTGAGGCCGGAGGGAATGGAGTCAATGGTTGGGAAGCTGACCCTGGACCCAGTGCAGGTTACAGCAGTTGGGGACAAGCAGCAAAATTTCTCATGTGGGAACGTTTGCGCCTCCAGGCCGGGAGGGCGCCCACAGGCTGGCTTGCTGATGCCGATGTGAGTTCCTTGGAGAGCAAACCCCAGGGGATCCCTGATGTGTGTCTCCTTCCCTTCGAGAGAAAGATCTTTCTCTCTTCTCAGTATTTTCTCAAACTTCCTTTGTTGCCTGGACATTTTTCAATTTGACTTTGTACTTGGCACTATTTTTAGATTCATAGAAAAGTGGTAGAAGGAGAGAGTTTCCCTCTCCCCCCTCGCCTGGCTTCCCTTTCAAGTTAACATCTTCGGGGATCACGGTGAAATAGCCAAACCAGGAAATTAATGCCAGGACAATACTATTGACTAAATGGCCGGCCTGTGTGAATTTCACCGGTGTTTACCCCGTGTTCTTTTCTCCCTTCCAGGATCCAATCTAGGATCCCACGTTGCCTTTCGTTGTTATTTGTCTTTCGTCTCCTCCATTCTTTGACCATTCCTGGGTCCTTCCTTGTTCCTGACCATCTTGAAGGGCACAAAACCCTTGGAGTCACTTTAAAGAATGTCAGGGCTATTGGGTTTTGCTGCTGGATGGACAGTCTGAGATAGTGAGGCTCCAGTCATCAGCACCACTGGATCTAGATTGGGCGGATTTGGCTCCACTGTAGATTTGCAGAGGGAAAAGGTATAGGCACGGGGTTGGGCTCTAACAGGGACGGGGGGGAAATGGTGTGTTTCACTGTAGTATCTTTCTCCTGAGCTGCATGTTGTGATCAGCCCACCTGGTTTGAATCTGGGCAAAGTTATTTCTTTTTTCTAGGCTTCAGTGTCCGACTCTGTAAAGCGGAAATCAGACCAATGCAAATCTCGGGGGAGGTATCAGGAATAAATGGGATAAGGCAGGCAAAGTATCTGATCCCATGTCTGGAACATAAAAAACATTTCATATATCTTATTCTTATTCTTATTCTTATTCTTATTCTTATTCTTATTCTCATTCTTACACCATGTTAGTATTCCCTGGTGGGCATGATGCTAAGCACTTTGTCAGCATACCTCACTTCGTCCTGGCATCTCCCCTATAAGGTAGTTGTCTGCACTTTCCAGATGAGAACCGGAGGCGCATAAGTGGTTTCACACTTAATTCTCTCCAGCCTGGTGTCTGTGTCCTTTGAAACACTGTCCTATTGCCTCACCTGGAATAATGGAGGAGATATTTCATGCGTGTGTTTTAGAGCTCTTTCTCATGTATGGGTTTGAATGTGTCTTCAGAACATTCTAGGGATGGGATGGGGCAAAGACATCCCATTTGATGGGCAGAGAAAGTGAGGCACAGTTTCAGAAGGAAGTGAGATACTTCTCACCCGTGCACATCCTTTTGGGCGAGATGCCACTAGAATCTTGACAAGATCCTTCCAAGCCCTTAATAAGCATGCCCTGGTTTTCACAAAGCACTGTGCTTTGTGCAGTCTTAGTATAGATGATGCCTCCGGGGGGGGTTGCAGAGACTTCATGACCAGCTCAAGGTAAAGTCCCGTCTTCTCTCTCATCCCCAGAAAATGCCCCACAAAAGGGCCTTGAAATTGTCCCACGTTGGCCAAACAATGCTGTAATTTAGAATTTGTCTTTTCTCCCCTATTGAGACCCCCAACCACAAAACCAAGATCTCTTGTGGCTTCGTTTGGATTTTCTAGCTTAAAAATCCTTGTGTTTTAGGAACAAACACTAGCCATGATTCTAATGTTTGGGGAAAGGCATTAGAGACACTTAGAGAATATAAAAGTAAGCACTGACATTTTTAATTCCCATTGAAGAGAACCCGATCCAAATAGTGGGTTAAGCAGGGCAGAAATCCAGTTAGTTTAAAATAAAACATATTCTCTGAGCACTGTGCGTATTGGAGGCCATCGAAAAATGAGACCTGGTTCCTGGAAATACAGGAATGATCACAAATGACACCTGGTATGTGCCAGGTAAGTCATATGTGTGTGTTCAGCCTTATTGTGTTTCTTCACAGACAACTCTGCAACTCTACAACCCTCATGAAGATCCAGAGGGATTGAATAAACAACCCAAGTTCACATAGAAAGTAAGCTCAGATCCAATATTTGAACTCAGAAAGGCCTTGCTCATGTATTGTCACAAGGCCCTTAAAGAACATATAAGATCAATGCGCAAGCTAGTTTCTGTGATATGGTGGTTCGACTATCGATTGGGTTTCCCCTCATAATTCTGTGAGTAGACACCATAGCGAGGTTACCAAATCTGCTCTCAGAATATGCTTCCAAGGGTCTTCCCAAGCCCCGTTTAGCCCCGCTTCTCTTCCTCATTTGCTTGAGCTGGACGTACACATGGTTTCTTACCTTGCCAAGCCAGAATGGAGACAAGAGAGAAGGGAGTGAATAAAATGTCTGCCTAGGAATGGACATGTGTTAAAACCAGATAAATTCAGCTCATCATTAAAAAAGTTGAGCAGGAAGGCATCTGACTCGTGGGAGGCATTCGATACATGTGAGTTGAATGAATTGATGGGTGAGGGAGTAACTTTTGAGACCTAAAGTGGTTAGTAGAATGCCCTGGCAGAAGACAGGCTGATGAATCAGCTCTAGCTCTGTCCCTTTTTGCACACAGGTGGAAAATGAGGTAAAGAGACTTGCTGTCACTCAGCGTCACCATACGTCGAGGGGCAGGGAAGGAGCTGTGCCCACATGTGCACAAGAAATTGAACTTTGCTTATTACACAAGACTATTTCTAAGAAAAGGGCCATTTTAATCACTACACATCCATTAGAATGGCCAAAACCCAGAGGACTGCCAACACCAAATGGGGAGCCACAGGAGCTCATCCATAGCTGGTTGGGGTGTAAATGGCACAGCCACTTTGGAAGACACCTGATCATACTCTTACCGTGGGATCCGGTGGCCTTGCTCCCTGGTATTCACCCCAAAGAGCGGAAAACATGTCCACACAAAAACCTGCACCCGGATGTTTACAGCAGCTTGATTCATAATTGCCAAAACTTGGAAGCGGTGAGGGGATAAACACTGGTACATCCAAACGTTGGAATATTATTCAGTGCTAAAACAAAATGAGTTATCAAGCCACGTAAAGACGTGGATGCTTGTCAAATGCGTATTACTGAATGAAGACAGCCAATCTAAAAAGTCTACATGCTATATGATTCCAACTATTCTGGAAAAAGGCAAAGCTATGGAAATAGTGAAAGCTTCAGTGGTTGCCAGGGCAACGGGGAGGAATCAATGAATAAGCAGGGCACAGAGGGTTTTTAGGGCAATGAAAGTATTCTGTGATGCTATACTGGCAGGTGCGTGTCCTTATACATTTGTCCAAACACATAGAATGTCCAACACCAAAAGTGAACCCTCCTGTCAACTGCGGACTTTTACTGATTGTGATGTGTCAATATAGGTGCATCAGCTGTCACAAAAGTCGCACTCTAGTGGGAGAGGTTGTGTGTGTGTGGGGACAGAAGGTAGATGAGACACCTTATCTTTCAGTTTTGCTGTGAACATAAAACTGCTTTAAAATACAAAGCCTTTAGGGCGCCTGGGTGGCGCAGTCGGTTAAGCGTCCGACTTCAGCCAGGTCACGATCTCGCGGTCCGTGAGTTCGAGCCCCGCGTCAGGCTCTGGGCTGATGGCTCGGAGCCTGGAGCCTGTTTCCGATTCTGTGTCTCCCTCTCTCTCTGCCCCTCCCCCGTTCATGCTCTGTCTCTCTCTGTCCCAAAAATAAATAAAAAACGTTGAAAAAAAAATTAAAAAAAAAATACAAAGTCTTTAGGGGCACCTGGGTGGCTCAGTCGGTTACATGTGTGACCTCGGCTCAGGTCATGATTTCATGGTCCGTGTGAGTTCGAGCCCCACGTCGGGCTCTGTGCTGACAGCTCAGAGCCTGAAGCCTGCTTTGGATTCTGTCTTCCTCTCTCTCTGCCCCTCCCCTGCTCACACTCTGTCTCTCTCTCTCTCTCTCTCTCTCAAAAATAAATAAACATTAAAAAAAAATAAAAAGTAAATTACAAAGTCTTTAAAAAAACAAAAACAAAGACAAGAAGCTAAAAACCCTAACAGAGGAGAATTTCCTCAGCGTGGCAAAGAATATCTCCCCAAACCTACAGCTAAGAGCATACTTCGTGGTGAGAAACGTGAAACTTTCCACTAAGATCAGGAGCAAGGCGAGAATGTGCCCTCTCACCACCTGCTTCAAAAGAAAGAAAGAAGCTGAGGGAGAGGGAAGGAAAGAGAAAGGATTTTAACGCTTTGAAAAAAAGGATTAGAGAGGAAGGTTTGGGAATCTTAACTCTTAAAACTTATCTGTGCTGTTGTGCTGTTCATCGAAGAAGACCGCACCCCGTGTCTTTCTCTAGTGTTGTGGTTCTGGGAGCTGGAACACAGTCCTTCAGCTTCAGACAATTGAAGACCATCCGGGCTCAAGCTTGTTGAGTGACAAACCACGAACTATTTTATATTTTTCACCAAAAAAAAAAAAAAAAAAAAAAGCCTGTGAGGTAATGAACATGAACGTCGTGTCTCACTTACGATTACTGCGTAATTAATTCATGTGAGTAAGAAAAAACACATTTAGGGGCTGCCATATGTGGCTTTGGTTTCTTTCATTTTTCATTTGTTTGTCTCTGAGACTAATGATGTGGTATTTACCATCCGAAGGCCGATGAAGAAGGCTTTTGCCTTGCGAGCGTAAGGCTGCCTTGTGTTTCAGGCTGTTGAACTTCCACCGGGAAAGAATATAAGAGAGAGGATCATCTGTTGTGAGTGGACAAGCAGAACGAGCTTCCCTGCCTGGTGGGCTTGGGTGGAGGCCAGAGCCACTGGGAGCAGGGTGGGCCTTGTTGGGACTCAGCTCAGCGATGACACGGCCCAAGCTTGTCAGATCTCCATAAAATTGTTTGGGAGAAACTAGGAAACTGGTCTTATAGGTGACACCTCCCAATTTTACATTTTGGTCAGCTGTTGGTATTATTGAACTTATTGTTTCAAATCGTGAGATCCGAACAAGGCATAAGCGTTGGCTGGTGTCTGACATCTAGGTTGGCATTGGCGTAAGCGAGGATGCGACAATGGCTTCTCGTCTGTTGTTCACCACTGCAGCTCTGCAGAGAGCCCACAGCTCTTTCATAGACATTCACTGTTGTGTGGTCCCCGGGGGACTCTGGGTGCTCCATGAGAAACAAATGGGGCAATGAATGTGATGTGCTACCCGTTTTAATATCCAAAGGCAAGAATGCAACCGGGAGGCCCCAGCTGTCCCCAGCCAGCAGAAGCCATTGCTTTTGGTCTACAACAGGAGGCCTCTCCACTCCCTATCCTCCCTCCACGCATGCCCTGGGCCACACAGCTGGCCAGCTGCCCATGGTCTTGTCACCTGCTGGATCCTTGGAGGCATTTGAGTTGTAACTCCTTCCTTAAGCCGTTAGTTACTGGCATCTCAGGAAAATAACGCATGTGCTGCTGGCTTTAAGACTCCCTTGGAATGAGACAAAGAACAAGGGAGGCCCTGAGCCAGAATGGAGAGATGTAATTTTCCTACGTTCCAGTTCAGGATTCCTCAAAGGTTCTCCACCCCACTGTATAAAAACCTACAAGCCCCCCCATCTGCACTTTCTGTGGCCTGGTCAAGTCTTAACTTATTTCTAAGGCTACAGCCTCTAGGTCCCTGAGCAGGATTTATGTGTTCCACTTCCGGGTTCCTGTCTGAGTGTGTGTGGCACCAGCTTGGCGCCCCCATCGTGTTCTTCTCACATTTTCAACGGAGCTCTCTACGACCACGAGCTGCTAGAAGTAGGGGTGTGTGTTTTCCTTGGTCTCCTCCGGACCCGGGCTATTTCGTGGCACACAACAGGGGGTCAAAGATATTTGCCCCTTAAGAACTGACAGAGATAAAGAACGTCTTCCGAATGGATGCACGGGTACCATGGAAAGCTGTTCTGATTTTGTGCTCGTGCCGTGGACCCTTCCCCACAGGACACTGTGATGAGGTAGGGGTGCTAATTTCCCTGCTCCCCTTTTATTCCTGTTTCTCACTGGACAGGCAAGAAGAAGGAGGTGAGAGAGAGCGTGGAAAGACCAGCTTGGAGACTTTTCTCCTCCGCGTCCTCCATGCCATTGATGGGAAATTGAACCCCAGCCTCCTCTTACGATGGCATGTTCAGCAAACCCTCTACTGCTGGAATCCAATCCATCCATTAAATACCAGAGCAGCCGATCTGGATCTGCTGTTCCCTTCAGCTGACCACTGCGGGCTGCATGGGAGGCAGGGCTGGGGGTGGGGGGGAGGGCCAAGAGGGAGCCAGAAGGGGGGGGGGGGGAGAGAAGGAAGGAGGGGGTGGGGCACTCTCCTTGCGAACTTCTCCCTCCCCCGCCCGCTTCCAAATCATAAATTAACAACGGTGGACCTTGTGAAGTGCAGCTTCGCAAATTAATATGAAATACGGGGCTTTTTCATAAGCTTGAGAACCAGATTTAAAAGCATATTGGTGTTTGTACACAGCAGGCCGTAATGATCCATTATCCTGCAGACAGAGGAGCTCGCAGCAACACATAAAGAAGATGCAGTTGGGCCATCTGCTTTGATTTCTGCAGCGTCCCCAGAGATGCAAGGGAGGGGCTGACAGTCCTCTCCATCTGCCCTTACATTATCAATTACAGTTGAATTATGCCGGGAGCTGTAGGGCTGGCAGATACGGATGGGCGGCTGTGGCACCTGAAAAATATAGAAGAAAATCCATATGTTGGGAGCCAGCTGTTTATTTACAAGTCCTTGACATATTTCCTCACTTTCTCGGCTGCTGCCTTTTTTAAGGTTCCTAGAGACGTTTCGGTTCAGTGTGAACTTGAGAAGAAATTAGGTGTAGCAGCATAGCACCACATGAATAATATTTCAGTTTCCTTTTTTTTTTTTTTTTTTTACAGTCAAAATGTGCGCGGAGCAAAAAAAAACAAAACAAAACAAAACAAAAAACAAAAACCATCAGGTCGAACAGATTTTAAATTATGAAAAAAAAAATAAGTTGTGAAAACATCTGGGGTGGCTGCTACAGCTTGTTATGTTTATAAAACATGTTGGAACCGGCGGGGGCCACGCACACTGTACATTTTTTGGCAGCTTAGAAATCATGTGTAAAACTGTAACTTTTATGAAATGGTAAGTGTTTATGGAAGCTTAGGGGGCGGGGAGGTAGACATCGGAGCGGGCCCTGCACTTCCTGAAGTCTTTTCCCACAGTTTCTAGGGCAGGGTTTTGTTTTGTTTTGACTGGTATTTTTTTCTTTCTTTTCCAACAAGGAGAAGTGCCTTGTTCCTGGTTCGGTTCGTTCTAGACCGGGCAGGTGCACGGCTGCCGCCCTGATTCGGTCGCGCTTGGGTTTTATGGTTCGGTATTGCTTCCAACCGTGTGGGAGTTTACCCTTGGTTCTTATTTCACACCATGTCCTCTCCCCACATCCACTCAACCGGAGAGTCTGTGCGCGCGTGTTTGCTCAGCTGAGTTCCAACTCAGTGCGTCCGGAGGGTGGCGGCGGGGGAGGGTTGGAGTCGGAATTCAGCAGTTGCAGGCGACAAGGGGCCTCGTGCTGGCTGAGGGGAGACTATTTCGGAGATGCCCCAGAAGCAGAGATCTTTGCAGGGTGAACGAAGAGACTCAGACTAGAAGTCAAGCCCCAATTGTCTCTTGCCCCTTGGGGCCGATTCAGGGGGCCTCCTGGTCTGTAGGCTAAGTCGGAGATCCTATGCTTAACACTGTTTCTTGCATTATGCTTTAGATCAGTAAGGGAGAGCTTCCTGAAGGAAGGGATGAACTTCCTTAGGTCTGCTTCTTTCTTAAGACCGGCATTCCGAGCGTTTGTCAGATGTTGGATGAATGAACCCATCAATGAACGATACCTTAGGATTTACTTTACATTACGTAAGACGCTTAGCAGCAGCAAGTGCGAAATCTAAGAACTACAGAACCCCGTCGTTCCGTGACATGGCCATTGAGATGCCAGCTCTTTGTTACTAAGGATGCCTTCTCAAATGTGACCACTGTCAGCCGGCCAGGGTGTCTCATTCTCTTTGTGACAGGCTGTGCTGATTGTTGTTCTTTTTTTGTCCCGCAACCTCTTAGCCACTGGAGTCTACTGGCTTTCTCCCTGTGTCCTGCTGGGTCCATCTCATGGAGATGACGTCATGTGTGCACGGTGATGCCCACGCCGCTTCGTCGTAGAAGCTCAGTGAGTGAGAGCTTTCATACAACCGCATCAGGACCCTGTATGATCATCTGTGGGGCCCAGTGCAAAGGGAAACTGTGAGGCTCCTCGATCACAACTGAAGAACTTCAAGGGGGGATGACAGCAAAGCCTTAACCAAGCACAGAGCCCTTCTGAGCAGGTGCCCCCTCCAGGCAGGGGCCTCGTGCAGCTGCTCAGGCCACAGGCCCAGGAAGCCGGCCCCACCGGTGTTGTCACCACATCTGCTGGCGGCAGGCCCACTGCTACGGCCTCTGCCTCCTTCCCCATCTTCCTCTTCCTACACGAGGCATTATGCAAGAATCTCTTACCTGGCTTCCTGTCTCATCATTCCCTTTGCCCCAACTCTTTCACTCAGGTACTGAACAGAGCCTCAGGATGGTCTCAGCATTTTCCTTTCCTACTTCTTAAAAAAAAAATTTTTTTTAATGTTGATTTTTGAGAGAGGGAGGGGGAGGGACAGAGAGAGAGAGAGAGAGGGAGACACAGAATCCGAAACAGGCTCCAGGCTCCGAGCTGTCAGCACAGGGTCCGATGCGGGGCTCGAACTCGTGAACCGTGAGATCATGACCTGAGCCGAAGCCTGACGCTTAACCGGCTGAGCCTCGCAGGCGCCCCTCCTTTCCTCCTTCTGACTTGTCTTCTGATTGACTTGAAATGTCTCAGTCAGGTTTTGATCCCCCTCTCGAGACCGAACCTAACCACTCCTACTACAGCAGGCTGCTGCATTGCCGCAATAATGATACGAACGTATATATATTAAAATATAGATTTTACACGTTCCTTGGAACCTGGTAGGTGCACCCAGCATACCAGCCCTCCTTACCTTCCCCTCGTCACTTGCTGGAATTGATTCCGTCATATGTCCAGCAGGAATCCTTGGGTGTAGGCAAAATTCCTTCCTTCATTCTTTCATGTATCATGATAATTTTTCTCCCCCACTCATGAGTTCTGATTTTTTTTTTTTTTTTTTTTTTTTCTATTTGTTCATTCAGTCGTTGTGTTACTCAGCCTCGTTTACTGGTTCTCAGAATACACAAAGATGGAAAGAAGGCCAGGGTAGCCTCCAGGATATTTTATGATTTCTCCACCCTCTCTTCCAGGTCTCTAATCTCTACTCCTCATAGCATACTTAAGAGAAAGGGTGTAGCAATAGAATGACTCAGAGAGGTGAACTGAATTGGCTAAGACCACATGGAAGGTTAGTGGCTGCTATGGACTCAGTTGTGCCCCGCCCCTCAGTTCGTATTTTGAAGCCCGAACCCCAGTGTGACTAGACTCGGAGACAGGACCTTTATGGAGGTAACTGACGTTAGAGAAGGTCATGAGGATGGGCCCCGATCCAATAGGACTGGTGTCATTATAAGACAGAGCCACCCAGACAGCTCTCTTTGCACACAGAGGATAGGCCGTGTGAGGGCCCGGCGAGAAGGCACCTGTCTGCAAGTCAGGAAGATTTCTCATCGGAAACCAAATTTGCTGGCCTTGATCCTGAGCTTCTGGCCTCCAGAATTTGGAGAAAATCAACTTCTGTTGTTTAAGCTTCCCAGTCTGTGATATTTTATGCTAGCAGTTCGAGCAGACTGATTGAGCGGCAGAGCCTGGATTGCAGCCTAGCAGGAACTTCTGAGTTTGTCTATAAAGTCCGTGCAGATGGTGACCGAGGCTTTTACTTCTCCTGCGTCTTCCATTGACTCCCACTGAGCATGCAGGCGAGGCAAAGTGACAGCGAATGCACGCCCGAGGGACAGAAGAAAGTCACTGATGCTCCATTAGCTGGTACCTTTGATAACTTCTGTTCTGGATATCTAGCCAGGGCTACTTAACAAATCACCACATAACGTAATCTGATGGCTTAAAACAGCGACAACTATGCGCTTGCCCAGGATTCTGTAATTTAGGCAGCACGCCAAAGGGAGAGTTCGTCTCTGCTCCATGTGGCCTCAGCTGGAATGGCTCCTAAGTGGCTGGAGGGTCCACCTCTCAGATGGCTTACTCCCACGGACGGCAAATTTGAATGCTGGCTGTCTGCGAGGAGCTCAGCGGGGGCTATCCACCGTGTCTGGTTTCTACCTCACGGGTCCTCTTCCCCCCTGGGCTGGACTTTTGACAGCATGGCAGCTGGGATCCCAGAGGGAGCAGCCTAACAGCACAAGTCCCAATGTCCAAGCTTGCACTGCCCAGTAGAGTAGCCACCAGCCACATGTGCCTACAGGGCACTTGAAGTATGGTTAGTCTGAATCAAGATGTGCTTTAAGGGCAAAATACACACTAAGTTTGCAAACTTACTCTGAAAAATAGAAGGAAAAATGTCACTAGGACCTTTTTTCAATATTGATCACATTTTTGAATAATATTTTAGATAGATTGGGCTAAATAAAATATACTACTAAAATTGACCTTATCTGTTTCTTTCACTTTTGTTTTTTAATGTGGCTGTCATAAAATCGGAAATTACGTCTGTGGCTCACGTTGTATTTCTGTTGCGCTGGTCCCTGAGTTTATCAGGCCTCTGCTTGTGTCATCTTGTTATTTTTCAGGAACCAAAGCTGGTCACATGGCTAAGCCAGAGTCATCCTGGGAAGGGGCTCCACAAAGGTGTGAATATTGGGAGGAGGGGTTCATTGGGAACCACCCAAGTGACGGTCTACCACAACTGTCAGATTCCCATTTTGTTCAACCTTAAAAAACAATATAATACACTTTTGTAAAGTGACCTCATATAAAAGCTCTATAAAAAGTCAGAAAACAACTTCCAGCATCATACACAGTAGGATATAGTATTGTGGGTGTTTAAGCAGTGACCATGCAAGTAATAACTGCCTGTTGTATGCAAAGCACCAAGTGCTGAGGAAGGGGCTTAACAGGTTCCCATGTGGCTTGAAACCTGAGAAATGCACAATGAATTTCTTGAGTGGAAGAATGAATAATACAAAACTGTGCTATATTAAGACCTAGTTGTGTGTTACAAAATAAATGCCATGTGAGATACCTGCTTATCCGTTGTCTCTCCAGTTATATCATGGTGTGTGTGTGTGTGTGTGTGTGTGTGTGTGTGTGTGTGTTTCCCTGTCTAGGGTTCCTGAGATTTAATTCAGGGGATTGGAAGTAGAACAAGTATGGAAATGTTTGATGAGTATAATTTAACAAGATTATTTTTCCGTGCATTTCCAGTGGAGAAGCATAGCAAGGCATGTCTCATGGGTGTTCCAAGAAGACGCAGAAGGAAGAGGAATGAGGTCAAGGGTATTTCTCAAAGAAGGGGTTCTTAGTGGTGGGGTGGGTTTCAGCCCCTAGCGAGAAATCAGAGGACCCTAAGACTTTCCCAATGTGTCTTATCAGCAGACAAATCTTCTGAGATTGCTTCACCCTCAGGTATCTTGGGGGTGGGGGTAGCAGTGGGATGAATTTCATATTTTTGGTCTCAACCTCAGGGGCCTGGGTTATGACATCCACACAGGGATAGAAGAGAGTTGTAGGTAGTTTCCTAGGGCCACCATAACAAGGTACCACAGACTATGTAGTGTAAACGACAGAGACTCATTTTCTCAACAGTTCCAGAGGCTGGAAGTCCACGACAGTTTTGGTCTTTTGTGAGGCCTCTCTCCTTGGTGTGCAGACGGCATCCTCTCTCTCCCTGTGCCCTCACACAGTCTTCCCTCTATTCTGCCTGTGTCCTAATCTTCTCCTCTTACAAGGATACGATTCCGATTGGATCAGGGTCCATCCTAACACCCTCATCCGTATCACCTCTTTAAAGGCCCCGTCTCCAAATTCTGTCACATTCTGAGGCACTAGGGGTTAGGACTTCATATGAGTTTTCAACGTTTTTGAGGAACACAATTCAACCAATAGCAAATTATTTCTAGGATGGGCACTCTCACTGACAGAATAATTTCTGTTATTCAAAAGCATAAAAATTTGATTGAAAAGTAGAAATAGATAGAATATCCCAGATGCATTGCAAAGGTGCCTATTTCTTACTTTCTGAGGCCATCTTTATGCTACAAGACGGAACCAAAAGGCAAAGTTGCAAAATTAATGGGAAAACTGAGAATTTTAGGTAAGTGCTACTGCTTGTGTATACACATGCACACACATTTGGAGGGCACTTTCTGATCCTTTTGTTTCCCCTCACTTGGGTCAGAAGCCGTGCCTTCATTAAGACAAGAACACAGCCCTGGGGCTTTGGACAGAAGAGCCTTTTCTTTTCTTCTTTTTTTTAAATGTTTATTTCTTTTTGAGAGACAGCATGAGTGGAAGAGAAGCGGAGAGAGGGGGACAGAGGATCTGAAGCGGGCTCCGCACTGACAGCCGCAAACCCAATGTGGGGTTTGAACCCATGAACGGCGAGATCATGACCTAAGCCACAGCCAGATGCTCAACTGACTGAACCATCCAAGAGCCCCAAGAAAGGCCTTTTACGAGAAGCCAGGTTGGAGCTGGGCTATAGACCCAAATATCACAAATCCTACAGCCAGTGAAGTTGGGAGTTAAGTCATAACCACATGAGAATTCTTCACTCTGCTTCAGTGCCTAGTGCTTTGCCTACTGTAGGTGATTAGTACGTATTGTGTAATCACTGCTGAAACACCTAAAATTCTCTCTCCTGTTATGTACTGAAGCTCGAAGTTTTTGCTCGGACTTTTTATAGAGCTTTTAATATCAGGTCATTTTACATAATTGCCTTATATTGTTTTTGAAATCACACAAAATGGAGGCGTTGGAAGATGTGGTATAACATTAAGGACGTGTCAACCTAACTAAGGCAGGGGGAAGAGCATTCCAGAAAGGAGAAACAACATGTGTTGGGAGGTAGCAGGGTGAATCCCAGGAATTGAAAGTTGCCCAGTGGGACCACAGAAGACAGTGAGGGGTTGCGTACTGGGATACATGGTCTGGGACATCAAGAGTGTGTCATTTGGGGAAGGGTTGAGTCACAGAGTATTCCTTCTCTGTCTTGGAGGGCTTTCCAGGTGGACTGGATGTTTTCTTTCACTGTGTTGTTTTTCATGCCAACCACCCTACATCAGAAATTTTCATGGGTTCAGGTGAGTGGGTGACACCTCCATGTGTCAGAACTCCTCTTTTCTCCTTGACCCCCAGTCCCCATGGCAAGGGAACTTCCTAGTAGGTGGTTACAAAAAGTACTTGTTCCTTGGCTACCATGGCGGTACCCTAACCTGCTACCTACACATTTTCTGGAACCCCTCCCACTGCTGCAATGGGGGTGCCTCCCCTGTCCTCTGATAACAGTCTGACGGCAACAGCTCCACTTGGCATCTTCCATTTTTTTTCTCTCTGTCTCTGGTTCCCCTTTCCAGAAATCTTAACTGTGAGGTTGCTTGAAGGTGTCCCAGCCAATAAAGCTTGAGGAAGTCTTACTCAGATCTGTGCAGAGGGTCTTAAACTCAGGGGGTGACAATCCCATCGTTCCACATCTTCAGGAAAGAAAAGAAATGGGAGCCAACCATAACTCACTCATGAATTACAGCAATTTGTTGTCATTTTTTGTACTTGCCCCTTCTTTTGCCTGGGATGCTTCTTCCCCAAATATCTTTATGGCTCCTTCGCTCCTTTCCTTCAAGTATCTATTCAAATATCAGAAAGGGCTTCCCTGGCCACCCTCAAATAAAATCACCCATCACCGATTATCTTCCTTACCCTAACTTCTTTATTTTTCTTTAGCCTGCTTTATTGTGTTCTGGAAAGTTAACGTCCTCTGACGCTGCGGAAGTCATAGTTCATCCAGCATCCATTCATTGTATAAGTGCCGTTTGAACACCTACTATGTGGCAGGGACCATGCTGTGTGGTACTAATGAAGAGCGGAACACAGAGAAGACTTCTGCCCTCCTTCTAGTCTAGACACAACTAACGAAGAAGTGATTAAATCCATCCAGCCATCTCACCATGGAGACGGGGAGACCTATTGAGGATTGCCTTCACTTGAGTGGTCAGAGGAAGACTTTTGTGAGAAAAAAGGGAAAGGATCAGAGGGCGTGGGCTGCACCAGCCTCTGCTCTACCAGCTTCCAGCTCTTGCTTCTCTCATGGCATGGGGTCTCACCCAGGGTTGGAGTGGGCTGGGCACAGATGCTGTGGCATCCCCCCCCCCCCATCACCCTGTCTTCCTCCCTCTCCACTTGGACCTTCCGCCAGTTCCAAGACAGACACGTCCGTGTGTGAATGTTGATGGGCACGACAGGTGGTCTGGGTGTGGGGGGCTGGGAAGAAGACAGGCTCATTCCGACCATGTGCCATGACATTTCAGAATGTTTCACCAACCCCCCCACCCTGCCCCCGGGGACTGCTTGCCCAAGCCTAATTTTGCAGCCCTTTTCATCTGATGAAACCCCAAGTCTTTTCAAGGTATAAAACAGTGATCTTTTCAACATGCGGATCTGATCATACCACACCCTCCGGCCCGCCCTAGTTTAAAACCTTACAGTGGCTTCTCTCCGCTTTGGGGATAAAAACCGCTTCCCAACCCTGGGCTAAGAACCTTGCGTGATCTGGCTCCAGCCTCTCCAGCCCTATTTCCTACTACTGGGTCACACTGAGTACCTTTCAACCCTTTGGATTCGTCCTGCTCCCTCCCAGCTTTTGTATATGCTGTTCTTTCTTTCTGGAATGCTTTTCTCTCCCTCTGAACCAAATTAACTCATCTCTGATATTTAAGTCAAAGTTAGTATTTCTTTGAGGAAGCCTCTCATGATCCCTTGTGTTTTTCTTTGATAACATGTGGCCTGTAGCTGATTCCTGTCATCTCCCCCATTAGAGAGTAAGCTCTGTGAGGTCTGGCACTGTGACCACCGCTGCCGACCCCTGGATGCCCACTCCTAACACAAGACTTACCATGTAGCAGCTACCTGTTCACGTTTGTTGAATGAGCGAACGACTGAACAAATGGAAAACAACAAATCTTTCTTTGTACTCCCCTTTGGGCATAAACAAGATCAATTAACAATTATTGGAGAAAAAGTTCCCGTCCAGGCACACGGTCCACTATGTAGAAAATATTGGGCCACTGATCCCGCGGAGGCAATCCCTTCCTGTTGCAAGTGATTTGTTGGTTGCTCTGGAGGGAGTCCTGCTTCAGAGACAGTGATGTTCATGTTCAGAGTGGATGAGGTGGGGGCGGGGGGCGGGGGGGAGGTCGGAGGAAGAACACTCCGGGTGAGCTGACCTCTGTCTGGATCACGGCTTTGTGTATGAGTCCTCATGTGCACCCGTACGTGTACGAAGCCTACTTCTACGTGTGTTTGCCCACTCTTCTTCTGCTGTTCCTTCCTTCTCAACCCAAGTGATAGTTTGTTTTTCCAAAGGTTGCTGGTGTGAACGGAAAATTGGTTAGGGTCATAAATAAGATTCAAGGGGAGTAACTGGCCTAGATTTGGGGGATGACTGCCCCTCCCTCCCCCCTCTATAATTTATTGTTTTTCTTCTGTGGAAAGCCAAATGATATTTCTCTAATTAACAGACACAGGCGACTATCGTATAAATCAACCTCACAGCCTTTTTAGTGATGCAATCGCTTTATGATCACGGGATATAAATTAAACATCACAAATGCATCTCAAGCAGCAAGACATAATGGAGTCAGAAAGAGGGGTTTTCTGGCTCTGGGGATTGTAGACGCTGAGGGATCTTCACTCAGGAAGCTGCTGATTTTGCCCCAATATAACCGGGGTCGGGGTATAGCCTGCCGAGGGACGGGGACACCGTCCATCCTTTCTGCTGTATGTTGAACACACATCCTTTCTGTTGTATGTTTCTGTATGTTGTATTGTTTCTGTACAGAAACATACATCCTTTCTGTTGTATGTTGCCTGTAAGTGTGATTGCATGTACACACACGGAGAGCCCAGGATCTGGCCTCCGCCTTGGTACCTATTCCCTGTGTGACCTTCTGGAAGTCACTTGTTTCCATGAGCTCTGTTTTTGCCTCTGTCAATTGGAGACAATCACAGTACTTACTTCATAGCATGACTGAGGGCATTCGTGCATGAATACATGCAAGGCACTCAGGATAGTGTCGCACACGTAAAAAGAACTTTAACTCATTTGCACTCTTAGGACTGTGGTGACCATTATCACCACCCCCAGCCTCAAATTTCGCGTCTCCCTGTTTTACTTTGCACCATCACTTGAGATGCTGACTTCTGGGCCACAGACCCTGCCACCGGGGGTCGATCCTAGGACTCCCCATGCAAACATCCTCCTCGATGCTTCTGATATTGGCAGTCTGTGAATCACGTTTGGAAAAGTATGGATGCCATGCACAGCAAGTTGAGGCTTTTGCTAAGCACCTAGCTAATGTAAATTCTACCTGCTAGGAATGAGACAGTGCCAAAAAACATCCAGAGAGCAGATTTAAACTTATTTTTCTACTTCCTGCTAGGGCATGGCCTCTAGATGGAGTGGCTTTGCTGAAGGCACTATCCTTCCCCTCCTCCCTCACCCAGAGCCAGGTTTCTGTGAGTGTGGGTGATGCTGGGAGATGATACCCCATCTGGAGATAAGGGTGGGGGAACTGAGCTACAAGAGATCCTTTCTATTCACACACCCTTGGATATGCTGCCTTCCTTTCCATCTCTTACTGTTTCCCCAAACTTGGGAGGTTTTTTGTTTCTTTTTTTTTTTTTTCTAATTTCTCCTCCCCACACAAAACCCTGGGGAGTTACAGCTTCTAACACATGTATATGTTCATGATCTTATGTAAAATGCTAATATGAGATTAGCAGCAAGGAGAGATTCTGATCTCTATGTAACAGATAAGAAGACTGAGGTTCCTAAATAAAAGGGATCTGGGGATCTGGGTGGCTCGGTCGGTTGAGCGTCTGACTCTTGATTTTGGCTCAGGTTATGATCCCAGGGTCATGGGATCAAGTCCCGAGTTGGGCTCTGCACTGGGCATAAAGTCTGCTTGGAATTCTCTCTCTCTCTCTCTCTCTCTCTCTCTCTCTCTAATTTAAATAAATAAATAAATAAATAAACAAACAAACAAATAAATAAGGATTTTCCTGAGGTCACACAGTTCTTAAACGATACATGAGTCTTGATAAATTTTAATCTTCTTTTTTTTTAATTTTTTTTTTAACGTTTATTTATTTTTGAGACAGAGAGAGACACAGCATGAACGGGGGAGGGACAGAGAGAGAGGGAGACACAGAATCGGAAGCAGGCTCCAGGCTCTGAGCCATCAGACCAGAGCCTGACGTGGGGCTCGAACCCGTGGACCGCGAGATCGTGACCTGAGCTGAAGTCGGATGCTCAACCGACTGAGCCACCCAGGCGCCCCGATAAATTTTAATCTTAAAGCTACTGCTGTGTCTGGCACTGTGGCATAGAGGCTTTGGTCTGTTTCCTTGCTTAGAAAGAGATGGCTGTGGTGAATGCACAGTCACGTATAGACTACCATATTTTGGGATGAAGTGCACGTGAGTCTGTGTCCGTGTGTCCCTCTGTGTGTGTATCGGGGGCAGTGGTTCAAAGCCCCCTCTTACAGCTCTTTGCCCTGCACTTTCTGGGTGCCCCCAGTATTGTCCCACTCACCCCAACCTCAGGGACTCAGCTAAGTTCTCCACGTCCAACTAAAAGAACACTGTCTTGAGCCTATTTCGGTCATTTTAAGCATGTTCCGTGGCCATAGTCTCTAGAAGTCATGGGACATTTTGTGGAACATCATGACATTTTAGAAGTTGAAAGAATCATGTGTTTGAGGACACATGGGCCATTTCCTTCTCCCCTGTAGCCCTTCTGTTCAGTCGTCCAGGCATTTCTGTGGTTGCCGTTCAAGGGAAGGGTGAGCCAAACACAACAGAGAGAAAGAAAGGAGGATTCTTGTATTGGTTTTTACATTCTCAAAGCTTGGGCTGCAGGGTGAGGGGAAGATCCACAAGCATCATTTGAGCGTAGATCTGGGGAATGCTTATTAAGCAAGGAATCCACGAAAGCCCTGGACTTTGGGAAGGGAAAAGGTGGCAGGGAGGTAAAGAAGGAAAAAGTTTGGTGGGCTTTGGAGTGGGCTTTGAATAGAGGGAGCCTGTGGGGCAGGGCAGAGCCAACATCCAAAGGTTCCTCAGCCTCTGCCAAAGGCCTTGTTTGTGGTTTGCTCTTGAGACGCGAATGGGGGCTTCTTCTGTCTCTGCAGAAGCCCAGCCCCTACTTACCTGAGTGTAACACAGAACCTGCCCTGGGGAATCTAGAGTGGCTGCCCTTCCCATTGGATGAGTCCCTTTAATCCAGTCAGTAGGCTGTGGAGTGACTGGCCCACAGTTCCCATCCAACTTACCCCATGTGACCAACCCCCATTTCAATACCATGGGACACTTCCTTACATGTGAGGCAGAAGATATGCACCGTGGACATCCACAGGGTGGTATTGTGGGTTTTGTTTGGAGGTGTTTTTTTTTTAAAGTTTATTTATTTTTGAGACAGAGAGAGACAGAGCATGAACAGGGGAGGGTCAGAGAGAGAGGGAGACACAGAATCCAAAACAGGCTCCAGGCTCTGAGCGGTCAGCACAGAGCCCGATGCGGGGCTCAAACTCACGGACCGTGAGATCATGACCCGAGCCGAAGTCAGATGCTTAACCGACTGAGCCACCCAGGCGCCCCAAGGTTTTTTGTTTTTTTTTTTTAAGAGTTCATTTTGTAAGAACAGTTTTAGGTTCACAGCAAAGTTGAGACAAAAGTGCAGAGATTTCCCATATACATCTTACCACCATAGATGCATAATCTTTCTCATTATCAACATTGCCCACCAGAGTGAGACATTCGTGACAATCGATGAACCTATATTAACACATCGTGATCACTAGACACATCATGATCACCAGGAGTCCGTTGTCTACATTGGAGTTCACTGTGGGTGTGGGGCATTCTGTGGGTTGGGACAAATGTACGAGAGCATGGATCCACCCTTTTAGTGTAACGGAGACTATTTTCACTGCCATAAAAATCCTCTGTGCTCTGCCTGTCCCATTTATTTCTGCCCCCAACCCGTGGCAACAACTGATCTTTTACTGTCTTTTTCCAGAATGTCAAATAGTTAGAATCATATGGTTCCTGGCCTTTTCAAATTGGTTTCTTTCACTTAGCAATATATATATTGAAGGTTCCTCTTTGTCTTTTCATGGCTCAATAACTGATTTCTTTCAGTGCTGAAAAGAAAAATCCCATTGTCTGGATATACTACAGCTTGTTTATCCATTCAACTCCTGAAGGAAACCTTGGTTGCTTCCAAGTTTGGGCAATTATGAATCAAGCTGCTATAAATATCATGTACAGGTTGTTGTGTTGACATCAGTTTTCAACCGCTTTGGGTAAATACCAAGGAGCAAGATGGCCGGATCGTATAGCAAGAGTGTGTTTAATTTTTGCAAGAAATCTCCCAACTGTCTTCCAAAGTTAGATCGTACCATTATACGATCTAACCAGCTTTAAATGAGAGTTCCTGTCACTCCACGTCCTTACCAGCATTTGGTGTTGTCAGCCTTCTCGATGTGGGTCATTATAATAGGCTTGTAGTAGCGTCTCACTTTGCGGTAGCGGTGTTAGAAAGAAACCCTTCAGCGCCAGTTCCTGAGTGGGACCAGTTGAACCATCTCAGCCCTCTCATCTACCTCCAAAGCCGAGACAGTGGTCAGTAAATCCGTGTTACATGTATATACCTGGGAAATAAGGCCGTGCAATCTTGTGCCAGGTCCGATGGGATTTTATACTATATTTGAATACAAACACGTGAATACAAGTGCCAACAGTTTAGAAAAATTATGGGAGGCAAAACTTGAAGTGAGAAAAATCCATCAATTCTTTTTCCTGTATGCATGTATGAATTGGTTGGTACAGTACCCATTGGCTGAAAACCTGAAGAGTAGAGCCAGTGTTTGATTACAGGGGTAAGATCCGGGGCTGGGCTTCTAGAGCATCACTTTCCAGGCATTGTGTCCTGAGAATCCCTCCTCTTTTCCTCTGGAGTACTGGCCGGTTTGCTTCCAGACAATCCTGATGCCTGACACTGGGGCTTCAGAGCGGTGACAAAACAGGGGAGCACGGGGGCCACGACAGCGTCCTTTCCACAGTGGCCACCCGTGGCACTTTTAAAGTCACGGGAAATATACCGTGTCCTGATTACCCTGTGTTGCTCAAATGTGAGCCACAGGCCATGAGGCCAGGCTATCATGCTGCTGCTGCCCATCTGATTCAGCTGAAATCCAAAGCTATTGACAATCTTCTCAAGGAACCTTGAGACATAACATGGCTGCCAAATTTCTGCTTTTACAGCCACGTCTTTTGTCCCCTGCTGCTGTTCTGAACTGTGAGTTCCATCCTGTGTCAGCAATCTTCCTATTAAGGCCCTATTGATCTGGAGACGGATGAACTTATTTTTCTTTTCAAGGTATAAAAGTACACGTGGTCCTGGCACTTAACTAACTCGATGGTGGGAGGAAGTCGGCTTCTGGCGCGCCCTCCCCCTTCACCCACCATGTCTAATTAACATGGAGTCTACCTTCTTTGATGAGTTCATAAGTGTTTCACAGACAGGCGGGATGTAGCAACTTTGCAAGACACTGTTTAAAGATCTTCGACATCTGAGAAAGCCACAAAATCCAATAATCCTACTTTCAGAACTCCAGGGTGTCCACTGAGATCAATCTCATATCTAAACATCACATAAAGAGAGTGCATTGCATTATAGACTGGTTTCTATTGAACACCACCTAACAAACGGCATTAGACAGTTTTGGGGGAAAAAAAATGGAGTCTATACCAGAGGGAATGGAAAAAAAGGTTGTCAAATTCTGGAAAATTTTCCCCTTGATCAAAGCTGCACTTTCAAAATCGTTCCATTATTAACAAAGTCAGCTTAGCTGCAGTTTCTCTTCCGGACAATTTCTTGACGGAGTAAATGTTGGGAATAAACTGGAGGGGCTTTTATATTCTTCTTTGGACACAAGCAAAGCTGTTAGGAATTCTTTCCTTGGCAACTGCAGTATACCAGCACAAGGTCCTGTCGAAGGGGTGAACGGGGGTCGAAGGTTGTTTTTTTCTTGGTGGGGGACACCTAGTCCTGTGCCCATTCTGGCATATGCCCCTCGATGCAAGGTGTGTCCAGCATTTATAAGGAGCCAGGACCCAAGCACCAGAAAAGGAAACATTGGATTCAAATGTAGCAGATCTTCCTTCGCTGGGGCTTAAGGAAATAGTGAAATCCTCTAGAAGTGTTCTTTCTTGAAAAATAATAACAGCGAGACATGCTTTCTATTTTTCTTCAGGAAAAAAATAGATTTACTTAGCATAACATATTTTATTTAATTTTCTCAGTGTTGTTTTTATCACCGTTAATATTTCCAAACCTCTGCTCTATGGAACACTAAATCTTTGTTATGAGAAGGAGACATTCTTACCCTTAATTAAGCTTGAGAGAGGCTGAAGTTTTTTGTAAATTTTTTTAAGTTTCTTATTTTTGAGAGAGAGAGAGAGAGACAGAGTGCAAGCAGAGGAGGGGCAGAGAGAGAGAGGGAGACGCAGAATCTGAAGCAGGCTCCAGGCTCTGAGCTGTCAGCACAAAGCCCAGTGTGGGGCTCAAACTCATGAACTGCGTGATCATGACCTGAACCAGAGTTGGATGCTCAACCGACTGAGCTACCCAGGCGCCCCGAGAGAGGCTGAAATTTTAAAAGGCTACTTCACTGCAGGACTTTTTGGAGCTTTAAACATGGTCGGGTGTCCTGTGAGTCTCCAAGCGGTTGGAGAGAGAAGCTAATGTGAATTTCCAAAATCTATTTGATCGTGAAATTCTTTATCAACAAACCTCTCTCTCTTGTGACTGACTTTTTGGGAATATGCTCTTGGAGAATGCTGTTCCCCCCGGTGCACGTCACATTTCATTAGCACCTCACCTTTGAGTCTCGGAAGGACGGCTCCGAAAGAAAGGAACATCAGGTGGGTCAGGGTTTCCCTTAAAATGCCCTCCCGCATCTTCTTTGAGCCGAGCCTGGTTTTCCAGAACCGCAACAATTGCCTAAGCCGCCAATTCAAAGGCAGCCGTTGGTCATTTGGCTAGATCTGAGCTGTCATAGATGCAAACAATAGCTGGGGATTTAATTATATTTCTTCCAGCAGCTCCAATTTCCTCATGCCTATTCTGTTTCTGTATACTTGAGACGCTCGGAGTCGAGAAGTCTTGTCTATTTCAGGCTTCACATCCAGACAAAAAAGGAAAAAAAGCACCTCAGAGGTGCAGCTATCTTACTTTCTCGCAATCACAAAACTGCTTCTTTCTCTAAGTATTTTACGCCATCTCCTTTCAGCCAGTGTAGGCACCTAAAGCTTGGTCCCCAGTGTTTTAGCCTGTATTACGCTTACGAGTATCACTTTATCTGACCCGGCTCCCTGTACCGCGCCTTCTCTGTCTCTGTCTCTCTCTCTCTCTCTCACTGTCCCTCTCTCGCTCTCAAAAAGGGCTTAATCTGAAATTTTTGCTTACTAGGATGTGGACCGATGCCCCTGGGACATGTGCAGATGTGGGACTTGGGAACAAAACCGATTAGAGGAGAGTTAACTCAGAAACCCCTACGTGAAAAATGTAAAGTCCTCACACTCTGCCCTGTGGCCTCTCTCTTGTACCAGTTCCAACGTACGTGCATTCCATGGCGTTGAGTTGGTGGAGACACTAACTCTTTTATGGCCAAATGAATTAGTGGGTTATTTATATATTTTAAACTTGCTTAGACACTCCCTTAAGGCTCACAGCCAAGTCAATAAAGTTATGTTTGAAGATGGAGTTTGAAATTCTATTTTCATTCATTTTAATGGTTTACAAGCAAATTGCATTTTCTACTTCATTCTGTGACATAAGTCAATAGGTATCCAATGTAAATGTAGTTCATTTATATCTGAATTGATGTTCTGTCCACCATTACCTTATGTTTCTAATGCATTCTGATACATTAGTAAATAGGCTTGTCTGATTAATCATTAGCACATGAAAAGAATTAGCTGCTGCCTGCCAAATGGAATTATTGACACTGATAAGAGGACCAATGATGGTATCACCTGGAAATGGAGTATGCGGGTAATTTAAGAAAGAAAATGCCTCAATAAATAAGCAGAACCTTGAAAGTATTTCCTTAATTTTTCATGTGATAGACATTCTAACTTCTATTTAAACACACACACACACACACACATACACACACACACACGATTTCCTAACATTCAAAACTCGCTGAAAGAAAGTCTAGATTTCCTCCACAAACTTAGTTGCCTAAAATCTACATCTCTTCTCAGTCTGGGAAGGAAACTGCTTGGTCACTAACGCGTGGAGGGTGACAGAGGTTTTAGCACCTTTGAGAAGAATTCAGAACACAAAGGAAGTCCCTTGAAACCCTCTCTATTGTGACTCACAGCCTGAAGTTGAGCCTTTTAAAAAAAAAAGTTTATTTACTTTGAGACAGAAACACAGGAGGGGCAAAGAGAGGGAGAGGGAGAGGGAGAGGGAGAGAGAGAGAGAGAGAGAGAGAGAATCCCAAGCAGCCTTGGTGCTCTCAGCACAGAGCCTGATGTGGGGCTGGAACTCAAGAACGCGAGATCATGACTTGAGCCCAAACCAAGAATTGGATGCTTAACCAACTGAGCCACCCCTGTAGTTTAGCCTTCTTTAACCTGAATACCTACCTACCAGATGGCCTGTCTTAATTTTGGCCAGTGAGATCTGTGTGTGCACACACGCAGGTGCGTGTTTACAGGTGCGAATTTACACGCTCCTTTGGAGAAACGTCCGGCTGCACGCAGTCTCCACTTACGAGCCCCCTAGGGCGGACCTTGGGCAGGGGGGGCAGACTTGAAGTCTGTGCCTGGGATAAGGCAGCCTGGCATACCTAAAAGGGTCATGGCCCCATCATTCTGAAAATGCTCCTATAATTCCGCTTTGTTATTGTCTGAGCCATTAGATTTAAAAGCTCTTCTGTGTGATTGCCAAGTACATTAATGGGAGCGAATGATAAAAGTCGAGCTGCCCGAGCTGCCAGCACTGGTGCAGCGTCTTCAGGCAGCACCGCGGCGTGGCGGCAAGTGGCAGGCACTGTTGCCGAGATTTGCTTTATTCCGGGCTTCGGCGCGGTGCAGGCGGTGGTGCGACAGAGTGCTGTTTGTGGTCACCCTTGCTCCCGGAAGACCCGAAGCCGGCGTGCTGAGTGCTTTTGCAGTGTGGCTGACAAAAGGGCGTATCCCCTTAGATTTCGTTATTGAGCAAGGATGCTGATGAAATGAGTCAGGAACCTAACTTCTGACATGTCTTTAGTGAGGCACATTCTCTGTTTCCTCCATGTGTTGAGTGCTAATAAGCATTGCTGTCCTTCCTTCCTTCCTTCCGAGGTGTTTGGTTTTCAAAAGGTTTTGAAACCATTAAGGGATGGGGCGCCTGGGCGGCTCAGTCGGTTAAGTGTCCAACTTCGGCTAAGTTCATGATCTCGTGGTTCACGAGTTCGAGCCCCGCGTCGGGCTCTGTGCTGACAGCTTGGAGCCTGGAGCCTGCTTCCGATTCTGTGTCTTCCTCTCTCTCTGACCCTCCCCCAATTCATGCTCTGTCTCTCTCTGTCTCAAAAAAATAAACGTTAAAAAAAAAAAAGAAACCATTAAGAAAAGGCGTTTGAAATACCAGATGGCAGAGGTCCTGTTTTTATTGTAGTATGTCTTCTCTCTTTATTCTTGTTTTAAGTTTCTTTATCTGAGAGAGAAAGAGTGTGTGTTGTGCAGAGCCTGATGCGGGGCTTGAACCCGTGAACCATGAGATCATGAGCTGAGCTGAAACCAAGAGTTGGATGCTTAACCGACTGAACCACCCAGGTGCCCCTGTCTTCTCTCTTTAAAATCAAAAGCCACTTGAAGACCTGTACTGTGGGTTTCCAAGCAGCTCGGATTGAACAAGTATTTATTTAAATTTAATCAGTCAAATGACAAGCATGTATTTCATTTGCTCATGTCACGTTTTGGGGCAGAACCTTCTCTTGTGTTTAATGTCACCTGCAGACTCGTGTTTTGCTCATTCATTAGTCTACATGCTGGATCACGCCTGGGTCCCTTTTGAGGTTTGCGTCGTCTCAGAAGGCAAGATAACCAGAGGACCTGTGTGGGTCCTCAGTCCCATATGCTTTCTTAGATATGGGTTCTAGTGGGAGGCTTTCTCTACTGTTTCCATAGGAAAAGTTTCCTAAGACTTAGCAGAAGAAAATGCACGCAGGGAAATGAAAATGCGTGGTTCCCTGGGGGTTGACCTGCTGCTCGAGAGCCGAGGACATTGGAGAGGTAGAACAAGACAAATCGTAGTTACAACGATGAGCTCAGAAACCTGAGTGCCTGTGTTCTCATCTGGGGCTTTTCAGTTATACGTCATACGGCATTGGGCGAAGTTACCGTTAGCACATTCTCCCTCTGTTTCCTCGTCGGTAAAGCGAGGATATTGATAGCACCTAACTCGTGGGATTGTTAAGAAGGATAAAGGAGTAAAACACATAGGGCATTGAGTATAACGTCTGGCTCATAGTGAGCATTCAGGGGCAGACTTAGTGGCAGGTGGGTCTGGCTCCCTGTGAGATAGGATATGAAGAGTTCTGAGCACTGTTCTTAGATTTCCTGGGGTGTCAACAAGGTGATCAGGTCCTCAGGATGACTCCAGCCTGGACACCTGAAGATTTCTTTCCCCAAACTCTGAATTTTTTGCCTCTTTCATTTTTTTTTTTTTTAATAGCGCTTGTCCCTCTCTTTCATTGCCATGTCACCGGTGCCAAGAATAGTGTCAGTGTCTGGGCGACGCTCAGGATTTGTTAAACATGCGAATGACTCTTCGAGTCCCCAAAGTGTCCCTTTGCTTTTTCTGTTGAGTTGGAGACACATTTACCAGATTCATTGCAACTGACTTCCTTTTCCTTACACCTAAAATAAGAGTAATAGAGGACTATTTTTTCTCTTAATAAAATAGTGTTTTGAGTGTGTCAACACCAGGCCCTATAAATACCACCACACTACACATCTGGGGATCCATTGGAATCACCCTTCAATGAAGCTGTCACTGAGCAAGCACTCGGCTGGGACACAAGGACTTTCTTATGCCTTCTTCCCCAAGCGCGATCATCGGGTAATCACTGTGCTTCCTAAAACAGCACCCAGAAAGGTGGCAGCAAACCAGTCCCTGGGCAGGGGCAAGAAAGCCAAGAAGTGTGATATTTTATTAATTATTACAAAAATAACCTGCAGGGCTGAGGCTCGCCACCGCAAAGCACAAGTGTGAAAATCCCACTTTGCTGGCGAACAAAGAACTCCTCGTTAACTACAAAGATCTTCCCTCAGCAACATGTAAAGTAGGAGGAAAGAAGAGAGTGCAGACGTTATCAGCATTTAAATACATAAAAAAGTTTACCTCCGAAAGGTGATGTTGTAAATCACATTTCCTTCCAGGGTAGTGGTATATTCGACAGTCTTGGGCATTTTCCCAAGACTTTTTTTTTTCCTGCCCCAAAAAGAATTTAGGAAACAGGTTGACCATTGATTCATGTCTTCCAGTATGTTAGCTATTAATAACGCTCTCATTTCATAATTTTTCCCTCTTTTGAATGCATTCCAGATGTTCACCTTGCAAATGTGAATTTTAAATGCTTACTGTTGCAATCATTTTGTGTCCCAGGGACTTTAAACACATTTGTAGCCCTCTTTTCAGAACCTTCAAGAGACGGTGACAAGTTAAGGAGAGAGAGGGAGTGAGAAAACATACCTGTGATAGAACACAGAAAAATGGATACAGATTTGAAAATAGATACATCTTTTTGACTTCTAGGCATTTTATGACTGTATGTCTACACGTATTTTTTCAAGAAATTGATCGACAAAATGGATTTATTACAGAGTAACATTAAGATAAGTAAAACTTAGCTTCAACTCGTGGTTCAGACTGCTATTTTCACACACAAAAATGGCAAGTGATGAAATTCTCAAGACAGTCCACCCTCTGTCTTACAGGGTGGCATTTTAACACAATGTAGCATGACAAAAGGTCATAGAGGAGATGGTGAGAACAAAGCAACTTTTTTTAAATATCCATTTATTTTTGAGAGAGAGAGAGAGAGAGACAGCACGAGTGGGGGAGGGGAAGAGATAGAGGGAGACACAGAATCTGAAGCAGGCTTCAGGCTCTGGGCTGTCAGCACAGGGTCCGACGTGGGACTCGATCGAACCCACCAACTGTGAGATCATGACCTGAGCCGAAGTCGGACGCTTAACCGACTGAGCCACCCAGGCACCCCCAACAACTTTTTCAAACAAAATGGACTTTTTACCAATTGCATATTTGTTAGGTCAAAACTAGGATGGAATTTTTTTTTATCAAGAAATGATTTTAGGTTCATGTGATTTGATGCATGAGAGTAAATTTCTCTTAGAACAAAGTCTATGGTTTAGAGTATTGTTTATGACTATCTGGTCCATTTCTGGAGAGTAACGTGGACGCTTAAGATGAGCAAAGCTCTGCGTGCCCTACATCTGTTTGCTGTATTAATCAGGGTACGGTTTTGCTGCTGTAACAAAGAGATCGAACAATACAAGAGATGTAAAGAACAAAGGGGTTTATTTCTCTCTCCCATACCAGGCCCCATGTGAGTAGTCTGGTTAGGCAGGCAAGCCCTGTTTCCACATAGGCATGCACGGATCCAGGCTCCTGTCAGGTCATTTCTCCTTGACATGCACAGCCTTGTCATCATCTCAGGGTGGAAGCTGGGTTGCCATGATATTCAGGTTCCAGCCAGTGGGAAGAAGAAAAGGGAGAGGAAGCATGCCCAGTGTTTCCATAACCAGACACATGACTTCCTGGCACGTTCCACAGGTGAAAACTTTGTCACCTGGCCAACGAGCCACAAGGGGGGGTCTGGAAAGTGTGGTCCTGAGGAGCACCTGGAAGCCCTGTGGCAATTCGATGTCTGTGAAAAGAGGAGGGGACACGTTGAATGGCCTTCCAGCAGTCTCCATCACAACCAGCCTTTCCTATCCCAACACACGCCGCTTCAGGCCTGTGTACCCATGGGCCGTCTCCTACCCCATTACACAGGGTTATAGAATTTTGCCAAGCACCAGGCCTCAATTTGGTAGCCCTTTTCCCTTGCTCAAGGTTGCCAACTTTTTACATCAGCTCCCTTTCTCCACCCCAAACCTGCAGGGCACAAACAAACCAACAGACACGTATCGACTCTTCCCCACCCACTCACTTGTTGTCTCCCAACTTAACCCCAACTTCCTTTCTTGTAGCCCTTTCTACTTCACATAATCTGGAGCCTGCCTTGAAATAAACCAACTAAATAAACCTAGGCATAATAATACTGGCTAAGTAGAAGTCCTGTGTCTCCCCCCCCCCCCCCCCCCCATGTCAACCCTTATAGATGGCATTTCTTCTTTGGTCCTTGTGGCTTAATTTGCAGGACTGATACAGGCTGTGAAAACATCCACTGCTCATCTTCACAATGTCAGCCACTAAAATCAATATGAGTGTGCTCTCCTGTGGGATCCGGCATGTGTAAAGAATATGGACTCTGGAGGAAGACTGGTCTGGGTTTGAGATTCCTTTGCCGAGTGGCTGCGGCTCCATTTCCAATTCAATTCAATTCAGCCTCAGTTTACTCGGTTTACTTGGAGGAGAATAATGTGATTGTCATGGGCATCAAAGCCCGCGGAGTTCCCAGGGGTCAAATATCTGGCATGTGGGTAGTACCTGAGTTCCTGAGCCTCCTTTGCTGTGGACCTGTTATTCTTATTTAGATGAACCATTTAATTCCTTTAGGCCTCCGGCTCCTCACCTGTAAATCAGGAATCAGGCTTGCCTTACTTTTGAAACAGTGCTAATGGGAGGAACGAGGAACGCAAGGGGTGGGAAGACACTTAAGGGGAAAAAAAGCAACAGATCTTAAAAAGTGCTCTGGACTACTATGTGGTATTTCTTGTCAGTGTCCCTATGCTGAGATGTCGGCCGCTTTGGTTTCCGACTAAGGGATGATATTCTTCCAAAATACACAGCTAGAGCCAGTGTGTCCCATAGAAGTCACAGAATATGAAAGATCCTCCAGGCAACTATTATTATATCAGTTTAATGCCAAGCCCTGCACCTGAAGAAATAGGAAAAAATAATTTGTTCTATAGTTGGGGTCAGACTGGTCTAATATTTTCAGCCTTTAATCTCCCCCAGTGGAAACACCCTCCGTTAAATGGACATACTGGAGAGAGTGGAAGGAAATTAACAGAATGTTGCCAGTAGCTCAACCCCGTGAAAAAAATATTGTAAACTTGTTCTCTGGTTTCCTGTTGGTGACATGATCTTAGAGCCAATTGGGAGTGTTAGGGACAAGAGTTTGTCTATTCTTCCCTGTGGTGTGGTTTTCCTTGTTGCTGTAGTTGGTTTTATGTCCTGAAGTTGGCCTTGGGAACTGAATATCGACAAGTCAGCTTGTCTATTTTTTTTTTAATGGGTGATGTTTGTTTGTTTTTGGTTTGGAATTATGAAAGTGTTAATTACAGAAAATTTGGAAAATGTAGTAAGTTATAAATAAGAGATTTATGGAAACACCATGACTCTTAATAAATCGGTTTATATCTTGCAGAATATGTGTATTTCTTAACTAGGGATGTGAAATGAAATGGCAGAAGCAGGGAGGAGAGGCATTAAGGGCTTGAGGTTACAGAAGTATTTTTGGATTCTCACTTTGTGGCGACAAGGACTGGGGTAGGTATTTGTATGGTTGCTGTGGCCAATGTAAAGGAAGTAGAGGGCTAGAAGGAAACTGTGAAGTGTGTGTGTGTGTGTGTGTGTGTGTGTGTGCATGTGTGATTCTCACGTTCTTCTTCTTCCATCTCTTCCCTCAACATGGCCTTCCAATCTGAGCAGTGATATTGGCAGGACTGGTGGGGTGGGTCACTTACATGGTGTAGGTCCCCAAATTTCAGTGGCTTAACATAACAAAGGCTTTTTTTCCCCAGTACAAGTCCCCCCACAGGTTGGCAGGAGGACTCTGCTCATCACGGTGACCCAGGGATTTAGGTTGACAAGAGGTTCCACTTGACGAATGTTTCCATGACAGTCACAGGAAGAATCATGCACTGGCTGTTTAAGTTTCTGCTGGACATGACAAGCATATCATCAGGTTATATTTTATTAGACAAAGGAAGATACGTGGTCACATCTCATTTCATATTCCCAAGAGAAGAGAACGAGGATGTTTGTGGAAAGTCCTAATGACACCCTCAATGGGCAATGAGAGCACCATGTGCCTTCCAGAGAGTTCCTACCTTGCTCAGCCAAGATTCTCCCAGGTGTGGGCAATAGGTGTGCCTTTTATAAATTCTGCTTCCATAAGTCCTAAACCCTTGCCAGTATGATATTCACCCTGGAAGGTACTAGAGAACAGGGCCTCTCTGCTCATTTTTCTATATCAAGCCTCCAACTGCTATCTGCCCAAGGCAATGGGATGGTGCCCTGACCAGAATCCATTATTCTTTGGTAGAATTACCTTGGGAAAATATTATTATCAAAAACTGTGGCCCTTTGTTTTTCTTCAATGTACAAGTTGTTTTTTGAGTTAAGGCAACCTGCTTTGATGTCACAGCTTCACGTTGGAGGGATCGTACAAAACATACATGCATACAGATTAAGCACTTACTACGTGGCAGGCACTCTGTTCTGTACTCCTGATGCAATGTTGAAAAGGAAGAGAAGAAAAATACAGTCCTTATCCTTATGGAGCTCTTACCATGTTAGGAGAGGCACACACTAAGGAAATAATGATGACACAAATGTAGAATTTCAACTACAATAAAGGGCTATGAAAGGCACTTTGCCCTGGTCTGATGAGGAGTAAATGTTAATGAGGTCCAGGGGTACGGGTGGGAAGGGCATTTAGGCCAAGGGCACAGCATGGAAAAAGCTTGGTGGCAGGAAGATAATGATGGCATTCTGGAGTCTGAAAGAAGACTTGGCTGGGTGGACACAGAGAGGACAGCATGGTCGGCATACAAGACCTGGTAAACCCCGTTAAGGATTACTGTTTTAAACTAAAGAGTAGGAAAACTAGATTTGCATTTCAAAACAAGGGCTCTGGAGGCAACGTAGGAAATGGAGGGCCATGGGGTGCATGCTGAGTATACTATGAGTTCAACGGCATTGCCCAGATAAGACATGAGCTTAGACTAAGATGTGGTGGCAGAGACACCCAACAGACTCCTCGAAAGCATTGCTCCACACGCAACAGGAATGCTAAGAGCATGATACAGAGAAAGTCTCTCTCTCAGTCGCTGTATCATGGGAAGAAGGCTACCATGTTGAGGGGACAAATGGACAGTTTTCATATTGATTCGCATCTCAAGGGTAGAAGCATGGGGGGGTAGCAGTGGGTACAAAAGGGTCGAGTATCCAGCTATTAGCGAAGATTGCTTTGTCTCTTGCCCAGACATTGCTGGATATATCAAAAAAGAGAGCTAAGTGAATATCTTACTTTGATCCTCTAAATATTGCTTTTTTAGTGCAGAAGGCATTGTACTATTTATATAGCTCCTGATGGGGACACAGGAACCTCCTGACCATTGTCCAGACACTTCATGGCCCCACCATTGAGGTCATTTGATTGAGTTTTACCTAACTTAGTAGAGGAGTTGTAATTGTTCTTTATGATAGAGAGCTAAGCCCTAAAACCAAACTCTGGGCATAGACATCTGGCCCATACTCCTCGAGCAGACCAGATGTTTAAAATAAAAATGAAAATTTCTGCATGACTAATGAGATAGGGTCACAAAATATAGTCAGTGGGGGAGCGGATGTCAACTCTTCACTGATTCCCTCCCTAAAGACAAAAAAAAAATTGCTTCCAAATAAGTCTAGCCCTGTGTGTGTTTTCTTTACTTTCATAGTTCATTATGCACACTGCGGTAATTTGTTGACAGTCCAAGGCAAATCCATGATAAAACCAGAGAACTTCTCCAAAGTAAATATTTGGTGCTACAAAATAGGGCTTTTTTTTTTTTTTTTTTGCACATTAATCCAATAATAAAATGTAGCCTGTGGGAGGAATAAGGAGTGCTTGCTAATTTCCTAAATTGCTGTAGGTCACAGAAGCGTCTCATTGATTTGAAAAATTATTTTGTTTATGGAGAAGTAATATTCCCAGTCAGGAGGCCCAGCTCCTTAGTGCTGTGGCCAGCTGCGGAGGCCTCCAGATGCCATGGATAGGGGAGAAGGAAATGGGGGTTCAGCCTGCCCCAGTCTATGTCCTGGATTTTGAAGGCAACATGGGAGGACAGCCAAGAGGACAGATGTAAGTGAGCTCTCAGAAGCTAAAACTCTGCCCGAAGCGTTAGAGTCCGGAGCGGCAAGTGGCCTTTCCGCTTTGGTTAGGAATTACCAGTCCCATCCGTGCTTGTGTTACAGCCATTTCTAGACCTTGACTTTGCCCTGCAAGTAGCTCAGTGAGCAGACGGTGCAAAAGCAAGGGATGGATGGATGTGTGACACTAACATCAAGGAGAGAAGGTGTGTGTAAACATTAGTACTTACAAGACAGTGGCGGCTTCCCTGGTGGAGGGTTGGGATGAAGGAGAACCCAGGCCTAATGTGTTCTCTCTGCCGTGGTGACCCAAAGGAGTGTTGGATTCAAGAAAGAGGGTGGGGGAATTCAAGAAGAGCTTCTCAGAGAGGGCAACGTTTTGCCTTTGGAAGCGGGAGGAGGGATTTGCTACGAGAAAATTTTTATTCCTGCATCTGTGAACTTAATAAGGTAGCCGTGTAAGCAAGCTTACAGCTACAGCCCTATCAGAGTTGATGCGTAGAAGGAGATAAGATGCAAAGTAGTAGATATTATCTTATAAATATTTACAAGGTGCCAGGCACTGTGCCGACCGCTTCCCATACGTTGTTTCAGGTAGCTAGTATTAGTCTCTGGGGTTGATGAAAAGACTGAGGTTTAGCAAAGCTAGATGGTCCTCCCACTCAGCATCACTCGGGAGAAAATCTCAACTGGAACCACTTAGATGTGGAGCGCGACGCTTGAACTCAAATGCCATACTGCCACTCAAGCTGACCGCCATAACATCACATGAGGCTGAACGTAAAGGAAGGTGCGTGGGTTTCCCAACTGAAAAAGTTTTCAAAACTAGGTAGTATGAAAACAGAGCTCACCCTGGAGAATGGGAAGTGTGTGACCTGACCCTCGGTGACTGGCGCCACCAAGCTGCCATGTGGATATAGAAGCTCTGTGATTCTACGACGTTGTGTCCCACGATGCCTGGATTCGCAATGGTGCTTTGAAAACTACTGATCAAGGAAGTTCCAAGGGGCTCATTTAACAATTGGTTAAGGGTGTACTGAGGTCAAGTCTCACTCTTGTTAATGGCACATATTTTCTTGCATCTTGCGACTTCCCGCTTAGTTCTATGCGGCACACCACTTAGGTGGGCACCCCATTGGGGGAAAATCCATTAGCTTGCTTCACTAGCTTCTGGTCGACACGGGCGAAATAGACCTTGGCTTTCTCAAGAGCTCTAGGAGACTCAAAGAGCCCAGATTTGAAAGGTAGACCAATGAAATTCAGCTTGTTTAGCTCTGATGGGAATTGTGGGCCACCCTTCTTTCTAATTTCCAGGGTCTCCTTTTTCAGAAAGGATTTTCGGCGACGTCTCTCTCTCTAGCATCGCTGGTGCCCCTTTGTATCAGAAGGAAATTAGCCGCAAGAAAAATCGAGGCTTGACAATAGAAGGCCAGATGCCACACCTTGTAAATAAATTTGAAAAAAATAGAAAGCATGCAGTGCAGGCAGCTGCACCATATAAACTCAGGTTTTTATACCACAGTGCCGTGTTCTTTGTATCCTCATTTGGCTCCAACATCTGTTCACCCTTGTCCATTCCTCCCATATATTAGTTATAATTACAGGCACAGGAGCACAGCTTCTGTGATTCTCCTGCTTACTCTGATAGAGACATTGGTGGTGTGTTTTTTTTGTTTTGTTTTGTTTTGTTTTGTTTTTAGGGATCCAGCTCTGGCTGAATTACTGGAGAGCACAAACCCAGACTTGTCTGTCACCTCCCTGAAGCAGACAAATGCTTCTCTACTTTTCTTTTGTTCCTCATTCCCCACAACCTGCAATCTCCTGGCTGTGCCCTTGCCCCATCCCTTGCTTTTTGATGTTCTATCAAAATATTACTCAGTTTCCCTATCTTCCCGCCTCACCCAGCTGAAAGACATCTTTCTTCCCTTTCTCCAAATTTCCACTGAATTTACTACCTGTAATGCATACTGAGTGCTTAGCTATTTTTTTTTTTCTGGAATTATGTTTATTTGTTTAAAGTCATTACTTCCTGGTGAATTCCAAGAAGTCAGAAACTGTGATCGTATGTCTCTTGTTGAACCTAGCACAGATTTCTATGAATAGTGAGTATTTAAAAATAGTCTGTGAATAAATTAAAATGGGCATGTGGTCTAGTAAATAACAGATTTTCTAAAAAAAAAAAAAAAAAGAGAGAGATTAGCAAATACCAGTTTATGGTTGAACATGGTCTGGAGATACATTTCCAGGCCCAGTTTGGAAATTTTTTCTAAAACTGACAACATTTAAAACTCAGACAATTGCACAGATATCTCTATATATTTCCGTTCGACTCTTAAGTCCAAAGGTGGCTAACATACCACAGTTTCCTATTTAGACAGGGTAGGTCATTTGCACTTTGATAGTCCTTACCTGGCACATTCCCCCCATTTATTTTACCTGCCTAACCTCTGTAGAAATTTGAGTTTGTAATTCTTGCAATAAGATTACAGGTTTCTGTGATATCTGATTATTATTATAACCAACCTCCCTTCCCACTAGCTTGTATCGCACTGATCCACCGACTGAGAACAAGTAGAAAAGCCGGATAAATGTTTGAGGAAATTTATTTGAAGGTACTGGAGAGCTAGTGAGGCAAGCAGGATTTAAAGAACTGTGGTTCCTGAGAAAAGGGAGATGCATGGAGTTAAACCTGAAAGTCCTTAACTTTCAGAAAAAGAAAGCACTTTTCTACCTGAGGCACTTGCAGATTCATAAGCAACAAGAAGTAAGAGAATATATATATATTTTCTAAGTAGAAAATATCACCTACAAGAAGAATCTGAGCAAAAGGTTTTGCTTAGGAAGATAAAAAAAATTGGAATTTAGAATTTGCAAAATAGCCAGGCTATGAGAGGGCAAAATCCTAGAGAGAAAGGAGCCAAGAAATCCACTCAGTATCCCACATGACTTTTTTAGTTGAGGCATGGGACAATGTGTAAGTAGCAGCCCACAGACTAAGATACTGGGCATAACTTTTTACAATCCCATGATGCTAGGGAGACAAATTGGGGTTTGGAGCTTTCCAGAAAGAGAAGGGATTTTAACAAACATCCCTGGCTTTCATTGGGCACCGCTGAATATCGCATCCTGGGCATGAGGGCAACTTAGAAGTAGTCTCAGTATCAAATGTGCTTCATTGGAAACCACCCCTCCTTTAACTGCCTGATAAAGCAGAGTAGAACCTCTTTGGGTGTAGACACCATCATTTGGATCCGCTATAGATTTTATACGTGGTATGTGACTCTCGGTAAAATGGGGCCAGACTGAAAGGACATAGTATTACTAAGTAAAAGCCAAAAGAAAAGAAAAAAAGAGCTGTCAGTAAAACAGATCCATAGGTAATTCAGACATCAGTGTATTAAGATATAGATTTAAAATCATTGTGACCGATATGTTCGATAAGGTAGACAACAAGATAAAGAATATCATCAGAAAAATAGAATCTATAAAAAAGAAGTAAATGAAAGTTACATTACTGAAAAATAATTTAAATTAAGAGCTCAATCTATAGGTTGAATGGCAGATAAGACAAGCTGAAAAAAGAATTAGTGAAATGAAAGACAAGTAAGAAGGTGTTCAGTCCGAAGATATTTAGGAGCACAATAAAAATGGACAACGCATACAAAAATCTAACATATGGGGAGTTGGAGCGTTAGTGATAGGAGAAAAAGAATGGAGCAAAATCAGTATTTGAGAAGATAATGACCAGCATTAACCCAAACTGAAGAAAGCACCATGCCAAAGATGATTTAAACTCTATGAACTCAAGCAGGGTGAACATAAAATGAAAAATAAATAAAAACAACACATGCTGAGGTGCACAGTAGTAAAACCGCTAAAAATCCAAACCAAAGAGAAACGTAAAGGCAGCTGTTTGGGAGGGGGTTGGTGGGAGGTATGAGAAAAGAAAAGTTTACCAGCAAAGAAACAAAACTGACAGCAATTTTTCAACCACACAATGGAAGTCAAAACACAAAGGAAGACATTTTTAAAGTTCTGAAAGGAAAGACCGTCAACTTAGAATTCTATACCAAGTGAAAATGCCCTCCCAAAAGAAGGGTAGAATAAAGACATTTCCAGACAAACAAAATCTAAAATAATTAGCCAGCAGCAGACTTGTACTAAAAGAAATAATAAGGAGGTGGTTTCAGATCGACACGTAAAAATGAGTGAAAGCGTTAAGAACAGAAAGCCTATAAATATGTGGGTAATCTACGTTAATATTAATGTTTTGTGGGGTTTAAAATATAGGTAGAATTAAAACCTCATAGTGATTATACAAGCCACGAGACAGAAGATGCAATGAAAGTTTTCGAAGATCTTTGTGTTAGGCCGAAGTTGCTAAAAACACTTTTACTGTCTCTATCGAATCAAGAATCCATATTGTAATATCTAGTTTAACCACTGACGGAACAGTGAAATTATATGTCACCAACAATTAATAGGATGAACACCAGAACAGTCTAAATTGCTTTATTCGTCCAAAAGGAAACAAGAGAAAAGATACAGAGGAACATAAAACCGATGGAACAAATAAGAAACAAAAACACATACGTCAGTAATTTCATTTAATTTATTCAGATTCAATGTCCCAGTTAAAAGACAAAGATAGACTGAATAAAACTTCAAAACCTAATTATCTGCAGCTTACGAGACAAGACTTAAATGCAAGGTAACACATAGGGTGAAACTATACATTGTTAAAGACATACCATTCAAACACTAACCAAAAGGAAGCCGTTGTAGCTAGGCCGAAGCCAGAAGGGTAGATTTTATGCAAAAGTGAGTAATAAAGGGAGGTATTTCATAATATTGAATGACATAATATGTCAGGAAAATAGAACAATTCTAAACTTGTATGTACCTGAAACATAGCCTCAGAATATATAAAGCAAATATCAACAGAACCAAAAGAAGAAATTAAAAAAAAAAAAACACCATAAGCATACTTGGAGATGTTACTGTACCTTTCTCAATGGCTGAAAAGATGAATATTTAAAGAATTATAACACGAGAGACCTGAACACCATGGCACGCACGGTCGTTGAGCTGTAGAAATACATATTCTTTCTTAAGTGAATATGGAATATTTACCTATTTGGGGCCATAAAGCAAATAGGATGATATTATCTATGGAACGCTCTTTGCAGTGAAATTAACCTAGATATTATTTTTTTGGTTATTGGAATATCCTTACATATTTGGCTATTAAAGAGGGCGTGTATAAATCATATATGTATCAAGGAAGACATCAGAGTAGAAATTAGAAAACATTCTGAGCTTAATAAAAATACAATACAGTAAACATTTTGGGATGCGGTTACAGCCATGGTTGGTACGAGGCTGACAGCCTTAAAGACACTTGTTTGAAAAAGGTAGATGGAGGGGCACCTGAGGGGCTCAGTCCGTTAAGCGTCAGACTTCAGCGCAGGTTGTGACATCTTGGTCTGTGAGTTCCAGCCCCGCGTCGCACTCTGTGCTGACATCGCATAATCTGGAGCCTGCTTCGGATCCTATGTCTCTGCCTCTCTCTGCCCCACCCCTGCTCGTGCTCTCTCTTCGTCTTTCAAAATTGAATCAATGTTAAAAAAAATTTTTTTTAAAGAAAAAAGTAGATGGAAAATTAACATATTCATGTTAAGAAGTGAGAAAAAAAGAAAATGATGCTCAAAAGAAGAATGAGAGCTAAATGGCAGAATTTAATGAAATTAATGAAAAAAATATAAAATAAAGAGAACCAACAAATCCAAAAGAAAGAATTTCCTTAAAAAGATCAATATAATGGGTACAATCTGGCAAGAATGGAGATGACCCAGAAAAGAAAGTGTGTAAGAAAAGGGGCGCCTGGGTGGCTCAGTCGGTTAAGCATCCATCTTCGGCTCAGGTCACGATCGCATGGCTTGTGAGTTCGAGTCCCGCGTCGGGCCCTGTGCTGACAGCTCAGAGCCTGGAGCCTGCTCCTCCCCAACTTGTGCTCTGTCCTCTCTATGTCTCTCAAAAAATAAATAAATGTAAAAACAAAAATTAAAAAAAAAAAGAAAAGATGAATAGCAGACCTGGGTTGCTCAAACCCTGCCTATTTGTAAGAAAGGCCTGTGTTCAGGACAGGCTCTTGGCCAGCTCCTAGGAGATGAGCTCTGAGTCCTTAAAAGATTTTGCTTGATGAGGGTGTTAGAGGTCTGAGGCAGTGGGCCATGCAGTACCCGTGTGACCTGATAGTCACACTGACAAAGTAATTCTGGGGGAACAACTGTTTTTCGGACCCAGGGCAGGAATCTGACCAAGTAGCTGAAGTTAGTCACACAACTGCTGCAGGTCTACCGAACTGACATCCATTAAAAAGCCTGGTCACCAAGACTCACACGAGCATCTCTAGTTGATGGCACTTTGCACATGTTGTCGCACATTGTTGCTGGGGGAGTCGGGTGCCTCTGTGTGAACCCAGTGGGAGGAAGCACTGGGAAGCTTTACCTGGTTTCTCTTGGACTCTTCCCCATACACCTTTTCCTTGTGCCGATTTCAATCTGTATCGTTTCACTATAATAAATTGCAGCCATAGGTATCACAACTTTAGAGTCCCGTGGGTCCTACTAGCAAATCGTGGCCTCTGAGGGAAGTCTTGGGGTACCCACCACCACACACACTTGCATATACACACAGGTTACAAAGTACTGATGTTAGGATGCAAAGGATAATAAGAAATTATTCTGATAATTTAAAGTATAAGAAATTTTAGTTAAACAAAATTTTTTAAGTATTTATTTTTGAAAGAGAGAGAGAGAGAGAGAGCACAAGCAGGGAGGGGCAGAGAGAGAGGGAGACACAGAATCGGAAGCAGGCTCCAGGCTCCGAGCTGTCGGCATGGAGCCCGACGCGGGGCTCAAACTCATGAGCTGTGAGATCATGACCCGAGCCGAAGTCGGACGCCCAACTGACTGAGCCACCCAGGCGCCCCAAGTATAATAAATTTAAACTAATACATTTAAAAACTTGGACAGAATCAGCAAATTAATACAAGGCACCACTAAAAAAATTAGAAATAAAGTAGAATATATGACTAGCCATGTATCTACTAAAGAAACTATATGCACAACCAAAGATCTACTTACAAAGTAAAGCAATTCCTCTTGAGGGTCAGTAGTAGAAGAAAAAGAGAATTAAAGAGTTTATATTTCCAGATACCAATCTCATTACAAAGCTGTGGTAAATAAAAATTGTGAATTTTTCCCCCCATAAGACACATACAAACAATAAAACAAAATGGAGGGCCCCAAAATCCCACATCCACACAGATACACAGATGTGATACTGTAATGCAGTAGAGAAAGAGTAGCCTTTGCAGTAAATGGTGCCAGGCCAAGTGAGTATCCATGAAGAAAAAGAAGCGAATCTTGGCTTCTGTTTCACATCGAAGTCAAGAATGAGTTCCGTGTTGAGCACGTTTTCAATGTAAACGGTAAAAATAGTTTTCTGGAATTTATATAGGAGAATTATTTAGTGACCTAGGGGTAGGCAGATATCTTGTAAAAGTGCACAAAAAAGCACTAACCTTAAGGGGAAGAAAGACCTATAAGTTGGAATTTTACAAATAAAGAGCAAAAAGGAAGAGTGAGAGAAGATATTGCAATCCATTTATCTGATTCAGGGCTGGTATTCAGAGTGAACAATCACATGCTACAAATCAATAAATAAGACGGACAACCCAATAGCATAGTATGCAAAAAAAGTTTGAGCAGGCACTTTACAAGAGAGGAAATTCAAATGGCCACTAAGCACATAGAAAGCATCAGCCTCCTTGGTCGTTAGAGAGACACAAATTAGAACCACTATGGTTTATATCCACATACCCTAAAATAACTAAAATTAAAAAAAAACTTAAAAATACTAAATGCTGACAGAGATGCAGAGTAATGGCTATTTTCCTACATTGGAGTGGATACACATAGTCTACATACTTGTACAACCACTTTTGAAAATTGGTAATCTCTGCTAAAGCTAACTGTATAGTCAACTTATGATTTAAGAATTCCTCTGACAGAAATGTACTTAACAGAGACACATACGCACATGGACAAGGGCTGTCTAAGAATGTCCATAGCAGCATCTTTGGTGGCTAAAAATTGGAAACAATGGGAACGGCTACCAATAGTAAAACGTAAAAATAAGTTGTAGTCTATCCATACAATGAGATGTTTTAGGTCAATGAACAGTGAACAGATTACCGCTACCTTCAAAAACATGGATGAATCCTATGGATCAATTTTGAACAGAAAAAAAAAAAAAAAAAGCCAAACACACAAAACGATACCTGTTACGTGATTCCCTTCAGACACACTGAAAACAGATTACATTGATCTGTGTTTTAAGATGTCTAGGAAATGGTTACCTTTGGGAAGAGGTGGGTTTTGATGTGGAGGGGATATAAAGGGCCTCTGGGGGTTCTGATTATATTTCGCTTATTCATCTGGGTACTGGTTACATAGGTGCGCCCACTTTGTGAAAATTTACTGAGCTCCACATGTGTGATTTATGTACTTTTTCTCTTTGTTATACATCAATTTTAAAAGTATACTAAAAAGAAAAAACATTTTATATAGATAAAGGTTAACAATGTCATTCCCTACGGTTTTGAGTTTCCACAGTGCTTGGTGGGAAAAAAATGGCGTTTCTTCCCCCTGGAGATCACTGAGAACCAGCTGCTGTCTAAGCAGCACGGGGCTTAGAGACTGCCTTCCACCATCAGGACCATGTAAGGCTTAACTGTGAAAACATCTCTGCTCGTGCCTTAACATTTTGACCAGGATGAGACAGGTTACGGTTTTCAAAACACTTTGCCGATATTTTCCCCTTGAGATGAAAGGAAGCTAAGCCAAGGATTCAGTTACTCGTATTTTCTCTCTTACTGTTGAGATGCTCAACCGTGGTCACTGGAAGATGGCGGGAAGGAAAGAGATGATACATCTGCACTTGGAGCAGGTTTGAGGGGTGAATCAGCCGTAGTTGACCTTGAATGAACTAATTGCCAACAGAAGAAAACAAAATTTCCTTTAGAGGGAATTCCTGGGAGGTTCAGTTCATTAGATTTTGCCGCTCAGATCCTTGTTGGGATTATTGTAATACTTACTCCATTACTTCCGATTTTCTGTGGTTTGTGGGAACGACCTCATGGTCTACCAATTATTTCCATTTTTGCTGTATGTTAGTGGAACTCGTTTCTGATACTTGCAACCAAAGAAGCCTAGTTGATGGGCCACGTTACCATTTTGCGCAGCATGGAGACCCCTGGATTTTGCATAGCTAGTGCCTAGCAGGCAAGCAAACTCTCGGAGCAAAAGACAGTGAGAGCCAAGTCTCATGTGGTTTCCTCAATGCCCAGTGATTCCCTTTAGCCAACAGGGAGGGAAAAATGACTAATATTTACGTTTGGAGCTTCTTCTGAAAAGATTCAGTCTGGGATTTGGGAATATGAGTTCTTAGCAGTAGGCAGTGCCCGGTGGGAGAAATATATCCTCCCAATAGCAGTTAGGAGGACATAGCCAACTATACCCACAGCTATCGATAATAACATCAACAAAAACTGACACTTCTTCGGGACTTACTATGTGTCAGGCACAGTGTGAAACATGTTACAAGCATCATCTCATTGATGCTCAACCCAGTAGGGTGCCAAGATGGGTAGAATGTCAATTTCATGAGAGTGAGGGATTTTGTCTGCTTTGGTCCTTGTGTTCAAGGCACCTGAAAGACTGCCTAGTTTGTTAGTAGATAGTTGATGCTCCATAAGCTGGTCAAATGAGCTTGTTGGCTCTCATCATTGCATAGATTACATGTGGGCGAAGTAACCTGCCTGCATCTAGGAAGTGATAAATCAAGGATATTGTTCAGGTCATTAGGCTCCAAAGACAACAGTCTTCACCATGACCCAATTTTGACGTTTTGGGAAAACAAAACTGGTCAGAGAATAGAGAAAGTCTTGGTGGGGCAGTGCATCCAAAGGGTTTTGCTGACCCAAATCTTCCATGGCTTTGGAGCTGTCCCCTTGTTTCAAAGCCAAGTGGTGATGCTGTTAGGATTTGTGGAGAGGCAGGAAGGAAGCAAGTGTGTCGCTCAATACTCCTTCACAGGATGAAATGAATGAGTGTAGAGAACTTTGTTGATCTTATTGACGATTCCCTCAAGTAGTCAATGGAACCTGTTCATCCGCTCACTTTACTTTTCAGCATCACAGAAAATGTTCCTATTCAGAGTCATTAAAGAATGAAAACTATTATGAAGTTGAACTGACCACTGAATGACACATATTGAGGGAGGAAGAAATGGAGTCACAAGTGGACTCTGGTTCCTAAGTTGCCGTTTCTTTTGGATATTCAGTCCATGGGGACCAAACCGTCAAGATCAGTGGCAATTTCACTTTCCCAGGAAACCGTTCCCTACATTTGGTTGAAGAAAGTCTGCATCTTCCTTTGCAAAAACCACCAAAAAAAAAGACCCCAACAGATCTTACTAAAACACTGCTTATGATGTCTAAAATGATTTTGTAGCCAACAATGAACTGCAATAGCAAAAACGATGACAACAACAATCTCTAAGTAGCGTCCTTTGGAGAACGGGCCTCTGAGAATGTTTCGGGGCATTCTTGAATTCAAGTGAATGTCAGAATCTGCTCTTAGAAACTGTTAATGTTGATTTCTGTTATTTTATTTTTCTGTCTTATTCTGATTCCCTTCAGATGCGAATGGCAGAAACCTGACTTATTACCATCTCAGTGGTTCACATAACTGAAAAGTCTAGGGTCAGGTAGCTCAGCTAAGGATACATCCCAGAGTTCAGATGATGTCATGAGGATTCCTTCTCTGTTGTCCCAGCTTTTAATTCTGCTTTTCTGTGTGCTTCAGTCTAGGTAGGTCCTCTCAAAGGGGTGGCCTCCAATAGCGTCAAGCCGAACGTCATCCCTCTGACTCCCAGTTGCAACCAAAGTCCAGGAACTTAGGATCTTTGGCTTGCCTCGAGCGACATGAAGCTCCCTAATCTGAAACCATGACTAGACAGAAAAATAAAGGTACCTGCTCTGGGAACTTACCTTCCCCCAAAATGTCCCTCTGACATCACAGACCATGGAGAGGTTTGCAACTATGATTTGGATTATGGCATTTCACCTCTGGAAGCCAATCTTTTTGGTAGATTTGATAAAGTGAGAGCCATCTTGGTCACAGCCTACCATTGTTTTGCTGGTCTAGGCCAGGCTGGTTCCTCTCACAGCTGTGGGCTTGACTTCTCCTCCTTCAGAAACTAATGGCCCCAGGAGAGGTGATCGTAGCGTCCCAGTGGCCACAGTTAACAATAAGAGTAATGGAAATAAGACATGGCTAGAAGGTGAGGACTCTATCTGGAGTCCCCCCTTAGTATATCATTATTTCCTTAAAAAGTATTAGACCTTATGATGTAGGGGTAAATAATACGGGCTGAGGAATAATATGGATCAATATTTATGTCAAGTCTATGATCTAACATAAAATACTTAACAGAACTATAAAGTGAAGATATTAAAAATATCTACGCCACAGGGGTGTGCCTCACTCATGACCAAGGTAGGTGTCCCTATTGTGCCATCTTCCCAGTATTTACCTTCATGACTAGCATGCTCCCCCTTTCCCCTGAGTTGTAGGATTTGCAAAATGAGAAGGTTTTCCCCTCCTAACTCCTAGACTTTACTCTCCCAGCACATCTCATTCCTGTATAATAACTTCTCAGATAACCCTCAGTTCAAATCTTTCCTCTTCTACTCACTTCTTGGTTGACCCTGACCAAGAAAAACACACTTCTTGGTTGACCCTGACCAAGAAAAACACTCAATCTCTTCATCTGTCAAATGAGATTATTTGTATGTACCTCCCAAGGATGTAGTAAAGTTTAAGTTAGTGCATATATGGCATCTGGAACACAATAGATGCCAATAAGTTTTCTTTCATGTAGTGATTACTTGCATACAGGTGCCAATGCTAGTTTTAAGTACTTTGGAAGTTTCACTTCATTTAATTCAGTTTTTTATTAATTTTTTAATGTTTGCTTATTTTTTTTGAGAGAGAGAGAGACAGAGTGCAAGCAGGGGAAGGGCAGAGAGAAAGAGAGAGAGAGAGAGAGACATAGACTCAGAAGCAGGCTCCAGGATCTGAGCTCTCAGCACAGAGCCTGTCGCGGGGCTCAAACCCACAAACTGTGAGATCACGACCTGAGCCGAAGAGAGACATTTAACCAACTGAGCCACCCAAGCACCCCAATTCAATTTTTTAAAGAATTAACCCTACCATTATTACCTTACAGACAAGGAAATGTTGAGACGTTTAGCGAGCTGCCGAAGGGAACACTGCTGGTACATGGTGGGAGTGAGATTTGAACTCAGGCAGTCTTACCCAGGCTCCGTTACCTTAACCACTTTTTCCTCTCTCACCTACTTCTTACCAGAAGATGACGGATGTGTGGTCAGAATTGAATGAAAGGTTGGGATGTCATCTCATATCTGTTTAGTGGAGCTTGAGTCCATCCTACCGTTCAACAGCGTATTTGCCCAAGGAAGTACTTAGTTGTGGAGAGTGGCAACGGTTTTCTAAGAGATGCAATTTTCCTTTATGCATCACGCTGAGTAGTATACTCAGTAGTATACTCACTGATTCCTCTTCGTGGAAGGCTCACTCAGGGCAGGTACCACATTGTGTCACTGATCACACATCGTCAAAGCTTTACAACTACCCGGTGACACAGCAACAAACCCCTAGTGTTGCTCAGCCAAGATACGGCAGATCCATGACTCTTGTGTTCAGAGGGCTTGCTTTTAATGAGCATGCCATACCATCACTGGTGTAACAAAGAACACCGAGAATACAGAGAAACGTCCTCCGCATGTCTGTGATGGTCCCTTGTTCTTAGAACCCACAATGAACACTTTTACTTCCGTCTTTAACCTGCCTTTGTTAATCATTTACCATAGTCTAGACAATAACTATGTGACGCTCGAAGGAGAGATCACTTTTCAGCTGTTTCATCCAACTTGGAGACATTGCCCAGGTCACATCATCTCACCATTCCTGCCAGCCTTGCATGATAGGATGTACTGGTGTGGGGTATGTCATCAATGTCACTGATTGTCCTCGTTACAAACCTTAACATAAATTTGTGTTTCAAGCTCCTGAAAACCAATAGCTGAAAGAGTAAAAAGACTTAAGATGAATGCAGGAATTTGGGGTTTACTTTCCTAGCGGTGGTCACTTCACTGTAATCATAAGCTTTATCACAAGGCGGATGAGGAAGGTGATGGTCAATCTCACAAATATTGGACCTCCCATGGTCCTCCTCACCATACACTTTAGATACTGTAGTGGCCTCAGGGATATCAAAGTTTTCATAGATTTGAGAATGAACATAGCTAAGACTGATTAAGAAGTTATAACTTAGACTCACACTTAGAAGGTAAATATTGTACCAGTCAAATTTGACCAACGTTAATGAGCTGTGTCTGCCAATTCAAAAATAGGAAAATGCCCCTTTCTCTACTCTTTATCTCCTGAGCTCCACTTGTTTCTTAGCCCACTTGGGCCATGGGGTATAAGTTTGGGCGAGAGAATCAATAAAATCTTGCCAGAGCAAATAGTTACAGTTTACTAATTTCCTGATGACCCTGTGTAGCATTAGTCTAAAGTTTCTCACTATTAAAATCTGGGCTCCGCTGTCTCAGAAGTGACCCCTCTGGCTAAAAAGACCATCAAGAATATGTGGCGTCTCAACCATCTCCCGCCCACAGACCAGCCTGATTAATCCCGATCGAGTCTTTGGAAAGCGCACAAATATAAACTATTCATTTATTTCAAATCGGCGGGCGCCGTGGGGAAGTTATCACATATAATCTAGTGTTAGTCTATCCACTGCATCATAAAAATTAATTTGTCTAATTAATGACATTAGTACTTCTATACATGCATAATTCATATTAATTGATAGGTCTGCCTAAAAAGAATACCTTTTGGAAGAAAAATGATCCCATTAGCGCAAGTTTAATCCAAATCAGGGCTGACAAAGCATGGAGCCTTCAAGGCGTATCTTCAGCTTTGTTAATTGTCATAAACATTCTAAATTGATTATTCTTACATTAGCATGAGACATTTCATTCATCAATGCTTTGCTGTAAAGGAAATTTGTCTAATGGATTTGGGTAGCTTAACTAAATAAGTAGTATTTTTTTTTCCAGGGTAGCTAGAGGGGCATTCGAAGCATATTAATTCACTAATACTGGAGGGAAGAAAAATTAGCAGTGGAAATATATAGAAATATCATACAAAATTAGATTTCTGACACTGAATAATTTTTGTGATATCTATTTCAATGGTAATTGAGTGAACGCGCCTCCACTTTTATTGCTTTTCTGTTTTGCAAGCTCTGTGATAAACAGCTCATGTTAATATTTCTTATGAGTTATGTTCCTGCACCTGGTAGGGCCACAGGGGGTTGAGCTTGAGGATGAATGAGAGGAATATGCATTTTGGCTGGGGTGGGGGTGGCTGCTAGAAGGCACAGGGATTATACGAGGATTGGCCATATAGCGCCATGGACCTTGGGCTTCTGGGGGAACCATTTCCACAGACATGTGCAGCCAGCTAAGCCACAGAAAGACAGTATACCTAGGTCTGATTGTGTCCCCATTCAGACACACTAGACATCTGGAGATTCATTAAATTTGGGGGCTGCCTCTCCTTTTTTTTTTTTTTTTTTTTAAGAAGTCATCGAGGAATTCTTTTTAATGGCCAAAAACAAAACCACTGGCTCATAGCCAAAGATTTACACAAAGCTGGTTTGGGATTCTCTGTTGGGGAAGCAAAAAGTTATGAATGAGCTAGGCAGTTCGATTTAACAGTTGCTTCTGTTCTCTTTTTGAACTGTGTAGACAGCTTCCACACTACGGGTTCTGGGCTCACCTAAGAAGTTTGTCTGGGTGTGGCAGGACTTGGGCCATAAGGATCTTAGTTAGCCCAGGACATTGTCCATGATAGTCTCCTACTAGGAGCATCTCCTTCTCCTACTTCTTCTTGGCTTTCTCATAAGGGTGGATTTGAGATATGTCTAATACTTTAGACTATCAGACGCCCTGGGAGACGGTACATCTGTATTAGAGTCTTAGCCAATCTTAGTGCCTGGGTGGCTCAGTCGCTTAAGCGTCCAACTTTACCTCAGGTCATGATCTCACAATTCATGGGTTTGAGCTCTGTGCCGACAGCTATCTCCCTCCCTCTCTGCCCGCCCCCTTTCCCCCCCGGCCCCAAGCTCTGTGTTTCTCTCACTCTCTCAAAAATAAATAAACATTGAAAAAATTAAAAAGAAAGAGTCTTAGCCAGGTACTCAGAAACCAAGTGACCTTGGGCAAGTTTCTTAATGTCTTTGACCTTCAGTCTCTAAGAGCAGCAATTTCATTGTGTTGTTCTGATGATCACGTAAATGAGATAATGCACACACAAAGGGTTTAGGAGGACACGTGACTCATCACAACTGCCCCCAAAATTGAAACAATTATCTTTCACTATTATTTGGCTGAACTAGATGGAGACAAAGAGATGCTTCCTTGTGTTCTTACTACTCTTTGTAATTTCCCTTCTTTCCTGAAGAGTTTTTGACTCTAAGTGACATTTTTTCATAATCTCGATTTCCTTCAAGTTCAGAGTAGAGTCTTTTGGTCACTTGGCATCCACAGAAATTTCAGGCAAGTAAAAAGTGCTGGGGTGCCTAGGTGTCTCAATCAGTTGAAGGTCCAATTCTTGATTTAGGCTCAGGTCATGATCCCAGGGTCGCTGGATCGAGCCCTATATTGGGTTCCATGCTGAGCTGAACGTGGAGCCTGCTTATGATTCTCTCTGTCTCTCTGTCTCTTTATTTATCTCTCTCCTCCTGCCCCCCTTCCCCACTCTCTCTCTCTAAAAATAAAAAAATGAAAAAAAGGATTTCTTTAGAAAAAAAAAAAAAAACAGCTAACAAACCTCCCATCAACCTTCCAGAACGTTGCAATAGTTGTTATTCCAAGTGTATCACTTACTTCAAAGTGTCTGTGCTTTGTCAAAAGAGCCAGCCTTGTGGGGTAGATTAAACTCGGGTTTCAGATTTAGATAAACCTGAACTGCAAACCTCTCTCATTCATTCATTCATTCACTCATTCATTCATTCAGAAGATGTTAAATGAGTACCAATTGTGTTCCAGGCACTATGCCAGGTCTTGGGGATACTGACATGTGCTCAAGGAGTTGGGATTCTAGTCAAGTTGATGGAAAATACACCAGTGAGCACCAACATAGAGAATTGAGAGAGAGAAGAGCTGAGGAGAGAGGTAGACCAGGAATGTGGTGCAGAGTGGCTGGGCTGTGGGCAGAGGGGAGACTTCTTTAGCAAGGATGGTCAGAAAAAAACTCTGCTATAGAAACAGATCCATGAAAAGGAGCCATCTTTCCAGGAAAAGGGAACATCACAGGTGAAGTGCCTCTGCAAAAGGCAGGTTCTTGGCACATTTGAGGTCCAGAAAGGAGTGTGTGACTGCAGAATCGTCATCAAGGAGGAGGGTGGTAGGAAATGAGTCTCAGGATGGGCAGGGACTTGAATCAAACCCATCTCTGCCATTTTCTAAACTATTTTCTTGGGAAGGTTTCCCAGACTTCTCCAAGCTTCACTGTCCTCCTCTGCGAGATGAAACTAATCATGTTTGTTTTCTCACAAGGTTTTCTTCATGAGTAAACAAGGTATCTCAAGATTAGAGATAAATCCGGGCTCATAAAATGTTGTTCCCTTGTCTCTTTCCACTCCCTGAGTACTATTCCTTGACACGTATCGGAATATTTCCATTCTGTTGAATGGCCCTTACCCGATTTATTTTGGGGTTTTCATACAATCCACTAGATAGTTGCAGATTTCCTTCAACCAGAGACACCTTCTTCTGCTTGGTGACTGTACGTCTCACTTGACAAGACTGGTAGAGTCTGGAATAAACAGTGAGGACCAGAAAGAACTCATCCCCATCCCCCAACTTCTGAGGCAGAACTACTCACGGACTACATTCTATCTTTGGGTGTGTTCACCTTCCAGCATCTTGCACTCACTGCTGGCTCTTCCGGGATGTTTTCAGAAAACTCCTGACAAGCCCCATGTGTCTCATGATGTTCTCCCGGACCCTTCAGAACTGGAATCATTTCTTCCCTAGGCCCTAATCTCGAATCTTCCTGTTCTAATAGCTAATGATTTACACATCCATTTTCAGTCTGTTCACCAAGCTTTCTGTTTAGGGCTCAGTTTACGACGGAAAGGAAACACTTCCTAAAGTTGTTCATTTTGGTTTCCAGTAGACAGAATTTGGGAAGGATAGAGATAGTGCGTATCCCACAACTAAAATATACCAGATGTGTCACTTTATTCTGGTTTTTAACATATTATATTCCTGTTTTCCTAAGTGTAACTTAATATTGCTTTCAGCATGGAATGCGATACCCAAATTAGACAAAACATAAGCCATACCACTCCCCGAATATATATTTGTACATAGACTAATGGATGGGACTAGGGCAAATGATCTGTGTTAGATATTCCAAATGTGAAAAAAAAAGAGGTTTGTAGCGATAGATTTAATAGCTATTGGGGGAGTGCTTACAATAATTGGTTATTGTTGAAAAGAAATGTCAGATATCATTATTGGCATTTACAATTTTAATTAGCTTGATCGCTGAGTCCAATATGTTATATTTTCCTCTTTTCAATTTCTTTTTTTTTTTTTTTTTTTTCTGGAAGAAATAAAACCAATAAGCTTTCACAGTTATTTAAGGAAATGTTATTAAGATCCACAATGCTGGGATGTACTAATAGTTTAATGGATAAAGAATAAGGGTCATTTTTCATGCTAAAACACAGCCTTGAAATGAAATACTTGCCCCATTTCCTACAGAGACAGAGCGGCGGAATGCACGATTTCCTCCAAGCCCTTGGTTTGTTCAAGGTGTCCTGTACTTTTTGATCTTTGTGCCACCCATTCTCCACCACCCACCCTTGTTTCAAGGAAGAGGATGAATGGGGGACAGCTCCAGGAGATTTTGAGTTGAAGAACTGAATTCTGTGCGAGGCATGGCTTTGAAGCTTAAAAGGCAAGGCATCTTTCCTCCCAGGCACCTCCAGGGTTAGAAGTTTCCTGTTTACCTGCAGGTGGTTCTAGACACTTTTGGTAGCATCCTACACATGCAATTTCATTCTGCAAGGTGTTTTATAAACGGGAGAAGATCGGCTTCTCCTGATGTGTAATAGTCCCAACCAACATATTGCCAACGATCACAAGGTCATCTCTTTTCTGAAGCAAACAGCCCGGAACGTAGGTGGGTTTTCAGAGACCTCTTAATTATTTATCGATTGTGATATCGTGACATAAGAAGAAATATGTATTTTGATGTTCACCCCCAGCTCTTGGCCAGAGGTCTTAAAACCTTTGAAATTTCCTACACGATGCAAGTTCTAGGGGCATATTTTGGTCTGATGTTTGGTCTCTTCTTTGGTTCCTGACACAGAGCTCCTAAATTCCTTAGAAATTCTAAGGTGATAGGATAATTTTTATTCTACGGACGTGACGCTTGAGGCCCCAGTTACCTTCGGGATGGAGGCTGGTCGTCCAAAAGACAAAGTTATGATTGGAAGCTTAGACATTTCAGCCCCATCCTCGGGGAAGGAGAAGGCCTAGAGATTGAGTTTGTGATGAAGGCCTGTGTAATGAAGCCTCCGTAAAAATACCTGAGCTACAGAGTTTGGAGAACTTCCAGTTGGTGAACACATCTACATGCCAGGCGGGTGCCATGGCGAGTGTTTTGGGAGTAGAGAACAGAGGAAAAATGGAGACTTTTTCCTTTTTTACACACACACACACACACACACACACACACACACACACATACATAATGTATATACTATCTGTATCATGCACAGTATATACTTGAATAACCTGTTCAAACATCATGATGCATGGAATTTTAAATATTTATTTTGAGAGAGAGAGAGAGAGCACAAGCAGGGGAGGGGCAGGGAGAGAGGGAAAGAGCGACTTCCAAACTGGCTCCACACTGTCAGTGCAGAGCCCAACACGGGGCTCGATCTCATGAACCGTGGGATCATGACCTGAGCTGAAACCAGGAGTCAGATGCCACACCGACTGAGCCACCCAGGTGCTTCCACGTGGAATTTTAAATGCAAAATTCTGAAGCCAGACAGAAAAGCTTTTAAATCACTCTTGCTTGGGGATTATCAGTGCCACATCATACAGGTGACTAAGGATGATATAACTAACATGGACACTCTAGGCTCCCTCGTAACATGTGTTGGGGCTTGGAGAAAGGAGGCGAAAGAGGCCTATACGCCATATGCCTCAATATGTAAAATTATAAGTCAAGCTAACAAACTGCTTAACATATTCTGTCCTTGACAAATATAAATCACAATTTCGCAGAGTTGCACGATGGAATGTGGCTGTTCCCTGAGAGTGGAGTTCTAGCTCCTCCTGTGGTACTCAGTAATATCTACCTTCGTTTCCTTCACCAGCTTCCTCCCACATAGAGGGAGGCTTTAGCTCTTGAGTGTGGACAGTCTGGCCTGCATTTCTAGTCTCTTCCTCTGTCTCTTTAATGAGCTACCCCTTCAGGTACAGGGGTATGTACTTGGGGTAGTACCATCCCACCCTCGGAAAAGCAGATCCCCAGAAGCAGATCAGGGGTAACTGATTAAGGGTGTTTCAGGGTCCTGGGGCTGTGGAGTGTGGTCCAAGGAGGAGACAGGTTTCTGCACAGATCCAACTCCTTGGCCTCAGTGGTATTTTGGCCAGAGGTAGCCAGAGTAAAGACACTTTGAAGGATGAGGCCCAGGGCTAAGGGTAGCACTGAAAATTCCTTTGCATGGTTAAACTCATTATCTGGATGTTTTAGCTTTAAAAGCTCCCTACAAAACAGGTATTATTAAAAATTAGAGATGAGGTTCACTTCTATCAAATTATCCAGTAAACAAGTTGTTTCTTTGTTGCCATTGCTTCAAAGAGACCCAACCAGTATAGTCATGGCTCATTTTTGGATGGGAGGATAGGAGATCTCACACTATTGGAAAGAGTAGAAGAGAGAGAGAGAGAGAGAGAGAGAGAGAGGAGACATTCTACTATAGCTTATGGAAACAGTAAAAGAAGCTAAAAGATCTTTGTATCATACTATTGGCTAGAGGAGACAAAAGTTTTGGAAAAGCCAGCCTGAATTTTAGCTCTAATCAAAAATGATACCATCATGCTTCAACAGGGGCCTTCATCTTGTACAAGTTGGTTGCGTGTGCTTTGATGGAGTTTCTGTGACTTCTCACTGAATGGTCCCAAGGAAGTCACATAAGTGAAGGTTGTTTGTGTGAGTATCTAATTTCTGTAAGTTCAGTAATGGCCGAGCTCCATTTATTTTCCCCAAGTGTAATGAATACTGTATAAGCCCGTGTTCTCAGTCATCGACGTCAGGTTTCTCGATGATCCGAAGGAAAATTGAACCTCTTTGTTGGCTCAGCGTCAGCAGACATTTTCTCAGCACATTGTATCTCTGCACAGGATTGGTGGAGAAAATGTTTGGTAAATTTCTTCAAAGCCACGTACATCCTCTTGGACAGTGAAGTTGAGTGGGCCTGGAATCCCTGGTTGAACTGAGTAGATGAGTTCCTGGAAGGAGTTTGGGAGGACCTGCTGGGGCCACAGTGTCCTTGTGGGGACACTGTGCCCTGTGTCCTTTCACTTAAGAAGGATAGAAGTGGAGGCAGGACCTGGGAGCAGCCTGAGGCCTGCCAGTCTATGGAGGAGTTGGCACTGGGTGGTTGAGTATTAAGTATGTTGAAGCCAGAAAACTTCAGAAACATTCTTGATAGAATATCTGGGCTCAATTCTCTCTTCAGAGACCTAGAAAATAGCAGAGTACTCACCCTCCCTATCCCCCTACTCTTCTGGTTGTGCGTGTCTGAATGAGACAAAAAGCTCAGGGAAGTTCTTACTTAACCTTTACATCTTAAAGCAAAAGGATCTATGGGTATGTCAAGTCTCCAGGATCCTGTATGATCCCGGACTGTCTTTTTTACCACCCTTGTCTTATACTACTTCCCCTCTTGTTTTGTTTTGTTTTTACACTTTTCTAGACAAATGGACCTTCTTTTATGTCCCCCTAAAGCTGTGTCAGCTCCCACCTCAGCGCCTTTGCACACACAGTTTTCTCTGGAATGATCTCTCAGGACACCACAGGCCTCCCTCCTCACTTGACCCTTGTCTTCTCACTCACCTCCATGCCTCAGGTCTAAATGTAGGAGCCATATCCTCAGGGACCCTTTTGTCTATCTTTCATGTTCCATCGGGTCCTTCGTGATGTGCTGCTTGCATAGAGTTCTTGAACATGGACTTGGCAGCGCTGTGCCCACTTGGAATTATCTGATGTTGCCAAGCAGGCCGTCGGAACAACATGAGTACGCCGCTCACTGCCTGGGACAGTGCAGGTGCTCCGTATACATACATGTGCTTTTGCACATGCGTATACACAGTGTAGGGATTGATTTGAGGGCTGACAGCCAAGTGGAGGACCATTTCTGTCTTTGGAGGGAGGCATCAAAGAATAGTGTAAAGGACTTTGGTATGGAAGACAAGAATCCTAGGCCCTAGACCCAGACCTAAAATTAATTTCTTGGGTGACTTTGAAAGGTTATGAGAAGAAAAAGTGCCTAGAAATTCCCAATATCATGGCAAAGTAAGATAAGAAAGGAGAGGAGACTTATTTGAGTCAACCATATAAAATTGTTGATTTTGACTTTTTTTTTTTTTTTTAACTTACTCAAGTGGCCATTTCATAGGGTTTAAACCAACTGAATAGAGAAGGTCTCCATAGAATCCATAGAATTTAGCTCTGTCATGGGGTTGTTGAGTTTTGTCTGCAAAGCCGGAGGTCCCATTTTTTTTTTTTCCAACGTTTTTTATTTATTTTTGGGACAGAGAGAGACAGAGCATGAACGGGGGAGGGACAGAGAGAGAGGGAGACACAGAATCGGAAACAGGCTCCAGGCTCCGAGCCATCAGCCCAGAGCCTGATGCGGGGCTCGAACTCACGGACCGCGAGATCGTGACCTGGCTGAAGTCGGACGCTTAACCGACTGCGCCACCCAGGCGCCCCTCGGAGGTCCCATTTTTAAGGGAGTTTTCTTCCAAGATGGTTGGTCAGAAGGTGAGGAAGAAAATCCATTCTGTACAGGACACAGAGAACCTGCCCTAACTAATCCTTTTGGGCAAAAAGGCGGGCCGTGGTAGCTACTGCCCCATAATCACATTTCCTCACTCCTGGTCATAAACCCCAAATCTTCCCTTTTAACATGCTTTGAAACGATGATCTGTTTCCATGTTCGCACGCCTGCCCCTCGGCCTTTGTGAAGCAATTTCCACAGAAACAATGGTCTGCCACCAAATAAGAGTTTACTAAGAATAAAAATTGAATTTCGTCTGCCAGTTGACAAGCTGATTGATCTGGGGGCTCCCGTGACTGAATCCTCTCCTAAGCACATCCTCATTTATCATGTGCGAGATTGTTTCAGAATCAATAGCAGCCCGGCGCAGACACGTCTCTGCTGGGGACCCGTCAGGGCCCACAGCCATCCCTATAATACTGCTAATTTTTTGGACACAATTACTTCCACAGTTAAATCCTTCTACATCTGTCGTCCTCGGACTCTCACTAGAGTTATTTGCTGAGGTCATCATTTTTAATACGCTTCTTGTAAACGCTGAACCTTAAGGAGTTTGCCTTTTTTCCTTGTGAGGTTAATTTCTTGCCTCCGTTCTTCTTCCTCAAAAAAAAAAAAAAATCTGTGTTTGGGAGTTATGTTGTATGTTAGGATGGCAGTCAGGTTCAAGTTTCCATCTACACCTGATATCAAAAGATGTACCATATACGAGCAGGAGTGAGGCAACTTGACTTCAGGGCTAGCACCGTTTGGATTAGCTGTGTGTCTCTGGCGGTTGTCTTTCCCTCTCTGGGCTTCATGTCAAGAAATTGGGTCACATCAAGTCTTAAGTACAGTCTGTCTTGAACACACTATTTGTCCAAGTCAGAGACTGTGAACTGGAGTTCCATGGGTGGGATTGAGCCTACAGATGGGTCTCATTTGGCTTCTAAGGTATCTGTTTTTTGCGTATTTAATTTGATTCAGGTTTATTTTTGCCTACTTTCAGGAAGTAATTTGGTAATATTTTAAATTTGCCGACAGCACAATTCACTTTTTTGTTGTATATTTCTTTTCATCTGAATTTTGTCACATGCGTGCGTTGTTATATGCACTGCACACAGGATATAGAACAAGTCCAGCATCCTAAAGAATCCCTTCATGCTTCTCTCTTACACCCAAGCCCCTCCCCCACTCCTAACCCCTAACAACCAGATCTGCTGTTTCCAAAGTTTTGCCTGTTTAGGATGTCATATAATACAACTTCACAGTTATATAACCTTTTTGATGACATTTTTAAAAAGTTTATTTATTTATTTTTTGAGAGAGAGAGAATAGGGGGAGAGGGAGAGAGAGAGGGAGAGACAGAATCCCACGCAGGCTCCTCACTGTCAGCATGGAACCCGACGCGGGGTTCGATCCCACGAGATCGTGACCCAAGCTGAAATCTAGAGTCAGATGCTTAACCAACTGAGCAACCCCCCCCCAGGCGCCCCCAGTCATATAACCTTTTTAAACTGAGTTATTCTACTTAGCATAATGCATTTGAGATCCATCTATGTTGTAGGGGTCAACAACTTGCTCCTTTTTTGTTTCTGAAAAGTATTCCATTGTATGGATTTTACCACTGCTGGTTTGTCCATTTGTCCACTGAAGGATATTCGAGCTCTTTCAAGTTTTGGACAATTATGAATAATGCTCCCATAGACTTTGTTTTGTATGTACATGTTTTCAGTTCTCTGCTATAAATTTCTGGAAGTAGGATTGCTGGGTCATATGGTAAGCCGTGTTTTTCACTTTTTCAGGAAATGCCAGAGCGTTTCCCAGAGTGACCATGCCATTTCGTACTCCTTCCAGCAAAATGTGTAGGAGAATTCCTGTTTCTCTACATCCTCACTGACACTTGATATTGCCAGCATTTTTTATTTGAATCATTCTAATAGTTATATAGTAGTGCCTCATTGTTTTTTTAATTTGGGTTTTTCTAATAAGTAATGACACGGAACATCTATTCTTGTGTTCATTTGGCATCATATATCTTCTTTGGTGAAGTATTTGTTCAAGTATGGTGTCTGGTTTTTAAATTAGGTTGCTTATTTACTTATTCTATTTTCTAAGTCGTTTTTCTAAATGTATTTTAGATGCAAGTCTTTTGTTGTGTATATGATACACAAATAATTTCCCCCAGCCTGTGGCTTTCTCTTTACTCTCTTCATCGTGCTTTTCATGGAAAAATGGGGGGAAAAAAGAAGTGTTCCATTTTGATAAAGTCCCTATCATTTTTCTATTTATCACTTTTTTTGTATTGTGCTTTTGAGGTCAAATTTAAGATGTCTTTGCCTAAGCCAAAGCCATGAAGATTTAGTTCTGCCTTGGCCTCTAAGAGTTTTATAGTATTATATTTTGTATTTGGGTCTCCATTTCACATTAATTTTATCTAGTGTAAGGTGTGAGTCAAGGTTTTCTGTTTTGTTTTGTTTTGTTTTTTTGCATATGGATGTCCACTTTCTTACAGCACCATTTGTCAAGAGGGCTATCTTTCCTCCATTGAATTGTTGTCAAAAGGCTAAAAATCTGTTGATATTTATGTGCACCAGAGAACTTCTGGATTTTCGAATGCTATTCCATTGGCCTGTGACTATGTTTTCATAAATGCCATCCTATCTTGACGACCATAGCTTTCTAGTACCTCTTCAAATTTGGTAGTGTGAGTCCTCTAACTTTGTTCTTTTTCAAAATCGTCTTGACCACTCTAGCTCCTTATCTTCCCATATACATTTTGTAATCAGTTAGTGTGTGTCTACAAAGAATCTTGCTGGGATTTGGATTGGCACTGCATTAAATCTATGAATCAATTTTGGGAGAATTGGCACGTTAGCTATATTGACTCTTTTGGTCCATGGGCACAGTACGCCTTTCTCTCTATTTGGGCACTTTTTGTTCTCATTCATCAGCATTGTGTAATTTATGAATTCTGACCCGGCACCTATTTAGGCAGATTTATGTCTCTAATTTCATCTGGGGGAGCTATTATAAACGGTACTGTTTGAAAATATTTTATTTACAGTAGTTTGTTCATTGCTAGTATCTAGTAATACAATCGATTTTATATATTGATCTTTTATTCTGCAACCTTGCTAAACTCACTTGGTGCTAGGAGCTTTTTTTAGGCTCCTTGTGATTTTTCTGTGAAGAAAATTATACTATTTGTGGATAAGTTTAGGGTTTTTTTTTTTTTGTTTAAATCTGGACACCTTTATTTCTTTTTCTAGACCTATTTAATTTGTTAGGGCTTCCAGTACAATATCGATTAGGAGTATAAGAGTGGGCAGCCTTGACTAGTCTCTAGTCAAGAGAAAGCATTCGATATTATGTTGGCTTCATAGATACTCTTTATCATGTTCCCCTTCTATTCCTACTCTTCTGAGAATTTTTATTACAAATGGATGCTGAACTTTGCCAAATGCTTCCTCTGTATCCATCGATAGGATCATATATTGCGATGAATTGCAGTGATTGATTTTTGAGGGTTGAATCAGGCCTGCAATCCTGTGATAAACCCCACTTGATTACGTAGCAGATTTTAAAAGAACACTTCGAATTTTTAGTTTCTCTTGAAAATTCAGAAGATCTTGCAACACTGAGTCAGAAATCCTGCCTGGCCACAAGCTAGAATCAAAGAGAGGCCATCCTCTAGCCAACTGGCAGGTGCCCTCGGTAAACCACAGTGGAAGCCAGAGTCGAGACCTATTTACCATGGCATGTGCACGCTTGTTTTGTTTTGTTTTTTTTAAGCAAAGAAGTATTTACGACAATGTCTCCGGAAAAGCGGGAAGCAAAAGATAGACAAAGAATGCTGTGTATTTCAAGGAAAATGGAAGAAAGCACATAATTTCTGGCATGTGATCAATATTCCCAGGCATTTTTCTCATACCTGCCTGCTGCTATCCCAGTTGTCACACCTGGGTCCCTGTAGGCATCTGGATTTGAAGCTGTAAATGAATAGTCTAGGTATTACTCCCATATATGTCCAGTACACAACCATGCCAGACCTCACTTGCACTCATGATTCTAAAACTAATTTCAAACAGCAAATGAGCACGTAGTAAACAAAAAGGCAGAGTTTCTGAGAGGAGATGCCTGAGAACCCAAGTCTCCGCCTCACTTTTAAACCCTCCTACCCTGCTGCTTCTCCCCAGAGAAGACCACTTTCCCCATTCTCTCGACTGTCCCTCTGGAGGCCCTCTGTGCAGCACATACATCTGCGACACTGGTACCCAAATGAGGATGCCGTACACATTTCCTCACCTTGCCTTTTTCCCTAACTACAGCACAGTATGCTAAATGCATTTCCTCTTCCTTATGATGTTCTTTTTTTAAAAAAAAAAATTTTTTTTTAACGTTTATTTATTTTTGAGAGACAGAGAGAGACAGAGCATGAACGGGGGAGGGTCAGAGAGAGGGAGGCACAGAATCTGAAACAGGCTCCAGGCTCTGAGCCGTCAGCACAGAGCCTGATGCGGGGCTCGAACTCACGGACCACGAGACCGTGACCTGAGCCGAAGTCGGCCGCTCAACTGACTGAGCCACCCAGGCGCCCCTTCCTTATGATGTTCTTAAGACATTTTCTTTTCTCTAGCTTCCTTTATTGTATGAATAGAGGACATAATACAGAACATGCAAAATACATGTTAATAGACTTTATGTTATCAGTAAGGCTTCTAGTCAACAGCAGGCTATTAGTGCTACAGTTAAGGTTTGGGGGAGTGAAAAGGTTTACACAGATTTTTGACTGTGCGAGGGGTTGGCACCCCCTAATCTCTGCACTGTTCAAGGATCAAACCCATCCATGTATATTTAATGCATTATGTTAGATAGCATAATACGTATTGTGACAGGCGGTCCTGAGTGTTATTGTGGAAAATAAAGTGGAGTCAGAAGACAGGAAATATTGAGAAGCGGGGTTGCAGTCTTAAACTGAGTGGTCAGGAAAGGCCTCACTGAGAATATGGCCTTTTGGGAGGGAGGAAATTGTACACCTGGATATACAGATGACTCCCTTCTTTTTAAGTGCAGCATAGTATTCTAAGTGTATGGTACATGGTACGTTTCCCAATCTGTGATAAGCGACTACTAGGTTGTTTCTGCTGCAAGGCCAATAAACAAGGCGACAGGGATTATCTTTGCAACCACTGTTCGGATATATGTGCAAAATTGACTAGCGTGGGAAAAATCTTAAAAGTAGAGCTGTTGCACTGGAAGAAAGAATCATCTGTATCCGTTCCCATGTTGCCCACTAGAGAGAGTTTCTTACGGATAGGGACCAAATCTTAGACATCACTGGATTTCCTGAGCTAAGAGGATATTTTTGGTTTGAACGCACAACAGCTCAGAACTGACACAGAGCGAAATGGTTGGAGTAGGGCTGTCCATTCTTCTAGTAAGCACACCAACTTTCTCTGTTCCCCAGACTATATCCTCCAGCTTCAATATACAGCCACCACCTTGGACTCTAACTGACTTGGCTGAGCTCATCTGGGGAACCTACCAAGGATAGAAAGTGAAAAATCTCTTCCTTCGGCAATAAACGGTATGTTTTTTTCCTCTGCATAGAACGAACGCTGTGCCTTCAGGGTGTTAATCCTTGAAGACTCACCCCAAAGGCAAAACGAATAATTCACTTCACACACTTAGGTACTGGCAGACTTATAAATGTGTCTGTCTTTGGGGTATCCAAAGGAGTCTATACATCCTGAAGGTCAAGATAACTAAGAAAGCTGGCACATTCCAAGGACTGTTAAGGTTAAAATCGGCCTCGTTTGGGGGGGAAAAATACAAAAACAAAAACTCTCCTGGCCAAGACATGATGGATATGTAGCAACTTAGAGCCCTGATAATATTTCCGGGGGATGTCAGAACATTTACAATTATTCAGTGCTTAGAACTCATTTGCTCCCCGGCATTATCTTTGTTGGTCGCAAAAGGAAGTATCCTTGAAGTGTATAGGGAAAGGTCAGCTCATAAATATAATAGGCAAGCTCTTTGCTTTTAGTTTGGTTAAAGAAGGTAAACAAATATATACAAATAAGCAAGTCAACTATAAACAGCTGGATGGTATGCCAGAATTTGTAGGGCCGGAGACCCTTGCAGGTGCCAGGGCCCCGTATTCCCAGGTAGAGCAACAAGAAACAGTTCCTATTAAGCCCCTCATATCTTATTATTTTTATACCATAAATTGCCGTTAGGCCTTCCCGTGGAAGAGGCGATGATGATCATTTACACATGCTGGACAGATAAATGATTCAATTCTTAGTTACAAGAGACTGTTGACAGTGATTACTGATGCTCATTTCTTTCACGCACATTATATGGGGCAGGAAACTCCAGGTTTAGAGGCCTTTCATGTTTTTTCAAAGTAAATCAGTCACTCCCATAATAATTATTTATTATTCCACGTTGGCAGACAGTTGGATGCATTTATGACAGTTAAGAGCTTTAGACAAAATGCTGCAAAGTGATGCAACCAATAAAATATTTTATAGCATGGGAGATAGCAACAATAATTAGAAGGCCTGGGTAACAATGAGAGAAAAGACAGCGAGGTTTTCCCAGTGACTCCTGGTGAGTCTCCACCTATGTTTTCGGCTTGTTCAGGACCAAGGAGCCGGTATTCACCTAAGATTTGGATTCAGACCACCAGGGATCTTTGCAAAGAGCTTTCTTCCCGAAATACGGTCCACCCTTCGATCTGTTTATATAGTTTACTTTTTGTTCTTAATCCCAACTGTTACCAAGCATTTTCTATGCACCAGGTATCCTTCCGAGACCTGCGTAGACTCTTACCTCTCTGGAAGGACCCTTGACTGAGAAGGGCGTGCCTTCCAGCTGTTAACTGTGAATGATGTCCTCTTCCTGCTCCATGTCTAGCTTTATTCCAGAAGTTTCTCAGAGTTACGCTTCCATGAAAACAGAATGCTTCAAAAATCTGGGTTCGTTTGTCACAAGGGTTGCTTCACGTTGCTTTATTTCTTAAAGCTATTTCTCTTTGAGAACACATTAGGGGAGAAAATAGTGGGAAAAGTTAAGTTTCAAACTTCACACTGTTGACCGCCAATCACCTGAGGTACAGGTTGCTTAGGTCACCTCTCAGAGGTATTATGTGAACAGTCAGTCCTGCTATGATTCCACATATGCATTCCTGGAAGTCACCACACTGTGAAAAAAAGCAATAAAACCCACAGGCCTTATGGGAAAAAACGGGGGTTGGGTACAAGACTCAAAAACATCAGTAACAGGTTTTCTTTTAAAGTAAAAAACGTAAGAATATAATGAAAATCCTAGCACCATGTTACAGGTGTTAAATGGTTACAAAATACATAAAATAATATGGCACTTTACCTTGAAAAAGACCCGAAGTCTGCTTGTAGAAATGGATGTTGGAAGGATTGTAGTTTGTTTCTGTGAATTAGTAGAAGCAGGGTCACCTGAAATCTGATGGAAACTTCAGACACCAGATGTGGGTGGGTATGGCTTCTAACACGGAGTGAACCAAGGTAGCTGGTAAATGTCCGAGGTGTGTGTATATGTGTGTTTGTGTATTCTTAAATGGCTTCCACTGGCAGAGTGCGGTTTTCTGTGTTCACCCACCATTTCTTACATAAGAAATTGTGCAGAAGCCAAGTTTCCATGATGTTCAAATTGTTCCCTAATAGATCAGTCAAATCTTGTGTTGTCAAAACATATATTATAGCAAGACTGAATGTATATATGAGAATGTGTTTTTACTCTCAACATAAACTGTTAATGTAGAGTGGCTCCTTTTTGAAATGTTGACAATATATAAAATGGTAAAGATATGTCGTCTTTAATCCCAAAGCAATCATGGTGGGGTTTTTTTGTCTCTTCCTTTATTTTTAAAAGATTATATATATATATATATATATATATATATATATGTACGTATACATATACGTATGTGTATACGTATATATATACGTATGTGTATACGTACGTATATATATACGTATATATACATATATACACATATATGTATGTATGTATGTATGTACACATATATACACATATATGTATGTACGTATATATGTACATATGTATATGTATATACATACACGTATATATATGTATGTATATACATATATATATATATATACGTGTATATATATTAAGCTTGACTGAGAGAGAGGGTCTACTAAAGGGATTTGTTGAATTCAAGTTGAGTCGTTTCCATGGTAAATGGTAACACTTCCTCAAGAACTAATTTCATTTTAGATGGAAAGAACCCAAATGCCCACCAACTGGTGGCTGGATAAACAAATGTGATATGTCCATCCAGTGGAAAATTACTCAGCCACAAAAAGAATGAGGTACTGACATATGCTATAATACAGATGAACCTTGAAAACATTGACACTTCAGTGAAAGAAGTCAGGCAGAAAAGGCCACGTATTATATGATTCCATTCATATGAAAATCCAGAATAGGGAAGTCTATACAGACAGGAAGAAAATCAGTGGTTGTCTAGGGCTGAGGGCGGGGATGGAGAATAGACGATTGCTAGCTAAAGGTACTGAGCTTCTTTTCAGGGAGACGAAAATTTCCAAAAATTGACTGTGGGGATGGTCGCCCATATCTATAAATATACTAAAAACCACTGGATTGCACATTTTAAGTGGGTGCATTGTAAGATATGTGAAACAAAATAAAGGTGTCAAAAAAAAAAAGGAATTTCATTTTAGGTTTTATCCAGATGGTTCTGTGAGAGGAGGCACTAAGACCTCCATGTTCTTCGAAGCTCACGAGTGTGATGGGCTCAACTAAGTCTGGTGCATGGAGGTGAGGATTATCTGCAGATTTCTAGATGTTTGGATGTTGTGCATGTTGCTGTCCAATGAGGAAGTTTGCCGGTCCCTTTCCACTATGATCTCTCTGTTGAGATTTTGTCCGTCTTCATTCTGATAAGCTTCGTGGCCACCTGTGGCATATCCCCGATCTGTTTAAGAAGATCACACCAGAGCCTTGTTTTCTGAACTCTTCCATATCTGAGAATAGCTTTCTTTTGTCTTCCCCTAAGTAAGACAACTTAGTTGGGTAGAAAAGTACTAGGTTATTTTCCCTCTGAAGTCTGCAGATTTGGTGATGCTGTCTTCGGACTTCAAAAATTTCAGAGAAGTTTAAGAGCAGCCTGATTTGGTTTCTCTGAAGAAATCATGAGTTTTCTACTTGGGCACTTACAGTGTTTTTCTTGGTACTTAGAGTTTGGAAATGTTTCCAAGGTGAGATTCAGTATTGGTCTTTTTCATCAATTTGTGCTGGAACTGTGGTGAACCATTCTCTCTCTCTCTTTCTTTTTTTTAATTTTTTTTTTTGCATTTATTTATTTATTTTGAGAGAGAGACAGAGAGAGAGTGAGCAGGGGAGGGGCAGAGAGAGAGGGAGAGAGAATCCCAAGCAGGCTCCACGCTCTCAGCGCGGAGCCTGATGCGGGGCTCGAACTCACCAACTGTGAGATCATGACCTGAGCCGAAACCAAGAGTCGGACACTCGACTGACTGAGCCACCCAGGCGCCCCTGGGTTGAGCCATTCTGATATGCATGTTTTATCAGCTCAGAGAGGCTTGATGTCTGTAACTACTGGCTATAGTCCCAATTGTTTTGATTTCTTCCTTTAGACGATTTGTATTGTTAATCTCTTAAAAATGTGTATTTCTTTTTTTTATCCTCCACAGCTATGATCTTGAGCATTGTTTTTACCCTTGTGTGATTTTTAAAGTTTCAGGAGAGCTTCGCAAGTTCATCCTCCAATCACTGGCATATTTCACGCTGCCCCAGTCCTACTTGGAATAACCCTTGTGAGAACTTATGATGCTCTATTTTTAATTTTTCCTTTCGTCCTAATCTACTCTGGTCTTTATGACTTTATACTACAGCTTCAGTGAAGCCATGTCTTATGGTCTCCTTCTAAATAGAAAATGGTTTTAAAAGGTTATGGCGGGGGGCAGGGGGTGGGTGGCACCTGGGTGGCTCAGTGGGTTAACTGTCTGACTTCAGCTCAGGTCTTGATCTCGTGGTTTGTGAGTTTGAGCCCCACACCGGGCTCTGTGCTAACAGCATGTAGCCTGCTTGGGGTTCTCTCTCTGCCTATCGCCCACTCTCTCTCTCTCTTTCTCTAAAAATAAATAAATAAACTTTAAAAAAGAGGTTATAGGGTTTTTATAGTGAATAAGTTTCTAAATCCTCTTTCCTTTACAGCTTCGGAATAACAAAGCTTTATCGTCTCTCCATTATTTCACAGATTTTAATTTTCTTGTGGACTCAAATCACAAATGAGGCAGTAGGGCAGAGTTCTTAAGATTAAAGCTCAGATATTTGACAGACTGCATCCAAATCCTAGCTCTCAGTTACTCTCTGTTCACCTTTGGGCTAGTTAATTATGCCCTTTTTGTTTAAGATTCATCATCCGTATGACAGGACTATACACATAATGGAGTTCTTCTCAGTGCCTGACATTTAGTGCATGAAAAAAATATATATAATTTTTCAACTGAGAAGAAACCTACCTGGATCCAGAATATGACTCCGGCTGGGTCAACATATTGTTTCTAGTCCTCCTTCCCCTTGTATATTCCAGTAGTCTCCAGAAGTTATAATCTGTGAATGGAGATCAAAGGAGAGTCGTTCATATGAACTGACAAAGGAGATCCACAAGTCCAGTTGTTTTCATCTAGAAATTCTCATGGAAGTAAAGAGATGGCAGTTTTCTGGTTGGAAGAGCCCTTGGAATTCTGAACCAGTGAAAAGCAGCAAAAACTGGGATGAAAAATCTTCCTATCCTTGAGTTCTTCAATCCTGTTGTGTTGCCTTTGTTCTATGAGAGTTTCTTCTAGATTTTGTCTGTTGACTGGAAGACCTAACTATCGATGGTGGTGGTGGGATTCTTGCCTTCCCCCATCTTCTGCTCAAACTTGGAGTCAGAAAAAAGGCTTATGAAAGCCTAAACATGTGTGCTATTAGGTACTTTGGTGTTTGCTGAGTCCCGAGAGTTCTTTTGAGGGGCTGATTGTCTCTTGCCACACACTCACAGGGACTACTTTCAAAGGGAATCAGTTGTCCCCAAATCAGAGAATCTCAGAGTTGGACAGGTCATTCGAAATTATAGAGACGAAGCTACTGCCTGGCAGTCAAATTCTCTTCACACCATCCCTTTCATATGGCTTGTCCGATCTCTTCTTGAACTACCTTCTGTGATAGCTAGCAAGCTCACCAGCCATCAGCATGGCCCATCCCTTGTTGGACAAGTTCCTTACCCAAAGTGAAATCTGTCCCCTGTGTATGCTTAAAAAATTTTTTTTTAATATTTATTTATTTTTGAGAGAGAGAAAGAGAGAGAGCACAAGCCACGAGCAGAGGAAGGGCAGAGAGAGGGAGACACAGAATCCGAAGCAGGCTCCAGGTTCTGAGCTGTCAACAAAGAGCCCAGCGTGGGGCTGGAACCCATGAATCATACGATCATGACCTGAGCTGAAGTCGGATGCTTAACCAACTGAGCCACCCAGGCTCCCCCTTTTTTTTAAAAAAAAAAATGTTAATGTTTTGCATAATGCTTTTTAAATGAAGAAGAAATCTATTATACTGGTGAGGGGGTATGTACAAGAAATAGAAAGCCCCGGAGCTATTACAAGCAGAGAGGTATTTAATAAATGGACTTAGCTACTTCAAAATTATTTTAAAACTTAGGTGGATCAGAAGTCAGGGGATTGATACCGGATTTTTTCCCCTAAGTTTAACTTTTTTTTTATTGAACTATAATGTACATACAGAAAATGAAATTGAGTTTTTACTTCAGAATCAACTGACAGAAGACTGTTTCTATCCCCACTTCTATCCCCACAGCTGTCTCACATTCACAAATATGGTTCTCAGGCAATGGAACATGTAATTGGGCAACTACAAACACACAGGCCCATCATAGGTTGTTTGTCCACCAGTCTTGCCAAAGAAACATGGCTCTGCCTTCTTTCTACCTTCCACATCTCAGAGGATCCATCCCATCCACAGAACTCAAATCACAGTGAGTGCTCTGATTGCAAGGTGTTTTTGCAAGTTTTTCATCTTGCCAACCTCTTGACAATGCAGGCCAAGGGACAGTAGACAGTATTAAGAAAGTTATAGAGGGGCGCCTGGGTGGCTCAGTCGGTTAAGCGTCCGACTTAGGCTCAGGTCACGATCTCACGGTCCATGGGTTCGAGCCCCGCGTCGGGCTCTGTGCTGACTGCTCAGAGCCTGGAGCCTGTTTCAGATTCTGTGTCTCCCTCTCTCTCTGACCCTCCCCCGTTCATGCTCTGTCTCTCTCTGTCTCAAAAATAAATAAACGTTAAAAAAAAAAATTTAAAAAAAAAAAAAAAAAAAAAAAAAGAAAGTTATAGAGCCAGACAGACAGAAATCTCTTACCAAAATATTTCTTCCCATGTCTTTACTCATATAATCTACAGTAGTGGGGCTCAGGAAGAAAAACCCTTTGACAAGTTATCAGTGCCTTCTGGGGGGGATAAATGCTTAACCCTTGGAAGATATTAACGGCCAAGTTCAAAATAGTTTTTCAGGTTAGTCAAGGATCTGATGAGCGAGGTATTCCTGTCCTGAGGTTCAGGGTCCTGAGATTCAATGAGGCAACTGAGGGAAAGACCGGGAAAGGAGAATAAAATAATAATGAATATATATGAGGTTTTGTTCCTCAAGAAAAAATAGCTCTGATGCTTTATTTTCATGAACCTTCATGAAAATAAAAACAAAGGACCCCAAAGATAGGGCCATCATGTAGACCTTCAAAACCATTCCTCTCCGGCGAGCATATCATTTATCATTGTGCCAATAGGCAAGGAAAGATCACCATGAACAACCTACCATGATCACACTTGACCAGTGGAAAATAGAATGACATTATGGGATGCCAAGGACCTTTGCCTGTTCCTTTTCCATCTCTCTGGAGACTAGCAGTATGATCAGGAAGTTTATTCACTTGTAAACACACCTTATTTTTAACATCTTAGTCATATTCGGCTGGGTTATCATTGCTTATGTTATTCAAATGACTCATTTCCTCTAGCAGCCTGCAAATATTAGACATTATCATATCCCATATCTGTCTTATGCTCTGTGTCCCTGAGGACTATTGTGTAGTTTATCCGAAAGAAGAGTTTTAGAGGAAAATCATACCAAAGGCCAAGCTCATGCAAGAAAGAAAAAAGCAAATTGCACATGTAGCTTTTTATTTGAAGGCTCAATGCACCAGAAAGGTTCTGTTAGTGATGGTTGTAGAATGTAGATAGATGGCAGCAATAAAATCAGATATAAGGAAAAAGCAATCAAATCACTGAACAGGTCACATTCAAAATATATTATATCAGAATCGGGGGCAATCTACCTTAGGGTGTCTGTTGCTTACCCCAAAAAAGGCTTCTGAGAAGTGTCCATACATCCTTCCCTTCAACCCATGTATGCCTGATTCAATACTACATTTCAAATCTTTTCCTATAATCAGACGGTATTCTTATTGTTCCATGAAAATTTTATATTCACCTACGCTTTTTTGTCTTTGCGGTTCATAATAGGTTCTAATGGGGTCCCGTCCAAATTCCCTTTTCCTGGCCAGTGCGCCCATCCTCCGCTGCTGAGCCGCCTTGCTCACGAGGCCACCCCTCATGTCAAGGGACATCCATAACCAGTGACTGACTGCCATGGTGTTCGGGAGTCCTGCTCCCTTGCCTTGAAGGGGAGAAATTCCACAATGCATCCAAATCTGTATCTCATGCTTTCCTTTCAGGGAACCTGACCCCAGATAGTGCTAAGGTAGCTTTTTTACTTTTCCTGTTTAAAACTCTAAGCCTGGGTCTTTTCTGCTTCTCCAAGGTAGTCAAGGTCCTCTTGGGTTTCCACTTCCTTCCAGCAGCCTTGCCTGATAGTCCCAATTCTAGCTCTCTCTCCCCTCCTCTGAGCTGCTGAAATCATTCTCTGAATGCTCTTTTGGCTGTTGTCTTGTAGGGTTGGCTTCCATCTTGGCATATATATACAAATTGCAAGTCCTTTAGAGTGGATGCTGTTGAGGTATGCCATACGTGGTCAATAAAGGATGTCCATCTAGCTTCATGTGCGGTAGATTTCCCAGGAGGGGTTGAACTTTCCAAATGAACATCTATAAACTGAGACCTTAGGCCCAAGAACCTGGGTCTGGAATTAAGAGTAGGCTATGCCTGGGGGACCCTGCTCCAGGTATATGGATTGGTCCTTTTAAAAGCAAGGTAGGGTTGTTACTTGGCAAGATGGGAATGACTTTCCCCAGAGTTTCCCAAGCTATTTTTATGGAAACAGGATATTCTCTAGGTAAACTGAGAATAAACGATTCCATCCTCAAGTGTATTTGGAAATACTCAGTATGGCCAATGGAAATCCCCAACATACACCAAAGGCTGTGAAAATTCCTATGCATTAAAAAAAAATCTGTCTGTCTGGGGTGCCTGGGTGGCTCAGTCGGTTAAGCGTCCAACTTCGGCTCAGGTCGTGATCTCACGGTCCGTGGGTTCGAGCCCCGCGTCAGGCTCTGTGCTGACAGCTCAGAGCCTGGAGCCCATTTCAGATTCTGTGTCTCCCTCTCTCTCTACCCCTCCCCTGTTCATGCTCTGTCTCTCTCTGTCTCAAAAATAAATAAATGTTTAAAAAAATTAAAAAAAAAATCTGTCTAACTTTGTTGAATGTAATATTGTTCCAGATTTGTGTGACCATAGAATTTATGTTAGCATAATAAGAATTATCTCGTGGAACTATCCTTCTGTGGGCACCTTTAGGAAAATGCTAGTTGTGGTAGTGGTGGTGTTGGGGTAGGAAGGAGGAGAGCTAGTGAGGGTCCTGGTAACCTGGGAGCATGTGAAATTTGGAGGAACCCATTCTAAATTTGTGGCAGATTGCACATGAAGCCAGGCATCTTCCAAATGAGAAAACTCATTTGGCTACAGCAGCATGAGATGTCTCAACATTGTTCCCATCCATCCTGTAGTTGATAACGAGGGGCTGTGTGAGGATTCAGAGCTCAAGAAACCCATCCTACCCCCTCTCCCCAATGTCAGAGACTCCTGTGGCAAACTTGGCTTTGAGATTCTACTTAAGCAGGCAGAGTTGTTCCTTCCTGACTCGTTGAAGATGGACTTGTTGGTTTGGTGTGGGGTTGACCATGGGAGACGGCAGCTGGGTGGTAGTAAAAAGGGAGTCTGTTTTATTTCAAGGATTACCAGTTTCTAAACACATTTCTCAAAATGGCATTCCAGGAATTTATTCCTCATAGGAATCCCATGGAATCTATGAAACAGGTATTAGCATCATCCCCACATTACAGGCGGGGAACAGGAAGCTCAGAGAGCAGATGAGTGTTTGGACCACATGATACATTCAGTTTTCTATCCATCCATCTATTCACTCAGGAAATATTTATCAACTACCAGCTCCATGCCAGGGCCCCTGCCTTTGCGTTCTGCCCACATTTGTTCTGCTCAGAAAATGAACAAGCCACTCCTAGCGGGCAAGGTGCTTGGTCTTGGCACAGTAGCAAGATGGTGTTCAGTTCAGCAAACACAGGTAAAATCCCTACTGTGGGCGGATCCCGGGTCTGGGCCATTTCTTTGGGGGAACTTGGAAGATCTATAAAGTCTAAAAACCAAACTCTTGACTCTGTTTTTCATGGGCTGGTGTTCTAACCAGTTTGACCCATATTTTCTTTGAGTACACGCATTATTAAGTTTTAAAAGGTTTATACTTTTCCCAGCTGTCAGATTTTCCTAAGGTTGACTTTAGCTCAAGAGAAGTTGAGGCAAAACCAACTGGTATTGGTACTGTTGACATTTTGGGCTGAGCAACGTTATTGTGAGGGCCTATTCTGTGCATTGTAGGATGTTTAATAGCATCCCTGACCTCTACCCGTTAAATGCCAGTAGCCTTCCCAAAGTTGTGCACCAAATATGTCTCCAGACTTTGGCAAATGTCCCCTGGTGGGGTGGGGATTGGGGGACAGGATTAGCCCCAGTTGAGAGCCATTGTCCTAACACGTCATCAGCGTACCACATGGCCTTTAGTTCTAGGACCTGCAGGCTGGGGGGGTAGGAAAAAAAAAGTTGAGGAAAGTGTGACAAGTTGTAAAGCAGCTTGCTGAAGGTCGGGCTAGAATTAGCTGCATGGTGAAGGTTAGAACCCATGACTTCTGATCTCGACTGAGTGTCATCCTGCATGTTCTACTGTGGCAGTGGCCCTCAGCTGGGTGGCCCCTGCCAAAGCCCGTGCCCTTTGCAACCAGAGGTGAGAGGAAAAGTGGAGGAAGGGATCCTTACTCCCAAATGGAAGGACCACGTGACTCTGGAGGTGAGGCGCTCGTAATGTGTGCTTCCTGGTTTCACTGCGAATTAGGACCGTCTGCACTTGAGCAGCCCAAAGATTGTAATGCTCCTCCGGTAGAATTGTCTTAACCCACCGTGGGGCTTGGGGATAATGGGTGTTGGGCTCACGACAAGCAAACTGCCCCTTTCCCAGACTTCAGGTCAAAGATGATCAAGTTGACTCTCTTCTGGGCAGCAGATTAACTCTTGCTTTTTACATCTGTGTACATCCTGCCTTGGGTTAAAAAAAAAAAAAATTGTCGGGGCAGGACTTGGGGTTGGTTGGGAGCCACGGGCCTAAGCCTCTGTTTATGACACATGTCATATTTCATGGACCGCGTCTGGACCCCACCTGCCTCCTTAATCTCCTCGGAATGCTGGTGCTCCCTCTGTGGGCTGTGTGTTATTCTGATGATTTCAGTGGGTACTGCAGTTTCCAATTTCCTAACCTTTCTATTAAAATTAATATTTAGATTTTATAACTTTAAAACTGGAAGAGTGATGGAAGCAGTATTTGATGTTTATGTCCCCCAGTCACGAAAATGCTCCCACTCTCCCTCACGCCGGGCCACACACATGTAGTCACAATAAATAGCATTTAACATGTTTACAGAATGGAGAGGGTGAGGAGGGCTTCTGTTTTTATATTGATGGGCTCAGCTGGGCTGGGGATACTATTGTTTACAATGAGCTACATTTTTTGTTGTTCTGATTTACCCTCAAATTAAATCTTTATTTCAGAAACCAACCCCAGGGAGTCCCTGTAACGAGGGAATGTAATAAACAGCATTAGGGAAGGGCCCGTAGCCGCTGCTCCCTGGTAATTAGTCCAAATGTCTCAATCAGAGTAGTTTTCAGAGTTTTATGGCTGCAGTTTGGCCACAAGTTTATTTGTAAAAGCTGGTCTGCCATTTTGCTCAGGGTGGCCTTTGCCCTTCGGGGAAGGGTGTTGGGGCTTGTCAGCGTGGGACATGGGGCAGTCAGACTTTCAGGTTTGCTTGGGGGCGACGCCCAGCTTCCTTCTTAGCATCCGTCTCTAAATTAAAAATTGTCCACGTTTAAAGAACCTGGGAAGGGAAATGATATCGGGCCTCAGTCTGGAGGACAGGCAAGGGAGGAGAAGCGGCCGAGGTTGGGACCGAGCGTGCGGGAGCATTCCCACCCGGGCAGAGTGACTGTCCTATAAAGCCTGGCAGAAAAGTTATTAAAAAGCTCTGGGTACCTGGGGTGGGGCCCGGACCCGGGCGGTGCACCCCCCTCCGCCCCCAGCTTGGTGGGAAGAAGGAAGCTTGGGCCTCGGCAACACCCTCAGGGATCTAGAAGTTCCCTGGGGGGCCTGTAAGCTGCGAGACCTCCAGGCCTCCCAGAAAAGGAACCAGAGAGTGCACAGCGGCAGGACCAGCTGTGGTCAGACTCCCATTTCACCCTCGCTGGCAACACAAAGCAGAAAATGCAGAGCGCCGGCCCGGGTCTCCGTGTACATTTCCCCTGCCGTCTTGACTGTCTTCGTAAGGCCCGCTTATTTGCTCAGTTATTAACTCAGTACCATGGTAACATAGCGATATTCAGCCATCTCATTTTCTGAGCCGAGTGGTTAAGACAGGGGCGTGGATGGGTCAGAGGTTTCTTGGAGCATGATAGATGGACAGCTTAAATCAGAAAATGCAGAAAGCATGATGTCAGTGTTTAAGAGCCTCTGCCTGCTGCTAAGTCGCTTAACCTGGTTGGGGGCGGGAGGGTTGCAGTGGGGCCCGGAGAAGGAGGTGGTCAGGCAGATATACCTCTCCATCTGGTGGGAAGGAGAGTGTGGTTGGGGGGTGGGGGGGGGAAGTGCACAGGGTGAGGAGTTCAAGTCAACTGGTCCCTCCTCACACACACTGTCGGATTATTTCTTTACTTTTCAGTAACATTTTCCATCTCCTGCGGAACCTAAGAAATCAGCATTCGCTGAGTCCGAGGGTCTGCAAAAGTTTTCTGTAAAGGACCAGATGGTAAACATTTTAGGTTTTGTGGGCCACACGGCCTCTGTCACAACTACTCACTGTGCTCTTAGGGGGAAACAGCCATCAGCCATACCTAAATGAATGGGCGTGGCTGTGTTGCAATAAAACTTTATTTACAAAATCGGGGGTGCCTGGGTGGCTCCGCTGGTTAAGCTTCCATCTCTTGATTTAGGCTCAGGTCATGATCTTGCAGTTCGTTGGTTCGAGCCCCGTGTCAGGTTCTTTGCACTGATGGTGCTGAGCCTGCTTGGGATTCTCTCTCTCTTCCTCTCTTTCTGCCCCTCCCCTGCTCTCTCTCGCTCTCTCTCTCTCTCAAAATAAATGAATCAACTTAACAAAACAAAACTTTATTTGCAAAATCAAGTGATGGACAGGATTTGGCCTGTGGTTTGCTTGGCCTGTGGTTTGCTCACTCCATAATAATCTTTTGTTCCCCCTTCTGTGTTAACTTTCACTCTTTCTTTACTCTCCCTTTCCCTGACTTCCTTCCTTTTCTCCTTCCTCTTTCCTCTCTTCTTCCTCTCTTTCTCTCTCTCTCTTTTCCTTTCTTCTTTTTGTCCTGAACTATGCCATACACTGCGAAAGGTCACAGTCTTGTCCCTTACACCACTTCTATTAGGGAATATTAATGAGGAAGCAGATCATTAAAATAAAATATTGTAGCTGATGCTAGTTACCCAATATCTATCTCCATTTCTTTCTCAAGATTAGGCAATTTTGTTCAGAGTGGCAATGTCCCAGATTTTAAACAAAAAAAAAATCACTTCTCCTGATTTCCTTGTAGCTAGAGGTGGCCATGTGACAAGGTTCTGGCCAATGAGACACAGGTAGGAAGAACTTGGAGATAGCATCCCTTAAGCAAGCCCCTTTGGCCTCTGACTCTTGGCCCTTCCATTTTCTTTCCACCTGGAATGCTGCTATGATTCCTGGAAGGGCAGCAGCTCCATTGAGAGCATTAGGATAAAAGCTATGCGCTGAAAATGCGAACAAGAAGGTGCCAAGAGCCTGGGCGGGTCCCTGATGACATCGCCTACCTCTGAACTTCTTATTGTTCAAGCTAATACAGCAGGTTTTTGTCTTACATTCAGCCCAAGGAAACAGTAATGGACTGAATTATTATTAGCTGTGGATTAACATTTCATGCACAAGAATTATTTACAGAGTCTAGAAAAGAAAATAAGCATGACCACTATAAGATTATTGATGTGTCACCTCACGCTGTGTGCCTCAACGCTTGGCAATGTTCCCCACAATTAAAGGAGGCACTTGGCTAACAATGCAGATGCAGCATTGTTTTAAAAACGATTTATGATGGGGGCGCATGGATGGCTCAGTCGATTGAGCGCCAGACTCTGGATTTCGGTTCGGGTCATAATCTCACGGTTTTGTGAGTTCGAGCCCCGCATGGGCTCTGTGCTGACAGCCAGGAGCCTGCTTGAGATGCTCCCTCTTTCCCTGCCCCTCGCTCACTCGCACTCTCTCTGTCTCTCTCAACATAAGTAACTAAGCTTCAAAAAATGTAACATGACTTATGATGACTGGGTTGTTGACTCACTCTGGGAAACCAGTGCAGTCGGTTTAGATGTGAGGTAGAGGGGAGCAGATCTGGACTCACTTGTAGAAATCTGCCATTGTAAAAGGTTTCTGTCCTCGTGCGGGTAAAGACAGTCATGGACTCGGGCTGAATTGTCAACAGGGTTAACGCCTTGATTGTGCCTTTTGACTGTCAGGGATGTTACACATTTGGGGACATCAGTAAATTAAAAACAACTTGTGTGTGAGTGTATTTGTGTGTATATACATGCACTGGGGAGGGGGATCAAGGAAATCATGACCACAGTAGCACATTATCTTTCACCAGCTTCAGAAACACCATTTAACAGGTCTCCAGAGAGACCTCAGTCATCTGAAGCCTCCAGTTGAGGCTCCCAGTCCAGCTTGGCAATCGGGGAAATGGATGAGTTTCCACATTGCTGGTGGGCATCAGTCGGTTGATAAACTCCTGGCCTGATACCCAATTCTCCGAAAGCACACCGCTCAAATTCACCTATCATGGGGGAGGTGGGGAGTGGGACGACGTGAGAGAGGGGCTGCGAAACGGAAAACTAGACAGAAAGCTCCTTGAAGGAGTTTCTTCCAAAGGAGGGTTCTTCAGGAACGAGGGAGAGCATCGCTCTGCCTGCTTTTGATCGAAAGCCTGTTGCATGGGTAACATTCCTGGGACACTCACTGGGATCCCTTCTCAACGCTAGACTCAAACAGCGCTTAGAAATCAGGGCCTTGGCTTAAGCGCCTGAAATTCATGGACTCGTATCATCCACGGGCCATACCTTTGGTGATCAGTAGCCCTTGGGTGTCTCTGGCTCTCTTCCGTCTGCTTGACCTCCTTCTCCTACCTTCTTTCTCAGTTTCTTGATACACGGAACACATCCTGGCCAGTGAACGTTGCCGAGATGCTTTTTTTTTTTTTTTTTTTCTTTTTGCGGAGAATTGTGACATTGAGCCATACCTGGACTGCAGTCAGAAGCTTTCTAGGAAACTTCGCGGCACTTTGCAGAAGCCCTCTGCTTTTGGGTCAGCATTTTGGAAGGAGAGACAATTGATTCTTTCAGCCTTGCCGAGGCAGTTCTTTTTGATGTGTATCAAGTGTGTTTTGACACAATCCCCTGAGTCATTGCGGTTTTCAATATTCCTGGGCCTGTAATGAAAGTCAAAGAGGGGGATCTGTTCACTTAATGTTGATTTCTAATATTGATGGCACATTAGCCCATTTGTGTTTCAGAAGCTTCAAGGGATGGAATTAACCCCTTGGGTTTCAGATTAGGTACACCTCTTGTGGGACTGTGGCTGTCAAAAGCTGATACTGTCACCAGAGACAAAGGGACTTCTTGAGAAGCACGTGTCATGCTTATTCAGATAATTTTTTTTTCTTTACCGTTATCAATTTTATGGTACATACAACAGCTGCAGAAGAATTTGTGGACTTTCTTTTTTTTTTTTTTTTTGGCTGTAAGGCATCTTAGAGAGTGTTTGCCAATTTTCTGTCTCAAAAAAAGGTGTCTTCGCATCTTGATTTAGCCCTGAATAATTCAACAGAATCTCTAATAACAGACTTGCATGTTGCAAAACCCCAAAACATGTTGTAAGCTTAAAGAGGCAGCAAGAAATTTAGCATCACAAACAGACGTCAAGGAATCAAAGCTAGGAGGTCTTTAAAGGGTAGGGGTTCATGCTTCACACATGTGCTGATGCTTATTTTTTGCTGACAGTTTCCTTGTTTTTCACAGAGCAGTGGCTTCTAAAAGGGCCAAAAAAAAAAAAAATTCCTGGATGTTGGCTGTTGCTCTTAATTTCCTTTTTATAAGAATTCCCTTCTTATGGCTTCTTCCTTCCTTCTTCCTACCTTCCCCTCCTCTACCTCCCTCCCTTCCTTCCTTCCTTCCTTCCTTCCTTCCTTCCTTCCTTCCCTCCTTCCTTCCTTCCATCTATCCAACACATTATTATTGAGTGCCTACAATTTGCCAACCAGTGGTTAGGGGTTGAGGATCTGATGATTAGTAAAGAAAAAACTAGCCCCTCATCTAGAGTAGAATAGTGTTCTCTCTCCCAAAGGCCAGGTACTTTTGTTGTTCTCTTAGATTCTGAGATAAGCCAATGTCTTTTTAACAAATCCCCTGTCATCCTCCTGCCCCTCCCCACCAATTCCTCCCTTAATCTTTTTAAATGGCTTTTGTTTCATGGTTTTCCGCCAAAATCATGAGGAGTGTATTGGCAACCCTGACATACAGGGGAGCATAGGGAGGGACTGGGGGTGCTGGGTTTGGGGAGATTGTGACTTTGGAAGCTGTGTTTATATATTTGCTTTATGTATTGAAGGGTTGTCCTTAGAAGTGGAATTAATTTAATCTATATCTTTCCAAGGGGCATATGTAAGACTAAATGGGAAACAGATTTTGACCCAAGGGAACCATACGTTTTCTTTTTTTTAAATTTTTTTGTTTATGTATTTATTTTTGAGAGAGAGAGAGAGAGAGAGAGAGAGAGAGGGATAGAGAGTGAGGAGGGGAGGGGCGGAGAGAGAAGAGCGGGACAGAGAGAATCCCAAGCAGGCTCCACGCTCCCAAGCAGAATCCTAAGCAGTGTAGAGCCTGATGCAGGGCTTGAACTCACGAACCGTGAGATCATGACCCGAGCTGAAATCAAGAGTCGGAATGTTAACCAACTGAGCCACCCAGGCACCCCAAAGGAACCATAAATTTTCTAACAATCAGGGTAAAGGGAACTGTGCCTGACTCTGAGCTAAGTATGTATGTGTGTTTGTGTTTGCATATATTTCTCTGTAGGTATAGGCCATGGTTTCTCAACATCACCACTACTGACATTTTGGGTCAGATAATGGGGGGACTTTGTGGGAAGCTATCCTGTACATTGTAGGATGTTCAGCGTCCTGATTTCTACCCACTAGATGCCAGTAGCATCCCCAGTTATGACAACCAAAACATCTCTGGTCTTTGCCAGATGTCCCCTGGAAGGCAAAATGGCTTTCGGTTGAGAAAGATATATAAATATATAATAATTACATAACGAATGTATCATGGCATATTTATTTTAATATTTATTATTATTGAATATATGCATTATGCTATTATATAATGATATTTATATATTAGTTATAATATATAATGTATTTAGAATATGCATTTACCTATTATATAAATATTTCTATATTATATTTATATGTTCACATATATAGCATATTATAGTATGTGTAGTATAATTTATAGACATTGGGTGGACAGACATTTAGATGGATAGACAGGCTTTTCTGGTATAGAACTGGGTCTCTGACTTCAAACCGACAGATTCTCTGGAAACCACATAGCTTCTCTGGGGGTGTAGGGGCTCCTCAATTCTAGAGTTACTGCAGGCGACCACAACTTGTCAGGCAGAGGAGAAGGGGAGGCTCTTCAGGTAGGGGGTCAGACTGTGGAATCCGTAAGCCGCGCACCCCCCACTCCAACTCACAGATTTTACCATTCCGTTAAGACCAGCTTTAGGTTAATGAAACTGGTGTCAGTTTCCGAGGGAATATACCAAACTGAGGGTATGCCAGCGGGCCCCCCACCCCCACCCCGTGCTGTTTGAGACATGAGGCGGATTTGCAGCGCAGGATGAGTGGAAATGGTTGAACTTGTTGGGGTTTAATTGGCAATCAAACATTTGCTTCCTGGATGCAGGCGTGTCACTGTGAAAGCACACCCAGGACGTTCCTTTCTCTGGCTGAAGTTATTAATATGTGTTGATTGATGTCAAAATGGGAATTAAATCATAAACGTGCTCCAGGGCCTCGGTCTGCTGGCTTGGCAGCTTCCTTAGCCTTGTCACTTTGGAGAGACAGCTCGCGTGGCCCTGCCTCATTTTTCTGATGATTACTTAAGGATTTCACTTTATCATCATTTGTCCACGAGCAGGTTTTGTTCTCCCTCCCATTAGTATTGCCTCCACCGTGGCGCAGTTGGAACACAGTTGTTACCTGCAAAGGAACCCTGGGTGGATTTCATACTCGGGTGAAACAATGGGGTTGTACGCTCTATAAAGAAAACAAAACAAAACAAACTGTTCCCAATTAGTGCTATTTACAGACATGTAACACCACGGCTGCCGATCAGGAGTGCATGGTTCTTTCCCATGGGGGTCCCAAAATTCCTAGCACCCGCTCGCAGGCATAAAAAAGCATGGTCTTTCTCATTTCCAAGTTAATCCGATTTGAGTGTGGGCTGAGAGGGACCAGAGCTTCCCGAAGGGCCTGGCAGAACCGGGCAGATCAGCATCATTACCAGACCACACACATTATGTTTAATAGCCAGACTGTGCTCTGGACCAGAGAAAAATCGGCGAATTAAAAATTCCTGAGGAACAGCCTCTCTCTTCCTCCACGCCGTGGAGGCTTTCGTTCTGACTTCATCATCTCTTACTTCAATTTCGACAGCCTCCTAAAGGGCGTCACCGAGTCTAGAGGCGCCTCGTTCCCATTCCCGTTCTCCAGTGTTGGCGAAGTGACCCCCTGAAGCCCCCGTAGGAGCAGGCCATTTCCCTCACTTCAAAACCATTCTGGTTAGGGGCGCCTGGGTGGCTCAGTCGGTTAAGCGTCCCACTTTGGCTCAGGTCGTGATCTGGCGGTTCATGGGTTCGAGCCCCGTGTCGGGCTCTGTGCCGACAGCTCAGAGCCTGGAGCCTGCTTCGGATTCTTTGTCTCCCTCTCTCTCTGCCCTTCCTTGCCGCCCCCCCCCCCCCCCCCCGCCAAATAAAAGTAAACATTAAAAACAAAACAAAACAATTCCGGTTCCTCGGTGCTTAGAGGACAGATTTCAAAATCCAAGTGATTGTGATAAATGACCCTTCAGAATCTTCAGACCCAGCCTCTGCCAGGGAAGCCATCCTGTCCCCATGGATCTTGCCCCATGACACAGTTTCCTACAATGACCCTCTTTGTTTTGTGGTTTCCTTGGCTGTGAAGGCTTCTTCATGTCCCAGTTGAAACATATTTTTACTCTCCAAGGGTCCCTCAACACAGTATATCCAATTCATCATGTGATATTCCAGTTTTGTCTAATTACACATTTGTTTATTTATCTGTTCATAAATCTGTCTCCTTTTTTCCCCTCTAGCCTTTTGTCCCCTCTAGCCTTGGTAGAGTATAGGCCCCTCGATACCTGGGACATAAATAGTTGCTCATTAAAATGTTTCAGAACAGGGGCTCCTGGGTGGCTCAGTCGGTTAAGCCTCCGACTTCGGCTCAGGTCATGATCTCACAGTTTGTGAGTTCAAGCACCGCGTCAGGCTCTGTGCTGACAGCTCGGAGCCTGGAGCCTGCTTTGGATTCTTTGCCTCCCTCTTTCTCTGCCCCTCCTCCTCTCACACTCTGTCTCTCTCTCTCTCTCAAAATAAATTAACATTAAAAAAATTTAAATGTTTCAGAACAAATACATGAAGACATAATTGAATATAAGTGTGAATAAACAAACAGGCTCTCCTCGCTTCCAAATCATTCCTCGGAATAAATTGGCAAAACTCATATTAGTATAGCATTGAATAGTGGCCGAGAGCCCAGATTCCGGATTGAATCCTAGCTTTGCCACGTCACTAACTAGATATTTGACCTTGACAGACCTTCTCTCTGCCCTCAGCAGTTTTACCTGTAAAATGGGGATAATAATATCCTCTCGTTCTCAGAGTTGTCAGGAGAATGAAACAGAGAAGGTAGAACCTGGCCAGGAATAGTATCCTGTTAGCACTGTTTTTGGAGACCCCAGCATTTCGCAGAATCTCTCTCAAGCAGGGGTTCTCCACTTATACAATAGCATCATCAAGAGTGATTAACAAATGTATAGCTTCTGGGGCCTTACCCCAGGCCAAGTGAATCAGAACCTCTGGGGTGGGACTCCGGCCTGAATTCACTATTTAATGAAGAAACTTCAAAGAAGTGTTTGTTCACAGAAGGAAGGTGGTGAGGCACCCAGAAGCTAGCCACAGTGAGAAGCCATTGGCACTGGTGAACCGAAGGAAGAAGCAGGGATGGTGTCCCTGGAGCCAGGGAGAGCTGGGGCCCTGGAGGATGGGCTGCAGCGGACTGTGGTCACTTACACCCAGCCTTGAGGACAGACGCAACCCCAAGGCAGGGAAGCCAGGGGAAAGAGCCACCTGACCTCTTTCCCCTCCAGCCCTTCTGCCTCCAGGGGAGGACAGAGTCCAGCCATAATCCAGCTGGCGAGAGAGGTCAGGGACCCCATCATCCGGAGTCAGCATCCATGGGCATAGACCAGGAAGAGAAGTACAGAGAGTGGGTTCGAGGAGACAAAGGGGGTTTTAAAAGCCGACATATCAATTCTAGGCAGGGGGGTAATCCCCAGGGGCTTCTCAATCTTGTGGAATATGACCCACTGCCTCCATCGGGCCTCCCTGTGGACCCCTCGCCAACCCCTCCAGCAGCCAGTGCGAGAGGCATCCACGGGCAGAAAGCACACAGACAGCTTTCCTATACCCCAGCTCTCAGTAGTTACTTCCTTCGGGGTCCTTATTCCAGGACACCAGCGACTGGAGGAAATTGTTTCCAGGAAGTACCCTGGGCACATAAACCAGATGGCTTTATGTCCAAGGTCACGGCTGCCTTTCTTTCTGGGAATTTGGGTGCTGGACGCCCAGGAGCCTCCGTCAATGGGAATTCGTAATGCTCTCCCTTCGGTGCGGGAAGGAGGCTCCTGGCTCTTGCCTTTTTATTTTTAATCCAAGCAAACATGCCAGAGGAGACCCTTGAGATTTCTACCATATGTCAGATCATCTGACTCAGCCAAATTTGCATAACCCCATGGTGGAATTTGGGAGTGGAAGGGTGCTGGGTACCCCAGACAAAGTGCTTCAGTTTGCACTGAACCCACCAGCTTGTTTTCCCATCGACTGTGTCGGCACGTTGCAGAAGACTTCATTCCTGCCGCTTCCTTTCCAAAAGGAGGAAGATATAAATCACAGGCGCAGAAGTAACTAGCAGTTGTGACATTTTGTTACAGAGTTTAATTACATGAATCATAAAATATTGCTACAATTTTCCAAACTGTTAAACCTTAATTAATATGAACCCACAGGGACCACCTTGATCGTTCTAAATATTCTGAATCACAACTCCTACTGAATGCTTCCACCCGCCTGAAGTGCTTTGTAATTTGCAAAAAGTGATTAATTATTAGAAATGAAACCAGACAAATTAATTTAATATAAATGAGGCTGTACATGATTTGATTAATTCTTTTTAATTACCTATATGTTATTTTTTCAATAGTTGAACAAAGGACCCTATTCTTCTCCTGCGTGTTCATATTCATTAATCTCATTAGCACAGAGTATTAATATAATTTTATCACACATTCCAGAAGTACGGCGCATTGACAAACCATAATGAATCGTGGCATTAGTGTCCTATCACTACATTAATTTCAAGACATGCTTGGCTCATCTGCAATTTACTTTGAGACTTAGTTTAAAATGAGCTGAATAAGCGTGTAATTATGACATCTGCTTCTTTTCAGGTACCTCCTTTGTAAATCAGTGACAAAGGAATCGCAGGTTTAAAGATGTGTTAACACTTGGATAGCATGTATAATTGCAATATGGCGATGTGTAATGAAGATTAAATTAGACTGTACTATACCTGACATATGCAAGAACATAATTGAACTGTAGTCATTGTTACAGTAGAAGCAGCTGCAAAATACCAATATTTGAATCGAGGAAAGTAAAAGGAAATTAGGAAAGGCGAAGGGGATATTCTCAATGAGTTACCAAGAAAAGAACCAGGCTGCAAATCCTAGGATTTCAGCCTCTTTCTCCCTTTGTGGTTGATGACAGTTGGTCATGAATTTCATGAAAATTTCCAAAAGGGTCCATTTCGGATGTCGCTGGGGCATGACCTCACGCTGCATATCTTGGATGTTCAGCACTTCTGCTCCAGGCCATGGGGTCGGCACCGTGCCCAACCTTCCCATCTTGAGCCTCAGGCAGGGAATTGGAATTCTGGGATTGGTGTCTAGACTGTCCACGTGGTTAACCCTAGATCTCCCTGAGTAAGACCCTCAGAATGATAAAATGATCTGAGGTTGCCTGGGGAGCATAGGAACCCTGGAATCTGCACCTGGGGGAAACTTAGGAGGAAAGATTTAAGGGTCTGTGGTCATCGGAGGGCCATCCCAAGTTGGGATAGAGAATGAAACCACATCGTCTATCACAAACCCTCCCCTATCCTTCCTGACAACAAATGCTTATGGCAGCCCTTGCCCTTAGGATCTGTTCAATTTTGGGTAAGGATTTATCACATGCCAAATCTACCGGGTGCCTTGGGTATCCCTGGGCAACGTGGGTCCCCCCCCCCCCCCACCCAGCTGTGTCTATGGATTTTCTCTCTTGCCAGCTCCTAAGTGCCTGAGTGTAGAGTGTGACAGGAGCCAAAAAAATATTGCTTGTGAGTTTAACAAATACTCCCAAGGAATTTGGGGCCATATCTCAAAGCAATTTTAAGAAATTGACTTACCCAACGAAATCCCCATGTCAGCCTTATTAAGTTGGTGGTAAAGAGACGGGAAGAGGCAGTAAAAAAAAAAGAGATAAAAAGAACAGGGCCTCATCTAAAAGTGCTGGCAGGGAAATGCCGATGTAGGGGCTGGACAAGACAAAGCAGGGGGCATCACTTACACAGGTTGAGACGTTGAGCTACTCGAAGGAATCTTGTACCAGAAAGGATTGACTTCTGTGTTTATCACCTAAGCATACCCTCTGAGAGAGAATGTGGTATTTGCAAAGTTACTGTGATAGAACCATTACATGTTAGACTTTGGAAGTGACCTGGAGATCGTCTATGAAAGGGTGCTGTTGAGTGCCGAGCAGTAGAAAAGATGGTCATGGAGAGTTTTCTGCAAAGTTTTGGAATAAGAAAGAAAGGCGTGGCTTTCAACTTGCAGAGAAGGGTATTTCAACGTCAATCTTTTTCTCCCCTCACCCATTTATTCTTCAGTGTATCTAATAATATTATAACCCATATCCAGCTCATCCTATACGCCAGGTATTACATTAAGCACTCGGATTACAAGAGGGAACAAGACAGAAGCAGTTTCTGCCCCCGGTAGGAATCATGTAGATCCAGCCTGTTTGGCGGTCAAAGGCAATCTGAAGGAAAACAGACCTAGGACATGGGTTGTTTTCTCCTTTTTCTCTGTGCTCGAGACGGTGTGAACCTAGACTTCCCGTATATAAAGGATCATGTGGGGGCGCTCATTGTTTCCTTATCCTTCTCCCCTCCCACTTGCCCCCTTAATGTGAGTGAGAAATGGTCTTTGAGGACTGTCTTATACTTCCTAAATGCTCCCCACTTCTGCTTGTCCACACCCGCCAGAAAGCCCCTGCGTGGGCATCTCCCGGCCAGCACCTTGAGACGAAGCCCTGTTCCTTTCAGCTCCTTCCCTTCCTCTTCACGTTACCTTACCAGTTACGGACATGACTGCTTGTTTAACAAATGTATGTACCTCTTGTTTAAGTATTAAGTCGTCGATGACACACTAAGTACCACATTCAGAGTTCTCATTCTGTATTAGAGCCTATTGCTTAAAACAAGCCCTATTTTAGGGGCACCTGGCTGGCTGTCAGTTAAGCGTCTGACTCTTGATTGTAGTTCAGGTCAAGATCTCACGGTTGGTGGGACTGAGCCCCCCATCACGCTTCATACTGAGCCTGCTTGAGATTCTCTCTCCACACCCTCTGCCCCTTCTTTGCTTTCTCTCTCTCTCTCTCAAAAACTAACCAAATAAAAATAATAAGTACATAAATAAAATCATAAATGGATCAATAAATAAAGATAATAAATGAATCAATAAGTAAATAAGCCCTATTTTAGGGTCTCCAGTTCCTTAAGGATTGAAAGGAAGCAAGCCAGCGCATATTTATTGATTGATTGATTTTTAATGTTTATTTATTTTTGAGAGACAGAGAGACAGAGCATGAGCAGGGGAGGGGCAGAGAGAGAGGGAGACCCAGAATCCGAAGCAGGCTCCAGGCTCCGAGCTGTCAGCACAGAGGCCGACGCGGGGCTCGAACCCATGAACCGCGAGATCATTCCCTGAACTGAAGTCGGATGCTTAACCAACTGACCCACCCAGGCGCCCCACAGCACACATTTAAATCAGGGTGTGAACTGAAGGAGAGAGACAGTGCATCAACTGGGATAGACGAAGCTGTGCTGCAGCGACAAATACGACAAAAGATCTCAGGGACAGCAAACAGCGTAGGCTCTGTTCCACGTGGCCAGAGCAACCTCCAGCTTCAGAGCCGCTGTTACCATCCAGATGCTGGGCGTGCTCTGAAGGGTCTGAGGCCACAAGTGAAAGTTCCAGTCCAGATGTGGCTCCGGCCACTTCTGCTCACAGCTCCTTGGCCAGAGTCAGTCCTCCGGCCCCACCCAGACACGGGGGCCGGGAGCACAATCCCATGTGTGCTCAGGAGGGAGCAGGGTGGGAAGCTTGGGCAGACAGCCCGAACGGCTAGCACACCGGGTGATCGGTTATTAACATCCTTGTAGAGGTTTTTAAGTCCACTTGCTAGAATGAGGCTCCAAATTGGGTCAAATAGATAGCCCATCCTGAATTTCTTGGCTCAACATCGAGCATCTCACCTGCCCAAAGACACTGACTCTGTCCCCCCGAGTAAAAGTGGAGTTTCTTGGAAAGTTGCAAGGAAAAAGCAAATCCACCGTGCTTCTAACTAGCCAGGGGTACGAGGCAGTGCGTTCCCAGTCGGCTTTGAATCATCTCTTCTTGGGGCACCTGGGCGGCTCAGGTAAGCGTCTGACTCTGCATCTCGGCTCAGGCCGTGATCTCCCAGCATGGGGGATGAAGCCCCCCGCACTGGGCTCTGTGCTGAGAGCACGGAGCCTGCCTGGGCTTCTCTGTCTCCCTCTCTCTCTGTTCCTCCCTCTCTTTCTCTCTCTCAAGATAAATAAATAAACTTTATAAATACATACATACATACATAAATCGTCTCTTCTTGTATATGGAAAACCGAGAAAGACAGACACCTGTCACTGGTATGGGATACTCCTTGCACAATGATAAATCTTTGTCTTGAAGATTTAGGTGACAGATCAGATGGTCTGGTCAACCATAAAGATGGTTTCACGGAGCAGCTGCATTTTTGTTGTTGTTGTTTATTTGTTTGTTTTTACCCTTTGGAACTTTAAAAGTTCCTTTGGAACCACACAGTTCTCTAAACAAGGCATCCCCTGACAGCAAGAGCTATTTCTGCCCAGAAGAGGAAAGGTTAACGTTTTTCATAATAATGGGTTTCACCCCGCATGACACAGATGAAGCCTGCAATTGTTTTTTATCTCCTCCGGGCTTGCCTAGCCATCTAAAAGTCTTAGTTAGTGGGAGGGAGCCAGGGGGGAAATCACTACCGAACTCCAAAGCAAAGCTGCTGGCCTAGGCTTTTGTGTGCTCAGTGTGAAAGGTCTGTGACACCGCTCTTGTGGATGCGTTACTGCAAACTCGCGTCTTACGACTTAAATCCCCTGAATTGTCTCCATGATCAGGGTGTGAAAGGAGACCCTGCAATCTCATATGCTGCTGGCCAGGGCCATGATTTTGCACAAGGACTTTGAAAAACTATAGCAATATGGACTGCAGCCAAACGCATGCTTTATCTTCGACGTAGCCGTTTCACTTTTGGGTATATTCGCAATAGAACTGAAGATATGTACTCACCAACAGACACGTATAAGAGTGTTCATAGAAACAGTAGGCACGAAAACCCCAAACTAGAAACATATGCTCCATCAAGAGTTGAACGAAGGAAATGTGGTCTATCTGAATAATGGCATGCCATGCAGTGATGCAAATACTGAGCTCGTACTGAGTGAATCTCCAGACTTAATGCAGAAAAAATAAGCCAAAGAGAAAAAGAGTACCTACAGAATGACTCAACTCGTATAAAATGCAGAAAACGAAACAGGCAAAATTAATCTCTAGTGATGGAGGTCAGAAGAGTAGTCCCCTCTGGGGAGAAAGAGGGGGCAGGGAGGAACCTCCTGTGATGCTGAGATTTTCTCTGCTTTCATCTAGGTGGGGATGATGTGGATGGAGAATGCACAAGGATACGTGCATTTACTGCATGTACATTATATGTCCATTAAAAATAAATGGAAGCTGAGCCTGGGTGGCTCAGTCGGTTAAGCTCAGTTGCTATCAGCTCAGGTCATCATCTCACAATTGGTGGGATTGAGCCCCACGTCCGAGCTGTCAGTGCAGAGCCTGCTTGGGATTCTCTCTCTCCCTCTCTCTCTACCCCTCCCCGACTCACACCTGTGCACGCTCTCTCTCTCTCTCAAAATAAATAAATAAACTGAAATAAATTAAATGGAAGCTAAAAGCAGATATGCTGGGTTACCTAAGTACTGTTTTCATTTAATCTGTACAAAGCATGTTGACATACAGGGCGTATATTTGTGGTTTTGTGTGTGTGTGTGTGTGTGTGTGTGTGTTCACATGCGCATGCGTGCATACCTTAATTAGCTCTGTGACCTGGATGTTTAGGAACTTACTTACCCAGTCAGTTACTTTCTCAATTTCCTTAACTGTAACTTTATGACAACAATAATGATATCTGCTTAGAGGATTATTGAGATGGTCAGAATAAGGGATATGTATGATATATGTGAAAGAATAACATATATGTGTGTGTATAATGGGAGTGTGTACGTAGGCATGCATATCACACACACACACACACACACACACACACACACACACACCTTCTATGTGAAAGAAGGAAAAGAATATTTGCTGGTTGCCCATTCATTCTGTTCAGTCACTTGTGCAGCAAATACATATCAAGCCAAAGGCATACCATGCTGAGGTCCCTGTAATGGAGAAACAAAAGAACGGACACTAAATATCTGTGCCCCCTGAGGTAGCCCCTCTCCTCGAGATGACTAGAAACATACTCAGCTTCTAGCTTTCTGAGCTGTCTCCTTCTTCTTATCCAAGTTTTTCTGCAGGCAGGATACGGGGCACTAAACTGAATTGGCGTTTACATAAGTATAATCACTTTTTCCCTCCCAGAGATTCTATCTGGCTTAGATTGATTAGGGTCCCTGTAGACCTCCACTTTCCATGTACGTTTAGAGGTGGTCCGAGGCCCAGACTCTGGGGCCACACTGCCTCGTCCAGATCCCACTCTGCCTCTTACCAGCTGAATGACCTTGGCAAGTTACGGAACCCCACCGTCTGCTCAATGTTCTCATCTGAAACATGGGGATAATAGTTAGCTACCACATGGTATTTTTGTAAAGATTAAATCAAAATGTATATTTATTTATATATAGGTACCTTCAAAGCTATTTTATATAATCTATATATGTATTACAACATATATACGCAATCACTTACTGTATATTTGAATTACAATATCTACTTCACAAGGTTGTTGTAAAGAGTAAATGAATATAGGTCTATATTCATTTAAATATCTTAAGTGATTTTATACATGTTGCAATATAAATAATCACTCCGTGCATGTATACATAATACATACATGTCATACATCTATATGCATATACAAGTATATACACACACACACATCACTTAGAAAGTTGTTGCCTGGAGGGGCGCCTGGGTGACTCATTCGGTTGGGCGACCGACTTCAGCTCAGGTCATGATCCCACCGCTTGTGAGTTCAAGCCCTTCATCGGGCTCTGCGCTGACAGCTCAGAGCCTGGAGCCTGCTTCGGATTCTGTGTCTCCCTCTGTCTCTGCCCCATGCCCCACTTGCACTCTGTCTGTCCCTCAAAAATAAATAAACATTAAAATAAATTAAAAAAAAGAAAAGAAAGTTGTTGCCTCATAAATATTCATAAGTTTCTACACCCAATTATTGTTACTGATGGACTGTATCTGGATAGATAGGTAGATAGATGATAGATAGATAGATAGATAGATAGATAGATATGGCTACAACAGAAGGATAATTATGCCTGAATTTTTGTGGTTTGAACTCAGCACGGCCCCATCTCCAGGCTTTTTGTTTTTGGTGCGTTGGGGTGAAGGTATGTAAAAAGACTGGAATCCCAGCCTTGTCCCCCGCGCACCCCAGCAGAGACACATTCCAGAGTTGGGAAAGCACAGATACCAAAGGAAGGCTGCCTTTTATCCATCTCCTAATGTGAAATATAAAACAGTCCAAGTCATTGAATAGGTAAAAGAAAACAGAAATAGAAATTCAACCAACTTGCCAATGCTCTGAAACAAGAATAAAGAGGGACAAAGTGAGGAAGGCAAACATGGGAGAGAGCTGGAAGAGAAGGCCTGTGTGGGGTGAGAAGTGAACACAGCATCTCATTGAGCAAGTTTAATAGGCTCTCGGGGCCCCCGAATCGGGGTAGGAACACAATTTAAAAAGGGAGCGTAAATGAAACTCTGATAGACTGTGTAGAGGGGATTATTCGTTGGTTCAAATTTTATTTGAAAGAACTGAAAGACAGGGTCCAGAAACCCCAGGCTTTGGCTGATGAAAAAATAATCAAACAAAACATTTATTTTCACTAATTTAAAGGGACTTCCATGACTCTGAGGCTGAGAAATAGGCAAGCAACTGAGGCCCGAGGCCGCCTAGTCTGGGCAGGCTGGCTCTCCAGGGGCCATAGAGAAGCGACTGCCAGCCCCTTTGTCGAGTGCCTCTTGAAGGAATGTCAGTGGCCCCGCATGGGCAGAAAGATGATTCGTCACTGCCAGTTGAGTAAGGCCACAATCCATGGGTAGGCGAGGTTTCGCCAGAAAGGGATGGGCATCCCAGGTCTCTGTCTCCCAGAAGAAAGGAAGGTCATGATGCTGAGTATCAAAACCTGACAGCCTGGAAATCTGAAGGCCAGAGACTGCCTTATGGTCCCGTGGGTCTGCACTGAGGAGTCTACAGGGTCTTAGGGAGGCTTTAAGGACAACCCTTTGCCACCAGAGCTGTGTTGAAGGCACCAACACAGAGGAGGGTATATCTGAAAGCCAATTAGCTAGCTTGAGGTTTCTGTTTGTTTCTCACAACAGCAACCGGACAGTATGTCCACCGCCCCATCTACCACCAAGGCCAGCGTCGTGCGTGTGCAGCCTGCACGGTTGAGCAGAGCCTGGCACTTAGAGGGGCCCTGGGTTTAGTGCTCTGTGTTGCCATCTTGAAATTCTCAATGACTTTGAACAAAGGGGCTCCATGAAGTATGTGGCTGGTCCTGGCTCCCACTCTGGGATCGAGCCACTCGCTCCCCCAGCTGCCAACACTGTTGGCTAATGAGAGTCTGTAGCTGAGGCTTTGACCTTGTCTGAAGACAGCCGTCTTGCCCAAGGTTAAATCCTCTTTCCAGAATCAGCGCAACGTAGGGCAGATTGGAGGGTACGGAGACCCAGCCCCTTTGTTCCATCTGGGATCACGACAGGCCTCTTACTAAACCTCCTGTATGCAAATCTCCATCTCAGGCTCCCTCTCCAGGGATCCAGAAGTAAGACACCCTAAGGTTTTGGTAAAGTGTTGCCTACGTGTTCCGTTCTCATCTCAGGTGTGCTACCGGGATTCAGGGAAGGGATCTTGCATCCACATGCGGACCAGGAGGCTGGCATGGCAGTAGCAACAATGATCGGTGAAAATCTCCCCAGGGTAAGGTAGAGAAAATGGGGTCAGAGAGGTTAATGAGTTGCCCCCCCAAGGCCATACAGATGGTAAGAGCCTTAGCTAGGATTCAAACTTGGGATTCCTGACCCCTAATTAGATTCCTTTGAAATAAGTTGTCACACTTCTTAACCCCACAGGGAGCCTGGCAGTTCTGATTTAGCACTACATGCAAAGGAGTTATGGGCATCCTCTCCTTCTTTGAACTTCCAACATACTTTCCTGGGAACTGGCTGGTGGCTCTTTGTATATTACTCTTTATAACCTAGAAACCACTCTTTCCTTTGAGTTTCAGATAAAATTGGGTTATTTCCTCACCCACAGGGAGTAGGAAATCCAGCATGGCTCCAGTATCTCTAGGATTTTTCCTCCGCCAACGTCAGCTCAGCTGAGGGCATCAGGAAGGCAAAATTTTCAAGTCCCACTCAGACCAGCTGAGCCAAACTCTGGAGACGGTGTCCGGGAAACCTTCCAGGGGATTCTGCTGTGCTAAAGTTCCACCGCTCCACAGAGCTGGTCTTGGGAATTTGCCTAACCACACCTGACTCTGACTTTTGCCAGGCAGGAAGTAGTCTCACCTTATCTGCAAAGGATAAGTCCCAAGACCTTCCAGTGGATGCCTGAAAGTGTAAATAGTACGGAACCCTATATATACTATGTGTTTTCCTCTGTGTACTTAGCTGTGATAAAGTTTAATTTATAAATTAGGCACAGTAAGAGATTACCAATAATAACTAGTCATAAAATAGAATAATTATAACAATATACTGTAATAAAAGTTATGTGAATGTGGTCTCTCTCTTGAAATATCTCATTGGGATATTTCCTTCTCTTGAGGGAGATTGGGATATTCACCTTCTCTTGGGCTTCTGACTGCATGTCCGAAGGAGAATTCTCTGCTTCCGGACCGTGGGTAACTGAATCTGTAGAAAGCGAAGCCACGGATCAGGGGGAATTGCAGGATGTTTGATGCCAGTCTCCCTCACGTCTCCCCTCTTGTAGCTTTTCCTTCTCATTGCTTCCTGCAAACCCAAGCCAGCAACTGAGCCCCATTTTCGTGATTTCCCCTAAATTCCATTTACACATGCAGTTGAATGCAGCACATTGTACCCAAAACGAAGAAGAAAACGAAGAAAATGATGGGGGGGCGGGGAATTGCCTCTAAACACAACCCAGTACACACGTGGTGCTAACTGTCAGGCATTCAGTCCAGGGCTTTAGAATTCCTCAGCCACGGGGAACTTTCTCTGGTTGCCTCTTCTGGGCCCATCTTCCTGCCAGGTTCCTGTCTCTTCATTGCTCTTGGGTGTCCTTGCTTCTGATCCTTTGCTGGTCTCCCCCTCCCCTACTCGCTTCCTCTTCACTTATTTTCCTCTTGGTTTTATTTTCGGGCCCCTCGTCATCTCACGCGAGGATCATCCTTTCAAAGCCAGAATGACCCATCAAGAGGAGTTTGATGTCAGTGCTTCCAGTGGCCATGACTCCTCGGGCACATGTAATTCATTCTTACTGGTCTTTCAGCACCACCCAGATTGTGGCTTTGTGCCACCTGTGTGCCCAGGACAGGTGCCGCCACTTAGGTGAGGAGTAAATCCCTGTCGGCTTGGGTTGACCTTGACCCAGTACTGCTGGGGATGGCTTTGGCTTTGATGTTCTCTAAGGCCAAGGTGTCAAACAAATGGCACCTTGAGCTTTCTGGCACCTGCTGAACCACAGAATGTGAGAATGTCCAAATCAAGGAGATCCAGGTAACCCCCTCTGAACATGAAGAGTTGAGAACAAACCCTTTGAATCAGCAGGGCCAGCCTTGACGGAATTGTGCTGGAGACGCATTAACACCTTTTAGTCCTGTTTCATCCTGTTCTCCACTCCCTTCCCCCATAATTCTTCTCCAAGAGCCTTTGTCTCTCTTCTCAGGGCTCTCATTCACTCTCAGGAATCAGAGAATCCCTCTGTCCAGAGCCTCTTTCGCTGAAGAGAGAGACAACAAAAGCTTCCCCACCCACCTGTCCTAATTCTCCTGTGCTCAGTAAGACCTGATCCAGTGAAACTAGTTCATGCCATACAGCTAAGGTGGATGAGAGTTTAAATAAGATCCCTTCAGGAGACCTCTCTGTTGTTGTTGTTGTTTATTATAATTTCTTTTTTAATCAGGGGACCTCTTTTTTTTTTTTTTTTTAACGCTTATTTATTATCGAGACACAGAGAGAGTCAGAGCATGAGCATGGGAGGGGTGGAGAGAGGGGGAGACACAGAATCCGAAGCAGGTTCCGGGCTCTGAGCTGTCAGCACAGAGCCTGATGCAGGGGCTCGAACCCGCAAACCGCGAGATCATGACCTGAGCCGAAGTCGGACGCTTAACCAACTGAACCACCCAGGCACCGTGAGACGTCTTTGTTTTATTCTAGGACTTCGGAGGCTTCCGTGTAAGACCTCAGCGGACTCATGAGACCTTTTCTGGGTGCTCGTTCGTCATTTTATAGCGTTTTCCCTGGGAGGCAGCATGCCCAGAGATTAAGCCCACAGGCCAACATTTAAACTGGGGCTCACCTCCTGCTAGCTGTGCAAACTTGGAGACGTACCTTAATCTCTGTCTCCGTTATTTCACCTATGAAATGGACATGATACTGACAGGTGAGCAAAGCAATAATTCAACAACAAATGTAAGGCTCAGTGAAGTTGCGGTTTCATGATTGTTCTGTACGCGCATGGTCCTGTTTGTGAAGGTTAATGCTGGTGTGACTGCAGGAAATCAGCAGCTGCCTCGGAGTGTGGTCCGATCCAAGATGACCCAGTGCAGCCCAAGCAACCTCGTGGTACTCCGGAAAGCAAACGGGAAGTCTTGGTTTTGTGTATGAGGTACCCGGTTTCAGGAGGGCCTGCTTTTATTCCATCTTCCTCCCCAGCCCAGCTACCCCCTTCGTTCCCCTAGCGTAGCATATGTCTCCTTGCCTTTTACTGCTCCACAGGCGCCTTCCCCACAGCCTGGCCAGGATGCACAGAGTGACACAGGATGTCAGTTGAGAAATGAGTGGTTAGTGGTGATGACAGGCCACACCGCAATTCTGTCGAGAAGCCCTCCCTGGAGGGGCCCCCGGGAGCAGGCGAGAAGCCCCACAGTCTCCCTCTAATTTGTACCACACCAGGGAAGGGCAGGATGGCTCCCACATGAGGAAGATCCCTCCTGTTCACACACCCACAACCCATTGACGGAATTAACTCCGGAGACCGGCTCCGGAAACGTTTCCAAGGGAAATGATTAATAGTAAAAGGTTGGGATGCTTAAGAATGTAGCTTCACACCCTGCAGATCAAAACCCAGTGCCCGCAGCAGCAAATGATTTATATTCCACGGCAGTATCGTACCATCTGCCTTGTTCTGATCCAAATAACTGAGGCTGAGAAGTTATTTCATAGTAATATAGCTACCATCTATTTGGCTGGAATTATGTGCCAGGCCGTATGCTAAAGTCTGCATGGGTAACTTCTCTTGGAATTCCGACACTTGTCTTGTGTGGCATGTAGCGTTATTTCTTTTCGCCGATGAGGAAATCGCTCTGTTGAAGTTAAGTGGGATTTGAGCCTGCCTCCAAAATCATGTCCTTAACCACAGCTCTATCTTGCCTCCTAATAGCCGATGTTCTGGAACCTGGTTGAATAACACAGGGTTACCTGTGTTTTGGAGTCAAACCTACTATCTCAAGAGGAACTGGAAATGTTTTTCCTTCATACTCCATAATAGCCTTTTTTTTATCACTGTTCTTAGTACACTATACTACAATTACTTGGTTATGACCTTGGATGTTCACCCTAGCTTGAACTTCCTGAGGATCTGGGGCCAGATGGTTTTAACATATTTACATTCTAAAGTCCATTACCCTCAACAGACATGAATGAAAGAATGATGAATGAATGAATGAATGAATACAAGCCCTTCTGACTCCCAGCCCAGTGCTCCATCCACCATTTTCTGCAGACTAGCCTTTTCTTGTGACCTTTACATGGTTTTTCTCTTGGGATTTTCAACAAATTGAACTAGAATTAACATTTCTTCATGATGTTTAGGAATGATAAAACTAATTCTCCCTGAGATCTCACAGGACACTGACCAAGTTCACAAAACAAAGCATCTTGTTTTCTTTCTTATCTCCTGAGATACATGCCACTCCCTCTTGCAGTGCAATTGGTAGAAGGAAAAAAAAAATGATGATGATGCTCTCAGACTATTTGGAAATATTGGCCAAACTATCGCCTTCTTAAATGATTTTAAGCTAGACATATAACTCTAGGACTGACATCCCCCAGTGATTTATACAATTAGGGGTGGTTCTCTCAGAGTGACTACTTAACATCCCTGTAATAACCCGACTGCATGAGCTTTGGGGGGCTGCTTCTAAGTGTCATGCTAAGCCACTTTAATCTACCGGTTGTGCCTCTGTCTTGTCTTTTTCTGATCATTTTCACATAAAGGTACTCATAGAATTTAGTTTTGTGTGCTGTGCTATTCAATTAACATTGCAATACGAGCATCTGACAGGGTACTCTAAAGAGTTGGATGCCTCGATTTTAGTCTTTCTTAATATTTCCAAGTGACTGTATCATAATTTATTTAGCTTTTTCTCTATTGTAGGATATTTATGTTGTATCCAGTATTACAGTCGCACAATACAGCAATGTGATAAATAACCCCAAGGAGAGAGCTTTCTCTGAGCTTCTCTCTTTGGACTGTTTCCTTAGGGTCAATTCCCAGCAGCCTGCCATTTATTCTTGATAACTGGATTTGTGAACAAGAGATGAGCTCACCAGGGGACACCGAACAAGGGAAGAAAGTTAACTCGCTAGTCCCTGAACACTTTGAAGATGATTATCTAGCCGAAATGTCTGCCCTAGTCCAGAGAAAACATTGCATTTTATTTTAATCTTTCTTTGCCAATATATTTTTATTCAAAAGCAGGACTCCCGTTGGAAAGAGTGAAGCAGAACAAATGCATATAATAAGGAGAAGTCAAGGACTAGCTTCTACCACAACCCCTCTATTCCCACCCCACCGTGATGACAGATTTGAACAGCTTGGTGTGCATCCTTCTACACATTTCTCCATGCACATGCAAATAGACACATGCTTAGAAACGCATTTTTATTTATTTTAGTTTTTTTACATTTTTTATTCTATTTAAATCCAAGTTAGTTAGCATAGAGTAAAATGATGATTGTAGGAGTAAATTTAGTGACTCATCACTTACATATAACACCCAGTACTCATCCCAGCAAGCGCCCTCCTCACGCCCATCACCCATCTTGCCCATCCCCACCCACCCACCACCCCTTCAGCAACCCCCCGTTTGTTCTCTGTATTTAAGAGTTTCTTACGGTTTACCTCTCTCTCTCTTTTTATCTTATGTTTCCTTCCCTTCCCGTGTTCATCTGTTGTGTTTCGTAAATTCCACATATGATTGAAATCGTATGATATTTATCTTTCTTTGACCAACTTGTTTCGCTTAGCACGATGTACTCTAGTTCCATCCACATTGTTGCATATGGCAAGATTTCATTTTTTTTGATCACGAAGTAATATTCCATTGTGTGTGTGTATGCATATGTGTGTGTGTATATATATATATATATACACATATATATATACATATATATATGTATATATATCTATATATACACATATATATATACATATATATATGTATATATATCTATATACATATATACATGCATATATACATACATACACGCATATATATATACATACATACACGCATATATATATATGCGTGTATGTATGTATATATATATGTATGTATATATATGTATATGTATATGTATGTATGTATATGTATATATATATATACACATATGTATATGTATATATATATGTATGTATATATATATACACATATGTATATGTATATATATATGTATGTATATATATACACGCATATATATATGCGTGTATGTATGTATATATATATGCATGTATGTATGTATATATGCATGTATATATGTATATAGATATAGATGATATAGATATTCTTTATGCATTCATCAATAGACATTTGGTCTCTTTCCATACTTTGGCTATTGTTGATAGTGCTGCTGTAAACATTGGGGTGCATGTGCCCCTATGAATCAGCATACCTGTATGTCTTGGATAAATACTTAGTAGTGCAATTGCTGGATCATAAACACATTTTTTAAATACAAATGTAAACACATTTTTAAATACAAATAGGCTTTTCTATATCACACTGTATTCTGAATAACTTATGTCATTTTTTTTTTTTGCATGTAACAATATACCATGGAAATCCTTTCAGGTCAATAAGTAAAGAGCTGGCTCATTCTTTATAAAAAACTGAGTAATATTCCATAATAGGAGGTTTCACAGTTTATTCAGCTATTTTTAAGTTCCATTTATTTAAACTAAACTAAAACAAAATTCACTCATTTCTCCCACCCCCAACTCCCTGCCTCTGACAACTACCAGTCTACTTTCTGTATTTATGAGCTTGGTTTGTTTATTTTTAGATTCCATATATGACAGATCACATACAGTTATTTGTCTTTCTGTCTGATTTATTTTACTTAACCTTGAGGTTCATCCATGTTGTCACAAATGGCAAGATTTCTTTTTTTGATGAGTGAATAATATTTCATGACACACATGCACACACACACACACACACACACACTCACACCACAATTTCTTTTTTTTCCTATATCTTGTAATCACTATTGTAATTTCCTATATCTTGTATCACTATTGTAAATAATGTTGCAATGAACATGGGGGAGGTGCATACATCTTTTTGAGCTTTTGTTTGTTTGTTTTCCTTAGATAAACAGCCAGAAGTAGAATTGCTGGGTCATATGTTTTTCTATGTTTAATATTTTGAGGAACCTCTATACTGTTTTTCACACGGGCTGCACCAATTTGCATTCCCGCCAACAGTGCACAAGGGCTCCCTTTTCTCCACATTCTCATCAAAACTTGATATTTCTGGTCTTTTTGATAACAGCCATTCTAACAGGTGTGAGGTGATATTTCATTGTGGCTTTGATTTGCATTTCCTTGATGATTAATGATGTAGACCATTTTTTCATGTACCTATTGGCCATCTGTATGTCTTCTTTGGAAAAATTCAAGTCTTCTGCCCATTTTTAAAACGGATTGTTGGTTTTTTTCCCTGACTTGTAGGAGTTCTTTATATATTTTGGATATTAACCCCTCATTAGATATATAATTCACAAATATTTTCCCCCATTTTGTAGGTCGCTTTTTCATTTTGCTGATGGTTTCCTTTGCCCTGCACAGGCTTTGTAGTTTGACTTACTTCCACTTGTGTATTTTGGCTTGTGTTGCTTTTGCTTTAGGTGTCATAGTGCAAAAATGGTTGCCAAGACCCAGGTCAAGGAACTTACTGCCTATATTTCCTCCTAGGAGTTTTATGGTTTCAGTTCTTATGGTCAAGTCATTAATCCATTTTGAGTTAACTTTTGTGTATAGTATCAAGTAATGGTCCAGTCTCATTCTTTTGCATGTGGCTGTCCAGTTTTCCCACGGACAATGGATCTCCCAATGGAGATTGTCCTTTCTCCATTGTTTATTCTTGCCTCCTTTGTTGTAAATGAGGCATATATGTGTGGGTTTATTTCTCTATTCTATTCCATTGATCTCTGTGTCTGTTTTTTTTAATATGTATTTATTTTTGAGAGAGAGAGAGAGAGTGTGAGTGGGTGAAGGGCAGAGAGAGAGTGGGAGACACAGAATCTGAAGCAGGCTCCAGGCTCTGAGCTGTCAGCATATAGCCCAATGTGGGGCTTAAATTCATGAACTGCGAGATCATGACCTGAGCTGAAGTCAGATACTTAACCCACTGAGCCACCCAGGTGCCCCTATGTGTCTCTTTTTAAGCCAACACTATACTGTTTTAATTACTACAGTTTTGTAATATAATTTGAAATCAGGGAGCATGATGTCTTGAGCTTTGTTATTCTTTCTTAGGATGACTTTGGCTATCTGGGGTCTTTTATGGTTCATTCAATTCTAAGATTGCTCCATTTATATGAAAAATGCCATTGGAATTTTGATAGGGGTTGCCTTGAAGTTATATATTGCTTTGGATAGTATAGGCATTTAAAAATGTTAATTCTCCTAATCCATTCTAATCCAATAAGTTTCTATTTATTTGGTGTCTTCTTCAATTTCTTTTATTAGTTTATGAGTCTTTATTAGTCTTGCTGTTTTCATTGTACAGGTTATCACTTCCCTGGTTAAATTTATCCCTAGGTATTATATTATATTTGATGCAATTATAAATGGGATTTTTTTTTCTTTCTTTCTTTCTTTCTTTCTTTCTTTCTTTTTCTTTCTTTCTTTCTTTCTTTCTTTCTTTCTTTCTTTCTTTCCTTCTTTGATAGAGCATGCAAATGGGAAAGAGGGGCAGAGGGAAAGAGAGAATCTCAAGCATGGAGTCTGACATGAGGCTCGATCCTACAACCCTGGGATCATGACCTGAGCCAAAATCAAGAGTCAGATAGATGCTCAACCAACTGAGCCACGCAGGTGCCTCATGGGTTTGTTTTCTTAACTTCTCTTTCAGATTGGTCGTTATTAGTGCGTGGAAGCACAACATATTTTTGCATATTGATTCTGTATCCTGCAATTTTATTGAGTTCATTTATTAGTGCTTACAGTATTTTGATGAAGACATTAGGGTTTTCTATATATAATATCACGTCACTTGCAAATAGTGACAATTTTACCTCTTCCTTTCCAATTTGGATGCCTATTATTATTATTATCTTTATTACTTTATTGCTCCATCCAGAACTTTTAATAGTAGGTTGAACAAAAGTGGCGAGAGTGGGCAGCCTTGTCTTGTTCCTGATCTTAGAAGAAAAGCTTTTAGCTTTTTACTATTCAGTATGATGTTAACTGTAGGCTTGCCGTATATGGACTTTATTATTCTGAGGTACACTCCCTCTCTACCCACTTTGTTGACAGTTTTTCTGATGAATTGATGGTGAATTTTGTCAAATGTTTTTCTCTGCACCTGTTGAGATGATCATATGATTTTTATCCTTTGTGTTGTTAATGGTGTATCACATAGACTGGTTTATGGATATTAAATCATCCTTGCATCTCTGGAATAAATCCTACTTGATCCTGGTATATGATTTTTTAATGTATTATTGAATTTGGCTTCCTAATTTTCTGTTGAGGATTTTTGCATCTGTGTTCATCAGGGATATTGGCCTGTCATTTTTTTTTTTTTTGTGGCCTCCTTATCCGGTTTTGGTATCAGGGTACTACTAGCCTTGTAAGTGAATTTGTAAGAGTTCCCTTCTCTTCTATTTTTGGAAAAGTTTCAGAGCGACTGGGATCAACTCGTCTTTGAAAATTTGGCAGAATTTACCAGTGAAGCTGTCTGGTCCTGGACTTCTGTTTGTTGGACGGTTTTTGATGACTAATTCAGTCTCCTTACTAGTAATTTGTTAGTTCAGATTTTCTATTTCAGTATGTTGCAGTCTTGGCAGGTTGTATGTTTCTAGGAATTTATCCATTTCTTCTAGGTTCTCCAATTTGTCGTCCTGTCATTGTTCATTGTACTGTCTTATAATCTTTTGTATTTCTGTGACATCATTTTAAACATCACTTTCGTTTCTGAGTTTGAGTCCTTTTTTTTTCTTGGTGAGTCAAGCTGAAGATTTGCCAATTTTGTTTACCTCTTCAAAGAACCAGCTCTTGGTTCCATTGATCTTTTCTACAGTCTTTTTAGTATCTACTTCATTTATTCCTGTGCTAATCTTTGTCATTTCCTTCCTTCCACTAACTGTGGGCTTTGTTTCTCCTTTTGCTAGTTTCTTGAGGTGTAAAGTTGGGTTGTTTACTTGAACCTTTTATTTCATGAGGTGGGCATTTATCGCTGTGAACATTCCTCTTAGAACTACTTTTGCTGCATTGCACAAATTTGGGTGACACTTCCATTTTCATTTGTCTCAAGGCATTTTCTGATTTCTCTTTGGATTTTTTTCTTCGATCCATTGTTTATCCAATAGCATGTTGTCTAATTTTCACATATTTGTGAATTTTAGTTCTCTTCATGCAGTTAACATCTAGTTTCATACCATTGTGGTCAGAAAAGATGCTTGATTATGATTTCAATCCTTTTAAATTGTTAGGACTTTTTTGGGGGCCTGACATTTGATCTATCTTGGAAAATATTCCATGTGCACTTCAGAAGAATGGATGCTATTGCTTTTGGATGGAATGTTCTAGAAATATCTGTTAAGTCCATCTGGTTAACATGTCATTTCAGGCCAGTGTTTCCTTCTTGGTTTTCTGCCTGCATTGAGATAAGTAGGATATTAAAGTCTCCTATTATTATTGTATCCCTATCAATTTTTCCCTTTAAGTCTGTTAATATTTGCTTGATATATTCAGATGCTGCTATGTTGGGTTTGTAAATATTTATAAATGTTGTATCTTCTTGTTGGATTTGCCCATTTATCATTATGTAACACCGTCCTTTGTCTCTTATTACTATCTGTGTTTTAAAGTCTATTATGTGTGATATAAGTATAGTTAATCCAGCTTTCTTTTTGTTTCCATTTGCATGGAATATCTTTTTCCATTCTTTCACTTTCAGGCTGTGTGTGTCCTTGCATCCGAGGTGAGTGTCTTGTAGGCAGAATGTAGATGGGTCTTGTTTAACCCATTCAGCCACTCTGTCTTTTGATTGGAAAATTTAGTTCATTTTCATTTCAAGTAATTGTTTTAAGTTTATTTACTTAGAGAGAAAGACAGCTGGAGAGGGTCAGAGAGAGAGAGAGAGAGAGAGAGAGAAAGAGTCCCAAGCAGGCTCCACACTAGTCGTGTGCTGATGCGGGGCTTGAACTCATGAACCGCGAGATCATGGCCTGAGCTGAAACCAAGAGACAGATGGTTAACTGAGCCACCCAGGCACCCACATTTAAAGTAATTTTTAAAAAATTTTTATTTATTTTTGAGAGAGAGAGAAAGAGAGAACATGTGCAGGGGAGGGGCAGAGAGAGAGGGAGACCAAAGATTTCTGCTCTGACAGCAGTGAGCCTGATGTGGGGCTCATGGGGGCTCGAACTCACAAAACATGAGATCGTGACCTAAGTCAAATTCAGATGCTCAACTGACTGAGCCACCCAGGTGCCCCTAAAGTAATTATTGATAGGTCTCTGCTTATTGCCATTTTGTTCATTGTTTTTTGGCTGTTTTTGTAGCTCCTGTCTGTTCCTTGATTCGTCTCTTACTCTTTTCCTCTGTGTTTGATGGCTTTCTTTAGTGGTCTGCTTATATTCCCTTCTCTTTATCTTTTGTGTGCTTACCTACTGTAGGTTTTTGCCTTGTGGCTACCCTAAGGCTTATATAAACAACTTCTATTGGTAACAGTCTATTTTAAGTTGATAACTTAAGTGTGATCCCACTGTAAAGCTCAACATTATTACTCCCTCTCATGTTTTACGTTTTTTATGTCACATTTTACATCTTTTTATCTTGTGAATCCCTGAACTAATTATTTTAATTATAGTTTTTACTACTTATGTCTTTTAATCTTCATACTGGCTTTATAAGTGATTCATCCAGTATCTTTACTATATATTTACCTTTCCAGTGAGAAATATTCTTTCATATGTGTTCCTGTTACTTATTAGCTGCTTTTCTTTTCAGCTTAAAGAAATCCCATTAGCATTTTTTGTAAGGCCAGGTTAGTGGTAATGAACTCCTTTAGCTTTTGCGTGTCTGGAACAGTTATTTTTGAATTAATGGAAATTCAGGTTGTTTCCAGACAAAATTTCTACCGAGCTGTTAGAAAAAAAAAAAGTTCAAATGTAAATATCACTAGGATTATTTCCTCCTTCGTTCTTCTTAGCAATTCCCAGTTATTTTCATGGGGCGTATGTGTCTTCTTAACTGGGCACATCGATGCCTATGTCTGACGACTGTCACGGAATGCAGAACTCAGTGCGGCCCTTCTTGAATTGCCAGGTTTATTTTACAGTTTATATTGCAGGATGGGCCTTATTTGGGTTGCAACGAACATTTATTGAGCATCCACTATGGCGTTCCAGCAGATACAGGTGGAGAACAGAGAACCGTAAAGAAAGAAAGAAAAACGACAATAAGGAAGTCAGTCTCTCTAGATCAAAGGGGCTTGTGTAACGAACGATTTAGTTTTACTTAAAGAAAGGCGGATTAATGCCACCTAGTGATGCCTTCAAAGGAAGTAGTAGCCTTTGGGAGAGATGAACCCGCATACAAATGACGCAAGGCAAGGAATAAAAATTGGGACATACAAGTTAAGTGTAAGGATTGAGTATGGAAGTACCTAGCCGCAAGCCTCCCCCCAGGACACCCATTGCAATATTTAGAGCGGTCTACATTAAAAAAAAAAAAAATCACGTTGGGGTGAAGGTGCAGGGCAGCGTAACAAAACAGTCTTTGGAGCCAGTAGGGTTTCCTGCTCATGTACCCAAGCATCAGTATCTAGCTTAACAGTAATCGCTGTTATGTAGCAGAAAGCAGACCAGCTTTGGAGCTACAGACACCTAGGTTCAACTCCATGACTCATTGGTTCATCTCTCCTTTCGCTCACGAAGCACCAACCCTAGGCAAGGGACTGTGCAGGCGTCGTGGATACAGCAGAGAACAAGACGATGTCCCTGCCCTCTTGGGATGCTCATACTAGTGGAGGAGAACGGATAATGAGCACGAACCTTCAGCTAGTGTTGAGAGCTATAAAGACAACACGGGGGGGGGGGGGGGGGGGGAGGATGTGATGGAGAGGCCTGAAGGAAGAGTCCAGGCCAGACCGGATGATGAGAAAGGCCCGAAGGTGGTGGGACCTGCCTGAGTGGAAGGAGCAGGTCACGCACACACATCTGCGGGGAGAGCCTCCAAAGCAGAGGGAACGGGCGTGGTGTGCACGGGCACAGAGAGAAAAAGCCCGAGTGGCCAGGACGTGGGAGGGGAAGAGGCGAGTGGTATGAGGTCAGAGGCAAGATCAGATAGGAGAGTCCGGATTTTATTTTCACTGCAGTGAGAATCCATGGGGTGTGATGGGAAAGTGGTGGGTGGCAGGACGGCGGGGCGTGATGTAATCCAATTTAAACCTTCCAACTCCTGTTCTGATTGCCGTGCGGGAAACAAATCACGGAGAGGCAAGCGTGGACGCAGAGTGAGCCACGGGGGGTGGTTCATGCTATGGACCAGGTTGGACATGATGGTGGCCTTGGCCCTGGTAATGACAGGGAGAGGACAATTCCCGAAGCCATGAGCCTCCCATAGGCGGTGACTTTACCTCTCAAAGCCCGATGTGTGTTCATCTGTGAAGCCGGGATGCCAGCTCTCGGAGGCCATTGGGAGGGGCATTCTGGAACTTGTACGCCAACACCTAAGCACAGTGCCTGGGACACGGTCCGTGCTCCCTGCATGGCACCGACACTCACTCTGCTCTACCTCACTTTGGCTCATTTGCAAACAACGAGGAGTGGTGGGTAATCACCAGAGGCTGATAGGACGCTGACCATTCTAATGGATTCGAATGAGATGAAAACCCAGGAGGAAACAACGAAAAAGAAAAAAAACAATACAAGGAAATTTACATCGAGGTGTTGAAGAAGGTCCCGAGAAGCAAACGCAAATGGTGGTTTTGATTCCTGTCCATGCGATGGTCACGTATCTCAAGGAGCTGTGCACACAATCGCTAAACTTAGGGAATCCTATTAACGAGGGACAGAGAGATAGCGGGCAGAATGGGGCTTTCTGTTTTTATCCACCCCCCCCCCAATGGTCTGCGAGTGGGAGAGGCCCTTTATGTCCCTGGTAAACATGAGCTCCTATTGCAGGTGTTTGAGTTTATCACAGAGAGGAAATGACTTTTTTTACACCTAATTTAATCTGAAGCTATTCACAGTTTAAAATGTTTAGTAACGGTGACCTTTTTAATGACTAACACATTGCAGGTGGTCCTGTTGTAGCCAGCAGTTAATGTTTGCCATCAGAAAGAGAGAGAGAGAGAATTAAATGACCACTCCATGGCAGTTGTCTTTGCCTTGCAGGGTTCAAAGGACAGCTGGTTCTGAAGGGGGCCATAGTTAAGAATCTGTGAAAAAAAAGATGGGGTCATTTCTCCTCAATGGGAGAGCAACTTTCCTTTTCCTGGCCTTTCTTGGAACTGAGGTTTGGGCAGAACGTCTCAGAAAGAACCACAAACCAGATATCGCTAGCTGTTTTCTTTTTCAAAGGACAGATGGGTCTGTGATATTTCAATGGCCAACAATGGACAAGGAATTGTTTTGGTTGCTGACCGTTGGCTGAATTCTTGGACTTTTCCCACCATTTTGCACGAGACTGGGGGGACCATGGGATGTCCAGGGAAGAACCATTGCAGATGAGTGACGGAGGCCCAGGGCGAGAGAAGAAGGAATCGACCCAGTGGCTTATGGCAGATCTTATCCCACACACCAGCTCTCTTGACAATGTGCTAGATCCCATGCACCCGCAAGGGGCTTTCGTTCTCAGTCAGTCCCAAATGAGGTGATCGGCTGGGCTGCTTGATTATCCAAGTGGCTTGGATAAGGGCCCATAGCTTGTCTCTAAGTCACCTTTCAGGGCTCTTGCATCTGTGTCAATACCCTAAGAGTTCTGCTTTATGGAGACCAGAGCGGTTCATATGTCAAGGCAAAAGTATCCCGAGTGTGTACTTGGCCCGCAGGGCAGTGCGGCCTTGGTGTCCGCAAACATCATCTTTAGTTTATAACTAAGGAAGCAGATACCTAATGCCGTGTCTTGACTCTCCCAGGAAGCCCTCTCTGGAGTATGTCTCTGCCCTTTAAGCAGTGGGTGTCATTGTTTTAGCCTTTTCCTTCCTCCTCCTGGCCCCCACGCCTAATAGCTCCTGGAGACTATGCACACCCCCGCCCCCACTTTTATGGGAAGAAGCAGCTTTGGGGCCCAGGAGAGTCTGCTTTGCTGACTGGCACGTTACGCCTCACCATGAGCAGGGGTTCCCCATCCTGGGTGATTTGCATGGCACCTGTTTGCCCAGCCCTACGAATTTTATTCTGAAGTCATTAACATCCGCCCAGTCATTTGTGTTGGGAGTCAGACTTCCGAGTTCTGTGTTCACCGAACTGATTCTGGCTCACTGTCTTGTTAGGTTGCTGGGACCACAAGAGTGCTTATAACAGAAGCCTTCTTACTGTTTACACCTAAGGAAGTGTAGAGGATGTGGAAAGACAGAGGTCTGCTGGTATGTTTTCAGGGCTTCTAATGAGACATCAGTTGGTTCTAAGGAACCTGCACGGTCTTTAATTTTTTCCACACACGTGCCGAGGACTAAAGCCATTCAGTGTCACACAAGAGGCTTGGTCCTCAAGTGCACCCTCTTTCAGAGGTTTTCCTGTATCCCACCCCCTTTCTCTTAGTCATTATTGTTTAAAAAAAATCATTCGATTCTAAAAAATAGACTGGGATGGTGGTTGCACAACTCAGAAAAATCCCCTAAAAATCACTGAATTCTACACTTCAAATGTGAAGGAAAGTTAACTTCAAAAATTCTGAGCCCAAACATTAAAAAAATTAAAAGAAGAAGAAGAAGAACAACAACAACAACAACAACAACAACACCTGGGCGACCGACTTCAGCCCAGGTCATCATCTCATGTTCTGTGGGTTCGAGCCCTGCGTGGGGCTCTGTGATAACAGCTCAGAGCCTGGAGCCTGCTTCCAATTCTGTGTTTCCCTCTCTCTCTTCTCCTCCCTCCTTTTGATTGTGTTCTATCAAAAATAAATAAACATTCAAAAAACTTTTTTTTAAATTCTGAGCTCTATGCAATTACATTTGGTGCATTTTTTTCCTTCATGTTCTCTCTACCTCAGCAAGAGAGTTTATAAAATGAAAAACTCACCTATAAACAAAAAAAAAAATACAGGAGAACGCAAATTTGCATTTCATACCTTATTAAAATTACACCTCACCAACAAAATGTCAGAAACAGAAAAGGTGGTTCATTTATAGAGCATCTTTTCTTTGGCTTGCTAGTTATACCAGAATCTTTATGCTGTTAGGGGGAATCAGAATTGAATATGATGTATCAACAGCCTCAAAATAATACGAGAAAATAAAACTACATGTTTCAAAATATAGGCAATGAACTGTTCTTCCCTGGCGACATTGCATGTGTTTCTAAAGGTTATATTAGTGATCAATGTACTTGGTGTCACTTATTCATAGTTAAAATGGTGTAAGGAAAGAAATCGAAAAACATTTGAATTCTCTCTCCTTCACCCTATCACATTCTCACCCTGAACGCTCTTTTTTCCCCCCCCTGAGCTCAAGAACAGTTAAAGTTGGTACCTATATTAATGTGAGTACTTTATTGTCCTGAAATTACGGCTTTTGAAGTTTCTTCCTTTCTGAAACAAAAAAGAAAAACCATGGTTGACATCAAAGAGGAGGAATTCTCCTCACTAGCAATTATGGTCCCTTAATGTTACTCAATATCCACCCCGTTGCAAACTGCCTTTGCTTTTTGTAACATGTACTTATTTTGATCAACACCTTTAGAAAAAGTACCTAAAAGTACCCAACTACCTATAAAACCCTCGCTGGATTCTTCCCGGTGGTGGTTGTTGTGAATCAAAATACCCCTTAATAATGCATTCTGCCATATATGATTGTGGGTGTTTTTTTCTTTTAAAGAAAACATTTAATTACTATTGGAGAGTTCTAACTGTTAGCTGTGAGTTACCAGATGTGAAACCAGACACAAGGGTGAGATTTTACAATTTCAGCACAGCTGCTTACGACCAAATCTGGTTTAGGACACCGTCGATGGATTTAAAAACATTACATTTATATTAAAAATAGCAGGGCCTCATATGCAGACCAGCTGAAGGTCTTCTTGGCAAACTTGTTAAAATCAGAACGAGTCCCCCAATCAAAGTCCCAAAGCAGCCTGTATGCAGGGGCCAGTGACACGGGCTGTCACTGCCTGCCCCCCCCCCACCCCGACCCCCCCACCCGAACACTCTCATGGAGACACATGTGTCTGGGCCTTTTGTCCGAATTCTAAATTAAACCTCCGATCCTTTTCATTTGTATGTTATGTGCGCTCAGCGCCAGAATGTGAAGGCTTAAAAGGCATCAGCAGTTTGTGCAGCCTTGAAAACCTTCGCTTGCTGCACCGAAGATTTAAGACAAAGGTGTTGTTTCGTCTCTCTGCCCACCCCCCTGCACCCCCCACCCGCCCCGGCATTTGAGTTTTTACAGTGGAAGAAGAAAATAGCTCTCCAAAGCTTATTTTTTTCTCCCTCTCCCCACGCTCCCCCCATGGGTTCCTGAATCGGCAGCTGTTATTCTGGGCCAAATTGTCGCCATGCTTCGTGGAGCGTGCGGAACCAGGCAGGGCAGCTGAAATAACTGTGAGATGCTGGGGACGTGGACCCCCGCGCCCCGCGCATTGGAGAGCCGGCCTTGGCCTCGCCTCCATTTCTGCCGCTCTTGCAACAAGAGTTTCCGAGCGTTCCCAGGGTAGCGGGAGGACATGGAAGACCCTGTCGGCATCTGTGAGTCTGAAGCACTTTTGGAGTGCTGACCCTTGAAAACCTGCGCCCCGCCCCGCAGGAAGTTACAAGAGGACAGCGTTGAAATGCGTGCGGACGGTACCACAGGATACCCGGTGAAGGGCCAGCCTGGAGCCTTCTCTCCCCAGACCCTCTATCTACAGCCACCGCACCCCCCTCTCAGGAACCTAAGACTTTTTTGCAGCCTCTCCATTTTTTCCCTACACACGGGCATGTGTGTCTGAGCGTGCCTGCGTGTGTGTGTGTGCGCGTATATACATATGTATATATAGACATATATATGTAAATCGTGCGTGCATGTAGGTATATGTAAATCGTGCGTGCGTGCATGCGCGTATTATGTAAATTGAAGCAAACCGTGCACATTGCTCTGTACCTGCCCTGTCTCTTCCTCAGGTGTCTTGAGAGCTTCCCAGATCAGGTCAAACAGCTTCCTCCTTCTTTGTAAGGTGATACAGTTTTTGATCAAATGGACATTTGGGCCATATTCCGTTTTGTTCTTATTGCACACGGCGTTAACGACGCACATCCTTCTTTGGGTATCTCTGTTCATACCTGTGAGTGTCTCTGAAGGACAAGTTCCTAGAACTGGAATTGTTGGCTTAACGGGTGTGCCTATACATCTTTCAAAAGTATGTCGATCCACGCGTGCGTGCGTGCTTGTTGCCGACAGTCTTTTGGTTGTTTTGGTTTTAAAGTGACGGGTCCACACTGAGATGCCCTCGGTACAAACAAACTGTGCTCCCCTCCGGTTTGAAGCTTCGGGGCCCCCTCAACATAAATATGCCTCCCACGCGCACAACCACGAGCTCACGCGTGCACTCATAGGCTCACTCAGTCTCACTAGTATTTTTGGAGTTCTTCATACAGGTATGTGGGATGTCTCCGTCGCGTTGTCAGCCAACGATACCAAAACTGGACTTAAAATGTTAGGATTGCCGGTATCTGCAGGTGTGACTATTTCTTATTCTGGGGACCCTTTTTAGGGCTTGACTCCTGCCTCCTGGCTCCCCAGCCTCCTCCTGCAGCTGCAAAACATGGGCTGAGCAGGCTACAAAGAGCACCACCCTGGGGTTACCAGCCTTGTGCTGGGACAGACAAATGGTAACAGAGCCGGTCTTTGCCACAAGTCAGTTTCCGCATGTCCCGTGGAAAGGTGACAGCAAATCTCTAGTGCTGAGTGGGGACGGGACGGGCTTTCAGCGTGTGTCCCCTGCTTGTCTGCAGCCTTCACTCCATCCTGTTTCGCTATGAACATTCTGAGTAAATCCATTTCGGTCACGAAGCTTAACGGGGGTGGTGGCCAGAAGTGGAGGAGGCTGAATGAGGCTAAAAGGGTAAAATTTCATTTCAGTCCAAAGACAAGCCCTTTGTATATGTCCGCTTGAAGAATTGGAATTTCTTGGGAGGTACAGATAAGTAAATGCTGGGGTGAACTTGAGGAGGTCACTTCCCCTGGTCTCGGGGAAGGAGAGTTTCCTCACCTGTACGAGGAGTGGGATTTGACCACATCATCAGTTCCCAGAGTATGTTCCATGGTACCCTCATTGGAAGCATTCTCCCTGAGAATATAATTTTATAGTTAAATAATTTGAGGAAAACGCTGCATTTCAGCACCTCCTGGAGATTCCGGAAGTTTAGCAAGGTAAGGACTGAGCAGTCCTTCAGCAAAGAACCATTAACTTTTCTTAGTTCAGTGTTTCCCAGTCGTATTTGACAAAAATTGTTTTTGTGGATCCCTTATTAACGTTCTTTAGAGCCCACTCTGGGAAATACTGGACGTTCTCCGGGGGAACTTCTAGTTTGAATATTTTGCAATGAGCTGATCGGTTGTCGCTAGTTCTTGTAGACCAGTCCTCGCTCCCCCTCAGTTACTACGAGCCTGTCTGTCACCACTTCTCACCCTGTGTCCAAAATCTGTCTCCTCAGCTGGCCGGGGGGTACTGGCCCCACCCACAGCACCAGGGCCTGCACACAACAGGCGCTCGACAAATGCCTGCTGTTGGGCAGAAATCACTGCCTGTTGGCTTTGAGGTTTGGCCTCTGTTGGGTGCGTGTAGATTTCGGGAGGGATCTGACGGAAAGGAAAAAAATAATGGGGGAGGGGCGAGGGAGGAGAGCTAGAGGAGGGGTGGGGATGGGGGGAGAAAGACACAAGGGAACAGAGAGAGGAAAAAGAAGAAGAAAGAAACATAAAAAGAATCTGGCTGTGCATGGAGGGCAGATCAGGAGGGGGGCTTGGAAAACATGTAAAATATACGTGGCATTCTGCGGGACTGACCGTGAGCTGGAGGAAGGACGCGTATCTTATGCTCTGGCTCTGCTTTCTAACAGTAGCACCCCCTGGCCCATAGCAGGTCTTTATTCATATTCACTAAGTGACTAAATAACGACCATAACAATAGTTAGCATGTATTGAGCTATGTCGGTGGGCTAAACTTTTTATGTGCATTATCTTATTTATAACAGCCCCACGAGCTGGATGATAACCCATTTCTCAGATGCGGGAACTGAGGCTCAAAGAGCCAAGTTACCCGCCCAATGCACAGGAACTCAAGGCAGCGGGACTCTAGATCCTCTGACCTCAACTATATGCTAATACCTGCACGGGGAAGCGTGCCTTCATCTCAGGGACGTGGCGCCTGACCACACTGCTTCCCCCAAATCCAAGGAGAACTTTCTCTTTGAAGGAAATGAAAACTGAAACCCATTCTTCCATGGGAAAGACAACACATTTTCTGTGTCTCTCCCCCCCCCCCCCACTCCAGTTTTTCCCAATAAGAACAATATGAATGCCTATGGGGAAGGCGAAGGTCGAAAAGAACGGCTCTGTGCTGGCAGGTGTCTGTTTCCCTTACATCTAAGAGACTCTCCACTGACTGTTGGTATGAGCAGTCCCTAAAGGTTTTGTCCCAGGCAGCCACCCCAGGCCCTCTTACATCCTGTCTGGGGACATGGTATCAATACTGGGCTGCAAAGTGGGTCATTTCTCAAGCAGGACTTCAGCATGTTGAGGGGGCAAGATGGTCTACACTTTCCCATCGGCTGAAATACCTCACTCCTTCCCCATTCCCACCGCCTAACACCCACCAGCCACCTTGACTCCTTCTCCTGAGGCGTCTGGCTTCTACAGTTAGAGAACCAGGGTGAAAACCCTGCCAGGAGAGGAGTTTATTTAGAAAAAAGCCTCCAAATTGCCGGGGGGTTTGTTTTGTTTTTGTTTTTTGTTTTGTTTTAAGATGTGAGCCTCTAAAGTCTAAACGCTCAAAGACCTTGGTACCTTTGCCATGTCTGTGGAGGGTCAGCTTGCCTCTTCCAATATAATTTCCCATATTGCCTCTTCCAATATAATTTCCATGGACTCAAAGTCCCAATTAGACCCGCTGAGCGGTCCTGCCTGATCACTCAACTGACTCCCAGACCTCCCCACTTCTCTGTTTCTCGGCCTTTGGGATGTATGTCAGCATTAACCTGTTAGTTTCTCGTGCTTTCATGGAAACATCTGGACCTGGATAAGGAGGGCAGGGAATAGTTTAAAGAAGGTCCAAGAGGTTAATTGACCCCCATGATAGGGAATGGAGACCAATACATGCTAGCTATTATTGTTACGGCTGTTATTTATTCAGTGAACAACTTTTTTTTTTTTTTTTTTTCCACTAAGCAACTTTTAATGAGCACCTGCTTTGGGCCAGGTGGTGTCCCTACTCTTAGTATCAGAAAGCAGGTGTGAAGAGCACAGACAGGCAGACGGAGAATGAGGCTCACTTTGAGGAGACAGAGGAAAGGGACCAGGAGATCTGCCAAGCTACGCGGGATTGAGCGGCTGGAGGATGAAGGGAGAGTTCAGGGTGACTTTGCTGGATGCGTGTCCTAGAGCGCAGTTCCTCCTTATCTTTTCAAGAGCCTTTTGTGATGATTTAAATTGCATTTTGATTCTCTGAATGTTAGACGGCCTTTTACAACGTCGTCATTATAGACGGTCACGAGGCAGCTCCTATCGTTAGTCTAATAGGTCGAGTGACCTGCTTGGAAATCTTCTCCCTGACTCCTGCCTTGCTTTCTCCTTCCTCCAGCGCTCTGGGCTTGGTGCAACGGCTTCTGGAACGAAGAAGGGTTTGGGGTTCAGGGAGGGGAGGCATCGGGACAAAGGAGGAGTTCGACCCTCTGTGCCTTTCTTGACTTTCATCCCCATCAGTTTTCCTGTCTCCTCTCTCTCCTCTTCCTAATCACTTTCATATTCCACTTTCCAATTCTTCTCCCTTCCCTTTTTCCTTTCTCTCCTCGGACTCCTCAATTTTCCCATTATTTTCCATTTCTGGTGCTCTCCTTCCCCTTAGTCTCCCCCACCCCCCACCTTATTCTCCTTGTATCTCTCCTCTCCTCACCTTCTGTTCATTTTCACTTTTCTTTCCCAGGTTTTCCGTGTTTCCCTTCAGCCCGACAGCCCGCGCGGGTGGTGCCTTTGCTCACTGGTGGTATCAAGGCTCAAGTGGTTAAAAAACAAAACAAAACAAAACAAAAAAACGAGCTCGTCACTAAGTAAGCATTTGCCATAACACCCCCCCACCCCCAATGAAGTCTAGAGGTTCAGCGACTTAATCGCCTCTGCGTAAGATCAAATCACATTTCTCCCATGACGCTGTTACCAGAAAACATGATTGATGTGCGAGGAAGTCACTATGAAGTAGAACGAAGTCTCTGCTTTACAAAGCAAACATCTTGGAACTCTCAACTCACTCAGGATATGGCAAATCCTACCCAGGCCTTGCCTGAGTAATGGAGCAGGCACTCCTGAAAAGCTGTAATTCTGGAAGACCCAGCAGATGGAGAGGGAAGATGTCCGAAATTCCAGAGTGATGAAGGCATGAAGTGTGGCAAGCCTGACCACATAGCTACTGGGATTTTGTAACCACGTAGGGCCCTGAGGTGGGAAAGGGGAGACCCCCACACAAATCACACATCTGCTTCTAGGCCTCCAAAGCTACAACTCAGAAGCAGGGATTTAGGATTAGACGATCTCTGGGATCCCTTTCAATGTCCTACAATGGTACGATGGTTCATGTACATGGCCAGTTCCTACCTAAAATAATGAATGGGCAGGTATGGAGCTGATATGCTGCCGTCTGCCCAGCATTGACTTTGGTTCTGTCTACCACACCATCGTTCTTGCTCTTAGAAGGCTTGTCTAATTTCGTGGGGGTTGGGAAGCAGGTGAGAGAATTGAGTGATTAAGAAAAAGAGGAGTTTTAACTCAGCATAAGAAAGGAAGGAAGGAAGGAAGGAAGGGAAGGAGGAAGAGAGAGAACAAGCAAGAAAGAATGGAAGGAAAGAAGCAAGAAAGGGAGAAAGAAAGAAAGAAAAAAGAAAGAAAGAAAGAAAGAAAGAGAGAAAAAGAGAGGGAGGGAGGAAGAAAGGGAGAAAGAAAGAAAAGAAAAGAAAGAAAGAAAGAAAGAAAGAAAGGGAAAGAAAGAAAGAAAGAAAGAAAGAGAAAAAGAGAGGAAGGGAGCAAGAAAGGGAGAAAGAAAGTAAGAAAAGGAAAGAAAGAAGGAAAGAAAGAAAGAAAAAGGGAGGAAGGAAGAAAGGGAGAAAAGAAAGAAAGAAAGAGAGGGAGGAAGAAAGGGAGAAAGAAAGAAAAAGAAAGAAAAGAAAAGAGAAGAAAAGAAAGAAGCAGTGGGTAACTTTCAACTGAATGGGTTAGAGGATATGTAGTTGCTCCCTATGAAAGATAAGGCACCATATGGGAGGAGGAAGTCTTTGGCTGGTTGGGGAGGAGGCTGGGAGCTTTCCAGGGTAATGGAGTTGTCAGGAACAAAAGGTACAAACAAAAATCAAACTACAATGGTGAAAGATTTAAAGGCCTCAAGGATGCTTAGGAACTTTAGGAACTGGGTGGAAATTTGCTAAACATTCCTGCGAGTTAGAGGAGCTGAAGGTAGAGCCTCCGCTGCAAATCTTGAGATAGGCAGGTGCCCGAAACCACAGCTCTGAGCACTGTTGATAGCTTTGCCCTCTCTTTAAGGTGAGAGCTTCTCCATTAAAGTGTCCCCTTAATAAGAATAACTCGAGAAATTCCACTACGCTCGCTATAGGTGTCTTAGAAGAACCGAGAGAAAATGGACACTGGGCAAAGCTGCTAAGCGGTTTTCACGGCAAATGCAAACGGCAGTCCAGAGGAATCGCCATGATTCAGCGTATTTACAGCTTTCAGTTATTTATTGAATTCCTTTAACAATTCAGTTTTGTGAGGGATTAAATGATAAGGCAAGGAGGCGACTGTCACCAGCAATATAGAATGAAATTGGCAGGCTTTGGAGGCAGGTCCAAGCTCTGACTTGAGCTGTGAGATCTTGAACAACTTAATCCCTCTAAGTATTAATTTTCTACAGTGTTTACCTTAGAGGGTTTTTATGACATTGCACGAGATAAAAGATGCTAAGCATTTGGAACAAGGCCTATTTCACAGTATATTAGTTTTCTTCTGCTCTAACAAGTGACCGCAAACTTACTGAGGGGCTGAAACCAACACAAATGTATTATGTTACCATTCCATCGGTTGGAAATGTGATCCTGGGTTAGAATTAAGGTGTTGGTAGGGCTGCATTTCTCTATGCCACTTTGAGAGCTGTCTTTTCCAGCTGCCACATCCCTTGGCTCATACCCGCTTCTTCCATCCTCAAAGCAACAATATGGCATCTTTCGGACCATTCTTTCGTGCTCATGCCTCCCTCTGCCCACGGCTGGGAGAGGATATCTGACTTGAAGCACCTATGTGTTAGACTGGCCCCACATGGATAATCCAGGACATTCTCCCCTTTCAAGGTCCTTGATCACATCTGCAAAGTCCCTTTGCCTTTTTTTTTTTTTAATTTTTTTTTAAGTTTATTTATTTTTGGGACAGAGAGAGACAGAGCATGAATGGGGGAGGGTCAGAGAGAGAAGGAGACACAGAATCTGAAACGGGCTCCAGGCTCCGAGCTGTCAGCACAGAGCCCGACGCGGGGCTTGAACTCACGGACCGCGAGATCATGACCTGAGCCGAAGTCGGCCGCTCAACTGACTGAGCCATCCAGGCGCCCCAGTCCCTTTGCCTTTAAGAGAACATAGTGACAGGTTGCACGGATTGGGGAGTAGATATGTTTGGGGATCCATTTTTCTGCCTACTTCACATCATACATGAGTAACCCAGTTATTACTATTATGAAGTGACCTCCAGATACAAAAAAACAGATGAAGTCTTTTTCAGAGCTACAAGATAATTTGAAGAGGCAATTTTGCTGAAGGAAGGGATGGGAATATGTATTTTACAGCATCTAAATTAAAAAAAAAAAAAGACTACTGGGGTGCCTGGGTGGCTCAGTCAGTTAAGTGTCTGACTTCGGCTCAGGTCATGATCTCGCGGTTCATGAGTTCAAGCCCCATGTCGGGCTCTGTGCTGACAGCTCAGAGCCTGGAGCCTGCTTCAGATTCTGTGTCTTCCTCACTCTCCGCCCCTCCCCCACTCACACTCTGTCTCTCTCTCTATCTCTCCCTCAAGAATATATAAACATTAAAAATTTTCAAAAAAAAAAAGAGTACTGAGTTCGATTATGAAACTATCTTGCTTATGAATATAACTTTCTGAGTTTAATTAAATAGTAACTAACATATATGGGGTCTCTGTCACATGCCAAGCATGACTTTAAGAGATTTTTCTTTCATAAACACTACCTTATTTAATACTCACAGCAGCTCATGGCATAGTTGGAATTATCTACTTAGGATCAATGGCAGAATAGACACAAAGAATTAAAGGAACACCCCCAAGGTCCTACAGATAGGAGGTGACATAGCTGGGCTGTTTCTGGGCATTGAGTTTCATCTTCAAAGTCGGGTTCAGTCCAGTGACAGAAAGAATGCTCTCTGAAGGACTGGAGGTCATAGAACCAATTTTCCTCTCTAATAAGCCAATATGGGGGTGTATTATGAGCAACCTCACAGAAGTACATTCTAGTCATTGTTTGGGGATAGGAGAAGAGGCCCAAAGTCCAGTGGCCCTCCCTGTGGGCAAAGCATTTCAATACTCATCAGCACAACCCCTCTTCCTGACACGAACGTATCCCCAATGGTATAACTGCATCAAAGGCCAGTGTAGCTCTGTCCCCAAGAAGCATGGCCACCCAAGTCAGCGGTCAGCTTACATTCCAACCTTCCTCTGTGAGCGGAAGGCAGAATTGCTTGTGACTTGCTGCTTTTCCACAAGACCATATACAATTTCACACTTATGACGAATGCCTTTGGACTAGGGTTTCATAAAACCATTTAGTATATTAGAGTCTATTAACCAGCCTGAAATCATGACCCTCGTTTAGTGGTTATAGACTGTGGCAGCATTTAATCCATACTGGTTGATTTGTATAACATTTATGATCTGAACCAGATCCCTTAATGTCTAAACTCATAGCCATTGGCTTGAAATATGAGCAGCTAGAAAGCACAACTGGCAGAGGCCCATGTGATGCTGGTAGGAGAGAGCCTGCGTTAATAAATTTCCCAAAGCACAGGTTGATTTGGATGCGCAAGTACGTAGCCAATGGGTAGCTCTGTCACAACTGTCCTGTAGATAGAAGACTCTTGGTGGCCAGTGGCCATTTCTTCCTATTTCCTAACAGAATCCAGATTTTCTCCAGTCCCTACACGCCCCATGTGATCCAAGAGAAGCTGGCTTTACCAACGACTGGTTCAGGATCCCAGGCTTAAGCAGTGAGCCCTTGCATTTCTCCCTGTGACTGTTTTGTCCTTGCAACAGTTTTGTGACCTATTTCAAGCCACATAGAATGAAGGCTAGGGTTAATATTCTAGCATTAAGCAAGAGATTTTCTCTCTTCCTTACAGACCTAAAACAGGAAAGCCTGTTTGTTGCCCCAGTGCTAACGGCAGTCATATTATGCAATCCACCTGGATGACACATGCATTATGAAAGGTCTGATGATATTTTTTACCCCATTTGCGAGCTGAAAAATTAGACTACCGCAGTCTCCTAGACGCTGAAAGACAACACAAGGCTCCTTCCTGGGTCAGAGACAGAAGGCTTTATTAGTCACGTCACAGCAAACAGCCTGAAACCTCAGCATATTTGCATCTGATCCCCAACCTGGATTCCTTCAGGGCAGTACAAAAAGACCGGGGTAAGACACGTGTGTGCCAGGAATTCTGAGCTTCGGGAACGTCTATCTTTTATAAAGGATGGTTGGCAGGTCTACTCTCTGCTCCAGAGGGGGACACTATCTATCTTCCAAAGCCATTCACTATACAAACTCTTTTTTATAACCATAGTCCCCAACAAAGACAGTGAGCACCTCTGTTTGCAAGATGTGCAGAAATGCCAACGACCCTGCTGAATTAACTCCCACCTAAAAGCTGGCACAGAGAAGAAGGAGGTGCCAAGAAAACAGCCGAAGATCAGAGCTGGATCCCTCATTGTGCTTTTGAGCGTAGCTCACTTTACCTCCTGACTTTCTATTAAATGAGATAACAAATTTCCTTTTTGTTTAAGGTAGTTGGAGAAAAGGTCTCTTTGACACACAGCCAAAAAAACCCAAAAAAAAGTACAGTAACTGATAAAACAACCAATGGTCTGAATTCTATAGGGAACTCCAGGATTCTTGACTCTTTAAAAAAGAACTGATCTCAGTCAGCCACTAAGTAGGGCATTATATTAAGTTGTGTCTATCTTTGAGAGGGAAAACGGTCTCTGGACTCTACTTGGATTATTTGATGCCTCGTTCAACAATAGTGTGATTAAATCCAACAAAGGGTGATTTTCCCAGAAGGTGAAGGCTGAGGGCGCCGCTATGATTTCTCAGCTTACAACCCTATGACCAAATCATAGAAGTTGTTATCCAAAGGCCAAGGTATCAGAATCCCTCTGAAAATGACACCCAACACAAGAGATTGGGTCTTCCCACTGGTCGTGGCTATCATGCCATCAAAGAGCTTATTAAGCCGTTCATACCATACTTCGGCTTAGAAGACTATTTCTCCCTAAGCATCAGCCTGTGTATTTAAGTATATTAGATCATGAATATGTCCCTGAAACAGGATCCGTGAAGTGTAGCAGAGCAGGAAGTTCTTCCTGAGGTCACAGATGGATGGCCATCTCGGAATTGGCCTATCACAGTGGGGACAAGAGACCACTGCGTGGTGCATGGTGTCACATTCTAGAAGATTCTGAAATCTATATCCACAGTCACAGAGATGTGCTCTGAGACCGGAAAGAAAAAGCCAGTGAGCTTACTTACAACTGTAAACTTGTGCCCTATCACTGAACCATACTGCCCATAAAGCCTTGGAAATGATTATTTTTAATATTCTGTAATTTTCTTCTGAATAGCACAATCAGAAAGGACTGCATTGGTGGGGTGTGTGTGTGTGTGTGTGTGTGTATGCGTGCCTGTGCTAAAGGGCCCAATTTGTTTGTGTAAACATTAAAAACATCATTATAAAATCCATTTTCGAATTTATTCGTTTAAAAATACGGTTGGTGCCTCAAAAATCAGAAAGGGGCTGGCCTCTCTGTTGGAGAGGCCCTGCCTTGTAATGACTATGTAAAAAGCACTTTGTAAACTATAAAAACTCGTACATGTGTTACCTATTATTTAGCTCATCTGTTATTCAGGCTGCGGGAGGGGCAGGGGCGAACACTCCTGGGCGGGCCTGAGTGCCCCTTGAGAGCGAGAGGTCAGCTCAGTGTATGAGAAGCAGAGACTCACCTGTGCCCCTGAACTTCCGAGGACTGTTTCGGGGGTGCCTCACTTCTCTCCCAGGGCCAGGGAACCTGTTTTGCGGGAGACTCGAGGTTCAAGTACTTCTCTGGGGGAGGCGGGGCATTGCCCAGGAAGAGGCTTTTAAGAGCCAAGTGAAGCAAGGGTCACCTCATTCTCTTCCCCCTGCTTTTCAGGCCCATAATCTGCTTCCTTCTTTGAATGTATTCATAGTGCACAGCAGCCGGAAGAATGTCTCTCCCACAGAAATGAGATGCAGTGGCATAAAAGCTCTAAGGGCATTCTTCCCACACGCTGCTCACGGGGTAATTTTTAAAATCAGTGTGGAAGAATCGACGTGGCTAAGTCAGACCGCTCTGACTTCGCGTGCGGCAATATTGTCAGTGTTAGAACTAAGATGCGTCCCAGAGGGTCTGTCTCCACTTCTGTCTTCTAACCTGAAGCCCCCTTTTCTCTGTCGGCCTTTCCCAGAGAGGACGTTTCACTCTGGCATTGTACAGACTTGTAAAATAGTAGGTGATCATGAAATGTGGATGGGATCTAACTCTGCCGCGGAGCTGCGGCATACAGGAGCCATCGCAGTGGTACAATTACTTTATTTAGGGGGAAGAATGCCTTATTGTGTGAAGTTCCTTTGTCAACCAAGAAGGGAGGTAGAGGAAGGCACAGCCAGGGCGCCTTACAAATTAAACAGCAGTGAGGGCTTAGCAAGTTATGTTCAATTAGATTTGGAAAAGGGTGGGGGGGAAATACTGAAACCCAATGATTAGAGTAGGACTTCATGCTAATAAGGACTGGAAGGGTGTGGTCCGGGAGGAACGTGATACTGAGTTGAAATTAAGGGGACAGGCAATTAGCATAATTTAGAAGTACCCGGGGGTAGAGCGGAAAGAGGCAGGGCATGCGGACCTCCTCAGAGCCCTGGTTCTGCCCACACCAGGCTGTGTGAACTCAGGCCAGCCACTTAACCTTTCTGAACCTGGGTATTCCCTCTAGATGGTATCTCTTTGGGGGATTATTGGAAGAGAATGAAATAAAATAAATACGCCTCACTTATAAAGAGGTAGGATCCATACAAATGTTAGCCCTCATTTTGCTTTTTATAATGCAAGGGAGAACCAAGAGCTGGGGAGGTCTGATAGGTTCCTTGCCCTCAGTCTGCCTTGAAGAGCTAAAAAACTATTTGGCTCCTGCCTGCAAAGAGGCCTGTGAAATGGCATTATTTACTCTAGATGCCAAAAGGTCCCATTGCTTCACTCCCACCTCCTTCCAGGAAGGAGAATGTATGGAGTTGGGTACTCTGACCAATGAAATTCCAGTTTGTAGAGGCAAATATGAGCTTGGGGTGAAATGATGCTTTTAAAACCCTAAGCTTCCTTCTTTCTGATTCTTGCTGACAGATGTCCTTGTGTTTCTTTAAAATTAATGGAGTGGCGGGGACCCCAGTGGCTCAGTCGCTTAAGCATCCGACTTCGGCTCAGGTCATGATCTCCACAGTTCATGCGTTTGAACCCCGTGTTGGGCTCTGTGCTGACAGCTCAGATTCTGGAGCCTGCTTCGGATTATGTGTTCCCTCTCTCTGTCCTCCCCTGCTCATGCTCTCTCTGTCTCTCTCTCTCTCAAAAATAAATAAGCATTAGGAAAACTTAAAAAATAAATAAATAAAATAAAACGTATGGAGTGGCAAGGGGATCCCTGAGGCTATAGAGAACTGGGCACTCTGACCAGTGTCCCAGGGGCATGTTGTCTCAACACTGGGGACCCTGGGACAGCGATGACGTGTCTCCCTGACTGGTTTGTTTGAGGATGTTCTGTGAGAGGATTAAAATCCACTGGCCAAGGCTAAGTTTGAACATAGTGAAATCAAAAACCATTAAGACTGGGGCGCCTGAGTGGCTCAGTCGGTTGAGCGTCCGACTTTGGCTCAGCTCACGATTTCGTGGTCCGTGAGTTCAAGCCCCGAGTTGGGCTCTATGCTGTCAGTTCAGAGCCTGGAGCCTGCTGCCGATTCTGTGTCTCCCCCTCTGTCTGCCCCTCCCCCACTCACACTCTGTCTATCAAAAAATGAATAAACGTTAAAAAAAATTAAAAATAATAAAATAAAATAAAATAAAATAAAATAAAAAAACCATTAAGACTGGCACTTCCCACTCTTCCTGGATTCCAAATTAGGATGTGAAAGAAGGTCCTTGAACGAAAAGATCTTTTAAAAGTTCGGCCACTACATTAAAGTAGTTATAAGGCTATTATTGGAATCATGGTGCATATGGAGTCAAAGACAAGAATGTAAGAATGCGTTAATAAGAACAGTAGAACATTTCCACGTTATTATTATTATTAATAAAACATGTGGATAAGAAAACATTTGCAATATTATTATTCTTAATAAAACAGTGATATAATAAAAGAGCTATATTATTATTAATAATAAAATGTATTGTTATTAATAAAACATTTTATAGGTTGTAACATTCCTTCACTTCTTATTTCATTTAATCCTCACCACTTCCCCACAAACTGAAGAGCTGTTGCTCCTTAAAGGGAAATTAAAGCTCAGAGATTACCTGATGTGGCCAGGTCTCACAGCAAATGGTGAAGAAGGAATTCGAAGACAGGTCTTACATGCCAAACTTAAAACCCCTTTCACCATTTGGTAGATGAAAACTTCACAGGAGAACAAGGCCCGGACTATGCCTGTGCTCCGTGGAAACATTTTCAGGTATTTTAATTTTAGAATCATTTATGTGGTGCCAGAGAGTTATAAAAAAAATTATCAATAAAGGCAAAAATTCAGGGTAGCCTTCTCAGAGCCAGTATTACGAGAAAACCTAAACCTGTTAGGAAATTGGTTATGATATGGAATGTGGATATTAAAAATGCCATAAACGTCATTTAAAACTCTAAATATGTAACTAGAGTTTTTACTAAGTTCATAAAAATTAATATTGGATACTGCATCTTTTGTAAATCCTTGTGGTTCATGTGTCAATTACCTGGTTACTTAGTAACCAAGTAATCCAGTAACCAAGGAGTCAAGCCTTAGATTAAATAGTCCCCAACCAGGCAATAAAAAGGTCCCCGAGTACAAATTTGCAGAATTATGGTTTATTGTGTTAATAATCTCCCCCTGTCTGTGGCTAGCCTTCCAAGGATGGGGCTGGTGAGTATGCGCTAGTCTAGAGCCCAGCCATGGCTCTTACTATTTTGTTACAGTACCTGCTTTTAAAAGAGGAAATTAAACCACAGAGCACGCTCTGGTTTAAACTCACTGAAGGAAATGAGAGAGGCTGAACACACCCCAAGTTGGATATGGGGATTCAGAGGAAATCCAGAGTTGGGGTGTGAATTCGCACGGGGGCTGGTGATTTGAGGTTCAATGCCTGTACTTCTCTACGAAGCTTTTAGGCCAGAATTCTTCAGTTGATTCTCGAAGGGGTCCTTCACACAACTGACCGTGCTCTGCAACGATTCAAAGGTTCATCCAACAGATATTAATTGGGCCCTACTCTGTGCCAGACCCTGGACTAGGCACGGGCAAAGCAATTTTAGGCAAAATGTACCCAGTGTTTCGTGGGCAACAGAGAATTGGGAAAACAGTGTTGTCTATTGTGGGAAGGCTGGCTTCCCACTTAGAACTGAACTCATTCTTTTTTTGATTGGTACCGTCCAGAGCACGCTGATCTCGGTTATCATCTCTCTTTACAATTCCATCCTGCCCACGGCTTCAGTGTCCCCAAAGTCTCTCACTGAATTAAGACTGAATTGGGGCGCCTGGGTGGTTCAGTCAGTTCAATGTCCAACTTCAGCTCTGGTCATGGTCTCGCTGTTCGTGAGTTCGAGCCCTGCGTCGGGCTGTCTGCCGTCAGCACAGAGCCTGCTTTGGATCCTCTGTCCCCCTCCCCCCCGCCTCTCTCGCTCTCTCTCCCTCTCTCAAAATAAATACACATTCAAAAAAAAAAAAAAAAAAAGAGTGAATGGCTTGTGGGAGGAATGGTCAAAGTATCAAAGTTTCCATAGAAACAAGCATTAAATCAATCCCAGATATTTTGTTGGCTAATAAGAGAAGGTACCCTCCTTATAAAACCGGAGTTCCTTTCGTGTCAGGATTTGTACCTGCCTTGGGTGACTTCATCTTGGTTCGGAATCTTAGACTATTTGTTTTAGTTGCTTAGTGACAGCTTTCCAACCTGCCATTGGGTTCTGCTGCTTTGAGTGGCTCCAACGTAGGTTTGGCAACAAGACTCCGCCACAGACCTTACGGTGGATACAGAAGAAGTGAGGCCACAGTCTTTGCACTGAAAACACTGACTTGCCCAAGACTGACATCCCCAAGTCATAGCCGGGACGGAGAAGAGGCTGATCAAATGCAAACCTCAGCCTAGGAGTCTGAGGGAATCTCCAAGAAATTTCTTTTCTCAATTCACTTTCCATTTCATGTATTATGGTTTGGTTGTTCTTTTGACAGCTTATTTTAAGCAAGAGTATAACGCGCGGGCTAGGGATTCGGTGACCGAATGAAACACTTTGTGCAGAACATCCTTTTGTCTTCCCATAATTTGTCATGAATTCTGTTTCAACGTCTGCCTGCAAGAGTTGGGGAGATCTAGCAAGTGTCTTCTGTGGCATCGGGCAAGGCAGACGTGTTCATCCATGGGGTCCTACTGTGTGGGCACCACACAGTGGACAAGGCAGCAGCAAACCACCAGAGTCCTGGCCTTCCAGATCATCCCAGTTGGTAGATTTGGATACAAGGCAGCCGTGTGGTAACAGAATTGCAAACCAGGGGTGCATGGGTGGCTCGGTCCGTTAAGCCTCCAACTCTGGCTCAGGTCGTGGTCTCATGGTTTGTGAGTTCGAGTCCCGCATCGGGCTCTGTGCTGTCAGGACAGAGCCTGTGTTAGAGCCTCTGTCCACCTCTGTCTGTGCCCCTCCCCCTGCTCTCACCCTCTTCTGTCTCTCAGAAATAAATAGATGGTTCTGATTCTTGGAGAGAGATGGAGACAATAATAGAATAAGGTTTGTTTTCCCGTGGAATGAAGATAAGAAAAGTCTTTTGGATGCTGCCTAGAAAAACATAAGAGAAACAAGAAGTCCATATATATATATATATATATATATATATATATACACATACATATTTACATGCATGTATATTCATACACATATATATTCATACATATATATTCATAACTAAGAAGAGATTTAGGTTGGAACAAGATCATATCCTCGGAGAAGGTGACAATTTCTTGAGGCACTACAGTATAGTTGACAAGGCTTTTAGAGATACTTGTTTCCAGTCTGCCTCTGACATTTAGTAGCTGAGTACCTCTTAGGTGATTTAACCTTGCTGAGCCACAGTTTCTTCATCCATAAAATGGGGCTGATTATCATTTCCACTGTATTCAGGGAACATATATGAAGCGCGTACCAAATAACTGGGGTTGGGCATAAAATAGGCATTGGGGATGACATATTCATTTTCGAGATAGTTACTTGGCAACAAAGGTATAGCTCCTGATTGCACAGAGCCTACAGTCTCCTGGGAATCAAAGACAGGTGGGCATGAATTATCATAAAGTGAGCTGAGTGTTGGGATAGACAAGTACTGCAATAGGGAACTCATGAGCAGTTATGGAAAAATAGAATGGAAGGATCTACCCTAGCCCGAGGTCAGGGAAGTCTTCCTGAGGGAAAAGAGCTGAAGGATGGGGCCCCCGAGACAAACAGTTGAGATGGTAAATGTTCTGGGTAGAGGAAATAGACTCACTTAAGAAAAAAATACAGATCCTATCTGTAAAGTGCTTAGCAGGGTGCCTAATATATAAAGAGACTCAATAAACAATAGCTACCAAGGATGCTATTATTTTCATGGTTTGGGGGGCAATCAATTTCACCTTGATGACAGCTTTTTACAACCAATTTGTACCCGTGGTGCATGTCGGCCTGCTTTGCTTGTAAAGGAGGAAGGCTTCCTGTATTTGTGCTGCTGGTGTACAACCAAACAGAAGTTTGTGCGGATCGGACAGTCGCATGAATGCACGAGGGGCCCCTCCCCGGCCTCGCAGTGGTGTGGGTGATCTCAGGTCTCATGGCCACAGAGCTTGCAAAATCAGGAAAATGCTCTCTATTTAACTAGAATGCATAAAAATTCAAATCCTGGCCTCATAAATGTGAGTAAACAGTTTAATGACTTGCTTTAACTAGAAAGTAATCAAATATAAATGCAGGTATGCGGCTTATTTGCATCTTTTTCCATGTGGGTGAATAAAAATAAAAATCCCGTAGGCGTGATATTGGCTAAATGAACTTGTCACTGGGATTTTTTTTTTTTTTTTAATAAAGTATAATGCCGTGGTGATTTTCCATGCCGTACTCGTCGGCGCTCGTTTTCAGCAAGGCGGAGGAGACGTTTCATCGATTTTGTCGTCACAGGACCTGCCTTTGTCTCTGTCACTAACCAGAACCTGGTGGGACTGGTTTAACTTACCTAAGCCTGTTTCCTCATCTGTTAAAAGAGAATACTAATATCTACTTAAACACGTGACTGTTCAGAGTTGAACTCTCTGGTATAATCATGAGGCTTGTTAGCGCAGAGCCTTGCAAACAGTAGGAGCTAACTTAAGTGTTCCTTCCTCTTCCTTCACTAGGGGTTACCTCCCTGTTTTCATCTTCCTCCGGAAACATGAATTGGCTCGGCTCACGGTGACTGTGGTTTGAAGAGATGTACACACATATATGAAAAAATGTATATTAATATGTACATTAGTATATATTTCATCTGAGAATATGCATACCAATGTGCATATTAGTACATATATTCATCTAAAATATGCATATTATGCATATATTGATCTAAGAACATGTGTATTAATATCTATATTCGTACCTATATTCACACGTGTACAGATTCTTAGATGCAAAGTTAGATTTTCCACATACGTGAGGCCTTCCATTTCATTGGAAAGGACAGTCTGGGTGGTCTCGAAGCTTCCAGAAGCTTTCACCTCCTTGGTTCAAACCTCAGATTCCCTGCCCCAGTTGTGTCCTCAGTAGTCTTAAGGCAAAGAGGGCCACCTTTTGTTTAAAAGGCATCTTGCAGGAGAAGGCATTTCAGAAGCCACTTGTCTGGACCACGTTGAACCTTATTTCCATACAAGCTGAATTTAGAAGTCAGCAACAGTTAATACTCTGAACTTCGTCTTTCACTGGAGGGTTCTGTGCCCTGTCGGCTCTCTACCCTCCCGGTGGTGGTTCCCGGGTGACATTTCCTGTATGCCATCACCTTCCAAAAACTCCGTCTTCACAAAGGTCAGTGTTTGCTGACATTGGATGTTCACCTAATTTATTTCTTCAGCTGACTTTGTTATAGCCCCCTAACCCTTTCTTTAACTCTTTCTGTTGTCCACTGTTGGACAGCCTTGGTCATCCACTGCTCAGATTTGCCTATGACATAGTATACTTAGGAATGAATCTAATGAAAGGCGCCCAAGACCTCTACATTAAAAACTATAAAATATTGCTGAGAGGAAATAAAGTAGGCCTACTTGGAGAAATAGATTATGTTTATAGAAAACTTCATGGATTATTAGAGATATCATTCATTGATTAGCATTATAGATGTTATTCATAAGTATTACTGAAGAAAGCCTTCATAGATAGTTCATAGATTATTACACCTATTACTAAGATGGCAGTTCTCTCTGAATTGATCGTAAATTCAACACAACCTCAACTGAATTCCGGTGGATTTTTTTAAACTAGAAATTGGCAGGCAAGCTGATCCTAAAATTTATATGAAAACACAAAGAGCGTAGAATAACTGAAGACGATTTGGAGGACTTAATCTATCTGATTTCAAGACTTACTTTATTATCTTTTTAATTTTTTAAAGTTTATTTATTTTGAGAAAGAGAGAGTGAGCAGGGGAGGGGCAGAGAAAGAGAGAGCATCCCAAGAAAGCTCCATGCTGTCAGCTCAGAGCCCAACACAGGGATCCATCCCACAAACCATGAGACCTGAGCTAAAATCAAGAGTTGGATGCTTAACCGACAGAACCACCCAAGCACCCCTAGACTTAATTTGAATCTACCCTAATAAAGATAGTTTGATATTAAAAAATATATAGATATAGAGACCAATGAAATAGAATAGAGATTTCATAAATAGACCTACACATATATGGCCAATCTATTTTCATCAAAAGTTCTGGGGCAATTCAATGGAAAGGGGAAAGTCTTTTCAACGAATAATGCCAAATCCATTGAATATCTATTTGGGGGTGGGGGGAGAAAAGAACATCAACCCTTACTTCATACCATACATCAAAAGAAACTCAGAGTGAGGGGCTCCTTGGGTGCTCAATCGGTTAAGCAGCTGACTCTTAGTTTTGACTCAGGTCATGATCTCACGGAGACAGTGTGTGGCCTGCTTGGGATTCTCTCTCTCCCTCTCTCTCTGCCCCTCCCCTGCTCATTCTCACCCCTTCCTTCAAAATACATAAACTTAAAAAAAACTTTAAAAAAAATTTACTGAAACTGGATTCTAGACCTAAATGCGAAACCTAAAAAAACTTTTGCTCTTCCAAAGGCATTGTTAAAAGGAAGATAAGCCACCACCCGGGAGAAAATATTTGCAGCACATATATCAGACAACAGGCTTGTATCCAGAATATATAAAGAACTCATCGGACTCAGTGATAAGAAAACAACTCATTTTTTTAAAAAAATAAGTAAAAATGCAAGCAGACCCTTCATCAAATACAATAGAAGAACAGACTATAAGCACATGAAAAGATGCTCAGCATCATTGGTTATTAAGGAGTTTCAAATTAAAATGACAGAAAGAGACCATTGCACACCCACGAAGGCACACCCACCCAAAGTCTTACACATGAGTGTTCACAGCGAGTTATTAGTCACAGAAACTGGAATTAACCCAAATGTTCATGAACAGGTGAACGGGTAAACTAATACTACTCAGCAATAATAATAATAATAATAACAACGATTGATTCACGCAGCAAAATAAGTGAATCTCAAAAACTCCAGAAGATGCAAGCTCATCTATAGTGAGAAAAAGCAGATCAATGATCGCCTGGAGGCAGGGGTGGAAAGAGAGATGATTACAAAGGAGCGGGAGGGAAGTTTAGGCGAGGGGTAATGTAAATATTCATTTTCTTGATTGCGGTGATGATTTCCTGGGTGTATTCGCATGTTGCTACTCAGCAAATTAAACATTTTAAATAGTGCAATTTGTTGTGCATCAGTTTTCTCTCAATAAGGTTGAAAAAAAAAATAACCCAAAATACTATTCATGCACTCTTGCTATCTCTAGAATTAAAATCTACCTTACAAGATAAATAAATAAGTAAATTACATTAATAAATACGTTAAATAAATAAATAAAATCTACCTTGCGGGCGAGTAGGTATTCAAGGCAAGGGAATCTATGATTCTATCCCAATATGCCCTTGCCACTTGCAGTCCCCACTTAACTGCTCCACACCTGCTATGCTTTGGCTAAACTAGACCTTCTAGCTCTTATCCGCACGTCTGCTGCACCCCCAGACTTTCTTGCATGAGGAAAATCACAGGCGCGGAGGACTGGATTTCCCGGGATTGTCATTCGAACGCCTTCCTGATACGTGGCTCCATAAATCCATATCCTGTGTGATTCTTCTCTTCCCCCCGCCTGGATACGTTCTCCTTCACATGAGCAGCCCTTCCCCTGTCTCTTGATACTCAGCCCCATCTACCCTGTGCTGTGCCTAGTTAGGCGCTTACTTGTCTTACTGCCCTACGAGGCTCTTGCTTCCTGAGACCAGCGTCCCATGCTGGTCCCAGCACTCACAGAGAGTGCTCTTGGGCCCCACACAGGTTCCCCAGACTGTGCTCAGAAGATTCCAAATATATGTACGGTGTGGTGATTAAGAATGTGGTCTTGGGGCGCCTGGGTGGCTCAGTCGGTTAAGCGTCCGACTTCAGCTCAGGTCACGATCTCACGGTCCGTGAGTTCGAGCCCCGCGTCGGGCTCTGGGCTGATGGCTCAGAGCCTGGAGCCTGCTTCTGATTCTGTGTCTCCCTCTCTCTCTGCCCCTCCCCTGTTCATGCTCTGTCTCTCTCTGTCTCAAAAATAAATAAACGTTAAAAAAAAAAAAATTTAAAAAAAAAAAAAAAAAAAAAAAGAGAATGTGGTCTTGCAGTCAGCCTGCCTGCCTCAGCTTCTTCCCAGCTTCGAGATCAATAGCAGCCACTCTACTCTATGACTTGGTTTCATCCTCTGTAATACGGGTTTGATATCAATCCTTACCTCCGAGGGCTGGTATAAACCGGGAACGGTAGAGAACGATCATAAAATGTACCTAGAAGGGGCCTCCTCTCCTCTTCGTGGTGCCCAGGCCCTGAAGGACTCCTGCCCCATTTGGGGAGGCTAATTAGAGAATTCCTTAGCAGACCCAAATTTACATTCCTCAAGGCGTTGCTGTGACTTGGAAGCTCAGGCTGTGAGCTCCCTGTCAGCCGGACCTTACAGCTTTCTTGCCCCCTCCCCGCCCAGTGCCTAGAACACCGTCTGCTGTACAGGGCATGTTTGGGAAGTATTTATTGTATCACCAGATGACCCTTGCTGAATAATCGGATTTGGAAGGAAAGAGAAAAGCTAGAATGAAATACACCTCCAATTCAGTTACCATTCAATTACTGATTCATTCCGTCAAGATTGATTGCGTGCCTACCGTATTCCAGGCACGGGATAACTATTTGGTCTGTATTAGAAATATGATTTCTAATCCACTGAGGCCTTAACCCTGCACATACCTTAACAAAGAGTGAATCTGTGATTTTTCTAGAGCCGGGCAGGTAAAAGCATTGGTTCAATTTTACGGCATCAAGAAGAAGTGTTTCCAGCCAGGTTCGGCCCAAATTTGCTTACACGTGTTAGCCACTCAACCAAACGTGTAAAGCATGTTGTTCTCTGAGCTTTTCTATGTGATCCAGCCCTATATATTATATTACACTTATAAAATACCACGAAGCCCTTATGAATTAAAAGATAATTAGCGGTTCAACACGCACAAGACATTAGGCCTAAAGTGTCAAAAATGTCACGAAAGACCATAAATCATGGTCTGCTTGCATTGATCCCTTATAGAGTTAGTTTTTAAATCATCTCTTTAACACCTTGTAAATGTACAAACAACTATAGACCCAAGGGAAACTTTAATATGTTTTTCATACATATTTTAATTTCATCTCAAAGTGCTAGCTGCATAAAAATTAAGTCAGACTCACAAAAACTCATTGATTTCCCCGGGATAAAACCCATCTGTCCAAACTAATTTAGAGCCTTTTTGAAGCCGTAAAGTTATTCGTGCAACACTGAGGTCATTATGGGCATATCCTGAGCTGGAGGAACTCTTGTGTAATTTTAAGAAGGCAATTTTGTTATATTTACTGTATTTAAATACAGTGCTACTTTTCAGGAACAAAAGCCTCACTGTGTAACTGTATTGAAAGTAAACCAGAAGCTGTGAAAAGCGAGATCTGTTCTTTTCCTTGTGATTAATGCACCTTTCTGCCAAAATTGAGACTTCTTAACTGAGCTCATTTAATACAAAGTAAACGAATTCTGCTCTTTGGATTTGATCCTCTGGCTAAACCCTATAGATAAGAGTCTAACAGTGAATAGCTTTTCATTCTAAACAAAGGATGTTTTGATAGAAAGGTCAACGTGAAGGTCCTTGATATTGTGATAACAGGAAAGGGAAATGACATATTAATGGCAACTCATGCCATGGTGGTCTGGGCTGGGGGACACAGTAGTAAAGACCATTCGGAAGTCAGAGAGGAGATGGTGGAGACAAACGAGCTTAAGAAGCCTCAGACAGCTTCTTCTTTAAGAAAAAAACAAACAAGAACAGAACAAAAACGAAAAACACAAAAACACACAAAAAACTCTAGTGCTAAGGACATTTTCTTTGATTATATACCAAACAAAGTAGACTGTGAAGAGGGGATCTTGACATAATTTTGAGGCAACTGGGGAACAGTGCTTGCTTTTTTTTTTTTTTCCATCTGGCCCTTGAGCACAAAGCTAGGCAGCATATTTTCGGAGACCAATGGTTACTGATAATGGATTTTTGTTCTGATGGAGGCTAAGCATGTACCCAGCAATTGGATGGGACAAATAAATGGAAATTCCTTCTCCTTTGGGACCCAGGAGACAAAGAGTCCCAAGCGGACACACTCACCCTTACAAGTTAAGAGCCCTTTCCTTTGTCTGAGTGAGGCCTCTAAGCCAGCTTGGAGGTACTCTGTCCACTGCGGGACAGGCGGGCCGTGTAAGCTGTCTCTTCATCTCTTCTTTCCTCTCACTTGCTACTTAATTTTTCTTCTCTGCTTCGCTAGGAAAGTTTCATAATAATCTAAGTCAGGACACGGAAGCTTCTTATACCTCACGAGGAAACACTGGTTTTCTTTTAGTGAGAATCTCTCTATTCCCTTAAATAGCTCCTGCTGATTATGGGAAAGAGCAGAATTGAAAGGGGTGATGTGAGTTCTGGGACAAACCGGATGGTTTGTTTAGTTCATTTTTTGCCATTCAAATATTTCTTCAACAAATATTTATTGAGCGGCCGCTCGGTACTCAGTGCTAAGCTAGGTATTAGAGATACAGATATGAATAAGTCAGTCTCTGCTCCCGGTGCCAGAAAGAGATAGCCATATAAACAGAGGAAGCAGATTGCATTTGGGCTAAGGGCAAAGCTTGAAGCATCTCTGTCTGGGTTGGTGGCTTCAAGCCACTACATGGCGCCTTCAGGGCACTGGCCGACTTGAACTCTACTGGCTAGGGAGGAGTTGTTTTCATTTTCATCCCAAGATTTATACAGAGTGCTCTCTCCATCATGACTTTTAGAAGAAGAGAAAGGTGAGGGGAAAGGAGAAAATAGAGTAGATCAAGTATTTCCCACAACTGGCTTATCAGCAAATCAGAATTCAAGGTTGCCTAGAGAAAGTGGGTGGTTCCACAGTGCCCCCTTCTGGCGAACTGCCCTGGAACAAAGACCAATAAAATGGAAGGCAGGAGCTACTGCTTACAGGGTGTCTATTAGATGCATCATTGAATTCTCTCACCAAGTCTTCAGGAAAGTGTTGGTATCCTCTCCACTTTACGGAAGAGGTTCGCTGAGGTCCAGTGACTCATGCGAGGTCATACGTCCCACGTGCACCAGGAGTCAGGAAACAGACCCAGGCCATCTGCCTGTCCCATCAGTGCTTAACCACTCTGTTTTTCTCCTTTTCTAGTTTGTTATCAGTCAACATATGCGTACTCCCTCTCAACACTGTGCTAGCCACTTGAAGTCAAATCTTTCCCTTCTGCAGCATCTTGGGGACTTTCACAGACCATGGGATGCTAGTAGGAAAAAAGAAACAGTTACAAGATGAAGGGACCTAGTTTAGCCAGGGACTCATGAATGCAAAGCATGAAGCGCTATAAACCAACAGAAACCCTTAAAACATAGCCAGGTTTGGTCCAGATGGATGAACAGAAAGATTTCACTTTGCCCAAAATATTCTGCCTGTCAAAGATGCTCACGTTACTCTACACATCACAACCCCTCTTAGGTGAACACCAACATTTACTTCTACACATGGCTGTCATCATTTGCTGTATTCCTACTGAAAAATCAAATATTACATAGAGTCAGAAAATAGAATCCTTTATTTTCCCCTATTGTGTAGGACAAGACAATACAGTGTTTACCTTTATCGCTCTGATCTTATTAGACGAAATAATGAAAGACGTTACAGAAAAGAAGTTCGCTTGAGGGCAAAGCGAGAAGTTTCCTGATTCTCCCTCAGGAAGAGAAGGGGCTGTGATGGGCATCCCAGAGGCCACCACATGTCTGCCCACTGATTAACTCTGTCCTAAGCCCGTGAGCATAGAGGCCAGCCACAACTCTTCTGTCCGTGCATTGGTAATCCCCAGGTCGTGATAAACAGAGTCCTATATACGACACGGTAAGTGCTTGAGGATGTCCCTTCCTGTCCATTGTTCTTCTGCGGAATTTCAAGGCCCAGTGGGACCTCATGCCCTTTTAGGATGACATGTGGGATGAGGGTCCGCATAATGTAGCAGTTAAGTGCACAGACGGACCTGGGATTGCACCTGTTCATGTTACATGTAGCATGAAACTGAATGTTTTCAGTTTCCTCTTCTCAAAACTGGGGACAATGATATTTATGTCAGGGCGTTGTTGGGAGGGTTAAATGAGATCATGTATGGAAAATACCTCTTAACATGACACGGTATGGGACTCGTAAATGGCTGCTTAATTCCCATCCAGCTTCGAGATGGTGACGTCTCCTTGGAGGAAACTTCTAAATCAAGTCTGGCTCTGAGTGAAAGGAAAACCCCAAGTTTCAGCAGCATCTCCAACTGTAGAGGGTTTTTTCTCTTTAATGTAATCGGTGCAGGCTCTCCAGGGCTGGCGTGGTGGCTGCTTTGGCTTCTCTGTGGAGATGAAGTCTGAGTTTAATGAACCTTTCCGGAAGTTTCTATCACACTTCTACTTACAGTTCATTGGCCAGAATTTAGTCACATGGCCATACTTAGCTACAAGTAAGGCTAGGAAAGTTGTATTTTGCGGTAAGCCCCAAATCAAGCTACTGTTAATAGGGAAAAGGAGAAGAATGGATATTTGTTTGGCAGCTAGCTCTTTCTACCTTAGTCCTATTCCAGTGTGAAAGTCAATGGGGGAATTAGGAGAAATTAATGTTTGAAAATATCAGAATCTTTTCATACTTAAATGCTATTTTCTTTTTTTTTTTTTACATTTATTTATTTTTGAGAGACAGAGAGAGACAGAGCACAAGTGGGGGTGGGGCACAAAGAGAGAATGAGACACAGAATCTGAAGCAGGCTCCAGGTTCTGAGCTGTCAGCCCAGAGCCTGATGTGGGGCTCGAACTCACAAATCGTAAGATCATGCCTGGATCTGAAGTTGGACGCCCAACCGACTGAGCCACCCGGCGTCCCTTAAATGCTATTTTAAGTTTGTTAAAATGAAACTAGTTATTCCAAATCAAATTTGGATATTTGAATTTAAGGAAGAACAGAAAAATTGGAACCTTTTTTTTTTTTGAACATTTTAACACATCCAGAGATTATATTATTCTTTGTTTGCTTTCCTGTATGTGTATTTATTTTAATGGAAAACTTTTAAAAATTCAGAACAGGGGTACCTGGGCGGCTCAGTTGGTTAAACATCTGACTTCAGCTCAGGTCGTGATCTCACCATTGGTGAGTTTAAGCCCGGCATCGGGCTCTGTGATGACAGCTCAGAGCCTGGAGCCTGCTTCAGATTCTGTGTCTCCCTCTCCCTGCCCTTTCCCCGCTCACGTTCTTTTTCTCTCAAAAATAAATAAACATTAAAAAAAAGTCTTTTTTGAAAAAAACTAACAGATGATAATGAGGAAAAGACATCATTGAGATCTGGGCAAATCTTAGGGTGGTTATGTCATGAATGAATGATGAAAATCAGTATGGTGGGAAAAACAACAATTTAATTTTTTGTCTGCAAATCCTACTATTTCCGTTTTCCCAGAGGTAGATTTTTTTCTACCCTTTGGACCACATTTGTCACATATATAACTGAAATAATTTATTTTGTGGTCAGAAAACATAACTTATTTTGCAAAGTCGTGAGGAGCAAGCAATTTTTTTATAATGCATATTACAGTAATATAATAATAATGCACATAGTAACAGTAATAATGCATATTCTTCTGTTTCAGGAAGGTTGCAGTTTTCTCTGGAAATAACCTCTCCCTTTAGTTCCTCAAACTCCCAGGTTTTAGTATGATCCTAGGATATAGTTTCAAAAGAATTTTCTATTTTTAATAATATCTTCCCTTTTTCTTCAAAGGGAATTTCCTATTTTGGAGAAGAAAGGAGAGCTCTGGAGAGTGCGGTGAAATGTAAACAGTCAGATCAGATAAGCTTCATGTACATTACAGGCCTTTATTTTGTTTTATGAACAATTTCTGTGAAAGAAGCAGGCCCTGAAATACGACCTGGTTATGAATTGTGGTTAGAAGCAGGTTGCTAGGAGACTTCTGATTGGCTTTGGATGATGTCATAGCCACAGCCAGGATGCCCATAATACCTAGTTAATACATTGCATCTAACGGTTCTCCTAATTTTTATGTATACATTTCATTTTGTAACTGCAATAAAACACTCTGAGCAACGCATTTCTGGGTAATTACTGCACTTTTCGAGCCCCTTGGGATCAGAGGTGTACTACATATGAATTAGGAAAGCACTTCGAGTCATAAAGAATTTCTCCTGTTGATAAATCTCTGTTGAGATTAGTCATTCAGATGAACAAGTTGTAGGTTGGATCTGAAGCTGTTTGTGGTTTTTTCAGAGACACACCAGGAGAAGAGAGAAAGGATACACTTTTGGGGATACTCCAAAATTGCCCCTGGGCCTCAGTAGCCCAGAAAAAGGAGTGGATACTTGAAACCATGAAACTTATTCGGGGGTCCATTTCATCCCTTTTTGGACAGAAATCAAATACTATGATCTCCAAGTGAGACCAGCGGAATCTTCCATGGACTGTAGAAGTTCATCTTCTCCCAACCAATTCAAGATGGCTGGATTCTGAAGTAAGGTGAATCACAAGTCCTTCGGTATTCTCTATTTCCAACCCAATCCAGAGAAAGTCAAAGTCAGCATTACTATTTTTTTCCTGAGAAACAAAGTGCTCCTTACTGTTAACTCCTTGAACTCACCAAGACAATCTCCTAAACTCTTGTCTCAACTCTCTCGATGGCTGCCCCCCCCCCCTTTTCCTTTCCTTTCACTTATTTGTTTGACCTATTTACGTGTTAAGTTGTTTAGGAAGAAGCATTTAACATCTAAAGCCCATTTCACTTCTTTCTTTTTCTTAAAAAAAAAAATCTTAAAACATCATTTGTTTTTTCTTCATTAGAAAGAGGAAATGATGTTTTATCAAAGGTAAATAGTCTTGAATGCTGATGGGTTGGAGTTGGGTTCACCACTCGAAGCCCGTGAAGTTTGATTAGGTACTGAACTTGGCACAGAGAATCCTTCATTGATCCTGTCAGCCAAGTCACGCCACTGGTCTCAACTTTTGGAAAGTTAATTACCTACATGTTGCTCCTGAAGCCTGTGGGCAGCTGATTTATTTGATTATGGCTTAAGCAAATAATCATCAACTCTTCATCAAATTCAGTCAAAAGTAACTCAGACTTGAAGCCTACCAACTGCCATTTTAAAACTGGATTTGTAGAAGGGTGTGTTAAATATCCGTGAGATGGAGTCTATGGTCAGAAAAGAAGAGATAAGAACATACTTTATATTAGACACAAATATGTGTGTCGATTAAATCATTCCGTCACTAAACACTGCTTGTTTTGGGAAGGAAGCCGAGCAGTAGAATTCAAACAAAATCACCTATATCCATCGTTTTGCCAACTAATATTTCAATGTCTAGGTCACCATAACAGAGACTGTATAGACAACAGAGTCTCCAAAATTGTAAGTGCCTAACTTACAAAGGCACCAATGTACTCATTTCTGGCGACACTTGACATTCATAAATCATCTGACACTGGCTGGTGCTTTTCCTCACACCTGAAAGCAGAGTAGCAACTACACTGTCTTGGGTCAATCCTGCCACCTGGTGCCTGGGGCAAGGAATTGTTTTTTACGTGACCTTCCGTTCTGGCTCCTTTTCGTTACCCTCCTCTCCACCCTCCTAAATAGGGACATTGTACTCATGTCCTCATGCTACTTTACCTCTGCCTCCGTAGCTCCATTAATTTCCAACTTCACTGCATCCTTTTTTTTTTAACGCATGCATACTTCCCCACCCCCACACTCCATTTCTTCATCTCTGCTACCTTCTTGTTTACTCATGATCAAGTCTTCCTCTTTCATCACTTTTTCTATTTTTAAGTCAGTGACTCTAGGTATAACTTATATGGCAAGAATAGTTTATTTGTGTGTTCAACCAGTGTTTAGACCAAAGGTGATCATGCATATGGCCTGTGATGCCACCACTCCAATCCTGGAGAAAGTCTTGCCAAGGCCAGAATATGTACAAAGACATTCATAGGATCGTTGTTCACAATAACAAAGATCTGGAAAAATCCAAATGCTCACCTGTAGCAGAGGGAATAAAGTGTGGTATTGTCTGATAATAGAATAATATTCATAATGAAAACCAATAAACTGTAGCTACACACATCACCATCAGTCAATATCAAAGATACATTGAATGAAATAGCAACTATAGAATGAGTTTATAGAATTCTGTAGAATGATTCTATTTATGGAAAGTTCAAAAATGGGCAAAACCAAACAATGAAATGTTCAAGAATACATATACGGCTGTGATAAAGGAAAAATATAAAGAAAGCTTGGCCATTATTAACATGAAATTCATCAGTATTGCTAAGTCTGAGGAAGAAAGAGGGAAAGAAAATTGGTTAGAGACCCACCAGGGCTTCCAACATGCAGTAATGTCTTATTTATCAGCTGGATTTGAGATGCACTGGGTTCATTCTATTTCGATTTATAAATACTATTCAAAAGGCATGTAAGCATGTGGATACACTCTTGAATATGAATATACATTTCACAGAAAAGGAGTTTCCTGAAAAGTGAAAAAAGAGTTGTGTCTAACAAGAGATGCAGGGAAGGGCCTCCTGAAGAGGTGATATTGAGCAGAGACCTGAACGATGTGGAAAGACATGTCTAAAGAAGGCCCGAAAGAGTCTCCCAAGGAATAGGGAAAAGCCAATGTAAAGGCCCTGAGGCAAATAACTTTGGGGGCCTCCAGAACCAAGAAGAAGGTCTATAAAACTTGAGAAGGAGGAAGACAGGGATGTAAGGTTTACACAAAAGGGGGCAAATCGCATGGAAGGAATCTCACAGGCTGGAGTTCAAATGACATACCGTCCAAGGAAAAAGGAATTAATATTGGTAAAGGAAATTAGGAATATGAAGAAACTCTTGTATAGTATTCATAGAAATTCCATGTGCTGTAACTTAGCATTAAAGATAACATATGTGGGTATATATGGATGCAGTATGCACGTGAAACAGTAGCAATTCCACCAGCAGCAAACAACAAGAGCTGAAAGTTTGTAATAAAAAGAAATGGTCCTCTGCCCCTCCCCATTCCACCCACCATTCTTCTCCCCAAACACCAACTTTTAACATTTCTGCATTAGTTCTCTTGTTACCTCTGTAAGCCGACTCTGCTATAACTACTCTTTCTTGGTGAATCAACTCTGGATATTATCCACCAACTGAGTCTTTGCCATAAAAGTGCAAATTTAGCACATGTGTAGCATCCCTTAACCTCTCTGTTACCCAGTATTTGAAAGTTATATCACTGCAATATCAAATGATATACTTAAATTTTTATCCCTTGTTCCAGCAACTTCAGATAATTTCTCTCAAATCTCTGAGTTATACTATTCGGATATTTTGTTAGTCAGTTTTTCAAGATTGCTAATGGCTTGACTGTCATTTCAGAAATGTTATGTTCAGTGATACAACTATGTAAACATTGCTTCCTGAAGAACAAGGAAGGATATCTGAATGATGTCTCCTTTCTAGAAGTTTAGTGTCATGACTTTTTCGCCACTCAAAAGAGAATGGGCTTTGCATCAAAGGCAAATGGATTTTTCTTACTGGTATTGTTATCGATTGCACAATGGCATATGCCATTCGAAGCTCCACATACCTACCTTCTGGTTTGATTTGGTTTGGTTGCTGTTTTTGCTGCTGATTGATGCTGGTTTTTGTTTCTTTGTCATTTGAATTTTGGATGGTTGCCTTAAAAAGCATTTTCCCCACAATTCAGTGTTAGACATCATGTTAGACATCATGTTCACACATTAGACCTGAGAGACCCTTTTAACAAAATTATTTGGTTATACAGCTGGAAAGGGGAAAAAAAAAGAATATTTTCCATGAACCACAGGAGAGAATAATATTTTTGGAAAATTTGAAATCAAACAAAACATTTGAACAGTGTGTCATCCCCAAAATGGCTGTCCCATTCAGGCCTCAAATTTTGTATCTAGAAAATGTGGATTAAACACTATCTTAGGCTCTTTTCATCTTGATCAAACGTAAGCAATGTATTCAATGCATGCCTAACTTCTTGCTGTGTCAGAATTTGTCTTAGTTTCTTACTATTTCTATCTATTTCATGAGATCTACACCATTCTTTTTTTGCTGACTTTCTTCTTAGAACCTAATGACTTGAGGGGTGCCTGGGAGGCTCAGTTGGTTGGGCATCCAACTTCTGCTCAGGTCATGATCTCACAGCTTGTGCGTTCAAGCCTCACATTGGGCTCTGTGCTGACAGCTCAGAGCCTGGAGCCTACTTTGAATTCTATGTCTCTGTCTCTCTCTGCCTCTCCCCTGCTCATGCTCATGCTCTGTCTCTCTCAAAAGTAAATAAATAATTAAAAAAAAAAAGAACCTAGTGACTTGATGTGAACCAAATGATTTCTAGGTCTTCTGCACAGCTAATATCCTGGGATTAATTACTATGGAGCTCCTTTCTCAGAATGGATGCATTTTGATACTTTCTGAATGTTCCCTAAAGGTTTGAAAATACTGTCTTGTCCCCTTACAGTGAGATGATAGTTTGGCTAGATATAGAATTCTTGATTCAAAAACATTTGTCTCTGCACTTTGAATATATTGCTCCATTGTCTTCTCACATCCAGAGTCAGTAACAAAAAGATGCCATCAAATTTGGATTCATTGTGGCTAATCTAGTATTTTTTTTCTATATACCCAGGAGCTTTTAGGATTTTTTACTTTATTTTTAGGGTCTTTTATTTTAGGACCTCTATTGATCCAAAATTTCACAATGATATTTGTGAGTGTGAGTCTTTTTTTCACTGGATGGGCTTTGGTAAAGATTCATCTCTTTCTTTAACTCTATATAATTTTTGTATGATTTATATGATTTTTCTGTATGATTTTTCTCCCAGCTAGTTTCCTCTGATTTCTTTTCTCTTTCTCGAATCCATGTTTGTATGATGCTAAATTTAGTTGATTGAAATCCTATCTCAATTTTGTCTCTTTCTCTCATGTTTTCTGTGTTAATATGTCTCAGCTACTGATGGCCTCCTTTCTACTTTCTTTGTTGTAATATTTTCTTGGTTGTTTTACTGTCATTTTATGAAGTATTGGGAGAAAGAAGGAATAAACATGCTCATTATGTCTTCTTGAGTTTGAAGTTAAGGTCTTACAAAATGGGGGCACCTGGGTGGCTCAGTTGGTTAAGCGTCCAACTCTAGATCTCAGCTCAGGTCTTGATCTCAGGGTTGTGAATTCAAGCCCTGTGTTGGGCTCTGTTCTGAGCATGAAGCCTACTTTTAAAAAATCTTACAAAATGAATTTTATATTCAATAATTTTACATTTAGTCAAGTTGAAAAAGACTAATGACATTGCCTAATCCACATTTTTTCAGGTAACAAAATTGACCCTAGATAGGAAAGCCACAATTTTGGGTGACATTTTTTTAACATTATGTTTGATTCAAAATATTCCAAAAGTATTATTTTCTACTGTGGTTCATGGCATATAATATTTTCCAGCCGTGAAGTAATTTGGTTAAGGAAGCCTTTCAGGTCTCACATATGAACTTACATACAATTTCTGATACTGATGCGTCGGGCAAATGCTTTCCAAGGCCACTCCTAAATTGACTTATGCATGAACCTTAGAAATATAACCTGTTTTTAAATATTGAGATTACCTGTAGTAGAGTAGGCTATATGGAAATAGACAATGTGATTTTTAAAAACTTACTGTTTTTTGTTTTTGTTTTTGTTTTGGTGATAGAGGTATAAAATTTAGTTTTGTTTTGTTTTGTTTTGTTTTTGTTTGTTGTTGTTTTTTTAAAGCAGACCTTATAGGATGCTAACTTTATAGTCATGGTTTAGAATTTCCTTCCAGAGATCAGACCGCATCTCTTGTCCTCAGTGTATTAGTTGCTGCATTATAACAGCCTAGCTTCTGCAATGGGCTTTTTTATTTTCTTGACATCCAGCTTCTTTTAAGACACTGGGCACACACACACATAGAGCCAATTAAAGGAAGCTTCCCAGAGTGCCAATCAATAAGAACAGATGAAACATCACTGAAAATGTCAGGAGATGGAGAAAATTGTGTTTACCTAGACTCTCCTGTAGAAAACTGTGTACGATTAAGAGAAAGATGTTGGAAAGCCCCTTGCAAAGAATGGGGTGGCATGGACCCCAGTGGGGCAGGCTAGAGCAATCAGAGTGTTCTGAAGAGACAGGATCCTGCGAACTGGAGGACTCTTGTGTTCCTAGGAGAGATTTCTGACGACTCAGTATTCACACCATTGTAAAGGAGGGATCCCTTGTTCTAAAAACACTCGATACTGGACAGATGAGATTGACAGCGATTTGTGAGTTGTATATATGCACAGCCTGGGGAAGGAGAACGTTACATGCCATGCAGGGCCACACAGAGCTGTACTCAGAAGTAGAACGAACCAGCAGGGGCTATGGGAGACAAGATTTCCAGGACCATGTGGTTGAAGTGTCCCTTGGGTCCTGCAGGAGGATGTGATTGGCTTGTCTGAGTAATTTCACCGGCTGGCAGGAAGTGAATCCAGTGGGTTGAGGACCAGGTAGAGTAAAGCTGGTCTGAGTATAGAACAACTAGCTGGGTGGGACCCTTCCTTGTTGGACCAGATGCATATCTGGTGAGAGCCACTATTCAAGAGTACAGACATTAAAGTTAAAGGCCAGAGTGCTTTTTAGGAAACTGGAAAATAACAGTAATAAAAATGCCCACCTTCAGGGGCGCCCGGGTGGCTCAGTCAGTTAAGCATCCAACTCTTGGTTTTGGCTCAGGTCATGATCTCATGGTTTGTGAGTTCTAGCCCCACTCAGGCTCAGCCAAGAACCTGCTTGGGATTCTCTCTCTCTCTCTGCTCCTGCCCCTCTCATGCTCTCTCTCTCTCTCTCAAAATAAATAAATAAACTTAAAAAAAAAAAGCCCACTTTCAGGCCCCCCCCCCCCCATCCTCAGCATACTAAACCACATTCCCTCTAATAGTCTGATCTCGGGCGATCCAGGCTCCTTCACTCAGCCTCAGTTTCCCCAACTGTAAAGTAAGAGAACAGTATTAACAGATATTCCATAAATTGCCTTTCAGCTGTAACGTTCCACGGCTCTAAGACAATTGTTGTGCTCCCGTAGGTCTTACATAACTCCATTTGCTAATAGTCTAATTTATAATTTTGAATAGTATAGCCATAGCAATTAGCACAAATTTAAGTTCACGGAGGCAGCTTCTCTCGGAAGTGCCCCTCCGGCTATAATTTCCATATGCACATTTGTGCAATTGCTTCTCTCTGTAATACTGATTTTAACAACCTTATTTAGCAGATCCTGCTTTTGAAATGCCAGGAGAGAACTAAATAAAGTCAAGGGTCAAAAGCATGACATGCTTCTGTATAAAATTAAAAGTTAATTACTAGCTGCATCCAGGGGCCAGGACTATTTTAATTTCGGAGTCATTAGCCTGACTATTTAGAATCTATGTTTTAACTATAGCATCAGAGAGTCAGCTGACCTGCGTTCGCTGCAGAGAGAGAGGCAGCCGTCCCCAAGCAGACATTCTACATGCCCTGACTTTGCTGACTTTTCTCCTGCACGGCATGCTGCTCATACTGAAATCATGATCACTGACTTGTTTGTTAAAGTCATCATAAAATTTAATGTGTGTTTTTTTTTAAAAAATGCCCTCTAGCAGAATGCATTTAGGAGGAAGTATATAGGAACAAGGTTTCCTTCGTCACATTAAAGGGCCTGACATTTAGCAACACATATTTATTTGGGGCAGTAATTTAGAATCATATTAGAAAACCCGGTAGTGTGGGCTGGCACAGGGGCAGCAGTGAGGCACCCCGAGAAACTTCTGGAAATAAGGAAAGGGGGTTAGTCTCTAGGAGGCCACGTTCACTAAATAATAATGAACATTTGAATACGATGAGAGAGGAGGAAAATCACCTTAAAGAAACAGGATGCCTCTCTGGGAAGACTTGACTAATTTCTGACGAAATGCTCCCTGAAGTTATGTTCCGTGGATCACTAATCCCTTGACTGGCGTAATGGTTAGGCTAGGAAAAATAAAAAAAAAGATTTCTGCCATCAAATAGCTTAGAGATGGTGCCTTGAAAATCATTTCAATGAAGGGCGCCTGCGTGGTTAAGCGTCTGACTCTTGATTTGGGCTCAGGTCACCATCTCACGGTTGCTGAGATCAGATGCAGCCCCACTTTGGGCTCCTCCTCGCTGATTGCCCAGAGTCGGCTTGGGATTCCCTCTCTCCCTCTTTTTCTGCCCCTCCCCTGCTCTCACACGCGCGTGCTTGCACGCGCACTCTCTCTCTCAAAATAAATAAGTAAACTTAAAAAAAAAAATAATTTGAAAGATTGTAAAAATGTTTCTGCCGAGCAGGACTTTTCGGAACCTGTGGCACACTAATCCCAAGAGCACTCGTGTGCCACATTTCCCACACTTGTGGTCATGGATCACCTTTTTTGTGTGAGTCCCTTGCAGGAGTAACACTTTGAAAGGAAGCAAAACCAGAACAAAGCAAACCTTTGAGTAACGCTCTATTAACATGTCTAAAGAAAGACTCTGTTGAGGGCACCTGGGTGGCTCAGGGTGTTGAGTGTCCCACTTGGCTCAGGTCACCATCTCACGGTTCGTGGGTTCAAGCCCTGCGCCGGGCTCTCTGCTGACAGTTCAGAACCTGGAGCCTGCTTCGGATTCTGTCTCCATCTCTCTGCCCCTACCTGGATCACGTGCTGTCTCTCTCTGTCTCTCAAAAATAAATAAGCATTAAAAAAATATTTTAGAAAAAGAAACAAAGAAAGACAGACAGACGGACTTTGTCAATCAAAACTAAGGAAATCACAGAGGGAGCCCGAGAATCCATTACTGCTGTGCCCTTTAAGCCACCAGGCAGTGGAGAGAGTGGCCTGGCTCCAGTGCCCGAGCGACCAGCTGCTGTCTCTTCCAGTGGTGAGATGGGGACGGAAGTCCTGACTGACCTGAATGGGGGACAGGTTACCGTCACTCCACGTCCCCAGCTACCCGATTTATCAGAAAGTCCAATCTCATCCTGGGCTCCCTCCCTCCTCATTATTCCTGAGAATCACTGTGGAGTTAATTCTTTAGCCACACCCTAACCCTCACCAACTGTTTTCTAGAATCACAGTGCCTTGACGTTGGTTTGGAGAGGCTCTTCTTCTCGCCAGTCACACATGGGCTTGGTGGAACCCCAGAAATCGTAGAACCTCTTTCTTTTTTTTTTTTATTAACTTGTTTCTTAACTTTTTTATTTTTTTAATGTTTATCTATTTTGAGGGAGAGAGAGACAGAGTGCAAGCAGGGGAGAAGCAGAGAGAGAGACACACACAGAATCAGAAGCAGGCTCCAGGCTCTGAGCTGTCAGCACAGAGCCCGACGCAGGGCTCGAACTCACGAACCGTGAGATCATGCCCTGAGCTGAAGTCGGACGCCCAGCCGACTGAGCCACCCAGGCGCCCCCAGAAATCGTAGAACGTCTTAAATGAACTCCTCTTAACAGAGTAATGTAACTGGACTTGTAGTTGGGATGGAAGGATCCCTTTTGAGGCTGCCTGTCACCTGAGGAAAACCAGGAACACCAAAATAGATTTTCCTTTCAAGGGAGGGACTTCTATTAATCAAAGTCACACATACTGATGAATGAATGCCAGGCTGATGCTTATTAATTCATAGTGAAAAAGGTGACGACTGAGCAACCTAGATACCCACCAGGGGACTTCTTAGCATATTCCCTCCCTGTGGAAATTCTGCACTGGAAACAAAGTCAGATGAAATGTCGTTAGATGTTGGTGAAGCCCAAGTCACATGAGTTGGATGTCTTCACCCGCAGAAAGGGTCGTGGATAAGGCTGAAGACCACAGATATTCTGCCCAAGGGTAAAGAGAGAAGAACTTCTGGGCATTGACAAATGAATATTTTTCTAGAGAAAAGAAGGTGCTCTAGGAAGAGGAAACCACACGAACAAAGTCAGGAAGCATGAAAATAGTGTGACAAGAGAGAAACCTCCACGGAGACCGGGGCAAGGCAGAGAGGGCTTCCATTTTCTCTTCTGTCATTTTCAGCCTTGCCCATGGATACCTTTGGACCTTATTCAGAGGAAATCCACTCTTCTCTGACCCATAATCCTCTTCGACGATTGTAGAGTTTGCCGAGGTTTGATGCCAGAGAGCAAAACCCCCGAGGCTCAGGGTTTTTCCCAAGAAAACCTTTTGGTTCTTAGACCCACCATGTGGCCAACACTATCCTCACTTCTGAGAGAGACAAGTAGAAATGCATCATGGGAATCGTTGTAGACAACGCAGCCTCCGAAACAATCAGCTATGACATGCCATGGAAAATCGTTATTCATAGAAGGGAGCCCAGTCTCAGCTTATAAATTAATTAATGGAGCATGTGGGGTACTCAGGCTTTCTCCTATTGAAGGATAGTTACCAAACATCATTCACAGTGAGAATACTCATTGCTTTTGTTCTGAAAATCTTCCCTACGAGGCTTTTATCGTATCACTTAAGTTCTTTATCTCCTTTTTTTTTTTTTTTTTTTCACAACCTAACCTAAAGTTTGTGCAGCCACATGATCAGAATCACATCCAATGGAAGGGGCTGTCCGGAGTTCTGTGGTCATGGAGATGGGCTTTGAGAACCCATCTGAGTATTCACCTCCTCTCCCAAGGGCGACAAACCAGAAGGGACACTGATTCATGGACCATAAGTAGCGTTGTTTCAATGAAAGGAGGAAGAAAAATGGAAGCATCTCTTCCGATGTGAATTTTCAAGAACAACAAGAGGTGAAACTATCATGGAGCTGTAAAAACCCGCATAGTCAGCCAACTTCAATGCATACCTTAAGTTTGTTTCAAAAACACGTGCCCTAATTGTGCCATCCCCCTTGTGGCCCCAATATGAAAGTCGAGTTTACTCCATCCACTAAGAAGGTGGGTGTTGTGATTGTCTCCATGTTCATGCTCCTGGAGGAGGCGTCTCTTTTCTAGTACTATGGAAGCAACTGGAAGTTAGGGAGTGTTCCGTCTGTTACCCCTATCAGCTCCGATACCCCAGCCCCAGCAATGGGAATTGCTTGTAGGGTATGCTGAGGAGCTGTATAATCAAAAATCAATGATCCAAACGGAGGTCTGTTGTTCTACAGCTGAGCTGGTGTAATATTACAATGCCAATCCTAATGGAGTTACATAGAATCCATCAAAATATCAGGATGCAGGGGTCAATGAGGACTGCAATGCCTCACTTCCCGGCAATTACCACTTATTACTGGGGCAACGCTTTCCCTCTGCTATTCAACTTACTTCAATAAATGATATTAGGCGACCCTGCGGGGGCAGTCAATAGAGCATTGTTTTATTGCCACAGCTCCATAGTCAGATCAATACCTCAGTCTTCTGAGACGTAGGTGAGTACCCCTGAATATGGCACTAATGAAATCATGTGTTTTTATGATTTTGAAATTATATATTTTATTCCCACTTCATCTTTAATGTCAGCAAGGTTGTTAATGGAGCGGGGGCAGGAATCCTGTCCTCTAAACTTTTGTGACATTTATACTCAATGGGAACAGAAATCAGTCGCCGAAAAAGAGAAAACAAAATGTTTCTTGAAGAACTTAACTTCTTAATGATTCTTCCTCGGTTGCTCCCAACTATTCTGCTTATGTCCTTGGATTCATTAAATGGAGTCCTCTCCACACCCTTTGGTTTTACAGAAGGAATATGAATAACGTTCTGCGATTTCATCATCTTGTGAGAGGGCAGGAGAAGAATGTGAGAAAGTGATAGGAATGATTCCACCATTAATTCTCTTTCCTTCGCTGGGCCTTTCTTTCCTTCTAATTACAAAGGGGATTGGATTTGACGAGCATTTAGAAACTGGTGGCTTGTGAACCACACAATCCACAAATATATCGTGTGCGTCCAGAAGCCATTATTATTATTATTATTATTATTATTATTTTAATGCTTGTAGACAGGGCATGCACTTTTTGTTTTCTCATAGTCCCCACCAATCCCTACTGTATCACACAGGGCCTCCTGCAACATATGTATTTCATACCTACCTCCTGTGGCTTGTTTGAGTATTGACCTCTAGACAAGATGGTTATGGTAAGCAACGTATAGTAAGAATAACATCATAACTGTCACTCAGTGAATTCTCGCTGGGAATCAGGCAGAGTACAATTTTGCACGAGTTCGGGAGGGGCAGAGAGAGAGAGAGAGAGGGAGAGAGAGAGAGAATCCCAAGCAGGCTCCACGCTGTCAGCGCAGAGCCTGATGCGAGCCTCAAACTCACAAGCTGTGAGATCGCGACCTGAGCCGAAATCAAGAGTTGGGGGCTTAACTGACTGAGCCACCCAGGCACCCCTCGCAATTTCTAACTTAACATATGTTACTGCTGAATATACATTAGCTGTCACATTACTTTTATAATGTGTTTTTTGATTAGGTAAACAATCCATACACTAAAAGATTTAAAAATGCCTTTTTTTTTTTTTTTTTTTTGCTGGCTACTTCCTGAGAAAATATGAATCCTCACGTGCTGTTCTACATCCAGGTCATTGCATTCTGGGCTCTGCCCCCTCTGCCCCCTCAAAATAGCCTCCAGAGCTCACCAAGGTCTCTCTAAACATGATACTCGGGGGCCACCTCTCAGCCCTGACCAAATCATTCCAGACTCTCAGTGATGTGTCTCCGTCCCCATATCCTTGCTGTGTTGAATCTCCCTTCTGATAGGTCTGGCTCCTAAGACTGTATTAAAATGTTATTAATTCTTTGGAAATGTCCATTTGGCTGGTGCTCGCTCCAGTAGAATCCAAGGGGCTGAAGGGTGGGGGCAGTGTTTCACTCTGTGCGACAGGCACACAGGGCTTCTCACCCTTTGTACCCTCATCATTTTGGATCAGGTCATTCTTTATTGGGGCAGTGACTGTCCTGTGCATTGTAGGATGTTTAGCGACATCCCTGGCCTCTACCCATTAGATGCCATTAGCATCCCCTCAGCTGTGACCGTCAAAAATCTCTCCAGACAGGGGTGCCTGGGTGGCTCAGTTGGTTGAACACCTCACTCTTGATTTTGGCTCGGGTCATGATCTGTTTGTGAGTTCGAGCTCCACATCAGGCTCTGTCCTGACTAGAGCCTGCTTGGGATTCCCTCTCTCCCTCTATCTCCGCCTCTCCCCTGCTGACACGCTGTCTCTCTCTCTTTCTCAAAATAAATAAGTAAACGTTAAAACAGAGTGTCTCCAGACGTGGCCAAAGTTCCCCGTGGGGGACACAAAAGTCATCCCCAGTCGAGTACCACATGCTCTGGGGACGCTCTTTGCCCAGACGGCATGTAAACTTCCCCTCAGCCAACAGCGCTTCAGGAAAATGTTTCCCACTCTCTTTAGGTAGAACTTGATTTTTAGGTGTTTTGTAAAATGTTGTCTTATATTTTAATAAATGAGTTGGGTGTCGCGGCTTAGAGTCTTTGTTTTAAATTTGGAGTGCAGAGAAGGGGTCGGTTAACCAAACAGTTCTTTATAATCACAGAGTCAATAAATCTGCTCTAGCCGTGACCAAAATATGCCTGCCTCACGAACCCCCAGGACCAGAGGATGCCTGTCTGGGGAGGCCCGGTGCCGAGAACCCCACACAACGCCCCTCCCCTTCAGCTCTGACATCTCTTCCCAGCAAACGAGAACAGGCCAGCATGGAACGGGGAGAAATCGCAGGCCTCCTCACTCCTGCCTGTGCACATCCCACATCAGACAGGCTCTTCATGAGCAGAATGAATTCTCTTCCTGGGCGGAGGTGCCCAGAAAGAGGACATGTGCGAAAATCACTCAGCTTTCCCCTGTGGCCCTGGCTGGGCTGGGCAAGGTTTCCAGATGTAAATACAAACTCATTATCTAATGCTAGGCTGAATAAGCGGCCAGATACACAGATATAAATTACCCCTTTTACCTTCTCTTAGGGTGTTGAGAGGCAAACAGATTGCCCTCTTCTGTTCTCATTTTAAATGGGTCAGAGCATCGGTGGAACTAGATAATTCACTCCAATCCGCTGGATGTAAGCACCTCATAAATTTCATAATCAGCGCTAGCATTTTCCTTTTCATAAGCAGTATGTCTTCAGCAGCCTTAATTACATGACTGGTAATGGTCTCCCATTTTGAATCCCTGTTTTGGTTGAAATATGGTCCGGCCCACAGCAGCCCCCCCCCCCCCCCCCCCCAGGCAGAGCCCTTTGCAGCCACACATCAAAGGGTTTCCTGAAGCCAGAGGGAGCCAGTGGAAGAAGAAAGTCTAAATGGGGGAGGAGCTACGGTGAAATGTCATTCTGACTTTTAAAACTACGCCCGCAAAGAAAACCTACATATCGGAGGGCCTTTAGAACACTTTTACTGGTTTAGATTCTGCACAATCCTTTAAATGTAACCTAGGCAGCACTGTCTCTGGTTGGCCTTTTCTGGCCTCCTCGCCAGTGCCCTTCCGCCCACCCACACCTTGGGCGATGCTCTGTGTTCTCCGGTGTCTCCTATAGGATCTCATCATCTTCCCTCATGACTTAGCGGCATGGACCATAATGACGTATTGACTGTCTTGTCTTCTCACATCTGCCTTGCTTCTGTGTACGTAGCACATAGGAGACATTTAAAAACTATTTGGCGCATGTCAACGAACGGCCAGCTGAGGCAAAATTATACGGTGGACTTTGTCACGTCAACCCGTCCACCGCCCCAGCAGTGACAAAGTAGACAGAATGACTTCTGTTATCCACAACAAACCCTGGGTGCCCGTCCTTCCACCAGAGCCCCGAGCAATTCCCTTTAACTTCTCTGCTTCCGTTTCTACATCTATAATATAGGAAGGATGATGCCTGACTCATGAGGCTGCCTTGACAGAGAGGGAAGAAACGAGGAGGCAGGGGGGACTGGCGAAGCAGGGCCCGGGACGAGGAGTTAGTGGGATGTCCTCAGCCAGGGCTGGAAAGCAAGGAACCAGCTTCATCATCTGCCAGTGTGGTGACTTCAGGGGGCCTGGTTCATCTCTCTCTGTCTGTTCGATGGGAATAAGATCACCTCCTTCACAAGGTTATCCTGAAATCTGGGTGTGAAGGGGTTTGGGGGAAAATGCAAGTGGATATTAGTTGCTGTGAGGTTTATTATGGTTGAGATGACAGAGCTCAGAAAGACTAACGGCTTTTGTCCAGATCCGTGTCTGAACCAGGAACAGAATCTGGAAGAAGGCAGGGGAAAACGAGCTAGAAATGGAACCCAAGCTACGTGCTGTGAGAGAGAGGTCAACGCTGACTTCTTTTTCAGGGAGGCTCACTGGAAACATCTCAGGAATTCGGGGCACTGTGTGGCCTCTCCTAGAATCAGGCCCTTATTTGACTCAACCCACGGGACGTGGAAGCTAGTTCTCCCATCTTTTCACCCGACAGCAAGTCGGGGGGTGGTTCTAACATCCTACGGGATGTGTGACACATCCTGATTAAACACAAATTTTAAAAAGTCAAAAATGGAGGGCCGCCTGGGTGGCTCAGTCGGTTAAGCGTCCCACTTCGGCTCAGGTCATGATCTCATGTCTCATGGGTTCGAGCCCCACATCAGGCCCTGTGCTGACAGCTCAGAGCCTGGAGCCTGCCTCAGATTCTGTGTCTCCCCCTCTCTCTGCCCCTCCCCAACTCGCACTCTGTCTCTCTTTCAAAAATAAATCAACATTTAAAAAAATGGAACTTATTGGCCCTGAGACAAGGAGTAAAGGTGAGGTCCAGCAAGGCTGGGTCCTCCTCGGTGATACCCCCTCAGCACTGCTCTTCTGTGAGGTGGCTTCCTTGTTGGCCATCTCTCCGCTCCAGGGGGCAAATGGCTGCTAACAGCTCCAGGCTCCCTCCCCCAGAACCAGAACCCCAATCTACAGAAGGCTTTCTCTGATCCTGCGTGGGTCCCGGGCCTTCCCGGCATCGTTGGCCAGCACGCCGAATTCCTCACACAGCCCTGGAGTCAGGCAGAAAAAGTGGTGTCAGCCCCACCTCAGCACGTGGGCCCTGGTCGGAGGGGCGGAGTGCTTCCTGAAGAGATTCTAGAAAGGCAAAACTCATAGATCCACTCCTTAGAAACTTTGGAAGCTCATCGCACCGACTATGTGGCACCCTCATGATCAACTAGGACCCTCCGATCTGGCTTAATGATACTCCCTGAGTCTGCATTCTGCCAGTCAGGGATTTTCCCATCAGTGCTTTTCACGGCAAGAACCCACCCTTTCTGGACCCTGTTCTTTCCCAGTGTTCATCCCAGGGCTTTCTGGACTTCGCGGCTTTGAGCTTCGCTAGGGGCTGAGTGCCCAGGCGCTCCTACTGCCTGAGCCCCAGAAGCCATACGATGAAGTCTGATTCGGGGACTCGTGGTTGCCCTGGTTCTGGAATTAATTCACGTGCTGCTTGTTTTATGCAGACTTACCCATTGTGCCCAGTGTCACGAACTGTACTGAAAACTCTTAACACCTTTTAAAACTCGATTCACTTTTGATGCCATAAGAAAGATTGGGCCAATAAATAAGAACTAGAATCCATTTGTGGTCCATTTTGCTAAAGTATATTAAATATCGCCTGCAATTTGAACTTGCCTTATAAAATGTTTACATGCCATTAAATAGTCCTAACATCCCTTGTGTAAATTAAGCAGGCTGTGATGTTCCTTATTCCAAGGAGCAGCAGCGCTAAAGCCATAAAATACTTTCATGCAATAAATCAAATACTATGCTCCTTAAAGCAGGATTATAAATATAAAAGGCAACAATGCTGACCTCAGTTGTCTGCACTTGAGTTGCTTTGGGAAAGCGGTACAGAAAGAAATACTCTAATTTGGATGCTCAGTTCATTTGTTCACTGTGCTTTGGGCATGTGGGTTCCTGGAAAATGTTGTTGTCTACAGATAAGCTTTCCAAAACACACAACGATTCTTTATAAAAAGGACAGGTTCGCAAAAACCCATCCAGGCAGGGCTAGCATTTTAACCAGCCACGTGGAGTGCACATAAGTAGGTCTCCTCGACTGGAAGAATTCCATAAAGAGCTCCCTGGCTGAGAAGCGCTCAGAAATCCTGCCTGCACCCCATGTGCCTTCCACACTGTTGCTTTTTATAAAGCCTCTTCCTTCTCCCTCAGCTGGGCCATCAATGGGCTGTTTTCTTGCAAGTGCTCGAAGTTTAATGGAGCTTAAGTGAGACACAGACCATTAACGCAGTATCAATATTTATTTTTGGTTTCCACGGAAACAGATACCAGCCCGTGGGTAACTTCTCTTCCAATGTGAGCAAAAGGCCAGGCGAATATTCTGTTTAGTTTCTTGGGGGGTTGGGGGGGGGGGGGAGACAGCGGTTATGAGGTTAATAAACCATCATTTATTTAATAAACAAAACCACATAGATGGAGAGCAGCTTAGCAGGGCTGAACCTCGTGTTCAGTGGGGGGTGGTGTATGCTGGGAAGGGCATCTCAATTTGGGCACCTCACAGATCTCCGTCCTGACCATTTGGTCACCCTTAATCCTTTTGTTGCTGGGCACGAGCTTCCCAGTATCATCTGTCTTGCTCCCCAGGCCCCAGTTTCGAACCTGTTAATCAGGTTTGCGGCTCCCCGGAAGGGCATGCCCTATATACTAATTGCATTTGGCTTGGTGACAAAGTGATGGGCTTTGTAGATGGCTAGGGAGCAAAAGTCATCATATCTTGGCTTGGATTAATGTGGCAGTGCCGGCGTACCAACGGCCCAGCTGTTTTGTGCAGGCTTCTGCTCTCTTCGTAGTGGCCACACCAGCTATTTCTTTGCTGTAGTGATGCCGGGGTTCTGCGGAATAAAAACAGGCATCAGGAGATGGTGAGTTCTGGTCTGGACTTAGAAACTGATTAGCTCTGTAACCTGGGTCAGTTCATGTATCCTTCCCGTCTCTACATATTCATCTAAAAAAAAAAAAAGCGAAGGATGAGTTATATGATCTCCACAATGCCTTTGAATTGTGAAATGCTCTGTAAACATGCTTCTAAGTAATAATGCTGCCGTGCAGTTCCCTACCGTCCTGCCGCGTGGATCTCTTCCGCTTTCCGTCACCTTCCATGGAATCATCTGTCTTCACTTGGGTTGTCAACGACTTCCTTTGTTTCTCCTAATTACACATCGGTCAGGTTTCCTCTTCCTCCCAGTGTGCTTTCTCTTCTTCACCGAGCTGAATTTTCCCTCAGATGCTCTCTCCACCCTCTCCCACTTTATCTGTCTTAATTATGCACTTGCAAATGACCGGATCCCATGCAACTCCAAATACTTGAGTCCCTTATCCCAGCTGCCATATTCCTTTTCGTGTTGTGTTCATTTCCTAATCCTGCATATAAATTATCACAAATTTAGCAGCTTAAAACAACACTCATTTATTAATCTACAGTTCTATAGGTCAGAAATCAAACGTAGCGTGAGTGGGTTCTCTATTCAGGGCAAAACAAGGCTAAAATCAATGTATCGTCCAAACTGTGTCTTCATCGGCAGGCTCTGGAGAGAAATTCTACTTCTAGGCTCTTTGAGGTTGTTGGCAGAATTCATTTTCTTGTGGCAGTAGGATTGAGGTCCCAGTTTCCTTCCTGGCTGTCAGCCTGGGGACTCAATCAGTTTCTAGAGGCTGCCCACATTCTTCCTCGCTTAGCCACCTTCAAAGTTAGCAATGGCATGTTGAGACCTTCTTATACTTCAAATCTCTCTGACTTTTCTCCCAGCCTCCAACTAGAGAAAGTGCTCTGCTTTTTTTTAAAAAAGCTTATATATTTATTTTGAAAGAGAGAGAGAGAGAGAGAGAGAGAGAATGTACAAGTGGGGGAAGGGCACAGAGAGGGAAAGAGAGAGAATCCCAAGCAGGATCCACACCATCAGCACAGAGACAGATGCAGGGCTCGAACTCACAAGCCGTGAGATCATGACCTGAGCCAAAGTCAAGAGTCAGGTGCTTAACCGACTGAGCCACCCAGGTGCCCCAATGCTCTGCTTTTAAAGGGTGCTCACATGATGGGATCAGTCCCACCTGGATAACCTTCCCACCTTAAGGTTACACTGACTTGGGACTTCCATGACGTCCACAACATCCCTTCACAGCCATACCTAGATTAGCATCAGATTACATAACCAAGAGATCAGAATCTTGATGGGGGTGGGAAAGGCGCAGCATATCTTTAGAAGTCATTCTACCACTCAAGTATAACTAAGATAGAAGTTGAAAATTGGCTGGTCACATTGCAAACCACTTTGAGTGTCATTGGCTGTATGACTATAGAAGACTCCTCAAAGCAGAAAGACCTAAAGGAATCTGAATCTGTAATTCCTTCTCTGGGCTAGATTCAGACAGATGACACTCTTTGCACTCTGTCAAGGCCCCCAGAATAAGAGGTTGATAAGCGTTGAAAAAAAAAGTTACGCAGAAACACGCATGTGAACACATACATACATATTCGTTCAGGTATCCTTCCACAGTGGTTCTCAGGCTTTAGCATACGTTGGAATCACCTGGAAGGCTTGTTCGACCACATGTTGCTGAGGCCCCCTCCAGAATTTTGAGTTCAGTGGGTCTGGGGTAGGTTCTAAGAATTTTTGTGATGTTAAAGCTGCTGGGCCAGGGATGGCCCTTTGAGAGCTATCACCCTAGTACATGAATTTCACCCACTGGAAGGATCACTGTATGAATGCTGTATTTGGAGATATCCACTACACTGGGATATTAAGGGATACTTTTATATATCTTTGAAATCTTGTATATCGACTTACGAAATAATTAAAGTAGATACATGCTGTGGTTTTCTCCCAGACAATGGGTATCCCACTGTTGGTAATTCCGTCCCATTTTCAAGCACTGTTTCTTTCGTAAACTCAACTGTAGTTATCTGCTGCCTCTTATGCATTTGTAAACTTCAGCATTTCTACTCTCCCAAAGGGCTTGTAATGCCATGAGCATGGCTCTGTTCTGTCTTGTTTCACTTTCCTTTTAATGAGACCCTTAAACGTTCTTTGTAGCTACAGCCTGCCAACCCTTTCCTTCCCATCTTTCCTGCTAACTGGATTCAAAAATTCTTCAGAAATTCCATATTCAGAAACAATGGAATGGTCCAGATTATGGTTGAATAGATATTGTACTAAGCCTGAGTTTTTCTAATCTGGAAAAAGTGAATCTCAATCTCTTTTAGCTGCCTTATCGGGACTGGCTCAAACAAAAACGTCCAGAGGTAGCATGATCTCGTGCAGATAGAAATCTAAGGGTTAAAACCATGTGCTTGGGACTCAGTCTTGCTCTCTTTCCAGCTTTTGGCTGCATTTTCCTTGGTTCCAAGTTCATTCTCAGAGAAGTTCTCAACCAAGCAAAGGCCAGAGAAGCTGCTGACTTCATCCTGTAAACTTAGTGGCCCCAGATGGTTTCTCTTTCTTAATGGTCTCAACTAAAGTCCCAGGATTGTGTTTCACTGGACAGACTGGGGTCACGTACTTGTCCCTGGACCAATCACTGCAGTTGGTGGATGTAATATACTGGTGAGTCAGGGCCTGAGGGTTATACTCACACTTGGATCCAGGGTAGCATCCACCCCACTTGAAACACATACGTTGAAATCGAGAGAAAGAGATGGTTTTCTAGAGTAAATTATGGTGGTGTTACCAGAGCAAGCAGACGTGGATGCTAGACAGGCAAAAACCAGGGTTGTCCAGGTACTTTATAGGTGAGTTATTATAATGATCAAACGTCTGCATGTATGTGAAAGGACTTTGAAACCTACAGATCCAATATCAATGCAAAGCTTGAAGATGATGATGATACCGGTGATGATGATGATGATGATAATGGAGAGGATAATGACCAGTTGCGTATAACCAAGGCAATTATACCTACTCCGCCAGCCTTGGCTGTGCTATAGAATCCTTACCCCTTATCTCTTAAAGTTACAGGATACTTTCAGCTCTTCTTGCCTGGTGCCTCTGAGCTTTTGGCAAATTTTCCCCATTCTTCCCCCAGCAATGTTCCCCTTACTAGGTCCCTCCCTTTACCTACTTCTTGAGGCCAGTTACCCTTGTCCAGACGCTGATACCCATGAAGATCTGTTCCTTGCTTGCAGAATTCAGATGGATATCTTCAAATGCAGCGAAGATGCATGTATTTGCTGAGGACAATTCATACAGTAAACGAACATAAATCCCCAATGCAGCCGGATTCCCATTGTTTCCTTAGTAATCAGGGAGACGCCAAGAAATGCCACTTCCCCGTTGCTGTCCCACTAGACAAGCCGACCACCAACGTTTCCTCTGTATAAGCCACCACCCTGGCTTCTTTGGTATAATTCTCTATCTAGACATAGCTTGGCCTGTTCCTATTTTTCTGACGGGAACAACTTCACAATAACTAGAGAAACACATAGATTTATTTTTTAAAATCCACCAAGTGATTTAAATAAGAATGTGGGGATTTCCTCTACTTAGCTCAAGCTCAAAAGCTCAAGACGAAATTAATTGCCTTCCTTCGAATCGTTCATCTTTTATACAATGTTTATAATTTTTTAGGTGCTTTTGTATTCGTTATCTTAGAACACACTTGGAAGTTCAACGGGACAGATCTTTTTCTTTGTTTAACGGAAGAGGAAATTGGGCCTTGGCAAAGCTTATTTGTCTTTAGTCTCTAGCCGTACTGTGTAAGCAGTAGCACCTAGCTACCCAAGGGTATTGAGCACCTGAAATATGGTTCGTGGGACTAAGGAGCTGGATTTTTATTAAGTCTTTATTTATCTTGAGAGATAGAAAGAATGCGCACATGCGCACATGTGGGCACATGGGAATGGGGGAGAGGCAGAGGGTGAGGGAGAGAGAGAATCCCAGGTAGGCTCTATACTGGCAGCACAGGCCCAGCGTGGGACTTGAACTCATAACCACGAGATCGTGACCTGAGCCCAAATCAAGAGTCAGATGCTTAACTGACGGAGCCACCCAGGTGCCCCTGGAAACCCAGATTTTTAATTGTATTTAATTTTCACTAACTTAGATTGAAGTCTGAAAAAGCACACATGCCTAGTTGCTACCATATTCGACAGCACAGGCCAGTATCTACAAAGTGACACAGAGGATTTGAACCCAGGTCCACTGACTCAACATTCAGTGTTTTTGTGGCATCCCCGGTTGGCCCAAGATAAGCTCAGTCATAGTCCTCTAAATGTCTGAATTGCTCATCTTCCTCATACATGGAAAACTCAGATGTACATTTTTCGATAGCCCATGTGTTACTCTTGATAAAAATCTAAGGTTCATAAACTCTCCACCAGTGGAGCAGGGCTAAAACCTGAAGCAACAATCCAGACCATTCACCATGAAAGTCCTCATTGCCCGTGAATCCCCTCAGCTTCCCAAATTTCCTCTGCCAGAGATGATGATTCTAATTCCTTTCTCAATAATCCGTGTCCTGACAATCATAACACAGAATTCTCTAGGGCTAATTTTTCTTACTATCTTGGCAAATAAAAAGCTATGTTGGGAGATCTTCTTGATAGAATGAAAAAACCATTGTCCTCATTTCCTTTGGTGAAAGATACAAAGGCCACTGCCTGTATACGTTGATTACTGGTAAGTATTTTAGGACTAGACTTCATGATTAATGTGAAAAGGAGAAGTAACTAGGGAGTCTTGGTATCAGCAACATTTTGGCAGCCAGCTGAATGACTGGAGAGCAGGATCAAGGAGTCCAGTGTGAATGGGTACAATGGACCCTCAGTTTCCCCTAAAGAATCCAGGGTAGGGAGGAAAAGAGGAGACCAGTTATCTCAGGGTAGCGACAACTGTCAGCACGTTATTGGTGATGCATGGGGTCTCATTACACACAATGTTTGAGAAAAGGCAATGAGGTCAATTAAGATCCATGGTTTTCTAGGATCCCTGGGGAATGAGAGAGGGCTGGTTATGGATAATACCAACCTCTGGTAGACTAGGGCCTGGCCTGAAATCCTTTTTTTGGTTTTCACTAACATGCTCAAAAATCATGTAAAAGAGGGGTGCCTGGGTGGCTCAGTCGGTTACGTGTCCGATTTCGGCTCAGGTCATGATCTCGCCGTCCGTGAGTTCGAGCCCTGCATCGGGCTCTGTGCTGACAGCTCAGAGCCTGGAGCCTGTTTCGGATTCTGTGTCTCCCTCTCTCTCTGCCCCTCCCCCGTTCGTGCTGTGTCTCTCTTTGTCTCAAAAATAAATAAACGTTAAAAAAATTTTTTTAAAAATCATGTAAAACAAATCATGATGGGACAATGTCTTTCATATGAATTATATTGTAAAGCAGTCATAGGACATGATCAAAATTACCCTGGTAAATCCCCTACCTAAATGACCTGCAGAGAACAACTTCTGTGCCTTTGCGTTCATAGCCCTGTGTGATATCGTGTGTATGCAAATAATTAACATATATGTTAATATTCATTATAAAATGAAGATTTCTCATGCAAAATATATTTTTATAGTATTTTTGAGCACTCTGTTTCTGGCTATTTTTTTTTATTCCATTTCTTTTTTTGACTTTTGGCCAAGTACCTCAACTGGATTTCACAACATTTAAATATGTGAATGATGAAGCTATGTTTTCTTGACTCTGTGAATGGTGTTCAATTTCTATAATGGGATGTTAAGGATCATGGACAATGACCACCAGTGCCATCCTTCTGAACGTCAGTCCTTGGTGTTTAGGACGGGAGACAAATACTGTCTCCAAGAATATCCCCTTGGAAGTGGTTTGTGAATGAGTTCCTGGTGGACATGATCGCTATGATACTGAACGACAAAAAGCTGGGAGCAGAGAGTATGGAGCTGAAAGTGCTGGGTGTAATTATATGTCAGGTACTGTTCTTTGTAGTACATCTCATTTAATGATGACTGGAGTTGTCAGGCCAGTAGTCGGCCCTTGTGGCTTGTGGTTGACCTTCATCGGGTTTGACCCATGGTGAAGCCAAACACGTAAGACAGCTGAATGGGTGTTGAAACTATGGGAAATGACGAGAGAGGATGGGTGGCAGAAAAAAAAAATTGCACCAGGTTCCAAAAATACCAGGGTGGATGTGAGTCTTAGAGATTGGCATACATCCATGGAATGAGGAGAAGTGGAATGGGTAAACTTAAAATAGATATACCATAAGAGTTTTGTAAACGTGGTTGTCCGGTGCATGGGCCAGTGAAGGGATACATGACTTCCACTGGTGAGGACATTAGAACAAGTGACATCACATGAGGGACTCCAGGCTTCAGTTAATGCAAAAAGGGCTTTGGAAAAGGTTGATCTAACAAATTAAATGTGTTGTGGACTTCTCTTATCTCGCCACGGCAATTATTTCTAAGAAAGCTGGAGACGTATTTGATCCATACCCGTATTCCCTGCGGAGTTTTCTCCATCCCTAATAGGCGTCAATACATACTTGGGGAATGAGTGAAGGACTAAGCCCATTTGTTGAATGTGGATCATACGGGATACACCAGAGAGTAAGAAGAAGGATGGATTTAAATAGAAGCCAAACCCTAGGATGGGCAGGGACCAGTGATGAAGGGGAAGGATGTATTGATGGGAATCCAGGAGGAAGGTGAGAAGACTTTATTAGAAGAGGAGCCTAGGAGTGGGCTGACCCTTTTCTTCCTCCTGAGGATCCTCTTTGCAAGTAGATGGTTGATGCAGCATTTATGCAGCTAGTTCCGTCACCGCAGGGAGTCAAAATTACTAGCTGGAAGGGACGTTCGAGATTATCTAGTTAGCTTTCATTTTACAGTAGGAAAGAAATTAGGCTTTTTAATTAGCATTATCACCACTACTGCTACGATCATTATCATGGCTACCACTGGCTGCTACGTACTGAACGCTTACGATGATCCAAGCACCGTATCTGAGCACTGAACCATTTCACCCTCCATGAAGCAAGGAATATTGCTATCATCCTATTTTGCAAACAAGGAAAGTAAGTTTCAAAGTGATAGGGGAACCACACATCCGGGGAATATCAGAATCATGATTTCCCCAGATCCGTCTTTCAGCATAGCCCAATGTTATAGCTCCAGAGCTAGAACTCAATCTCCCATCCAGGACTTCCTTCCTTTCTTCTGTTTTTGGCCATTTTTCAATTTTAATTTTAATTTTTTTAGAGGAGTGAGGGAGAGTGGCAGAGAGAGAGAGAGAGAGAGAGAGGGAAAGAATCTTAAGCAGGCTCCACACTCAGTGTAGAGCCCAACTTAGGGCTCAATCCCACGAGCCTGGGATCATGACCTGAGCTGAAATCAAGAGTTGGATGCTTGGGGCGCCTGGGTGGCGCAGTCGGTTAAGCGTCCGACTTCAGCCAGGTCACGATCTCGCGGTCTGTGGGTTCGAGCCCCGCGTCGGGCTCTGGGCTGATGGCTCGGAGCCTGGAGCCTGTTTCCGATTCTGTGTCTCCCTCTCTCTGCCCCTCCCCCGTTCATGCTCTGTCTCTCTCTGTCCCAAAAATAAATAATAAAAAAAAAAAAAAAAAAAAAAAAAAAAAAGAGTTGGATGCTTAATTGACTGAGCCACTCAGGCACTCCCAAGACCTACTTTCTTTCTATATCAATGCCTCCTTAAGCTACAAGGTTGGGCCTGAGACCTCTCCAATATTGTCAGGTAGGGATATAATAGCATGTTCTGCCAGAGACATCACTGATGTTTAGGGCTACACAAGAGAATGGCCTAACTGTTTAGAGGAGGGCAAAGAATCAGAGAAAAGATTGTCAGGGGGTTAGGGGAATCCATTCAATGCAGGTTTATGAAGGTAAATTTCTAGAATTTGTCCAAACACTTGATTGAACAGGTAGTGTCCCAGGATTTCAAGGCTTATCATAGAGCGATGAATTTCCTTCTACTTGGGGTGGAAAATCACAGGTCAAGATGGTGAGATGTCCGTAGTCCCATGGAAGGATTTGACCATGTCTTAGACTGCCTATAGAAATAGCCACAAGATAGGGTCACAGACCTAGTGAAAACGTCATACAAAGCTGTAGTCACCCCCGTTAACTACTGGATTCATTCCAACCTATATTCAGCGGCGTAATGGTCCAGTTAATTGTACTGTGTAGACTGCCCTTAAAGAGACCATTACCGTGAGACATTGGCACGACCCCGAGAAGGGTGATCTGTGTTCACTTTTTGAGATTCTGATTGGCAAGTTTTTCTTTAACACAGAGGAAACGGGAGAAGAAGTGGGGAAGGAGGGTCACAGCAGTGATATGATCAGAATCAGAGCAAAGCAAGATTGTCCCGCCGTGTGATTAGCATCTTTCTTGCAGTGCCAGAAAATGTGAGGGCCATGCTCATATTATTTGATGGAGTCAGTGGGTGCTCCCTGAAACGTGGGTGACATCCGTTTTTTAATTCCTTAACATTATCTGTAACTGACATGTGATTATAATACCGCAATTCTCTTTAATGCAGTCTGTAAAAACACATTGATTTTATAGCTCCCCAAACCGATTACATTAATATCTGTGCATAATTAGTTTACACATTACTAAATTACTGACAGATTAAAAGTGAAATAGTGCAGTTCATACTCAGCCGCATAACTGCCAGAAAGGAAATTAATATGGATTCAAATGGTCCTCGGAGACCTACATTGAAATAGCAGAAATCTATAAAGACTGCTTGCATTAGGAAATTTCTATCAGCAAAATGTTTGTGGTTGATGCTTTCCTAAGTCTGCTAATATGAGCTGAGTGGTGCAGGAAATGATATGTGAATGATGCTTTGGCTCTTACCAACTCAAGACCGTGTTTATTAAAAAGCAAGTTCTTAATTGTGGTATTTGATGTCAAGGGAAGGTAGGATGTAAATGAAAACTTTTGCCCTTCCTTGCTTTTCCGAATGACCTAAGTTCTCATGTTGGAGCTGCTGCGTTCTCTGATGCTACCTTCTCGGAGCAGTAGCGTGTGTTCTGTGGTCTTCTCTCCAGCCCCCACTATACGTGCACATGTTGGATTTGTCTCCAGAGCATTGTTTTTGCTCTGTGTCTCCACAATGGCCAGCAATGCATGTGTATTATGGGGTGTGGGAGGCAGGGCGGCTGTGTATCAGACCTTACAATAAGCCTGCTTCCTAGCGAACTGGTAGGTAGACCAAAGCTTTCTTCTTCTTTTTCTTCTTCTCCTTTTCCTTCTCCTTCTCTTTCTCCTCCTCCTCCTTCTTCTTCTTCTCCTCCTTCTTCTTCTTCTTCTTCTTCTTCTTCTTCTTCTTCTTCTTTCCTCGTACTTATTAGATTTTGCCACTTTTGAATGCTACAAATCATTTGCCCGCCTACAAGAGTTCAAAGATGGGTTATTATTCTTCTCTGTCTGGTGAGAAACCACACTGGAACTCATTTGCATAAGGAGGATACTTGAAATCTATTGATTTCTGAAGAATAACTCTGAAGAGGATGCCAGCAATAAATGAGGTTTAAAAACTGTGGCAAATATTAAACGGGTAGGTATCAGGCACAAGATCCAACATTTATTGTATATCCACTGTGTTCCAGATTCTCTGGGCTATTTGATCCAGGTTCTGACCACTGTAACCCTCATAGTAATTCTGTGAGGGAGCTATCATTATTTCCATTTTATTAGTGATGAAAGTTGCTCAGAGCAGTATTGTAACTTGGCCAGGTTCACACAGTTAATAAATAAGGGAGTCGGGTTTTTAATTCCTTGCTATGGGCCTCCAACAGTCAAGCAGGAAATGGGAAAAAAGACACAAAGGGAAAAGGATGATTCTGGAAATGCTAGTGATTGTCTGAGCCCAGGGAAATAGATCCTCTGCTAGAAGCTCGGGTTTAAAAAAATCTCTTCCTGAATATCCAAATCATTCTATCATATATTATTATCTTTATCATTGTATTAGTTTTCATGTGCTGTGTAACAAATTACCCCTAAGCTCAATGGCCTCAAAAAATTTATTATCTGACAGTTTCCATGAGTCAGGAATCTAGGTGCAGCTTAGTTGGGTTCCTTGGCTCAAAATCTCTCACAAGGCTGCAACGAAGTTATCAGCCGGGGCTGCTGTCGTCACCAGGCTAGAGACCAGAGGAATCCACTTCCAAGATCACTCAGTGGTTGTTGGCAAGTTCAGTTTTTCATGGGCTGCTGGAGTGAGGGCCCTTAGTTCCTTGTCACATGGGGCCTCTCTATAGGGCAACTCACAACATGGCGGCTTGCTTCATCAGAATGAGCCAGCAAGAAGGCAGGGAGAGAGAGAGAAAAAAAAAAGAAAAAGTGAGATAAAAATCAGGTTTTTTTGTAACTGAATCTCAGAAGTGACATCTTACCACTTTTGCTGGACTGTTCGTTAGAAGCAAGTCATTAGGCCCAGGCCACACTCAAGGATATAAAATTCCTAGGAGCAGAGATCACTGGGAGTCAGATTAGAAGCTGTCTATCACAACCATGAATTCATTTATTCAATATATAGGTTTCTTTATTTTATTAGTGAATAATTATCAGTAAGCAACTGCTGATAATTATTGCTAATCAGGCTGTATGTTTGGAACTAGAGATCTACTGGTAAGCAAACAAGTAATATTATAAAAATTTCAATAACAACAATAACAAATATAGACAGTGCTTAATGTGTGCCAGGAAACACCATAGGCCCTTTATATCAACTCACTTCATCCTTATAACAACCCTAGGAAACAAATACTGTTATTATTTCTCAATTTACATATGAAGGTAACAGAGGCAAGATCATACACTAGCAAGTGGTGACGAAAGAGTTCAGTCCCAGGTGGTGTGTGTTCACATCCACTTATTTTATTAACTGTAAGCTGTATTCCTCTTATTTTAATATTATCTGGGGGATTTATGGGAAAATCACTCGGAGATGCATGGACCTAGAAGCAAGAAGCTTAGTTCTGGGGTTACTACAGATGCCCAGATAGAGAAGATGATGGCTTGGAATGAGATGGTGACAGAGGACAGGGAGAAAGATGAATATTGTTGAAATAAATTTCAAATGTGGGACAACAGGATTTCTGAGGAGATGGAAGTTGGGTTGTAGGAGAAGATAAAACCAAGCATGGCTGATGGGTGTCTCGCACGAAGAGGAGAACGTATGACGAGACTGGTCTTTGAGAAGAAGCTGGACATTTTCTCTGTTGCAGCAAAAGGGAAGGAGAAGAGATGTTATCTTTTACTTCCATCATAGAGCAGATAGGGAAACTGATGCCTCTGTAGGCTAAATCACTTTCCAATAATCACATAACAGAGCCAAAGAGATTGCTTGGACTTCTTACTTTGCGTTTCCTAATCCATGGAACACAGCAGAAGAGGTTCCACTAATGTCCACCCATAAGTGGTAGTAATGAGTGCTGCTCACCAAATATTTCTGGCTTTCCTCTTGCAAGTGATTGGAAGGATTTTACTTGCTTGCCTCTTTTGAACTTAGGATGGACATGAGATTTGGCCAATGAAATGCAAGTGAAAGTAGCAGGTATCACTTCCAGATGGAAAGTTTAAGAGCCAGTGTGTGATTTACCATCCATGCTCCCTTTCTCTGCTACTGTGATCATGGCAGCACATGTTCAAATGGAGAGATATATATGGAGAGAGGGGGAGAGAGAGAGAGAGAGAGAGAGAGAGAGAGAGAGAGAGAGAGACTAAAGAATTGGCTCATGATTATAGGCGCTGGCGAGTCTGAAATTTGTAGGGCAGCCCCATAGGCTGGAAATTCTGACAGGAGTCAGTGTTGTAGTCTTAACGCTGAAGGAAATATGGAAGCAGAATTCCTCCCTTTTTGGGAGACCTCAGTCTTTTCTCTTAAGGCCTTCAGCTGATAAGCCTGCTCACATTAGAGAGGGTATTTTGCTTTGCTCAGAGCCTACTGATATAAATGTTAGTAACTAAAAAAATACCTTGATAGCAACATCTCGTCTGGGGTTTGGCCAAACAACTGAGCACCTTAACCTAGCCAAGTCGACACGTAAAATTAACCATCGCAAGGGCTGTTTGTTACTACAGCATTACTCAGTCCCCTGACTGATACTTGCTTCTGTGCCTCATCATCTCCAAATGAGTTTTAGACTCAATAAACACTGCCCTTATGAGGATTCTACTTTGTAAAGCGTTCAGTTCTTCTGTAAAAAAATGTGACTTGCCATTGGTCCTTGTCCATGGAACCCTGGAAAGATGCTGGAGAGTCACAGGGTACGTGCTAAGCAGGAGCCGGGTACCCGGATAGATAGACACCAGTCACTTCTGGCTACAAAATCCAAGTACAGTCTAAAAGTGATAAACGAGCATCCCTAACAGTGAGCGAACAATCGGAGAGCCATCTGCCAAAGAACGCTCGGTCCATAAATGGGTTAACAGGGATCCAGACTCTCGGGAGAGTGCTAATGAAATAGTCACAGAAAGGATGCTCAAAATGATCTCACCTGGCTGTGGTTGCCATGGAAACTCATTTCCCTTATTTATGTTTCTTTTCCCCCTCTTCAAATTACTAATAGTAATAATTTGGCCAGTTATTAAAAAAGACAAGGAATGGGCCCTGTGAACTCAGGCAAGAAATGAAAAGTGAGAGGAGGAGAAAAGAGTGTTAAATAGAAAAATAGATGCATCGCTGAAACAGTGTCAATTAGCTGGTAAGTCATTCCCTCTACTTCGATGTAAATGTTTGGTGGTTTGGGGCTGCAAAGAAAGTGGGGGAAAGGCTTGTAATTCAAGAAGGAAAGTCTTTAAAGATGCCTACGCCTTATTTTCTTTAAGACTAAGGCCTCATAGGGGTGCCTGGGTGGCGCAGTCGGTTGAGCGGCCGACTTCAGCCAGGTCACGATCTCGCGGTCCGTGAGTTCGAGCCCCACATCAGGCTCTGGGCTGATGGCTCGGAGCCTGGAGCCTGTTTCCGATTCTGTGTCTCCCTCTCTCTCTGACCCTCCCCCGTTCATGCTCTGTCTCTCTCTCTGTCCCAAAAATAAATAAAAAACGTTGAAAAAAAAATTAAAAAAAAAAGACTAAGGCCTCATAACGAACCCCCCTCTAGAAAGATTCCTACTTCTGTTCATATGGACAAGTCCCACTTCTGCCCCCAAATCGTACATGTATCTTTATCACTAACTACATATCAATACACTATGATTAATCATGCTTTTCTTGATGTCATCATGCCTGACCTGAACGGTAGAGTCCTAGACATCTAAGCTTTATGTCGTAGGTGTTTGGGGTCATAGAATTTCTTGAGAACTTGAGAGAAAACCAGCCATCTCCTCTGCAAAATACACATGCATATAATCCCACAGAAGTTGGTGATTTCGTGAGGTTTATGGACCTCCTGGAACCCATTCAAGAACTTTATGTAGAGAATCATTGTCTCAGAGGAAAGATACCATGCAGATGTGAGTAGTCGGACCGGGGGGGTTTGGGAATAATTTTCTCTTCTTGTGAATTGCTTTCACCTTGTTCGGAGACTACATTTCCACTTTATATACAGTGGTTTGTCTTAGATTATGGCTTCAGACGCTTAAGGCGTTATGAGGAACGTTAATCAGAGAACTATTGCCAACCTTCTAAAGGGCAGTAGATGATGTGGGTGTATGCAGTTGGGCCTTAGATGAGCTGAGCCGGGTGGACAGAACATACAAGAGCTGTGAAGACCAACTCTTTTTATTTGTATCTGCTGTCCCCAACCTCCCACCTCCTCTGCCACAGTTTATCTTTTCCTTCTGTCGGTAAACTGAGGAGACAAAGATGTTCGATTGAGCTGCATTATTTTTATTTGTTATTATTTTTTTAGTATGAAGTTTATTGTCAGATTGGTTTCCATACAACACCCAGTGCTCAGCCAACAGGTGCCCTCCTCAATGCCCATCACCCACCCTCCTCTCCCTCCCACCCCCCATCAACCCTCAGTTTATTCTCAGTTTTTAAGAGTCCCTTATGGTTTGGCTCCCTCCCTCTTTTTTTTTTCCCTTCCCCTCCCCCATGGTCATCTGTTAAGTTTCTCAGGATCCACATAGGAGTGAAAACATATGGTATCTGTCTTTCTCCATATGACTTATTTCACTTAGCATAACACTCTCCAGTTCCATCTACATTGCTACAAAAGGCCATATTTCATTCTTTCTCATTGCCAAGTAGTATTCCATTGTGTATATAAACCACAATTTCTTTGTCCATTCATCAGTTGATGGACATTTAGGCTCTTTCCATAATTTGGCTATTGTTCAAAGTGCTGCTATAAACATTGGGGTACGAGTGCCCCTATGCATCAGCACTCCTGTATCCCTTGGGTCAATTCCTAGCAGCGCTATTGCTGGGTCATAGGGTGGATCTATTTTTAATTTTTTGAGGAACCTCCACCCTGTTTTCCAGAGCGGCTGCACCAGTTTGCATTCCCACGAACAGTGCAAGAGGGTTCCCGTTTCTCCACATCCTCTCCAGCATCTATAGTCTCCTGATTTGTTCATTTTGGCCACTCTGACTGGCGTGAGGTGATATCTGAGTGTGGTTTTGATTTGTACTTCCCTGATGAGGAGCGACGTTGAGCATCTTTTCATGTGCCTGTTGGCCATCTGGATGTCTTCTTTAAAAAGAAAAAAAAGGAGCTGCATTATTTTTATACCTCTCTTAGGCCATTGATTGGTAGCATGACATAAGCAACCTGTAACAAAGTTTTATCAAGGAAAGGGGACAAGGATGGGCATTGGTCAAGCCTCTATCTCATGCCAGGCATGTATAACATTGCATCGCACCCTCATCACAACCTGAGAAGTGATTACATTGTCCCCATTTTATAGATAAAGAAGCAGACTGCCGAGGAGTGAAGCAACTCATCTCAGCTCACCTGATTCATGTGTGCAAGGTGTGGGATTTGAATCAAGATCTTTCTTGGTCCTGTTTTTGTATGTGGTTACACCACCATTCCTCTAGGAGATGAGGTATCAGAATGGAAGGGAACTTCCAAGGGAGAAAGCAGACTTCCTTCCAGCCCTCCCAGAAAAGATTGCAGATGCCTTCTCAGGACAGAGGGAGAGTGGGCGGAGAATCGCTGTGTTGGAAACCTGTCCCCACAGTGATGATTAGAACACAATCTTTGATATCCAAGGAAGTGCTCACTAACATACGTTATTTAAAATCTAGAAGCCTCAGTTTCCCCAACTATAAAGTGGAGATCGTGATAGTACCTACGGGTAGATTTTTCAAAGGGATTATAGAAAGTAATGTGTTCTAGAAAATAATGTGCCTAGCACTATGCCTGGCTCACAGTAAGTATTCAAATCTTGATTATCAGTATTTTTGTTGCATACAGAAGCTTCCACTGCCAAAGTTACTTCATCAGGATGCACTGTAGTCTTGACGTTGAAAAGGTGGCAAAGGTTGATCTTGTTGAGCTCTGCCCTGGGTAGGGCCTGGGGTCCAGTGGCCATGTAGATTAGACTCAAAAGTTTTTTTCCCAGCTAACCTGTTATAACATTATCAGTAAGACTTTAGGAGTTAGGGACTTGCCATATTTTCAAGAGCTACACCTTAATTTCTTCAACATGTATTTTTAAAAATTTTTTTATTACATTTCTTTATTTTTGAGAGACAGTGCGCGAGTGGGGGAGGGGCAGAGAGAGAGGGAGACACAGAATCCGAAGCAGGCTCCAGGCTCTGAGCCATCAGCACAGAGCCCAATGCGGGGCTCAAACCCACGAACTGTGAGATCATGACCTGAGCTGAAGTTTGATGCTTTACTGAGTCTCCCAGGCACCCCTAATCTTTATTTATTTTTGAGAGAGAGAGAGAGAGACAGAGAGACAGAGCATGAGCAGGGGAGGGGCAAAGAGAGAGGGAGACACAGAATCCAAAGCAGGCTCCAGGCTCTGAGCCGTCAGCACAGAGCCCGATGTGGGGCTCGAACTCACGAACCGTGAGATCATGACCTGAGCCAAAGTCGGACACTCAACCGACTGAGCCACCCAAGTGCCCCGTCTTCAACATGTATTTTAAAAATAATTTCCCCTTACTTTAAAAGTAATATTTGTTGAATTTTTAAATTTCAGCTGACCCTTGAACGATGTGGGGGTGAGGGGTACTGAAACCCCATGCAAAAATCTGCATGTAACTTCTGATTCCCTAAAAACTTAACTGCTAATAGCCTACTGTCGACCAGAAGCCTTATCAATGATATAAAGCAGTCAATTAACACATACTTTGTGTGTTACATGTATTATCTACTGTATTCTTAACAATAAAGTATGCTAGAGAAAGGAAAATGTGATTAAGAAAATCCTAAGAAAGAGAAACTGCATTTATAGTCCTGCACTGTATTTACTGGAAAAAAACTGTGTGTAAGTGGTCCCGCAAAGTTCAAAGCCATGTTGGGTCAGCCGTAGTTGGCAAAATATACTTTGAGCCAGTATTCATCACTCTCTACATTCTCTTAGATTCAGTCCACACCTCATTTATATCATCTGCTGGACACTATAAGAATTTGAATTTATTATTCCTGACTCTCAGCCTTATCTTTTGGGGAAAAGAGAGAGAGAGAGAGAGAGAGAGAGAGAAATCAAGCTACTTCATCAGGAATAAGAGACATTCCAGCAAGTTCAAGTATATGGAGACAGAAAAAAAAGTTATTTTATACCTTTCCATCCCTGATTTTCTCCTCTCTCATTTATACTAGAAGGGTATAGAGAAGAGCCACAGTATAAATCCTGCTCCTGGCACTCATAAATTTAAAAGTAAGTGATTATATTTCACTTTACAAAATCTTTACCAAAATAAATTGTGATGGACTGAATAGGCAAAATATTTATAAAGGCATAGAGAAAAGACCAGAAAATTGCCACACATCACACTCTGGTGTTAACTTAGGTCATCCCTAAAAATATGTTACTGGGTATGGAGAAGAAAGTTTCTGCTTGGTGTAGTTCTATATTATCTGAGTTTGTTTCAAAGAACATCAATTTCTTAAAAGTTTGGAAACATTGTAAAAGACTTCCTGTTAATGAGGGAAGAGGAGAAATATCTAGCTCCCGTGTAATCTCTAAAATTAACCAAGAACAACAAAATACAGAATGGGAAAAAGAATCTCCACTTCTAGGAAACTTCAACTCAGGAGAGGGTCCACAGGTACTTGAAGGAAGAGGAAAAGTAAGGAGGATCTTCTGCAGACCTGGTGGAGAAAACAGAGAATCCAGGGTTTTCCAGAGTAGGACACACACACACACACACACACACACACACACAGAGTAATATTTGTTATGTAATGAAAATGTTGGAAAGAGAAGCAAAAAATAAATTCAAAAATATTCGCCAAACTACCATCTTTAAACAATGGTACCATTTTTATGTTGCTTTTATATTTTACATGTTTTTGTTTGCTTTTCTCATTTTGGGTTTTTTTTTTTTTTTAATCTTTATTTATTTTGAGAGAGAGAGTGAGCACTAACAGGAGAGGGGCAGAAAGTGAGGGAGAGAGATGATTCCAAGCAGGTTCCGCGCCGTCAGCACAGAGCCCAACGCAGGGCTCAGTCTCACAAATGGGGAGATGGTGACCTGAGCCAAAATCAAGAGTTGAACACTTAATCGGTTGAGCCACCCAGGTGCCCACATGTGCCCAGGTAAATTATTTACCATTGCACTTTTTTTTGCTCTTTATGTGAATTGTCTGTCTTTATCTTTTTCTTATTGAATTGTTACACCTGCTTATATATTGAACATATTAACCGTTAACATATTTAAACATGTAATTTTGTTAATATATTTGAACATGTTTGTCCTTTCCTCATAGTCATCATTTTTGATATTTTGATATGCAGACTTTTTTGCATTTATGTAATAAACATTATTAGTTTCTTTCATGATTATTGCCTTAGGATTCATGCTTCACAATCCAATATTACATAAATATCTACCTCCATATTCTTGGAGAACATTGTTTCCTTTGTTTACACTTATAAATGTCACCTAAATGTCATCTAGATTTCATCTAAAATTTATTCTTTCAGTCATTTGAATCAGGGACTCCTATTCCTTCACTCTCCCCAAAGGAATAGCCAATTGTCACAACACCAAAACTATTGAATAATATAGCACATTTTCTTATTTAAGTGTTACTTTGATCAAACACTAAATTTCCTATATTTACTTGGGAATGTTTCTAGGAGTTTTTTTTTTGTTGTTTGTTTCAATAACCCTATACCAGCATGCAGTGGTATTTTAAGTTCATCATATATTCTAATTGGTGGCAGGAGAAAATCTCCTTTATGACTCTTCTTTTCAAACATTCTCGGTTATTCTTACACATCTATTTCTCCTCATAAATTTTTGGGTTCTTTAATGAAGTAAAGAAGAGGGGGGATTTCATTGACATTCATCTATAGTCTAATGTGGGGGGAGAATTTGCAATTATTAGCATAATTAAGTCATCTTTCTCTATTTATTGGGGGGGGGAAGCCATTTTTTTCCTTCCAGATCACGTATGTTGAATGTCTTCTTTAAATTCAGGAAAAGAAGTAGCTTTCTGGCGAATACTTTTTATTTATTTACTTATTTATTTATTTATATACTTGGTGAATACTGTTTAATCGCAGAACGACCGTGAATGTAAAATGGCACCAGTTCCGGATTCCTCCTTTCTTTTTGTTTTTCAGGCTTTCATGTAGCCAAGTCTTGCAGAAGAACTGGCAGATACCCACTAGAAAGATTAGGGAAAGAAAACTAAGTTTCATTTCGGAAAGAAAAACTTTAACTACTAAAAAGACGTGGAAAGAGATGCGATTGTAGCCAACAGCTACCTGGACAATCCTTTGTTCTTAGGATGTGGCCGTCTGGTCCTCTTTCTTCCTTCTTGCCAGGCTCCAAAGAGCAAATGTTTGGTAGTTAGGAGTCTTTTTTTCTTTTGACTTGAAAAGATGTACATCAATGATTTTACCATTGCTTTGAAAACTAATCTTCTAAGGCTAGAGGAGAACTCGTTCAAAAAAAAAATTGCACTTTTTTTTTCTTTTTTAGCTTTTATTATTTCTGCGGTTACTTAAGAATGGTGAGAAAGTTTTACAGTCTTGCGGAAAAGAGATGTAGCATTTCTTCCACAAACTATCGAAAGTAGTTAATCTATGTAACTTGTTACATGATCCTTTCATAATTGTCTGGATGTGCATGGAGAGGAGTGGGTAAGGCACTTTGGGTTGGCAAACGGAGGAGAAAAACTTTCAAGACATAGATAAAGATGTGGCACATGGAATATTGTCATATCCTATGGCCCAAATCTATTATTAAAAATCACAAATAGCTCAAGTAATACTTGATTAGAAATACAAATACCGAGGTTACAACCTTCAGATTTAAAGTCCCTTTTTCATAGTTATTTTAGAGTAGATCAGTTTAAGGTGCCGAATCCCTCCACCAGGGAGTTAGTCTCTGATTTAGCATTAAATCAAAGGCTTAAAGTTCTTGAAATGAATTTTATTTGTCTTGCATAAGGAAACTAAGAAACGTACAGAAAGTGGCAGTCTTGATCCTACCACAATAATTAAATTCCAGTACATTTTTTTACACATGAACAGCACGAGGACCCAACAACCAAGATGGCCCCTTGGCTTTCCTCTGAAATTCCCAGTCGTACAAGGGCTCTTCCTGCTCATGCCGTTTCTCTGGTTGAGGGCGGAGGCCTGAATATGTGAAATCGCCAAGTGATTTCTTTTTTCCAGTCTAAAGCTGATATCTACACAGTATTGATACAATCATCTTTTGTTTCCTTCAAAAATGGCTCCTGTAAAAGCAATGGAGGGATGATGTTTAAAACATTTTGGCAGCCATAGTGATGCGTTTGCAGCCCAGGTAACAGACTGTGCAGATGTTAGCATGTTGGATTTGGGGGAAATGTAACCATATCGGAAATAAACAATTTCTGTATGCATTCTGTGTCCATATATATATATATATATATATATATATATATATATATATATATAAATACATGAGACAAAAGGAACCCTTTGTAATTTTTCTCCAGTGTTTATAGGTATCGCTGGTCCCGAACTTGGCTCAGCTATGCCAATGGCAAACACCGTCACTGAATTTGTTTTAGACATTCTCTGTTTATAGAAATACAGCATTCGTTTGTTGTACCTGGTGACTATTAACTGCCCTAATTGTGCTGTAGACCCGTTCACAAGTTTGTTGAAGTTACACATTATAATTTTAAAGGAGTTAATTGAATACTAATCCAATGCACAGCACAAAAAATTATTTGAACCATGCCAAGGAAAGCCGAAAATCCCACAAGCTGCCTTGGTCCTCGTAAATCCCTACCCCTGTGAAACTTGAGAAAATGAATATTCAATATTTTGTCCATTTGAGTCTCTTGACATTCTATTGATTCACTTTATTTTCCCAACAATTTTCTGACAGGTTTCCCAATGTGGATTCTGTAAACTCTTTGATATTCATCTTGTGATTGCCTTTGAAAATGAGCGCCAACTTTGGGCTGGGGCTCAGAACTCAGGAGCCCCAAGCCCTTCACACCCTGGGAGCCAGCATATGGTAGAATTGTGCTGAATTACCATGTGATCTTCAGATCCAGGACAAAGTCAAACATCAGGAGGGGAGGGAGGCTTGACAGCGTGTGAAACCTAAGTTATCTTTGAGAGCCAGTTACGGCTCCCGGGAATCTTGGGGGTGAAGAGAAGTGGGGAATGGCTGGACCTTAAAATTGTGTTGGTAGGGGAAAAGCAGAGGGAAACAAATCACTTAGAGGTGAAGAAGAACAAAGAAAACAAATAGGCAAGGCAGGCAAGAAGCGCCCATCCCAACAGCTTTTCTCATTGGAATAGTCCAGGGGCTGTGGTGGGAATGGCAGTGACTCATAGAGAAAGGGGGTGTAGGAACAGGTGAGTCTCTCCCCAGGGCGGGATTGAAGAGGCAGTTGATGTCACCATTCTAGAGAGTGCCATTAGACACAGGTAGAGACACAGGCTCCTTTTTCCCATTCTAATGTTATCCTTTATTAGAAGAGGGATCTCACCCTTGTTAAAACTAAATTTTGACCTGCATCTGTCAGAGGAAGGCATTAACACGCAGATCCTTTACGGACCTCCTCCTGGTCAGCTGTGTTTCTTTCTCCATCACACTCAGTGTGAGCACCCTGTAGTAGCTTAAATTCCATGATTCACTCATTTTGGTATCCCTTAGTGCCTAGCTTCACACAATGCACGGAGTGCATTCTCAATGATACTTGTAGAGTTAAGTGAGTGAATGAACATGTACATGGTCTATAACATAGAAGATGTCAGTTTTGCCTACCACCCAAGCAGACGCCCTCCTCTTCAGATTAGGAGCAGCTACGTTATCTGCCTACCTCTGTATAAGTGACCTTAGAGACCAGTTTGAACATGTGCACGTGTGTGTGTGTGCGTGCATCTATGTGTGTGTATATGTATATATGCATGTGTATATATGAATATATATATGTATATATGTTTCAAACACTCTTTGACATTGTTCTTAAACTCAAGATGCTTAAAATTTTTTTTTAACATTTATTTATTTTTGAGAGACAGACAGTGACAGCATGAGCAGGGGAGGGGCAGAGAGAGAGGTAGACACAGAATCCAAAGCAGGCTCCATCCAGGCTCCAAGCTGTTGCACAGAGCCCAACGCGGGGCTCGAACTCACAAACCGCGAGATCATGACCTGAGCCAAAGTCGGATGCTTAACCGACTGAGCCACCCAGGCCCCCCAAACTCAAGATGTTTTTAAATGACGTCTTTGGATTTTTACCTTGAAGGTGGAGATTCTACTCACTTCTCTCCTAATGTTTTTGGCAGCCGAGACCTTGACTTCTCCCCACTGAGGTTCCTGGTTAAATTAACTAGCCTGTTCAATCAAAAAAAAAATTATGAAGTTGGCGTTTTGACTGTTTGAGTATTGACTTGGGCAAACTGGCTGGGCATTTAAACAAAACTCCAATGGCTTTTCTCTCTGCTGATTGTACCTAAAGCAGCACACTACAGGTTTAGAGTCTGGGGCGGTGATGTTCGCGCGTGTTTAATTTTCTTTACTTTTCTTGGAAAAAACTTAAGTCACCAAAGGTGACAGAATTTTGAGGTTAATGCAAAATATTTTTGATTTATTTTCACGAGGTGGGGGTGGTGTTTCACAAAATAAAAATGAAAAATTCAGTGACACTTACTGCTTTAGGCTTTGTGCAACAGCTTTCAGTTTATGCATACTCCTTCTTGGACACAGTCAGCCCTCAGTTAATATTTGTGAGTTAGTATCTGCCCTCTCTTCCCCTCCCCTAAGACCAATAGTAAGTTTCAAGATGGACCGTGTCCTCTTAATTCACCAGCAACTCCTTGCACAGAATCGCTTGGCCAGTCAGGTATTGTTATCCGTAGGGACAGCCGCTGACATGCAGATCTCAAATTAACAGGGATCCGCATACTAGGATCTGAGGGTCATAGCTGGCCCATTACCTGTTCTTGTCAATAAAGTTTTATCGGGACACAGCCACGCTCGTTCATTTACATATGGCCTATGGCTGTTTCCAGGAGACAGTAGCGGAGTTCAGCAGTTGTGACAGAGACCTTACAGCCCACAAAGCCTAAAATAGTTTCTGTCTGGCCTTTTCCCAAAACGAATTTCCCCAACTCCTGGTTTATGAGGTGCTATGCACTGTGCAGTCACGTCATGGGTCATCCCTTTCGGTTTTGCACAACTGTCCGAAGTGACGCGAGCTGCCGTGAGCCCCCTTTTACAGATGAGGAAACTGCGGCACCCAGAGGCCCAGGAAGGGAGTGACGGAGCAAGAAGCAGAACCCAGCTGGGTGGGACTCAAAAGGCTGTGCCTTTTGCCTCTGCCCTGCCGGCCTTCCATCCGGTGAGGGAACGGATCCCCTTGTCCTGGCGGCAGGGAGCATTCGGTCAATAGATGGAAAAGGATGCCAGGCCGTGCCTCGCCTTCTCCAACTCATCCCGAGCAGTGCCTCCAGTTCCCTGGTGGGAGAGGCATGGCTGGGAGTGATGGAAAGCACTGCGGCTGGACGGGCCGGGCGGCGAGAAGGGGCCTGTGTCCCTCCCAGGCCCGCAGCTGACAAGCCCGGCATCTAGAAGACGGTGTGCAGCATCCCCGGACCACAGCTATCAACCTCCCGAGTGGGCGTCCGTGGAGATTAATTTTGTGTCAGAGCGTGAGCTCTCTCAGGCAACACGGGAGCCCAGCAAGGCATGTTAACTGTCACCCGATAGCTCCACAAACACAAGGGAAGGTGCTGGTGGTGGCGTCCCAGGACCCTTTCTGCCGGACCTCAGTCTCCTGCGGAGAGGCCATTTGTTCCTCCCACTCGGGATGGAAAACTTCACCTCCTTCCAAAACTGCCCCCCCCCCTGCCCCAGGCAACAGAGGCTCCAAGGAGGAGGTGCCGATGGGGGGAGCTTCACCTAAAGCCAGACAGAGAGGGGGCAAGGAGGTTCACGGACAAAGAACTGTAAGGCGAGCAGGCTTCCTTCATGTAAAATTGTTCTAAAAACCCCTCTGCTAATGACGTGGTGATTTTCACAGTAGTAAATGGGCCGACTTGAAAAATCCGTGGGAGGTCACTAATTTTCCCTCTGCCTGTCACTGTGTTGATGGTGGTTCCGATGCACCTTAATTACAGTACGTACAGGTGGAGTATTATACACTGTTTACATTCAGCAGAATAGATTTACTGAGGGAAATAAAACCGCCAGCTTCCTTCCGGTTGTACTCTTATCAGGCAGAAAGGGGGCTGGCGGGCCTCTGGGTTTGCTGCGGGTTTGGAGCTGAGACCCCACCTCACGGCAGCCAACGGTACTGGGGTATCTCCGGCCTCAGCTGGAGAGCTGTGCTGAACGAAGGAGTCAAAGGAAAGTTCCAAAACTTGGACTCAGGATTTTCAGATCAGACGGGAAAGGGTGTGTGTGTGTGTGTGTGTGTGTGCGTGTGCGCGCGCGTGTGTAGAGAAAGAGATCGTGCAATTATTTAAAGAACCAACTTTCCACTGCCTGTCACCATAGGGAACAGGAGGAACCCGGGTAAACCTAAGGCTACCCCTTGCCCCACCACGTCTGTACTGTTTTTTCATGTTTATTTATTTTTGAAAGAGAGGGAGAGCTAGTGGGGGAGGGGCAAAGAGACAGGGAGAAAGGATCCAAAGCGGGCACTGTGCTGACAGCAGAGAGCCTGACGTGGGGCTTGAACTCAACTTCAAGATGGTGACCTGAGCCAAAGTCTGATGCTTAACCGACTGAGCCCTCCCGGGCGCCCCACCAGATATTATTTTTATGCACAAGGAAGTGGAGGACAGAACCTCTGCCTGGAGGTGAAGAAGGTATACACAGCCATCTAGTTGGGGGTTGGGAGGACGTTGCTCTCTGTTGTTGGTTGTTCCATTTTATCTTTCGCATTTTACATGAGGCTTTACTGGAAATTTGACTAGAAGGGAAGCCAGCAGCCTCCACTGCCCCAGAGGGGTTGGTGGCTGAAGTCTCCAGCCCGTCACCTTGTCTCCATCTTTCACGTTCCTCATCCACAAAATGGGCTTAATAGGAGCAGCCACCTTGGAGCACCTTAGCTCAGTCGGTGGAGCACCCGACTTCTGATTTCCACTCAAGTCCTGATCCCAGGGTCCTGGGATCAAGCCCCATATTGGGCTCTGTACTGGATTCTCTCTCTCGCTCTCTCTGCCCCTCCTCTGCTTGCATGTTCACTCCCTCTCTCTCTCTCTCTTTCTCAAAGAAGTAAGTAAACTTAAAAACAAAAAACCAGGAGTACCTGCCTCACCCAGTTGCTGTAGGAGTTTACTGAGGTAATATGCATAGAGTGCTCATAACAGTATCCAGTAGGTAGTAGGTGACCAATTAAAGCCATCTATTACTATCAGAAGTCATTGCAAACATGGACTTTTTAGAGTCGATGGAACTTCGTTTCTAGTCCTATCTCTGCTAAGGAATAGCAGTGACGTTATCTGAGTTAAACCTCTCTCAGCCTTAGCCTTTACTCGTCCATAGCATGGGGATAAGAGTACCTTTTGATGAGGGTTGCAGGCAAAATACCCAAATTTCTTGCTCATCACAACCACTAGCAACAAATCTGGGTGTTGTCTAATCTTTAGGAAGGGGCATAGTCCTAAGGGCCTGGTCAAGTTTTCAAAGTCACTGATTTCTTCTCAAAGGGGCTTAATTCTTTAGTCATTACACAGTTAACATTATTCCCAGCAGGTCATGCCTGGGTTCTTGGCTAAACCTAGACTCGCCTAATGGAGTCCCAGGAGCACATTCTCCATCTGAAAAAAAAAGAAGTTCGCAAAACCATGGCACGTACCTGAGAACGAAAGCCCCGGGGATGTTCCAAGATGACGCCGAGCCACAGGAAAACATTTCAGTGGAAATAATTCATGTAGCATTTCCGAGCTTGGTCCCCGAGTTGGCCCCATTCAAGAAATGGACAAAGTACTTGAGGGTTTTATGGTTTCAAAAGAATTTACCCATCCGTCTTGGGGAGTCACAGCCCTGTCACTACTCCTCCTCCGTGCAGGAGCAGACCCAGCAGGCAGAGAAGGCTCAAGGCCACAGGTTTACAGCAGCTCGAGGCCCTCCAGCATCTCGGCTCTGGGTCCCCCCTCAGCCTTGCTGAATGGCCTCTCTGCAGGAGCAATTATAAGGTTAAAAAAAAAAAAAAAGTCCAAAGAGGAAGGAAGGAAGAGAGGGAGGGAAAGAAAACCTCACTCTTCTGTCCCCACCCGGCCTCATCTACTCTGATTTTACATTCGTTAGAGAACTGGGAGCTCCAAGCGTGAAATGAGAGTTCCCAGACAGACGAGGATTTTTGCCATCTTCGGCCAGATCACTTCTTCACGTTGTACTTCAGGCTTTCCTCGCCAACCATAATGCGTATGCGCGGTGCTCACGGGGCTCCATCATTAGGCTGGGCATTTGGATCTAATTGTAAAAGGTCCGCATCCTTCAAACGGTGACTTCTCGCTTCTGTGGCCCAGTTAGAGCCCCTCTGGGGGCCGTTGCTCAGGTGGGGATTGGGCTTGGCTGGGAGGACACGGTGTGGACACAGTCCCTGTCTCACCTAGGGCCCTCTTCGAGCTTGCAATTATGTTGTTTCATTTCAGGGCTTGCAGCTAAAGCTGACCTTTCTTTGCATTACACCTCTTCCTTGCCTTCCTCAGTGTGAGCTTTTATAATTTGGTTCGGGGAGCCAGATTGCTTGGGCAGGGGGGCACGCACAGTCAGTCGCCAGCACTGTTCCGGGCACCGGGCACTTCCAAAAGACTTCCAGACGACTCCGGCTTCTACTTGCCAACTGGAACTTAAAGAGCAGCATCAACAGAGTCGGTGCCTTGCTGATTTTTAGAAATCTGGTGTTTTAGAACCACAGTGGATCTTAGGCATTATGACGAATTGAACCCTTAGTTCAAAAGTAAGGAAAGGGAGGCTGAGAGGCGACCCGGCGCATGGCTGGGCTGACGTCTTCACAACCCAGCCCCCAAATAAAGCCCCTCCCGTGGTGCCCTGAGGTTTTCCATGATACACGATAACTGTTTTGCCATGAAAACTAATTTAAGTGTACGATAACAATTAGAACGTTGGAAGATGATCTGTTTAGCCTTTTAATCCAGATAAACAGTACTCTGTCTACACTACTGGCTTTAGAACTATTGTTTGGTTTTTAAATTTTTAAAAATTATTTATTAATTTTGAGAGAGAGAGAGAGAGACAGAGTGTGAGTGGGGGAGGGGGAGGGAGAGAGGGAGACACAGAATCTGAAGTAGGTTCCAGGCTCTGAGCTGTCAGCACAGAGCCCCACGCGGGGCTCAAACTCACGGACCGTAAGATCATGGCCTGAGCCAAAGTCAGATACTTAACCAACTGAGCCACCCAGGTGCCCCTAGAACTATTGTTTTAAGGCCAGGGGAGAGGGATATGGTTGACTTTTGAACAATGTGGGGGTTAGGGGCACCAACCCCCTCCACGGTCGAAAACCTGTGTATAATTTTTAACCTCCCCCCCAAACTTAACTACTAATAGCCTACTTTTAACTGGAAACTTTACTGATGATATAGGCAGTTGATTAACACATATTTTGTAGTTACATCTATCATAGACTGTGTCCCTGAAGTAAACTAGTGAAAAGGAAATGTTATTAAGAGAATCATAAGGAAAAGAAAATACACTTACAGTCCTCTACTGCGAAAAATCCTCATACAAGTGGACTTGTGCATTCCAAGCCCCTGTTGTTCAAGGGTCAACTGTTGTCACATTGCTGTTTGCTCGTAAGGGGGTGCTTTCGTGTTTGAAATTGGTGGAGCAAAGTCCTCGAAGCCATCATGAACGACGGTCTAGAAAAAGAAAAGTGCTAGACTCTCCAGCAAGGAAGGGTTTGCTATGTAAAGATTCACCTGGGCAGGAAACTTCACAAATTATAAACTAGTGGCATTTCCAAATGAGTGGCATTTTACTTTACAGTCCTTTGAAGCATGCACCGTCACCGCGAAATGATTATATAAAGGACTGATTTTATTACACGAGCTCACTTGGTATCTATGCCCCCAGTCGGCTATCCTGGGGGAAGAAAAGGTAGTGTGGTTGATTAAGAGGACCTAAACTGAATTTCTAGACCTGATTTCTGGCTCTGGTTCTGCCTCTAACCAGCTCTGTAACCGGGCATATTACTTTGTGTCTTTTGATCTCAGTTTACTGTCTTTACGTGCAATAACGGGTCTCCGGTAGCTGGCCAGATTTGGTGAAAACAAAACCCAAAATCACAGGCATCTAGATAAATTTGAACATCAGATGAACCATGGATATATCTCAGGAGAAGTATGTCCCCAGAGCTATTTGGGACATTTCGTATACTGTTCTTAAACTATTCATTGTTTTTCTGAAATTCAAATTTAGCTGGGTGTTTTTGTATTTTATCTGGCAGCCCTGGTCTCTAAAATCCTCTAGATCTTAAATTTGAATTCGGTAATGAACGTATCTGACTTTTTGTTTCTAAAAGAGAGTGTGAGTGTGTCTGAGGGAGGAAGGCCGGAAGAGAGAGAGACAGAGAGACAGAGACAGAGAGAGAATTCCCCGAAAATACCAGATTTCCAGTCCACAAAAGGAGAGTTCGCAGCATCTAGACGAACAATGTTTTACAAAACTCTCAATTTTGAGGGGCAGCTCCCTGGGAAAACAGCAGGCTTTCCTAATGGCCCTGAGACCTGGATGTCTTGAAGGCCCGGGTAGCTCTGTCCCTTTAGACTGTCTCATTCACAGGCAGTTTTGTGCCGGATGTTGGGTGAAGGCAGATCGGTTCTAGTCCTTTCGGTTCACAGAGGCAATTACACTTAATCCTCACTCCCTGCCACCGTGCCACTATGCACGGAGAACCAGAGAAGCCACTCCGAGGGGGCCTGAACAAAACATCCTTCAGTGGAAGCCAGGAATGGTTCTGGGCCTCCTCTTCTCCCCAGGTGGTGGAGATGGCCATACTGGGTCTACCTTCTGTGTCTATGGGGAAAAGGGTGCAGGGACATGGGTGCAGAGCAAGGTGGTGGAAGGGGAGGGAGATGCTGGCAGCCAGTGTTACGGGATGGAAATGGGAGTAAACAAAAAGCCTGGTAGCTGGAGGTGGGATGAAAATATCGGATTTCCAACACAGCCTTAAAAAATAATGGCAGATAACGCTTTATCCTGTATTACAGTGAGGTCCCTCCCTTAAGAATAATGACCACCTCTTCCGTCCATTTAGTCTGGGTCTTTTGCAATTTATCAGAGATGAGTTTCCTGGAGTCTGCGATCCCATTCAAGGCAGTGTGGAAACATGCAGAAGTGTGTTGATTACATTTCCACAGTCCTGGCACTCTGCCCTTGAGAGGAGCCGTCCCTCCGCTGATTTCTGGGATGGATGGGCAAACAGAGCCCCAGTGTCTCCAAAAGCACTTGTGCGTCCCCCACTCACGCACCCACACATCTACACACACACAGCCTACACAGCGTCCCTGAATTGAGAGACCTCACCTCCGTGAAGCAGGGCGCAGAGCCAGAGCCCGGGTGTGAACACGATATGGTTAGGAGACAACGTTTTATAGACAGAAAGAAAGGAGGAAACACAACTCTTTGCTTTGGATGCAAATAAACTCAGCTTCACCTTTAACGCTCAAAACCTGCGCCCCTTGGCAAGACTTCTGGAGCCCGGTTCCAAAAGTATTAATCTTCCTCCGCTTACATGTGAAATAGGTCTTTGGGAACGGTTCCTCCAGCACTGCTCTTTCTCTCCAGTACAATATCCCTCACTCTTCTCTTTTTAGTATGGTCAGAACTCCCCAGCAGCCGGAAGCCCCAGGGGACGGAGGTCGGGGAAACCTACCTGGGTAGATTTCAGAGCCACCCCCGAACGTGGACGGCGGTCTGGGCGGCCGGGCCGGCCGGCAGATGGCGCTGTGCCGCACGTTATGGACCCTCGTGTGCTGGCCGCGCCGGAGCCTGGAGCCAGACTGCTCAAAAGTTTCTAGTGCCATTCCTGGACCGAAACAAATGTTTGTGGAATTAAGTAGTGATTTCCTTTAGTCTGCGCGACTCTTACTGGCTGTGTTTTCAGGCTCTAGATGTTAACATATGCCCTATATTGCTTTTTCGGGTGAAATCCGGGGTTTCCAAACACGTTGAAACCCATCCTAACTGCTGAGGTCACCTAGAAAAGTCTGCATTTTCTGATAAAATAACCCATAAAACCTCCATATTAAGAGCTAGAATGGTTTGGAAGACAAAGAAATGCTGACAAATGTAAGTAACCAGAGCGCCTAAGATTTTTCTTTCTAAATAAACGAGAGAGGGAGGGGGTTTCCTTTCTTTACCAGACTCAAAAATAAAGCACCAAAATGCGCAAAGAAGCTCAGGGCTTGGGTGCAAAAAGAGTCGCCGGCTATGGGGGGGGGGGGGGGGGGCGGAAGGGAGAGGGTTACACGATATCATTGATGAAGACACGGGAGTGCAGCAATCACGACTGTTTAATTGTGGGCAAAATTTAGGAGATCAGCAGGAGACCCAAGGCTGTTGGTCTCGAAGGCACAGCCAGAGGCCTTGGGTTTTCAGGACGAAGTTAACAGCACTGGATCGGGGTGGAATGAATTGCCAGTGCGTTTGCCCCACCATGCCAAGTGGCCCCATTAGTTAGGGCTCAGTATGTATTCAACGTTGCCATAAAATCCATCTTCTTAAAGTAAACAAGGCAAGCCTGTGAGCATCTCCAACAAGACATACGAAGCTTTGTTTGGGATAATGGATTTGACATGAGTAAAAGCAGTGGGGATTAGACGGACCCAGCACGGATAAATATGACTAATTGTCATCTCCCTGCATCAGAATAAACACGGCCAGCAGACTAGGAAGAGGCTCCTAGGCTCCTAGGTGGAAGCTAGGAAGGGATGATGGCGTAAGGGGGTGTAGGGGGGAGGGGGGAGGGGCTAGGTGCTACAATTGATTGGCAACTGATTGATAAAGCAGGGATGAAGTGGGACATTGAGGAGGTTTTGCCTCACATGTGGATGTGAACATAGCTGTTTTTTTAGAATTCCCAAGCATTTTAGTCCTCAAACCGGACCTTGTGTTACAGCCCTGCGGAGGGCACAGCGTCCAGCTGTCTGTCGTGTGCACAGGAGCTTTGGGCTTCTCTTTCTTAATGCTGATTAAACTTTTGAAATGGGCAGAACATCCCAGTGATCTCTTACACAAAAGAGCGGGTTTTCAAATCTTCTTTCGGACTTTTTAAAAGTTTTCGGCAAGTGGCCCAGTTATTATTTTCTCTTCATATCCTTAGAGATAATGTTTAACATTCTTTACCCATTTTCCTGTTTTATTTTGTTTGTAAATCAAGAAGTACGGCTATGTGGATTTATTTTTCTTAGATAATGAATAAATATATCTAGTACTGAAATACATCCCTTTAAAGTAAGAACTGTTCTCAGACTTTGAAACTTAATCATTCAAAACAGTAATTATATTTAAGGTGATCAAATAATATGACGAGGTAGTTTCATTTACTAACATATGGTTTTTAACATTTGATGCTGTTTTTTTCACCTGTTTTCATTTGGAAAGCTGAAGTTCAAAGACATTTTTCTAACCAAATGTCATTTATTATGTCAACGTATGCTGTTTATACCATGAATACGGTTAATGTAGTGGAATGGAACTGAAGTTCTGTGACTAACAGAAACATAAGGCTTCGCAAATATCGCAAATACTGCAGATTCTATCCATATTATCCAGAAGCTGATTTTGGATCCGATTTAGAGCTGCGTTTCAAACAGAGCCACATTACATTTAAAATTAGTCAAGGATTACAGTTTGCTATGAAGAACGTCTCCACCTCCAATGTGAGCGAGTGTCATCAAAGTGAAAGGGAAAAAAAAGAAAAGACAAGACAAGATGTGATTGTTTTGACACGACTGAGGGAAGCTTAGTGTCGCTTCATTTTTAACCTCATTTCAAATTATCTTTTAACCACCCTGATATTTCTGCATGGAGATAATCACATCCCATCAGCCTTCTCCAAACCCGGCGGCTCCCTGCCCAGAGGTAATGCCTCTTGTTAAATCATATTGCTAAACAAATGGTTACAGCTCCATGCAGCAGACGGATGGAAATCAGCTTTGCTGGACGGCCTTTCTTTCTTTCTTTCCTTTTTTTTTTTTTTTCTTTCCATCACTCAGTATTATTTTCTTTCCTTGGGTAATTTTAATCTTACCCAAGGTATGTGAATGTTTTTCCCAGAAAGGCTAGACGTGAATTTAAAAGAAAAATGTGAAAGCAAATCTGCCCTATAGGTGATGAAGATAGAGACCTGTTGCAATGCTCCTGAGAAAATAAACACTTGGGTTCACAGGCACATGGAAGAGAAGAAAATCCTTCTCGAGGAAGGCAATGAAATGTAGGACGTCCAGGGAGGAAAAAGTGACCCTGGTTTTAAACATACACAATCAATGATTCCTAACATGGTTCAAGAACTCACATATCACTGAGGCTTAACAAACACATCAAGGAAGCCGGGCTTATTTATTTTGGTAGGCTTGCATCTGCAGATATAAAAGCCAACAGCCCCTGCTTCACATTTGAAAAACTAGCGTGTAAATGACTGGCTGCCTTATCTCTACACAATTTGCCTTAACTTCACTTCCTCTCACTTTGTCATTTAATTTGTACGGTTTCCAAATCAGAGTGACTATCATCTATTAGTCCCCCTGGTGACAGAGGGCAGGGCGTTGTTGTATCTGAGTTAATAAAGCAGAAATACAAGCCTAATTACTGGGGAGATAAACCATGCTAGCAGGGGTTACCTTCCTCAAGGTCTGCCGCTATCTGCACCCAGACATTTTGGAATGAGACCGTGGGCACCAAGAACAGACAGAGACCAAGCAGCAGGTCGGAGTGTATTTGTTTTCATAGAGCCATACTGATAAATTTCAGCAGCCGCTCTCGTTAGGGGACAGTGTGGTAAATTACACATCTATAGGGGGAAGCAAGTGTGTATTCATTAATCAAATGAGATAATGGGGGGCAAAGGTGCTTCATAACTGCAAGAGACAAAACAAATAGAGAGTGGCATTTTTGTTCCAAGAGCATGTATGTATATTTAAATACAGTCTGCATAAGCATGCATTAAATAGCTCCATGGTGTGTGTGTGTGTGTGTGTGTGTGTGTGTGTGTGTGAGGGAAAGGGGGGGGGGAGAAGGAAAGAGGCAGGGGGGGGGCGGGAATTCTGAGAATGCCTAACAACAGTCACACCACAGAAAGAATCCCTGTATGGAAAACTTAACATATACACATATTATAGATATAGTATAATGTACAGAATCATACTGCAGACAGCATGATGACTCAACAGCTCCCTAGAACAGAATCTGATTGAAAATCTGATTTATTGATTATTCAGAGACCCAAATTATGGTTTTATAGGCCTGTATCGTGCGGATGACTGTACCATATTTATGCAAATTGCATAGGCATGCTGAGAAATTTCACCATCACGTGTACTTTTTCACGTGTGTTATGCAAGACTCCAATACTGCCAGCCTCCCCCTTGTCCTCCCTCGGAAGTAAACAAACAAAAACGCCCACCTGTACGGTTAAAAGCACTGACGTTTAAGAGATGTTCATAAGAAGAGAAAAAAATAACACCGTTCCTGGCTTCTGGTTTGGATGGTTACAATTATCTGTGGAGACTGTTAGCGAAGGCTGAGAAACTGTGTTTGGAGAGTGAATCTATTAATGCAGCTTTGTCCAACAAATATTAAAATTGCAAAGTAATTTGCCCATTTGACAATGGCTAATGAACTTAAGTATGCAGAATGAACTTTAATAATTGAGGAAATTGTGCAATTACGCTGAAAGCAGCTGAAAATTACAAATAAAATTAACTCTCTAGTTTAGCAAGAATATTACTGCTTCTATTACCAGCCACTTTATATGGGTATCAAGAAAGTCTGGAAAGTTTCAAGTGACTGTACATTTATTGTGATGATTACTCATTTTTTAAGACAGAAATGAGCCCTAATAATACTTTTCCCCAATATGTTTCTGGATGACCATGTGGTTGGAATTACGCAAAAATGTCTCATTGGCACGGTATGTTTTAATTTTGATTTTCAGGTTTATGATCCTATCTGTGTCTATTTTAAATTTAAATGGATTACATTCAGCAACAATCCTTTTACTGCCCCGGCTTGGCTGTCTCATACTATTAGGCTGTATATGTTCAGCTTCCACAAATCTGCTAATACAGAAAACCATAAAGAAGCCTCTTATGTGCGAACCAGGTTAGACTGAAGACATGAGATTAATATTTGATAATGTAGAAGGGCCCTTAATCAGATCTGCTTATTTCGTGACAGAATGTTTCTGTAATTATCATAATTGTTGTGCTAAATATGTTTGTCTTTGTATCTGGCTTTGGGCATAATCTTCTCTCTTGAAAGCCACTCTATGTGGGACTTGAGATTCCTGCACAAAACCCAATTAATATTAAGATGACAAGCCCCGATGAGCGCCAAAGAGGCAACAGCTGAACAGATCTGCTCTAACATTCTTAAGTACAGATACTTGAGTGATCAAGTACATCTGAGGGAGACACACAATTCAATAATCCCTTTCTCAAGAAAGTCAAGAGGCCTGCGAGATACGAAGGAAATCAAAGGAACACATCAGAAAGAAAATGAAGGGTCTGGTCCTGTAGCGTCTCTATTAAAATGCAAAAGTTATGGATTTTTTTCGGGGTGATGGGAACCTTTTCTGTTTTTATTGATTTCTTTTTATAGCTTGATGATTTCTCTAAGATTATCTTAAAAGCTTAAAGAAAAAAGGGGCCTCATCAAAAGGTATCTTGCATGACAGGAACATACACAGTTTTGGTTAACATGATGTGGGAAGGGGCTGGAAGTCTGGGGAGAAAGGGACCCGGCTCGTTCATCAGCCTGGAGAAGGTCTGCAGCCACGGCAAAATGGGAATTTTACGGCCACGTTTCGTGCCTGTGGCAAACCCACCCTGCCCGGCCCTGGACCAGTAAGGAGAGATGAGTAACAGGCGGGGGCTACCTGGGCATTCCCCCAGAGGCACAGTTATCAAGGGCCGCATTAATAGATGTATTTCCATTCTCATGGTATAAAGCAGTCGCCTTCGTACCCTGACCCCCCATTTCCTATCGTCGTGGGTGACTCCTTGGATTTACGGCTAAATTCAATGTCCAGAGGTGACATCCTAACCCATTGATTTGCAATCAGAAATTGGTTTCCTGTCACTTTAAAAGTGAGGCACTAAGGGGCAGTAAAAACAAGGCTGTCGGAGCTAAATGGAGCTATAGTTCAGGCTCTGGGCCATTACATACTACCTTTCCAATGTATTTATTACATTACGAAAACCTCTGTAGTGCACTTTAAATGGCTGGTGACACCCTCTTAGGTGACTTATTGCTCTGTGAAATCGGTTCTGTAGAAAGTCTTTCACATGTGCCAAAACAAAACAAAACCCAGTAGGCCTGTGTTTGTGCTTCTGAATGTTCCAGTACCACTGAGTCTCCGAGTATCAGCAGCAGACAGTGTCCTTGCTGGGCACAGCGCGTCACCCCGAGCTCACTTTTGCTAAAAGTGAAACCAACCAGGGTGACCCTTGCTACTTGCCTGATAAATCCAGGGGAGCCTTTGAGGCCACCTGCCCAGTCAGGGGGTCTGTCCCAAGGGGAGAAGGACTGGTGGATGTGCCAATCCCAACACCCCCCACCCCCCTCACTCACGACTATGCACTGCCCACACATGACACCTCAACAGGTCTTTTTGGATCGTTGCCTTTACAGTAAACAATAGGGGCCAGGGATGATTCTAATCAAAACTACCTAATCTGGGGTAGAAATATATCTCCCCGATTTCGGCTTCCATTTTCAAAGATGCGCGTGCTCGCGAATTACCGTGAGAGATTCCGCCTGGAAACCAGACCCAAATCCCCTACAGATTCAGCTCCTGGTTGGCCCCAGAGCCCCCGTTTCCCTTCTCTGCTTGTCACAACGAGGCAGGATTTCTCGGGAGAGAGATCCTCACCTGGGACCCATCGAGGCACAGCGCACCATTGCATCAAAATAGACTCTTGGCCACACAAGCGTGCGCAATCCCACTCACAGAGCGAATTGCCCCACATTGTGAGATATTTGAAACGGAATGTGTCCCTGTTGCCTTCTGAGGTTCCTGCTAATTAATATTCCAAAGACTCAAAGAGGAAAAATGGATACCGAAATCATACATATGTATATGCCTTTTAAGCGTTATTATCAAGGCAAAATAACCCCTTACTTGGTTAAAACCCAACTTGAGTCAACATACAAAAGGTGACTGCGCTGTAATGCTAGACATATCCGCATTATGTAGGCATGTTACTGCGCCACCAGAATCTCTCAATAGTAATTATTATGCCAAGCACCCTGTTGGCACAATTACACTAAAGCTCTAATTAGTAGCAGTAAGATTAGAACCCCTACATGTTAAATCTGTAGAAGCAACGCTGAGTGAAGGATTTAAAACAGTTTCAAAACATTGTATTGTCTTTATTACAGTCTTTATACTTCAGTAAAGAAGGGTTTTCTATAAAATGCACTTAAAATAATCTGGTCCTGTCACTAAAAATAGGAAAGATAAGGTAATTGCAGTCAAACCTAGCGAGTCGACTTGCTACCTAGGTGCATTAAATCGAAAATGACAAATCTAGTGAACTCCAGTGGGAGATACATACTTCCTCCCTGCTGGACGCACTGGTATTTTTCCAACCATCAGCCAGGGGAACGCGCAGGGGCCATACTTGTCATGGGCCTGCCTTTCACCCCACCCCCCACCCCCGCCCCGCGCCGTTTTTTTCATTACCTCCGAGAAGCCGGGAGGCAGGCGAGGAGTGGCGTCAGGGGCCGATCTTCCTCACCAATCTGATTGCAGCATCCGGAGATTTACCTGTCTCCTTAGAGACGGCGACATCCACGTTGAACACAGCACAGGACTCACAGCGCCAGGCGCCTTAGCTACCTGCTGGGTGCAAAGCCGGGCGTCTGGGTCCCCGGAGCTGAGGCCGCCAGGGGAAGGAGAGCGCCGGGGCTCTGGGGCTGCCCCCAGCACAGAGGTCGCGGTCAAGCCCAGAGCCGGCTGGGGGTCTGTCTCTGGCACACACCTGAGTTGTTTGGGGAAGGCAGGACGGCCACGGGGGGGGGTTACAGTCGCAGCTCAAGAGAGAAAGAATGTAGGCATGGATTGCTAAATGCCAGGTGTAGACATTTCGCCTGGGTATCTTTTGATTGGCTTTCCCCATGAAGCTGACTTGTCGTGACCCTGTAACATGTTTTAAGGGAGAGAACCCTAGAGGCTCAGTGCGGGGCGGGGGGAAAAACAAAGCTATTTCTTCTGCCTCCTAGTTTCCCACTCCCTGCCCATCCTCACCCCCCAGCCCCCTCCAGCGCCTTCCAGAAACAATTCTGTTCTGATCCTCAGCAAACACCGAAGGGTTGAGGAATGCCAGACCAAGCCAGGTAGAGTCCAGTCTTCCCTGTGCCCTGCCTCCCTCCCGTCCACTGGCTCATCTGCCCACCCAACCCCAGTTATCAGCAAACATGCCTGGTCCCGGCAGCCTGGCCGGGCCCCGGGTGGCAGGCCACATGGGAGTTCCAAGCACATGAAGGTACAGCGAAGGCCACAGGATTCTGCTGGTAAATTGATGCTCTGTTACATAAGACATACACCTGTGGGCAGAAGTTCCTACTCTGAGGATGTGACCTAAAAAAAAAAAAAAAAACGCAGTTATTCTGGGGTAATCTGTCCATGAACATACAGACAGACACGGGCTAAACATTCGAGAAACGCACTTGGGCTTTTCCACTGAGGCAGATGCATTATTTATTTCACTTCAGAAACGCTAAACCAAACAACTTTGGCGATCTAGGATGAAAGTAAGAGACAGAAATCCCCAAACGTTACCGTAGTTGCATATTAGTGTCACTAAAAGGCCGTTCTTACCCTCCACCAACAAATTTGCCATAATTACAGTGATCCTTAGTAAGTGTATATTTGTATAGTGTACGTACAGAGACTTTTGAAATGCGTAGCCGAGCAGCTATAAAGCTGTCTGCAAGAATGTACAGTGATAACAGGGCACAAGTCAGAGGATGGCCTCTGAATCTTAATAATTGTATTATTCGGCCATATGTTCTATCTAGAAGTGCTATTTACTGTAAAATAGAAGACCAGGGAGAGCATGGGACTTTCTAGCTCCTATATTTTATGTTGGCTTCTCTTTCAGAGCCCCAGACTGAAGGAAGGAAGGCAAAACATCCTTCTGCCTTATAGGTTATCCACTTGCTGTCATAATTCCAGTATTTATATGCATGTATGTTTTATCTGCAAAAGATAGCCACATGAGAGCTGATCTTTCTGCAACTGTTACAGAACTATTAAATGTATATTAGCACGGTCATTTTTATTTAATGGAAACAAATAACAGTTAATCTTATTGGAAGGGTTAAGTGGGTTTACTTGGTAAAGGGCAAATCCCTTTGGATGCTTTCTTTTTTAAAGAAAAGCTGTAGTTGCTGACAGATGGTCTTTGTCTGAGTGTAGCTGAGGACAGATACAGTTTCTTTTTACACATTTATGAAAGTTGTAGATATAGATGCTTGGTAATATGCAGGGGCCTCGGACAAAGAGCAAGCTTGGTGGACAGAGAGGATTAGATTTCAGATCAGTGACAGATGGCTGGCTTAGCAGAGTCAGATAAAATTAAAAGGAGGGTAGGGGGTGGATAAAAAGAAGCCACTTTCCATGTAAAAGTTACATCTCTTAAGACAATGGCAGCAGCAACATTCAGCTCTCTTCACAACCTGGTGTCAAATTCCTAGCTTGAAATTCCTACTTGAAATACACATTATATTTTTGCCTTTGCCAGAGAGGTGGGATTATTCTCCTCTGGTCAGGTTTATCAAAGGGCGACCCAGAAACAAAGTAATTAACAATTTGCCTTTCAACCTGGCCAGCAGAAAGTACTTTCATTTGCAAAAACGGCTCGGCCTCGGATATTTGCATGTGGGTCCTTACTCTACGGGGGGCTTCTCCTCAGCTGGAGAGGATTTTTATAAGCCTATCGGTAAAATCCACTTTTTTTGCTTACTGCATATATGCCATTTAAACCTCTCACATCACTATAACCTTCGTCAAATAACCATACAACATATTTAGTGTTAATTTGTCCCACGGAAATTATTCATCGGTGTCTTGAGTAAGTCCGATAGTATTTATGGGTTATGCCATCCATGTTTTCTGGCAATGCGGTTTGCTAGATTTCATAGATTTACTGTGTCTGCTTTTTTATGACTGACATAGCAATAACCAGATTGCAAAGATATTTATGTTGTTTGTGGCTTAGCAAGATAATTAAAGGATATAAATTAATCAAGTGCAATTAATTAGAAACTTTATGTTCACAGCAGTCCTTCTTTGCATGTATAATTTATATTTATTGATTTCCTGGCGTTCATTAGCCTATGGGATAACAGCAAAAATGCATTAGAGAAGAAAATGTACAATTAGCGCGAGAGTGAACCTTGGCATAATGGATAGATCAGCACATGTTTGGGGCAAATATAAAGCTTTGTTAACTGTCATAAGCAGTTACAATTGATGAGTGGTATTTCACTACATATCTTTCAACTGATTAACGGCGTTTTTAAAGAGTCGCCTTAATGGGAAGCTGATAGGTTGGCTAAATTTACATTTTAATCAGAGTATTTATGATGGAGGCAGCCCCAGAAACTCATTGGCAGAGGGTGAGGTGACATTCCCTGAGGGATTGGGGCCGGGAGTCTGCTTTGGAACATGTCCACTCACCTATTACTTCTCCTGTTGTTTATCCAAAAGCGTCTGTATGGGGAAGGGGCGAGGGCTCTAGTGGCCTCCTCACCACCGGCCACACTCACCACACTCCCATTAACCTCCAGGACAAAGGGCCAGATGCTTGCGATGCCCAGAGAATGGCACCCCGGTCACACTTGCATGACCTTCTGTCACTGGATGTCAAATGCCAGTGCGATGGGCAGCAACAGCAGCTCCCCGGCTTCCTCACCAAGGATTCCACGCATCTTGGCCTGAGGAAAGGAAGGCAACACTCTCCTGGAGCCTGCTTCTCCTATTTCCTGACTGGCTTGACAGCCAACCCAACAAACTCCAAAGAGACCACAGGAGAGACCACAGAAGGGACCACAGGAGAGACCACAGGACAGAACACAGGGGAGACCACAGGACAGAACACAGGAGAGAACACAGGAGAGACCACAGGAGAGAATGCAGGAGAGAACATAGGAGAGAACACAGAAGAGACTACAGGAGAGACCACAGGAGAGACCACAGAAGAGAACACAGAAGGGACCATAGGAGAGACCACAAGAGAGACCACAGGAGAGACCACAGGAGAGACCACAGAAGAGACCACAGAAGGGACCACAGAAGGGACCGCAGGAGAAACAAGAGAGACCACAGAAGAGACCACAGGAGAGACCACAGGAGAGACCACAGAAGAGAACACAGGAGAGACCACAGGAGAGAACACAGGAGAGAACACAGGAGAGACCACAGCAGAGACCACAGAAGAGAACACAGCAGAGACCACAGAAGAGAACACAGCAGAGACCACAGGAGAGACCACCGCCTCAGATCCAGAGAAGCATCCACTCACATTCACTGCTCAACAGCTCCCATTTTAAACCTAGAAGCAGGGCCTGCACCTGAATTGTAAGCCATTAAAACTCTGATTCTATCAAGCAAGAACAGGAGTTAGGATGTGGCACAGTCAGAGAAATCTTTTTGCAGGGAAGCGAAAAAGTAAATACTCATGTAGCAATACCTGTCTTCTCCAAAGGGAGGAGACAGGAGGATCCCTTCTCTGGAATTCCCATTGGAAGACTGAACTGGAAGCTTCCATCGTCCTCCTGACCAATTACACGTTCAGAAGTTAGGAAGGGACAAAAACTGTCTCCTAAGCTAATACTCTGTTTCTATATCATGGAGCCTCCTCGGGTGGGGTGGAGTTTTCTTTTTTTTTTCATTAGAATAGACTCTCTAAGATGGTGTCATGGGTAGCCCACAACAAAACACCTCGGAGCTGGACAATTAGGCCACAGAATGGGATTCGTGTCTGGCTGGTGAAAGTGGCCCTTAATGGGCATCTCTGTAAGAAAGGACCTATTTCTTGTTGTTCCCACATGGAGATGGGACAATAGGGCTGGACAGCCATGTTACATGTTTAGTGGGCATTCCCAACATGGTCTTTATACTAAAGAAGGTCAGGAAGCCCTCTGGAAAGAAAACCAAAAGAGCATTCCCCAAGGGGGCTCATTCCTGATTCAGAGACAAACCAGGGAGGTCTTCAGCTCAGAAAAGGACTCGAACAGAGCAAGACTGGGGGTCTGGTCTTTCTCAAGCAAGGACAAAAGCCATCGCCTTGAATCTTGCTAAACTCCTTTCCCTCTATTTCTTTTTTCTGTTCCAGTATAGCTCGAGGGTTTGACACCAACCCCCCCCCATCCCCATTTCCTGGTGGAACCTAGTAAGTGTTGATTGAATATTGACCGAATCTTTCATGGATCTGCTTGCCCTGAGGCATATCGAGTTGAGTCGTGTACACCGAAGCTAGGCTACAAATAAGAAATTATTTTTCGTTTATCTCAGTGAGAGGAAGCCACCATTGAGCAAATATGAGATTAATATAAATGAAGGAGGATACAGTTTCTGCTTTATGTGGTGATAAGCCCCTTTTTTCCTTTTCATACTAATTATTATTATCATTATTAGTATTATTTTACCCCTCAATTGCCTTAGGATGTTATCCAAGAGGAAGAGCTTTATGGGCTGGTGAGAGTGCCACAGTATTATTTATTTCATGTAATAAAATGTATGTAATGATCATGATTAATGTTTGTTTATTGTGGGATCATTGTGTTTTCCTTCTAGTCTCAGTGTGATACTGGTTTAATTAAACTTGGGAGAAGGTGGGAGTGGGATTGGGTGACAAAGTCTCCGGAACTTTGTACAACAATGGATTCCGCACTTGGCGACACTCACATGTCGAGTAGAATGAAGACGTCCCTGTAAATGACTGATTGTGCTTGTTCTTTTCAAGGAAAGACCATTCGCCACCCTTTATTGTGTAATTTACGGATAAATTTGTTGTGCCTCAGACCAAATGCTTTTATGTACAGAAATTGCAATGATAGTAGAAATTATGGTAATTGAAGAGTGCTCTATTTTAGGTTTTTCTCTGATCACATGAAATGATCATCAGCATCTTTCCCTGCCATAATTGTGCCCCAGATTCCAAATTATTTTTTATTAGTTGGTTATCTAGTTTAACTGTTCGGGGAACAGAAGGACTGAGAGGGAATAGCAAATTTCTTCTCTGCTGGTGGTTGATGGTCTCCTCTAAGGAAAAATTAGATAGGTCCAGTGGGGCTTTTTTTGTTTTTTTTTGTTTTTGTTTGTTTTTGCATTTCTTTTTTTTTTAACATTTATTTATTTTTGAGACAGAGAGAGACAGAGCATGAACGGGGGAGGGTCAGAGAGAGAGGAAGACACAGAATCTGAAATAGGCTCCAGGCTCTGAGCCATCAGCACAGAGCCCGACGCGGGGCTTGAACTCACGAGCCATGAGATCATGACCTGAGCCGAAGTCGGACGCTTAACCGACTAAGCCACCCAGGCGCCCCTTTTTAAATTCTTTTTTTCATTTCTTTAAAAAAAAATTTAATGTTTATTTTTGAGAGAGAGAATGAGCAGGGTGGGGGGGGGGGCGGGCACAGAGAGAGAGGGAGACACAGAATCGAAAGCAGCCTCCAGACTGAGCTGACAGCACAGAGCCCAACACGGGGCTTGAACCCACTAACCATGTGATCATGACCTGAGCGGAAGTCAGATGCTTAACTGACTGAGCCACCCAGGCATCCCTAGATTTTTTTTTTCTTTTTAAAACATTTCATGTAGTCAGATTAGAATAGCGTTACCCAAGTGAAGAAAAGAGATTCAGAGAGAGGAAGGGACTTGCCCTTTAAGTGAGAAAACCAAGGTTGGAATCCTAATATATCAACCCCATCACACTGCTTCTCTGTGGATGCCCCCATGGCTGTTGTCTATAAGTATGCACCTGAAAAGTGAGCGGGAAGTGTGGCCTTCTTATTTCCATTACTGGGTCTCTCAGACCCCCCCCCCCCCAGCCATCTTCAGCTCCCCTTCTTCCCCCTCTCCTTGAAGGAAGTTTCTGCCTGTCGTTCAAAATTTAGCAGCAATCCCACACCTGTGTGCTTTCCCAGCTACTCCCAGTTCAGCCCTTGCCTTTTCTGCCATTGTATGTTGGTGACACGGGCCTCTAGGGCAGCATCTATCAACGTCTGCTCTGTGCATCAGGTATTTATCTCACGGCTCCCTCCTTTCCTAGAGAGTGAACTCTCCCAAGTTAACGGGCCTGTCGTAGATGAATTGCACTAATTAACTGATTTTCCCCTCTTGAATCCGTGTCCTGGTAATGCACGCTTGAAATCTAGACATGGAGTGTATTCCCCTGCCCCTTGAATCCGGGAAGTCCTTGTCACCTTGCTTTAGCGAGACAAAACGCAAGAGAAGCAACCTTGCTCTCAGAGGTCTTGCATGATTCTGTTCACACTCGTGGCACCCTGCCACTGACTCCAGGTGAACAAGCCCGGTTTGCCTGTGGAAGGATGGAATACCTCCCGGGGGAGGACGCCCATAAAGCCGTCCTCACTCGTCTACGGAGTCACGGCAGCCGCATGAGGATTTCCAACCGCAATCTGTTGAGCCTGACCTATACCAGAAGAAGCTCCTGATCAACTCATAGATTTAGGAGCTAAGTAAATGTTTACTGTCTAAGCCGCATTTGGGTGGTTTGTGATGCAGCATTAGATGACTGATGACAAACCTTTACGCAGTGAACGAAGCGTGGTCTTAGTGAACACGACTGTGCCTAGCGTCCCCGGCTTAGTATTTCTGAATCCTTAAGCTATAGCCTAGCATGTTACACGGCACGGAGGAGGTGTAAACACATGGTGAATTGAGTTCAGACTCCTCCTTTAGCAGCAATTGAGGGTCCGAATGTTTGTAGGGAACCCACCACTTGCTAAAGGCAGGCAGAGTCCGTCCACATCCGTAGCGTAGGGCAATTTGGAATCAGCAAAAAGGATCCCTGGGTGTCTCCAGTAGAAAATAATGCACGGTGTCGAGGACAGTCATATGAATGATCTGATTCTAGTCTTTGGTTGCCTTTGAGCTATTTTATAGTTCGATAAATTAATAAATTCTCTATTAACCATAGAGAACCATAAAGAACCAATGACGGTGTCAATGATTCTTGTCTATGAACAAAGCAAATGGATTCCATCCAGGGGAGAAATAACACTCCTCCTGCCCCACCACCCTCCCCACCACCCTCCCCACCGTGGAGAAGCCACTTGTGCATCTATTTGCAAGTTCATTTCAACATTCCGCATCTGTATATATGACTCTTGTTTGGATTCTCCTTTGACTCATTTGTAACATCTGCTTAGCTCTCTCATTTAAAAAGGAGTTAAAGGGGGAAAAAATAAAAAAAAATAAAAAGGAGTTAAAGATTGGGGCGCCTGGGTGGCTCAGTTGGTTAAGCGTCCGACTTCGGCTCAGGTCATGATCTCACTGTCTGTGAGTTCGAGCCCTGCGTCGGGCTGTGTGCTGACCACTCAGAGCCTGGAGCCCGTTTTAGATTCTGTGTCTCCCTCTCTCTCTGACCCTTCCCCGTTCATGCTCTGTCTCTCTCTGTCTCAAAAATAAATAAACGTTAAAAAAATAAAAATAAAACAATAAAAAGGAGTTAAAGAAAATATTTGACACTTGCTTATTTTATTTTTGATTTTTTAAACTATCTTTTGTAAGTTTATTTATTTTGAGAGAGGGAGAGAAAGAGTGAGCAGAGGAGGGGCAGAGAGAGAAGGAGAGAGAGAATCCCAAGCAGGCTCTGCAGTGCAGAGCCCTTTGAAAGGCTGGATCCCATAAACTCTGAGGTCATGACCTGAGCCGAAATCAAGAGTTGACTGCTTAGCCGACTGAACCCCCCCGGGTGCCCCAACACTTACTCATTTTATATTGGTATGGGCCACGGCTTTACCTCTGTTTGAAAATTATATTTCAGTAGCTTGAGAGATCCTCCCAGGTACCCAGTGGATGCACAGGAAAGCGTTGATTAAGCCTCACCGCCAGAGTTGTGTGCCTGCAGGGCTGCTGATGCCCATGTGTGCCTTTTTTTTTTGTTTCTTGTTTTGTTTGTTTTTGTTTTTTTAGCTCTCAGTCTGAATCAGGTGAGTAAAATGGGCAAGAGTATATTGCTGACCCTACTTTTCCAATTTTAACTTTCTTCTCTGCTCATTTTGTGTTTGTTTCTGCTTGTGGTTTGTCCGTGGCCAATAAGGTATTTCCCACCGGTGGCAACAAAGATTGGGAATTTGGTTTTGTGGTCAGGCCATTTGGTGACTTCTATGAATGGACTAATGGAATATGCAGATCTAGTAGTCTCTGTTGGGTGAGAGAGGACAGAATCTTGGTTAGTCCTTCTTGCTTGTTTATCTATTTTGAGCTCAAATCAAATAAAAATGTTGTGCCTACTGGAGAGGAGAACAGCTCCTTGATAACTGGACTGGTGAGTTTTTGTGTTCTGTGTTTTCTCTTGATCAGTGACTGAAATTACAGAGCTGAAGCTCTAAGCTTTCTATGTGTCTCTGTATCTATTTGTAATTCACGAAGGTCTTTACCTCCAAGTTTAGAGTAGGTAATGTTTTCATATCACTAGGGGGTATTAATAAATTGGGTTATAAAATATCTTAAAGGCGCTCTATGTTGATTCTTTATAGACGCACAGCACTATACGTGTAAATTACGTATTCCGAAAATTCCCAGAAGGTTGAACTTCTAATATTTTAAGTGTTGTAGACTTAAAAGAAAAATATTCTTACAGAACTTAACTCAGAAATACTTTAATAATTGAAATTCACATAATTAAAGTAAATCTTTGACAGATAAGACTAGTTTAATAACTTTTGTATAATGAAAACCACCACATCTTTTCTTATTGACCAGTGTCAGTTATGGTATAAACAAACACAATTACTATACTCAGGTATATTTTCTTAAACTTATGCAACTTTAATCGATCAAATAATGCAACATTATATTCCTACGTAACGTTTAAAGTTGTGGAAAAGGTCAATGTCGATTTGTGTTTAACAAAATGGAACCATTCTCACAAGTTATTTATTTCAACAGTAATTATATTTTGGATTATGTCAGCTTGAAGAGAATTTCCAAGGTCTTTAGGTAACTTAAAACCTGGGTGTAGTAATTGAGTTAATGAATGAATAACCATTTGATGTGCAGAACATCTCTAACTAAGATAAAATGCTAAAGCCTGGATTACTGAGCATAATTTCAATTTTAGAGGTCTTTGCTTTTTTCGTTGTTTTCGTAGGCTGCAGAAATGCTATGTATTTGGGCTAGGTTTCCTGTGTTTATTTTTGTCACTGAGGGTAGGGACAAAGAGATATGAGTGGCAGTTGCATGTTCGTGTGGGACAGTTTTTTTATGACCTGCTTTTCATTTTTCTCTGTGAAATGGAAGTTAGTTACTTCGATTAATTAACATAAATATTTGAGACTATATTAAGAACAATGGTCACAGAGAAATACAACTGTTTGCCTGCTTCTGTTTTTCAAGGAAAAAAATTTTTTCTTTAGGCTGAAGCCCAGCTCAGAGCCCAATGCAGAGCTTGAACTCATGACCCTGAGATCAAAATGTGAGCTAAGCTGAGGCAGGTGAGGCAGATGCTTAACCGACTGAGCCACCCAGGAGCCCCAGAGAAGAATTTTGTCCTAAAGCAGTGGTTCTCGGTGTTATTTTCTTCTCCAGACACCCTGATGCTCTCAAAACTTACTAAGGCCCCCAGAGAGCTTTGGTTCTTGTAGGTTATAACTATTCCTACTTAACATCTTAGAAATTAAAGCCCATAGCATTTTTAAATACTTATTTATGGATTCATTTGGAGCCAGCAATAATGAATGCATTGCACATGAATAACATCCTAAAGTTATGGTGAAATCAGGTCTGACCTTGCAGACCTTCTGGGATCCGTCCTGAAGTATCAGTTTGTTCCCAAACTGAAAGCATAGAATGAAGAACAATCCTTGGAATGTGGGATTCTGTTCGCCCTGGTTTATATACAATACCAGAGTCTGAAAAGCTATGAAATATGTTTAAAATCTTAGAAAAGTTTGCAGGATTTTTAAGGGTGCGTTTCCTTGGTTTACTGCCTTTCCCTGTAATAGAGGGTTATTCATTCTTCATATAATCTGCCTAAATAACGAAGATTCTATGTCGCACTGAAGTCATTTGCTATGCTTTATTCTGGCTATTAAGTTCTCGATCATTTAGAAAAACAAAGATTTCTCACTTATGAAAGAGGTAAGGGTTCTTGACAGTCATGTAATCCTCTATGATTATTTTTTAATGTTTTATCCTCTCTTTGAATTAATGGGTAGCTGAGTATAGTGCCTCAGGCATCTGTGGTCCTAGCCTAACCAGGCATCCGAATCTCCTTTGACAACTTTTTTTTTTTATTATTGCCTGTGCAAAATCATACCCTAAGCATAAGAACTAAGGTAAAATAAAACCTTCAAGTTACCTTTTGCATCTAAAACTGTTTTTGCTATGTCTTGCAAACTCCCTGGAAAATCAAAAAGATGTGTTCTTTCACCTTATAAAGAGGAAGGTGCTAGAAATAATGAGGCTCATTTGAAACATTACTACTGATGAATTGCAGGGGAAGGATTACCAAATCAGAGGAGGTCCTCAGCCTCCTCTACGTTAAATCTGCATCCAGAGTTACTAACACCAGTTTGAGAAATTGTATGCTTGTGTGGGAAGTCCCTAGGGACCTGTCAGTGTCCTCACTCTCCATGACAGGCTTCTGTTTATCAGAGTCCTGAAGATATTAGGCCACAACAGTATAATATTACCCATCATGATTTGGGTTATGATTTAAAATGCTTGCTGGGCGCCTGGGTGGCTCAGTCGGTTAAGCAGCCGACTTCAGCTCAGGTCACGATCTCGCGGTCCGTGAGTTTGAGCCCCGCGTCGGGCTCTGGGCTGATGGCTCAGAGCCTGGAGCCTGCTTCCGATTCTGTGTCTCCCTCTCTCTCTGCCCCTCCCCCGTTCGTGCTCTGTCTCTCTCTGTCTCAAAAAAAAAAAAAAAAAAAAAAAAACATTAAAAAAAAAATTAAAAAAAAAAATGCTTGCTGAGTCATCACCTGACTTTAATTCAAATCTAGCTTCTTCCAGGCCAATGGTTTTTGATTGGGGATGTACTCTGAAGTTTTATAAAAATACATGTCTTGGCCATATTCCAGACCTACGAATATCTTGGCTTGATATTCTTGGTATATTCTCAGTGTATGCCTGTTGATACACACACTTCCGTATGTCTAACGATCCTTATATGCTACATACAGCTCAAGATTTTTCTCTTTGTAAATAACGACTTTCAACTACTGTTGTAAGTCAGATGTAACACTTACGGTAACATTTACTGGACATTTCTTTGAAAATAGGCTGAATCATTGTCCTTAAAGACATTGTCCTTGAAGATAATGACGTTATTATCTTTCGTTCCGTTTTGTTTTTGCTGGCCCCAGAAGCAATCACATTTCCTTGTCAATTGCCTCCTTCTTATCCTGGACTCTCGTCAGATCTTTCACTTTTGGAAACAACCAGTGATACGTTAACCCCAGCCATTTCAAGTCTAACCCCAGCCATTTCAAGTCACCATCATCTAGAGAAGGTGGTTTTTTGGTTTTCTTTTGTTTTTGTTTTTAACTCTGATGCTTCCCTGAAGCTTCTGCCAATGCCCCAGGCTAGAGTTCCTGTGTTCAAGAAGGGCGTAAACAAAGAAGGGTCATCTGAGAGCCCCTTGGAAAAAGACTCTATCAGGTACTTCACACTTTTGGAACTTCAAAGAATAGAATGCCGAATAGGCAGGCTCCCCGCTGGCATTGCTTAGACAATGTTCAGACTCATCCAGTGGGCTGAGTGGGGATTTCCAGGACTCTTTCTCATTTGAGAAGCAGATGACGTCCCAAGATTGTCCCCCCAAGCGTGGGCTGCATGAAGTGAAGGAGGCAGTTTTACTGGAGTTATTTATTGGTAATATTGCCGATGCTATTTTACTGTTTTATTTTCTAAATGTAAAAGGAAGCCCTTTCTCTTCCTTGTCAAGCTATCAGTTGCTCATAACAATTCAGTAGGCTGCTTTTGAAAACTACAAATGAAACATTAAAAAAGTAATATATTATTCTCACTGACATCCCTTCATCTGAACCATAAACTCTCACTGAGCATCCTTACTCGCCATGGCCATTCAGTTGTATCTGCAGAGCTTCAGAAAGACCTCTGCTGTCATTTGACCGGAATACGATTGGAAAAATTGGTGATGCGCTCAAGGCCTTGCCTGGGATGTCACATTTGAGAATGATGCTCCTTTCATCGGGCATGATCAGTCACTTTTGAGGAACTAAGACTGACTTTCTGGAACCAATGCTTAGGTAGTCTTCCAAAGAAAACTAATGGCCCAGTGCTCAGCTTACAGGGTCCCAGTGCTAAGGAAGGATATTTCTTGGTAGGCCAAGAAATTTGGAATATTTCGGCAGGTGCAATCCACCAAAATGCATACATACTACAGGTAAAATCCAGTGGAAAGAGTTTTTTTGGGCTTGGCTTCCTAGCCTCAGGATAACAAATAACAGGTTTTTCACATCTAATCTAATACTTCATATGGAAACTTCCAGCTACACACACTGAGGAAAACTTAACAGGGTAAGTTAACAACACTCAGGCCGCACCTCTGTAAATAGGCCAGAGCTAAGGAGACCAGCCTTCTTTTGCAGTGGAGACTCATCTTTCTTTTAGGGGAAGCTGTTAAGGAAATTTGGAATAGCAAAAGAGATGACTGGTACCTTTAGTGGAAAACTGCATTATTTAGGTGGCACAGCCTCTTCTGGGTTTTCTGGTTCTCGCATTCATTGTCAAGGCAGCTGATGCCAATGTACAGGATTCTTTCTGTGGACACACAGCTACCTCCTGTCGGGGGCCCTCCCTCACTGTCACTGTGGAACAGGCAGTTTTGCAGCCGTTTGCAAAGTTCATTTCAATACTCCCGATCTAAAAATGTGGCTGTTCCTCAGATTCTCCTTTGAACTGGTTGTGACATTCTGCATTGTTCCCTCATTTTGTTTAATGACTTAAAGAAAAATTTTGTCATGTGTTCCCTGATGGGAGTCATGATGTTCCCTTTTTTAAAAATTTGTCTTTGAACAATAGACAGGAAGCTATAATCATACTGTTTGAAGTCTACACCTGGACCAGTATTTTTACCGTGCAGGTTACGTAAGGACAGATTCCTTCTCTGTTGGTCTCCTTTGTCTGCCCAAGATCCATTTTCTCGTCTTCTGGTAAAAGCACAGCTACTCCTTCCCAAGTTTTAGTTCCTGTTTTCTAGTGGGGCTGAGCACACCCCCACACCCAGGATGTGCATGAGATCCAGGTCTGGCCAATCTGAGCGACCCGTTCACCCTGGCTGCTGTGATTGGATAAGGGTTGATAATTTCACCCAAGCCAGGCAAGTCAGAGACTCCATTCTAGAACCTTAGTAGGGAAGAGAAATTCCTTTCTGCTGGATTTATTGAAAGAATAGACTATTAGCCTAGGGGCCCTCATGTCGCTGCATGGGAAGACCTGTCTCAAATGAGGCCACACGGAGGGAAATGGAGCAAAAGAAAAAAGAGACAGAGACAGAGACAGACTGACCAAGGCCTGACAACTGTATCTGAGCCAGTGAGCCAATTTCTGGCATATCCAAAGAGAAGAATCTTGATTAATCCATTTCCATGAAGCGAATCCACAGGGTCTAAGGTTTGCCTACTTAGAGCCCAAGAGTCTGTTTTCAAATTGATATTGAAGCAAGAAGGCTATTATAATATTATTGTTACTCTCTCAGTAAATATCACAGAAGCAAAATTTCTCTTTCAAACTGAAATTCCAGAACTGAGTCTTACTGACTCGAACTTGCCTGATTCATAGCAGGCTGGCCAATCCTTTGTAGCTGCAGTAGAGGGTTGAGTAGAGCGTATTTGCACACTGCAGCCTTGAAAACTCACTCAGAGATGCTGTTTTGGTTCGCATCCCTCCCACACTCCACCTTGCTTACTCCATCAAAGTCCCAGCCATGAAAGGAAGGCTGTGATGTCAAACCATGAGACCCCACTGTTGTCATTTTAGTGCAGACATACAGGAGGCATACGGACTTGGCCCATGTCACGTCAGCCTCGGAGGAGGATGGACAGAGCCCCCTGGGAGCTGGTTAACAGAAGCAGTTTTACCCTGGGTTTTACTCCCAAGCTAAGTTCTAAATCAGAATCACAGAGTTATAAATATTTGATGTTAATGCAGGCCTTCTTTAATTGCGCTGTAAAAATGTTTGGAGATTGGAAACAGACAGGGCACTTGGGAAAGACAAAGGTACACTTGGAAATCTGGATTACCCAGGAATACTTTATGACCAGTAAATATGACTGTTGAGTATTGAAAGAAAGAGTCCCATTTTTAGTTGCTTTCACTGAAAGAAATTGAGGAAATGATATCTGACAGAGTCCCCATGGTTTTGCATGCACAGCTTACAGAAGGCATAGTAATTTGGATATGGTTTTCCTCTAATGCTGTTCTTAAGGAATTATTGACCATCTTAGGGACAGCCATACTCATGGAGCCATTCAACAGATTTTGAGCATCTGTGATTAGGCATTTGAGCATCTGTGGTTAGGCACCATGTAGTTGTGTGTGTGTGTGTGTGTGTGTGTGTGTGTCTGTTGGATTAGGGGGTATCAGAAAGGTTTCATTGTAACATTATTATATCAGGGTTTTAGCTCTACAAAGTTAGGTTTCGAGTACACATTTTGATGTGTGGTATGTAGAATTCCAACACTGAATTCAGTAGAGGGATTCTATTGTACTTCTTAAAAATTACATCCTAAGAATTGCAAGCACATTTAAAATGAGATGTGGGGGCGCCTGGGTGGCTCAGTCGGTTGAGCGTCCAACTTCGGCTCAGGTCATGATTTCGCAGTTCGTGAGTTCGAGCCCTGCGTCGGGCTCTGTGTTGACAGCTCGGAGCCTGGAGCCTGCTTCGGATTCTATGTCTCCCTCTCTCTGCCCCTTCCCCGCTCATGCTGTGTCTCCCTCTGTCTCTCAAAGATGAATAAACGTTAAAAAAATAAAATAAAAATGAAATGTGAACTCCGTTATACATATATGCATATTTCCCAAACTTGCTAGAGTTGAAAGGATCTCCTAGGATACTTGACAAAATAAAAATGCATTTTGGGATTTTTAACACGTTCTGAATGATCAGGAAATTTTAGGAAACACTGCAAATGTGCCGCCCTATACAATGTTATATATGAAATATAATATGTGTACTGATGGTTGTATATGCATATATGTGTATACATTCCTAGCTTTCTTTGTACAACATCATTCTCCCCCGCAAGATAGGATACCTGTCTAAGCTTAGTTACCTGGCCTTGCTGACTTTTTGTGAGACCACAGTGTAGGCCATTCAAAGGCCTCCTCCTCTTTGCACGTACTTCTAACTGTAAATATATTGTGTATGGATGTATACGTGACTGTTTTCCCCAAAAGATTATGAGGGTCTTGGGTGGTTGGAGCACATCATGCATCTCTTTGACTCTAGGACTTCAGACAGGGCTGGTACAGAGTCTGAGGACAAATATTTACAGACTATAATTCCATTAAAATGCTGTCTAGAAATGTACCAAGAGATGTGGTAGGTTCTTGAGAACCATTAAAGAGATTTTAAATCTCTTTGAGCTGCATAATGGTGCAAGGCGGACAAGGCTGGGTTGAAATCCTTGCTGCGCCCACTATTGGGTGAACTTGGCCAAGTTACATAACCTCCTGGGCACCAATCTTGTCACCTGTATGATGCCGGTAATTATAATGGCCACCACCTTGGCTTGTTACGAGGATAAAATGAAATACATCACCATCATCAACCTTATCTTCAACACCTTCATCGACCTTATTAGCTGTTTTCATCCACCCTTTTCTTAAAAATGGAACTCAACGTTTATTCACTTGTTGACTCATTAACTATGTGTTGAGCATTTGTTAAAGGCAGGAAATAGCAAATAATAGAGACTTCAGGAAAGCATAAGGCACGGTCCCTTCTTCAGAGGGCTTCTGGAGTGAGTTCTTGGTTGCATGGACTCAGTAGAGTGTATGGCAGGTGGTGTTCTTAAAGATCAGAAGCCTGAAATCCAAAAGAATGAAATCTTGCCATTTGCAACTACGTGGATGGAACTGGAGGGTATTATGCCGAGTGAAATTAGTCAGTCAGAGAAAGACAAAAATCATATGACTTCACTCATATGAAGACTTTAAGAGACAAAACAGATGAACATAAGGGAAGGGAAACAAAAATAATATAAACACAGGGAGGGGGACAAAACAGAAGAGACTCATAAATATGGAGAACAAACTGAGGGTTACTGGAGGGGGTGTGGGAGGGGGGATGGGCTGAATGGGGAAGGGGCACTAAGGAATCTACTCCTGAAATCATTGTTTCACTATATGCTAACTAATTTGGATGTATAGTTTAAAAAATAAAAAATAAAATTAAAAAAAAAAAAGATCAGAAGCCTGAGTGGGTATGCAAATGATTAAGAGTCCCTGAGCCACCCTGCTGGTGGGACCACCTAGGTCTCAGCAAACAATTCATCAATATTAGAACATTCTCTTTTTTTTTATTTTTTTAATGTTTATTTGTATTTGAGGGCAGGGAAGGGGCAGAGAGAGGAGACACAGAATCTGAAGCAGGCTCCAGGCTCTGAGCTGTCAGCACAGAGCCTGGCACAAGGCTTGAACTCACAAGCCATGAGATCATGACCCGAACTGAAGTCGGACGCTCAACTGACTGAGCCACGCAGGCGTCCCAATGTTAGAGCATTCTTGATGACAAACGTCAAGGTGCTGGAGGGAGCGTGGGGATGTTTAAATCATTCCCTCTTCATACACGTGTTTGATGTCATGTGGGCTCAGCTGAAGCCAGGGGCAGATAAGGACTAAGCCTTCTCTCCTCCTAGGCTCTCCTTCCACGGGGACAGCCAGCACCAGCATCCAGTGTGGTTCCCATTTGTGAAGTCTCTGGGCCACTGGGAAGACAGGTACCAGTCATAGAACCAGAGCGCATCATTGGCAGGATCCTCAATGGGCAGACAGGGAAACTGAGGCCCGGAGCAGGAAAAGGGACTTTCTATGGACATTCAGCTAAGATTAGGGCCCAGAAGTCCTTTGCAGGAAAGGGATGATTTAAATCTCAAATAGTTACTGAAAAAGTCACCGAACAACATTTGTTAACATTAGTAGGAGGAATACCATACATCTGTAGTAACTGTCCTCAACCCTGAATGTGCATTAGAATCGTCTGAAGAACTTTAAAAAGATACGGTCCTTTCAGACCAATTAAATACGACTATTAGGGGAGTAGGGAAATGTTGGGGCTATTTTCAGATGCGCCCCAGATGATTCTGATGCAGTGAAGGTGGAGACCTAACACTTCTGATGCATACCTGTCATAAAACCTATGACCTTTGATTTAAAGACAGAAACCATACCTAATTTTAGAATACATCTGCTTTTAAGGTACACAGAAAACCTATAGAATGTGTAAATCTGCATCCTTCCTTGTTGTCTCAAGCAAAGCCTCTTGCTTTGAGGCCAGGCAGAGTCTCCTCTGGTGATGGAACTTAGACATCACCAGAATTTCATTACTTCTCCAGAGAATCCACCCCAATTCAGGTACTCATCTTCTAGTTTAGTGGTTCTCAAACCTTAGCTCATGTCAGCATAAAATGGAGGGTTTGTTAAACACGGATATCTGGGCCCCAGCCCCAGAGATAAAGATTCAGTTGGGTGCCCGGGTGATGTTGATGCTTCCGGGTTAGAGGGACCACACTTTGAAAACCACTGGTCTAGGGGCGCCTGGGTGGCTCAGTCACTTGGGCGTCCGACTTCGGCTCAGGTCATGATCTCACCATTTGTGAGTTCGAGCCCTGCAGTGGGCTCTGTGCTGACAGCTCAGAGCCTGGACCCTGCTTCAGATTCTGTCTCCCTCTGTCTCTGCCCCTCCCCTACTTGCACTCTGTCTCTTTCAAAAATAAATAAACATTAAAAAAAATTAAAAAAAAAAAAGAAAACCACTGGTCTCATCCATTCCCACTGATAATAGCAATGAAAGGAGATGCTAATTGTTTATAAAATGAAAGAAACCAGAAAAAAACCATGAAATATTTATTTAAAAAACAATTTTTTTTACATTTATTTATTTTTGAGAAACAGAGTGAGACAAAGCATGAGCAGGGGAGGGGCAGAGAGAGAAGGAGACACAGACTCCAAAGCAGGCTCCAGGCTCTGAGCTGTCAGCACAGAGCCCGACATGGGGCTCGAACCCACGCACCGTGAGATCATGACGTGAGCTGAAGTCGGATGCTTAACCAACTGAGCCACCCAGGTGCTCCCGTATTTTGAGTAATTAGTCTCCTTCCTTGGAGATCTTGCAAGTGGGGCCACCAATTGGCCTTTGGGGCCACCTCTAAGACATCACTCCAAGCACTTCCTATCTTAACCACATCATCGTCCATCCTTTTTCATCTGCCTGCCTCCGTCCCCTCAAAACAATCCCAAGGCTCCGTTGGCCACCAGCTCCCACTCCTGGATCTGCCATCAGAGAGTGGTGATACTCTTGGCCAAACGTGTAAAGAAAATAATGAATATAATGAACACGAGTTGTATGGTTTTCCATAGTCTACAGGCCATTTCCAGTGAACTAGGTTCATATGTAAAATTCTCGGTGGCTATTTGACTTCAAAGAAAAATAATAATGAAATCTGTCTACAGATGTAAGCATGATCATAGCTCTGGGTCTGCAGGATTTCTGTCTACAGGGCTGTCTTAAAACACGGTGAAATGAAATATTGCTGTTTGTATAACTTATGGGCAAAATATTTTAAATAAATAAATGTTTCCTTGAGTCTCAGCTTACAATACAAGTGCAGTTGATGCTCGGGCTGCCCGGTGCTGAGGTTTATTGAATGCATAATGCTGCACTTTTGTTTGATATGCTATTGTGGGAAAACGTTACGATCTCCCCTTCAGAATAAAAAAGTAAATGTTTTGGAAGGGGCAGAGAGATTTTGTGCCAAAGTATGTAGCCATCTCCTGTGGAAGTGTTTTGGGGACTGGATAGTTTTTCAACTAGATATGTATCAGTTTTAATTATAATGTCAAGTAGTTCTCCTATTTGGACTAGACATACTTATTATAAATAAACTCGATTCATCTATGAAATGGCACGCCGAATGGCATTTCATAATCCAAGATAAGAATTATAATTTGGTTTGAATTATCATAATGTGCTGATCACCCTAAACATCGCCCAGGCAGGCTCCTTTCTACATGGACCATGCAAACATTACTGCATAGTGATTTGCCCCCTTGGCCCGGGAAGATGCCCTTGAAAGGTTCAGAGGCTTAGCAGCTCAGGACCGAGGATAGACTGCAGTCTTTGGAGTCCAGCATGCCTTGTTCGAATACGGTTTGTGACTCTCACTGGCCCAACAATCTTTTTTTTTTTTTTTCAACGTTTTTTATTTATTTTTGGGACAGAGAGAGACAGAGCATGAACGGGGGAGGGGCAGAGAGAGAGGGAGACACAGAATGGGAAACAGGCTCCAGGCTCCGAGCCATCAGCCCAGAGCCCGACGCGGGGCTCGAACTCATGGACCGCGAGATCATGACCTGGCTGAAGTCGGACGCTTAACCGACTGCGCCACCCAGGCGCCCCTGGCCCAACAATCTTGGGCGAGTCATGTTTCCTCTCTGGACCTCATTGCCTCGTTTGTTCACCGGCGAGAACAACACTTCCCTGATACGTGGTACAGGGCTGGCTTCGTGGGCGTGCGGTCTCCGCATTCACGAAGGGCCCCGCATTTGGTTTAACGTTCTGCTAGCACCATCTTGAAATTCTTAATTTTTGTACAAGGGGTGCCAGCTTTTCATGTGGCGCTGAGCTGCACACATTACCTAACTGGTCCTGACACAGTGTTGATGGACTTAAATGCAGTAACAAATGTAGGGTTCATGGCACTCAGTAAATAGCAGTCCCCCCCGCCCCCCCCTTAGGCTGTGGAATGACCCCATACACTGCTTGCCCTGTATCATCAGCCGTCTGGAGAGTGTTGAGGCCTCTGGCCTGGTCTTCATCTAGCTCCACATCCTAAGCCGGGATTTCAAGATACAGGTGTTTTTTCCTGGAGGATACTCATGGAAAGGAACCTACTTTTATTTTTTTGTTTTTATTTTTGTAACATTTATTCATTTTCGAGAGACAGAGAGTGTGCAGAGGAGGGGCAGAGAGAGAGGGAGACACAGAATCCGAAGCAGGCTCCAGGCTCCGAGCTTTCAGCACAGAGCCCTTCGCGGGGCTCGAACCCACAAACCATGAGATCATGACCTGAGCCGCAGTCGGACGCTTAACCGACTGAGCCACCCAGGCGCCCCGGAAAGGAGCTTGCTTTTAATTGGGTGGCCTTTTGTTTTATGTAGAATGTCCCATGCACATGTATTATTAATTTTTTTTCATTTAAAGGAAAACATGAAAAGATAACAGTATTAAAAATTCTCATCAGGGAGCACCTGGGTGGCTCAGTCAGTTGAGCATCCGACTCTGGATTTTAGCTCAGGTCATGATCCCAGGGTCGTGGGATCAAGCCCCACATTGGGCTCCCCGCTGAGCCTGGAACCTGCTTGAGATTCTTTTTCTCTCTCCCTATGCCCCCCTCTCTGCCTCATGCTCTCTCTCTCTCTAAAATAAATAAGTAAATAAATAAATAAAATTTACAACGAACTCTAATCAGAATTCTCAGATGGATACATCATTATCTCGTAGAATCTTGATTTCCCAGGGCCAAAAAAAGACCCGCAGCAAAAAAAGACCCGCAGTTTCCTCAAAGCGTTGCACTATCCTTTAATCTTAGCCACGCTTGCTTTCAATGCATATACCCCAGCTTATACAAAAACGTTATATATGATGACGGCAGTAGATCCTAGGTTGGCGAAGGGATTTTTCTGTGAACCGAGGGATGGAAGGCCCCTGAGAATTGTATATCCTCGCCTTTTCTCCTTCGGCCTCTTTAACCACATCTTTCACACAGACTGGCTCGCTCCTACTCTTCCTACCTCAAATTTCAAAAGCAACTGGAAGAAACTAAGGAAAGCTGGCTGCAGTTATTTGGAAGAACTATTTTACTGGATGAACTCCTCACTGGAATAAGGAAGGAGGGCATTCCCGTCTGAAGGAGGCACTGGTTGAGATTCTCTATGCGGTGAGAGGGTAGGGCATTGGATCGGGGTAACATCATGCATCCTGGAAGTCCACTCAAAGGTCATGGAAATTCAGGCCAAGCCAAAGCCACGGTTTTAACCTTTGTCTGCCAGAGCTTCAGTGAGTAATTTATTGGTGTTGGGCCAAACCATTTGTGAGGGAGCGATACTTACCCTACTTTCGACAGCTTTCGAGAATCTGAGGACTTTCAGGCCCTAAGGGTGCGCTACGGCGGGCGTCTTCCTCTATGCCTGTCAATGTTTGAGCTGCCCTTCCCACCTGCAAATGCATCCGCCATCATGCTCTTAGATTTTTCAGTGTTTAAGTTGGTCTTAGCGTCTGCCCTGGATTCTAGCACCAAATGAAATCCCACATGTAGACCTATTCCCCTTGCTCTCTCCACCTCTCCCTGTTTTGGAGAGAGGGCTCCATGATTGCTGTTTAAATCAAGTCACGGGGGGATTTTCCACCCATAGCCATTGATGTTTGGGCTGCACCTGCCCAGGAGGCATTATCTGATCTTTCTGGGAAGTTTACACTCTCTCTAGTAAACCTCTTCATGTTGACCCAGAACAGTGTTTTATGGTGTAAAAGATACTTTGCCTCTGAGTGTTAAAGCCACTTTGCACCTGGCATAAAGAAGAGAATTTTAGGAAGGAAGAGCTTGATGAATTCACTGAATGCCTTTCATGTGATTTTTTTTTTTTCTGTGATGAAACCTCAGGATTCTCCCACTCCCACCAAGCTGGAGCAATCATTTCTTAAAACACCGTGGAGTTTGGGCTCTGAACGGGAAGCTTCCTCGGCACTGATTTAATTGCAGGCTGACAAAGACTGGGCCTTCTTAACAAAGCTTCTTACAAAGGTGCCACGAGATACCACAGAGCTGAGGCACCGAACCGCCTCGGGAAGGGATTCTTATGTTGATGCAAAACCCCATCACAATATTTGAGAAGTTGGGTTTTGATACAGATTTCAGGGAATCAGACAAGAGGGTACGTTTTGTTGAAAGAACTGGGTTTGGCTCTAAGGGTGTTTGCATCTCAGCATGGGCACTATTTTCGTAAATAACCCTGGGAACAACTCCCTCATCCCCCACCCCCCTGCTGGGGGTAGGGGAGAGGGGAGGTCTTTGATGGCTGTGAAAATTCCCAGTCTCAAAAACTTCAGAAAGAAAATGCGTAGAAGTTTTCGCATATGTGGGTACACCATTAATCCCCATTGCCAGTGGGGAGGAAACAAATCTACAATCAAGAAGGAATGAAAAACTCTAAGTCATCCAGTCTCAAGCATAGCTGCAAGGAGAAATATACTAAGGAACTTAACAAAATCCCCATGCCCAGGGGCACCAGACATTGATCTGAAAATCTCCAGCCATGGGGACAGAGCAGCTGTAGAACTCCCCAGCTAAGCCCAAAGTGGTACCAAGAATGAGCACCAGTACTCACTGGGTTTTTGATGGGCCCTTCCCAGTCTGACTGCTGGATACACACCCAGGTGTGATATATCGCCCAGAGAGAAGTGGGCTTCCTTCAAGCTGACCCAAGAGAGAAGGAGCAACCTCAATGGTTTATGGTGGTAGTTAGCGCTCTGTGACCCGGTGACCACAGAAACTGTGACTCAAGTAGAAGAATGTGGGGGAAACATGAAGTCCCAGTGGAGGGTACGTCTTACAGGGCATCTCTACAAAATTAAGACCTGTAAATCATTAGGATCAGGAAGGGAGAGATGAGTAAGTAATTTAGATGTCGTAAAGTACCTGGGGTAAAATGTTTGTGCCTGTCGCCATCCCAGAAAAAAACAAAAATGGAGAATAAAAGTAACAGTGCCTTTAGTTCAAGCTTGTCAACATCCTTCTGTCCCTCTGTCTGTATGCTAGGGGGCTGAAGTCTAAAAAAAATGGAGGGAGAGCGGGAGAAACAAAAAATTCTGGGCTGTCCACTCACTATTTGTTAAGTGCTTCATAGACCAAACCAACGTAAGTGTGGAAAAAAAACGTTATTTAATGACTGAATAGACGTTACACTCAAAATAATGTATGTTCTTCCTTTCGCTGAGCAGTTAGTAAGAAAACACACGTGTTTACTTCTCAACATAGTTGGTACTATAAAATTAGCAGAAAGGGTGATTTCATCCTGTTTAATCTGCAAACTAGAATTTGGAAAAGTGTTTGGGATTTTCATCAAATCCCCACTCTTGCTGGAGACTCTTTCAGCCACAGAGATAGGGTGAGCTGTCCACGTGGTGGGAGTTCGAACACCATTTAGGGCTGGGATTGGAACGTCCATCTCTCCATGTCACCCATAATGGCTCCTTCCATCATGCAATTGAATCGCATTTCTGTCTCCTTATCTCCTCCTCAACCTCCCACCCGTTCACCTTCCTACTAGAATCGCCAATTCTCTGGTTTCATCTCTGAAGAACAGAAAGGAAAAGTTTGCTCGTGAAATTCCCCTGTGGTTCAAGGTCTTAAAAACGAAGTGAATGCCTCAATGAAAAATTAAATCTTGCGATGCAGTACATTCGCCCTTCCCTCTTCACTCCTGCTCTGCTAGGATTAGGTTTTCCTTCAGGCCTCCACAGGGCTTGGATTTTCAAGAACCCCACCATCTCTAAGGGACCATGATTTGCATTTCCTTAGAGGTTGTTGGATTCTGAATGACCTAGGGGATCCCAGGGACCAGTGTGTCACTCCCAAGGCTCTTTCTTGTACCAGAAAATCCCTTTGGCCTGTTCATTCCAGAAATTCAACTCGAGAGGCATTTCCATACTATGGCATTGCATCATCCTTTGAACAGAGGCTTCGAGGATAGTTCTTTCTGCCTCCCCTTAATTTGGGAAGAAGAAAAAACCCCACAGTATTGTCTTGTAACATTAAGTGAATTCTTTTTTTAAAAAACATCTATTTAAAAGGTGGCAATAAATCTATGTCCCCAAACTGAATTCTTTGCACAAGCCCTGGAATTCTAAACCTCTGTGTGGCTGCAATCTGGGGCAATTACACCTAAGGGCCAGACCTGCGGGAATGCCCCAAATTACTTTCTGGAAGGGGTGGCGGGGAGGGGGGGGTTCCCATTATTTTAAAGGCAAGACTTCAAACCAAATGTTTCTCTCTTTATTGATCTGCTTTCATCTCCTTTCATTGCATTTCCTGTTTGGCTTTTTCCTCTTCTTTTTTTCTTTTTTTTCCACCCCGGTGGTGAACACCCTCAAATTGGTGATTGAAGACCTTGAAGGTGCTGTTTACAAAGGCTATTAATGTCCCCGTCCTCATTTCCTGTTTTACTGCCAACAAGCCTGACACAAAGCCCTCCTTGGTAGACACTAAAATACTGGAGAGGCCCCGCCGAGTTTCTCGGTTCGCAGATATTTTGGTGTCCCACATTGACTCCTGCTGCCCAGTGACCTCTGTTTTAGCCTTGGTTTCCTTGTCTCTAAAATAGTGAGGTTGTTTTTGATCAGGGCTTTTCAACGCTTGAGACAGGAAACATAAGAAGGAGGCCAGGCCAGCAGACCCCAGAATCAACCAGGACTGGGTTCGAACCCAGCTCAGTCACTTGCGAGCACAGAAACCTTTGGTAAGTTTCTTAACCTCTTACAGCCTGTATTACTTCGTGAATATAATGAAGAGAATAATGGCACCCACTTCATTAGGTTATCACGAGAACTCAGTGACATAACGTGTGTGACACATAGTATTCAATAAATGCTAACCACCGTTTTAATGGCTATTCTTATGTCATGGTGGGCGGAATGGATAATTTACACACGGGTGACACATTTCCACAGAGGTACCCAGATTCTGGTGACAAAAAAGAATCCAAAAAGGAACTTCGGGAAAAGAAATAGCTAATTGTGCACATAAACACCTCACTTGTTCACGTTGTACTAGAAATATCAGGTCACGCCAAGCGAGGTGTGGCTAAGCTGGCTCTGGGTTGTGGGTCATTCCCTCTGTGGCTGAGTCTCCGTGCCCTTCCCCCACACTGAACAACGCAGAAGATAAAGGCACTCGGTCAAAGCGATGTTATGATTTAGAGAACTTGAATTTCAGAGTGCTCTCATTGATAGTGTTTGAAGGGAAACCGTTCGCCAACTTGAGTATGTCAGCGTCGGGTATGATGAACTTCTCAGTCCAAGAGTATCATTGCCATCACCCTCATCTCTGTCCGCATCATTTCAGCGAACTGTCATCACGTTTGAGAACCACTGTATAAGATCGTCTTTGAGGTGCTTTCATTTCTAACAATCTATGGCTTTTTGAGCATTTAGAAATTGTTTCTATCAAATCGTTTGAAATATTTACACTGTATTTTTTAAATGTTTATTTATTTTTGAGGGAGAGAGACAGAGCATGAGCAGGGGAGGGGCAGGGAGAGAGGGAGACACAGAATCCGAAGCAGGCTCCAGGCTCGGAGCTGTCAGCACAGAGCCCGACGCGGGGCTCGAACCCATGAACTGTGAGATCATGACCTGGGCCGAAGTCGGAGGCTTAACCGACTGAGCCACCCAGGCTCCCCTATATTGTGTTTTTAAGATAAACAAAAACTATTACGCATGCATCACCAGCCCTAGGGACTCACCAGCCTAAGTTAAATAGATTAGCAATACATTTGACACTCTCTTCATCTAAATATTGTCTGATCGTTCCCTTGTTTTCTTTCTATTTCTTATCTGTTCAGTCTCCTATGCTGCTGAACAAAGGGATTCTTCCACTAGATACTCATCTGCGGCTTTATTCCCTCAGCATTATGTCTCGAACTTCTTCAGTGTTGACGTACATGGAAAATGTAATTTTCACCTTTTTGTTGTAGGTACGATCATTTTGTCATTCACCTATCTCCATTCTCCTTGCTGTAGGTATTTGTGTTTCTTCAGATTTGGGATGTATTTTGCTTTGCCTGGAATCCACTTTGCTGCTATCAGCCATCTTGTTAATGTCCACTGTGATTCTAAGGGTGAAACTTATTTGTCAGGTATGTATTTTCTTTAATTTGCCAAATAGTGAATGCAAAATTGTTTTCCCAAATGGTTGCGCTAAAGTACAAGCTTCCACCGGAAGTGCGTAGTACTTAATATAACCGACAGAATGTGATCCAGTCAGACATTTAAAATTTGTGCCAGTCCGTTAGGTGTAAAATAGTATTACCGTGGCTTCAGTTCACGATTTCCTGGTATCTAATGGTCATCAGCTTCTTTTCCTATATTCATTCATGGCCATTTGTGATTCCTGTTTTGCAAAGTGGGATAAAGAATTCTGCCTACTTGTCTATTGGGTTGTGTATCTTTTTCCCCCAGTGCTCTGTAAGAGCTTTTATACATTTTGGATACTGTCCCTTTATTGGTTACAGGTATTGTAAGCGTATCTTCTTCCAGTTTAAGATCTGTCACTTTGTTCTCTTTATAGAACCTTTTGATGAACAGGATTTATCAATCTTTTGCTTTGTGCTTTTTCTTTGCTTTACAAAATCTGCTTAAATGATCTTACCCTATTCCAAAGCTTCCAGAGATTCTCATCCAAAATTTTGATGATGTTGCCTTTCACCTAAGGCTTCAGTCCACCTGGAGTTGGTTTTTATGGAAGGAGTAAAGGAAAGGCCAGTTTCATATTTTCACAAGTGAATTAGCCTGCCCATGTGTAGCGCCATTTTTTGTCATAAAGCAAGCTTCCATGCAGTCATGGCTCTGTTTCTGGATTTTTCTCTTCTGTTCCATTGATCTACTTGCCTACCTTTGTTCCAATATCATAGTATCTTAAGTGCGGGAGCTTTTTAAGCAGTCAATATCCAGTAGGGTAATCCTCCCTTTTTGTTCTTTCTTGACCGTTCTTGAGTCTTCTGTTTTAGCCAAATGTCAAATTTAACTCCCACTGGGATCTTGAATGAAAATACATCAATCTATAGAAAAATCTGGACACACACTATACTTTTCATGGCGTTAATCTTTTTTATTCTTCCATATAGTTAAGAAATATCTTGCAGTATGATTTCCTAATTTTCTCCATAAGGATCTGGCACATTTTCTATTTAATGCAGTCCTACGTATTTTTTATTTCATGTTGCCACTGTAAACCGTATTGTTTGGTTATGTTCTCTAACTGGAGATGGTGTTTAGAGAGGCCATTCACCTCTGTATATTGATTGTTTTTAAACCGACAGCTTTTCTAAACTTTTTAATTTCTGTAATTTTTCGGTAGATAATTTTGGCTTCCGTATATACACAAATGACATCATGTGCAAGCAGTGGCATTTTTATTCCCTTCCTAATCCTTAAACATATACATATTTTTTTTTTTCTTTTTCATGCCATACTGCACTTCTTCGACTCCCCACTGCATGACTAGAAGCAGTGATAATGGCTGGTCTGTCTTTTAGATAGCGAATAGAACACACTATCAGTCACTTCAGTGCTTAGTGATGCTTGCCTTAGATTTTCTTTTTCCTAATACACCCTTTATCTGATTAAAAAGTTCTCCTTTTTCTAGTTTGATGAGCGTCTTTTCAGTGGATGGACCGTAATACATACTGAACACATTTTCCTGCAGCTAATAAGATGATTGTGTAATTTCATTCCTTTGATTTCTTGATAATGGTGAATTAATTCCTTGATTTCCAAATGTTAAATCAAGCTTGCATTCCAGACATAAACCCAACTTGCCATGATGCGTTCTCTATTTTATGCATTAGTGGATTTTGTTTGCTTATTTTGTTAAGAATATTTGCTTCTTTTTTTTAAATTTTTTTTTTAACGTTTATTTATTTTTGAGACAGAGAGAGACAGAGCATGAACAGGGGAGGGGCAGAGAAAGAGGGAGACACAGAATCTGAAACAGGCTCCAGGCTCTGAGCGGTCAGCACAGAGCCCGACGCGGGGCTTGAACTCACAGACCGTGAGATCATGACCTGAGCCGAAGTTGGACGCTTAACCGACTGAGCCACCCAGGCACCCCTATTTGCTTATTTTTCATAAATGAAGCCTTGACTGGTTTTGGAATCACAATTATATATATGATAAATATATAGTCTCATCCAATGTGCCAGAAAGTCTTCCCCCTTTTCTTCTCTGGAAAATTTTCTTTGTTGGGAATAATTTGTTCTTTATAAGTTGGTAGAACTCATCAGAAAACTGCCAAATTGAAATGTTTTTCCAGAAGAACTAGTTTAAACTATGAATCCAATTTATTTAATGATTATAAGACTATTCAAATTTTCTATTTCTTCTGAGTCAATTTTTAAGTTACACCTTTTCTAAGAATTTGTCCATTATAACTGTTTTCAAATGTCTTAAAATAAATCATTACTAATTTTATTATCTTTTTAATTTTGGCAGCTCAGTGGTGATTCCCATTTTCATTTATTCATAATATTCATATATATATATTCATATATATATTCATAATATATTTATATATTCATATATAAATTCATAATATATTTATTGGCTCCTTTCCCCCCTTTATTCTTTATAAGTCTTATCAAAAGCTTGCCAATTTTGTTAGTCCTTTATGAAAACCAACATTTGACTTCGTAGGTAGTCTATACCATACATTTATTTTTCATCTCATTAATACCTGCTGTTATTTTTATGATTTCCATTCTTTTATTTTTGGATTTATTGTCAAACCAAGTTGGATACTTAGCTTATTCAATATCAGCTTATTTTTCAATATAACAAGTTCTGTGCAAGTCTATAACTTTTCATCTGAGAAAGCTTTAATTAATCTCACAACTTTTTTTATATGTAGTATTATTTATTATTCAGGTCTAAATATATTCTAATTTCTATTAAGATTTCATCTTTGGTTTATGATTATTCAGATCATGGTTTCTAATGTCCAGTCATATAAGATTTTTTATATAACAGCTTTATTTTGTTATAATGCACATACCATATAATTTACTCATTAAAGTACACAAGGGTTGGGGCACCTGGGTGGCTCGGTCGGTTGAGTGTCTGACTTCGGCTCAGGTCATGATCTCGCGGTCAGTGAGTTTGAGCCCCTCATCGGGCTCTGTGCTGACAGCTCAGAGCCTGGAACCTGCTTCGGATTCTGTGTCTCCCTCTCCCTCTGCCCCTCCCCCGATCACGCTCTGTTCTCTCTGTCTCTCAAAAATGAATAAACATTAAAAAGTTTTTTAAAAAAATAAAGTACGCAAGGGTTTTTACACTATCACAGAGCTGGGCAGACATCACATCAACTTTACAATGTTTCATACCTCCAAAAGAAACCTCATACTTATTAATAACACTCTCCATTTTCCTGCAGCCCTCCACCCCGGCCTCAGGCAACTGTTAACTGACTTTCTGTCTCTATCGATTTGCCTAATCTGGACATTTCATGCAATCTGAGGTCTTTTCTGATTGCTTCTTTTAAATAGCATAATGTTTTGTGAGGACTATCTATGTTGTAGCATGTATGAGTACGTGATTTCTTTTTATTGTAGTGTCATATTCCATTGTATGCATATGCCACATTTTATTTAACCTCTTGTCTGTAGATGGACTTTTGAGTTGTTTCCACTTTGGGGCTATTATTTTTTTTTTTTTAATTTTTTTTAATGTTTATTTATTTTTGAGGGAGAGAGACAGAGCTGGGGAGGAACAGAGAGAGAGGCAGACACAGAATCTGAAACAGGCTCCAGGCTCTGAGCTGTTAGCACAGGGCCCGACGCGGGGCTCGAACTCACAAAGCGTGAGATAATGACCTGAGCCGAAGCCGGACGCTCAACCGACTGAGCCACCCAGGCGCCCCGGGGATATTATTAATAAATGCTGCCATGAAAGTTTCTCTACACTTTTTTGTGTAGATATATGTTTTCACTTCTTTGGGATACACACCTAGAAATGGAAATATTTGGTTGTATGGTAGGTTCGTGTTTATTAAGGAACTTCCAGACTGATTTCCAAAGGGCTGCATCATTTTACATTCTGTATCACCTCCCTTTTTGTTTGCCTGATTCCATAATAGGATATTTTGATTTTGTTTCTAATCAATGCATTTTCCTCCTAAACTTTGGGAGCTCTTTCTGGCTGTGAATGGCCAGCAAGAGGTGTTTCAGAACCCAGAAGTTTTTCTGTATCACACCACAGATATGTCTCACCCTAGATATTAGAGAGACAGACTTAAGCTATCTAATGCAAGAACAGCTTACGTGAAACTATAAACTGGATATATTATCCAGTATGCCTGCAAATTTAATTTTTCTCCTAATTCTTTTGAGAAATGAGGATACGTGAGTGTGCATCAGTGAAGTGTAAGGACAAAATTTAATCTCACACGTTAAAAATTATTTTACACTCTAGTGCAAGGGATACTTTCAGAAGAGCTGGCAGATTATGAGAAGAATCATAGTCTGAAAGGCGTCCTGCTTCCAGAAGTATGGTGGAACAGATAGCATGCATGCGTGCATTTTTGTGTGCACACCGCCCCCCCCACATGAACACAAGGATGCTCACAGCAATTTTTTTGTAAGTGCTGAGAAAATGGAATGGGAGTTTCATACCAATATCTTGAGCCCTCACACCAGGTTCATGTTTGGAGTATACAATTTGATTCAATGAAATATATTAATGGAGAATTCAGAACAGCAGCTCCAGGAGGAACTTGAGTCTTCAGTAATTTAGGGATTGGGACAATACTGACGTGCCCTTCTTGGGCACGTTACACCACACTGGTCAAGATCATGGACTCTGAAATCAGACAGGTCTGGGTTTGAATTCTTTACTCTGTTGCTCGACCGCACTAAGCCTCAATTTCCTATTCTGAAATGAGGCGAGTATTAGAACCTACTTCATATGCCTGTTGTGAGAATTCTTTGGCAAGAATTGAGGAGCATTATGACATATTGTGAGAGCTTGAAAAAGTGAAGTTTCGTTACCACTGTGATTCAGTACTGTTTGTCCAGAATGAAGCAATACAGTCAACACCTTCAATCATGCCCCAGCTGGACGGGAGCCAGGACTGACTCTGACAATCCCACAGTGGTAACAGAGGATGCCACAAAAGACGCTGGAAAATTCTCCAAACATCGTTGGAATAGACGTGTTTTCAATCCATACTACAAAACAACCATATTCTGAGATACTGTGCCTGAAAGGTGGAAAAATATTGAAGAGAACTGCGAAAGCAAACAGACCGCATCCCTATTTGCAAATCCTACAAATGGCTCCTGCATAGAAAGGGACAAGATGATGCCCCGTTATTTAATGGCGTCTGTGTCCCGCAAAGAAAGGGAGTGAATTTCCTTTCTATTTCTTGTTGGATGGCAAAGCTAGTTTGAAGAACATAACAAAATGCATGTTAAGAAATAAAGAGGCCTAAAATGTGTTTAATTGCAGAGACGCTAAAAGCATGGCCATACGTGTGTGCCGGGGTGCAACCTGATCCAAACTACATTTGGACTGAGCCTGTAATAAATTGTCAGAGCCGGTCTTTGCATTCACTTAAACTAATACTGAGTGTCTCATTTCTACAAAGTAAATCACAGTGGCTTTTTGGTACTTTATTTTCCATCTTGTGTATAAGTAAACTGCAGGATCAATTGGGAGGTAGAATCAATCTGCTATTTATTACCTTGAAATGTGACACCCTATTTTAAGTGCCCTATTCCCTTATGATTTCACTTGAGAACAGCATTATGTCCAAACACTATAGAAACCAGCTTTATAGCTCCTGGGTTTTTTACTTCAGCCTGGATGGATTTATATTGTATATAACTTTCAGAACCTAAATAAGTTACTTAGTGGATTTTGAAACAAGCATGTAAACGAGGAAGAGTCATTTGGGGTTTTGAGGGTCTTAAATCTTAGCAGAATGCACTCATGACCAGAGCATTTTTTCATTAAAAAAAAAAAAAACAAAACATGCAGGACTCCCATTGACCCACTGATCGTGGCTGAATGTTCCAAAGAAAATAAATAAAAATCTCATGTCCAGGGGAAAGAGTCAGGCTTCATGCAGATTCCGTCGTCTTGTCATTATATTTTGCAAAGAAACCTTGGCCTCTAATTTATGAGTTTCAGAAAGAATGCCTCCTCACACGGCTGGAAGGTTGAAAGGGCAAGAGATCTGATGTATATCAGGAAGGTTAAACCTAATCTTTGTGACCCGCCACCCGCTTTTCCTGATTAAAACATGAGGAGCTGGGGCCTAGCAAAGACCTCCCCCTCTAAAACACCCTTGGTATCTCAGTCCCTGATCTTGGCCTTAGGTCTTGGTTTATTTCAGAATGGTCATTACTTGGCCTGGCGGTGAGTACGCAAAACCTCTCTAGCAAGTGTGATAAAACATTTTTAAATGCCCCAAACTGAATTAGATGAAATTGAAGAGAAACTGACACTAATGAAAAGCTGGTGACAAGCTTGATCCCCATAAATTCGTATTTTATTAGGGCTTAAACTTAAGGTTAACTAGAAAGAGAAGGAAAGAAAGAGACAAAACCATACAGGTGGTCCTGAGAAGATCACGGCAACATCACCTATCCCCTGAGCCACGGTAACAGTGGGGTCCTTCCTCCTTTCCTTTCTTCTTCCCTCCCCTCCTTCCTTCCTTCCTTTCTGATTCCTTATAAATGTGTGCACTCCACTGTGTGTAACTTCTTTAAACCTTTCATTCTCAACAGTGTCTCGTGTGGAATGCGTCCGGGGCTTCTTAGAAGATAAACTTAAGAAGAAAAGATGGTTTCTTCCTTTACAAAGTAAATTAATTCATATTAATTAATCCTTTAATATTTCAAGGTGCAACTCACCTCAGCCTTTCTTTATCCTTCAGAAGGCCTGAACTATACATTCGAAACTTCGGCACCATCCCCAATAGATCAAGACCTGTCAGACAAAGCACAAATTAAAAGGGCATTAGGGACGCCTGGGTGGCTCAGTCGGTTAAGCGTCCAGCTTCGGCTCAGGTCATGCTCTCGCGGTCCGTGAGTTCGAGCCCCGCATCGGGCTCTGTGCTGACAGCTCAGAGCCTGGAGCCTGCTTCGGATTCTGTGTCTCCCTCTCGCTCTGCCCCTTCCCTGCTCATGCTCTGTCTCTCTCTGTCTAAAAAAAAAAAAAAAAAAAAAAGGGCATTAATGTACACGTTGTGACAAAACTTATACCAGGGCACAATTGTGTGTGTGTGTGTACGAAAAAGATCCCCCTGTTCTTTTAAGCCCTTCAGGCCCCTCAAAACTGGTCTAAAACAGCTTATGTGTTCCGAGATTTATAGGAAAATTTATTATCTTAAAGATAAAATAAAATTCTACGTTGTATACAGCCTAGGACGGACTCTGAGAATAAACGTAATTCTCCTAAATTATAAGGAACCATAACTTCTGGGTAAGTTCTTGTATCGCTGCCATGTAACCTTCAGTCAACCTGGAAATCACAAGGGACTTTTGATTCCAAACAATAAAGTTCAAGAGAGACTGATATCCAGAGGGAAGAAATTCATAGGTTTACTTAAAGACAAAAGGGGAGGGGCGGGGGGGGGGGCGGGCTGGGAGATGGACAGAAAATAAAGACAGGCAAACTATTCATTCTTATCACAGCCAGCCAATGTTAATTAAAACATCATTGCGAATGTATATCAGCAAAGAAACTTCTGCTGGTTCAGGAGGCATGTGCCTATATAATCATAAAGGTATCGTGGTTATTTATCTACTGTTTGGATCTTATCCTCATGCCTCGAGAAGCAAGTGCTACTCCACCCCCTTGCTGCCCTCATTTTATTACAGGCACTCTGTAGATGCCGTCATAAAGCGAGGGAAACATATGGGCCCTTGTTTGAACTTCTGTAATGAATCCTTCCACTCTACTAGTTCCTTCCAAAGTTGTTATTATTTTTTTTACATATGTTATCGCAGGCTGTTTGTGTATTCTCCCCCATGATCACTGGGCCCATATTCGTATTGGTAAAATGGCATTGAAGGGTTCTTGCCTCCGAGAAAATTGCTGATTGACATGGTGTGCCAGCGATTAAGGGTGCTCTTGTGTAGCTGGGCTCCCCTGGCATGCCGGCTGCTTCCCGCACAAAGGGGGTGTGGGATGGCTTCCTTCCCAGAGCCCGGGACTCCGCCCTGTTGTTGTTTTGATTTGTTTCCTTTTCACTGAAAGATTTGCCACTAGTGATTCTCACTCTCTATCTGCCAAAATCCCCTTAACTCCTCTCCAGTAAACAAATCAGAGGTTTGAAGCTGAAAGCCTATGTGCCAGGTTTGGCCCACTGTTGGGTTTCGGTGGACATATGCAGTTAGAAAACATTTTTAAAAGAATTTGTTCACGTTTAACAACTGTAAGTTTTCATTTAAAAATCTGGGTTTCTGGAATAGTTGCTAGATTTTTTTTCCAGACCGTGGAAATCACTGCGTGGAGATTTTTTTTTCTTGAAAAACGAGAGCTGGCGAGCTGGGTCCACCTTCCCACATGGCGGCCAACCCCGTCCCACCCATTGGAAGGGATTCAGATGCAGGCCTGTTGTTTAGGCCGGTTGATGGCAGTCATTGAAGTACCTGCCTGGTCCCCTTGAAGGCACTGAATTTGGCATCCTGAAATAACCGTTTCCAGACATAAGGTATCAGAAAGTTTGTTTTTGAAATGGCAGGAGATTAAGCAATGGGTATCTGAACTTTAATGTATCCCATGCTATTTTAGAAGGTACCTAGGATTCCTTTTTTTCAGGAATGCCTGACTCTTCTAGGAGAAATTTTATAGTCATAATCACTCAACATAATTTACGCATCTTTGCCTTCCCTCAATGTATGTGTTCTAGTTCCGTGCGTTACACGTATTCTATGATTTTTGATGGAAGAATAAATAAATGAGACTTGTCAGAGTCTAACAGAATTAAAATCTGATAGGTGTATGAAAATATATCACTTAAGGCTCTATTCTTGAGTTCCCGTCCACCTCTTGATTTATGATGGCAACCAGATTTCCCCCCCATCAAACACTCATACCCTGAAATACCTGCTCCAACAACAGAGATTGACCACAGGAGGCATGCGATGCATATTTATTAGATAGATTCGTTGATGAAATGTCACCATTGGTAGCTAACTTTTACTGAGCACATATAGTGGGCCAGACACTGATTTAAGTACTTGATATGAATTGACTAAGATCTTTATTTCCATTTTACGGTAATAAAACCAAGACAGAAAAATTTTGCCCGCATCTGCAGACAAGAAAATTTAGATTCAGCATATGAGCCCAGTCAATCTGACTAAAGAGTTCACTTTGTTGTGTTGTGTTGTGTTTTGTTTTAGTTTTGGCTATTTAATGAAGGTATGATTTCTTGAACTACAATACCATACTGACTGTACGTATTCCTAAGGGGGAGGGAGCTATGCTTCCTCAAACTTGGTTTTATTTTCCCAGGCCAATGTAATCTTATGAGTAGAAAACACACATCTACATAATGTGCTTCAAACTTTAATTTCAAGAAGATGTTAAAGAACCAGTGGACAATGTGGACAGGGATCTTATGGGCCCAGTGCATCTGGCCCTTATAAAGAGTTGCCCCCTTTGGATATAAAAGCTTTGGTTTAGTTAGGTAATGTTAGCTTCTGTAACAAGTAGACCCAGACATATATCATGGCTCAACTTTAGTAGAAGTATATATAATTTTTTCCCTGTGTAAGTCAATGCAGGCATTCCTGGTTGAAAGGAGAAGCTCTCATCCATGTAGCCATTCAGGGATTGAATGTTTCAGGGAGTCTCTTTCATATTCAACTCGCTGCCTACAAATGTGTGACAATTGTGTCCATTCTATCCAGCAAGAAGCAGATAAGAGCCTAAGAGAGCCCATAGGGGAGGGTTTTATGGGCCAAGTTTGGAAGTGACTCACGTTACACCCTCCCATGTTCCATTGACTACAATTTCATTATTTGGCCATACTAACTTTGGGAGACCGGGACATGCATTAAGTTTTCTGCGTGCCCAGGAAGAAAAGTAAAGGAATTTGGTGCCTCACTAGCCATCTCCTACCTCTCTTGAAGCTAATGATATTTGTGTTAGGAAGTCTTGCCCGGACTGTGTGTTTCAGAAATATCAGCATAATGCAGCTGATCTCGAGGCCCTCCGAAAACATATGGGCATATTGCAATTTGGAAATTGAGCTAAGAGGTATTATTGGGAAAACAGCAGTATCCACTGGGAGACTGACATTCCAAAACTCTAGGTAATGATTTTTTTTTTTTTTGAGAATATAAGAGAATTTTTTTTAAAGAACATTTAGAGAACATCTAGAATATTTGTTTTTAGAACCCTTCCCCTATGTCCCAAATGAACTAAAGGGTTAGTTCCTGTCTCCTTTTTAGGTGGCAGAGATCACAGAGCAAAATTTCACACAGTAGAAACTTTTGAAACTGAGGGTGATTTCTGGGGAAATTTTTATGGTTTTTGCCAATTTTGTTTTGTCTTATTTTCCATGAACCTTTAAGGGGTAAAACAAGGGAAGAACTAAGAGGACACATTATGACAGCTTGGTTAACCTGAAAACTTATCTATATCGGGCATTCCCTCTTGCTTCCACCCTGTAGAAAGAAAGATTTTTTACTGAACAGCAGCTTGGAATTTTCACACCACTGTTTGCCTCTGGTGGAAGCAGTGAAGGACATTCCCGGCTCCTAGAGTGTGGTCTCTAAATACCATTTCCCATTGGAGAAATGGCTGATTCTAGGTCTCGGGGGGACAATGTTCAAGGCAAGCCTTGTCCTCCCGGAATGCAAGATATTAAAGACTGTTAGGGTTGATAGATATTAAAGACTACTAGTCTCTAATGTATTAGCGTATTCAAGATATTAAAGACTACTAGGATATAGATATGAAAGACTACTAGAGTTGTGTCAAAATGACTCAGGAGCCAAAAGAACCCAGAAGATTCCCATTAGTCAAAAATGGGACAATTGCAGCACTAAATGCATTACAAGAGCAATAGATCTGAAGGCATTGCCCACGTTTAAATCCTCGAGGTCGTAATGACACAAAAACAACCACCAAACGAACATATAAATACCAATAACAACAAAGACCTCATGGCTCATCTTTGGACATTGATAGGAAAAACATAATATTTTGAAAAATAATAAATAGAAGGAAAAAAATTAGACATTTGTCCCGCATTCTATCTATGAACTCTTAAGGTAACCAAAGAGTTAATAATTAAGAGTCAAAGACATTCTTTTTTCTTTATAGAAAGATTTCAGCTTCTGGAATAAATGAAGAAGGAATAGCCTTAGAACATCACTATTATGTGGCCCAAAATGTGATAATGGGTCTAAGCAGTAATTACCAAAGGCTGCTAAGAGCACAAAAAGAAAGACACCAGATTTTAGGGATCTCCTATTGGAAGAATACAACATTTCCTGAGAAGTAATCTTGACTATTTTTTTTTTCAGTTGAATCTTCATAGATACAGAAAAAAAAAGAGCTCCTAAATTTTTTGTAAGATGCTCTTAAAGACGCAGCTCATCTATTTTTCAGTGTCTGTTTATTTAATTTTATTGTTTCAATATCCCTTTAAAGTTTTACATTACAAATTACCATAGTACTATGAAAAACCTTATTTCCTAGTGATCTGTTGTTGTGTTTCCTATTATTGTGTAATAAGCAATAAGCACTTTTGATTTCTTTGCTTTGGCAACCAGGAAGCTTGAAGTTAATTTTTATGCTTAATTTCAGTTTTATTATGTATAAATCTGTACTAAAAACATTAAATATAATCAAGGCTCTAGAAACAATAACCAGTTTACTAGAAACAAACACAAGGAGCAGAGAAACATGTTGAAAGATACCATGGGGCCCAAAACAGCAAAATCCAGTTGTGGGCAACATCACAGGACAAATAATGTGGTTTCTTCCACAAAAAATTATATCATAAAAAAGAGGGGAACTTAGAAGAGACACAAACAGCAATCAAATACAATGCATGAATATTGCATGGATCCTAATTTGAACAAACATTTATTATTTTGTGCTGTATTAATAATTGGAGAAATGTGACCACTGATTGGGTATTGAATGTAATTTTAAAATATTGTTAATTTTATTTCAATGTTTACTTATTTATTTTGAGAGAGAGAATGTGCACGTGCGTCAGGGAGAGGCAGAAAGAGAGGGAGAGAGGGGTTCCCAATCAGTCCCCACACTGTCAGCATAGAGCTAAACATGGGGCTTGATCTTACGGTTCATGAGATCATGACCTGAGCCCAAATCAAGAGTTAGACTCTTAACTGACCCAGCCGCCCAGGTGCCCCAATCGTTAATTTTACGTGCAATAATGATATTGTGTGTGTGTTTAATGAGTGCTTCTATTTGAGAGATGCATACTGAAATACTTACGGATGAAATTATATTGCCTGGGATTTGTTTCAAAATAATAGGGGAGTGGAAAAAAGTAGGAGGTTAGATAAAAAAAAGATTGGCAGTGAACTAAGGATTGCTAAGGTTGAGTGATAGATACGAAGAATTGACTGTTTTATACATGTTTGAAATTTTAGAAGTTTAGAAGGTAAAGGGAGGAAAAGAAAAGAAAGGAAAAGAAATAGCGTGGTTAAGAAGGAAGACTCAGAACCAAACTGCCTGGGGACAAATCTTGCTTTTGTCATTACTAGCTATGGGATCCCGGGCAAGAGGCACCAGACAACACCCCTTCATAAGTGTTTGCTATTATTATAATTATTATTAGATGGGCTTTCTCATTCTCTTGGAGATGGCTGTGCCACTAGGAGCACGTCCAGGGTATTAGTGCGGGCTTTGGTGACCTGAACCAGAATAGAGACCCCAGTGGGCCTCTTATGTGTTGAAACCTCTTTCTCTAGCCCAAGATGGCACACAGAGCTCAGGTCACGTTTTCAAGACCCTCTCTGCCCTCTGACTTCATGGTGCTCTGGTTCCCCGATTCAATCTGCTCCCAGTAACACATGAATCCCCTACCCATTTCTGCCCTTGTGCCTTTGCTTTGGTTGGCATCTTTGGCCTAGAATGCCCTTTCTTCCTTTTCTCCAAACCTGGGTCATCCTAGATGCCTAGCGCCCATCCCTGCTGCCCATGGAACCCTTTCTTGAATGAGAGGATGCTCTGATCTCTTCTCTGAACTGCAAGGCATTCACTGAACATACCATCCAATCTAACTGTTCATTCTATCAGCCATGTGCTAGCCACGTCATGTTGGTAAGCAAGAGAGCCTCTCGGGCAATCTCTTCCCAACTCTCCATTCAGTGATGGTCACTTTGGTAGCTTGAAATTGGCTGTGCCCATGTCAGGAGGATTTATTTACACTACAGCAAATACTACAAACCAGGGATCTTTTCCCTTCCCTGTTAGGAGGGTGTTAAACATTTACAAGCACAACACTAATTATATCCACCCATAGCTATCTGCAATGGACTGAAAGTTTGTGTCCTCCCTAAAGTCAGACATCAAACTTCTAACCTCCAATGTGACTGTATTAGGAGGTGGGCCTTCGAAAGGTGATTAGATTGTGAGAGTAGAACCCTCATGAATGAGATGACTACCCTTATAAATGAGATCCCAGAGAGTTCTGTCCCTCCTCTTCCACATGAGCCCACAAGGAGTAGTCAGCAATTTGAAACCCAGAAGATGCTTCTCACCAGAACCCGACCATGCTGGCACCCTTATCTTGACCTCTAGCTCTAGAACTGTGAGAAACGCTAATAAGCCACCTAGCTTCTGGTAATTTATTATAGCAGCCCGAACTCAGACACTATCCCTCTGCACTCCTATCCTATGCCTGGCCTTGCATATGGTACACAGTAGGCCTTCAGTGACTGAATGAAAGGATGCTGGATGCCATCATGTATCTTGGATCTTATCTCCCAACTTGAAAACACCTTAAAAGCAGGACTGGTGTCTTATGTACTCCACACTGGCTAAATAGCACTGGGCGCATAGTAGGTGGTCACTGAGGGCTCGTTATCGAGTGGTTACAGAAAGGAGTTTAATGACTTCCTCCAGTTTTAAGCAGAACTTTGACTTTTGTGGGGTTTTTTCTTTATGGTCAACAATAGCCAGATATTCAAACCTAGGATGGGAGAGACAGCTTTATAGTTCTTTAAAGTAAACCAAGATCTTCTTTAAGCGACATCTTTAAAATCTTTGAACATCCCAACAAGGTTTCCTCTATACCAAGCTATGATCACCTTGGGGGATTTATGAGGAGTCCCCTTCTCATAAGTGCAGGACTGGGCTTGATGCAAAGTTCCCGTGCAAAGCCTTGCCTGCTTTATTAATCTTGGCAACTGGGAATAAGGCCAGAAGCCAGAACTGCAGCTGAGGGCCAGGGGTCCCCTCCCTGTCCCTTCAGACTCAGAGAGGTGTGGGGGGGAGTGTGTGTGTTGGGGGGGGGGGGTAGGCAGCTGTCGCGCATAAGCCCCGTGTCCAGTCCAGACCCCACACCTGGCCACGCCGGGAAGCTGTGGGTGGCTGTCCCTTGAAAAGGCCATTTGCCTTTAATATTTTACATGAGGATTCTTTCTTTAATGTTTTCCCATGATGTATTGAATGTGCAGAGTTTATGAAAGAAGCAATTAAGTGGGCGGAACCTGTAAATCAGGCTGATATTTAAAAGTATGCTCATTTACTGCTGTGCCATTACAATTATTCCACTCACCCTCTCCCCGTCCCACCCCCTCTCAATCCCACTGGCTCCTCGGGGGCACAGGGGCTTTTGGTTCTAGTGCTCCCTCCCCTCCCCCTCTGCGTCCATGAGTTTTGGAGATAGCCCGCACCCAGGCTGCTTCTCCAGCAGAGGCAGGTGGCCCGCCTGGGCTCCTCGCCATCACTGTCCTAATCAGCCTCTGCACGTCTCCTCCTTAAGCGATTAAGACTCTGCTCACCTCCGTGAGCTCATAAACCTTCAAAATTTCCTCCAATCCTTGTACTACAGACAGGTCTTTCTCAAAAGGTTCTGGGCGCTGTGTAAAGACGAAGGGCTTGGTGGTGGCGGAGACTTCCGTACTCTATCATCGTCTCCAGGGAATTGATCTCGCCTCCGTGAGCCACAGGTTTGTCATCAGGAAAATAGCCAAATGGGAGGAATGATTTCTTCCCGAAAGAGCCAGGACGCCATTTCAACGAAACTATGCGTATTAATCTTCGTGGCGAGGGGTAACGGCACCTTTTGTACAAAACTCCAGAGTCTCGGTGGTTTAACCACAAGAAAGCTGATTTCTCATTCACATACATCCTAACTGAGAGTGTGGTGGACGGCTTTCACGTGGGAGCTCAAGCATCTGGGCTGTCCGTCTCCGTCTATATTCCATGGGTCAAATCAGCCCCCTGGCCCCCTCCTCACTATAGACGAGGCTAGGAAACACTATTTCACTGTACACCCAGGAAGAGAAGAAAAGGGAATTAAGCGAATGTGTCTCATCGCCTCTCTTCTAGCATCCAAAAAATGTTAGTTCCTCCCCTTCCCATCTAACAAATGACTAAGCAACAGCTCAAGGGGCCAACCGGGTAATCCAAGGCGCCAAAGCCAGAAAGTGGACAAACTCTGACACCTGGAGACTTCTCTCCAGGTACCCTATGCATTATCACAAGGAGGGGAGATGGGATGCATTCCATATACAAACTAGAATCTGTTGTTGGTGGGGGAGGAAGTCCCGGATGGAAAGGGCCCTAAGGCGGTGCCATTACTGATTGGTGTCTTCCATTGGTGTGAAAGCAGAGAGTAGCTTAATTTGGGTCCACAAGTGGACCTCACCATTCTTAACCCAGTAGAGTAACGGAAGCTAGACAGTCTCACAGACTGAAGCAGGCCAGAGAGGGAGCCATATCCCATAACTAGCCTTCGCTTTGCCGCCTCCATACTTTTGCTGTGCTGCTCTTTCTGGCTAGAGTGCTCTTCTGTCTAGTCTATACTTTTCCACCTACCAAAATTTGAATTTTGCTCCAAGGTCCAACTCAAATGTCAGCTCCTTCTCCAGAAATCCCCCTTCTAGACTTAACAGAGTTAATTCAAATTCCCCTCCCCTCAGCCTTTCTCATACTCTACGCAGTATTATTGTAATTACGTTTATCTCTTTTTCCCACAGAATGCAGAGTCATTGGGGGCAGGAACCATCTTGTCTCTAGTGCCTTCCTTACTGCCCTGCCCTAATCCACAGCCCACTCTCAGCACTCACACACACACACACACACACACACACACACACACTGCCAATCCCTTGGGAAATGTCAACACACTTTTATGTAATGAAGGATGGCAGTTGGATGGGTTGCTCCTTGGTGCTTGGCAATTATATCCATCAGGACACAGAGTCCGAGAGAGGTCACCCCTGAAAAGAAAGTCTTCCAACAGCAATCTGTTGTTGTACGTATTCTTGGCCTGTGTTTAATGGAGTTTTGGTGGGAGTCTACTGAAAAACTAGGGGCCATAATAGCCCCTATACCAGATGGTCTCATGCAATGGAGAGGAAACAAGCTTAGAATCAGATGGGCCTCGGCTGGAATAGCATCTTTGCCATTTTCTAACTTTGCAACCTTTAATTTTTCACCTCTCAGAGGCCAAGCTTCTCCACCTATAAAACGGAGATAAGTTACATGGTTAGCATGAGGTCTAAATGAGACAAAGTATGCATTATTTTATAGCACGACACTTTGTGCTCAGTCAAAAATATTATTATTAATTTATTATTATTATTATCCTGTAGATATGAACAGTGGGACAAATGAGCAGATTTCTGCTCAAAGTGATCGTTGCTGGACATGGGCATGTGGCAGCCTGCCAAGACCACCTTCATGCTTGTGCTTTCTTGTATAGTGTCAAGATTCTGTAGCCTGGGTGATGGGGTCTAGCTTGAGAGTTTGCCCAATGTTTATCCAACCAGTATTTATTGAGAACCTGTCGTATGTCGAGCACTGTGCTAGGCACTGGGGACAATAGTGATGGAAGGAACCAGAAGATCCACCGGAGCTTACAGAGTGGTGAGGAGCACTGGACAGGTGATCATATAAACATGACTCGGGTGGTGTATGTCTCTTCATCCCAGGGCCGTCCTAGAGGAGAGATCGAAACACCTTGGTTCTAGGCCCATCCAGAGCTCCAACATGCCATAGGAGCTTCGTCAAGGTCACTTCATCTCTCTGAGCCTGTGCTTCTTCATGTCTAACTTGGGCCTCAGACCCCTTTGCTCTGGGGGAGGTTTGTCAGGATCACATAAGAGCTTTCATTTGAGGGAAGAGCTTTGGAAGGAAAGAGTCTCCTGGGAAGGTGGGGGGTTCAGAAGACCCCTCTGTACACATCTCTCTCCTGTAGGATATTTCTTTTTAACAGTTTCCAACCAGGTATCCCCCTCAGAGAGCAAGGAGGCTCAGGTATACTGGTCGCCCTTCCTGGGAAGACATGAATGCTTCTCCTTCTCCTCATCAGTAGCTTGGCCCACTGGACGGCTGGCAGTCCTGGAGCAACAGACCCTGCCATCGCTCTGCTGTTTCGAGCTGGCTTTCTTGGCTGTGTGGACAGACTCTCTAGCCTTGACCTTGTTATCCCAGTCTTTTCCATGAAGGTCATTTGGGGGCTAAAGGTGGTGTGTGTGTGTGTGTGTGTGTGTGTGTGTGTGTGTATGACGGTGGAGGGTGGGGACACTTTTATCAAATGGCCCTGCTGAGAATTTCATCCATGGAGCTTCCATTGGAGATTGTGTGCACTCGAGGAGTACCTGAATGCAGGGAAGTCGTGGACACGGTTTGCAATTAATGGCAATAATACCAGCAGCCATAACAACAGCGAGGTTGGCAAATAGCCATTAAATCCTCACTCCCCCTCAGGCCCGAATTTCAGGTCCCTGCCTTATTTACCGCCACAACTCAATGGGGCACAGCAATGCTATTGTTCCTTCAGGTGCATCATCTCACTGAATTCTCAGGACACTACCTAAGATAATAATAGTGGTTATCGTTTACAGAGTCCTTGGCCCGGACTAAGCACTGCTTTCAGCACTTGGTCTTAACCCGTGTAACGTCCTATAACATCCCAGTTTTGCCGAGGAGGAAACCACGGCACAAAAGAGATGTAAGTTGCTAGACTACCCACCAGCCAGCAGGTAAATGGCAGAGAAGTCTGACTCAGGGCCCACCCAGCCTGTTTACCCCACAGACATAGATGTGCCCCGGCTGTTCGCTTTCTGGAGGGTGGGGAGGCGCTCGTGGGTCTCCTTTCAGAGCGGTCCTTTCATCCATGCAGGAACTCTGTCGTGTCATCATCTAGCATCCATCAGGGACATCTACCTTTTGAAGACACTATCTGATCCATGCATCTGATTTTCTTCCCCAATGTTCCCTTCTCAGAGCTGGGCAGGCCGGGGTGGCGGTCTCCATTGCACAGATTCTGAAAGTAAGTCCGTGTTGGTTCACCCCCGGATCTTGTCCAAACACAGGTTCTGCTTCAGCACTTCCGGGGAGGGGCCTGAATGTTTCCAAGCAGCTCCCAAGTGATGTCGAAGCAGCTCGTGGGGCCACACGTTGGGTAGTGAGGATTTTGACTCATTCCGCTTTCCGTTGCCTCGTGATGCAACCTTCTGCGTGCTGCCTTGCCCCCGGGTGCAGAGGGCTCCCTGACATTTTCCTTAAATCCAGCTTCTGACTGTGGCCAACCAGTTCTTCCAGGGGGGATGGGGATTGCTGACCTCACCACCTGGTGAGTCAGGAAAGCCAACATGCTTTTCCTGGGAAGGTGAGGGCAGAGAGAGCCAGAACACTCCTTAATGCCCATGCCCCCTGGTCTTATTACACTCCTAGTCCCCTAGTCCCTCAGGCAAGCCCTTTCTACTTAGGATTTTCACTTTAATGCACAAGTGGTCACCTCCAGGTCAGTTCCTAATCCCTCCTGAGATAATTGGCCTCAATGAGGTGAGGACTGGACAATTATACAGCCTCAGGGACTGGCCCTCCCCTTGCCTCATGCCTCAGACACAGCTCATTTTATTTCTGATTTTACGGGGTGCATTTATTGTTGGCCTTTGGGTTGCTGGTGTCTCCCATGCCCGGTGTGGGGGGTTTTATGTGGATACTAGGTCCGATTGCCCTTTAGAAAGGTTCTGCTTTTAATTAAGCTTTTTTTCTCCAGTTGAGCATGGGGCTTTTGCATTTTAGTGCTTTAAAAATAAACATTTATGATCGGTTTTTAAATGATCCTTATTCTTATGTATCCATAATCAGCTCCATGGCCGAAGATGGCCGTTCACCCCAAAGCCTCCACTCTCTCATCGCAGGACAAGTCTCTGTATTTCCCGGTAGAAGTCAGAGACTCACTCTCCCCTAGGTGGCAAGGACAAAGATACAGACCACCTGGCACACGGAGAGGCCTGGTGCCCTCCTCGTGGGGTCTCTCCCCTCCAGTAATCCTGCTTCTCCCTGCTCCTTCAGGCCAGCTCCAAACTGGCAGACGAACTTGCCACAAGGCTTGGCCGATCGCCCCTCACTTACCGCATTCTCACATCTCCAGATCCTGCCGACCACCCAACAGTTTTGCCGTTTCTTCCATGCCACTTGTTGGGGTGCATTTTACCTCTTTGTCCACTCTTCCTGACAAGATTCGTTCGACACTCATTCGTACCTTTCTTCAACAAATTATTGAGTACTTCACGATGTGTTAGAATCCGTTCAAGACGGACAGCAAACATACTCTACGGTCATGGAGGTTATAGTCTTACCCATTTAGTTACTTAAACACAATTATGGCAGCTGTTATGGCAGAGAGCATATCCTGGCAACCTGACTCATTTGCAATTATATATTTATATAGGCACCAATATATATACATACATATGTATATATATATATATATATATATATATATATATATGGGCACCAAGTATTATCTCTTTGAGCCAAGCGATTATTTGGGGCTTCCTATAGAACAGGAAGCATGATATAAATGACAGACCCCTGGGACATCCTGCTGGCATCCCTTTCTCCAGCACAATCAGAAGCCATGTGTTTCACCCTGACTCCTCCCCCTTTCTTACCCACCGGACCAAGTCTGTGTTGCAGGCTTTCAGCCTGCACTCCTTCTTCTGTTTGCTCTGGCTCTCTAGGGATGAAAGCCTGCAAACTCTATTGCCCAGACTCTTCTGCCCACTGGGTTCCAGATAGGTTTTGCCAGGAGGTTGTATTTTTGACAGATTAGAAGACAGAGAGTAGATAGAAGCTTGTCTGCTATTTTTTTTTAATGTTTATTTTTGAGAGACAGACAGAGCACAAGCAGGGGAAGGGCAGAGAGAGAGAGGGAGACACAGAATCCGAAGCAGGCTCCAGGCTCTGAGCTGTCAGCACAGAGCCAAACGTGGGGCTCGGACTCACGAACCATGAGATCATAACCTGAGTCAAAGTCCAGTGCTTAACTGACTGAGCCACGCAGGTGCCCCAAAGCTCGCCTACTTCTGATCACTGCAAACAGTAGCAGAGGGGACTCTTGCACTATGTCTACATAGGCATTTCCAGCAGCATCTTGGTTCCAGTCACATTAGTTTCAACTGTGTAGATCGCTGGTTAGCACCATGAGCTCATGCTTCCAGTCGCAAAAGCAATAAATTGTGGCTCATGGGCTCCATCCCAGAAACAGTAGAACCAGGTTATCAGTCTCCGGGTAACACCCATTTCCCATTTGGTTATTGTACCTCTTCCAAAACTTCCTTTACGCTTAAAAATCTAGAGTGATTCCTGTTTTCTTGACAGGACACAGACTGGTAAACCCAACATCACCATAATCATGTAGCCACGAACTCACTAATTCCTGTAACATCCACTTCCTAACTATCTTTATATCCACCTTTCCTCCATCCCCACTGTCATTCCCATGCACTTGCTCTGAAATGTATTTTCTGGGCCATTGCTAGCACAACTCACATGTCATTTTCTAAGTGCTAGTTTCCCCCTGCCAGCCCCCTCTTTCTCTGTCTACCCACCCATCATCACAATTTCTCTGTGTATCTGAAACCATTCTAGAATATAAAGCTGAACCTCAAACGTGAAATAAAGATTTTTTTTCAGACATACACAAACTGAGAGAAGATCCACATTATAAGAAATGTTAAAGAAAGTCCTTCAGGCAGAAAGAAGATGACACCAAAGGGAAAAACAGATCTACACGAAAGAACGAAGTGTTCCAGAAATGGCAGCTACACGTAGAGATACATATGATGCTGAGAAAGGAGAAATTAAAGTATATCATTCAAAGTTTCTTTTATGTTCTATGGGTTGGTATAATATTACCTGAGATAGAGAATGGAAAGTAAAAAATGCACATCATTAATTCTAGAGCAACCACTGAAATAGTTATGGCTAATAAACAATTGTAGCTAATAAACCAACAAAGGACATTAAACAGGGAACAGAAAGTACTCAATCCAAAAGTACTCAAAAAAGAAAAAAAAGGGAACAATGAATAAATGGACCAAATAGGAAGCAAATGACAAGACTGTATAATTTTACCTAACCATGTCAATAATCATATTAAATATAAGTCATCTAAATACCTCAGTTGAAAGGCAGAGATTGTCAGGTTGGATAAACAAGCAGGAAGCTAACTATATGCTGCCTACAGTAAATGTAACTTAAACATAAAGATATAAATAGGTGAAAAGCAAAAGGGTGGAAAAAGTATGTCATGCTAACAATGATCAAAAGAAAGTTAGAGTGGTTATATTAATACCAGACAGGGGTGTCTGGGTGGCTCAGTTGGTTAAGCGTCCGACTTCAGCTCAGGTCACGATCTTGCGGGTTGCTGAGTTCGAGCCCCATGTAGGGCTCTGTGCTGACAGCTCGGAACCTGGAGCCTGCTTCAGATTCTGTGTCTCCCTCTCTCTCTGCCCTTCCCCCACTCACACTATGTCTCTCTCTCTCTCTCAAAAAATAAACGTTAAAAAAAATTTTTTTAAATACCAAAGGTTATTTCTGAGCAAAGAATATTACCAAAGACAAACAAAATAATTTTAACAATAGCAGAGTGATTTTATCAAAGGATTTAAAAATCCTAAGATTTTACACACTTAGGAGTAAAACTTCAAAATAAATGAGGCAAAAACTGCGAAACTACATAAAGAAATAGAGAAATCCACAATCACATTTGGATGTTTATGATAATAATCTTTTTTGATATAATAAGTAGAAAATCAATAAGGCTATAAAAGATTTTAACAGTACAATCAACCAACTTGATCTAATTGACATTTATAGAAAACTCTATCCAAAGAAGCAGAATTCACATTGTTTTCTAGTGCCTATGGAACATTTACCAAGATAAACCACATTCTCCCCAAACTGACTTCTCACAGACTGGCGCACACACTCTGTTTATGCCTTTATGTCCTTCCACGTGATGTTCCCTTGGCATGAAATTCCCTTCCCCGTGTACCCACCCTCACGTGCCTGGCTAGCTTCTGTTCATCTTTCAAAACTGCTCAGCCGTTACCTCCTTTATGAGGCCTTCCTCAACTACCCCAAAGAGATTCCTTTCTGCTTTGCATGACTGTAATCCTTTGTACATCCATTCATCCTTGCTTGTATCACAGTATATTAAATTATATGTACAATTTTTCTGCTTCCCCCACTCGATTATAAGACTAGATTTAGGATAAAAATTAAATTATGATTAAGAACATATGCTAACTTATTGATCAACAATAAATAAAGCTACTGTTTATTGAATACCTAATATGGGCCCAACACTAGCATACATTGTGTTTTTAAAAAAATTTTTTTTTTTAACGTTTATTTATTTTTGAGACAGAGAGAGACAGAGCATGAACGGGGGAGGGTCAGAGAGAGAGGGAGACACAGAATCCGAAACAGACTCCAGGCTCTGAGCAGTCAGCACAGAGCCCGACGCGGGGCTCGAACTCACGTACCGCGAGATCATGACCTGAGCCGAAGTCGGACGCTTAACCGACTGAGCCACCCAGGCGCCCCATGTGTTTTTAAATGTAGAGGCTATTTTAAGAAGGGTTTACTTAGTCAGTGCTATGTGCCAAACTCTAGGATGCTATATAGAAAATGCTCCCCAAGATATATTTGGGAGGACAGGATGATGGGACCCTGCTAAAAATGACCTTTATTTAGCAGACTCACAAATCACTGTAATTTTCCAAATCAAACCAGACAGCATAAGGATGGCATTTAAACATACAGCTAGCTACTTACTGTCTTTCTTCCAGTTGTAGTTCCAGTATCACGACAGGGAAGGGACGTTGACCGTGTGCTGGTGTAGATACTCTCTCCGGTGGCCCCAGTCAGAACTGTCCCCCAGTGAGAGAGCTAATGAAACAAGAACCATCCTCTGACCTCCTGTGCCATCAATGAGAATAAATTACCCCATTCGATGGGGAAGAATATTTTTCATTCATCGATTCTTGCAGCCATCCAATAATCTGGATTGCCTCCTGCACTTAATCTTCCACTTGGGAAGGAGAAACTGTCCTCACAAAGGGACACCCACTGTGCATCTCACAAACCCTGCATGTGATTTATCTGTGGCACGCCAAGGAGAAAAACCAGATTTTTCATCACGCATCGTCCTCGCTCGCCTGAATCCTTATCAACAGCATCATTCTCAGAAGGGAAAAGCAGCGATTTGCTGTGGGACACAGGCCTGGCTGCTTAGGAACGTCATCCTAATGTCCTTTTTGGCTTGACCAGGTGGATCCAAAAGTTCGATTCACTTTTCTTGCCACGGAAGTCCTAGATCATTGGGCTAGAAATGAAAACCATTTTTTTCCCTCAGTCAGGACAAAAAGGCAAACATTTGCCAAGTCATTATATATAGCAGATTGTTGCAGGAGGTACTTAAAAAGAAGCCCAAGGCAGACAGCGACCACACAACATCAAGAGGGCAAAACGTAATTGGCAAGGAAAGGGAAATTTGCCCCGTCTTCCCGATGACAGCACCTGAGGCGTCGCCTCGTAGCCAGCAAATGACATGGAAATTGGCATCATGGACGTCCAGGGAACTTTAATGCCTGCCGCTTGAAGCCGAGTTCCTACTTCAGGTAGGCTTTTGTGTGGCAAGATCTAATGAAAAATCCCTTCCTTTGTAAATTCATGGGCCTTGAGGAGACCAGATCTGATGGTTCCAGGAACATGTGCAGGCACATGGAATACTGAATTTCCAGCCCCAAAGACCCTGGTGGGAGGCGCACAGTCAACACAAGCCCGGATTATGCAAGTCAAGGTCATGGGTGACAGAGGTCAAGCTAGCAGTTTCCTCCTTGGTTTTCTCTTCATGGACAGACTACGTGGACAGAACCTCTCTGCCTACCAAAATGTGTTTATTAGATGATAATTCGAGGGAGAGGGAGACACAGAATCCAGAGCACGTTCCAGGCTCTGAGCTGTCAGGACAGAGCCCAACGTGGGGCTCGAACTCACAAACCGTGAGATCATGACCTGAGCCCAAGTCGGACGCTTACCCGACTGAGCCACCCAGGCGCCCCTGTCCTTTGAGTTTCTTATCATTCTAGCTAGAACGCCAGCTTGATGTTACAGTTAACCAGCGTCACCTGATCATGGGCAAATGTGTCCTTCTTCCTTCCCTCCCTCCCCAAGACCTTTGTGTCTTGCAGGCCACTAAGCCCACATTCTTCATGGAACAAAACTGACCTGTAGAAATTCCCAGGTTCTGATGCTCAGTGGGCAATTGACTTCACCTCCACATGGCTTTATTTCAAATAAGGCTGATCACTTTGCGTGAGACCCTGAGGTTCCAGAAGGCAACCACATCCGCCTGCTAGCGCTTTAACACAGCACCTGGCCCATAGGGGATGCTCGATAAATATTTCTTAAATCGTTCTGTATTTAACGCGTCTCAGGATGTTTCATGAGAGATAAAAGTACACAAAATCACTTTGAGAATGTAAGAACGCTGGAGGGAGGGGGGCGCCTGGGTGGTGCAGTCAGTTAAGCGTCAGACTCTTGATCTCGACTCAGGTCGCGATCTCACAGTCCGTGAGTTCGAGCCCCACATCGGGCTCTGATCTGATGGTGCGGAGCCTGCTCGGGATTCTGTCTCTCCTTCTCTGTGCCCCTCCCCGGCTTGTGCACCCGGCCCTCTCCCTCAATGACTAGATAAACATTAAAACATTAATACAAAATAATTTACAAGAACACTAGAAACAATCAGTCATTTTCAATTTCTGCTGGTAAAGATTCCAGCCTTCACAGCAAAGGAGGGAAGAGCTGAGAACTTAATAGATCAGAAAATGTTATAAGTAGAAGAACCCATTTTTAAAAAGAGAGAAATTCACTTCTTTGCTAGCTCCTCATGGACCGGGTAGAGAAGGAAATCAAGGCTTGAGGAAATGTATTGTTGTCGTTACTGGCAACATGTAATATGTGTTGAGCACCTTGTGTATCCCACGGCTGTGCTAAGTATTTTACACGTGTCATCTCATAACTCACAGCAACCCCATAAGGTGGCCACTTTGTCATGCTCTTTAACAGAGAAGGCCCAGAGAGGATAAGAAATTTCACCAAGCTTACCTGACTAGTAAAAGGTCCGGCCAGGATGCGTGTTTAGTCAGAAAGAAACGGAAGCATGCCTCAGGTGAAAGTCATGTTTACATGCATTTCTGTCACACCTAATTATCCGTTGGAGCTCAGTTCTTCTGTATCAACATACTTAGGGTCTCCCAGTAATGGCAGGGTTCTTCAGTTCCTATAGGTTACAATTTGAGACCCGTGAGCAAGATCCCATCCATGTTGATCATTAGAATTAATTCCACGGCTTTCCTGAGAGGGGATACTTCCCCAAATACCACTTTCACAGCCCAGGTTTTGACCCTGGCTTTAAAAGTCAGATGTGTCACTTTACTATAAGGTGACTCTTGATGCCATCGAAGTAGAAGTCTGTCTTCTCACCAGCTTTATAGTCAGATCTGAATGGAAATCCCCGGGGCAATTAATTTAACCATTTGAATTCATTTCCTTATCTGGACGATGGGAATAAACACACTAAACCCACTATGTTGCTGTGGAGATCCAGGGAGATAATGTGAAAGCCTGTAAATTATATTTATGATAAGAGCCTCAAAGGACTGAGGCGCCTGGGTGGCTCAGTCGGGTAAGCGTCCGACTTGGGCTCAGGTCATGATCTCTGGTTTGTGGGCTTTCTGGTTTATGGGTTCAAGCCCCGCATCAGGCTCTGTGCTGACAGCTCAGAGCCTGGAGCCTGCTTCGGATTCTGTATCTTCCCTTGCTCTCTGCCCCTCCTCCACTCATGCTCTGTCTCTGTCTCTCAAAAATAAATAAATATTGGGGCGCCTGGGTGGCGCAGTCGGTTAAGCGTCCGACTTCAGCCAGGTCACGATCTCGCGGTCCATGAGTTCGAGCCGCGCGTCAGGCTCTGGGCTGACGGCTCGGAGCCCGGAGCCTGCTTCCGATTCTGTGTCTCCCTCTCTCTCTGCCCCTCCCCCGTTCATGCTCTGTCTCTCTCTGTCCCAAAAATAAATAAAAAACGTTGAAAAAAAAATTTTAAAGAAAAAAATAAATAAATATTAAAAAGAAAAGAAAAGAAAAGAAACTCAAAGGACATCCCCAAATCCCACTTACAAAGCATTTGGAGTTACAGGAACAAGACTTAGGCTTAGCAAACCCTTTTCCCATACAGATAAAAAACATTAAATAGTTTAAGGAAATACTGTTTCAACCACTTCAAAAACTTGACGTATTAGAAAGTTACAGTTATACGGGTATCTTCACCTTTTTTAAGTGTTCAGCAGCAACAACCCGAGTATTCTCCATTTGCGTGGTTTCGGCTTACTTTACATGACCACGTTCCAGATGCATTTCTTTTAAACCATACTAAAATGCAGATTTTCACTCACTCAGATGGTACTCCCCCCACATTCCACTTAGACGCGTGAGGTCTTAAAACAAATCAAATAATCCTTAAGAGTGCATCACCACCCCCCTAGCATACGCAGAGCCGTTGCCATATTGTTGACACGAGCCTGGTGACGTGCTCACTGAGACCCAGCCATCAAAACAGGCCATCTTGGCTTTCAGGGACCTTGGGACCTAAGGCGAACATAGCGACATCTCCTGGCAGGAAGTTGAGGAACAGATCGGAACATACACCCGGGGAGAATATGTCGGAGACATCTCGGGTTCTCATTTTCAAAGTAGTTGTTTTCCTGAGGTAGAACATTCTACAAAGATTTTCAAAATTTTAGTGGAACACGAATAGGCAAGCACAATAAAGCCGTGCCCTAACTGTAAGTGTACTTACACTGCTGGGTGTTGTACAGCTGTGGCAAATCACTATATTATACACCTGAAATGAGGATTACACTGTGTGTTAACTAACCGGAATTGAATTAAACACTTGAAAAAACCACGTCTCCCATTGGGGCATCTGAGTGGCTCAGCCGGTTAAGCATCAGACTCTCGGTTTAGGCTCAGGTCATGATCTCACAGTGGTGAGTTCAAGCCCCACATCGGGCTCTGCTCTGACAGTGCAGAGCCTGCTTGAAAATCTCTGTCTCCCTCTCTCTCTCTGTCTCTCCCCTGCTGGCTGTCTCTCTCTCTCTCTCTCTCAAAATAAATCGGCAAACATTTAAAAACAAACAAAAAAAAAAACATTTCCCATTAATCTAGCCTTCTCTAAGCAGTGACTACAGGGTATTCTCATATATTTGTGTGTGTGTGTGTGTGTGTATTTTATGTGTATGTATATATACATTATGCAGTGAATTTTTATGTATAGAGTGAATATATAGACACATATAAATGCAAGCATGTTTTTTATTTTTATTTATTTATATTTTTAAAAATTTTTTAACATGTATTCATTTTTGAGAGACAGAGGGAGACAGAGCATGAGCAGGAGAGGGACACAGAGAGAAAGGGAGACACAGGATCCAAAGCAGCCTCCAGGCTCTGGGCTCAAGCTCACAAACCAGGAGATCACGACCTGAACTGAAGTTGGACGCTTGACCGACTGAGCTACCCAGGCGCCCCTGGTTTTTATTTTTTTAAATAAAAGCTGAATTGTGCTATATAAACTATTCTTAGCTTGTATTTGCCACTTAGGTATCTGTCTATAGATGAGCACTGGGCATTACATGTAAATGATGAATCACTGAAATCTACTCCTGAAACTAATATGGCACGGCATGTTAACTGACTAAAATTTAAATTAAAAAAAAGAAAAGAAAAGAAAAAAGAAATCTGTCCATAGCAAGAACGTACTTTGGTATTCGTGTATCGGGATCACTGGACAGGAGGAAACAATCGGTTGGTCTTTAAGTTAGGTTTTTGTTACTGAGTTGGTTGATTAGGAAACATTTCCGTGAAGGGAAAAGTGTGAGATGCACCAAACAGGCAGAGAATATGAATAAGAAAAGATTTGCAACAGGAAATGACATAACAGAATCAGGAAGAAAGACGGATTAAGGGACTGAACAATACGCTTCAAAGCAAGAAGGCGATGCTGTTCCCTACCCAGCAGCCAAACCTGCACAAAGCAACTTAAAACTGGATCAGGGGCTTCACACAGGAGCTTGGATCTCGGGAGGAAATGACCAGGCGGCAGAAAATGGGTGCCAGCCATCCAACATCCCCGGACTGGGACCACCATTCCGATGGAAAATAAACCAGAGCGGAAGGGAGTAGAGAGGGCAGAGAGAAGAAACTTGCCATTTCTTGTCAGCGAACACAGTGAAAATGGGTTAAGTTAGCTCAAAAAAAAAAAAAAAAAAAAAAAAGAAACAAAACAAAAAAAAAACCAACCCTCAAGTCCCTTCTGCACTAATTGTCTTTCAGGGTTGAGAAGGAGATAGGATTTTGTGGCTCTCTGTTGGCTTCCACCATTAGCTGAAAAAGAGCCAGGGAATTTTTTTTAATAGAGGTTCTTCTGTAAAGAAAGCGGGGAAACAATAGCGAGCTGTCACAGCCAGCTGATATCTACCTTTGATCAGCCAAATGAATGTTGCAGGCATTTCTTATAGAAAGGAGATTGCTTATCGATCTATATCAAAATATGCATGCTAATCCCAGGCAGCAGAGAGTATTTTCAAGTGGAGTTAATAATCTGATTGCTGCCCTGTCTGGAGCAATTCTCTGAACTCGGAGCTCTAATCAGTCCAGGGTCCTGCAGTCAAATGTACTTTGCCGTTTAAATTTGGATTTGTGACATTGATTGAGGAGCCCTTGTAAAGGTGTTGACAAATCAAATTGTTTGCTCCAGTAGTGTTTTGCCAGAGATCAAGTCCAAAGTAATACGCAGTGAATTTGTTCATTACTAGTAGGGTGAAAGGGATGATAAAATTCACCTGTATCATTATCACAGACACAAGCCCAATAAAAGATACGTTCTGTCTGAAGAAAATGCAGTTTTGTGGGTACACCAGTGAGGTATACGAGGGGGTGGCCCTCATAGACCCGGAGGATATTAGATCGGTTTTAAGAAAGAGAGGCAAATAAATGTATTCCATGTCTGAGATCAGAGCACTTTAGTTAGTTGGAAAGCAAACAAAAAAGATGGGCGGATAGGCGTCCCGCATTCTTTGAAGAAGCCTTTAGCCACCCAGACCTGTGCGGAATGGAGCCTTCATCTGCAAAAAGAGAAAGTGACAAAGGAGAAAAGCAATGAGGTCTTCAAGGTTGGCCCCTGTCCCAGTGAGGATCGATGGAGCCTCTTTACCTGTTCCCAGCAGGTACCTGGAGCCAGCATGAGTGAAAGTGGCTTCGATCACTCAGTAGGTCTTGATATCCGTATATCTGCTGTGCGGCTGCCTTGGCACAGGCCGTGAGGATACATGGGGCACGGGGGGACCACCTTGGGTCGTGTAATCCCAGAAGCAGCCCCTGGGACCAGAATGTGAGTGCAAGACGTTCACCTTGGAGATGATCATAGCAAGGACTGGCAGAGGAGCAGGGAGTGAGCCAGGAAGGGAAGGAAGCCAATACGGGGGGGGGGGGGGGGGGGGGTGCCGGCAGTGATGAGCAGGTCACTGCTGTGGGGACCTGAGGCTCAGCCCTGCTGGGGACTCGGGAAGAGCAGGAAAGTGAGGAAAAGAGAGAGAAGCTGACCTTCTGGGAGGCAGAAAGGAACTGAGGGAGGAGAGAAGTCCTCCTCGAGTAAACACTTTGACTTCAACAAGTACTTTGAGGCGGACATTGGAGTTGCTGAAATGTTACTGCTTTTGTTACTAGATGCTCATTGGGGCTGGGAACGAACCATCCCCCCGCCTGGGTCCGTGGGAACAGATTGATGTCGTTCATACTTCTCCTTTATGTTAGCTTGCCCCAATGAATAAAAGTACCATTAATAACAATATTATACGCTGACATTTATTGCATAAATGTCATGTGCCAGGCACTTTTTTAAGCATTTAAATACACTATCTTCATGTTTTGTAATCTGCCAGTTGTAAGCATGAGTGAGTCTAAAATGGACATACTGGGGGTGCCTGGGTGGCTGAGACAGTTGTGTGTCCGTCTCCTTTTTTAAATTTTTAAAAAATGTTTACTTATTTTTGAGAGAGGGACAGACAGAGAGAGACAGAGTTCAAGAAGGGGAGGGGCAGAGGGAGAGGGAGACACAGAATCCGAAGCAGGCTCCAGGCTCTGTGCTAACAGCTCAGAACTCACAAACCACAAGATCACGACCTGAGCCGAAGTCGGTGAGCATCCAACTCTTGACGTCGGCTCAGGTCACAATCCCAGGGTCATGGGATGGAGCCTCGCATTGGGCTCTGCTCTGACCATGGAGCCTGCTTAAGATTCTCTCTCTTCATCTGCCCCTCTAACCTGCTCATACTCTCTCTCTCTCTCTCTCAAAATAAAAAAAGAAAGTAAATTTACTGGGCCTACGGAATAGAAGAGGACAAAACCATAAACTAGAATACATTGTATTAGAGCGGAAAATACCAATGCGTAATCCATTGCAAGGGTTAATTTCATGTAATGCAAACCGCGCTTCACTTATGTCAGTTTTGTGTGAGTGCGTGCGTGTGCGCGTGCGCGTGCACACGTGCGCGCACGTTCGTTTGCAGCCTGAAACGTGTTTCTCCCCGTGAGTCGAGGACAGTTAGAGAAAAGCTGACTTTTCTCATTGAAATCCGGTAGCAATTCTATGAGGTTGGTGCCGCGTCCCCCCATTGTACAGGTGGGGAAACTGAGATTCCAAGACGTTAAATAACCTGCACAAGTTCACACAGCAAGGAAGTGACAAGGCCAAGGTTTGCTGTCCGCGATAGTAACCATGACAACGTCAAGTCTTTACAGCAAGGAAAACGTAAACTCTATAACTCTCCCCGAGAGCCTGCGTTGGGAAACCTCCGAGCCCATCTGCTCCTCCAGAAGGCTTGCAACTGTTCTTTTTCATGTTTGTCAGAAGAGTTTGGTAACAAAACCCATTTAATATCAAACTGGAAGACAGCAGAGTGCTCCTTGGCGGTGTAGCATTGTTGATGTCACCTTAATTTATAACATGGCAAATGGTTAGGCAGATGGCATTTAATATATTCCCAGACATAAACATGAGGCTTAAGTTGTATATGGTATATGTTCCTGAGCGTCCATAAACTCTGTAGGGGGTAAGCCCGTCTCTCCTCCCTCCCTTTGTCCACGCCCCCTCCCCCTTCCACACATGAGAAGTGTTAACCATTCAGAGACCCAGGCGGGTCGTACAAAATGTCCCAACTCATAAGAAGGGTGTCACAGTGACTTATATGATGGGCTTTCCGGCTCATCCCAAATAGCACTGGCTTCGACTGAGTCACTGATGTCAAAAGGCAAGGCCACCGTTAGTTAGATAATAGAAGGACCCTGGTCTTCAAGTCTAGACCTGCATCTCACAAGTCAAGTAACTGTTTTTCATCAATAGGTTTTTTTTTTTTTTAGAACAGTTTTAGATTTACCGAAAACCAATGCACAGATAGTATAGGGTGTTCTCATATTACCTCCCCTCCCCCCCAAATACACACTCCCAGCTTCCCCTATGATTAGCACCTGACATTGGTGTGGTACATTTGTTACAGTGAACGGACCAAAGTCAATACATTATTATTAACCAAAGTCCATTGTTCGTTCAGATTTCCTTAGTTTTTTACCCACTGTTCTTTTTCTATTTCAGAATCCCATCCAGGAGGCCATATTACATTTAGCTGTCGTGTCTCCTTAGACAACTCTTGGCTATGATAGTCTCTCGGACTTTTCTTGTTTTTCTTGACCTTGGCAGTTTTGAGGAATACCAGTCAGATATATTTTAGGATGTCCCTCTTTTGGAGTTTGTCTGATGTTTTTCTCATGATTGGATTGGGGTCATGGGTTTGGGAGAAGAAAATCAACAGAGGTAAGGCGCCATTTTAATCACATCGTATCAAGAGTACACACTATCAAAATGGCTTATTGCTATTGATGTTGACCTTGATCACCTGGCCCGGGGAAGTGTCTGTCAGGTTTCTCCATGAGAAAGTTACTCCTTCCCTCACCCCCGCACTGTCCTCTTTGGAACCAGGTCACTGTGTGTAGCTTCCCCTTAAGGAAGGGAGTGTTACGCTCCCCTTCCTTGAGGAATAATTAAATTAGTATTTCAATTTCAATTTCAATTATTAATTAAATAATTAATTTGGAATTCTTATGCATGGGAAATTTGGCTCTTCCCCTCCGTTTATTAATTTGTTCAATTATTTATTTATCTTGGTATGTGCTCATGGATATTTATTTTATACCCTGGGTGGTTATCCAATACTATTTCATTTTTAAAACAATCTTTTGGTGCAGATCGTTTCAGCTTTGACCATTGAGCACTTTCAGTTGGCTTCTATGCCCCCTTGACACATGCCCATCAATGTGCCTCCCTAGAATCAGCCAGTGCTTTAAGAAGCCCTGCTTACTTGGGGCGCCTGGGTGGCTCAGTCGGTTAGGCATCCAACTTCAATGAAGGTCGTGATGTCATGGTCCGTGAGTTCGATCCCATGGTTTGTGAGTTCGAGGCCCACGTCAGACTCTGCTGACAGCTCAGAGCCTGGAGCCTGCTTCAGATTCTGCGTCTTCCTCTCTTTCTGCCCCTCCCCTGCTCATACTCTGTCTCTCTCGCTCTCAAAAATAAACATTTTTTTAAAAAAGAATTCTACACGTATTTTTGATACCAGTTCTTTATCAGATATGTGTTTTATAAAGATTTGCTCCCAACTTGTGGTTTATCTTTTCATTTTTTTAATAGACTCTTTTCCAGAGTAGAAGTTTTTAACTTGAATAACGACAAGCTCAATCAATATTTCTTTTAGGGATTGTATTTTCTTTAATTTTATTTATTTTGAGAGAGAGAGAGAGAGAGAGAGAGAGAGAGAGAGAGAGAGAGAGAAAGGGAGACAGTGAGCATGGGAGAGGGGAAGAGAGAGAGAAAGGGAGACAGTGAGCATGGGAGAGGGGAAGAGAGAGAGAAAGGGAGACAGTGAGCATGGGAGAGGGGCAGAGAGAGAGGGAGAGAGAGAATCCCTCGACATGGAGCCTGACAAGGGACTCGCACCCACGATCCATGAGATCATGATCTGAGCTGAAACCAAGAGTTGGACACTTAACCAACTAAGCCACTCAGACACCCCAGGGATTGTGCTTTCTGTGCTATATCTAAAAACTTCTTGCTAAAGCTAAGACCACCTAGATTTTCTTCTATGCTATCTTCCAGAAGTGGTACTTTCAGAATTTTCATATAGATCTGTGATCCATTTTGGGGTTAAGTTTTGTGAAAGGTGTAAAGTCCGTATTTAAATTAATTTTTTTTTTTTGCATACGGAAGTCAAAATGGTTCCAAGCACCATTTGTTGAAAAGATTATTCCCTATTTTTTCTCCATTTAATCGCCTTTGCTTTTTTATAAAAGATCTGTTGACTATATGTATGTGGGTCTATTTCTGGGCTCTCTATTCTGTTCCATCGATCCAAGTGTCTTTTCTTTTTCCAGTATCATGCTGTCTGGATTACTGGAGGTTTATAGGAAGCCTTAAAGTGGGGTAGTGTTGGTCTGACTTTGTTTTCCATTTTCAATATTGTGGTGGCTATTTTTTAAAAAAATTTTTTAATGTTTATTTATTTTTGAGAGAGGCAGAGACAGAGTGTGAACAGGGGAGGAGCAGAGAGAGGGAGACACAGAATCCGAAACAGCCTCCAGGCTCTGAGCTATCGGCCCAGAGCCCGACGCGGGGCTCAAACTCACAAACCATGAGATCATGACCTGAGCCGTAGTCGGACGCCCCTGTGGTGACTATTTTGAGTCGTCGGCTTTTTCGTATAAACTTCAGAATCAGTTTGCCTATGTCCACAAAACAGTGTGCTGGAATTTTGATTGGGATTGTGTCAAATAGCTCGAGTTGGGAAGAACTGACATCTTAACAAAACTGAGTCTTCTAACAGGTAATGTTTTTAATCAGCTTTACATGGGCGTAACTGACTATAATAAGCTGTGCCTATACTACGAGTACAATTTGGCAAATTTTGATGTATGTATGCATTCCTAAATCCATCACCAGGATCAATGAGCAAATTTGTCATCACCCCAAGTTTCCTCATGTCTGTCTATAATCCTTCCCTTCTGACCTCCTGTCCCCAGACAAAGATATTGTTTACCTTGCTATAGACGAGTTTGCATTTCCTATGGTTTGATATAACTGGAGCCATACAGCATGTATTCTCTTTAGTTTTATTTATTTCTTTAATTCAGCGTCATTAGTATGAGATTCAGAAATCCTATAGCATGTATCCATAGTTTATTCTTTTCTACTGCTGAACAGTAGTCAATTGTGCATATATACCACAATTTGTTTACCCTCTCGTCTGTTTTTAAAGTTTTTAATGTTTATTTATTTTTGATAGAGAGAGAGAGAGAGAGAGAGAGAGAGAGATACAGAGTGCCAGAGGAAGAGGGGAAGAGAAGGAGGGAGACCCAGAATCCGACGAAGGCTCCAGATTCTGAGCTGTCAGCACAGAGCCCAACATGTGGCTCGAGCCCACGAACCGTGAGATCATGGCCTGAGCCAAAGTTGGACGCTCAACTGACCGAGCCACCCCGGCACCCGTACTCTTTCATGTATTGATGGACATTGGGTGGCTTGCAGCTTTCAGCTCTTACGAATAAAGCTGCTATGAACATTTGTGGACAAGTCTTGATATGGACGTAGGCTTTCATTTTTCTCAGGTAAATATCTGGGGGTAGAAGGACTGGACCATCTGATAAACAGAAGTGGACCTTTTTCAGAAACTGCTCCTTCGTGCTCATGAACGCGTTCATTTCTTATAACCCGATGCCGAGGAACATCGTGAGATGTTAAAAATCAGCATCTTCAAGCTTCTTCCCTAGAAGAAGGAAGTCGCAGGACACCAGTTGGCAGCGCTGGTCTGAGAAGCTGAGAAAGTTCAGGCCCAAGTCAGACGTGCCTTCCACGCAAGTCTTTTCTGCTCTTGGCTGGGAAGGTCTGGTATTAGGTTCTGAAACGGAAAGGTTTGCTCTCTCTCACGTGGTTCAGCCCCCTGCCTTCACGCCACAGATTCATCATTTTGTTAAGTCTCTAGGGTTGTCAGATTTGCTCTATTCTAAGTTCAATGCCATGCCATTGAAAGCGTTGCTCCAAACAGTGCTTTTGTGAAACTCGGCAAATCTTTCTCTGTCTTTCTAAAGATGTTGGGACTTCTGCGAGTTATGTTCTCTTTGAGGAGAAAAAAGATGCCTTCGCTCTTCTTGCGTACGGCTCCTTCTATTGAGTTCTGGGTGTCTTAGCCCCTCTTTCTTGAACCATTGCTTTTTTTTTCTCCCCCCCTTTCCCCTCTGTCTTTTGGACTGAGGGTTTTTATTCAGCGCTGCTCCTTACCCCTGTGAATCTCATTCACAATAGTTCCCTGATGACTGGTACACATTTTGAGGTCAGTGACATTTCTGTTTCTTTTTTGGTTAAAATGATTTTTATTTATTTATTTTTTAATCTAGAGAATGTTTCAGTTTCTTTCCAATAAGAGGAATTTTTTTTTTAAGTTTAGTTATTTATTTCTGAGAGAGACAGAGACAGCACAAGTTAGGGGGGAGGGCAGAGAGAGAGAGAGGGAGAGAGGGAGAATCCCAAGCAGGATCCGTGCTGTCAGCACAGAGCCCGACATGGGGCTTCAACCCAGGAAACTGAGAGATTATCACCTGAGCAGAAACCAAGAGTCAGATGCTTAACCAACTCGGCCACCCAGGACGGGAAAATCTGGAAATGGGGTCCCCTGTGCCAGCATCAGTACTCAAGTACTTATGAAGTCAGCACAGGTAGAGACGGGCTCTGGAGGGAGTGACGTGTGTGATGAGGGTCCTCCCTTCCTCCTTTTAGTCCCGCCTCCCCCTTCTCTCCCTCTCTTTCTTTCTGAAGCAACATCATTCATTTCTTTTAATCCCCTTTCTGGGGCTGAGTATGGGGCTTTGGAGAACTTTGGGGTAGGAACTGGAAAACTCTACCTAAATGGCCAGACAATAGATATTTTAGTCTTTGTCAGTCATTAGGGAGGTACTTGTATAGCCATTTAAAATACAACTATTTCAAAATGTGAAAGAACAAAAAAACATTCTTAGCTCTTGGACCAGAAACCAACAGGCCGCTGGCTGGATCTGGCTCCTATAGTTTGCTGACCCTTGCTCTAGCAAATTGGATAAGATCTCTCAATTCTCAAGGAGTCGGAGGAGTTCTCCACAAACATAGAACAGCAAAGAACGGTCTGGAAAATCGACATCCAAATACAGACTGAGCTCACATCAAATCCACCTCTGTCAAATGCGACCTGCCCAAATCGATCTAAAATAAGTTTCTCTGCAGGTGAAGAAGCTACGAATTACTTCCCCACCAATGTGGGCCTGATATGCACAATGGGAAGGTGGTGGCTCGCTAACCCGTCCTCGAATTTCCTCCTAGTTCAGACAACTCTCCAGCCTCACCTTTCTCCAGTGTGATGGATCCTTGCATTCTGGTGAACCGGTTGAGGTGCAGCCTTTCTTCATCCTCTTCATCCCAATGGCCACATCTGAACCATGAGCCCTCTGTGGCGAGAGGGCACTTCCCACCCCCACATTCCCCTATCCACTCCCGCTTGTGCCAAAGTCAACCCAGTGCCTTCTGAATGGAGGGATTGCCAGAGTATAACCCAGAGACCATGACGAGCAAGAAAGTTGATTTCAGATAACGTATTATGGTAGGCAGACATCAAAGACATCTCATGATTCCTACCTCCTGGTATCCACACCCTTGGATACTCCCCCTCCTCCTCAAGTGTGGCCTAGACCTAATGACTTGCTTCCAAGGTGATGGGTTAGCGCTTTCAAGATGTGGTTGGTTTCAAAAGACTGTAGAGTCTGTCTTGTTGGCCCTCCCTCTCTTACTCTCTGGCTTGCTCAATTTAATGAAGTCAGCTACCAAGTTGTGGGTTGCCCTACGGAGAGGTCCGTGTGGCAAGGAACTGAGGGTGGCTTCTGGCCATCAGCCAGCAAGGAACTGAGATCCCCAGTCTGACCACCTGTGAGGGCCTGAATCCTGCCAACAACCATTGAGCTAACTTGAAAGCAGATCCTTCCCCAGTCCAGCCCTGAGACAACAGTGGCCCAACCAACATATTGATTGCAGTCCCCTGGGAGACCTCAAGCCAAAGGACCCCTCCTAAGCTGTGCCTGAACTCCAGATGCACAGAAATTGCAAGATCATGAGAGTTGTTCCAAATCACTAAGCTCTGAGGTATTTTGTTACGCAGCAATACGTGACTCATACATAGATGGACTAAGATTTTCATCCCAGCAATCCCATATTTATTATAATGTATATGGGGGGGCTTGGGTTTAATAAGCATTTAATTTTCTTTTTAAATGTACTTAAGTAAAAAAGAATGAGTACAGGTGACAATTAGATGTGGCAACATATGTCAAAAATGACAAAAGTTACTGACGTTTAGGAAGTGCTGCTTTAGCCAATGGCCTTGAATTTATCAGTACCAATAATGAGTCGACACTTAAGACCCTCACACCCTGCTCTCCTCTCCATCATAGATGCTTTGTGCTGGCAAAGCAAGATGAAATTTAGGACAGGTTAGGACCTAAGTGGGATAAAAATAGAACACATATAATGTCTGGGTTCATGGATTTAATATCTTAAGAGGAGCATCAGAGTTCACTTTCATGAAACAATTTACACATACGTTGTGTTCTGTACATGAGACTGGAGAGAGAGGCACCTGGGTGGCTCAGTTTGTTGAGCATCTGACTCTTGATTTCAGCTCAGCAATGATCTCATAGTTTGTGGAATCCAGCCCCATACTGGGCTCTGTGCTGAAAGCATGGAGCCTACCCGGGATTCTGTCTCCCTCTCCCTCTCTCTCTCTTTCTCTCTGCCCCTCCCCCACTTGCATTCTGTCTCTCTCAAAATAGAAAAAAAAAACCAACACTCTTCTTGAGTCAGGGAGGAGCAGAGGGAGAGGGAGAGGGAGAATCTCAAGCAGGCTCCGTGCTGGTCAAGAGCCTGATGTAGGGCTCGAACCCACAAACTGAGATAATGACCTGAGCCAAAATCAAGAGTTGGGTGCTTAACTGACTGAGCCACACACCCCCCAAAATAAACTTTTAAAAAAAGAATAGAGAGACCGTGCAAATGAAGTGGGACTCAGATAAATGTTCAGCGTTCTGGGATGACCTGGGCCATGAAGAGGAGTTAATAGGATTGGAAAAGTCTAGAGAGACTTTGAGGGAGATTCCTTTCAGCCCCGGAGAGTGGGTCAACTTCATACTCATCAGCGTCTGCTATAAATAAGGTGCTGTGCTAGGCACACCTCGCATTTGCGGGTGATTGTAGAGGAAAAAAAACCATCCTGCTTTGTCTGGGACTGAGAAGGTTTGGGGGATGTGGGGTTTCTGGCGTAAACCTCCAGAAAGCCCCGGAAAACCAGGGTGGTTGGTGGCCCTGTGCAGTGGTCTCTTTCTTCTGGAGCTTTGAGGCAAGAAGGCCACGGGCAAGAATTGTAAGGGCTGTTGTATTAGGCTAAACAATGGCCCCCACGGATGTTCACTTAATCTCCAGAACCTTGCTTACATGGCAGGAGTGACTTTGCAGTAGGACTTACTTATTAAGAGTCTGGAAGTGGTGGGGGTTGGGGAGAGGCTACTCTGGATTCTCCAGGTAGACTCAATCTAATCACCAGGGTCCTCCTCAGAGGAATGCAGAGGAATCAGAGTGAAAGGAAAAGGGAACTTGACAAGGAAACAGAAGACAGAAGGATGCATGTTATAGACGAAGGAAGGGGCCCCAAGCCAGGGAATGTTGGGCACCACTAGAAGCCGAAAAGGGCCAGGAAACAGATTCTCCCCTGGAGCCTCCAGAAACAACCAGCCCCTGCCAACACCTTGACTTTAATCCAATGAAACTGCTTCCAGACTTCTGACCTCCCACACTGTGAGAAAATAAATGTGTGTTAAGCCGCTAAGTTTGTGGTGATGTGTTACAGAGAAAATGGAAAACCAATATGGACATGCATCAGGAAAAGGGCAAGGTGCCACGGGCCCCCTGTAATGACAGCTCCCCCCCAGTGGCTTTATTTTATGTCAACTCCAAGGGCCATGGGGTGGCCAGATCAATCCATTTCTGGGTTTGTCTGTGAGTGTGTTTCCTGCTGAAATTGGCATTCGGATAGGTGGATTCAGTGAAACAGAGGGCCCTCTGCCTGTGAGCGGGCCTCCTCTGATCTGTTTTGGGCCTGAAAAAGAGCAAAACACCGAGGGAGACGATCCCTTCCCTTTCTGCCTGCCTGACTGAGCTGGGGCCTTGTGGGCTGGGACTACCATTGGTTCTCAGGCCCCCAGACTCGGACTGAGTCACAACCCCCATCTCTTCTGGGTCTCCAGCTTACGGACAGATGGTCGGACTGCGGACCGCTCGGCCTCCATTATCGTGTGCAATTCCTCGCAGTAAGCCATTTAATAAATCAATACGTCTCTGTCTTTCTCTCTAAGCATTATATTATTTTATATTATTATATAATATACGATAGGCATAATTTACATAATATACGAACATATATATTTATATATTGTGCTCGTGTATATAACTATGTATACATAGCTTCTCTGAAGAATCCTGACTAATGCACCGCCCCCGGCCTAGAACACGTCCGAAAGAAAAGCAGAGCGGTTAAATACTTATTTCCAGAGTGGGAAAAACTCACACATATAAAAAGAATCCATTTTAGTGTGTGAGGAAAATTAAGAGAATTTTCATCTCCCTTCATTCTCTTCACATTTCTATTTTTGGGCATTTATATAAAGTAGATAATACAGGCCTCCGTGTACATAATTTGTAAACAAAGAAACAGATAGCGATGGACGTGCGTGTTCATGCGTTTTCTTCGCCGTGGACGTGTGGTGAAAAGTTTGATGGTGACTGATCTCGAGAGGTAGACTTGGGTTAGCTCAGAGCCACCCCACTTACTGCCTGTTGGATTTGGGGGAGGTTGCAGAACCGCTCCCACCCTCCCCATGCCCATCCGTGAAATGGGATGCCGATCGTGATGCCGATGAGCTCACAAAGTTGGGGGAGCATTAAAATCGACACTGCCCGGGGAAGAGCTGAGCCTGGGACAAGGTAAGGAAGACGCGCCCTCTCAGCGTTGCAAAAGCGCAGGCTGGGCCCCTGACACCCCGTGCCCGAGGGCCTCTCTCGCCTCACCGTGCCCCACGTGGAGTCCCTGGCACGTAGCTGGCACACAGAAGAGGCTCTGTCACCAGTGGCTGCCGGCATTGATGTCCACCCCGTCAGCCCGGGCCCACACTGGGAACCCCCAACCATGACCCCGTCCCAGCAAGCGGCACATGGCGAGAGTCCCACACCCCTGATCCCTGGGACTGAGAGAGGAGCTTGGTTGGTCTTTCTGGAGTAAAGGCTCAACTTCCGCCAAGCCCCGCTCCGGAGGCCGGCTCTCCCCACATCAGGCACACTCTTAAACATCTGTCTGTAGTGTGATTTATTCTCTTTTAAAATGAGGTTTTCAAACAACTCACTATCTTAATTTTAGCAGTTCAGCTCCTTTGTATGCTAACAATACCAAACATGCAAATGAGCTACCACTTTGCTTTCTAGCAAAAATGTTTCTGTGCAAACACTTGATTTTATAACGCACTTTGCAGCTTTCTCCTATAATTAGTTGTTAAATCTATATTTGACTTTGTCTAAATGGTTGCATTGCAAGGCTGTTTTTCTTGCCTCTCCCTTTGGCTAGTTCATCTTACCCCTGCCCGTGTCTCTCCTCGAATGAGGGGATGGTTTCCTGGCTAACTTTTAGACTGAAGGCAAAAACCAGAAAACATGCGAGGAGTCAGGGTGCAGGTCACCCGGAGGGCCCGGAAGGCTGCAGGTTGGGTCAGGTTCCCACCATGTGTATCTCGTCCTTTTTGGACCAGCCGGTTAACCACGGTGCGTTCTTCTCATGGTAAGAGCAGAAGTACAAGAGGGCAAGGTTAACCACGCAGGTCAGATCCAGCCTCTGCCGGCATCATGTTTTCTAGCATCTGAAACCAAAGGATGCCAAGTGTATTTCCTCCTACGATGAGCTCAAAATAAGTCACACGCCCAGTTCAATAGCAGTAGGTAGGGAAGTGTATTCCTCCGACGGCAACGAGGGTGGGGAAGAGAATGGACATTGTTGAGCAATAATCTTGTCTTCCGGAGGTACCGAAAGAACCCCGCGGGAGAATCTGAGAGCTAGCAGGGTTGTTCATTCACACGGTAAAGTTTCACGGAGGGCCTGCTTTACACTGGTCACTGCAGATGTGCTAGAGTTTATAGGAGTTTAAACAAAAGACGGCGGGAACCCACCTTACGGTCTAGACAAAGGAAGTCATGGAGGCCAACCCCAAGCCCCCTGGTGTCCTCTGATCGTATATTCAATTTTGGAGTCCTCATCAAGGGAAAGAAGGCAAAGGCACGGGCACAACTCGGGCATGAAAGCAATGTTTAGTTAGAATAAGAAATCATGCCAAAGGCACTAATCCTTAAAAAGCTAACAGATTTGGGGGCACCCGGGTGGCTCCGTCCGTTGAGCGTCTGACTCCTGGTTTCAGCTCAGGTCATGATCTCACGGTTTGTGAGTTCGAGCCCCACACTGGGCTCCGTGCTGACAGTGCAGAGCCTGCTTGGGATTCTCTCTTTCTCCTTTTCTCTGCCTCTCTCTCCCTCTCTCTTTTGTTTCTCTCTCTCTCTCTGACGATAAATAAGCTTTTAAAACAGCTGACAAATTTTTTAAAAACCCACAACATCCAGAAAAAGAATCATACTTTAATTAATTAATTGCCGGAACACGTCTATAATACTTTTTGCCTGCAATTTTGGCTGTTCAGTCTTTGCCTCTTCCCATGATGACAGCTTTGTAATCTTTTCTGTAGAAAGAATAGAAATAGAATTCAGGCTTTGGTCTAGCAGGGTTGGATCAAAATAATAAAACACGATACTTGGGATGCATAAAACATGCACCTTCAGAGAGAGCTGTACTTCCTGAAGGATACAGGTTTGTACTCTTCAAATACAATAGTTCTGATAAATTATATTTCATGGGATTCTCATATAAATCATGGTGGGTTTATAATTATACTGCCAATAAAATGCTGCTTTATTTGGTATACTCTGGCAGGAGAGAGCTTCTATTTTGACTAGGAATTAATCTGAACAGGAATTTCTGCGTCTAATTGCGCACATCTGAGGAACGTAGAATTGTTCCGAGCCTAGTTTCTGCCTCCCTGATTTGGAAACCTGTTTCGTCTCTCCTATTCTCTCCTCCCAATTCTGGGGCCAGGTACCACAGGACACATTCCCCACTCGAGACAGTGTCTGCCTGCACATTCACGTCACAACTCAGTGACTTGACCCAGGGGGCAGAGGCAATATTCCCAAGCCCACACTTAACGCTGGAGCCGTAAGCAGTAACTTACTATCCATGGACATTGTGAGCCACACAAATATATCTCACTAACTACAAGCTAAGAGTATCCCCCACTCTTTGTCCTCTTGACCAGCTCCTGGAAATGTCTGTAGCCGCGTGGCTAAGTGTCACAGAAGAGAAACCGGAGTGGAGAGACAATAGTCTTCCCCGACTGAAGTTAAGACACCTATTTGCAAATTTTGCGGAAGCACTTTGTCTCAGTCCGTTCGGGCTGCTATAACAAAGTAGGATAAATCGGGTGGCTTGTCAATAGCATACATTTATCTCTCACAGCTCTGGAGGCTGGGAAGTCCAAGATCAAAGTGTCAGCAGATTCCGTGTCTGTTGAAACCCACCTCCCAGAGACCATCTTCTGGTGTAACCGCATATGGCGGGAGCTTCCTCGGGCCTCTTTTGGAAGGATACTGACCCCATTCAAAGCTCTCATCGATTAATACCATCCCCTTGGGGGGCAGAGCTTACCATATAAACTTCGGGGAGACACAAACATTCCATCTACAGCACCTGTGACAACCTAAACCCACTGTTAAGCCCCCTCTCCCGACCCTGGCAGGAACCCGTGCTAGTGAGGGACCCTGATATTCAAGCTCCGGCAACTTCATGATGATCCAACCCCCTTGAGATCTCTCAGCACAGACTGCCACCCTAAGGTAGCCTCACACCCAGGTGGCATGGCTCCGGGAAGGAACCACTTCCACAGTGGGTACCAGGAACCACAAGAAAGTATCCAAAGCCTTCTTTCCCTTTATGGATTGTATCCTAAAGTAAGTGACATATCCTGAGTCCCTATCCTCTGTCTATCTGTCTCTCTCCGCTTCTAACCACTAACCTCCTAATTTATTCTCCCTTTGGCTTCCATTCACCCTCTAGATTTGGCTGCGCCATCCAGGGGCTCATGGAGGAAAGACTGCCCAGCTTGGAGCCCCAGGACCTGCCCCGGACGGAGCTCTCCCAGGGACTTTGGGAACTTCTTCCCAGATGAGACACTACAGGTTCCCAGCATATGAAAAAACGCTCAAGCTCGCAGGTAATCAGGAAAATGCGCTTTGCGAACCACAGTGAGCTATCATCTTGGTCTCATAAGATTGACAGAAATTGAAAAGATTGGTAGTCCCAACGGTTGGCATAGTTTCTGGTAAATGGGTGCCATTACACAATATTTGTGTATTTCCCCTATTGGACTATCTGGCAAAATTTGTAATGTGCATACCCACTGAACTATGAACGTTCCCAAGAGTCTATTTTACAGAAATATACTGCAGTCTGGTCAAAGATACAATATGAGGACTTTTTAAAATTGCAACATTAGAATAATGAAAAATTGGAGGCAGCATAAATATCCACCGATTGGGAAACAGGTTGCATGCATTACGGTTCATCCGTCCTGTGAAACAGTCGGCAACTATTTTTTTTAAATGATGGTTCTGACATAGAAATATCCCCAGAACATATTAATATGTGAGAAAATCGAGTCAAAGAACCATGCGTATGATGTGGTCCCATTTTTTCATGGACTAAAAAAATTTGAACACATCAAATAACCTCTTGGGGTCTCAGTCTCCTCCTTTGGAGAGAATTCCTCCTACCTCTCAGGGGCTGGTAACTTAAAAGTGGCTTTGGATGTAAAAGAATCCTATAAACTGTAAAGTTCTATATAACTCACCATTTAAAATGTATCATGTAAGAGGAAAAAATCAGTTGTGGGCATCCTATAGGTATTTCTCTAATTCTGACGTCTCCTAGTGTCTATGAAAGAGGTTTTTTTTAAATTTTTTTTAACGTTTATTTATTTTTGAGACAAGGAGAGACAGAGCATGAACGGGGGAGGGTCAGAGAGAGGGAGACACAGAATCTGAAACGGGCTCCAGGCTCTGAGCTGTCAGCACAGAGCCGGACGCGGGGCTTGAACTCACGGAGATCGTGACCTGAGCCGAAGTCGGCCGCTCAACCGACTGAGCCACCCAGGCGCCCCATATGAAAGAGTTTTTACAAAATAAATTGTTCTGCGCTCCGTGGGGGGCTGACTGACATGGGACACAGGTGGCTTAGAGCATACCTAGGGACGTGCTGGGCACACAGTAGGCATTCAAAGCATACTTGTGGAATGAAGGACTCAAAACACACACTAGAACAAGGAACGCCAGGGCAGAATGGGTTAACCCGCAAGACGGTGCTGGTCTTGGAGGTCTGGTTCACGCCAGAATCACGGTCATGACTCCAGAACCATGAGGTTCACTTTGACGGAGTCCTGCACCATTATATACATGCTCATCAGGGTGAAATATTAAGAGAAAATAACAGAATACCAAAACGGAATGTGCACGAATGTACACTATGATTACAACGAGGAAATACAATATTTTTAGACAAGAATCCTGAGAGGCAAACAGAAAATTGGAAACAGTTGGTTTGCTTAGTGAGGTGATATTAGGAGTGAAAAAAATTTTTTTTTTTAATTCTAGGAAGGTTATAATGTTTTGGACACAATCTACTCACTTAAATTTCTTTTAAAGCTTCACAGCTATGCATTAGCAAAGGAACAGACATTCATCATAGACAATGAAGAAACTCGGGAAAAACTGGAAGGACAAGAGAAATTCACCCCCAGAGCTGTGCCCAAACACCAAGCGTGGTTAACAGGTTGTGTCGCTCACTGAGGTCTTACTACATTGTTTTTTTATATTTTCGGGGCAGATATTTTACATATTTGAGTCTTATACGTACCATCCCCGCCCCCCCGCCACATGACCCCCAAATGCTGAAGAGTTTGTTTTGGAGCCATTGAATACTGGTTCAGTCACTTACCCACTCTACTGTATATCTCGGACAAAGTACTTACTCTCTCTGACCTTCAGGGTTTTCATTTGTAAAATGAGGATATCCTTAGGGCACGCTTTATAAGTGAATTTCTTCATGTGAATTTATACTTCAATTCCAGACACATAATGGAGAGTAGAAGGAGTGATTTTGGAATAAAGAATAAATGAATCAAGAAGGGGAACTCGATCTGGTCCGGGAGATCAGGGAAGGCTTCCCAGAGGAAGTGGCATTTCTGGGATCTGAAGGCTGAGCAGGAGTTTACCAGCCAGAGAAAGGGACAGGAGACTAGGGGGAGGACAAGAGAAGGGAGGGGTCATTCTAGCTAAAGGGAACAGCTTATGTACAAATGCATATTGGGAGTCAGAGACAGAAGTGACTCAAAAGGAGGTCAGGGAGAAATGGGACCAGGGAACAAAGGGTGGTGTAATACAGAGAGACCAGGGAAGTCAACAAGGGCCAGATGAGGCAGGGCCCTGAAGCCCACTGGGCTTGGCCCTAGAGAACACGGTGGGACCATAAGAAGGTTTTAAGGAAAGAAAGATCTGGGCAGACTTGTATATTTAGCACGCCACCCACAGTATGGGGCATGAACTGGGGAGTATGGGCAGAGTGGAAATGGGGAGACCTCATCAGAACCTATTGTCCCGGGAGCCCCTGGGTGGCTCAGTCAGTTGAGCGTCCGACTTTTGATTTCAACTCAGGTCGTGATCTCACGGTTCGTGAGTTTGATCCTTGCATCAGGCTCCACGCTGACAGTGTGGAGCCTGCTTGGGATTCTCTCTCTCCTTCTCTCTCTGCCCCTCTCCCTCCTCTTTCCTTCTCTCAATTAATAAATAAACTTGAAAGAAGAAGAAGAAGAAGAAGAAGAAGAAGAAGAAGAAGCTATTTTCCTGATCGTGACAAGAATGGCCCAAGCCACGTGTCTGCCCTCCACGAGTCAGTAGACACCTGAACTTATTTTGTTGCTGCTTGCTGCCTGGCTCTTTGTTTCCAGCGTGTCTCAAGATGCACCTCGTTCAGCCTACCATGGAGAGTGCAGCGTCCCATGAGCTGGATTGAGAGATTCCGGGTTTCCGGGATCCGGGATTCCGGGATTCCGGGTTTCCGGGATTCCGGGATTCCGAGTTTCTGCCAAACCTGAGAAAGGTAGAAACGCTACTGTGGACAAGAGAAGGTTGACCTGCAGGCTTGCAGCAAGCACCCTAGGTTTATATTCCAGACCACCAGCCACTATAATTATACATTAGCGGGCCTCCGAAAGGCACAATATCGATGCTCGCAGCCAGGGTCCCTGTTATAAAGGCCCTGCTCTTGGTTGTTATTAACTATACTGTACGAAGCCTCATAAACACCTTTTTACACATACAGTGCAACCTTTCAATACAACAATCAAATGCTTTTCAACAAATTACAGTCTCCTAGAAAAGGGACCCCTTGATTGCTTCCCAGAAAGAGGTGGAAGGAAACTTTAGACAGAACTCGTTCGAAGCCTGATGTTGAGAACCGTGTTTGCTTTGGGCTGGAAATGCTAGCCTGGAGTTCAGGCCTTGCACAGCTCTGGGGAAATCAGTGCCAATTAACCCAAGCCTGGCCAGAGAAGAAATGAGACCACAGGAATCATCTAACCAACCCGATCTACTTTAACGGATGAGCATAATGAGAGGAGACAAGAGCGGCCACTGTCTCGGGTCACGGGGGATCTCAGAGGTGGAACCGGGGCAGGGATTTCAGACCCCACTGCTGACATCCTCCCTGGGCACAGCTGACCGGTGGTGTTCAGATCCGTCCTTGAGTTAACTCTGTTAGTTCAGAATCTGGCATCTTGTAATTAGAATGTTGAGTCTTTGTCCCCAGGACCTTCTCCTGTCTGTAAGACTTTCTCTGACACCCCCAGTTGAGCAAATTTTTCTCCTCTTATAAAAATGGATCTTTAGATTTCATTGACCAGTAAAATTTACAGACCCAGGGTTGCAAACTCTTTATTTTGCCAACTGAGGACATCGGAGAAAACAAGCTGAAAGGACACTGGCCCAGGAATACATGCAACTTGCAATCACCGATTTTCGTACACTGAAAATGCATTATTGTTGACAGAGAAGGAAATAAAAAGGAAAGACAGGAAGAGAGAGGTAAATACAGAAACTACATTAGCACTTACGTGGGGTGGGTGGGGGTGTCGTTTGCCTGCAAAAGGGCAAGAAGAGAATTTCCTGAGAAAGATGGAAATATTCTCTATCTTGATTGAGGCGGTGGTGATAAGAATATATCCGTTTGTAGCGGGGCCCGGGTGGCTCCGTCGGTTGGACGGCCGGCTCTTGGTTTCGCCTCAGCTCGTGATCTCACGGTTTGTGAGTTCAAGCCCTGTGTCAGGCTCCGCACTGACGGTGCAAAACCTGCGTGGGATTCTGTCTGTCTCTCTCTCTCTCTCTCTCTCTCTCTCTCTCTCTAAATAAATAAATAAATAAACTTAAAAACAAAGAATATATCCATTCGTCAAAACTCCTTGCTGTTCATTCGATGTTCTTTCTGATGCAAAAGCAAAAACAAGACAAATGTAAAGGGGAAAAAACCTGTATTCTGATCAGACGTATCCTTCTTGGACCCAGAGTTGTCTCAGAGTCTGGAGCTGGGCTGAAGGCCATGGAGAAGGATGAATGCAAGGATGGCTCCCTAATGTAGCTTCACCCCTGGGCCCGGCCCACCCATATTCCACCCAAGACAATGTTGTGCCAATAGGCATTTCCACTCGGAGTCCCTGACAGAAACCAACTGAGGGCCGAACCAAGAAATTCCTCTCTCTCTCTGCTTCGGGAAGGCCTTGGCAAAGAGGCATGACCACTTTTGGCTGCCGTGTCCTCGCCTGAGCGTTGAGAAAATGGGACTCCCTAAAGCATGTCCTGAGAACTCGGGCCCTGACAAGGTCAAGACGAGCCACGCAAAGCCATCAGGGCTGGTCGTTTCAGCTCCAACATTGCTCCTGGGCTTGCAAAATGACGCGAAGCTTCAAGGGAGGTGACGGAGTGCTGACTTACGCCTCAGAGAGACCTGCGAGTGGCTTCCGGCCCTGCCATGTGCGGGGTGTGTGACGTGGGAAAAGGAACTTCGTCTTGATGAGGCACCGTGCCTTCTGCTGCAAAATGGGGATCACAGCAGCCACCTTTTTGGAGATCCTGCCAGGACAGGAGAAGGGTCACGTAGGCAGAAAGTTGTCGGCCCAGTGTTGGGCACCTAGTGGGTTCGGATACGGACCTAGATATTATTATAACTTCTAGATATTTCCTCGTGCTTCCTGGCAGCCAGCAGGAATAGGAGAAATGGCACAAGGTTGGACGCCGTTCTTGGAAGCTCGGTTTCCTTGACTCGAGAGCAGGGAGGGTAAAATGAGGTGATACGTGTGGGATGCTGACCTCCATGCCTGGCACATAGTAGGCGCCCACCAAGTGATAGCCATGGCCGTAACTGCGTCAGTAGATACGGCTTGGGCCAAATGTGGCTGTGGGGGGGTCACCCAGGATAGCCATCATGTCACTGGGTCACCGTCGTGTCAGTCAACACACATTTGCCTGGAGTTTTTCCAAGGGTTAAACGGGGATGACTGGAGCCCTAAGGCCAAGACAGGCTGTAAACTCAGACTTCTGGTTTTTTAGTCCTTCTGTTGGCAGGAACCCTGGTCTGCTGGTTTGCGGCCGCGCTCCCATGCCAGAAGAAGCGTCAAGCAGGTAACAGGTGCTCAGCAAATATTCGTTGAATGAGTGAAAGAATGAGGTCCCAGATAAAGGAATGAATGAGAGTCGTGTATCTGACGCCTTTTGAGGTCTTACTCTGCCAAGGATGGGTATCTCTACGCACCCGACTAAAGCAGGGAAGCAGATGTAACATTGTAGAAAGATTCTCAACCCAATGGCCGCAGTTTCAAATTTGGGCCCAGCCTTGCTTTCCTTAGAGATCGAGTCCCTCTGGTTTGGGTTTTTGGCGGACAGACAGCAGTCCGTGCTGTCTCTCTGTGATCTCGGCTTACTTCACACTGATCATGTCCCAGGATCAGTGTTCTCCAAATGATGGAAAAGGGGGTTACAACCTGGTTAATAGTGCCCCGCCCCCCCTCCCCCCCCCCCCCCCCACCGCGCTTAAACCAGAATGTAAAATTAAGCTCAGGATGATTTGCAAAAAACAGGCTTGCAACATTGCAGGAAAACAAACCGAAGCCAAACAACTGACAAAAACCAAAATCAAAACTAGCAAGCATTTCTGGCGTTCCAGGACTCTTTCTTATTTACACTTGGGTTTTAAAACTCCACGAGACAACAGGAATACTCTAATTGGGGCCTGGGAGGAGGTACAGAAGGGCCCGTCGCTAGTAAAACCGAAAGCATTTATTTATTATTTAATTTGTTTGCCCAGGAGACTTCGCTCCTGATGCAACATCTGGTTTTCATTGTAGTCCAACTTTTACCTAATTGTACAGCTGGGGAGATTAAGGCACGAGGGGTCACAGGCCGAGCCCAGCCAGGACCCAGCCCCCTATGAGAGCTTTGCTCCTCGCTTCAGGGTAGAGACCACACTCCTTGCCCCTGGTCCTCCGGTGGAGACCTATAAATAAGAAAGGAATTAGTCTTTCAAGTCCCCACTCTCCCTCCTTCTGATTCTCATTAATGGTGGGGCTGGGGGTTGGAGGCGGAGGAGGGGTCCGGGGCGATGGACCCTGCAGGCGGAAGGGGCAGCGGCCACAGAGCTTCCAGACCACAGGCAAGGAAGGGGTGGGGGTGCAGCGCGGACGGAAGCCGCTCTTCCGGGGGTCCTTTGTCAAAGGCGGCCCCTCCGAGCCAAAGTGGCTGGCACCGGGCAGGCGGAATCCGTTTCTCAGCCCCGAGAGTAATAAACAAGAAATAGATTTCAGTGTAACATCAAGAGGCTGGAATGGAAAAAGAATAAACTCGACCCGGAGTGGAAACGGCCACCAAGGCGCAAAAGGAACCTTCTTTCCTGAATTCGACTCCTGTCGTTACCACTTCCACTGTGACCTTGGGCCGGTGGCTTAACCTCTCTGAGCCTCTGTGCCCTGATCTCACGGAATTCTTATGATTACATGAGATAATCTGTGGAAAGGATGTACTAGAAATAGATGATGCTTAGTAAGCACTTACAGAAAGGTACTAAAACCAGTCTAAAAACATCACTCAAGACAGCACACTTTATTCTCCGCGCCTTTAAAGAAGTGAGGTCACCCTCAGGGTTACCTGGAGAGTGTCGGGCAATAAACAAGGGCTGAACAAGGTTCAGAGGGCTGGTTTGAGCCTCACGTCATGCCAGCCGTGGGGAAGGGAAGGAGTTGGTGACACAGGCTCATGAAGATATATAATAACAATCAAGGAGTTTAAAATCCGTCTAGTGAGACAGAAAGTGTACTCACAGACCCATCCAGTAATAATCCGGGGCTGAGTGCTTGCTATACAGCCAAAAGAAAAGCAACCCAAATCACACTCAGAAATCAGTCAGGGCTCAGGGCGCCTGGGTGGCTCGGTCAGTCAAGTGTGGGACTTCAGCTCAGGTCATGATCTTGCAGTTCGTGAGTTTGAGCCCCGCATCGCATCGGGCTCTGTGTTGACAGCTAGGAGCCTGGAGTCTGCTTCGGATTCTGTGTCTCCCTCTCTCTCTGTCCCTCCCAGCTTTTTCTCTCAAGAATATATAAACATTAAAAAAAAAATTAAAATAAAAAAGAATCAGTCAGGGATCCGATGGGGGGGGAATCACTTCAAGAAGGAAGTCAGACTGGATCTGGTTGGTTTTTTTGTTTTTGTTTTTGTTTTAATGTTAATTTTGGAGAGAGAGAGAGAGAGAGAGAGCACCCCAGGTGGGGGGTGTGGAGTGCAGAGAGAAAGGGAGACAGAGGATCTGAAGAAGGCTCTGTGCTGACAGCAGAGACCCGATGCAGGGTTTGAATCCATGAGCCCTGAGATCACGACCTGAGCTTAACTGACTGAGCCACTCAGGTGCCCCAGACTGGATCTGGTTTTGAAGGATGGGTAGGAGTTAGAGAGGCAGTGGGGCCCCAGCAGACCTTGTCCCAGCATAAACAATAGCATAGCGATGGATTTGGGCGAACTTGGGCCAGAGATGGTGTCGATGAGGGCAGCCTGAATGGAGAAATTATAGGCTGATAGGGCACAGAGAGCAGAGGGCTATATTTTGGGTGGTCCTGAAATTCAGGCCAATGTGGGTATCTCCTAGGGCAACGGGCTGCTAGCTATGGGCTACTAGGCCAAGAAGGCGGGGGGGGGGGGGGGCGGGATTCAAGAGTATTTGAGGAATCTGACACACACAGGCAACATGGACAGGATAAAGACTTAACACTGGCTGCACGTGAGGTCTTCTGGAATTCCCGCCTCACTAACTCCCAGCTCATGAGTCTCTGAGTCAGGGGATTTCTCTTCTTGATGGGCCTAAAATCACGTTTCCTTTGTCTGCGTTTCTTACACACCCCACCAGCCTTGGTTGGGGTGCAGCGCGATGTAGCCATCCTGGCATCGCGGCATCTAGGCCAGGTGTAACCTAGATTCCATGTGGCCCAAGGCAGCTCTGAGGGCCCCACCTGGTTCATTCACCAAAGTGAGAAAACGCAAAGTGAGAAAATCAGACGGGGAACCAGGTCCCCCCTTCAGCTGACACGCACTTCTCCTGTTCAGATTACAGATTTGAGCACGGAAGGACAAGACGAAGCCTGGGAGGGAGACGTTCATTCCGGACACTCAGAGAAAGTATATGTAAAGAGCCTAAATACTTTATGTGTCAGGGCCTCCCATTCTTCAGGCTTTGGGCTAACTTTGTGTTTCTTGTTCAGATGCTTTCTGGATTGGTGGAATAGAAAACGCACCTAATTTGGAGGGGAGCAGACACCGCTTAGGATCCTTATTCTACTACTGGGCAGGTCACTGAACTTCTCTGCCTCTCATTTTCCTTGTCTATAAGATGGAAAACCTTTGTTTCAAGTGTCACATTGAATCATGGGTGTTAAAGTACCTTGAAAAAGGATTCCTGAGTGTATGATGAGTGTCTGCTCTATGCTGAGCATTGTGCAAGTAGCTCGGGGGGAGGGGAGATGAAATTGAAGAATTAAGACACGCTGATGGCACATTTCCCAATGCACACTCTACACAGAACCAAGTCAAGACATATCACCTGAACACATGGGTCCTATGGGCACATAGTGTGTGATGTGCCAGATAAACAGAATTCCGCACTGCAAGCCTTCTCAAAACATGTGATAGGTCATGTATACTGGGGATATTGAAGGGAGGTAAAGTGTTTCTCCTTTCTCTCAGGGTGCTTGCAAAGTACGACGGAAAGGGGATACTCACTGTCCTGGGTGGTGAGATGCTTCTGAGTTGGAGCCACTGACCTTGCCCAGAGCAGCAGCAAAGGAAACCTCTGTCTTTGCTGACAGGCCTCGGTTTCCAATCCTTGTTAACCTAGTGACATTTATATTGAGTGACATACAAATATTTCAAATAAAAATAAATGTTAATTCAATTTAACTTGTAAAAAAGGAAGCCATATGATACTTCTTTCTTCCAAATCATGATTTTTTAAAAATTTGATATGCAGCAGGAAGGGTGAAAATGGCATTTGAAGACTTGATGGTATAGGGAAAGAAATTTCTGAGTGGGTCTTTCCTATTTTTCACTTCCTGTTTGTATCTTAACGCTGCCTCCCACCTGTGCAAACCCACCACAGGAACGGTCAACATAACCATCAGCGACATTATCAGTCCTTCTTGATCCAAAGGCAAGTCAACCATCAATGGGATCACACGGACCAGTTCTCCTCTTCCAATAAGTTATGCTGCAGGTTTAGCTGAAGGTTTCACTTCTAAGTCCAGCTCCCAAGTCCTGGGAGCTTGATCTAATTTGCCATTAATCCACCTGGTTTCTACTTCACTGCGTAAGAGAAAAATCAGCATCTCTGGGTGGCCAAGATTGAGACTGGGATTTCTCCCCCTTCCCCATCTTAAACAATGACCAAGGGTAAGGGCGAGTTCCAGCCTTAAATATTTGATGACGTTCAGCTCCAAGAGGGGAAAGGTTGAGCCATTTTCAACCTTGTTCCCAGAAGGGCAATGGGCATTATTAAACACATCCATTACGGTGGACATACGAGGTGTGAGTTTCATGACCCTGGAAGAGAAGGCCTCTGAGACTTCTAGGAGACCAATGTCTGGAAGTCTTACTGGGGTCATCTGGTCTTGTCCCTTCTTCATATCTTTCAGCTCACTTGAAAGTAGTCTAGAGAATTAAGATAAATGCACAGAGAACGTATTTCCACTGCCCTTTACAAATGGAGTACCTTGAAGCAAGACCTTACCCAATCAAAAACATCCTCACCAGCCAGCACATCTTAAGAAGTCAGCATTGAAGATGGTTCCTGAGAAAGCAAATCTGTGTACAGGTTGAACTCTCTTCCCATTAGAATGAGGAAGAAGTTTCTCGTCTACCAGGATCTTCTCTCACTCTCAGCTCATGCTTGCTCCCCGCCCTGTTGCCTAAACCCTGTATCTCCGCCTCTTAAACACGACTTGGCCACATAGCAGGCTCTTACCAAGTACTGGCTGATTCTTTGGGACTATCAACCACATGTCTCAGATGGAAGTGAGGCTGGTTTAAGAGTATCGTACATGTTTGTTTCAAGCAATAGAACTCAGCCAGGAGGAACAAACTAAGGAACCATCTCGTTCGTTTGCAAACCATTTGCTCCATTACATACTCCATCACATTAGTATATTACCTACCTTCACCTCTCAATGTTGTTTAAAAATTTTCCAGAAACACGTGTACACATGTATTACACACACACACACACACACCATCCTGTTTGTTTGCCTGTGCAAACAAAACTAAAGAATTTAGTTCTCTGATGCTGACTCTTAGACCAGACATGAGAAGCATAACGTGTAGGTACTAGGGTCTGATCATAGAAGGTGAAAGAAATCTGTACTCCTAACTTTGAGGATTCACCCTGCGTAGGGAAAAGTGTCAAGCATTGTAGAAAGAGAAAATGCTAAATCTGCCCTTCAGATAATACATCTCTGCTTAGGGAAGTGGAGATTGGGGGGCAAACACATTGAATCACTCCTTCTTTCATTATTTTTGACATTGATTTGTCATTAGGAAAATTTATTAGGCTCCAGATTAAATTGATTTGAAGAATCATTAATTCATGGGATGAAGCCAGAGCCATTTGGCCTGCCCATGCTAAAATGAGGCGGTATTGATAAAACAAAGGGGAAAATATCAGAGCTGTTTAAAATCCACTTTTTCCTACCTGGAGGAATATTTTGGACATTATTTCATGGGAGGATATTCTAATAGTCAACCTCAGTCAACTTTTTTTTGCCAGAAAAAGATTTTTCTAATACGTAAATCAGAGGGATAGATGGGTCTTAATTTCAGAGAGGTTATTAAAGAAAAAGAAATCTACCAATTTACCTATTTGCTCAAAATAGGGATTAAAACGCAGGTCTCCCAGAGAACCAGAATCCAACTCGTCTACACCCCAGCGCTGCCCCTTCCCAGATAACCTCCCCCTTCCCCACCATAACGACTTGCAGTCAAGTCGGGGGTAACTACCTCGTTTAAAGAAGCTTATCATAATGTAAGGCAGGACTATTGTTTGCCTGATTCCCTCTCCGACCCCTTAAAAATGACTCTGGAATATGTGTAGCTGAGGAACATATCATAAAGCACACGTTTCCCTACCTCTTCTCTTCTGCTGTATTTTCAAAACAAAAATAAGAATAATATCCACCACGCCAATCATTGTATTAACCAGGACTACTGTTTGCAAATGATGAGAAAGACTTAAGAAGGGAGTTTTTTGGTTCACGTGGCAGAACAGTCCAGGATGTAATGGGCTTGGACAGGGCTGGAAGCAGGTGGTCAGATGATGTCTTCAGAACACTGTTCCCTGCCCACCCCCCGCCCCCCCGCCCCTGCTGCTCCTCTCTCACTCCCTTCCCCTTCCTACTACTCTCCATCCCTCCTTCCCTCCCTCCCTCCCTCCTTCCCTCCCTCCATTTCTTGGCTCAGGCAGTCTCTCCCCATGTGCAAGCCTGCATTAACTCTGAATTTGCATCCCCTTTATAACCAGCAGTCTCCGTGGAAAATGGCTTCTCTATTCCAAGAGTCCCAACAAAAATCCATGAATTGAATCTCTTTGTCTTGGGAGGGAACCTTTAATCTCTCCTTTACTCACTCATCGATTCAATTCTCTTCTCGTCCATCCGCGCATCTCTATCCCACCGTTTATACATGTGCTCCATTTTGGGGCTCAGACAGAGCCCTTGCCCTCAACCAACGTGCCCTTTGGAGCTAATCCGTTCTTGCTGTCACTCAGAGAACACAGCCCACAGGCACAGCTGCTGCGAGCACCCATCCTTGGGGCATCATGAAAATGGACATGGCCACTTATTACTTCTCTGGACATCCCTCAACATGGCTTCTCAGCCACACGCAGAAAGGCCTGGAAGACAGGCATTGGCTCGAAGAAAGGGTGAAGAGGTTGGAGAGCTAAGTTTACAATCAACTTTACCACTCTTTGGCACAACGACACTTGGAATCCTCTGGAGCACAGAGAAGCAGCCAAGGGAGAGTGCAGTGCAGCCGTGGAGTGTCGCACGGGGCACTGGAGCTGTGAGGGGAAGGCCCAAAGAAGAGTGGGAGACAAAATGTCTGGAGAACAAATAGGAAGAACGACTACTTCCCGCACTCACATACACACACTTTGGAATTTAACTACGCTGAAGACCCACCCCAGGCTTCACCGAAGCTCTGCCTGCATTTCAGTGTATGCGAGTGTGTGTCTTGTGTATTCTTCCAGAGGTTGGGAGACTCTGGGAGAAGAAGCCAAGAGGGGCCCAGGCTGAAGGTATGCAAACAAGAGTGCAGTCTCTGAGTGATTACAGGATGTCTGCTCCACAAGTTATGCCCCCTCCTTTTTTTTAAGTTAATGTATTTATTTATTTTTTTTTTAACGTTTATTTATTTTTGAGACAGAGAGAGACAGAGCATGAACGGGGGAGGGTCAGAGAGAGGGAGACACAGAATCTGAAACGGGCTCCGGGCTCCGAGCCGTCAGCCCAGAGCCCGACGCGGGGCTCGAACTCACGGACCGCGAGATCATGACCTGAGCTGAAGTCGGACGCTTCACCAACCAAGCCACCCAGGCGCCCCAATGTATTTATTTTGAGAGAGAGAGAGAGAGAGCATGCACATACATGCACATGAGTGAGTGGGACAGGGGCAGAGAGAGAGAGAGAGAGAGGAAGAAAGAGAGAATCCCAAGCAGGATCCATGCTGTCAGCACAGAGCCGAACAAGGGGCTCGATTCGAATTGTAAGATCATGACCTGAGCCCAAATCAAGAGTCAGATGCTTAAATAACCGAGCCACCCAGGCGCCACGCAAATCTGCCTCCTCCTTGAAGCCTCACTGGGTCCTTCCAGCCTCTTGAGAGCTATACTAGCCTGGATGCCTTAGCACCTGATCTGGCCTCTCTTCAATGTTCTTTTACTACATTTGGGGGATTTGTTTAGGGGGAGGTCTGACGTGGAGGGCACTCACTGAATCTTTCCATCAATGTATCCTTGAGACTTCTGACTTAGGAAAGATTCACAGAACCGCAGACACCATCACAAGCGCACACGACTCCAGAACGTTCGCACCACCTTTCACACTGATTACATTGTTAGCAAATATCTGCATACGTTGAAAATCCCCAGCCATCAAGCATTGACTGGGCACCGCATTGAATGAACTTTATTGTACCTTTTCCTGTTTAATCCACCAGGCAATCGTGCAAGAATAAATATGATTATTCTCACTCGACCAAGTATCCAGAAAGGCTAAACAACTTGCCCAAGGTCACCTGTCTCATGAGTAGCAAAGCCAAGTTCAGACCTAATCACTCTGCTCTCTCCAAAAATAGTAACTCAAAGCTTTTGACATAGGGCACTGAGGAAATACTTGGCTGAATGGATGGATGGATGGATGGATGGATGAGTTATGGAATTAATAAACCATTTCACCACGCGTGTACCACTTCCGTGTCTCCTATTGTGCTCCTGACTGACGCATAGGTAATTTCAGAGAATTAGAAATTAGGGAACTCATGACTCTAGCCAACTGTCCCATCCCATTCTGTCTCTTAGGAGCAATTGACACACTGAGTCCTGGACGTAGATCCTAGGCTGAGCCTCATGGATCTCAGTCGGGTTCATTAATGCCATCGCGGTTCAAAGACAGTCAATACTCTAGCCGCTGCCTCCGATCAGACTGCATGGAAAAAAAGGAATGCAGCTTCTTCCTGTGTTTTGCCCGAGCACAGTATGTTGTGTGGGTAATTTCTGGTCTGGCCAGTAAAAACCTCCGGGAGCCTTCCTTTAGGTCTTTAATTATGAACTGTAGGGGACACCACAAAATAAATACTTAAAATGTCTAGACAACCAGTCATCAGAGTAGGATAATTAACTTCAAACATTCTAAATTGTTGGAGGAGTCGTTATTCACCTTCTGTAGTTCCTTTCTATATCCTTCCCCGGCCAATATGTTTGTAGCAGCGAGGCTGGGGGACCGGCTGAAATCTTCTCCTGATACAAAGCAGCCTCTTTTCCCCAGCTCTTAAATGACAAGTCACAAAATGGCCAGAGAACATACAATAAAGGAACATAAACTGAGACCATTAGTTTTTCCAAGGAAGGAAAAATCTCACCACTTTTTAATTATATCGAAACGCAAGACAGCACCGAGACAGATTTGGAGAAAAGGAATTACTATTTTATTTATTTGGTCTATTTTATGTATTTCTGTCTTAAGTTTTTTATTACTAAAAAAAAAAAAAATCAATCAAACCTTCTTGATTCTTGATTAATGCTTGGTAAATTTGCCTTCTGACATCTAAACTGTGCTTAGGTTGCCGCTGAACTTGGGGTGTTTCTCCCCCTACCCATTCTCACCTCCCACAGACTTCCTCCAAGGAAGCATTTTTAGCATTGAGCACACATTAATTTTGTCATGATCCAAAAGCAAAACACTCCACGAAAGAGATATGGATTTCACGGTGAGAACTTGCGGGGGGGCAGAGGGTGGGGGGGACGGTGGGGGGTCTTGGTGTTGTTAATCAAATCCAAACCCTGAACTCCAACAGCCTGGCTTTGAGCACTGAGTAGATGCTAAAACTGTGAGCCATGTGAGTTCAGAGTTGGGCCTGGCTCCGAGACCGAGAAAACGGTTCAAAACGTCAACGGCTTCCTCTTGCACACTCCTTCCCATCTTCCTGCTAGCAGATAATCTTTTCTAAGACACCAAATGATGAATAAGAACTCTCATTGTTTGATTCCAATGTCATTTTCCTTTAAGTGAAAGAAATGCCATGTCGACTGTTGTTGAGCGAAGATTTTATATCACATTTATAATGACCATATTTAATTGCTACAGCTCTAATTAAAGGTGATATCCGATTGCATGCATGTACTTTTTAAAAACCATAATTGTCTTGTACAAGCCACTGAATAGATTTAAGAATCTTCAATAACAAAATTACATTAATAGCATATGCTATTAAATATGATTGATGGCAAAATTGGACCCCTCCTGGTTCTCTACCACACAAAAGCACACACTGCTTTTGAAGATGGTGCCTGGAGTGTCAACAAGAAAGCCAGGGAAAATAGACTGGTGCCACCAAGGCCTGCCTCTCCCTAAAGAAAAAGCAACATTTTGGTAAGAATAAAAGGTGCCTCTAGCACGTGAGCTCCGTGCCAGTTGGGTTGGTGAAAATTTGCCGGACTGGCTCTGTGCAATGACCCTGCTCCCAGTCAGGGCTGGAGGAGCTCATGACAGAAGGGTGCTTGGAGGTGGGCAGCATTTTTGAGAAGGTCCCCTGCACATTTCCATCTCCAATGAGAGCCGTCATCTCTAGGAGAAAACACGCAAGCCAGCAGCAAGACCGCACTCAAGTTGCACAATTCAGTAAGTATGGAGAGTCGGTTGTGTATAGGCTCCAGACCCTCCACAGCCCATACCCTCAAGAGTCCTCATCGAGCTAGAAATTCCAGTCACAGAAGAGGCAAAAATAACAGGAGAGAAAGAAGGGAGATGCCACGTTCCAACATCAATGACCTGAACCAGAACCAAAGTAATAAAGAATTACAACAGAGAAGACAGAAGGGGACCAAGTGTCTGTGGCTGATTTTTTTTCCCATTGGATCTTTATCATAATCCTCTGAGGGTGGAGATGAGGAAAATGAGGCTCTGAGACAGTAAGTAACCTTGGTCCTTTAGACCCCAAATCCCACAGTCTTCCAACTATAGCACATGCTGCCTCTCACAGGATAAAAGTGTGGGCGCATGTCAAATGACCTATTGTGCCTCAGATTGAATATGCTGTTTGGCCCCTTTGTTGCAATTTCTGGGCCTGTCGAGAGAACTCCTCGTCGGGAAGGGAGCGGTAGCTTAGCCAGTTTGATCTAACACTTCAGGAAAGCTTTGTTGATAGGCAACTGGGATCAAGGCTTGATGCTCCTGGAGCATCACTCAGAGTCTAGGGGAAGGCAACATGGAGGCATGAAATGGTTCCAGAGACAGCACTGAACTTTCTGCCGTGATGAGAGTATGTTGTTTCCCTTGCTCTCCTTCTGTTTGGGCCTGGGTGGGAGGATAGAACACAAGTGAAATGCCTGAGCCCCGGATCCACCCACAAGACAGCCACTCTTAGTGCGAGGAACGACAGCAGCTGCCATCAATTGGGGACAATAGTTCTCAACACGTGGCAGGTACAGAACTAGTTTGACAGACCTAATCTCACTGCCTTCTTTGGGAAGCAGGGACTATTGCTGTCATTGTCTTTTGACAGGTAAAAACTCGAGGTCCCAGAAAGTTAAGAAACTTGTATCAGGCCTCATAGCCGGGGTCATCATTTGAACCCAGGACTGGCTGATTTTGAAGATTTTGCCCCTAACCAACAGAGCTGTATGGTCTCACTAGAGCAAAATGGCTGAAACTTCTGGAAGAATGACCCTTTTATCCAGCCTGGCAGGTGGATGGACTTTGCCCGAAGGGCCTAGTCGGTTAACCTGAAACTAGCCTCATAAATGTTTATTGATACAAGCTCATTAATTTTCATTGTATTGGTTCTAAGATGGCTGGGGAGAAAGAGCTCTCAGGGCGAGTTTTCCAATTCTCCCTTCTAGCTGCTCAGGTGGGAAAGACTAGAACCACCTTCTTGCCGCCACCACCAACATATTTAAGGCCCTGGCTTAATGCCCATCTGTTAGAGGCATGTGTCTCAACCTCGATCACACGCAGACGGTGCCAATATAAACTCGAGCACAGATGAGATTTCTTGGTCAATTAGGCCTCCAAATACTAGACAGTAAAACCACATCACTGATGGGCAGCGACGAGGAGGGTAAGAAAACCCTGACTCATGGTATATTTTTTTCCAGCTTTATTGAGGTATAATTGACAAATAAAAATCATGTGTGTTTAGGTTGTACAGTGTGATTTTTTTTTGAGGTGTGCAACATGATGACTTAACACGTGTATGTATTTAATATGTATCGGTTGTGAGACAATGACCACGATCGAGTTAATTAACACGTCCATCACCTCATATGGTTACCTCTTTCGTGGTGAGAACACCAAAGCTTTACTCTCTTAGCAAATTTCAAGGATACAATACAGAATTATTAACTGTAACCACCACACTGTGCACTAGCTGCCCAGAACGTGGTCATCTTTTCTCTGAAAGTCCGTACCCCTTTGACCAACACATCCCCTTTCCCCCACCTCTCCACCCCAGGCAACCATCATTCTACTCTCTGGTTCTATGGGTTTGACTTCTTTAGACTCCGCCCGTAAGTGAAAACGGACGGTATTTGTCTCTTTCAAGACAATGGCCAAGACATGGAAAATATATTTCATTTCACTAGTAATAAACTAAATGGAAAATTTTAAGAGAATATATCATTGTTATCGGTAAGATGAGCAGACATTTAAAAGAAATATAAATTACACGTCGGCCAAGAGGAACAAACCACTGATACATGCAGTAACAAAGATGAAACTCAAATGCATTATGCTAAATGAAAGAAGTTCAGAAGGCTACACGATTTTATTTATTTGACAATCTGGAAAAAGCAAAACTATAGGGACACAGGACAGGGGTATAGGATAGGGGGAAGAGTTGGCTACATGGGAGTATGGGAGAATGTTCTAGTCAACTATACCTTGCTTGTGATGGTGATTTCTCAGCTACAAACATTTGTCAAAATGTGGGGAATTGGACATGGAAACTGCCGAATTTTTTGTAGGTAAATTTCAACTTTAATTTTAAAGTGGAAAAAATAATATAATCTCAATTTTGTAAAAAAAAATATTCTGGCAAGTGATACACAGAATTTTAATCATCCTTATATCTGGTGGCAGGTAATAGGTGTTCTTTACTTTCCTTTTTGATCTCCTTCAGTTGTAGAAAATTCTTTAGCGTGGTTGTACCTTGTTTTGTTTATAGAGTCTAGAAAAATTAAATTGTCTTCATGTTCATTAAAAGGAAGAAAGATAGTGCCCAGTGTTAATGAGTTGTTAATAAAATAAGCACCCTTACACGCCAGTAAGAAAAGTTTATATTAATGATGTAGCGATATGTCTCAAAGGCATCATGATATGTATTATTTATAGCAGGGAAAGTGAAAGTGTTGTTTGCTCATGGATATTCATTGAGTTGTTGATAATAAACTCTGAAGAAGTCTAAATGTCTAAGGACAGGAGATTGGTTAAATAAATTATGATACGTCCATTAAGTAGTGATTATAATCAGGCACATTACTTTCTATTATAATGTAGATGATTCGACATGGAAAGAGGTTCAATGACAAAGTATATATATTACATAAATATGCATAAAAGTCTCCAGTTCCGGGGCACCTGGGTGGCTCAGTCGGTTAAGTGTCCACCTTCGGCTCAGGTCATGATCTCACAGCATGGGTTCGAGTCCCACGTCGGGCTCTGTGCTGATAGCTCAGAGCTTAGGATCTGTGTCTCGTCTCTCTCCGCCCCTCCCCTCCCCTCTCAAAAAACTAAATAAACATTAAAAAAATTTAAAAAGGGGAAAAAAGTCTCTGGTTCCATATTTTCAAATGCTAACAGTTATTATGTCTATGTTCTTTCAGCGCATCATTTTTTGCATTTTTCCAACTAAATGATACGTTCTCAAGTTTAGACAAGTACATTGTTACTATATCATATTATCGAATTTTATTTTCATCTCTTTTTCTTCATGCTTATTAAGGCTTTTTTGTTTTCCAATTCTATATTGTCTTGTAGGACTATTCCCAATAATAATAATAATAATAATAATAATAATAAAAACTCTCCCTGGTGTTCTTTTCATTGCTTGATTTTTAACATTTCTATATTACTTCATTTCAGTTTCTTTAATCCAGTTTAACACTTGCTGCCCTTTCATAGATGAGTTTAACTATTATGATTTATAATGTTTGGACCTATTTCCATCAATTTACTAAATCTTCTGTTTATAATGCATCTTGTTTGTCCCTCCCCTCCTGTTTTCCTGTTTTCTGTGGCATTAATAGATGCTATTTCCAGTTATTCTTTTTCCTCATGAAAATGAGAGAGTTTGGAATTTACCAATTACTTCTTGCTTCCTTTTTTAGTGGTTCCCCTTTAAAGATAATTTAGTGAGATATAAGATTCGGTGTTGACCATTATATTCCTCAGCACTTTGAAGATCTCGTTTCATGACTTGTCCTGGAGCCATGAAAAAGTTTATTAACACTTTTTATTTGGAGATCCTCGTGAGATTCGCATGCAATCATTAGTAATAGCACAGAGAGATTTCATGTACCTCGATTTCAGGCTCCCCCAGTGGTAAGTCTTGCAAATGGCAGTACAACCTCACCGCCCAGGGTATTGACATGTGTATCAAAATGCGGGCCGTTTCCCTGCCACCTCAGGGATCCCTCGTGGTACCCTTTTTTTGCAGGCACATCCACTTCCGCCCCACTCCCCTTTATAACTCCTCGTAAACGCCAATCTGTTCTCCACTGTGCTACAGAAACGAAGTGCTTTGGTAGGTAGCCTTTTGACGTTGGCTTTTTTTTCCTTCCGTGCAATTCTCTAGAGATCCGTGCAAGTGCTATGTGGATCGATAATTCCCTTTCAGTCGCTGAGTGATATTCCTTGGCATGGAGATAGACCATTCCCCTGCTGAAGGGCCTCTGGGTGGCTTCCGCTTTGGGGCTGTTATCAGACAACTGCTAAGGACATACATGTGCATGTTTTAGGTGAATCCGTCTCCATTTCTCTGAGATAAAAGGTGAGAAGTGTCGTAGTTTGGTTTTTATCCATCAACTTAACAATTTAGATGACCTGCTCTTTAAGAACTAAGGCCATTCTCCAAATTTAGCAAATTCTCAGTCCTCATCATTTCTAATATTGATTCTTCCCTATGTGCTCCGTGGTCTTCCTCCCCCTTCTGGAACAACAGAGCCTCTCAATGGACCAAGTGTTGAACTGCTATGGCATCGGTGAGCTTGTTGCATTCTTCAATTCTATGCCATCAGGTTTTTAATGATTATTTCTAGTCCAAGATTATCCTGTCCATTCGGAGTTGATTAATTTTCAGAATTGCTTCCTTCAAATATCCTCCTTCCCCTATTTTATTTATGCCTGTTCTGTTTCATAATGCATTTAACTTCTTGTGTGAAGGGTACGCATTTATTTACCTTGTCAGTGGTTCTAAGGGCACTTATTTTAAAGTCGTTTTTAGGTATTTCAATTTTTTTAAATTTCATCTTGAATAAATTACTTTCCCAAGTATTGGTTTTCTTGTCTACCAATTTTCCACATGCATTAGGGATTTTAGTCTGTGGGCTCATTTTTTTTTTCAATATATGAAGTTTATTGTCAAATTGGTTTCCATACAACACTCAGTGCTCATCCCAAAAGGTGCCCTCCTCAATACCCATCACCCACCCTCCCCTCCCTCCCACCCCCCATCAACCCTGTTTGTTCTTAGTTTTTAAGAGTCTCTTATGCTTTGGCTCTCTCCCACTCTAACCTCTTTTTTTTTTTCCTTCTCCTTCCCCATGGGTTTCTGTTAAGTTTCTCAGGATCCACATAGGAGTGAAACCATACGGTATCTGTCTTTCTCTGTATGGCTTATTTCACTTAGCATCACACTGTCCAGTTCCATCCATGTTGCTACAAAGGGCCATATTTCATTCTTTCTCATTGCCATGTAGTACTCCATTGTGTATATAAACCACAATTTTTTTATCCATTCATCAGTTGATGGACATTTAGGCTCTTTCCATTATTTGGCTATTGTTGAGAGTGCTGCTATAAACATTGGGGTACAAGTGCCCCTATGCATCAGCACTCCTGTATCCCTTGGGTAAATTCCTAGCAGTGCTATTGCTGGGTCATAGGGTAGGTCTATTTTTAATTTTTTGAGGAACTTCCACACTGTTTTCCAGAGTGACTGCACCAATTTGCATTCCCACCAACAGTGCAAAAGGGTTCCCTGCGGGCTCATTTTGAATGGCAGTCTCTGATTTTGATTTTTCACGTTTGCCTCAGTCTCTGAGTCAGTCAGCCTTTCTCTCTCTCTCTGTGCAGATATTTCGTATTTATCTCCCACCAGGCCCCCAGAACTCTGAGGTGCCCCAGCCCAAGCTGGGGGGATGTTCCTCACGTTATCTGCGGTAATGGAGCAGTTTTCTCTCACGCCCTCAAAGACTGATGCTTTTGTGAATATTAATAAAAATGAGTTATAGAAACATCACTACTTGCTACTCTGTCTTGACCACATCAAATGGCTAGAAAAGTTATAAATGCTACCTCCCAGTTTCTGTATTTATCTAGTCATGTACCAGTAACAAACAGTCCACAGGCCGGCCGGTCTCAGCTGGGGCACCAGACCGCACCTTGGGTTATGGCCCTTGGCCAAGGAACATTGGGGATTTTAAGATCCAGTCGTGGGCTGGGCGGCCATCTTGGCCTGGGAACCTGCACGTGCCTCCATCTACCGTTACAGATGATCAGCTTTTGGAAATCACAGCCCTACAAGAAGACACTGGATTTCTTCGTCAGTCTCCTTTTGCAGGAGGGAACATCCTGTCTGAGCCCCTGATTTCAAGAAATGAAGCTGATTTGGGGGCTCAGCTCCACAGAGTCGAAATGAATACCTGCCAGACCAGTGCATTTAGCCCTGCTCATGTCTCTGCGCTTCTGTTCTGGTTCTAGTCTATGGACATGCAAATGCTGTTTGGCAGAATAGTTACATCTTTTCAATTTTCTTGTTTTATTTGTGTTTACGGTAGCCGATAATAAACAGCTGCCTTCTAATGTCATCTTTCTTCCTGCTTAAGACAGATCCCCAGCAGGGTATCTATGTACTGCTCTCCTGCTCAGGGTTGAGCTCTTTAAGAAAGTCTAGCTCCAGTCCCAGATATGGAAAGGGATAGTGATTGACTTAAGTTGGTCACGTGACACAGTCTAGCCAATGAGATGGGAAGAGAAATCTGGAGGCTTCTGGGAAAGCTTTCCTCTTCCAAACTGAATCGTAAGAAGACGCATGCCATCTAGTTTTCTCTATAAGTCAACCTGAAGACAAAGCCAGTATACCGACGAGTTCAGAGCTGAAAAATGAAAGGCCCTTGGCGATTCAGAAGCCACCTTCTTTCATTATCTCCATGATCTGGTGTGAAGAATCTGCCTACCCGTTGAGCTGATTCGAGTTGGGGTTTTTCCATTCCTTGCAGGTGAAGGCATCCTAACCCATACACCTGTTATCTCTGTGGGCTTAGAATAAGAAGTCAGTGTGTAGTGTGAATTTATACCACTATCCATCCTAGCTTTAAATCATTCTCATTGCTTTAAAAATTTTTTTTTAGGGGCGCCTGGGTGGCGCAGTCGGTTAAGCGTCCGACTTCAGCCAGGTCACGATCTCACGGTCCGTGAGTTCGAGCCCCGCGTCAGGCTCTGGGCTGATGGCTCAGAGCCTGGAGCCTGTTTCCGATTCTGTGTCTCCCTCTCTCTCTGTCCCTCCCCCGTTCATGCTCTGTCTCTGTCCCAAAAATAAATAAACGTTGAAAAAAAAAAAAAATTCTTTTTAAATGTTTTTTTTTATTTCAGAGAGAGGGAGAGACAGAACGTGAGCAGGATTGCGGCAGAAAGAGAGAAGAAGACACAGAAGCAAGCTCCAGGCTCTGAGCTGTCAGCACAGAGCCTGACATGGGGCTCAAACCCACAAACAGTGAGACCATGACCTGAGCCAAAGTCGGACGCTTAATGACTGAGCCACCCATGCACCCCAATAATTCTCTTTTCTTACATAGCTTTTAGGAGAACTCACGGTGATACTCACAAGCATAGGAAATAACTCAAAATCAGCTTTAAAAATATTCAAATACTGGGGCACCCGAGTGGCTCAGTCGGTTAAGCCACCTCGGCTCACATCATGATCTCACGGTTTGTGAGTTTGAGCCCTGCGTCAGGCTCTGTGCTGACAGCTCAGAGCCTGGAGCCTGCTTCAGATTCTGTGTCTCCCTCACTCTCTGCCCCTCCCCCACTCACACTCTCTGCCCCTCCCCCACTCACACTATGTATCTCTGTCTCTCTGTCTCTCAAAACTGAATAGACATTAAAAATTTTCTTTTAGGGGCACCTGGGTGGTTCAGTCGGTTAGGCGTCCGAGTTCGGCTCAGGTCACGATCTTGCGATCCGTGAGTTTGAGCCCCGCGTCGGGCTCTGGGCTGATGGCTTGGAGCCTGGAGCCTGCTTCTGATTCTGTGTCTCCCTCTCTCTCTGCCCCTCCCCTGCTCATGCTGTGTCTCTCTCTGTCTCAAAAATAAATAAACGTTTAAAAAAAAATTTTTTTTTTAATTTTTTTTTAAATTTCAACTTCTTTAGGAGCATTGGTTAATGAATTGATAAGAATTTTCTAGTCTGTCTATTGAATGTGATTGGTCCATGGAAACTTCTGAAGTGTCCTCCATTAGAGCCAACATTTATTCAGTGCCTGTTAAGTACCAAACCCCACGACAGGAGTCACAGGAGTTATTAAAGAAGGTAAAGATGGGTCCTTTCCCTGTAAGGACTCCAACAAGAGAGACAAGACTTATAATAACAATATGCAAGAGAATGATCTGTCCACATGAGGAAGACATGTAACAGATTATGTGGGGGGTCAGAAAAAAGAACAAGCAGAGTTATGTAAACGTTCTCAATGAATGTTTGTTTACATTGATCGCTTGGCTACCAAATTCCTGCTCTATTGATCAAGGCCAAATCCCATCCTTGCCCATACTCGAATGATATAAATACTGAGCTAAGGTAAAACAGATTGCTGCAGATTTCCTCAATGTAATCAGATAAATCGAAGAGTTATTTCCAACTAAACTCAAAGTCGCTAGTTAGCATGTCTTTGAATGCAAGCGAAGCAGTTATCAAATTTGAAGAAATATTCCTTGGGGTGGTGTTTTCATTAAATGTGTAACTTTGTCAGAGCGCCACCGCACTACGGATTTTTTTTACAGCCAAGTGGTGAGAAAAGTACCTTTGGAATAGTTACTCACTGACAACATGTAACGTGAAAACTGCGCGTGTTCTCAAATCTTTACACATTTCTCTGACTGATCATTGGTTCCTTAGAATGCTGGAGATTTTGTGTGAAGCATGCCTGCAGGCTACATATGTTAAAAGTTAACAGGGAAAAATTGTACCAGAAATCAAATGTAAGACGGTCTTAGATCCACTCTTCAGCGTGCCTGCTGCTTGACCTGAGCGATGAATGGTTTCATAGTACTGAATGTGGATCAGTAACCAAGTGGTTGCATGGGGCAGAAATACTTGCAGAGCTGACCCATTCTATGCGTGTTTGTGAAAATAAAGGCCTCTGTTCTCATTTTACCCATGCTGATTGCAGAGTAGTTTGGCTCTTTTTTATGTGGTTGTTGTAGGAAACTCCTCTTTTATTCTTTGCAAATTGAAGCAGAATTGAAAAATAAGCATGTAGAAAGGTACGCAAGGGATGGATGGCCACATGGTACACGGGAAGAAATGGATTTCAGGTCAGATATCTTTATAGCAAACAGATTTCCAACCCCCCGCCAATAGCCATTTGATTTTGAGTAGCTGTCACTACATCAGAAAACGGACAGTACGCGAAGCATCCTTCTGAAGCCGCATAATGGCAACTGAGCTGTGAGCTACTTCTCTGATCAATTACCTTTGTTTGCTCAGCAAACCCAACGTGTACCTTCAGCGCTCTCAACACGAACGCCAAGACTGGAAGCAACTGGAGAGAACAAATAAGGAAAATTGGGTCTGAAAACCCACACGGGCCAAGATATAGAAAAAAACAAAATGATTCTTTAAAGAATTGATAATATGGCAGGAGTGGCAGTCTTTAGAGCCATGCCACAGCGTGCTTAATTTGAGGATATCCTATGAAATGAAAAGTGTGTTTACCCTATGTTCCAGGAATTCACTTCTCCATCTCTACCCTAGAAAAATGCGTGTGGCCAAAAACATGCACAGGATGTTTATTGTAAAAGACAAAAAAAAGGCGGGGGGCATGAGTCAAGTGTCCATCAACACAAGGATGGTTAAATAAGCCATGATTCATATACAGCAGTTAAATATAATGAAGTGAATCTGTACTTATCAACACGGGGTCTCCTTCAAGACACAAGGATGAGTGGGAAAAAATAATGTCAGAGTAATATATACAGCTGAAGGGTCTGTATGCTAAGTCAATGGCTCATAAAACAATACTATTTGTTTTTTCTACATGCAAATCACAGAAGACTTGGAAGTTCACATCCTTAACCGGTTGACAGTGTCTATGTCTGTGGAGGTACGAGGAGGTCAGGATTGAAGGGAAGGGGACTTCAAGGGGCATTATACCCTTATTTGTAAAGTTTTGATCTTACATATCTTATATTTTTATAGATGTTGTACACATGACTTATAAAATTAAAACAGCTAAAAAATGGAAAACAATGGATAGATAATAAATTAAATATAAAATCGACAAACAAACGGAAAACAAACCAAAGCTTTGCATGGTTCAGGTTTAAACCTGTCCAATGTATAGGCAGGATTTACTCAATATTCTTTGAGGTTCTACCGTCTTGAACTGATATCATGATTCTGAACACTGAAGATTCTTAGAATGAGGGAGAAGTAATAGAGTGAAAGCCTCTTTCCACTCCCCCTCTTATGCCTGCACAGGGAAATTAGGGTGGCAACACTGAGCTCTGCTTCTTCAGTATCTCTTGGCTTTGAGCCACCTCTGTGTTGTATCATCACTAAACTCGAATCTCCTAGGTCAACAATGAATTCTTGAAGCATCCATCAATATTTCAGATGGAACAGAGACTATGCACAGGCCAAACCAGCAGAGTGTCAAGGAAAGGTGGATAGACCAGAGGTCCCTGGGCTAAACTAGGAATTTTCCAGTCCCCACCGTGGGATATCTTGACAGTAGATGACAAATGCACTGGCAGGAGACCCAAGTAAAATATGGGATGGTCAGGAGGTTTTGAGAAGGGGGAGTTCTCTTTCCTCTAAAGTTTCTGAAACTCTTGGTGGCCATGTTGCCTCTGCAAGGGAAGGGATATTGGAAAATAAAGCCAAACACGGCAAAAAAAATAAGACATGGTAAAGAAGAAAACAATTTTGATAACGCTGATCCTCTCTTCTGCATCCAACCATACTTTAAGGTAGAAACACCTTTTTGGTTCTGTGAGCCAATAATTTCCCCCTTTGCCCCCTGATAAGCCTTGTCTAATATTTCCATCCTACTGAGGCCATCTCAGCAATCGCTGAAGGCAGGTGACATGGAAACTGCAAGGTGAGACCACAGTGGCTTTGTCTTGATTTAGCAGTGGGCACGGACCAAGTTTTTGATCTCCAGGGACTGGAAGCATAAGGGACTTCTGTAAAGAAGAGGCAGTTGTCAGAGTCGGGCTGTTCAGAGAGGGGGCTTTCTGAACAGCTCTGGGGAAGGTCAATCTCAGCATCGCCAGCCCATCTAAGGTACAGGGAAATCCAACCCAGACAGATCCCGGAGACCCAAAGTACCTGACTGTCTCTAGTAGATTTACATTGAATCCAAGAGGAATTGTGTTCCTACCTCCACAACTTCGGTTCACCTCCCTTGCTTCATAAAAGCCTTCTTTTCCCTTTGGACACCACATGCTCTAGTTTTGAAAAGTTGTTCGTACACTACGGGGTGTTTGACGCTTACATCCGGTCTGTAGAAGAGGCTGGTAGGGAATGGGAACCTCCCTTTGGCAAAGGAATAAACTTAGACTCAATGGTTTTCTTAAGGTCCGAATTAAAACCCTCCCTTGGCAACTTTCGGCATTGAATGGCAGGGACACGCGTGTCCCTGGTGTTCCTGGCTTTTTCTGGTGTGGTTCTGACTGTTCCCCTGCCCCCCTCCCAAACCCAGTCTCACCACACCTCTTTCTCCAGTCTCCCTGAAGAAGCAGCTCCTCTTCGTGAACCAGCACCCACTGATTGATCATCTTGGTGCCGTGCACTCCCGTCTGACTCTTTCTCACTTTCCGGGTCTCAACTCAACTCAAATTGTCTTCTGCTGCCTGCACTTCTTTTCTTCCTCAGTTTCGCTATTAAGGCTTTCCGGTGATTGTTCCCGATAAGGCCCACCCAGACCAGAGTGTCAAGAATAACCCCCTTTAGTGAAAGCCAACAGTAGATAGCGGCCACATCTACCACGTGCCGTCACAGCAGCGCCTAGATTGGCATTTAATTGAACAACTGGGTACCAAAGCCTAGCCGAGTTGACACTGACCATCACAACTGGGGACTTGTCAACTGTTTTTCCCCTACCATGGGAAAGGACGTTCCATGAGAGGTCTTGTCTCTGACGTGCGCCGTTGGATCCCTGGCACCGCGCTGCATAAATGAGTGAGTGACAGACAGTCATTATCCTCTTGATAGGCCAGAGAAGCCCAGGTGACATCTCAGGGTGGCCACAAGGTGGCATCTGCAGGAGGGGTCCTGAGCGGGTGTCTATGGCTCCCTAACTCAACAGGAGCTGAAAGGTGGTGCCAGAGGCCTAGCCAGCTACCCTGTGGGCCCTTCTCTACCCTCAGTGACTAAAGTTGCACCTCTGCCCCTCTGCTTTGGACCCCTCAGCCTTGCTCAAGTCCCGAGACAACATCGGAATTTCTCAAAAAGCCTGCCAGGGTGGAGTCCTGAAAGCAGGCTTTGAAGACATCAAGCTATTGCCCCAGGTTTACGTGGAAGTGAAATCATGTAAGGCCGCTCCTTAGGCGGAGCCGAGAGTGGCCCTTCTTTCCAACGAGGCATCTAACAAACCCTTGGGTAATAACCGGTTCCTGTGGGCAGAGAGCTCTTCGACCTTCATGGTGGCACTGGCAGCCTGAGCTGCTCGGGGGGACCTTCTCCCCAGTGTGAGGGGGAGTCAACGGAAGAATATGCCCACCTGAGGCAGGTGTGAGCATCTTCGTTATTTGTGATACATTCATGCAACTAGTAAGACTTCTTTACATATTATACATCTTGCCCAATAGACCATAACACCTTGACAAGGGATACCTGGACCGTTGTGCTGAACATTCTATCCTAGCTGGAACAGTGCTTGGCCATAGTAGGCACTAGACATTTGAAGAAGGAAGGAAGGAAGGAAGGAAGGAAGGAAGGAAGGAAGGGAAGTCGAAAAGAAAGGCAAGAAGGAATCCCATTACTCTTCACTGAACACACCTTAGAAGCTTAGGGGTCCCTGAAATCTGGGCTCTGCAGAGGTCAGAGGGGTGGGTAGCAAGCAGACTAGCTTTGGATCCCCACATCTTTGGATCCTTTTTCCTCTGTTACTGGGTCAGCATGTTGCCATGGGCTATAGCACGATCAGAAACACCAAAAACTAACTGAGCACTAAGCTAGACTAGTGAGTTCACAGTGAATCTGGACACTGCGGTCTTCCTGGTCTTTCTCCTGGGGGGGGGTCAGAGAAACTGACGTGTTCAAATGTGTAACATTTACTTCTATGAATAAGAACAATCATATGCTTTGATAGAAACCAAATATTGGAATCAGGGTCATGGAAGAGGCAGGCAGCTTTATATCTGCTATGATCCCTGATTTATATCTGATTTTTGTTTTCGTGGCAAAACGAGGAGATTCTCGTGGACACTTTCAAATGGCAAATGCTCCTTTTGCAATCTCAGAATCTTCAGTTTAGCCAAAATGGCAAGTTAAGCCTCATTCTAAGGTCCTCAACGAAGTGCGTCAGCCTGGCAATGTACCTTAACATGTCTGGGGTCAACCAACAGAGTAAAATACATGTTATCGATGTGGTTAACAAACGTCCAACAGAGTGTTTTGAGATACCCTGACACTCCTGCAAGTAAAACAGGCTGAACATCACTCGCTAGAGGATCCCCAGAGGTCTCTCTGCCCCTAAATTGCTCTGAGTCTGATTCCATGTTTATTGAGCACATACTCTGTGCTAGTCCCCAGAGGCAAAGGTGATTATGATGCCAACAGTCCCTTCCACACGGAGCATTTTTCAGAACTCCCGCTGAAAGCTGTGCTCATCTATGATCTTCTTTCATCCTCCCAAGCCAATGTGTGATGCCCGGGCTATTATTCTCTGGTTTTACAAGTGGGGAAACTGAGGCTTAGAGAAGGTAGAGGCTTTTCCAAGGACAACAGCTTAGAAGTGGCACGCGGGGTTCAAACCCACACCTGTCCACTCTCGAGTGCTCGCCCTGAAGCCTCTGGCAGCATTTTCGGAGTTGGCCAAAACCCCGGCTCGGAACGCAACTGGACCTGAGCCCTTCCTCGTCCGGGACCAAGATGGGGTGGCACGCCAGCCCCCGAAGAAGGTGGCCGCGAGACGCCCGCAGGCCCTCGCTCCTCTGGTCGGCTCTGTTAGGGCATCTCTCCTACCGGCTTGGGCCAGCCCCACCCCCAGGCTGCTGGCCTGACTGCTAGGTTCCCTCCACGGGGAAGAAGAAAGCCTCCCATTAGCAGGGGCTGCGGCTTGGAGCATCCCTGGGACGAGAAGCATCTGTTGCTGCTCCCATTGTTCCAGCTGAGAGCACGCTAATTGTCCTCTCCAAAGTTGGACCGCAATCTCTTGCCAGAGGGAAATTATGGACCCTTTTTCAGCAGGCAAGCGTCCCTTCCGCAGCTGTCAGCTGAATGGCCCCAGGAGGAACGGGGTGGGGGGTGGGAGGTGGGGGAGGTTTATCTGCATCCTGATCCGCACAGGGAAGGAAAGGGAGCACGGCCCTGTGAAGAAGCAGGGCACCCACCAGAGGGACACCACCCCCCAAAACACAGGCAACAACTCTACTCGAATGGAGGCGGCCTGATGGAGGGAAAAGTGTAAAAATGCTTGTGAGTCAAAGTCAGCTGAGCGCAAACCCCGGCTTGGCCACTCATTAGCTTTGACCTCGAGCAAGTCGCTGCTACTTATTTACCTTTCACCGAACTGGGAGAAGGACACAAACCAATAAATAGCTATCAAATATCCAGCAGAGATTTGGGCCTTAGCAGGTGCTCAATAAACGTGGTTTGTTATTATTATTTCTCCTACTATTTTTGTCATTAAATATACCTCTAGGTAGTCGCTCACACGTGGGGAGACAGCCCGCATATGAAATGCCCCCCAAGTAAGGAGGGAACAGGGGTGGGCTGGGACAGAATGGTAACATCGTGCATGTACATGCAAAACGATATTTTAAGCCACCTACTGTGTTCCAGGTCCCGTGCTGGCTGTGGATCATCTAAATGGCAACAGAAAGATCTGGGTCTCCTGGGAAGTCCCAAAGGATGGGTGTCCGGAACTGGGGCTGGACAGCGTTCCAGAAGTTCTGGGAGTTCTCCCAGTCAACTGATGTCTAGTCACACAACTGCACACCATATCGGAAGGCCCCTAGACTTCCTCTGTGCTGCCTTGCCGTGCGTCAGAGGAGAAACGAGGCCTCGAGGAGACACTGTAGATACTCAGCAGTTATTTCTTGAGCTCCTACCTGACGCCAGGAAGCATATTGGTGCTAGTCACAGAGTAGAGAGCAAAACAGAAAAATGTCACTTTACACATCAGAGAGCTTCAAGTCTAACAGAGGAAGCAGCTCTCTGTCAAATATTCGCACAAATACGTCACGTCAGACTGTGGTGAGTGCTGTAATGGCAAAAGACGGGATGTTAACCTGAGCGCAACCAGAGGCCCCAGTCGAGTCTGGACATGAGGGGAGGTAAGGCTCACCTAAGGAAAGACACGGTCTGAGGACGAGTCAATAAAAGGACATGGAACAGGGGCACCCGGGTGGCTCAGTCGGTTGAGCGTCCGACTTCGGCTCAGGTCACGATCTCGCGGTCCGTGAGTTCGAGCCCCGCGTCGGGCTCTGTGGCGACAGCTCGGAGCCCGGAGCCTGCTTCGGATTCTGTGTCTCGCTCTCTCTCTGCCCCTCCCCTGCTCATGCTCAGTCTCTCTCTGTCTCAAAAATAAATAAAAACATTAAAAAAAAATTTTTTTTTTTAAAAAAGGATATGAACCCGCGTTCTCTAGCCGAAGGAAGGCACGAGCACAGGACTGGGGAGAGCAGAGAGCAAGTCCTCCTTCTTTAGAGGATCCCAAAGTAGGCCAGCGTCACCAGAACTCGGAGACTGAGGAGAGGGGGGTTGGGGGAGGGATGAATAATAGAACAGACAATAAATAATAGAAGGACAGCTTAGCCCTGGTCATCTAGAAAATGGCCTCTGGCAAGGATTGGGATGCCGCGCTGTCCTGGGGGTGTGGGAGCCCAGGGCCGTGTGAGGGTGAGGTCCAGGGGCAGAAGGGGTGCAACGCAGTAGCTGTTAGAGTACACGAGCTACACTTTGTAACGCACCGCAAAGGGGCACAGCCGGCTGCCCCCTCCCCGCTGGCTTCAAGCCCCTTCGTGGCCACTCAGAGAGCCAGATCTCCCTCCCCAGGATGCAGTGTTTTGGGCTAATCTGCAAGAGGAAGAAGGAAGGACCCAGCACACTGGGGCACAGAGAGAGCAGAGAGGAGGCCCGGGAGAGAATCTGAGGAGGCCATCCCAGCCCCAATCCGAGGCGGAATCACGCAGAGAACGGAGTCCAGAGATAGAAGGAGATGAGCATTCACCCCTCCTGGTTGCTGTAGCTGCTGGTGTTTACTCACATCCGATTCTCCTTTCTTCCAGATGGCTGGCTACCGTTCCCAAACCCCCACCTCTTGCATCCAGGTGGGAACACGTGACAGATTCTGGCCAATGGAATGGAGGGACAGATAACGCGTATCCATCACCCCCAGGCCCGGCCGGAAAACTTCCCGTAGACTCTCCCACCTGCTTTCTCTCTGCGGCTCTGGGACCAGAAGCCGAGTTCCCCAAGGCCATAGAAGACCCCCTGGAAGAACCAAGGGGTGGGAAAGCCTGGATCCTCAAGTCAACCCCTAGGAGACAGTTACCCTGGAAAGCCGTCTCACCAGAAACACCCCCATTGGACTTTTAGTAAGTGAGAAAAGACCCTTAAACTATCTTAAGGCCCTGAGATTAGGGGTTGTTTGTTACAGGAGGTGCCATCACTCTGCCCTAACTGATACCTGAGCCCGTGACGTTCTACCAACTACTGTGCTAAGTTGTCCCAGGTAAACCTCATAACAACACGGAAAGAAGAAATTTTTATTCCCATGTAACAGATGAATAAAGTGAGATTCAGAGAGGTGGTCACTTGCTCAAGATCACACAGCTGGTCAGAGGAGAGCTCAGATATAAACCTAGCCCTGCCACACTTCTTGCACTGAGCCATTCCGCCTCCTCTCTTAGAGCGTAGAAAAAAGCACACGCATCCCACGGGGGGGGGGGGGGGGCCTGTCCCGGCCTTGACCGGGCTGGCCCATCCGCGCAGCAGGGGTCCAGTTGCTGGTTGACCCTCGTTCGTGCTCCAGGGAAATCTGGAGTCAACTACCAGGGAGGGAGACTCCAGAGAAATCAGCAGGAATGACTCAGTCACCCAGAGTTTCCTCCTGTGTGCCTTGTGGACAGAGCGCTGGAGAGACAGGGAGGGGCTTTGTGAGTAGCAACAAAAGGGGTTGAAGGAAAAAGAAAGAAAAAAAAAAAAAACACAAAACACCACTTAACCACAGTCAATGAAATTAGATAAAATTATCTGCTGGTCTTTATGTAAAGACCTAATGTTGCCCTCTGCCATAAAGGCTCTATATGGCTTGCAAGATACAGTAAAATTAATTTTATATTGGGCTGCCAGACGCTGTTAGAGTAGCATGTTTATATAAGCAGCCCCAGAGCGTCAGACATTGAGCTGTAAAGGCCTGTGTCTCAGTGAGTGGCTTAGCAAAGAGAAACTCAAATCCCTGCATTGTCCCTGGGGCAAAGCGTCAGCAATCTTTATGGCCGCACGCCCTGTTGGGTGTTTTTCCTTACACGGCGCCCCCCCCCCCCAACCCCGACAACACCTGGCAGGGCCCTCGGACAAGAATGGTGTGAACCGTCTCTGGGAGTTTGCTCCACGGCCAGTTGGAAGGGAATTGGAAAGGACTGCCTTTATTTAAAAACTCAGTGGCGATGGTACCTATACAGAGAGATACAGGTTGGACTTTCTCCAGCTTCTGAAGAAAAGGAGCCAGGCCCGTTGCAGGAAGAAGAAAAGAAGCTGAGGCAGGCCTGATGGGAAAAAAACTGGGACATTATTTGAAGCAATGGCTCCCTGTCCAACGAAGGTGATGTACGGTTCTTGAGGGGAAGTTATGTCCCTTTGCCTGGTTCCTTGGGGTCTAGATGGGATCATGGAATATTACCAAGAGAACAGGCCCTCTTTCCCCTTCCCGCACCGTCCCTCTTTCCCCTTCTCTCACTTGCCCGCAGTAAGGCACAGTCACTTGGAAATCACACATTAGAGATGACGGAGCCACAATGCGGAAGGAGCCTGGGTCCTTGCATCACCGCTTGGAGGTAAGCTAACTGCCTATAGGAAGATCCATTTTGGACATGATGTGGGTGAGAAATAAACTTCTATTACATTGAAGTCATTCTACCTGGGGGATTTTGTTGTTGTTGTTGTTGTTTTTAGAGCAGCTAGTACTATTCCAAAAGAGTGCCATTCAGCCCTAAGACTGGGGAATAGTACCTTTTTTTTTTTTTTTTTACACTCATTAGTATGCAACGGATATGTTGCTGCTTTCCCTACTCTGCCCGTTGGAAATATCATTAATTGATTATAGCAATTTCTTACCAGTGTTTATGTGACCTCAGAATCCTTAAGATTGTGGTTGTCACCAATGATTGAAGCTGGCACTCAAAATGCCATCTATGCACTATACCAGCCTTACTAGAAGCTTCTTGAGATAAGGTTTGAGATATCCATCATTTAACTTAGCACATTGCCGACATACAGCGGCAGCCCAAAAGTGTTCGTTGAATGAATAATAGGTGTTCTACAAAGAAGATCTTATTCTAACATATTTGCAAACTTTCTTAGACACAAGAGCTACCAAAAACCCCAAATTGTCAGAATAACTCGACCCAGGTACTCAGGTATTAAGGCTCCTGGTACTCTTGGAGTAGCCATGCCAAGATGATATATCTCTATTCACTGATAATCTCTCACGTTGCATTCTACCCTACCTGCACAGAAGAAGCGATCTAAACTGTTCAGATCTGCTAGGAGACCCAGTATTGGGAGAGGGGAGGTGGAAACGTCCCACTATGGTGTAGATGATGTCCTTGGTTATCCTCCAAGAATATAGGTGCTTGGCAGTCGTGATGGCCATCCCTTTCCTTCGTGTGACACCAACTTCAGCCGCAGGACCCCTGCGCTCATTTCAGTTGGTCATTCAATCTATTTCAGTGAAGAAAATTTACCCATTTAAAAGGCGACTAGAGAATTTTAGGTGGGATGTGACTTAAAAAGTCACAAAATACGGGGCGCCTGGGTGGCTCAGTCGGTTGAGCGCCGACTTCGGCTCAGGTCACGATCTCGCGGTCCGTGAGTTCGAGCCCCGCGTCGGGCCCCTGTGCTGACAGCTCAGAGCCCGGAGCCTGTTTCAGATTCTGTGTCTCCCTCTCTCTGACCCTCCCCCATTCATGCTCTGTCTCTCTCTGTCTCAAAAATGAATAAAAACGTTAAAAAAAAAATTAAAAAAAAAAAGTCACGAAATAGTAGAGACAAGCTCAAGTCAAGAACCCAGGACTCAAAACTTCATCGATCCATCCATCCATTCACTCAGCTAATGTTCATTAAGCACTTATTTGCAGCACTATTAGCCTCTGGGTGTTGCTTAACACGCCCTCATGCTATTCTTCCACAGCATGGACACAGATGTCTCCCTCCTGCCTGGTGTGTCGTAAAGTATACCCCTTCCCTTCCATAATCCGCCGGCCCGTGACGGGCAAAATTGTGGGAGGAGAGTCACATGGCAAGAAAGCGTTGAACCTTGCTCTCGGAAATATCCACCGCCTGGAATTTAACTGGAAGTAACAGAGAGATGGTCTACGTTCAAGAATTGGACAGTCTTTGATGGGTCCCCAAGGATCTGGAAGCCTTCTCCCTCAGTGCCTTAGCCTGGGCTTCAGATTTACAAATTGAGAAACGAAGCTTTCAGTTCAGAGCCTGGATCCATAAACACCACAATCCAGCTTTACTGGCTATAAGCCATCACAGCATCTGGGATAAACCTGGGACAATCCCACACAGAGCTAGCCTGCTTCCTCATCACTGCCACTGACATCGGGACCCTCAGATTCAGAAGGTAACTTCCATGCCAGGGCATTTCCATCAAAGCAAGGAGTCAAATAGGACAGCCTCACCAGAGGCCTTCAGCGGGGGGCCAAAGATGACCAATGGTGGCCCAATCCTTCATCCCTGCTGGTGGACACAAATATATGTCGACTCTCCCGGAAAGAGCATGTTGGCCTCATGAGGTGAAAAATTGTCAGAGCGGAGTAAGATTTTTGAGATCGTGGAGCACGCAACAGTCTTAAAAAGGATATTAAGAAGTCCTTGGAAAACTTGCTTTTACGGTTCTCCAAGACTGTTCATCTAACCGTGTTTATCCCTCCCCTCAGGGGGTTCGCCACTCTACCCTTCATAAACTCTCAAGCATGCCATTCGTATCCCAGCATCCCCAGCATCACATAAACAATCTGAAACGGATCTCCCCTTCCTATCTGTGTAAGCAAGCCCTGCCAGACTCAAGTTTGGCACGCAGCCGCTCCTTTCCCCCCAACTTTCTGTGGCCTGGGAAGAGGGGGCCTGCACCACACCATTTATCCCGTCTCCCAGTGTTTCTCATTATTTTATGTGTGTTTACCCATTTCTCCTCTGAGATAAGCCTTGTGCAGAAGAGGCAATATATCTTATACTCTTCTGCCCATAAACGAAGCACTCAATTTTTTAAGAAATTAAATGCTGTTGTTGCTGTTACTGATTTTCGGGCCAGGGAGGAGGCCACTGGCCTCGCATAATAGATGCTGCATTCTGAAGAGATTATCCCAGTTTGGGATCTAAGTGGATTTGCCATCTGCTACAGACAGTTTTAAGTAGACAGGTCCCCCCACGCAGGGAAGACTTTGAACCGTGGGATGAACCGTGGGATCAAGGGGACCCTGCCCCGTAGGACCGGTGATTAGATATGGGGACACCTTTGAAAATGATGGAGCCTGAGAGACAGCGAAGGAACTCAGCGTCCCCCTTTCTCAGTCACTTTTCGAGGTCCTGGAGGAGGGACCACACACACGTGGGTCCCCAACCCAGAGGCCGGGCTCCACGAATCGAACATGGAGAGTTGTCAGGAAGGAAGCATCGATTACGCCAGTGGTGGCACACGTGCCTGCTGTCCCCACCAACTGGTGAAAGGCCCTGAATCAATTGCCCCAGCTCTCTCACCCCCCTCCCCAAGCTGGCTGAGGGCCAGGCAGACCTCCAACATTAAAACCGGCAAATGAGATCTGAGCCTTGACACCGCCCCCCCCCCCCAACCTTTTTTCCGCCCTCGGAGAGGATTTCAACAGCACCATATGTTGAAAAGGCCCAAGCACAATCCTATTACCATTGAAGGAGGCATTAAATAATTACATTAATTTACCTAAATATGGAAAAAAATCTTTACAAATCAGGGACACTTGGCAGATTTTCCGGCTGCACATTTTTCCCTTGGCACGGTGCACTGTCCTGTTGGGTTCCTATTGCTACTTGGAGTGTTTCCTTTAATTGCAGGGCACATGGCTTCCCTTGTTCTGTTTAATTTTCTCGAAGCTGGTTCCATATTCTGGCTACAGACATTATAGGAAAAAAAAAAATGCCCACAAAAGTATGGATTGTGCTGAAGTGTACCCTAAGGGAGAATGCGTAAAAATAGTAATTTCTTGTATATGAAACCTTCCGCGGGGCGGCCTTTCACTAGATTGCTTTATGAAAAAAAAAAAAAAAGCTGAAGGGATGGAAAGTGGGAGCTTGGAGACTGAAAGAAAGGAGGAAAACTGGGAAGGAGACAAAGGTTATGTAGCGGTTATATAGTTCCGCGCGTAGGATGACACCGAATTGGACGCTTCTTTGATGAGCTTTGCCTGGCAACGCGTCTCTTCTTTGGCCCATATTTTCTCTGCCAGCGTTCATTGTGTCTGAATCCTGCACCTCCATAAATTGCCACGAAGGCTGACGCGAAGATGATGTCCACACAGCCTGCCCTCCTTGAGGCAGCGTGACCTCACAGGAAGGGCTGAGTGACTGTCACCCATACAAGCCAACTGCAGATGCCGAGGAAAGCGAGGTCCCTGGTAGTCTGACCCAAAGATGGCCTGGGATTCCCTTCCTTGGCATCAGGTCTTCCAGAAGGTGCATCTCAAAGGCTCTGTGAAGGGCCAGACTCTTGTCTTGTGTTTCTAGTCCATTGCCAACACACACACGTGCACACACACACACACACACACACACACACATATATATATAGCATCACAAAATTTCGATGTTGCAATAAAGTCAAATTGCTGGAAAATTTTCCAAACACTTCCTCATTGTGCATGGGTATCACGGCCCGGCCCATAATAGCTCTATTCTAAACCACAGTGAGAAGAGTTGCCGCGGAAATGGTCCCTTCTGAGAGAGGGGTCCCATTGGCTTTGGAGGTAAATGGCAGCCATCACATCCTTTCTCCAGAAGGAGCTATAAAAGGAGCACCTGGGGCCCCTGAAGATGAATCTTCTCAAGCTGGCTACTGACCCTGGGGCACTGTCTCTGAGACCTGGAGGAAAACCAGCCCTCAGACCGGCCAGGGTAGCTGTAGAAACCTAAGCACTCTTTTTTTAAAGGTGATGTGTACCTTTCTAAAAGGTGATTACATACGGTTAAGACTATAGCGGAGGGGCACCTGGGTGGCTCAGTCGGTTAAGCATCCGACTCTTGGTTTCGGCTCAGGTCACGATCTCACGGTTTGTGAGCTCGAGCCTCACAACAGGCTCTGTGCTGACAGTGCAGCGCCTGCTTGGGGTTCTCTCTTTCCTCCTCTCTCTGCCCCTTTCTCAAAAATAAATAAATAAACTTAAAAGAAAAAGAGAGAGACTATAGGTGAAAGGCATTAGAGGAAGCAAAGAAGGGTGATTTTTTGAAAATATAATTTGTTGTCAAATTGGTTTCCATAAACACCCAGTGCTCATCCCAGCAAATGCCCTATTCCATGCCCAAGACGGGTGATGTTTTTAAGTTTCTGCTCCCTGCCTCCCCCAAAGGTGGTTCAAGCTCTACCTCACAGCCCAGTCACTGTTCTGAAGTCGGGATGTGGCAGGGCCTCTGATGCCGGTCATGATAAAAGATGTCACTTTCCTCACTCCACCAGTGCTCCCGTGCATCTCCAGCCCATTGCATGGATGATTTCTCTCTCTTCCCTGCCTGGTGCCATTCCCTCCCCAGTCTGTCAGCGTTCACCTCACAGCCTGTGGCCTTGTTAGGAATGCACAGTCTCGGGCCCCACGGCCCCAAACCTATTACTTCAGATTCCACGTGGGCCACAGGTCAACAACACCCTCAAGTGGTTTCCATCCACATCCGGCTCTTGAAGCTGTAACGATGACACATCACGTGCATTTAGCTCTACCTTCTGGCACGTGGGAGCTGGCATACTCAGGGAGGACAGAAAGTGGAAGGACAGGAAATCAATAAGGTAAAGCACCCGGCTAGCAAGTCAGGAAGCTGCACCCCTCCCCCCCCACCATAGACCTGAACGGGCACGGAGGGGAAGTCACCGGCATCCCAGAAGAGTCCTCTGACGGGAGCAAGGGTATTTTACAAAGGCCGTGGGCTTCGGTAACCCTGGGGAAATGAATATACAACCTCTCCCCCTCTTTCCCCCTCTCTCTGCTCTCTGTGATGGGTTGGATCGTGTATCTCCCTCTCCCCAAAAGGTATGTCCTAACCTCCCGGTATCTCAGATTGTGACCTTATTTGGAGACAAGATTATTGCAGTTGCGATTAGTTAAGATAAAGTCACCCTGGAGGAGGGTGGGTCCTTAATCGATCAGGACTGATGTCCTTGTAAAAACAGGAAGACACAGGGGAACCTGGGTGGCTCAGTCAGTTAAGCAACTGACTTCGGCTCAGGTCATGATCTCACTGTCTGTGGGTTCAAGCCCTGTGTCGGGCTCTGTGCCGACAGCTCAGAGCCTGGACCCTGCTTCGGATTCTGTGTCTCCCTCTCTCTCTACTCCTCCCTTGCTCATTCTCTGTCTCTTAAAAATACATAAACTTAAGAAAGAAACAAAACAAAACAAAACAGGAAGACAGACAGGGGGAGAAGAGGACCATGCGATGACGGAGCCAGAGATTGGCGTGATACACCTTCAAGCCAGGGGTTGCTGGAAAACACCGGAAGGTAGAAGAGGCAAGCAAGGATTCTTCCCTATGGATTTCAGAGGGGACAAGCCCTTGAACTTTGATTTCTTCGGACTTCCAGCCTCCTGAACTAAGAAAGAATAAGTTTCTCTTTTTTGAAGCCATTCTGTGGTCCTGAGCCCAGTTGGAGGCAAGAGGATAAGGGAACCTGGCTAAAGCAGTTACTAGGAGGGTGGGAAAAACTGGAGACTGGATCTAGAGAAACAAAGAGTATCCAAAAGACAGGGGCCATCAGTATACATTGGTAGAAAGATAATTAGGTTAAAAGAAAAAAAAAAAAAGACAGAAAAAATTCTGTTTTCCAAGAGTCACCTGGCTCCTGGTGGCTCCCTTCTCGGGCTGCATGAAAGAAACCTCTCTGTATTTGTGACCAGCACACAGAAGGGACAGAGCATTGAGAATGAGATCCCCGGTGATAAAACATGGAGGTGTAATTTAAGCCCTTGATCCAGCAATACCTGAAGCCTCTCTCCTCTTTCACTTGAGCTACTCTCTCCAAAAAGCTAAATGCCAGAGAATGGTAATATATTTTACTTAATTTCATGGTTCTGATCAATGTAGGCATCCGTATCAAGTCCTGGCTAATCTCGATATCTTTCCGTGAGTAAAGAAAGTGACACCTTCCAGACAGAAAATCTGTTAGGAGCCAACGCGTATGAAAGGAAGCTTTCCATAAACCAAACATCTAGTTTCTTACAAATCTTTTTAATGCAAAATCAGAAACAACCTAGCTGCCCAACAAAAGGGGATTAGTCAAATAAACTTTCTACATGCATTCAATCAAATTCTATTCAGGCAAAAATTATGACATGGAATGGTAGTTTTTTAAATGTCATCTACAGAACCCCAAGCCTTCCTCAGAACCCTTCACTGATGGAAGGGTGTGATTTGAGCATACCCAACTACTAATATCATAATCCTGATTTAACCAGGGCATTTTACTTTGATCTGTTTTTATCTATTTGGCTTCCAGATGGGATTTTCACTGAATGAAGGGTTCCAGGCAACACTCATAAGTATGTCACTTGGGTTGAAGATACCCATTGTTTCCCTTTCATCCGCATGGGCAGCAATGAAAGAGGAACAAGACAGAAGGGTCTGGATTTTATGATGAGATGTGAGAATGATTGTCGCAAACTGGTAATTTGGAGCTCATGTCACACTGATCCATTGGGTTCAAAGGCCAAGTGCAGAGAGGCAAGACTCCAGCCTGGGAACTGGGAGAGCTGGGTTCTTGGCCCCACTGTGTCACCAGCAGGTGATATGCATGAGTAGACTCCCTCTGGGCTATAGTTTCCTTCTCTTTAAAGGACTCGGGGAGCCTGGGTGGTTCAGTCGGTTAAGAGACTGACTCTTGTTTTGGCTCAGGTCATGATCTCACAGTTCATGAGATTGAGCCTCACATCAGGCTCTGCACTGACAGTGTGGAGCCTGCTTGAGATTCTCTCTCTCTCTCTCTCTCTCTCTCTCTCTCCCCCCGCTCCCTCCCCTGCTCATGTGTACTTTCTCTCTCTCTCTCTCTGTCTCTCTCTCAAAATAAATAAATAAACACTAAGAAAAAAAGGTCACTAAGAAACACTAAGAAACACTAAATAAACACTAAGAAAAAAAAGAGCTCCACTTAGATGGTCTCTTAAGACCATCATGGACACAACAGTGTCCTTCCGTACTACAAAAAAAATCTTCTGTGTTGTCAAAAACCCTTCTGTGATGTCAAGAAATTTCCCCAAATACCCACACTCATCCAGTCTACACATCCATTCCTGACTGCAGCTCTCCTCATGTATTTGTAGCTCCTTTCTAAGAAATGAACCAGATATATGGGTAGAAATAGACTGTGACAGGCATAATATTTTATTTAATCATCTCAAAAATCTTATGAACTAGGTTTCATCATTCCATATTCATTTTGTAGGAGAAGAAATTGAAGCTCAGAGAGGGAAAGCAGTTTTCCTAAGGTCACACAGACAGTACACATTCAGAAGCAGGAACTGAAGTCCTCAGGAGCTTTTGGAATTAGTGACTAGGTATTACAGATGCAAAGACCGAGAGAGACATCTTTCAGACCTGAGAATGATCAGATCTGCATATTTAAATACCTACAGGTAGGGATGATATGGAATAATATATATACTTCTATGAATTTTTATAAATTTAATATATATACTTATATGAATTTTTATATATTTATAAAAATATAAGGCATAAATATACATGTAATATTGAAGTATTTAAAAATATGTTTAAAATACTTATACGTTTATGTGCTTCATAAATCTATATTTTCATATCATATATATATAGCAAGAGATATCTACCTATATATCTCATATATATCTGTATCTCCATAGATATGTCTATAGATATGTATCTATAGACATCCATATCATCTATATAGAGAGAAAAAGATTTATTATCTATCTATCTATCTATCTATCATCTATCTATCTACCATCTATGTATGAGAGAATAGACAGTTTTTATCCATTTTCATAGGATAGTAGTGCTGGAAAGGTGGTAAACTCTAGAGTCACAAGCTTGTTCATTCCTTATAGAACCGAAGTTCAGGGGCGCCTGGGTGGCTCAGTCGGTTAAGTGACCGACTTCAGCTCAGGTCATGATCTCGCAGTCGGTGAGTTTCAGCCCCGAGTCGGGCTCTGTGCTGACAGCTCAGAGCCTGGAACCTGCTTCGGATTCTGTGTGTGTGTGTCTCTCCCTGCCCCTCCCCTGCTCATGCTCTGTCTCTCTCTGTCTCTCAATAATAAATAAACATTTAAAAAAAAATTAAAAAAGAACCGAAGTTCAGCAGGGACGATGGAACCAAAGTCACCCAGTTAGTGGACCTCCCATCCGATCTCCAACTAAATCCCCACATTTTAAATTAAAAATCTTAATACTTTGGGGCGCCTGGGTGGCTCAGTCGGTTAAGCGTCCGACTTCGGCTCAGGTCACGATCTTGCGGTCCGTGAGTTTGAGCCCCGCGTCGGGCTCTGGGCTGATGGCTCAGAGCCTGGAGCCTGCTTCCGATTCTGTGTCTCCCTCTCTCTCTGACCCTCCCCCGTTCATGCTCTGTCTCTCTCTGTCTCAAAAATAAATAAACTTAAAAAAAAAAAATTAAAAATCTTAATACTTTAATTATCAGCCTCACACTATACCCTGACATGCACTTACTATACGTTGTGAGGTCTTCAAAAGGGTAAAATAAACCAAAAAAACAAATTTTTTTTTGAAAGCCTGTCCTTAGAAAAGCCTGTCTCTGAACTCCTGCTCCCCTAATGAACTCGTCCGATTTACCAGATGTACAAAAGTGAAACAAATCTGACGCGCAGTTACCCTTCCATCTTTCTTGGCGGGAGCCTCTGTAACAGCGGGGAGGACAGTCCCCCAGCCCGCAGTGGTGTTACGGATCACAACGGAAGCATATTGTCATCAGATTAATTTTCCAACGCTCCTACCCCAACCACAAAATCCTGAGAGAATGAGTGTCAAATACAGTTAATAATTGCATAATTATGACATCTGTTACTCTCCAGCACCTCTTAGTGGAAAATTAACTGAAGAAATAGCAGGTTCAAAGATGTGTTAACACTCTGATAGCAGATTTAATTGAAATATGACGGGGGAGGATAATGGAGATTAAATTAAGCTCTCAGATAATCATCTGACACAAAGATAATTGAGCCAGCCTCTGCCACGTTGATGAACGCTTCAGAGATGCTGTGCGGGGTGGCATTTCGAGTATCTTATCCTTCAGGCAAAATGGAATTCTTCTCCCTCCCCACCCCCCGCCTTCTTCCCTCTCTCTTGTCATTCAACATTTGTATCCTCCAAATCGATAATGTGAACAGCAGCATAATTGGAAATAAAAGATGATCTGAAATCCACAGGAAATTAGGTTGAGGGGTGTGGAGGAAATACAGTCGCATCCTGGATACAGAGCGGGTTTTTCTGAGTCCTCTGCGAGAGGGATGGGTCCCCACCCTGCAGTCTCACTGCGAGTGTTTTTCCAAGGCCTCTGTCCTCAGTAGAGAGAACTTCCCATGTGTGAGAAAGGCTGGGGGCCGTAAAAACCACAAGAATTGGGGGCGCCTGGGTGGCTCAGTTGGTGAAGCGTTTAAGTCTCCGACTTCGGCTCAGGCCATGAACTTGCAGTTTGTGGGTTCGAGCCCCAGGTAGGGTTCTGTGCTGACAGCTCAGAGCCTGGAGCTGCTTCCGATTCTGTGTCTCCCTCTCTCTCTGCCCCTACTGTGCTCTGGCCTCTGTCTCTGTCTTTGTCTCTCTGTCAAAAGTAAACATTAAAAACATTAAAAAAAATAAAAAGAAGAAGAAAGAGTCGCATGCTCCTCTGACTGAGCCAGCCGGGCGCCCTCCCCCCAGAGGTTGCCTTTTAGTTAGGTCGAGGGGCGCCTGGGTGGCTCAGTCGGTTGAGCACCTGACTTTGGCTAGAGTCATGATCTCACGGCTTGTGAGTTCGAGCCCCGCGTCCGACTCTGTGCTGACAGCTCAGAGCCCGGAACCTGCTTCGGATTCTGTGTCTCCCTCTCTCTCTGCCCCTCCCGAACTCATGCTCTGTTTCAACAATAAACATTAAAAAAAAAAAAATAGATGAGGCCACAGTCACTTGTGTTTTTTCTCTCCTTGCCCAGGGAACATTGTGGATGCTTCCCTAGGGCAGACTCAGGATGTAGTGAGTGGTGAAGAACTGCCCCCCATGCCGGAGGGCGTGGGGTAACCCTAGAGGGCAGCCAGCTCATGATGGTTAGTAGTGAATATCCTGCGGTGGGGGGAGGGTAACATGCGGTGAGCAGCCGGAAGCAGGAAGTGGGGAACATACTTCCAGTTGCTGTCATTGAACAGGTCAGCCTCTGACAGTCCTAGAGAGTAGGTATTCCCTGTATCTCCCCTTCCTCTAACTCAGGTAACACGGCTCTCAAAGGACTGTGACTGTTAAGCCATGAATAGAAAATGAGATGGCCCCTGACTCTACCTGTACCCCAGCGACTCAGAGTTTCAGGTTTTGGATTTTTTTTTAATGTTTTTTAAATTTATTTTGAGAGAGAGAGAGAGAGAGTGAGTTGGGGAGGGGTAGAAAGAGGGAGACAGAGAATCCCAAGCAGGCTCTACGCTGTCAGAGCAGTCGGTTAAGCATCTGACTTCGGCTCAGGTCATGATCTCATGGTTTGTGAGTTCGAGTCCTGTGTTGGGCTCTGTGTTGACAGTTCAGAGCCTGAAGCCTGCTTTCGATTCTGTGTCTCCCTCTCTCTTTGCCCCTCCCCTGCTTGCTTTCTCTCTCTCTCTAAAATAAAATTTAAAAACAACAACAACAAAAAAAACGTAGGTCGCTTAACCAATTGAGCCACCCGGATGCCCCTCAGGTTTTGGATTTTGCACCAGTGTGATTTATCTGCTTTACCAATGTGGATCCGAGTTCATGTGGCTACACCCCCTTTAAGAGGACATTTAAGTGTCTCCATTACATTTCTCTCCTAGTCTTCTCTTCTCTGGCATCACCCCACCCATGAATACCACCGCGCCCCCCCCCCCCCCCCCCACCAAGAATTTCCCAGTCCTGGCCACTCCCAAAGCAGTGACATAACTCAGAGGCTCCCCCTTGAGGCCACTACACCAGTCCTCCTGGAAGTGAGCGGCCTGGCAGGTAACCACGAGGGAAAAATGGGGCTCTACACCGAAAGTAGGATGGGGATATCTTGTTCTCACTGCAGCCAAGGCTGAAGCACGCAGTGCCTGCCAAGACTAGAAGGAGGGGTTCGGGACAGACCCTCTTCCTACAAGTGTTCCCACATCCTGTAGTTCAGATCCTGCCGTTGGCAGGAAGACCTTCAAGGGACAGTGGAGGCTGATAGCCAAGGCATTTCCTCCAGATTTGGTGGGAACATCCCCTCTCCAGGTAGGCATCTTCACCCACACGGTGCCCCCCCAGACAGCTGGGGTAGGGTCTGAGGTCCAGGGCTTCACGGATGGCAAAGGTCCCCTTTGACTCTCCGTCCTTCTCTTTCAAATTTCACTGTGTTTTATTTTATGAGGCTTGTTTCTCCTCCCTATTATTAGTCTCGGGCAGGACCCAAGATTCTGAAAAGTTACTATAATGTTTAAACCTGGGGAGATCGATAGGGTTCTCTGTTCTCATCTCTTCCGTGCCAGAAGAGTTCCATAAGTAAATGTTTCCAACTGCCGGATTTCAGCAGTAAATTTCATCCCACGCAACCCCCCGCTAATCTATGATGGCAAAGTTTGGAAGATGGCTTTGTCCCATCTGTTCTATAACTTCTGTCCTAAATTGTTAATTTATTGAAGCGTCAAAGAGCAAGGCATGTCGTGAGAAGGCAACTGAAGGGATTGTTTTAATCACCCTCTCGCAGCCAGGTAATATGGCCCCAGAAATTCCTTCCAAAGAGAAGATTCTTGACCCTCCTCTGACCTCCCTTTTTATCTGCAAGATGGGTGTGTGGGGCCCATAAATCAAGGGAACCCACCTCCCCCTGCCTCGTCTGAGGCTGTCACTGACACTGGATTGTTACAAAGAGGAGCCTCGCCTGGGGAAAAGAGTAGAAAACCTTCACGTGTTCACAACGGTGACGGGTTTCGTGGCTCTCCACCCTCTGAAGAATTTCTTACAGTTCCTTTGAAAAGTTGGCTATTTTTCAAACTGTGTATCATTTTGTCTTCTGGGGCAAATTGCACAATCAGTGATATGTCTTGTTGAGTGTATAAACCCCTTTTACATATTTCAAAATAGTATCTAATTAAAATGTCAAGGTTATAGCTCATGTGGCTGGAGTGGACAGGGCTCTACATCCTCCCGCAGTCTCTCAAAGTAACGTTTAAAATATGTCCTATAATTAGGAGTAATTATAAATTCCAATTAAAAGAAACCCGCACAATTCTGAAGATATTTTTCTTTGATGTTTCTTGCTTTAATTTATGTGCTTGTTTTGCACCAAGTTGTCCCAGCTTCCTCGGATATGTTTCCAGACAGAAAAGGCTCCCAAACTTGCAGGGAGAAAAGCAGACCAGGTCTAGGAAAAGTAGTAAAGTTCATTAAAAAGGGTTATTGCATCTATAACTTCTAGACTCGGTGTTCATTGATTAGAGATTAAACATCATCCTTTGTACTACTCAGATTGGGATTTTTAATTAGGATGTCATTATTACACAGATATACTGAATGCCAAATTGATTTCTGAGACCTTTTGAAATAATAGCATTGCTTCTGCAAAATGAAAATCATAATAGATTATTGACTTCTTCAGGAGTTTTGATCCAAGGGCACCTCCCCAATGTCAACATTTTCAATATTTTTAGTTTCATGCAAAGAGACACTCATAATGAGGCTTATATTAAAAGTTTGCACATATTGACTGTGTGTTATTAATGCCGATGGCATCACATTGATTACCCTTGAATTATAAGAGCGGCAACGTTGCTTGTTGCTGAATTGTTTACATACCATATAGCCTTTGTCTTTTGTTTTTGTTTAATTTAAGAAGTGTTTATATACACAATAAGTAGCATCCTGGATGCTCAAGATCAAAGGCTCACCAACTTTCTCAGTCCCTCCCACTCTTTGAGTCTCAGTGGTGTTTTCAGGACGCTCCTCGTTCAAAAACAGTCTCATTTATTAAGGAATCAGTTCCAAACAACTTAATATGTATTTACGTCCTAATAACTGCATTGGCATATTAAAGAATACACAGAAACTCAAAGAAAAAATGTATTTATTTGTTTCTCTAATACCCACAATTACTTACTAATGGGATATCCGTGCCTGGTAGGCGCTGCACCACTTTCTCAAGTCCTGGAATCGGATTGGACCCCCCACCCTCACTTTCCGTTCCCCATCGATCCCGCCTTTCAACCCAGTAACCGCCGAAAACCCCCATTCACAAAAATAGGATGCCATCCAAAGAAATGTAGCGCGATCTCATGTTAAATCTATGAACCACTAAAAGCTCCTGGTTCACGCAGTGCCCTACACGTTACTGTGTTTCCCTCTAAAATTTAAAATAACGGCCGGTGCCCCTGTGAATTCACTGTGGCACCCTGAGTGCCCCCACCACAGTCTGGGAACCATGGCACTAGACCTAACGTTTCTTGACGTCATAGGATCTATGTTGCCCATCTTTATATCCGTGCCTCACACAGTGAGTCAGTAGGCATTGTTCACAGAACAGTGTTTCTGTTAGCATTTTTGTTTCGATCATTTGAATTCAAAGTAAGACAATTTGAGAGAGTACCCCCAATACACCGCCAACGTGTGAGGAGGTATTTTCCTGCACAGTGGGCTTCTGTAGCAGAAATCGGTGGAAAGTCCTCTCTATCTGAGCTGTTTCACAGATACTGCTCTATGAAGAAAGGACATATTTCTGAGGCTTCAAGATTGTGTCTACACGTAGGGAAATACCTAAAGAGTTCCCATCGACTGCTCATTCCCCAGGGCATTAAACATACACAGAGAAGTGGGCGTTTGGACTAAAGGATTCTTTGAACCCCCTGATCTTATCCCAACGTGGGTGGAGGTGCCTAGGTCCAGGAATGGAGGCTTCCTACCCACCCTTAACCTCCTTCTGAGCATGGAGGGTTTGGTCTATGGGTCCCACCGAAAGCATACATCTGAATGAATCTGAAGACCACCCAACGCACTAGTAGCTGAACAAGAATGCAATTCTGATACGACGTGAATGAACCTTGCAAACATCATCCTAAGTGAAAGAGATCAGACGCAAAAGGCCACATATTGTATGACTTTATTTACATGACCTATTTAGAACAAGTAAATTCGTAGAGACAGAAAATAGAATCAGGATTACCAGGGTCTATGAGGAGGGAGTGTTGGAGAGTTATTGTGTAATGGGTCCAGAGGTTCTGTTTGGGGTGATAAAAACGTTCTGGAAATGGATAGCAGTGATAGTTTGCGGCTTTGTAAATATGCTCACCGCCATTGAATTGTACGCTTAAAAATGGTTAAAACTGTAACTTTTCTGTGACGTATGTTTTAATGCACACACCCACACAGCATGGAGAACGTGATTTGCTTAAAAAGATGACACCAATAAATAAAGGTTAGAAATGCAAAAACTCTCAGACATGGTGTCTCTTAAACCATAAAATGCCCAGTTAGAACCAGGGTTGGCTAACTTTTTGTAAGAGGCCAGACTGTAAATATTTTTTTTTTTTACTTTACAGATCATACAGTCTCTATCGCAACCACTCAACTCTGCCCTTAAATTGCAAAAGTAGCCACAGACAATATGTAAATGAATGGGCATGGCTGGTTTTCAGCAAACCTTTATTTATGGGCGTTGATTTGGAATTTTATATGATTGTCCGTGTCAAAATAATCATTCTTCTTTTGACTTTTGTTTTTTGACCATTTAAAGTATAAAAACCATTCTTAGCTTTTGGGTCTTACCACATGTGGCCCGTAAGCGGTTTTCTGATGCCTGAACCAGAACCCCAAATCAATGACGAGACAATATCTTGCTGATAATGTGTGCGACACGTCCCGATTTTAGAGTTGGGGTGTTCTGTGGAACACCTGTGGAAGGCCAGAAACGTCACCCTGGGGAAATGTGTTAGTTTGTGGCTCAACCAGAATGAGGCATTCTGTGGCCGAGTCGACCCTAGAGCTGGCCCTCATTTCCCCTTCCTGAAATTTTGTCCCAAGACCCATTGAGGCCTCTAAGGCCAGGGCAATGCCCCATGGGACGAGGCAAGGAGAAAAATCCACCGGATTCACCACAGAATGTAAAGAATGCCTTTTAGCATCTCCTGTAGGGTTGTTTTCACTAAAGCAAAAGCCTTCAAGTAAAACAAACTTGTGGTGGGATTAGGAAAGGCATTGGTTGGGCAAGGTGCTGAGGGGACTCACGAACGTTGCTAAAATAAAATGCTAAGCGTATGCCTCGTTAGTAATGGCAGACTTTCTGGAAAGGAATTTTAGGGGAAAGGGCAAGGGAACTTCCCAATACTACTAAAGTCATGTGATTCTGACAGCTCCCTCATTGCACATATGCCCAGGTCTGTTGGACGAGCAGAATCTAATTAAACAAATTTTACTGAGCACCTACTTTAGGTTGACCATTGGGCACCGGGGGTACAAAGTAATTGAGAATCTCATATCCTTAGGGTTTTTGTTATTGTTGTATGTTTGTTTGTTTAGGAGGAGGGGCTAGGAGAAGGGTAGCGGTGTATAAATACAAGAGTTCCTAGTGGTAAGAACTTAGTTCTCATCATGACTGTTCCTGTGCCCTGGAATGTTCTCACACCAGCTTCTGTGGCTGGGAAATGGAATCTCTCATCAGAGGCTCCAACATCACACGCTGGGCAGTGGACAGATGGGCGCAGTAGACAGCCTTCTCTCTGTGTCCTTGCCTAAAGCCCTCTTTCCAACAGCCCAGAGTATTCTCCAGAAAGTGAGGGCTGTGAGGGGAAGAGCATTGTAGGCTTACATGCCTGGCTGCCCGTCTTGAATTTTGGCTTCTCCTCTCATTTTTAACATCTCTTTGATTCTTAGATGTCTCTTCCCATCTTTGCACTGGAAGTTTCTACATCGACTCATGATACCATTGTGTCAACATATTGAACAGTAATCGGCTCTAAATAATTTAAATGTTTGGTTACATTGAAGATGGCCACAGCCCCCATGTCCATCTGAGCTCATTAGCTCTAACTTTATTTCCCATAAAATAGGAGGCCATTTGAGTAAAATGATAGTTGGAAAACATTTTTAAACAGAACCAGCAAATAAACATGGTCTTTATGAGTTGTAACTTAATCCCCAGCTGATGTCATGTTTCATGTTTCAACTGCCAGAAAATGCCTGATGTCTATATATCAGGCAGATTTATGGAGACTTCAGGGAAAGAGCTAAGAGGATTCCTTAAACAAGGATAGTGTGTTGGTCTGGGGGTAATTTGGAGCCTCTGTTATCCATAGACTGAAATGTGCATAGTTGGGTAAATTATAGGAATATGTCTTTTCGCTCGATCTCTTTATGTTTAAAAATGCTTCAGGCTGGGGCAGTGAACGCATGGGAGGGGGAGAGAGAGAACGAGTGAGAGAGAGAGAGACAGAGAGAGCACAAGAGAGGGCTCACAATATGGTTCTCTTTTATCCCTATTTGGTCATTGATGTTGCTCTGGCAATACTAGAGAGAAAAGATCCTGCATTGCAAACCTCAGAATCATAAACCACACACAGGCCCTCCCCATTCCCATGCTTCTCTTGGTATAGACTTGCTGTGATGGCTTCAGGGGGTAACTGAGGATGTGGATGGAGCCTTGCCGATTTCCTATCGAGAAATTTCAGCAGTTACCCCACAGGGACCAAGCTTGCCAAACATAAACCACTCCCTGTATCATAGAAGTCGGTGGCCAATTAACAGAAAAATGATTTTGAAACAGTCCCAGCAAAAATGACTCACTTGGTCGTAGCATACATTGTCTGCAGATTTACGTTCAAGCTTCCCCATACGGTCTACTCAGCCTGGCGGATGAGTTATGAGTAAGTCACGCTAGCTGATACAGCAAACAGCCCCGAATGTCAGTGGCTTAACACGGTGAAGGTTTATTTGTTGATATTATAGTCCGATTGGGTATCCGGAGAGTGGCCTTCTCCATGGTGACTCGAGGACTCGGTGTTCTTCCATCTTGTGACTTTCCCATCAGCAGAAGCTTGGAGAAATCCACTGGATACTCAGCATTTGTCTGGGAAATGGGAAAGAGAGAGAGAGAAGTCAGGAGAAGTACGTGAGAGGTTTAAGGGAGCATGAAGCAGACTCACTCAGTCACGGGGCTCCCCTTAGCTGCAAGGGATGCTGGGAAATGCTGACAACTAGCCTCCACCCTCCATTTTGATGTAGAAGCCACAGTGCTGCGCTGTGGCATGACTGCTGGGATTTTCTCGGAGACAAGAGGACTTGAAATAAGTGACAACAAGAAACGGAATTTTCTTCCGTTTCTTACATCGTTGGCAAGGAGCTAAAATTCACTCAGTCCTCACGCTAGCCCCATGATGGAGGTAGGACAAGCGTTGCTATCCCTAGTTCTAAATGGGGCTCCGGGAGCTTGGGGGGCTCAGTCGATTGAGCACCCCACTCTTGATTTGGGCTCAGGTCATGATCTCTCGGTTGGTGAGAGATCGAGCTCTGCATCGATAGTGAGGAGCCTGCCTGGGATTCTCTCTCTCTCCCTCTGCCTTGCTCATGCTTTCCCTTGCTCTCTCTCAAAATAAATAAATAAATAAACTTTAAATAAATAAATAAATAAGTAGGAATCTGAGGGGGACAGGGACTTGCCTGTGCCCGAGTCACAAAACTAGTAAGTGACAATACTTGAATCAGAACCCAGGCATTCCAGTGTGAAATCGGCAGTTATTAGGACTGTGCAGAAACTGTAAGGGTTGATGGTACTTGGGAGGCATAGTTGGGCTAGAGTCCGGGTGGGGTCCTCAAGAGAGCTGGGGGCTAGATGGAATCTGTAGACAGGTTCTATCTACCTGTTGGTAAAGACTTACTCACCCGATAGTTGAAGGATGGGGCATAAAAATTATTTCAGTTTCCTCCTTTGAGCCTAAACACAAGCCTAATCCAGAGATCCAATCCCTGTGTGCCATGGTCTTATTTTTTAATACTTTAAGAAATTAAAGCACAACTTTTCATGGCGTTATGTTAATATAAAAATATTAATGGTTGTGACCGCAACCAGAAATGGCAATGTGATGAAAACATGCTACGACCTCCCATCGATAGCTCAGAATGAATGAAAACAAAAAATAGTTTACAGAGAACTGAAATATTCGAGAGGATTAAGGTTAGGATCATTGTGTGTGTTAATTTCCACAGCTGGTGCAATCCTAATAAAATGTTTTCATCCTTCACGCCAAAGAAAGAGTAGAGCTCAAACCCCTTTGCTCTGGGTATGCACCTCCAAAGAAATGTTGCAAGGCTTCATAATCACGATTTCAAAGAGGTTTGTGGAAATGTTTCATTAATTCTTATAAAGAAATCTTTTCCTCTTAATTTTTTCATTAACTTCAGGCATTTACTTGCAATTACATTTGTTCAGTGAATACAATGACAGAAATTAATAATTCATAGCTTTTGTCAGGGAAAATTTAAAAAAAAGGACAGTTGTTCAATCAAATGCAACTTTAAATGCACAATCTTTATTTAAATAAGATTTTAAAAAATAAATAATGGGGACTGTTATTGTACTTCTTATAAACCTCCTCTTTTCCAAATTATATCTATGCTCTACCCAGTGACATGAAATCTTGGGTTGTTCAGAGCACATCATGAAAATAACAGGTTCAGATCTGATGTTCTGCAACAGGGAAACTTGACTCAAGCTCAGTATTTATGGCACTGCCTGGATCTTCTGGGGCCTTCTGGTTAGTGACAGAGAATCACTACATAAGAAAGCTGAACGGGACCAAAAGCATTGTGCCTCCCAAGGACCTCTCCTCTGATGACTGGGGAAATTAAAGCTCAGAAAAGAGAGAGTGAGCCTTTCAAGTTCACGCAGTGAGTTAACGGCACAAATGGGCCTCTCCAGACCCTTGGCCAAAGCTCTCCCAATCTGTGATACTGTCTGTCTTCAAGGTATCTTCCCACCAGGATCTGCCTAACGAGCAGCTACCTATGGATTTTGCTTTCAGGTGTCCTATGCTGACCAAACCTTTTGTCTCGGCTGCCTAGCTCATCTGAGATTCTACCATTTAAGATTGGTTACTTCGGATCATGAGGATATTTTAAAATCACGTTTCCTTTTAAAATGGAAGTGCTCACAACTAGGTATAAACTCAGGTGGAAAGGAGCGATCTAGGCCAAGACTGGGCAGAAATAGGGGCCCCTGGGAGGCTCGATTGAGCATGCTCGATTGAGCAGTCGGTTGAGCGTACGACTTCAGCGCAGGTCATGATCTTAGGTTCATGAGTTCAAGCCCCACACTGGGCTCTCTGCTGTCAGTGGGGAGCTTGCTTCAGATCCTCTGTCCCCCTTCCCCTGCCTCTCCCCAGGTTGTGCTCTTAAAAAAAAATAAATAATTAAAACAAAAAAGATGGGGCAGAAAAAGGATAATAATGAGAGCAGAGACAAATTCTTCAATTAGGTCTAAAGACAGCAGAGAGATGGCTACTTGATGTGTCTCCTCTCTGCCTGCCCCCTCCCACCTATAAGCAAAGACCCTGGGGGGCAAATCAACTCTATCATTTAGTCGTTCCGGCCAAAAAAAAAAAAAAAAAAAAAAAATGACAATGGAGTCGGCCTTAAAAGCAAAGAGAACTCAGACCCCAAGATACTTCCTGGAAATTGCTAGCCAATCTCCAGGAGGTTCTCTGGGAAAGGCAGGTCAGCACGATGGCTATGAATCAAATGTCCGCAGGTTTGAATCTTGACCACACCAGTTATGAGTTCCGTGCTTCGGGAAAATCACTACTAAGATCTCTGAGTTGTATTTTCTTTGTTTGTAGAGTGGAGGTGTATCGGCGAGCTATTGTGCTGTAACAAATTGCCCCCAAACTCAGGGGCTTAAAGCAGCAGCTATTTATTCTCACGTGCCCGAGGACGGTCTCCGGAGGCTTTGCTTCTCATTGCCGTCGGCGGGTTCATAGGGGCGGCTCTGCTACTCGCGTGTGTCTGCCATCATCTTTCTGGGGCCAGCAGCCTAGCGGGCTCTTCCTGCAGCTGATGGCAGAAATGCGAGGGGAGGGAACACACGGGGCCTCTCTTATAAGACCCAGACTCAGAATCGGCACTGGCACTTCCAACTGTGTATCACTGGGCCCAACAAGGACGTGACCAAGCCCCAAATCAAGGGATAAATTCTGCCCCAAATGAGGCTATGGCAAGAGTGCGGAAAAAGCAAGGGATAAAGAATCGGGCCCCAGAATACAACGCACCATAGGGGCTGATAAAATAACTCTCTCGCTGCATTGTTCTGACAATTAGTTAAGAACGTGCGTCTATCCTACTTACAGCTGGCTGTGTCCTCTCAGAGAACGGCGGGGTCCAGAGAGGTGGCTTTGGATATGGGCAGTTGTTAAAGAAGGCGTCTCCTGGAGGTGAGGAAAGGTGTGGTCTTCCCGAACCCATCAATTTCCTGCTTCCCGTACAGTATTGACCCTCATCTCACACACAAAAAGAAGCAAATGGATTTGATTAGCAAATATTTTCATCTACATCCTAATTGAAGTCTCTGGGACTTCCTTGTTTGGGAAAATCCCATTTTAATGCACGGCACATCAGGTAGCCCAGAGAATTCCCTCTCCCGTCAGCTGCCCTGCCCCTCCCAAACTAGGGAGTGTATTTGTCATTTTTCCCCTTAGTCCCATCTATCTGATCCTAGACTGGTATCCCCGGGCTCTGGGCTGGGAGATTCGCCTCCTGTTTTTGATTCATACTGTGAATCACTCAATCCCAAAGCTCTTAAAAGAGAGGCAAAGGACAGCCCTCAGCGGTGGTCTGGTCCAGATGTCCTTCCGCTGTGGACCTGTCAACTCCTCACCAGGACTCCCAAGACGCAGAGTCCGTGCTCCCTGGTAGAGACCGAGGCCGCCAAACAAAAGTACAGCTGAGGAGGCAAGCGTTTGGCCATCTGAAAAGGCTGACCAGTTGGCACATTGTTGTCTCCAAATGAGCCGGCAGGAAATGGGGTTTCCTAAAACTCGGTTTTAAAGCACTTAGAACAGGAAATCATTCCCCATGCATGTTAGATCTCTCTAATGACTGACTAACTAGAAACAGGCTATCTTAATACTCTGCCCCAAGCCATTACAAATGGCTTTCTTTCCAGACTTCATTAGAATATTTACTGCAATTTGGATCGAAGACTTTTGACACTGCAGTCATAAAATTTACAGGGGACCTTTTTTTTTTTTTTTTTTTTTTTTTGTTTTCAGTCTGAGAAGAGATTTGGAAGAAGCGGGGAAACCCCTCAACTCCCCCAGCCACCGATCTCGTTCATTAGTGGTCTTCGTGTCTCGTGACCTCTAGTTAGGAAAATAAACATCCCTGCGGTAGTCCAACAAATTGCCTTCAGAAAAAAAAAAAAAAGAAAAGCTGGATCTCTCTTTTGTCAACTCCTGCCTCTTTCATACATATGGGGCCAGAAAAAGAAAACGCACAATGCGTGCCGGTCCTTGGGGTAAGCACTTGTTACGGTACATCACGGACTCCTTGAAACCGTGTGGCCCGTGGGCACGATCATGACCCCCATTTCGCCTCTGAGGAAACTGAGGCCCACACTTACCAAAAATCACACGGCTAGTGGGTGGCAGACCTGGGCCGGGAGCCATGTCCTGTTGAAACCCAGCTGCTCCCTTACCCACTTCGCTCTTTGTGCCTGTGCTCGAAGCAGACCCCGTCAGCACGGGCAGAGGCTCCTCTGCTCTGTGCTTTGAACCTTTCACGCCTCTAGTGCCTTCCTCAAAGCCATCCGCCAGAGCTCCAACCAAATGGATATTAAAGCCTCCATCCAGAGAAAAGTCAGCGTGGGACAACGTGCCACACTGCAGTGGTACGACGCACAGCTGCAGGTGTCATTGCTGAGTGGTGACAGCCGCCGTGAGAAGAAAGAAGCGGGGGGTGGGGAGGTGGTGCATAGAGAGTAACATCCGCAGATGGAGGGCTGGGGAGAGACTCTGATTTTGATGAGGGGTTTCAAATATAGAGACCCAAGAGAACCCAGGGAGTGGGAAGCTATGCCAGGGTGCGGGAGGGATCTGGAGCAAGGGGACAGAAAGGACCAGAGTTCTGTGATGGGTTTGATGACCAGTCAGTGGCCCCAGCTATCCCGAATGGTGTACCTGCGGTCTAAGGTTGCAATGATCACTTTCTTCCAAGTTCCATACCTGGACTGCATTAGCACGCCAGCCATCGTGCCTTTCTACCCTCAGCAGTGCTCCGTGGAATGAATACACAGTCTCTGTAACACTCTAGGTATTTACAGAAAGAGAAAGACGGTCACTCCTAAAGACAGTGTGCTTCCCCTCAGTAAGACATGAGGAGCACGTGGCCTATCGCGTTTCTCCCTTTTTGCCTTGATTCCTAGGAAGCTCGGTGTTAAATTTAATGTTCAATTAAAACAACAAAGTGAGCCTTCAAGGCTTTTGAGTATTTCTAATGTTTAATTGTATATCTGCTTTTCATTGCAAGCAGCCTTTGGGAGCTGGGGTATAAGTAACACATGTGCAAAAAAATCATGTATGCCAAGAATATAATAAGTACGATTTACCTAAAAAATAATATTTATAAGCCACTCATTGGATGCCTAATTCCATTTACATGGAGGCCAATCATGTGGCCAGGCTGGGTCAGAAAAGGAGAAAAAAACATTTGAACGTTGTTATAGATTGATATGCTAATTCTCCCCCTGAACGAATGTACCCATGAATCACATCTCCCAGTACCCACATCCTTAGGGAGTTTCCTCTCACATGAACACGGGACTACGTCATGTGACTTGCTCTCTCCGATGGAACATCAGCAAACGTGGCTGCAAGGAAAAGCCTGATAATAGGCTATAGGTACTGAGGCTTGCCCTCTTGAAATGTTGCTGCCACCAGGTGAGACAGCCAGGTCCAGCCTCATCGAAGATAATAGACCGTATGGAGAGAGAGACGCCAACCATCATAGCTTTCCCGATGGAACCCAGCCCCACACTGGTCCTCGAGCTTCACCCAGCCTCATGAGTGAGCCCAGGCAAACAGGAAAAGGGGCCATCCAAGAACCATGGGGATTAATAAATCTTTATCCCAGGCCTCTACATTTTAGAGCGGCTCGTTACACCACAATCGGTAACTGTTAGAGATGTTCAAAGACTTCTTTCAAGGACAAAATTCTAAAGAATCGCTACGAAGTGTGTGGGTCCAATACGCACTTGGCACATGGCTGAGAACATCGGGACCTCCTTGGAGGACTCATCTTGCCAGGAAGTAGGAAACATAGAGAAGAACACACATTTTGGAGAACCTACTGCATGCGAGATATCTCTCTTTGGCCAGGGGATGCGTGGCTAGAAACACATAACCACAATTCTCAAAGAACTTAGTGGATCAGAAGGCTAAAGTAATTTAGACAGTCTGGGATTGGCAGAGGAACAGGTAGAGATATGAAAAGAAAAATAGAACAGAAAGTCTATAAATAGATCCTAATAAATATAAGCATGCAATATACCTCCAAAAGCAGCAAACTATATCAAAGGCATATAAAAAATAAAAAAGGATTTTTCCATGCACAGTACTAGAATAATAAATTCGCTACTAGGAAAAAAAAACTCATATTAAGACCTCACGTCATTCTGAATAGGGGCTAGAGTAACTCATAATCAATGTATTATGTTCATGCGGAGTTTCACAAATGCGAAGACCTTTTCGTTTTTTTTTGGGGGGGGGGAATTGGTTTACCAGTAAATCACTGACAATGTGAAAGATTTATATCCTTGACTACACGTATATTTAAAATCTGTTTATGAAAAAATCTAGGAAATGAAGTTGGATGGGTAATATATTGCATTTATGGGAAAAAATATACATGCCGATAGAAAAACGTCAAAAAGAAATATTTCACCATAGTTTTCTTTATTCCAGTCTGTGCTTTCCAAATTTTCCACGACGAGCCACGTTTTGCTTATGTTGTCAGAAAATAAAAACAAATTTTTTTAGAATTTCATTTTATTTAAAGAGGACAGGAAAAGTTCTTCCCCCACTCAAAGAGTAAAAATAGTTAATACTTACAATGCCAAGCATTGGATTAAGGAATTGGTGCTTATCATTGAAGCCTCTCCACATTCCCCAGTTTACAGATGATACTATCAATGCTTTGAAACATGAAATGACTTGGCCAAGGTCATGCAGTTGGTGAACGGCTGAGTTCCTGTACTAAACCGTGACAGATGCCAAAAAAATCACCTTGAATCGCTGATTCCCATAAAATCACATAAAATTCATACATCCGTAGGTCTCCCCAGCTTGCACATAGAGGTTATTGATTTTTATTTTATTTGGAATTATATAGAGCATTGGGGCACGTGGGTGGCTCAGTTAAGCCTCTGCCTCTTGGTTTCGGCTCAGGTCACGATCTCGTTGTTCATGGGTTCAAACCCCACGTCGGGCTCTGTGCTGACAGCTCAGAGCCCGAAGCCTGCTTCGGATTCTGTGTCTTCCTCTTTCTCTGCCCCTCCCCTGATGGTGCTCTGTCTCTCTCTCTCTCTCTCCCTCAGAAATAAATAAACATTACAAAATTAATACAAAATAAAAAAAGAACACGAAGGTGCCAACTCTAGAGGTGCACAGGGAACAGGGACAAGTGACATTTGAAACCTTAAGATTGCAAGCCGCTCAAAGAAAAGGACTCCATCTTGTTCACAGTTATATCACTAATTAGCTTGTTGCTGGCCCGTGGTAGGCTCTCCATACATGCTTTTTTCTTTTTTTAATTAAAAAAATATTTTTGGGTTTTCAACTATAGTCCTCCTGTTCTACATTAGATCTTGAGATCTATTCCGATAGCTTTCAATTTATGCCCTTTTCCTAACCTCTCCCTATTTCCTCCACCCTCCCAAGCCCTGACAACCACTTTTCTCCTCTTTCTATGATTTTTATTTTTGCTTTTTTTTTTTTTCTGTAGATTTCACATATGAGTGACACCAGGCAGTACTTGCCTTCATCTGGCTTATTTCACTTAGCATAATGCCCTCAAGTTGCATCCAATGTCGTCAGAAGTAGCAGTAGTAAATGATATAATGCTGGAGGCCACCTCTTCAAGTAGCACCTTGCATATAGAAAGCACTCAAGAAATGGAAACTATAATTATTGCATTGAGTGAAAAGTGCATCTTTCAAAGTTGTACAGGGCCAGTGTTTTTGTTTTTGTGGTCGGAGCTTTATTGGAGTTAGAAATAAAATCCGGGCTCCAAATCTCTTGTTAAAATGTTAGCTTCTAAACTCCTCTCAAACCCTAGAGCATGTCTGGGGCATTTCTTATCTATTACTCAACAAGATTTTGTGAGGCACATGAAGTTATCTAAGTGATATTTAAATGGTGATCTTTATTTGTGACTCATTTGTTGGAGTTATTACACAGTGGTTTAACAACCAGGCATGCTTCCTCTCCCGGGTAGGGGATTTCAAATCTTGATTGAATTTGCTGTGGATTGTTTTGGTCCGAAGTTGAGTGAGCATTGGCTGGGGAACTCCAATTCCTGTTTGTCATTTTCTTCAGAAAGATTTGATCGCTTCTACCCATGTCCTTTTGATATCAAGATTCAATAAGCACACCAAGCAAACAAGCAAAATCAAAATATCCAATAAATCCCTTTAATTCAGAGCCGTGTTTAAAAAATCCAAAATCTATGCCTTCTGACCCAGTGGTGGATGATCCATTCCCAATACTGCCTCTTAAAGAGCAAGCCAAACAGGAACTCTAGACGGTGGGGATCCAGGGGAGTCCAACCTTGGACGTACCTCCGTGGCAGAGCGGAAGCTCTCATTCTGAAACCCGGTGTTTGTAGGTAGACATTTACTTTTTAGGGGAAAGTTCCTCATAAAACTTGTCGCACCCTTTACCACAACTTCCAGGCTCACTCTTACAATCTAAGAGTGGCCTCCTTTTCAAAACCAGGACAGCTCACGATATTCTACTTGTCTTTTCCCTCTTGTTGACCTTCCAGTGACAAGAGAAAGGTGCATTAATTACAGAGACCCAGTCCTTTCTGCAGGAGTCATGTATTTACCCCCTCGTATGACTTTCACTACATCCCACTCATTTCTACTGGGCACACTATCCACTCTTGGTTTGGACTCCAGTTTGGGCACAAGGAACAAACAAGATACCCTCCTAGGAATCCCATCCAACTACTGGTTTTTACGGGCTTCTCTTTTCTGCCCTTTCAAGAACACAAAGACTCATGTGTCTCCAAGTCATACATTTCCCTACCCTAAAATTTCACCAAGATTCACAACCCAAGACCGCCCCGCTGATGAGAGAAATGAACCAACTACATTTATTTTTTTCCTTCCAGGATGAAAAGGGCACAGTGCCTTACTTGTTCTCAAGCTTGGCTTTGAAAAGAAATCCGTTCCCTTTGCCGACAAAAAAACAAATTTCAAGGGGGTTCCATTTCTCTAGTTGTTTACTCTTGCAGGAAATCTTGTTCCTGTGCATCTCATGTGTTTTATCCCAAACCCATCCTTCTAGGCTTCCAAGCCCCTCCTCCCCTGAAACACTTGCCAGAATCATCTAGAGTGCATATCTCTCTGACTTCTCAGAGCACTGAACATCTACTTTATTCACCTCGGTAATTGATAACATATTGTTTGGTACTTTTTTCTAATTTATCTCCCAAGTGAGTCACCTTATCCTGTTTCTCACATGAGTGTGCAGTTGCCTGAAGACCTGAGAGCAAGTCTTAAACTCCTCTGGTCTCCATGCATAACGCTTCCTCCCTAACCAACCCTAAACATGTAGGAGATACCCAGTGAATACTTGTTCAGTTGAATTTCCATCATGGATGTTTTCATACATTTTACATATTTTCAAAGAAGCATAACAGATCAGCAGATATTTTTTTTTGCAGCAATTAATACCAGTGAAATGATCACATGAGATCTTTGATGTAAAGACTCATCGAATCATTAGGATTGAAAATGCCTCATCATGGGGCACCTGGGTGGCTCAGTCAGTTGAGCGTCTGACTTTGGCTCAGGTCATGATCTTGCTCAGGTTTATGAGTTCAAGCCCCACATCGGGCTCTGGGGCTGACAGCTCAGAGCCTAGAGGCTGCTTCGGATTCTGTGTCTCCCTCTCTCTCTCTGCCCTTCCCCCTCCCTCCCTCGGAAATAAATAAACATTTAAAAAGTATTTTTTAATAAAAAAAAAAAAAAAAGAAAATGCCTCATTGGGTATAAATCCCCACCCAATCTTGAGTTCTTTACTAACCTTGCCTAAGAAGTTATTGAAAGAAGCATTTTTCAATATGTTCAGCATAATCACCACCCCAAATTTAAACCAGTCCAAAAGAGAGAGAGAAACAGAAGAAATGAGCTGTTCTCACGATCAATGACAATATACGTTCCGCATATGTATTTAAAACACGCAGAGGACGCAGTAGGAACCCCGTCTTCTGTTACTTGCTTCAAGTTAAATTCCAAGTAATTGGTCAGTGGGATTAAAAGCGCTAGGATAGTGAAATTTTAATGGCCTCACACCTGCCTTCCCGTAAAGCCTCGGCCTATTCCTGCTCTGTAACTTTTAAAGCTTACCACCAGCAATTTACCGATACAGCCAATTAGACAACAAAGGGGTCAAGATTTCAGAAGCCCTTTCGGCCACTCTGGGCCCACACCCTGAGGAGCTACGTATAGCGTGCTGAGATCCTCACCATGAACATCCTCGACTCTCTTCCAGAATCTCTTCCGTGCTTCTCTCCGTGGGATTCCTCTTGCTTTCTGAAAGTACAAGTTTCAGGACACATTGTCACCAAGAAACGTGTTGCCAGACCATTGGGCCATCTCGCCTTTTCCCCTCCGCTTCCCATTTCTAGCTGGTTACTTCTACAGGGCAAGCCATCATCCCACCGAGATTCGTGTTGGCACGGGCCCACAGTTAACACAGACGCTCTGGCAACCTCTAGAGCTTGAGAGAAGCATGGTACTTAGGGCGACCTTGTCACTGACACATGTTGGGTTAACCACTGTATACAATAATGCTTACCTACCTTCATTTTTATTTTCAAAAACATCTTGATCCTTCTGGTTTCTTGCTCTGCTGACATGTTTTGTTATTAAACCCTGATCTAGGAATGATCAAGTCCCCAAAATTCCTAGCAGGTAAGAAACATGAACGCTTAGATTAGTCACTCAAGTGCCTCTAATTTTCTCACGGAGCTGGACACTGAAGTTCCCAGATGGCAGGGAATTCCCTCGGCCCATGTAGACAACAGTCTCCTTTGGAGCCAGGAGAGGAATTATCTATGGACAAGAGAACGTCTGTTATTAGATCAGTGGACAAGGGGAAGAATTTCACGCGCACTGGAACCAGCACCGACCTACTTTTCTGATATGAGACATTTTTCTGGCAAAAATGCCTGCCTCACATTCATTTCTTCTGGCACAGTTCACGACAACTGTCCACTTTCCCCTGATTTCTCTTCATCAAGAACACGGAAACGTAAAGGAATAAGAACCTTGACATTTTGGTCAAGATCCTGGTTAAATCTTGAACCAAAATGGCCATCGATGATTTTGAAATAGATATTTCCAGGGCCTTTTGTGGGCTTTGAAATCAACATTTGTCAAGAACGCAGGCCATAGAGATGCATAATCACATACCTCCTAATTGGATTTTACTTTTCCAGTCACTAGGATTACCAAAATTAAAGTTCATGACCCTTTGCCTCGTATCAATTGGCTGGTTTAAATTGATGAGAAATATCTATGTAATATTTATGCCAGAAGCGACTCAAGCTCTCAAGACACCTCTAAGATGTGATAAATTGGAATTTGGTTGATTAATGTGCTCATTTGACAGCTCTGGTTCCTTTCTTTTCTTTTCTTTTCTTTTTTAAACAAAATGAAGTAATTAGTACCGCTCTTATATTTAGATGTACTTTCTCTAGGGGCGCCTGGGTGGCTCGGTTGGGTAAGTGTCTGATACTTGGTCGCTGTTGAGCTCTTAATCTCATGGTCATGAGCTTAAGCCCCATGTTGGGCCCCATGCTGGACGTGAAGCCTACTTAAGAAAAAAAATATACTTCCTCATGTGGCCCTGTGGGGATGCAACCTTAAGCGCATACTCTAAAAAGGCAGCAAACTTAAAATGACATTGCGGATTAGTAAAAATGGAAGGCTGCATCCAAATCCCATATTACATCTCTTTTTTTCTGTTGTATAGGAAACCTACATCCCTTCAAGATTTAGCTTTCAAAACTTCATATGTCTGGGGCATCTGGCTGGCTCAGTAGAGCCCGTGCCTCTTGACAGGGTTGTGAGTTCAAGCCCCACGTTGGGTGCAAAGCCTACCAATAAACAAACAAACAAATAAATAAATAAACTTCATAGAACTCAAAGCATAACATCCCCAAATATTTTCACATATAAAAGAGATCAGGGGCGCCTGGGTAGCTCAGTCTGTTGAACTTCCAACTTTGGCTCAGGTCACGATCTCACGGTCCATGGCTTCGAGCCCCGCGTCGGGCTCTGTGCTCACAGCTCAGAGCCTGGAGCCTGCTTCGGATTCTGTGTCTCCCCCCCTCTCTCTCTCTCTGACCCTCCCCCATTCATGCTCTGTCTCTCTCTGTCTCAAAAATAAAAATACGCATTAAAACCCCCAAAATTAAAAGAGGTCGGCAGAAGGGGAGTTAGACTGGTAAATTATCTGTTTGCGGATCGCGTTTGTTCGCTCTGTGAAAAAAATGAAGACTCCGTATCGGTTGCAGTTAAGCTGACTTCAGGGTTATGTGCCCCAGGAGAATTTTGAAGATTAACATTAAAAAAAAAGATCTCTTACACCCCTTTGCAAAATTGCCTGGGAAAAGAAAATAAACACAGGTGACGTGCTGATCCAATTTCGCCACTCCATTGAGAACCATCGAAAATTATACTGTACAGAAAAGTTTTCCAGAAAAAGAATTTTGAACAAATTTGAGCATTCAATGGCGTACGAAAACAAGAGTCTCTGGTGCTGGCGCGGCACGCCTCCTAATCGGGATCTATTTGAGGTGTGTGAGGGTGAAAACGACAGACAGAAACCGCCTCTGGCCTAGAATCGGCAACAGCCGTGGGCCCTTTTCCCTCCCCGAGGAGAATTCTTCCGCCCTAACGTCAACCACCCAGCACACACATCCCACCCTCCCACCCCGCCTCCGCGGGCTATCAAAACCATGAGAAGCAGCACCTTTGAAGATGGAAAGCCCAAATTAGCCAAGCGGGGTCTCCTTGGGCCAAGCCACTTCACTCAGCTTCCGTGATTCCACTTGCAAAATGCAGGTGGTAACAGCCGCTACCCCCGCGCCCCCGAGTGGTTTTAAGGATCAATTCAGATAATCCCCGAAAAACATTTAGCAGAGGGCTTGGCACATGGTATGAACCCAATAAACACGGTTAACTATTGCAGCAGGAACGCTACAAGTGTTGGTGGAATTGAATCCCACGGTAGGGCCCGGGGGGGGGGGGGGGGGGGGGCGGAGACAGAACTAGCAAGATGAGGGGCGGTTCACCTTGTGGGGCACCAGGACGTTTGGCCTTCAGAGCGTTTTCACCTGAACTAGGTAGATGTTTCACTCCAGGCGGGGGAAGGCCAGCCAGAAGTTAAGGGGTAATTTGCAGAAAACGGAACGGAGAGTGGAGGCTGAGAGGCAGCATGGCCCAGTGGAAACTCTTGGGAACCAGAACGTTTGGCGATACATTTGCCATTCTACCCATTATTACTTGTATGGCCTCGGTCATTTGGTTCGTCACATCTATGCCTTAATTCCTCATTCACTGAAGGATTATTAAAACTTACTCCTGGGGCGTCTGGGTGGCTCAGTGGGTTAAGCCTCTGACTCTTGACTTCCGCTCAGGTCATGATCTCATGGTTCGTGGGATGGAGCTTCATTCAGGCTCTACACTGTCCCTGCTTGGGATTCTCTCTCCTTCTCTCTCTGATCCTCACCCACACACGTGCAGTGTCTCTCTCTCTCTCTCAAAATAAATAAATATTTTTTAAAATACACCTTATTCGGGGCACCTGGGTGGCCCAGTTGGTTAAGCGGCCGACTTCAGCTCAGGTCATGATCTCGCGGTCCATGAGTTCGAGCCCCGCGTCGGGCTCTGTGCTGACAGCTTGGAGCCTGGAGCCTGTTTCAGATTCTGTGTCTCCCTCTCTCTGACCCTCCCCCGTTCATGCTCGGTCTCTCTCTGTCTCAAAAATAAATAAACGTTAAAAAAATTTAAAAAAAAAGAAAAGAAAAAATACACCTTATTCTATGGCTTTGTCCCGATGTCCTGATGACATCGTGTAAAATGTGTCTAAACGTTGCACCTAAAGGTAGTCTACAAAGAGTAGTTGTTATTGTGAGGTGTGCTGCTCAGGTAGAAGGTACCAAAATGACGAGGCAAGCTGGGAGAAAGGTTTAGGGAATGCATTAGTAAAATGAATGTCTGTGAACAGTGACACCAAGCCCTGTGGCAGTCAGGGAGCAGGAGAGTGGGAAATGATGAAAAACTCCAGGAGAAGCATCTGGGAACCGCTAGCAGGAAAGAAGGAAGGAAACTGATTTGAATGCTCTGAATGTGATAAATACCTTGACTATCATAGCTTCATGGAACATACGAGGTATTAGAGGTTGTGGCAGAGTGGCTTGCCGTTTGCCATAGCTAATTCCGTTTCCCCTCCGCACATGGCCAGACTGCGGCCCCAGCCTCTCTCCACGGATCGGGTGGGCAGGAGATAAGTGCTACCCAAGGTGGTAGAGTGTGGGCAGGAGTGGTGAGCACCATTTCCAGGCTTGGCTCGTTGAACTGCCCGAGTGATCTTCTACCTTTGTCTTCATACCCGGTGGTGGAAGCCCTTGGATGCCTTGCAGTAAAGATGGAGACCCTCCATCCGCCTGGGCCCCTGAATGGCTGCCCAGAGTAGCCTCCACCCCAACTTCTATCAGTTGGACTTGATGGGAGTGAAAAATAAATGTGAATTATAAATATTGAGCCACTCAAACAGAGAGATAATAATTATTGGATAGGCCTCTAAGGTGTACTCAAACTTTTTCTCTAGCCTTCCCCCCTACCCCCCGCTAAAATTCAGTATGCGATCCAGCCTTTAGCTCATAGCAATATTTGAAATTTTGACTCTATTTAAAAAAAAAAATTTTTTTTTTTTTTACATTTATTTGTTTTTGAGAAACAGAGTGAGCCAAAGCCTGAGCGGGGGAGGGGCAGAGAGAGAAACAGACACAATCCGAAGCAGGCTCCAGGCTCCGAGCGGTCAGCACAGAGCCAGACGCGGGGCTCGAACCCCCAAACTGGGGGGATCATGACCTGAGCCAAAGTCGGACGCTCAACCGACTGAGCCACCCAGGCGCCCCTATTTTTTCTTAAAATGTAAACAAGACAATTTGTTGTTTGTGTTTAATTAATTCTGTTTATGGAGGTAACTTCATCTTCAAGGAAATTCTGAGTAAGTTAACATCAAAAGCAACTCTATGGGGACACAGAAATTTAGAACATTAAAGGACCATCCTCAGTGAGATACGTTCATCCAAACGTCTCTATCCCAACTAAAATCTCAACACAAAGGGTAGCAAAAAACAAAAACAAAAAACAACAGTAAAAAAAACCCAAACAACCAAAAAAACCTAGCAAACAAACTTGTGAATCAGCACTTATACAATACTATCAAATACATTTTTAGGGTGGTTTCAGAAAATGAAAATCATTTCATGATTTTTTCTCATCGTTAAATGAATGCATTTTTTATTTTTTATTTTTTTTTATTATTTTGAGAGAAAGAGAGGGAGACGGAATCCAAAGCAGGCCCCACACTGTCAGAACACAGCCTGACATGGGGTTCAATCTCATAAACCTTGCGATCGGGACCCGAGCCGACACTGAGTCAGATGCTTAACCGACTGAGCCACCCAGGTGCCCCAAGGAATACATCTTTTTAAAAATATTCAGCAAAAAAAGAAAGTCATAAAAATGAGAGCCCAGATTATCTAGAAGTTCCCCACGAAGAGGCAAACCCACCAGCGACAGACCAAGGAGATTTTTTTCCCATCACCCCCGACTGACTGGATAGCCTTATCTCTCTTCTGCCAAAGTGGTAAAAGAAAAGTAGCACATCCTTATGTCAATTTTTGTTTCCTCGATTATCTATGGGTGTAGGCTATGTGTATTTCCTTTGGTTTACTATACGTATTTCTTTTGCACTTTTTTTTCTTTTGAAATGTGTATCTCATACTCGGTTTTTTAAAGTTCTAAACAGAATATGAATTCGAGTTGTCTAAGTAAAAAATAAATTTGAAGGGGCTCCTGGGTGGTTCAGCCGGTTAAGTATCTGACTTCGGCTCAGGTCACGATCTCAGTTTGTGAGTTTGAGGCCCACATCCGGCTCCGCACTGACAGTGATGGCCGGGTGGGGATTTTCTCTCTCTCTCTCTGCCCCACCCCCTCAAAATAAACAAATAAACTTAAAAAAATAATGTTTTTTAAAGAAAATACATTTGAATATTCTCTGGATAGAGTCTAAATATATTTGAATATTTTGATATGTTGAAATAGGTTAGATACTCTTTGATGGGACCTCCTTGAGCTTGGGAAGATATTAATAGCTTTAATTTGCATAAGGATTGGAAATGTCATGCAGCTGGGTATTCTCCCACTTTAGGGACCTAGGCTCAGATACCACTTTCAACTCCGAACATACAAGATCTCAGTTGTTGATGTAGAATTGTTCGCAATTGGCAAAGAAGGGGACAACAGGTTTAAGTTTTTGTTAATTGGCCAACGCTGTGGATATCAGACGCAGTTCATTTTTCATCCTTAATACTTTCAAATGATATTCAAAAAAAATTGTCCGTAATCCGGTGATAAGTAAAGCTGTCATTGTATCTTACTTGAAGATTTTCTGGTCTGGAACACAAGACAGGATAAAAATCAAAATAACAATCACTTCTTTATTTGTGTCTCTACTGCCTATGTCTCAGATTGCTTTGAGAGCTATCATCACAGTGGATTTAATATTAGTCTTATAATCATGACAGCATATGTCGCATTACTTTGCTCTCATACGTGGAGCAAGTCAAAACTTTCAGATATTACTTGAACTTTTCCAGAATTGCAGTGAATCCTAAAAATCAATGATATTTAAGATTCATCATGTCCCTATTATGCAGTAAATCGGGTTTTGCAGGCTTTATCTCATTGAATCACAACAATCCTATTTTACAGATGAGAAAAACAAAGCTCGGAAAGAAAAATAAAAGTCCAAAGTGACACAGCAAGTGGATGGTGGCGCTGTGACTTCAACTCTGTCGGATTCCAGAACCTGATCTCTTGGGCAGCACTGATGAACTCCATTGGGAACGCAGAAAATCAGTAGTACTGAACCAGAACCAAAGCCTAGGGATCAACTCCAAACAGACGCTTGGAATTTTGCTATTTTCCAATTCTTCTTTAAAAAGCTTCTCCAGGCAGTTCCAAGGCCAAGGGGGGCTTGATTACAACAGGGAATCAATGAAAGATTGGTGTGGTTCGCTTGCTGGTCGAAGTTTTCCCAATCTGGGCAATTTTCACTTTCCCTCAAATCTGTAGCTATAGGATTATTGCAAACTCAGCATACAAATTGCTGATTTTGAAGCATGCATGTACAAAATTCTGACACTATCTGACCAAAACATCAATCGTACGCCCCCAAAAGGTTTAAGAACCCACTTCTTAATTTTTGTGCAAGGAGACCTTCAAATAACATCGAGGTGGTTCTTAGGATAGAAAGTTTCAGGAAAAAGATACTCTGCACCATAGATGGGCAGGTGAACGTTGTCTGATCTTTTAAGCCTGATGCCTAAAACATCCATTTGTGTCATAAAAATAAGTGTAGACATTCCTGAAAAGCGTTGGCAGGAAACTCTCCCACATTTAATGAGTCCCGAAAACACTGTCCCCACTGCAGACCAGTGATTGGATTTTTGTTTTCCCACTCCCAAGTTTAGACACCGGAAGCGGTGCTTTCCTCTTTTCCTTTTTCTTCTTTCCTCGGGAGACATCAGCACACTGCCTGATTGTTCTTCACATAGACCCTCTTCTGATGGAGATGTATTCTGGATGATGTAGGCGAGTCCTTTCCAGAGGCGGTAAAATGCCTCTCACAGGCCCTTAATTGAATTTAAAGTCGGAACTGGAAAGCAACCTACAAATAATCGGAATGCAACACCTCTTTTTTTTTTGAAACAGGTGAGGAGACGACGGTCCGCGGGGTGGGTTCAAAACTTGCCCAAATCACACAGCTCTTCGCGGAGAAGCCATGGCTCAACTCAGATCCGAATCTGCCTTTGGATGTTCTTCTCCCCAGTCTCCATAGCACCGCGACCGCCCAGCTTCTTGGCAGTGTCTCCACGACATCAGTGTCTGGAAAGAAGGATGGGGAGGTGGAGAGGTCAAGTCTTCGGAGATCTGGCTACGCAGAGAGATCACCAGTGGTGTCATTCCCACTTCCGCGGTTCAAGAACAGACAGGTCTTGACTGGTGGAGAGGGAAGGCTCAGGGCAACCCAAGCACACCTCCAAGGCAACAAGAAAAGCCAGCTCAGGCAGGACACATCCACAGGGCCCCCCCCCGAGCCTCTGAGGTCTTGTACCCAAAATGAGCATAAAATGGAAGGGAGGTGGGAGGCAATTTCTGGTCATTTTTCTGAACGGCAACATTAGGGGCGATTGGAACCACGATGGGGGAAGAGTCCATGCTTTTGTTACTCCCCCCCCCCCTGCTCTTTTCGAGGGGTCAAAAGCCAACAATCTGACACTTATCAAAGTGTCAGCCCGGAGGGGAAGTCTCCTTGGAGGACACACAAGCTCACCCAGCATGTATCAGACACTGAGATTCAACACCACGCTTTCTTTCTCTTCTTTCCAGCAGCCTCTGTTGCTCGTGGCAGATTTAATGGTGTGATTTACAACACTGAGAGACCTTTGTCAGGGCCAGTAAAATGACAAACAATAAATATATGGAGCAGTATGTTAACAGCCCGCCACACAATACCTTGTCAGTTACAGCTTGATAGCGATACATTTTAATTTTGTCTTTCATAAAAATCTTGGCATGTATGCCTCATTTGAACACAGGCTTCCAAGTCAAGTGTCTCATCCAAGCATGCAGTTTATCACCCTCTATATTTTCTGTCCTTTTCATTTAATGTCATTCCTATGGCAACAGACATTGCCCTGGAAATCATTTTCAAAACAGCTTATTTGTTGAAAGGGACGGGGTGAGGCTAAAATATGTGTTTGGCTGGGAAGAATGTCAGAGTGTGAATATGGCTTAGTTACATTAATCATATTCTTTGAGGACTTTGTGTAATCAGATACTTGAAGGAGGCGTATTGTGGGGTGGCTTTGACATCCTCACCCCACCCCCAGCGTTTTATGGTTTTGCATTTCATAAGGAGAAAAACAAGGAAAGCAAACTTACAGTGCACTTCACGCAGAGGGATATACACTTGTTTCTAATGCGACCCAGCATATCCGTTTGGGGGCTGGGGTTGATGGGTGGGTTATAACTCTAGTGTTAATGCTGAACTGCCGTTACTCTGAAGCTGATTATAGAAAACCCATTTATTCGACACGTCTTTATTAAGCATCTACTATGTAACAGGCATTGTGCTGGGAAAACAGGAGTGGGTAAAACGATGTCTCTGTTCCCATGAAGGGAGCAAGGTTAGAGCTTAGACTCTAATGGGGAAGAGAGATGGTAAACAGGTTAAGAGATACATTGGCTGGGGCGCCTGGGTGGCTCAGTCAGTTGAGTGTCCGACGACTTCGGCTCAGGTCACGATCTCGCGGTCTGTGAGTTCGAGCCCCGAGTCGGGCTCTGTGCTGACAGCTCAGAGCCTGGAGCCTGCTTCCGATTCTGTGTCTCCCTCTCTCTCTGCCCCTCCCCTGCTCATGCTCTGTCTCTCTCTGTCTCAAAAATAAATAAAAACGTTAAAAAAATTTTTTTAAAGAAAAAAATTAATAAATACATTGGCTAGGGGTACCTGGGTGGCTCAGTCCGTTAAGCTTCCGACTTCATCTCAGATCATGATCTCACGGTCCGTGAGTTCGAGCCCCGTGTCGGGCTCTGTGCAGACAGCTCAGAGCCTGGAGACCACTTTGGAATTTCTGTGTCTCCCTCTCTCTTTTCCCTTCCGCCACTCACACTCTGTCTGACGGTCTCTGAAAAATGAATAAACCTTAAAAGAAAAAATAAAGTAAGAAATACATTGGCTGAGCAGCGTTCTCTAGAAAAAGCATCTGAGATGAGGATTGTTGTGAGGGTGATTTATCGAAGACTCCAGAAGCAAGTCTCACAGGGGATGTGTAAAGAGGTGCGGATGGTGGAAGAGGGCAGGACAAGAAGCTAGCAAAGCTGACTGTAGCCTCAGCCTAATCCCAGGGCAGCTCTGAAGCGTGAATGGCCCCCAAAGCTCACCCAGCTTGAGGCACTGCTTTTCGACTCACTAAGGAGTGAGTCATTGGTTGCAAGCCAGCTTACTGGATCCGTGTGCGCCATTCCAGCCTCCTAGGCATCCCTGGGCTGGGTGGCTCCTGTTGGCCAAGAGCAATTCTAGGGACAAGTAGGCAGCTGTGGGCCATTAGCAGTGAAAAGGAAGGAAGGGGAAGGGGCATCCCAGCCAGGCAAGGAGATCTGGTCAGGGTCTGTAACTTCTACTACACGCATAAACCCCAATCTCTTAAGGTAGTAGTAATGCTATGAATAAAATAAAAGAGGATGGTCAGTGGTGGATGGATAGGTCATGAAACGCTTTCCCTGTAGAGACGACATCTAAGCTGATACGTGAACGACAAGTGGAAACCAGCAGCGTGAAGTTCTAGACGCTCTCTTTCTGGGCAGATGACACAGCAAGGCTAAATAACCTGTGAGTTTTTTGTTTTTTTTAATTTATTTATTTTTTAATTTTTTTTTTAATGTTTATTTATTTTTGAGACAGAGAGAGACAGAGCATGAACGGGGGAGGGGCAGAGAGAGGGAGACACAGAATCCGAAGCAGGCTCCAGGCTCTGAGCTGTCAGCACAGAGCCTGACGCGGGGCTCGAATTCACAGACTGCGAGATCGTGACCTGAGCCGAAGTCGGACTCTTAACCGACTGAGCCACCCAGGCGCCCCATGAGTTTTTTTTTTAAAGGGGGACAAGTTTAGGATAATGAGAAGCAGAAAGAATTCAGGTAGATGAAGTGCCATCACGAAAGGGTGGTATGGTAGAGGATCAAAGCCAAAGAGACAGGCAGGGGTCGCTCGGACGAATCGGGTGTTACCCAGGCCATACCCAGGGGTTTGGATTTTATTCTAAGCTCAGGGGCGGGTCCACTACACAATTAAGTCAACCAGGATCAGACGTCCCAATCTAGAAACTAAGCAAGTAGCTCACATTCGGCCCCTCCTCGCACTGTGCTAGATACTCTGAGATCCACAAGTAATGGGCACATACAGTCCACACCGGACTCTGTCTATTTCCCCTCAGTGACAGCTCTTGCGCGGGGGAGAGATTGCCAGAGGAGGCAGTGCTACATGAACGTGAACATCCGGTGACATGCTGGCACAACCCATTTGGTTGTTGATTTACACGGAGCCCTCAAGAGCTTCCTTAATTTTTGTCACGGGGCGACGCGTAGTTTTCATGGAAATCTGAAGATTTTTCGCCATGCATTATCCTTATATCTGGCGTTTCAGGGACACATTTTCCCCCAGATGAGAACTTAGTGCATTTCCCAGAGAGGCAACATGCCCTACGGTAGATAATCGTAGAACCCGGATACCTATATTGTGATATGCAGACCATCAGCACGGGCATTCTGCTTAGAAATGCCAACCACGGGCCCCAGCCAAGACCTACTGAACCAGACTCTGCGTTTTTGTTTAAAGTTTTTTTAACTGATTTTGGGAGACAGAGAGAGGAGGGGCAGAGAGAGAGAGGGAGAGAGAGAGAATCCCCAGGCAGGCTCCGGGCTGCCAGCGCAAAGCCCGATGTGGGGCCTGAACTCACGAATTGTGAGATCATGACCTGACGCTCATGACCTGAGATCCTAAGATGCTCAACCGACTGAGCCACCCAGGTGCCCCCAGACTCTGCATTTTAACAAGGCCCCCAGGCGATTTGTATGCACGTGAAAGTCTGGTAAACTGTTGTAGAATGTTGTTTCTGCAGGAAAATGTGTCCTGAAGTCCAATAACTCACCTATTAACAAACACTTGGAAAATACAACCAGTGTGTAATCTGGCTTCTAGCTTTCTGAACAAAAAAAAAAAAGCGTTGAACTTTATGACACAATGAGAAACAAGAAAAACATGTAATAGTCCTTCTGTTTACCATCGTTAAATAATTTATATTTCATGTATTGTTTTTTTTGCCACTTTCCAACTATCAGATGTGTTTTACTGAAGTATGGTTGACACCCAATATTACATTAGTTTCAGGCACACAACATAACGATTCAACAAGTTTATACATGATGCTCTGCTCACGACAAGCGTAGCTACCCTCTGTCACTACACCTATTACAACATCGTTGACGATATTCCCTGTGCTGAATCTTTCATTCCCGTGACTTACTCATCCCATAACTGGAACCCCTTACCCCCCACTCTCCTTCACCCATTCTGCCCATCTCCCAAGCCCTCCCCGCCCCGACCCCCGGCAACTATCAGTTGGTTCTCTGTATTTAGGGGTCTGTTTCTGCGTTTTTTTGTTGTTGGTTTTTCACTTGTTTGTTTTGCTTTTTAGACTCCGCATATAAGTAAAATCATACGGTATTTGAATTGCTGTGTCCGAATTATCTCACTTAGCATAATGCCCTCCAGCTCCATCCATGTGGTCGCGACTGGCAAGAGTTCTTTCTTTTCTATGTCTGAGTAATGTTTCCTTGCCTATACATCTTCTTGATTCATTCATCTATCAATAAACGCATGCGTTGCTTCCATATCTTGGCCATCGTAAATAATGCTGCAATGAACATAAGGGTGCATGCATCTTTTTGAAGCAGTGTTTTCATTTTCTTTGGTGGTGGTGGAATTCCTCAATTGTACAGTATTTCCATTTTTAAGTTTTGAGGAGACTCCATACTGTTTTCCAAGGTGGCTGCACCGAATTCACATTCCTACCACCAACAGTGCGTGAAGGTTCCTTTTTCTCTACATCCTTGCCAATGCTTTTTATTTCTTATCTTTTGGTTCTAGCCACTCAGACAGGTGTAAGGCGATTGTAACAGCCCCTTCCATAATCACTGTCATATGCATGGACCCCAGGAAGCTGCATGGAATTTGTCCACAATTCAAGAGAGACCCTGCACGCAAAGGGATCTGAAGAAGGAATGAGTGAGAAATACAGCCTTGATAGATGGTTTTACAGGAAAGGAGACGTCAGGATTAGTCTAAGCGTATCTTAATATATTATTTCTAGGAGACAAAGCTTCCAGAATGGTGGAAATCTGAAAATCTACTCCTCCAGAAAGGAATGAAAACAGGCAAACTGATCAAAATTGACTTCTTCTGAAGCCCAGAAATTAAAATTTGCAACAATCCAAGGAGTATTTATTCAAGAAAATATTAGTTCTACAAGATGATAGTAGGTATTACCCAAAAGAAGATTCAGTGGTTGAAGGAGAAACACTAAGCTTGTTATGGTTAAAGTTTCTCTGCTGCAGGACTCTTGAGAGACTTTAATGTGCTCGCTATGCATTATATAGTAGGCGAGTTTCCCCTAAACTTAATTGACCACAGATAACTTTTATTGTGACCTATTTTGTGGATCTAAATCTTGAGAAATACACTTTGGGAAATACTAGGTGAGATTTTGAGGTGAGATTTGAGAAGAGAGAAGTTTTAGACACTGGAAGAGGCAGAGAGTGTGAGAGAGTCATGCACAAGACAGTCTCCTGGGAGCCCAGATATTTTTCTGGAAGGTGTTTAGAAAAGGAACGAGTTCCCAAGTAAAGTGGTGGGAATGTGGACTCTTTTTTTTTTTTTTTAAGATAACTTTTTTTTTTTAATTTTTTTTAACGTTTTTTTTTCTTTATTTTTGAGACAGAGCATGAAGAGAGGAGATGCAGAGAGAGAAGGAGACACAGAATCGGAAGCAGGCTCCAGGCCCTGAGCCATCAGCCCAGAGCCCGACGTGGGGCTCGAACCCGCGGACCGCGAGATCGTGACCTGAGCTGAAGTCAGACGCTCAACCAAACGAGCCACCCAGGCGCCCCGAATGTGGACTCTTTAAAGGTTGGACCAAGTAATTCAGGTTAAACAGGAATTTCTTAAACAAGTTACACAAAGTACAAGCCATAAAATAAAAGGATGATTAATTTTATGTCATTAGAATTAACATTTCTGTAGAACGGCCGCGACAAAATGGTGTTAAACCAAGTGAAAGGACAAGCCACAGCCTATGGGAAAATATTTTCAGTGCACATAACAAACAAGGACAAGTGTCTAGAAAGTATAAAGGGCAAAGGATAGAAACCATGGATAAACAGAGAAAACTGAAATGACCCGTAAATATGTAGAAAGATGGTCAATCTCCTCCAGAATTGGCAGGGAAGTGCAAATCCAATGAAAATCATAGTAAACTTGGGGATCCTCGGTGGATCAATTTAGCGTCCAACTCTTGATCTCGGCTTAGGTCACGATCTCAGGGTCCGTGAGATCCAGCCCCACGTCTGGCTTTGCGAAGATTGGCGTGGAGCCTGCTTGGGATTCTCTGTCTCCCTCTCTCCCCGCCCCTCCCCGGGTCCGTGCTCTCTGTGTGTGTCTCTCTCTCAAAAAATAAAATAATAAAATAAAATAAAATAAAATAAAATAAAATAAAATAAAATAATAAAATAAAACGAAATACATTAAAATTTGAAATAAAAAACATAATAAACGACAAAAAAATCTAATCTCTGGAAACGCCAAGTGCTAATGGAAAGGTGGAGGGTGGTATCTCTCCTATGCTTCTAATAGAGGAATAAGCTGGGATCACCATTTTAGATTGGGCAAAACTTAGCAAATTTAAGATATGTGTATGCCCAACAGAAACCCATTTATACGCACAATGGGACAAGTCCTAGAGGGGTTGTTCTAGCACTATTTCTGAAAACAAACTGAGTGTCCATTAATAGAACCACAGATGAATATATTGTTGTATATTCCTATAATAAAATGTTGTTTTTAATTTTTTTAACGTTTATTCTTTTTTTTTTTTTTTAGAGAAGAGACCGAGTGTGAACGGGGGAGGGACAGAAAGAGAGGGAGACACAGAATCCGAAGCAGGTTCCAGGCTCTGAACTGATAGGACAGAGCCCAACGTGGGGCTCGAACTCACGGACCGTGAGATCATGACCTGAGCCGAAGTCGATGCTTAACCGACTGAGCCACCCAGGTGCCCCCCCCCCCCATAATAAAATATCATACAAAAGCTAAATGAATTAGGGCTGTAGGTTTTAACAGCAATAAATCCCAACAGAAGGACACACAGAGTATGAAATCATTATAATAGTTTCTTAAAATGTAAAACCAGGTTACATGCTGCTTAGGAGTTCCTTTGCAGGTGATAAAAATATAAAAACTTGCATGGAAATGATACATACAATTTATCTTCAGCTGTACCTATAACGTTTGGTTTTCTTAACAAAAGAAATATGAAGCAAAAATGGAAAAGATGTTTCAACTCGACCAACATATGTATAAGTAAGCAGGTGTTTGCAAATTTATTCTGTCTGCATTTCTCTATATAATATTTATGATGGGTTGAATTGCTATCCCTCCAAAACTCATACATTGACGTTCTCATCCACCATACCTCAGAATGTGGCCTTCCAAAAACAGAGTAACTGAAGACACAGTTAAGATGAGGCCATCCTGGAGTAGGGCTGGTGTTGTTAAAAAAAAAAAAAAAAAAGAATATAGGACACAGACATAAGTGCAAGGAACATGTTGTGTGACCATGAAAACAGAGATTGGGGAGATGCTTCTACAAGTCCCAAACTCCAAAAATTGCCAGCAAGCCAGCAGAAGCTAGAGGAGAGGCATGAAGCAGATTCCCCCTCAACTCTCCAAGGAAGGAGCCCTGGTCACACCTCGCCCTCAGAGGTCTCACCTCCAGAACCGTGGGACAATACATTTCTGTTGTTGTATGATACTTTGTTACAGCAACCTTAGCAAACTAATGGATTTTAAAATATAAGCCAAGCCAACTCTGAGCGAAGATGCACTCTTGAATAACAAATCCCTTTGAGTTCTTGAAGATGAAACAGAAACGACGGAAGGCAGGAAGCACTTCCTAAGTGATGCTGCAAAGGATTCAAGGGGGTGTGAGACTAGAGGCAGTGTCAGTCAGGCCTCTGGGGCAGGGCACAAGCTGGACTGTCCCCTGCAATGGGGACACAGGGAAAGGATGGACCATAGGGTACATCACAGATGTTATACACTTTAACTGTTGACTTTGGAGCCAGGCTAGGGAGAACAAGGCAGTGCTTAAAAGCATGAGTTTTGGAGTCAGCCGGCCCTGGGTTTGAATCCCTTGTTTGTGCCTAACTAGTTAAATGTCCTTGGCAGGTCACATAACCTCTCTGCCACATTCTCCCCATCTGTTCAGCCCATGGAAACATAGCACTTCTGTTGTAGGATTCGTGTGAAGATTACGTGAAACGATGTGGGTAAGATACTTGATCAATTCCTGGTGTATGAGAAGCATATTCTGAATGTTAGATATTATATTATACTATAACTCAGTGCCCCATCAGACAAGCTGAAACCGCTCCAGGTATTTCAAATAGTGGGAACCTAATACAAGGGATTGGTTTTACTGGTAATGTAAGGTCTGTTTTACAGGACACAGAGGAAACTGCCTCAAGATTAGCAATGGCCACAAGCTGCAAGGCATGAAGGGACCACGTGAAAAAGAGGTCGTATCAGTTTCCTAGGACTGCCTTAACACATTACCACAAACAACAACAGAAGTTTATTCACCCACAATTCTGGAGGCTACAAGTCCAAAATCAAGGTGTCCGCATGGTTTTTTTCCTTGTGAGGGCTTTAAGGGGGAACTGTTCCATAACTGTCTCCCAGATTCTGGAGATGATCAGCAACCCTTGGCACTCCTTGGTTTGTGGATGGATGCCTTGCTCTAATCTCTGCCTCCATACTCGCATGCCATTCCCTCTCCATACCCCTGCCCTCTCCTCTTCTTATAAGGATACAGTCATGTTGGATGAGGTCCCGCCCTATCCAGTCTGACCTCATCTTAACTAACCACATCTACAAAGACCTTATCCCTAAATAAGATTATATTAAAGGTTCTAGCAGGACTCGGACATACTTTTTTATTAGGGATACAATTCAATCCACAATGAATATGTCCTCAGTGAGAAGCAAAGGTGCCTATGGTGGGTAGAACATTAGCCGATACTGTCCAGCTGAAGTGAAGACCAGACAGGGAAGGACTGTGGGATGAGAACTACAACCACAGAATCTTCCCCCTAGCTCCTGCCAAAGCTGCACCAGAGGCAGAGACAGAGAGGGACCCTTCAATCTCCCACCAATGCCTCCTACCTGTCTAAATAGCTGGAAAACAGCGGGCAAAGGAGGCCGGGAAACATATCTGGCAAAAGTCAGCAGTCTCCTTCCCCCACGTCCGGGGCACGAGGCCCAAGGCTGGACAATGGCCAACTGCAATTGTTCGAAGCCTGTCAGGGACGGCCTGGGACAAGTCACCCCCGCTGGAACAAGTGGTAGAACCAAGAGGATTTTGAAGCGGTGACCAATAAATATCCAAACAGAAAGCAGAACTAGACATGATCCCTCTCCATACACATTTCGGTCTAGTAGATGAGAGATATATTAACTACAATTTTAATTCTAAACTTAAATAAGTTCTATGAAAGAAAGGTAGAGCGAGTGGCGGAGAACAGCCATGCACCCAAAGACAAAGTGCTGAGTCAGGGAAGGCCACCTTGAATAAGTGACTTTTCAACTCAGGGGCGCCTGGGTGGCTCAGTCGGTTGAGCACCCGACTTCAGCTAAGGTCATGATCTCACAGTTCATGGGTTCGAGCCCCTCATCGGGCTCTGTAGTGACAGTGCAGAGCCTGGAGCCTGCTTGGGATTCTGTGTCTCCCTCTCTCTCTGCCCCTCCCAGACTTGTGTGCGCACTCTCTCTCTGTCTCTCAAAAATAAATAAACATTTAAAAAAAAATTAAACTGGGGCGCCTGGGTGGCTCAGTCGGTTAAGCGTCCGACTTCAGCTCAGGTCACGATCTCACGTTCCGTGAGTTCGAGCCCCGCGTCGGGCTCTGGGCTGGTGGCTCAGAGCCTGGAGCCTGCTTCTGGTTCTGTGTCTCCCTCTCTCTCTGCCCCTCCCCCGTTCATGCTCTGTTTCCCTCTGTCTCAAAAATAAATAAACGATAAAAAAAAATTAAAAAAAAATAAATAAATAAAATAAAAAAAATTAAACTTAGCGTGAGGTAGGGATAGTAGACATAGATTTTTGAGTTACTCAGTGGGATTAACCACGTTTTTTATGATCCTGTTGTGTGGCCAAATAGAAGATTTATAACTTAGACAATAGAGTTTAAAAAGCATTCATGAGAAGGGAGAAATGCATGGAAGAAGAAACAGCCCAGTTGGAAAGATCCAACAATATTAGGGAGCCATATAAGTCATTTTTTAATGATAATTTTTTTAAGTTTTTTTTTTATTCATTTTTAAGAGACAGAGAAAGCCAGAGCATGAGCAGGGGAGGGACAGAGAGGGAGACACAGAATCTGAAGCAGGCTCCAAGCTCTGAGCTGTCAGCACGGAGCCCAAAGCAGGACTCGAGCTCATGGGCTGCGAGATCATGACCGGAGCCAAAGTCGGACGCTTAACCGACTGAGCCATCCAGGTGCCTCTTTTATGCTAATGTGGTACTTGAATTTTTATGTATTATTTGTGTGTGTGTGTTAATTTTTTTTTAATTTAAATTCACACTAGTTAACATACAGTGTAGTCTTGGCTTCAGGAGTAGAACCCAATGATTTCTCTCTTACATATGACACCCAGGGTTCATCCCGAAAAACGCCCTCCTTAATGCCCGACACCCACTCAACCCATCCCCCTACCCATTTCCCCTCCATATAAGTCATTTTACAAAAAAAACAAAGGAGACGCAAACATGGCATATGACCACCATTAAGGCACAGGAGAAAGAATATGGATTTGGACCTCCACGAATGCAGGGTGGATCACCTCACCACTCCAGAATGTGGATTCTCAGGCATTTCACGTAAACTCCCTCAGAATCCTTTTTCTCATTTCTAAACTGGGGGCGATAATACCCAAGTCTCTGTTTTAAGCCTCGACAGTGATCCCTGTGAATTGGATGGCACTGAGCAGTTATCAAAACAACAATAAATTCATCCTGGATATTAAGAATAATCATGGCAACACCCAAGGTGTCATCAACGCAAAAAAGTAGGGAGAAAGAAAAGAGGGACAGAAGAGAGGAAACACGGTAGACCAGGAGACGGTGCGACAAAGGAAAGAAGAAATGACCGGAAGGAGAACGCAGGAAGGAAGAACAGACCGTTAGATCGCGCTGGGTGGTTTCCAAGTCTGCGCGCAGAAAGCGATTCCACAGCCCCAAACAACTTCCGGTGCCACCGCCCCTCGAGGAGGAATGCCAGCCACGTGCAGTCAAGCCCTGCGAACTTGTAAAGAATCAGAAATCCTTATTCAGGGGTCAGAGGACCCTGTACTGCCATGCAACCAGTCCCCAAGCAATCCGATGCTCGGTTTGCAAAGACAGAAGGCAGCTGGGCCAACTCCTAAGTGAATCCTCTTGACGCCCCTACCTCAGTCAAGTGCCAACAGCCCACTGAACTCTTGGTCCCCGTGGGGCTCAGCCTCCCCACGGTGGGGTGGGGGTGGGGGTGGGGGGTGGGGGGTGGGGTGCTAGCCATGCTTCTCTTCAATCTCCATCAGCAGGGGAGCTGCAGGAGGAACCAGAGGACCGAATGGAAGGAGCTCAGCCAAGGGCAACGAGGGGAGTGGCCCACACAAGGGTATCAACACCAAGTTGCCATTTCTGCCCAGCACCTGATGAAAGTACTTGCTTTTGAACCGTCGCACCCCAACAGATGGCAAGCAACAGATGAAAGGAATTCCGGCAACTTTCCAAAGTCAGCTCAAGTGTGGCTGCCTTTGGCTGGCGCTCCTGGGGGTGAAGACAAGAGAGAAAAAGGCATCAAAGGGAGTTTCTTTCTTAAAAGGGAAGTGGATCTGAGTCGAGATCGTTCGGAAGAGGGATAACTCTGGGGACGCCTGGTTGTTGGTTCCATGCCATCGTTGGTGGCCTTATTGAAAATTCTTCCCCTCCTGCCGTCCAGGAGCGCCACACCCACGTCATGAGGAAAATAGAGGTCGCAATGTTTGGCATATTAATTCAGAACATATGGTCAAAAATATTGTTTGCTATGGCTCGTGGGCTTATGATATTTAATTTAAAATAGATTTTCCTAAATAAAAAGAGACTTTATACAGATGGCCATTAAAGAGCAAACCGTTTTCGCTGCACGGCATTGTTAAAACACAATGTTTTTAAAGCATTTTATAGCACCTTGGCCCTGTGGCAAGTATAGGGCGTTCGGGAAAGATGGAGGCCTGGCACAATGACAAGATGATCCTGACGCCATTGTCACAAGCCCTAGCCCGTGGGCCATTTTTTATCTCCGTAAGCTCTATTCTCCTCTGCATAGAAAATTTCCTTCTGCAGCCCCAAAGTTTCATTCGGAGCCGAGAAAGTACGACTCCTGAGATCAAGGAGCCGTGGTGATGGCAGTGAACGCTTTATGATGTCATTTCTCGTTAAATACGAACAGATTGTTTCCACGGCAAACATCTAGCAAGCGCAAGGCCAGGTGTTTTCCTATTTTCCATGTCTCCTTTAGTGTTAATGGGAGTATTGCGGGGGGTTCCTTTTTTCTCTTGTTTCATTTTCCTTGGACAATTAGGCGAGGCTGGGGGACTGTCCCAGCAAAGACGACGTGGAAGTTGTTGTAGGGGGCAAATGCAGGGCTGGTCTACACGGCACGAGAAGCAGTTCTTTTGCTGACGAAGCCTAGTCCGGGTGGGTACCAGTGGAAAATGCCTTCTCATTCATCTCACTGAGGACCACACCGTGAACGGTATCAATCCAGCTTGCTCGGTTCAGCTGGCTCGTTTTAAATTTGGGTGGACGGCTGCAGACCCCGCAGGCGGAACTCGCTGAGCCGCTTAACCATGACGACACAACGAAAAACGACAAAGGGAAGAATCCATGGTGTTAACTTACAGGCTCCTGCTCCGAGTGAGAACATGAACGGCCCCTGCTTCTATATTCCTTCCTCCCCCTTGGAAGCAGCCACAGACAATATTCTTCGCTGGAATACGATCGGGAGAGAGCACATACCTCGGGGTCAAATCTGGCGAGGTTGCTTTTATGATGCAACGTCAGCCGCTAAAGACTTTCGCTGGAAAAGCTGATACTTGAGAAATGGTTTCATATTAGTTCGGGATGGAAAAGAAAGCTGATAGCGGTTTCTAGATTGTCAGTAATCCTTTCTTATGAGTGGCCAGAGAGAAACAGCCCACTTACTGATGGAGGCTCAGAGAAATGTCGAGGTACAAAAACAATTGTTCCGAACACAGTCCCGTCTGTAATTAGGAACGCACCAACCATGGCGTGGTTTGTTTTTCTAGTTCAGTAACCTTGAACAACACTTGTAATCAGTTGGGTTTTAAAAAGTTGGGACAGCGGGGGTGAAGGTGATGGGAGAGAGTTACATTACACTCAGGACAGTGCTCCCGGAGACATGCTCAGTGCTGGACGCACCTTGCTGCCCGGGTGGCTTTCTGCGCCTTTGTTCGAAGGGATATAAACAAAGCTTAGGTGAACACATGTAGAGCTCCCGCAATCCCATGGGGTAACTTTATAGGGGAGGCTGTCTCCTTTGTCCACGGAGTGAGGGATTGGGTTTGCAAGTGGCCCGAGGACCGAGGCCCTGCATGTGGGGAGCTTTTGGGGACAGTTATTTACCTGGTCTGCACCTGGGTATCAGTTGAGCACAGACCTGCCCCGGCTTGCAAGAGCTGGAATATGTACGTGGCAGAATTAACAAAATAGAAGACGCCTTCGCCGAAGCAAGCGAGACCCAAAGTAGGGCCTTCGCGATTCAACTCCAGAAAATTCTTCAGAGGGGTTATCAGTTGGCACAGGCTGCCGGTGAGGCAGGAAGGTAAATATTGATTGGGGAAGTTCCTAGCTCAGTGGCTGCCTTGGAAGGACTTCACGAGGACCGACCCCTCTTAACCGAGTATTAAAATTAAAAAAAAAAAAAAAAAAGCGGGCCAAGATTTTTTCTTTGTTAAAATGATCTCTTTTCTGTTTACAAAAAAGCACTCCATGTTCAGACTAGATGAATCAGGGAGAGATAGATATGACAATAATACATATAGGAAAATCACCAGCACTCATAATCTCCGCATCGAGCATTAGCTGGTATTAACCGGCATAAAGCATTACAAACCTGAACAGTAAGTATACAATTTCTAACAGAAACCACGGCAGGGTGTACACTCTATTTTGAAATCGACTCCTCGTCATCTTTGAGTCTTTACGGTCACCAGTATTTGAAATTGATAAATTTGCATCTACATGATTTGAAATGACAAATGACGGCCTGGTACTATATGTCAGAGGTTGTACAAAAGCTAAAAATTGATCCTTTGTTTTTGGATGTTCGGACTGCTTGCAGCTTATGTGTGTGTGTGTGTGTGTGTGTGTGTGTGTGTGTGTGTGTTGGTACACCACTTTCGATGAACTACCCCCTGGGTAAATATTTGCGTTGACGTGTTCTTGTGGGGTTGTGCAGACAAGAATAACTTGATGATGCTGTAGAAAATTTTCTGGGAGCTCAGATCTAGGCAAGAGGCTGGCCTAAGGTTTCCTTGGGGCAGTCCTTCTAAATATGCCCGAATAGAAGATGTGAATCAACTTTCCTCATAGGCGGGACGGAAATGGTTGGCAAAATAGAGGACGTTAAAAGATATTCTGTAGCGATACCAGACATTTAACCAAATCGTACAAGGCTGCCAATGACCTGTTAGATGTCTGTCATCTCTAATTTCTAAACATGCTATTCTAGGAGCCTCTGTTTTTATAACACATAAATGCATGTGGCGTCTTCCTGGGTTATTTGGACCAAATACTGTAATTCTTTAAGCTGTTTTAGGGATGATGGGGAAAAAAAAACCCGGTTCACATGGTGACACAGAACTGGGGGCAGATGTCGAAATGATAGTGGGGAAAGGGCAAAATACTAGGACAGACCAGGTCTAAAGTTGTTGTTAGTGAAGTCAAACTGTATGATTTGATAAAAATAATCGTAAACTCTGCTTTCAAGGAGAGTGTTTATAACCAGCATGGGCAACGGTTCAGAAACTCAGTAGACGGCCTTGGGAGTAGAGGGCAAATGTGTGGCATTTGCCTCTCCCAGGTCCTCGGGTAGTAGACACGGTTAAGCGATCAGACCACCTCTCCCTGACTCTTCAGCAAGATCCCTCCAGCCAGGTCTCCAGGCAGCCATGACAGGCCCATTGGAACCGGCACTTGAGGTGGTGGTTTTTATCTCGGGCCTGGTGGGTTTCCACAAATAAGGGATGTGTTGCGGAAGGGGAGGATTTAGTTTGTCCGGAAAGAGGGAGATTGATGCCTGAATGGATGGGACTAAGAAGCACAGGGGGATTCTGCCGAAAAAGCAGAGAATCTATCCTGGTGCGGGATGATCCCAAGGAGGCCTGTTGCACGAGTGATCGTGCAATTCGGAATTACAATCCCCAGAGTTCCCAGAGTGGTGCGTAATTGCCACTCCCTCAGTGAGACTCCTCTGAATGGCCCCGTTGCAGCAAATTGCAAGCTTTCACTTCTGTGTACGGATATTTTCATTATTCAACATTTATTGGGCTCCTTTCGGCTTGGTTTCGCCAAGGAGGAAGAGCCTGAGACAAGGGTTGTGTGCAGCTGATTTCTTATGGGACAGGAGTTTAGGAACCCCCAGTGAGGGACTGGAGAGTGACCCAGGAAAAGCAGGAAAGCTGATATGAGGGTGTCTTACCAGGGCTCGAGTCCTCTAGGAGCCTCTGAGGAGCTTCCGGAACATTCCTCAACCTCATCTGCTGGGGGACTGAGAAGGAAAGTGTTTATCTATGTCCTCCCAGTCCACGATCGCCCTGAGGAATAAGCTTCTTGCACGTGTCAGTGGCAAGTGGGTTCCTGCAGGCAGACCTGAAGCAGAAAATGAGATACACGGGGTGCCCTGAGTCAAGGGCCCTGGGGCCTGCAAAGCACTTTGTGACAGCTGTGCCGGGTCATGTGGCATGTCCCCCATGACAACAGGTCTCCCTGATTGTTCCAAGGAAAGCACAGAACCTCGGAGAACCTGAGACTGCAGCGCTGAACCGCTCTGAGCCCAGCTTGGGTGAATCATCCTCCAAACTTCCTCCAGGGCCTGTGATAGAGTTACCAGCCTCCTCTATAACCATGGGGAGAGGTGAAGAGGTGAAGAGGTGAGGTTACATTCAAGATGGCGGCTGCTCCTTCAGGCTGGGTCCAGAAGGGGCAAGGATGAGAAAAGCCCTCTCTCGCAACCCATAGTGGACACGCATTATGAGCAAAAATCAAATCTTTGTTATTTTAAACCAGGGGTCAACAATTTCTTTCTGTAAAGAGCCAGAGAGTAAACATTTTAGACTTTGTGGGGGTGTATCTCCATTTCGTATCTTTCTTCTTTTTAAACAACTTTTAAACATGAAAATTATTCTTAGTTTGTGAGCTGTACCAAAATAGGCTATAGGCCAGATCTGCACCGTGGGTCGTATTTGGCTGATCCATTTTAAGCTGCTGATATTTGAGGATTATCTGTTACTATAGCCTGTTTTGGCCGGTACACATGGACTTCAACCCTTCGCAGAGAACTAGAACTTCTCAAACAGTATCTGTATATTAATATGATTCTTTTTAAGTTACTGCCACATGGTGTCCTTTTCCTTTCTTAAATCTTTTCAAACTTCCAACATAATAGACGTGCTCTTTTATAACATAGCACAGAGCAACCCATAACCACAAAAATACTATTATTCTTTTTATGGGATTGCATCTCATCTTTTCCTATGGGATGATATATAGATTTAGATTTGGATACAGATATAAATATTTTAAGCCTGTTTCTTTCCCACTAAACATTAAGTCTTTACATTTTTCTTTATTATAAATTCTTTTATTTATTTTTTAAGAAATTTTTAAATGTTTATTTATTTTAGGGAGACAGACAGAATGCAAGTGGGGAGAGGAGTAGAAAGAGAGGGAGACAGAATCCTGAGCAGGCTTCAGGCTCTGAGCTGTTAGCACAGAGCCCGACACGGGGCTTGAACCCACAAACCGTGAGATCATAACCTGAGCTGAAGTTGGATGCTTAACCGACTGAGCCACCCATATAGACACCCCTATAAATTCTTTTAAATGATTGTAAAAGTTAAACATCACCATGTTGAAAAAATAGTTCTCTTATTTGTAGGCAGATAGTTTCCAACTATTTCTTACCATTCATTCATTAACAGCTATTCATCGAGCATTGAGTGCCTACTATGTACCAGGCTCCACTCCAGCTGGGAACAAAGGGGCAACGAGACAGACAAAAGTCCCTGCCTTCATTTGCATTCTAAGAAGGGAGACACCAGATAACTTAGGAAGAAATATATATCACAATTTCAGATTGTCCTATGTCCTGTGAAGGGTAATAAAGCAAGTAAGTGAAAAGGGAGATAGGCAAGCAGCTTCAAACAAGAGTGTTGGGCACAATCTCTGAGTAAGCACCACTTGAACGATGGGAAGGAACAAGCCTGGAAGTCCTATGGAAGAGCAAGTTCATAGGCACTGTGGCCAAAAAGAGCTTGGCATGTTCCAGAACCAGGAAGTCCAAAATAACAAGAGCCAAGAGAATAAGGAGAAAGGAAGTAAAAGATAACAGATGCCAAGCTACAAAAGGCATTATAGACCACGAGAAGGAGTTTGTGTTTGATGGGAGGACATTAGACAATTTGGAAGCAGAGGAATAACAACATCTGATTTCACTTAAAAAAAAAAAAAAGTCTGGCTGCTGAGTGGAGAATTGATCTTAGGAAGGACTGACGGGTCTAGCGGCCGAGGGAGTAGTGAGGGGGGCCATTGTAGAAGCACATGTAACAGCAAAGGTTGTTTCTTCCAGGACAATAGCCCCCCAAAATTTTTCTCTTGTTCACCCAAAGAGGATTTTGACAAAGTCTGAGCTCCTTCCCACATTTTTAAGTTAACATCTTAAATGTTTCAACTTAAGTGTGCGTAGTTACCAAAAATTGTAATTTCTGCTTCACGTAAATGTTGCCCATTTCAAACAAAACTGTTACATATCATACTTTTCAATATATTCAATTGAATCTAAATACCATGACTTATTAAATACCATTTAATACTTGCGCTCATTTTAAAAGTACATTAACAAGCTTTCCCGTGACACTCAATTTTTTATTTCTTTTTTATCTTGTAACCATATTTTATTCTGCTTTGCATTACATTTTCCTACAGATTTTTACCCTGATATATTTTAATGTTTGAGGTCTTTTGTTGATTATCCTAGCATAATGTTTTACATCAAAAGTATGTGTAAAAACTGGAATTTGTCTTTTTTTGTAATTCCTATAGCTATAAACTCCGAGAGATGTTTTTTCTGATTGAATTATCAGACATTTTTTTTTAATGTTTATTTATTTTTGAGAGAGAGGGAGAGTACAATGGGGACAGAGAGAGAGAAGAGAGAGAATCCCAAGCAGGCTCCAGGTTGCCAGCACAGAGCCCAGCATGGGGCTCAATCCCTGAACCATGAGATCATGGCCTGAGCCAAAATCAAGAGTCAGAAGCTTAACCAACTGAACTACCCAGGCACTCCTGAATTATCAGAAATTCTAATACACAAGGGGCACCTGGATGGCTCAGTTGGTTAGGCTTCAGACTCTTGGTTTCAGGTCAGGTCAAGATCTCAAGGTTTGTGAGTTTGAGCCCTGCACTGGGCTCTGTGCTAGCAGAGATTCTTCTAGATTCTTCTGCTGGGATTCTTTCTCTCTCTTCCTCTCTCTCTGCCCCTCCCCTGCTCGTGCTCTCCCTCTCTTTCTCAAAATAAATAAATAAACATAAAAATTAAAAAAAAAGAAAAGAAATCCTAACACACGATTGATGACAACAATCCACAATTGATTAAAATAACACAAACGCGTTATTAGCACACAATTGATTGCAATAACATAAACACATTTCAAATGCTATTGAATAATGATTAGACATAAAAAACTAAAGTTTATTAGAAACACATCTTGTCAGGGGGTTAATGGGGCTCTTGCTTCCTTGGGTGGCTTTTACTTACCGTTGGAATAAGGGCTCAATGTCAATTCTATCCCAACTGCAATTTTTATTGATATAGAAATGAAAGTTTTATTGTCGCAAGCTTTGCCAATGATTTGCACTCCTGAGTCGTATGGCAAACTATGACAAGCTAACCTGTTTTCAAAACGTGTACCAGCCCAGGTAGTTCTTCCTTTGTTTTGTTGAGCACCAGGAACTAGAAACAACCCGACTTAACCAAGGACATTTGCCAAGGATGCCTTCGATGCATCCTTCTTTATTCCTTTCACCAGGGAACCCAAGGGGCTTTCCCCCCACAGGGCCAGGGCACACCCAGGAGCGGATGCTGGGCAAGTTTTCCATTGTGGAAGGTGCAGAAGGTAACTGAGAAAGGAAAGGCATGAGAAGAGAACCACAAAGACATGAGTGAGCTCAGCATCTTCCTCAGGCACGTGTGTTTGGGGAAGCAGAACAGGGAAATTGATTGCCTTACAGTCGCTGTTTCTCGTGCCCCTGGTGAAACTTTCATGTAACCTCATGAAAAACCCTCGTTTCAAGTCCACTGGCCTGTGGTTTTAGCAATGAACGTGATAAGAATTACCAGAGTTGGAGTAAACGTGAAAGTCTGAGGTTCTGCACTTGCTGATGGAGTGGCCATGGGGTCTCAGTAGATACAGGGAGTCCCAGAGGGCACCTCAGTGCATTAGGAAGAGAAGTGGGCAGAAGGCAGTCTGATGCACAATCACAAATCAACTTTCTAATCTCAGTGGTTTGAGAAATAAACATTTGTCTCTTATTCGAGCAAAGCCTGCGATGGGTTAGGACTGTCTCTGGGATCCAAGATTTCTCCAAGACATCATGCTGCCATGTCAATACGTGGCTCTGCAAAAGGGTTCTACAGCAAGGTAAGAGAGAGGTGCCTCAGGCTGTGACTTCCTTGTTCTGGAATGGACTCCGGTCCCTTTTGCTTAGAGTTCGTTGGCCAGAGCTAGTCACCTAGTCCTCAGCCAACTGCATAAGAGCCTGGAATGTGGAAGACCACATGAGTATCTTGAGTGTTGTCTGGGTCTCACTAGGTTTTGGCATGTTTGGGAAGGCAATCTACTTATAGGTCTGTTACACACTAGAGTTTTAGGGGGAAAAAAATAATGGTTTTCATCCAGAAGAATAAACAGGCAAGACCAGTGCAGGAAAATGTGGAAGAAAAAAAAAGAAAAGACCAATGGGGAAGACCTTGCCCAACCAAACATTGGAATGTGTTACAAATCTGAAATAATTATAGTTTCAAAAGAACAGAAAAGACAGCCCTGAAATAGACCTTAGTATATCCAACTCCTGAAGCAACCTCCTGGGACACCTGTACCACTCTTCACACCATTACTGAAATAAATGACAGGGACCTGGGTGGCTCAGTTGGTTGAGCATCCGACTCTTGATTTCGGCTCAGGTCATGATCTCCGGGTTTCGTGAGTTTGAGCCCCAGGTCGGGCTCTGCGCTGGCATTATGGAGCCTGCTTGGGGCTCTCTCTCTCTTCCTATCTCTCTGCCCCTTCCCCACTCATGTTGCCTCTGTCTCTCTCAAAATAAATAACTAAATAAAACTTTAAAACATATATTAAAAAAAAACAAAAGAAAAGAAATTACACGTGAATTTTAATGGAAATTTCAAAAAATGCTCTCAAGATCATTTAAATAATGACTTACCTTTTTCTTTCCTTGAAAGAAAACGGAGGTGTTTATTTAAATTATTTGAAAATGGGCCAGGCATTCCTGGGGATAAAATCAAAAGAAGAAATCATGAAGGAGAACACTAATACCTCTGAGAAGTTTGTTTATGTATTTATTTGTGTCAGCCGGGAATACAAACAAAATTAAAAGGTACATGGCAAACCGGAGAGGATAATTACATAAATGAGACAAAGTGTTAACATTCTTAATTTAAGCAGCTCTTCCAAAATTGTGATGCCACCAATATGCCCAATTTTAATGGCAAAAGATACTTCACACTAGATATACCAGCAGCTAAGAAAGACAATGGCGTGCAACTTAAAATCATCTTTTAGCCCGCCAAGCATCAGATATTTTAAGGCGTTAAGAGTCAGTGTTGGCAAGCCTTTAGCGAAAAAAAAGATGATGAAGAATGATGGTATCCTGCTAGAAGAAGTGTGAATGGTACAACCTTCCCTGAAAGCAATTTGTAATATGTAATCAATACTGAGACCTGAAAACGTTCGTGCCAACATTCTACATCTGGCAACTACATGTGTAAATATTAATGATCCATACAGGAGCTATGCTTTGCTGTGTATAAATTATAAACTCAATTTGGGGGCGTCCGAGCAGCTCAGTCGGTTAAGTATCTGATTCTTGATTTCGGCTCAGGTCATGATCTCACGGTTCACGGGATCAAGCCCCGGGTCGGCCTCTGTGCTGACAGCACGGAGCCTGCCTGGGATTCTCTCTCTTCCTCCCTCTCCCTCTGTCCCTCCCCAGAAGGTTTGCACCCTCTCTTTCCTGCTCTGTCCCCAAACAAACAAATAATTAAACATTAAAACAAAATTGTAACCTCAACTTAAAAGAAGAGCGTACGTTTGTGATTTTTATATTCTGCCTAGATTTTTTTTTTAAAAAGTTCATGCCCTTTAACCCACTGATTCCACTGCCATGGCTTATCTTCAAAAAATAAAATACATAGTTAAAATCATGTGTAAAGATGTTAACTTGAAAGAGCAAAACAGGAAAAAAACCGCTGTTACGGTTGGGTTGACCCTTGAACAGCAGGGGTTTGAACTGCATGGGTCCAATCATATGCGGATTTTTTCCAATAAATACAGTGCAGGACTTCTTAGAATTTTCTTTGTAACATTTGCTTGTCTTTAGCTTACTTTATTGTAAGAATACAGTAAATAGGGGCGCCTGGGTGGCTCAGTCGGTTAAGCATCCGACTTCGGCTCAGGTCACGATCTCGCAGTCCGTGAGTTCGAGCCCCGCGTCGGGCTCTGTGCTGACAGCTCAGAGCCTGGAGCCTGTTTCAGATTCTGTGTCTCCCTCTCTCTCTGCCCCTCCCCCGTTCATGCTGTCTCTCCCTGTCTCAAAAATAAATAAATATTTTTTTAAAAAAAGAATACAGTAAATAACATATATATATCACACAAGATATGTGTTAATTAACTGTTTATATCATCAGCAAGGCTTCTGGTCAACAGTAGGCCGGTTTGGGGGAGTCAACAGTTATTCAAGATTTTTGACAGGGCGGCATAGGGGTGGGGGGCCGGTGCCCCAATTTCCTGTATCTTTCAAGCATCAATTGTACTGAAAACTCAGAAAAGGGATTTTTACAATAGGAAAGTTAAAAAATGGAGTTATAAACAAGCATCAAATACCAAACTCTCTAGGAACGTTTTGGGAAGCTAAGGCAATTATCACAATATGACGGTCAGTAGTAATCCAGGATAAACAACTTTATAGGATATAACTTGGTCCCATTTTTAAATGTATTTATGTGGAATATATTTATATGAGATACCTGTCTAGGAAAGAAGATGCACAAAAATGTTAAAATAATAATGGTAATTATCACTGAGTGACTCTTATTTTTTTTCTTTCTCAGCATCAGCCAATTTTAAGTAATGCATATTAAATACTGATTAATGTAATACTTAGTCATTAATTAATAATCAATGCTAGTAATACAAGTAGAAAAAGGACAAAGGTTGTATTTTAAACGCGGTCTGGGGCGCCCGAGTGGCTCAGTCACTTAAGCTCCTGACTCCGGCTCAGGTCATGACCTTGTGGTTCGCGAGTTTGAGCCCCGCATTGGGCTCTCTGCTGTCGGTACAGACCCCGCTTCGGACCTTCTGTCCCTCTCTCTCTCTCTCTGCCCCTCCCCACTCACGCTCTTTCTAGTTCAAAGATAAAGAAACATTTAAGAGCAGTCAGAGGAGAGCGTGGTACTCTGAAACCATCATCCTCAGGCCTTTGGAAGAAATTCAGCTTTTGCTGAACTCACAAAATGGTGAGGAGCCCCGGTTCTGTCCCCCCCGAATCAAATCCGTGGCCTCGGCTCCGGTTCAGTGCTCTTACAGAGGCCACATGTTGTGTTGTAAGTCACGGAATAACTTCTGAGGCCATCGTTACGTGACTGCTCACCGAGGTGATTTACAACAAGGGGATCTTGAAACTCAGCACAGGCTCTGAAACACGAGAGGTGCAGAGAGAACAGAAAAGCTGGCTGGCTTTTGTTTGTCTTGCAGGAGAAAATTTATCATTCGGTCAGGTAGGAATCACCCATCATCATGGGCAGTTAACTTGCAAGAATACGTTTTCTGCCTCTGCTGGCTGCCACTCCGACGCCCCCAGTCTTCCTCTGACCCGAGGAAGGCAGACAAGGCACACTCTAAACACTGCCTCCTCTGCTTCCTTCTTGGCGACACCCTGAGTGTATTTGGGGTGCAGCTCTAGGGAACGAAGCGTAAGGGTTCCCAGTCCCTCTGGCCATCCCATTTCTCCTGGGCACATACTCGCTTTCACAGCCTTCCTTGCAGCTGGACTTGGACCGACACAAGGAGATGCCTGGTTTTTCAGGAAAAGTTTCTCCCCTAAGATAAAAAGACAGAGGTTTATGAGGGAACAGCCTTTCCTTCTGCTTCACTCTCCCATGTAAAGGCAGCCATGAGGCCTGGGGGCCATTGTAGCCATGTTAGGACCCTAAGAGAAAGTTCAAGAGAATTGGATCGATGCCTATCGAATGCTCTGACGTTGTTCAACTGCTGACCCAGCACCGAAGAGTCTATGTCTATAAAGTTCTTGAGATACTAAGCCTTTGAGGGGTGCCTGGGTGGCTCAGTCAATTAATGGTTTCGGCTCCGTTCATGATCTCACGGTTTGTGAGTTCAAACCCCACACTGGGCTCTGTGCTGGCAGCGTTTCTCTGTCTCCTTTCTCTCTGCTCCTCCCCACGTGTGCTGTCCCTGTCTCTCTCAAAATGAATAAATAAGCACACACAAAAAAGAGAGAGATTAAGCCTTCTTACTTGCAGCTAAATGCCTCTTAATTAGATATGAGACTTCAGAGATGGTCTGATTTGCTCATGATCTTGTCCCTTTCTCCCCAGATAGGGGAATTGTGGCTGTTTGTGACAACCGCAGTGGGGTTTCCTAAACATTTGTCTGTGTTCTAGCAAACTAACAAGGTAAGGGAAAAAGGCCATGCCAGCCAATGGTCACCTGTGAGATTAGGCACATTTCCATTAAATGTTTCAAAGTGCTTCAAACACTTGAAATGTTTCAAAGTGTTTCAATGCTTGAGACCTGCGAGATTCTTCTTGCCCTGATCTTTATCATCCTCAACTAATTTGGCTCGTATTCAATGTTCTAATTTTGTTCCCTGGATCTACTCTTTGGGAGAAGTGCCATATTTCTCCCCTCATGTTGCTTACAAATATTCCTAATTTATTTCCTTAATTCCTTGGTTTGTATAGTCATAGCTAGCAGAGCTGACCAACAAACCAATGGGAGATCTATTCTTTTATTTTTTTAATTTTTTTTTTTTGGAAGGAGAGAGAGAGACAGAGCATGAGTGGGGGAGGAACAGAGAGAGAGGGAGACACAGAATTCGAAGCAGGCACCCCTCTTATAAAAAAAAAAATTAATGTTTATTATTTATTTCTGAGAGACAGAGACAGACAGACCGTGAGTGGGGGAGGGGGAGAGAGAGAGAGAGAGACAGAATCTGAAGCAGGCTCCAGGCTCCGTGCTGTCACTACAGACCCCGATGCGGGACTCGAACTCACGAACCATGAGCTCGTGACCTGAGCCAAAGTCAGATGCTTAACCGACCGAGCCACCCAGGCCCCCCGGGAGATTTATTCTTATTTAAAATTTATTTGTGGGGGACGCCTGGGCGGCTCTGTTGGTTAAGTGCCGACTTCGGCTCAGGACATGAGCTCATGGTTCGTGGGTTGGAGCCCCGCATCGGGCTCTGTGCTGACAGCTCAGAGCGTGGAGCCTGCTTCGGATCCCATGTCTCCCTCTTTCTCTGCCTGTCCCCAACTCGCACTCTTTCTCTCTCAAAAATGAAAAATAAACAGAAAAAAAATTTTAAATATATTTATGGGTATCATGTGATGAGCTTCTTAGTGAGAGTCTATACGGAGTTCATCTAATAGCAGAATTTTCGTCCAGGTGTCGTGAAATAAGAAAACTCTGATATCCATGCAAAAGGCCACACCTTCTCTCCATGTGTACATCCAGCTCCAATTACATCCATAGGGTTACAGACAGACACACATACCCCAAAACTGACACACAATCTGACGTACATAACAAAGGAACTTTTAAAATAACCCACCTGAAGATTTTAGTAAAATATGCAACGATAACACACGCCCCAATCCCTAGCAGGAATGACCTTGACTCAGTGTTCCCACTAACTGGCAACATGTAGTTACTTATTTCATACTCAAAGGCTATCAGGACTGTGGTGAAGGAGTCTTGCCCTGGATAGGAGGACTTTGGACCTAGTCCTCTTTCTGCCAAAAATTTACTCTGATCCTGGATAAGCCCCCTTCCCCTCTCCAGGCCTTACTTTTTCTATGGTATAAAAGGATGAGTTGGACCAGAGGATCTCACTCTATGCCAGGCGCTGGACCGAACAGCTTCCAAGCATGATCTCATTTCATCCTTAAGATGAGGAAACATCACCATTCCCGTTCTGCAAAGAAGGAAGTGGGTCCGAAGGGGCTCCAGGACTGTGCCAGAATCACAGAGGAGAGAACTCACATTCCAAAACCCAACCTCTTGGGGCGCCTGGGTGGCTCGGTCGGTTAAGCGTCCGACTTCGGCTCAGGTCATGATCTCACGGTCCGGGAGTTCGAGCCCCGCGTCGGGCTCTGTGCTGACCGCTCAGAGCCTGGAGCCTGTTTCAGATTCTGTGTCTCCCTCTCTCTCTGCCCCTCCCCTGTTCACGCTCTGTCTCTCTCTGTCTCAAAAATAAACGTTAAAAAAAAAAAGACAAAAAGACAAAACCCAACCTCTTAACCACCACACCACCCAATATCCATAAGGAATTTGGCATCGTTTAAGCAGCATTTAGGAGCACATATGCGCTTCACTGTAGAAAAGAACCAGACTCAAGTTTCCTTTGTTTCTATCTAAAATTAAACATGTATTTCAGTAAATGTTGTCTTTTATATATTGTGGAGGCTGTGTTTTGGATCTCATGGGAAAGAGGCATCTTTTTGATAAAGGGCGACTGAGAGAAGAATCTGTTCCGTTTGATCATAGGAATCATGTGCGCCTTTTTATGTCCTGTTATGATTTGGGTTCTCACGAATCGTTGTCACTGGATTCCGTAAACATCCCTTGTGTTCAGTATGTTGTAGCACCTACCATAAAGGTATTGTTAAAACGCTAAGTAAAAACACTCTTAACCCTCCGCAGGCTATAGTTTTGCTTTGAAATCTCTGTAATTAACACATTCTCATTTCAGGCACTGGGTATTATTGAGTTCAAAGAAACAAAGATGTATTTCATTTTTTTTCCCTCCCGATGATTCATCAATTCCACTCCCTCCGCCTACAGACGTCTAAATTTCAGTTTCCTGAGAAGCTACAAAGCATGAACTGGCATCTACGCATTGAGTCAAAGGACACCAAGTGTTAAACTCTAATACCTCCAACAGTTCGTGTCAACCCTCTTAACCTGCTTTCCGGTGTAGGCGTCATTAACAGTGCTCTTTGCCCTTGGGCACTAAAGGGGAAAGACTCCAGTAACCCTACACCAGGAGTTCCACTTAAGTAACTACCTGATGCATGGTTATCTTTCCAGGCTATCCGGTGAAGGGAGGGAAAACGTTTGCATCTGTGTCCGTGGCGAGCTGGTTAAGGCTGGACGCAGCAACAGCCAGGGCTCCCTGAAGCTCAGTCCCTGACCCGTGGGTGAATTTGCACACTCGTGATCACCAGCTAACACTCGAGTTTCTGTTTGCTGGCCACGGGACAGCACAAACATCAGCATATCTGCTTAAAATACACACACACACACACACACACACACACACAGAGCACCTGGGTGGCTCAGTCGGTTAAGCATCATACTTCGTCTCACGTCATGATCTCCCGGCTCGTGAGTTCGAGCCCTGCATCAGACTCTGTGCTGACAGCTTGGAGCCTGGAGCCTGCTTCTGATTCTGTCTCCCTCTCTCTCTGCCCCTCCCCTTCTTGTACTCTCTCTCTCTCTCTCTCAAAAATAAACTTTAAAAAATTAGTTAAAACACACATACACGCACACACACACAATAAAACATTTAGGAGGAGATATTACCCCACACTGAAATGCCTTAATTTTCTAGGTGCACCCACCCTAATTTGAAATATCATCCCTAGCTATCCCTAGATAATGACTTTAGAAACTTCCTTATCAGTATTTTCTGTTTGTTTATATTCATCAATATTTTCTTTATTTGCTCCAGTAAATATATTAAGTATCCAAATAGTCACTAAGGATTTGGTTAAAAGAGCTGTAAGCTTTTTTTTTTTTTTTAATGTATTAAGATTGCCCCTGGCTATCTTCTTTACTCCTGACCAGTAGGTGCAGCTAATTAGGTTGAATATTCCAGATAAATGGAAGTCCCTGCAGAGAGAGATAATTCAAGCCATTCCCTATTTCATAATGAACATTGTAAAAAATGATTTCTTCATTACGAGAGGAAGGGGCTGCCCGAGGGGGTGGAAATCTGCAGAAAGAGCTCTCCTCGGGTGTTGCAGAGGGAATATTTTCAACAGGCATATCCTCAAGACTGAGGATCAGTTAATCCAACTCTTCCACACCAGTCATTTCTCAACCCACGATCAAAAGTGACATTTTTAAAAGAAACGGCAGATAAAGGGGCACCTGGGGCGGCGGGGGGGCGGGAGCAGCCGGTTAAGCATGGGACTTACGCTCAGGTCACAGTCTTGCGGTTCGAGAGTTCGAGCCCCGCATCAGGCTCTGTGCTGACCGCTCAGAGCTCGGAACCTGCTTCGGATTCTGTGTGTCTCTCTCTCTCTGCCCCTCCCCCACTCGGGCTGTGTTTCTCCCTCTCTCAAAATTAAACAAACATTAATTTTTTTTTAAATAAAGAGGCAGATAAATGTGCTGCAGTTGAGAAATTCGAAAGTCTCGTGGACTCGTGTGAGTTCTGTATATAATCTCGTGCTCACCTGTACGTCCCACCTGAGCTCTCTGTCGGGAAATCTCTGTGGCCTCCGTTAAACAAGACGTGGCCTATCTTGCTGCTCTGGGCAGCACGAGGTGCATTTTTTTTGTCCCAGGGCGGAGACAGTAAAATGACCCTTATGTGCTGGCTGCAGGCTGACTTTTGACGCCCACCCTTTAAGCTGACCGCTTCCTGATGGCTGACGCTCTCAGAATTTTGCACAGAACAGGCTGACTGAAGCTTTTAACTCCATGTGTTTTGCTGCCGAAAGAAACTCCGTTTCCCAGACTTCTGCACTGTTCTGCAGAGATGGTGGAGTGGGGTGATCTCCCCCAAGCGTCCGGGTATACCCTAAGAGGCCCCGGCCAAATTTCCCAAGTTTTGAGTGACTTTTCCACCTCGCTGAATAAAAAAGCAGATTGTGAGTCAGTCCACAGGTCTAGGATATCCTGATTACCAGCAACACCATCTTTTTATTCCCCGTTTTAAGAAACAATTTCTTTTTTTTAAATGTTTTATTTATTTTTGAGAGCGAGAGAGACAGAGTATGAGTGGGGGAGGGGCAGAGAGAGAGGGAGACACAGAATCCGAAGCAGGCTCCAGGCTCTGAGCTGTCACCACAGAGCCCGATGTGGGACCTGAACCCATGAGCCATGAGACCATGACCTGAACTGAAGTCAGATGCTCAACTGACTGAGCCACCCAGGCGTCCCAGATATAATTTCTTTAGGTCTACCCTAAATTGCTTGCCTCATTAAACACACAGGCAGGAAAGCTGATTGCTTACTGGTCATCTGCCACACTAGGGGCACACTTTGAATCCGAGCACAGCCTGCCTTCAGCAGGTTGGTTACAGCTGTATCTGACCCTCACTGACTACTGCACTGGTCCTGATTCTTTTGCTTAATGTTGAAGAATCTCTATCATCTGCCCTCAAACTACCTAATCGGTGCTATAGCCCCGCTGGTCAATTATGTTAAACCCATTGCCTGTCTCCTTGCTTTTCTTAATATCCTAAACTTGTCATGCTTGTCCATATCTCCATGGCTTCGTTCCTGTCGTTTCTGGCTCTTCACTTCAAAGGAATTCATGCTCAGATGCACTGGTAATATTTTATCGAGTGCTGGATATGTGCCAAGCTCTGTGCTGGTCACTTGCATATGGTATATTCTCACGTGTATAACGCCCAAGGAAGGAAATCCCTAGCAGGAAACTGAGGCTCGGAGATTAGAGCAGATGGCATGGTGCCTTCGCAAGAGCCTCCCCCGTTTGTGAGACAAAGGCACTCATTCTTCCTGCTCCTGAGGGCACTGACTGCTGACAGGTCACACTCCTACTCCTCCCTGCAAATTGGAAGGGTTGTTGCTATCTGCCTGCATCGTATGACTGCTTCATATATAAGTATACAACGGTCTGGAACTCAAGTATAAAGGGGTCTGGGACTCTTGCCTTCATCTGGGACATTTCTGAAGGACCGTCCCTGTCCAGAGCTCCCCCATGGGGTCCATCAGCTGAGGCCTCTGGTGTGACGGCTTCATTTTCTTGTGTCTTCATTCTGCCCCATCCTGCTTCCCTCAGCCCTCGCTGGTGGTGCTTCTGAGAGCCCTCCCCCATAAAACCCCTCCACACAGCCTCGGGCTCAGAGTCTGTTTCCCCAGGAAGCCATCTTGAGACAGAAGAGTGCTTTCTTTCCCCCAAAGAAAGACCACGTAAATGAGAGATCTGGGATTCGAAGGCAGCTGCGTGTCAAAGACTGCGTTCATTTCTCTTTGCTGCTACTTCTCCGTCCAAAGTCTGCCCATCTTTCCCATCTCAGGTGGGCTCTAGGCACCGGGAGGCTTACACACGCCACCAGAGGAAAGGGTGGCAAAGCGTGGCCTCTGGGAGGGTGTGCGTGCGCCTGGATCCAACAATGGATGCATTTGGTTGGTCTTGTGGTGTCCTAAAAAAGTAAAAGGTGTCAGCATTTTAAAACTCAGCAGATTTCCCTCTCCCTCTCTCTCTCTCCCTCTCTCTCTCTCTCCTCTCTCTCTCCCTCTCTCTCTCTTTCTCTCTCTCTCTCTCTCTCTCTCTCACACACACACACACACACACAAAGAGAGAGAGATTTCCTACTTCTCTTGAAAAAGAGCAGCGGATCATTCTAAGCCCACTTTGCCACATGAGCATAACGCCCGCTGCTGGGCAATGGCGGCCCCTATAGACCCTTAGCGATCTGCTGCTATCTGCGCGATCCCCAAGCGATCCTCGACATGGAGCCTGGAGACCATTATCCTTTGCCATTTATCATATCACCAATCTGTTTTTAGTCCTTCAATGGAGCAACAGTTCCCTATATGTATGTCTCTCCCAAAAAAAAAATAGAAAAATGAAAGATAGGCCTAGCAGATCATATATTTCGAGAGAAAACTGGGGCGGAGCTCTGGGGAAAGGAGGATAAGAACTTAAGTCTGCCTGTTTAATGCGTAAGCAGAAAAGATGAGTTGCAAAACTAGGTCTTACGTTGGCCCCTTCGTTGTCTTCCCGGCACCCGTGGAAGTTAAAGTTTGGGTCGCCCTGGTCTCTGAATAAGATTGAGGAATGATATTGTCAGCCAGGTATTATACACGGTCTAGCAGAAGAAGCCCCAGATTTGGAATGCACAAGAGAAGTGTAAGAAAGGAATCTGAGGGTGCCTGGGTGGCTCAGTCAGTTAAGTGTCCAACTCTTGATTTCGGCTCAGGTCACGATCTCACAGTCCATGGGATCGAACCCCGTATCAGGCTCTATGCTAGCACAGAGCCTGCTTAGGATTCTCTCTCCCTCTCTGCCCCTTCCCAGCTCTCTCGCTCTCTCTCTCTCAAAACAAATAAATAAACCTAAAAAAGAAAAAGGAAAAAAGAAAAAAGAAAAGAGTCTGGTCCTGCTTCTGTCATGATACAGTCGTAGGGAGAAACCCGGAAACCTGAACAATCTCAGACACTATGTAAACAGTGAGTACCACACTGGGCACTCTCAGATTCTGTCCAGCTGCAAAACCGGAGGGTCTATGATCTCTTTGCTCGTTGCCCTCACGACTGAGTTTGAGAGAGTAACAAACATACAAGGGCACGGGTATATCCGACATTTCTTTCTATGTCTCCCCGCGCGAAATGGGAAATATGCATTGTAGGCGCATCGTCTGATTAGATGACGACTGCCCAAAGCTTAAAGTTAGAGCCTTGTTCACAACAAGAAGAACCTAACGCAGACCACAGACATCCCCATCGAACGAGAAAGAAAAAAAAATCGAGCCAATAGAACTACATTACAAATAGTGGGAACTGCATGCTACATGGAACAAAAGTAACCCGAGTTCACAAATGGAAAATGTCGTAACAATTCTGGGGGAGAAAAGAGTCCAAAATGAGTTTCCTCCAGCACTGCGATTTCTCATGAACAGAAGGAGCCCTTTGGACATAGTCTGGAGGGAATTGAAACTCACTACTCTGGAAAATTGATTCATCAGGATGAGAACAAGTCACAGCTTTCTACTTGAGATCTCCCTCCCACTCTGGGCTCTGCTTTGTTTCAGAAAGGGTTTGGGGGCGGGGGGAGTAGCGGGGGTCTGAGATTCATGGGAATCACCCAGAGTTTGACTTAGCCTCCACTCATTCTTTAAGTTTTTGCGATTTCCCTGGCATAATAACTTTCAGAGGATTTTTCCTGAATTCTCTCTCCAAACCAGTTGCCTTCTTGGTTTAGATGTTTGCCACACTGTGGCCTCTGTGTCATTTTCCTAAAAGAAAAACAAAACAAACAAACAAAAGCCAATTGCTTGATGGCTAATGAGTTTGGTAACTTTCCCGAAGCCTAAGGAAGCTTGGAGAGGCGCCATATTGTACCACACAGCCTTTTGCCATCTTGCTGCCCCCACTCCTTTCGGGCCTCAACACCTTCCAGAAGCCCATGTTCCCGCTCACGTCTCTCTCTTGGCACATAGCTGAGAAGAGTAGCTTTGACCTTCTCTCTCAACTGCTTCTTTTGGGGGCAACAGACCCTCCAAGCTGATCTGTCTAGGATTCCCACGTCCCTGGAGTTCTAGTGAGCAAAAATTTCTTCATCCCGCTACACTTCCATATTTTCCTTAAGCCTTCCAAAGTGCCTGGCATCCTGGCACTTTTGCATTTTCTCTGCCTGGCACTTTTGTGTGATTCTTAGTCTGGAACATTAAACCTGGATGATTATTTAGTTCAACTCTCTTCATTTCATAGCTGGGGAAATTGAAGCCCAACAAAATTAAATTCCTCTAGAATTCCTAAATATAAGTCAACTACTTTAATCAATGATCCACTGAAGAAACAGCTCTTTGTTCCACATGCTAGCTTTGTGTATACCACAAACTATATATATTCTGTTATGCATGATATGAAGAATTTCCCGAGGTAATTTTAACTATACTTGGTTTTTGCCCAACATTCTGATAAGAACGTAATGCCCACACTGTGCAGAACCCCACTGTATACAATAAGTGTTAGGGGGGCACGCCTTGATGGGGCAATGACTATCCCTGGGGACCAGCAGGTACCGAGCAAAGTGCATTATAATGCAAGGTACAAGTACCCTGTGGGAAATTCCTAGAGCTATAGGGATTTTAGCATGGATGTGTCGTGGGTTAGATGCGGGATGGAAAGCGGATAGCTCGGTGACCAGATGGAGAAGGCGCAGTCTTGGACGGCAGCCGAGGATTTTATATTTTGTCCTAAGGGTGGTGGAGTCACGGGGGTCTAAGGAGCCAAGAACTCGGTGTATTTTTGCTTTTTACATCCACAGGAAGGTAGGAAACCACTTGCAGAGTTGTAGGTACGATGGGAATCCAAAAAGACTTTTAAGAGGCTCTTGCAATGAGCTAGATGAGAAATGATGCCAGAGCAGTGGCCAGAAGGGGAAGATAAGGAAAAGGATAGAGATATATTTAGGGAATAGAATTAACAGGACCTGAGAAGCAGTTAGAGATGGCCGGTGATTGACAAAAACTGGGCAGTGGAAACACCTCTGTCCCAGAAGTCAGTGACTTGGTAATTATCATTCAAGTCTCATGAACTAGAGTGTAATCTTTATATTTAGACTGCAAATCCGACTAATAATCCCGCACTTTCGGCTCCAAGTGCTACAAAATACCTGGGCCAAATTTAAACATAAATTAGTAGATGGTGCTCCTATTAATTCCTTAGTCCTTAACTTAATCGCACATAAAATTTTCCAGGAGTTTCAAAATCCAAGAGTCGTTAAGGTCTGAGCCTTTTAGGCAGTCAAAATGACTGCTGCTTCCTCTCACTCGCAAGGCTAATTTTAAACGCGGCCTTTTGATACATAAATTGGTAATGACGCCACACACATACATAAATCAATAGCTTCAGGATCAAAGAGTCAACAGAGAGACAATAGATTTTGGTAAATATCACTCAATGCTATTGACAAGCGAAACAGTAGAGCAGGGTTACCGGTTCAAATGCCTGCACAGTCCAGGCCACCGGCCAGTGAAATGGAATGTGCTAGGTATGGGTGCTGTGTGCGTACGTGTGGTGAGGACCACAAGGAAATGGAGAACACATGTCTGAAGGGGCAGTTCTGACCCTTCTCTAGTCTTTAGATACCATGCAAGAATACTGGGCCAAGGTCACTAAGACATTCCGGAGTTTTTTAAAGGTAGGTGAAAAGTTGGCTAATTTTTTTTGAAACTGCAGGGCTAGGGGAGCCCGGGTGGCTCGGTTGGTTGAGCGTCCGACTCTTGACTTCAGCTCGGGTCACGATCTTGCGGTTCCTGAGTTCGAGCCCCATGTCAGGCTCTGCGCTGCCAGTACAGAGCCTGCTTGGGATTCTCTCTCTCTCTCTCTCTCAATCTCTCTCTCTCTCTCTCCCCCCCCCCAAAATAAAATAAACTTTTCAAAATAAATAAATAAATAAATAAACTGCAGGGCCAAACATTCAGCCCATCACTCCTCAGTTTATAGACCTGGCTATTCAAAGTCAGGTGGTCAATGCCATCAGCGTCCCCTGAGAGCCTACTAGAACGCAGGATCTCAAGCTCCATTCTAGACCCGTTCAATGAGAATCTACACTTTTTAATGTTTATTTATTTTGGAGAAGGAGAGAGACAGAGTGCGCGGGGGGAGGGGCAGAGAGAGAGGGAGGCACAGAATCGGAAGCAGGCTCCAGGCTCCGAGCTGTCAGCACAGAGTCCGACGCGGGGCTCAAACCCATGGATTGTGAGATCATGACCTGAGCTGAAGTCGGACGCTTAACCGATGGAGCCACCCGAGGGCCCTAGGGTCTACATTTTTTTTTTTTTTTAAAGTCCCTGGTGATTGTGTCTACATTCGAGTCTGAGAAGTACAGGTCTCAACAACCTCGCGCACAGTCTATACTGTGGAATTTCATCCTCTATAACCAGAGCAGACCCGCAGAAGCATTCTTCGGTTACCAGAACAGCACCCAGGTTGCTTTTCTGGATACGAGAGAGGCGGTATCTCATTCCCAACAGGGCTGCTTTGAGTGGATTCCAGAAGAGTGACACAAGATTTCTTCTCAAGTCTTCATGTCCCTGATGGGATTGGTAGGCCCGTCCTCTGCAAGGCCAGGGCTTGGTTGAGGCCAATAAAACACCTGTCTCAAGTTTAAACTTTAAGTGGAGATCGACACATTTGTAACTAAGGGAACGATACAGTATGCTTTAACGCATTATTGCATTCATTATTAATTTTTAATTACTAATAAAGTCATGCTTTACTGAAACAATTTTTAAATTTCGAAACTAATGCCAGAACCCCCAAATGCCACAATGAACAAAACATGAAAATTCTGAACTAACTGCCGCCTCGTTCCAGCTCAACTTCTGTTTACATGCCCTTTTTTTTTTTTTTTTAAATATTTATTTATTTTTGAGACAGAGAGAGACAGAGCATGAACGGGGGAGGGTCAGAGAGAGAGGGAGGCACAGAATCCGAAACAGCCTCCAGGCTCTGAGCTGTCAGCACAGAGCCCGACGCGGGGCTCGAACCCACAAACCACGAGATCATGACCTGAGCCGAAGTCGACCGCTTAACTGACTGAGCCACCCAGGCGCCCCTACATGCCCTTTTTAATATTTCTAGAATCCACGGCCTCCTGTTATTCAGACTGCTCCCTTCAAAGCCACCGAACAAAATGCATAATGTCAACTCTCTAATCATAAATTCAAGAAAAAAAAAACAAACAACTGTTTCTCAAGTTAGAAAAAATGCTTTACTCCAACCCCAGGAGAGTTCAAGATGCTTCGGTCAGACAGACGAGTCTATGATAAAATGTGTTTCCTGGTATCGTCTGTTGATTTAGCCAAGAGTCTACCAGGCTCCGGTCCCAGGCCCCATTTCTGAATGCCAATCCAGGGCCTGGCGCTCCTGTTAAGGAATGAGACATCGCTTTATTTTATTCTTCTGCTTCGTCATTCCAGTAACTTTGGAGGGGGAGATGGGCCGGGGATGAGGCCTGGGCAAGCCAGCAGAGACCAAAATAGCCGGGAAGCCGCCCCGGTGGGTCTATTTCACACGCCGACTTCCGCATCGGGTCCGGAATCTGGAAGTGCCCCGAGGTACAGGAAAGACAAAACTCGAGCTGGGAATGAATGGACGACCGCGAGGCGTGTTTCAGTTCCTGTCTGGGGAGGAGCAGCTGCAGATAGCAAGAGAGTAGTAAGTTCGCCTACCGACGGTGCGGGCTGGAACCCGGAAGGAAGCGCTGACAAAATGTGCCCCAAACCGCAGCCCCGGGGAGGCCATCCCTCGATGTTCCCACGGCGATTGTGTGCGTTCCGTCCGCGCAGAACGTCTTCTACGTTGTCGCGTTGGTAACTGGCTTCGCGAGCCGGCAGGTGAGCCAGGGGGTGAATCACGTGGGCTGTGGACGGGGTAACAGAGCCGATCACGACCCACGCCGGCCGAGGGGTCTTGGCTGGGTGGCCGCGTCATCCCTAGCCTCAAGTTTTCCATCCTTATGGAACAAGGGATGAGATCACGCCCTTGAAATTCTTTCATATATGCTCCAGCATGGGAGCAAAAACCTGAGAGGAGGCAACCGCCAGCCTTCCCAACCAGCCTTAAGAGTCCAAGAGACAGGGATTGTACCCCTGGCATTGAGCAAATCCCTTTCCCTTAAAACCATTTTATTGTGCCCTGCTCCCCCCACCCCCGCCAGCATTCCAGAGAGTTAGACAAAAGGCAAGAATTATCATCACTATTTTTTTTTTAATCTTTGCATTTATTTTTCAGAGAAAGAGAGAGACACAGCATGAGCTGGGAGGGGCAGAGAGAGAGGGAGACACAGAATCCGAAGCAGGCTCTGAGCTGTCGGCACCCGAACCCCGAGGCGGGACTTGAACTTGTGAACTACAACATCATGACCTGGGCTGAAGTTGGTCGCTCAATCGACTGAGCCACCCAGGCACCCCTTATCATAACTATTTAAAAAAAAATTTAAAGTTTATTTCTGAGACAGAGAGAGACAGAGCATGAGTGGAGGAGGGGCAGAGAGAGAGGGAGACACAGAATCCGAAGCAGGCTCCGGGCTCTGAGCTATCAGAACAGAGTCGGGTGCAGGGCTCGAACTCACAAACCATGAGATCATGACCTGAGCTGAAGTCGGTCGCTCAACCGACTGAGCCACCCAGGCGCCCCTTATCATCACTATTTTTAAATGTATGACTGGAACAAGTGGTGGAAGACAGGTCTTCCGGCTTTGAGTCCGATAATATTTCCAGTCCTCCGCTCTCTCTGTTTTGCAAATAGCAGGGACTCAATAAATACCTGTTGAATATACAATTTCAGGCACCCACATGAAAAACCCAAAATACAGATGCTCTTACCCTAGGACCAGAAAAAAGGCACCGTGTTTGGGTTTTTGTACTTGTTTTGTTTTGTTTTGTTTTGTTTTGTTTTCCTGGTGACAGGCTTCTAAGGCACTCAAGGTGAAAGAAGTTGTCTTTATGTTATCTTTGAATCCCCCTCGGCATCAAGAAGGGTGCTCACATAGTAACCCGACTTTATTTTTCTGGCTGATTGGCTTGCAAATGATCCTGGATGCACGGGTATGAGATGCTTGCTCACGAGAGACATGCCCACTTTTTCATGCGTAAATGCGATGAAGACTAAGCTAATGTTGGCATCAGTTGTAATTGTAGCAAAGTGCTAACATTCAGCCCAGAGCACATAACCTCCCACAGCCATCTCCAGTACTCCCTGTAGATCTAGCTGGAGTGTCCTCCCTTCTGCCTGTATGCCGGGAGCTTGGGGAGTTCATCTTTCACACACACACGTTAGAAATACTGAAGCCATTCTAAGGGTCAGTGCTGAATTTAAGGAGCCACATATCAACTTGAATCAGACTGATTACAATCCTCTGAACCTAATTGGCAAAACCTAACTGCATTCATGTTTTATTAAAAGCAACTTTCATTACATCGGGGGCGCTGTCAGAAAAATAAATCACATCTGCAAGTACTTAGGTATAAAATTTTGCAGATAACTTCCAGTCGTCGGTAATTTTATATTAGAAACTGTTTTTCCAATACATGCTAAAACTTTGTTCATCAGTATTAAACACGCTCTACCTACCACTCTCGGAATATTTATGGGATTTGTAATATAACCTTTTTTTTTTTTTCTTTCCTTCTTCTTCTTTAGAGATGTAGTAAACTCCTTTCTGCCAACCTGAGTTTTGGCAGCCTCCCTAGGCCCTTTGGAAACTATAAATTGGTTTGCATTTTATATTCCACTGTTTACCATTCTCCCCTCCCCCACCCTTAGAATAGATTCCAGTTCATTTTGTAAAAATTAGTAATAGATTCTGGCTGCAAAACAAGTGGGTTCTACTTGAAATTAGAATACAGACTCATATAACCTTAGAGATGGGGAAAGTATAAAAAAGACCTATTTCACTCTCTTAACTCCGAATACGACGTTTGAATCCGCTCTATGGGGAACTTTTGTTCATCGTTCCCTGCAGGATTCCCCACAAGTTCCTTCCCTACATTGTTCCCCTAATTTGCAACCATGCGATTTGGCTATATTTGCCAACCACCACCCTATTCCAAGTTAGATCTTAGTCTTAACACCCTATTCCAAGTTAGATCTTTGTCTTAACACCAGAATGCTTTTGCAAGCAACAAACGTTGACTAACCGTAGCTTAAGAAAACAAAACTCTTGGGGCACCTGCGTAGCTCAGTTGGTTAAGCATCTGACTCTTGATTTCAGCTCAGGTCATGATTCCACAGTTGTAAGACTGAGCCCCGGGTCAGGCTCTGCACTGAACGTGGAACCTGCTGAAGATGTTCTCTCTCTCCCTCTGCCTCTCCCCTACTTGCGTGTGCAAAAAAGAAAGAAAGAAGGAAAGAGAGAGAAAGAAAGGAAACGAAACTCTGTATCTCTGTATTTGGAGATACTTTTAGTATTAGAGAAGCATTACCAGGCTAGCAGAGTCCCGATATACCCCTCACCCAGCCCTCTCTAATGATAACACTTCCATAACATGATATGTTCGTCACATATAAGAAATTCACATCAGTACAATGCTATGGACTAATCTACAGACTTCTTCTGGGTTTTCCAAATGTTTCCACTGGTGTCTTTTTGTGTTCCAGGGTTCGGTCCAGGATCCCCATTGCATTTAATTCTCGTGTCTTCTTCATGTCTAACCTGCGACAGCTACTTTGTCTTTTAGGACCTGGAATCTTTTAAAGAGTAATTTTGTATACTGGTTCCCAGTTTGGGTTTGTATGAGGTTTTTTCCCACGATTAGATGGAGGTTATACTTTACTGGCAAGAATACAGTAAGGTGAAGTGCCGTTCTTCCATCAGGGGGCACATGATGAAGTATATCTTATCCCAGGTGACGTTAAACTTGATCACATGGAGAAGGAGGTGCCTGCCCACTTCCTCCACTGCGAAGTGACTATTTTTCCCTTGGCAATTAATAAATATTTGTTTGGGGGGAGGACATTTCAAGGCTATGCAAATGTCCTGAAACTTTTGCCCACTAAAATGTTAGCATCTATCAATGGATCTTGCCTGCAGCAAGTTTTCCTGCGGTGTTCTGATGGCAGTATTCTGTTTTCTTTTTCCTTTCTACTTTTTTTAAATGCTTGCTTGCTTATTTATTTATTTATTTATTTATTGCTAACGTTTATTTATGTTTTTTGAGAGAGAGACAGAGCGTATGTGGGGGCAGGGCAGAGAGAGAGGGAGACACAGAATCCGAAGCAGGCTCCAGGCTCTGAGCTGTCAGCAGAGCCCAATGTGGGACTCGAACTCACAAACCATGAGATCGTGACCTGAGCCAAAGTGGGACGCTCAATCGACTGAGCCACCCGGGCGCCCCACTCTTTTCCAACTGAAACTTTCTCATAAGGAAGAGGTGTCCTTTCTACCCCATATCTCATACCTCATATTTATTCAATTATCCATTTGTCAGTATGAATTCAAGGATATTTATGTACTCTTTAGGTTGCTGCAATCCTATCATTATTTATTTTATTGCTTGAATTTTTGCCAGTGCTTTGGTCATTGGGACCTTTTGAAAAGTTGGCTCCTGTTGGGGCATCTGGGTGGCTCAGTCCGTTAGGCGTCCAACTTTGGCTCTGGCCATGATCTCACAGTTCATGAGTTCGAGCCTCGCGTCGGGCTCTGCGCTGACAGCTCAGAGCCTGGAGCCTGCTTCGGATTCTGTATCTCCCTCTCTCTCTGCCCCTCTCCCACTCACTCTTGGTCTCTCTCTCTCTCTCTCTCTCAAAAATAAATAAGCATTAAAAAAAAATTGAAAGGTTGGCTCCTGTGGTCTTTTCACCGAACACCTCTTCCTTTTTTTTTTTTTTTTTTAAGGCACTTGGTTAGTTTCTGGCACCACCACCTGCTCCACGATCATCTTGGATTTTCCCTTCCCCAGCCCTGCAGTCAACCACTTTTCCAAGGAGCCTTGGCTCCTTTTTTTGTGGAGAATGATATTTAAGTAATAATATTTAAGTACTTAATGGTGCTGGGGTGTTTTCATGTCTTCCCAGGAAACTGGGCTAAGAAATGTGTGTGTGCATACTAAGCCATGTGTCCACACGTATCTATGTTTATTTTTGTATCTCCCTCTCTGCTGGTACACGTTTGACATCATGAGTTTATACTGATAACCTCGGACCCTAAACCAGCCCCACAGGGTTTGTTCTAGGCTCCTCTACTTCCTCATTTGTCACTTCTTCTTCTGACAGTGAGAAATCTTGTCCGCTATCTACAATGTATCCACTGACGCCACAGATCTTCTTCGTACGCCCCTAAAGCAGTTGCAGAATTGCTAACCCTTCCTCCGTGAAAACAGAATTTACCAACCAGAGTACAGTTTTTGCATCGTTCTTTTCGGCCTTTGGCCTTAGGGTTTTCAGTGCCACACTGCTTTCCAGAGTCAGCTCCCTTCCCCCGCCCCCCTCCGCCCCTGCCTTCAGTGCGAATTGATACTTATCTGCAGCGAAGTTTGATTCATTTGTTATAGGCGGTGTTCCATTTTAGACTCTCCATGCCACTTGGTTGAGTGTTCTGTTAAATTTACATCAAAAAATACTCGCTCTATAGAGCTCAGTGGTCATCGGCCGCTTGCAGAAAATTCTACCACCTTCCAAATTCCCTCATGCTGGTGCCACGGTGCACAACCCGTCTCCCATCACTGATCTCTTCTCAGTTCCTATAGTTTTGTTTTGTTTTGTTTTTCAGAATGGCATTAAGTGGAATCACACAATATATAGCCTTTGGGGTCTAGCTTCTTCCTCTTAGCAAAATTCATTCAAGATACACCTATGTCTTTGTGCCAATGCAGAGTCTGTTCGCCTTTTATTGTTTGGTGATATTCCATTGAATGGACAGATCACATTTATTTCACCCACTGACTAGTTGGAGTACACGGGTCGTTTCTCCTATGCAGCACGTATTCAGCGTCGTATCCTAAAAACTCTTCATCAGGGCGCCTGTGTGGCTCTGCCGGTTGAGTGACCCACTTTGGCTCCGGTCACGATCTCACGGTTCATGAGTTCAAGCCCCGTGTGGAGCTCTATGCTGGCAGCGCAGAACCTGCTGGGGATTCTCTGTCTCCCTCTCTCTGTCCCTCTCTGCCCCTCCCCTCTCACACTGTCTCCCTCTCTCTCAAAATAAATAAACTTAAGAAAAAGAAACTCGTTATCAACCTCAAGAAGACACACGGTTCCTAATGCGTTGTCCTTCTAGAAGTTACATAGTTTAACGTTTTAGATTTCAACCATTACCCGGCTGCGTCCAAATCCAAAAAAAAAAAAAAAATGTGGTTTTGGTTGTAGTCCTCAATGACAAACGTGGGAAGTAATTTGCGGGGCATCTCAGCAGCGAGAGCAGGAGAAGCAGGCCTGGTGCAATCGTTCAAGAAGGCTGGGCGCCTCTTTCTCCCTCCGCTAGCTTCCAAGGAGAAAGGACTACCAGCCCGTGGAAGATCCAGGGCAGAGACCCCCGTCTCCTCCAGCCGTCGCCACCTTAGGACCAAATACCCTCTGTTCTCAAATACCCACACTGACGCGGCGCCGTGAGCAGAGAAGAAGATCAACAGCGCTGCCTGTGACCACAAACGGCATCCTCGGCATAGAACCTGCAGTCGAGCACAGAGAGTTGGAGGAGGCAGAACACGGGGAAGCCGAAACTCACCAGAAGCTAAACGCCACCAGAATCCGTGCTGTTTCCCAACGCCCCCCCAGAACAAAGCGCCAAGAAATGGGTCACTTAGAATAACAGAAAGTTACTGTCTCGCAGTCCTGGAAGCCCGTAGTACAAAATCAAGGTGTCAGCAGGGCTATGCTTTCTCAGAAGGCACCAGGGAAGAATTCGTTCTGGGCCTCTGTGCTGGCTTCCGGGATTTCCTTGGTTTGTGGCAATGAACTCCAGTCTTCACACGGCGTTCTCATGTGCCAGGGTACCCACACCTGTGTTGGGCAGGGTTCTCCAGAGAAAAAGAACCAACGGGAGATCTGCGGAGGCCTTATAGGTATAGACTATGCTATATATACACACACATAACTTGCACAATAAGACCTTGGTCTGCGAGCGTAATTTGTTCCGGAAACATGCTTGTCATCCAGAGCACTTGTATATCAAAGCGAATTTCGCCATAAGAAATCATGGAAACTCAAATGATTCGTTCCACACCCCCAGAATATTCCTATAAGAATGATTACCATACTGCCAAATAATACAAAATCATAAAGAAAATACAAAACATAAAGGAAAATAAACAGATTAACTGGCACTTACCTTGGAAACCTTCGTGGCTGGTGTGAGGGAGACCAGAGAGAGGAGGGTTACCGTGTAGGACGATTTTCACTATCACTAACGCAATCACTGCTGTCTGTTGGCTCGATGGAATCTTCTTCTGCATGGGGGCCATTGTATATGCTCGCACAGATGTTGAGGACAGAACAGTATTAATAAACACTTGTCATTTACTGTACTTAATGTAACTGGCAATAAGGCAGCGGAGGAAAGGGTCTATATCCGCAGGCAGCCTGACCTAGAAGGAAGCCAACAATTCCTAACCTTACTCTTGTATGGAAAAGCAAAGGACCGTCCATCGGTGCTTCGAAGTGACAAAAAATACACTACTGCCAGTTGCGGGCACCTTCCAACGTCCTGAAAAATCACCGATTTCTGCCACACAGCGTGGCCTGAGACCAAACACCTAAGCTTGGGAGACGATCGCCCACAATCCCACAGCGAGGGAGAGAGAAGAACCATCGGCTCAGTTATGATCACGTGACATTTGACATCACGGCTACTTGTATTGCAAGCCCTCGTCCATTTATCAAGTTAAAACTTATTAGAAACGTTTGCTCATCTTGCGGAACACTCGCAGAACAAGTTACTCGCCGTCCGAGGTTTTACTACATGTATATATATGGGGAGACAGAGAGAGAGAGAGAGAGAAATTTTAAGGAGTTGACCTCTACAGTTGTGAGGGCTGGAAAGTGTATGTAGGGCAGGGCGACAGGCTGGGGGCTCCGGTAAGAGTTGGTGCTGCCGTCCGGAGTCCTCATTTCACCAGGCAGCATCTGGAAACCCAGGCAAGGTTTCTGCATCGCCTTCCCCCTCAGTGGCCTGCCCTTGTCCACTCTCGCTCTTCCCCAACTCATTCTCCACGCAACAGCCACAGTGAGTTTGAAAATACAAACAGGATTACGTCACACTTCTCCTTAGAACACCCCCGTAATTTCCCCATCGCTCACAGGATACATTGCAAAGCTCTAAGGGTGGCCTGAAAGGTAGGGCCGCAAATTGGTCCGAGGGAGCCCGGGTTTGGGTACATTGTCCTGGCTTTCAACAGCACTCTCTTTCCTTGGCTGTGTCCTGGGAAGATGATCAACCACACGGTTGGCCTGTCTCAGGCCCCGTGCTGTCTGGTACCTGCAGAGTCTGTGGCCAATCGCCTGCCACTGTCCCCTCCTTCTCCTCCTTCAGGCTACATTCACCTGCAGGTTCCTCTACCCACCAGGTTCCCTCCTCTCGTGAGGCCTTTGTACAGACTATTCCCTCGGCTGGGAAGCCCGTTCCTTCTTAGCCTCCTTCCACTTCCTCGTTCCAAATCTTCCTCTAACCTCAGCACAATTGTACCGTTATCTTCGTCCTGAATGTGTTCGTCACGGTTCTCCAGAGAAGCAGAACCGACAGGAGAGAGAGAGAGAGAGAGAGAGAAGGAACTGCCAAGGGTGCTCAGTCGGTTAAACATCTGACTCTTGATTGTTGCTCGAGTCATGATCTCACGGTTCGCAAGTTCGAGCCCCCTGTCGGAGCCTGCGTGGGATTCTCTATCTTTCCTTCTCTCTGTCCCTCCCCCACTCATGCTATCTCTTTCTCTCACAACGAATAAACTTAAAAAAAAAAAAAAAAAAAAAAAACCTGCCTCACAAAACTCTGGAGGCTGACAAGTCCCAAGATATCCAGTCAGCAAGCCGGAAACTTCCACTTGAGGTTGGAGTCCTTCTGTGCCGACCCAGTTTTATGGCTTGGTGGGTCAGATAACACCCACCTCACGATGGATGTCTCAAGTCACATGGTAACTGGGTGGCATATGGGTAAGTATTCAGTCTCTACTAAGGCCCAAGAGCAGGCCAAGCGCTGTTTTCTCACAGGGGAGGGCAGGGCTTTGCTCCAAAACTCCTAAGGACCTGTGCTGTGGTTTGCCTACAGGGGCCTGTCAAAGTCTCCACACAGCCATCTTCCAGTGACACTTGAGGCACCATCGGACCTACTGGATCATCCTGTGGCCCAAGTGACAGAGCAGCTGTCGTGGCAGCCTGGACCTCTTGAAGAGACTCTCTTGCTCTGGGCCCCACTCTAAACTAGCAGCTTTCTGGATCCCTCGGTAATCGAGCAGGAGTCACATACGCCAAAGAGGAATACATTGCGAACAAAACCCAAAGAGGCCCCACTAAGCATCATGCCTCTTTCTTGGTTTTAGGAAGAACCAGATGCAGCAAATTACCCTTCATCTCAGAAGAGGCGTCTTGACACGCCCCACACCACTGGGTCCCTAAAAATTTTACGGAGGCTGCAGGCATCTGAATTTCCATCAGATGTCTGTCCCACCCTCCGTCACTTAAATGTCTTCCTGGTAATTCCTGAGTGGGTGTTTGTTACTTCCTGCTCACAAGATCCCATCAGCATCACATCATCACTGTACTCAATGGGCCCGTGTGATACCTTCTGGAAGCGAAAGGCGATCAAGGTCCTTGTGAACTAAATTACAACCCCGGCCTGGAGGGCTGAGACGCCCCAGAAGTAGGACAGTGACAATGCATTCCCGGCCTCGCCGGCTAACAGCGAAGTGCTTTTAGTGGAGGACAAGGTATTTGCCAGATGGGTAGCTGCACAGCAGACACCGGGTCACGTGTTAGTTTAACCAGGCCCGGAAATTACCTCGGGCACGGCAGCTCCAACTGGAGTCACCGCCTGGTTAAAGTCACGAGAAGCCAGGTCAGTCTCTAGCCCGTCTTCTGCCCAGGCCAGAACGGGCCAGTCGAATGGGTCTGCGGGGCGATCCCCAGCCCTGCCGCCACCACCCTTCGAGGTGGTGGCACTGATCTCTGCAACCCCTCCAGGAATGTGGTTGGGCTTTTGGTTTTCTCTTTGCCTTGATAGAGGCAGCTCGGGGGGCTTCCGCTGGACCATTTCCACCACAATAGCACTCACTCCACAGGTCCGGGGACCAATGCGGGGACTCTGCCGGCTGCTGAGGGTGTCTGCTCCACTTAAACATCCTGGAACTAGGGAAATAACCACAGGATCGGTTTGGGACCCCCTAGGCCCCTGCAAGGGGGACTTGCGATAAAACTTCATTGGTCACCTGGCCTCCAGAAGCCCCTACTTTGCCTGGAGGGCCCGGGTGACGTTTGGGTCTCCTGAAATTAGTGTCAGTTTGGAAGCCAGGGTCCAGTAGTCCCCGAAAGGGCTGATGATTTCCTCTTCTCCAATATACAGTTAGCCTGGCAAAAGGTCACAGGCCACTTTGGAAAAGGCTGGGAGAAAGAGCGACAGCACAGACGTTGAAAATATGGGGGTCCATGGGGCGCCTGGGTGGCTCAGTCGGCTGAGCGTCTGACTCTTGATTTCAGCTCAGGTCATGATCTCACAGTTTGTGGGTTCGAGCCCCATGTCGGGCTCTGTGCTGACAGCACGGGGCCTGCTTGGGATTCTCTCCCTCCATCTCTCTCTCTCTCTCTCTGTCCCTCGGCTTGCTTTCTCTCTCTCTTCCAATCTCAAAATAAATAAACATTAAAAAAAAAAAAAAGAAAGAGAAAATATGAGGGTCCTTCCTCTGGGGGCCTCAGCCTCCACTTTATTCAAGGGGTTCAGGGCCTGTAAAGTGGCTCGAGTCTGGGGGTTGACTGAGGGACCATGACTTTGCATGTTTATGATTAGGTTAGACTTGTTCACTCGCCCTAGAACTTTCCTGCATATACAGGTCCAGTGAGAATGCAGTGGGCGTCCTGTTTCACATCTAGGAACACCGCGGTCAACTAGCCAACACCACGGGTCTACACCAGTCACACCGTTCCGATCACGGTTTTCTATCTCTGCTGTCCGTTATGGCGATCGTGACCATCTGGCCATTGGTGGTGGAGTGTAGCCACTTGGTGCCTGCCCCGGGGGACCCAAGTCTCCCCATTGCATTTAGGTGTCGCAATTTAGTGACTGTGGCTCCTGTCGCAAGGCCTAGCCTTCGGAGAAGAATGACCACAGAGCTCCAAGGACGCTGGGGCTCCCCGTACAGATTTAGTTTCCAGAGTCGTGTCTCCCCTGCCAGGCTAAGTCTCACCTCCAGGCCCTCAATTACCATCCTTTTGGGGAATCCCTGCCCTCTGCCCCTCCATAGAACCAAACCCTCTTCATCCGCGGTGATATTTTAACTGGAGAACTAACAGGAGATACGAATGCCTCTGCCTTCTGGCCTCTGTCTGTGTCTAACCAACAGTCTTGGGGGCTTTGCTGCGTCTCCTCCCTCCCGGAAGGAAGCGATCCCGACTTTGGGTTTACCTTGTTTCTGCGCGTGTGGTGGTCACAAGACCCCCCCTACTGAATTCGAAGACTAAATTTTGAGAACAGAGCCTCAGGCCCTCCCCCTCCTCCCTCTCTGGAGGGGAGGCAGGCAGGCCTCAGGGTGCACTTTCCTCGGAGCTCTCACCAGCCTCTCGGAGAGAAGCGGGGCCGGCTGTGGACTCTTCTGGTCTCTTTCCATCCTGTGAAACGTGCATTTTCTGGTCTGGGCTTAATAGTGTAGCTGTGACGCGGCGGGATTACACGTGTGCTGCTGTGAAAAGTGAAATCAGAGCCAGGCGGGACCTCCCCTGAGAAAGGCTGCCTATAAATCGTAAAACCCTTAAATGAATAGCTTAGAGGCACAGGGTTGCCTTGGGTTAGGGTTAATTGGGTCGGGTACAAAGAGTTTTATGTTCATAACTTACTGTCCATCTAGCCTCTTCCTGATTTTCCGCAAGTTATTTTGCTCTGGGGCAAATTCGGATTTGCTTTTCTGACAATGATCGGCCTGCAGCTCGGCTCCTTTCAGCTGTTGGAAACTTGTAATCGGCTCAATATCTACCAGATTTTCTCTCTCAGACGCATCCGTTTCAGATACGTTGAAAGGCAGTTTGAGGGTTTGGTTGCTTTGTTTGAGCCCTCCTTCTCCATCCAGAAAATTGCTTCAAACTTATGATTTTCGCTTTGGTCTTTTAAAGCCCTGAAAACATTTCTTTGTGATTTTCTTTCTTTCTTTTTTTTTTTTTTTTTAGTGTTTATTTTTATTTTTGAGAGAGGGAACGGGAGCACACGAGTGGGGGAGGCGCAGAGAGAGAGGGGGTTGGGGGATCCAAAGCTGGCTCTGCACGGACAACAGAGAGCCCCACGCGGGGCTCAGACTCACGATCCCTGAAATCATGACCTGAGCCCAAATGGACACTCAACCGACTGAGCCCCACAAGCGCCCCTTTTTAATTTTCTGACCGTTCCCTAGCACATTCTCGCCTAAGACTCTAGCCTCCGTAGGTCTGTGTTAAGCTAGCAGCTGAAGCCCAGCGGTGAAGAGCCCAGACTCTGGGCGAGATTTGAGTCCAAAGACCAGCACTGCCACGATGAGCTCTCTTGACTTGAGACCAGCCATCTAACCTCACTGTACCTCAGTTTCCTCATCTACACGATGGTTCCGACCTCCAGTCATGGCTTTTGTGCAGACTTAATGTCATGATATGTACAAAGGGCTACGACGTGCCAGGCAAGTGATGCATGTGCTAAGAGTCATCACAAAATACTAACTAGTAGAGTGGTCTGTGAAGTTCAGGCCCTGGGTTCGATTCCCAGCTCGCCCTTGCTCCAGTCGGGTAAGTTCCCTATGCCTCAGTTTCCTGCATTGTAAAAGGGAACCCATGATTGCATTTCCGCACCGGATTATCATGATAATTAAATGAGCCCATATGTGGGAAGTGCCAAGAGCCCTGCCTGGCACATAATAAGCAATCAAAAAAGTGTTAGCCATTAAGATTATAGAGGAGTGGTAAAAAAGCGTTCCCAGCTGCAAAGCTGTCACTTTCTAAATAACCTGCTCATAATAAAATTAACTTTTCTCTTGAAAGGAAACATACACATCGTTCTAATCACTCAGCTTTCCCTCCTCCTGCGAAGGCAGCTTGCCCGGGCATCCAGAAAAAAATGACGGAAGGTGGCACAGAGCGAAACTCTGAGACGTGTCGACAAACAAGCTCTGCGTTTCCCCATCCACTGCTCGATGGCCACGGTGACCCAAATACAACCGTAACTTGGTCTGGATGAAAAAATGGCAGGGCCATAGTGCCCCCCCCCCCACCCCCCCGCCCGGTACAGCTGAAGTGTCTCTGATTTGCAGCCGAGAATACTATGAAAATCTGTGAAATGAGAGAAAAATAAACATCATAGAGAGAAGCACAAATCCGGCATCATGGCACCCTGGAAGAAAAGATTGAGGCGTTTCTGTCTGACTTGCCAAGTCCTGATTCTTATCCGTTTCTCATTCTGGGCGATACCCTTCTATTCTTTTCAGTGGTATCTCCACTGTGCTTGAGCTGGTCTAAGGAGATTTCTACGCGTTGTGAGCAGAGATTCTCGATGAAGCCGGTCTTCAATGCGACTGCGTCGGGTAGGACTGCTCCGTGGTCTCTGAAATCCCTGTAAGACGTTACGGCTACTCAGCAAGTGGGTCTTGCCATGAATGGTGGGCACGGCACGGTCACACATGTCCGTGCTCACGAAGATAGAATGAGGCAAAACTCGTGTGTGCGAGAGCCTGCGAAGAATTTCCCCCACCATAAACACTGTGGCTGTAAGGGTTTTCTCCTTGCTTACTCTGGCTGGCGCACCTCTAAATGCCTCCATTAGCTCTAGCTCTGGTATTTGTTTAAATGGAATGGGGAGGGGGGGAAAGCCTCTTCCTCCACCCCCACCCTCCCCGCCACACACACACACACAAATAAAACAACCAGAAAGGGGTTAACCCTCGGAGACAACACAAAGCGCTCTGGTTTACAAACATTTAATTTCTTGGAATTTTTCCCTCATTCCACAAAACCAGAAAGTGACATGTGTTAGAGAGAGCTCCTGGGAAGGCAGAGCCCCGGGATTATCTCCCACCATGAGTCACGCCCCAGAAATGACAAGGGAGGGGCAGCGTGACACAGCAGAAAAGAGCGTGGCTCTGGCGATGGGGCCACCTGCCTTGGGGGTAGGGATCTCCGCCTTGTCACTGTGGAGCCTGGGGCCCATCACCTCCCCTCTCTGATTTCACCTTCTCCGTGGCTGAAATGAAAGGCTGGCTCTTCTCACCTGTCGGTGCCCCAGGAGCCCCTCAAAGCCCAGGGTCTGCCAGGACTCATCTGGATCAGACAGTGTGGCGTGCGGAGAAACTCGGACACTCCTCCGATTTCTAAAGGCTCCTGCAACTTCTTGCCTTGCCCTGAGACAATCGACTCGGATGCGACAGTCCCCCCACTGATGACATGAGCCGAAATGAGATAAAATACAGCTGGTGCAGCCTTCCTGCTGAGATTTCGACCGTTTCCCCTACCTTGCTCCTCAGAGGCAGGAGTGGAATGGAATTTTTCAAGATTCAAAAGCGCCGTTTCTCCATGGGTGATTCTTCATGAGTGCTTTAAATTTACGTGAGCATAAATTCTAACCCCGAACGCTAACGTGAGCCCCTGAAGCCCCTCGACTTTGGAAACTGCTTTTGCCTCCCTGAGCCTTAGTCTCCTCGTACATGCAATGGGGATATTTGGGCACAAGGTGTCAGAGGCTTGTGAAGGGAGATCGTGTGCGCAAAGCCCTTGTTCCTTGATTTGCACCACAGTAACACCCAGGGCCTGTCAGCCAGCATTACATTCTTCTTCTGATTCCAATAGAGTCCCAGGCTGACCCCACTGTGCCCTTGGAGTAAGACAGCCAGAGGCTGTTTGGTGTGGGCCCCTTGTTTTCGCCGAAAAGCGAACACCTTTCCCCGACTCAGAAACACCAGTGCACATTCTTAAGACCCGTGATTTGGGTCATGGGAAGAGACACTGAAACTGCGTTGTTTATCTCCGAGCCCTTAGGCAATATTCTTTCCCGCTATTTTTAAGCCTTCTGTCCCCTTCCCCTCCCCAGCCTCACCCTTCCCCTACTTCAACCCCTACAGCCCAGCTCCTTATTCAGCTCGGCTATTTCAGTTTTGGGTTGAATGGTCTAGACAGGAACCAAAAAATGCACAGTCTGCATACTGGTCCCCTTCTGGGCCTCACGATTATCCAAAAAGAGTATAGACACATGGGACTGATTGAGAGGAATCTCAGTTCCATGAGATATTCCATCTAAAGCTAGATTCCATGGAATCTAGCACGTAGGGTGTTCAACGAACCGTCAAAATGCAATTATATTATGATTGTATTTAGATGTGAATTCCTTTGGCTTTTTTCTATTCTTAAGAGAATATTCTGAAACGATGGCCAATCCCTTTAGCTACTGTGGAGCAAAACAGGAAAGACAGTTCAGTCTGACTTGGGTGGGCCTCTCCAGACCTTGACATGGTTTTGTCATACATACATCATTCCACCGGTCCTTTGTCGTGGTGTAACCCACAACCACAGTTGTATAGAGAAATGAGCACTTACTCAGTTCACATATCTGCAGGTTGGCTGATCTCATCCTCCCCCTGGCACCAGGGAGCTAATCGGAGCATGACTTCCTTATAATGATGGCGGACACGGAAGGCTACACCGTCAACCTCACAAACACATCCTGTCTCTGACGCCCTCAGTCCGATCAAATGTCATTGGTCAAAACAAGTCAGGTGATCACGTCCAAGGTCAAAGGTGATGAAATATACTCTTCTCGTGAAAGCATGGGAGGGAGAGAGATACTGTTTCTGAAAAGCGATTCATTGGCCAACACACTCCAAATTCCATCAATTTCTATTGTAACCCTACATGCATCTCTGAGATACTCTTGGGTAATGCTTTGTAGGGTGAACACAGAAAGGGGGAGATAGTCCTTCCTTGTCCCTCGGCCACAGGAGGAATTCCTTTTCTATGCCTCGGTGTTGCTATCTTGCTTTCAGTCTCCCTGCAGCTGTTAATAATCTCCTGTCTTTGCATATATGGACACTTCTCATCTCTTGCTAAGTTGAGAATATTACTTGACTGCAACTGAGGCTTCTAATACTTCTGCATCCTGGAGAGCTCCTGAGAACCTTTCTAGACATTGCTTCTTTTGTGTCTTCTCAGATGGTTCTCCAACAACCCCATGCCCCACCACCAGAAGACTAGGTCCCTCTTCTATTCCTGCCTCATGTTTTCCAGGCCTTGATCATGGCATTTATCACCATTGGTTCCATCAGTCCATAAGATTAAGTTTCTAAAAGTATTTTAAAAAATTTTGTTAATGTTTATTTATATTTGAGACCGAGAGAGAGACAGAGCATGAGCAGGGGAGTGGCAGAAAGACGGAGACAGAATCTGAAGCAGGCTCCAGGCTCCAAGCTGCGAGCCCTCAGCACAGAGCCTGACATGGGGCTCAAACCCACGAGCAGTGAGATCGTGACCTGAGCTGAAGTCGGACGCTTAACCCACTGAGCCACCTGGGTGCCCGAAGACTAGTGTTTCTAAAGGTATGGCTAGTATGTCTGTTAGGTCAGACGTTTCTAGGTCCCTTATGAAATTAAGGTTCCCATGCCCTATTATCAGGAGTCAAATACAAAACATTTGATAGGAAACAAATAATAATAATTAATTACAAATTACTAAACAAAACAAATAGTAGGAAATGGTGCCAGTCAGAATGCAAGAGACTTCAAAGCACCCAACTCTGCAAGGCATAACTCATTTGTCTGCCAATTATGGGGGGTATCCAAGAGGACCTGGGTTAGGGGTCGGGGCAGTTTCAATGGGTGTGGTGTTCCCAAGACAGTTGGAGAATTTGGTATTTACCAATAAGTAAAGAGTATTTTCATATTTTGACCATCAGGTTAGCCATTCTGGCGTGTTCCTCTTGAACCAAGCCTATCACCCAAGTCTTATTGGTCTCAGTTTCTGGGGTTAAGGCTCCAGAATCTACGTTTTCAACAAACTCCCCAAGTGCTTTAGATGCGCATTAAAATTCCTCTTTCATGTCTAAATTCCTATGCACAGTCTATTACACGGCTGTTGCGGTCAGGGCATGAGTTCTCATAGAAGAGCCTATCATGGCCGGCTCACCCTGATGTGACACTAACTTTTAGGTTCAGTTCAACACATTTAACTGGCTACTTTATTTTTTCGGTGCCAGTTTCCTGTGGAGGGTAGGGCTCATCCTTTAAAACTAGGTGACACCTGTCAAGATGGCTGACCTATTGAATGAGCTCCCTTAGGGTCGGACAAATGGGAGGAGGAGCCAGAAGGAATAACAAAGAAATTCACACAAAGGGAAGAACGAGGGGAAAGGTCATGAGGTGGGAATGAGCATGACACGTCCAAAGGATTGAAAGAGGGACAATGAGGCTGGAGCTTGGAAAGCAAGTTGAAGGGAGAGCAGTGTTAACAGAGACGGAGCAGTAGGAGGGGACTAGATCTCACGGAGCCTCGTTAGTTACGTTCAGGTATCAAATCCCAGCTCTGCCCTTTGAAGTTCCATCATTTTGTTCCATGACTCTAGGCAAGATCCAATTTTGTCATCTGTAAAATGGAGACAGTAATCCCAAATTCTGGACTGGGAAATACCTCAAAGTCACTACTACTTAAGAACTCACTTGCGAGGGGCGCTTGGATTGCTCCGTTGGTTGAGCATCCGATTCTTGATTTGGGGTCAGGTTATGATCCAAGGACCGTGGGATCAGGCCCTGGCTCAGGCTCTGTGCTGACAGCAGGGGACTTGCTTGGGATTCTCTCTCTCTCTCTCTCTCTCTGACTCTCCCCTACACATGTTTGCTCTCTTTCTCTCAAAATAAATAAATAAACCTTGAAAAAAAAATCTCACCTGAGGAAAGTATTCAAAGTGTTACTTAAAGAGAATACAATGCTTCCAGTCCTACAAACCAGAAACTGTAAACACAAACACCAACAGGGATGGGGTAGGTACCATTCCACAGTACAGAGGATCAGAAAAGAATACGGGTTGCTGGACAGCTCACACCTCGTTTATAGAAGACAGGTGCTGCCTAAATCTGGTCAAAAGTTGACAGATATGGGGGCGCCTGGGTGGCTCGGTTGGTTGAGAGTCCGACTTTGGCTCAGATCACGTTCTCACGGTTTGTGAGTTCGAGACCCGCATTGGGCTCTGTGCTGACAGCTCGGAGCCTGGAGCCTGCTTCGGATTCTGTGTCTCCCTCTCTTTCTGCTCCTCCCCCGCTTGTGCTCTGTCTCTCTGTCTCTCTCTCTCAAAAATAAATAAACATTAAAAAAAACATTTAAAAAAAAGTTGACAGATATATTTTTTCCATAAAAGTTCAAAATTTAAATTTGTATATGGTATCTCTTGACTTCAAGTATTGGCAACTAACAACGACAAAAAGTTCTAACCATGTAGAGACCAACGAAACACCTCAGCAGGCTGGATTGGTGGGAGAACTGCCATTTTGCAAATTCTCCATCATAGGCTCCAAAATCTCTACCCTGATCAGACCAGCACCACAGACAGCCAGGTCCTCTGTGTTCTGGACCCCTACAAATTTGCTTTCATTGGACTGCCCTTTGGTATTCTACCACCAGCCAACGTTCAAGAACAGCATTAAAGAAGCCCAATGAAGTTCCTGTGTTTGTTATAAGGATACTGAGGAAAGTGTCTTTACTTTGTCCCATGGCAGCTTCTCTATGAAAAAATATTACAATGATACATTTTCCTTTGCCTTTAACCCCAGGAGTAGTTACACTTACCATGAGCCATGAGATTCTGTTTTCACATTTGACGGACGTCAGAAGTCATGCAAATATCATAATGCTTATAAACCTCTTTACATTAACTGCTAGAAACCTAAGAATGAAGATGATGCCTTGCCTTTAGAAAGTGGCCCGGCTGGTAGTAGGTGGGTGGGGACACAAGCCTAGTTCTGGCCAGTGAATTGTGGGGAGCTAAGGCATTTCATCGCTGGCTGAGACCCTCCAGAGCTCTCTTTCCATCTGTTAAAGCAACACATGGGGAGACAGCTGCCCTCTGGTGCTGAGTTCTGGAGCATGAATGGGAGGCACAGGGCCTCCAGTCACCCTTCAGTGAATACAGGCGCAGGTGAGAAATAAACCTGCTGAGTTCAATCACGGGGATCCTGGTTTTCTTTGTTAGTGCAGCAAAACTTACCCTCTCCTGACTGGTTCATAGTTAATAAAAATCAATTCAGGGTTTGAACCCAGTGTTGCCTTTCTCCAGTGGCCCCTAGCCACTACCTAATATAGGACAATCAGGAATACCGTCCACTGCACAGATAAGGTCAAATGTAAGAATGTAGACAAAAGCACTCTGTGCTCTAATCATTGGACACATGTCTTATAAAAGCAAGTGATATTGTCAAAGTTAGTGAGGTCGATCTTGCCCCCTTAGCAGGGCTGTAAGGTCTATAGGGGAAGGCATTCTGTCCTGGAGTACTTTGAGATCTTAGAGATTATAGGGCACCAACAAGTTCTTGTTGGATCACATTTAGTGGGTGTTGCAAAGGATCAAGAAAATAGCTTTGTGATACAGCATTCTTCTCCCCCAACCCTTTTTTACTGTTCCTCATAATGATAAGAATTTGTCTGTTAATTATTTGGAAGCAAAATTGCTTACCTTTATAGAGGACAAAACACACACACACACACACACACACACACACACACACACACACAGAGGAAGGCTCTAGCCTCTAATATTTAGTTCCTGAGAAAGATGTGAGAGGAAGGATGGGGGTCAGGATACACTGTTCCTGGCTCCAGGGATGAGAGATGAAAGTAAATCATGAATATGATCACCAGCAAAGCTGAGAAAGAGCCTATTAATGTCACGTAATCAATTTCAAAAAGATACAGTTGCACTCAGGGTACTTAAACCTTGGAGGTTTCAACTACATCATACCTGTCACATGCCCACAGTGTCACTAATGAGCTTATGTAAATATTTAATCTTCTCTATTTGCATTACTCTGCCCAGCCTCCCTCACCAGCCTCTTCTCCCAGCCTCCTCTAATGCCATAATCCAGCCTCATAGAGCTGTTTGGGTTTCTAGAATTTTATGCCTCCACCTTGGCGTATGCAACCGCCTCCATCTAGACTCCTACTTTGCCTTCCCTTTCTGCTTGCTAAGCAGCTACACACCCTTCAGGACTCAGCTCAAATGCATGCACTTTTGGAAACCTTGCCTACACCATCTACAACTCCCCATCCCCATAGAAGTTTTAGTTTCCTTCCCTTTGCTCTTACACCTTGCTAACATTCCATAATCCTGAGTCTTACATCTATTTATTTAACAAACATTTATGAAATCTTACTTTGTGCCAGTCATGGGGCCAGGTGCTGAGTACACAGAGGTGAATAAGAAATCATAATTATTTGTGAGTTCACTGACAAGTGTCTTATTCATTTTTCAACTTTCAAGCATCATGAATCTGTAGGATTAAATAAATACACAATGTGTTCTCTTTATATCTGTGTCCACACTCTGCTTATATCCATCGGGACTGCTTTGGAAGTGACAGAAATGCGATTCAGACTAGGTTAGTCACAAAAGGGGATATACTGGCTCATGGATTCCAGGAAAGTTTGGCCATCCAAGCTCGGGGAAGGTTTTTTTTCCCCCCCAGTAAAATTATTTCATTTAGTTTTAATATCCATTTCCAACAGCTTGAAATAAAAATTTCCATGGCCTTCAACTGAACCTTATGCCACTTTTTTAGAATGTCCTATTTTCCACTAAATAATTTCTAAATCACTCTATGTATCCAGGTTTATGTTTAACACTCAGATATGGGTTTTTGGAAGGCCCACAGTCACCAGTTCCACGCAGTGGTGAACTGGGGCCTTGGGACCTAAATTTAGGAACAATGAAAACAATAAATAGTGATTTGAATGCTATTCAGAATCACTCTCTGTTTTATGTTTGAGCTTCTCTTTTCCTGTTCTTTTAATTTTCATGACCTGTAGCCTGACTTCTTTGGCATGGCGAGAAGCATGGCCACCAAGACCTCCAGCTTTGTAGCTTACAGCTTTCACCGCTGACAAGAGATTGCTGATCTTGCTTAGCGATAGACTAAAATGTCCCAGGGAAGGATTCTGATTGGCTTAGCCCTGACCACATGCCCAATCTGGGAGCTACCCAGCTCTAGCGGGAGATTAGAACTATAATTGACTAGGTTGCCTCTGATGTCCAATCCCAAACAACCAACTATGGCTGAAGGGATAAAATAGTGCAGTGAGGTTCCCAGGAGGAAAGAAAGATGGTGAGCAGAAAGGCCTCGTTCTCTAAGCCACTGGTTCTAACATTCATTCAACATTCTTTGTACTCTTATTGTGTTTAAATGCAGACATGAATACTGACAGTGGAGCCCCGAGAAGGCATCAGAAAGGAAGGCATACTTAGAGTTTAATCCTTAGCGACGGGGCTGCATTTTAACAGAACGGACGGGAAATAAATGGCATTCAAGAAAGATGGACATTCAGGAGGAGGAAAAAGCAGGGCCCAAATAAGAGGATATGAAATCAACAGGGGGTTCCAGAAGATCCAGAAGTTTATATACGAACAGGGTTTCTACTGCCTACGGGTCACAGCACGTAGGTTAGGAGACATGGCTATAAAGGAAGGTGGGATTGAAACTATGAAGGAATTGAATGTCAGGCTAGGGGCTCTGGACTTTATTCGGTCAATAAAGGGGAGTCTTTGAAGGTCTCAGCGCTGGGAACTGAGTGAGAAGATCTAATAGCACATTGGCCACTGGGGAGGGACTTTTCAGAGAGCCTTAATGGGGGCACCTGGATGGCTCAGTCGACTGGGCATCTGACTTCGGCTCAGGTCATGATCTCTCAGCTCGAGGGTTTGAGCCCCGCGTCCAGCACAGAGCCTGGAGCTTGCTTCAGATTCTGTGTCTCCCTCTCTTCGACCCCTCCCCTGCTCACACTCTGTCTCTCTCTCTTTCAAAAATAAATAAACATTTAAACAAATTCTAAATTCAAAGAGGCTTAATGGCCAGAAAAATAAATTGGAACTCTCAGTGTCTTTTATTGTTCCCCTTTTGTTAGACACGGGTTCAGAAAAATATTCCTCCATCATTAGAAAACCGTATCATAATGGCTCTTATGATGGCACCCAACACTCAGTCTCAGAGTTGGGGGGCAATAAGGAATAGTAAGGACTGTGGCAAATTAGAGACATGTATCCCTCAGAAGGAGACAAACACCCCAACTTCATTCCTGTTTCACATGCAGGGCTGCAGGCCCAGTGTTAGTAAATATTCTCAAAATATTACTAATATTAATCTAGAAAAGCTTAAAATCTAGACTTTTGCATAACATCCTGTGGGGTTTTTTTCCCCCTCACGTTGGCTCAAATTTTTAAAACATTCTACAGGCTTGGGGCGCCTGGGTGGCTCAGTCAGTTAAGCATCTGACTTCAGCTCAGGTCATGATCTCGTGGTCCGTGGGTTCGAGCCCCGCGTCGGGCTCTGTGCTGACAGCTCAGAGCCTGGAGCCTGGTTCAGATTCTGTGTCTCCCTTTCTCTCTATGCCCCTCCCCCACTCATGCTCTGTCTCTCTGTCTCAAAAATAAATAAATGTTAAAAAAATAAAATAAAATGATGCTTTCTTATAAAAAAAAAAAATTCTATAGGCTAAACGAAACACGTCTGTGGACCCAATTTGTCCCAAGGGCCATCAGTTTCAGACCCCTGGATTCGCGCTGATCCAGAATAAATATTGATCTGGATCTCTGGATACCTTTACTGTCTGACCCTTCTATAATTTCCACTAGAGGATTCAAAAAGGAGAGCAAGGAAAAAGGATGTCGTGGGCAAGAAGGGATTCGAAGAGCTGAAGTTTCTCACGTGAAATAAATAGATTAGAATAAAGACAAAAGAGATATGTAGAAAGCTCATAAAGCCATGGATGGTTTTAAGCTTTTATTTAATTGCAGTTAGTTAACATAGAGTGTGAAATTAGTTGCAGGTGTGCAGTATAGTAATTCACAAGTTTCATCACCCAGTGGTCACCAGGACAAGTGCCCTCCTTAATCCCTGCCACCTTTTTCACCCATCTCCCACCCACCTCCCATCTGGTAACCATCTGTTCTCTACAGTTAAAAGTCTGTTTCTTCTTTTTCTTTCTTTCTTTCTTTCTTTCTTTCTTTCTTTCTTTCTGAGAGAGAGGGAGAGCACAAGAGGGGAGGGACAGAGAGAGAGAGAGGGAGACACAGAATCCGAGGCAGGCTCCAGGCTCCGAGCTGTCAGCACAGAGCCCAAGGCGGGGCTCGAACCCACAAACCGTGAGATCATGACCCGACCCGAAATCGGATGCTTAAATGACCGAGCCACCCAGACTCCCCTAAAAGTCAGTTTCTTGATTTGTCTCTCTCACTCTCTCATATCGTTTTTCCCTTTGCTTGCTTGTTTTGTTTCTTAAATTCCACATATGAGCGAAATCATATGGTATTTGTCTTTTTCTGATTGACTTCTTTCATTCAGCAGAATACTCTCTACCTCCATCCATGTGGTTGCAACCACACGTTTGCATCTTGACCCTTAAGCTAGGAGTCTGATGTTTAATTCTCGATGACATTTTTCATTGATGTTACTGGGAAAATACAAAAGAAAAAGAAAAAGAGACTGAGGTCCAGTGAAATGGAATGAACTCGGGCTTTGGAGTTTGAGAAATCTGAATTAAAATGACTGATTTTGATAAGAACATTTATCACAGGGGCGCCTGGGTGGCTCAGTCTGTGAAGCACCTGACTCCGGCTCAGGTCACCATCTCCCAGTTCGTGGGTTCGAACCCCTTGTCGGGCTCTGTGCTGACAGCTCGGAGCCTGGAGCCTGCTCCGGATTCTGTGTCGTCCTCTCTCTCTGCCCCTCCCCCACTCACGCTCTGTCTCTCTCTCTCTCAAAATAAATAAACATTAAAAAAGAAAAGAACATTTATCACAAAGCTTACAAGCTTGTATCATTTACCTATTGCTAAGTGACACCGAATGACACACAACTACAAAAATATCAGCATCATGCAACAATAAGCATTTATTGTTTATCCACTCAAGTTCGCTGAGCTTGGTCGGGCTCATGCTTCTTTGAGTTTACTCTGTTCGGTACATCTCTCATCACGCTCTTTCCACGAGCAGCCTACCATGCCCACGACCTTCTCACGGTGATGACAGAGGTACAGGAGAGCAGACGGAAACATGCAAGGCTTCTTGAAGCGTTGGCTCGCCCCTGGCGTACCTTCACCTCTTTTAATTAGCCAAAGTCTGGCAGAGGGCACGCCTAGGGACAGATGTAAAGAATATTTGCAGTCTACCATACATACCCCAAACTGGAAACAGCTCAGATGTCAACCAACCTAGTGCGGACGAATAAATCAGGATACAGCCCCCAAATGGAATATACTGTAGGAATAAAGAGGAGGAACGTGCCATGGCTTCACTCAGCAATATGGATGAATCTTATCAGCCTAGTACCAAAGAAAAGGAGAAAACACAAATGAATAAATACAGTACGCACCTATCTTGTAAAGTTCAAAAAGAAGGAAAGCTTGGGGCACCTGGGTGGCTCAGTTGGTTAAGGGTCCAACTTCGGCTCAGGTCACGATCTCATGGTTCGTGAGTTCAAGCCCCGCGTCGGGCTCAGTGCTGACAGCTCAGAGGTTGGAGCCTGCTTCGGGTTCTGGGCCTCCCTCTCTCTCTGCCCCTCTCCCACTTCCACATTTTTTCTCTCTCTTTCAAAAATGAATAAATTTTAAAAAAAAGAAGCAAACTCAACTATATCGTTTATAGATACTCACATAGGTGGCAAAAAAAAAAAAACAAAAGAAGAAAATGGTGGTCAGAAAAGTCAGGATGGTGGCTAGTCTCTTCTAGGTGTCCTGGTCAGAAAGGAACAAAAGAGGGATGCAGATTTCTCTCTCTTGACCTGGACTGTACTTACGCAGGCAGCTGCTTTGTGATGATTTGTTCAACAGTGCATTTACAGTTAAAAAATTTTTTTTTTTCTGTATGACTTTTTATTTCCTTGTAGTTGGCTTTTTTAAAGTTCAGTCCTAGCTCAAAATGAAAAACTACGAATTACGGATGAAAACCGTCCACTTTTGCTTCTTTTCAGCGATGGGATGATCTACGCGTCACAACCTCCATTGTCTCTTCGGTGACATCAAGGGAACAACAGTCCCCACTCAGGCCTGTCCTGGGAAGTAGATGAGACAGTGCACAGGAGAGGGTTTTTCCTTCATACTAAATAAATAGTTGCAGAGAAGGAAAATATGTCTTCGACACCAGAAACAGGAGAGGAAGACTCCATCCTGTTCCCTGGAGGTGTTTCTCGCGTGTTCTCGTTGCTTGAAGAAGAAAAACACAAAAAGGCAGAGGAGGGACTTACACTCAAGTCTACATGATTCAAGGGGAGGAGCCCCAAGAACCCAGAACACAGCCCAAGATGAGCCACCAGACAGCGTGGGAGCCCCTGGTACGTTTGGGAAGTCCACCTGAATACGGGGTGCTTGAATGATTTCTCAAGCTCACCATCGCTACTCTTCACGTGTGAAGAAAACGAACTTCTTGGTCCATAATTCCACCGAAGACTCGGGGGGGGGGGGGGGGGGGGCACTTGACACAGTGCTCCTGCCTGACCGCCAGATGGGTCCTCATGGGAGGTCTGTCCCCCAGAGCAAATGGTTATCTTTAGACCCATCCTTCATTTCCCCTCTTATCAGCAGAGGAATGTGGGGAGGCTGTCCGCATTCGCTGGGTAGGCACTTGGGACTTTGTGAGGGTGAGCGCGTCAGAATGGGGGGCTTGCAGGCCTCCAGCACATTCTCAAGGTAGGTGAGTGAGACCTGCCACGGTGGAATTCTCTGGGCCAGAAGAAAGCGTGAGCCCCTGAGACCGCACAGATACTATTAGAAAGAACTAGGACTTTTGAGGCCTTGCTGTTTGCAAACACGGCCTTAAGAGCTTTACACCAACGACCTCACCAATCCTCAGCCAACACTTTCAGCCAGCAACCAGGTACTATTCTTACCAACCCCCCCGCCACCACCACCACCCGCCTTTAACTTAAGAGAAAGTGAGGCAGGGAGAGATGGTATTTGAGCCTGAAGTGACAGGCAAAATGGGGCAAGATGGCGCTGACAGATGTGCCCGCGTGGTGGGCAAGATGGGGCTGACACGTGTGCCCGCGTGGTGGGCAAGATGGCGCTGACACGTGTGCCCGCGTGGTGGGCAAGATGGCGCTGACACGTGTGCCCGCGTGGTGGGCAAGATGGCGCTGACACGTGTGCCCGCGTGGTGGGCAAGATGGCGCTGACACGTGTGCCCACGTGGTGGGCAGCCTTGATCTGAGCAGCGCTGAGAGAGGGTAGGGGGCAAAGTGGGTACAGAATGGTGCCTGTGACCATCTTTCCAGACCTTTGCTCAGTGCCTTCGTTCCTTCTCAGACATCACACACACACACACTTTCGGATTTAAGTGGAAAACCCATTCCGAAACCAACCACACAGAAGCCAGTCTTTGCTTCCCCACCGTTTCAGATCTTTTGCTCCAACACGTAGGGTCTTGGGCACAGAAACTAGAGAAATCGACAGGCCGCCTTTGCAGCCAGCCAAGGTCACTGTACCGTTTTCTGGCCTCTTTGGGCTCATGAGTTGCATTTCATCTGCTCTGGAAGTTGCCCTTTCTTGCTAGAGAGAGAGTTGTGGCAATAATCACCGAGAACAGGTACAGCCCTCCTGAGCTCCTTTCCCACCCCTCCCCCAGCCCTGCCACAGCTGTGGGGGCCTGGTCCTCTCTACTTTATAGAGAAGGGGAATTCCAAGGAGAACGTCGGGCTGGTTTATTTTTAATTGTTGACCTCCAAGCCCTTCTGTTTGCATCTGTTTATTAAATTGCGAGCTCAGCTGTGAAATGCCCTTTATGATGTTGTTTTATTGGTGGGCCATTCAGGGACCCAGCGCCACACAAACAGGATAAATATTTTTCTTTGCAGCACACACCCCACGTCGGGGTCCACGGAACAAGGGAAGCGAGGATCGTTTGTTTACGAGCTCTGATTCATTCATTACTTGGCGAGGAGCTGTAAAATGTAAATCTCACATTCCGCAGGACAATCCCTGCGCCAGCTTGAGCTCATTTGGAGGTGTGATGTTCCACTCAAAAGGAGGCTGTTAATTTTATTGACCAAATTTGGAAAGTGGGAGCTCCGAAATTAAATAGAGCCTTTGGAAAAGAAATGAACGTTTAGACCTGGAGAGTGGTGGTCACATGGTTTGGGGTTTCTGTCCCCCACCCCCAGCCCCGCCCCCACCCCCGGAAGGAAACTTCAAATACCCATGCTGTTTGCAGAAACCTTGAAATTGCTGCCTGCCTCATCTTCTAGTTTCAAAAGATTTGATCGCTCCGTGATGGGTTTGTCAGTATTAATTATAGCAACCTTTATGGAGCGCTTAGTTCCCTGCTTTAAATATATCATCTTGGGTAATTCACACAGGCACCCTCAGGGGTTTGTGCTGTTGGTGCCCGGGTGATACAGCCTGGAAACCGAAGCTCGGCGTGGAGAAGGCGTTTGCCGTGGGGCCCCCCGAGCTGAGACTCAGAATCAGATCTGCTCCGGGACTCGGGCGCCGCTCTCCTGCTCTCTGTTTGCCATCTCCGTGTCACTAAAAAGCTGGGTTTCCTGGTGCTTTAGAAACAACCTAAGTTCCCAGCAGTTACTAAGCAGCTACGGGCTGCAAATTCTCTCCGTTTGCTCCATACTCAGAACAAAAAAGTGATCTGACTTGCCCAAAGATGTCAAGAGCCACACTCTATCCTCGCTGCCGGCCTGCCCCCCGGAGTCAGGCACAGGGTCCAAAAAGAAGAAATGCCTTTAACTCCAAAGGTCACCCTTGGAGCTCCTTGGGCCCCACTGCACTCTTCTCTAAGCCTGGCAGGAAAGGGTAAATTGAAACCGAATGAGCCAGAGTTGCGCACTCAGTCTTAGATGGCAAGGTGCATTCGGGGCTCAACTGGGGTGTTTACCCACAGAATGAGTGGGCCCATGTCAATATTTGGACTTGGAGAAGGCCCAGTTTATAATTGTACAGACTTGCCTCTGAATTGGGCTTTGAAACATCCATTTGCCATGATCCTTCAAGGCCTCATTCTTTTGGTAGGGGGAGGCTATTTAGGGAGATTTTCTTTAGAAAGGTTGCTGGGGGCCGGCAGAGAAAAAGGAAGACAAGTTCAGGATGTGATATGAAAATTCACAATGTGGTTTGTAAAAAAAAAAAAAAAAAAAAAAAAAAAAAATGTAAACCACGCCACAAAAGCTCTCCCATCAAGAGATGTTATTGTTGGTCGAACGGTAGCAACCATCTGGGTCTTCTTTAATGGCTAGGGGCCCTTCTGTGGATGGTACAGATGCTTCTTTTGTGATTGGTGCGATCTTGTAAATAGTTAAAATATTTACCAAGGCACCTCCGAGCTGGAGCTATCCCATTTTATTATTTATACCTTTTCAGAGGGACAAAAATGGAGGTGTCCACTAAACGTGATGGATTAGGTTTATAAACAGCCATTATGGCCGTCAACCATCGAATGTCAGCTTCTCCTTTGTGTCTGTGCATTTCTAAGCTAACCAGTGATCCATGCATAAGATAGGAGGTTAAGAATGCGCGGAGAAAAGGCGTGTTGGCTCCAAGCAAGATGTATCTTCTGCTGATTAGAAATACAGCTGTAGAAAGTGAGGGGGACCCTGGGCAGGAGGCGAGCAAAAAGGGACGTGCGTGTGCACGTGTGTGTGCGTGTGTGTGTGTATGCGTGTGCGCGCGCGCGTGTGCAGGAAGAAGAAAGGGAGCTGAGAAGTGCCGAAGTCACTGCAACCTGACACGCCGCATTTGGGTTCTCACCATTTGAGACTGGAAACCTGCAAGACCTCTACCTGCCAGCACCCTTCAGCTGTTTCCTTAAGTGACTGCAGCTGGCTTTTGTTTTCCCAAGATAAAAATCAGGAAATGCAAAAATTAAATAGGATTTGAGAAGAAAGAGGATGGGCCCTCCTGGGAAAGAAAGGAAGGAGCGAGCCAGCAGGTACCGAGACTTTGCCGGCAGAGGGAGAGCCCCTCTCGTCTCGTGGTAATTAAGGAAAACAGCTTAAAACGGGGCGGGGGCCGCCTGTGTCGCAGATGACCTGTGCCCTGCCTAGACGCTTAACTGGACTGCCTCACCCCCAAAAGTCAGACCAAAACTGCTGGCTACAGTTGGATTTAGGAAAAGGGGATCTTTTTCAGTCAAACTATTCAGAATTGGTAACAGGATACTTTGTCAGTGTAATTAATGGGAGGAAACAAAGTTAACTTTTCTTGCAGGTAAAGGGGGTAAATGCAAATTATATTATTGTTGGCCCGTGATTGCTGCCCGTGTGTTGGGAACAGTTTCTGCCAAAGAGTGGCTTCCATTATATTTTTTACTCTGAAATCCCCGGCTCCTTTAATTTCTCAGAGTCCGTCACCGATTTCCTGCCACGCTACAAACAACGCTGGCAACTTTGTGCCTGGATGGCTGGGAGGGAAGCTTAGAATTAAAAGGCAGAGGAGCTCATGCTTGCTTTAGAAAGGGACAGGCTCCGTGCCGCTGAAACAGCACGGAGCCACTCCAAATGTAGATTAGAAATAGAATTTAGGTACAATACTTCCTAGCCGTCTCCTGTAGGACTTAATTAAGAAATTGTGACCTCAGTTACTGATTTATTTACTTATTCATTCATTTATTGGGGGGAACTTGGATGAGAACTTACTGATGGAACGAATATTAAATTCTATGTCTCCGCGGCTTTGCAAATCAAAGAAAACAACCACTTGGAAAGCAGTAAGAACCTAACACACTTCCTCCTCAGATGAGTCAGCAAGGGACTACTCCATCCTGAGGGTCCCTCCTTGGGTGTTGTTTTACCACCTCCTAGAGCAGTATCACACACACACACACACACACACACACACACACACACACACACAATTTTCTAAAGAGCTTTCTCACTTAGCCGACCCTACTCACTCGCAGGCCCAGTGGATGATGATCTGACTCAGTGGGAAACATCGTCTATAAACCGGACTCTCTTAATAAACCTCCTTTAAGACAGTAATTTTACCACGTCTCATGGATTATAAGTAATACTAATAATTTTTATCAGCCTCCCCTCACATAACACTCACAAAAGCCTAGCCGGGCTCGTCCGGTGGTTCCCTTGGCAAATTCTGAAACACAAATACGCTCCCTCCTGTGTTGGATTCCTCCTCCCCTGAATCTCACCCATTCATGAGTGAATTAGAACTTTCAGTAACTCAGAAAAAAGTTAACAAAGCAAAAAGAACTTGGAATGTTTCAAGCAATTGTCCCAAACGGTTCAACCATTTGGCTAAACATTCTACATGTTTATACAAAAATGAAAGGCATGTATGTTATAAATCACATAGTTCATAGGACCCATCAACACAGCCCAGATGTACAGAAGCCACTAATTGTATCCCTCCCACAGCCCTTGCTCTCCTAATGCACACACTCATGCACACACACACACAAACACACACACGGGCGCACGCGAGCTAAAATACTACATTTAAGTCTGAAAAAAACACAAAACTTCCAAAAGGCTTATTCTTCTGTTCTTTTGGGCAGCCATGGACAGCTACTTTGAGAATGGTTCTAATTATCTTTATAAGAAATAGGAGACTTGTATTCTCATTGACATCCCCCCCCTCCTTCCATCTACTCTGGAGCTTTAGAATATTCCTGTGAGGAACCAGCTCCAGAAACCGTGCTGACCTCTCTCCACGTTAGGGATGTAGGGCGGCCAACCAAAACACCAGCGAGGAAAATCCCCAAGTAGGGCTATCTGATTTAACAAACAAAAATACAAGATACTCAGTTAAGTTTGAATTTCAGATAATCAATAAAAACGTTTTTAGTATAAGTATGTCCCCATGTGATATTTGAGATGTACTTATACCTAACGGGCAAACCTACCCCGGGAGAGCCTGAGACCAGATATAAAACACCTAGACCTAGGAAGAGGCCTGGAGCCTCGTAACTGACCCCAAGAATCTTACTTCTTAGTGATTTTAAATAAGAAAGAGGGTACTGAGTGAGGTCACAAATGTCCAGGTGTCTCGACGACACAAAACAACTCCCGGAGGGAAGTATCTCGGTGCAGGGCAGCAGGGCAGACCTATACCCCCAGAGGCTGTCACCAGCAACTAACCAGGGTGAACATCTAGTCTAACGTATGAATTCACTATTCCTCCCTGCAGCCCAATGTGGTAGAGCTTTGATTATGCCCATTTTACAGACGAGGCAACCGAGGTGCAGTTTCCAGGGCCACACGGCCGCAGAACAGAGATTTTGACCAAGACAGCCTGGCTCCAGATCCGATGCTTAAAATAAAATGATACCAAACCATAACATAAACAATTTAATTTTCAAAAGGATCTAAAACCCTACGCATATGCTAAAATTAAAATGGCTGCTTCCTCATTCCCACCCCCCATCCCTGCCTCTGCCCCTGCTTTGTTACTGTCCCTGCCGGGGCTTGGCCTGCCCAGGGAGGAGTCCAGGGGAGGAAACACGGCTCAGAGGAACATGTGTGAGCCACAGAGAAGAGCAGGACAATGGATGGCCCCAGCAGTACCCTGTCAGAGGCCCCCGCCCCCACCCCACCTCATTTCTCCCAACCTACAGGGGCAGACAGCATGGAAAGGAGTGTGACTGCAGGGCCCAAATGAGGATCTCTGGCAAAAACTTTTTCTAATTTAAAGACCACCCAGGTGTATGCTGGCCTGTCCCCATTTTAGGGTCTCTGCCTCTTGCTTTCCAGCAAGAAAAGAAACAGATGTGATGCCCATTCATGCCTAATGGAGACAGAGGGGAGGGAGGATCTGAGGGGTGGGGGGAGTTCAGGGCTGTCTTTGGCCTGCAAATTCAAATGTGGTCTTAAAGGACAGGGATATTAACTTCCACAGGGTTTAAGCCCATGGCTGTCACCTGTCAACTCCAAGGCTGGCACGTAGTAGGCGATCAATACGCATATGTGCAATTGAATTAAAAATTAAATAATGCAATCCAAAGTCTTGGTGGTGCCCAGGGAGTGGGTTTAGGACTGGCCTGGCCTTGGGACTTGGAGGCAGACCAGATGAGTCTCACTTGGTTGGAGTTGCCAGTTGATGGGGTTGGGGGCGGGGAGGGTGCTGGTTTCCCCAACCCCCTCCCTGGCCCGGCCAGCTCAGATTGTCCTAAACAATTATCCCTAAAAGGGGGTGGGGAGCCCTGTTGAACAAATCCTCCACTTTTGTCTCCTCTGGGGCTGCAGACCGTGGTCCCTGCTTATTCAGCCCTCCCTCTCCCCCCATCCTGTGCCTGGGACGTTCCGTGGTTATGAGTCAATGATCAGACAGGGAAAGGGCATGCTTACCATAGGGAGGAGGATTCAGGAGGGCGCTGGGCTTTGATGCTGGCTCTCCTACATCCTGAATGCATGAAAGGCGATGGGAGGGAGAGGAAGAAGTATAAAAGCAGAAGGGAGAAAATGTTGTTACAAAAAAAAAAAAAAAAAGATGAAGAAGAAGAACAAGAAGTTGAAGGAAGGGGAGGGGAAAAAAAGTGCCTGGTTTGAAATATTCTAAGTATCATCAACAAATATCTCTGGGAGACAAAAGCTAGTTAAAAACCGAGTTGAGATAAGCCATCTCCTCCAGTGACTCATCTTCCCAGGGAATAATGGCAAAGAGGCGGTGTTTAGGAGGGAAGTGATGTGCAAATAGCAGTGTCCGTGAAGCTGGGGTTAATTACAGGAAGGACTTCCAGGGTAATTGCCGATAAACAACGCTAGGAGCAGAACAGGGCACCACATGCTCGGAAGCCAGCCCTCTGTGATTTGAATAGGATCCCCAAACGCTGTTCCAGAGGCAGGGGCTGGGTGGCTCCCCAAATGGACACTCAGGCTGGGGCCCCATCCCCTCAAGGGCTGACCTAGTATCCCCACTGTCTCCCTCCAGGAAAGTTCCCCATGCAGATCAGTCCCTGCAAGTTCATTTGTTAAAAAAAAAAAAAAAAAAAAAAAAATTATGAATAAAATGCTGTTTGCCATGCTGTTAGGGAGTTAATAACCCTGGCTTAAGGGAAGTCAAGAAGCGCCCTTAAGCCATCGGCTAAGTCCCGTCTGGCCGTGGAGAACCGGGACTGGTATCTCTAAGTGGTTTTTTGAAGGAGCAGATTTCACCAGGATGTACCAAGGGCAGTTATGTCTCTGCATCACGGTCCCTTTCAGATATAATGCCTGCAGTGTAACCGTCTAGTGGAAATACAGCTTGTGATAACGAAGCCCAGAAACCCACCCCCTTCTGGGGAGGCTTGTAAGGGGGACAGGACCCAGTGTAGACGGTAGAGGCTGGGAAGCACTTAGAAATGTCGATGCAGAAAAACCTCCACTCCCATGGAGTGGGTGAAAAAGATCACAGCTTCCTCAGTCCTCCTCTCAGAAGCAGCCCGAGGACACGGGTGAGGGGCTGTCTCTCCAACTCTGAAAGTCCCTCTCCGACGCTCCGCTCACAGCTCCGTGGAGACCGACATGAAGCAGATGCTCAGTCCAAAGTGCCTCCAGCTGGTAACTATAGGGAAACTGACACGGGTGGGGGTGCTGCTGGCAGCCACCAGCCTCCCGGTGTGGCCCTTGGTTCGTCCACCTGTGAAATGAGGGGGTTGAATCCACATGGACTCTTAGCATCCCTCCAGGGCTCCCCGGCGCTCCTCTGACACCTGGGTGCTCCTCAAACAGCTAATCCCAACTTGAGTGCAGGGACCTTATTCCACAGTCCTTTTTCTCTTCTCTACCACTGTGAATAATGCCTTTACCTTGGAAGGGACTCAGTAAATAAATACACTGAATGGCTTTATGCATGCACGATGGGGTAACTTCTGTGGCTCTTTGTTTAAAATAAAACGTCTGTGGGTGGGGATGGGGCGGGGGGAGTGCGTCATCTTTCAGTCCTATAGCGTTGCGTTGAAAGCCCAGATAAGAATACATAGAAGTAAGAGCTAACATTTATTGTGCGCAGGCACGTTACCCACTTTTCCCGATCATTTCTCAAAACATCCCTCTATAGAATCAGCTCTTAAAATCCTCGCTCCCTGGATGAGGACACAAGATCCAGAAAGATCAAGTGATGAGCTATTAAGAGGGAAGCTTTGAGTGTCAGGCTCAGCCCCTTTTAACTGCAGAGCACTTCTGTTTAGCCTTCCCTAAATGCAGGGGAGGTCTGCACTCTGCTGAGTGCCCTTGGGCAAGTCGTTGGCCCAATCTGGCCACGAGGTACTTACTCCTCCTGAACTAGGGGAATCCTTGGTTCCTTCAGGAGTGGCATTTCAGGCTTCTGTTCATCCCTCAGGTCTCAGACCAGAGAGCCCCTCCTTAGGAAATCCTTGCATGCCCCCGCCATGGCCACCTACTCAATCAGATCCCCAAGATAGACTGCACTTTTCCCTTGAGTTACCTATCCGTTTTGTGGGGATTGGATTCATGGTTCCCTTTCCCACTAGACTATAACCCCCTTTGGAGTCAGGATCATATCTGTATTGTTTATCTGTACACCTTCCCCAGCAACATACCCCGGAACAATACCTGACGTGAAGAAAATGCGCAAAACAATATCTATCAAATTTTGGAGGGGCTCCAACAGCCGTGAGATGTGTGCGGATCGGGTAGGGTCAGCTTCTGTGCCCTAAAGAGATTCATAACCCCGGCCCCTGAGAAGAGCAATCAGATTCCCTCTGGAGCCTTCAAAGAGGACTTCGGCAGTTGAAAACGAGGCGAACCCAAGACGTCTCTTGCTTAGGTCAAGGATGAACGATGTGCATCCACCCAGCCCGGGATGAATGTCCTACCGAGACTCCCCAAGTGTGACGACAGAGACGGCTCCTCTGTCTCGTCCTCTTTCCCACAAACTCTTGGGAGCAGGTGGGACTCAGAAGGGCATGGGGCCTGAATGTTCGAGGCTCTGGTAATCAACCCCAGCCTGTCTGGGAGGAGGGGGATGCCCTTTCGGATGCACACAAGCCCCCAGGAACACATCGTAGCAACCGAGCATGCCTTGGGGAGGGGGGGGCGCCTTTCTGGTTGTACACAGAGCCCATAATAAAAGCACAATGAGGAGGCCTCACTCCCCAGCTGGTTGTGCACCCCCGTTCAGTTGGCGGGGGGTGGCCGTCTCCCTTTCAAGTGGACTCTGGTCCCCCTCCACTGTCGCCTGCTCCTCTCTTGGTCTTTCAGTCACATACCAGACACGTCTCACACAGCAGACCCCAAACCCCAGGTGGCAGGATCCCAGTTTCATATAAATTAGGCTGGGTAATGCTGGTCAGACACATTTTTTTGTCTAAATCATGCAAAAATAGGATTTTCTCAGGGGCATAAATCTGGCCCAAATCTAAACCTGAATGTGCCATTGACTGGTATGGTTTATAGTGCAAACGTAGAATTATCTGGAAAACTTCTGCTTCCAAAGAGCAGAGCCCATTTTTTATCCAATCTGAAAGAAATGATTTATCTGCCGTCTAAAACCTCCCGCAAAAGTCAGCGCCTGGCAAAGAGGCCAGATGCGAGCCCTGATTCACCAGAGAAATGCATCATGTCCCGAGCAGACAGGCATCGCCCGGCGCCACATTGAGTAACTGATCCAAACGTGAGTCCCTCTATCGTGTAGCAGGGGCCCAAAGTTTGGGCAGCCAGCCTCTCGAGAGGTAGATGTCTGTTCTGTTTTCCAACGCCGGAAGGAAGGACGGAGAAGAAGGGAAGAAAACGGAGGGCATCTCAAAAAGAGAAAATAAATAACTTCACAACACGGTCAACAAAGAACCTAATGCCCTCCAAATAACCCCTCTACGTACGGCGCTATAACGAAAGCCCTTCTTTGCTGAGATCAATTAAAGACAGTTTCATCAACACTTTGTTGTGGTTTTTTTTTTTAACGTATCCAATCCTGTTGTTTTCAAAGTCCTTAGGTCAAGATGATGACCTTGAAGTTTTGACTCTTAGGTTGCAGAGAACGGTCTTAGCTCCCAAGAAGTTTACGATTTAGAAGTGTGTGAACCCGTGAGGGACCGTCACCATTAACCATTGCCTGTCCCCACCATTCCATGGCATGGCCTTGGGGGATTTAAGATGACAGAAAAAAAAAATAATAATATCCTTTCTCGCAAGTTGTTTAAATTCTCATGGCAGTTTGCCATCAAACATCAAATTTATTCAATTCACAGTGACTTCAAAGAGTGCAGAACAATAACCTGAGGGCTGCATTTCTCAAAAAATATGTCAGCAGTAAGGAGGGGGGAAAAATGTTTCCTTAGGTAGATATAAAAGAAAATGACACTAGGTACCTAAACCCTAACGTTTGCCAGAAGGTTTGATTTACGGGTAAGCTATTTTTTTTTTCCAAGTAGCATGTTCCTAATTCTTATTCACTGACAGTTGAAAATTGGGCATTTAGGTGTAAAAAGAAAATACAAGGGGAAAAGAATTAGAGAGAAGAGTAAATTAGAACCGAAATGAGACCAGAGTAGGTGAGAGGTGTCAGAGACTGTGAAAGCAGCCAGAAATCTTTCTTTATGTCCTTAGAGAGAATGAAGTCGAAAGATAGTCATCTTTAATCTAGTAAAACACGGGACAAAATTAATTCGGTTTGGTGTGGCGTTGGCACCGTGGGGATGGGGATAAGAAGTATGTATTCGAGCGGTGCCTGGGTGGCCCTTCGTTAAACGTCCGACTCTTGATTTTGGCTCAGGTCATGATCTCACAGTTCGTGGGATCGAGCCCCACGTCGGGCGCCACACTGGTGGTGTGGGATCTGCTTGGGATTCTCAATCTCTCTCTCTCTCTTTCTCTAAATTAATAAATAAAACTTAAAAAACAAAAAAAGAAGTGTGTACTTTAGTGGCCACAGCAACCTGTCTCAAGGTGGCTCTCCCAGTCAATCCCACATTTTAAATAGGCTCATCGGATCAAGCAGTGAGCATCCCCAGAGGGCCCATCATACCCACCATGGTCTAGCCTCTGCCTGCCAGACCAGCCTCCTAAACTGCTCTTCACTTTCTCCTCCCCGAGAACATACAGTGTAGAGTCTACACTCCGGCCCTCGGAAGCTGCTCCTGGCTTTCTTCCCCTAACAATGCCGACTCTTCCTTCTAGAAGCCACTTGCTTCTGGAAATCTTCCCTGACTTCTGAAATGCATCGGGACCCCAGATACAGCTGACGTGGCAAATGGCAATCCCCAAAGCCGATCCAGTCAGTAGTCATGTTTGGTTTTCTTTTTAATTGGGTCTATAGCTTTCCGATGTGGATATTTCACATAAAAATCCAGATGACCAGTTTTAAAAAAAAAAACAAAAAACAAAAAAAACCCAGAAGATCTGCTAATGTTGAACAACTCACAACCCCCAGAAGTTTGACTGGAGGGATGGGGGAAGGTGATGGGTCTCACCGGCTGTTTCAGGGGATGTTCTCCAAAAGTAGCATCTTTTTGACAATTTCTTAAAGAAAATATGGCAGCATGACTATGTGTTTAATAATGCTCGAGACAAGGCGGAAAGAATCTTTGCTTATCAGTCAGACGGTGACAGGTCTTCCCTTGGGACAGCAAATGGATGCATTTGTCCATGGAGGGAGGCGTGGGCTCCTCATGTGCATAGCCCCCAACGCTTTAAGTAGTGCTCCCCATTGCAATGTACCTCCAGAAACACCAGCTCACACCAGGTCAATGCTGAACTTCTAGAATAACGGTGTGAGAAGAGGCACATTCTCCAGCCTAAAGGGTTACTTCTTTGAAAATCACTGGTAAATCCAGTGATGCTTTCTAGGACAAAGGGCTAACTTTGCCACTTACCTGCCCTATGATCTTGGCTGAGTCACTGAACCACTCCTCATCTGGCAAGTATGTGTAATGATAATGATGACAATGATGTTAAGGACCCTTCTCTCCCAGTCCATTCTGAGCATTCAGTGAAAGTGTCCAAGCCAAGGTAGTCGACATAAAATGGCAACGCAAACGTTAGTTATTCGGATGATATGGTAACCAGGGAGTATTGATTACATCCCGTGTACCATGCCAGCCACTTTTTGGGACTGAAAAGTACCATTTTACAGATGAGGCAACTGAAACTTGACTTATCGAAAGTGCCCCGGATCATCATCCGTTGTAAGGCAGACCCAGATCGAAACCCAGCTCTGTTTAACGTCTCCAGCAACATCACAAAAAGACCATTTTAGTAGCAGTTAAAGCCATTATTTGCATTGAGTTATTATTTCTTGTATTAATAGCAAAGCCCTTTGTCAAGCACGGTGCATGTATTAGCTCTTTGAACAACAATCACGAGGTAGGAAGCTATTGTATTCTCTACTGTCTTGGCAAGAGGCGTATGACGAAATATCACAGGTTTAATTGCTCAAGAGAAGTGATGACAAGTTGGAATGAACCAAAGTGGTTAAGTGGCTGGAGGTTTACGGTAGAAGCTCAGTTAATACCTGTAGGCATCGCTATCTATGGGATACGTGAATAAAAGGGAAGAATGAAAATTACCGACTTCTCAGAAGTGTTGGGAACATGACTTGACAGAAAACACGCTTCAACCATTGAACAGTTCACACTATTGAGCCTTTGCTCTAACCCGTTAAGGAGACTCTTCCCTAACATCTTCTAGGTTCTTCCCTGGAATAAGATAGAATTCCCTAGGATCAAATCCTTATTAACCCAGAACTCTTTCTACAATCAATACAAGCTTACTATGTACAAGACACATGCTTTTTAACACCACGAAATGTGTTATTACCGTGGTCTCCATTTTTCTGACAAAGTAAAGGCCAAGAAAGGTTAAGTAACCCGTCCAAGATTTCTTGCTATGGTAAGAAAGGAACTAGGATAAGAATCCATGTTGTCTGACTTTAGAATCTATGCTGTTGACCAAAATGCCATGTCTGTGGGCTGGCCCTGCTCTCAAACTGGACTCTAGAAACTTGGAAAACTGAAGTTATGGGTATCTAACCATATAAACCTGGGGAACTTTTAGAATAGGTCAGCTAGGGGCACCTGGGTAGCTTAGTCATCTGAGAGTCCGACTCTTGGTTTTGACTCAGGTCATGATTTCATTGTTTATGGGTTTGAGCCCTGCATCTGGCTCTGTACTGACAGTGTAGAGCCTGCTTGGGATTCTCTCTCTCTCTCTCTCTCTGCCCCTCCCCCGATCACACCTTCTGTCTCAAACTAAATACACTTTAAAAAATAAATAAATAAAACAGTCCCACTAATTCCCAAGCTTACCTTTCAAACTTTTAGGGGAAAACAAAGTAAAACATTTTTACCACTATTCTGTATTTGTGAATATGCTTAGGATTATAGCAATGACACCTTGTAATGACAGTGCTACTGTTTCTAGATTCTATTCTATTTGAATTGTTTCAGGGTCAGACATGACTTCTTAATATCATTAAGAATTTCCAAAAATGCTCATTTCTGATAGTGTATTCCATAGGCCTTTGGAAATAATTTTCAATGGGGAGGGGGGGTCTTTCTAATTAAGATAGTAACTTTCTAATTATTCAAAACTGCTTAATTTGGAATTTATGATATTTCATAAAAAATCTGAGCAAGTTTATTTTCTTGAAAAATTTTAAAAGGACCATAAGCATATGACTATTATCATTATGTTCATAAGAGGGGCATACAAGTCCCTTAAGAGAGCAAACTATTTTCAAGCAATTTAGAGACACCCTGTCATTAGGTTGGTGTGCTAATTACAAATCATTCTAATTGATTCAATAGTCTCCCCAAAGACTTCCATAATGTACTAGGCAAACACTTTATTAGCCAAGCAGAGTTACTGTATGTTCTTAAAAGAAAGGAAGAAAAAAGCTTTCTTGGAAACAATATCAAGTCAGAATTTTTTACTATCAGAGAAGGGCCCTTTCTTTGATTTTCTTTTCTTTTCTTTTTTTTTTTTTTTTTTTTTTTGATTTTATTTTCAAATGGTGTTCATTTCACTGTTTTGACTTCCTGTTTTTATTTAATGAATGCTAATGTGAGACAGACAGAAAGAAAATGGACTGGGTTTCTTTCCCCGCATCCATCTTGTCTCCTTTTTTGGAAAACATCTGTTCATTATTGCCCAGGATCAATTTGCCCACTGCCCTCCCTTTTTTTTTAACAGTCTTGTTTGTTTGTCTGTTTGTTTTCGTAGTTGTTTTCTCTTTTGGAAGTCACCATATCTTGATTGTCTATCCATGCAGATTAGATAGATTGACCCCACTTTCCTGGATTCGCGATGCCCGTATGATGGGAGGCTGGCCAATCACCATGTTCTATACCTTGTTCATAATGGTGGATCCAGGATGCGCCCATGTCTTGGGAACCAGCCAACGCCAACACATGCTGGTTGCTCTAGAATTGCGAGGCTGGGGGGATGTCAGCTTGAGGGCCACCACATGGAAGAACTTGCCTGAAGAGCAAAGCCAATGCAGACGTGGAGACAGAGAGGTAGGGAGACTCCTGATAATGTTATTGGTAACTTTGGTTAGGTTGTGCCTGAACATTTGTACCCTAGATTTTCCACTCACATGAACAAATGTGTTCCTTTTTTAGTTTCTTTGATCTTGCCCTTGTTTAGGTTGTGTTTTTATTCACATGAATAGAAGAGAAGTATTTTTTCACTCAAGGAATCCCTTAACAGAATTTCCATGTGTATAATTTTATCTCCTTAGCACAAGACTAACTTCCTGTAAGATGGTTCAAATCGAAAAGGCCAATAGTTTATTTGTATCAGAACTAAGTCTGCCCATCTGACTTTTGATCCCAAAACTTGGTGAAGCAAAATATTTCATATGTGTATTTTCCATCATCTTAATTTTGATTCTGAGCCTCTATCTCTTCCTCTGTTTTTCTCTGGAAACTGGGTTTTAGTCCCTTGACTTGAGCAGTCCCTTAATCCCAATACCATAGACTCCTCAATGAGCATGAGATTTATGAAATAAATACCAGGAAGTTCTGCCTTAAACTACCCCAAAACCAAGAAGCACAGACCGTGCTTCTTGCCTGATGAGGGGAGAGGATTACTCAACAACAAACACAAAGCACACTGGGGAAAAAAAATAATTTGATACAAAGAAAGATTTCACTGCCACTGTCTCAGAAAACTAATTTTAGCCCAACCGTGGACAGCTGGAATGCAGCAGATTGGCTGCAGATTCTGCAGAAAAAAAGTGATGGTAATACTATTAAGAAAAAGACAAAATATTTGAATCTTATTCTGTTGTTGGGTGCAAGACTGTAATAGCCATTTTCCATTTCTGGCTCTCAACCTTGTTGTGTATAATGTGGGGATAATCATACCTACTTCTTCAAAAACATAGCAAAGATACAAGAGCTCCATGGTCACAACAGTTATGTAAGAATTTGAACCAATATCCAAATCAAATCAGTCTCCTAGACTGGCTCCTAAGGAGTCATCTTTTGTAAAGCTTTCCAGGTGATTCTAAAGAAGAAGCAAGTCAGAGAACCACTGCTTTAGAAGACAGGAAACATTGATGCTTTTATTAAAGCAATGGTTCTATAAGTGGTCTAGATTCAGACTGAATATGACAATAAATGTTCCTGCCCCATAACTCCAAGCCTGCCAAGGTGCGGCCCAGGAACCTGCCTGTCTGACAAATAACTGATGACTCAGAGCCTGGGTTGGGAACCAAAGCCTCCAATGACGCTCTACAACACCCTCTGTTGTTGTTTCCTGGCTTGGCCTTCACTGCTCTAAAAAGCTCAAACCTCACAGAGTAGAGACACTCTGGGCTGCCTCGGGAAGTCTATTTTAGAGGCCTGGGCTGGTTGTATTGCCCATCTGTGGGACCAAACTGGTCCCCTTGGTGTTCTTCAAGAAGACTGAATTGGACTCTCAGGTTTCCACAAATGGGAAGTAGCAGACAGTTTTGTTTGCTGGTTGGTTGGTTTGTCACATTTTTTAAACATTGAATTTCACACTTGATTTATTTATTTAAAGTAGGCTCCACGCCCGATGTGAGGCTTGAACTCACAACCCAGAGATCAAGAGTTGCATGCTGTGCTGACTGAGCCAGCCAGGCCCCCTGTCTTTTGTTTTTTTGAGTGACGGGGCATCTTTCGGTAGCCTTAGCTAGCTTGCGGGATGCAGGACATTCAGTGACTGTGCATAATGCCAACAGTGCTCCCATTGAGAAATACTGGCCAGGGGCAGGACCAGTGTTCCCTATCTAGAAACGAAAAGCTCAGAAGGTAGCTAAACTCAATTGAAGAGATCTTTGTTTTCTGGAGATTTAGTGCAGTGTTCAACGAAATACGACATAGGTCTGGTAAACGCACAATAAAAAGTGAAGGGGCTAACACACATGTGTGGTCCACCAGTGGGTTTGAGAAGGGACACTGCTGTTCCTGCTTCCTTTGTGCCCTCGAGTTCTGTCCAGCACGCAAGGCAAGAGCAATGGGGGTGATCATGGAAAGACTCTACCTTGCTCTGCTGTAGTCCAGAAGTTAGACTGTAGGCTGCGTCTAACCCCCAGTTTTTTCAACGAAATACGTACAGTTTTTGAACGGAACACACACAGAATCCTAACCAATTCTTAAGTGAGCTGAGCACTGAGAATTCTTGAGATTTCACAGTGAAATCCCCATCTTTAGCTTCTTTTGCAAAGAATTCAGAAACATGGCAGCAGTGGGATCCATTTCTTGCCACCACGTAGCTGGCGCTGAGTCACTATTTCCCTGAGGCGAGTCCTTCATTCTTTGGTTCAAACACTTCTGTCAGCAGCTTGGCCTTTGCAGGCGTCCGGATTTCTGGGCTTCACATCGTCATTTCCTTCTTCAGGAGTATTTTTATGTAATTCTTCCGTGGGATCACCTCAACACCCCGGCGAGGTAGGCGGGACCAGGCAATGGGTCCCCTTTCACAGACAGACCAAACCCAGGGAGGGTAAAGGATTTTCCCCAGATCAAAGGTCACAATGACCTCAATCAATCACCTTCCCCCAGCACACCCTCCACTTATTTCTGAGCGAGGTTATTCCCCAGCTCGGTTCAGGTGTTCCTGGCTCTGAGCCTCCGTAAAAGAATTGAATTTAGCTCTGTTTGGTTTCCCCGTCCTCTTCCTGACAGCGCTATTTAATGGACAAACAGTTTGTTTTATTTATCTGTCAGGGTTTCTTCACATTGTTTGGGGTTATCAGCCCTCCCCTGCAGATCATATTACAGCTTGTGCCGGGGTTCGACCCTCCGAACGGTTCACTCTAAATCAGATCGTTATCATTACTGCCGTGATAAATAGAGAGGCAGGGAAGCCCACAGCCAGGTTATTTATTTAGTACCTCTGTGGATCATGTTTTATACAGCCAGGCCTTCCTGGCAGGCCTTTACCCATCCAGCTAAGGTTGCATTCAGGAACTAAAACCCAAAGCCCCTTAAATAATGTTAACTTAATAGCTGACATTTTTATGAAATAAGTCTGTGTGGAAGGGGCAGAAAGGGGACGATGCAGACAGGACTGGAGCTGGGTTTCAGCGTGGGTATGCGTGGGGTGGGGGTGTTTAGGGGAGAGAGAGGGGAGAACAAGAGAGAGGGGCTTTGATTTTCAGGTTGTTTCCAAACCAACCGAGAATACTTTGCTTCTAGGTGAATACTTTGCCTCTCTTGGAGTCTGTGGTTTTTAAAAGGAGAAGGGTCGAGGGGTGGGGGAAGGAGAAGCTAGATTTGAAGGATAATGTTTCTTGGGGAGGTGGGGGAATTAGGGGTGAGGTCTTCCACGGGAGGGGGGGCGTTTATGCCATGGAGGAGAGAGGAGGCATTATTTCCGGGACGCGTCTGGGACAGAACCACTTGGAGTGGGGAGGAGGGCTCGGGAAGCATCTGGGAGGAGCCTCATTTTCATTCTGTTCTTCAAATACAAACTTTGACATTATCCACAAATGAAGTCACACACACAATCATCATACTCTGTGTGTGTGTGTGTGTGTGTGTGTGTGTGTGTGTGTGTGCGTGTGCGTTAAATGTGTTATTTTGCCAAACACCGACAAGTAACAAAGTCATTTTTTTTTTAATGGTCTTAGGACATTTTTTTTCTTTTTTGAATGCACTAGCAGCCTAAAGAAACAGAAGTTCATGAACAGCTATGAACCTTCCAAGTCCAGCGAGGACACACGGCTCACCACGCGGCTGCCATTTCTCTTCAGGGTTCCTATCACTGGAGCCTTCCCCTCCACGCTAGAATTTGTGGGTAAAGGTATGGTCCTGTTTAAATAGCCCCCAAAGTGCACTGCCTCTTCCAATCGAGGCAGGAAGAATGGTCTTTTGATGTGTTCCACAATCAGAATGCAAATTCTCTCCCATCTCCTAGATACCTGGGTCTGTCCCCATTTCTCTTTACTGTAATCTGCTTAGCTCGTGCATAGAATGACAAAAACAAAGAGTCTTTCTGTAAAAGAAAAAGAAGAGGAAAGAAAGTGGGTTCTGTACTCTCATCCTTAGTCCTCACTGAATCCTTGCCCTTGGATCTCAGCAGGCGGCACTGTTCACGAGACTCACAGTCTGTCTTTCTGTCTGTTATTAACCACTGAAATGATGGCCTCGTTCCTGGAGTTAGGGCTTCAAGCGAGGGGCTGGGGTGGGCTTGGCAATGCCTCCCAGGCTTGGGATCTGGGAAAAGGCCCAGGAGTCAGGGCATTCTGATTGCTCTTTCCAAGGAATGCCTCCTGTCCAACTAAAAAATGCAAGATGACCTTCGGGCAAGGAAGGCTATAAGCCTTCTTGGGGAGCCGCGAAGCCTGGCTGTGAGAATCCCTGCATCTCAACAACACCCGCACGTTGCCAGAATGGACTAAGCTATGGCTTCCCAAATGGGAGGCAGGTCCCAGAGGCACCATGCTGCTGTATATCCAGCTTCGAAGTCTGAAGGCCTGAGAAGCTGGGAGTTACCACGTTCAGCTTTAGCGCTCAGGGACACAGAGCAGGCAAAAAGGGGAGGATCTGACGTGTGTGAGAGTTGCGTGCCTGGCCCCACACCTAGAAGATGCTTCGGCTTGGTTTGTCAACCAATAGGATGGACACAATGGTGGAGGCACCAGTTACTGGGAGAAGATGGGGAAGGAGGCCATGCTTGGAACCGCATGTAGCTAATCAGGAAAAGAAATAGAGAAGTAAAGGAGAGAACGAGCAAGGTGTCACTTGCATTCCTGAATTTCTAACGATGACGGTGGTTATGGATGCCGGAAAGAATTCAGTGGTTGTCGAGGAACTGCATTTCTTCGCGACACGTTAATTTTATTTAATAACTCTTATATGAGTGCTTACTTTATGCCAGACACCGTTCTGAGTACTTTGCAGGTATTAACTTATTTAGACCCCGTGACAATGCTCCGGGCTAAGCACTTATATGGCATCGCCGTTTTATGGACCTGGAAGCCGTGGCCTTGGGAAGTTAGGTGATTCACCCAAAGTCACTTAGCTTCCACATGGGACTCAGACCCAGGCAGGCGGGCTTGAAGCCACGGCACCTCGTGGAGACCTCAGTAGCAGATCACAGACACGCTATGCTTGGGGTTTCCATCCTCATAGAAGGACCAAATGGACCGAGGCAGTTCCGTGCTGTCATTTTCAGGGTTTGCCCTGTCACCAATGCCTTAAATCTCTACTTCTCATACTTTTATTATTATTATTATTATTATTTGAAAACAGGGGTGGGGTGGGGGGAATCTTAAGCAGGTTCCATACTCACTGTGGAGCCCAACGTGGGGCTTGATCCCGTGACTCCGGGACCACGACCTGAGCGGAAATCAAGAGTCCAATGCTCAGTCGACCGAGCCACCCAGGCACCCCTCTACTTCTCACACTTGACCACCCCCTTCTTTGATCTGGGATGTCTGCTGAGCATTTATGTTGTGTCTTTCCCGTTCTGATCAGTCTGTCTGATTGGATCAGAGGCCTCTCCTCATGCCCTAGTGTCTAATATTTTGGGTCCTCCCCCTTCCTGTCTGCTACCTGGTGCCTCCATTCTGGGTGGGTAGACGTACCTGCTCATACTCAGCTCTGTTCCTCCCTCCTCTCTTGCCCTGCGTGGGATCCGTTGTGGTCCCCAGCCTCCAGCACCAGTCTGCAGATAATCACTGGTAGGTACCCGATGCTCAGTGAATGCTTGTTAAGTGAATACATAAGTCAATAAATGACAAGCAAACTAGGCCTCTGCCCAGTGCCAAGACCCTACACTTCGCATCCGGTGGCATTCTTCCGCTAGAGACAGTTGTACAAGCACATAATCCCTGAAAGAAGCAGGACCCAGGAGGCCATCCCTTAGAGTAGGAAACAGAAGACATGAAAAGTAGCTCTTTCTTTGTGTCCCCAAAGAAACTGTTGCTGACTTCAGGGCAGACAGTACAAATTCCTTCCAGCTGGAAGGAGCCTGTCCTCCACATCTTTCTGAGAAGCACGGGGCAAAAAGCATTATGGGGAAAAGAGGCTGGCAAAATCACGTTAGGAGAAATGAACAAAATACAGAAATCTCACGATTATCAATCACTTGAAAAAAAAAAAAAAAGACACCTGTCTAGGGTCAAAGACGAGGAGGGAATATGAAAAAACTAAAATGGCCTATGATTTAGCGTATTGGCATTTGGATTTTCAAGAAAGAGCTACTATTAGGTGTGGTCGTTATTGGTTGTGTGCGCGCGCGTGTGAGAGCTTGCTCACGTGCGCACACACGTGGAGGGTAACAGGATTTGAAAACAAAGATCGTCCCTGCAGACGGAACTTTGCATTAAGTATCAAATAATTCCTTTCTTCAAAAGCAGAGTGATTGATCGCTGGTTACACCGTTTTGGTGACTGCCCACGTCCTAACCTCGCGATGACAGTGATGGTCAACACTAAGTCAATACGCTTCCAATAACTGGGTCAACATTGCAGTTTGGGCTCAAGGTAAGTGGCCTATGATGGCGCAGGGGAGGTGTTTGACATTTAAAGGGCAGCTGTGTCAACATCTGCCTGTTACAAACATATTACGATGGTCGCAGATAGAAACTTTTTCTATTCAACAAACAGAAAACTCCAGCTTATTCCGGCCAACTCAGCGACGTGAACCCGATTCAGCTTGAAGCATTATTCGGTGAGCACCTTCTATGTGCGGAGTTTGAGGTCATTTATTTTTGCTTAAAATCATGCCCCGCTATGGCTCAGAAATAATGTTTAACAATATTCGAAGGATGACTCATCTATTGACTAGGCTTCGGGGAGTCTTTGTAGCTGGGTATTTAGTCGTGTTTGTGCATGGTAATTAACTCACGTGTCGTTATCTAAACAATAAAGATATGGACTTTTTCTTTAAAGAAGATAAAGCTCTTAATTTTTCCAGGAGATCTTTAGGTAAGGTTACGAGTGTATTCGATTTAAGGGGCTACCTCGAGAACCACCAGTACAGAAGGGGAGAATAAAAGAGGCAAAGAGGCCAACCCAGGGGCATTGATGACTCGGTTTCCACCATGGGCAACTGAATCGATGTCCACACGGGAAAATAGGTCTCCGGGTTGACCCACCCAAGGGGCAAGGAAGCTGCGGTATCTACCAACGCCCATTCATCGCTGATTGGGGACTGGTCCTGTAGGCTGTAACAGAGCCCACCCTGGATTCTGGTCCAGCTGCTTCTATTGCCAGAGGAAGCCTTTGGTAAGGAGTCTTAGATGCTACCAGCAAGAGATCCTCTGCAGGAATTGTGAGCATGAAGGTTAAACGGGCAGGGCATCCATGGTGTCTCTTACAGGCAAGCCTATGAAGTAATTTACTCACCACTTCTGTTAGTATCCACATTAGAAGTGCGTCTATACCTTTGCTTAACCTGTAACCTCAGTGTAGAATGGCTTCTTCTCCCTCTGTCCATTCCTAGTCACCACAGCGAGGGTAGCCGACCACATGGCAAATAATCAACCATTATTTTTCAATAAGGAAGACACAGATCAGTCAAGGTCCAGTCCAAACCTCACCTCCTTCAAGAACCACCGTCTAACCCCTCTTATGGTCCCAGGACACTTTGCACGTCAGTGGAATTTCTTATGCTTTTCATCTCTTCTTGTTGAGAGTGTGCACCGTGTGTGTTAGCCTTGCAGCCGGGACGGCACCGGGGGGTCAGGTCCACAGTCGTCCACCGTGACCTGTGACGAGGTGGGAAAGTCTAATTTTCAGATGCAGTGTTTAGGAAGTCTTGTTTCCACGCATCTGAGCCAGGCTGTCCAATCTCAGCCATATCTGCATCGAAGCCAATACTGATTTGTGGGAATCTCTGCTTATGCCAGCTGGTTCTGAACGTGGGCAGGAAAGATGGGATACATCTTTGTTGTTGCCCTTGGGATAAACATTGCTTACAGTTGCCCTTGGGATAAACATACGTATTTTAGGTAATCCTGCACCTGTGGCCCCAACGTTCCTCACCAGGTTTACTCAAGAACCACCGACCCCTTCAGCGCCCCACTATGGCCCCATGTCTTTCACATTCTAGAACACATCTTGTTCCTTCCCACCGCAAGCTTTTGTCCACACGGTTCCTTCATCCTGGAATGCCGTCCCGACCCTTCTCTAGTCATTCAGTGCCCTCATCCCTTTTCGCTGGAACTCACCTCAATCATCAATTCCTTATGGAAGACATCTCTGACTATCCTGCCTTCGGTCAGCTCTTAGCGCCGATTATAACAGCCCTTCTCTCTTCTTCTCTACATTCGATCAGAGTTACATTTTTACCTGCGCGTGCTCATTGGGTCAGTGTTGGAACTCTCTGGTAGAGCATTAGCTCCGTTAGGCCCGAGGCTGTGCTTTCCATTTCCCGCACACCTAACGCAACGCCTCACAAAGCGTAGGTTTTCCCTAAGTGTCTGCTAAGTCAATGAGTGCGATCGATCCATTTCTCAGCGCCTGTGAGTGTGCCCTCTCTTCCCTGGAAGAATTGCCTTTGGCTGGTAGAAGCCACCTCAGCGGGGAGATTAAGCCCCCCAGGGGAGCCCGCAGCAAATGGCTGAATGGTTTGCAGGTGCAATGGTTCCCCAGAATAAGGTGCCACTTCACATCCTCTAGGATACGTATAATAAAAATGATAGATAGTCCCAAAGTGTTGGCAAGGATGGGGAGAAATTGAGCCCCTCATGCCTCGCTGGTGGGAGTATACAACGGTGCAGCCACTGTGAAAAACCGGGTGGCAGTTTCTCAGCAAGTTGGCCGTTAGCTATCCCAAGTGATCCCGCAGTCCCACTCCTACCATATAAATCAAGGGAAAACTATTCAAACAAAAGCCTGTACGTGGACGTTCCCGGAAGCCCTGTTCCCAAGAGCCAAAGGCAGGCAAAAAAAAAAACCAAATGTCCATCAGTTGGTAAACAGGTAAACAAGATGTAGTACACATACACAGCAGAATATTAGCCTCACGACGGGATGAGGTATTGACAAGTGCTACCATGCGGATTAACCTCGAAACCATATGCGGAGGGAAAGAAGGAAGACACAAAAGGTCACGCGTTGCATGAAATCTACATTACATGTCCAGAATAGACAAGTTCACAGGACAGAGAGCAGACGAGTGGTTTCCGGGAGCTGAAGGGAGGGAGAATTGCAAGTGACTGCTAAAAGGGGTTCCTGGGTGGCTCAGTCGGTTAAGCGACTGACCTCTGATGTCGCCTTAGGTCGTGGTCTCATGGTCAGGGGGGTTGGAGCTCCGGGTCAGGCTTTGCGCTGACAGTGCAGAGCCTGCTTGGGATTCTCTCTCCCTCCCTCTCTCTCTGCGCCTCCCCTGCTGGCTCTCTCCCTCTCTCTCAAAATAAATAAATAAACATTTAAAATAAAAAAAAAAAAAATGGGCGCCTGGATGGCTCAGTCAGCTAAGTGTCCAGCATCGGTCAGGTCATGATCTCACAGCTCGTGGGTTCGAGCCCTGCATCGGGCTCTGTGCTGACAGCTCAGAGCCGGGAGCCTGCTTCAAAGTCTGTGTCTCCCTCTCTCTCTGCCCCTCCCCCATTCGCTCTCTGTCTCTCAAAACGAATAAACGTTAAAAAAAAAAAAATTAAAAAATGAAAAGAAAAGAAGTGACTGCTAACCGGTACAGGATTTCCTTGTTAAGTGTAGAGTAATTTTAGAATTAGACCGTGGTGAAGATTGTACACCATTGTGATTGTACCTAACGCCAGTGAATTCTACACTTTAAAATAGTTAAAATGGTAAAATGTATGTTACGTGTGTTTTACCACCATATAAAAAAAGGGCTGGGATGTCTCTGTGGTGTGATGTCTGCTCCAGAATGTCTCACGGATCAGGCCAACTTTAAACTTGACCACATCCTTGGTGACCATTTTCCTCTTTCCAATTCTGTCCCTCACTGCCTTACTCTTCACCTAAGAGCACCCCTTCCATACATCAATGCCATCTCTTTTTAAAAAAATTTTTTAAATGTTTTGATTTATTTTTGAGACAGAGAGAGACAGAGCATGAGCAGGGGAGGGGCAGAGAGAGAGGGAGACACAGAGTCCGAAGCAGGCTCTGGGCCCTGAACTCTCAGCACAGAGCCCGGCACGGGGCTCGAACTCATGGACTGTGAAATCATGACTTGAGCCGAAGTCGGACGCTTAACCTGCTGAGCCACCCAGGCGCCCCATCAATGCAATCTTAATCCCTGCCTCAGACTCTGCTTCTATGGAACGTGACCTAAAACAATGAGTGAACTCGTTAATTAATTAGTTAATTAATTACTTAAGCATGTAAATAACAATGTTAAATGCCCGAGGCCTCACAGCTCTGGTTTGACTCCAAAGTCCGCTCTCTTAACCACTCTTCTGCTTTGTCTCATGAGTTCACCAAAGAAAACACCACCTTGTCTGATCAGGACTGTGGGCGCCAGACCACATTCCTTTAGGGGCCATGCCTCTGGCTCTTTTTGTGCCTTCTTTGAACATCTGCATCTCAGACTAAATGGGGAGCCTATGTCAATGGTTATTTCCCTGCAACGTCAAGTCCTCCATAATATTTAAAAAAAAAAGAAAAAAAGAAAAGAAAAGAAGCATGAAAACGGCCCATCTCCCCAACCCCTCCATGTCACAGAGAAGTTACTGTATGTGGAAAGCCAGCTGTCCACACTGACATTGTCAAAGAGTCTCCAAGCATATAGAAAGATTGTATTAACTCACTTGTTCTTGCAAAGACATTATTATTGTCCCATCACTAAGCAGCTGAACCCCCCAGTAAATCTCCATTGAAAGGCAAATTTGTAAATGCCTCAGTATAGTCAGAATAATAGTATTGTAATTTTTTTTTGGACATGCTCAGAGCAGTGGATTATTTATAGCGTCATGTTCAATGTTGAAAATTTCAGGGCACGAATGATAAACACTTAGAGGGTGGGAGAAGTTTATAGAAAGGTGGAACAGTAGAAGTAAACTCTAACGTGGGGGAAATGATGACCAGAACTTACTGACAATTGAGAAGGAAAATGAATAATTTTCCAGTAACCACAACTAGTAGCCAAAAATAATCAGATGTGTGCCCATTCTTATTTCTTCTTAGAGCTAGATATGAGAGAGGTATCTTTGTCAGCTGTTACTATTTAACAAACAGCCACAAAATCTCAATGGTGTATAACAATAGGCTTTATTTCTTGCTTGTACATATATGTTCCATTAGAATTCAAGCCACCTTGTCTAAACCAAGAGGAGTTTTAACCTGCCCAGTTCTGGTAATAGCAATATCTCTTTGGGGAACTGCCCCATTGCACATCCTCTCTCTCTCTCTCTAATTCAGATAAGCCTGATCTCCCCCTGCCTCTAGGAAAGAACATGAAACCTAGAATTGGCCAATCAGAATAACTCATCCTCTTGCCAGATCTGATTGGTTCTGGAATGGTCGCATGACCTAAAACAAGCCAATAAAAGCCAAGCTCAAGGCTTTTGGTGTAGGTAGTAGAGAAAAAATGCTTTCTGCACGTGCATAACATGTTAAAGTTGGGTGACTATTTATCCCTCATATGTCATCTCAGAAGGGGCCTTTCTTTTGTCATGCTCTGACCAGCCTGGATTTGGCCCTAACTCCCAAGGGTTGGGTGGTCAACTCCATTCCTAAAGTCTTGCCTTTTGAAAAAAAAAAAAAAAAAGTCATTTCAGAAACATCACCACCATTCTAGCAACATAAGTTAACTTAACATGTTCTAAAATTTCAAGGTGTCACCAGTTTAAATGGAAGCCAGTGATGTTTTTACAAATTCACGAAGAACAAACCAAAACAAGGAACTCCAAAACGTAAATTGAACGCACACGTGTTGACATTATTAGTGTTTGAAAAGCACACAGTATATGTAGGACAATATGAAATATGAGCACATGTAATTTACCAGGTTGCTAAGAAGATGATTTTTCTGTAATCTACTTTCCTGCCTTTCCAATTAATAGTGAATTTATTATGGTTTTCTGCATGATGCTATGGAAGACTAAGTCTTTGGTCTTAAAACCTCGGGGCAGATAAACATTTTAGGTGATTAAAAAAACAAACAAACACATTTAGAAGATGATGTTCTTAAAGGCCTGCGGGAAGGAATTCACACCATTCCTTACAATTTCATTACAGAAGATGAATAAATGTCTGTCAAATTAACTTTGCACCAGCTCATAAATGGTGGGAAATACAGCCACATATGCGAATACCAAAGCACAATTTGTTTTCCTTCAGTCACTCGGGCAGGAAGGAGCTTGGACTCTGCTATATGTAAGGCGGGCTGTCAGCAACGATCTCCGTTTCTGGACCCGGCGAACATCATATTCATCCAGAAGACAACTAGATGTGAGTAGAGAAGAGGTAGACGGAGAAAAAGAAGAAAAGCAATGAGAACGGCTCCCTATAATTGCTCCTGGCCCTTCCTAATCCCATACCCTCATGACACGACCCTGAAAGCCCAGGGTCCGAAAACCGCAAATTTTTTTAAGTCTATTTATTTATTTTGAGAGAAAGTATGAGCTTGAGTTGGGGAGGGTTGGGGAGAGGGAGAGAGAAAGAATCCCAAGGAAGCTCCACGGTATTAGAACAGAGCCTGATGTGGAGCGTGAAGTCGTGAACCCTGAGATCATGACCTGAGCTGAAATCAGGAGTTGGAGGCTTAACCAACAGAGTCACACGGCCCACCCCCACCCCCAAAACTGCAGTTCTTAAAACTGTTTGATCTCCATTCCAACAACCCAGCCTGTTACCCACCTACAGGTGATTTAAGTCGTCATAACCATGATTACCGTTGTTGTCTATCTTGTTTATGTCAGTATTATTGTGATGCAATAAGCTATCCGCTGATCTTGGCTATTGGGCTGGGGGTACCCCTGCTCTATGGGTCTCTCGGCCTCTCCTGGGACCAACAGGCTGTCCCCGGCACATCCTTGTCTTCTCATGGCATAGGCAGAGGTGAAAGGAAGCAAGCAAAAACAATGGGCCTCACACACCATCATTTCCGTCTCCTTTTATTGACCAAAAGATGTACCATAACCGAACGAAGAGCCAAGAGCGGGGAACTATACTTCTTCCCTTTTGTGGAAGGGACTTAAAGTCACACAGGAAAGGGTATGCAGAGAGGGAAAGGTCACGAATTGGGGCTACTCTTTGTTTATCCAGTCAATCCATCTTTACTGAGCACAAGTCATGTCTTGGACACAGGGAACCCAAAAAGGGGTTCCCATCCTCATGGAACTTGACTTTTCATGAAATGGATAAGCAACAAACGTAAATAAATGAATAAGATAATAGGATATTGTTATAAGTACTATGAAGGAAACAGTGAACGCTCTGATAAAGAATGATGAGGGTTGCCTGGGTAGCTCAGTCGGTTGAGCGTCCGACTCTTGGTTTCAGCTCAGGTCATGATCTCAGTGTTGCTGACATCAAGCCCCGCCTCGGGCTCTGCACTGACAGAGCAGAGCCTGCTTGGATTCTCTCTCTCTCCCCTCTCTCTCAAAACAAATAAATAAACATAAAAAAAAAAAAAAAAGAAGAATAGGATAATGGAAGAGGGAAGGGAAGGAAGCGACTTCAGAACGACTAGTCAGGGAACCCCAACCTCCACCATTTATCTGCCTGATTCACACATACAGTCAAGTCCTTGAACTCAAACTTTAATGCCCTGCTGTATAACATTCTACTTGATGCCAATTTGAAATATACTGATTAGCCTAAGATAATTAAGAACAGTAAGAGCCCTCATAGCTATCGAACGCGTTCCATGTTACAATGTGTTTCCCCAACCACTGCACCACTGGAATCTCACAGCATTCCTTGCCAATAGGTAGGGTAGAAATTAGCAAAACAGGGGTAAGATAGGATACTGTGATGCATGAAGAAACAGTAGTCCTAAGGGGACTGAAATTTACTCTCCAGGAGAGAAGGCAAATAGCAAGAATGAAATGCGGGATAGAAGGTACACGGTTGGGCAAGGAGTCTGAAAACCAATGACCCAGACACGTGATTCTTGACCTATAGCTGCTCCTCCCACACAATGCATTCTGAGAGTACAAGGCAACGTTGAAAGAAAGTGGGAAGAGGATTTGCTGGCATCATATATCAGCCCTTAATATCAAATTTTATGTTTTCCTTAAACTACAATAGAGTGATATCACCCGACTTCTTTTTCCAGTAGGATCGGCAAGATGCGTGCAAAGGACAGAGCTGAAACCCTTGGGTTGAATGTAGGATGAACAAAACAAGATAGGTAGGAGTATGTAGTTGGTATTTTTCCAGATTAAGAAACAGAGGCTCAGGGGAGTGAGACGGTGGTCTCGAGGTGGCCCAGAGACGGGAACATGGGCCCCGTGCCTCCTCCTTCTGGTTGGTGGTCTCCCATTCCATCGGAGATTCTAATTGGGGAATCAAGGCAGTGTACGTTCAAGGTTGAATACCCATTTGTTTTCAAATCAGAAGGGTTTTCTTTCCCCCCCCCGGGAACTTTGTGTGTGGCTTCATTACTGTACTTTTAACATATTCAAATTACAGTTCCCTTTTTGGCTTTGCCCCCTAAGAAGAGTAGACAGAATTCAACTGATATTGACTTTTACTAAGACAAATTCTAGATTTATTGACCTGAGAAATAAATATTAATAGAGGTTAAATTGGGGTCAATTTTTACTCCAAGAGATGATAAATCTTGATATTTTTCCCGTGGTTGCTTGGTCAATATGTTCCCTGTGCTATCCATATGCTTCCTAACTTCAGGTTCTCCTAAGGAAAAGACCAGCTTACAAGGTGGGCACCAGAGGGGAAATACCCCTCAGCCAGCACTCTGCTTCATAAGGTGCCCAGGACATTCAAATCTCATTTTCACCTGGCCGGTAATTGCAAAGTTTGACCACTTCCCTGGCCACATCATGTGTCTAAGAAAATAATGACCTTCTTTGGCATTTCGGCAATTACTTTCAGGGTCTACTTTTCACACACACACACACACACACACACACACACACACTCACACTCACTCACTCACTTCTTATTCTTTCCAGACCATCCATCACAGGGAGCTATACACAAATATACAAAACAGAGGTAGGTAATCCTAGGATTTTGCTGAAGGTAGGAGTTTCAGCTTGCTCATGCACGAAAACTCCGAGGACAAGATTTTCTCCCTTACTCTGTCCACCTAGTTCTGCTTTAGTATTAAAAGGATGGTGATGAATATTTCATCGAGCAAATATTGACTGCCGGGTAAATTTGCTCCTAGGTCATATTTATACACACCAAACACTATTTTAGAAGCTTCATATGTATTAACTCATTTATTACTTACAACCACCCCACGAGGTAGTTATAATGATTATGCTGCGTCCTAGCCATCAGATGAACAAACTGAGGCACAAAGAAGTTGAATACTTTGTCCAGGATCACACAGACAGGATATAAATGCGGGCAATCAAGTTGCAAATCTGTGCGTTCTCCAACCACTTTCCCACAGCATATCTTGCAATACCAGGTACTCAGAGTGTAACAATGAGTGAGTGTGTGTGCTTACACTCACATGTGGACTTTTGTGCATTGAGAAATGATGGGGAGCTTATTTAAAACCCAAAGTTACAGCTGTTATTTCTGGGTGATAGGAATTTAGGTCTTTTTCTTTTTCTTAAAATGTTTTAAACGTTTGCTTATTTTTGACAGGAGAGAGAGAGAGAGAGAGAGAGAGAGAGAGAGAGGAATCCCAAGCAGGCTCCAGACTCTGAGCCCTCAGCACAGAGCCCGACGTAGGGCTCAAACTCACAAACTGTGAGATCACGACCTGAGCCAAAGTCCAATGCTTAACTGACTGAGCCCCTCAGACACCCCCAGTTCCCACAATTAAAAAAAAATTTAATGCTTATTTTATTTATTTTTGAGAGAGACAGAGAGACAGGGTGCAAGCGGGGGAGGGGCAGAGAGAGAGGGAGACACAGAATCCAAAACAGTCTCCAGGCTCTGAGCTGTCAGCACAGAGCCCAACGCGGGGCTCAAACTCACGAACAGTGAGATCGTGACCTGAGCCGAAGTTGGACTCTTACCCAACTGAGCCACCCAGGCATCCCCCCCACCTCCACAATTTTGTTTGTAAAGTGATACAGGTTGTCCAGAAAATCTGCAAATAATTCTCAATGAATAAGGAAGGCAAATGCATTACAATTTAAATTGCCATTAAGTCCAAGAGGCAGAGAGGAGCTACAGTTGTCCAAGAAACCATAAGAAAAGATGTTTCATGTAGAAGGAATCTAAAGCCAGCACAGAAGTTTCCAGGACATAGCTCCATTATCAATTAATAGCATTTCTAAAGTTAAGATTGTGTTCAGTTGCGAGTAATAAAAACTCTGACTAAACAGTGGCTTAAACAGAAGGTTGTTTGTCTACATATGTATGTATGTATGTATGTATCTATCATCTATCTCTCTATCATCTATCTATCTATCTATCTACCATCTATCTATCTATCTTCCATAACAGGGGGTTCAGACTAGGTGAGAATTTGTGTTGGCTTAGAGGCTCCACAATATGGTCAACACTGATCTCAGAAAACCATTTTTTTTCTATTCTTAAGCTTTATCTTTTGCATATCAACTTTTAGTTCTCCTTCCTCAGAAGCTGACTGCTTTGGCTCCCAATATCACATGCCATCAACAATGTCAGCACATGGTATTTATTATTATTATTATTATTATTATTATTATTTTAGTCCTTCATTCTGGCGGTTATGTGCTGATATCTCATTATGGTTTTAATGTGAATTTCTCTGATGTCCAATACAATTGTTGGTTATTTTGTAGACTTGTGAATGCCTGTTCAGGTCTTTTGCCCATTTTATGTTTTATTGGGTTTTATTTTCTTTGTTTTTTTTAGACTTTATTTATTTATTTTCTTGAGAGGAAGAGAGAGGATGTGCATGAGCAGAGGAAGACAGAGGAAGAGGGAAGAGAGAATCTTAAGCAGGCTCCATGCCCAGCATAGACTCTGACACAGGACTTGATCTCACAACCACGAGATTATGACCTGAGCTGAAATCAGGAGTCGGATGCTTAACCACCTGAGCCACCCAGGCATCCCATGTTCTTTTTCTTCTTGATGTGTGTGTTGTTTATTTATTCTGGATACAGATCCTCTGCTGAATTTAATTTTGCCCTACCCACCCAGACTACAAAAACGAAAGATATAAAGAAATGTAAATGTATTTGTGTACATATTCCTGTATACTGTCCAAATAGATTACCTCATTTCACTTAGGATCTAACAAAAAGTTTACATATTGCATAAACTTCAAACTTTTTTCAATTAACAAATGCCTAAATTAGTATAGGGACCATTTCTCTCATTTTTGCTTTTGACAATCTTATAGCTTGAGACATATTTAGGAGGAATCACACTAACCTCAGAAGCTCTTAATTTATTACGAAATGATACTTGTATCTTGTACCATAAAAAGTAATGTGAGATTTGTCCCAGCCTCGTGTTTGGAATGATGCCTGACTCCAAGGAGTAATTCCCTCAGTGGGAGGCAATGGTATTCTACTAACTGGAACTTTCATTATGTTAATGCTGATGTTCTGTAGATTAAAACCAGGGACAATTCAAATAAAAGCTTGAGATTTCTTCTTCCATCTTTAACAATTTGACGCTTTGATGTTAAGTGTAGTTGAATAGAAGATCTTTGTGTGGCTGTTCTAGCATTTAACCATGTACAGTAAATATTAGCGGAGATATGCCCACGCTAATAAGGGTTGGATCTCTTTGTTTATTTCCAGGCAATTTATCTTCTGAATACGCACATTGGCATGTTGCATGTACACTTTGTGTGGGCTCTCATCATCAGTCATAAATGCAATGAGTAAGAAATTAGGTACCATGTAAAAAAATAATGCAATTTTATTTCTCTCCCTTTCTATCAGATTCGCCTACAGTACAATTTCTATGGGGAAAAGGGGCCAAACAACCACAAATCTTAACAAATCTGCATTTATTTTTTTTAATGTTTATTTTACTTATTTTGAAAGACAGACACAGAGAGGGAGAGACAGAGTGTACATGAGCAGGGGAGGGGCAGAGAGAGAGACAATCCCGAGGCGGCTCAGCACAGAGCCCACCAGCAGGACTGGATCTCATGTGAGATCATAACCTGAGCTGACATCAGGAGTCTGGCACTTAACTGACTGAACCCGGTTCTCCTAAACTGCATTTAAATGGGAAGGTGGAGGGGCACCTGGGTGGCTCAGTCGGTTGGGCTTCTGACTTCCGCTCAGATCATGATCTCATGGTCCGTGAGTTCGAGCCCCGCGTCGGCCTCTGTGCTGACGGCTCGGAGCCTGGAGCCTGCTTCAGATTCTGTGTCTCCCTCTCTCTGACCCTCCCCCGTTCATGTTCTGTCTCTCTCTGTCTCAAAAATGAATAAAGGTTAAAAAAAAAGATAATAAAAATAAATGGGAAGGTGGGAATGCTCTATCCAAGAATATGCAGAAAAGGACCCCTGAGGTCTTTATTTTCTTCCCCATAGCCTCTGGATCCTTAAAGGAAGCCCACAGTTTGACTCAAGGCAGTTTCAGTGTGCGTGTTTTATGCATTTCTTTTTTATTTTGAAAACTGATGACAACATGTATGCAAGTTCTCAGTTTGCCAAAATATTGACAGCTATTTCCTGGGCATCCACCATATGCTCAGGATCGTGCTGGACAGACTCAAGGACGCAGGAGAAGTTCATTTAAGAAGAGGGATGTCATTAACATTCTTAGAACAGTCGGCGACAGAAGGGTAAGTTTTGACACCTACTTCAAGTGTGCTTTTTCACACTCGTGGTTCAACAAAGAGAAAATCCCAGTGTGACGGAGCACACAGGGGAAGGTGGCACTTAACCTGGGTCTTAAATCTGAGACTGACTTGGAATGAAAGACTGGAAAGAACGAATGAGCAAGACCCCAAATTCAGTAGCTTAAAGAAGACAGAAATGTATTCCCTCACATACAAACCTTCAGAGCAATGAATTATCTAAAAAGGAAATTAAGAAAACAATCCTGCAGGGCGCCTGGGTCCAGGCTCAGTCAGCTAAGCATCCGGTTTAGGCTCAGGTCATGATTGTGGGTTTGAGCCCTGCATCAGGCTCTGTGCTGACAGCCTGCTTCAGATTCTGTGTCTTCCTCTCTCTCTGTTCCTCTCCCACTCCTGCTGTGTCTGTCAAAAGTAAATAAACTAAAAGAAGAAGAAGAAGAAGAAGAAGAAGAAGAAGAAGAAGAAGATGACCCTGCTCATAATATCAAAAAAAAAATACATAGGAATAAACAACCAAGGAGGGAAAAAAAATTGTACGCTGAAAACATAACCCTGATGAAAGAAAGTAAAGCAGACACAGATAAGTGAAAGACATCCCATGTTCATGAATTAATGATTAATATCATTAAAAAGTCTATACTGCCCCCAAATTGTCTACAGAGTCAATGAGATCCTTATGAAAGTCACCATGACATTTATTTACAGAGACAAGATAATTGTGAAAATAATATAGAACCACTAAAGATCCCAAGTAGCCGAGGAAATTTCAAGCAAGAAGAACAAAACTGGATGCCTCCTACTTCCCGATTTCAAAATAGGTTACAAAGCTACAGTAATCAAAGTAGCGTGCTACTGACGTAAAAACAGGTACATAGACCAGTAGAATAGAACAGAGAGCCTAGACATAAATCCACACGCATATTGTCAACTGGTCTTTGACAAGGACGCCAAGAATATGCAATGGAGGGAGGGTTGTGTCCTTAATAAATGGCATAGGATAAACCAGATCTCCACGGGCCAAAGAATGAAGTTCAACCTTTATCTCATACCATATACAAAAACCGACTCAAAATGGATTACAGACTTAAACGTAAGACCAAAACTATAAAACTTCTAGAAGAAAAGGTAGGGAAAAATCTTTCCGACATTGGCCTTGGCAATGATTTCTTGGCTATGACACCACACGTAACAAAGGAGAAAACAGAGAAACAGGGCTATATCAAACTAAAAACCTTCTACACAGCAAAGGACACAATCAACAAAACAAAAAGGCAGCCTACAGAATGGGAGAGAATATTTTTCACACCATGTATCTGATCAATGGTTAATATCCAAAATATATAAGGAACCCCTAGAACTCAACAGCAAAAATAGGGAAAAAATTTCTTTAAATGGCAAAGGAACATTTTCCCGAAGAAGATATACAAATGGTCAGCATATATATGAAAAGGCACCCAGCATCACTAATCATCGGGGAAATGCAAATCAAAACCACAACGAGATATCACTTCACACCTGTTAAGATGGCTTTGATTTAAAAAAGAAAAATTAAAACAAAGAAAAGAAAAAGGAAAAAAGATGTCATGTGGGTGAGGACGTGGAAATAATGGAACCCTTATACCTGGTTGAGGGCATGTAAATTGGTGCAGTCACTATGAAAAACAATATGAAGTTTTCTCCAAAAATTAACAATGGAACGACCATATAAACTAGCAATCCCACTTCTGGGTGTAGATCCCAAGAAATTGAAATCATAATCTCGGGGTGCCTGGGTGGCTCAGCCAGTTAAGCATCTGACTCTTGATTTTGGCTCAGTTCATGATCTCATGACCTCATGATCATGAGATTGAGCCCCATTGCTCTTCAATGCCAGAGTGGAGCCTGCTTGGAACGCTCTCTCTCCCTCTCTCTCTGACCCTCCCCTCTCTCTTTTTCCTCTCTGTGTCTCAAAATAAATAGGGAAACATTTAAAAAAAGAAAAGACATCATAATCTCAAAGAGACCTCTGCACTCCCATGTTTATTGAAGCCTTATTCACAATAACCAAGACATGGAACAATCTAAATGTTCATTGACAGATGAGTAGATACAAAAAATGTGCTATATGCATACAATGGAATATTATTCAACCTTAATAAAGAAGGAAATCTTGGGGCCCCTGGGCGACTCAGTCATTAAGTATCTGACTTCTACTCAGGTCATGATCTCACAGTTGGTAAGCTCAAGTCCTGCTTCGCATGAGCCGCGTTTTACTCTCTCTGTCCCTCCCCACCCCCCCACCCCCACGGCCCCTCTCTCACTTGCGCCCTCTCTCTCTCTCTCTTTCAAAAAAGCAAAAAAGGGTAGGAAATCTTGCTATTTATGGCAGCATAGCCGAACCTGGAGGACATTATGCTAAGTGAAATAAATACAATACTGTATTATACACTTACATATAATTAAAAGGGTAGATCTTGCGTTAAGTGTTTCTATCACAAGAAATAATAAATGAAAAGGGTTGGAGGAAACTTTTACAGGTGATGGATAGTTTGTCAGAAATTGTGATGCCTTCGTGGGTGTGTACGTATCTCTGAACGCATCAGGTTGTATACATTTTAATTACGATAGCTTTTCCTATGTCAAAAAAAGCTGCTTTTATATAATGAGCTAGAGCCAAGGTGGAAACAAAAGTTCGAGTATGTTTTCAATAACTTGGAACTATGAAATTGTCTTCAACTGTGCCTGTTATGAAATATAAACACAGAGGAAGTATATCCAATGAAAATTTACCGTCCCAGTTGAGAGACACTGTAAGCAGAAAAATTTACTGGATTTTGCAAGCTGAGTATAAGAAAAAGAATGTAGGGGCACCTGGCCGGCTCAGTAGGTAGAGTGGGCGACTCTTGAGTTTGAGCCCCACTTTGGGCACAGAGTTTACTTAATTAAAAAATATATTAAAAAAGAAAAAGAATGTAAATTATCTAATTAATAACTTTTAAATATTTACTAGATCTTGAAAGGTTACTATTTGGATGTAGATGGTTCAATAAAATATATTATTAAAAGTTTCTTTGTTGGGGGATGCCTGGCTGACTCAGTCGGTAGAGCATGAGACTCTTAATCTTGGGGTCGTGAGTTCAAGCTCCATGTTGGGCATGGAGCCTACTTTTTAAAAATCCAAAAAAAAAAAAAAAGTTTTCTTTTTCTTTTTTTTTTTTTTTTACATGTCCTCCGGAGAGTTGACTATATATGCAGGCAGCTTTGTTCCATGAAGTCATTTCGGAGCCCAGATTTCTCCTACCTTTTTGCTCTCCCATACCTGAGGGCAAAGTTTCTTCAAGAGTGGTCCCTGGGAATGTGGTAGAGACTCTGGGTGGTGAACCTACCAGCTCCAGAGCTGAGATCCCAGAACACACTGCTGTTTGAGCAGGTGGGAAAAGAAGGAGCTGATATTTTCTTTAAAAAAAATTTTTTTTTCAGTGTTTATTTAATGTTGAAGGAGAAACACACAGAGCCTGAGCAAGGGAGGGGCAGAGAGAGACACAAAATCCGAAGCAGGCTCCAGGCTCTGAGCCGTCAGCAGAGAGTCCAAGGCGGGGCTCGAACTCATGAACCTGAGATCATGACCTGAGCTGAAGTCGGATGTCCAATGGAGTCACCCAGGCACCCCTGGAGCTGATATTTTCTAAGAAGCTGCCTGGTATAGTGGAAAAGGCATGGTTTGAAAACTTGTGTTTAACATTCCACTTTGCCATTGTACTGTCCGTGAGACCCGCGGACATCATTTTCATGTCAAATTACTATTCTCACCTCATATTTCAATTTATTTTGCATTTTAAGCAAAGTCGGCAGTGCAAGGTTAAATATGTAATAATTGCCTAACAAAAGGTAGTCCTCTCAGTGAACATCCACTAAGGGCCAGGCACTCCGCTAAATGTCTGACTTACATTTCCCCCATTCGTGTTAGCAATGGTACCATCGTGATGGTATTACACTCTCTATTTGACCAATGATAAAACCAAAGCTCAGAAGGGAAGTGTCTTGTCCAATCAACGTAACAAGCAGGAATAGAAGACAAATGTCTGCCATGCTGCAAATTGTATGTTCTTCCCATTATTTTTTCACTTTATTCTCCTGCTTTAGAGTTAATGCCTATCGCTGAGTCATGTAAGCTTCCTGGGCCTTTTTTGGCCGTTGACCACCAAGTTGGCAAAGCAGCTGAAGTCATTCCTCAAGGACATTGTTAAGGGGCTTGGGGGTCTAGATCCTGTATCCCAGCTTCTTTATTTCAGGCAAAAGTCCCTGGTGATGCCATCTGCCTCCAGTCCCCAGGAAGAGCTGACTATTCAAGACAGAATTTCTTAGACTTCGCATCTCCAACTCCCATGTGCTTACCAATTTTCATTGATTTTTGACTTCTCAAAATAAGTTTAAATGAAACCGTTAAATCACCAAATACAAATTCAGTTCAGATCTGCACCTAGCGCTAAGCCAGAGCCAACCTATTTATATTCCTGTAGCTTTACACTAAATTCCAAATAATCTTACAAGCGAAGTGATACCTTTTTAACAAGCGTCAGCTTTTGGTGAGACCAGAAAACTCATACGAACTTGTCTCTATTGTTGAGCAACTCAGAGAAGTCTCCATATTAATATGTGCTGCTTTTTATTCTATTCCCAGTGCTCCTTAATGTACTAGATAATACACAGTAGTCATAACTTAATACAGGGTGTTGTTGCCCTTTTACTAGGTATCAGCAGTGATCATATCACGCGGGGTCCTTTGATATGATCCCGGCCCCACCCATGCCTTCACACATTTATGGCAATCAGCCATTTTCAGGAGAAAGCTACGATCACCTAAGCATAAGTGAAGATATTGGGACCTGACAAGGATCATGGGGGGAATGTCATGATTATTTCACAGCGTCCCTTGTATCTAATCTTCTATTTCAAAAGCCCAAAGAATCATGTCTAGACTTATTCATGTCTAAGGGTTCTGAAAGTGAGAAACTGATTCATACTCACTAAAACACTCGAATGCAGTTGAGGTACACCCCAGAATGCCAATTTGGTCCATGAGAATATCACACATTTCTTCACTGATTTAACACACATTGAGTATCTGCCTATGGACAGCCATGCTGGGTACTGGAGACATATCAGAAAACAAAACAGACACTGTCATTACCTTCTTGGAAATGATATGCTTATAGAGGGACAGACATTAATCTAATAGTCCCATAAATAGGACTGTAACAATGGTATGTGTCATACAGAAAGGAACGTGGTGTCTAGAAACCCTAAAACAGAGGGATGTGGTCTGACCTGGCAAGTGACACAAGGCTTCACTGAGGAAATGACCTTGAAGAGGGAGTAGAGTTGACTCAGTGAAGAGAGAGAAAGAAGAGCGTTCTAGGCAGAACACTATCTTTGCAAATCCTATTTTGAAAAAATACTCAAGGGGCGCCTGGGTGGCTCAATCAGTTAAGTGTCCGACTTTAGCTGGGGTCATGATCTCATGGTTCCTGAGTTCGAGCCCCACATTGGACTCTTTGCTGTCAACAGAGCCCACTTCAGATCCTCTGTCTCACTCTCTCTGCCTCTCTCCTGCTCACAGGGTGCATGTGCTCTCTATCTCTCTCAAAAATAAGCATTAAAAAAATGTTTGGAATACTCAAAAACTTGGAAATAAGGCAAAAAGATAGATGCCAGTCTTTTTAAATGTCATAATGGAGTACTTTCTAAAGGGCTCACCTGAGGATTACCTAATTCTTTAGGGACATGGCCAGCAAACTTTTTCTCTAAAGGTCCAGATAACAAGTATTTTAAGTTTTATTTTGAGACTGGGCCATATATACTGTCTGTCACATCTTCTGTTTTCTCACTCTTTAAAAATGTAAAAACACACAAAACTAAAACTAAAAGGCAACCAACGGAATGGGAGAAGATTTTTGTACATGAAATATCAGATAAAGGGTTATTGTCCAAAATCTGTAAAGAACTTATCAAACTCAACACCCAAAAAACCGAACAATCCAGTAAAGAAATGGGCAAAAAACCTGAACAGACACTTTTCCAAAGAAGACACCCAGATGGCTAACAGACACATGAAAAAATGCTCAATATCACTCATCATCAGGGAAATACAAGTCAAAACCATAATGAGATACCACCTCACACCTGTCGGAGTGGCTAAAATTAACAGCTCAGAAAATAACAAATGTTGGCAAGGATGTGGAGAAAGAGGATCTCTTTTGCATTGTTGGTGGGAATGCAAACCGGTGCAGTCACTCTGGAAAACAGTATGGAGGTTCCTCAAAAAAATTAGAAATTGGACTACCCTATGACCCAGCAATTGCACTACTAGATATTTATCCAAAGAATACAGGAGTGCTGTTTCAAAGGGGCACATGCACCCCCATGTTTATAGCAGCACTATTGGCAATAGCCCAAGTATGGAAAGAACCCAAATGTACATCGATGGATAAATGGATAAAGAAGATATGGTATACACACACACACACACACACACACACACACACACACACACACACATATACACACAGTGGAATATTACTCGGCTATCAAAAAGAATGAAATCTCACCATTTGCAACAGCATGGGTAGAACTAGAGTGTATTATACTAAGCAAAATAAGTCAGTCAGACAAAGACAAATATCATGTGACTTCATGCGGAATTTAAGATACAAAACAGATGAACGTAAAGGAACGGAAACAGAAATAATATAAAAACAGGAGGGAGACAAACCATAACGGACTCTTAAATACAGAGAACAAAACTGAGGGTTGCTGGAGAGGTTTTGGGTGGGGAGATGGACTAAATGGGCAAGGAGCATTAAGGAAGACACTTTGGGTTGAGCACTGGATGTTATATGTAAGTGATGAATCTCTAAATTCTATTCCTGAAATCATTATTACACTATATGTTAACGAACTTGTATGTAAATTTTTCTGAAATGTAAAAAAACAAAACAAAAACAAACACAAAAAAACATTCTTCGCTCTCAACGTATACAAAAATGGGCCCTGAGCTGTATTTGGCCTATAGGCCATAGTTTGCCAACCCCTACTTTGGGATAATCTACCTTTGTTTGCCATATTCTTTACTATTGATTAGGGCCCAGACTCTGGGAAGTTACAGTTAACTGGGAGATGTTTTCGTCTGGGAGAGATGCAAATGATTTCTTCTGGTAGAAAAAAAAAAACAATCCCCAAATTATGGTTTTATTGCACTGGAATCCACTAAACACTTTGTATATAAATGAACAATGTTTTTCAACCTTTCTTTTCCTAGGACCTATAAATACACTGTTTCTCAAATGCTCTTTGAACTAGCTTTACCATGTCGTTGGTTCCTTCATGGAGCTAAATAATCTTTGCACCTGCTCACTTTGTATTTGTATGGGAGTCTTGTTCATAACCTTTAAAAAATTACGCTTTGACAGGCCCCATAGCAATGAGGGGGATTGTTTTGCACAAGGAATTGAAGACCAGCGTGGCTGGAGTGGAGAGAGCCATGGGCACATGATACGGGTGAGAAACTACATTGTTGGCATGTTGAGAAAGTTTGTCTTTAACCAGAGCATTAGGAGTCTCGAAGTGTTAATTCTGCACGCGTGTGTCTTAGTGAGTAGAAGAGGGGGATTTTTATGAATTTAACGTTGATTGGCATCCGATTAAGAAATCCGCTAGAGATTTTCAAGTTGCGGGAACGATGGTCATTCCAGAGGAACTGAAAATTCAAAACGCCCAAAGTCTTTCCCATAGTGTTTGTATGTCTGTGCAGCATTAAATTACAAGCTTTTTCAAGCTTGTACTGCTGATCAACCTTGTAGAAGTAACCCCTTCAGGTTATGATCTCATTCTGCTGTTCTGGAAGCTTTTTGTCCCTCTCAGTTGACTTTGCCTATCTCTGTTCTGGTTTTAGAGGGCACTCTTACTTCCTTTATTTTAAGATCCTTGGGGTCACCTAACTATAGCCCCCAAATACTCTAGCATTTCTTTCTAAGACTGTTCACACTTATGTTGCCATCAGAGCACGCTGTGTACTCCATGCAAAAAATCCTTAGCAAATTATAGAATGCCTCTAGTAGATAAAGCATATTTTAATGAATGAAGAGGTTAGTATTTCATAAACCAAGAAAAGCGTAAACTGACTTCCACTATCAACAGTTTAAAATCAATTTGGAGGCATTTGGAAAGCATTTTAAAGAGCAACTAGACATCAATAAAATTTAATTAATTGGTTCTATGGATGCACATGTAAATTGGGTGTTAATTATGCTAGCAATGCTCTTCCATTAAAAATTAAGCTCATGATTAGTAACTGAGAAAAACAAGCCGTTCTTCTATAAACAAGTCTCATTCCCTTGTATTTGAACCCAACCTTTCGGTAATTAAATCATAACTCTACATTTACTCAGATGAGTCTGAGCCCTGATGGATGACTGGTGAGTGAGCCAAGTGGTCTTCACTTGGCTGTTCCATAAAAACAATTGATAACCGTGGAGATAAGTTATGTGCGGTTGAGCTGCCCTTTAATACAGAACTATTGAATTATCGAAAGTTCTTTCCTATCTAATTGACACCAAACAAAGGAGCATTTGACAATCGCAAGAGATATAGTGAAGATTTAGTGCTCATTTCAGAGCCGATGACATTTGAAGATGGAAGGCCTAGAACAAGAGGTTACAAGCTGGAGAATCTGAGTCCTCTCCCTTCCTTCTCCCCTCCCCCCCCACCCCAAGATGCACTTCTTGCATTTGGAGATAAGAATGCAGAGAGCTCTATTTAAAGATACACTGTAGCTAAACTAGCCCCCTTTGGGTTTCCCCAATTAATTTTTCCGGACTCCTCGGGAGTCAAAATTTAACCCGGATCCAGAGCTAAGATCAACGCCAATGGACTTTCTTCATAGACAAAGAGTTAGAGTCGTATTTCAGAACTGGAAATGGAATAAAATACTTAAAACACTTTACCCCCACCACTTGGTTTTCTTTTGCCCAGTAGATTTTTTTCCAAGGGAAATTGAGTCCATATGCCTCTGATCCATCTTTTCAAGGACCATCAAGATACTGTTTTATTAGAGCTACTTGATGGGGCATTTTATCTATTTCAATGAGCCCTTTGATGTCCCTTTCCTTGGTCATGGAAAACCGGAATGCAGAAAAGACAGAGATCCCCCTCTAGTCCCCCACACCCAACAAGAAATAAAAAATTGAAGTGTTTCCAAGCCATAGAAAAGTTAGGGCAACCATTCAGGAGTTTTACTAACAGACTCCATTATGATGTCTTGATAAGAGACAGAAGAGCTTTAGCAATGGGGTTCTGCTGGAGGTTCCTTTTCGAGAAGATGTCCTCATTTTCACTGGAGGCTGGCCTTTTCCGTCTACTTCTCCTTTCCAAAATGTTATGGTGGAGAGTCAGTTGGTGGGGGAGACATTCTCATGCATAGGAAAATACTTAAGGAGGGAAGAAGTCGTTACATCCGGATGATTTTGAACTTCTGCTTCTCACCATATTTTATTTCTGGAGGCCTTCCGCGAGACCCCAGCAGACCTTTTACCTTGTGGGAATCGGGGAGGGACACGCAGAAATCCTGGAGCCCATGCAAAATTATACCCTGGCCATCACTTAATTATATAACCTGGGTAGAAACCTATCCATGCTCCTGTGTAAAAACAAATGCTTGAGTATGTATGTGTGTGTGCGTGTGTGTGTGTGTGTGTGTGTGTGTGTGTGTGCCCGTGCCCATGCAGACACGCTGCTCCAGCCTTCTAACGGACAGCCAGTCATCACGCTTGGAGAGGAAGAAAAGCACCCCTTTCTGCCTGTGTTGGGTCTTTCAGCCCAGCACGGGTTTCTTCGGCCGCTACTGCAAATTCAGTTCATCTGCTGCTTACAGAAGCGTTCGGGACTGAGAGCCACAGGAAAAGATTTATGTAAATGTTGAGCTATCTGGAGACAGAAAGACTATTTGTTGCTCCTTCTTTTAGCCCAAGTCTATTGTGTGAGCGCCTCCTGTGCGGCCAGTTTTGTGCTGAGATGCACGGAGCAGGAGGGAGACTGGTTTCATCTTCCAGCTGCCAGAGCGGAGGGCCAGCTACTAGAGGGATTAATCCCACATGAGTCAGAAGACTGTCTGGGGACAGCTGTTTTGGGCAAAATTGTCAACATTTATAGAAATGAAAGGTCATGATCACTCAATGTAAAAAAAAAAAAAAATTGTTAAGTAAAAGACCAATAAGTTAACCTGAAAACCTTTTCCAACTCCTCCCTAAAAAGGACAGGATCAGCTCCTCGTCCCCCAAAGAAGAGGAATTATATGGTTTGTTTGTATGGCAGACACCAGCTAGTTGTTCACCAAACTATTTCCTTTGTCCTCCCAGGCACCCAGATAGATTGATTTCCCAGCCTCCTTTGCAGTTCGATGCAGCCTGGTGACTGAGCTCTGGCTAACAGAATGTGAGCAGAAGGGGGTATGCCGCTTCCGTTTCTGGCCCAAGAATAGCAAAAGAGGAGGTTCAAGTGCTTTCTATGCATGAGATCTCCACATGCGTAATTTCACTGATTCGCACAACAATCTTAGGAGGTAAGAGCAACCACCACCCACTTCTACAGTTGGAGAAACTGGGGGTTGGGAGAAGTTCAAGTCTCTCTCCCAAATAATGCCCCATCCAGGATTTAAACCCTGGATTTGAATCCAGAACCTGCCTCTTACCCACCCTGAGATGCTCAGTAATACCCCTCAGCTACTTAGGAAACGGAGCTAGAGAAGGGAGTGGAAAGGGTGGGAAAAGGAAGATCATCTGGGGAAGAGAAACAGAAATAATATATACAACAAGCCAGACAGCGCGGAGAGAAAAGAATCCCCGTGCCAGAAGATTGGAGCAGCAAAGGAGATTGTCGCTCAGTCCTATGGGATCGGTGTCTTGTCGGTTTCGGGGCATACCCTCTGCTGATCAGAGTCTCTCTCCCTTCCTCCCATCAGGTGCCTAACCTAAGGAGGGCGACCACGTGTCTGCCCTGCCCACCTGTTTCCTCCGTAGCTTGACATGTCGGTCCACCTGCTCCCCATGGCCCGGGATGCTCTGCCTCCCCCTGTGACTCCCAGTTCACTTAGGGTAGACTTATGGCAGAGGGATGTCAATTTCGCTTGAACTGCTCAATCACTGCTGACATTTCGTTAACCGCCCTATGAACTTCTCCAGCCTGAAGGAGCAGCAACTTGTGCCCTTGAACACCGAACAGAAAACAACCGTATTGATTTTCTACTATCAACAAGAAAAAGACAATTGCTCTTTGCTGAGAATGTTCATAATGCATTTCACACCACTTATTCCCGAAGCCCACCTCCTCCTGATACAGTGCTGGGCCTCTGTAACCTCCCGCTGCTTTGGACTCTGCTACAATTAACCCTGAGATGCCGGCCCCATCCCAAGGCTTCCGGGTCCCTCGATAGCAATGAGCGTGAATCGTGCGCCTGACCAGACAACCTGCTCACTCTGGGAGTCGTAATCACTCAGAAGGAAACTCAGGTCTGGGGTGGAGGGACGGAGCTGGGGGGGGTGGTGGTGCGTCAGGCCTGATGGGCTATAGGAATCTCTTACACTAAAATCATCCTTCAAAGGAGTGCACGATTTTGCTCTATCCAAAGCACTTCTAATGCCCATATAGGCTTTTGGAGATATATAAGTATGTGTATACACGGGCCAAATAGATTCAGGAATCAGATCATTACTTAGTAAATCGTACCACACATGCAACCATTCTGGCATAGCCAAGGCCCAAGATCTCATTTCTGAGTTACGATTCCCAGTCACCAGACCTTCCTGTCTTTTTCTTTCTTTCTTTCTTTCTTTCTTTCTTTCTTTCTTTCTTTCTTTCTTCCTTTTTCTTTCTTTCTTTCTTTCTTTCTTTCTTTCTTTCTTTCTTTCTCTTTCTTCCTTCCTTTCTTTCTTTCTCTTTCTTTCTTTCTTTCTTTCTTTCTTTCTTTCTTCTTTTTTTTCCCGACCTGTGCTGTCTCTCAAATATTCTGGAAGAACTCTATTTCTGATATTTCCAGCACACCAAAAAAGGAAGTGTGAGGAATCAGAGGAGATACAAGAACCTTGAAAAAGTAAGCCCGGCCCTCTGGGACGACCGTAGTGTCAAAATCAGTCAATATTTATGCCTAGCAACCTTGACAATATCCTTTTAATTAAAATCAATGGAGAAATAAAACATGCATTAAAATGCACTAGGGATCACTCACCTCATGAGGCAGAAATGACTCCAGTCTTATGCGCAGTGTGATGATGACAGGGGACACATCCCTCTGTTTTGAGGTTTGCCTCTGGATCTCTTTCAATGGTCACTTTCATTCAGGGCTACCGATTTTGTTTTCTTCTTTTTCATGTGGTACAACTTTCTTAAGACACGTATTTAAACACAACGATTCTTAAAGAGTCAGATCACATGTTCATCAGGTCGAACTATCACCTAGATTAAGAGATTGGTCTCATTGGGGTGGCTCTGCCTCGAACCAGCGGGGACCGTGAGAGGGTCATAAGCACCCTCTTTGGATCTCAGCTATGCTTTCTATGAAATTAGATGATTGGGCTCAGTTATTATTATTATTTTTCTAAATAGGCTCCTCACGCAGCATGCAGCCCAGCCCCAGGGCTTGAACTCACGGCCCTGAGATCAAGACTTGAGCTGGAATCAAGAATCAGACGCTTAGGGGTGCCCGGGTGGCTCAGTCGGTTGAGCGTCCGACTTCGGCTCAGGTCATGATCTCACGGTCCGTGAGTTCGAGTCCCGCGTCGGGCTCTGTGCTGACAGCTCAGAGCCTGGAGCCTGCTTCAGATTCTGCGTCTCCCTCTCTCTCTGACCCTCCCCCGTTCATGCTCTGTCTCTGTCTCAAAAATAAATAAACATAAAAAAAAAAAAAAAGAAAGAAAAGAAAAGAATCAGACGCTTAACCCCCTGACCCACCCAGGTTCCCTTAGACTCAATTCTAAAAGATTCTTTCCGGCTCTCTGTGAATATTCCATTAGACCCATGGTGCTGAAAATAAACGCAACCACTCTTCACTGAACACTTCCCATGGGATGCACTTTTATTTCATCCTTACCACAAAGCTGTGATATAGTTTCCACTATTATTTCCATTATGTGGATGAGGAAGCAGAAGCTGGAGGGATGTCATCACTCTCCAGCATCACTCACCCAGCCGGTCAATGGCATGGGCTGAGAGATCCAAGGTCATGTGCTTCACCACTGTCCCATGTTGGCTCCTTGAGTCTACGGAATGCAGAAAGGGCTTAGATCTGAGAGATGCCACCTACTTATCCTCCTCAGACTTTGAAGGGTCTTCTCGATGCACCGTCCAGCCAGCAGGTGTCTCGAGAACTCACCCAGCGTGGGGTAGATTCTCCGAACCTCAGGCCGTTTGCATTGGTTGAGTTCACCAAGCCCAGGCCAGTACAACCTTCCTGTCCATCCATCTCTGATTTCAAAGGCTCCCACGCAGGCAGGCTTAACAATGACAGGTTAAGCTGGCCCAAGAATAGAAGGCAATTTAACACTGTCCTCTCTGGCCTGGCCAGGCAGATTAAACACCAGATATTAGTGCTTTATAAAATCCAAGAGTCACAGAGGTAGTTTTGTTTGTTTGCTTTTCTCATGTGGCTTGGCTCTTCTCAAATTGCCGACAGCCGCCTCTCTGGGGCTTGGTGGGGTGACTGTCATGTTGTTAAAAGCTTCCCTTCCTTATCTTACTTCCTAATCTCCAAAGAGGGATTTGAGAGCCCTCAGCACTGGTTTTTCCTCTTCAAGGACCTGCTGGTGCTGGACTAATTAATGGAAAGGACCCAGAGATAAGTTCCTTCACAAATTATGGAATGTCCTAATCAGACGGGCAAGCAAAGGCTTGACCTCTGGGTCACAGGGTCACCCTCCAATAATACGATGAATTCAACTATTACTGTCATTTTTTGTTACTCCAAAAGGGTGATAAGAGAGGTTAAAGTAGACCCCCAAAGGGCAAGGGGATGCCTGCGTTCCTGCCATGGAGGCGACCAGTTAAAGAACATTCTTCGTGTAGTCTCAAAGTGCTCAAAACTCAACTGTGCTTGTAAGCAGTGCTGGGCTTGTCAGTTTCCTTTACTGAGAAACTTCTCCCCGGCTCTCTCTTCTGTGTGCTCTCCAGTCTCTGGCTCCCTTCCTGGGCCTTCCTCTCGGTCTCCATCAAATTGCTGACTTTCCTCCCACCTACTCTGGAGCCCTCCCTCCCCAAAACTCCTGCTCATCCTTCAAGTACTTATTTTAATTCGAACGGTTTTGAAGTACAATTTTTGGAAAGTTTGGAAGTTTTTTTTTTTTTCCTTCAGAGAAGACGGACGAGACGTAGTGTCTCTAGTCCTCCTGCTAAGTGCAAGTAAAACAAAACAAAACAAAAGACCCTCAGGCATTAAATATAAAACCGACACAAGCAGAGCGTAAGAGATAGACAGGAAGGCAGACTGGCTGGAGACTCTGAGACCCAAGAAACAACACGGTGGCGAGTTCCCCGGGCTTTCTTGTTGCCTCATACTGAAGGCACACCAGAAAAAGTCAATGGGTACAGATTAAACAAACCTGCTGTCTCCAGCCAAAGAACAAGGAAAGGGGCAGACGGTAAGGCAGAAAAACTTTTCTGTTGTTGGAGAAAGAGAGAGACAGAGTGGGGGTGGGAGAAGGTGGGGGGGGAGAGAGAGAGAGAGAAAGAGAATCTGAAGGAGGCTCCATGCTCAGCACGGATGATGGGCTTGATCCCATGACCCTGGGATCATGACCTGAGCTGAAATCAAGAGTCAGACGCTCAGCTGGCTGAGCCAGGCAGGGACCCCCAGGAAAACTTTTAGACGAGAACCACTCTACTCCGATGAAACACCACAGAAGAAATGGTGGTCCTACCCCACCCCCTCCCCCACGCCAACGAGGGCCACGTGGGGAACTTAGGTGACTAGAATAAGGCACCCCGACACTCCTGCTGGGGTTTTGTCAGAGTTCTAGAGGGCCAGGACTTTCATCATCGTCAGGGGGTAAAGAGCAGCCCCTCCAGGCCCCGCGACAACGTCAGTGCAGATCACACAGAGAACCTGCCCTTGTCCCCTGACTTAGCAGTGATGGACCCTGCTTCCCACTCCCCTCTGGGATACTATCAAAGAGTCAGGGCATTCAACACTGCGCAACCCTAACAAGGCCAGCTTGTTCCTACTTGTTCTACTGTGACGTCAGTAGGACACAGTAACGAGGCACTCCTGCCCTCCCAGCCGCAGACGTACCGGTGAAGGTCTGCTAGGGGTCTGCTGGTCTGCAACTCCCGCTCCCTCCCAGCAAGAATGAGGAGCTGCCTACCACGCATCCACCCTGAGGTCAATGGAAGCCAACCTGCAAACCTGCCTTTCTACTCCCGCCAGCCAGAATCCCGCCTCCTGCCAGAGCAGTGCCAGAGGAAACTGGCTAAAACAGAAGCCTTAAATAACATCCAGAGGCTTCTAACGTAATGCCCGCAATGTCTAGGCTTCAATAAAGCCTGGTATGATCATCATACCGGAGAGTAAGGAGATCTCAAACTGAGTGGGGAAAAAAAGGCCAGTCAACAGAGGCCAACACCAAGGTAACCTGGCAAAGATATTTTTTTTTTATTTTTTTAACGTTTATTTATTTTTGAGACAGAGAGAGACAGAGCATGAACGGGGGAGGGTCAGAGAGAGAGGGAGACACAGGATCTGAAGCAGGCTCCAGGCTCTGAGCCGTCAGCACAGAGCCTGACGCGGGGCTCGAACCCACAGACCGTGAGATCATGACCTGAGCCGAAGTCGGACGCTTAACAGACTGAGCCACTCAGGCACCCCAGATATTTTTATTTTTTAAGAAGAGGTCATCTTCTTTGGGGCGCCTGGGTGGCTCCCCCCCAGATATTTTTATTTTTTAAGAAGAGGTCATCTTCTTTGGGGTGCCTGGGTGGCTCAGTCGGTTAAGCGTCCGACTTCGGCTCAGGTCACGATCTCGCAGTCTGTGGGTTCGAGCCCCGCGTCAGGCTCTGGGCTGATGGCCCAGAGCCTGGAGCCTGCTTCCGATTCTGTGTCTCCCTCTCTCTCTGCCCCTCCCCCGTTCATGCTCTGTCTCTCTCTGTCTCAAAAATAAATAAACGTTAAAAAAAATTAAAAAAAAAAAAAAAAAGAAGAGGTCATCTTCAAGGGCAATGATCAGAGCAGATTTCATGAAGAAGATGCTTTTTTAAAAAAAAAGTGTATTTACTTATTTTGCGACGAAAGAGTGTGTGCTCGCAGAGGAGGGGGAGAGAGAGAGAAGAAAAGAGAGAATCCCATGCAGACTCTGCCCTGTCAGCACAGAGCCCGACACGGGACTCGATCCCAGGAACCGTGAGATCGATCGTAACCTAAGCTTAAATCAAGAGTCGGACGCTTAACCGACTGAGCCACCCAGACGCCCATGACCTGACAAAGATTTTAAAGCAGGCAAAAGAAAAATGTTGTAACACACAATTATGAACACGCTTGCAACAAAGGTTTTAAAAATAGTATCGAAGAAAGGAGAACATCCAGACAGTCCCCACTTCTAAATCACAGTTTTATTTATTCATAACAGTTCATTTATTAATTCATTTTTAAAGGGTATGATAAAGGACACAGATGAACATCCAGACGGAAGAGACCCATAGGGCAAAATTTGTGGGAAGGGGAACAGAATTTCCACACCCTCTGGAGGGCACCAAGCTCCCAGCACCTCCCCGTGTTCCCCAACCCGGAAGCGCTCCAAATCCTGTCCTTTCTTGTTTTTATGGAGGCTTCATGACTTAGGTATGACTGATGAAATCATTGGTCATTGGTGATGATTCAACTTCCAACCCCCTCCCCTCCCTGGGGGCCAGGGGTGAGACTGAAAGTTCCAACCACCTAATTACAAATTGGTTCTCCTGGCAACCAGCTCCCAGCCTTAGGTATGGTCCAAAAAGTTGTCTCATTAACATAACAAAAGACACCTTCATTGCTCTCATCACTTAGGAAATTCCAAGGGTTTTAAGAGCTCTGTGCTAGAAACCGGGACAAAGACCAATTCTACATTTCTTATTATAAATCACAGTATCACATAAAACAAAAAGGAACGACACCACCAAATGCTGGTGAGGAAGGCAGAAAACTTTGATTCACTCTTAGATCACTCTGAGATCATTCTTCGATTGCTGGGGGCGCGGGGAATGTGAAATGGCAGTCACTCTGAAAAACAATTTGGCAGTTTCTTGAAAATCTAAACATGAGAATACCATGTGACCAAGCGATTTCAGGCTTGCACATTTTTCCCAAGATGAATAAATACATATGCTCACACACGAACCTGTACACAACGTTTATAGTAGCTTCACTCAAAATATCCCCACGCTGGAAACAACCCTGATATCCTTCGGTGGGTGCGTGGCTGAACCGTGATAGATCCCAGGGAACACTAACTCATTAATAAGATAAACTCCGGGTTCATTCAACAACTGTATGAATCTCGAGAACGTTATGCCGAGGAAAGAAAAGCCAACGCCCAAAAGAACCCATGGACTATCTCTGTATTACCCCTTACAGCCAATTGAGAATCAATAATCATTTCAAAACGAAAGCAAACAAAAATAACTTGTAAAAACAAAAAAATAGGGGCGCCTGGGTGGCGCAGTCGGTTAAGCGTCCGACTTCAGCCAGGTCACGATCTCGCGGTCCGTGAGTTCGAGCCCCGCGTCAGGCTCTGGGCTGACGGCTCGGAGCCCGGAGCCTGTTTCCGATCCTGTGTCTCCCTCTCTCTCTGCCCCTCCCCCGTTCATGCTCTGTCTCTCTCTGTCCCAAAAATAAATAAAAAATAATAAAAAAATAATAAAAACAAAAAAATTAAAAGTTTGGAAAATAAAATAACAGACTCCACTATACTCACTACCCAAATTTTATAACTCTTAATAATTTTTTTTTTGTTTGCTTCAGAACTCTCTTCTTTTCAAAGGAAATAAAACAATACAGCCATACTTAAAACAGTACCCTTTCCTGAGTTAGCCATTGCCCTCCAGAACTGAACACAGCGCTGTGATTATCTGTGTGTATCCTGATACATTTATTTTATAAATATTACCATAGCAACAAATAATACTGTTTTACGTGCTGGCCAAAGATGATGGAGATATCTTCCTACCGTCCCATGCAACACATATCATGTTACAAATTGTTTTTTGCTCTCAACGCTAAGTTTTTTAACCAAGTTAATTTAACCAAATTAATTTAACCAAGTTGGTGCATAAAGATCAAGGGTTTTTATTTTTACTTGGATTATTCTCTGGTGATAATGGTAAATAATATGTAATGCCCCTCATATACTTACACTGTTCTAAATGCGTTAGATACTTAACCCGCTGATCCTCATTCAGGTACGTAATCCCTACCCATTTATTGTTGCTATTATACAGATGAAAAAAGCAAGGCACAAAACACTTAAGTCTTGGTCCCTGGTTGTACATTACTAAATGGTAGAGTCTGAATTTGAACCAGAACCCGTGCCTCCACGGTATAGACATAACTGCTATATATCTAGTACACTGTTGATACAGTTGATATGCTGTTGGTAGTGGACGTTCAAGTTAGTCTCCCTTTTTCATTCCCTTTGGCTGTGAATATTCTAGTTGTCTCCTTGCGCATAATTATCCACCTCCTTAAGATATATACCAACAAGGGGCGCCTGGGCGGCTCAGTCGGTTAAGCGGCCGACTTCGGCTCAGGTCATGATCTCACGGTCCGTGAGTTCGAGCCCCGCGTCGGGCTCTGTGCTGACAGCTCAGAGCCTGGAGCCTGTTTCAGATTCTGTGTCTCCCTCTCTCTGCCCTTCCCGCATTCATGCTCTGTCTCTCTCTGTCTCAAAAATAAATAAACGTTAAAAAAAAATTAAAAAAAAAAAGATATATACCAACAAGTGGAACGCTAGGTTGTATATGCGTTTATCTTCAGCATTAATGGCTATTTCCAAATTGCTAAATAATGTGGAACCATTCGCATGGGTGGTGTTTAAGAGTTCCTGCTTCTAGGGGCGCCTGGGTGGTTCAGTCAGCTAAGCTTCTGACCTGGGCTCAGGTCATGATCTCGCAGTTCGTGGGTTCGAGCCCCTCATCGGGCTCTGCGCAGACAGCTCGGAGCCTGGAGCCTGCTTCGGATTCTGTGTCTCCCTCGCTCTCTGCCCCTCCCCCACTCATGCTCTCTTTCTCTCTCTCTCTCTCTCTCTCTCTTTCTCTCTCTCTCTCTCTCCCTCCCCAACTCCTCAAAAATAAATAAACCTTAAAAAAAAGAGTTCCCGCTGCTCCATATACTCACCAGTTCTTGGCACTATCAGACAATGTTCTGGAAGATGTGTGCATCTGATAACAAACTCACAAATGTGTTGCGGGCGTAGGGAGTGCCAAACAGCACGCGGGGTACCTGGATCTGAGAGTGTCTCGTGATCCAGCCTGAAGAGCTACACTCAGATGCAGCAACTGCCAAAGCCACACACAATAGCTTCTAGAAGTTCTGAAGGCGTCTTAGGCTAACTTTACCTACAAAGAGGCATATGATCCCTTCCAGGGTCACCTGTGACAATAAAAGGTACAGCCACTTTGTGCCATATGATGAGATAGACTGAAAGAAAGAAAGAATGGAAGGAAGGAAGGAAGGAAGGAAGGAAGGAAGGAAGGAAGGAAGAAGGAAGGAAGGAAGAAGGAAGGAGAGGAGAGGAAAGGAGAGGAAAGAGAAGAGGAAAAAGAAGAGGAAAGAAAAGAAGAGGAAAGAAAAGAAAAGAAAAGAAAAGAAAAGAAAAGAAAAGAAAAAAGAAAAAAGAAAGAAGTACCTGGACAAAACTCTGAATGATCTGTGTGCATTTAAGACAAATGCACAGTCCAGAGTCTTGGGAAGCATAAGCAGGCATGCCAGGGAAGCGGGAGCCATTGCTGGAAGGTTTTCTAAACCCACCTTCCCTTGTCCCCACCCCTTCTCATCCCAAATGGTGTCGAGGCTAGGAAGAGGCCCCATTTCCCGACATCACCACACCAGGAGGGGACGGACAAGTCACAGACACACTGTCTGTCAACCCCCATTTCCGGAACTCAAAACCCATAGTCGCCTTTCGATAATATTAAAAAGAGGGAGAGCATTTTGCATGAAAACATGTTTTAACTGTATTTGTAACACTCGATAAATAAATTACAGGTTTTATATCATTCAGAGGGAGCTGCCAGGGATGTATTCAGTTATCAACTTCGCACGCTTGGGAGAATGAATTAAATGCCCGCCCGTGTTGAAGGCCTGGGGATTATTCAGCCAGAATAGACTACTGAAAAGTTTGGACAGTTCTGTAGGCATTTCAGGATAAGCAAGAACAGTTTGGGAGAAGCCACAGAGGGCAGACGATTCTGTCCTGTCCATTTACGGCAGCTTATAAATTCCATAAAAAGGAAATGAATTATGCATTATTGGGTTTACATAAGGTCACCCAGTGAACTTTGACCCCTCTCTTTTCTCATTTGGCTCAATTATTAGATGAAATGACAGATTTGATCTCTTTTCAAATTGTATTAGAGAGGGTCTCTTTATTTCACCCTCTAGCAGCAATCAACTGACAGGACGAGGCAAGTGCATTAATTATGATTGATTTAGAGTGTCTATAGGGTGATTATTTCTAGAATTCTACTCCTGAGCCAAAACCTTTTGACCTATTTCAGGCCACACAGCAAATTAATCCATAAGAAGATTTAAGGGCAGGCTGTTCAGGACAGCAGTTTTCCTCTTGTATTTGCAATCAAAACATTTAAGACACTCCGGGCAATCCAAAGGGATTGAATTACCAGAACACTCCATGGTGAAGACATTTAACAACCTGACAACTCAGTTGAAAAACATCTCGTGCATAATAACCAAAAATGGCTCTGAATTAGCCCCCAAAACAGGGAAAGACTCCTAACTCTCTCCGCTCTGAGCTAATGGGATAGCATAGAAAAAAAAAAAAAGTCTTTTTTTATGAGTTTGTGAATTTGTCACGATTGGAGATTCAGAATAACATGTCTGTTGTTGGGACATTCAATCTCCCTCTCGTCTTTCCAGTGGATTAAAAATGACAGTACTAATTAAAGAAGTAAAGAAAAGAGACCACTGTCAGTTGCAACGTATAGGCTTGAATTATAATAAGGCTCAGATGAGGAGGAGAAAGAAAAGTTGGAGAAGTGTCATCATTAGGGATTTCTTTCTAAGTATGGAAAAGCATCCTGCAGATAAATTCTATTTAAAGAGAGATTGTTTAACCGTAATTTTCATCCCTGAGTTATTAGATCCCAGGAAGGATTAAAGGGGAGATGCATCTAGAATCGATGCCAGCAGATCAGTGAACTCAGTCCTACTTCCTGCCATCCAATGTCCCCAAATGGTAAAGAAGAAGGAGTTTAGGCAATGACTGAATGAATCCTGCCTGTGGCGCTTATAAACTGTGTGACCTAGAGCAAGTGACTTGACCTCTCTGATCTCCGCTTCTTTCCCCCCTATGGTGTGCGAATAATACCCACCTTACTGCAGAGTTGTAGGGAAGATTAGAGACCATATGTGTTTAGAGAAACGAAAATATTTTATTGCTGTTATTTATAATCCTGCATTGCCATTTATGGAGGCAGGTCATGGGAACTGAAGAATCTTTTGTTTGCTGAAGTCAAACAAAATTTCTACCCTCACTTGAAAATAGCAGTAAGGGACAGAAGGAGACAGAAACTGGGGGAGAGCTGTGTAGTTCAGCATAAGAAAAGAAAGTGGTTGGGGCGCCCGGGTGGCTGGGTCAGTTAAGTGTCTGACTTCAGCTCCGGTCATGATCTCCTGGTTTGTGGGTTCGAGCCCCACATCGGGCTCTGCACTGATGGTATGGAACCTGCTTGGGATTCTCTCTCTCTCTCTCCCTCTCTCTCTGCCCCCACCTCCTGCTCTCTCTCTCTCAAAATAAATGAATAAACTTAAAAAAAAAAAAAGAGGACGGATAAGCTCAGAGACGGAGACTTGGAGGGTGGGGTTTGAGAGGCTCATAATCACTTGAGGGGGCAGGAGAGAAACCTGGTGTCCTGTGTCCCCATGAGCGGCTGTCATACTTGCAGAGGAAGCTCTGAGTATTTCAGTTGTTTTCAGGGACCAAGCGCGTGAGCACAAACGTCAAACGAAAGGGAATCGTACAGCTTGTGGCAAACTAGAACACCTGTGAGTCGCTTCAAAGGGCTAAAACTTAGTTTCTTACAAAAACATCGTGCAGGCCAAATCCTGCCGTCTGGGATCCAAAGAGGCCGAGATGCGGAGTTCAAAACTGCGTTCGTTCTTTTAACCCCACAGTTCAGCCCACATTTGCCACTGTAACACTGCCTTATAAAGACCGAGCCAGCCGATGCATTTGCTTCTTGAGAAATCAGTTATATTCAACAAGGATTGTGGGGCAGCCAAGCTGTCATTATCCTGAGGCCTGGTCATCAGTTATAAAGCTAATAAGTACCAAGCAGCCCATCAGTGGCCGTTCTCAGGCTCGCTCATACAGTTCTCGGATGATTACATAACCAGGAATGTGCGTGGCTTAATGAAAGCTTAAAAAATAACCCAAACAAGCACACGGCTGAGGACTTTGCTGGATCACCAGCATGAAATAAATAGAAAAGCCTGGAGACGAGGGAGGAGACAACATCCATTTCAAGATTTGGAGATGGCCTCCCCCCCACCCCCCTCTAGCAGACTGATGGAGGCTTGATGTATGGCTTACCCATTGTTATCATTTGGATGGGCAATCAAACACAGATATCCAAATAAATATGAGAAGGCCGGAGCCAGTACTAATAGGATCCTGGGCATAAAAGGCTTAACACGCCCCCATCATTCTAGGAGAGAGCTAGAGCCTCCATTCATAAGCCAAAAGGGACTATTTCTTGAGCAGTTACCTTCAACAGAGCCATTTGCAAGGCATGCTGAGGAGGCAGGGATGAAAGGAAGAAGAGGTTTCTACCCTGGGGTGAAGGGGGTCTACCATCTGGGGGGGGGCGGGGAAGGACAGTGAGAAGCAATGCAAAGTGAATGTGGGTCCAGGCAAACCCAGGTCAGAGAGGTGACCTCAGGTTCAGTAGGAGGCAGTCAGAGGAAAGCGTTACAAGAAGTCTAAGAACTCGGTTCTTGAGGAAAGGAGGGAAAGAAACAGAGACTCTTTGAGTTGAGTTTTGAGATGAGTTTACGCCTTTGGGGTGAGGTTACCCCTTGGAATTATGATGACCTCTTTGGATTAAGATTCCTTTTTTGGGATAAGTTTACACCTTTGGTTTGGATTTACCCTTTGGGGTTAAGATCACACTTTGAGTCAAGTTTACCCCTTTGGGTTGAGATTATCCCTTAGAGTTGATTTACCTCTTTGGGTTAAATTTACCCCTTTGAGTTGAGATCATCCCTTTGGGTTGGGTTTACCTTTTTGGGTTAAGATCACCCCTTTGAGTTGAGATTGCCCCTTTGGGTTAAGATTACCCCTTTGGGTTAAGATTACCCTTTGGGATAGGTTCACCCCTTTGGATTGAATTTACCCCTTTGAGTTGAGATTATCCCTTTGTGTTGAGTTTACCCCTTTGGGTTGAGTTTATCCCTTTAAGTTGAAGTTACCCCTTCGAGCCTACATAAATAACTTTTATCGAGCTCGCCCAATGTGCCAGGTAACGCTGAAGGGCTTTACATGTATTAACACATTTAGAACAACATAGCACCGTTCTGAGGCTGAATCTGTCATTACCCCCATTTTACAAATGAAGAAAGCAGAGGCCCCCGGAACTTAAGTCACTTTCCCAAGGTCACACAGCTAGTACGTGGTAGGGCCAGGATAAAACCCTGCACTGGGGTCCCAGAGCCTGTGCTGTTAATCTCTCCTCCAGGCAGTCCCTCTTATGGTAACGGTCCTGGAATTTCTAAGTGGAAGCATTTGCAAGGTGGTTCCGAAAGACAGGACCAAACAGAACTTGTAGAGATTCAGCACCAACACTATACTAAGTCCAATGGCCCAGGAGCAGGCATACTTAAGTAGGGTGTCATCCCAGAACATGAAGAATCAATTCGCCAAGGATCAAACCAGTTTCCACTGACCAGGCACTATCTCCCCTCTCCTGGAAGGAATGATAGCATGAAAATAAGTCCATGATGGATAGCTTTTCATAGGGGTGTAAGCTTCCAAGAGGTTTTAAATGGCCAACAGCTCTGGGACAAGTACCATGTAGGCACAGTTTGCCTACGGCGAGGCACTAGACTAAACACTCTCCACCAGGGGCAGGGTGGGGAGAAGGAAGGAGCAAAGGGAGGAGAGCTTAGGAACGCCATAGTGGGGCCAGGATGGAAGTCCAAGCTGCACTTACCATTCTTGGAAAATGGCAATGGCAGTGCCCTTCTGTGAAGCCATTAAAGTGAGAGAAAAGCAACACAGAGATCTCGAGTCATGGGGAAAAGACGCTAAGAATCTAAGAGGTATGGGAGAAGGCATGCTTTAAAGGCTTTAAAGGCTGCCAGCCGTCTGATATGCATGGGGGGGGCATCAACGCAAAGGTAGTTGGAGCTGAAGAGAGTGGGTAGAGGAGAAACAGGGAGGGGGATCAGGAGTTGCCCTGTGCTTCCTGGTGCCCAATGGTGTCGCCTCTTCTTGACCGGGCCCGGTGTGATAGTTGCAAAGCTGGCAAGGGACTGTTCCCCTGAGACTACCAGAGCCCCGCCAACACACGTCTCACCCACTGGACACTGTCAGATCGGGGATAGGCGGAGGTATACACAGTGTGCAAGAAACCCAGATCTCCAATCTGCGGCCCCTGCTCACTCAGGCCCAGAGTGAGAGCTTCCCTGCCTCCTGAGGCATCCCTTTGGGAAACAAGGCCAAAACAAGCCTGGGCGTTACCCTTTCGGTGGCATACAGATAAAGCAAAGAGGAGGGAAAAACCCTGAGACACGCCCTTCCCGTCCTCCGGGTCTGGGAAGATCTTGACCTGCGGGGGGATAGCAGGTGATGTAAGTGACCTCCTAGTGGCAGGCCATGATGAGAGCTGGTGGCTGCTACCCCAGGCGGCTGCAGCCACCCCAGAGGAATATCCGTCTAGGGTTGCCAGATTCTTATGGGTGCCTTCCTGATGTTTAACGTTGGCAACTAATTTTTAGAAAACATGGCCAGGGGATCCTGGGTGGCTCGGTCAGCGGGGCGTCCGACTTCAGCTCTGGTCATGATCTCACGGTTCATCGGTTCGAGCCCCGCGTCCGGCTCTGTGCCGACAGCTCAGAGCCTGGAGCCTGCTTCGGATTCTGTGTCTCCCTCTTTCTCTGCCCTTCCCCTGCTCATGCTCTGTCTATCTCTGTTTCAAAAATAATCAACATTAAAAAAAAAATTTTTTTTTTTTTTTAATTTAGAAAACATGGCCAAACTCATCTGCAGACCTGATCTGGCCTCCAGGCCACCATTCAGCTACATACTCTAAGTAACTGTATCCGGCGGGCTGCAATTATCCCGCAGTAACCAACAACCCCCAGACCCCACTGGTCCGACACGGAGAAGCTGAGTTCTTCCTCAAGCTGCTTGTCCAACATGGGTTGGTGGGACAGGGCGGGGGAGAGATGCATCTGGAGGGTTCTGTCCATCTCGGAAACCCAGAGACCCAGGGTGAAGGAGTCCGTACCTCAACACAGCCACTCCTGCTGGAGGTTATAGAGTGAGGTTGGCTCTTTTTATTGCTTTGAATGCTTATTTATTCTTGAGAGAGAGAGAAGAGAGCGAGGCAGGTAGGGGAGAGAGAGAGAGAGAGGGAGACACAGAATCTGAAGCAGGCCTCAGGGTCCACGCTGTCAGCAGAGGGCCGGGCGCTGGGCTCAAACTCACAAACCAACGTGAGCTCATGACCTGACCGGAAGTTGGACACTTAACCGACTGAGCCACCCAGGCACTGAGGTTGGCTCTTAAAGCTGCCGCTTGACGTGCATCATTCCCACGTTCGCGCACACACCGGCGGTCAAAGCCGATCGCGTGGCCACACCCCGTTGTGGGAGGGGGGTTGGGAGAGGAGACCACCCCCCCCACCCCCCGAAAAGAGAATTACTCTATGAAGAAGGAGAGTACGGATGAATGAAATTCTTTTAAACAAAGGTCTTCACCCTTTTAAGTGGAACAGCGGTTTGTTTCGAAATAAGATGTTGCTTTGAAGTATGTTGCTTTGAAGATGTTGCTTTCTGGAACACCTCACTGCAAACTCACTTCCCCGTTTTTTTCTTTCTACTTCTAACCCACCTCTGCCAGTCTAGCCTCGATGGTAAAGACAGGGCGTGTGGACTGTTCTACTCAGGGAGAAGCGGAAACCAGAAACACGCTCGGTGACCCTCTACCCTTGTCTACAGGGCCTGTTGGCCCGGCTCAGTCCACTTGGGGCAGGTTTACGTGCCTGGGTCCTTTCCATAGTTATTTCTGCATAAGCCTGTGTATGCCCAAGCTGCCCGTGGGCCCGAAGAATCGTCCCTTGTGACTCCCCTCCTTAAACAGGCTCCAATTAGACACTACTTAATGGCACCTCCAATTTGACTGCGTCTGTCCCAGATTCCACAATGCATGGGAATTCTCCCAGAGATTATTCCTGTTTTTCCCATCCTCAAAACAAGGAGGGGGGAATAATGCATGATTGAAAACTAGCCACCAAATGTTTAAAAAAAAAAAAATTGCACATGTGTTGCTTTGAAAACTTATTGCACAGCTGGGGGCATTTAAAGAACTTAATTAACAAGCTTTGGCCGCAATGTGCCCCCTCTTTGGGAGGGGAAAAAAATCACAGTTAAGATTTGTCCAATTAAATGATAGGAGAGTTGGTGGATTCAAAGAGAGGGAGAGAGAGAGAGAGAGAGAGAGAGGTGGGGGGTGGGGGGGCGGGGGGATGCGCCTCCCATTTGAAAAGATTTTTAGTCTGATGGGAGACCAGTAGTCTGATTAATTCAGCGCGAAGCTTTTCCACAGTTTCCACAAACTCAGAGCACTTAAGAATTTTTAACCCAAATGTAATTATAGGTTTTGATAATCAGGTTTTAGTTAAATAAAGTCCCCTCTTTCCTATAAAATCTGAGGCTGGAATATTCCGTTGTAAAGGAAGCTCCCTCAGACCCCCACTTTTTCTCGCTCCCATGCGGGCGTCCCCCAAGCCCAGGATGGGCGCCCCGTCGCGGTTTCAGCGGGCCCTGTGCCCCTGTGGGCCCCTTCCTCCATAAAAACCTGTCAGAAATTACATTTGACAACTGCATTGCCATAAAGGTGACTGTAATCTGGGCCGGATTCATTTTTATGCGCTCTTTATTATACTATCCGTTCGATTTTAATTTAAGAACGACTTGAAATCCAAACATTCCCGTGGGCCCCTAAAAGTACGGCAGGTCCCACCCCCCAGAGCCCCACGGATAAGTCGGTGCCGCCCGGAATCTCCCATGATGAGCCCAGAGAGGGACCTGGGGGAGGGGGGGGCTGGGGGGGGGGGTGCCAGCTAGGAACGAGTCCCAAATAACAGGGACGGTGACACAGTTCCCGGTCACACCATTCCTATCGGTCTAGGCTAAGCGCTTGCCTTACAGCACACTAACCTCCGGCCCCCCGGCCCATACCCCCCCCACCCCCCCCAAATTGTTATTCTGACATCATTGGCCTGAAAGAATACCCAGTACAGTAGGCACTCTTGGAATGGTGAGTTTTCTGCCTTTTCCAAGGGGGATGTTCAGCCAAGACAAAAATGCGTAAGGGCAGCAGAGAAAATTCATTTGTATAAGCTGGCCCCCCTACTGTGGAATTTTCAATTATATATATCTAATTATGGCTGTCAGTTGATGGATCCAGAAAAGACATTTTGGTGCCCCCCCCCTTTTTTTTTTGTCTTTTCGTCATCTCTTCTGTTAGAATGATTATAGCACACTTACACAACTAATTGCCTTACTGCTGATTAGTGATACAATTATGCAGACCCAGCTCCTTGTGTGAACAACCATCTGCCGAGAAAAAAAAAGTGACACTATTCAAAAACTATCCATAATTTAACCAATGTTATTCCAATGCACTGAGCCCAGACAATCGTCTGGTCTTCATATTTCATACCCACCCTGGCAAGAGGAGGTTGGGTTTTGTGTGCCCAATTCACCTCTTTAGACACCCTGTGAATCAGAAAGAATGAGGGAGAAGAAAGTACTTCAAATGTCAACCCATAGTGGGGAATTGAAGCGTGGTTAACGTCCATTCCTCCTTTGGGTAATTTTTCTTCAAATTTTATACCACTTGGCAATTTTTTGTTTCCTTTCAAACTGCTGAGAAAGTACAGATGTTTTAACTCCCCAAAGTGGGCTTGGGTTTGCTGGGGCTTTTTTTTTTTTTTTTTTTTTTTTTTTTTTTTGGTGGACTGTTCTCCCCAATTCTTTTCTCTCCTTTTTCTTCATAATGTTTAAAAAAAAAAAAAAGAAAGAAAGAAAAAGAAAAAAGAAGGGGTCGTAAGAGAATGGAAGGGCGCGGGCTGACATATGACGTTTCAATAAAGTGTGTCTTTTGTTCCCCTAAGGCCAAGCGTAGGGGACGTCAAACTCTGAGCGCTCAGGGACCACAGAGAGGGCACAGGTGGACAGCTGGATGTTGTTCGCCCCAGGGAGGAAACAAAGAGAGAGGCTTGGTCTTTCCCAAAGCGCAGGGCAAGATCGGCCTTGTCTGCATGGGGCAAAGAAAAAGCCTGTGAGAGGCAAGAGGGTTCAAAACCGTGAGGCAAGTACCCGATTCCCTTCTAGCTATTTGAAAATGAGACTGCAGGTTGTCAGGGCAGAAAAGGAAAAGGCCTGAGTGTCCGAGTGCCTAGATGCTCCTCGCTGTAGATACTGATGGCAAATGGCTTTCTGGAGCAAAGAAGGTGCCGGATGTTAAGGAGAGACACTTGGGAAGGAACCCCAGAGAATCAGCTGTCCACCATATGTCCACCCCATCAGCTGAAAGCAGGCTGAGAAAGGGAGGCCTGGTCCGGAGAGCTGCCTGTGGAGAGGCCTCGTCTCAGCCCTGCGACAGGGGCTTCCTCTCCAAGCACAGCTCCTGAAATCTTGGCATCCCAGGACCTGACAGCCTCCCCCACCCCATCATCCAGACCACAGAATCAGTCTGGTCTCACCCTGGGGCTCCAGCCTGAGGATCAGCTTCCCCCGCCCCTTGATTTTCTTTCATTCTCTTCTACTCAGGGCTCTGCAGAAAGTAAAACCTGGTATTGAGTGTTGTCGTTGGGTTTTCTTTTTTTTTTTTTTTTTCCCTTTCATTTGTTTGAAAGAAATTTTAATCTCCTGGTCCCTCTGAACTTCTTTTTTTTCTTTAATGTGTATTTATTTATTTTGAGAGAGAGTGCGCACCTGTGAACAGGGGAGGGGCAGAGAGAGAGGGAGAGGGGGAGTCCCAAGCAGGCCCCTTGCTGTCAGTGTGGACCCCGACGCGGTGCTCAGTCTCACGAACCATGAGATCATGACCTGAGTGGAAATCAAGGGTCAGACCCTCAACGGACTGAGCCACCCAGGCGCCTCCCCTACCTCTGAACTTCTTAAAAAGAGAGATAACTTGAGTCTGTCAGGCTGACGCGGGCGTGTGCTCTGAAATAGCAAACGTAGTACATGTGTTTGGCCAGTTTTGGGTATTTTCTTGGGTATTTTGTGAAAATAAAATGAACGCTAGCCGTGAATGTTTACGGAGCGCTTCTAGGATGCCAGGTTCTTTTACGCGCGGGATATGATTGCCTCATTTTGATCTTTGCAAATCTTCCAAGGTAGGTACTTGGATTGTCCCGCCATATGGAGCGGGATCCTTCATTCATATAGGGTTAAATAACGGAGGCGGGACACAGAGCTAATTGCTGGTAGAAGGAGGATTTGAACCAAAGCCCAGAGCTCTCCAAAGCGAGAGCTCTTAGCCACCAAACACTATCAACATCTCCTCGAGGCCTTAAAGAGTGTGTTTTTGTAGACAGAAGACGTGGTCACTCTGTTAACCGGAGTATCATCCCCATATATCTGCACCATAAAAAGAGAGATTTGAACTGGGTGTTGTGTGGAAACCAATTTGACAATAAATTTCATAAAAAAACAAAGAGAGAGAGAGATTTGGGAAGCAAATAAACTCTCCTTCCCAAGGAGCCTCTCTCCCGCCTTCTAGCCAATTCTACCAACTCCTTTTCCAGAGCTTGCGTAGACTGAAGCATCTGATAGAGTCATCTCTAGGACAACCTCATTGTATCTTCAGTTCTTTGATGTTCCACAGCCACTGGTCTTGCCAACCTGGTTGGAGAGTAAGATCTTAGAGGACAAGAATATTCTTTCCTCCTCCTTGTCCTCTACCTCTCTCTCCTCCTTCTTCTTCTTCCCTCTTTTCTCAATAAGGGTTAACTCAGTGCCAGTTTGAGGTCCACGCAAAGTCCGGCCTGGCTTCTAATCGCCTCACCAAAGTGCTGTGGCTCGATCAATAACCCCAGCTGGCACCGAATGCACTTTGGGTTAATTGATCAGAGGCCAAGTTTCTGCAGCTGATGCTTACTGTGATCACTCTAGTAAAAGGCAAAAGCCTTTACTGGTGGGGAAGGTGGTGTCTTTGGGAAGTGGCAACTCACATATTGGGGATCATTGGTAAGCACGGGTCCTTTTCCTTGTCCTTAACTCCTGGCAGAGGGAGGAAGGATTATTGACGGCAGAGTGTACACGTGGGATTGGGTTGGAGGCGGTTCTCACCCGAGTGAATTCTGAAGCGTTCGCCTCATTGAATCTAAGCCCCAGGGATCCAGGCCCTGCTGGGAGCTCAGACACAGCCTGGTGGGCAGAACTCTGATGACTGAGAAACCACACAGGGCTCTCAAGGAGAAAGATCACCAGACTAAGACCCCTACAGATCAGGTGACCTCACCCCGCAGCAAGCTTTAATCTTGTGTCTGAAAGTGTCGGCTCCTCAACCTGGAGCCTTTCCACTAAGAAGAATCGGGAAAAGAGTCCCAAGGCTAGACCTTACGTTTGTCTCTTCCCTTACCTAGACACAGGTTCCGGGATGTCCAAAGTCGCCTGAGACTTTCCTGAGGTCCAGATGACAAATCAGACTACTTAGAATGGGCAAGTGGCTCTCCGAATGACGCTTAGGTATTTTTTATGTATTGTAGATGGGGAAAAGATCAATGCAGATATTTGGAAGTAAAAGGGGTCTTGGAGGCAGTTAAGTCAATTCTTCACTCAAGGTGGATAAAAATGGAACCACCGGCCTTCTTGGTTATTGTCTTTGTTTTGTTTTGTTTTGCTCTGTTTTGTTCTCTCCCTTTGTCATCCCTCATTTCAACTAGAGTCTGGAAGCCTGATTCTTGACTCTTCGTGTTCTACTCCTGGTGTGATAATCAGTGTATCTCAGCTAGCAGAGATGACCCAGCTTCTCCATCCTTCCATCTAGTCAGGCAACAATTATACATTCATCCGCTTAACCGTCCACCTACCCACTCGCTCACCCAACTGTCCATCTACCATCAAATTAACTACTATACACCAAGCATTACAATAGGTACAAAAATCAAAAGAGGGAATAGACTCTATACCTACCTTCAAGAATTTTGTGGTCTAGTGGGGATAGGGACCCTACCACGTAATGGACATAATAATAATAATGTCAAGCATTAAATGATTTAACAGTTATGTTCAGAATGCTGAAGTCACATAAGTAAGATTTATTCAACACTTCTTAGGTTCCCAGCCCCACGCTAAGCTTTTTTACACACTTCTTCTCATTGAAGCCTTACAGTGATCCTATGAGATAGGTGCTATAACTTCTCTCATTTTGCCCAGGAAGGAACTTGTTCCACATCACGTGTCTGTGAAGAGGTGAACTCATTCCTCGAAGCGGGACAGTCTTCATACCTTACGCTATTGACCAGTGGGCTACTCCCCGGGGCTAAATGGAATCATTAATGAAGAAAGGACTCAAGGGGAATTTTCAGAGTTTCCCCGGAGAAGGAGACACGCTGGGCCTCGAGGGATCAGCAGGAGGTCACCAAAGAGAGGAAAGAGAAGAACATTGCAGCCAGATGGAAGACTGAGGAACGGCTGGTGTGTTCAAGAAGCAAGCAGCTCAGCAAAAGTGGAGGGAAGCATACACAGGTGCAGGTCGACTCCCAGGCAACAACAACGAGGGCAGTAATAATAATGACTACATCTTATAGGACGCTGGCTCTGGTGGCTGCTGTGGCTGGACATCCTGCCATCCTTGACAGCCCTCGTGAGGTAAGTTTCATCCCCCTCATTGGAGAAATTCAAGCTCCAGCGTAAATCAAGGTTCTAGCTTAAAAAAGCCTTTAAAAGAAGAATGGTCTGATCCCCAAGTTCACACACCCAGGTTAAGAGCATGACCTCTACAGTCAGACAACCTAGGACAAAAATCCCAGCTCTGCTATTTGCTAGTCTTGTGGCCCTGGGCCACTAACGAAACCTCACTGGGGCTTCAGTTTCCTCAACCGGGTGGGGATAATCATCACCTTATCCATCTTATCCGAGTACCGTTCCGACGACTCGATGGGATAATGGCACCACGGGAATCACAAAGTATGAAGCCTGGCGGTGTATTGAATAATGGTTGGCTATTATCGTTATTGTTAAGTTGGGGTCCATTTCTCAGGGACATCTAAGAGCCATTTAAAGCAAGAGAAATAAGCGTCACGGGAAAGCGAATTCCTGGTTTGATGATAGAGAAGCTCACAGTCATCATCAGTTGAGTCTAGCTCAGGAGTTGAAAATGGACAGCTTTCACCAAAGACTTTGTTGGCTCAAAGAAGCTCCAAGCTTCTCTGATGGTTCTGACACAGCTCCCAGGCCCTCCCTTAAACCGCCAGCTCTGGGGCATTTTGACCTCGGCCCAGGGATGATGTGATGGGCCTCTCTGTGCCAGGCCTCAGCCTCAGACAGGGGAACATTGCCTTATGAGGAAACCCGTGCTCCCTGGACTTTGGCTTCTTGGTCAATGAAGCCCCAAGGTTGAGCTGATTCAGTTTTACCCAGTTTTAGCCGAGCCCCCAGGTCCAAATGAAGGCCCGGTGCTCTCAGGCAAATGTAGGCTTTCTCTCTATCCAGTGCATCGGGCAGAAAGGCAGTGTGAGGCTATTCATATTTTCCCCATGGGATGACGTCTATTAAAATGCAACACATTTTTAACCCAATCAGCACACACTGCCGTCAAGTCACGGGTCCCAAAGTTCTGTACGCACGCAGCCCGATGTAACTCGATCAGTTCATAAAGAGGGTACTTGTTGCTTGCAATAAGTGAGGGGAAGCATGATCTTTGCTGAGCGGCATCTCATTTCTGGCGTTGAGGCGGCCATGACCATCATACCGAGAAGACAGGCTGCCTTAGTTTCGGGCCCCCCAGGAACAACCCCCAAAGCAAGCATTTAATGGCAGATAATTTGTCTAGGAGGTGCAAGGTCCTGGTAGAGGAGGAGGGAGGTAAACTAGGGAAGGAAAGGGTGCCTGGTGGTGTATATCTCATGGAACCAGTCACTGTTATAAGCAAAGGGAGCACGTTCCCATGACAAACTCCAAGAAATGGTGTAAAGCATACCCCTCAGAATGATCCCACGTTAGATGTGAGGGAGCCTGGGTATTTACACACCAACCCCAGTCATTGTTCCAGAGCTGCTCCTAGGGGCCGTCAATTCCCCCGCACTTCGGGCCTGCCTCCATGACCAAATGGCCCTCTGAGGGGTTGGAGAAAGCCTCCAGGCCTGGGGAGCAGGGAAGGATACTTGGAAGACAGCTAGCACATGCTGGAAGAGGAAGATCCCGGGGATGTGAACAAGCGCTGAGGGCACGCCTCATTAACCTTCTTCAAACAAGACTTTTCTACATCAGCCCATTGATCCAGAGGACAGCCGTCAGGCAGCCTCAGGCATCTGATAAAGTCCTTATGCCGTATTATGAAAAGCCTTCACCCAGAATGTCTTTACTCATAGGCACAATATTAATAAATTCCAACGATGGAGGAGGATATCAGGAGAAATAAAAGGAGCTACCTCGTGACTTAGAAATTCTACTTGGGTCCGGGGGTGGGTGAAACAGGGAATGGGTGTTGGGGGGAGGGGACTTGTCATGGTGAGTATCGGGTGTTGTGTGGTCGTGTCGAATCACTATACTGCACACCTGAAACGTGTCGAATCACTATATTGCACACCTGAAACGAATATGACACTGTACGTCAACTAACAGCGATTACATAAGAACTTAAAAAAAAAAAAAAAAAGAAATTCTACTCCTTGGAAATTTGCCTCGACGAATACATACGCCTAGCCTACGTACAAAGACGTAGGCGTAGGGATGGTAAATTTTTACCTCGCTTGTAACAGACAAAAAATGGAAACAGCCAGCTGCCCATCAGTAGGGAAGGGCTGTGAGATCTGCAGGTATTGCAAAGGGCGATAAAGATTCGCGTATGTTAACATGGAAAATTTTAAGACGCAAGTGAAAAAATCTTGCAGAACAATATGCAATTGTGGTTACCATTGACATAAAGGCCGTGTACATGTAATGTATTAATGTATTACTGTACAGAATAGCATGTATATACATGTTGACATATGCTAAAAGATGGGAGAAACATTTCAAAAGATAATGGGGCTTATTTCCGGACCAAGAATAGAAAATGGTTCAAGGGGGACTTTCTTCTTTTACCCACTGTAGTGCTGGAATTATTTACTGTGAACACGTATTCATGTACTAGTTGTATAATCAAAAACATGAGCGACAGCTGACATCTTTCCACTAATCCAGAAGACCTTTAAGAGGCAATCAAAGCAGAAAGATCAACTAAAACCTCATAGGCGTCTAGGTCATCTGGCGTCGGAGAGGTGAACATATACCTTCCTGTCTCCCGAGGACATCATTACAATGGAACACAATGTGATGATTGTGTGCCCATTCCTATCTCAGGGGAATATTGAAATACTGTCAGAATCTCCGTTTGGAAGACAGAGGATCATGGGATGTCCATTCAGAAAAAAATAGGCAAAGAGCTCAAGAATAAAGGACTGGATACTGAATGGACTGCGTTCAGCTGCATATAAAATTTACTTACATAGACCGGATATTTGCCCAATAATGCCAGGGGAGGGAGGGGTTACTGTGTGAACTTCACACTTGGGGCTTTCCTGAAGGACACAGACTCAACTAAATAGATGGTATTGCATCCAGTGATCTGCCGTAAATTTTAACAGCTGGCTCTGGGGGTAGGCAGGGAGGGGACCCCCTGACTTGTAAGGTTTCTGATTTTCACGGTGAAGTTATTCCTCCCAGTGGTTGGTTCCAAGGTGGGAGCTGAGAAAAGACACTCACTAGCACCCCATTCTACGGACAGGTACAGATATTATAGATACAAATTACTTTAGGGGAGAACTTTGTGTGCCACCGACGAAAGGTAGGAAACCAATGAAGAAGTGATACGTTGCGAGTATTGTCACCTTTGCTGTGAACATAAGTCATGTGATTGTAAGTTTATAAAATGTAACTTTTAGCAACAGTTGTATTTAAAACCCGGTTTAGAAAACCCCTGCAATTTGGACACTTGGGTCTCAGGCTGGTAGGGGCACACAACGGGCACTGAAGGAGCTCACAGATTTCTATCTGGAACATTTCCACAGAGGATACTTCAAGGAAGGGGCCAACTAGATGCTAATCAGAATTATAGAAAACACCGTGTTTGGCTGTAGAAATATAAACAGACAGATTGTGTTTTCACAGCAGCCTGACACAAGCTTTGGTTGGGAGCAATGCTCCCTAATTCCCCCAAGCAACTTGTCTGAGCTGGTAAGAAATATGATTTCCCCTCTAGTGGGGAAAAGATTTGACTTTTGAGACCTGATAGTGGAAGGAAATTCATACTGTATCAAATGCTAAAATGGCCTGCCTCAAAACGCTCTCAGAGCTGGGTTCTTATCTAACCAGCAAGCAGAATGCAATCGCTTTTCTTGCAAATGCACTCAGATATTTTTTTCCTTTATTCAGTTTTTCTAGGACGAGGATCCTTTAGTGTGATCGTCTCTCCAGCAAATATTATTTCTTTTTAATTTTTTCTTTGTGATCACTATATTTACTTGGACGTTTTAAAAGCGGGGAGATACCCTTTGGCTATGTAAAAATGGAGAGGTTTGGGGCGCCTGGGTGTCTCCGTCGGTTAAGCGGCCGACTTCAGCTCAGGTCATGATCTCTCCGTCCGTGAGTTCGAGCCCTGCGTCGGGCTCTGGGCTGACGGCTCAGAGCCTGGAGCCTGCTTCCGATTCTATGTCTCCCTCTCTCTCTGCCCCTCCCCCGTTCATGCTCTCTCTCTGTCTCAAAAATAAAAAATAAATAAAAAATAAATAAATAAATAAAATAAAAATAAAAATGGAGAGGTTTATAAAACAACCAGCGCTAATAATGCCATGTTAGCTCGTTTGTAAAATGGAATGAAAGGGTGCTGAGCCCCCCGGGTCGCTTAAGGACCATTTTGCCTCTCAAAGCGGATGGATTTTTGATCCACATTTTTATGCAGTTGAAAACATAAGCAGGAAGGGGACGGAGTGAGACCCCAGCACCTGGTGCGTTCCTGGCGTCTGATAAACGCCAGGTTTATTGCTAAAGTAGGATGAATAAATACTAATGAAATCACAGCCAAGCTCGGGCTTCCACTCATTTATTTCCTACCCCCCAAAAGGAGCACAAAACAGGGAACTCAAGTCAGGCATGACCAAACCTGAAGAATTTGACTGTGGAGGAGGCTTGGGAGGGGGGGGGGGGGGCGGTTGGTGACGGGGCTGGGGTGGGGGTGGGAAGAGAGGTTGAATCTGGCCTGATTTTGGGGAGGAAGGAGCCGCGCGGCTGGCCAGCTCAGTGCAGTCTTTCATGAATAAACACTCTAATTGGGGACATCACAGATAATGGGTCTGACTTCTTTCACTGGAGGGCCGGATCATGATTTGCTAATTGGATATCCCTGGGGTGGTGGAGGCCCCCTCACTGGCCCTGAGTGATTACTAGTTAATGGGGTTTTAGAAGTTCCTATTCCAGGCTGATAAAGGGAGCCACGCTAAGGAAAAGGAGCCAGCACCCTTCCCAGAATGGCACTGGGAAGGACGCCCGGTGTCTGGGAAAACACTGGGTGGTACCAGGTTTCAGGGGTGCACCAAGCCCAGCGTTGCCTTTTTGAGCTGGGCACCCACCCCAGTCAGCACCCCAATACTGACCCCTTCTCTACCAGGGTATTTGATCCAGGAGATGAAGCGCCCTCCCCCACCAGACCTCCTTCACCACTGCCTTTGGGCTCATTCCTTTGCAAAGAACAAGTACACAGAAAGCCGGACTCAGGGGGCCAGCAAAACCCCCGGGGTGACTCTTCATGTAAAGGGTAGAGAAAGCTTCTTTGCAGTCTCTGGATTTGACCTAGAGCGAGAGAGGTTGCCACCATTGTTCAAAGTGGGTGCAGTGACCAGGCAGGGGTGCTTCCGATCTAACCCCCTACAGGGGGATGTTGGCGCCCTGAGCAGAGGCCACGGGGGACGGGGCTTCCAGAGCACAAAGCTGGCTGACGTTTCAGAGGCGGTGCTCTGGCTGGTCCTTTTCTTGGGCCACGCTGGAGTCTTTGGCCTCTCCCAGCAAATCGCCTAAGGGGCGAAGGGAAGGGAAATCGGAGGAAAGACAGAAGAGAAAAAAATAGATGCAAAGGGGTCTTTCTATACCAAAACTCAAGCACATTCCTTGTCGCCCTCGAAAGCTCTCAGAAACCACTCACTCTGCGGCTCACTCTGCCCCACAGAACAGGTTCTCTTCCCACAAGAAAACAAGACTTCCTTCTTCTAAAAAAAATTTTTCTTTAATGTTTATTTATTTTCAAAAGAAAGAGAGAGACAGAGAGTGAGCCAGGGAGGAGCAGAGAGAGAGGGAGACACAGAACCTGAAGCAGGCTCCGGGCTCTGAGCCATCAGCACAGAGCCCGATGCGGGGTTTGAACTCACGAGCCGTGAGATCATGAGCTGAGCCAAAGTCAACACTTAACCGACTGAGCCACCCGGGCACCCTAGGAGACTTCTTTCTTGATGAAACCCATGGTCTATAGACTGTTCAGCTTACATGCTTTCATGGGCAGTGACCTTCTCAGTTAATCCCTGGCCATCAGTCTTATTTATGGAGGACGGGACTCTTCCTGGGCCTCAACGATCAGTCTTGTCAAACTGTCATTTCGCTCATGTGCAGAAGACTTGGGATGCCCTGAGGAAATTGTTCCTGGCAATGAAGACGGGCAACTCCAGTGCTCCAAAAACTGAGGGCGACACCACCCTGGGTGAAGCTTCAGCTGCCATCCATTCCCAGCGTGTGAGCCCTGTGTGAGCAGCTGAGTGCTGACATTATGAAATAAACTTGCATCAGATAATATCTACCATCAGCCAGACCCTTTTCCAATGCTAGACTCTGTGCTGTGGATTGTTCCTGTAGTGCCTCATTTAGTCTTGCCAAGAGCCCGCAGAGGTAGGCACGGTAATTATCTCCATTCCAGATGGGAACACTGCTTAAACTGAGTTCACACCCTGAGTAACAGGCAGACCTGAAACTTGTTGCCCCCCAAACCGTCGTCCTTATCCCCTGTGTCACAAGCCCTTCCTTGAGTTTCACCCTCTTCAATATTTCTTTCCTGAAGACAGTTGACAAGATGGCTGGTGGTCTGGAGTCACCATGCAGAACAGCAAGGAGCCTGATTTTATTTTTGTAGAAACAGTATGAATAGGTTCCTAACAAAGGGTAGATTCCTTCTTGGTGGTCTCTAAGAACCGTACCCTCCTTTTTCTGGATGCAGTGATAACTGGTCACTTCCCAGAAAACTGAAATGACCACGTTGATCCTCCGCAAAGAAAAAAGCCTTGCTGATGACTCTGGGCAAATTACTTAAGTGCTCGAGGACTGACTTTCCCGCTGCATAAAATGACCTAGAGGAATACATGTCTAAGCTTCCTCCAAGCTCCGTATCGACGTATCAAGAATTCTGTATGCATTACAAGAAAGGAGTTTGCTGTCTCCCATGTGGGACTTCGGCCATAGCAAAAAGAATCAGTCATAGAGCATGGGGGAGGGGGGGGGAGGAAGTGTGGAGGGGTGTAAGGCTCATATTTCCCAGCACCCGTGTGGTTTTTTCTTTCTCCTTGCTCTCCCTCTCCTGGTGCTCGTCCCTGTTTCCTTGAGCTATCTATCTCCTGGCCTCCTTGGTACAGCTCCATCTGGCTTATTTGTTATTCATGAATTAACATGTGTTTTGCATGCATTTGCCTTTTGACAACTGTTCCCAAGTACATCAGAGTGTAGCAACAAGGGTCTTCATGTTTGATCATGTACACCATCAGTCAAAAATGTTTGAACGTGCATCCCAAACTAGGTGTTTATGGGCACGTATCGGCATTAAACGATAGACACGGATATGCATTTTCTAATAAACATGAAAGCAGAAAGTAAAAATTCCAAACATATTTGTGCCACAGCCTGTGGATCATGTGGGGCCAAATGGCCTCTTTTTTAAAAATCCCCAGTGTCTAGAATGGTGGAGGGCCTCCGGGACTTGGGACTGAGAGGGCAGATATTTGAGAATGAACACTTGTTACAAACAATCTATGACCCAAGGGTTTCTAGACATGCAGTGAGAGAGTAGGTGAAAGAAGGCAGGCCTCACTCCTTGAAGGGGGGCCAGACACCCAGACATTGATGGGAATTCTACTAATTGTTAACCTGTATTTATTTGTTGGCATCATGCTGTGGAATGGAGACATCTAAGGGCCAAAGACGACCCGTGTTCTGCCAGTTTATCACGCCATCCTACAACCTAGAGGCAATCTTTTACACCTTGTTAAAACCCGAATCCCTCGGGGAGATGTTGCATTAAGCTGGATTAGCTCTCTTCATCAGAGTTGACAAGTATGAATTTGACAAATAGAGACAACGGTGGAGAGGAGAGAAAAGTGTCCTGAAGACCCAGAGAAACTAAGAGGAGAATCCCGAAAAGCAAACCTCAGGGACGCCCAAGGATGTGATCCTGGTCCGTTCTTCAGCAGGTACTACCCCAGAATCTGATGGAGGGACAGAAGCATCGGCCCCGGAAATGAGAGCTTTTCTTCCATGCCTTTGGGCGTGGTTGAGTTCCCTGAACTTGAGAAGCAAATGGGGTCTGCTTTTGTGCCCTGAACCTTGAAAGTCTCTAATTCCTCCAGAGTGACTAGGAGACGACTGAACACCCCCCGCTCCCCCCGGATCCCCTCCAATACCTCCAGCTCCTGCCCTAGTGACCTCCGTAACACCATACAGTTGGCATTCTGAGACTTGTTAAGGGAGGGGCATGCAAAACATATGCTAACTAATGAATACTAATAAGGCAGATATAGCTGGAATGAGGCTGTCTAGAGATAACTCAAGGAGACAGAGACAGGCTCAGGAAGAGAGAGATATGCAGAGAGAAAGTGAAGATGCCAGAGACCCAGGGAGGCACAGAAGGGAAGAAAGAGCTTTTGCCTGCCTTGCTTCGTGGAGAAAACACAACAGAAAAGAGAAAAAAAAAAATGGGCAGGGAAAACATCTTCCTACTGAGCAAAACTACAAGTCAAAGTTCAATGTGGGTGTGACTCAATTCAAGGGACATATGTTAACTTGGACCCTGCCGTGAAATAATAGTGATACGAAGGCATTTCTTACACGCCGAGCTCCGTTGACGTGCAGAAAACCTCATGTAAGTTATTAAATTTTCACAACATCCCTAGGAGGTACGCGCTGCTGTGATCATCCCCATTTTACAAATGAGAAAACTGAGGCACGATGCCGGCAAAGTCGCCATCCAGCCCAGGGTCACGGGGCGAGCAGCTAGCAGGTCCTGGGTTGGTGCTGAGCGGCTGGGCCTCCAGAGTCTGCCAGCCGACACAAGAAGCTTCTCCACCAGCTGCAAAGGACCCACGTGTCCATCCTGGGACAGACAGCTCCCTTCACTTTATCACTTTACTTTGTTTCCTGCTGAACTAGTATATAGCGGGCACTTTGATGCTATGAAACGGCCACTCAACTGGGAGGCAGTGTGCCCGTCTCTCAGCCTCTCCGGGCTTCAACTCCTGGGTACCAGAATTCCTTCTCGAGGCATCCCTGGTATATTGATTAGCCATAGCTGGTTGAGGACATGCTTACGATGGGGTTAAAAAAATTCATCTCAGCATAAAGTAATATTTGAGACCGGTTCATTTAGGAGATTAATATTCCCTCCAGAAACACGGAGATTCATCATACATGGTAAATATTTGTTTGGACAATTCTTAAATCGAGGATCATTTGATTGATAGATAATTGTTTCCAGCGTCAGCTGAAGACTCAGCTGTCGCTGCCACATCACGAATTGATGTGTTGTTATCTTTTTCTGTTTTCTTGCTTCCTCTCCTACTTCTCGAACACCCCCAGAACACGGTTTTCTCATGACCAGCTCTCAGGTTGATTTCTTCACGAAGGAAGAAAAGAAAAACACATATGGCACCCGTTTCGTCTCCAAGGGACGCAAGGTGTTGGAAACCCCAGAGGCAGGGGTTGGGGGGGCCAGGGTTTCAGGAGGTGAAGATCTGCGAGGGGTCCCTGAGCCAAGCTCTGTTCCCCCACCCCCACCCCTGAAGCCGTGGAAACTTAGAGTGCCCTCCCTCCCTCTCCCTAGCCCCCCTGCGTCTGGGTGAGACCATGGAGACCCAGATGGAAGGTTGCTCTGCGATGTCCTGAAAATGTCCATGTATGTGCCCTTTGCACGCCCCAGCCTAGGGGGCCTAGGCGTCAGAAGATGGAACCCATAGGGGCGCCTGGGTGGCTCCGTCGGTTAAGCGTCCGACTTCAGCTCAGGCCATGATCTCGCGGTTTGCGAGTTGGAGCCCCGCATCAGGCTCTGTGCTGACCGCTCAGACCCTGGAGCCTGCTTCGGATTCTGTGTCCCCCTCTCTCTCTGTCCCTCCCCCTGCTCGTACTCTTTCTCTTAAAAATAAGTAAAACATTAAAAAAAATTTTTTTTTTAGAAGATGGAACCGATGAATATAGATAGGTTAAGGTCAGGAAAGCATCCTGGACCTGGTCTTTAAAAAATCATGTTAATTTTTAATCAAGAAACAGAAGGAATAGAGAAAGCATTGATCGATTAGTCTCCAGTAGGGATAGTGACTAGATAAAAAGAGCAATCTTCTGTTTGCATTAAGCACATAGGTCTGATTCTTATTAGACCTGTTTACTAGTTACTTTCAATCCCCTGGCCTACAGGCCAGTGCTTAGTTCCATGGGTCCTTTACCCACAATAAATATGATTGTTACGGCTAATTAACACAGCTATCTGTATTCTCGTTTCCTCCTTACTTCTGGAAAAGTGAGTGACCAGAGGGAGGAGGGGAAAAAAAAAAAAAAAAAGGCTAGATTCTCTTAAAGGTAATTTGTTCAAACACTTCCCTCGTTCCCTCGTTATTTTTTTTTAATAATAAGTTTTAAAATCTATTATTATAGAGTAATTGCTCATCAAATTTCTTTTTTAAAAGTCAAAGCAATTTTCAAATTATAAAGAACTTCTCAAATGTGTCTAGATAATTATGAGGCTGCATTTTATATAGCTCCTGTACCTCAGGAGGCTGCAAGGCCTGCTATAATCTTTGCCTTTGGAGCCCAAGATTGCATCAACTGTGTTCACGTGTAAAGCCCCATGTGACGCATGTTACATAGACAGCAAGCAGTTCTGGGGTTACAGATACATACATACGGAAATTATCGATCAACTTCCTATTATCAGCTGTCAGGACCAGCATAAATTATTTTCCCCCAATTGAAGTACCAAGGATAACCTTGTATAATAGATAGATAGATGATAGATAGATATATAGATACATAACTAATAGATGACAGATAGATAGATAGACAGACAGACAGACAGGCAGACAGGTGAGCTATGACTTCAACTAGCTCATCCCTTCTTGAGAAAGTGAACTGATTCAAGGCCTGGGGAGAGCTGGAATCTCCAGAAGGGCTCTGGCCATCAGCAAGACCCCTACCTCTCAATTTTGGGGCAAGACTTTTGTCGTTTTTAGCCGTCTCCACAGCTGTCTCACCAAAACCGAAAACCAGGAGCCGAATGTGTTGCTGCTGAGGCTCCTCGCCACCATTTCAACCCAGAGAACGGCATCCGAGCAATTCTGATTTTTTTTTTTAAAGTGTATATGTAGGAACCAGAATATCTGTGGGTTTTCCTTAAAAATTAAAGTAAAGGACAATTTTGGAATCCCTAGGGTTGTGAATTGCTTCTAGGAAAGAATGGAGAACTCTGAAAATGTGAGGATTTGTGACACTGATCACGTGTGTGTGTGTTCACACACACGGGCAAGAGGACACACACACATTCCGTGCACATCGGTCTCCCTTTTAACATTCAGTCCTTGAGTGCAGGTCGTAGTTTGGATCGCTCGCGTCCTGGGACCTCTCGGACACGGCGGGGGCCCTTGGTCATCTACCAGCTGCCTCGCTAAGACACCTACGCAGAGGAGACACCTAGATCTGCAGAGAAAATAGCCTGGTTTGCTTTGCACAGTGCTTCTCCTCCTTATTCTCCCCCCCCCACCCCCCCCCACCCCCAGTACAGTTGCCGGCTGTGATCTGCTGCCTTTCAACTTGGAATAAAATACATTACTTATGCAGTGAATGTTTTTAATGTAACAAAGCAAAGGAATAAAAATGCCTCACAACAGTTTTATTAAAAACAAATTCCCACAGTAAATACATATACGCTCGGTTTCTGGGAGCAAAACAGCCAAGGACATGGCTGCTAAGTGCTCTGGGAAGTGCTTATAAATTACTTGAAATAAAAAACATTGTTGCCTGGACATCAGGGATGAAATGGTGCAGTTTGTAATAAATTAACACAGAACTTTACTTCCCCTCCTCGAACAAAGCAGCCATTTGTCTGAATAACCCACATTCAGCTGTGAGTTATATTTCACAACACTCCAACTGCATTCATTTGCAAATTATTCTGCAGTTTTAATGCTCAAGTTTTAAATACCTTAAGAACTAATAAATAAAGCAAAGTAGAGCAAACAGTTGGCTTGTAGTTTAAAAACTGCCCTAATTTCTGCTTTTCTTTCGGCTTTTCTCCTTTCAAAGTTATTTATTTATTTATTTATTTATTTGGTAAATGGCATAAAGTTTCTTTAAACTACATTAAAAGAAGTAAAAAGGCTAAAATGTATTGGGGGGGGGGGGTGGTGGGTGCACGGTATTCACACCAGAGAGAAGTTTCCATAATTCCATTAACTGTGAAGGTATTTGACTAGTACTCATTTTCCATTTTTAAGACTTTGCTTCCACCAATACTTTAATTTAGTGACAGAATAATTTATAACTATCTTTGAGGGTTTTCCCTTTTGTGTGTAACTTTTGTCTGCTAGTCTTGGAATCTGTTAGATTTTTTGGCCCCCACCCCCCTCCCTCTACTAGACTTTGTCCAGAAAAAAAAAAAAATCTCAAAAGAGAAGTCATGTCACTTCCCTTGAATTATTTTGATTATAAAACAAAAAGTCTGCAAGAAAACTCTTTTCAAACCTGTTCTGTAAAACAAAACGAACCGCTTTCCAGGTTCTTGAAAGAAAAATTTGATAGAAGCATTCATAGATTCAATTTGAGGTTTGAAGGTTATTTTCCTGGCCAGGAGAGGAAAAAAGAAAAAGGAAAAAAAAGAGAAAGCCTGGTTTCCTTGTGCGGAGTTACTGGCTTTGTTGGATTTCTTTGCATTGTTTTAAATAAGGTCCTCTGTAGCCAATTGCACTGGATAAAAGTAATGTCACCATTTTCAGGAGGCGATTTGGGGAGGAAAACTCTTCAGAAGCATATTATTTTCAGAAAAGTGCCTTATAAAATATTTTTATAAAGTAGGAGTTGAAATCACTTAAAAATCACTCTCTTTTATAAATCTGTTTGGAGAAAGCTCTTTTGATCCCCTCTTCCTTCTGATCCTCATCTTTTATTTTGCTTAGAGGTAAACAACATTTGCCTCATTTAAACAGCGGCATTTGACATTGTGGTTCTTAAATAGTTTTCCAGTCACCCTGTGGGGATTCATCACAAGGAATAAAATAAGGATACTTTGCATCCAGGACTTTTATCACCTCCCAGAAAATGTTTGCTGTTTTTCCCTCTAGGTTTTTCTTTCTTTCTTTTTCTTTCTTTCTTTTTTTTTTTTTTTTACACCCTCCCACCCCTACCTCCACCCGGAGCTGCGGGGGGATTGTTTTAGGACATTTCAAAGCCTTTTGTGAAGACACCAAAGTCCTTCTGGGGAGAATAAGAAATGCTTGATTACTTGCACTGCAAAATGGAAGATATTCACAAATTCCCTTTTAATTAAGATGTCTAAATAGCCGTTGCTTTGGAGAGAGAGCTTTGCAAACAGTTTAAAAGTAAGGAAACATTTAGAACTGCAATAGATACCCCGACCTCTCCCCGACCCTGGGGGTGGGGGCGGCTGTCACCTGGGGGAGGTAAATGAACATTAGTGACTCCAAGAGGGTCAGAGAGGGAGGGGTATCCAAATCGGAGGCAGGGACCCAGAGGTAATCAGGAGCACTACAGGACTCCAGTAATGCCAGGGGCTTCAGTTAACAGAAAATCGCATCTGTAGTTAGTCAGGTCTTTTCTGCAAATGCACACACCTTTGTCATTTAAAAAAAAAAGAAAAGAAAAGAAAAATCACTCAGTGATTACTGGTTTGATACTATCTGCTTCTCTGACCATCCAAGCCTGATTAAGAGCATTTGCTTAGGCCCTAAAGACTTCATAGCTGGCCACCCATCTGGTGTTAGGCTTGAGTCCGTGAAAATCCCTCAGCTTAGCACTGAATATTCTTTTTAAAGACGTTTAAGTAAAAGGGCTGACATTAGCATATGTTCCCCCCAAGTGTCCTGTTGAACTTTTCTGCCGGGCATTACCCCACCACGGGCTTTCTGGATGGTGTCCAATGAGAGATTGGCTTGGAACTGTAAAATTAGCCATCTGCCTATTAAAAATGTAACCAGCTGCATCCGATGAAACACAGTGACTATTGAAACGAACTCATCCGGGAGAGAACTCGCGTCCCCTGCTTGGACATTTTTCCAATCCACTGCTGGACTGAGACACTCCACAAGCAAAAGCCTCCGTCCTTGTCCGGAGGAAAACGGCGTGACTTGAGAAGGCAGAAGAAGGCTTCCGGGTTTGTTAAAGTTCTGGCATTTCTCGGGTTCACTTGGACCCTGAGTGCAGAATCCTCTGTTTCTTTGCCACTTGTTTAAAACACCTCCCTCTCGCAGCAACAGACAAAATACGAAAGAAACGAGCAAGTGCCCGATATCCGTGGCTTCCTTCAAGACGCTGTGTTCAAATATTCCACATCCAGTCCTGGGGATTTCTCATAAACCTTAAGCTCCAAGCCTCAAATACTCCGAGCAGCACACAAGAACTTAAAACAGAGAGCCGGGGCCGTAATTACTCCTGCAAGAGCTACCCTTTCCGCAGATATTAGGCGTTCTGTATTTACTACAAGGTCTGTTTATTAAAAATGAGAACTTTCAATAGCTTGCGCTAGTTTTTCGAAAGCCTAATGGAGCATTAAAAAATAATTCATTACCTAATTAACAAAACTGTGTTTATTTACAGTATGGAAAATGTTTCTATCAGGAAAATAACACACCATCACACAGCGTTGTGTTGACAGCAAAACAGCTGCAGTTTCATTTACTAAATGATGAGGGGAAATCAAAGGAGGTTTAAACAGCTACTTCTCTGCCTCTGATGTTTTGCTTTCCTCTCTCCGGGGTCACAGACACCGGGATGCCCCTTGGGAAGCTGGAAGTGCTCTCAGAGGCGCTCAGAACAGTCATCTTTATGCCGTTGTGGAAGTGTGGGTGTCACAAATAGCTTGGACTTGGTGCCAGCTGAAACCGAGGGGTCCAGACCCACATCCTAAATATAACTGTGTCGCAGTCACTCAGAGCGGTTAGGCTGAACCATACGACATTTTCTCCTTTGTCCAAATGGGTCAAATATTGACAGCTTCGTGTCAATTATCTCCCTTGTAAACTTAGTATCTTCTCTCTCAATCTCTCTCTCTCTCTGCCTCCCTGTCTCTCTTTCTTTCTTATTTTGCCATGGGTAGGACTTTGGCAAACATACATCAGTTGATACTGAATGAGTATTAATTGACACATTTAAAGCGAGTGAGTAGTAGTTGATCCATTTCCCTGTTAGATGATTTGATTTTAAAATGTATTTTGCTGGGTTGATTTTCCCAGTAAATCTCTCCTCTCCACTGCCCCTGCCAAAAACCTCTCAAAAGGCAGAAGGTAGTCTGTTGGTCTGTAGGTTTAATTTCCTTAGCATCACCCCAATAGGAAATCCTAAGAAAAAAGAGATTGTGAGACGTATATTTCAGGTGGGTGTGTAAATTGCAACCTCTCAGGAAGAAAACTTAGAGCTGGAGAAAATCATCATAGTAACTCCAGCAACAATGCTTGCAAATGTGATGTTTTGAGACTTTGTCCTCCATTCACTTAGTCCTAAAGCTTAGAATGATCTCAGGAATTGCAAAATGAGCAAGGAACAAAATGATCAGTTTTCCTCCTAACACCCGCGTGTAGTCTGAGTATCTTTGTTATAAGTAAGCTATACAGAGGCTATCCTTGCTGCCTCTTTACGATAGAATCCTGGATGTGTAACAGACATAAGGAAATTTCCTGTAGTAACCTCACTGGTTTTAGATGCAAACAAATTTTAAGGACTTTAAGTCACATAGAACAAACAGAATATATCACAGTTCTGTTTAAAATTAGATTAAGAAGAAAGAAAAAAAAAAAGCTAGTTCAGCCAATCTCACTTACCAGCCAGAATTGTTTTAGGCATGTCCCTCTGGATTTATATACAGAGGGTTGTGTCATTTATATCTATTCACTCACAACACTGATATCTGTTGTGCAATTATCTGAGTGCGGCCATATAGTGGTATTAGGGGTTGAGTGTGGACTTTGATTTGGTTCCCTGTAGGGGGACAGGGCTGGGGAACTGTCCACACAACCTCAAATCATTTTCCCTCTCCATTAGCTCCAGATTGAGGTATATTGTCAACACAGGCTACCAGCTATCTCTGGTCTTGCATCAGAGTTCCTCTTGATCAGGAACTTGGAAACTACTTAGCAAATGTGCGACCACAACCCCGTCTGTGATCTTGGCAGACATTGCTAGTGGATCGCAGAAGTGGTCCTGACTCCAAGCACAGTCTCGGAAGGGTTCTCAACACATACTACAAATCAATCAGAATTGGCTCGCAGATGAAGCCCTGCAGGTTGAAACTAACAGACCCACATGGAGATTAAACCAAGGACTCCGCTCCCACTTTGTCCAGTGTGGCCTCAATTAACTGCATCCTAATTGATCAGCTCCTTCAATTAAACAGGTGTGTTTTTCTTTTGGCTGTTCTCTATATATAGGAGAAAGAGATATATGAAAAATAAACAAACAAACAAAAAAAAGCAGCACATATAGAGGAATTATCAGGACCTATAACCTTCGAGGCTATTTCCTGTGATGAGGCCACAATGAACCCATTTGCACCCACCCCGCCCCAGGCCGGGACAGTCCCAAAGGTGTTTAGACTGACAACTCACAACGTAAACCGGGTTTGTTTCTCCCAATTACACCTCACTCCCTGTAGATGCAGACCTACCAGAAAGAGTAAACAAACAAACAAAAAATACTAAAAGAATTAAAAACTAAAACCAAAAGCATTATTTGAAAGGATTCATATTCTCGAATGTTACTAGCATTTTGGACTATGGAGATAATGTTCTAATCGGTGTTCTGAGAGGGTACATCCCTGCATAGGACCTTCCATAGCTCCCTATTACCCACAAAATAGGTAGCCCAGGCACTTCTCTGGGAGAAAGACAATACGCTTTGTCAATCTTTCTCTCTTACAGTCTTGTGCCTCTACCCCCCCTCTATCCTATTATTCAACCTCTGTAAATTATTGACCTGCACTGTTTTCTCAGACCCTGTATCCTTGTGTAGACCGTATTCCCTGCCTGGCATATGCTGTGTTCTCTCCCTGGTTAAGTCCCACTTATCCCTCCAGCCCCAGTTTGAATATTAGCCTCATCTGTGCCTGAGTCGCATTGTTCTCTTCTCGAAGTATAACTGTTTAACTGGTCTGGGAAGCAGCATGAGTATGAGCCCAGGCCCTGGAGCAAGACCTCGGAGTTGGCAAGCCTCGCTGTGCACAGGCTAGCAGTGAGTCTGTTGGCAAGCCATTTAACCTCTCTGTGCCTCGGTTTTCCCATCGGTAGAATGGGGATGATAGCAACTAATAGAAGATTAAGCGGGCAGACACATGTAATGTGCTTCCAGGGGCAAATAAATAGTGTCAGGAAATGTTAGCTACTATTTTCTATCCTAATATTCAACTTCCGTGTCTGGGAAGCATTCCCCCCACCCCGGAGTACGGACACCTTCCCCTGCTCATCCTTGGACTCCCAATTCCTTAGCCCGGAGCCAGACATGGTGTGGGCCCCCAGCCGAGAGGGTTTCTAAGTAACTGGTTACGTGAAGAATAAGAGAATGGGGAAGGTGAGGAAAAGGTCGGAAGGGCGGCAACACAGAGAATACATGCATCGTGTGAATACACGCATATTATAAAAAGCTGCTGAAAAGACAGCTTCTTAGACACGCAACTTACATGCAGTCATTCATCAGTGGGAAGCACAGAATTATGGTGTGTGCGGGGGAAAAAAACCCTCACTGGGCTTATTGCTTTTCACCCCCCATGGTGACGGTAGGAAGCTGGGTGCAACCTGACGCCACACGTATAGTTTTTTTATCAATCAATACTTGGGTTGCCGGAGATCCAAGCCGCCCCTTGTCAAGCCAGGGGAGAGCAGGGGTAGCAGGGAATCTAGATGAGGGCAGCAGCGTCCCGCGTGGCAGGAGGAGGGGCGGTTCTGTCTGTGGGGTATGCCCCCCATTAAGGCACAGGCTCTGGGTTTGTACCCCAGCCACAAAGTTGATCAGCCAGGAAACCCTGGGCAAGTCACTAAACCTTTTTGTCTTCAGTTACCTTGTCTATAGAATAGGGATAACGTGGGCATGACCTCCTGAGGTTGTTGTGAAGTGAAATGAGATAATCCCAGTAAATCCCTAAGCGCAGCACAAAATACGCACTTCATTATTCTCAAAGGGACCATCTCAAAGGGGACTTTAGAGGCTGGGTTGGTGGGGCCCCGGTGAAAGGAACTTTCCAGATACGAAGAGATAGGCTAGGACGCGGCAGAGTGAATTTGACACTCAGTGGCAAGAAGAGAGTGTGCTTTCTTCTCTTCCCTGTGTTTGGATTGGCTTTTAAAACAGCACAACCCCCACTAACCTGAGTCGCAACACTGCGCTGAAATGTTACTCCCAGGATTTGACATTTCCTTATTCTTCCTGCCGCTGTTTTCTCCTTTGTTGCTTTGAAAATATGAATTAATGATGAATACTAATGAGCCTCGTGACAAGGCTAGACTCCACTAGCGTTGGGGGCTTCAAGACTCATGACACTTCCAGGAACGGAAAGCGGAAGGAATCCCTTCCCTGATTTCCAAACCCACATCGCCCAAATACTCATTTTTCTCTCCCTTTCCTCCTATCCAATTCCTTTCTTTTAAAAATTTTTAAAAGAATCTTCATGAAAGCCTCATGAATGAGGCTTTGATCTTGTTCATACGATTTTATGTGTCTACCTGGAGTAGACACAGAATTGCTTTTTTTTTTTTTAAGTACTGTTGCATTTATGAAAATCTTTCTGGATGCCTTTTTATTGTTCTGTGCTTTTTTTTTTTTCCTTTTATTGTCTCCGATGCTGTTTCATGGAGCTTGGCGATTTGTGAAGTAGCCAACCAGAGGGAACTTTAGTCACTGATATTGTACATGCAGTGACTTCCCGGCTGATGCCAATTTTCCTCCCTCTTCATTTAAAAAAAAAAAAAAGGACAACAATATTCGTCTGCCTTTGGCATCAAAGACAATTTTTACGGCACGGTCTGCACCAGTATCTCAACACGATGGTAACTATTTCCGCATTAAAAACTAAGGAGAAACCAAGAAAAACTATAATAGGCAGGAGTAGTCAGATAGCGGATCTGGGTATTAGAATCGTAGAGTATGTATTCCACTTTCTTGACTGATGTCAGTCCTCAGTTCTAAGGTGGTTTTGTACATTCAACAGGTATTGTAGTCAGAAGCGGCTTCAAGGACGAAATAAAACCTTGCCAACAGGGCTATCTCCTCACCCTACATTCCTTTGCTTGGCTGCACTCTGCACACCGGGGGCTTGGACATCCACAGCTCATTCAGAAATGCCAAAAGACGGGGACAGGCAACAAATAGCCTGAGGGTCCACCAAATCCATCACAAGACCTTTACTTGGTTGATGCTCCAGAGGACTCCCATGGAAACAGAGGCGTTTCTCTTGAAATGAGCTCTATTTCTAAAGATGTGGATTCAGATCCTCACAAGCAGGTGACCTTGAGGCTCTCAGGGGGGCCCCAGGACTCAGTTTGCGTATCTGTAAAATGGGGATACTGGTAGACCCTTCCTCCGGTGGTCATCAAAAGGATTCAATTCGAGAAGACTTCTAAGGGGCTTAGCATAGTAACCGGCTAACGGTAAGAGCTCAGTAAGTTTGTGCCGGTATACACAAGCAGGTCAGGTAGTAAAGGGGTCAGGCTACCCAGTAGCTCCTACTCATTCGAGGAAAACATCCTATCCAAGATTCAGCAGAAGAATGTGACTTTCTTGCCCAAGAACCCCCGCATGCAGGGCATCTTCAAAGTAGAGCTAGACAGGTTCCATTCCATGAATATTGTGCCTAGTGGGACTTCCTTTTTTTTTTTTTTTTTTTTTTTTTCAACGTTTTTTTATTTATTTTTGGGACAGAGAGAGACAGAGCATGAACGGGGGAGGGGCAGAGAGAGAGGGAGACACAGAATCGGAAACAGGCTCCAGGCTCCGAGCCATCGACCCAGAGCCTGACGCGGGGCTCGAACTCACGGACCGCGAGATCGTGACCTGGCTGAAGTCGGAGGCTTAACCGACTGCGCCACCCAGGCGCCCCCTAGTGGGACTTCCTTGACGTGCTTTCATGTTTCAAGTGCAGCTCCTTACCACAAGTTTTTTTTTAACTCTTTCTTTATCAAATCATACGTGACCTGTTAGCATGGACATTTTACCCCATGACAAATTCATCCAGAACCTCCCAGTTCTGAGCACTGGTTGTCGTGAGAGTGGGGGAGAGACCACCAGCCGTATACGAACGAGTCACTGTCCTTGAGAAACTCATAGGCAAATGGAGGCCAACAGGCGTTCAAACACCCAACAGCAATAGTGACAGTTTGGTATAGAGCTCAAGAGTATGGGCCCTGAGCCAGACTGGATTCAGATCCAGGTGCCACAGCTACAGAGCCCTGGGACAGAGGACAGACCTCGGGTTCTCTGTGCCTCACTTTCCCCGTCTACTCAAGTGGCCTCAAAACTGTACCTATGTCACGGCATTGAATGGGTCAGCGTGTATAAAGAGAACAGAATGGTGCGTGGCACCCGGTGATGGCAGGTAAACTTTACCTTCGGAAAAAAACAAATAAAAATTAAAATTAGGTGTGCTTACAGGGGACCACGCACTGTGCCAAGGGCTTTATGCTGACCAGCTTACCCCACCCTCGCCAGGAGATGCACGGATTCACCCTAGGTTGGTCACTTGGGTCTTGGTTGGAACACGGACTCAATGAAGGCCGACCTGTAATATAAAATCCTGAAAGGATTCAATGAGCTCGTATGTAGACAGCGACTAGGGTGGGGCCTGCACAAAGTAAGGACTCAGCACAAGGAGCCTCACAGGGTGCAAACAGCTTGCCCAGACTCACACAGCTAATTGATTAGAGCTGAATCATGATTTACACCCAGGCAGGCTCTCTTGCTGCTTACGAAATGGTGACTGGCTCAATATGGCAAACACCCAGAGGTCTGTAGATCACCGTGAAGGCAGCATCCGTCAGGCCTCAGGGAAGGTTGGCAAGTTCATACGAAGCAGGTGATCTTATTTTTCTCTCTTCCTTCCTTCCTTTCTTCCTCCCTTCTTTCCTTCCCTCCTTTCTACCTCCTCTCTCTCTCTTTCTCTCTCTCATTATAACAATGGCAGGAGGCATTCATTTCTTTTGGTTTGATGCAGTAACAATGACTCAATGACAGTAAAAAAAAAAAAAAGTGCCACCAACTTCTTGCGGGTCAGGAGACATGATCATTTATCACAGCCCAAGAGGTAGTCACACGTCACGTGACCACGCTTCGGTCATGGCCGGTCTGACTCAGCCTGAAGCCAAGAAGAAAGCAAATGTGGTTAATTAAGACTGCAGGGAATGTTTAGACTGCGTGCAACCGATATCCCAGCCACCGTCTCCATGTTTTCCTGGAGATGGAATTCTGCAGCAAACTCGGGTATTACTATACTTCCTAAAATCCTTCCAGATACTGTCCGGGAGAGGCTTGAGGGGAAGGACTTAGCACTTTTGAAATTACCCCGGTGACACGTTTAAAGGAGGTTGACTGATGAGAAAAGGCAAGCAGCGATTCTCAAATTATGCTTCCAGCTGCCCTTCAATTATAACATTGAAATCTAAAGGACTGCTCTTGCAGGAAGGGAGCAAGCCTTATGTCCCTTCACGGCCTCCGTAGAACTTGGTTTTCGTGGCTCTTACGTCATCGACGCCCACAGAGCAATGGGGGATCGGGGATGAAGCCGAGTGGGATTTTGTCCTGTCTCTGACGGAACAGCAAAGTTCAAAGTTCTTTCTTGGCTTTTTGGTGAAAGGTCCCCAAATAAAGACATACTGAGGAAGCACAAGCAGTTTCCTTTAGCAATGACTCGGAAGCAGGGCAGCGCCTACCGGGGAAACGCTCTTTGAGGCCGCTTGGGGCTCTAAATACAAGACAATTCACCCTCCTGCACATTTAGAAATAAACCAGCCGTTTGGCGCAAGACGCTGAAACACGCCTATTCCCAGCCAAGTCCTCTACAGGTGCAGGTGAAGATTCACAAGCAGGTTTGGAAGGTCAGGAGTTCACAAACTCCGCCAAGACATCAGTGTGCTTGTTCCTGTTAAGTGGGGAATTGTCACAGCGGCGATCTTCCTTTGCGGACTTGCCACGCATGTTATTCCGTTAAAGGATCCACAACAACACACGTTTTCTTCAACTGCCTCGAATGCTAATGGTGTCCAAACACCTTTGGCCATAGACTTTACAAACACATATTTATATAGTAAATATATATTTGAAAATACTTCTTCATCTTGCCTGAGTCTGTATCTGTAGAGAGATGGCTGTCTACCCTGAAGAGGTGAAACACGCATGATGAAATCCTGGTCTTAGTTGGATTAAGTTGATTGTGTTGAAGTCTGGGTCACAACTGAGACTCTGCCCTCCACGTGGCTACATGCGTGATTTGATGCCCGTGGGAGGCTTGGCCTGGGAAGAAGGTCCTGGACTAGAGTTGAAAGGAGAACCCAATGGAAGTGGAGAACCGGGGCAAGGCATCTGGGGTAACTACCACCAGCTCCACCCCCCCACCGCATACTTATACGCCCCAAAGTGTACGTTTTGAACCCCGAGGTAGAGACGGTTGAAACCAAGAGCTGTCTTCCTGAGCAGCTCTGTGACGTCCAGCCATTGGCTTGTTGACTCAGTGACCAGGTGACAGAGCCCAGGGCTGAGAGCAGGAAGAGCAGTGTCTCACCAGCAGCTGTGGCCAAGGCTTGACAAGGAGGTCAGAGGGGAAGCCGGGGAGTGGACCTGTTCTAGAGCACAAGGTCAATGCCACCGGCCCTGAGACTCCCCAGCAGAGCTGGGGAGAGGCTAACGGAAGCTGAAGAGCCCAAGGACAAGTTGTCACAGTTATCTGAGCGGAGTTGCTCAGTGCTAAGGACATCTTAGTTTTGCTTGCAATCTCTAAGACTTATCAGGTCTTTATATCAGACATTGTGATCCCAAATATAAAACAGCCCATTCCAATTTTTTTTTTCACCCTGAAGCATGACTAAAATCAGACCAGATAATTTGGAGTGACTCTGTGCGTAAATACATGCTTTGTGCAACCCATTTAAAATCACTTTATGTATCCTCTTTTCCAAATCTCCTTAATTCTATTGCAGTTGCCCATGAAGGGCCGCGTTCTCTCATTTTCTCATCCTAAATGAGTGCTGTGTTGTGGGTGTCATGGTCATTGTCACTGTTGTTCTGGCGGGACAGAGAGTAGGCATTAAGAGATGCCTAAAAAAAAAAACAAAACAAAAAAACAAAAAAAAACAGCACCCAGAAAACAAAAACAAAAGCGATCCTGGTGTGATGCGATGAGAGGGCCCTGTGTTCTTGTAGGAAATATTTAACCCGAATATTATTGTGAGAAAATGGTCAGACGGATCCGGAAGGGGGGTCGTTCTGCAGAGTCCTTCCTATGTGGGACTCTTCAAAGGGCACAGTGAGTTGAAGAAGAGAGGAACAGGTGGGGTTGTCTGCGTTGGGAAAGACAAAAACATAAGAAGATCCGATGAAATGCAAGGAATTTGATTGAGTTCTGGATTAATTTTAAAAACAACTTAAAAGGGATTTTTTTGAATATTTAGAAAACTTGACTATGGACTGCATTTTGGGTAATCGTTATGGAATTAATCATTTTCTTAGCTCCGATAATGGTATTCTGGTTGAGGGAGAGAATGTCCTTACGCTTGGGTGATGCCAGAGTATTTAATGTGGCAAGGGAGGTATGTCATGATGTCTGCAAACTGTGTGTGTGTGTGTGTGTGTGTGTGTGTGTTTAGAGAAAGAGTCAGTGAATGTGGCAAGATAGTAACTGTTGATTGAATCTAGATGAAGATATACGGTCATTCATGACACTTCATACTTTGTTTTCAATTTTCCTGTGAATTTGAAAACTGTTGAATTTAAAAAAATACTCTTTTAGAAACAAAGTTCACCAAAAAGAAAAAAAAAAATGGGGAAATCATCCATGTGCAAAAACAGTGTCGTTTTTCTGAGCCCAGGTTTTCTGGTAAAACCATCTCTCCTTCTTTGCACTGTGGTTCATGCAGGTATTTGATGTTCTTTTTATAAATAAAACAAGGATCTACAGGAGTATGTCTGCTCTCCCCTAATAAATGCTTCCCTTCTTGCAAATAACTCAATGAATTAAGAGACTCTCTTCCTTACCTTTCTGAAGAGCACTACCAGACTGAGTTTTTCTAGAACCAAGAGGTTGACCTGGCACATTATGAGCTAAGAAATGCTCCTGAGCATGGTCCAGGCACAGATTTTGAATTCAGCATCTCAAAACCGGATCCAGTCAGCTGAGCCAACATCTGGGTGGCTCGAAAGAATTTGGGTTGAAAGAGTCGATCACTGACTCCCATGAGATAACTCCATACTGCTCAAATGTTCCCAGAACATCCTCTTGTGTGCTTACGTAGGAAGGAATGGCCTCTGCGCCACAGTCGAGAAACTCCTTAGAGAGATTTTCCAGAGGAGTAAGATCAGCTGGGTGAGAGTCAAGGTCACCAAAGGACAGGTCAACGGAGACAGAGACTTTGACCTAAGGCAGATGAGCTTTGTGGAGCACAATCGCGCGGTTTCTGAACGAGCTGAATTCTCTACGGTCCCAATACTTGCACCTCAGAGGCGGGTCAGTTTTGAGTTAAGAACAAGGATGAGTGTTTTTAAAGGAAAGTGGCCAAAGATGGAGTGAGGTAGGTAATGAGTGCCCCATCAAATGAATTATGGAAAGGGAGGCTCCACAACCATTGGATGAAGACACCATTTTAGAAATGGAAGCATCAGGAGGGGTAGCTGGAAAATCTTAAGATCTCCTCTTGCCCCGGGGAAGCTCTCTCTCTTCTGTAATCTCCCCAGGACAGTGCAGTCTCCTTGAAACCTAACCAATGGCGATAATGCTGGTCCCTGAAGCGCCCTCTGACAGGCTGCGTCCTTGGCTATTTGGAATAGCGTGGAGTAGTCCCATCGAAGCCTGTCACCTGCCACAGCAGGGCGGGAACAGGAGGCTAAGGTGCCCCTTGGGGAGCCTTCTAGCCCTCAACATTGGTCTTTGTGTGTCACCCCCTGATCACCAGGTACCCTAGACAGCCTGCTGAAAAGAAGTCAGACGCTCTCAAGCTCCCAGCGGGAAAACCTTGGAGCCCTGTTGTTGGAAATAGCTCCCAACCTGCATCTCAGGCAGGTATTTTTAGGTTCTGTCTTGAAGACACAGAAACTTTCATACATTTCAGCTTCTTTGTCTGGAGTCACTGCAACCCCAGACATGTCATTGAAATGGGGTATAATTGTGGTCTCCTCCACCCACCAATCTGAGTGAGTCGAAAAGAGCTTCCTGCTGTGCCTTTTCTGGCAAGGGAAAGTCAAAATGGATTTTTTAAAATAATAATATGTTGATCAAGAAGAGAAAAAAAAATCTATTGAGGCAAGGGGGCTCTGCGTTTGGGCTGATATGGAGAGAAAGGTTACCTATTATTTTGAAAGCTGGTCTGAGTTCTCTTTTGCAAGCTGTAGAATTCAAGCTCGGAGAAGCTAATGTCTCGCATTTGAGGTTAGAAAATAGAGATGCTTGGAATCATCTGAGTTAGATCAATGGCTGTTATTAATATGAGGCTCTCTGAGGAATAATTATAATTGTCAATCACTGGGCATAGCCTGACATTAAAAGAAGAAATAGGGGAGAAAACCACAATGGTGCAGGGCAGATCTGTGCAATTGGCAAGAGGCGTTCTGCTAGTGCGAAGGAGCTGGGAAAAGGGAGGTCTGAGTTCCCCAAGGGCGTCTGGCCACCATCTCGCCATGGGACATCTCAACCAAGGGGACTTAGGGGCTATGCTTGCTGGGAGCTCCGTCTCAAAGGCTGACGTTCTAACTGGAGGGCAAGGTATCCCAAACGGCTGAGAGGGCTTTAAGTCCCTACCGCTCCCGGTGTCCCTGAGAAGCAACACCGATCAAGCCACCTGGGACAATGTTGCAGTCATCCGGGCCATCGGTGGATCCAGACAGCAGACAGCAAAGTGCGGGCGGCCGCAGGGAAGGATGGTATGTGGAGTGGGTTTAAATAGACGGTGAGCGTTTTTTTTTTTTTTTTTTTTTTTTGGAGAAAAACAGCAAAACATTTGCCCACAAGGTCCAGAGAGGAGATCACCAATGGTCAGTTTTCTAAACTTAACTCGATGGGAAAGGAAACAAGCTACTCCAGGAACGAGGTTTGAGAACACAAGCAGAGCCCCCCACGGGCAGCTTTCCCTCCGGGGCCCCGCAGCCACGCAAAGCCAGAGTCCAGTTTACTGGGACCAGAAGCAGGACCGGCTATGCTCTCTGCAGGGCCCTGTGCCAAATGGAAACAAACCCCTTGCTCAGAAGTGATTAAGAATTTCAAGACGGCAATAGCAGGGCAGAGAAATCAAGAGCGAGGCCCTCCTGAGAGCCTTGCCCACGAAGCCCACCCCGATCGGAGCGCAGAGCCCTGCCTCACGGTCCCTGAGATGCAGGACCATCAGGACACGCAGGTCCTCATTCAAACCGCAAAGACGCGCTTCGGCTGTTGAAGAATAACCGGCCGGGAAAAGTCAAACTGGACTTTTAAAGAATAACACGTTGATCAAGAAGAGAAAAAAAATCTGTTGAGGCAGGGGGCTCCGAGTGTGGGTATCTGAGCCCACTGGTTATGCTTCTAAAAGGGTATGTTGCCTCCCGAGTTTCAATATTTAATCCATGGCATTTAATCCAGAAATCCCCTGATCCTCATAAAGCTTCATGTTTCTCACACACGCACACACACACACACACACACACACGCACATGCGTGTGTGTGTGTGTGTGTGTGTGTGTGCATACAGAACAAACCTAAAACCTAATACTTGCCCACACCTAGTGACCTAGGAAGTAATATTATCATAGTTTCGGTTCATAACAACCCTGTAAAGAAGGAAACCATTCTCATTTCTGGTTTAAAGATGAGGGGGCAGAGGCTGCCTGGGGTTAAATGTCTTCCTCAAAGATCTATAGCTACTACAGCTTTGTAGTAGAGGCTAAAGTCTGGGATTGTGATGCCTCCTGCTTTGAAACCAATTTGACAATAAATTTCATATATTAAAATAATAATAATAATAATAATAATAATAATAATAAAAAGATCTATAGATACTACGTGAGCAACCACAGACTTTTGATACGGATTCTTAACTACCTGGCCACACGCTCCCTTCTATGACAAGCACTGTCTCATTTTCTTTTCTTTTTTTTTTTAAGTTTATTTATTTATTTTGAGAGAGAGAGAGAGAGCACAGGAGGGGCAGAGAGTGAGAATCCCAGGCAAGATCTGCACTGTCAGCACAGAGCCCAGGGCAGGGCTTGAACTCACAAAGGGTGAGATCATGACCTGAGCTGAAACCAAGAGTCAGAGCTTAACCGACTGCGCCACCCAGGCGCCCGGGTCTCATTTTCTTTTTATGACAACTATATGGGGACATCAGCTGACAATCAAAGCGGGGACAGGCGCTCCGAAAGTCGCCTGGAAAATTAGTGGGCCAGTCACTACCTGAACACAGGGCTCCATCATTGAACAAAGGGAAGCTAAAAGGGCGTGGCCACCAGACACTGTTGAATATTCATACAGCCCCTTGGAGGACCCAGATCTGGCAGGACCTCGATGTGTCACATGTCCCACACCCTCTGGCAGGGTAGGATCGAAGCCAGGCAGACAGACCAAGACAAACAAATTGCAAAGCCCTACGGGAAGAGACCACCGCACAAATACCTGTAAAATCCTTTTGGTTCAAACTCTGTTTCGCAAGAGCCAGAATTCGGGGGCGGGAGCCGGGGAGGGGGAGAACCCAACCCAGCAGATTGTAAAAGTTCAGAGCCAAGCAGAGAAGTAGTTTCAAGCTAACTTTTCATAAAAAGCAGAAAAGCATAGAGGGAAAGTTAATTAAGTCATAACTGAGTTGCTGAGAAAACTTTGCTTCTCGTTGGAAGGAAATTACACTGGGTTTTGGAAGCGTAAGCAGGCGAGAGTGGCGCGGCTCATTTTTACACCTTTTCATTTTCCACATCGGTTGCAAGGGTGAGAGAATACGGACGAGAAGGGCCAAGGGTCTGAGATTCATAAGCAGCTCGTTTTCATGAGAGGAACTGTTTGGTTTTTTTAGCTTTATTGCGCACAACATGACAATCTGATACTCAGGCACACCATGAAAGGCTCCCCCTGTGGAGGTAGTTACACATCCATCACCTCCCTCGTTCCCTTTCGTAAAACTATTTTGGTGAGAACGCTTACTTACGTATTACTCGGTTAGTAAATTTCAATACAATGTTATCAACTACAGTCATCAGGTTACCCGTTGGATCCTCAGACTTTACTCATCGGATAACTGAAAGTTTGTTCGTGATTTCTCCTCCTACGGCTGGTGAGTTCGAGCCCCGCGTCGGGCTCTGTGCTGACAACTCAGAGCCTGGAGCCTGCTTCAGATTCTGTCTCAGTCTTTCTCGGCCCCTGCCCCGTTCTCGCTTGCTCGTGTGCTCTCTTTCTCTCTGCAATACAAATAAACATTTTTTAAAAAAGTTTTTTTAATGAAAAAAAAAATTAAAAAAAGAAAAGAAAATTGGCCCGCGGGCCCAGGGTCTCAGCACCTACCAGGCGTGTGGAAGTCTTCCCCACTGTGTTGCTAGAACGTCTGTCTACTCTGGATATTTCTCTCAAAGAACTTCTCGAAGGCAGGAATTATTGTTTTATTCATCTGTGTCTCCTTTTGCGCTCTACCTGCTGTGTAGAAGGCTCCATAAGTTGAACATGGAAATAGCTGGGTAGTGGGAGAAGGTGATTATTCGGAACTCAACTATTTCTGTTTTCCTTTTTTTTTTAAATTTTGCTCCCTATATATTTCGACTTCTACTTGTAGGCTGAGAAGAGTCATTTGAGATTTTTAGTGCCTGTCACTGTCACTTTCATAAAATATTGTACATAAAGAGAATAAAAAAGAAACATTCGCCCATTGTACACCCTTTCTATGTCTCCTGATAATCCGTGCCCGGAGGGAAAAATCATATTCACGAACTAACCAGCAACACTATTTCCCTGATAGCAGCTTCTGAAGTAGGAAGCATGCCCCTTGAGACGCACTCTCCATTCTCTGTCTTGTGTGCTTTAAACAGCAACCCCCACCCCCCGCCCCGCAAAAGGAAATACAGTCAATAGGAGCAAATGGCAAAACCCCCTTTCATTTTCAGTCCTGAGACACGTGAAAGATGTTGAGTACAAATTATGCCCTGGCATTTAGTGGCAGAGGCCCTGCTCTGGCATCGCCTTTATTTCTGTTCATCGCGGTGAAGCTACTGGCTTCGTTCAAGCCACACATTCTTATCAAGCATCTATTGGACGAGAGGGTAGTTCTCTGCTCGGCGTGGCCAGGTCTCTGCTGTCGAAGGTGGCTTTCTCGGCACCTTGGCTCCGCAATTCCAAAGCGGTTCTGCCCTTGAGGCTGGGGCCGGCTTGCCAGACATTGGCAGCCATGAAATAGCCGAGGAGAATCCGGAGTGGGATCCAAATAGGTGCCCGGTGTCACCGTGCCATGCGTCACCACCCCCGACAAGTGACAGTTGAATCCCCCTACTCTTTATTTTTCCATTCCGGTTTGGGAGGGTTGGGACAAAAGAGACAGCAAATGGGGAGCGTGGAGAGAGGGCAGCCCAGCATGCATGACTAAATGTCAGGTTGTACAGGAGAGTTATAATTAAAGTCCAAGATGACAGATAACTATAAAATCAGATTGGTTGCTTTCCACATGGGAGGAAAACATAATGTTGTCGTCCAACCCAAGCTTTTTTGTAAATTGAAATTACCGTTTTATTTGGAGCTATTTTTAAAGGTCCATTAATTAAAAATTGGAAGCCATGCCAATGCAAGAAATACCATAAAAGGTGGTGGATTTAATGATCACGAAGGACTATAATTAAAAGATGATGTTATCTGAATATCAAATGCTCTAAATCTATGTTTGTTTTTTTATTGAAAATAAACAAATTCGGGAGCAAAAAAAAAAAAAAATAGCAAAGATATGTGCAAAATGCAATGATCATGGTTGACTTCTAAACAGCCAAGGAAATTATAGTCATCATGTGTGGGAAAAGAACAAACACCTCTTAATTGCATTTCATTATAACGTACCTTTCTCTGCTCAGTTGTATATATTAATTATAAAAATCTTGTTGCAGAGCAGAGAGGCTCTACAATAGTTCTTTTTCCCCCCTTCCTCCCTGAATTCTGTCTGAAGCAGGATGCAAGAACAATATCATCTGTCATCTGCAGAAAGAGCTTTCAAAGACAAGATCATAAGAAGAAAGAAAGGCTATTATATAAAAAAGAAAAAAAATGCTTTGATCTCCCAGGTTTTCCACTTATTAATGTTTAAGGTTATCTGTTCTTTTAGAAAAGTATCTTCTCATGTTATTTTGTATGTGTACGTTCAGATACCATCACTTTCTGATAACTGTATCACATGGCATATGCATTACGTCGACAGTTGTTAATGGGAGTAGGGAGTGGGTGGGAAGCAAGCATTATTATGGAAAAATGCCATGCGGGACTTGAGGGATCTTGTAAGATGAGGCAAAACAAGAGAGTGATGGGTTGGACTGGGGGTCCATGCTTCGATAGGGATAACCGGCTGATCTCAGTATCGACAGAGGGCAAGGTTGGAGATGACGAACTGGCACCCCTGTAAGACTCAGTGTAGCCATTCCGAGGACTCTCAGCCTGCCAGCATTTCAACATGGCGGAATGGGATAATCCAAAGCAGCGTTCGGAATTTGCTTTATCAGAAATCTGCCGGAACAGGTGAGCTCCATCTGATTGACGAGGGTGAACGTATATTTCTAAAGAGAAAACAGAGATCTTAAGCTGGCTTTTTAGGAAATGTGTGTCCAGAATTGCAAGTTTCTAGGCAGAGGTCCGTAGTTTACCAGATTGTTGGCTGAATCTGTACTCCAGAAATGTTTAAGGATGCTGGTCTGGGCCTTGATATTCAATGTTCAGTCCATGGATCAGCAGCATTGGCATCACACGAGAGCTTTCTGGACCTGCAGAGTCTTGGGTCCCGCCTCAGACCTACAGAATGAGCACATAAGCAAGATCCCCAGGTGATGCATGTACGCTTTGAGATGTGCTGATTTGGATGACCCGGACGATGACAATCCACACCCATCTGTGGTGCCAGAGAGCCAGAGCCATGTGTCTCCACCCACAAAGGCTCTCGGTCCTGGGCTCTGCCATTGACTGTGCAGTCTTCATCCACAAGGAGATGGAAACGACACCTTCCTCATATAAGTGTTGCAAAAAGCAAATGAAATAGTATGTGTAAAGCATTTAACAGAAGGCCTGGCCCGTAGAAATCACATAACGACAGTTACTTATTTTGGGGAACTTTGTCAGATTCTGGAAGTTATCCGTGACACCAAAAATGAGATGATCTGCGAATCAAAAGTAGTGCTTCTCAGCAAGGGACAATTTTGCCTCCCCCAAGCCCCCGCCGCCAACCCAGGGGAGCCATGCGAATGCAAGAATGCATGGCTGGAGACATTTTTGTTTGTCCTGACTTTGTGGGAGGTTGCTCTGAGCATGTAGTGAGTGGGTAGAGACCCGGGATGTTGCTAAACATCCTACCGCGGACAGGACAGCCCTTCAAAAAGGCAGTATCTGATGCAAAAGTCCCGGTAGTGCTGAGATTGAAAAACTCTGATCTAAAAGTAAGGGTATAGGGACACCTGGGTGGCTTAGTTGGTTAAGTGGCCAGCTCTTAGTTTCGGCTCAGGTCATGATCTCACAGTCCATGAGTTCCACCCTCCCTTTGGGCTCCATGCTGGCAGTGCTGAGCCTGCTTGGGATTCTCTCGCTCGCTCTCTCTCTCTCTGCCCCTCCCCTGCTTGCTTTCTCTTACTCAAAATAAATAAATAAATTTAAAAAAAATAAAATAAAAATTAGGACATAAGAAACTGACTTGGTCAGGTGATAAGAGGACATTAGGGTTCTATGGGTACTTGAGAGATTACTTGTCACTTTAGCTTTTAAACCGAAAAAGCAAAAGCGGATCGCCACCCTCAAACACGTCAAAGATGTGAGTAAGGTTCCTCCAGGGATTTCACCCCTGCAAGGAGGGCAAGCAGTAACTGATCAACCCACCAAGGTTAGCACCCCCCACCTTCCCCGTCCTGTCACTCCTATCTCACTACTCTGTTTCTACTCTTGGGAGTACGCCTTGTGTTCAGCAATTAATGTTCACTTGTGATTTGCTCAGTTCTGCTCTGCCTCCCTTGGAGGTCTCCAGAGGAGAGCTTTCTTCTGCCCACATCCCTGATGCCACGCCCCATGCCTGGCATGGATGGAGCATTTGCAGTATTTGTTCCATGAGTACATTTATTCCAGGCTTGCCTTGTAGATATCAGTGATATCTACCAGGCAATGTAATGGACCTGTTCTCCTGGTCCTTCTGTTTCTTTTGAAAGACTTAGACAGAAATAGAATAAAACCTTGCTTTCCGAGTTATTTTGGAATCTCATAAGGATTCCCAGAAATGAGACAAAAGGGAAGAAAACACGTGGATGCACTCTCACCCCGTAGCCACCCAGCAGCATGCTGGAGACAGCAGGCATTCCTACTTTCCATTTTTTAAGGAAAGGGGACACATGATGGACCCTGCAGCCAGGCAGAACTGGAACCAGGGTGGCATCACCATTTACTAACCGTGTGACTTCGGTAAGTTAGTCCAGCTGCTCAAAGCCTTAGTGTTCTCATCCTTAAAATGTGACTAATCATTGGAACCACGTGGGAAGGGCTTCTGAGAAAGCAAGGAGACCACACACCCATTCAACAGATACTGACCGTGGTCCTACTGTGTGTAGAGCCCCGTCCCCAACGCTAGTGCGTGTGAGCCACTTGGCCCCAGCCGCAGTGTTGACACTCTCACTGTCAAGCTGGGTTCACAAAGTCCCAATCAGGGACGCCTGCCTTTTGTACCCATTGTCACCACTTGAGTCAGAGAAATGTGACAGGAGAATCGTTATCATCTTGGAGCCCAATGATAATTGGCTTAGTAAAAAGAAACAAAAAAAAAAAGTTAAAATAGTTTCCCAGCCAATTAAAATGTGCTTTGCCAACTCTTTGAAATTAGGTGGGAAGGGGGTGCCTGGCTGGCTCAGTCGGTGGAGTGCGTGACTCTTGATCTCAGGGTCATGAGTTTGAGCCCCATGTTGGGCATAGAGATGACATAAAAAGATAAATTAATTAAGTAAAATAAAATGAGGTGGGAAGGACACATCAAAGTCATCTGGCAAAATAAACGACTGCTTTAGGAATTCGAAACGAGGTGTTTGTGAAAGATGTTTATCACTGTGTTAGTTCCAATATCTGACAAGTAGAACCCAATCTAAGCATCCAAAGAAACGGGGAATCATTTGGAAAATTGGGGAAGTCAATGCTGTGGAATTCTTTTTTGACATTAAGAAATTAAAATGACATAAATCTATGGAAGATACGCAAAAAATGTTTACATACACAATTTCCACATGAAAAATAGAGCTCTTTGGTCAAATTGTCCAAGATAAAATGCAAGAAATAAAAAGGCTTCTATTAGAGTGGTTGAGTAGGTGCCCTGTTCATATTTTATCCAAAACCTTCTTTACTGCTGCTAAAGCTTCTTTCTGGTTAAAAAATAATACGTATAATAATAATTAAATACTTCAGTGCTAGATTAATGGCTAAGAATTTTCCTCTTTCGGAAAAAAAAAATACTCCAAGAAAGGTCCCAGAAGGGGGAGAAATAAATAAAAACACATTGGAAACATTAAATATGGCCAGTGGGTAAACTGTAATTACCTAGCGCCTAACAGTTTGAAACAGAATGTTGTACAGATGGTCATTTCCGCGCTTAACTATAGGGAAAAGAAACAGGTACTTGATCTGTGAGGGCAAAAAGGAAAAGACTGTACTTTGAAAGCAAGGATTCATTAGGCCAAGTTTCATCTAGCTTCGTAGTACAACCAGATTCTGGACTATGGTTCTGCACACAGAGCAAACTTCGACGTTCATATGTTCACACATTTGGGTCAGAGAGACCAGTCTCCAAATCCTTTCTTCCCCTCTTCCTTGCTGCTGGACTTTGGGCAGGACACTTACCTTGTCTGAACTTCCATTTCCTCATCTCTAAAACGGAAATAATATTCCCCCTCCCAGGGCTGTTTTCAAGATTAAATCGAATACAATTAAACTAAACTCTTAAGTATATATACAACACCTAATACTCATTAGCGTTCAATAAGTATCTGTTAATTATAGTATTAATATTACTAGTCTAATGGGTTTCTCTTACACTCTACCTCATTCTTTTTTTTTTTTTAATGTTTATTTATTTTTGAAGGAGAGAGAGACAGAGTGTGGGGTGGGGGAGCAGAGAGAGAGAGGGAGACACAGAATACGGAGCCGGGTCCAGGCTCTGAGCTGTCAGCACAGAGCCCGACGCGGGGCTCGAACCCACAAACCACGAGATCATGACCTGAGCCGAAGTCGGACGTTCAACCAAATGAGCCACCCAGGGGCCCTGACACTCTACCTCATTCTTAAGTGTGAGCCAGCTTGTGGGCCAGGATGTTCGGGGTGTTTGGATGAAGAACTCTTTTTTTGGATTTATTCTCCTTTTCAAAACTCCAACTCCCAGCCTCTGAGTTTCCTCCCATTGCTAATTGCTACTCCAGGAGCTGTGACAGCCTTTCCTGTTTGGTAGTTGATGAATCAATCAAAAGATGCTATTGTGAAGCAGTGATTTGGGGTTTGTGAAGTGCCTGATGGAATGTGTGACACTGACAGCCCCCTGGGGGAGGCGGAGGGGTGGGTAGGTGGGGGGGCGGTGGGGGGGATTTGACTCATTTAGTACAAGATGTTCCCAGAGGGTGCCAAGCAGGTGCTTTGACCCCAGCCTATCCAGGATAACCATCTAGCAAGCTGGGTAGACTCTAGTTTCTATGGTAATGATTGTTGGGGGACCAATATCTCAACAATCCTGTTTCAATGCCCTCTCAATCGCTCTCAACAAGAGCATCGCTCTCAATCCCTCACCTGCACTGTTTTCCCTTGTCCTTCCCCTTCTGCCAATCATTCCTGTTCAAAACATATCCCTACTCCATGCTGCCACCGCTCAGTCCTCTAAAGGGCAGATCTAGTTCTCTGATGAGCATGCTCCTGATAAAGGACCCAACCCCCAACAGCAGTTGATTGGGCAACCTCTCTATAGAAAACATTCAAACTGTAATTTGGGATTCCCCCAAACAATCCATGATTCAAGTTGATCATTGGGTGCCTACTGGGTGCCGAGCACCGTTCTAGAGGCCGAGCAGGGTGAACAGGGAGGAATGAGTGGGTATCAACGTTAGCAAGTACCGTCCAGACTTTCGAGAGCGCAGGGTTGAATTGGGGGAAACAATCATATTTATATCTCAGAATGAGGCAGGAACATTTGATAAAGGCCGATCAAGGTGTAATCAAAGGTTGGAGCCTTCACTGAGGAAGAGGCATTCTGATTATAGGGGAGGGCGAGGAAGTAAGTGCGGGTCAGGACAAACACTATGCAGGAGCAGTTCTTGAGGTGGGCGTTGCAGAATAGGAAGCTTTCCATTGGGAAACAAATGAAGAAATGGCTAAGAAAGGAGACTGTGATCGTGGACACAGAGCAGCAAAGGTACATTGGGTATGAGGTACTGGCAGCAGATAGCCAAGGATGGTGAGGATATTGATTCCTTGGAAGAAGGTGATGGGGAATAACACCCATGCATGAATAGGAGCGGTCATTGTAATAACACCTGCCATGTTTTCTTCTAGACGGTACGGTATCTCTGCTGGGATGTACTGGGGACTTTCCGTGCAAGCACTTGACATGAATTTACATCACTAGGGAAGTCAGCCCTGGGAACTGCTGGAGACTTTTGTTTTCCTGCTCAGCCTCTGAGCAGCGGAGATTTATAGCGTTACCGATGCATCCTTCAAGCAGCGCGGCGTGTGAATGCGCGAGCTTTCAACCCCAGCTGCACACTCTGCCAGCTCTATGACCCTAGACGAGTTACTCTCTTCTCCTGAAGCCCAGTTTTCTCATCTGTAAGACGAAAGGCAGTTGAATCCGTGCCCTCACAAAGGTGGCTGGGAACAGTGAAAGAAAGATGGCCCGAGAGGCACCTAGTACAGGGCCTGGTCACGCTGAGCACTAAATAAATGCTGGTTCTTAACTACTCCACCCCTGGCAGCTCACCAGAGGCTGCCATAGCCATCGTGAGACTGAGAAAAAGCACTGCATTTCGTGTGTTTGCCTTCGACCCCCTGGCATGTTTATCCTGTTTCCAAATCATCAGCTAAAGGGCTGTGCCCGATGCCGTGAATGGTACTTCGGCTCCCAGATGGCCATCGTTCAATGCCTTACTCAGGTGACCCTCCTCCAGGATGCCTTGATGGGCCACTTCAGCCCACAGAGCTCGCCCCTTCCACCGACTGCCCAACCGCTGGGCTCTTCTCTCCAGGCTCGAGCTCTCCACTCGTCTGTGAACTGATTCAGGAGGTCAGCTCGCCTACATTGGCCGGGCCTTCGGGTTGTTGAGGGGGTGACGGTGGGGTGTCAGGAGGTCTCCGGTGGTGCCCACAAACGCCCGACTGGTCGGCCACCCCTTGTCCTCTCCTCACCCATCTTCCTGCTTGAGCTCCCCCGTCAAGACTGAATCCCCACTCCCGAGACCACTTTTTTCTTAGAAACTTGATTGTTCTGATGGGAACCTGCCACAAACCCATCTTTCATTGTCTTTTAATTCTCTATCTCTACATTTTAAGGTGTTTGGGGTTTAGGGCTTTCAAATAAAAAATGTCATCAAGTATTTAAATCAATCTCTCTCCTCTTTATTGATAGGAACTCAAGCCTGCTGATTAACTTTTCAATCAAAGCTGCCTACCACACGCACACCGGAGCAGGCAACAGCGATTGTCGTTTGGGCACTCACTAAAACACTTATTTAGCTGACTTCCTCCGTGCTTCTAGCTGCCTCTCTGGAAGCAGAGGGAACTTCGGGGTTGATCTCCAGTCCCTTGCTCAAAGTGTCTGCTGATGGAAAGCTCTGTCACTGACCCTAACTCTCCTGCATGCACCTGGGTTCCCTGAAATTTCTGGAACGCACCTAGGAGGTTCGGGGTTGGAGCTGGAGGAAGCTGCACATTGGAAGGGAGAACAAGAAAAAAGAACAACAGCATTGTTTTCTTCCCCCCCCCCCCGCCCCCTACTCTTTCGAGAGAGTTGATTAGTATACCCTGTAATACAATCACGATCCTGTGCTATGTAGATAGATAGAGATATAGAGAGAGTCTTCTTTCGTATGTTCCAGATATCATTCAGAATGCCTCACGGGACCTAAGGCAGTAGGTAGAGGTCTCTGCTTTAAGCCTTGTTTTGCGGCGACCCGACTTATCGCCTAAAGCGGATTCTCCGGGTTTCTAGGAAGTGACATCATGAAGTCCAGCGCCAGGGGGCCTGTAAGGGCATCTTGCTCACAGCACTGAGCGGTTGCCCTGCATGTGGCCTGATTTATTTTCTTCCAGAATCGAATCTGGAATACAAACGTAGCCGGCTCCGGTCCAGGAGATAGCAGAGAGGAACAGAAGGAAGTTTCATCCCTGCACTTAGACACAGAAAGGCAGGCCAAAGATGGAGTATCTCCCTGCCTGGGTGTCCGCTCCTCCTAATTTACAGTCTAATTGTGGAACGCTTTCGATCTATTTTGCTTGCCGTCAACATCAAAATGTCTCTCTTGATTGTAAACTTCTGGAAGGTGACACTGAGAACGTCTGTGGGTAAGCCAAACGGTCCAGAGTGATAGGAGCTCACTGTTTCCACAGCAGGCAGCCGACTTTCTATCACCAGAATTCTATCATCCTTTTGGGATCGTAGGTATCAGGCTGACACTTTCTGGAACTCAGCTTTCCCATCAGTAAAATGAGAGGGTTTCCCTCCAGGCCCCTCCAGTGAGGCGCTGTGTGACCCTCTGGGTCCCGTATCGCATGTATGTTCCCTGATGTTTCAGTGACAGTACAGTGGGTTTTGCCGCGTGCGACATCGTCGTGACACCAGCCGTGTTGAAGGCTGGGGTGTGGGTGAGGCCAGAGCAAATGGAGAAAGAGCTGGCAGCGAAGAGGTCTCCCCTGGGAAAGCTGAGATCCAGGAGCACGTCCCTTTAGGTCTAAGGAAAGCAGTGACACACACATACCCACCCCCCCCAGAGGCCCCCAGGCGAATCTGGCCAAACCGCATCGTGTTCCGCCCACATCAGAAGCACCGGGAGTCTCTGTCACAGGAGGTAAGGAAGAGCTCCTGAGGAGGTCCGCCAAGTACCCCTTGACTCGAATTTCAATCCTCGCACTGAATTCTATTCCCATTATTTAATTTCCTTCCCATCAGTCAGAATTAAATACCAAATCCCAAGCCCAGGTCTTCTCAAGTCCAATCGCCCCAACGCTTTGTTTCCAACTTACATAAAAGTTTAAATTTCCTCTTCCCCTGCTCAAATTTCTGCCAAAACAGTCATCAGCGATGAAATTTTTGAAGATAATTAGCATATCAGATATCTGTAAGAAGCTAATAATGTATTTCTTGGATTATGCTTCTCTGGTTAGCTGTTATTAATCACAAATATTATTCATGTCATTTGAAATATTCCTGTTGGCGGATGTTTTTATGCTTGAAGGATTCTGGCTGAAAGTCTTGGGCGACGGACGCACCCCCTGCCCCCTTTGGAGAGGAGAGATTGGGTCGAGTCTTGTTGAACAGGGTTAACCTTCAGGGGAAACAGCATTAAGGGAAGTAATTATCCATTCACACTGAGCTGGCTACAAAGAAAGTGAGAAAATCACCTTCTCAGAACTCACATGAAAAACATAATGTAGTTAATATTAAATAAAGGCATTGGGCAACCTAGCCTCTTTTTACAGTGTGTTCTGATGTGTCCTTGATCAGGGGCTGTTTTGTTTATGATTAATGAATGACTCACCTTGGGCTGTGTTCCGTTCAATGCATACCTCATTATGAATTTGAAGAGGTCATTTGTTCCTTGGATTTAAAATAAAAACCTCTTTGTACATTGAGAAGGTTACGAGTTTGATATTGGTGCAAAATTGGGTCAAAGAGAATGCGAGGACGTTTGTGTTGGGTTGTTTGTTAACACTGTTGTTTTTAACAAACAAGTTCACTTTTTAACTTTAGGCATTTGGAGAGCATTTCTAAGCCTGGGCTTTGATTTTAAAGTAGGTCCTAAAATTATGTGACTTGGACCCAACTTCTCCGTAGCAGCACCGCCTCCCGGGCGCCATGATTCTGAAGGGCATCAGGTTGGTGGGACCCACATGGGTGAGGGCTCTCTGTGCTGCTCCAAGAGGGGCTGGTGGAGGGGAATTCTAGGGGCACAGAAACAAATCAGAAGTAAACACGATCTGGGGTGCCTGGTGGGCTCAGTCAGTTGAGCATCTGACTCTTGACTTCAACTCAAGTCATGATTCCAGGGGCGTGGGATTGAGCCCTGCATTAGGCTCTGCACTGGGCACGGAACCTGCTTAAAATTCTCCCTCTCTCTCCCTCGGCCCCTCTCTCCTGCTCCTGCACTCTCTCTCTCTAAAAGCAACAAACAAAAATAAAAGAAAAACGAAAGAATCGCACTGAGGCCCAAGCACACAGACAAGATCAGTTCTTTTTCCTTTTTCCACCATGTCCACCAGACTGGTTTGTAATGGCCTCTTTTCCTCTTTCTGGTTGGGTACTCTGTTCATTTTCATTTCATTTCACTCATATTTAAATGGCAGAATGAGCAGTAGTTTGCAGTGTGCTTTGCCAGACCCTATAAAACCCAAATTTGATGCAGGAGGTCACAACTGGGGGGGGGGGGGGGGGGAATTCTGTGCCTGCCTTGTCTTTGTAAGATTCCTGATAAATACAGCCCTCTGATAAGGAAATATATGTGTCTCGCTCTTTCCTGGTACCTGCACTCACACACAATCACATTTATCAGAGGAAAACAGATGATAGATACATACATACGTACATGCACAGCCATCCACGGCCATGATGGGGACCACGAAGAGAGAGAACGTGGGTATTTGGAACCCATCGCCCTAAGCTTGGCAGTGAAAACATTGCTTCCCAGCAGTGCAGACACAGACGTGTGGTTTACTACCTATGGGCCCCACCAGCGCTCGGTTAATGATCTTTCCACAGGGTATGTGTGTTCGCTTGTGCATTCAAATGAGGGCTTGTCACGCAGAAATAGAAGCACGCACATGAACAGATCTTGCCGGTTGGCTAAGGATACCCGCTCCGCGGTAGACACAGTTCACTAGTCAGCTAACCAACTTTTTTTTTCAGGCAAGTTATTTCTTTATGTGTGAGAGAAACTATGTTCTTTGATCACAGCCGTCCAGATGGGATTAAATAATAGCAATTCTCAGAGACCCAAAGAGGTTACTCCTGGCTGTCACTGAATAGCTGTGTGACCTTGGGCAAGCCATTTCCCATTCTGGGCTTCAGGGCCATCGCTATAAAATGAGGGCCTTGGACTATATCCTCTTTATATTGTTCCTCACCATGAGTGTTCTATCCTTTTTCTTTTTTTCTTTTTCTTTTTCTTTTTCTTTTTCTTTTTCTTTTTCTTTTTCTTTTTCTTTCTAGAATGATGTGTCTCCCATCAGTGTTCTAGGATTCTATTCCCAAAACAAATATAGGAATAGCTCATCCAGGGGAGGACCTACCTCCCCTCGAAATGTCCTCTTTGTGAAGCGAAGTCTTAACTATTTCACAAACTAAGCCCGGAAGACCGATGTTTTGTCTGTCTCCATAACCTCCATTTGCCTCAAAGATACATAAACCCTGATGAGACGCTAAACACGTCCAGGTTTGTTGGTCACTATCTCCGAGCACTGTCATGACTGATCAGCAGACTGTTCACTTTGATGGCAAACAAATACCAAGTTTTACAGCTAGAAACAGAGGTCTCTTATTTTCTGACTTCACCCGTGGAAACGTAACTGGAATCGTCTTATCGCTAAGGAAAACACCAAGCGCAGTCTCCTTGCAGATATTTAGGGCAAGCTTGGCAATTTCCAAACTCAAGTGAACTTCCAAGAAAGTTAACAAAATTCCACAGAAAAATTTCTTCAAATGACCATAAAACATTTTTAGAAGATTCAGGATCCAAATGGCAGTAATGATAAATTTTTAAATGCATTACAAAATTAGGCAGAAAACTTAGTTGTAGCAATATATATATATATATATATAGAGAGAGAGAGAGAGAGAGAGAGAAGAGAGATGATTACTCTATACTCTTAAAAAAAAAAAAAGTGGCTCCTACCAATTTAAGAAAATGGAAAAGGAGCCTGAAGGTGGTTTGTGAATCAGTTTTATTGTATGTCACGCTGGTAGCCATTGTCTATGCGTTTTAGCTTAAAAACTAATTAAGCCAGATTGGAAATACTTAAGGCAACAAACAAAAATCCTCTGATTTGAAGATAAAGGCTTTGTGGGTGTTTTTCTTCAGGATCACAAGATAGCTGATGCACCTGCACTTCTGGAAGCTCCAAAAGCCCCACCCAAGGACTTTTCCTTACATCTCATCTGTCAGAACTTCCTCCAGCCCAAGGACGCCAAGCGCGATCCCCGGAACGTCCCTGGAGAAAAAGAACATTGAACAGGGAGCGGTTCCCTTGTTCACCTACATCTGCTATACTTACCCATGATCACATTGCTAAGGAGTGACAGTCTGTGCTCAAGTGATGCTTGAGACTTTATTAATGCCAAAATATGCTTTTTTCCTGGGAACCCCAAGCTTGGAGACCTGGGCACTCTTCTTCTACAGGGTTTGCTTTATCTTTTATGAGGGCTCAGATGTATGAGAAGGTTACGGTAACTGATCTTACCTGCTTTAACACATAGAAGACTGAGCTACCCCACAAACTCTCTTCTAAATGCCTCTCTTCCCTCCTTTTTCTTGTGAGCGAGACTTCCCCACCTTATGTCATTGTAATGTCATTGTAATGTGAAGATGGCTAGGGAATATGGTTTGCACTGACTGCCCATCATATGGGAGAGAAGACAGAGCTTATCACTCACAAGACAGGATTTGGGGCGAGGATTTGTGTGCCAAGAATTCCTTCACTGGAACTCCTTTAATCTCCATAGAGGATGCTTACTGCTCCTTCCAATCTACATTTATTTTGGCTTTTGCTAGTAACACCCAACCTTTGTTTTGTATAATCAAACTACCCTCTTCCCAATCCTTGTTGGGCGGGAATAATCCCATCTCCTAGCTTGAAACGTGTCATGTGACCAAGACCTGGAGAATCAATCGGTGAATAACCCTTTCTCCAAAGACACTGGCTCAGAGAGTGCCTTCGTCCATTCAGGCTCCCCTAACAGGATACAGAACATAAGTGGCTTATAAATAACAGACATTTGTTTGTCATAGTTGTGGAGTCTGGAAGTCCGAGATCAGTGTGCCAGTATGGCTGAATTCCCACGAGAATTCTCTTCTGGGGTTGCAGACTGCTGATTTCTTGTGTCCTCACATGGCCAAGAGCAGAAAGGTGAAGCAGGCTCTCCCATGACTCTTCTAAGGGCGCTAATCCCATTCACGAGGGCTCTACCTCCATGACATCATCAAGATCCCAATTACCTCCCAAAGGCCCCACCTCTAATACCATCACGTTGAGGGGGAGGGGTTCAACATGCGAATTCTGGGGAAACACATTCAGGGCATTACTGAGGTCATTATCATTAAGATGAAACAAAAGAAGTTTCCCATGGATCTTTGGTGGAACCATAGGAAAAAGATGCTCTTTCTCCCCCGGGGGAGCTGGACCAGGTATAGTGTAATATAACCTATACACCAAAAGTCTCCTTTATTATTATTATCATCATTATTTTGTTATTTTATTTTATTTTACTTTATTTTATTTTATTTTTTTACTTTATTTTATTTTACTTTATTTTATTTTATTTATTTTACTTTATTTGATTTTATTTTACTTTTATTTTATTTTGTTTTATTTTATTTTATTTTACTTACTTTATTTTACTTTATTTTATTTTACTTTACTTCACTTTATTTTATTTTACTTTATTTTATTTTACTTACTTTATTTTACTTTGCTTCATTTTATTTTATTTTATTTTATTTTACTTTATTTTATTTTACTTTATTTTATTTTACTTTACTTCACTTTATTTTATTTTATTTTATTTTATTTTATTTTATTTTATTTTATTTGTAGTGTAAGCCAACTTGAGTTGAGTTTATGGTCATTTGCAGTAAATCTAAAAATGTTAATCACACCTTACTTACGTCTGGTCCTTTTATGTTGACAAAGCACTCACATATTTCTTCTCTTTTAATCTGCCCTGTGAACCTGTAAAGGAGATAGTATTATCCCAGCGTTCACAGAGAAAAACATGCACTAGGGGAAACCCTGATGGCTTCATTCTATTTACTGGGGGGGAGGGAGGGGTGACTGGTTGGTGCGTGCAAGGCCCTGTGCTAAGTGCTGGAGGTGTAGTGAACGAGTCAGATGCCACCCCTGTGTTCAGGGGTCCCCAGTCTAGTCTGAGAGCAGACAATCACCACCAATTAAACAGGTCACCGTCAGAGTCTACCTGGGCACCTACAATAAAGGAGCAGTACAGAACAGTCGAGAAGGTCAAAAGACACTCTGGACAACTAGCAATTAAACTAATCTCAAAGAGAATTCTGGAAGAGCAGGTGCAAAAATGCTGAGGCAGGAGCAAGCATGGCGCACTGAAAGAACACGTGACCGGCATGGCGGGCGCAAGGACCAAAGGAGGGAGTCCTGTGAGTAGACAGGGAGGCAGGCAGAACAGGAGCACACTTACCCTGTGGGCCACGTCAAGAATGTCGGTCTGTATCTTCATGCAAAGACATTTAGGATTTTCTAGAAGGGGTGTGTCCTGACCTTAGGGTACTATTAAGATAGCACTCTACGTACGATGCCTGCAAGCGGAGGATGTGCTGAAGAAGTCAGAGTGGCTTTGGGAAGAAGTTAAATGCGCCTGGCGTAGTATATGGGGCTTAAACAATATTTCTATAAACTGAGCTTGGTCACTTGCTCCAGATCACAAAGCCCCTAAGTGTCAGAGCCAGATGGGGGTTCACAGAGTCATGCTCTTAACCGCCGTGAGACGTGGAACATCAACTAAAAGTACCTTTTCCGCAGGAGAATTATTAGACTACTCTTCTATCAGCAACTGGACAGTTGGCCCTTTCTAACTTTTCCACTTGGCGCCCGTCCTCCATTTTTTTTAATAATAGTTGCACAATTTTTTAATGCAATTCAAGCAAAACTCTACTTGCTATTTGTGTGACAAAGTTCAAAAACTTTGTATTGTGTCATCACTTTTAAAAAATGTATGACCAAGAACACTTAGCAAATTCCAGAAACCTTTGAACTGCAGTTTGTTGAATATTGTAGTTTATGTTTTCTCTGATTTGTCCCGAACCATTTGTACCTTGGATTATTAATCAATAACCAAACACAGCTCTGGCTGGGCAACCCCCCCCCTCCCCTCCCCCTACTGATGATGCCAGGAACATGAACGACTGTATTATCTTTTCTTTGATTTCTGTCAATATACATGTTTCAAACCTTTATTCTGGCTTCTTTCTCTCTTTGTATCCCATGGAAAAAATTCCCCAGATAAGATCAGAACTGCTTTGTCATTCATCAGCAGTAATCAGGTCTGAGCAGAGTTCAAACACATTTTTTTTTTCCCCACTCTCAGAGACAGAAAAGCCAAAAGAATAAAATGGTTGGCCACAGCTTTCTGACTTTATATTTGCATATGCATATGTAAATGTATTATGATATCTGGCTAGCCCTTGAGTGGATTCACGTTGTAAATTAGTGGATATCTGTGGAGATGGTAGTAAAGATCAGCTACTGGGAATCCGGGAGATTATTTCCCCGGAAGACAAAAACTGAGTATCTACACAGCAGGGTAGCACAGTAGGCAAGCTCTCTCATGCCGGAAAACCCAGCGTCACCTCTTGGGATTTCTAGGCATCTGCCTCTCCATTTCAAAATCTGTCCAACTTCGACGAAAATGGCATGGACCTCATGAGGGCTCGTTCTCTAATCAGCCAGTGACTATTTATCGAGTACCTGCTGTATGCCAGGAACTCTCAATAGACACTAAGAAGCTAGGTCCATATCATCACGGAGCTAACGTTCTCATAGGAAACAGAGACAATCATTGAACAAATCCATAAGAGAATCCTGGGTGGTAAAAATGAAACAAAATCATGGGAAGGTAAGTGAAGGGAAGATTCAGATAAATTTTAGATAGGTCTTCAGATAGGTTTGCTACCTGAAAAGCTGACATTTGAATTCAGCCCTTGATGAGAAGAACTAGCCACTAGAAGAAAGAAAAGATATGAGGACAGAAGACCAATAGAAGAAACGGCCAAGTCCCACTGGTGAAATGAAGAAGGCCGTAGCATTGAAGCAGAGAGGGTGGGTAAGAGGGAGATGGTGGGGGGTGATGGTGGAAAGGCACACAGGGCCAAAATCGTGAGCCCTTGAAGGCCACGTAAGGAATTTGGACTTCAGTCTAAGTGCAATGAGAAATCACTGGCAAGCTTCAACCAGGGGGAAAACTGATCTGATTAATGACAATCTGATTAATGAAAGGCTGCTTCTCAATCCTATGTGTCAGTGGAAATTTTCAGCCTGTGGCTCGTATGGCACAGGGACCTACAAGTAAGTGGGATTGGGGTCCAATATGGCTTCCAAATTACTGGAAACGTGAGAATGGGGTGTACAAGTGTGCGAAGAGACCTGCGTCCAAGGCGATGCATGGGATGCTCTCAGTTATAGCAACTGGCACACGTTATACATCATTTCCCCCTACTTCCCGCTGACCGGAACCTACCTGCATGGCCACACCTACCTTAGGGGAAGCTGGGAAACATCATTTTTGGCTGTGCAACCTTGTGCCAAGACAACACTTTTTGTACAGTAAAAGGACCCTGCAGGGACACTTCTGGTTTCTGCCATAGCTTCCACCCAGGGCAAAAGCAGGGAGAATCGCCATCCACCTTTGGAGAACCAGCCTTCTTAGGAGAAGTTCTACTCCCAGAGGACTGATAAGTAAAACAAAACAATAATCATACATAATTAAGTAATAATTAACAAAACATGGGGGACGCCTGGCTGGCTCAGTCCGTAGAGCTTGCCACTCTTGATCTCGGGGTCGTGAGTTCGAGCCCCACGGCGGGGGGAGAGTTTACTTAAAAAAAAAAATGTAACAGAAAATTGCTAAGTAATTGAGACATGGCCACGTGTTGGTAATTCCCTGCGCAATCCTAGCGCTGCGCCGCATGCAAATAGCACGTTTTTTTCAATTAATGAAAACGCTTTAATGTTTTAAACAAGCAGATTGTTCACCCATGTCTCTGAGGGCCTGCCCTTTGAGCTGTTTTCCTAGAAACGGAGGTGGATTTCTACTCTTTTCCGTTTCTTCACCTGGCACGCCGTTTCAAGTCAGCTGTTTGGGGTGCAGGGTGTCCTTTCGCATATTAAACAAAGTAATTAGAAACCATTATTAATTTGTGACTTTACAATCATTAGCACCCTTACCACCACGTGGATGGAAATTAAGCCCGTCGTACCCTTTTCTGTGTGGGATACCAACATGTGTACAAATACCGTTTTCCCAATTCATTCAAAACGTGGCGAGCACTTCCTGTGTGTACTTAGTGGATGGCAATTGGAAGTTACTCGCTATCGATACTCGGATGGGTAAAAAAAAGGTCGTGACTCCGAGGTACGAAGAGGGTCAGGGTTTTAGCAATTAACCTGTGAGTTCAATTAATGCAGACAGATCCCAGAGAAATTCAGTTGTACGACAGCAAGCGAACTTGGGTTGAAGTCAAAGGTGGCAGCGTCTTGGCTGTGCCAATGACTTTCCGTGTGATTTTTTTTAATGTTTAGTTATTTTTGAGAGAGAGAGAGAGAGAGAGAGAGAGAGACAGGGTGTGAGCAGGGGCTGAGGAGGGGCAGAGAGAGAGGGAGACACAGGGCTCGAAGCAGGCTCCAGGCTACACCCCCGTTGGCACAAAGCCCGACGTGACCCGCGGGACTCAACCTCACGAACTGTACGATCCTGACCGGAGCTGAAGTCCGATGCTTAACCGGCTGAGCCGCCCAAGCACCCCGACTTTCCATAGGATCTATTCACATGCCCTAGGCTCCTCGTCTGCCAAACAAGGGCTGGGTCCTGCTCCACACTGGCCAGTACGCGCTGTAGTGCTACTGGGTCTTCTCCACTAATATGGCCCAGCAGACAGCACCGATCAAGCAAGCTTGGTGTTTCACTCTTCTCTGCTGAGACGGCCTCAAATTTCTTGCAACAGCATCCTCCTTCTATCAGGGTTGGACCAAAGGATGAAACCTTTCTGTCATCCCCGAGCTTGATCACGTCTGAGACCTCTTCCCACGTGTCAGAATCTAATGAAGCAAAACCCAAAACGAAATAAAACCTTCGGTTGAATTACTAGGGGAATCTGGTATGTGGGCAATTTGCGACTTACAGCATTCACTTGGCCGCGAATACTCCACAGTAAAGCTTGCTGGCCTTTGCTAATTAAAAAAGATGAATCCTGTATTTTGGAAAGGATGGTGTGCCCTTTCCTTACCTTAAAGCCTGAGGAGGCGGTATAAATGCAAATTACATGCAAATATACTTTGGGGACCTCCCTATTTCTAAGAACTGAATCTGGCTTCTGGGGAACTCCAAAAGGAGGCTCCAAAGCTCTCTTTCCCGAGAGTTAACTTTCAAAGTGTTCGAGAGACTCGTGGAAATTTCCACCTTCCATAACAAAATACGACGTGGGTTTTTCGAGTTGGTAGCGAAGGAAGACTTTCCACTTGAAGGAACGCAGGGTGACAGCGGTGACTCTTAGACCTGAGAGTGGCTGCCCCCGAGTGTTGCTGTAACAGCCACGAGGGCTTGGAGTGAGGTAAGAGGGGTTGCTGCTGTTGGGTGAGATACACCAGCAATGTGCCCACCGTTGCTGTCCTCCTACCGTGAGCACAGACCCTTCCCTTAATCCATCAAGGCATGAAGCCAAGGAATAAACACAGAGAGAGCCACGAATATAAGGTGGTATGGCTTGTTCTATTGGCAAATTCTCACTTCAGGCAGCAACTGTGACCTGCTTCCAGGTGCAAGGGACCAGCCTCAGGGACCGTCCTGGGGCCTTATCATTATTACGCGTTAGAAGCTGCTTTTAAAGGAGCTGTAGGTAGGTCAGTGCTACTGACAGGTTAATGCCCGAGAATCGCCGAGAGATCTAGCCCAAATGCAAATTATGATTCACTGGCTCTGGGGTAGAGCGTGCAATTCTGCATTTCTAATAAAGAGGATCCCTGATCTGCCACCCCTAGGTATGCCACTTTGGTATAAAAATTATTTGGGGCTGAAGGCATTTGAGTTCCCGAAATTCCTTATGTGCCTAAAAGCAGAGCCTCTCCAAAGAACTCATTGTTTCCGATCCCCTCCCCGGGGCAATTCGAATCTAAAAAGTCAGCACCACACCCAAACAGATACAGTGGAAAACTATCCTATCTCCCATCTATTCTCTTCAGGGCCCATTTATCTTTCCAAAATGGTATTTGCTTTTCCAAAAGATTCCTCATCTCCGCCTTTCCCCCTACGAGTATAAAGCTGGGTATAAAGACCCCCAAATTCTAATCACCCCTTTGAGTTACTCATCACTGAGTTCTCCCTTGTGCACACACCGTACAGGTTAATAAAATTTGCATGTTTTTCTTTTCTTAAGCTGTTTCGTCAGATTAATTTGCAGGCCCTCAGTCACTTAACATAAGAGGGTAGAGAAAAAACCCTAATGCTCCTTATTCAAGAACCACACTTTGAGTAGCCACGTGCTAGGTCATGTGCCCTGATGCGGATCAGGTACAAGCTACAGAACAGGATTATACAAAAACCAGAGCGTGGCACGTCCTTAACCCATGTCTGAGGCTGCCCATACTACCCTTAGTCCCCCGCATTTGGGACTCAGGAAGACCTGGAGTTAGGACCAAAGAAAGAAGAGCACACAGGAACACATGGAACAGAAAAGTCCAAGACCAGTTTCCAAGGCCAAGACTAGTTTCCGAAGTCCAGAATTAAGGGACAAGTCACTGGAGCCACACTCTCAAAAAGAAATTCGATACCGCAGTGCATTCTTCCGAAGGCTTTTGGAAACATACCAAATGCCAAAGTAAGGACGTTTAGCCCGGAAAGGAAAGGGTCTGCGTGTAACAGGGTTGCCAGACGTAGCAAATAAAAATATGGGATGCTCATTCGAATTTGAATTTCAGACGAACCACAAATATTTTTGTATAAGTCCATCCCGCACAGTATTTGGGAAATACTTCTACTAAAAAGTTACTCGTTTTTTTTAATCTGAAATTCAAATTTAACGGGGTGCCCTGTATTTTATTTCTGTTGGCATCCCTATTTACGTGGGGCGTGGGGTATCTTCGAATCCTCTAAGGGTTGGCAATCAGCGGGGAGGCTTTCAAAACAATGCTGATGCCTGGGTCCTACCTCCCAAGATTCTGCCATAATTGGTCTGGTGTTCGGCCTGCACTGGACTGTCTAGAAACTGCAGATGACCACAGAGAGTGCAAGGTTGACAACCACTGGGTTAGACTGATATATTCTAGAACCGGGTGGTAGCAGTTGATACATCAAGGGGTCATGAGAGGCAGAGAAGTTTTGGTTCTTGATGTGAACTTTCAAACAAGAAGAGTCGAGCTGTCTCTACAGGTAATGAGCCTCCCGTCACGTGAAGTGTGCAAGCAGCGGCTTGATGATCTGAAGGCGATTTGTTTTCAGAGGGAATTCAAGGACTGGGGCAGGGGGGGGGGGGGCTAGACAGACGACTGCTGGGGGGGCAGGGCGAAATCGGGGAGGGTAATGGGGGAAGGAATTGTCACGGCCTTTCCAGATCTGGGATCTGAGGATTGGCTTACTTATTAGATTAAACACTAAATTAAGTCATAGAATGATGCACCGAGACAAGCAAAACATGAGTGCGTGGCAGTAAAAAGAAAGGTAAAACCCGAGAATGGTCTCCCGCAGAATCATATTGCGACGACGCCTTTCCTGGTTTTGACAACGAGGGGAATCTGGGTAAGGGCGATCAGGACCTCCACGGATGTACCATTTTTGCAACTTCTGGTGAGTCTATAATTAGTTCAAAATAAAAAGCGGAGAAGACATGAACGAAGCACCGCGAACACTTGTTTTTCTGCGAGGCCTGCGCAACGGAAGGGGGCAGGGGTGGTCTAACAGGATGGCCGGGCTCCCCGCTGGTGAGGTGTGCAATCTCTCCGCGTCCCTCTGTCCCCTCAGCCCGGAGTGGGGACATCTTCGCCTGGGTTCTCCCGGCAGCAAGACCGAGGAGGGAACCCCAGCTCTTCCCAAGTATCTTTGCAAACAGTTAACAGGCCAGTTGGTCATATTGGAAATGAAGTCCCGGACTGGAGGGAGAGCTAGGAGGCAATCCAAGAACGGGGGGCGGATCGGGTGGGGGTGGGGGGTGGGGGCCGGACACCATTTTCCAGCTTTAATTAACAATGCAGGGAACTAATAATAAAAATCGAAGCCAACCTGGAGAGTCAAGATGAGGCAACAGCCGTGGCTTGAGGGACTCTGTTCGTGGGTGTCGGGTGTGTGTGTATTTTTAGATAGCTACTTATTCCGCACGTGGTAATTAGGGCCCCAAGGGGGTTGCAAATTTTTTTTTTTTTTTTTTTCAGGGTTGGCAAGTGGAAGGAGGAGGCAGCTAAAATTCCCACACATCTGGGGCAAACAGATACTGTACTCCAATTTCCTGTCGGCGCCGCCGGTTTCTCGCGGAATTACTTGCTAAGTAAATGATTGTTATAAGACTATGAAGATTCGGTCAATCAAATTAACCCCTTTTGTCCATCGCCGCCCTCCGGCCCCCCCCCCACCCCGCCCCACCCCCACGGTTCCCTTCATTTGCCTAAACTCGGTGGCTTTTGAAAATGTGTTCAAGCTTGAAGGCCCCAGCCTGCCTCACATTGGCCGAGTGTAACCTGAGCAGGAACCCGGAGGCCCCCAATTGTTTTGCTAATCAAGATTATTGCCCCATTGAGATGTGGAGGCACAGCCTGGCTGACAAAATTTGTCAGTTTCCCATGAAATAGTTCTGTCAGTTTAGCCCGGGTGCGGGCAACTATTAACATATAAATGAAGTTTCTCCCTCCTCCGCTCCCCCTTTCCCCCTACCCTTCAGCCACCCGTCCTAATGGATGCAGAGAAAATATAAACACACCCCCCCACCCCCACCCCCAGCTCCCAACCCCTCTGTGTGCTTAAATCAAACGAGCTTCTTTTCTCCGGTCCCTGGAAATCCTGTGGGCCACGGGGGCTCAAAAGGAAAGGGGGAGGAGGCTGGGAGGAGCGGATTTGCACAAAACCACTTTTAAGGCCTGAAACTGCCAGGCCCTGTCCCCCGCTGACAGCAACAGGCGGCTGGCTGGGCCTGGACGGTACAAACGGCCGTCTGAATGCCAGGCAGACCTCCAAGGCAGCCTGCGGGGACAAAGTGGCAAAGTGGAACACGGGGTTTGAAAGAGTCATCTCTGCGCGGGGGTCAAACACCCGAGATCTCTCGGCTAGCCTGGCCGCCTGACAGCGCGACCCGGGGTTGGGCAGGGGGGCATCTCCGAGTCCCCTCCTTGCTGCCTCTTCTCAACCGCGGGCGCTGGGGCAAGTGTGGGGCTGGGCTGCGGCGTGGCTGGGCCTGCCTTTTACTCCGTCACCTTCTAGACTGTTCTGCCTTTCCCACAGGGGCCGGGCTTGGGTTCTCAGCGGGCCTGAGAGGAGGAAGGAAGCGGAGTCCCTGTCTTCCTGTTTCTCCAGGAATGGAGTCGGCGCTCCAGAAGAGTCCAGAAGGCCAGAAATAGAGCTTATTTTATTAGCATTATACTACCTGTAGCAGCTCAAACACTCTGGTACAGACGAAGGTCGGCAAGTTTCACAATGCCAAAATGAAGGAATTCTTTATGTATGTGTGTGTATGCATATATACATATGTATATAATATTCAACACTCTCGGAAGGATAGGTTACATAATACATCATTCATAACATAACAACATAACATAACATAACATAACATATATAATATAATATAATATAATATAATATAATATAATATAATATATAATTCAAGGCTATATATACAATAATTCAATGCTATATCTGTCCCTACGGATCTGCAAATCAACACTATTCGCCACCTAGGGCGGAATTAGTTCTGGGAGCCAAGTTCTGCCAGGAGCGCCCGAGAGGATTCTGGCAATGAGCTCAATAGGTCTTCCCAGGTGGACGGACGTCGACTTGGAGGGACCCTTCAGTCACCAGTTGTTCCTGCTACGTGGCAAACCAGCAGACTGGGCTGTGAGGCCAGCCAGGACAGTGCCCGGAAGGAGCCTCCCCACCCCCACCTCCAACTACTGTAGTTTCCAAATCTCCTGCCTCCATGCCGCCCAATGGGAAGAGACATCTGAGGGGGAAAGGGTTCTCCAGGAGGCCTGCCCGGAAGAACCAGGGCCTGGTGAAGCGGCCTGGCCTATGCTTTCTATCAGAACTGGTAAAGCAAACTTCTGCCCTGTGGTCTGTCCGTGGGGATTCCCACTCAGATGTCTTCTCGAAGCCCGGCACCTACCTAGCTGTTAGCGAAAGTCTGAGACTTGGTTTTGGAATCAGAAAGCAGTTTTAGTTTATTTGCTGTGACTTTTGAGGTTTTTTTTTCGTCTGAGAATAAACCTGTAGTACTTAGCCTTTCAGCAAATACTGTTTATTCATTAACCCAGTCTGTAGGATCAGACTGCCTAGATCCCTAGCTGTGTGACCTTTGGCAACTTGTTTAACCTCTCTGTGCCTATATTTCTTTCTCTTCAAAATAAGAATGATCAAGTTAGCTATTCTTTCATAGGTCATGAACAATATACAAGACCATGTTTTTAAGTCCAGAGATAGCATCTGGCATATGGTTAAGTGTTGTGTGTTGCTGAAACCAAGCAGTATCTAGAAAGAATTCGATAACATTCCTTTCAGTCATTGATTTATTTCATGATCATTTTTTTTTTTCTTCTTTTTTCAACGTTTTTTTTTTTTTTTTTTTTTTATTTATTTTTGGGACAGAGAGAGACAGAGCATGAACGGGGGAGGGGCAGAGAGAGAGGGAAACACAGAATCGGAAACAGGCTCCAGGCTCCGAGCCATCAGCCCAGAGCCCGACGCGGGGCTCGAACTCACGCACCGCGAGATCATGACCTGGCTGAAGTCGGACGCCCAACCGACTGCGCCACCCAGGCGCCCCTCATGATCATTTTTGAGAGAGAGAGTGTGTGCGTGAGCATGTGAGCACGAGCAGGGGAGGGGCAGAGAGAGGGAGAGAGAACCTCAAGCAGGCTCCGAGCTCAGTGTGGAGCCCGACTTGGGGCTCTGTCCAATGACCCTGAGATCATGGCCTGAGCCAAAATCAGGACGCTTAACTGACTGAGCCACCCAGGTGCCCCTCGTGGTCATTTCTTATTTCTAAACGGGCCGTTTAAATTTCTCAGTAGTGATCTAAGATTGTCTTTCAAAATATATTTATTTAAATAATATATGGAGTTAACTCAAAGAAAGATACTAAATACAGTATAGAAGGAAGGCGAGTATGGTAAAATCATAAAAATGGTAAAGAAATGACTGAAGTTTGGAAAACGTTATTATAAGTGATTAGATTTGGGGCACATTTCTCAGATGTCTATTCCCAAGGCAATCAAAAGGCACAATAGGGTGCCTGAGTTCTCTGTCAGCACCGCTCCCCCCCCCCCACATGTTGAACCCCCAGGCCCCAGTGTAACTGTATTTGGAGACAGGGTCTTTAAGGAGGTAATTAAAGTTAAATGAGGTCATAAAGGTGGAGTTCTAATTCAATGAGACTGGTGTCTTTGTAAGAGGAAGTAGGGACACCAGAGACATGCACAGGGAAAGGCCACACGAGGACACCGTGAGAAGGCATTGGCAAGCCACAGGGAGAGGCCTCAAAAGAAGCCTAAGTTGCGGCCCCTTGATCTTGGCCTTCTAGCATCCAGATTTGTAAGCTAATGCATTTCTGTTGTGTAAGCCACTCAGTCTGTGGTGTTGTGTTATGGCAGCCTGAGCTAATACAGGCTTATATGGCAGAGGGAAGAGAAAGTCCTTCTTTCTAGACTTAGGGAATAATCTGAACTTAGAGAGAGAGAGAGAGTGGGGCGCCTGGGTGGCTCAGTCGATTGAGCATCTTACTTCGGCTCAGGTCATGATCTCACGGTTCGTGGGTTCGAGTCCCACGTCGGGCTCTGTGCTGACAGCTCAGCTCTGTGCTTCGGATTCTGTGTCTCCCTCTCTCTCTGCCCCTCCTCCTCTCGGGCTCTCTCTCTCTCTCTCTCAAAAATTAATGAAACACAATTTTTTTATTATTATTAAAAAGAAACGGAGAGAAATAAGTGTGCATCAGAGGTAACCACGCAGCGAAAAATGGCAAAAACATACTGAGTATTAACTGAATTGGACACTGAGTATTAACACACTGCAGACACCATGTGAATGATACCACCCGGTCCTCAGGACAAACCCAAGGAGAAAATTCTAGAGCTACAAAAACTGCACCTTGGGAAGGCTGACGATCTACCAAGGTCCCTCAGGAAGCAAGTGCAGAAAATATGTTGAGTTCGCGTCTTCCTGCCCCTAAAATCAGTGTTCTCAACCCCCGTGGCATTCTGCTGGCAGAAGTTTCTCCGTTCAAGAGGCTTTCTGATGGTGCCTTAGAAGGATCCAGAGGAACCATGGACCCTCAGCGCTGTGAGGACGTTAGACCCTACTGGAGGGCTGGTGGGGTTCCGCGAGAGCCCCCTTAGCCACGCTTTCACAACCTGGATCATTTTCCAAAATAGTTTCATTTTACAAATGAGCACAGGCCCCCCTGGAAGCAGCGGGCAGTTGGCAGAGATTAAACAATTAGCATTTCAAAGCGTTCGTTTTCATGTTCCCCTTTGCCAGGGTGAGAACCACTGCAGGACAAAAATGAGCCCCTCTTGTTTCTTGTCTCAGCCCGGGAGGGGTCTTCCCAGAGAAACCAGCAGCAGCCAGCCCATCACTGCAGCTGGCTCCCAGGGCCTGTTCCAAAGGCTGGGTCCCGAGTCCCGGCCGGGCCTCAGGGCCATTGCCAGTGAGCACCTGTTGAGGGACGGCTTATCAATCAGCCCAATGATCAGCCCTTCCCAACAATCCCCGCTCAGCGCTGCCACGCTCCTTACAGAAATTAACACCATGCCGGCCATTTCAGCATTTGCAGGTTCCATTTAAGTTTAAAACATCCCTTTTCTGGGGTTTTGAGGATGGAACCAGTGCACCCATGCGGGAGCAGAAGGTGCCTTGATCTAGAGTCGTGTTATTGGGTACGGTGGCCGCTAACCACCCGTGGTTATGGAGCACTTGCGACGTGCGGGGGCACACATCCTCACACTGGGATGAGCTCGAAGGGTAAAATGCACCCCAGATTTTAAAGACAGTATGAAAAACACAAGCTCAAAAGTCTCATTGCTATTTTCTATATGGATTACATGTTGAAATGATAATATTTGGGATGTGTTAGCTTAAATGGAACATGCTATTAAAAACCATCCCACTTGTGTATTTCTTTTTGCTTAGGTGAATGTGCCTTCTCTAAAAGACTTTCCTATTTCTCTAAATCTTGCTATTTTATTTTATTTTATTTTATTTTATTTTATTTTATTTTATTTTTTTTGAGAGAGAGGGAGAGAGAGAGAACCTTAAACCGGGTTCCATGCTGAGCATGGAGATCTCTCACTACCCTGAGATCATGACCTGAGCCGAAATCAAGAGTTGGATGCTTCACTGTCGGAGCCACCCAGGCACCCCTCTAAATCTTGCTCTCTAATTCATCACCTTGTGTGTCTCTGTCCATGACACTCGTCCCCATCTGAAGTTCTCCTATTTATGTATTTGTTTGCGCCGAGGTTTCTGTTTTTCCTCCTGGGATGTAAGGTCCCTGAGGACAGGGACTCTGCCTAGCTAATCTGCTGCTTTCATTCCGGTACCCAGTGCCAGGTACAAGATAAGTGACCAATAAATATTCCTACATTGCACGAAGGAGGGAAGGAAGCCCAGGCAGGCACCCTCACTCTGAGGCACCCCTGAGCACCAGGTGAAACTGACCACTTTGTTGCTGGTACCTGAGGCCGCCTTATACGGACCCTTCACAGACCCTATAAGCATTTTAGGGCACTTCTAGGCTTATCTATCCATCTCCTTCTACTAGATGCCAAGCTCCTAGATTGCAGGAAACTTGTCCTAGTTACTTTTGTACTCTCAGACCACACACATCAGAGGTGAATGAATGGATCAACCTTTGAAACTTTTACTTTCCGGAGCATAGACGACTAAAACGCTTTCTCAAACAAGGGGCATCCTGGCCTCGGTTAAATACCGTCCTTTTCCCTCTGTCTTTTCCCACTGTTGCCCACAGTGGCAGAGAGAAATTCAAGCCCAGAGCTTAGATTCCTCCTTTGGGGCTTTTTCTGGGATCTTCAGACCGGAATCCAACAGACCACTCTTTAACAGACAAGAGAAAGCAAGGTTTCCTCCACTCACTACAAGTCTGTCCAAAACCCCTCCGTGACTCCCTCAGTTAGAGGATAAAATCCAAACCACTTATCCCAGCATGGAAAGCTTTCCTCGGTCTTACCTTTCCAGTTTTCTCTCCTGATAGCCCTCCTTATACACACACCCATGTGCCCATATATTTAAACCCTCAGATCTTAGCTTTCCTTGGGTGTGCTTTGCGCTTCCCCACCAAAAGTCGTTTCCACCCCATTTAGCCTACAGGGGCTTCATTCCTCAGAAGCAATTCACGTTCTTTCCTTTCAACGCATTTTCTGCCCTAGTCCTTCCCCATCACATCCTTGCTTTCCTTCTGCCATTTTCTTGTTGACAACGTCTGGAGGTTTTCCCCCATGGTTATTCCGCTTAAGCCCAGGGTTCCCCATTGATCCTCCCATGGTCCACTTCCGAATCACCTGTGCAGGTGCCTTGTTCACAGAGCCTTTGCTCATCCACGGTGGGCATTCATGGTTATACACGGTAGTGACACTATACCTACTCACATCCCTCAGTGGGAGCTGCCGTTCCCTACAAGACCCCACTCCTTGCCGTGGTTGCATCAGTCAGGGATTGTATTTCACTTAAGTGTGTCCAATCAAGATGTGGGATCAGGAAAAGAGTCTTTCTAATGGCTGCCTCAGGAAATGTACCCTTGACCAGCTGAAGACAGTGAGTGAGAAAGACGTCACATAAAGGTAGAAGTGTCTATAAAGGAGGGACATTCTGGGTTGGTTGGTTTCCAATCTTTGCCGAGCTGCCCTTCCCTAGACACGGGCTCAGCTATTGTAACATACAAGCCACGGAGCTTCGACCGGCTGATGATTTGTTTCCCCTTGAAATACATGTTTTGTTTTTTTTTTCCCGGATCTGCTCAGCTATGGTGGATCATGTGTTATGTACCTTAGTACATGTCTGCTTTCTAGAGCTGATACACGCCGGGGATCTTTAAAGGCCGAAGACTCTCTATACCGTTGGGTAGAAGGAAGGGCATTCATTCTTAGAGAATGCCCTTTGAAATTAATATCTCATAACTCGGTGGAAGGCAAGGTGAGCTGATGGTCTCTACTCCTAGCGAGGCTGAGAGCTATGGGGACTCCAAAGGCAAAAGCATTTAGGGGCGCACAGGCTCACGGAATGGGGTCTGTGCACCTGCTCCCAGCAGGCAAGCCGCGTCTTCCTAAGTGGGCAAGCCGCGTCATCCAAAGCAAGTCCCCCAGGTGAAATGTGTCACAAAGGACCCCAGGCATCACGCGGGAGTCAGACTGGATGATACACCTCCCAATCTTAAAATCCTCCGCTTCTCTTAGATTCGCTAACAGCCGATCCTCATTCTGGCACCTCCCCCGCGGGGTGACCCTGCCTGAAAAAGCATCCCGGGCGGTATTCCTCTCTAGCTCTCTGCGCTTTCCTTCACCAAGCACCATCAATATTCTTACTTCCAGCACACGGAAGAGATTATATTTCTGGCAGGTCTATCCTCTGAATTGGTCATCTTTGGGGGTAGGGTGTGGGGTCTCTGTCTCTGTCTGTGGCACTCAGGATAGAGCAGCCACAGAGAAAACCAGAGAAACTAACCCTTGGATTAAAATACAGAAGGAAGCAGGAAGCAGCAGAACTTCATGTTATGGCTTCTTACTCATTTATTGGGGATTTTTAAAGACATATTATTTCACGTGGGCATCACCCAGAGATGCGGGCCCGGACCTCAAATTATATCGTAGTCTGGTGTCACAACTCTTGTTTGTGGCTCCTTGCCACAACCCATTCGAATGTGAACTCATTACCTCATCACTCCTCCACCTTGCTTCTCTGTCGCCTCTCCCCGGATGTCACACCATCCACTGACACGGGCCAAAACACTCGGGGCCATTTTTAATTTCTTCTGTTGATTCTACCTCCTAAGAGTCTCTCAAATCTGTCTACTTTTTTCCACGCGGGTGTAAGTTTTCGTTATCTCTTCCATCCTGGACTCTTCTCCTAAATTATTTCTTTGTAGGTACTTTCGAGTCTTGCCCACCCACGTTCTAAGCTACTACCAGAATGATCTTTGAATCCTCAGCTGTATTAAGGTATAAATGATGTACAATTAACTACTTGTGTTCCGAGTACATACTGCGTAAGTGGTGATAGTTTGCACTCATGAAACCATGAATTCATATAATCATCAAAGTTTCTTCTGAACCCTTGTTTTTTTTTTTATACTTTTTAAAAGTTTATTTATTTATTTTGAGACACGGAGAGAGAGAGAGAGAGAGAGAGAGAGAGAGAAAGGGAGAGAGAGAATCCCAAGCAGGCTCTGCTTTGTCAGCTCAGAGCCCAATGCGGGGCTTGAACCCACGAACCGTGAGATCATGACCTGAGCCAAAATCAAGAGTTGGATGCTTAACCGACTGAACTAACCAGGCACCCCTCTTCTGTGCCCCTTGTAATCACAACTGCCTAGCCCACTCCACTCCTGTGGATCTCAAGCAGCCACATTTCTGCATTCTGCCACTGTAGATAAGTTTGCATTTCTTAGAGTTTTCTATAAATGAATATATAATATGTACTCTTTTGGTCTCGTTTCTATCACTCAGCATAAATACTTTGAGATTCTCCCATGTTTTCATATATATCAATAGTTTTAGTGTTGCTGGGTTTTTTTTTCTTTTTTTTTTTTTTTTAATTCAAGTTAGTTAACACACAGTGTAGTCTTGGCTTCAGGAGTAGAACCCAGTGATTCGTCACTTACATGTAACACCCAGTGCTCATCCCCAAAAGCCTATCACCCTTAATGCCTATCTCCCAATTAACCCATCCCCCTACCCACCTCCCCTCCAGCAACCTTCAGTTGGTTCTCTGTATTTAAGAGTCTCTGATGGTTTGCCTGCCTTTCTGTTTTTATCTTATTTTTCCTTCCCTTCCCCTATGTTCATCTGTTGTGTTTCTCAAATTCCACGTATGAGTGAAATCATATGATATCTGTCTTTCGCTCTTGCTGGGTTTTAATGACTGAGCTCTGGTCCACTGTATGGATTCACAACCAATAGATTCATCAATTCACCTGTTGCTAAACATTTGAGTTGTTTCCAGGCTTTTTTTTTTTTTTTTTTTTTTTTTTACCTATCATAAATAAAGCTACTCTACAGATTTATGAGAAAGCATTTGTATGGAGAGATAGATCCAATATCTAGAAGGGGGCTGAATCGTATGATGGGTGTATGTTTTACTATGTAAGGAACTACAAATGATTTTCCAAAGTAGTTGTACCATTTTACTTAGCCAGTAATCTCATATGAAAGTTTCAATTGTTCGACATTCTTACCAACACTTGGAGTCATTAATTTTTTTAAGTTGTAGCCATTCTGGTGGGTGTAATGTCACACCCAGTGTATTTGCCATCCGTGTGTGTGTGTGTGTGCGTGTGTACAAATATATATAATAAAGTGTCTGCTAAATTTTTTACTCATTCTTTATTAAGTTGTTTACTTTGCTATTCTTGAGTTTTGAGAGTTACTTATAAATGCTAGATGCAGATGTCCTACCCCCTTCAACTTTCTAGAAGAGTTTGTACAGAGCTAGTATTATTTTTCATGAAATGTTATGCAGAATTTATCAATGAAACGATTTAGCTTGCTGTTTTCTTCGGGGGAAGAATTTTCACTAAACAGTCCAATTTTTAAATAGGTACAGGACTTTCTGCGTATTCATTTCGCGTTGACTGAGCATTGATAGTCTGTATCTTTCAAGAAATTAGTCCATTTCAGCTAAGTTGTCAAATATATTGGAGTCAAGGTCTTGATAGTATTTCCTGTTATCGTTTCAACATCTGTAGAATCAGTAGTGATGTCACTGCTCTGAGCCCGGTGTCTTAGCTCTTTTTTCCTGGTTCGTTAGGCTAAATATTTATCAATTGTGTTGATCTTGCCAAAGAACTAGATTGAATTTGGTTTTTCTTGGTTTCTTATGGTAGAAACTGAGGTCATTGATTTGAGACCATTTTTCTTTTCTAATAGGGAAATTAATTGCTACGTATATTTCCTTCCATAGTTAAAACCAGAATGAAGGATAAAGCTCATAGAAAGAAAAATAGACCTGAGAGCGAGAGAAAGAGGGTTTTCTGATGATAATACTTAAGCCCCTGGATCCAGCTGTACCTGATGAAGCCACATCACCCTAGACTTTTCAGCTGCATGAATTATATTTTTTAAAGCTAGTTGAGACTGGATAGCTCCCATTTAAAACTTAGAGTTCTGTCTCAAACAGAAAACCTGAGGTCAAGCCACAGGGGACCAAATTTCCTTTGGTGACTACATGAACTAAGCATTATGGGAAGTACTTGATATTTGCATTTTCATGTAATCTTAATTGGCCTGGACAATTGCTGTTATTGACTTTATTTAATGGAAGAGGAAACCCAGAGAGTGAAGTAAATTACCAACACTGCACAATGAGTGAGAGAGCCTGAATCCAGACCTGCCCAGCTATAAGTTTCATGCCTGTGCCCTTCACTGCCTTGCATTTATTTCCCTCCCGCCTGTCCTAGAAGAGTCAACAAAGTCAACACAGCATCATGAATAGGGTTACGCACTTGGGGAAAGTCAAGAATGACTTTTGCTTTCCAAGCTTTTACCGGTGAGACAATTGTTTCCGTCAGCCCATAGTTCTCTGAACCCACCTTGCTCCCACTCTGGTTCTCGTCCTTCCGGAGGGCACATCTGCAGGGGACAGTGCCGAGCTTTCGGGGCCCCTGCCTGCTGACCCCAGCCCATCTTGTCTGCCAGCCCCTTTCCTGTGGAGGTGATCAGATACTCATCACAGCCCATTCCCAGTGTGTTAGTGACGGAACGCTGACGCTGACGTCCCCTGGGCTCTGTGCTGTCGGGAAAGTGCAGGAGAGAGACTCCGTCCTCTGGAACATCTCAGCTCTGACGAGACGGAGAGACATATACATGGATGTAGCGAATCCTGCCCACCCGCATGACAGAGTGAAGCTACAACCAGAAGGAGCTGGGAGACCATCCCTTGAGGGATGGTGTCGTATGGGAACATTTCCTGGAAATTACCTTAATTTGCCTTCCAAGATGTCTGGCTTTCAGAAGAAATGTCCTCCATGTTTTCTTCTACATTCCATGTCCTATTTTCAAGACCCTTCTCAGGACTCACCTCTTGTAGAACAGAATAGAATAGAATAGAATAGAATAGAATAGAATAGAATAGAAGAATAGGATAGAATCATTACAAACAAGCTTTCTGGCATCTGAGATTTCAAAGCCCAACTCCATTGCGACTAGCTGTGTGACTCTGGGCAAGTTGCCTAACCCCTCTGCGTCTCAGACGTCTTCTCTCTCAGATGGGAATAATAGTACGTACCACGTAGGATTACGGAGAAGGTGAGTAAAATAAGATATGGAACATGTTTTGAACCGTGCCTGACGCAGAATCAGCTCTCGGTAGACGTCAGTTAGTAACTACTGTCCCCCCCTCTCTCATCTGCGGCTCCTTCACGCTGAGGTTGCACAGGACAGGTAGCCACCAGGTTTACCGTTGTGATGTGAGCAGAACAGTCTCCTTAGTGACAGTCCTTCTCAGGATCCCTCTTCTCTTTTTTTGAAACCCTTTTTGCATTCTGCAGGGGCTCTATGTGTATGGATCCTCACGTGTATCCCTAATGAATCACTCCCATTGTCAAGAATATTTTGCTGGCCAGTAGCATAAGACATAATTCGAATTTGCTCAGTCAATAAAGGGTCTTTACTGGCTTTATAACTGAAGAGTCAATATCTGAGGCTGGTTTCACATGAGATATTTGATCTACCAGTTCTACCTTAAGTCCAAAATCAGTGGGGTCTTTTGTTTGTTTGTTTGTTTCTGTTTTTCTGTTCTCCCTTCCATGGTGTCAATTTAACCTTCAAGGCTGTGTTAGAGAAAAAAAAAAAAAAAAGAAATTATTCTGACCCTCGTCCAAACAGTAAGGAAGATTTGTAATTGGGGTATTGCAATAGAGAAGAGAAATTGAGAAGCGGGCACTTGTAGCCAAGCAGCAGGGGGGCGGGGGGCAGGGGGTGGGGCGGGCTGCGGATTGAAAATTACCAAGACAAGGGGCGTCTGGGTGGCTCAGTCCGTTAAACATCTGACTTTGGCTCAGGTCATGCTCTCGCGGTTTGTGAGTTCCAGCCCCATGCTGAACTGCCCCTGCTTGGGATTCTCCGTCTCCCCCTCTCTCTGCCCCACCCACCCCCCTCACCCCCGCATGCTCTCTCTCTCTCTCTCTCTCTCTCTCAAGAGTAAATAAATCAACATTAAAAAAAAAAATTACCAAGAGGAGGCACCAAGTGCGAGGTTCTCAATAAACTGGTCGAACAGGATCCTTCTAAGGGCAAACCAAAGGGGATGAGGCACTTGGTCAGATACCAACGGTGATGCCATAGCACGGAGGGTGGGAGGGATGATGACTTGGCAGGATTCATGCCAAAACTGAGCTGGGTGGACCAAAGACCAGATGGGGGACCTAGCCGAAAAGAGGGCTCAGAGGAACCTGTCTACCCTTTGGTCAAGGAGTATTTGTCAGTAGCTCTTGTGCTGGCTTAGGATGGTTGCTAGGAGCTCCTTGGTCGATGTGTTCCCTGTCCGAATCCAGCAGAAGCATCTAAAGTGACTTCGTTCTGAATTCCCAGAAGAAACCCATTGAGCCGCTCTGATGGGGCCGGCTCGATCCTGGGCTGACATCCGGACCAGGACATCTGGCATGTTGCTGGCTGGTTAAGCATCAGCCACAGGGTCCAGTCCTGGGTCCGGATCTTTACCCAGAATAATACTTTGTTATGCAAAACTCCACTGCTGGCTCCCTGTCTGAGAAGGTGTTGATACGCTAATTAGCCTCTTTCTTACCGGATACCTTCCGCTGTGGAGTTCACCGCAACCCCCAAAGCAGCTCCCTTCCACCGCTGACCTCGGCAGGGGGACTGTCCACAACACTTGGTGGCCTCCAAGCCCAGCTGCCTCCTGTTTTGAGGGGAAAAAGGCCGGAGAGGTGGAGAAGCATTTCCCCAGGGCCTTGAATGGGTTAGTCACCAAAGCAGATGTTAGGGTTGCAAATCCTGCTCTGCCAGGGCTAAGCACCCACCCCACTCATGTTCTTTACTAAGGGTGTCTGTTTGTGATATGTGGGGACCTGAAGCTTGGGGCTCAGGGGAGGAGCCCTGTGTGTTGGGTCTTAGGGCATCACTGGTCCTTTTCCTTCTGGACGTACATACAGCTACATCTCCCAGCCTCTTTGGGCCGCGTCATTGAATTATGGGCGGTGAACGTGAGCTACTTCGAGACCTGGCCCCTCGAAGCTTCCCATGAAAAAGGAAGGCGCCCCATGGAGGGCGTCCTAAAGCCTGAGAGGAGGGGATCACAGGTGGAATAAACTTCAGGCCCTGAATGAATGACTACACAGAACACAACCTCTCTCCGATTTCCACCTCCAGCTAGATTTTACCTGAGCAAGAAACGCACTTCTATTACGTTAAGCCTCCAGGATGTTGCTTTTTCCCCGTCACAGCAAACAGCATCGACTTGACTTGCACCGGGGCTGATGGGAAGGGGGACAGGGAAGGGGCGGGAGGCAGAGAATGTTTGCTGGTGTAGCAGATGACAAGTGCCTGCCACACGTATCTCCAAACGTCTCTGAGGCAAACGGCTACCGCAGTCACGGGGCGCTGCTCCCCTAACTCCTGGCTGTGTCATCACAGGTTTTTTGCACTACAAAATATGAATCAATCCAACTCAGGGCCCCGTATCGTTTTTGTAATGTGTCTAACACAGCACTCTGGCCATGTGACTTCTAGCATTGTCATGCAAAGTCTCCAGGACCTGGGATTGATTTTCCAATGCCTGGATGTCATATTCTTATCAATATGATTTTCAGCTATAAACTGAAAAACCCATAGTGTAATAAGCGGCTATAAAAATGTCAGTATGAGCCCGCAGTTAAGAGCTGAAGGGTAACACAGCCTGTTGCTAAAGACTGTCACGTCAGCAGTCCCTCTTTCGAGGGCAAACACAGAGAAGCCTTCATCCAGTTCCAACTGGGTGTGAAATATTTGGGAGCAGAGGAGAGTACGGAAGTGAGGGCTTCCTCAAAAGTTCCTAAAGATGTTTACAAACGTAGGAACTAAACTCTTTGTAAGTCAGGGTGTGGGGGTGAGGGGGCCGTCTTTGGCCTGAGGGGACACTATCAGTAGACAACAGGATACTAAATGGTAAAACAAAACGAAACAAAACTACTTGGGAAATTTGTAATAATTTGGAGAAGAATGCGAAGGGCGAAGTGTTTCAAGGAGAAGCACCAACCGTGTTGAATGAGAGTACATTTATATACAACCAATATGTGTTCTTCTGTCCTACCTGCCGCCATGTTAATTCTCTATCTTCTTTAGATGCAGTGAAGTCCTCTTTGGGGTTTATGGGATCACACCAGCCCACTGCTGTCCACCAACCCATCATGGAGGTTGAATGCTGCACAACAACCCGAAATCAGGAAATCAGGTCCGGCCAGGTGAGCCCGAAGGCCAACAGAAGGCAGGATTGCCATTTCTGTTTTATATTAGCGTCTGATCTTGACGCGTCTCTAAAACACGGGCAGCAAAGAGTTAAGGAAGAAACTGTAAAAAAATGATAGAAACAATATGAGACCTCACATCTCAACAGTTGCCAAAACTAGCAAATAATCAAAATCTGACCACAAAACCTCTCCAGATACACAATGGCACCCATACCAGCTTAAGAACAAAGCTGCCCAATATATTTTTTAAATCCCTCTTGTCTCCTACTCATCTCCTGACCAAATGTTGGCAATGAACCGACTCACAGAATTTGGAGCCGTAAAAGGGTCCAGAGATTAACCAGAGCGGTAATTCTCAGAGCCGCAAATCACAACCTGGAGAAGTGGGTGTTTAAAAGAATGTCCATTGTTGCAGTGGTCTACTGGGGGCCGGAGAGCAGGTTCACTTTCTTCACACAACACACACAAGCACTCTGGAAACCCTCTCGGTGGAGGAGGTTTCATCCTGGAGGAGAAATGTGGACATCGTTTCTGCCCACCAGGACAGTTCTGGTGGAGGGCCACACCAGGATCTCAAAAAAAAGGCGAAAGAGGTGATGTGCAGGATGTAAAATAAATGTCATCAAAAGAGAACCCTGTTTAAAGGCTGGTAAAGGCTGATACAGTGCCCCCCCCCTTTTTTACCTATTTAATAATTCATTCCCCTTGCATTCAATTCCGCAACCTGTGGTTGAACACTACGTGTCCAGAAGAGTGGGAGGTATTGGAAAAACAGTACACAAGGCACCACCCAGCCTTCCATAGTCCGATGCGGAAAATTTACATGGAAATTTACATGGAAACAAAAAAAAGGACACTACCGAGTCGGTTCTATAAAGATACGCAACTTACAGAGACAAAACCCTGGAGGGGTGATCCTTCTCCATCCCCAGTGAAGACATGTCATTGTTGTAGTTTCTATAAACCAAGGAATGTATAAAAAAGAAGAAGAAGAAGAAGGAGGAGGAGAAGGAGAAGGAGAAGGAGAAGGAGAAGGAGAAGGAGAAGGAGAAGGAAAAGAAATTTAAATCCTCACACATAGGACCAATTAATATATATTGGCTTTATAAATTTATTCTCATTCAACACTTTTGATACTTCTTGAAGCATCTGACCCTACACATTTTCCTCCAAAGTATTGCAAATTTCCCGAAGATTTTACCATTCAGCAGCCTGTTGTCTGTTGATAGTGTCCTCTGGACAAAGGCGTCCCTACCCTCCCCGGGCTCTCCACCAGTCAGGAGTTCTGTCTGTGCCTTTTTAAACACCATCTTTAGGAACTTTTGAGGAAATGCCTCAAATATTTCAGACCCGGTTCTCTAGGACTGTGGAAATGGATGAAGACTTCTCTATGTTTGCCCTTAAAAAGGGGCTGCTGACCCGACAGTCTTGAACAACAGGCTGTGTTACCCATCAGCTTTTAACTGGTTCCAGTGATCACTGATATTGTGTAGTTTTTCCCAGTGACTCTGGCTATCATCTTTATCTATCTATCTATCTATCTATCTCTATCTAGATGATATAGATAGATATAGATATAGATATAGATATAGATATACATATACATATACATATACATATACATATACACATATCTCTTTCTGAAGAAAATAGCCACCATATTGTAAGTTGCTCTGTGGAGAGACCCAAGTCCCTGTGCCCAACCAACAGCCAGCAGAGACCCACGCCTGCTAACATGGAATCTTCCCCAAGTCCACTTTTGGGATGACGGCAGCCCCAGCCCATTCCTTCGTTACAACCTTGCGAGAGACCCTGAGTCAGAGGCACCTAGCTAAGCTGCATCCAGATTCTTGACGCTCCCCAGCTCCCGCAAGATTATGAGATTATAAATGTTTATCATTTGAAGCCACTAAAGCTTGGGGTCATTTGCTATGCACCAGTAGATAATGAATACACACTCCTGACAAATGTTGCAAAGGAACCAATAAGAACCTGCATGAATGTCACACAAGCTTATGTATCTTTTGGGATAAATCGGACCATCTGGGAGCTAGTACAATTCTCCAAATACCCATCTTCAGGAGGAAAGAGTTAGGGCCCATGTGTCTTCTCTTTCCTGGGTCTCTGTCCGTGTACCCAGAGCAGCCCCTGTGCAGTGGTTGTGCCCGTGTTCTGTTCCCAAAAGAGGGTACAGAGTCTGGGCCGGGAACTGGGCTACCTCTGGGCTTTCCTGTTACATTTCTCCTTTTATTGCTGGGAGCATTTTTTTTTTCTTTTTAAAAAATGTTTATTTATTTTTGAGACAGAGACAGAGTGTGAGTGGGGGAGGGGCAGAGAGAGAGAGGGAGACACAGAATCAGAAGCAGGCTCCAGGCGCCGAGCTGTCGGCACAGAGCCCACGGCGGAGCTTGAACTCACCAACTGTGAGACCGTGACCCAAGCCGAAGGCAGAGGCTTAACCGAGGGAGCCACCCAGGCGCCCCTGAAAGCATTTTCTTGATTGCGCTAAAAGATTTAGAACAGTCCCCAACCTTGTGTTTAAAGTCACCCCTAATCCCGACTTTCTCTCCCCGAGGGGGAGACTTTCACTTCTCCCTTTTCCTTACAGGACGTTTGACTCCCCTATGTGGCCCGCTCCACGGACAAGGGGGTGTCAGGGCTTCCTGCAATTCTGGAGGGTTTTCCTCATCTGCACCTTCCCGCAGGTGGTCGTGACTCATCTGGAGTCGAAGTCAGATGGTAAAAAGCGCCATTAAAAATAATTGGCAGTGACTGGACGGGGCTGAATGCTCATTTTAAGTCTGGTCTTGGCAAAGAATTTGGTAGGCAAATAGGGTAAATGAGTAGATTCTTTGTTATCTCCAGCCTTGGTAAAAAATCACCTGATTCTGGAATTATGTCATGATTACCGCAGAAATGGCTCTCACACAGGTACATTGAACAGCACTGGGCGCCCAGCACTCAGTCGAACACAGAGCTGATACCTCCTTCTGGATGTCATTACCATGCTTCTTCCTCTTTTGGCCCTGACCGCTATTAGAGATTGTTTTGTTGGGACCCCAGTCAGTTAAGTGCCCAGCTCTCGATCTCGGCCCGGGGCATGTTCTCCCCGTTCAGGGGATCGAGCCCCACGTTGGGCTCTGTGCTGATAGCACGGGGCCCGCCTGGGATTCTCTCTCTCTCTCTTTCTCTCTCAAAACAAATACGTTAAAAAAAACACATTCAAAAATTGTTTTGTTGTTTAGTTCATTATTCCCTTGTGTCTCCCCACCACACGCACACACATCTACACACGAAACACGCAGAGGCACACACATACGTGCACACACGTACACAAACACACACCGTCCCGAATGTAAACCCGTAAACGCACCAATGTGATTGGTTTTATACACAACTTTCTTCTAGCTTTGAGTACTGGCCTGCCACTCCTGGGTATGCAAGCAAATATATATATATATATATATATATATATAATGACCGAATTAATATCTCACCGATGGCAAACTGATTCATGTTTTTACATAATGCCAAGAATTTAAAGGCCAGGCCCTCAAAGCAAAAGTCCCCCCCCCCCCCCCGTTGCCATTTCTCTTTTTTAGGAACAAGATATTTAGAATCCCCTATGGGGTCCTAGTTTTGTGGAACCTCCCCTCCCCCTAATCTGGGAGGATGCCCAGGACGTTCGGCCCCAAACAGGCTAAAGCCAAAGGTTTAATGGGGAGGGAGGCAGGGACAGCCTGGCCCTGTCGGTGACTCTGAGCAGGGTCCACAGCACATGCTTTCTTGGAGACCTCATAGCTCCTGGACATTAGACCCTGTGCCAGCTAATGAACGAGATCTGACAAGACTGTAATCTGAAGTGGCATTTCCCCCTCTAAGGCTCCCCTCAATCTTAAGTGGAACCACAGATAACAGGATGAAAATAGATGGAAATGTTGGGAAACCAGGAAGGCCGCCCTTGTTAACAGCTCAGAGGGGGAAAAGAAATAATTTTTTGGCTTCGTCTTAAATTACCTAAGACTTCAGATTTAAGCTCAATTTGCTGTGAGAATTGTATCCAAATCTGGGATAACTCCATTCCTTTTATTCTGGTTCCGTTTCTTTCTTTCTTTCTTTTTTTTTTTTTCTCTCCTTCTGGTTTTTATTTTTAGCAGTGCTCCAATTATTGTAAGATGATAATAATCATCAGACTTTTTTGATTCCGAATTTATGTAGAACGAGGCCAACAATTCTCTTTTTCAAAGTCTTCAAGAACCCAAACTTTCACAGTCCTGCATTCTGCTCCCAAGACATTAGCTCTAATTAAGCTAATCAAACCCATGCACAGCCGTAAGAATAAAAAACACTGAAGAAACAAACCAACTCTATGAGAAACAGATATTATACAATGAAAATAAAATGAATGCTCCAGACTTCTTTAACTACTGTTCCATTAAACACACTTATTTTTGAATGAGCTTTGATCTTTTCTTCATTTCGTAGACCAAGATGTTTTCATGAGAGGAATGAATTACTTCCTTTAGGTTGACCTCATTCATATTCCATAGCAAGAGCCAATCCTATGATGGCTGCCATTGAGCATAATCCAATTACAATTTTTATTTCAAAATATAACACGATCCCCTGCCCTTGAGAACCAAATGTACTCCACGGTTGACAAAAAAAGGGCAGGGATTCCCATTTGCATGGATCAGGAAAGACGACCTGTAGGCAGCCTTGGAAGAACTAAGTTTTGAGAGTTAGAAAAATGGAAACACCAGCCCGTGGTATCCTTTCACCAACAACCTCAGCCTAAGAGTCGGGTGTCTTCCTGGACTAAGCAGAGGAGTCCTGACCGTGGGCCTTCCCCCAAATGTCTGTCATTAATACATTTACCCTTTATAGGCAACTTCCCACCCTTAATAGGCCCACCTCTCTTACCTGAAGTTTTATGTTTTCACCTTCCTGAGAGCTTTGTGACTTTTTTAACCTATGTCTTCTTTTTGCTCCCCCCACCTCTGGGCATGTCTTTTTAAGCTTCTCTCCAGACCAGCTTTAGACGGAACACCCTCCACCCACATGGCTACCTTTCTCCCCGTTGAGAAGGAGTCTGGGAAGAGATGGGCCTTGGGCGTGGCTCACTGGTTCATTGGAAAAGATCGTGAAGGACATACGCCAACATTTGGACTGTGCAATGGGTGTCATTTTAATGTTTTAACCACAGCTTTGGTAGTTTTCGAAAATCACCAATGAAAGGAGCAGTAGAGAGGAAGGAGGGAGCACTCTACCTCCTGGCGGGGGTGCGGGGTGCGGTGGTGATGGAGAGAAGGTGCACGGCACCACACACATGTCGTGCTCTGACACCCGTCACACAGCCTCATCCCCGCTTACATGCAAGAGGCAAGGGTTAATGACGCGGGGTAGAGACCGAGGGGAATCCTCGGTAAAGTCGAGCTTGGGGAAGACTGCCCACGAATACTTCTGGGTTAGCCACCTCTTGCCTCCTCTGGTTCTGAGGGTTCACCGTGAGGCAGTGGTTGAAGCCGGGCAGTGAGTAGCTTCTCTCTGGGGGGGCACAGGGAAAGAGAAGAGTCTTGTGAGTTGTCCAAGATAGAGGACAGGCACTGTTGGAAGCTAGCAGTGGACCCCTGCAGACCTGACAAAGACTTGCTAGCGTTGCAGAGGACTATTTGGCTTACAAACGAGAGAAATGTACCTTAAATTGGCGTAACAACAAAGCCCACCTCCAGTCTATTTGTTCCAATGCCCGAAACACCTCGGGGTCTCCTAACTTCACGTTCTCACATATCTTGCCTGCACAGGATCTGGACACCATTCGATCCTCTGCCCATACCCCCATCCCCAAAACATCTCAAATACGTATATTTTTTTTATATCATGGGCTCTTTCACGGAATGTTTTGGTTTCATGTTTATTATTGAGATACTTGGAACGGGAAACCCGGAGACCGGTGTGACGGCTCTACAAAATACTGCAATTTTTCACTTTCCAGAAGCCATAGGTTTCTAGGGATGCCGGGAGGAAACAGGGGTGTAGCTCGTTCAGGAACTGTTACCCTTGAATGTGAAAGGTGTTTCTTTCATACTCGAACGAAAGGTATTGACTTCGGATGTGAAGGCGCTGGTATTTTTCCAGAAGGCTTTCTCCTCTACCACGTTGCTTTGCACTTGGAGAAACCCTGAAAGCCAGGACAGGTGGTATCATTCCCATTCGAGAGAACTGAGGTCTTCCCCAGGCTTGTAGCTAGCTAGAGGCATAATTGAAGGAAGGACCTAGGATTCTGACGTTTCTCTATCTAGGCAATATATTTAACGATTAGGAGCCCAGGTATGTACTTAACATGGATCCACATCGACACAGAAATATACACAGGTGTATCTTTTGCCCAGACCCAAACCCAAGTTGCATGCGTGCTGTACTTTTTGGCTTATCCACTGCTGTATCGCCATTGCCTGGAAAAGTAGGTTCTCAGTCAATGCTTATTAGGTAAAAGCCGCAGCCCTTACGCTCACCTGATTTCTGCATTTGCTGGCCGAGTGCCCTCCGTTCCTCTAATAAAGTATCAACACGTCCCAGGACTGGGAAAGACCCTGAAGAGTCCGTTCTCCTGCCTCTAGACAGCACCACGCCTGAGCCATTTCTGATGGAGAGCACCGCCCCCCCCCCTTTTAAAGGCTCGTTGATATACACACTGAGTGGGACAAGACCCACTAGACAGGAAGTTTCGTTTCTGTACTTACTATTTCTCTGCTTTGCACAGTAGAAACCGGGAGAAAGTCTTATTCTATGGCAAGTATAATAAGTAGGTTTCAAGTCCAGATTACTGGTGTCTTCCAGAAGTGCCGTGCTGAAGAATTTTAGATTGTAATGAACCCTTTTGAGTAAATTTTAATTCCAGTATAGTTAACGTACAGTGTTATATTAGTTTCAGGTGTTCAGTATAGTGATTCAACAATTCTATACATTCCTCAGTGCTCACCATAAGTGTACTCTTTATCCCCATCACCAGTTCGTCCTTTTTCACCCGCCTTCCCTTCTGGCAGCCACCATTTCTTCTCTGTAGTGAAGAGTCTGTCTCTTGGTTTGCCTCTCTCTCTCTTTTTCCTTTGCTCATTTGTTTTGGTTCGTAAGTTCTTCCTATGAGTGAAATCATAAGGTATTTGTCTTTCTCTGACTTCTTTCACTTAGCATTATCCTCTCCTTGCAAATGGCAAGGCTTTGTTCTTTTTTTGTGGCTGAATAATACTCCACTGTATGTACATGTTACTTCTTTTTGATCCATTCGTCAGCCGATGGACACTTGGGCTGCTTCCATAATTTGGCTATTGGAATGAGCTCTTATTAAAAAAAAATCCCTGGGGTTGATTGGGGGGGGGGGGTCTGCAGGGGCAGAGGACAGAGTAGTGGTGGCATTTCGGATTCGCAGTTCCTGAAAGCATGAAGTTTCCTTTTGACCCCCATCTACATCATCCTGCCTACGCTGGTGATGTCAGCAAAAGATCATGAATTGAAGAGCTGAGTCCCCGCTTTTGCTAGGTCTCACCGTGAAATAGCTGTAACTATCTTTTATTTTTCCTAATAACCTATAAAAGCACGAGATCCCATAAGCTCCCAAACTGGGAAATTTCAAGCACAACCTCAACTAAGCAAGGGGAGAAAAGCAGCCTAAGACAAGAGACAACTGAATCCCCATCTGTCCACATGACACAGGAGACACGTCCTCAGAATGCTGAATCGACACAGAGCTCTTGCGGGGCTCTAAGGGTGGGTGGCCACGGGCCAACTGGAGAACGACGTTCCAGGGAGGCGGAAGGGCGTTTACAAATATGGGCGCACGGAGAATGTCTCATACAAAGCAAGGACTTCAGTGAGCCTGAAAGTAGGAGGTATGTTTGACATGGGAAGGTGTCTCATGTTGAAAGAATAGACCATAGGTCTCTGATGATATTTCTAAAGCCTTGAGGCTTCACCTATAGGTTGGTATGTCTCTTCCTAGATTCTTATTTCCAACCCCCTCCCATACACATCAACCTGGAAGTTGCTGGGCAATTCCGACTCAACACGTCCCCGACGAAACTTCATCTTGAGATTTGCTTTCACGACACTCAAAAGCTTTGCTTCCCGTCTCCCTAGTCATTCAATAGGTTTTCGTGCTCTAGTTCTGTCTCATGTACAAATCTAGGCACTGGGCCACAGAAGTGAACAATGCAGAGAAAGCCCCTGCTCTCGCAGACAAGATTGCCAGATTTCACAACTGCAAAGGGCGCCGATGATGTTGTGTTCTTTGTGGATGGGGCTGTTGGGGTCGTGCCGCGAAGAACCTGAAGCCGTGCCCGTCTCGTGGGACTTAACTTCTGGAGGGAGAAGAGAGGAAATAAGTGTGCGGGCCCTGCAAAGCATTTTTTTTTTCCCAGATAGGGAGAAGTCATACGTAGGAAGGAAAATGATGCGAATAAGCGAGTCTAGGCAGAAAATAAAATGCTGTCATCAAGAGTGGTTACACTGGGACACACACTGCAAGGGACAGCAGGAAGACATCCTTGAGGAAGTGACACGTGTGGAGATCCGGATCGTGGCAAGGAGTCAGCCATGCAACATGGGGGCCGGGCGTTTCACACACAGAGATCGACAAGTGCAGTATCCAGAAGGTGGCAACAAAGCCTGGGCCTTCAAGAAACAGAATGGAGAGGCCTGTGGCTGGAGATAATGAATAAGGAGCCAGTGGCAGGAGATGAGATCGGAAAGCAGGGCCACATCAGGCCGGGCCTTGCAGGCCACAGCGACGAATGTGGCTTTGGTTGCAGGCCTGTGGGAAGCCACCGGACTTTTTAGGCAGGATCGCTGTCTTAGCTGGCATCCCCCAATCACCCAGTTGCCCAACCTAGAAATCTAAGTCCCTCCCTCCTCATCTGGGTGGTCACAGTCCAAGGTTGTTTACTCTCTCCCTTAAATATCTCTCAAATTGTCCCCTTTCGTTTCATCCTCAACATGCAAGTCCCTTCTGATCTCAACTTTCCCAGGAGGCCTCCTCGGGGGCCGCCCTGCCCCGGCCTCTCTCAGAAGTCTCTGCCCTTGACCCCTGCCTGGAAATCTTGGCTGGGTTTCCGCTGCCCACTGGTCAGGGCTCAAATGTGAGCATCACCCCTCACTTCGAGACACCTTCCCATGTCAAACATACCTCCTACTTTCAGGCTCACTGAAGTCCTTGCTTTGTATGAGACATTCTCCGTGCGCCCATATTTGTAAACGCCCTTCCGCCTCCCTGGAACGTCGTTCTCCAGTTGGCCCGTGGCCACCCATCCTTAGAGCCCCGCAAGAGCTCTGTGTCGATTCAGCATTCTGAGGACATGTCTCCTGTAGCACTTGCCAAGTTGGGCTCAGAGTTTTCTGGGCACGGGGCCAACGCCCTCACTCTTGGAAGTTCCTGAGGGCAGAGATCATAGCCTGTGTCTCTGAGAAAGCCAGTGCCAGGCAGATGCCCAAGAAACACTGAACTTAAGAAAGGCATTCTATGACCCCCCAGAGACCCATCGAGAGAGAGAGAGGAGGGACATGTAGCATTTTCTATGGCTTCTCGGACCATCCTGAGCACAGCAGCCAACAGCCGCACCCCTTCAGAGGCTGGCATCCAAGCTGCTCAATGCCTGTTGGGGATCCAGGCAAGGAGGAGACGCCATCCCTCTCTCCCGGCACCTCCGGAACCCATCAAGTGAAATCGGCCCTCGACGACAACATCAAAAGGACCGGATAATTTGTAACTAGTCAACAGGCCACTTGTGTAGTCAAGCTAATGACGAGGTCATTTGGACAGTGCCCATCTGGGTGAACAGATACGGGCGTCCATAGACCGACAAGGCGCTGTGCTACCACGGTCTGGGAAGAAACCAGGAAGCAAGTCTCTGGCCACACGTATGCTCAAACCCAGGAAAGTCCCCAAGTAGATATTTGAGGAGAATCTAAACAAAGTAGGCGGTGGAGCTAAGAATGTTAATCTACACTCTTAAAACTTCTGCCTTTGGTCTTTTTTTGCAGCCTGAATAGCACACCATCCAGATGGGAGTGCGCGCTTACTGGCAAACGCTGGTTATTTAGATTCTGACAAGAGTCGGTCAGTATTTATTCGGGAAGAGATTGATTCCACCCAGAGTCAGGAAGAGTCTGCCGAGAGGGGAAAGCGCGGGAACAGGGCCTGGGGAGGTGGACGGGATCCTCACAGATTCGGAGGAAGGCGGATCCAGGGCAGGATGCGTGAAGCAGAGCGGGAGGTGATTGGCTTCGCCCTCTACTCCTGACAGCTGTGGGTTTTCCCCATCGTACAGACGAGCAGACTGAGTCTCAGAAGGGTCACATGTCCAACAGGCACCCATCACGGGGTCCACACAACACAGATGGGAAGTAAGGAAAGGCAGGGAGGGGCGGGGACCCGGGAGCCAGAGCTCCAGCCCTAGGGCGTGGATCAGTCCTAGAAGAGGGTCACTTGGAGAAGGACCGCGGCCACCAAGGCTGCCAGGACGTATGGCGACTGCGGCCTCCTCGGGGGGTGCTGTCCCAGGTGGGGTGACTCCATTTCTGCTGGTTCTCTGATGTAAGTCAGAATCCTTCAACCTGCCCGGGAGCCCGGGAGCGTTTCAGCAGCCGTCTGAGCAGGTGGAGTGAGCCAAGCTCGTGTGCAAGTTGTGAACCTGAGCCCTCCCGTCCGGAGCGGACTGCCAGCGTTGCCTCCTGAGGGTCTACACACGGGGATGATTACGTCACCAATACCCTGCCCCTCTTCCCGCCGCCCCAGGACTCCCCACCCCGCGACCCCGTGCAGTAACCGCTGCGTGTGTGTGCGCACATAGCTTTGGCTTCCTCACCCTTTCTCTCCCGGGGTTCGATTGTGCTCACAAAGACCCCCACCCCCACCCCCCCAATGACTCGAAGCATCTCACTGGCAGTGACAAAGGCGAAGGAACTCCGGGTTACGGCCACGGTCCGGGCCCCACTCTCCCGCATTGTGCCCAGCCGCAGCAGTGGTCTCAGAGCGGTCGGGGGTCTTATATATCTCATATGTGCAGCAAAGCAGGGGAACAATGTGACAAATTATGAACAAGCTCAGAGCCGAGCCAGCGGAATTCTTCCCTTTGTGAGCCTCCGTCACGTGTCAGCTGGGCTGCTGGGCCGGGCGGGGGACACAGGGGTGGGGGACATCCCAGCCGCAGGAGGCCAGTCCAGCTCTGGAACACTTTTACACTTGGGAACACTGCCCCTCCTTGACTTGCACGGTGGCACTCTCTCTTTCTCTGTCTCCCTGTCTCTCTCTCTCTCAAGGATTGCAAGGGAAAAGAAAATTATTCTGACCCGATTTTTTTCTTTTCTTTTTCTTTCTTTCTTTTTAAATCTTTTCAACATTTATTTACTTTTGAGGGACAGGGAGAGACAAAGCACAAGCAGGGGAGGGGCAGAGAGAGAGAGAGAGACACAGAATCCGAAACAGGCTCCAGGATCCGAGCTGTCAGCACAGAGCCCGATGCGGGGCTCGAACCCACAAACCGTGAGATCGTGACCCGAGCTGAAGTCGGCCGCTTAACCGACTGAGCCACCCAGGCGCCCCAGCGTTTTTTTTTTTTTCTTTTAGATGTAAATATTCAATCCACATTATCCTTGCTACAGGGAACAAAAGACCCAAGCAAATTTTGAGAGTCTGTATTTCAAGAACCAAAGGTGAGAGGGACGCCTGGGTGGCTTAATTGGTCCGACTCTTGGTTTTGGCTCAGGTCATGATCTCATGGTTCGTGAGCTCGAGCCCCACATCGGACCTCTGCTGTCAGCACAGAGCCCCCTTCCAGATCCTCTGTCCCCCTCTCTTTCTGCAGCTCTCCTGCTTGCAATCTCTCTCTCTCTCACAGAAATAAACATTAAAAAAAAAAAAAAAAAAAAACCAAGGGCAAGAAAAACTCCAGTGATGTGGGCCACTATTCTCACTCCAAACACTTCCTAGTCTTGAAGAGTCTGCCTCTTCTTAACCTCCCGCTGCCTCAGTTTCCTCATCTATAAAGAAACATGGCAGTAAGGGGAGGCCACCATAGTAAATATGTCTCAAGGGCTTAGAGCAGTGTCGGGTACATAGAGAATCCTCAACATGTGTGTTGTTATTATAATGATTATTTACAACAAGATAAGCAGAAATAGACACCCAGTGGCCACTTCGACCATCCTTCCAGTGCCTTGACCCCCTCACTGCCCAGCAGGCGCTGTCCAAGAAGGCCCAGCCCTGACGCGTCCTCTGTGTCTCAGAGTGCCTGGCAGGAGGCAGGGGACAGGGATTCTCAGTGACCATCTGCTCCCTAACTGCCGTGAGATGGCCTGCAAAAGAAGTCTCTCCATCACTGATGCTGGAATAATCTTCCCTGACAGGATGCTGCGTAGACTGAAAGCCTTCTCTCAAGGTAGCTTCCCAGGTTGTGTTAGGAGATTCAGGCCATGTTTTCTCAGGATAACAAGAAGAAAGTGTCCTTATGCAAACCATTTGGGAAACACACCTTAACCATTTGAGGGTTCTACGTAGAAACTTAGAACCTAAAAGTGGCCCCTTTTCAGGACACTACGCCCTGAGCTTTTTTTTTTTTTTTTTCCCTCTCCGGCCAATGGCTACTTTTGTAAGATTCTTACCAAACTCTTAACTCTAGAGACTTCTGTCCTTCTCTCCTTTGGTTAAGAGATACGAAGTCAGACCTCTGGCCGATTTAGCTCTAAGTGGTTTTTATTCGATAATGGACAATTCAAAGACCCCAATTATGACCAAGATAGAACTCGTCACCGATTTGTCAAACCTACACAGAACTTAGGGAAATGAAAGAGGGGATAAAGGGGCACCTGAGTGGCTCCGTAGGTTAAGCGTCCGACTCTTGGTTTCGGCTCTGGTCATTATCTCATGGCTCATGGGTTCAAGCCGTGCATCCAGCTCTGCGTTGGCAGCGTGGAGACTGCTTGGGAGTCTCTCTCTCTCCCTCTCTCTCTGCCCCTTTCCTGCTCACTTGTTGTCTTTCCCAATAAATAAATAAACGTTAAAAAAAAAAAAAGAAAGAGGAAAAAAGAGTCAAGATTTAATGATACCTCTTATATCAGAAGTTAGAAAGCTGGAGAAGACTCCCCTTTTAGTTATTTATTTATTTTTTAATGTTTATTTTTGAGACAGAGAGAGACAGAGCACGAACGGGGGAGGGGCAGAGAGAGAGGGAGACACAGAATCGGAAGCAGGCTCCAGGCTCCAAGCCATCAGCCCACAGCCCAACGCGGGGCTCGAAGTCACGGACCGCGAGATCGTGACCTGAGCTGAAGTCGGATGCTTAACCAACTGAGCCACCCAGGCGCCCCTGAAGACTCCCCTTTTAATAGAATACACAGCGGAAAGCGACACTTTATTCTTTAAATTAGCAGTAGACAGAGTAATGTGTCAGTACACCGTCTTCTTCTTAAGCATCAGGATACTCACTTGTGGATTCGGGCGATTAATACACTTCCTTTCCTGGTAAGACCTTGAGCAACTTACCTGGAATGTTGTGTCTTAGGCTTTTGAAGCTGTGCTCAATAGAACTGAGCACACAGTGTGGGGACTGATAGAAGAAATACCATAGCTCATTTCATCTCAAACTATGAAATTACATGAACTCGGTAACTCACTTCCTGTGTTACCGAGCAGTGTGTCCTATGTCAGGCTCTTTCATAAAGGAAAAGAATGTAGGTCCCATCCTGGAGAGAGGCTCGTCCCACTGGGAAACCAAGACAGGCACCTAGGACAAAGGTCAGTAGTCATTCGAGGCAGACAATGATCCAATTCCCAGTAGAGGTTGGGACCACAAACCTGCTGACCAATGAATGAGGGGGGTGGTCACTGGTATTGAATTCTCCAGGGAAGAAGAGGAATTCTACTTTGACGCGGTAGGATGGCAACATTTGGAGGGAGGAAGGGGAAAGGTGGGCAACCCAAGCTCAGATATGGTGACAACTCAGCACGGTCATTGCTTTTTTCATCCATGACCATGGCAGCTATCTTTACCACATCACTCTTGGTCATCACTAATCAATCAAGTCACTCCCTCGACCCTCCAGTCCAGCTTCAGAATCCCTCTGAACATGGCATTCCAGGGAGGCATTACCCATTGTTCAGAGTTAGTTCATCAAATAGAACTTTCCATTCTTCTGAGGGACAGGAAGGGAGATGAATAATCACAATAGCCTGAGAGGACATAGGGGTGTGTGAGAAACTCAGGTCTTGAGGGAAGGTCCCCTGGTGGCCAGGAGTCACATGGTAGGATGATGCAGAATAAGTAGGGCCTTAACTGCCGCATTATCTCTAAATAATAAGGAAGAGGGAAGGGGGGAGGATTAGAAGTTACTGCCTCTATGTCTGACAAATCATTGCATACTTAAAGTGAAAGGGTGCAAGCTCAAAGTCACCCAGTGAGCTATTTACACATAACTTCAGGGCGCCACTGAGATGACGTCACACATTTTACCTAAGAATGTTACATCACAACCCAATGGAATTCGTAGTGTCCTGGAAGGAAAGCCAGCAAGAGGCACGCACAGGCAAGAGAGGGTGTGCATGAATTGCTCAAACCTAAAAGCATTTATCTTGACACTTTGGGAGAAGACTGTGCTGACATGTTACTGTGCCCGTAGTCCTTTTGGAGGAGACTTTGGCAACTCTGTGTCAACCCTTCATTCATCTACCCCACTTCCTGCTCTACAAAAAGCAGAAGGATGAGTTTTCAGTGGGAGAGTCTGGTTCTGTCTTTACTTGGGAGCTGCTCAGGGCTCTGGCTGCTTCTCCACTGCCTGGCCCACTCGCCCCCTCCCCCCCCAACCCGGCACAGGCTGGGGCTTGGAATTCAACGCAGAACCTCACTCAGCTTGACCACGTTAGAGAAGGAAACTCCTTCCACTTCTCTTCTTCCTTTCCCTTTCTGCATGCAGCGTCTCCTCTTTTCGGTAAAACAGGACAAAGGCACAGACCTAGTTGATCAAAGGCACAGACCTAGTTTAGGGCAATAGAATTTTGTCAAGCCCAAAATTGTCCTCTGTACCTGCAGATGGCTCTTCGCGCATCCCAAATAAAACATCCTTCCCTAAAATGATTGCTTTGATTTCTTGCAGTCTCCCTGAGAAACAATGCCTCCCCCCCACACACCCCACACCCCCCCACACCTCCTCCACCTCCCCCACCCTCTACCCCCCCTCCCCTCCCTCCCCCACGTCCCCCACCTCTCCCACCCCCTGCTCCTGGCCTCCAGGGAAAGAATCAACATACCCAGGCGGTATATATCTTGGAGACACCAAGTTGGTCAGGCAACTTCCCTCCTACTCTCCACATTCCAAAGGAGATTATTAATTGTCCCCAGAAGAGGAGGCCAGCTGAAAAGGAAGATCCCCAGTTGATATGCAAATCTCACCAAAGAAGCAATTGCTTTCCCCCACCCCCCCCCACCCCTCTTCACCGACCAACATGAGCAGAAAGTCTGCTGACAACTTAGAAGTCAGCACTTACGGAAAACAAAGCCCCTACCCCAACCTCTGGAGAAGGATTTTGTTTTATTTTAGGAAGGCAGAGAGATGGCTTTTTTGGTTTAGGTTGAAATTACGAGGTGTGCAACCTTTTCTTTCTCCTTCGCGCCCAAATGGAGGCTCTCACACCGAATTTTGTTTCCCGACAAGAGAAGGAGAAGCCACTGGCCTCCTCGTGGAGGGCATCCCCCACCCCCGCCCCCCATCCCCAAGCTTTTGTGTTTGCTGGAGATCTTGGACGGTCCCCCAGCACACGGCATTCAGCAAGGTTATCGGGCTAGTCACAGCCTTCAAGAAACAAATATCTAACACCTTGTTCCCTTTGGCGGTTCAAAAGCCACTGTCACTGGGGTCCGCTGGTGGTTTCAAACAAGGCCATGATTCATATGTAAACGAGAGGAGGATTTTCATGATTTCATAATAAAATGTTGAAACGCTTTGATCGCAAGTTGTAAGGAGGTGTGAAACAGTGCCTCGGAAACAGACAGATATTTGTGCGAGCATCCTTTATGTATTGCCAGTGCGGAATAATAACATATGAAAGCCCCAACTTACCTCATCTGCCTGGTACAACCAAGGCATAAATAAAGGGGAACAATGGGATTACTATTACTCACTCTCCGAGAGCCAGCGATATCACTGTATCCTTTATAATTGCTGGCAAGAAGATTAATGTTTTGTTAAATATCAGAGCAAGGTCACAAGGGGGCTTGCGGGCCTGTCTAAACATCTAGTCTTTAAACTCCTTCTCTCTCACTTGCTCATTTTTGAGGAAATGAACTTGTAGCGTTTCCTCTAATTATGGTGATTTCTGCTTTTGAAAGCTGGCCTACATCATCACCTCGCTCCAAACACACACACACACACACACACTCTCTCTCTCTCTCACACACACATACACACACACACACGCACACACACACGCACACCTTCCCCAAATGATATTTGGGGACAGGCTTGATTTAGCTGCAGCATATGGGCAATGTTGTTATGAGGCGACCTTGCCCTTTTAACCAACATGGATAATTCATTGCCTGCCACTGTGGCCCGAAGCAAGGGGCTTGGGCTTAAGAGATCGACTTTATTGGGGTCCTCAGGGGGCTCCCTACCGAAGACTGCTATCGTCGTTCGCTGTGCTTCTGTTATGTTTAGCCCGTACACCCGTCCATGCAGATGTTTCCAACAGCAAACAGTTCGTGACCCAGAAAGAACAAAATATTTTGGCTTTTCCCAGCTTTCAACACCTGTTCAAACCAAAGAGGCTTCGGAGCTCTGCGCACACATCAGAAAGCCCAGCCAGCAACTGGCGAGAGGCCGCTTCGTGGCTAGAGCCAACCTATGACTCAGTGGCAAACCCAAGAGCCTTCCCGCAATGACCCTTTACGCCCAGATCTTACAGAACGACCTATCATCATCATGCTGAAGGATCTATCATGTATATCTGTCAGTGTATCTCTACCACATCAAAAATTAACCCGGGAAGTCCACAAGCATCCCTCTGTCGTTTTGTTCTACGTTTTTCAGGGCAAGGTCATGGCCTCATACAACACTGGGCTCCGGGTATTTGCCGTTTGTCCGGTTTCTGCGGGCTTGCGGCTGACTTTGGAAGTCCTTCTGGACTGAGTGATTGAGGACAGCACCCTGGGCGTGGTGGTGGACGTTCTTTATAGTTTCCCAAAGGGAACTAGCGACAACACTGAGAAGGCTTGGGGTCGACAGGAACATCTTACAAATAATGGTTAAGGACACAGTAGAAGGCAGGAAGGGGAACCTTACAAAAAGCAAGAGGATTGCCAGGGGGGTGCAGGGCCCTGGCTCCGGGGCCTGCTGATCTCCCCGCTCCACACCTTGTGCCTGGGCAAAGGCTCTATGAGTTGCAGCCCCAATTTTAAGATTTGCTTATTTGTTTGTTTTTCCTCCTTGCAGCTCAAGGAGGAGTTAAGAAGTAAAAGAGACAGCTTGGAATGAAGGTAGGTGTAGGAGGCAATTAAATGTGAAAGAGGGGATGTCCTGACTTTGGGGACTTGCCTTACCTTCCTTCACTAATCTCAGCGACAGTCAGAGGTGTAGGAACAGCCACGATTACCTCTTGCCTCAGCATGAAACAAAGGCAATGGTGCCCCACCTCTGTAGATGTCTGTGCCTCGTTTACACTGTAGACCCTCAATAGCACGAATTTGAATCAGTGAGTGGCTAGCTGGCTGGGTGGGTCGAATGGATGGACGGATGCATAGATGGATGATTACAGAGATTCAGCCCAAGATAGACTAGGCAAGCAAGAGCTCAGCCACCCCGAGGGTTGGCAAACCATGACCTGTCATCCAGGTTTAACCGGACACCTGTTTTTGTAACAAAGGTTTTGCTGAGATGTTGCTATGACCATTCATTTATGCACTGTCTGCTATCACGATATGAGGCAGGGCCGTAAAAGCAACATGGCCTTCTAATTATTTACTCTCTGGGCCTTTACAGAATAAGTTCACCAGCCCCTGAGCTATACTGTTACTAGACTGTCTAAGTTCTCATGTGGTCTGTCCTCGTTCTTTGTTGTCTTTGTCTTATTGATACGATAACAATAATAAAAAAAAACACAAACAGTAAAACCACATCGTACAGCCATTTTAGTCGTATAAACTCTTGCAAACCTGTCAGGCATAAACTAAATAAGTCTGTTGGGTAGAAGAAGCCTAGTCAACGAAGCCAACCTCTTCCTCTGGGGTTCAGGTGAAGAAATGATGATCTTTTCCAACGCAGAGCATAGAACACTCAATGTGATAGGATTTTTGAGAGCCTGTACACAAAACCACGTGTTCTGTACTTTCTGTGGAATTCAGGGGGATTTACTTAGGGGCTAATTTTGACCAGATGGCTGATTTTTCACCTTCTTACAGTCGCTTTAATATAGAAGCTATCCTGGGGCGCCTGGGTGGCTCAGTCAGTTAAGCATCTGACTTCAGCTCCGGTCATGATCCCAGGGCTTGTGAGTTCGAGCCCCACCTCGGCTCTGTGCTGACAACTTGGAGCCTGGAGTCTGCTTCAGATTCTGTGTCTCCCTCTCTCTCTGACCCTCCCCCGCTCGCACTCTGTCTCTCTCTGTCTCAAAAGTAAACAAACATTTTTAAAAAAATTAAAAAAAAAATTGAAGCTATCCTCATGACATCTAGGAATCTTATGCCCAGAGCTCATATACATCCCATTGTGCGTGTTGAGTCTTTTCCTCTTGCTGGGTGGGGAGGATTATTTCATCTGCTTCCCATGATTCAGGAGGAACAACATTAACAGCTGCTTAGATAAAATTAACTGAATTTCAGGCTCCTTAGACGCATCGATAATGAATATGGCTCAGGTTGGTAGGTCCCCGTGATCTATTCGGGTCCATCAATACCAGCAGCCGGCAGAAGGAACACAAGAATGCATGAGGTTGGCCAAGAGAGTAGCAGAACCTCAAACATGGAAAGTCTAGCTTGAGATGTCCTTGCCTCAGAGACTTAAGGCTGCATGAACTTGGCTAAAATGATTCACAAACAGGAAGGGTAACGGGGGCAAGGAGTGAGAAGGCAGATATGTAGATGCATCAGGAAGACAGATATTGTGGTCTGTTATTTTGCATTTGTAATGGTCACACCCTATTTAATAGGATGCTGTCACTGCTCCCTGCGTGTCAGGGCAAGAACACTGCTGGCCATCAGGTAAATCTGCAGCACAATCTCATTAAGCACTTGAAAGATTAAGGTAGTGGGCACCTTCAAAGATGGCCACTCATAATCCCCGCCTCCCATTCCTTCAGGCCCTTTATAATCCCCTCCCTGTGAGCGTGGGCTGGACCTAGTTACTCGCTTGTAATCCATAGAATAAGGCAAAAATGATGACGTCTCCCTTCTGAGATCTGGTTACAAAAGATCGCAATTTCTGTCTTGTTCACCTCTTGGCCTCTCGCTTGTTCTGTTGAAGCCAGCTGTCATGCTGTGAACTGCCCTGTAGAGAGGTCCACATGGCCAGGACCTGGGGCGCGGGGGGCGCGGGGGGCGGGCGGGGAATCTCTGACCAACAACCCGTGAGGACCTGAACCCTGCCCACAGCCACATGAGCGAGCTGGGAAGCGGATCCTTCCCCACTTGAGGCTTAAGATGACCATGGCCCCGGCTGACGCCTTAATGACAGCTTCTGAGAGACACTGAGCCAGAAGACCGGCTAAGCCGCACCTACCTTCCTGACCTCCAGCAACTGTAGGATGATAAAGATTTGTTTCGTTTAGGCCAAGAAGTTGTAAGGTAATTTGTTATGCAGCAGTGGATAACTAGTACAGAGTTTTCCGGCTAGTTTGGCTTTCCCCTTTCTTTATACCTTAATCCAACTCCCTGTGTAACAATCACTATTTGGCATACTATATTTGGTTTGGTTTTTCTTTCGAAGACTGAAAAGAAACTCTGAGCTAGGGACAGGTGAATGATTTGTTAACTGCGTTACTTCCTTGCTGGAGAAATTAACTACCCAATGCTTAGAGACTTAATGGAACACCAACCTATTCTGTCTCATGGATTCTTTTCATTTAGTTTAATTTTTTTTTTTTTTAAGAGAGAGAGAAAGAGCCTGCAAGCAGTGAGGAGGGGCAGAGGGGCAGAGGAAAGAGATAATCTTAAGCAGGCTCCACATTCAGTGCAGAGCCCAACACAGGGCTTGATCCCCAAACCCTGGGATCATGAACTGAGATGAAATCAAGACTGGGGTGCTCAACCAACCGAACCACCCAGGCGCCCCTCTGGTGCATTCTTTAAGTCAGAAATTTGGGCACCACCTAATGTCACACAGAGGCATCAGTCGATGACTGGTCTGGTCTGGAGGGACTAAGGCGACTCCATCACGTCTGGTGCTTTGGCAGGGGCGACTGTCAGCCGTGAGTTCATCTAAGATGTCATTTGGAGCACAGGTGGCCTGTCCAGCACGCAGACCTTAGGGTAGTCAACTTCTGACATGGCAAACAACGTTTCCAAGAACAAGAGACCCAAGAAGTTTGGTTTCATATTTATCCTCCAGAGAAGTATTTTTCAGATTGATTAGATTCAAGGATGGAACGTTAGACTCAAGAAATTTATTAAAAAAAAAAAAAAAAAAAAAAAAAAAAAGGATGATATGGCCCAAATAAGTTGGAAAACCTTCTCTTCTCTAGCTCCTTCTTTGGCAGTCAAAATGCATATTAGCATATTTAGGCCTTAAAAATCAAGAACCCAATTTAACTTATTAAGAGTTTCCCAAATATATAGACTACAGAACCCCAACCTTACTTGAGTATGTTAGAACATTCATCTGGCATATGGAAATAAGGCAAAAAGTTTGAGAGCACGTCCTTTCTACATCAGCACTATTACCAAAGGCCATTCAAAGATTGTCCAGGGAAGGGCTGTCCAATAGAAGTTTCTGAAGTGTCTGTACTGTCCAATATGGTAGCTACCAGAGACATGAGGCTATTGGGCACTTGACATGTAGCTAATGCTACCGGGAACCTGAAATTTTAATTTCTTTAATTTTAACCGGTCTAACTTTAAATAGCCGTATGTGTCTACTGGTGGCCATGTTGGATAGAACAGGTCTAGGAAAAGGTACTTAGTTGATCTCAGTGTTTATCATTGATTAAAGGTCCCACACTCGGTGATGTCACTAGGCCCCTACTGCTCTCTCATCTGTTCAGCTACTGACCAGTCCCCCTTGACCTGTAGGGTTGACCCACAATAAAGCAACCAAGTGAGTAGCTCCTGGGCCATTAGGAAACTTCTAAGACTCTGCTTCAAAGCTAAGGTTTACTGACTAGTGGTGATGGTTGATTTTATCTGTCAACTCAACTGGGCCACAGGATGCCAAATGGCTGGTTGTGCATTATTTCTGCGTATATCTGTGAGGCTGTTTCTAGAAGAGATTAGCACTTGAACTGGTGAACTAAGTAAAGAAGATGGCCCTCCCCGATGTGGGAGGGCATTATCCAATCTGTTGTGGCCCTCCATGGAAAAAAAAGGTGGAGGAAGGTTGAATTAGTTCTGCTTGGTTGCTGGACGATGATATTGATTTCCCCTGCCCTCGGCATTCCTGGTCCTCAGGCCTTCAGAGCAGAACTAGAATCTCACCCTTGACTTTCCTGCCTGCTGTGACTTTGAACTATACCACCAGCTTTCCTGGGTCTCCACCTTTGCAGATGGTAAATCATGGAACTTCTCAGCCTTTATAATTGTATGAGCCAATATCTCATAATAAATATTTTCATATACACACACATTATTATTGACATATATATGTGTATAAATGCACATATATACATATACACATGTGGCCCGGTCCCTGGAAGCCCTGAATGACAGTAGACGCTGCTTCTGGTATACCTGTCACCGTCTCCCTATTAGGCTGTGATACTGCATTGCTGGGTGGTGATAATCTCAGGAGTGGGATCACAGATCTTCAGGACATGGGAACAGTGGATAAAGTTGGGGACACCAAAGCCAAATGTCCACGTTAAAATCTGGGCCCTACCATCCACTCCGTGTGTACATTTGGAGAAGTTACTGGACTTTTTCTGGATCTCAGCAACTTGTACTATAAAACAGAGATCAGGCTAAGAAAATGTCGTAAGGTCGTGAGCCCACTCCTACCATTTGTGGGCTAAAGAAATGGCCGACAAAGGGCCCTCAGGTGGGCGATCTACCTGTCTTTGCTCCAAACAACCCCAAACAACAACCTTTTACCCCAAGTTCAGCTCCATTCCCCCAAGTTTACCCTCACACCCATTGACAGTCATCTCTAGACCTGGGGGACACTCATTGGTTACACCGTCTCCCCTTGAGAAGACAAACCCAGGACAGAGGCATATGCAGCCTGTATGTGAGCAGAAAATTCTGAGGTCCTGGGCATCCTTAGTGTGATCTAGAAGAAGGGACAATGGTTCCAGGAGAGCATATCCCCTTGGCCCCGAGTCTCCTCACCATGGGGAGAGGCACTGTCACCAAAGGGCCAGATCAGAGCCCAGGGAACATGCATGCACTCACACACCTACACAGGGCACAGGGCAGGGGCCCCTCTTGCCCAGGTCCAAGGGAGGTTCTGGACTGAGGATTAAGTGACAGCTTAGGAAAAGGGCTGGCACCTGGTTAAGACTCTGTAAGTCACTGGCATATTTCACTTCAGTTTCACCGTGGCGTCTAGCTGTGTAAGGTCCAGCTGTCCTCTGAACCTAAGACCTACTAACAGATGACAAGAAAGAAACTTTATTTGACTTGGAGTGAAAATAAAGCCAGTTTATCCCTTCAAAGAGTACCGGGGATAATGGGATGAGGAGACGCAGGTCCGGGGATACAGGGGACCCGAAGTTCCCAGCGGCCATCGTATTCTGGATTCATAAGGTCAAACTTTACAGCCTTGTTACAGTCCCTCTTGAGAATCCCTATCAAAGGTAGGCCATTTCATCCCTGCTCTAAGTGGAAAAAAAGAAAAAAAAAAAGGCTTCTGTGTTTTTCTTATAATGACACTACCAAAGAGCATTATGCAACGCAAGAATTAAAAGGGAGAAACGTATTTTTAAACAGATAGCGTCTACTGAGGTGTCAGCTAGCCAAATACAAGGCCATCAGATGGCCAGGAAAAGAGTGCCCGAGAAAGGAAGCATACATGCAGTGGATGTGAAGTTATTTCTGCCAGAGACACATCTCGGGGCTGAGGCTACGGGGGAGGCCCGAGCCGGTGGCCAGCGTGCACATCTGAGGAGACGCTCGCTCTCGGGGTTGTGTGCGTGGGCACGGGGCGGGCACCTGAGAGGCCGTGGGCTCCGTGTCTCGCTCATCATTCTGGCCCCGGGGCCCCCCCGTGTGTTATAACCAAGGCTCTTCAAAAGGAGTAGGGGAGGCTGTGAAATCGCAGTCGCTTCTGGGATAAACTAGCGGACAAATTAACACAGATAACCGTCTTCGGAGGATTCGCCCACACCAGAGTTCGCCGGCAGCTCGCTCTGTTGGAGGTGGAAAGGCTGGAAATAGCTAGGGCTTTCCCCCCCAAGGAGCCACCCTCCCCAGATGCGCAGAAAGCCCGCACATCTGGCTGTTCCCCCTGGCTTTCAGCTCAGCTGGGAGGCTTGATGAGAACGCGTGCCAGGGGGGATCTGGCATCTGATGGGCCCAGGGAAGGGGCAGACCAGCTCCAGGGCGAGTCCCAGACCAGCCTGGTCCCCCCAGCAGGCTCCGGGGAGAAGAAAAGCCAGGCAAGCCAGGCAACCCAACCCACACTCTCTCCTTCCACCGGGGATATTTGTCTTTGTTTCCATAGGTATTTATTTGTGTTTTCCTCTGACTGTTTTGCATATCATTGAGAGTTAAAGAAGACATATTGTATGTCCTAAAGAGAGGCAGTAAAAATAATTTAGCTTATTTCTTTCATGTCTGAGTGTATTAATTCTTGCTTACATGAGGAAATACGAAAAAACACAAACTGTAAACAAGGAATCATTTGGAATCAGATTATGCATGAATAACGACACACATTCTCATCTAAGATGTGTGTGCGCGGAGGGGGGAGAAATCTAGTTTTACTGCCAGTAGCTTTAAAAAATGTTTTTCTTTTTCAAAGGAAATTACTCAGAATGTAATAAAAACATGTTTTCTGTTCTAAAAGGATTAATTTACCTTTTGTGTCATGAAAAAATAAATGCAATCAATACCTCAATTCTCCTCTATGGAGAAGGAGAATTTCCACGTGCAAATCCTAGGGAATGGCCATTTAGCTCTGATTTCCTAATACTACCGAGATTGTGTTTCTCTTATGATTTCTCTGTTATTCAGACTCTTTCCCGGGCCCCAGATGACTGCAGAGCAGGGAGGGGCCGGGCAGGGGGTGTTCCTCTGGTTCCTGTTCCAATTCTGGCCCCTCTTTCTTTCCATGCATTTCCCTTTTTTTCCCCTGTGACCCCATTCTCGCTCATTAGCACCCAGAGACTGAGAAGTGCAAAGGGCTCTGTAAAGCGAGGAAGAGGCAAGTTAATCATTGCAGACTCCGGAGATGGGGGGCGGGGGGGGGCGGGGGTTAGTGGCATCTCTAATTCCACTGAGCACGTGACCTGGGACTTGTTTACCTAACCTTACAATCCTTCGCTTTCCTCGCTTGCAAAAGAGAAATGAAAAACTGTACCTCCCGGATAGGGCAATTCTAAGGAACGAATGCATGGAGAGGGCTCAGCACGGTATCTTGTGGACCTCATTTTACTGGAGCCATTGCTTCTTGTCTCTTTTTCACGCCTGGACTTAGGCATCCTGTTCAGAAATAACCTTTCGTTCTCATTTCGGTCCTTCCCGCAGGCCGAGTTCATTCACCCGTCGCCCCCAGGGATATTTGAAAGGATTGTTCTTCTTACTATTCTTTCATTTGGTTTTCCTTTACTGAGCCCCAGACTCAAGGGTTGGAAGGATTCTTTAGGATCTGCCACCCAAACACCCATCCACGCAGCCGTCCGTCCATGCAGCCGTCCGTCCATGCAGCCGTCCAACAAATCTACTAAGCACGTCAAGCACGGTTCTAGCTTTGGAATGGAGACGTGAAGAAAACGCTCAGACCTCGGGTCTCACGGCGCTTCATCTTGTGAGCGGGCATTGAACAGCAGAACGACATGTGACAAGTAGGGCAGCCAAGTTGTTTCGGTTTGACCAGGACTTACCTCGTTTCAGCGCTGAGGTCCTGGATCCGGAGACTGTATCCTCTGTCCTGGCAAACAGGCACGTTCGGTCATCCTAACAGATAAATGCGATGAAGGGAAAAGCTACCAGGAAAGTTGCCAACTGGAGACCTGACCCCCGTCTCAGGGGTCAGAGGTGGCTCACCCAGGGAAGCCCCGCTCCGTGAAGACCAGACGGACGGAGCAGTAGACACCCGAAGGATGCGGTGAGGCGGGGAAGGCGGGTCAAGCGTACGATCAGGGGCACTGCTTATACAAAGGCCCGAAGGTTGGACGACTCGGAAGGCGCAGAGAAATCAAAGCCCGGGGACATTGCAGAGGCGAGTAAGGAAAACCCTACAGACTCCACGGAGGAACGTGTGAGTCAGCGGAGGGGCGCTGGGAGGCTCCGGGGAGGCTGAAGCAAGGACGCTGCGACCAAGAAGTTCCTTACGAAGACGGTCCCCCGGCTGTGCTCTGAGCACTGATGGGAAGTGAGGTGCCAAGACTAGGTAGGAAAGTTCTACCTAGCGGGCGTGGATGAAGGGCTCCCTGGGACAGAGTGGACTGGCCCAGACTGACTGGACCGGGGACAGGAGGCAGGAGAAGGGGAAAGGCGGACTCCCAGGTTCCTGGTGGAAGCCCTCACGCACGGTAGGACCGGTTAGTGAGAAGGCAACGCTCGCCGCAGCAAGTCAAAGTTCTCGCGAGTCTCGGTGCTTCCGACTCGTGAACTCAGAGGCCCAACACGTGCACCTGCTCTCCCGACATTCACAGGTGACAGAGGAGCACGGCCTGGCAACACACATCCCCATACAGTGGAGAGAGGCTGTGAGGCCAGAAACGAGCACAGGCACTGAGCAGGGGCAGGAGGAGGGGACCAGCCAGGCGCACGAAGTTGAGGAAGACTTCACAGAACGGAAGGTGCTTCCCTTTGGACTTAAAAGCGAAACGAAAGCTCAGCAGGTGCGGCCAGAGGGAGGACGCTCCCGGCAGGGAGCACAGCACACGCAAAGACAGGGGCTCTGAGACCTGTTGGGGGGATGTCCGGGAGTCTGGCCCGGCAGGAGCAAAGATGGCAGGGCCACGGGATGGAGGGGAGGCAGGCCGTGGCCAGCTCGTGAAAGTCCCCTCTGTCTGCCACGCAAGGAAGTTCAGACCTGATCTGGGAGTCCATAAGGACCTACCAAGGATTTTTGGTTTTTGTATTTTTTTGGTTTTATAATTATTTTAGACTTATATAAAAGTTGCGGAAGTAATACAGAGAATTCTTTGACTTCTGGGGTTTTTTTTTAGTTTATTTAGAGACAGAGATAGTGTGGATGGGGGCACGGGGCAGGGCGGGTCGGGGGTGGGGGCTGCAGAGAGAGAGGGAGAATCCCAAGCAGGCTCCACGGGGTCGGCACAGAGCCCAGGTTGGGGCTCAAACTCACGAAACCGTGAGATCATAACCCGAGCCCAAATCAAGGGTTGGACGCTTAACCGACTGAGCCTCCCAGGTGCCCCTAGAATTCTCTGTGGCTTCTTCACCAGCAAGGGGAGGGCATGAGCTTTTACCTGCCTTCCCAAGTGGAGCTTTTTAAGACTCCCTTGAGTGATTACGATACCAATAATTATTGTAACAGCAACACACTTATATAGTACTTGCCACGTTCCGGGAACTGTTCTAAGGATTTCACGTATATCAACTCATGTAATCCTCAATCAACCCGGTGAGGCCAATACTTTCGAGGACCCATTTTACAGGTGAGAAAACAGACGTTCCTAAGACGCACGGTTAATGAAGTGCCACAACCCAGATGTGTGGCCCACATCTACGGCCCACCCACTTCTGGAGTCTAAATGCGTGAAAACAACAACAACCCAGACGTCCCCTAAACAGATCAGGCACCCACAACGGAGGTACGGCAGGTGCTATTACCTCCTTGCAAAGGTGACGGTAAATCAAAGTTTCCGGAAAAGTTAAATGGCTTCTCTGCAGCCAAACCTGCGACTCTAGCCTCTTGAGCGAATTCACCTGCCCCCCACTTTTTCCTCCTCTCTGGGATCTCGGTGATTCCATGAGGCCCACCCTCCGTGGGGAAGGCTGCCTGCCCTACTCAGCTCTTCCCATTCAAATGCCAATCTCTTCCTGAAACACCCTCCTCGACACACCCAGAAATAGTCGGCTATCTGGGCACCCCCTGGCCCCCTCAAGCAGACATAAAATTAGCCATCATACCTATCTTGTCACCTGAGGCGCTGCCCATTTATTTCCCTGAACATGGATTATTGAGCCACTATGAAGCATTAAGCTCAGAGAACACGTCAACAAAGACAGATAGACAACACAAACCATTGTTGCTTCTGTCATTAAGGCATCTCGTCGAGGACAGAAGCTTGTTTAACGTGGGCTTCTCCAGAGCCACAGCCTTCAGTACTTTCTGGAAGGGCTTCATGACCCAAGAAAGCTCACAAGCACAGTGGAGTCTGGCTGAGTTCGAATCCCAGCTGTCCTGCTTCGCAGCAAGGTGACCTTGGGCAACTCGTCAGCCTTCCTGTGCCTCCATTTCCTCATGGGAATAAGGACACCCCCAACATCCTACGGATGTTCCGAGGATCCAGTGAGCGGAAAGCACCGGACATCGCGTGGCCAGATGGTAAGCATTACATGAGTATTCACGTAATTTTGAAGCCAACTGTCCGGAGATATTGCATGCATTTAAGCTGTGTCGTCGGATGGGCTTTGACGGTGACCTTCACGGGAGGGAGCCCTGATGCATCAAGAGCCAGCTATCGCTTTACGTTTAGCGCGATTCTATTTACTTCATGGCCTTGCCGTGGGAACGCGTGGCCTTCAGAACAGTGCAGGGCATGTAACATATCCTCGATCAACGTGAGCTCTTTTTACCACTATCGTTGGCTGCAAAGAGTCTCCCACCGGGCAGAGTTACCTAGAAACTCAGAGCAAAAAGAGAAGCTCCCATGCGGGGAAGCAAAGCAGCTGAAAACTCTTCTGAGAAAATACTAGTGTGGTCCAGCCCGGCGATGGAAGGTGAATGCCACTCATGGTCTGATCCGCCCCCTGTTTTGAGCCCCAGAGGCCTCTGAACTTGACCCTTTCCTAACAGCAGATGTAGACTCGAAGGGTGGCCGCCAGGATTCGCAGCGATGACCTGTTCCTCGGGCAGCCAAGGGGCTCAGCCGCCGGGGACGGGGCCAGAGAGGTCACTACCGAGAGAGAGACCCCTGTCCTTCTGCCGCTTTGATGGGGCTGCCAGATCTCAGCCTCCCATCTGTAATCCCAAGTTTCATGTTTTAAAAAAGTCTTGCCAAAGAAGCCAACAGTGTCGGCTCCCAGGAAAACAAACACAAAAGTATTTTTGTCAAGGCAGGAGCCCTGCAGTGGTTGGCTGCTTTTACAGATATCTGTTCACCTTTCATAAATGTCAGACTTGAAATAAAAAAGACAGGATAATGAGGTCTCATTTCCACAGAAGCAAGCAGGCACCTACTAATTAACCCACAGACCACTAACAAACATGCTGTTTAGACGCTTTGGCGGCGATCGGCAGAAGCGCAAATAGCTTGGGCTCAAACGATCTGATTTTCCTACCCTCCTCTGCTATTTTAAAAATATTTTAAATGGCCCCAATGATTCAACATCTGTTCATTTATTCGGCACACATTTGCATAATACCCACTGTGTGCAAGGCGCTCTATCAGGGCTGGGGCGTGGGGACCGTGCGAGGCCGTATTTCGTGGGGAGCAGAGGCCCTGTGGCGGCCGACAGGTCGGGATTTGAATTTCGGCCTCGTCCCTCGGCACATACATGTAAGTGTTGCAAACCTGAGTTGACTCCTGCATCACGTAGCGTGGAGATAATGCCATTGCGTGTCGTAAGCTGTTGGAATTAAATAATAGAAGTAAAATGTCTACCAGGCGGAAAGGGACACTTCTTGTAAAGAAGGAGTCGGTCAGAGAGAAGGGGAAAGGAAGGGGGAAGAAGAAAGAGGGGAAAAGGAAGGGGGAGAAGGAGAAGAGTACATGGTGGGGGTGACAGAGGAAGGAAACCAACTAGGTTGGGGACAGGAGAAGGAAAAGAGGAGATCTCCGTGTCACTGACCTCTGCGTATGGTGTGGAAGACTGACATACATACGGATTACGAGGGCAGAGTCAGTGGTTAGAGAGGGACAGAAACGTCTGAGATACTTTAAAGAAAGCAATCACTTCTTACTGTGGATTGAGAGGCAGTGGTCAAGGGTGAGGAAAACAGATGCTTGTGTTTGGAGTCCTTGATGGGCGGACACCGAGACTGGAAGAGAAGAGCAGGGAAAGGTGCTTTAGGTGGGAGGAACAGCCTGGACACAAGCCTGGGGGCTGGATTGCACAGGCTGTGTTTACGGCCCAGAGAGGTGTCACAGCTGGCTTGGCAGGAGGGGCGCAGTGGAGGGCAAGGCTGCAAAGATTGGGATCCCCTGGGCCGTGGAGACCTCAAACGTTTTGTCCTGAAGGTGGCTAGAAGTTCTCAGTGAGAAGATTCCAGAGGCGGAAATCCAAAGCGGGAGAGATCATTCCAAGTTATTTCAAGAAGTCCACGAGTAAGGAAGAGGTCCATTTCTGTACTGTGCAAACAACGCTGGTCCCTTACCTCTACAATGCATTTTATTCCCTTGGCAAACAATGCTTCATGAATTATTGTATTTAATTCTAGCCCTCTCCTGGGTCGAATGGTGGCCGCCCAGATGATAGGTCTACATCCTGATTCCAGGAATCCACAAATGTGACCTTAGATAGAATAAGAGTCTTTGCAGATCTAATTACATTAAGGATCTGGTGATAGATCATCCTGGATTAGGCAGGCAGGCGCTAACCCCAGTGCGAAGTGTCTTTGTAAGAGACACAGAGGAGAGGGGCACCTGGGTGGCTCGGTCGGTTGAGCATCGGGCTCTTGATTTCGGCTCAGGTCATGATCTCACTGTTTGCTGAGTTCGAGCCCCATATCGGGCTCACTGCTGTCAGCCAGTCAAGGCAGAACCCGCTTCAGATCCTCTGTCGCCCTATCTCCGCCCCTCCCTGACTTGCACTCTCCCCCAAAATAAATATTTTGTTTTTAAAGAGAGAGACATAGAGGAGAGACAAACAGGAAGAAGAGAAGCTGTGTAAAGAGCGAGAGGGGCCGTCACAAGCCATGGAACGTTGGAACCACCCGAGGCTGAAAGAGACAAGGAGATACCTAGGTTTCATACATTTCTGTTGTTAAGCCACGGAGTTTGTGCAAATTTGTTATGGAAGCTCTGGCAAACTTTATAATGCCAACCGTTTGAGAAGAGCAGAAGTGGGATTGTACTTCCTCTCGGACCACTGAGAAAAGAAAGGTCCTGCTTTCAGGTAAGTTCGTGGTAGATCAGGGGCCACTTGGGACCCAGCAATCTGTTAGCACTGGTGCAAGGCACGGTAGGAGAGTATGTGAAGTAGCCAGGACCCAGCCAAAAAAACACCAAAAGACCCAAACGACTTGGATTCCAGGCTAAGAAACTTATTTCCCGACCTGCAAAAAGCCTGTTTGCCAAGGTTGGTTCTGTGAATTAGCAGTTCACGGGACTCGTGCATTCTGCGTTAACTGAGTTGTCAATCACCGGCCCTCGGAGAGACCCTCAGAAACCCTACTGATGGAGCAGAGCTAAGTTCATCAGACCTAACTCCAGGAACAGAAACCACCACCTGGATAGAATCCCAATCCGGGGAGAATCGGGAAGGTATTTCTAGGGCTTTTAGGGTCAGGGCTGGGTAATTCCAAGGTGAGTTCCCTAAGGTGGGAAACTGGTTGGAACCAGGCAGAATTTATTTCAAAAGGGTTTGGATTGGTGGGTAGAGGGAGGTTCCGACGGCAATTTCGACGAGCAAGCTGTTCGTCTCAAAAAGGAGGTATTTTAGTTGAGTTATAGAAGCAGGGTTTTCCCGGTGGTAGAAGCTAAGTGCTTTTCTTCTGGGCCCCGTAGTGCTTAGCACGGGCAGCGGGAAGGCTTTTGGCTTAAGTTCTCACAACAAACATTTACTGGGTGAGGATCTTTGACATCACAGGTACTGCTCTAGGTCCCTGTGTGTGTGTGTGTGTGTGTGTGTGTGTGTGTGTGTGTGAATGCACATGCATGTGTGTGTAGGTACCTACCCTCATAAAGCCTGAAATCACATGGGGGAGGACAGAAAACAGAACAGTCCATAAATACATACATACACACAGACAACTGGATTTCAGAGAGTGCTTAGTTCTCCGAAGAGCAATAAAGCAGGAATAGAAATGAGGACTGTAATGGGGAGAGAGGAAGAAACACAATATTCATACATGTTGTGGGGAAATCGCCCTGTGGCTGCACAGGCTTCCGAGGTGCCGGGTTAATCAAAGTTACCACGACCTCGTGGCGCCCAGAATACCTAGAAGTCTTCTGTCGGCCACCGCTTTGGAGGAGACTCCAGGAAGGGAATGAAACATGAATTATTTCCTGAATGCCCTTGGCTTCCAAGCCTTCTTCTCATTGAACCTCTCCAAGGAGCACGTTGTCCTTGGGAACGCGTTGAGGGACGAGCGCCGCGGGCGAAGGATGTCCACCCCGTTCAGGGGTCATCTGCTGGAAGGAACGGAAAGCCGGGCGGGGCGCGGGGGGGGGGGGGGGGAGGGGGGGGTGTCTACGTGATGATCCACGTGCAGTGCAGACGTGGAATGCAGGGGTGGAGAGGGAAGGAGAGGAGGGGAGGGGGTGACCAGCCACGAGCTTCTTCCCAGCAGCCGCAATAGGGCACCGTTTTACCCCGGGGCTGGGGACCCTGGTCTCGATTTTTTCTGTTCTTTCTTTCTGCTCCTGTCCCAGACTTGGGTTCCATGTTGGTTGAACAAATAAAGAGAGCCACTGGAATGCAGGAGGAAAGTAGGTAGTTCGTGGAAAACAGCAGGGGACACACAGGCCGGGACCCCCCATGGCACATTTGCAGACGACTCTCCTTCCCTCCGCCGCCTCACTCTGCAGGCAGCAATTACAGGTTACTTTTCTCGTCCCGCTAAGTCAACCCAGGCGCGCCCCCATGCTGCCTGGAGGAGGTATGACAACTCTGTTGCCTCCCCGCCCTGAACCCCCCAACCGCTGGGCCCCTCTCCTCCTCCACAGCGGCCCACCTGCTGGACTCCGTCACCTCCGACGCCGGATTGAGTTGCAGGTAGAGCTGGGCGCTGGGTGACGGCTCCCTCCGCGCTAGTCCCCCGGCCAGGGCCAGCAACCAAGATGCCTCGGGGCTCGTGCGCCTTTGCAAGACCCACCGGGCTCCCGGCATGACCGACTTCGCGAAGGTGCCAAGTTCCCTCCGATGACCATGCCGGCCTCTTCTCTGCAACCCTCAGACCTGGGGTCAGGCCACCTTCCTTCTGTCTTCCTTGCCCTCCGAGCCCTCCTTGTCCTGGTTTGCAATCTTGGCCCCACTCGGGACCAGCCCAGGCTTCAGACAAGCTTAAGTGCCCCTGAACCTCAAGGGCAAGCTGTCTCCCACGAGACTTCTCTGACCTTCTGTAAATGGGGGGGGGGGGGGAGGGGGGTTACCGAGAGAAGCGGGAAATTGTCCGATTTGACTCGGCCTCATCCAAACGCCGGCGGAAAGGGTAAGCGTTGAGAAGTTCAGGGCCTGCCCATCAACCGAATCTAGGCCTCCAGGCCTGTCAGAGCGCCTGTGAACTGCCATTCTTGGCACACCTTGGACCTTTGCTTTCCTCAAGCCAGAGAATGAAACGACTCTTCCTCCGGCCTCTGGGGCCCGGGTCCACGCGTGCCGACCTGGTGACCGGCTCCCAGTTTCCCTCTGGCTCCGGGTCTCCTGCTTCCCCCTCCAGGCAGGGCTCCTTCCACGGCCCCCATATCGCCCTCCCCAGAAACGTTTTGTTCCACGCGTTTTTTTTAAGCCTGCCATAAAAACATGGAATTATTTTTTTTTTTATTTGAAATTCATTTACTGTCTTCTTTTATAGATCTGTCATTTATACAATGGCTGGAAAACTTTCTAAAATCAGATATAATTTATGAACCCCTTCTTTGCGGCATAATGTCATTTTGTGCATTAAGATGACAATGACTGGGGGGGGGGGGAGCAGATGTGTCTCTCCCGAAGGGGGTGAAGGGAGCGAGGGGGAGACGGTGGGTGGGGGGTTGTCCTGGTTCTTCTGAAATAAGTCCCCGTGTGCCTGCGCGCAGCCCCCACCAGGGGCTTTCGTGAAAGGAAGACAAGAGAAAAAATGTATTTTTCCCATCCGTGAGGCAAGAGTAACCATGAGAAGCAACTTAGGCCCCCTTACAAAAGAATAAAATCTTGACAAACAGTGAATGCTGCCATTCACCCATAAAGATTCCGGACTCTAGTCTAGTCTCCAAAAAAATCCTCTAGAAGTAGTTGAGGGCAATAACACGAGGCCGGGCTTCTCCGTCTAGAGAATTGCTTGGCGGGGGAGCTTTTTAAAACTACCGCTTCCCAGGGGCGCCTGGGTGGCTCAGTCGGTTCAAGCTCTGACGCTTGACGTCGGCTCAGGGCATGATCTCAGGTTTCGTGAGTTCGAGCCCCGCGTCCGGCTGGGTGGGTGCTGACAGCACGGAGCCTGCTTGGGATGCTCCCCCACCCTCGCTCTCTCTCTCTGCCCCTCCCCCACTCACACTGTCTCTGTCTCTCTCAAGGTAACTAAACTTAAAAAAGAAAAAGAAAAAGAAACTAAAAAACAGATTCCCAGGCCCCTGTCCTCCTTCCAATTGGATGTGGCCGGGGGTCCAGACACAGGTATCTTTTTGAAGTGTTCCGGATGAATCCAGTATGCGGTCCTGGCTGCCAACATGGGAATAGTGGCCCTCAGAAGATGGGGTTCTGACTCCAGTCAATATCGTTGGCATGAGGTTGGGTCCATGATAAAACCTAATGCTTAGTTACTCCTTACCACGGGCCAGGTGCTGTTCCAAACCCTTTCCACGTATCGACGACTTTTCTGAGTCTGTGCGGTAGACTGTTGTTGTTATCCTGCTTCTCAGATGACGCAGCTGAGGTAAACCGAGCTAGGTGATCTGTAACCAGGAAGTCGGGCAGGGCCGGTTCTCCAACTCAGGTCTCCCGAGGCATGGTGCAGAATTCTTCCCGACCTCACAGGACAAGCTGGAGGAGGAGCTGGCCTCCAGAACATCCCACTCGAACTTAAACCACTTTGCGGAGAGAACTCCGGCCCCACACTTCAAATCGTGACACTAACCTCAAACCCGTGTGCTTCCCTGTATTTTCCAAGAGACAGACTGAAGTGTTATCCAATATAACCAAACTTCCATTTTGCGTCTCTTTGTTGATAGGTCGCTGATATATATGTACCATGAGGAACAGAAGAGAAGGAAAGAGTATGGTCTTGTCTTCACTGGGGGGAAAAAAAAAATCACTCTAGAATGTTAAACGCAAGGGAGAGGAGATCTCTCCCTCCACCTTTTGCCGGGATCATGGGCGTCCTCCAGCCCCGTTCTCTGCCTCCCCACTCTTCGCTCCTCCCCAATGGAGGGAGGAGTCGTTTCGTAAGGCAGTCGAAGGATGGCATCCATCGGAGGGCACGTTCACCATGTTAAAAAAGGCGTTAGACCTTGCCCAGCCTTTCCTTTGTTTCCACTCCCTGCGGTGGATAGGGGGGCAGCTGCCCCCCTCTGTCCCTTAAAGGTATCCTGGAGTGCTCTGTACGTTTTGCAGGTCCCCATACCAGGGTAGTGGTCCAGGAGGCCATAAGATGGGCTGACCCGGATTCAGAGTTCAGGGCTATGATGTCAGCAGGAGATCCTTTAGGACCTCAAGAGTCAGAAGACACGCACCCTAACCCCCAATTTCCCAAAACTGTGTGTTAAAGAGCATTCTTCCCACCACCTGCTCTACCCCCACCCTCCTATGAGTCATCAAGATGACTAATACTGTACCGTGACAAGTAGCATTATCCTAAGTGTCCCCTGTGGTGGCATTAACAGAGCGAACATCGAATAGCATCACCGCTTCCAGCGTTTTCCTGAAGGAGTCACTTAGCACCTGTGCACGTCGGTGGGTACTAACGTCCAAGCCAACTTGGGCATTTGGTCTTAGATATTTAGGCAAATCCGGAGGGAGACAAGTCGTTTCTTTTTCTAAGCAAGACGACGCACAAGGAGAAGGAAGAGAAGGAAGAGGAAGGAAAAAAGGAATAAAGAAAAGAGTGGTTCTTGGCCAACTATCACCTCTTTGGAAACAGCGTTTTTATGAGCTGAATGCTAATGAATAAAAGTGGATAAAAAACATGTGGGTTAAATTCTCCTGAAAACACTTGGCTTAGAATTTTAAGGGGAAAACAGGCCCAGGGCCAAATGCGTGGTGGTGTTGGCCAAGCCCAGGGGGAGGTGCTCTGGCCCGTGTGCCTCGCACAGCTGGGTCCCCGGGTCCCTGCTCGGCCACCATCCTGCCCACCTGCCTTTCACCCACTGCACTCCTGGGAAAACTGCACCCAGCTTTGGTGGTGTGGCTGGTATTGGGAGCGGTGGGACCCCCACGGTGGCTCCCGGACCTCGCTGCCAACCAACCAGGACTTAATGAGTTTTCCTAACCTGGTCAAAGTGCAGAAAGGGGCAGATTTGCCCAGGACAGACTCTCGTTTCTCTAGTCTAGGTAAAAGTCAAAAATCATAGCTTGACCTCTTCCCCTGAGCTTACCAAAGATGGATTCTGAGCCAGGAAGAGATTGCTGAGCCTGGACTCAACAACAGATTTTCTACCTGGACGTAGGTAGTGTGAGGCTGGTCCCCTGGGCCCCTGGCCTGCACATCTGACCTATTTTCGAGGAGCCTACTCTCACGCACACGAGCTTATGGAAGTCTTGATGTTTGGTAACCGTCCTTTACTGAGCACCTTTTTTTGAGCACTGATCTGTGCCTGGCGCTATGAAGAAGGGCTTGACCCTGACCTGCGTCAGCTGCCTCGTCAGAATAGTTATCGAAGGAGGGCATCGGTGACTTCTCCAAGGTTGTGTGTCTGATTTCTGACGGGGGGAAGATTAGAGGGAGCAGAAGCCAATGCGTCGTGTTCTAATGAATGACACCATTCTGGTAATCTTTAACCCCTTCATTAGAGTAGTATTTAAAATGTAAATTGAAAACGTGTGCCACAGCCCTCAGGAACTCCAAATGGCTCATTTACAGAAAATAATCACGGGGGGATGTCACCCCATCATCTCTTCAGAGAGCACTTCTGGATAATCTCTTATCTGGTGTGTGTATTTGGACAATGGGCTATGATTTCACCACTAACCTGAGGGAAGCATTGTTAGACATGTAAATGTGTTGGAGGGACAAAGACAGCCATCATATGATTATTTATCCATCCCTCCCTCAGAGCAGCATGGATCACGGACACATGGCTATGCCACAGGAAACATTGCTTTCTCTCCTCTGTCAACTCTCTTCCTTCCCCGTGTCCGTGGCGTGGGTTCTTGTCACTTTGTTGTAATTAGTCTCCCAACGATCTGTCTCTTTCACTTGATTCTGGAAGCAGAGATCCCATCTGATGCACCTGGTACCCCCGGTTTGGGTTAGGCAGCCTTAAGACCCCTTGCACAGGGATGACAAGCGTGTGGCCTTCAGGCTGTGTCTTCGCCTTCTCACACCGGGGACGACATTACGGATCAGTCGCTACACTGCGTCTCTTGCCGGTCATAGACCTCCTTCAGGAGGGGCCTGAGGATAGCCACCGGCAACTGATCAGAGATGACATGAAAAACGAAACGTTTCCCATAGGTTTGTTCTAAAGCCTAAATATGCAGCCTTCCTAGGATAGGAAGGGCTCTACCAACACGAGAACGCGGGAGCAGTAGACGCTCGCCAATCAACATCTCCCCTCTGCGGAAGGGAGGGGCTCGTCAAAGGAGAGACGTAGGCAGGGGACCCCTGTTGGGTGACCACGCCTGGGATTTTTTGATCCGGAGCTAAGGGAGGACATCGGAGTTTTCTTCAGGGACGCAGCCCTGAGATGTGAGATTAGGAGGAGCCAGGGACGATGGGAAGACTACCCTGACGAAATAGAACCATCATGCAGAGGGGCTTGAAAGCCTCCTGGCCTATGCGGTTTCTGGCATCCCGTCATCTCTGAGGCTCCAATGGGCCTCTAATCTTTATCTCGGTGCGGGTGCATGTGTCAACAAAAACCCCCTTTTTGGCGAAGCTAGTCTGAACTCTAGCTACTTTGCATTGCAAATAAAGCCATAGAAAATCGATGAAATTATTTTACTCAGAAACTCTACTTGTGTGACCAACAGAATATGCTGCAGCAAAGCTCTGTGCTGCCTCCATTGCACCATACCCGATGGAAACACGATTTGGGGTTAGCCGATCACAGGATCCAGCCAAGAGGGACTGGTTCTTTCTCTGGGTTCTTAAATCAGACATTTGTCCTTCTCCGATCTAAAGCAACACCTCATTTTTAGTAAGACGCATCTCGGAGGGTTCTAGCCCTGGCTTCACCGTGGATGTGTACATGGCTTTGGAGGCGTCCCTTCCCTCCTCTGTGTTTCTGTCGGAGAAGGCGGTGGAGACCGTGGCTTCTAAGGGCCCTTAGAACAGTGAAGGTGCTTGACTGGCTCTGCATAGAGCTGGACACAGCGGAGGTCCCAGGTTGACCTCTTCCCTCTGGCTTGGCACTTCTCCAGGCTGAAGGAGTTTGATCTTTCTCTAATGGCAGGCGGCGTTCCCAAACCACACAATGCTTCCCTGCCCAGCCTTCCGCGAGCCTTAGCCCCCCACCGAGGCCTGTTGCTTTTTTGTCCCCGGAGGGGAAAATCCATTTCTCTGTTCTGAGTTCGGTGATTCTCACTGTTCCTCCTCCCTCCTCTCATGAGGCTTAAGCCCCTTCCAGAATAACCCACCCAGAGCATCCGCTCCCAGCTCTTCGGGATGCTAAGTGACTTTTCCTTTTACACGACCTCCGCTAGGTCACAGGGTGAATTCAGTCAGGGCTCAGACCTGGGCCTAGTTAGCAAAGTTCTTCCAGAGTCCAGAAGCAAAAGGCCAGGCTCCCACCAAAACCCAGGGGCCGAGAGATCAGGGAGAGTCTTTTCTAGCCAGCCTCCTTGGACCTTGGATTGAACTCTTGCCTCAGTAGAAGAGATAAGACCGAAGGTCAGGCTGATGGAGGAGTAGCCCCGTGGGGTGCGTGCATGTGTGTGTCTCTTTGAAATGAACGCCTTCCAAAGAAAAATCTTGCCTGTGTGGGTGGACACTCTTTGAAGAGCCACGAATGAGCCTCTGTCTGCTCTAATGGATGTCTCGTCTGAGACTTCTCAAGTGATTGGCATTTGGTACCCAATGGGTAATCAGGTGGAAAATCTTTTTAATTTGGTCGAGTTAGGGATGTCAGATCTGCTCTCATGATGTGATGGACCAAAATGTTCATCATTACAGAAGTGCACGGGGGGGAAAGAGAAAGATGAGAGAGTGTAGGGAGACCATCTCCCACTCCGTGCACAAAACGCTTCCGAAGACCTAGCAACACGCTCGTGGTTTCCGAAACCCCGAGGAGTCCGTTCCAGAACCTGGGTCTCCTGACTCTTTATCCAGGGCGTTTTATTCTTGAGCCCTTACTTCCTGTAGTGAAGGCGCCCCCCCCTCGGCTGTTTCTTCGGCACTCCGACTGCTCGGACGCTCAGACACTTTCACGGCCATCATCTGGACCACGCCAAGGCCTCTCTAGAGTATACGGATGTCCTATTTGGAGCCACATCAGAATGATCACCTCCGCCCGGGGGTAACGTTTGGTTTCCGAAAGGACTCTTCATCTTGCTTTTGCCGAGAGCTTCTTTGAGGAACAAGTTACTCTGTGTTTAAATAGACCTTTGTTTCCAGAAAGCGGGACTGGAGGCCAAATGCTGCAAGCAGAGGCTGTATCCTGAAGAGCCACGGGCGAGGCCAAGGGATGGGGATGTGAAGACTGAGCAAGGGAAGGCGTGACGCAAAGCAAGGACACGTGTGTGGAGTGGCAGTCCGGGGATAGTGGGGAGAGGCCAGAAAAAGCACAGAGCCGGTGATCTGAGCACAGATCCCCCAGATCCTTCCACTGAGATCCAGAGAGCCGCCCTGGACCCAGTCCCTGCTTCCCGTGGCCTCACCTGATTGCCATCTCCCCCAGGGACAATAGCCGCCATTCCCAAGTCAGCCAAGGGAGACACTGTTCCTTTGTCCCCCCAAGTGCCTAGTTGCATTATTTGTTTGTTTCAGGAATGCACCCATTGTGTAAAATTCAGCCCATCCAAACCTCCAGCAGCTTATGGCAAGAGGGAAGTCCTGTAGTTTGGCTAACGATCAGAGAAAGCCACAGTGGATCAGCAGGGACACTCTCTTTGGGACTGACCCAGTGTGACTCGTCCCAGCAGCAGAAGGCTGGGTAAAGAATGAGAGTGGATGGAGACACATCCCACTAGGGCATTAGGGAGAACAGCTAAGTGACGGGAAACAGTGGGCTCAGTCACTGCAATCAGCTGCTTTGACAAATAAGCAAAGTCTTTCTTGGTTATTCCCACTGTTGGGTTGACTCTTTGTTCCGTCCCAGTCCCAGTGAACTATTCTCACACAATTCTAAAGGCTGGGTTCATACTAAGCCTTCTACCGTGCCAGGAAAAAAAAGAAAACAAAAACATTTCCTTCAGCCACTTTTAAAGCGGTGCAATACTTTGGTAATACATCAGACAAGCGGAATCTGCTTTCTGTTCCCCAAAAGTGGAGTCCACAGGCGTACCGAGCAAACAACCTAGCGAAGGGGGAAAAAAAAAAAAAAGCCCATCTATCTTTTTTTCTCTTCCACTCACACAGAACTCTAGGAGACCCCTGAGATAACAGGATAATTAATCTCCTTTCAATAGCTAATAGAAGTGAGTGGAAGCAGTTCTGATCAGAGAATGTGGGAAATTGCATTTAACGCCAGGTGCCGCCGCCCAGCGCCCAGCGCTGCTTCTGTGGCCTCGGGCGAGTCCTCAGCCTCTCAGGGCTTTGGTTTCTCCACTTAGAAAGTGAAATTGGGGATTTGGCCAGTCGTTTTTCCTCCCGCGCTTGCTGCGGCCCTAGGGCAGAGTGAAAGAACGGAAGCAGGCGGGGGTCCAGGCTCTGGACCTGCATCCAACAGGACAGTTCTGGGCTGATCTGTGTTACGGACTGAGCTTCTGCCCATTTTTGCCCTTAACGGGATTTCGTTGCTTAAAATAGTTTTGCAAATCGAATAACGTGGAAAACCACTGAACTTGTCGTGGCTTTCAGAGTGAACTCTGTGAGAAAAAATTATTCTTGCAGAGGGAAAAATGACGTTTCTAAGATTGGTGCACAGACCACCTGTTAATCCCCATCCCCAAATATTTGACCCACGCGTAGTTGCTTAAAATAATCAACCACATTGGGGCGCCTGGGTGGCTCAGTCGGTTGAGCGTCTGACTTCGGCTCAGGTCATGATCTCGCGGTCCGTGAGTTCGGGCCCCGCGTCGGGCTCTGTGCTGACAGCTCAGAGCCTGGAGCCTGCTTATTCTGTGTCTCCCTCTCTCTCTCTGCACCTCCCCTGCTCTCTCTCTCTCTCTCTCTCTCAAAAATAAACATAAACATACAATAATCAGCCATATAATAATAAACCCTATAATTAGAGTTTTGTTTAATATCCATTAATCAATATTTTATATCTGACAAAACCCCCAACATTCTGTTTTAGAGTGGGTAGCGTGGGAACTTGGAATATGCTGCTTAAGAAGCCTCTTAGCCTATAGATGGCGCTTTGAAAAACACCGCACGTGTTAGGTCAGGGCCCCGAGAGGCAGACCCTGGCATGGAGTTTGTGTTTAAGTACTGGATGAAGTAATTGCTCCCTTTAGAAATTGTCCAGAAAGTGGGGGGAGCAGGACAAGAATGGGGGAAAAACATACATTAGGGTATGACTTCAGGTCCCAGCTTTAGTCTGATCCTACGGAGGGATGCCCGAGAGTGTGTTCCTGCAGGAGTCAAGAGATCTCTAGGCTCCCACAGACTTGTCCCAGTTGGCTAAGGGCTGACCCACGGGGAGTGCAAACCCACGTACCTCCAGCTGCCTGCATTTTGAGGCAAAACAGCTCCACAGCCTGATGGTGGTTCTCATGAGAGAGACTCTGGTTGACGCAGGGCAGGTGGAAGGAGGGGAGCTGGCTAGAACAGCACAGGTGACGTGCATTGCAAATTGCAGGCTTTCAAGTGGGTCAGACTTCGGGGGCCGCAGTGTAACAACACCTTTGGCCCAAGATGCTCCTTTGCTGACACACCGGTGCGAACGAATAGGAAAAAATGCGAAAGCCCAAGGAAACATTTATGGCAAGCTTGCATGAGTGAACCAGAAAGGAATACCCGAGATGAAAATGTTATTGTCCTCATGCATTAGTCATTTCATGTAAAGTCAAAGGTCCCTTAGATATGGCAGTGTCATCCCAAAAGAATATTTTCTATTCCACTGGCATTAGATTCCTTCTTGCTATCTTGGAGGGCAGCATCATGGAAGAACTTCCCGCTGTCCCTTTCCACTTCAAGTGCTCAGCCGTTAAGCCAGCCAGCCCCCTCCATCAATCTCAGTCCTTTCTCTTCAAGGCACTCTCATATTTCTACATTTCTGAGGATTATGCAAATCCTTCTTGTCTTCGCTACTGAGTCATCGACTTCCTGAGGATAGAGACCACGTTAATTATCCATACATTCCTGTGCCTACAGTAAAGGTGTTCATAAACTCCAAGCAAGTAATGAAGGTTTGCAAGTTGACTTAAACTGCTGAAACCATCTATAGTCCAAAGCTTTACTTTGATAGGTCCATGCAAGCAAAAGTGTTCCTCGCCCTCTGTTCTATTGGATTCCTCAGGTCAATCAACCAAGGATTCCCTTAGGTGATTAATCCTAATTCCTTAGGTAATTAATCAGCCAAGTATTTATTGAGCACATAGTCTGTACCCATCTCGACAGTGGGAAGATTACAAAGTGATATAAAACACAGTTCAAGCACCCTGGGAACTTCAACTGTTTGGGAGAAACAATGTTTAACTCACAGGAATCAAGAAAAAAGACAATATAACAATATAACTGAGTGCTACATTATCAAATGTTACAAAAATTCAAATGGTAGTAAATGTACCAAAAGTTAATTGGAAAGTACAGACCATAAAAACAAAAGAAGCTGGAACAGCTTTTATCACCAAGATCAGTTGGTAGCGGTTGCCTAGGGAATCAACTCAAGAAGTCTTAGTCCAATTCTGAGCTGTGTCAGTGTCCAAATTGATAAACAATGTCTGCCAGGGCAAGAAATGATGAGTGACCACACGGTGCAACAAATTTTACATCCCTGGCAACAATGTTCACTCCATGGTCAAGAGTAACGTAATAGCAGAGAGCTTTGGAACCCAGCTATCAAAGGTAAATCCAATGCCAATTTCTTTTTAGAAATTACATTTCCTAGGAACAAGCTGGCTCTTCCCAGAATCCAACATTCATTTTACTCGTGGAGCCCAGTCCCAATGCCCACTTATTTTCTTTCCAAACAAATGTGCCAAATCAGATCAACTCCGGGAGGGGGGGGGGGGGGATACATATATCTAAATCTATCCTGGGCACAGAACTTGCAGAAAAAAAAAATAAGAAAAAGAAAGGAGAAGGGAGGCTGGTCTGAGTTGAATGTCAGTGGAGAATTGCAGGCAGAGGAATCCTCTGGCATCCACCCGTGGTACCTCCGTGCTATCTACACATCGCTTGGTAAAGAATGTGGTAAGAGAGTAATCATGTTATTCCCAGCTTTGATTCTCTCCGGCTTGGGTGGAGCCTTGGAAGGTCAGGTAAGAAGAGTAAGTGTAGGAAAAAGAACATTGAATTTGCCAACTCCAAAGGATTGGATTCTAGTGCCAGATAGAGCACTTCCTTGTGTGAAACCCTAAGCATCATTTACATCTCAATTGTCTTATCCGAAAAATGAAACCGGCATTTTTGGCTTCTACCCATGATGTTTGTTGTTTGAGGCTAACATCTTTTGCCCCCCTTTTCTTGGTAAACGTGCCCTGAATGTATCTTGAGTCATCATCCTATGACTTTAAAATCCTTTAAAATATCCTATTATTTTTAGACATATAATTTGAGGGAGAATGATCCCCAGTTTTAGCACCTAGGGAAGACCTGTGAATAGGTTAAACCCATCTTTGTAGTGACTGATTCGAAGATGGGTATAAAAAGAGTGTGTAAGTGCGTAACAACTGGTTTTATGAGTAATTAAGGTGCTTATTTGTCGCTATTGCTAATTTCTGTAGTGTAAATACTCCCACCATGGCTGACTTTGAACTACCAACATGATGTCCCTGAACTTGGAGCCGGGAAGAGATTTTCATAGTATGAGCTGGCCCCCACATTGGTGACACAATCCAACAGATGTAAAACTCAGGCTGGGTCAGCAAGGGTGTAAAGTCTTTTCCAGTTGGTGTGGTTCCCTGAGGTGTAGAGCTTGAAACTATGAGAACTATTTACTACAAATAGAGGGTCTTGGAGATCTGGAACCTCACCAGAGAAACTATGACACATTTGGGTCATGCCACCTGACTCTTGGATCATTTCATGGCTAAAGCCATTTCTATCTACAAATTCACAGGTTAGCCTCAGCTAATAGCCTAAGCTATCTTGAGTCAGATTTTATGTCAATTACAACCAAATGAAAACTAACCATACCCTACATTTGTCACAGAACTGTTACAAGAATTAAGACTTGCTCTGGAAAATTAATAGAGGAACTGAACGAACAAGTGAGAATTTCAACAAAGGGATAGAAAGTACTTAAAAAGCACCAAACAGAAATTATGGTGCTGAAGAATACAATAATTGAACTGAAAAACTCAGTAGAAGGGTTTAACAACAAACTACATCAAGAAGAAAGTATCAGCTTTCACATATTTTCTCTAAAAAATGGGTTTTTGATGCCATTTTATTTTTTTAATTTTTTTCTTAAAGTTGATTGATTTAAGCAATCTCTACCTCCAACACGGGGCTTGAACTCATGACCCCAGGACCAAGGGTCACACGTTCTACTGACTGAGCCGGCCAGGCAACCCTATGACATTTTAATACAAGTAAATGGTTAGGAGAAAGCAGTTATTGAAAAAGATTATGGCAAAAATTCTATCTTTCGATTCATTCTTTGTTCTAAGAGTTAGCAAGTTATTGCATTTAACCGAAATTCTTTCTAAATTTAAGATAAAATACATTATTGTTTCCATTTATTAAGATATGGACCCAGCAGATTTAAAGATAAGACAGTAAAATTCATCCAATAATCAGACGAGTAAAAAGAACAAAAAGGGATAAAAAGCGGAGATAGGTCCAGAAACCCATAAATTACCAAATAAGTTGAATCCAAAGAGAGCCACACTGAGACAAATTATTTTAAAAGTGTTCAAAAATTAAAGATAGGCAGAGAATGTAAAAAGCAGCAAAAGAGGGGCACCTGTGTGGCTCAGCCAGTTAAGCGTCTGACTTCAACTCGGGTCATGATCTCACGGCTCGTGAATTCGAGCCCCGCATTGGGCTCTGTGCTGACAGCTCAGAGCCTGGAGTCTGTTTCAGATTCTATGTCCCTTTCTCGCTCTGCTCTTTCCCCGTTCATGCTCTCTCTCTCTCTCTCTCTCTCTGTCTCTCTGTCTCAAGAATAAATAAACTTTAAAAAAATTTTAAAAACAAAAAGCAGCAAAAGAAAAGCAACTCCTTGTGTTGCACAAGGAAACCCCCAAAGACTATCATTAAATTTTATACACAGAAACCTAGCAGGCCATGGGGAAGTGGGATGCTATACTCAAAAATGCTGAAAGAAAAATCTGCCAACCAGGAATACTCTACCCAGCTAAATCATCCTTCTGAACTGAAGGAAGATAAAGAGACAAACAAAGGCTGAAAAAGTTTATCAACAATAAACTGGCCTTATAGGAAATGTTAAGGGAGTTCTTCAACCCGAACCAAAATGGTGCTAATTAATAACAGGAAAAGATGAGAGTTCAAAATCCACTAATAATGGCAAATATATCGTTAAATTCACACACTTTAATGTAATGGTGCTGAGTAGATCACTTATAACAGTAGTATAAAGATTAAAAGACAAAGTATTAAAAATAACCATACAATAACTTGCTAATGAATACACAATGTAGAAAGATGCACACTGTGACACAAAAAAATATGAGCTATGGGAAGGGAGCATAAAAATATAGAGCTTTTGTATGCATTCAAAGTGTAGTTGTTATCAGCTCTAAGAGAACTTTATAAATGTGTTTTATGTAAGCCTCATAGTAGCCACAAAGCAAAAGCCTATAATAGATATAGAAGAGATAAAGGAACATGTAAAGAGAAAATAGTTAAATCCTACTATTACAAAAACCATCACACCACAAAGAGAGAGAGAGAGAGAGAAGAAGAAGAAGGAGAAGGAGAAGGAGAAATAGAGGATGAGAAGAATCACAAAACAACTGGAAAACAATTAGCAAAATGACAATAGTAAGTCCATGCCTATCAATAGTTACTTTAAATGAAAATGGACTAAAAATCCAATCAAAAGACATACGGAGACTGAACGAATTTTAAAAAAACACCAATATGCTGCCCACAAGATACTCACTGCAGCTCTAAAGAAGCACACAGACTGAAAGTGAAGGAAAGGTAAAAGAAATTCCATGAACAAGGAAACCAAAAGAAAGTAGTGGTAACTATGCTTATATCAGGCAAAATAGATTTCAACCTAAAGACTGTACCAAGAGATAAAGAAAGTCATTGTGTAATGATAAAGGGGTCCATTCATTCAGAGAATATAACATGTGTGAATATTTATGCACCCAACAAAAATCGCCTAAATATATAAAGGAAATATTAACAGATCTTAAGGGAGAAATTGACAGCAATGCAATAACAGCCGAGTTTAACATTCCGCTTTCAACAATGGATAGATTATCCACAAAGGAAATCAATATGAAATCATGAGACTTAAACTACAGCTAGACCAGCTGGACCTAACTGACATGCAGAACATTCCATCCAATAGCAGCAGAATACATGTTATTCTCAACACCGATGGAACATTCTTTTTTTTTTTTTTTTTAATGTTTATTTATTTATTTTGAGAGAGAGCAAATGAGCAAGCAGGGAAGGGGCACAGAGAGAGGGAGAGAGAGAGAATCCCAAGCAGACTCTACACAGTCAGCACAGCGCCCAACATGGGGCTCAAGAACCGTGAGATCATTGAGCCCTGCATGGGGCTCTGTGCTGACAGAGCCTGGAGCCTGCTTTGGTTTCTGTGTTTCCCTGTCTTTCTGTCTCTCCCCTGGTCTCTCTCTCTCTCTCTCTCAAAAATAAATTAAAAAATGTTACAAAAAATTTTTAAGAACTATGAGATCGTGACCTGAGCTGAAATCAGGAATCAGTCACTTAAACGACAGGGCCACCCAGGCGCCCCTCACAAATGGGACATTCTTAAAGTCAGATTCTATGTCAGGCCACAAAACAAGTCTTAATGAATTTAAAAGCTGAAATTATATCAAGCATCTTTTCTGACCATGATGGTGTGAAACTAGAAATCAATTATGAGAAGAAAACTACAAAATTCATAAATACCTGGAAATTAAACAACATGCTCCTGAACAACCAGTGGGTCAAAGAAGGGATCAAAAGAGAAGCAAAAAATATCTTGAGACAAATGAAAATAAAACACAATATATCAAAATGTATGGGATGCGGTAAATGTAGTTCTAAAGGGAAGTGTATAGAGATAAAAGTCTACATTATGAAAAACAAAAAATCTCAAATAAACGACCTAACTCAATACCCCAAGAGAATAGAAAAAAGGAGAACAAACTAAGTCAAAAATTAGCAGAAGGAAAGAAATAACCAAGATCAGAAGGGGTATAAATGAAATGGAGGCTATAAAGACAATAGAAAATATCAGTGAAACTAGGAGCTACTTTTTTTTTTTAAGATTAACAAAATAGACAAATTCAACTTACCAAGAAAAAAAGAGAGAGGTCTCCAATAAAATTGTAAATAAAAGAGGACGCATTGCAATTGATAGCACAGAAATACAAAGGATCATAATTGGATGATGTAGAAGAAATGGATAAATTCCTAGAAATATACCACCTACCCAGATGAATCATAAAGAAATATAAGATCTGAATAGACCAGTTACTAGTCTGGAGATTGAATCAGTAATCAAAAATCTTTCCCACAAAGAAAATTCCAGGACCGGATGGCTTCACTAGTGAATTCTACCAAACATTTATTTATTTTTTTTTTAATTTTTTTTTTTTAACGTTTATTTATTTTTGAGACAGAGAGAGACAGAGCATGAACGGGGGAGGGTCAGAGAGAGGGAGACACAGAATCTGAAGCAGGCTCCAGGCTCTGAGTTGTCAGCACAGAGCCCGAGGCGGGGCTCGAACTCACGGACCGCGAGATCGTGACCTGAGCCGAAGTCGGCCGCCTAACCGACTGAGCCACCCAGGCGCCCCTCTACCAAACATTTAATGAGGAACAAATGCCAACCCATCTCAAAATCTTCCAAAAAATAGAAGAGGAGGAAACATTTCTAGGCTCATTTCATGAGGCCAGAATTACCCTGGTACCAAAGCCAGGTAAAGACATTTACAAAAAAAGAAAATTGCAGGCCAATACCCTTGATGAATGTAGATGTGAAAATTCTCCACAAAATATTACCAAACAAAATTCAACAATACATGAAAATGTATTTTAATATACCAGAGGTATTTTTATTTATATTATTTATACACCAGGTTTTATTCCAGGGGTACAAGGATGATTCGAATTCTGCAAATCAGTCAATGTGATACATCATGTTAACAAAATGAAGGATAAAAATTATGTAATCATCACAGATGCAGAAAAAGCATTTGACAAAATTCAACATTCTTTCATGATAAAAACACAACAAACTGGGTATTGAGGGAACAAAACTCAACATAATAAAGGTCATGTATGACAAGCCCACAATTAACATCATAGTCAGGGAAGAAAAAGGAAATACAAGGCATTCAGTTCAGAAAGGAAGAAGTGTAATAATTTCTATTTGCAGATGACATGACATTATATAGAGAAAACCTCAAAGACCCCACCAAAACACTGTTAGAACTAATCGGCAATTTCGGTCAAGTTTCAGGATATACAAAAATCAGTTGCATTTCTATGTACCATCAACAAACTCTCAGAAATAGAAATTAGGCAATTCCATTTATAACAGCATCGGAAAAATTTGACCAATGAGATAAAAGCTCTCTGAAAACTATAAGGCATTGATGAAAGAAATTGAAGACACAAACAAATGTAAGACATTCCGAGTTCACGGATTGTACAACTTTGTGTTGTTAAAATGTTCGTACTATCCAAGGTGATCTATGGATTCAATGCAATACTTGTCAAAATGCAAATGACATTTTTTCACGGAAATGGAAAAAATAATCTTAAAACCTGTATGAAACCACAAAAGACCCTGAATAGCCAAGGAAATCTTGAGAAAAAGCTCAAAGCAACATACTTTCTGATTTCAAACTGTATGAAAAGTTATAGTAATAAAAACAGTATGGTATTAGCATATAAACAGACACATAGATAAATGGAACAGGACAGCCCAGATATAAACCCACATATATATGATCAATAAATTTATAACAAAAAAGCCAAAAATACACAATGGGAAAAAGACATTTTCTTCAATAAAGCAAAACAATGAAACTGGACCTCTATCTTACAACACATACAAAAATCCACTCTACATGGATTAGACTTGAATGTGAGACTTGAAAGCATAAAACTCCCAGAAGAAAACATGGGGGATAAATTCTCTGATGTTGGTCTCGGAAATGATTTTTTTAGATTTGATGCCCAAATCTATATCCAAAATATACAAGGAACTTCTACAACTCAATAGTGAAATAGCAAATAACTCAATTAAGAAGTGGGCAAAGGTGGGGCGCTGGGGTGGCTCAGGCGGTTAAGCATCCGACTCCTGATTTCAGCTTCGGTCGTGATGTTATGGTTCGTGAGATCAAGCCCTGCATTGGGCTCTGTGCTGACAGTGTGGAGCCAGCTTGGGATTCTCTCTCTCCACTCTCTCTGCCCCTTCAGCACGTAATGCACGCTCTCTAAATAAATGAATGAATGAATGAATGAATGAATAGATAAATAAATAAATAAACGTTTAAAAAATTATAAAGAAAAAAGAAATGGGCAAAGGGACTGACTGAATAGACATTTCTCCAAAGAAGACATACAAATGGCCAACAGATACATGGAAAGAGTCTCAACGTCACTAATCATCGGGAAAATGCAAATCAAAACTACAATAAGTTGCCTCCTTACATCTGTTAGAAGGTCTATTATCAAAAAGACAGAGACAGCAAATGCTGGCAAGGATGAGGAGAAAGGACTGTTGGTGGGGTTGTAAATTGGTACAGCCCCTACAGAAAACAGTACAGAGGTTCCTCAAGAAATGAAAAATAATTGTTTCAAAAATAAATAAACATTAAAAAATTTAAAAAAAAAAGGGGGGGGGGAGCGCCTGGGTGGCTCAGTCGGTTAAGCGTCTGACTTCAGCTCAGGTCATGATCTCACGGTCCGTGAGTTCGAGCCCCGCGCCGGGCTCTGTGCTGACAGCCTGGAGCCTGCTTCGGATTCTGTGTCTCCCTCTCTCTCTCTGACCCTCCCCCGTTCATGCTCTGTCTCTCTCTGTCTCAAAAATAAATAAATATTAAAAAAAAAAATTAAAAAAAAAAAAGACAACTACCATATGACTCAGGAATCCCATATATAGCCAAAGGAAACAGAATCATTATTTTGAAGAGATACCTGTGCTCTCATGTTTATTGCAGTATTTTTCATAATTGCCAAGGTACGGACACGACTAAAGTGCCCCTAAGTAAACGGAAGTATCAGGAGATTGTGAGATTTGGATATTTCATCTATAATGAAATATGATTCAGCATTAAAACAAAAGAAGGGAACCCTGTTATATGTGACAACATGAACCTGGAAAGCATTGTGCTGAGGGAAATAAACCAGAGAAAGACAAGAACTCCATTTATAAGTGGAATCTTAAAAAAAAGAAAGTTGTATTTATAGAACTAGGAGAAAAGTGGTTGCCGGGAGCTGAGGGGTGGGGGGAGTGGAGAATAAGGAGATGTTGGTAAAAGGCTACAACGTTTCATTTATAAAACAAATAAGGTCTGAAGATCTAAGGTATAACGTTAGACTCATGTACAAGAGGGCGACTAGTTGACCCCATTATGGCGTATAATTGAAATTTATGGAAAGGAGAACTTACATGTTCTCATCCATACACAAAAGGTAAGTAAAGGAGTGAGGTGATGGATGTGTTAACTCCCTGGGGAACTGGGGTCCCTTCACAACATGTAGGTACATCAAAGCATCGCATTGTACATTTCAGAAATGCCACAATTTTGTTTGTCAATTATACGTCAATAAAGCTTCACAAAAGCTAAAACTATGTAAAGAAAAGGTAAAAGGAGTACCTGGGGGTTGGGAATTTGGGAAACGGATGTTGAAGAATGGTAGGGAGTTAACTAAACATGAGAAAATCCTATTCCTTTTCTAAGGTACCTATGGGTGACATTGTGGCAGCCGCCCCACTTCTCCTTGAGAAGTCTGTGTGCGCACACGTTTGTATGGTACAGGCCCTTATCACTAGTCCAAAACTACTTTACCTTTCCTATCAGTTGAAGTTGGAGTCTCTTGTGATCAATGCGATTGTCACCAATATGTGGAGGCTTAGTCTCATGGGTCTCCACGTCCTATTTTCCCATCCCCAAATCTCCCAATTTTCTACCAATCCTCAGTGGCCACGATAATGCCACGTAATTGAAAACCTCAAGGGGCGCCTGGGTGGCTCGGTCAGTGAAGGGTCTGCCTTCGGCTCAGGTCATGATCTCCCAGTTTGTGAGTTCGAGCCCCGCGTCAGGCTCTGTGCTGACGGCTCCAAGTCTGGAATCTGCTTCGGATTCTGTGGTTCCTTCTCTCTCTGCCCCTCCCCCACTCACGCTCTGTCTGTCTCTCCCTTAAAAATAAATAAACATTTAAAAAAAACCGAAACCATGAAACCTCTGTATTGTAAGCCTATGACAATACAACTTTCCTGAGCTAACAAGCCTGCAGGGTTGCACTGATCTGGATTGGGCTCAGCTGATCTTGGGTGGGCTCGCTCACATGGCTGCTGGTGGCTAGCTGCCGACCCAGCTAAGAAAGGTCTCAGCAGAGGTGAGGGAAGTGATTGCTCTGTTTCGTGTGTCTGTCATCATCTATCACCAACGCCTATGCTCACGTGGCCACAGTGGAGGGTAAGAGGCAGCAAGTCTAATCACACAAAGTGGGAGTCAAGCCCCGGCGCGCATCATAATTGCTAACATTCCATTGGCCAAAGCAAGTCACACTGCCGATTCCAGACTGGGCGCCAGAGAGCGCGACAAAGCTACGTGGCAAAGGGGCCGAAGGACCGGGCCCCTTAATGCAACCGATCTACCATGAGGGTTATAACAACCTGTAATTAACAAGGCAGGGACAGGACCAATAGGTACAGCCCTGTGATCCATTAGACACCCTTCCCTAAAGCCTTTTACAAGCCTTGAACACCGGGAGGAGGAGGGGTTATGTTATTTTTTTCAAGTGAGCTAGCTGAGCAGCAGCATTTTCCCAAGCCTGCCCTGCTCTATTCAGAATAAAGACGTGGGCAATAGGTCATGCTTGGATGCCTCGGACCATCTGCCAACAAAAACAGAAAAAAAATTAATTATGAATGGTGTCTTCCCATGCTAATCATTTATTGTAAAGGATTTCTCCAGCTTGTTTATAATAGCTGTTGCCTAAGGGTGCATGCTGTATAAATTGTCTGATTACAGGATACAGAGTGCTTCTTAATAGGCCTCAGCTGATTAGGAGAAGGGAAAGAAATTAAAGAGGCCATTTCCCTTTAGGTATGCAAATCCCTCCCAGAACAAAAGACAAAGATATGATAGACCACGATGAAACACACCCTCTTTTCTTTTTACCTTAAATTATGTACCAGGCAAGGAGCAAGCTTCATTGCATGTGTCAGCTGAGATGTGAATGGTCTAGTAATTGAAACAATACCAAAGCCAGAAATGCATGTTAGATGTCGCGCTAAACTAGATCCCTGGGCAGCCGCGCAGCAAATGGTAGTGTATTGCTTGGATCTTTGGGTAAAAGGGTCACTTCTGACTTTGGGCGGAGCTGACTCTGCCTTGTTGCGCGAAATTCGTTTGTATCACGTTGGTCTTCTCATTTCTGGAGCCAGAACTGACGTGTCAACATCTGGCGGGGAGGGTGGTTGGAAAGGCAGACTAAATATGTTTGAGAAAACAATGACACACACACACACACGTGCACAGACCCATTTCTTCTTCTCAGGTGCACACAGATTCACAGACACACACACACACACGCGCACACGCACACACACACGTGTATGAAAGACCTCGGTTTCTACAAACATTTTCCTCTTATGACGTTCCTTAGTGCTTTGAAGGAATAGATCCAACGTGGTAATTTGCTGTGATTTCACTTGTGGGTGGGGGAAGAAAAGATCTCATAGGTCTCCCTTCTCATCCAGCTTACAAGAACCAAAATGCAGAGGTGCAGATGTTGAGGGCGGCTCCCAAGTGAGGATTCTAGCTGTTTGGAGGGAAAAGCCGTGGGCCCCAGATCTCAGGCACTTCCAAGCACCAATTACAGTCCCTGATGGATGAAGAGAGATCACTCGTACAGCCTGCCTGGACAGATCTTGCCTGCTTCAGAGTTCAGTAAATCTCACGTGCATCTCGTCAATGCTTCATTAGAGCCGAATTAGTTTTCTGTCGTTGTATAATAAATTACTCCAAAACCTCGTGACTTAAGACAGTGCCATTCATTATATCTCACAGTGAATCAGGAACCTGGGCGCACTTTAGCGGAGTCCTTGGTCCCAGGGTCTCACAAGGCTGCAGTCACGGTGTCAGCCAGGGTCGAGGTTTCATCCGAAGCCTTGACAGGAGAAGGGCCCCCTTCCCAGCTCACTCGCGTGGTTGTTAGCAGGGTTCAGTCCCTGTAGGCTGCTGACCAAAGGCGGCCTTCGTCTCCTTGCCAGATAGCCTTCTCCAACTGGGCAAGTTGACAGAAAGAGCCAGGGGGAATGCCAGGAAGACAGAAGTGACGATTTTTTATAACCTAATCTCAGAATCGGTATCACATCGTGTTGCTATGTTCTGTTCATGAGAAACAAGTCCTCGGATCCGGCCCACACCAAGGGGGTGGGAATTACACAAGCATATGAATGCCAAGAGACAGGGTCACTGGGGGCCATGTTACAAGGCTGCCTACCACAAAACCCATTTGGCTTCATTTGCCGTAGATAATCCTGTCAAGAAACTCCTGCCCTTTGCTGTCTTGCTGTTTGGATCAACCCCCAATGCTGGCCCACACTGTCTGCCTTTGTAATTGGGGTTCCCTCTACATACTCTCTACGTGATTAATTTTATTTTCTTATCGTTTGAATATCCATAAAGATGTCTCCCTTTCAGAAAGTGTTTTCAACCCCTATCTAAGCTAGTTACTTATTTCTAATCACTTACTTGTTATCTCATTAACCCGTTTTTTGTTTTCTCTAGAGCCTTCATGAAAAAAAATTATCTAATTGTTCACTCTTTTTATAACGTTACTTCCCACTCCAGCCTGTCCGCACCAAAAGGAAGGAAAGACCTGGTCTGTCTTGTTGAGCTTTATCTTTAGTACCTAGAACAATATAATGGGTGCATTAGAAATACTGGGTGAATTCACGGATAAATGAATTAATCCAATGTAATGTGACTCAAGGAAACCCAACTCCCAAGTTCTCCTGCATATATCACTACCTCCGTATAAATGTTCTATGGCTTTAAGTGGACTTATTACTGTTCCTACAAAACTGGACCATTTAGAAGCATATTGGTGGATAGTATCTATTCACGACCGAGGGGGAAACGTATAAATTTTTTAAAAAATTGCATGAATTTCTAAATTAGTTCTAAAACTACTTTAAAAGCAAATCGTATACAAATGTTTAAGGCAACATGCTTCATAATGGCCAAAAAAAAAAAAAAAAAAAAAAAGGAAACAACCCAAAGGACTATCAGCTGATAAAGGGACAAATAAAATGTGGTATATCCATAGGATGGAATATCAGTTGGCAACAAATAAAATACTGAGACATGTTACAGTGTGGATGAAGCTTGAAAACACTATGCTAAAGTCAAAAAAAGCCAGTCACGAAGAACCATATACTACAGGATTCTACTTCTGTGAACTCTCCAGAATAGGCAAATCTAGAGAATCAGAAAGTAGATTAGTGGTTGCCTAGGGCTGGATGGGATGATGGTTTGTGTAGGGAATGACTTTCTTTTTTAGGGTGATGAAAATGTTCTCAAATTGATTGTGTTGAAGGTTGTACAACTCTGTGAACATCCTCAAAGCCGTTGAATTGTACATTTTAAATGAGTGATTTGCATGGTATGTGAATTACATCTCAATAAAGCTGTTAAAAACCAACCAACCAAACAAAAATATGACCCTGAACTGACTCAGAGAGTTTGCTAAGCTCAGAATGAAGTAGAGATACAGTATTTTTTTAAGTTCTATTATTTAACTTTGAGTTAAAAAAAAAAAAAAGATCAGTCATATACTTTTCCTATGGGAAAAGTTAAGTTTTATGTTTCTTATGTCTTTTGTTTTTTGCTATGTGTGTGTGCATGTGTTTGCTTCGAGTGGCTTCAGAGGTAATGAAATTATAGTTGAAGATGTATTTCATTATTTTTCAAGGCTGAAGAAAACTATTCTTTCTTCTGGGAGGGTGAGGCCTTCCTGGCAGTCTGGAAAGGACTAATGTCACTGCTTGTCTGTGCCCCATACATATGTGAGGATACAGCATACTTCGAGCCAGCCTGTGTCTCTTCCCCCTTGGCATTAATTTAATATAGCCAAGCAGACCCAAAGAATCTCTCTAAGGCCTATCCCTCGATTTCCTGCTGCTAAAAAACGGAGCTTATTTTCTTACTTTGATGCTCTGAGAAGCACAGATGGGAGACAAAAAAGGAGGCCTGGCTGGATCAATTAGAGACATCTTTCAAGGTGAACGGACCCCATGACAGGTGCCGTCGATGTCCCACCTGGTTTTCTGGGCCCAGGCTGCTTCCTTGCACACCTGCCCAGCTTTCAACTACCAGTACCTGCCTCCTCTCCCTGAGGGCTTTCTCCAGCTGCCAGGGCCACTCTCCCGCTTGTGCCACAGGCCACGAGTGCAGGGGCCGCGCAGTGTGGGAGCAGCCCTCAGCCCATGCCTCCGTGTGGAGTGGCCCTGAGGTACCATCAACACCTTCGCGGGTCCCCAGTGGGATGAAGGTCTAGTTGCTCTCCCAGCTGACCTGCTTAATACCACGTCTTTTCTTGGCTTCTTTCCTTTCTCTGTCTTCCTTCCTGTGATGGTTAATTTCATGTGTCGACTTGGCTGGGCCACAGATATTTAGCCAAATGTCATTCTGGATGTTTCCACGAGACACGTGTTTGGACAAGAGTTACGTTTGAGCCACTAGGCTTTGAGCAAAGCAAATTGCCCTCCATGATGCGGACAGGTCCCATCTAATCGGTGGAAGGCCTGAATAGAAGAGGCGGGCCTTCTCTGAGCAGGAAGCAATCTCCAGCAGACTGCCCTTGGACTTCAGCTGAGACCTCAGCTCTTCCCGGTTCCCCAGCAGAAGGCCCTTGCACGTTCTGGAGTCTCGGCAACTCTGAGTCTCGCCTGCTGGCCTCCCGCATCAGAGTGTGGACCGGCCAAACCTCTACAACTGTGTGAGCTAATGCCTTGAAATAAACCTCTTCCTACTCGTAAACACATATCCTGTCTGTTCTGTTGCTCTGGAACCCCAATCGACTTCCCCACTGGAATTTCTTAGGATACCCCCTCGAACCAATTACTTGTACTTGAATCCTGGTCTCTGGATCCTTTCTCTGGCGTAACCTAAATAAGACAGTCCTGAGCACCTCAAGAGGAGAGATGTGTGACCCCGGGTGGGAGGTGCCCTACGCGCTACATCGAGAAAGTAAGACTGAGATACTCACTATGCGTTGTCACACGTCGCTCTGCCTTGCATAGGGTATGTCAACCACCGTGCAGGCCGTGGCCACTCCCAGCAGCCCCATCTTACAGACGCAGAGAGCAATCCACAAGTTCATAGGGGATTAAGCCCCAAAATGGCTGACTCCAGAGTTTTCCTCCAGGGCCCGACGTTTTCTTATGGAGTCAAGAAAATAGAAAATGATTCTTCCACGCTGAGGCACCGCACAGGTCTCGAGGGCAGATGCTCTTGAAAGGATGGCAAGGTAGAAGCTTGACTCCACACCCGTATCGGGTCTTCCTACAAGAGGCCAGCGGATCCGCTGCTGGGGGCAAAACTTCCTGTGTCTAAGAAAAGTGTGCCTTTGAAGGAAAAAAAAGAGAGAGAGAGAGAGAGAGGTGGGGGGGTGGCGGGAGGCAGAATGTACGAAAAAGGACTTCAGGAGTCTTGGAAAGCAAACAGCTTTTGCAAAGCAACATTTTGATGAGTTAAGTGCAAATGAATTAGGAATAATGAGAAACACATGGGCTAAATTTTCCTTAAAATATACGAGTTTAAAAATGAAGAGGAAAAAGTGCTTGGGGAAAAATGTGTTTTAAGTTTTAGCCAAACTGAAAACATTTGCAAAACGGATCGAGATATTTGTTGAGCCCACAGAATGACTAGGTGGGTCCATCCCGGGCAGATAGAGTGATACAGAGTCAGGGACACAGTGGAAGGACACACGCTGGCTGGCTCGGGACAGAGCTCTGCAGCTGACCCGATCCAGGCTCCCCGAGAGCTATAAATTGGGAACTTAGAGTAATATTGCTTTTCTTTCGTTTATTTGTGCAAGCAACCCAAGGCACCGCACTCCGCATGTAATACTGATGAATAAATAATACAGTCACTTGAAAAGCTGTTTGTTGAGAACACAAAATGTATCTGGTGTTTTTTTCTTAAAGTCCTTCAAAATCGGTATTTGAAGTCCTTCAGAATCGGTATTGGCGAGAAACAAGGAAGATACACGGGGATTCCAGAGGCTGGCAGAATGGGCAGGCCAGAGGGACTCAACTCCACTGTTGCCAGCTTCTGGGTGGTAAAAATGACATACGTCAACAAGGAAGGACCACAGAGGCCAGAATTCCCTGTCGCCAGCAGAGCAGCAATCCAGCCAGGGGGTTCCCTGGAAGGTAGAGCAGGACTTTCTGTGAAGAGCTCACCAGAGGCACCAATTCTCTTCGTAAACACCAGGGTCCACGGTGCCCCCCCATCTTCTTATCGGTTGGACGTGGTGACACTTTCCATCGGAGTCCACGCATACTCTCAGAAACAACGACCAGCGTTCCATTTTAATTTTTGACCCAAATACTTCTTAGGTAAGAGAAAAAATGTAAATATTGGGGAGACCTTTACTTATTTTTTTAAAAAAGCGGCACCGCTTTACAAGGTCCAGAGCTATCGCCCGTGACACTGGGTCTGGATGAACGAATAGAACGGGCACAATGGGTCTTGAAAGTTATTTTTCATGAGTATGAGCCCGGGATGCCCACTAGTCTACAAAAAAAACCAAAAGGCTCTTTGATCACTACTGGTAGCCTCTTCCCTCCCATCACCACTCTTCCTAAAGGTGGCCTGCAGGGACAGCGGGTGCCTTCATGGCCACCGTTGACTCCACTCAGTTTCCACAAAGGTCCATGAGGAAGCCAAGAACCCAGATCTAGGAATAGACACCACTTTGGAGGAATGTACAGGATCCTGGGTTTTCCAGTTGTGAAGATGGGCCAGGGCTGGGCACAGAGAACAAAAGAAGAGTGCGTTCCTGGAAGCAGACCCCACCCCCACCAGAGCAACACGGAGATACGTTTTTTTGCTTTTTGCGCTGACTGCCGTCCTTTGCCAAGAGTAACAAACTTACTGTTATGGGGTTCAAAGAATATGATTTGGGGGCTTCAGACTCCAAATATTCTCAGTCTCCCTTAATGTCTGGAACTTTCTGTAGAAAGTAGACCCCCTGATTGTAGCTGAAAAGCAGAAAAACAATGGCTTTGCCCCACATTGTCTCTGTGTTCAAGATAATCAAAGACAGTGGATGTAAACCCAAGGTGTTGGGGGTGGAAAATGGAAGCAGAAACTGTTCTGCAGAAAGGAAAAGAAAAATGGGCTTTCTGAGGCTACTTTCGAAAGAAAAGAGCCCCGGTTTTAGAGACAACCAGCTCATTCTGTCCCTTACCAGGGGAAGAAGCTCCTTAACTTTTCCGAGCCTCAGTCTCCTCTCCTATAAAATGGGAGCAGATTTGCAGGGCCCTGGAAAGAGGGGCCCTTTCCAGGCGATACGTCTGCACAAAAGTAGGTGATTAGTAGGTGCAGGCCAGTTGCTCTATGGTCAGCTGCCAAGGACCGGGAACATGAGGTTGACACGTAGCTACACAGAAGCGACGTGTTTCAGTTCCCAACTGCCTGCAGAGCAGAAGAGGTGGAGGGAAACCTGGGAACGTTTGAGTCTCTGCAGAGCAGTGTGGGCTTCCCGCACTGTGGAGGTGGAGTGACATTTCTGAAATGCTTTGACTGACACCTTCAGCCATAAAAATACAATACAATAAAGTAACCTCGGTCTTGTCAAGAAACACAGGCAGCCCTCCTCTCGATCACCCACCTGAAACACACAAAGTCTTGGGCTCTGCCAGGAGTGAGAGTTAGTCTCAAAGAGGCATCTCAGGTGTCCCTCGGCAGGGCCCCTGGGTCCTTCCTTGCAGGAATGGTGTTGCCACAGCTGTCCGGGGAGGCGTGAGGCATGCAGTCCTTCCCCCACAAAAGCAATGGGGAAAGTCGAGGCCACACATGTCTGGAAATGTTGCCAGCAATCAAGGATGGAGTATTTCAAGGCAACTACTCAGTGTATCTTCTTTAGCCTCATTTCTTCAGATACGCTCCTCCTTAGGTCTTTAGAGCTGTCAATAATTAATGAAAAGAAGTTCTGTAGGCAAGTTCTTTTGAGAAACATTCTGTTAAACATTATGAAGCATGTTTCTTCAGGAGAGATCCTTCTAGAATGTTTTATATACTCTTTAAAAAAAAAAAACCTGGGAATCTTGCAGAGAGGAATGCAGCTTGGAGCTTTTCCCATATTTACTTGATCTCAGATCCCCTTTTGTGGAGGAATGTGGTCAAGAACCGCATGATCCCAAGAATCCACCTTGGAGAGGGCTGAGAGAAGCAATGTTGGTCCATCAGCCAATTGTTTCTCCTTCCCGGTTCAGGAGAGGAAGTTTTTCTATTTAATTAGCTTTTGTTACTGTTGTCGCTGTGGTTGTGGTGGTGGTTGTTTCTGGTTTTACATCCCTGGTTCTCAAACTGGCATCTGAGTCATCCAGGCTTCTTTCAAAGAAAAAGCTATTTAAATTCTGAAGCCCCATCCCAGATCCCCAGAGAAGGCAGCTCATGACTCTGCACTTTTAAAATTTTCCACCGGGGAGTTTGGGGGTAGCCAACCTAACACAGCTAACCAAGGCCTGACACTCAGGGGTCACACTTGTACCCCGTGTCAATGACACCACCTCCCGTCTTCTGTCATCACAGAGTTCACAGCTGTTGGCATGAATCTTATCTAAAAGTGAAACTGGCGTGTAATGGCACCAACCCAGAGGGAATGTTGAAGCCTGCGGAGAAAGGGATATTTTCTTTCCCTTCTCCAGACTCAAGTAAGAGCAGTCATTGACTTTCCCTACAACCCATTAATTCTATATTTAGGCGACTAAAAGGAAAGGGGGAAAAAAAAAACCAACCACAACCTCACACACGATGGAAAAGATTGTAGATTCCCAGTGGCGATGTTGGCAAAATGCAGAATGAGTGGCCTTCTGAGGGGTGCCACCATTCTCATATTGGATTTCTCTTTCCTAAAGTAGGTGAGTTAATTTATCTTGGACCCACATTCCTACAGACAGAGTAGAGATCTGGTATCTTCATCACCACTAGAGGTGGTGCGATCTGGACATGCCAAGTCTCATGTATGCCTGTGAGCAGTTTTAAAAGGTTTTGGTTAGTTCCAATTTTATTAGAATGAAAGCTTTTCACAAGTAAGAGGTTTTATGGGAGTTATTTTTAAAGTAATGTGTTTTTATTGGTTTCTAGTAAGATCAGTGAAATCACATGGCATTTTTAAAGAATTTTAAACCAAAAAAAGATGTTCAAACAACTTGCCTGAAACACAAAAGCCAAGAAAGTCCCAGTAAGATATTTGAACGCAAGGGGGTTCATGCCAAGATGAAAACAGTCCTGGGGAAGCAGGAGACAGGGGTAAAGGGGAATTCCAAGCCAGGACAAAGATGAACTGAGTTCAGCACCTGAAGTGTCACTTGCACGTTGAGGTATGAGTACTTGTGTCTCCCTCTGACTCGGTTGCCCCAACAGATATGGGGATCACAATTTGGTGTGTATAAATATTAAGCTCTTTAGAAAAGAGAAAATAATCTTAATTACCCGGACCTCAAATGAATGAATCAACTGACACATAAAAATCCAGCTGAGTGACGGGAATACCAGACTCACAAATCACAGAAGATCCATGTTGGAATTCTATATTCTCCTACTCCGCCTCCTTCTTCTTTGTCTTCGTCTTCCTTCATCTTTATTGCCTTTTTTTTATGATTAATAAAACAATGTATACTCAGCACAAACAATTCAGAGATGCCTGATGCAGCCTGTAAAAGATAACCCCTTCCTTCAGGTGAGAAATCAGATCATGAGAGAGGAAGAGAAGGATGAACTTGTCCCTGGCCCACGGCAAGTCAGTTGATGATCTAGGACCAGAAAGCAGGTATTTTAACAGCTCTTTACCACAGTCTATAATCCCAATATGTATTTACTACATACACGTATGGATGGGTTTGCTACTAATTTGTGTCCCTACCTCCCTGAAGCACGCACATATGAACATACACGCCCCTACCCCTACGCACACAATAAGAAGTGACACGATCCATGTGTTTCTAATATACACTGTAGATCAAGCACCTAGGACTTATTAGGTGCTCAATAAATGCATGAATGATGAATTTATCTCTGTACAATGCGTTTTCTGTCAAACCATGCACAAGGGAGCAACTGGATAAATCTATCAACATGATATAAAACTTGCAAAAGGAATCCTCAGAACCCTTCCCTCTAATTATAGAAAACAATTTAGGAAAGAATGTTCACCTGTCCCTTGAGGAGGATGGGCATCAAGGCAACTGGGCCTTCTAGAAAGAGAACCGTAACAAGCTACTAGAGACCAGGGTGTAAGTTATATCTCTGCAATTGCAATTGTGTGACTAGAAACTCCTGCTCTTCCCGTCAGTGGCATTACCTGTACCCTTTTTCCCAAGTTGGTATAAGGGTTAAAGGGAACAATAATTTGGGGAAGGAACAAAAGTTAGAAAAGTTAGAATTTCTGTCAAACAGAAGAAGCCTTCTTGAGAATGTTACTCTGTCTGTTTAGGTCCCATGAAGGGAAGTTATATAGAAGATATGAAAATCCTTTCATAATGTTTGGCCCCATCTAATTGTGCATTCTGGTTGCTTTTATGGAGTATGAACACCCACTTTTTGGAAGTGAAATCTTCAAGGGGATCATCTCCCCTTATGAGCTCTGAAGAACGACTCCACCCCTTTCCTCAGAAGGGTATCGCCTTCAACCTTGAAATACTAACTGGTTCCAACAAGACTCAATTTATCTGTGAGACACAACACTGCTCAGTAATAGGTCACCCAGCTTAGACACAAACTGAAACAGGGGAAAAAAGGAACCTCTTGTTAGAGATTGTCAAACGGATAAAGGATTAAGCTGTGTTCAATATACTGACCACATACCACTGTGGTCACTGCCTCTAGCTTCTCTCATTTCTTTTGGGTAGTAGAACTTTCCACCATTCCCCGCTCTTACTGGGTTGACTTATAAGCAGTCCGTAATGGGGCTCGTTAAATATTCTCCACCTCTTATGCACACTGTAGGCCTGTACTTGACCTCCTGAGTTGAGTGAAACTTCATGATTAGTCCCTACCAAGTTGTGGGGACAACTGATGTGTGTCACTTTCACACTAGAAAGCTGAATTGCTAACCCAAGTATCTTCAGAGATCTCTTTTATCTGCTATGACACCCACCAATACTTATGGTATCAGCCCACATCCCAGAGTACGGAGAAAGGGAACAAATCCCCTGGCTGACCCCAAACAGATGAGTGCAAGACATTAATTTTGACGTTCTGAGCTGCAGAAACTATCGGATTGTTTGTGACTGCGGTGTGACCCAACTCGTCAAGACGAAGGCAAATTAGAAAGATAGAGACTATCTACATCAACTCACCTATTGCCTATCCCTGACATAAACCACACGGAAACCTAGCGGCTTAAGACGGCCATTTTGGCTTGTGACTCTGCGGGCTAGCAATCTGGATTAGGCTCAGCTGGGTGGTTTTTCAACTTACTCTACCTGGGTCATTCCTCCAGCTGCATATCCACGGGTCAACTGGGCAGGAGCTGGTCTGTCTGGGGATCCTCCAGGGGATGGCCCATCTCTGTTCCCCTTATTCTCAATCTTCAGTCCGTTGGCCGAGGTTTCTTTATATAAGCATCAGCACAAAAGCACAGGCACTGTTAACGCCTCTTGAGGCCCATGGGGAGAATCCCCCGTCTCGACTGATCAGAGTGAGTCACTAATTCAGACTTGAGGAGGTAGAAAAATAGATTCCAGCTCTTCATTGTAGGAGCAGCGAAATCACAGTCAAAGGGGTATGAACATAGGCAAAAGAGGGACTTGTGTTTTGTTTTTTTTTTTATTTTTTAACCATCTACCACACTGTCTCATGATTAGAGCACTGGTCCAGAAAGCGTAAGCGTTGAAACAGTATACTGTCAACTTGTTGTTTTGTTGTTGTTGAGTTTTTTTTTTTTTTAATTTTTGCTGGTTTGCTTGTTTGTTTGTTTTTAGTGTCGAGATTTTGCTGCAGAAATAGGAATTCAAGGGGCACCTGGGTGGCTCAGTTAGTTAAGCATCCGACTCTTGGTTTTGGCTCAGGTCGTGATCTTGCCGTTCGTGAGTCCGAGCCCCACATCGAGCTTTGTGCTGACAGTGCAGAGTCTGCTTGGGATTCTCTCTCTCTCTCTCTCTCTCTCTCTCTCTCTCTCCCTCTCTCTCAGCCCCTCCTCTGTTTGTGCTCTTTCTCTCTCTGTCTCTCAAAATAAGTAAATAAACTTTAAAAAAAAATAGGAACTCAAAGAACCCGTTATGTCACCACCTGCCTACAGAGAAATGTCATCACCTGGTGTCCTCGATGCTCCTACATTGCATGCCTCCTTCAACCAGTAGCCACCCCACCTCCCCTGACATCACGTATACAATGTTTAAAAAAACCCACATCCCTCTCAGGAAGGTGACTTGGAAAAATCAGATAAGCCCCAAAGCACCCCTACGTTTCCTTCAGTAGATGGTCACTTCCCACAATGGCAGGGTGACAGCTGATATCTAAAGACAATGAAAGCCAGAGGGGTCACTTGGATACGATGCCGGACAACTTGATGGCAGCACTGCTGAGTAATAATCGCATTACTTTCTGAGTAGTTAACGTTACTACTGCTCTTAGCATTACGTACGAAATAAAGCACTTTCCTCGCAGTGCCATTATGTCTTTACCAAAGTGTGAGGGGTTTGAAGAAATTGAAGAAGGGATGTAGAAAGTCTGTGTTGACTAGTTGCTTCTACAAGTGTACCAGATTTGAAATAAAATCTACTAAAAAGGATAATTATCGGAAAGAAAAAAAATAGGAAGTGTTAAGGAGTCAGTTGGGGTTCCCTACCCCCCCCCCATCTGAGTGAGACTCACCTACTATTGATCTTCACTACTCCTCCTCAACCTCCCTGGCTCCTTGGGCCTGAAGCGTCTTCTCCTGGTATCCCGCGAAGGGCCGGGAGGATGACTGCTGTGCAGAGTTCGCAGGCCTGACGTCCCGGGGGCCTGCCCTCTGCTGCGGCCACAGACAAAGCGATGGACAAGGGGGCACATGAGGACAGGAGATTGTCCCTCAGCCACGTCACCCCCGAAGGCTGCCGGGAGACCGAAAGGCTGCCGCTCTCTTAGATGGAATGTGAGTGAACTTCCCCAGGGCAGTGGGATGGATCCAGCTCCGTGAGTTTCCAGAATTTGAAAGGGCAGCCAGCTTCTGGGCTTGTTGTGAAGGTTGTAGGAAAATTGTAGTACGTTCTTTAGTCACTCTCTGCAGGTCTGCTTTCCACGGCTTGCCAGTTTTTTTTTGCTCTACACGGACATCCTGTTTTCTGGTGGCCACGGGGTGACTCTTGAGGGAAGGATATAAGCCCACCTCTGCCAGAAGGTCATCCTGAGCCAGCCAAGGGGGCTGTAGAGTGTTACCCGGAATTCACATCCCCAAAGCTTATTTCAGTCTTAGCCTGCCCTACTTTTAGCTGCTCCATTATCTTTCTTTTTTTTTTTAAGGTTTATTTATTTATTTTGGGGGGAGGCAGAGAGAAAGAGAGAGAGAGAGAGAGAGAGAGAGAGAGAGAGAATCTGAATCAGGCTCCTAGCTGTCATCACGGAGCCCGATGCAGCACTCGAACTCACGAACCATGAGATCGTGACCTGAGCTGAAGTCAGACACTTAACCGAGCCCCGCTCTGTTATCTTTTGTATACAATTAGACCAGGGTGTTTGAGGTGAGACCGGATTCCCCAAATCCTGATAGTTAAGAACGAAGGATAGAAAGCTGTTTTGAAGCTGCCGACAGATTCCTAGTTCAAAGCGGTAGAGGGATCACACGCTTTTATCTTCCTTTTTTCCCCCCCGAATACTGGTAAAATAATGCCAATCCATTCAAAGAGTGCTGAGAATAGAAGGGAGTCCATCAGCAGAACAAAAGGATCTGAGCAATTTCTAGAATATGGAAAGTGAATGGGATCCTGAGCAAAATCCTGGAAGCAAAGCTGAAGTCCGGAGCAGACAGAGAAGGCATCTGCATGTTCTGACTTCGAAGATGGAGGGCGTTCCTCTTAGCAGGGCCCTGGGGACACCACACGCTATATGCCTATGGGTAAAGCAGAAATGGGAAGTGGGGGGTGGAGATCAAGGTGATGATCTGAAGATCTTTCAGGCTCCCCTCTCCCAGGCTCTATTCTTTTCATGCTGAGTAAATGATGGTTTACACCCAAGTCCTGGCCTGGTCTGATATTGCTGTCGGGGCCTCTCTCAACGTGGAGGAGGAAGCAATCGGCTTTAGCTGGTCTGCCCGTTCTAACCTCCCATCCCATGTGTCAAGGTTCAAGCCACGCTGCCATATCACTCAAGGAAAGTTGTGCTGGGGACGCAGAACTCTCACTACCGAAACGGAAACCCATGCCACCTGCTGTACATGAGCCAAGTCCATAAAGGACTGCTCGTATGAATGGACAGCCAGCGATCAGGAAGAAGGTGGAGAATCCCTTGTGGATAACTTGCCATCCCAGACAAGCATACAAACAAACAATGGCCCTGGAGAAAACAGAAAATTCAGAAGACAGAAGAGGATATCGAAATGAAATGAAAGAGAGCCTTAAGGCAATACGGCATCTGTAGGAAAGAACGGGCCACTCAGAAGACAAAGCAATCAGACGATAAGCAAAAGTGCTTTGAAAAGAAACCTATGATCATCTTGTAGATGTTTTTGCTTCCCTACTCAGCACCCATTCCTCCCTCATTCCTTCCCCAAAGAACCCCTCACGCATCCCAGAGAGCGCATGTGACTCAACAGGCATTTTTTCGGTTATTACAAGAAGCAGATATAGGGCAAAGAGAATGGAGGTGTAGGCTGAGGTGAGGAATGGCTTCCCGGAGATGGGAGCCGAGCATCCAAATCCTCAGAACCTGTGAATACGGCACCTTACGTGGTCAAGGGACTTCGCAGATGGGATTAAGTTAAGGGTCTTGAAATGCAGAGACCACACTGAATCATCTGGGTGAGACCAAAAGGTTACAGGTCTTTACAGGAGGGAGACAGGGGCATCGGGGAAGCAGTAGGAGAGAAACCAGTGGAAGTAAGACGTTGGAGTGATAGGAAACAAAGATCACAAGCCAAGGAATACTCGTGGCTTCTAGGAGCTGAAAAGGGAGAAGAAATGGTCTCCCCAGAAGCCTGCAAAAGAAATACAGCCCTGCTGACATCTTGATTTTAGAGCTCCAGCCTCCAGAACTGTGAGAAAATAAATTTGTGTGGTTTTAAGTCATTAAGTTTGTGGTTATTTGTTATAGCAGCAATAGAAAACTAATATAGGGGGGTTTATTGATATTTAGTGGGCAGATACCATAGATGCTAAATGTTCAGAAATGCATGAACAGTTGCTTGCAATGAAGAATTATGTTAACCGAATGGCAATAGTGCCCTAATTGAGAAACATTGGAAGCTGCTCAGAAGTATCTTTTCTCCTTTGCCAGTTGTCGGGTCGGGAATGGGCACGTGACAAAGTTCAGTCGAAAGAGGTGCAAGCAAAGAGAGACTGTCGAGGCGTTTAGAGACCCTCCGAGGTCTCCTCCTCTGGAGAGACATTAACAAAGAAGCATACATAACTGGTTCCTGCTGGAAGCCATCCTACAGCCATGAAGTGAACCAGCTTTAAGATAAAGTCAGCACTGGGGATCACAGAACAAAGACGGAAAGAACTTAGAGCCTTCATGACATGTTGGAACAGGTAAATCAACTAAACCCTAATTCTGTCCCACTTCTGAACTGACGGTTCTACAAATACAAATACCAGATTATTGCACAGGCTACTCGAATTCCACTTTCTGCCGCAGAAAAGGTATGCTGAGGGGTACAGCTACCAAAACATCAACGGAAGTGTTAAAAATTAAGGCCAAAGATAACCCCCTAAAAGAAAAAGGTACATAACGAGTGAAAACATTTACATTTAAGCTAGCAACATAGGAGTTCCAATGCACGCCAAAATCGACGTGGTCAAATAACCAGAGTGTAGCCCTACAACGGAATGTTCTCAGGCAGTAGAAAGAATGAAGCACGGTCCACGCTATCACATGAATGCATCTTGGAAGCATTATGCTAACCAAAAGAGGCACAGAAGATCCATATTACATAAATGTCCAGAAGAGGCAAATCTATAGAGACTTAAATTAGATTCGTGGCTGTCTAGGAGTAGAGGTGGGGGTGGGGTGGGGTAAGGAGAGAGGATGGGGAGTGGCAGCTAATGGGTATCCTTTCCGTTTTGTTGAGAAGATGAAAATCTTCCAAAATTGACGGTGGTGATGTTTGCACAACTCCGTGACTATACAAAGAAATCATTCAGTTGTGTTGTACTTCAATCACATCTCAATAAAGCTGTTAAAAATACTTTCAAAATTACGGAAGAAAACGTTTTACACATGAAAGCGCTTGCTGAACAGAGGCACCAAATACTCCGCAGGACAGGAAAGCAAAACTCACATTTCTCCATTTCAATATATTTTTCTATAAGTTTACAGAAAGCAAGAACGAGTCATCTATAAAGGATGAGACTCAGAGCTGCCTCTAATTTGTTACAAACAATATGGGATACCGCAAGAAAACGGGCAAATCATCGAAACAGAGTAAAAAGAAATGATTTTGAGCCAAGAATGTTATATGCAATTAAACTATAAAAATTATGAGTGTGGTAGGGGGAGGGTGGGGATAAAGATATTTTCCAGACATGAGACGGGTCAAAGGTTTTCTCCCGCATATCTTTTCCCAAAATTTACTTGACAGTGCAATACAGGAAAGAGAAACAGAAGAGAAGAATACACAGATTCGATCACCAGAGGATCTGACGGGATGATTGAAACGAAGACAGACTCCTGGGTGAGTTTCGTGAAGCAGATTTAAGAAACAGTATATCCAAATTTGAATCAGAAGTCTCAGGCAGAGGCTTTCAAGAGGAAAGTAGGCTCATTCTTACAAATAGGGTGATGGAGTACTTGTATAATCTTTATCGGGGCATACAATTTTGGTCAACTAGAAAAAAAAAAAAAAAGACAAACTTTAGGGGAAAAAAAAACAAGCCCTTCCCTGGAAGCAATTCTACTTTTCTCCTCCTGGAGAGAAGTTGGTACCCAACATTCAGAAAGACATTTTCACAAACTATCATGTCTCCCACCTATTCTCCTAAGGGACTGACCATCCTTCCGTAAAGCCCTTTGCTTTTCATAAGCGCCCTTTGTCCCCTCCCTCTCCTCTACTAAGCCAGGTGTATAGACCCCAAATTCTAACCACCCCTTTGAGTTACTTATCTCTGGATGCTCTCAAGTGTGTGTACCATGCGCATGAGAGCAAACTTGTTTATTTCTCTCTTGTTAATTTGTCTTTTGCTGGTTCAACATACAAGAACCCAGTTGGAGAATTTAGAAGGATAGAAGGAAACAGAACCTTTCCCTCTCCATATTTCCATAACCATATCTCTTTTTCTGACTCTGCCATTTCTCTCTGCATCTTAAAAGGACCCTGGGGGGGCGCATGGGTGGCTCAGTGGGTTGAGCGCTGACTTCGGCTCAGGTCACGATCTCACGGTCCGTGAGTTCGAGCCCCGCATCGGGCCCCTGTGCTGACAGCTCAGAGCCCGGAGCCTGTTTCAGATTCTGTGTCTCCCTCTCTCTGACCCTCCCCCATTCATGCTCTGTCTCTCTCTGTCTCAAAAATAAATAAACGTTAAAAAAAAATTAAAAAAAAGAAAAGGACCCTGGGAATTTCACTGGACCCCGCCCCCTGCCCCCCGATAATTGATAACCCAGGATAATCCCCCCATCTCAAAATGAGCTCTTTTTCCATGGAAGGTGACATATTCACAGATTGGGGGATTAAGATGTGGACACCTTTATGGGGTCTCTACCATATAGGGTGAGAGGCGGGGAATCCATGTGACTGATGGTGGGGCCATTTTCCTAAGGGCTATACTACTGCAGGTTTTAGGTTTCAACCTGCAGGGGGGAAAAAATTGATTATTGATTATAGTTACAGGACAGGACTGATATAAACCTTGGCAATGTAAAAATAACGATATGGCTGATTGAAAGGAAAGAAACTAGAAAGAATTTATAGAAGTGTTAATTTCCTTCATCTTACAGTGGGATACAATGTAATGCTATTAGATGAAGAAAGACAACCATGTTATATAGTTATCCCCCCCCCCCCCCCCGCCCCCGCAATAGAAACATCTGAAATAATATAAGTAACAAAGTTGAGAGGAGGACATGGGGAGAATGAGCTCAGACCCTCGTCTTTCTTAGCACAAAGCTGGTGGACATTGAGAGACAGAGAAGTATAGTCGTGAGTTATCTTGCGCGGACATTTGAAATCAATTCAGGGAAACTACAACGACACAAATATGTTGACCTCTGGGGGGTGGGGATGGGAATACGGAGGGCAGGGAAAAGGGATGCCCCGCTTTCCATTTCGTACCCAGGTGTCTTGGAAATGCGCGTGGAAATGAAGGAGATCCCTTCCGCAGCCGTTGGGAGCGCGGCTGGCAGAAAGTCCGCAGCCATCGGCCCAGTTCAGGGCGTGCCTCTGCCTTGCCCGAGTTGCCATCTGCTACAGAGGTAACCTACATACAGTGGCTGGTCTGGGGCACAGAGAAAAAGTGTTCCTCAGTCCCCCCGGGACAATCCTTCCGGGCCATCCCAATGCAAGGCTTCCTATGGGGCCGTCGCTCTGCAGAAGACCCCCCTCTGCCCCAATCCCTTTCCTTCATGGGCGTTGATCGCATTGATCCCAGAGTCTTCCATAATGAACTTCCTACTTGCAGATTTCCATCTGCGAGTCTGCTTCCTGAAGGGTCCAACCTGGGATACAACGCTTTATACTAACCGTTTTTTGACTCTGCAAACGCTGCTTTTTATAAATGTCAACACAGAGCTCTGAGCATACTGTTGTTTGCTTCTCTCAGGTCCATTTCACCTCGGAGGGAAGACGGAATTTTTATTTTGAGAAAAATGCCTTGCTGTTGTTTGCCTATACAGAATTAAGCCCGCTCTCCACGTCTATAAGGGAGAGATTGAAAATGATGAAGAGCTAAACTGCTTCGCATTGTAAGAAAAAAGATTGTCTTTTGAGGGCATCCGGGTGGCTCCGTTGGTTAAGCGTCTTGACTCTTGGTTTTGACTCGGGTCATGAACTCGCGGTTCCTGGGATTGAGCCCAGCATCGGGCTCCGTGCTGACAGTGTGGAGCCTGCTTGGGATTCTTTCTCTCTCTCTCTCTCTCTCTCTCTCAAAATAAATACATAAGCTTAAAAAAAAAAGATTGTCGTTTTGGAGTGTGTGTGGCCTTGCATCTTGTATACTTTGTTGCGGTGTCTTCAACAGTAGGGCTGGTAAGTGAGCTATGAACTCAGTTTGGAAAGACAAAGTCAACATTTTTTCTCAAAGAAACAATCGTGTGTTGCTATTCTCTTGCCAAATACATGGATAGATAGAAATTATCATCAGAAGCATCAAATGCTGTGGGAAACTCTGTGGGCTTGGTAATGACTTCCAACGGTTTCTCCTCCCACTAGGAGAGAACCAACTAGGTAGGTTTCTCCTACCACCAAATCCCAAATCCAAAACAAGTTTTCCCAGGCTCTCCGAGATGTCACCTCTTATCACTTCTCACTCTCCTTAGTTCTCTGGCACCAACCTTCAAACTTACCAACCTGATTTCTGCCTCAGGACCTTTGCACCAGCAGTTCTCGCTGCTTGAAATGCCTGAGTCACTTTTCCCTTGGATCTTTGCTCTGTCTTGTCATTCAGAGGGCTTAAATGCCACCTCAGCATAGAGCCTGTCCCCACCCATCCAATATAAAGCAATGCCCTCTTTCTTGTCTATTGCACCAGCCTAGACAGGTAACCTTCTAGTTCCGCCTAGAAGGTAACCTTCTCAGAACAGGATGTTTCTTCATCTTGCCCGTGTTGTGTTGGCCACAGGCAGACTGGTTCTTGGCCCTCGGAGGTGCTGAGTAAATAATTACTGAATAAGCAAACCCGGTAATACTATCTGAATCTGGTATGTTAGAAATGCCACCCCAAATGAGGGGGAAAGTGCTTTCTTTTCAAGCAAATTAGGAGGGAGATTCGCGATTCCCCAACAGCTAAGCATTGACAACTTAACTAGGTGGCCCTTAACTTATGTTGAGACAAAGGAATGCTCCAGCAACCCCAGGCATTGAAAGCTATGGTTCTACTCCCCAGGGAAAACAAAAAACAAACAACAACCACAAGAACCAAAAAAACCAACCGGACCACCAACCAAACAAACAAAAAAAAGCAAGAGGCTTGTATATACACGAAGTATGGTGCACCCGATTTTAAGATTTATCTGCCCCTCCCCTACCCCCAGGTTGAGAAGTCCTACTTTCAAGGCTATGTGAAAAACACTTGTAACTGCATGTTGTTAGCAGGTAAGCGAGTGTTGCTGGTGTAGCTGAACACCAATCCCCCCCACCCCCTGCTTGGTGGTCTACACCATCAAAACAGGTCTGGCTAGATGGGTGTCAGTGCCTGGAACAGGGAGAGCGGGCTGGGCTGGCAGGAGGATTGAAGGCGTCATCCCCTCTCACCCTTGGCAGGCATGACTGTTCTTCTCAACACCCTCAGCAGGCTCCCCGATCTCATCAACTGGCCTCCCAGCCTCGTCTCAAACTGTAAATTCATGAAGACAGGCTGACCAAAGGATCTCGAGGACAGAGTTAGTGCAACACTGTAGGGTTCACGAAGCAGATACCAAGGAGCAGGCATTGGGCTCAGAACTTTACATCACAAAGCGCTCGTAATTTTCTTTTTTCTTTTATTATTTTTATTTTAGAGAGAGAGAGTGCGTGCAATCGGGGGAGAGGGACAGAGGGAGTGAGAGAGAGGGAGAGACAGGGAGAGAGAATCTTAAGCAGATTCCACGCTCCGTGTCAGTGTGGAGCCTGACACGGGGCTTGATCCCACAACCCTGGGATCATGACCTGAGCCAAAATCAAGACAGGACGCTTAACCAACTGAGTCACCCAGGCAACCCGGACTATTGTAATTTTCTAACACTCACTACTCACCACCATCCCGAGAGCGACGTCCTACCGATAATGTCCTTCTAGAAAGTAGATTGACCATCAGTTACAAGTGAATGCAATAAATATCGTTGAGTAAGTGAATGAATGGATGCGTAAATGAATGAATGAATGAATGAATGCCTACCTTGTGCCAGGCACAACTCTACACACAATACAAAAGAGAACAAGATAAGAAAGGCCCTGCTGTCTTAAGACAGACAAATGGTGAGCAAAGAAAGACCATAAATAAGTAGATAAATATTTTGTTTCAGATGTGATAAGTGCTCTAAAGGAAAAAAAAGAAAGGAAGGCTGGTTAATGAACTGGAAACTGACTTGTGGCAGAAGGATGTTATATTAAAACAGGTAGTCGGAAGTAAAGTAATTAATTCAATAGGTAGGCAGGGGGAGCCCTCTCTGAGGAGGTGACATTTAAGTGGAGGTTGGGTGGTGACATGAATGTGGCAATGGTAAGATTCTGGGCAAGAGGACTCCAGATGGAGGGAAGAGCGAGCGCAAAGGCCCTGAGGTTGGGATCTGGCTTGGTCAAGGAGCAAAAAAAAAAAGGCCATTGTGTCCAGGGCCAATGGGTGCCAGCGAGAGTTCAGGTGAAAACTTTGGGGACCCTGGCAGGGGCCGGGTCATGTGGCATAAAAACCCTGGATGGTCTTCTGGTGGCTATTGGCCACAGAATGGCTTTAGATAGGGGACTGACCTAATGTCTTTACAAGGTTACCTTGGCTTCAGCCTGGAGAACAGACTGTGGGGAACAGCGAAGAGCCAGGGAACGGACAGATGGACAAGGGACTGGATGCGGGACGCTGCCTGTGAGTCGGGTGACCTGAGCTCCCCTCCTAGCCTCACTCCGAGCACCAGGCAGGAGGCGGGAGTCCCTCTCCACCCAAGCGTCTGTTTCCTCGTTCATAAAACAAGAGGACTCATGGGGTCATCCTTCAGGGACCCTTCGACTGTGACGTTCTATCCATATCTGCACGTCAGCCTTGTTCTCGTCATCGGGGCTCTCTAAAGACAGCAGGCGGCCCCCCGTGGGCCTGGGCAGCCCTGAGACAGCCCCCCTGGCACGCAGGTGACAAAGCTCAGGCTCTGATGCCCCACAGCCGGGGCCGGCCGACGGAACCCACTCTTGACCTTCTCACTGGATTCTGCTTCTTCGTCAAAATCCAGACGGCACCCAGCTTTTAAAACAGTGACGCGCCAGGGACCCTGGGATGGGACTCGGTCTCTTCCTTTGCCCTTTGCTCTCGCCAGAGAACCCCCCGGACGCCCCTCAGGCCTCAAGCTAGGGTTTCCTCCGGGGGGAAGGGGGAGACCTGCTCCTTCTAGGCCAGCATTCCGAATGCTGTGGCTTCGTGGCCTGAGCAAAGAGAAAAGGGGTTTGACCTGGTTGGATATTGAATCTGGCCTCCTCCCTCCCTCCTTCTCTTTTATCTCCCAAAGTGGTCCTCCCCTGGCTTTCTGGGAGAGGGCCTGCTCTGTGCTGGGGGTCACCCCTCCCCGCCCCCTACTTCCTCACGCCCCCCCCCCCCCCCCCCGCTCTCTGGACACTTGCTTGTGCAGCTGCTTGATATAAATTCCTCACATACATCTCCGGCCAGCCGGTTTATTTTTATAAACAATAAATAGGACGACATTCCTATGATGTCCCTCTCCGGCCGGCCGGCCTGGTTTACAGAGCTGGGGGGACAGTGACGGAAGATTGTTGGGGTTTATACAGATGGCGGCCCGCGCGTCGTAAATCTCATAAACACGAAGCGAGGGGTTTTTTTTTTTTTCCGTTTTAAGAAACACCACCAACTCACTCCCCCCGCCACCCCATCTTCTTTCTCTCCCCAAGATCACAAGGCATTACTGAGGCCCACAAATCACGACCAGATGATATTAAGTTGCTTCGCTAACACTCGGGATCCCTTCCGGTGTGTTATTTTTCTTCATTAGAAACGATGGCCCAAGTGCACCAAATCCTCTTTCCCTCTCCTCAAAATTTATAGATCACAGCCTCTAAACTAATTGTTACTTGCACACTGGGCCGCAAGCTGTTTGTCCACGGAACAATTACCTTCGAGGCCTTGATTAAAGGCGCGGGGAACCATAGAGTGAGGGAAATGAAACCCCGGCAGGGTGGGCACGGTGTCCTGATGTCCTTCTGTGGATAAAAGCGAGGGAGGCTCTCTCTTATCCATCAAAGACCCTGGTGCAAAGCCCCAGGTGTCACAGGCAGTGGGGTGCCGGCCGCCCGCGCCTTTTCTGACCTCATGAACCAAAGCAGCTTCCGGGCCACCGGGAGCACCTTCGATGCCATGGGTCCCCCACCCAGGTCACGGTCCTTCCCGCTGCCCATAACTTCATGTCCTTCCCGGTGGTGGATAAGCCAAGCGGGAGGTGGCTTTGCCCTGGAACCACTCAGGCTCCATGCTTCTCCCACCTTTGGCAGGTTCTCAGGGCCTGGGGGTGAAGCTGGCCTTGTAGGCGGTTCTCGCTGGCCCGTAGGTACCGTCTTTGAAATCATCCCATCCCCTAATCATTTCCCTTCCGCTCAACAGAGCAAAATCTGAAGCCCCGGAACCCAAATTAGAGATGCTGTCTCACTGCTGCTCTTTCTAGGTAGGGAGGGCAAGGCTCAGAGACAGACAGCAACCTGCCGGCCATCACCCAGCAAACTGGGACCCGAGTGAAGTCTCTCAATCCCATACTCAGACCTGCTACTCTCTGGAAACATGGATGCCCTGGAAACTCTGGCCATTTGAGGATGGAACATCTGCTCAAATGTCAGAGAAGAATGGTTCCGGCTGATGTCCCCAAGCTTGACCCCTGCACCTCCCCAGCTAGGAACACTACGAAAGAGGGTGGTTATTTAAAGGGCTTCTGAAGGTGAAAGTCCTTCTCCAAGTGCCTCAGGAGGAGAAACGTATTCTGTTGGGTACAAATAGTCTTGGTCAATCGGGCTTCTGATAGAAGTCCGTGATACAAGGATGCCGTTATCGCCCCCACTCGAAGCCCTCAGTACCCACTGTTCCTGCCCAGGGAGACAGCTGTCCCCCGCCAGCCCCTGGGACTGAGCCCAAGGGCATTTTCAGACGGAAGGACGGTGTTCCAGCCTTGCGTGAAGCCGAACGGAAAGGCCAGCCCGTGAACACAGGGGGTGCAGCTCTCCCGCAAGAAAGGAGGGGGGCAGGAGAATAAACGCCACCTCTCCTCCAATAGACACAACACCTGCCAGTCTCCCAGAAGCCCCCAATAGGTTTGAACCCTGATGTGCCCAAGGGTACCCTACTTCCTGGCCCGCGCATTGGTGTCTGCCTTCCCTTCTTCCATTTCACTCCCCTCGGCCCTGCCAATAATTCCTGAGGTCGCCGACCAGACAAATCCCCCACATTCAAATTCTTGCCCGGACCTCTGCTCCTGAGGAGACCCAACCTAAGGTATCTTACTGCCATCTTCCCCCCTGTATAGAACATTGATGTCAGTTCGGTGGCCTGGTTTTTTGCTTTTTATTTATTTATTTAAAAAAAAACCAAGAATATTCGATTCAGGATATTTTAAATCAAGACAATGCCCATTTTCTTTAAGCATCAGAAATGCCAGCATCCATGCACGGCAGCCCTGATCAGGGCCTGGGAGCAGCTGGCCGTTTGTGGGTGGACCTGTTGTCTCTAGTCCCTTCTGGTCCCCACGAGACCCTACCGTTCTTCGATGTCAGCTTCCGAGCGTTTGAGTCCTAGACTTGTCTAAAGGACTGCAAACAACCAGTCAAGCATCATCCCTGCATTGTTTCTTTTCTTCCTGCAAAGTCCTCAAAAAGGGACACTCCAAGATTTGGGCGAGTCTGTCTCTTTACGCCCTTTTTAATTTCAGGCTTTCGTAATGACGGTTCTCAATTTTTGCGGCAAAAGAGATTCTCCCCCATCTCCAGTCAGACTTTCCACTCGTTAATGTCAACTCCATGCGCTTGATTCAGATTCAAGGGAAACCCAAACCAGTGAGTTTTCGTGGTGGGTTCCACGTAGCCAACTTTAGCGGTTTTGACTTTTCCTTTGAATAGATGAGTTTTCAAAAGTAATTCCTACCCTTCCTTCGACCTCATGCTCCACCGCTATTAATACTCATGGATTGTGTTCTCCTTATATAGCTTCCCAATTTTCAACCAATTCCTTTTGCCCTCACACCAGAGGACTGAATGGTGCCACTGTGAGCCTAATAATATAACCAAGTATGATAAGAAAACACATTCAAATATGTATTTATATTTTTAATGTTTACTCATTTTTGAGAGAAAGAGAGAGAGCGAGAGAGCACAAGCAGGGGAGGGGCACAGAAGGAGGGGGACAGAGGATCCAAAGCAGACAGCCCAAAGGGGGGCTCGAACTCATGAACGGCGAGATCATGACCTGAGCCCAAGTTGGACGCTTAACGTACTGAGCCACCCAGACACCCCCAACTATGTATTTAAAAAGTTGTGGTGACCTAATCTAATAGTTAGGTGTGATATCCAAGCTCTGTCAACTTGAAAATTAGATGTTTCCCTGAAAAATGGCATCGCTTCTGACCCGGGGAACTGAATCTTGGCCAATGTCCTTTGGCTGTAGCTGTGAAAGAGCCAATATCTGGAATAAGACGGGAGAAATCTATTCCTTTGTCCAGGTAATGTGTCTACATATCTCTAGATGGCCACACACTGGGAAGTCATGTTTTCCACTCCATAGCCCCACTTGGGGCGGAGTGGAGGGAGCAGTAGATCCTAAGGAGAAAAACTCAGAATGTCAGAACCAGAACCAGGCGTAGGGCTCAGGTGTGGGTCTTCCCCTTGGGAGCAAAGCAGTAGCTCATGTCTACATGCCAGACAGCCCAGTTGGAGCCAGGTCCTGCCTCCCCCCCGCCTTAATCCCTCAATGGCTCCCTATTGCTCTCGCGTTAGAGTTCAAAACCTCTAACCAGAGCTTTTCAAGGCCTCACGGAACTCTGATTGTTCCCTGGTGTCTGTCCTCATACTGTCCACTCTTTGTGGCCGTGGGGAAACTGAGCCATCAGAGACGAACCATTCCTGGTGCCTGTCCTCAAGGAGCTCACAGTAGAGAGAAGGAGACAAGCAGGCAACAAATAATTCACAGGGCCGCTTCATGAGGGGTGTGGGAGGTGTCAGGTGACAAGAGAAAGGGGTGTCGGTTACCGGGCATGGAAAAGAGAAGACTTCACTCCCAAGTCCCTCCAATGGGCCTTAAAGACCGAGGAACAATTGGCGAAGCAAAGGAGGTGGGGAAGGGAGAGCATTCCGGCAGAGGAACCACCTCAAACGGAGACACGGAGGTTCAAAACTTCACGGGACATGGGTTCCGTGAGGTGGGTGGTCAAGGAAGTTCCCGGGCCAAAGCTCAGTTTTCCAATCTGAGGTGTGGGAGAGCATCCGGGCTTGCAGCCACAAGAGGCCACCTGCACGTAGGGGCTTCCTGCTCCAGTCCACGCTGGTTCGGTTGCACGTGGCACTTCTTCCCCGAGACCAATCGATTGGCTCACGTTCCAGTGAAATCCAGAGAGCGTCATGGCTTCAACCCTTCGACCAGGAAGTGCTACACCGCTTGGCACTCCTTCGTTCCATGTTAGCTTTGGTTTTCAGCCAGATTTTCTCCAAGTGATAACAAAGATCCCACTAACCTCCTCGTGTCAGACTTCTGACTCCAGAACTGTAAAATAATGAATTTGTGTGGTTTAGATTTGGTCGGTGGTAACTTGTTACAGCAGCAATAGGAAACAGATGCATTCTTAAGAAAAGCCATTGAAATCTTTGAGCAGACAAATGGTCCTCTCAGATTTTTTTTTAAGTAGCTGCTTATTTTTATCTGGGTCACACACTGTTTCACCATGATTTGGGGGTCAAATATCAGCCACATTTTACTGAGCTGATAACAAAGTTCTAAGCAAGGTTGGCGAAAGCCATTTCCTACGTCAGAGCACCAAGAGTCCCCATTTCTGTCACGTGCACCTATGGCTTTAGCAAGTTTCTGGAAGGATAGTGCTTGGGATGGGCCCCAACTATGCCACGGTGTCCATTGCTAGGACACGTGTTGTGGTCGGGAAGATACAGAATTTTCATTGACCCGTCTTGGGTCATGGGCCAGCTCCCATAGCCAGGGGTGAGTCAGTTCTCACCACCAACAATTGTGAGTAGTAAGCGGGCTGGCCCTCCATGATCTCTTCTACAAGTCCAAACTGAGCCCCAGGCCCCCCAGATGGGTGGTTTGTGCAGAGGACAACGCTCCTACTGCCAAGATGATAACTGTCTTGACTCGGATGTCCCTCAGTTTCCCCGCTGACTTTAGCTCGTCTGCCAGACGGGCTTACTTGTTCGTTTTGTCCGGCCAGATTTTTGTAAAGCTTCTGCTGAGGGCAACAGCTACATCACTAAGGTCCTCTGTTTTGTTAGCTTTATCAAGTAGCACAACTTCTGGTCCGGGGAGCTGTTTTGGGGACTCGAGCTCTCCCGGAGTAGCTGTGTTTCAACCTATTCTTTTTTCTGTGCCTGTTTCTTTCCCCCGGCCCACTTTCAAACAAAAATTGGTGGCCTCCGTGGCAACATTCTTATGCCTGTTGAATTGGCTCGTGCCAGACAGGGTGGCTCACTTCTACTTTTCTCAACCATTGGATTTCGCTTACCGGACAAATGGGTTCGGCAGCGATGTCACTGGCCCACGTTTATTAAGGGAGATCCTCGAAGCTCACAAAATAACCTGTGTTACGTTACTTCTGCTTGTGCTGTGGCTAGTTGGCCGTAATGCCGACTGAGGAAATATCGAAATTCTACTCTAGAAAGCAGAGATCTCTGTATTATCCTTTCCTCCCCCCTTCCTCCCTCTGTCTTTCACACTTCTTTCTTTCCTTCATCTGTTACTTCCTTCCTTCCACAAAGGCTTGTTGGGCAACTACCGTATCCCAGGCACTGGAGACAGAATAGTGTTGAACATTTTTCTTTGAATAATAAATATATAAAAATATAAGTATTTATATATAAATTATATATATACACACACACATATTTGTTATATATACATGTGTGTCAAAGCTTTGACAGGCACTGCTCTACGAAGGTCTACTGGTAAGAAGGTACACACAGGGACTCTTTTACTCTTATAACAATATAATTTGATAAATACACTTCACAGATGAGGAAATCGAGGCAGCGGGCCATCCAAATGACTCTTTTAATGCCAAACAACCACTTAGCCGAGGAGACTGGACATTTACCCAGGCTCCGGAATCACTACACCCAGCTATTACACATCATTCACGCGATGAATAAGCACATGGAAAACGATGATAAACTGTGGCTGACATCGTGAGGGATCGGCTTTAGGATCTTCCGATGGGTGTCGTAAGAGAAGGGAAGGCGTCTCTGAGGAAGGCGGATGAGTTAGAATCGCACTGGTGTCGGGAGGTGAGTGGGGAGAGAAAAGGCGGGTGGCAGGCTGAGGGACAGTGAGTGTGAACCTACCCCGAGGCCCCAAGCGAAGCCTGTGGGGGCTCTGTGTCTGGGAGCACGTACTATAGAGTTCGTATAGTTGAGCTAGGGGTGGGTAAGGTCACACTTTTGAGGCTTTTATTTGTGGTAGACAGAACACGGACCCCCAAAGTGCCCACGCTGTAATCTCCACAACCCATAAGTGCATTACCTTACAAGGCAAAAGGAATTTTCCTGGTGGGATGAATGGCATAGACTTTGATGTGTGGAGATGATTCCAGATTCTTCAGGTGACCCCGATCGAATTATTCCTGCCCTTAAAAGAAGACTTTTCCCAGCTGTGCTCACAGGCAAACAATCACAGTGGAAGAAGGCTCAGGGAGATATGACCTTGCTGGCTTTGATGATAAACACAAGGGCCATGAGCCAAGGGATGTGGGTGGCCCCTAGAAGCTGGAAAAGGCAAGGAAGCAGGATTCTCCTCCAGAGACCCCAGAAGGCAACACAGCTCTGACAACAGCTTGATGATAACCCAGCGACCCCATATTGGACTTCTGACTCCAGCACCATAGAAATAATGAATCTGTATGGTTTAAATGCACTTGGCAGTGATTTGTTACAGCAGCAATAGGAAACTGATGCATCCTTACACAAAGCTACTAGAGACTTTGAACAGGGGAATGGTACCATCAGATTTTTTTTTTAAATAACTTTATGTCTTTATCTGAGTCTCACACTATTTCACCGTGACTGGGGGCGCCCAACATCAGCCACATTTTACTGAGCTGTTAACAAAATTCCCCATCAGGGTTGGAGGACGCTATTTCCCTGTGTCATAGGACACAGCATCCCTGTTTCTGACGCAAAGCGTTTGTAGCCATCCCACGTGCTGTCATCAGCCACTGGCAGCGAAGTCTTTACGTCGGCAGCGGAGATTTCCAGTAGCTGCGAGGCCAGCTGGATCTGTGTTCAGATCCACGACGGCTGACCTCAGGCAAATTGCGTAACCTCTCTGAACCTCCGCTGCTCATCTGAGGAGCAGGGATCCCGCCAGTGCCCACCCCGCTGGGCCATCGTGAAGATTAAAAGAAAACCGGCACGCAGCTTCTGACACAGACGAGAGCTCCAAAAATGGGACCTTCTTCTCCTTCTGGGTACCTGCCTCCACTGCTCTTCCTGGTCTTTCTATTTCTTCCAGGTCAGACAATGCATTCAATGTCTGCACAAACAGGGCCGTGGACACGGCGAGACTTCAAACACATAAGTGCCAAGTGACAGTCCCTAATCCACACTGGGACGGCCGAGGCGCTGTCCATAAAAATTCCCTCTTAGTGAAAAGCATTATGATGCTTGGGGTCCCCCACAGTTGCCGGGTGAAGTGATATACACAAGACACTGCTCGCAATGGGGTTGCTCATACGCATAGGACAGTTGGCCAGACAGCTCTGTGCAAAGGGAGACAGTGGCTCAGTTTCAGCCCGAAGATACCCACAGTCTAGTAATTCAGGGAGGCAGAGGAAGCAACCGGGTCATTACCACCCAGACACACACACACACACAGAGGCTTTCCATAAATAACGTAGCCAATTGCTGTCTACCGACACTTTATCATTTTAAAAATTTGTTTCCGAGAAAAAGACGTAAACCTAAAAAGGTGTATCTAGCACGGACCTTAGCCATTTTCGCTATGAAGATACATTGATTGCCAGTTGAAACTACAGCACAGATATCATGAGGGTCTCTCTGTCTCTTACAATCTAGGCGAGACTGAGTCAGGCTATGGATGGTCGAGGTCCTTCTTCAAGACTCCTCTGGCTTCAGGCTCTTACTTCTGCCTATTTAGAAACTTTTAGAAATTATCTGATGCCCTGCCAGTTTCTAATTGGCCAACCCGACCTGTTATAGTCTGATACTGCTGTTATTTTATGTCATACGATAGTACATTTTGTCTTTTAAAATGCTGGTCAGTGGGGCACCTGGATGGCTCAGTCAGTTGAGCGTCTGACTCTTGATTTCTGCTCAGGTCGTGATCCCCGGGTCGTGGGATCGAGCCCCATGTCAGGCTCTGCGCTGACTGTGGAATCTGCTGAAGATTCTCCCTCTCTCTGTCTCTTTCCCTCTCTCTCTTGCCCTCCCTACCCCTTTCCACCACTCATGCTCTCTCTCAAAGTTAAAATAATAATAATAATAATAATAGTAAATAAAAATAAAATGCTGGTCAACACCCCCTAATTAATTTTATAAGTGACTTTCTATCTACAAATTGTTGGCACCCCTCAATTTAACAGTGAGAGAGCCGATAAGGGATTCAATACTGAAATAGGAGTTCTGGATGAAAATAAGAAAGCCCGCCTAGGTCCCACCCCCCTCATCCCTTGTGAGCTGGGCAGGAATATGAGGTTCAAGTACAGCTGAACGTCACAGCTATTTTTCAGGTAAGCTTTTTATTTATTCTGTATATGTTACACAGAAAGTGTGCCCTGAGAATGCCCCAGTGAAGCCAGCATCCCAGAAGCCCCCTTGCACCCCCTTCTGGGTGCTTCTGTCCCACCAGCCCAGGGCAAAATGATCTTGACCTCTAACACCAGAGATTAGTGTTGCCTGTTCTTAAACCTTGTAAGCGTCAAATCATACAGGATGCACTTTTTCTCTGACTTCTGCTCGGTGCACCTAATGAGTGTGAGATTCTCCCGTGTCCCCGGGCGCAGCCAAGTCCGTCCTTTCTCACTGCTGGGTCCTAGTGCCCGGTGTGACTAGACCGTCATTTCCCTTATAAACCCCGGGCCTTTGCACTGCCTTCCGTGTGGGGCTGTGAGTACCGCTCCGAACGTTCGTCTTGGGCCAGCACATGTGCTTGTTTCCATTTGGTGTTTACCCAGGAGTGGAGCTGTCAGGTCACAGAATCTGCATGTGCTCAGCTTTAGAAAATATTAACCAGATGCTTTGCAGACCAGTCCCGAAAAAAATAAGAATGGTTAGAGGTTCCGCTTTTTCATACTCAACTAGAAAATAGTTTGTAAAGAGTCCCATGGGGGGTTAAAAATAAATATTCTTACAGCTGAGATGACTTACTCTATTGAGGAGAAAAATGTCATTAAGCCTGGCCCTCCTGTCAGCCAATATCCAGGCATCTGGGGAAGCCCTGAGGAAGCACCTTCCTCGTTTGTCACTTTAAAATTAAAACACGCCATGCGGCTACATCCAGAGGACAGCAAGTGTCTCAAAAGCCGTCTCCAACCCCCCGTAAAGGCATCTGTCAGCTCAGGTTTCCAGAAATCCACGCTCCATCCCCACCATTTTCAGGCTATGGTGCTCCGTATACTTTGGAAGATGCCAGTGTTTCAATAGCTACCCAGATTCATCAAGCTCGGGGGAGGCCATACGGAGCCATTGTTAGGGACATAAATCCTGGAGTTGGACACAGATTTTGAAGCTTGAGTCCTAATGGGTGACATTATTTCACCTCCTGGGTCCTGGTTTCTCCATCTGCAAGATGGGCATAATAATGATATCTCCCAGGGCCCTAGGGTGGTGGAGAGGGTAGTCTGGAATGCACGAACAGCAGTTAGCTCGGTGCTTAATCCTCGGTAAGTATTAACTACAATCAGCATCATCGCCACGGTCATTCTTTCTTGCCTGCTGAGTTCCGAGTAGGGCGGCACGCAAGCTGTGCACGGAAGGTGGGCTCCCCCCACCCCCGATCCCCCCCTCACCACCTCCTTTCACGGGCCATCAGGGCCTTCTTTCTCCCCCCTCCCCACCCCCAACAGTAGCAAGAGTGTCCAGGCTACAAATGCCAGAATCACATCACACCGAGCCTGCTAATCCTCCTTGTTCTCAGATGTGGTTAGCTGGGGCTGGGGACGGCAAGGGGAGGGGTGACCACGTTGCAAACACAGGGCAGCAGAGCCGAGCTGCCTGAAGTTTGCAGCCAGGAGCAACCGGGAAACAAATTAGTTCAATCCCAGAATGTAAACCAGCATTGACAGAGATGCATGGAAGGGCCGTGCAAGGAAAACGCGTTGCAATTTCTCATCCAGTTAGCGGAGGAATCAATGCCACGGGACGCAGGTCACATCGAAGACCCTGGGCGCAGCAGCAGGTGCAGGCCCTGGGATCTGGGACCGCCTTTGAGACTCCCAGATGCGTCAGGCGCTTGGCCGGCTTTGGGGCAGGGGGACTGGCTGTCATATGTATCTGGTCCGTGTGTTTGGTGCCTGAGAGTCCTGCATTAGAGCTCAGTTCAGGGGCTCAGAATTTTAGGAGCTGGAGATCATTTCATCCAGAGATTTCCACACTAGGATCCTGTGAACGTGCGTGGGGGGAGGGGGTGCGGTAGGGATGGAAAAACACTGAAGGGGTGGGGGGCCCAGCTTCAAACAGAGTCCTCATCTGTTTCCTATTAGGCTGAATTGAATGAAGTTGCCATTTTTGTTTGTCAGAAGCAGGACACTGATCATTTCATCTGGCTCGGTATTTTATATTGATGTTTCGTGTAAGTTACCATTTGAACCAAGCGTTCTGGGGTTAAGTGCATTTGATGTATCCAACCGCTTGGTTCAGATGGGGAGCAGGCTGGACGAGATCCTGCCCCGGCCGCTAGCTTCCGGGGGAGGGCAGGGCAGTGGGGTGCGGTCCGCTTCTCTATCCCTGGCCCTAACATAAGGCCTGGCATACACTGAGAGCTGGAAATGCGCTTGAACAAAACGGGTGTAAATTCCATTATGGGTCCTTTCCTTATTCATCCATTTATTTGTGAAGGAGCACTCCTTGTACCTAATGCGTATTAGGTACTAGGGTGTATTAAGTGTGCTGGGTTACAGCAATTAAGCAGATACACACCCTCCCCAAGGCCATTTATAGTCGAGCGGGTGAGACAGACGTTGAAAGCCAGTGCCTGAGTATTTATTACAATTGTGATAAATAGGCACGGCGGAAAGAGTGCAGGGGCTCCTTGAGCGCTCAGTAAGTGCGAAGCACTGGGCTGGCGTGACAGACACCGCATGGCTGTGACGTCTGAAAGGCGTGACAGACACCGCATGGCTCCCGAGGACTTGGCATCCCTCTCTTGGAAGGGCTGTCCTTTCCTCTTCTGCTGAGCGCAGGCATGGCCATGAGGTTTGTTTAGCCAATGAAACACGAACAAGGGGGGTGGATGGGTCATCTCCAGGTAGAAGATTCCAGAGTCCGTGTGTCATGCTCTCTTTTTCTTCTGCCACAACTGCCATGCCCTTAGCCACAGTCCTGGAAAGAAGGCCACCCAGAGCAGAGTCCTAGACTCCTCACCACGGATGTGAAATGCAAACAAGCAATAAACACCCATGGCTACAACCCCCTAAAAATCTTAGACTGTTTGCTTCAGATCGTTTCAGCATCAGCTTGACTACCACGGTGATCTGCGCACTCACGCTGGAATCTAACAGGAAATCACGTTACAGTTTCCTATAGTCTCAGGGCCTTTCTTCGAACTCCAGGCACCACAGACTGTAGCAGCCAGGGCCTCACATGCTTAGAGCCTCACGACCAACAGAATGGAATTCTTCTTTCCCTGCTCTAATTTTTAACTAAAAAAAAAAAAAAAAAAAAAAAAAAATTTTTTTTTAAGTTCATTTATTTATTTTTGAGAGAGAGAGCATGAGCAGGGAGGGGTAGAGAGAGAGAGAGAGAGAGAGAGAGAGAGAGAATCCCAAGCAGGCTCCACACTGTCCATGCAGAACCCCAGGCGGGGCTCGAACTCACTAACAAGGAGATCATGACCTGAGCAGAAACCAGGAGTCCTATGGTTAACCAACCAAGCCTCCCCAAAGCCCATCCGCGCGCTCTAATTTTTAAAATCCTGGAAAAGACTTCCTATTGGCTCAGCTGGGGGGGTCACATGTCGGCCCTTAAACCAATCACTGTGGTCTCTGGGTAAGACGCCGCTGCACGGACCTGCTCAAACTGGGTCCTATTCTCCTGTTGAAACCTGCTGTAGGGAGAACGGAGGTCAAAATAACCGCGACGGGCAGGCTCCCCACTTTGACCTCTTTCGCGCTTACTGTACTTGGCACCGAGGAGGGTTGTAGGAAACACACAGAGAGGGATTCTAGCGTTTGAGGAAGCAGAATCGAGAAAAAGGAATCACCTGGCTCTTGTCTAGCCCTGCCGCGTGGACACCTCCCTGTGATTCCCTGCTCCTGGGATACATCCTCCCTCCCGGAAAGCTCTGGTCCCCCCCGAGGCAGCTGGCTGTCCCCTCGTCTTACCCCCAAGGAGTTAAAAGGCAGTGCGGCTCTCTCCAGGGCCCGGGGGCCAGGTTGGATGAAAGGAAGGAAGCTCTGCGAGGCATCTTACAGCTCTCTCGACCCCGCGCTGCTCCCCTGCACCGGCACATGTCTCTTCTGTTTGTAGTGCTGGGCGGCGGCTGCGTCCCCCCCCCCCCCCCCCGACATGAAGACACCCAGCTCCAGGATGTGTGGCCCCACTCTGCCCACACCATAGGCCCTGCAGCTCGGGTGAACTGGGTCTAACCAGGACCCCCAAACTCACCCACGGGGTAAGCTGCGAATGGGCTGAGCAGGAAGTGGCCTACAATGCGGCCCCAGCGAACTGAAGAAATCAGGGTTCGGTTTGGCTCCACAACGAGAAGGCCGGCTGCGGTGACTCAACCGGGGAAGACCCAGGAACCCGGAGGCGTTTTGGGCGCGTCCTCATTTTGCGCGCTGGCTGCCGTGGTGCCGGACCGCACATCTGCCGGCCGACGAGGTGAGGGAGGGCCGGGACGAGTCCGGGCTGTCTCTTTTATCAGGAGACCGACCCTTTTCCAGAAGTGCCCCGAAGGCCTAGGTCTCGCCGGCCAGGTGGCCGCTCCTCACTCACTGGCAGAACAGGGTTTTTCACAGTGGAAGAAGACAGACGTAGTGTTGGGAACACCTGAAGGGCAGACCAGTAGCCACGTGTGCTCCAGACTGTTCCCTCTGAAAGCACCGGCTGCCATAAATACCATGAACCGAGTGGGTTAAACAACCGAAGCTCATCGTCTCCCGGTTCTGGAGGCCAGAAGTCCCAGATCAAGGTGTGGGATCTGCTGAGGACAGAGGAAGAACCTGCCCCATGCCTCTCCCTTGACTGTTGGTGGCTCGCTGACCAGTTGTGGCATTCCCTGGCGGGTAGAAACATTACTTCGACTTCTTCCTTTGTCTTCACGTGGTGGTCATTCTCCCCTGCGTGTGTATCTGTCTCCAGGTTTCCCAGAACACCAGTCACATTGGGTGGGAACCCACCCTAATGACTTCATTTTGTTGTTTTTTTTTTTTTTGTTCTTATTTTTGAGAGAGAGAGAGAAAGAGCGAGCACGAGTGGGGGAGGGACAGAGAGAGAGGGGGACAGAGGATCTGAAGTGGGCTCCGTTTTGACAGCAGGGAGGCTGCCGCGGGACTTGAACTCATGGACCGTGAGATCATGACCCGAGCCAAAGTCTGACACTCAAGTGGCTGAGCCACCCAGGCACCCCAATGACTTCATTGTAAATTGATTACTTCTATAAATGCCCCATCTGTAAATGAGGTCACACTCTGAGATACCGGCGGGCGAGAATCTGAAGGGAACATAACCCAGTCCATAACACCCGGTTTCCTCATCCATAAAAGGAGTCTAGCAAGAGCTCCTACGTGCACTGCCGTATGAGGGGTAAACGGGGTAATCCCCAGAAGGAGTTACCATAGCTCCCGACCTGGAGTGAGCCCTCAGTACACAGCTACGAGCGGGGAGGCTTGCCTCACTGCACATTCCCATGGCTGCTGAAGCCCAGGCCTTATAAAAGGAAGATGGATCCAGGGGGCGCCTGGGTGGCTCGGTCGGTTAAGCGTCCGAGTTCGGCTCAGGTCATGATCTCACGGCCCGGGAGTTCGAGCCCCGCGTCGGGCTCTGGGCTGACAGCTCAGAGCCTGGAGCCCGCTTCGGATTCTGTGTCTCCCTCTCTCTCTGCCCCTCCCCTGCTCACGCTCTGTCTCTCTCTGTCTCAAAAATAAATAAACATTAAGAACAATTTTCAAAAAATAAAAAAAAAAAAAAGGAAGGTGGATCCGAAGAAGGGACGGACCCTTTGGAATCCAGTCACCTCAAGTTTGCCCAAGTATCCCCAAAACGATGGCCAAGATTTCCAGCCAATAGCCTGAGGGACGGACATGACTCAAGAACTCACTAGCTGGCATTCGTGTCCCAGGATCGCCCCTCCCACCGCCAATTCGGGACAGCAGGTTGCCTGAGTCCCGTGGGACTTTCGTGTACAATTCAGGGTGGCCCTCCCCCATTCTTGGTAGCCTCACTGGGCCCCCATTTCCAGAGAAGCAACCTTCCATAGTTCCAAGTGAAAGGTGGAATTTTAGGGGGAGGGGTGTCCCCAGCCCCTGCCTGGCAATCCCTTCTCTTCTGTGCAGTGATGGAGTCCACCTCTCCTGGGGGTCCCTTCTTACCCCTGCAAGAGCAGGACACGCTGAGATCTCGCAGGTTCTAAGGGGGCTGTTCTCTCTCTGCACCATGGCGTTTTAAGTAAATTACAAGGCTCGTATCAGTGGTGGGGGCTTTATTGTTCTGCTAGGACATCTCCCTGTGTCAGAAAAACAATAACTTGTTGTAAGTAGTACTTTTTTAGGTTCACCACGCAGACAGACTAATTGTATCTTTTTAATCTGGGTCAAACTGCTCTCGCTTATTACAAATTGGCTCCGAATCCTAAAAAAAGAGAGGGGGGAACATGTGAGGAACATTTGCAAATAATTTACAGGCAGAATTACCTTCAGACAAACATGATGTCATGTTGGGTTTAAACGGCTACCCGGTCCTCAGCCCAGTGAGGCTCCGTCCGGTTGACTCCGAGGGAGGCCAGGGGACAGAGAAGGTTCTCCGTTACGGACTCTGGCTGCTCGCGTGGATCGTGAACCTGGGCAACAGGACACAGAACTGGGTGTGGCAGGCTGGATGATGGTCCCCGAAGGCACGGGGCCTAATCCCGGGAAACTAGAAACGTTGTCTTATTTGGGAAAAGGGTCTTTAGATATAAGCACATTAAGGAGCTGGTGCAGGATGACTCAGGTAGGCCCTAAATAAAATCTTCCTTATAAGGAAGAGGCAAAAGGAAAGTTGACCCACACAGACCAGGAGGCAGAGGTTGGGGTGCTGAGAGCTCACAAGCTAGGGAATGCCAGCAGCCTCCAGAAGCCGAAAGAGGCAAGGAATGGGCTCTCCCCTAGAGCCATGGTCCCTCAGAGGGACCATGGCCCTGCTGACATCTCGATTGGGGTCCAATAAAACTGATTTGGGGCTCTGGCCTCCAGACCGTGAGAGAATACATTTCTGTTCTTTGAAGCAATCAAGTTTGTGGAAATTGATCATAGCAGCCTTAGGAAAGAAGTACACCAGGGGACTCCTGTCCACGGCGCCCCTGTGCCCAGAGGACCTTCCAAGCTGAAGAAGCCCCCAAGTGACATGGAAAGTGTCATAGGGAGCATGGCCTTTAGGTGGATGTCGTCCTAGGTTCTGGGTCCTGTGTTCTACTTCTTAGTTGCGTGACGTTAGACAAATAACCTACCCTCTCTGAACCTCGGTCTCCTCATCCATAGACTAGGGATAATCAGAGACCCCCTCACAGTGTTGTTTAGGGATGAAATGACATAGCGGACATAAACCAGAACCCGGCATGTCACAGTCTGACAATCAATCGAAGTTATCCTTTTTCAAAAAAAGGTCTTTAAATTTAAAAATTTTTTTTTAATGTTTATATTTATTTTTGAGACAGAGAGAGACAGAGCATGAGCGGGAGAGGGGCAGAGACACAAAATCCAAAGCAGGCTCCAGGCTCTGAGCTGTCAGCACAGAGCCCGACTCGGGGCTTGAACTCGTCCACCGTGAGATCATGACCTGAGCTAAAGTTGGACGCTCAACAGACTGAGCCACCCAGGCACCCCAGGTTTTCAAATTTTTATCATGAAACCTTCCTCGACTTTCTGGAGCTATTATCAAGGTGTTCTAAAAGTACCCTGGGGCACTGTAAACTGTACCCATTTCCCCTATGAGCCCAGGAACTCGTCAGGCAGGACTACCTGCTCATGTTTATGGGCTCAGATCATTGGAGACTAATTTCTCCTAAGCTCAAAACAGTTTACAGAAAGGTTGATGACAATGAAAAAAAATGGAACCCAAGCCAGGAAGGTAACCCTTATCTCAAGGGGGGCGAGAAAGATATATAGCACCTAATTGAATGAAGGAAAAGAAAGTTCTTTCGGTGAAAGCGATAGGAAAAAGAGTCAGTCATATCTACGCAGCCCTTATCGTTCTTATAGGGTTAGGGTGAAGGTGGCGTTTACCATATCCAAGGTGTGTTTTCAGGGGTACTTCTGGACTCTGCACTCCTAAATGCCTTCCCAGACAATAAATTTCACCATTAGAGATTTATTCCTTTGGTGAATTCAAGCATTTACCTATTGATAGCTGAATATCACCAAAAAGCCAATTCTAGCCATTAATATCTTGGTGCAATTTGTAATTTAAAGTCCTTTAGTGGCTTCTTGGTGCTGCAAGAAAAAACAGAATGTCTTTTCTCTGGCCCCCAAGGCTTACATTGTCTGACTTCCTTGCTCTTTGGCGTTTCTTCCAATTGTTCCAGTGTTCGATGGTCTCCACTGCCCGGGGTCTTTGAGAAAGCTGCTCTATCTGGTTAATATGCCCTTTCTCCCAGTAACCCTTGAACTCCTGAGGACAGAGGCAGGGGCTCTGCTGCTCATTTCTGGATTTTCAGAACCAAAGTCAGTACTTGGTATATATCTTATTTATTAAGTACCTATTTGTGGAATGAATGAATGAAACCAATGTCAGAATGATGGCACTGTAAACAAAGTAGGTTTATTTGTTTAATGTAAAGAAGGGTGAAAAATAAATGTCAAGGTTAGAAAAAAGAGACAATGCTGACAGAGAGGCTGTTTAATAAGGATTGTATGGCTGTATCTCAGAGAAAACCACAAATGTTCGAGATCAATAGGAAGTCCTGAAGCAGACTGGCCAAAACTGGCACAGTGCTGTAATGATTATCAGAAGCCAGTCTCCTGCATTTGTGTTCCATCAATTTTATGACAAGCTTCAATCCTCCAGTTTGCTTCAGGGTCCAAAAAGGTTGCTAAGGCCCCAGCGATCACATCCAGATTCCAGACAAGAAAAGGAAGCAAAAGGATAAATGGTATATTACTCTGTCTCCAAATCCCACCCAACAACTTGTGTTTGCATCTCATTGGCCATGCCTACTGGGGAATGTATTGTTTTAGTTACAGAAATTGCCTGCCAGATAAAATTGTGAGTCCGTTGGTAAGGAAGAAGGGGAGAATGCCCATTGGAGAGGCAGCCAGCTGTCTTAGCCACAGGGGTTAAGGCCCTGGATGAAGGATCTGAGGCAGGGTACTTCGTTCATATACTCCACTCGCTCATGGAGACATATTGACCCCCTGGGGGCCAGATACGAACAAGGAAGGGAGGAAATATGCGGATAATAGGACGGGGTCCTCTCACCCTGGATGCTCGCATTCAAGTAGGAGGCACAGGCTGAGAAGAAGCTGAATCCAGAGCAGGAGTTGGCAAACGGACGAAACGAGGGACCGCTAAATGCTACGGGTGTTGAGAGTGATTCTCTCTCCCTGGAGGAGGCTGGGGGGATCCAGGAGGAAGCAGGAGCCTTGGCGGATGGGTACGATTTGGCCAAGTAGGAAGCTCGTTGTACAGAACACATTTCAGGTGGAATCAACAACTCAGGCAGGGCCGTGGAGGTCACAGAATGTGAGCATCGGGACGTGAACATTAGCAGGACCGAGAACCGAGCAGCCGGAAGTAACCCCGACAATCAGTACTGGGTTTCTCATGATCAGTCCTGTCCCGCACCCCAGTCTCCTCTCACCCTGGCTTTAACCCCGGAGTCAGATAAAATGGTGAAATGTTTTACTGAAAGTGTACTTATTTGGGGGGAGAAAAAGGGGGTTTCCTGAAGGCTTTGTGTACTGCCTCTGTCACCTAAACTTTAAAAACTTTAAAGTTTCCCAAAGTGTGCAGGACATGTACCTACAAGGATATATTTTATTATAGAGATTGTGAGGGTTGCCTTTTGTTTGAACGTTTGAAAGCATTTGGTCTTAAGTGCTTTTGGATTTAAACATCTTTACGTTTTGTTTAAGAAAGCTTTTCTGTATCAAGGTACTATTTCCCTCTATTGTAGAATTTGTGTATAAAATTCATTCCTTGAAAAATGTGGATCCTTTCTAATATTAACCACAGCATTTGTACTATATTGCTTTTTAATATGTTGAAAACATTTTTTTTAATCTTATTCATCTGGGTGATATACCATTTCCCTCTTGCTCCTTCTTCTTACCTGGAAGCTAGTTGTGATAGCTGGAGCCTCAGCAACCTTCTTGGAAACTATGGGATAGAAGTCACATGACCTTCTATCTGTGTCCCCAGTGAGTCTGTCATTCCCCACATCAGGGCCTTGACTTATCTCTTCCCTTTGTCTGGAGAGGCTTCTCCACTCTTTACCTGGTTGAACTCTTCTCATTGTCCCCATCTCAGATCAAACATCACTCCCCATAGAAACCGTCCACACTGTCCTCTCCAGAACATGTCCCCTGTGTTGTTCTCACCTGGTGCGTCTTACTCTGTATTTCATGACATTTATTACAGTTTGAGATTTTGACTTGTGAGATTATCTGATTAATGCTTGTCTCCCCCATTAGATCATGAGCTCGGCTGGGGCTGGCTCTTTTGGTCTGCCACTTGGAGAAGCCTAACCCAGAATGGGCATCCAGTGGAGTTTCATTGGATTAATTGATTGTGTGTGTGTGCGCGTGTGCGTGTGTGCGTGCATGTGTGTGATAGCTAAAGACTGATGGGGCGTTAATGTCCAATGAAGATGAAAAGTACAAAATTAATTAATTGTGCTTTTGTATACTTTAATTCTGAGAGTTAATTAGGGATTTCATGCAAGCTCGCTGCCTTGGTCAGAGATGTTCGCGCAGGGGGAGACCGGATCAGCAGTGGTTTCCCAGCTTAAAATGGAAGGCGTGGCGTTCAAGCACATTTATGAAACGCAAATATCACTTAACAAAGGTCTGGAACCAGGCACCACTTATTTTCCAGGTGATTCGTTTTGGGCACGTCCCAGAATGGAGCTAGGGAAATACCGGCCATTCGTTTACGGGTGGATCCTCTCCCGTGGCTTGTCTGCTGTCATTCGTTCACCCAGAGATGGGGAAACCTGACTTCGAGGGTATCACTCGTCAGGAATTCATGATTACTCTGCCCAGCCAGGCTGCAGTGTCCTCTAGGCCCCCTGGAAGGAAAGTTTTTTTAAGCAAATGAGCCCAAATCACAAAATTTCAAGGAAGCAGTTCAATCCAGGAAACCAAGGCACCTTGCAACCAACGTGGAAGATTCTATTCGCACCTAGTTAATATATGAATTCCAAAATATTGGCCATTATTCATTGAAGTAGGGGACTCCTATGGGTATTCATGCTAGGTGATGCTGGTAGACTTCCTGGAGTTTCCGTCTGCTTTTAAAGGTAACACAACTCCCTTTCCGTTAGGTTAGCGTAAAAGGAGGGAAGGAGGGGAGGGAGAGGAGGAGAAGGATTTGCAACCGATATCCACCCAGGAATTAGTGTGCAGGTCACTGGGTTAAATGCTTTACACACGGCCTCCCTGAATTCTCCAGCCATTCTGAGATAGATGGCATTACGTTTTCCATTTTACAAATGAGAAAAACTGTTCAGAAAGGTAAAGTCACCTACTGAAAATGGCAAGATCTTATACAGGCAGGGTGTCAAATCCAGATCATGTCTGGCTGCAAAGCACATCCTCCCCCAGCACATCAGACCACACCGTTGCCAAATTCTACAGCTATGAACCTCATACATGCACGGGAGCCTTCCAAAGACTCATGCGAGCGCAAAAGGCTTAAATGTTTCTGTGTGTGTGTGTGTGTGTGTGTGTGTGTGTGTGTGAGAGAGAGAGAGAGAGAGAGAGAGAGACAGACAGACAGAGAGGCAAATGCCTAGTAAACCATAATGACATACATTTCCAATGAAAGCAGTTGGAAAACATTTTCAAAGTCTGGCAAATCAATGCTAGTGAGGTAATAGAACAGTGGGAACTTTCTTACCTCTCTGGTGCAAGAGTAAATTGGTAAAATCATTCAGAAACGCAAGTTGTTGACATCTAGAAAAACCGAAGCTTCAGATGCCCCATGGCCCAGCATTTTCTCACCCCTGGGTATATGCTAGAGAAAGGTTTGCCTGTTTTCATAAGGAGACACGTATAGGAATATTCACCGCTCTAGTGCTTGAAATGCAAGGAAAGAAATGGAATCAAACTAAGTATCCGGTAACAAGACAATGGATGAATAAAGTGTGGTCCTTATTCCATGAAAGCCTGGGGGGGGGGGGGGGGGAGGGACAGGGAAGCTGAACCGGAACTGCAGAACCCCAGGGCACAACAGGGAGAGCTATCAAAACAATGTTGGGGAAAAAATAGTCTCCAGCTGCTGGAGACTACCAACCGTGTTGTAATATTTTTTTTTTTAAGTTTAAAAGCAGATGGACGCATACAAATGTCGTGATGTTATCAAAGCACGTATGGGAAAATTTACAACAGTGCTTAGCACCTCGAGAAAGGAGGGAAAACAGCGTAAGGAAGACACTTTGACTGTCTTTGCAATGTTTCCTGTCTTAAGCTGAGTCTTGGGTACCGCAATATTTGTGAAAATATTCTCTGTCGCCTTTTTTTTTTTTTTTTGGCACGCCTGAAATATCTCAGCACAATACAGTGTTAAAAGAAGAGGAGGGAGAGGAATTGTTTGATGTTCTGCAAGAAATGCCACCCGGTGAGGGATGAGAGTTGGTCAGACTGGCTGTCCATGAACCTGGGAAAAGCTTATTTCCCAGTGCGTGGCCAGAGGCACCCTCCCAGGGGTGGGTGGTCCTGCCGGCCACACAGCCACACGTGGCAACGCCTGCAGGCAGTAAGTGTGGCGAACCTCCCGGGATGCCACCCTCGGCTTGCTGCGATGCAGTGTGCGTTCCCCGGCAAATCATGCTCCCCCCAGGTGAGGGATGGGATCGCTCCATCTCTGTCACCTGCACAGAAAAGGAAGTGCTGTAGAGAGACAGATTACATCATCTATTATCAAGTAGACAGAAGATAGACTGAGGGGGCACCTGCAGCTCGCCAGATGTTATATCCATCATCGGAGTCGTGGGAAAGGCGGGGCTTACCTCCTTCCTCCTCCCTGTTCCGCCAGCCAGTCCAGCCCCTCCAGGGAAGAATTAGATACGACATTGACTCACGGACCAGTTCCCTCAAAACTGGCCTGATGTCGGGGTGGGGTGGGAGCACTGCAGGCAGGGGACACTGCTCCTGGGCTATGAAAATAGCCAAGAAGAGAGGGTAATCTTGAAAGTTTGTGCACTTGGGCCATTGACAAATCATGATGAATATATCCCTTAGAACTTAAAAAAAAAAAAAAAAGCCCAGTTAATACCATAGCTGTGGTCACCATCAACACCACAGGTATCATCACCATCACCATCACCATCACCATCATCACCATCATCACCATCACCATCATCATCATTGTCATTATCACCATCATCACCATCACCATCATCACCATCACCATCATCATCAACTTCACCATCATCATCACCATCACCATCATCACCACCATCACCGTCTTCACCATCATCTTCACCATCACCATCATCACCATCACCACTATCACCATCATCATCACCATCACCATCATCAGCATCATCACCATCATCGTCATCATCACCATCATCACCACCATCACCATCATCACCATCATCATCACCATCACCATCATCACCATCACCATCACCATCACCATCGACTTCACCATCATCATCACCATCACCATCATCATCACCATCACCATCTTCACCATCATCATCATCACCATCATCACCACCATCGTCTTCACCATCATCTTCACCATCACCACCATCACCATCACCACTATCACCATCATCATCACCATCACCATCATCACCATCACCATCATCACCATCACCATCATCACCATCATCATCATCACCATCATCACCTCCATCACCATCATCATCACCATTATCATTACCATCACCATCATCACCATCACTATTACCATCATCATCACCATCATCATCACCATCATCATCATCATCACCACCATCACCATCATCATCACCATCATCTTCACCATCATCACCATCACCATCACCACTATCACCATCATCAATATCAAAAGCTTACTCTAAGACAGGAATTCTAAGAGTTTCACCTGCATTTTTTCATTTATCCTTGGCAACATCTTTGCAACAAAAGTACTATTAATGTCCCTGTGTTATGGCAGAGGAAACAGAGGCATGGACAGATAAGTCACCAACCTGAGGTCTCCCCACGTGGACTCCCACAAATAGGCCATCTCCTTTTACCCAGGCATCACTCCACAGGTGAGAGGTAGGGGGTTCTGCTGCTTCCTTGTATTCCCAAAGCACTCTGGGAATGGACAGCACATCTAAGATGGCTGCCTCCGACCAGGCAAGACCCTAAAACATGAACCCTGGGGAGTTCTACAACTTTCTCCAGAACACGAAAGGCTCTTCACAACCTTATGAATCTTGGGAGATGAGCATGGCTGTTATAAGAAAGCAGAAGCCTAGAAAGACCTAACCCATCCCCACAGAAAGAACCCCTGTCCTTGCCGTCTTGGGGAACCCCCTCATACTCCAACCACTTCTACCTGCTGGCCTTTGGGGACCGGGCAGCAGAGAATGATGAGCCCTACCATCATCACTCACTCAATGCCTAATATCTTCGAAGGGGACCAAAATATACCACCCAAAAACATGTGTCTTTGGCATATTGGTTATTTTAAGTTGGTTGTCTTTTTGTTTTTTTGTTTTCTAAAAACAGCGGACATAGGGGCACCTGAGTTGCTCAATCAGTTAAACGTCTGACTTTGGCTCAGGTCATGATCTCAGGGTTTGTGAGTTCGAGCTCCGCATCGGGTTCTGTGCTCAGAGTCTGGAGCCTGCTTCTGATTCTGTCTCTCTCTCTCTCTCTCTCTCTCTCTGCCCCTTCCTCACTCACGCTCTCTCTCTCTCTCTCTCTCTCTCTCTCTCTCTCAAAAATAAACATTTAAAAAAAATTTTTTTAATTAAAAAAAAACAGCAAACACAGGTGAAGCTCTGGAAACTGAGTAGAAGTTACCTTTTGATAAGAGGCATTTACATTTATGAGAGAAATACCCATTTTAAGGGCAGCTCCCTTGTTACACCAGAAACAGGGGGATGATTCAGTCTCCAAAATCTCTCAACGGAGAAGGCTGGAACTTAAATCTGCATCAGACTTTACCCTGTTGACTGCACATTTCCTGTCAAGCCTCCCTGACTGCACCCACCTCCACAACATCTACATTTATCCTTAGCTAAAGATAGTATTTAAGGTGATGGCTTGGGCTATTTTGGGGAGTTAGTTTTCCCGGGTCTCTCCCATGTATGCAGAAGATACATGTACATGCTCTCAAACTTTTGTTTGTTTTTCTCTTGTTAACCTATCTTATATCAATTCAATTATTAGAGTATTCTTAGGAGGCCAGTCTTAGAACGTAAAAGGGAGGAAGGAAGTTTTTCCACCTCCCGTACCTTCTGTAGTCAGAGCACTTTACCATCTGATCTGGAAACGTCTTTTTACACCTGCAGTTGTTCTGTTTCAGTGAGTCTGAGGGAGCACCCAGGTGTGGACATTTGTAAAGCCCCCATAGGCCACACGACACACCTACAGAGTTGGCACACACTGCCTTAGGCTATGGAAGTTTCTGTTAAAAAGGAGACTCTAGACTCAAAATGGAGTCACTTGTGCTAAACGATGCGTAAGGTAAAAGTTCCCAACTGCTCATTTCTTAGTTTTCACTAGAAATTAAGAGTTTCTATGGGTTAAAATTTTGAATATATGTCTTGAAAACTACTAGAAATAAGGAAAAGAAATTTTACGTGTGGTCAGTACTGGCTAAGGTTAGAATGAATTTAATGAATTGAATGAGTTTTAATATAAAAAGCAAGTTGGTACAAAATTAGAATTCGGTTTTCTCTCTGTTAAAAGGACAAACGTTTCTTACGTTATTGTTTTCTGTTTTAATATTTAGTTTTGAGAGAGACAGAGTGAAAGCTGGGGAGGGTCAGAGAGAGAGGGAGACACAGACTCTGAAACAGGCTTCAGGCTCTGAGCTGTCAGCACAGAGCCTGACATGGGGCTTGAACCCACGAACCGTGAGATCATGACCTGAGCCAAAGTCGGACGCTCAACCGACTGAGCCACCCAGGTGCCCCTGTTTTCTGCTCTTAATAAGAAATTTTGATAGAGGAGCCTGGGTGGCTCAGTCAGATTGACCATCTGACTGTTGATTTTGGCTTAGGCCATGAGCCCATGGTTCGTGGGACAGAGCCCCATGTAGGGCTCTGTGCTATCATGGAGCCTGCTTGAGATTCTCTCTCTCTCTCTCTCTCTCTCTCTCTCTCTCTCTCTTTCTGCCCCTTCCCTTCTTGCACACGAGCATGCTCTTCTCTCTCTCTCTCTCTCTCTCTCTTTCAAAATAAATATATAAATTCTAAAAAATAAGAAATTTTGACAGTTTTTTTTTCTTTACCTTTTAAGTAATCTACCTGGAGAGCAAAATTTTGTGTTTTGTCACAATAATTTCCTGGGTTGTTTTTATCAAATCTTTGATTACTTAATAAAACTGAGTCTTCTGCATTAAAAGAGCTAAGTTTCACCTACAGCTATTTAACTTTCTGTATTTGCTTGCCAAAACCTTTAACTGTCACTGTATTGAAATGAGTAAGTCAGTTTTGGTTCTGAGCGAACTGCGATCCTATTTGACAAGTGTTTTCCTTTTGGTATTTTTACCAAATTTCTCAAAATCAGACACTGAATGAAGTCTTTTTGACCTCAAATTAACCTTGAGACTTTTCAGAGAGTCCTTGGAACATCTCAAAGGCCTTGTTCTCTCTCCTTATACAAAAAGGCAGATTTTAAACCAATGAGGCATGTTTGATATGTTAAATTATGTGGGAAATACTGTAAATAAGAATACTGAGCTCTCTTTCTATTTGAGTTGTAAATGGTAGTCTAGAAATTATATGAGATTCCCAAAGTCTGATATGTCCTGGTATAATGTTATCAGACATGATTCCAGTTAGTACCTGAGAATGATGCATATTACAGAAGTCACCAAATTTCCTCATCAATTTCTTTAAAAGAAACTCTCATCAGATCTCTAGCAATGGACATTCTTAAAGTCTTTCGTCATTTGCAGACAAGTATTGTTTTGCTCCGGTATTTTGCAAAAGTCTTCCTGCAAAAGCACTTCATCTCCAAGAAGATTCAAGGAGAGGGCTGTGGACAAGTATGAGTTTTCTGATAACTTTAAGATCATAAAAGTGAACGGGGTGAGAATTCCCAAAACGATTGAAAAAACTAGGTTCAAGGAGAACAAGAATTAATAACACGGGCTAAAAGAAAAACTGAGGAGGAGGATTATAAACTTTTTATGTCTTTTTGTTTGAAACATCACGGGTTCTCTAATGTGGTGCTTTTTCCAGATTTAAGGAATTTTTTTTCTCTTAAGCTACCTATGACTTATAACAGTTTGATAAAGAATACCTTTGTAAGCAAAGATGATACATTTACTTTTTCTCCTCCCTTGGTCCCTCCAGATTTTAAAAACTCTTTTGAGTGTTTTTTTTTTCATGGCAATACAGTTAGTTGCTTGCATACGTTTAGTAAGAATCTGTTCTCCTTATAAAAGGAGAACAGTTGAACATATTGGCCACGTTATCAAGGCTTCGGCTGGAACGTTATATTTGAAACACTCAGATACGACCAGGCAGTTTTAAGGAACTAAGGCTGACTTTACAGAGCTGATCAAGGCTTTTCAAAACTTCAGCCTGGTACTTTGCTTCTAAGACTCCAGCAAAGCAGTCTTAAAAAGAGTTTCTATGGTCAGTCACTATTCTTGGTGCACTTATGTAAATAATCAGCCAACGCTAATGGAAACAGATTTGTTTTACTGTGATTATTCCTAGGGGAAAATAGGGATAATTGTAAGAGAAAAATTACATTTGTGCCATTGTCTACATTAGATGCTAATCCCGTTAATCGCCTTTGAGATTTCGTTATGTACTTGGAACCGGGACGGAGTCCTAAATCTTCTGGTTTCCTCAAGTATCTGGCTCCGACTCTTCCAAACTAACGTTTCCAATTTTCTCTTGCCCTCTGATTTGGAATCAATAAGAACAGAGACTGCCCTTGAAACTCCTGGACAGAGACCATATCAGGTCCTCCTTACTACCCAGATGGCGGCCAAACCTCAGGTACTTGAACCCCAGGTTTATATCTCACAGCTGAAGAAGACTCCATCTGACATCCAGTCCTGTGCAAACGCTGGAGACCTCCAAGTGAAATTGACGAGGAAGTGGCCAACATCAAGGCAGACAGCTTCCTCCCAAGATGGCGGATCAAAACTCCATACTTCCACTGAACGTGACACTCTGTCTTCTTCTTCTTCTTTCCTTTACTCTGGTGCTGGCCTGGAAAGATAACACCATCATCCGTATGTCCCAGGTCACTGCTAAGGAATTTAAAGCAGCATGTGACTTTAGGCTTGGAGAAAACCTGACTCCTGGCTTCAACAGGCTAATTCCTGCAAATGACTCCATTAAATGCCCCCTTAGCAGGAAGTGGTTTGGGCCCTGACAACATCTGTCCTTGCTGAGATGGTTCTCTCTCCTTGGGCCTGTGAATGGCTAGATAGCTGGCACGTGGCTAGGCAATTACTCTTAGGCTATTGAGCTGTTCCCCAACTTTTCACAAGTCAACTCAGAAACCTCATCGGTTGATCCCTCCAGATTTACATCATCAAATTCGAAAGAAATTACCAGGAGGAATTCATGATTGAGGGTTTCTTCCTTTGGTAGGGCTGTACTTCCTTGATTAGGAATGAATGTAAACGAGAATATGCTCAGAAGCTTCTCCTTAACTCTTAAAGATGCCGCGGAATGCACTGCTGAGACAAAAGTTGCCCGAGAAAACCTTAGTCTCTGCCACCAAAGTTCTTGATAACAGGATAGTCCTTGATTATCTTTTGGCCGAGTAAAGAGGTGTCCGTGCTGTGGCCCATGCCACCTGCTGTGCCTGGATTCACACCCCTAAGGAAGTTGAAACTCAGTTACATAAGGTCACTGAGCAAGCCACGTGGCCTAAAAACGCAACATCACAGGGCCTTTCTTGGACTTATTTGATTCTGATTGGTTTGGGTCTTGGGGGACCATGGCTCCAAAGTTCACTGCAGGCATTGGGACTCGTCCTGCTTCATAGTCATAATAATCTCCCTGGTGTGTTGTATTTTCTCGAAAGCTTTAAATGCATATTCACAGCCACTCACCACCGAGCAAATGATTTTCCTAAGATTGAGACATTAGAAAGGCAACAAAGAAAACAGCCAATTTAAAATGCATGACGCTGAAGTCTTGGCCTGTGAATATCACAGGGGTTAAGCAAAAAAACGTCATGACCCGTGAATGCCACATAAAGGATCGATAAAAGCTGTCAGAACTACAGAGCGGTAGCTACGAGCAGCACCAATGCCTTAAATTTTGATCAGGTCTCTCGGTTAAGTGGAGAGTCTGAGCAAAAGAGGGGAATTGTTAAAAAGGAGACGGTAGTTACAAAATGGAGTCACTTGTGCTAAACCCCACATTGGCTAACCAAGACTTAGTATCTAACCTAATTAGAATTTCAGCCCCTCAGGAAGATAGCATTTAACCAGTCGACACAGAATTTCCTGGTCAGCACTAGTGAGACAACCCACCCAGTAGGCCCTTCTAATCCTCTTAGAAGGACAACCTTGCCTGAAATGATAGCTCCTTTGCCAATAACTTCCTTTCAATGCACCTTTTCCACCTTTGAAAACCTTTCCTTTTCTATGGCTCAGTGGAGCTCCTTTCCACCTGCTGGAGGGAATACTGTCTAATACACAAATTGTCCAATAAAGTCAATTAGATCTTTACGTTTATTAAGTTAAATGCAACTTATTTATTTATTTTGAGAGAGAGAGAGAGAGAGAGAGAGAGAGTGAGAGCAGGAGCAGGGGAGGGGCAGACACAGAGGAAGAAAGAAAATTCCAAGCAGGCTCTCTGCTGTCAGTGCAGAGCCCCAGGCGGGGCTTGATCCCACGAACTGTGAGATCATGACCTGAGCTGAAATCAAGAGTCAGCCCCTTAACCAACTGAGCCACCCAAGCATCTCTATTAAGTTGGTTTTTTTAAAGCAGTCCTAGTGGTGGAATTGGAAGCATCCAACTCACAGGAGAAGAAGAAGGAGATGGGAAAAAGAGAAAGATCGTAGCTTTCCTGGCAAAGAACAGAACTGTTCCATGGAAACATGACCCACTCATATGTCCCCTTCTCCTCCCTTAAGGACACTAGTGAGCAATTAGGTCACATAGAGAGGACTTACCCTTCAGAACTTCACAAGCTAAGGACTGACCTCAGGTCAGCTGGCCCAGACCCCCTTCCTCACTCTCCTGAAATTATTCCATCCACAGCCAGGTTCACTTTCAAAGTCAGCTTCCATTGTCCTAACCACTGGATGCTCGGGTACATCACACCTTCCCGGTCTATGGGAAGTGTTTCAGTCTGCTTGGGCTGCCATAGCAAATACCACACACTGGATGGCTTAACCAACAGAAATTTGTTTCTCATAGTTCTGGAGGCTGGGAAGTCCGAGATCAAGGTGTCAGGAGGCTGGGTTCTTGTGAGGCCTCTCACAAGTCTTGTAGATGGTATCTTCTCCCCACGTCTTCACACGACCTTCCTTCTGTGTGCATCCTAACTTCCTCTTCTTATAAGGACACCAGTCACATTGTATTGCATCACTCTAATAACCTGATTTTAACTTGATTGTCTCTTTAATGTTTATTTATTTTTTAGAGAGCGCAGAGACAGAGAGCACAAGCAGGGGAGGGGCAGAGAGAGAGAGAGAGAGAGAGGGAGACACAGAACCCCGAGTAGGTTCCAAGCTCTGAGTTGTCAGCATAGAGCCTGATGCGGGGTTCAAACCCATGGACTGTGAGATCATGACCTGAGCCAAAGTCGGATGCTCAACCAACTGAGCCATGCCCGTGCCCCAAACTTGGTTATCTCTTTAAAGGCCCTGTCTCCGATACAGTCACATTCTGAAGCACTATGGGTTAGGGCTTCAACATATGAATTTTGGGAAGACACAGTTCAGTCCATAACAGGAGAGAAAACAGCTTGCAGAGAAATGCAGCGAGTTGAAACTCATCTGATGATCCTTTGTCCATTGGGATCATCCCCTGGGTTGACCTTCCCCTCTCACTCTTTTCCCTGCTCCCCAACACTCTCTGAATCTTGACATATTAAAGGCTTTCACACTCGTTAGTGGTGTTACATTTTCTCTTTAAAGTCCAAATTGGAACAAACTTAAAGCATCCCTCTACGTGCAGGAGATGAGCCCTGGACAATATTGCTATCCGGTATCCGTATACTTTACCTTCCAAATTGGGCTCACCTGCATTAATTCAACAGCTCCTGAATAGCAGCCACTGGTAGACTCTCGTTGGAAACGTTTTGTTTGATTTTTTGGAACAATCGCTCAAGACAGAGTCAACAGGGATGCACAAAATATTTTGGAATTCCAAGTGTCTGGAGAAGGCCTGGCCCGGTATCACCCCCATCAAACTGAATAACCTGGAACTTATAAAACCTGAGGGTAGGACTGGAGTGGATATGGCGAAGCGAAGACAGAATGGAGTTGAGGGAGCACATCTGATCGCAACCGGGCAGACAAGAGCAGCCTGCCCCTCACTGAACCCCAGGCCCTCGATCACCTCCCGGGAGAGGCTGTCCAGAGGTGGTCTCCTCCATAATCCCAGGGGAAGAACCGAGAACACTCCCCGACCGACCCGGGGATTTCAGCTAACAGTATGGCATTAGGAAGTAGCATTAGGGAATTGTTCGCATGGCTGGAGTCATTTTAAAAAGCGTTTGCCAAATTCCTGTGGACAATGGCCAAGGTATATTTTTCTTAGGGCCCTCGTATCTTGGGTCAGAGCCTCTACATACACTGTGGACAGAGCCCACTAGCCTGTAGTTGCCATTGGGTATGTTGGAAAGCTCCCATTCTGGGAAAGCATCGTCTCCACTCTACCCTCAGGATCACTTAATCGGTGATCCTTGCAGAGGAAAATGGCGCCCATCCATCTGCTGGGGGGATGCTGTCCCAAGCAAGGAGTAGGTGCCCAGTATCAGCTTATTGAATGAATGAATGAATAAATGAATGAATGACAAGATAGAGTCCAGGCAAGAAAACCAGGTAGACAGCTAGGAATTGAAGGGAACCAGGCTAGAAATTTAGAGAGAAGCCCAACAACCCATAAGGTGAATCCAAAAGAGAGGCCAGCCAATATCCCCACAGAGACTTCCGGCCAGGAATGATGTGGCTTTAGAGGGCCAGGGCTTTCCGGGGGCCATGAAAACAGGTGAGTGGCTTCACCTGGCCAGAAGGCTATAGGTAACCCTTCAAACCGGGATCCAGAAATGGACCCATTTGCCCAGCAGACTGTGTTCTTTGCGAAATAGCTGCTCCAGGTTGGGGGCGGGGGGCGGGGGCGGTGGGGAAGCCTGGGCTCCTTCCAGGTGCTAACCTGGAGCCTGCTCTGTCCCCCGTATTTCCCCATTCTCCCAGGCCCTCCTACCCCACTAGGCCCAGATGTATTCCCTTTCCACCCGCCGTCAGTGCCTCCTGCCTTAGGAGCATGTCTAAAATGCTAAGACTGAATGGTTCACATAATCCATACTGCAGCTTTTGGGAGCTGGATATGTGTAGGTTCTTTGGAAACAGTTTGGAAATGGCTGAGCTGAGACCTGCCGGCCCAGCTCACACAGGAGCAAGCAGGAGGTCTCATTAAGCTGACTACCCGCCCCCCCGACCCCCGCCCCTTCCTGGAGCCTGTTGTGCAGGGACCAGCAGTCGATAACTTGGCAGGGGGAATGAAATCTATGTTTTGAAGAAAATGGAGCTGAAAGCATTTAACCTCAAATCATAAACAGAAGCAATAAATTAGAGAGAGGCCAGGGAACAGGAAATCATAAGGGAAGAGGCCCGTTCCCAGCAAAGAGGAGATGACAGTCAATAGCCTTTCATGGAGATGTTGGTGACTGGGGCCAGGCTGGTGTGGCTGCTCGAACCACTGGGGGAGGACTCTGGCCCCGAGGGGATGTTCCGAGGCTGTCCTTCACCGAGTTCTCCATCCACCTATCCCCAGAAGCCCAATCATAGGCAAGAACGTTTCAGGACATGAGAAAGGGACAAAGATCTCAGAGGGAAATGGACAGCCTCTTGCGACCCAGCAAGGAGTGCAGAATGTAGGCTCCTGGGGGGCTTTTCCAAGAAAGGATATATTTCTAGCACTTCTCCAGCTGCTGACTTGATTTGCAACTTTGGGCCATTTGCATACACTCCCTGGCAATGCAACCAACCCTATAGCTGTTCCGAGGGCTCACTCTGGGGCCAGTGAGGCAGAGATCCATGAAACGTGGCTCTAGATTTCCAGAGCTGCGCAATGCAGTGGGAGAGAAAGAAACACCAGCCACTCAGCATGACAGCAAGCAAGGCCGCTGGAAACCGGGGGGCCCATGGGAAAATGATGACAAAATAAGTCAGACCCAGGTTGCAAACCTAGCTTTACCACATCCTGCTTGATGGTCCTTAGGCAAGTTTTTTCACCTCCTAGAGCCCCAGTGTCTTAGATCTAAGAAGCAGGAAACTCATCGTCTTTGGGAAAATGTGTCCGGCAAGGTCAAGGGCAGGAGTGTGAATCCCATGGAAAGAAAGGTTCAGAACATCGTCCTGATGCTGCTTGGGTGTGATCTGGAGGTTTTGGAGTGCACATTTAGAAGCCCTGTTGAGGGTTGCATCATCCATGAGCTAAAATCTCAAGAATTTTCTAGCAGTGAAGCTGTTCCTGCATTTGGCCCAGGATCAGCATTTAACAAGTGTTTGCTGAACGAATGAGAGAGAAAGCAAGAGAAAAAGTGGGATAAGTAGGAGCATTAATTCCGGACTGACTTCCTTACCTCTGAGCAAGACCCTCAGCTGAACCCCTGAAAATAAAGATTTTATTTATTTGTTTGCTTAACAAACATGTGGTACTTAATATGCATAAGGTGTCAGTCTCAGTGCTTTACCTAAATAAGCTCATCCAACAGTCACTCCAACCTAGGGTGGTGGTGTCATTACTATCCCCATTTTACAGGTGAAGAAACCTAAGCACAGGTCAAGAACCTTGCCCAAGGTCACATAACTGAAAAAGTAGCAAAGCCGACTTTGACCCCCAGCATTCTGGCTCTGGGAAGCCATGCTGCTATTCCAGTAAAGTCTCGTCCATCCATAGCAGTCAGCTTAGATGGGTAGCCCCTGAGAGGGTTTCCAGAGCCCAAGTCCTGCCCTCCTGCTCTGTTTGGAGTCAGGGCCTTCTGTTTAGGGCCCTCATCGTTAAGCCCACTCAATGTTACTAAGTCCTCTCTGGGCCTGGGCTCATGGCTTGAGCCTACGGCAGCCTTTCTCTTCAGGTCCTCCCAGAAAAGGCCCTCTCACCCAGCTCCTCTCCAGGGCCTCGAGCAAGAATGAATGACACATAGGTCTGTCCTTGTGACAAGCGTGGCTGATCAGTTGGGTTACCCGCAGTACTAAGTGGAAAAGTACTAGCAGTCGCGTCTGGACTCACCAGGAAAGATACCCTGGTCACGGATGTCCTCATGGGTATAGGACACAGTTTGCTGTCACTGGTGTAGCATCACACTCAACCCCATGGCTGAGGCCCACAATCCTTTGCCCTTTTGACCAACTGGACTGGACACCTTCCTCTGGTCGCCCATGAGCTGAGAGGCCATGATGCCAGGCAGAACTCCTTGGTTGCAAGTAACAGAAACCCAGCTCTATACGAACAAACACAGAAGAGGAAAAAACTGGTTCACATCACTGAACCATTCCAGGGAAGATTTCTCACCGTCTCTTTCTCTCTGTTTTCTTCTGTAGTATCTCATCCTCATGCAGGTTCTCTATCTCAAGATGGCAAAGATAAATGACGGCCAATAGTACCAAACATGTTCAGCAAAAGTTCCAGAATGGAGTCTCATTGGCTTGAGTTATGTCACATGGATCCCCTTGAACCAATCTCTCGATGAGGTTTGGGGATTGGAGGTCAAGTCTACTAACATCCTATGAATCTGGAGTGGAAGAGGGCCGGATCCCCACATCTCATCCCAACATGAGATGGTTTTTCCCAAAAAGCGGGCATGGAGTCTAGGCTAGCGAACATCAGATGTCCACCATGACTCCCAAGTATTTGCCCTCATTCAATGGATATATTTAGTTCTTAGATCTCCCTCCAATTTTAGCCTATTCTCTGGTGTGGTCTGTTTCTAATAGTCCCGAATGAGAAGGAGAAAGTTGCCTGTGCTTTCAAAGGGAATAGAACCTGGTCATTTGTGTGCCTTTCCCCCTTTCCTCGGTGGTGACGTCAACTTAGCAATGCTAGAGTTGCCTTCTTCCCAAGGTTACCAAAGGAAGAGAAGCAAAATGTCAAAGGCCATGCCACTGGAACTGATACTCCTGTACAGGGGGAAAGAACACAGGGGTGGGGGGCAGGGGGAGGGAAGTCCCAGAGTCGGTCGTGGGGCCACCACTCCCGCGTCCACTTCTCCGCCACCATGGCCACCTGACTCTCCTGCCGGGCCTTGTGGGGGAAGCAGGTGAAGGAATGAGACAGTAGAACGAGGCCCTGTTATGGCAGATCTTGAATACCACGAGAAGGAATCTGGGCTGGTGCAGCTGAGCCAAGAAGCTCTTGTGGGATGCAACAGTGTTTTCAACAGGTCTTTCTGGGGAGAGATGTTTACAGGATGGGTTGGAGCAAGGAGTCCGACCGTCTCTGCAAACTGGTCCATCTGGACTTCTATTCTCTGGGTTCTTCCCCAGAGAACTCTGCTGGGGAGGTGGGTCACTCACATCAGAAGGGAGTGCTGTTCCTTCAGAATATTTTTTTTCTTTTAATGATGGACCGAGTTCAGATACAATCACAAGTGTAGAGCCTAGTCTAATCACCGCCCCAAGCCGTGCCCATCCCTGGGCTTCAACAATTATTAACTCAGGGCTACTTTTGTTTCATGTGTAGTCCCACCCATCCCCGCTCCGCCCTGGATTACTTTGAAGCTAATCCAGACATCATATATCTTTAAGATGCTCAGATTGCAGGAGCCCCAGAAGATCTGGAGATTCCATTCTTCTTGAGAAGAAAGGAATCTGGTCTGTCGTTACTACGTCACTGAGCAAAGCAGCGTGTTGCCCTTCCCGCTCCACGAACATGGCCCAGTTCTCCTCGCTCGATGTGACGCATCTTTATGGGAGGAAAATGGCACTCTAGCTATGCTTGTCTGGACATGCTCAGTGGGGTGATTGCCGTGTTATCTCCCAGGGCCACCCCCATTGATTGCCCTCATCCTGCCATCTTGCCCACCGCCCGCCCCCCCCCCCCCCCAGCTCTGCCCACTTTCTGGTTCAATAGCCTTGTTCTCTGGCATGCTCCCCACCCTCTCCCTCCTCAGGATTCTGAGACACGCAGATGGTCCAGGGAACCACGATAGCCCGAAAAGCCTATTTCCCATTTCGGAATCGCAACACAGAACCATCTTGCTCCCATGCACCAGACCAGCCTGCAAGCTGCTGCAGACACAGGAATCAAAGAGAGACTGGCCCTCTAATGTAAACACGGGCTGACCTTGTGCTTTCAAATTATATGATATCGCTGCCCCAGCCATACTCCTTGAATAACTAATACACGCAAAAGAAATTTGGGAGGGGGGGAAAAAACCCAACAAAAATTATTATTATTACTTAAAGAGCTAGAGAAAGATAGCAAGGTCCTTCTAAAGTTACAACACCCTCTTTAGCAGCTGCAGGGTACATTAAAGCGAGGGGCCGGGGGAGGGAAGATAGGGCATATTTCAAAGCTGACTGTTGCAGTTACAAAACGCGAGGGGGGTGTTGTGTGGAATACGCCAAGTGTTTGAAGTGGACAAGATTTCTAGCATGTTGCCTTGATGCCTGTACATACTTAATAACAGATGTTTGGTCTCTCTAGGCAGATAATTGTCCTGCTGTAAGGTTGACTTGACCTGCCGGAGCCGTCCGGCCCCGAACGCCACAGCAGTAACAAATGATCCCGGCTTCTCTCTGTTTTACTAGGGGAATGCTCAGCCACGCTTCCTTTTAAGCACATAATTACTCGGCGGCCACTGAAGCCCATACATCCCCCTCTCCTAATGGCCACGGAGCCATTCGGCCATAATTTATGGGGACAGGGTTCAAAGTTTTAATAATATTTGGATAATATCATTGCCCACACGTCAGTGGCGTCATGATGAATAGAAGGAGAGCAGGCTTATTTCGATTCCATGCATGACAGTGTGAGCGTTAACGACTGGGTGCCCGCCATGGCCTTTATGGAAACTGCCACCAGGCCATCAGCTCATGAATTATAGATCTGGGCATGAAGGATTATAAACAGCAGTGGGGATCACACAGGGACGCTTGTTCATGAGGAACTGTCCTGTTAGCGCCTCTTCCTTATGCAGATAAATGAATTGCAGGGAATACCAAAATGGCGTAAATAAACCCTTAGTGGATAACATATTAGCACATCAACATAAAAAACCCAGTGCCGGGGCCTGCTCGGGGATATTTATGTTTATACTCTCTGCTCAAGTGGCTTCCTGGTTTTTTGGCGTCTTGCTGCTCACCTCATAATTCCTACATCCTAACGGCACCTCTGGGCACGGTTCTCGGACGCTCGGCAGAGCGTGTCCTACACCGTTTGCTCGGAGAACCCCCTCTGGGCAGGCAGACGGATAAAGGACACCCCTCCGACCCAGGACAGGCTGAGGGTCGCCCCGGTGAAGTCACGAGGCACCTACAACCACAGGAGCCACGTGTTCATGGGTTCATGGAGAAGGAGTAAGCATCCCCTGTCCTTGAAAAACAGAAAGAAGAGAGACGGTCTCATCCCTAAGCCAGGAAGGGGAAGAGCCTCAAAGACGATGGAGTTCAACTCCGCCGCGGCCAAAGAGCAGGTGGCAAAAGTGAGACTCGGAGACGAGAAGGGACCCCCCCCCCAGCCCCACCCCCCGCCGCCATGACACAACTTTGTCGCCAAGCCAAGATCCCAGACTCCCAAGTGTTGCCCCAGGCTGCCTTATCTGGCCTGAGTTTTCTCTCCCCAAAATGTAAACATTCAACACCAGTCCCAAAGGATGGCGTTAAGACTAAAACAACGTTCGCCGACCTCCTCCTGTTCATCTAGACGGACTCACCCTGGACTTTGACGGGATTCACGTGCCATGAGTAATCGTTGGACTTGCTCGATATCCATTTAATCTGAAGGATTTATTTGGAAAGAACAGCAATTATAGCTGCACCTCAGGATAACCGGGAAGCAGCACATTTAAATCTCTCTAAAGAGCCTACTGGAGTTCTGAATACCACCCCCCACACCCCCTACGCCCGGGGATCTGATCTTGAGCTCTCGCAGAGACCAGGAGCAGAACGGAGCAGGACGTCCCAAACATCTTGGCTTCCTTCTCTACCGCGGGGCACCGTGTACAACGCTTTCTGCTTTCTAGAACATCGAAACACAAGTGATCTTCTTACTTACATTGCCAGGGAAAAGGAGGCAGCCGAAAGACAACGACACTTATCCGGCCTCCACATTCCCTGACATTATCACACAAAAATTCATTTCATTTTGGTTCCGAGTGTTATGAACTTATGAACGCGTATATAGATAGACCCCTGTAGCCACCACTGTAACCGGGATACGGAGCAGCTCATCACCCCCAACTCTCCCTTCTGCTAATTTTTTTTTTTAAATCAAACCCTCTCCCAACCCCTCACCCCTAACCCCCCGTCAACCACCGATCTGTTCTTCATCATTATGGTTCTGTCTTTCAGGAATGTCGTATAAATGGAATGATACAGTATGTAACCTTTGGAAACTGGCTTCTTTCACACAACATTATTCCTTTGAGATCTATCCAAGGAATTGCTTGTATCTATAGTGGCTCCTTTTTTTTTTTTCTTCTGAGCAGTATTTGCTGCAAAGCCTCCGCTTAGAGTCAGGCGTGTACCAGGCACGTTAGGGGATGATAATAACAGCTAACGGCTAGGGAGCCCTGGCCTGGTGTTTCCCCATATTCATTCATTTGACCTCTCAACATCCCACTGGGGCGGCTACTAGCACTGTGGGTTCATGGGTTCCCCTTTTGCAGATGGGGAAACAAGCCATGGAAAGGTTACCTAGCTCTCCCCGAATCACACAGCAGGTAAGTTCAGGAACCACCTGTAAGGTTAGAGCACCGTCCAGCCTTGTGTTTCCTAATGGGAGAAAATAATCACAAATATCTCTGGCAGGGAGATGAAAAATGTCAACCCCCAGGGACGTGCTAGTGACAGATAGCATTCCCTTTCAGAAGCAGGCTGTGCTGGGGACTGGGGACCAGTGACATGACCAGAATAAAGCAAGGACAGGGGCTAGGGGTTTCCCCTACCCCATGTCACCAAGGACCACTTACAGAGTATATACCCTCTCACACACACCCTAGAAGAGAATGATGCTTTACACGAATGCAATAGGTAATAAATAGGAAACATCCTATCTTCCACCCATCCTGCCTCATCTCAGCACTTGGGAAGGGGACCAGACCTGAGAATTTGGAATTAATTACCACGAATCCCAGGGCAGCTGACCTCAGGCCTCCAGAAGGGCAATCATCATCAACTGTCTTACCCAACATCCTTCAAAGCCCTTAATGTCACCTCTTTTTTTGGGGGGGAGCCATAACTACCTATAAGCATAGATGTGGGTTCCAGGAGTCATCCCAGCCTGGAATTGGGGTCTGTGGGGAAACTGAGGCCCAGAAAGACAATGGAATTGCCCAAAGACATACAACAAGTCAGTAGCCGTTTCCGGGACTATGGGTCCCTCCCTTCACTGACTCATTCATGCACCCATCCATTCAACACCTACTGGACTGACCATGCGCCAAGCACTTTTCTAGATGCTGGAGACAAATGATGGATCAGATATACAGTACGTGTCCTCATGGGGTTATAGTTTGGGTAGGAAAAAAGACACGAAACAAAAGATCACACACAAACAGATACTTAAAGCTATAATAAAGACTACAACATTGCCTTAAGACTCACAGGCAGCATGTCTCTCATAAGCCCCGCTGTTTTCATCTCCTAAAGGAACGAGGGTGAAGTTTCCTGTAGCAACGGACGCCTCTATGGACCCTCTACATAAGGTCATGCAAGACTATAGTTACATGGTTTGACAGCTTTGTATGATAGATGTCGAACGCTGCCTTCCAAATATCACTAACAACCTGTTGATGGGTCAAAGCGGAGTCTATTGGTCACTGCAGTGGAGAACACTGCCTCGACAGAGCTTTAATGGCATCTGAAAGAGGGACAAGCAAGGTGAGGTTTTTGCCAAGACTCTAAACTCTGGCTTCAGGAGTTTCCAAAGTGGCAGGGAGAGAGAGTTGGCTAGAATTTGGTAACCGCCATGTTGTAATAATTTAGGACTGATGGAAACAGCAGGGTGATTTGAGGGGAGGGTTTCCAAGAGTCTGAGGGTATAAAACATTGTTGGATGTTTTCTATTGAAGAGTTTATGGGATATTCCTGTAATGAACAATAAAGTTAATTGACTGGGCAAAAGTAGTCATAGAAGAGTAACGTTATGCTAATGCAGACAATAGATGACTCGAAACCATGCTATATTACTGTAGATACTAAGCCATGTGGGAGAGATGATTTTGGTTCTCACAGAAGTAATACCTGCTCTGGGGGGGCGCCTGGGTGGCTCATTCATTTAAGCGTCTGACTTCAGCTCAGGTCACCGTCTCACGGTTCCTGAGTTCGAGCCCTGCATCGGGCTCTCTGCTGTCAGCACAGAACCTGGAGCCTGCTTTGAATCCTCTGTCTCCCTCTCTCTCTCTGCCCCTCCCTGGCTCATGTGCACTCTCTCCCTCTCAAAAATAAATAAACACTTTTAAAGAAAAGAAAAAGAAAGAGAAGTAATACCTGTTCATTCTAAGCCAGCCCAAAGAGGTAAGAATAATAATAATAATAATATCCTCCATTCCACGCCAATCAGTGAGTGTTAGGAAGGCATAAGGAGACACAGTTTATAGATGTTCAACCGTGAAGTGAAGAGGGACAAAAAAAAGGTCATCTGAGGCCTCTAGTTCAAAGCAAGAGAACCAGGATCCCAATGCAAGTCTGTATGTCTCTGTCTGTGTTTTATTGCCATCCAGCTAAAGAAGCAGAAGATGAAAATTACCCAACATCCCATCAGCAATAACCAACTGGAACCTTTCGGCGATTACCATTTGAGCCTTCTTTTCTGCGCAATGTGAACATACATAATTTTAATAATAATTCAGTTACTTTTAGTCAACTGTCTCAAGCTCTTTGCTCAAGCCACGTGTTTCTTTCTTGCTGATCCAAATCTTGGTGCTTTTGCTGGGAAAACACTGCAAAGTTCCTTTGAGACCACCCCCTATCCATGCCATGAGCCACGCACTGTTAGCCATGCCAGTCAGTGGGGTTTACCACTTTTCCCTAGCCTCAGAGTGACCCTGTTACCCTGGTCTGGCCAGTTGACTTGGACTTGAGTTAAAGTAATTGATTCTGGGAGTCATGTTCTGCAAGCCAGGCCCATGAGAGTCTTCCTGGAAATCTTTTTAAGACCACTGAGGAGGAAGTGCCTGCTTTTCTCCAAAATTTCTAGGCATAAAGATTCAATAAGCTTCAAGTTGCCAGCGGTCATCTCTGGCATCAACCGGGGCAAGTCTGTGTGAAAATGAAGCCCCCAAAGAAGAAAGCGGGACCAACACACTCTATTCTGAGAAGGTGCCCGAGCCCCTAGATCCAACTATGCCTGAAGCCTTTTGAACTCTTTTGAACTTTGCAGATACGGTTTAAGCTAGTGTAAGTCAGATTCCAGCTCACACACCTAAAATCCACAGGCTTTTTCCCATTGTTTTAAGTCTTCAGATCTCATACATAAGCCTGGACTGTTGAAAGAGAGCTCTGGAATCCTCAGTAACTCACACTTCCATCATGGCCTTCCCTTACCTCCTTCAGCAGCCGTTAATACTGTTCAAACCTTTGTATTTTGGGTAAGTTGCTCATTCTTCCCTGAATGTTCTTTCTCCCAAGTCCAACTGAAGAACTTTACTTTGGACTGAAAAGCTCAAACTGAGCATGCTCTCTGTGAAGGCTACTTGCTCCCCAGCCACCACCACCTAAACCACCATTATCATCACCACTGCCATCATCACCTCCACCACCACCACCTCCATCACCTTCATCATCACCTCCACCACCACCTCCATCACCTTCATCATCACCTCCACCATCACCTCCATCTCCTTCATCATCACCTCCACCACCACCTCCATCACCTTCATCATCACCTCCACCATCACCTCGATCACCTACATCATCACCTCCACCACCACCTCCATCTCCTTCATCATCACCTCCACCACCACCTCCATCACCTTCATCATCACCTCCACCACCACCTCCATCACCTTCATCATCACCTCCACCACCACCTCCATCACCTTCATCATCACCTCCACCACCACCTCGATCACCTACATCATCACCTCCACCACCACCTCCATCTCCTTCATCATCACCTCCACCACCACCTCCATCACCTTCATCATCACCTCCACCACCACCTCCATCACCTTCATCATCACCTCCACCATCACCTCCATCACCTTCATCATCACCTCCACCACCACCTCCATCTCCTTCATCATCACCTCCACCACCACCTCCATCACCTTCATCATCACCTCCACCACCACCTCCATCACCTTCATCATCACCTCCACCACCACCTCCATCACCTTCATCATCACCTCCACCATGACCTTCATCATCACCTCCACTACCACCTCCATCACCTTCATCATCACCTCCACCACCACCACCTCTATCACCTTCATCATCACCTCCACCATCACCTCCATCACCTTCATCATCACCTCCACCACCACCACCTCCATCACCTTCATCATCACCTCCACCACCACCACCTCCATCACCTTCATCATCACCTCCACCATCACCTTCATCATCACCTCCACTACCACCTCCATCACCTTCATCATCACCTCCACCACCACCACCTCCATCACCTACATCATCACCTCCACTACCACCTCCATCACCTTCATCATCACCTCCACCATCACCTCCATCACCTACATCATCACCTCCACCACCACCTCCATCACCTTCATCATCACCTCCACCACCACCACCTCCATCACCTTCATCATCACCTCCACCATCACCTCGATCACCTACATCATCACCTCCACCACCACCTCAATCACCTACATCATCACCTCCACTACCACCTCCATCACCTTCATCATCACCTCCACCATCACCTTCATCATCACCTCCACTACCACCTCCATCACCTTCATCATCACCTCCACCATCACCTCCATCACCTTCATCATCATCTCCATCACCACCACCTCCATCACCTTCATCATCACCTCCACCATCACCTCTATCACCTTCATCATCACCTCCACCACCACCTCTATCACCTTCATCATCTTCTCCATCACCTTCATCATCACCTCCACTACCACCTCCATCACCTTCATCCTCACCTCCACCACCACCTCCATCACCTTCATCATCACCTCCACCACCACCACCTCCGTCACCTTCATCATCACCTCCACCATCACCTCCATCACCTTCATCATCACCTCCACCACCACCTCCATCACCTTCATCATCACCTCCACCACCACCACCTCCGTCACCTTCATCATCACCTCCACCATCACCTCCATCACCTTCATCATCACCTCCACCACCACCACCTCCATCACTTTCATCACCACCTCCACCACCACCTCCATCTCCTTCATCATCACCTCCACCACTACCACCTCCATCACCTTCATCATCACCTCCACCACCACCTCCATCACCTTCATCATCACCTCCACCACCACCACCTCCATCACCTTCATCATCACCTCCACCACCACCTCCATCACCTTCATCATCACCTCCACCACCACCACCTCCATCACCTTCATCATCACCTCCACCATCACCTCCATCACCTTCATCATCACCTCCACCACCACCTCCATCACCTTCATCATCACCTCCACCACCACCTCGATCACCTTCATCATCACCTCCACCATCACCTCCATCACCTTCATCATCACCGCCACCACCACCTCCATCACCTTCATCATCACCTCCACCATCACCTCCATCACCTTCATCATCATCTCCATCACCACCACCTCCATCACCTTCATCATCACCTCCATCACCACCACCTCCATCACCTTCATCATCACCTCCATCACCACCACCTCCATCACCTTCATCATCACCTCCACCATCACCTCCATCACCTTCATCATCACCTCCACCACCACCTCCATCACCTTCATCGCCACCTCCACCACCACCTCCATCACCTTCATCATCACCTCCACCACCACCACCTCCATCACCTTCATCATCACCTCCACCACCACCTCCATCACCTTCATCATCACCTCCATCATCACCTCCATCACCTTCATCACCTCCACTACCACCTCCATCACTTTCATCATCACCTCCACCACCACCACCTCCATCACCTTCATCATCACCTCCACCATCACCTCCATCACCTACATCATCACCTCCACCACCACCTCCATCACCTTCATCATCACCTCCACCACCACCTCCATCACCTTCATCATCACCTCCACCACCACCTCCATCACCTTCATCATCACCTCCACCATCACCTCCATCACCTTCATCATCACCTCCACCATCACCTCCATCACCTTCATCATCACCTCCACCACCACCTCCATCACCTTCATCATCACCTCCACCATCACCTCCATCACCTTCATCATCATCTTCATCACCACCACCTCCATCACCTTCATCATCACCTCCATCACCACCACCTCCATCACCTTCATCATCACCTCCATCACCACCACCTCCATCACCTTCATCATCACCTCCACCATCACCTCCATCACCTTCATCATCACCTCCACCACCACCTCCATCACCTTCATCATCACCTCCACCATCACCTCCATCACCTTCATCATCACCTCCACCATCACCTCCATCACCTTCATCATCACCTCCACCATCACCTCCATCACCTTCATCATCACCGCCACCACCACCTCCATCACCTTCATCATCACCTCCACCATCACCTCCATCACCTTCATCATCATCTCCATCACCACCACCTCCATCACCTTCATCATCACCTCCACCACCACCTCCATCACCTTCATCATCACCTCCACCATGACCTTCATCATCACCTCCACTACCACCTCCATCACCTTCATCATCACCTCCACCACCACCACCTCCATCACCTTCATCATCACCTCCACCACCACCTCCATCACCTTCATCATCACCTCCACCACCACCTCCATCACCTTCATCATCACCTCCACCACCACCTCTATCACCATCGGCACCACCTGTCCTGAGCTAATCATGCAGCCTCTGTGCCATTTCAGAAAGGTTATCACAGCACTTGCCAGGGGCTTTGCCAGGTATTTGTGCAGGTTGTTTTGTATACTCACTGGACAGGTAGCTCCTCGAGGGCAGGGATCCTTTGATTGAACCCTGAGCCCCCAGCAGCTTGCACCTGGCCTTGCCCACAGCAGGCAGGACACCCTCACTGAATGATGGGACACGAGATTCTGGTGAAACCCAGATTCCCGTGCAAGCGGCTGTCGTAAGGTTCTCAGCTCCCTCCCAAGTACTATGTTGAGGAGGAGGGGGAAGAGGTAGAGCGGGAGATTTTTCACTTCATGCCAGTCATTGTGCAGGGGTCTGAGAATTGAAAGGGAGGCCTGGGTAGGGTTCCAACCCAGGGAGTTCTCACTCAGCAGACTGGGAACTCCTTGGAGACTGGCACCGGCCCTGATGTAATCAATGCTCCGGCCCCTGAGTCTTGCCGAACAGGAACCGGAAGTCAGCCAATATGTGTCAAGTGAAATGAGTTTTATTTCCATTTATTCGCTCTTTAACCTTAGAATGCAGTCCCCTGGCAGAGTAGTTTTTAAATTTCAGGGGCACGCCAATAATCCTCTGGAGGGAGTGTGAAAAAACCTGATTCTTGGACACGCCCCACGAGGTTCAGTTTCAGCAGGTCGGGCTGGGTCTGATTACTTAAGCTCTAACAACTTCCCAGATGGTGCTGATGCTGCTGGTCCGGGGACCCCGGTGAGAACCGCTGCCTCCGCGGAAGGTGAGTGAGAGGCACTGGGCTTGTGGACTGAGAAGCCCAGGAAGGCCCACTCTTCCCTATTCCATCTTCTTCCAGCCCGTTCCCCACCTCGAAGGGCCCCCCGCTGGGCCACCAGGGCAAAGGTCAGAGGTATCATCAGAGTCCAGCCTAGAAGCTGGGACAGGGGCCGGGGCACAGCGTACCTGGGGAAGGGGCAGATCCCTGGGTCCCAGAGGCCTCCTGTTTAGCCAACAAACAGAAGGGTCCAAATCCCCAACTGGACCTGCTTTTTCAGTAAACACAGTGCGGGGCCGCCTGTGTAAACACGCTTTGTCTACTGGAGGATTAAGAGGAGGAGGGCCTGGCTTTTTTTTCCTTTCCTTCTTTCTTCCCTTTTTTTTTTTTTTTTAAGCACTGAGAAAAGCCATTAAGGGATTAACACCCCGATTTATGAAAATGGAGGACGATAAAGGAACAATGGGGTGACAGCATTGTGTAAACGACATTGATTCATTTCAGAGACAGGACTGTTAACTGGGAGAAATGGAGGGATAAATGGAACAATGAGAAGATGCTTTTACCAGCTTGTCATTAATTAGCCGAGAGGACAATTGTTTTATTGTCCTTTTTGAAAAATACAAAATTGGTAGGAAAATACAAGCAGTGAGCGAAGTGATTATTCTGTGTCACCGGCTGACATCTGCTTTTCCTTTTCTCCTGAAGCTTGCCTCCGGAAGTGGTTTCATAAGGTAGGAGAAGAAACATTCCACACGCCCCCTCCCCCCCACCAACTGAGGAAGGTTCTTGTGAGGGTTGGGAATCCAATGACCACCCCCCCCCCCAAGTCAAGGACTCCTCAAACTCCTTGGCAGTGGAGGGTGGGCTCCACCATGATTCTTTCTGGCTTTCACCAGTGAGGGAGTAGATGGGGAGGTAGGAGGCGGCCTCCTAGGAGATCTCTGCAAGCAGGTGGGGACAGGAGCCAGGCGGGGAAGAGACAGGAGCCTGGTGGAAGGAACAGGAGCCTGGGGGAAGGGAGATGAGCTTCCAGGGGGAGGCCAGCATAGTAGGCCCTCATGGGTCCCCCTCCCCCCGGGCTTGGTGGCTGGGCCAGTGCAGCACTGCGGGCTCAGATGAGGTTCCCTCCCTGTATTTCCTGTACAACTGGGAGCAAAATTTGAAATATGCCCCCGTTGGGATGGATGCAATGAACGGGCTTCTCCAGATCGGGAAAGTGGGCTCAAATCCTGACAGCAATGGCTTTTGCACAGAGCCGCAGACAATCCCCGCCTCGCTCTGGGGAAGAACACGTTTCTGGCTCCATGAGACTCTAAACAAGACCCCACCCCCACCCCCACCCCGCACATGGGCCTAGGAGGCTTCGGTAGTAGGCGCCGAAGGGACAACGCACGGCACGAGATTCAGGTCCTGAAGACGCACACACAGCCAGTCGGTGGGGACTCCTGATGGAGTAAGTGTGGCGTGGGCTGTCTGGACTGTCCTCACCCAGCCGGCCCCGGGGAAACAGCCACTGGCCGTAAGGGCCACTTGGAAACCAGAGCACCCTGTGTTTAGATGATCACCGGTCCGATCTAGAAACCTTGGCCAACTCTGGCTCTTTCTAGAGTCCGGCAATCGCACAAGGGTTAACAGCACTTGTAAAGAAGAGGGGCTCACAGAAGCAAACAGTGTGCCTGGCAAGGAAGCCGTAAACAGCTTTCCCATTGTTTTTGCCTTCTGTGACTGTTGGCCATTGTTTGCCCTTTAATCTGGAAACACGATGGATATAAATATAGCTATCTTTATAGCATTGTATCTTTGCAGGCAAAGATAAAACAATGAATCTTTGCATCTCAAAGCTTTATATTTACATAAAGCTATCTTTATTCAGGAAGATTGTGTATGTATGTCTCACATAGACATGGTGAGCTGTTTTGGACTCTTATCCATTCACACCACACCCTCCGTGTCCCCTGTGTGCCAGGCACTGCTCTAGTCCCGGGCATAGAGCAGTGAACAATCAAGAAACCCCCCACCCCCACCCCCTATAGAATTTACATTGCTGGGTATGAAAACAGAAAATCAGTATCTAACGGTAGAAACAGGTCACATAATAATTAGTACTGCGGAGAAAACTGAAGCAGGTCTAGAGAGTAGGGAGCAGGGACGAAGGGTTATTTTCTATAAGGCGGTCAGGAAAGGCCTCGGGTAACAGGTGAGTGGCACCCTAGGCTGGCCGCCCCGCTGGGGGAAGAGTGATCCAGGCAGAAGGCGGGGCAAGGGCAAAGGCCTGGAGGCAGGAGCCTACCTGGAGGGTCTGACGCAAGGCAGAAAAGGGGTCAAAAAAGAGGCAAAGTTCAAGACCGAGGCGCTTTGAAAGCCATTGGTGTTTCCTCTGAGGGCAGTGGGGGCCACTGAAGGGCTGTGGACACAAGGGGGTGACCTAATCGGATGTCTGAGGTTAACAGGGCGACTCTGGCTGCAATGCATGGAACAGACCAGAGACGATGTGTGTAAGCTAATATCCTCAGCTTGACCATACGTTCTAAGGCACCTACAGGGAGGGGCCCAACACGTGCTAAAGGGAATGGACAATAGAAAATGGCAGCAAGTGTGGCAAACAGGAGCCTGCCTACGGCTCTAACGCGGCAACCACTAAGTTCCTGCTGCTTCTTGACCCTGAGAGATACCTTGTCATCTTAAAGCGAGGCTGGATTCTTAAGTGAGCTCACCTGATTTTAAGCCTTTTACAGTTAAACAAAGCAGGCTTGAGGCCAGACAAGCCATCAGTTTATATTCTCCCTCAATCCCTCATCGGGCAAGGAGAATTCACGCGATACGTCTTCTTACCCTTTGTTCCCTGCCTTCCAGGGAGCTCAGGAGCAAGTCTAACTTTAAAGCATCACGATACCGCGAATCATTTGGCAAAAACCATCCTTTCTTCTTCCAGTTCTCATAGTTTAGTACGATCTCGGGACACCCGGGTGGCTCAGTTGGTTAAGTGTCCGCATTCGGCTCGGGTCGTGATCTCCCGATTCGTGAGTTCAAGCCCTGCATTGGGCTCTCTGCTGTCAGCACAGGGCCCGCATCAGATCCTCTGTCCCCCTCTCTCTCTGCCTCCCCCCTCTCACTCGCACTCTCTCTCTCTCTCTCTCGCTCTCAAAAATAAATAAAATTTTTTTTAAATATGACCTCAAATGTCCAGTTATGGAACGTGTGCTTTTTATTATAAGCAACCTCAAATGACGTTAAATGAAGAAAAACTTCTAGCAAAACTCCACTGCAGGAGAATCGCTACGCTCAATCTCAACCGGGTAGCATGGGTGCTCGGGCGAAAGCAAAGTGTGGCGATAACAATACTTTGTGAAACGTTTGTGTTGTTTGTGAGGTTTGTGCTCTCGCACGGTAGGTGTCCCCAGGCAGACTTTTTGTCACCTCTCTGCATCTGTGCCCCCCCCCTTACAGATTATCTTGCTGCCCTTCCTCCCCTTCCTAACTATTCTTGTTCTGCCCACGATTTGAGTGGAAATGGGCCCTGCCTTCAACATTCACACTCCCAATGCCAGCTCAGCCTGCCTGCTGCTCTGATTCCCTCGAAAGGCGCCTCTGACCCATGCCAGTTGGAACCCACGGGAGGGGAAATCATTTGCATCTCGTGTGCCAATTCTGGTCAGTTAGAAGTGGCTATCAAAAGCGCATGTGTTAAGAAGGAATCTGAGGTCATGCTTAGGTTAAGTAGGAAAATGCAGGCTGGTAGATTAGGGATGTCTGCTGTCATTAGCAATTAGGCCTTTTCCCATGGCAGGAGGAGGGGCAGGGCAGGAGTTATTCCCTGCCTTTCCAACAGAATCCCATACAAGGGCTCAGGTGAACCCAGAGGCCCCCAAATGCAGGCGGCCGCCATTTTGTCCGGCCCACAGCTATCGGCCTTCCGTGAGTGGTAAGAGCCCTGGAAACTCTGTCCGTCACGGAGACAACTTTGCTAAATGTCTGTCAGGTTCCTTAAGCCCTCTGAGCCTCAGTTTCCTCGTCTGTAAAATGTGGATGATAGCTGTATCCTAGTTTACAGGACCAAGGGGATGATTAGAGGCAAAGACCTTGACCGGCTATTGGTAAGTATGAGTGGTCATTGAATATTATCTGTTATTGCCATTATTGTCAGGATTTTTTGGAGAGTCACTGTTGGGTCTGCCTGCCCATAGCTCTGTCAACTTTTCTTGCTCTGTGTGTCTCACCTTCTCCTTGCCTCGTGCCCTATAGCCAACGCCCTACCCTCCTGTCTCACCAGTCGCTGTCTCCACAAAAGGTCATTGTCTTTTGTAGTGTTGGGCTGTGGCTAAGACTCGCGGAGTCAGGCTCCCCCTCGGCGTCCTGCCCTCTAGCCCGCCCCTGCTCTGTTCCCCAGGTTCCCTCCAGCTGACTCTCGTCCCGGGACTGGAAACCCAGTGAGTTCACTGGGCTCTCCGCCATCTTGATCCATCATGGCCGCTGGGCCACTGTGGGCAGGGCAGGCAGATTCAAGTACAGCCGAGTCAAGTATGGCACATCCTGAGACTGTCAGAGGCAGGGGCCCCCGGTGTTACCCACAGCACCTCTCCAGAGAGTCCTTGTTGGAAAGCTTCTAAGAGCCTGACTGCTGGGTGGTTGAGATATCAGCCTGTAGCCTTGACTGTGAAGAGCCCGGGGGAACGGACATATCACGGTCACCATGTGCCCCCCGCCCAGGCACCGGGGGCCACTCAGGAAAGGTCTGGCAGGTGAAAGAAGGCCACATCTGGATTCCAGTCCCGATTCTTCCAGAAAACAGTTAAGATAGCAGGGCTGGACCACTTTGATTCTGCAGGCCTAGGCGTTTACGTCAGTGGAAAGGGGTAAAATTGCTGTTATTTCACTGAGTTCTTGCAAACGCATATGATTTACTTATGAAAAAAAGGGAAAATAGGGCACACTTATGATTAGTCCTCTTTAAAGATGTTTCCTAAACTTGGCATTAGTCAGCCACTGGCTAAAGTGTATTAGTCAGCACCCTTCTTCACGGGACGGTAGCCCAAAGTCCACTGCTTTTGGCCAAACCAGGATGAGAATAACAGTAAGGAATTTACTGGCTCACACAGAGGAGACATGTCAGAGCCAGAATCCTGGCTCTGGATTGGACCCTGGAGCCAGGCGTCCTAAGTTCAAGGCCCGGCTCTGTCAGCTCACAGCCACAGGGTCTTGGGTGAGTCACTCATCGGTCTGGACCTCGGTCTCCTCCTCTGTTGATAGGGGTTGGTAGTAACAGGGCTGACCTTACAGCACCCTTGCGAGGATCAGGTGAGGTGACACACGACAGTTATCATAGCACCTGCCCATCGTAAGCTTCTAGAACTATGATTTTTTTTTAGCGGCTATTTTGAATATTCTTTTGATCAGCCAACTCATTAACTTCCTTCTTACTTGGCAAATGTTTGCCACTTTCTGAGTCTGGGAAGGAACAGAGCCCCCCTCTCTCAGGCACAGGATTCAAACAGTGACGCAGCCCCACCCTCCCAATGTCCCTTGCAGCCAAAGAGGAGGCATGTGACCTGTGTTCCACCAATCGGAAACGCCTGCTGAGGTTATTAATTTATTCCCTGTGATACAAAAAGGTTGGGCCTGGGAAGCGTGCTTGGGGCAGTGGGGTCGCCGGGGGCAGCTTGCGGGTAGGTCGGCATTGCCTCTCTGGTGCATGGAGTGGTGGCATTCGTCCCTCGCCAGACCTTTCTGTTAGGGGATGAGGGCGTCCGCCTGCTGCCTGGCCTCGGAGCCCGGCTCTCTGGCTCTCCCCGCTCCCGTTGTGAGCGGACCCATACCCCTGCAATAATCTTCTTCCTGCTTAAGTCAGCCCGAGTTGGCTTCTCTTGCTAAATACCCTTCCTGATTCAGTAATGCAGGGCGGAAACACTTCTCAAAGCTCTGGAAGGGCTTCAGCTTCGATTCTTCTAAATGATGAACCTCGCAAAGATGCCCCTTACCACGACCAAGCCAGAGGGACATGCCTAGGTGTTAGGACTCTGCCGCTGGCAATGAATGACACCCCTGCCCTGCTAAGAGGCCAAGAGCTCGTGTGCAGCCAAGACGGTCACCAAGAGCCCTGGAATGTTCTGCCCACTACTCCCTACACCAGGGTGCCGCCCGCACTCCTCAGGGAAGAGGGGGATGAGAGGAAGTCGTGGAGGAGGTGAGGGGTGGGGGGGGACAGCGGAGAAGCTTGTGGCAGCTATGAGCTTACGGTACGAGAATCCAATGCGGAGATGGCTAGGGCACAGAAAAATATGGCCAGTAGAGCCTGGCCCCTGCTCAGAGAGCTCGCTGGAGAAGAAACCAACCCCAGTTTCAGGAGGCTTTGAAGCTTTTGGCAAGTTAAAATCAAGCAGCCTGGTGTCTTCTACAGGGGCCATATGCACAGCTTCTGAGCCACAACCTGCCGTGGCCACTAGTGACGGTCCTTCCCTTTGAGCTGGCGGAACCACTGTGAGGAACTGTTCCTGGTGAGGGGTGAGGGGAATTGGGTTTTTTCATCGGTCTCAGGGCCAACAGCAGCCATCAGAATTACCCGGAAGGGCTGTTAAAATGCGGATTGCGGGGGCCCTGGGGTGGCTCAGTCCATTGAGCATCCAACTCTTGATTTTGGCTCAGGTCATGGTCCCAGATCATGGGATGGAGCCCCGTGCCGGGCCCCATGTTGGGCGTGGAGCCTGCTTAAGATTCTCTCTCCCTCCCTCTCTCTCTCTCTCTCTCTCTGCTCCTCTCCCCCGCTCACTCTCTCTCTAAAATAAAATTTTAAAAACGCAGACTGCAGGACCTCACTTCAGAGTCACTGATTTGGAAGGTCTGGGGGGAGACCTGAAGATTTGCATTCTAGCAAATGCCCAGGTGATGCTCCTACTTTGAGAACTGTTGATTTAGGTTGAGTTTTTTTCACCTATAAAATGGGCCAAGTGACCCGCCTCACAAGATGGTCCTAAGCGTCGATCTCGTTCACGGATGTGAAAGTCCTATACGCTGAACGGCATGCTCTAAATCTGAGTCGTTCATGATAACGCTAATGGATGTTTCCAGAGTCAAGCCGGCGTGCGGCTATGCAGCCATAAGGAACACGCTTGTTGGACCCCCGTAATGTGCTCGCACCGCTCAGAGTAGTGAAAGTGTGGAAATGATTCCCACCAGCCCAGCAGCAGCCTGTCCCATAAGACTTCTCATTTTACGCTCACAACCCTTTGGTTTAGTATCTTTATTTTACAGGAGAGAAAGGCGGCTCCGAGACGCGAAGAGACTTCCCAGAGGGCACCAGCAGTGGGCACTTTCCGGGCTGCCTGGGCATCTCCCAACCGGCCCTTCCTCTTCGTTTTGGAACTGACTTCGCACCCTCAGGGGTTGACTGGATATCATCTTCGTGCTTGGTGACCCTGACATTCTGGCCAGAGTTGTTGGATCAAAGGCTGACCCTTGACCTAAGCTGGTCCAATTAGTACCTCCCTCCTGGGAATGTAGAACCACTCCTAAGAGACAGTGACCGGGTGTATTAACCAGAGGATGCACATTTGAGAAGGGAGAGGAATATAGCTCACACACACACACACACACACACACACACACACAGAAAGCATCAGAGCCAAGATCGAGTGTGTGAGAGCTTCTGAATTCCTGTTTCCAGTAACTTCCTGGGACCCCACTACCTTCCTAACTCTGCATTCCATGTTATAGCACAGTAGAGAGTAAAGTTTGTTGTTGTAAGTGAAAGAAAACATATCAAATAACCTTCTATAACAAAGATATTGCTGAATGTCACTCGTGTAACTAAAAAGCCCAGAGGTAGAGCTGGCTCTAGATGGGGGTGGTTTGGTAGCTAATATTATATGAGCAAAGACTCAGCCACTCTCTATCTCTGTCTTCTGCCTTTTGCGGTGAAGAATTATTCTCAGGAACCATAGGGTTCTTTGCAGCTCTAGGCTTTTCTTTGGTGGTAGCAAAATGGCTGCAGTAGTTCCAGACCTCACATCATAACCCAAACTATTTAAAGGACGAGGGAATCTCTTCCAGTTGGCCGTGTACAAATCCTCCGATTCACTGTCATTGGCCAAAACTAGGGTCAAGTGCCCATCTCAGAACCAGTTGAACGGGGAGATAAGATATGCCGTTTAGATTGAATCAGGCAGGATTCTCCCTTGGGGCCAGGGGTAGGGTCTGACCTTCCCACACTACATGAATGAAGATGGAAGGAAGGGTTCCCCTAGGGACAAGCGAGCATTTTGGGTGGAGATAGGAGGCAAGGGAAGGATGTTATAAAAACAACACATTCCCACTGTATCCTATAGCCTTAATAAATGTTTCTTTTTTAAAAAAATATTTCATGAGTTAATTTCTAACTTTTAACCAAGGAGTCCTAGCTAACGAGGTATATGTGATCTTCACGCTTTGACAAATTTATTCTAAATCATTCCTGGGGGCTCCCAGGTTACTCCTTCCCAGTTTATGCAAGAAGAGAAAGAAGTCAGAGTTCACTCATCAGGGAGACAAAGTCAGATTTTTTTTTTAATTTTAAATGTTTTAATTTAATATTTAATTTTTTTTATTTTTATTTTTTAAATACTTCTTTACTTTTGAGAGAGAAAGAGAGTGCAAGCGGGGGAGGGACAGGGAGAGAGACACTCAGAATCCGAAGCAGGCTTCAGGCTCTGAGCTGTCAGCCCAGGGCCTGACGCCGGGCCTGAGCCGAAGTCAGACGTTTACCCGACTGAGCCACCCAGGCGCCCCAATGTTTATTTATTTTTGAGATAGGGGCGGGGAGGGGAAGAGAGAGAGGGAGACACAGAATCTGAAGCAGGCTCCAGGCTCTGAGCTGGCAGCACAGAGCCCGATGCGGGGCTTGAACCCACGAACCATGAGATCATGACCTGAGCCGAAGTCGGAGGCTTAACGACTGAGCCACCCGAGCACCCCGAGAAAGCCAGATTTGATCAAGCTCCCTGTCTCTACAAAAATGCAACAGAAATGTAGTTACTGTGACCGATAACAAGATATAAACAAGAACTAAAAGAATGATTCTAAGTAAAATTATTAGGGTCAATTGAAAATATTTTAAATGCAAATCCTACATATTTCATAATGGTTCATTAACTTATAATAATCCATTTCAATCAAGATTCTGTTGCTTGACTGCTACTGAACAAATCTCAGTTTGAGTCACCGTGATTTTTTTAAAAGACCGGTTTTACTAGCCGTCTTATATTCCTACACTATTCAGAGAAATATTTGCAGAGAGGAAAACTTTCAAAATCTTACTCAATGAGAATAGCACATAAAGTTTCAGAACCATCACAAACACTGAAGCCATAAATAATGCTGTGTAATTTGCAGGATGGGTGTAATTGCCCAGGGAGAAAATGCCAGAAACAATAGCCATGCACCCTTTTAGGAAACGCTGAGTCACCAATGTGCACGGTGGCCGAGGACAACGTTGTATGAATAACACGCTGCGATCTGAGAGTCAAGGAGCAAATGAAAGGCGCTGGACTTTTAGCATGAAGATATTTGAGCAGGGCCTTACCGCCACACCTTGTCTCTGTTTGCTCAAGAAGGGTATGGGACTAAAACTGGGTCTCAACGTGTACCAGAGCGCGTTCAATCCACTCGCTTTCAAAGTTCCAACGAGAAGGACACCTCGCGTGATGTCTGCTTGATGGCATTGTTTTCCTTGCTGGTATGTGAAATGGTCCCTTAACAGCATCCTGGATTTGACAGTCTCGTAAGCTAAAAGCTCGCGTGATGCGCTTCCTTCCACATGACTGTTATTCTAGTTACAATTACCTTTGGCTGCCGGGGTCCATTCTCCAGTACCCCGTACGCTACTTTCTTCCCCCCTCCCAGCCCCGCCCCCACATATGCATCACAGCCTAAGTAGAGTGAACCTTCGCGTTCAGCACCTTCGCTGGTAAGGATGGTATCCGTGGTTCTGGGCCGAAGGTACGTACGTTTTACAGATGAGTTCGCAGGAGTACAAACGCGATTATATTAAAACTTTTCCTGTGGTTGAACACCCCATTTCCTCCGCGAATCTAAGATCTGTAAAACAAAACGCAGCGACCGTATTCACACACGCGACCATTTACAGACAGGCGCTGGTGACTCACATGCAAATGGAGAACAGTTGAAATAAACAAATGCTTAGTGTCGTCCAGTGAACTGTAAACAAGATCCGAATAAATGAGTGGGCACATGGACTTCCCGCTCGGGCCTCGGTGCCGTACGGGTTGATCTTCGGCTGCGTCTTCACATGCCTCCAGCCGGATGGGATGCATCAGCCAAGTTGCCTTCCCTCTCCGTTGCTAGAAGATTAAGGCTGGCATTAACGCTACAGCCACGTTAAAGCCGGATCGTGCCTCTTGGCAAGTCTCTCTTCTCGTTCATGGCTGATCGTTCCATTACGTCATAATTATCATACAGCTATAGCGTAAATACATAGTTATTTCCATCTCTCCATCCAGATGGTCGGTTACACGATAATTACAGTATGTTTGTACTTACTGGGTTTAATTACCAGATAATCAGGAAGAACATGCAAATTGCTAGGTTGTTGTTACACAGTACATTGAACCAAGTAAAACCTGTGTATTGCCTGAAAGTAAACAAGCTTGTACGCGGGATCGTGCACGGTAACCTGTGACGACAAGAAGGCCTGAGGTTTGCGACGGGGCCATTGTGTGGGTTAGCATTACACTTGCTGAGCTTAGATTAATGTCCAGATTATAATGAAATGTAATAAGAGAGACACTCACGCTGCCACGCCCGCCACGGGAACAATGGGGGACTGGCCACAGGAGTGGCCGAATAAGGTGCCAGTTCGTGGCGCTGGAGTCCTGCTCCGTTCCAACCGAGCACATTCCAGAGTCACGTGCAAGCATGTGTTCTCGCCCAACCGTGTACCTGCCCCGGTGTTGGCAGAGAGAGACTGCAAACCATCAACCAAGGAAGCCTCTCCCGGGAACAAAGTGTCGCTGCGGGTAGAAGCCACCTGAGAGTTCCCTGGTGTGTCCATTCTGCCACTGGTACCATAGCTGAGAGTCTCTCCAGGCCACACCAAGGGGAGCTGCTTGGGTCAGTGTCTTCTGATTCCCATAATCAGATCACTGTTGCAGGTTCTGTGATTGGGTCACTGGCATGTTTTTCTACCTTCCCCTTTTGACTTCCACTTGAAATTCCATGTTATTCTAAAGAAGCCAACTTCATCTCCTTCTCTTCAGGAGTGCAACCCATGACCTTGGCAATCATTATCTGCCCTCACCCCGCCTGCAGTGATTGGCTTAGAGTTGAACCTACGCTCCAAGCCACTTAATCCACTCTTGGAACAGAACATTGTCTGATTCCAGAAACAAGGCATTTTGTCTTCCCTCCTCCGTATGATCGAACCTGAAGCTTCAAAAACCACAGCGAAGCATCTGACGGCCATAACGGAGAAAGCGGGTCTTAAAGGACCTCAATGAGCCACAGGATCAAGCTCTACCTGAAAGCTAATGTGTATTTTCCAGTTACATGAATGAACAAACTCTCTTCATTGTCTGTGCCACCAACATTTGGGTCTTTATTATTTACAGTGAGGAGTAATAACTTATAATTATTATTTACAGTGAGGAGTTAGTAACTTATAAAGTGGCCACAACTTATCGGCCGGGCTTGCCACAGAAAATCTCACAAATTTTTTCAGGAATCTTCTGCCTCACTCCCTGGACACGAGCAGTCTTCATGTTCTGATATATCGTTTTTTTCCCCCCCAGCTTAATGAGATATAATTGACATATAACATTTTGGTTTCGGTGTACAGGATAATTTGATACATGTACATATTGCAAAATGATGGCACGGTTACAAATATTTTTTCTTGTGACAGCATCCCGTCCCCCACCTCTTGCAACGACCCATCTGTTCTCTGCATCTATGAGTTCAGGTTTCTTTTAGCTATCGCACGTAAACAAGATCATATTTTATTTGTCTTTCTCTGTCTTATTTCACGAAGCCCTGAAGGCTCACCCATGTTGCAAATGGCAAGATTTCCTTCTTTTTATGGCTGAGTGATATTCCATTATGCATATATGCCATATGTTCTTTACCCATTCAGCTGTCAATGGACACTTCCGTTGTTTCCGTATCTTGGCCATTGTAAATAATGATGCAACGACCACGGGGGTGCAAAGATCTTTTCGAGACAGTGATGTCGTTTCCTTTTGAAATATAGCCAGAAGCGGAACGGCCAGGTCATAGGGCAGTTCTATTTTTAATTTTTTCAAGGGATCTCCATACTGTTTTGATAGTTGCTGCACCAGTGTGTATTTCCAACAATAGTGCACAAGGGTTCTCTTTTCTTTACATCCCCCCCAACACTTGTGATCTTTTGTCTTGTCTTTTTGATAGTAGCCATTCTAACAGGTGCGAGGTCCTATCGCAGCATGGTTTTGATTGGCATTTCCTTGATGAAGAGTGATATGGAGCACATTTTCGTGTACCATCTGTACGTCTTTGGAGAAATGTCTATTCAGTTCCTCTGGGCATTGTTAAGTCCAATTGTTTATTTATTTTTTATTGTTGAATGGTATGAGCTCTTTATATATTTTGGATTTTAACCCCTTATCAGATATTCGATTTGTGAATACTTTCTCCCATTCCAAAGGTTGACTGATACCTCGTTTCTCGAGCTTACGCGTTGGTTGCTTTTCCTGCCGACTTGAGATGGCATTTCAGTCTACCTATGGGAGAGGCAGCCCCCCGCCTGGGAACAGAGAAGCTGAGAGTTTTCTTCATCCATGGATGGGGGCTGGGCGGAGACACAGGCACCCAGGTTCTGCTCTGCTCTCTGTAGAGAAGTCTGGTAGGAGGACCCGCAGGCAAGCCGGGTTGAACGTTTCGTGTGAGTCACAGGCCATGATGGACAGGAGCTAGAGACACTCTGAGACCACAGAGACCACTGACTGATAGAACCAGAGAGCAAAGGAAAGGCACACTGGCAGAAGTGGGAAGGGGACTTGGGACAGATAGGTGGGGTGGCCCCACACTTACGGGTGACCAGCACGCACCGGGTCACTCCTGAACAAAAGGCTTTTATCTGCCTCTGAGTCATGACTTGAAGCAGCCATATCAGGCTGGACATTGATTTATCGCCCAAACGCTCATTACCTGTGAAGATATCGGGGGACAGAACTGTCCCAGACGTCGGGTCAAAGTTACATACACCCCATGTGGCCCTTGAGCTAATCCATCTAGCATCCTCCAAGTGAGGCAAACAGTTAAACAAGCAGTTGCAACACAACATGGGGGTCGCCAGTCTAGAAGAGGGATGAGACGTCGTGGGTGGACGCAAGGAGACAACCCAGCCAAATTCAGGTTCAGGGACAACTTGCTGCAGGAAATGACATTTGCACTGACACCAGAGGGATGAGCGGGAGGGGAAGTGCTCCAAGCAGAGGTGAGAGCATTTGACGGAGAGGAAGAGACAGATTTCCGGGAACAGGAGGGGCCTGTGGAGCAGGAGAGGGGCAGCAGGAGGGGCGTGAGGGGAAGCGCAGCCCGAGACACAGGCAGGGGCCTCGTCAGCTGGGCAGGGAGTTCACGGTTTATCTCAAGGGCAGTCGCTAACAGGAGGAACGACACGATCAGATCTGCCTTTTAGTGGGCCCTCACCCACGTTTTGTCTTGGATGTATCTCTAAACTGCTTTTCCAAGGTCTTCTTGGGGGGGCGGGGCATAAAGGGAAAGGGGACAGCACCAATAAGGCTCCAAACATCCGCTCCTTATAACATCCACGTGCGGCAGAAGGGAAGCCCGACCCGTGGGTTTCGGAGGCACGTGCACCTCAACCAACAGCCCCCTCTGCACAGCTGTGCGGTGTTCAAGACGCCGTTGGAACACTTTCTGTAAATCTTTTACACTCTGTTTTTCCTCAAAGGAGGAAGCCTGGTCATCAGCATGCGATTAGCTTGCAAAGAGGCATTTTCCAGACTTGACTCAGGAGGCTTGGCCCGGCTCTCTCCCGGCCAGGATGGCTGTGGCCCCCCGAGGATACATCCGTCACCTCTTTCTTCCTCTTCCGACACCGTAACGCGTGAGAGGGACGTTATCCCAGGACGCTGTCAGAATCAGAAAAGAAGATTGTACGTTGGGGCGCCTGGGTGGCTCAGTCTGTTGAGCATCCAACTTCAGCTCAGGTCCTGATCTCGCGGTTCGTGAGTTCGAGCCCCGCATGGAGTTCACCGCAGTCGGTGCGGAGCCCGCTTGGGATTCTCTGGCTCCCTCTCTCTCTGTTCCTCTCTCTCTCTCTCTCAAAGATAAATAAAAAACATTAAAAAGAAGAAGAAGAAGAAGAAGACTGTTCCTTGAGCCTGGTAGCCAAAATAGTACATTCAGCCAGGGTCTTCTGGACCAAGACAGAGGACGAAGAAGGGCAGGGAGTGGATTTTCATTCCCATGACTTGGCCTCCGTGACATTTCTAGGTTTTAAATATGACTAAGTCATCGTCATCGGGGGTGGAGGAGGAGATTATCAGCGAGAGTAATGATCTAGGGGGGCATCTGACAATAACGGCCATCAGTCAACCAGTTTACGAGGTGACAGGTCCGGGGCTAAGCATCTCACGTAAATTGTCTCACCTTATCCTCGCGATAACCTTGTGAGATAGCCGATATCATTGTTCCTATTTTACGGATGTGAAAACTGAGGCCCAGAGAGGTGAACAGCCACTGATACTGTTGGGAGGGTTTGAACTCAGGCCATCTCACTGGAATGTCCACAATATGCTAGGTCCAGGGGAAATCCGTTCCTTAGGGACTGGTAGCAAGTTGGTTCCAATCCCCCTCCCCCGTCCCCCTCCAGGCCTTAGCTTCTGTGCTGCTCAGCATAGGACAGAAATCTGCCTGCTTCCCCAAGCCTTTCTCCCTGGTGAACTCCCCTGTGGGAGCCACAGGGCTGAGCCAAGAGAGGTCCAATCACCTGGGCCAAGTTTTCATTAAAATGTGTGCGTGTTTGGGGGGCTTAATGATTATTTTCAGTCCCGGTTCCTGCTTATTTGGTTTGGGTTTTGCACGATTAATTAGGAGCCTAAATTAATGAGAAGGGAAACACGTGTCCAGCTGGTCCTCCCAGATGTTCCTGGAAACAAACTCTCCAATTTGCACAGCATGACAGTGTAAACATGACTTGGGGATCTCGCTCTGAGCTGGTTCAGTACCCAGCACTCCTGGCGGTGAGGAACGGGTCTTGCCTGGCGCGTGAGCTTTCCCAGGTCTGAAATAATGTCTATCCTGTGCTTGCTGATACGGTTCTCCGTGGTCCTGCCACAGCACGGCCACAGTTAGACTTCCTCGCCTGAGTCCTGGGAAGCAGGAAGTCTCGGCTCAGAGCAAGAGATGGGAAGGAAGGAAGTGAGAATGAAAAAAGGCACTCCTGATAAAGACGGAGGACAAAAAGTTCTCCAAATTTCCGTGGTGATGTCACTGTCGCAGGCAGCCACGGGTACAGGAGTCCAGTTTTCCTTTTCATCCTATCCCTGCCTCCCTTTTATCTTTAGGATGAGAACAGACCGATCCCTCGATTCCAGTTACCTCCGGTGTGGGGCGGTGACTGAATGAAACTAAATCAGAATCCATTAGGATCATCTGGTGTATGGGTGTGAAATGCCATCAGGGGACCCTCCCCGTCTGTGGCCTCCACTCACAAGAGAAATGTCACCTGTATTGAAGTGGACAAAGCTAGGAAGTCCAAGAAGGTCAGGGAGCTTTACGCTGTCTCTCTTTGAAGGTATTGGGCACCTGTTCTGTGCAGGTGCGAGACCCTAGGGCTGGGCAATGAACAAGGTAAGTATGATGGCCATCCTCAAAGAGCTTACGGTCTGGCTGTAACTCCTTCATCCGTCACAAACCTGACCAAAGACACTGACACAGTCCAGAAGCTCCCGTGGGCAGACACATAACCTGAATATTATTCAGCCTTACAAATTCATCTGGGAAAGGTAAATTATAATCACCATGAGATGGCCTATATACCTGTAAGAATGATATGCCTAAAAAGGAAGGCTTTACCTAAAATGTAAATTCCCTTTACTTAAACAAGGAATGGAATTCTGATGCATCCTACAGCATGGATGAACCTAGAAGACATCATGCTAAACGAAAGGAGCCAGACACAAAAGGACAAACATCGTATGAGGGACCTACGGTGGTCAAATTCATCATAGAGACAGAAAATGGTCGCGAGCCACGCCTGGAGGGGGAGGGGCCTGGGGAGTCCGTGTTGCTGGGGTCCAGAGTTTCAACTGGGAAAGATAAAAAAGTTCTGGAGATAGACAGTGGTGATGGCTGCACAACACTGCGGGTGTATACTTACCCAACTGTATACTTACAAATGGCGCAAATGCTAAATTTTCTCACTGGACACAGTCCCTGGATGGAGGGGCAAGGTGAGATCCCCCTCTCTGAACAATCTCCTGCTCTGTATCCCCGCTGCCCGTCCCTTATTCAAGTCAGACCATCACTGATACGCAAAGCACTCGTTCAACAAATACCAGCGACACATTCCCAACACTGCTGTAGGCGCTGGGAATGCGGAAGTAATCCGGAAGTAATCCGACAGAGAAGGCCCTGCCCTCAGAGGCTTACCTTCTAGTGTAAGTCAGCCAATGAGCAGGTAGATGGCAAACCCCGCCCCCGACATGCTCTGTCGTGGCCCCATTTACGCTTAACCCTTTAAGTGTATACCACTTTTTTGTCCTCTTTAAACTTAACTTTTATCGCATCTAACGTAATACCTTATGTTACCAATTTTTCCAGTGTGCCTTTATCTGTCCTCTAGAATATAAGCCCTCTTACGATGATTTTGTTGGGGTAACCCTGAGCCTAGATTGAATACTACCTGGCACAGAGTAGTCAGCAATATATGTGTAAAATAAATACAAGTAAACAAAAATATTAAAAGGATAATTTTTGATTATTATTATTTTTCAATAGATTTTTTTTTTTAAGATTTTATTTTTAAGTAATCTCTACACCCGACGTGGGGCTCAAACCCACAACCCCAAGGTCTAGAGTTGTCCACTCCACCCACTGAGGCAGCCCCCGGGCCTCCCTGTCAAAAATACTTTAAAGGAAAGAAACAGTGCTCTGTGAAGCATTGGAACTTAGAAAAAAACAAGATAAAATAACTTGGGGTGTAAGATTTTGAATTAGATGATGCAGGATTTTTTTTTAATAACCTTTGAACTGGTACTGGAGGGCAAGAAAGAGATTGGAACCATCTGCAGGCAGGGGAACCCAAAAATGCAAAATGTCTGGTGGAAGGAAACCCTTCATGTGTTGAGGGAATAGGAAAAAAAACCCCAATGTGGCTGCGGTGTAGTGAGCAAAGGGAAGAGTGATGCCAGGTGATGTCACAAGCGAGCAGGGGTCACGGTCCTGGGACACCTCACAGGCCATGGGAGGAAATTACATTTTATTCTAAGTGTGATAGAAAGGCACTTTTTGGAGTAAGATAGTTTTGTTTTGTTTTGTTTTTTTTAACATTTTTTAAAGTCTATTTATTTTGAGAGAGAGAGACAGAGACAAGAAACACAAGTGGGAGAGGGGAAGAGAGAGAGGGAGAGAGAGAACCCCAAGCCGTCTCTGCCCTGTCCACGCAAAGCCCAGTGTGGAGCTCGATCTCATGAACCGTGAGATCAGGACCTGAGCCAGAAGCAAGAGTCCGATGTTTAACCGACTGAGCCACTCAAGCACCTCTTAAATATTTTTTTAATTAATTAATTAATTTTGAGAGAGAGAGAGAGAACGAGTGGAAGAGGGGCAGGTAAGATAGTTATTTTTTGGTTACGTTACAACATACATAAAACTCAGCATTTTAGCCATTTTTTAAAAAAAATTTGTTTATGTTTATTTGTTTTTGAGAAACAGAGTCAGACAAAGCATGAGCAAGGGAGGGGCAGAGAGAGAAGGAGACACAGACTCCAAAGCAGGCTCCAGGCTCCGAGCTGTCAGCACAGAGCCCGACGCGGGGCTCGAAGTCACGAACCGCGAGATCATGACCTGAGCCGAAGTCGGACGCTCAACCGACTGAGCCACCTAGGCGCCCCTAGCCATTTTTAAGTGTACATTTCAGTGGCGTTACACACATTCACCTTTTTGTACAACCATCACCACCATCCATCTCCAGAACTTTTCCGTTGTCCCAAACTGAAACTTGGAACACAGATTACAAGTGTGCATTACCCCTCTTCCCTCACCCCCTAGTAACTGCTCACAGTTTTATGAATTTGCTCACTGTCTCTATGAATTTGACTACTCTAGGTACCTCGGATAAATGGCATCATACAATATTTGTCTTTTGTGCCTGGCTTTTTTCATGTCGCGTAATGTCTTCAAGGCCCCATCCATACTGTGGCTTGTATCAGAATCTCATTCCCTTTTAAGGCTGAATAATATTCTATGGTAGGTATGTACCACATTTTGTTTATCTCTCTTTCTGGTGATGAATATTTGAGCTGTTTCCACCTTTGGGCTGTTGTGAGTAACGCTGGTATGAAAATAAGTGTACAAATATCTCTTTGAGGCTCTGCTTTCGATTCTTTTGGGTGTATGCCCAGAAGTGGAATTGCTGAACTATAGGGCAATTCTGTTTAATTTTGAGGAACTGCCCCAATGCTTTCCACAGTGGCTAGATCATTTTACATCCCCACTAGTAATGCACTTGGGTTGCAATTTCTCTCCGTCATCACTACACTTGTTACTTTCTGTTTTTTCAAAAATAGCCACCCTAATGGGTGTGGGGTAAGACCTCATGGTGATTTTGATTTGCATTTCATAATAATTCATGATGTTGAGCATCTTTCCATGAGCTTATCAGCCATTTGCATATCTTCTTTGGAGAAACTTCTATTCGAGCCCTTTGCCTGTTTTTAAACTTGGTTTGTGGTTTTGTTGTTGAATTGTAGGAACTCTTTATATATTCTGGATATGACTCCCTTCACAAATATATGTTTTGCAACCTTTTTCTCTGATTTTGTTCGTTGCCTTTTCACTCTGTTGATAGTATCATCTGATGCACAAAAATTTTTAATTTTGATGAAGCCCAATTAATTTATCTATCTTTTCTTTCTGCTACCTGTGCTTTTGATATCATATCAAAGAAATCATTGCCAAATTCAATGTGTCCTTGTTCTTTTCCTTTATGCTTTCTTCTAAGAGTTTTATACTTCTGGCTCTTACATGGAAGTCTGATCAATTTTGGACTAATTTTTGCGTGAAGTCTAAAGGAAGAGTCCAACTGCATTCTTTTGCAGGTGGATATCCAGTTTTCTGTTTGTTGAAACAATCGTCTCGTTCCCATTGAGTGGTTTTGTCACCCTTACAGAAAATCTTGTAACCACACATTTGAGGGTTTTTCTGGACTCGCTCTTCTTTTCCATTGGTCTCTCTGTCTTTATGCCAGTGCCACACTGTTTTGTTTATGGTAGCTTCGTAGGAAGTTCTGAAATGAGGAAGTTAATACCTCCAACTTTGTTCTTTTTCAAGATATTTTGGCTCTTCAGAGTCCCTTGATATTCCATATGAATTTTAGGATGGAGTTTTCTGTTTCTGCAAGAGCATAGTTAGGATTTTCATACAGTTTCATCAAATCTGTAGATTACTTTGGGTAGTGTTAATATCTTAACAACATTGAGTCTCCCTGTCCACAAACACTGGATACCTTCTTTTGATTGATTGATTGATTTTTTAATTTTTTGGTTTGTTTGTTTTTTGTTTTTTTGTTTTTTGGTTTTTTTTTTTTTTTTTGAGAGAGAGAGAGCGAGAGAGAGCACGAGCAGGGGAGTGGCAGAGAGAAAGGAGGACAGAAGATCTGAAGCAGACTCGGACGCTTAACTGACTGAGCCACCCAGGCACCCCTCTTCTCTTGATTTATGCCCTTAATTTCTTTCAACAGTGTTTTCACATCTTTTACCTCCTTGGTCAAATTTAAGTATTTTCCTATTTTTGATGATTTATTAATGGGATTGTTTTCATGATTTCCTTTTCAGATTTATCATTGTTAGCATATAGAAAAGAAACTGAATTCTGTGTGTTGGTCTCATATCCTACAACTCTTTTGAATTCATTAATTAGTTCTAACAAGTTATTTGTGGGGTCGTTTTGGTTTTTGATACATAAGATCAGGGTTTCTGTGAGCTGAGATTATTTTACTTCTTCTTTTTCAATTTGGGTATCTTTTATTTCTTTTTCTTGCCTAATTGCTCTGGCTGGAACTCTCTGTACTATGTTGAAAATTAATGGCAAAAGAGGGTGCCCCTGTTTCGTTCCTGATTTAGAGGAAAAACTTGAAGCCTCTCACCATTTAGTATGATCTTTGTTGTGGGCTTTTCACATATGACCTTTATTGTATTGAGGTAGTTTCCTTCTGTTCGTAATTTGTTGAGTGTTTTTTGTCATGAATGAGTGCTGAGTTGTGTCAAATGCTTTTTCTGTATTGATTGAGATGATCATGTGTTTTTTCCTTGTATTCTGTTAATGTGGTGTATTACATTGATTGATATATCAATGATACGAACTAAACTGGCATTCCAGGAATAAATCTCACTTGGTCATGGTATATAATCCTTTTGATACACTGCTGGATTCCATTTGTTAGTATTTTTTGAAAACTTGTACATCAGTATTCATAAGGAATATTGATCGGAAGTGTTCTTTTCTTGTTGTGTCTTTGTCTTTGATGTAAGGTTAATGCTGGCCTCATTGAATTAGAAAGTGTTCTCTCCTCTTTGTAATTTTGCAAGAGTTTAAGAAGGATTGTTGTTAATTCATTTTTTATTGTTGGATAGAAAAAGCCACTGAGTTATTTGGTCCAGGGATTTCCTTTGTTGGGATGTTTTTGATTACTGATTCAATCTCCTCATTACTTATAGGTCTACCAAGGCTTTGTATTTCTTCACGATTCAGGCTGGCAGGATTGCATGTTTTTAGGAATTTGTGCATTTCATGGAAGTTATCTAATTTGTTGGCTTATAATCCATCATCCTTGCTTACAGTCTTCCCCCCCCCCAAAATCAGTAGTAATATGCCCACTTTCATTTATTATTTTAGTAATTTGAGTCTTTCCCCTTTTTACAGAGTCGACCCACCAAACCGTTTCTCAATTTTATTTTCAAAAACGAACTTTTGGTTTAATGGCTTTTCTCTATTTTCTGATATTTGTATAACCACCTAGTCCACTTTTGGTTACTGTTTGCATGGAATATTTGTTCCACCATTTCACTGCATCCTAGTTATGTCTTTAGATCTAAAATGAGTCTCTTGTAGACAGCTTCTAGTTGTATCATGGTTTTGCATCCATTCTTCCCACCTATGCCTTTTGATTAGGAAGATTAATCCATTTACATTTAAAATAATTACTGGGGCACCTGGGTGGCTCAGTCGGTTGGGTGTCTGACTCTTGATCTCGGCTCAGGTCATGATCCCGGGATCGTGGGATCAAGCCCCATTTCAGGTTCTGTGCTGAGTGTGGAGCCTGCTTGAGATTCTCCCTCTGCCTCTTTCTCTTTCACCCTCTGCCCCACCCCCCTACTTGTGCTCTCTCTCTCCTTCAAAATAAAAAATAAAAATAAGGTAATTACTGATAAAAAGAAGACTTACTTTTATCATTTTGTTATTTGCTTTCTGTGTCTTATTAGCTTTTTCGTTCATTTCCTTTGTTCCTGTCTTCTTTGTATTTAGCTGATTTTTTGTAGTGGCGCATTTTGATACTCTTTAAATTTTCTTTTATGTACATTTTACAGATAGCTTCACGATGGTTATCACAGAGGTTACATATCACATCCTAAAGTTATAGCAAACTATTTTGTGTTAATACCAACTTGATTTCAGTGGCTTACAAAAACTCTACTCCTTTACAGCTCCATCCCAACTTCATTTTATATTTCTGACGTCACGCTCAAATTTCATCTTTGTGTATTGTGTATCCATTAACATAGATTTTTTTTTATGCCTTAGTCTTTTAAATCCTATAAAAAATAAAAAGTAGAATTATAAACCATAATTACAATAATACTGGTTTTATATTTGCAGGTGCATTTACTTTTCCCAGAGATATTTATATCATCATATGGTATGGCTTTGAGGCTAACATCTTTTTATCTCAACCTGAAGGACTCCCATTAGAATATATTTAGTGCAGGTCTATTGGCAATGACCCCTTTGGCTTTTGTTTATCTGGGAATGTCTTCATCTCGCCTTCAGTTTTGAAGAACAATTTTACCAGATACAGAAGTGTTTGTTAACAGGTTTTTGTTTTTGTTTTTCCAGTCAGCACATTAAATATAGCATCTCACTGCCTTCTGCTGAGTTATTGATCAATAATCTTTGGAGGATCCCTTGTACATGATGAGTCACTTTCTTCTTTGTTTCCAAGACTCACTCTTTATCTTTTTCTTTCAATAGTTTGATTATGTGTCTAGATATGTATCTCTTTGGGGTTATCTTACTTGGAGTTCATTGAACTTTTTCAACTTGTATTCCATTTATTTCCTCAAACTTGAGAACTTTTCAGTCACTATTTCTTCAGAAGTTCTCTTGCCCTTTTTCTCTATCTTCACCTTCTGGGACTCCCATAATGCATATATTGGTCTAGTTCGTGAGTTCTTAGTCTCTATTCACTTCTTTTAATTCTTTTTTTCTTTCTGCTCCTCAAACTCAATAATTTCAAATGCCTTATTTTCAAGTTTGCTTATTCTTTCTGCTTCCTGCTTAAGTATGCTATTCAATCCTTTTGTAAAATTTTCAAGGGTCTATGGAGGCCAATATGGCGGAGAGACAGGGGGATCCATATGTCCCGTGTCTCTCAAACAAAGAAGTGTAGAAGCCAAAGGACTTTGAACACCAGAGCCTGGGAGGAAAAGAGGCTGAATCTACTAGGAAGAAAATGGGAAAGCTGGAAAAAAGATAGGGCTACTCCAAGGAACAAATCAAAGCACACCTGGTAGAGGGTACAAAATATTACTACGAGTAGGGTAATAAAATAACCAAAGTCACAACAACAGAGAGCAAGTAACAATCCCCCAAAAAAAACACCTCCTGAAGGGCCAGGAGGCCCCGGACAGTGTATGACCCTCCTTTAATATAGCAGTGCTCACAGGTGCAGAGCACAAAAGCTTTTAAAATGCATGAGGGACAGAAAAACAGCCAAAATGACAAAACGGAAGAATTCTCCTCAAAAGAAACTCCAGGAAGTAGAGACAGCTAATGAATTGATCAAAACCGATTTAAGCAATATAGCGGAACAAGAATTTAGAATAATAGTCATAAAATTAATCGCTGGGCTTGAAAAAAGCATAGAGGACAGCAGAGGATCTATTGCTACAGAGATCAAGGGACTAAAAAACAGTCAGGAGGAATTAAAAAATGCTATAAATGAGGTGCAAAATTTTTCAATTCACATGTTATAATTTTCAGCTCCAAAATTTCTGTTTGGTTCATTTTTATAATTTCTTCTTTTAATTCATATCCTAATTTTGTTCACATATCATTTTCCGAATTTTCTTTAATATTTATCTGTGTTTTCCTTTTAGCTCTTTGAGAATATTTAAGATAGTTCATTTAAAGTCTTTGTCTAGTAAACCTGATGTCTTTGGAGTCTTTTTCTGCTACTTTACGATCTTTGAATGGACCATGTTTTCCTTTTCTTTGTGTGCCTTGTGCTTTTGTTGTTGTTGAAAATTTGTCATTTTTAAAAATGTTTATTATTTTTGAGAGAGAGAGAGAGCGTGAGCAGGGGGAGGGGCAGAGAGGTGGGGGGGGGGGCGGGGACAGAGGATCTGAAGTGGGCTCTATGCTGATAGCAGTGAGCCTGATGTGGAGCTCAAACTCCCAAACCATGAGATCATGACCTGAGCCAAAGTCGGATGCTCAGTTGACTGAGCCACCCAGGGCCCCTGAAAATTGGCCATTTTTAAAAGGAGCCTTCTCTCCCTATCTTTGCAGACTAGGTGTGACAGAGAAGTCCTTCACAAATTAGCTAGGCATTTTCTGAGCTTAAGGAGAAAGTTTAAGGTCTTTTCAGATCTTTTCTGGGCATGAGTCTTTCCTGGACCTGTGTGCCTATTTTGAGTCCCCTGTATACAGACCTGCCTTTAAATGTTTCTATTTCCCATAGAGTCTCTCCCCAACTGCTCCTGGGGGGTCTTGGATGGCCTATTGTAGGTCTCTACCCATGATTCCTTGCTCCAAATGTCTACAGTCTTAGTCTCCCTCCAGCGTTCCCAAGTAGTACCCATTGCTTCTTCCCACCTGAGATTCACGTTAGGTGAAACGACGTTGTTCAGGCATCCCTAGACAGGTGAGAATGTTGCCAACGAGGACTGCTCTGCTGTCTCCAATTTAAGGGAAGGAGTTGGGCTGCTGATTTCTCCAGAGCAAGACCACGCTGCTCCGGGGAAGGGGTAAAACAACGGCAAGCAAAAATGCCACATGCTTTTCTAAGTGTTTGGCATGTGTACAGTTGGGTACGTGTCTTAACTGGGTACTCCTTTGATTGCTGTAGAACTTTGACTATTTTCCAGAGCTCCTGTAAGGTTACTCTAGCAAGTGTGTGGCTGTGTTTTGGTTTGGGTTTGGTTTCGTTTTTAACATCTCCATGGGGAACATGGGTTTGGAGCTTCCCGGTCTGCCTGTTTGCCCACGCCAGCTTCACAAAGACTGTGAATCAGGCTTTGCTGAAAAAAAAAATCACAGACATCTCAGGAAGACGCTAGTCTTTCCAGTAGAAAGTCTAGTAGAAAGACTAGACCGCGTGAGTTTATTTGAACCTGGGCCTCAATAAGACATCAATTAAAGTGAATGTTGGCACCAAAATGAAGGCAAAGAAGAGTAGGGATAAAAGGCTCAGGGGGGAATGGTTTGTCCCATGGACTACTGAAGCATTTTTAAAATAGTTTAACTGAGGTGTAATTGACTTGCAATAGATTGCACACCCAAGCGTACGATCCGATAATTCTCACACACGTTTGCATCTACGAAAGCAACGCCACCATCAAGAAGACAAACATCTTCCCATACTAAAGTTTCCTCCCGGTCCTTCGAAATTCCTTCTATCTTTTTTCCCACCTCCCAATCCCCACCATCCCCAGGCAACCAGTGATCTGCTTTGTCTCACAGCAGATTCACTTACATTTTCCAGAACGTGGTAATAATGGAATCGAACAATGTACTCTTTCCATCTTCCTTCACTCAGCACGATTATTTTGAGATTCCGCTATGTTGCAGCATATATCAATAATCAGCCCTCTTTCTTGCTGAGTAGTATTCTATTACATGGAGATGCTACCGCTTTCTTATCTGTTTATTTGTTGATAGGTAGTTGGGTGGTATTTAGTTTTGAACCATAACACATAAAGCTGTAATGAACATCTCGGGACAAATTTCTGTGGAGCTATAACCTTTCGTTTCTCTGGGGCAAACGGGAGTGGACTGACTAGGCGATAAAATGGGTATTCATTTAACTTTTTAAGAAACTGCCAGACTGTTTTACAAAGTACAGACACCATTTTATACTCCCACCAACGGTGAAAGACAGCTGATTTCATTCCTCTAAATCCTCAGTAACATTTTATCTGTTCAATCTTTTTAATTTTTGCCATTTTAATAGGTGTGGTAGTGGCATCTCGTTGTGCTTTTAATTTGCATTCCCAGATGGTTAGTGATGGTCAGTGTCTTCTCACGTGCTCGTTTGCTTTCACGCAGTCTTCTTTGTCTGTGTCCACTCAAGTTTTTCAGCCATTATTTGCTGGGTTGTTTGCTTTTTTCTTTTTTTAATTTATTTTTGAGAGAGAGAGAGAGAAAACAAGCAAGGGGGGGGGGGGGGGGGAAGAGAGAAGGGGACAGAGGATCCGAAGCAGGCTATGTGCTAACAACAGAGAGCTTGATGTAGTACTCGAACTCATAAACCGTGAGATCATGACCTGAGCCGAAGTTGGATGCTTAACTGACTGAGCCACCCGGGCACCCCACTTTTGTTTTCTTATTATTGAGTTTTGAGGGTGTGACTGTATGTTCATGCATGTATGTGTGCACTCTGGATAAAGTTCTTTATCAGATATATAATTTCCAAATATTTTCTCCCATCATATCGTACCTTTACACTCTGTTAACAGTGTCTTCTGAAGAGCAAAAGTTTTAAATTTGGATAAAATTCTGTTTGCTATTTTATGGATAATATTTTTGGTGGCGTATCTAAGAAATCTTTGAGTAACTTAAAGTCAAAAGATTTAGCCTATATTTTCTAGGTCTTTTATAGTTTTACATTTTACATATAGATCTAAATTCATTTTGAGTTCAATTTTTTAAAGGATTTCTTTTTTAGACATTTACTTTTTGATATATATATATATAGAGAGAGAGAGAGAGAGAGAGAATGAAAGCAGGGGAGCAGCAGAGAGAGAGGGGAACAGAGGATCCAAAATGCTGTTAGCACAGAGCCTGATGTGGGGCTTGAACTCACGAACCATGAGATCATGACCTGCGCTGAAGTCAGATGCTCAACCAACTGAGCCACACAGGTGCCCCTTAAGTTAAATTTTTTAATAGGTTGCAAAAAATGGATCACAGTTCTTCTTCTTCTTCCTCTTCTTCTTCTTCTTCTTCTTCTTCTTCTTCTTCTTCTTCCTTCTTTTCTTCTTCTTCTTCTTCTTCTTCTTCTTCTTCTTCTTCTTCCTTCTTTTCTTCTTCTTCTTCCTTCTTTTCTTCTTCTTCTTCTTCTTCTTCTTCTTCTTCTTCCTTCTTTTCTTCTTCTTCTTCTCCTTCTTCTTCTTCTTCCTTTTCTTCTTCTTCTTCTTCTTCTTCTTCTTCTTCTTCTTCTTCTTCTCCTTCATCTTCTTCATCTTCTTCATCTTCTTCGTCTTCTTCTTCGTCGTCTTCTTCTTCTTTTTGCATACGGCAGTTCAATTGTTCTACCACCATTTGTTTAAAAGACTATGCTCTCTCAACCAAATTGCCTTTGCACCTTTGACCACATATGTGTGTGTCTACTTTTGCACTCTCTAATCCGTTGCTTTCACCTATTTGCCTATCTCACACCAAAACTGCTTCTCTTGATTACTTAGCTTTAAAAAAACAAAACAAAACAAAAAAAAAAAAAAAGCTTATTTATTTTGAGAGAGAAAGAACACGAGCAGGAGAGGGGCAGAAAGAGAGAATTCTAAGCAGGCTCCACGCCATCAGCACAGAGCCCAAGGCGGGTCTCAAACCCACAGATCATAACTTGAGCTGAAGTCAAGAGACAGATGCTCAACAGACTGAGCTACACAGGCGCCCCTTGATTACTGTAGCTTTTTAAAGAAGCCTTGCAATTAGGTAGTGTCAGTCCTTTGTTCTCTTGCATAGTTATTTTGGCTATTGTAGGTCCTTTGCATTTCCAGATGAATTTGAAAACTACCTTGTCGTCCCTTTTTTTGTTTGTCCTACAGAGTGAAAACTTGCTGGAGTTTTGATTGGGATTGCATTAAACCTCTATCTATAGATCTATAAATCAACTTGAAATGAAGAATATTGAGACTTCTCACCCATGAACATGGTATATCTCTCCACTTACTTAGATCTTGTAAATTTCTTACAGCAATGCTTCATATAGTTTTCAGGGTACAGGTCTTTTTATCACTCTGAAGTATTTTAAACAGAGGGTTGGTGTGGTCTACTTTAATTTCTAAGGCAGGAATAAAGGGTTGGAAGAAGATGAGAGTGGAAACATGGAGACCAATTGGAGACTACAACATAGTCTAGGCAGGTGATGATGGTGACTTGAACCAGTATGGTAGCAGTGGTGATGGTCAAAAGAGCTAATGTGAAATTAATTAGGCTGAATCATGTGGAATTACCTCTTTCTGTAGGTCAGAGAAGCTGTAATATTGGCAACTTCATATGGTTCAATCTAATATTTTGGAGATTAGTCAGGACTCAGGACCTTCTGGCCAATTAGATGCAGAGAACCAATGTAAGGGAAGAATCGAGAGTGGTACTCGGGTGCTGAACTCCAAGAAATGAGCGGACGATGATGCCACATGTCCTCAAAGTGTAAAGACTACAGGATTGGAGGGCAATTGTGCAGCCTCATTCTCTTTGACTTTCTTTTTATTCCCAGTTCTCTTTTCTTTTTTTCTTTCTTTTCTTTAATGTTTATTTATTTTTGAGAGAGAGTGTGAGCAGGGGAGGGGCAGAGAGAGACACACACACAGAATCCAAAGCAGCCTCCAGGCTCCGAGCTGTCAGCACAGAGCCCGACGTGGGGCATGAACCCACGAACCGCGAGATCGTGACCTGAGCCCAAGTCGGACGCTTAACCGACTGAGCCACCCAGGCGCCCCCCAGTTCTCTTTGCTCTCTCTCCATCATCTTTCGCTTTGGGGGAAACACTATTATCACAGGGCTACATGTTTACTTTTAAACGTGTGTTTTTTCCCACCCAGCTCCCTGTCTGACATTTTAATGACTTCTGCTGGCTTAGCTTTTCTTGGGCACGGCACACAAAGAGAACATATTTTCTGTGCACGGTTTGAGGTTCGTGCATACTCCCTTGATTTTAATGCCATAGCAACATGCCCCTAACTTTTTATTTCTCTGAGCCCGGCCCTCATCTGGAAGGGTTCTGGGCCACATTTTCAAGCAATTTGGTGCCCATCACCGTGAGGCTCCTGCGTTTATGAAGGGAAGGCTCAGAACGCATGCTTGAGTTCATACTCAAATTACTATCCTAAATGACTCCATGGGGGGTTTCTTTTAGGGGTCACTGAGAGCCAGAGTGGAATGTTTTTCCTTCTTCATTTTATCCCAGGCCTTGAGGCACAAGGACCATAAATGCAGGTAATGTGTTTTATGGCCAGATTCTCTAGGTTCATTTTTCCACCTCTCTCGCCTCCCCCCGTGGTAGCCATGAAACACCACAGAGCTAGCTGGAGACTTCCTTTGTCCGATGCTGCTTCTACAAAGGCTGAGATTTGGGTGGCTAGGCAACATAGCAGGGTGCATTGGAGGAGCAGAAGACTTCCTGTTTGTGCCTCCTCCAGACATGTGTGATTGCCCTCAAGACCAATAGAGAGGTCCGTTTTGGAAAAAAAGTGCATATCAGATAGTAAGCTCCCCCTCACTGGAGGTGTTCCAGAAGCGCACAGACACCTGCTTGACAAGGGTGTTGTAATTGGCGATCTATGCATCTGGCAAGTTGAGCGATAAACCATTAAATGTCCTCAGAACACAGACTTTTTTAGACTAAGATGTCCCTTCATTGCTTCAACAGATGTTAACTGAACACCTACTGTGGGGCTGGGAACTGCACCCTGAGAATACCTCCTGTGAACAGGGTGGACACGGGCCCTGCCCTTAAGGAGCTTGCGGTCTAATGAGAGTGACTATTAAATAATTTACAATGAGGTGATGGAAAGAACCGGCTGTCAGGTCTGAGGCCAGGGTCCTTGTTGTCCTTTTACAGGGTTATCTCAGAGATGCTTCCTGACCCTGGAGGGCCAAACTCCACTTTACAAATGATGAAATGCAGGCTCAAAAAGGTTGCACAAATCCTAACTTACACAGCTGTCGCCTGCTAAAGCTGGAGCGACAGGCCAGACCTCTCCGTCTCCGGGGTCCACACACTTCACTGAACCTCTGGTTGAGACTCTTAGAAGACCAAGTTAGTTCTTAGGTCCTGAAGGCCCAGGTCTCGATGCACCCTACCCCCACTCTCACCTCGAGAAAGGTAAACAGTACAGGTCCACTCACTCTCTCTCTGCTCGCTCAACATACGAGCCCTCGGGGGGCTTTCAAATAAAAACCATCTCTGCGCCTTACGCAATTACGTTGGCCAGCTCCAAAAAAAATTATAATAACACATCTTACCTAAAACTTGAGGCTTGATACTTGCCAGAACTCCCACCATGATGTTGAAGGTGAAGAACGGAAAAGGGAAGGGCAAGATGCTTTGTGAAGGCCCTACTGTGGGCTCAGCCTGGGAAGGGGGTGAGGGCCGGGCAGCCGGAGCGTGGTACACGACTACAACAAAAGATGTGATTTTTGCCCCTGATGGACTTAAAATATCATGGCAGAGGGGCACCTGGCTGGCTCAGTCGGTTGAGCGTCTGACTCTTGATTTCAGCTCAGCTCCCAGAGTCGTGGGATCGAGCCCTGTATCAGGCTCCATGCTGAGCTTGAGATTCTCTCTCTCTCTCTCTCTCTTCCTCTGTCCTTCTCCCCCACTGTCTCTCTCTCTCTCTCCCTCTCTAAAATAAAAAATTTCATTGCAGAGACACCAAGGAGGTGAGCTAAGGGTAGGCAAACAAAGAACCAAGGAAAAGACTAAGCCCATGGCGTCGTGATAGGAGTTTTCAAATCCCGCCTCTTGCTGTGTGTCTTTGGACAAGTTCCTTTGTGTCTCTGAATTTCAAGTCTTCATCTGCAACAGCGCCGTCCAAAAGAACTTTCTGCAATGATGAAAATGTCCTACATCTTCAGTGTCCAACAGGGCAGGGCGTTAGCTCTTAGGAAAGGTGTTCCGTGTGATGAAGGACTGAATTTTTTTTTTTTAATTTTATGTGCTTTATGTACTGCTGTGGACTTACCTATTTTACTTTCATTTTTTAAATTTTTCATTATCTTAATTTTACATAGATACACGAGGCTAGTGGCGACCATACTGGCCAGCATAGATCTAGACCGTTAGGAGTTAAGAGTCTCCATCTATGTGGCATAATATGTGCCGAGGGAAGTCCAGAAATGTGCATTTTGCACCTGGAAAAAAGTAGTAGTGAAACACTTGGGCTCTGGGGCCAGGGCCCTACATCCCAGTTTCAACATACCTGGTTGTAAGGCCCTGGACAAGTCCCTTAGCCTCTGAGTGCCTCATGTCCTCATCTGTAAAATGGGGATAATTACAGACCCTCATTCACCAGGTTGGTACCAAGATTAAGTAAGGTAATAGATGGGACTTTCTCAGAACAGAGCCTGATACTTGGTAAATGCTCAGCATGTGTAGCTGTTGTTTTTTGAATTTGTTACTTGTCCTTATTATTAGTGGCACCCAGCATTTTTCAGCCTCCTGGAATCTCACCTTGTCCCCATAGCAAACCACTCCTCATCAGGGAGGCATCAGGAACAGCCACATTCTTTCGAAGGACAGAGGGCCCGAGTGAATGAGGGGCAGACAGACGGAGAGAGAGAATCCTGTGCGGGCCCCACGCTGTCAGTGCCGAGACCAATGCGGGGCTCGAACTCATGAACTGTGAGATCGTGACCTGAGCCGAAGTCGGACGCTTCGCCGACTGAGCCAGCCAGGCGCCCCAGGAAGAGCCCTGTTCTTGCTCTCTGTTGCCAAAGCTGAAGGACGAAGGCTGAGTCCAAAGTCTAGGGGCACCCTCTATACCCAAAAAACATTTCTCATTTAGCAAACACTGAGAGTCTCTTCCTTTACCGCACCTGAGAAGACACGAAGAGAGTTGAATATCTTTATGGCATCAGCACCGTGGAGACTTGTGTCAAAGGGATTAAGACTGTTTTGGGGTTTCTAGATTAAATGTTAACTGCGGACCCACAAGGTAATATTTAAGATGAGACATTCAGATATGTCTATCTGGAAGATTGCTTTTTAAGGCTGTGAACAACATTCACATGGGCCCGGCACCTGAAAAGAACACAGAATTTCCTTCTTTTCCTTTCTTTGCTCATTTCCAATGCATTCGAGAAAGGAAAAAAAAAAAAAGAAAGAAAGAAAGAAAGAGAGAAAGAAATCCTTCCAGTATGGAAATCTGTTCTTAAATTGGTTTGGATTCAATTAAATTTAATGGTTACCATGGGATTTCTGTGTATGGGCAACTCCCCGTGGAGCCTCACTGATGTCACCAACTCAGTGTGTGACCGTGGGCAAGTACTCTCTCTTCTTTGGGCTTCAGTTTCCCCGTGAATTCAGCAGGGATTTGGGCTGGATTGGAGAGTGGTTCTTTAAAGACCTTTTCAACCCTGGGAGTCTAAGATTCAATGATACTCTTTCTTTTCAAATTGACAATATGACAGGGTCATAAAGGATTCATCATTCAACGGCATTTCCACTCTCCGGGCCCAGAAATGCACGGATCAGGAATCAAAACTTCAAATGCCTCCGGGAGCCGAGCGGGTCACAGAAAGGAGCAAACTAGGGCTGAATAAGAACTAAAGGGAACTGGCGAGCCCACACCCCGTCCCAAGGAGGCGGTTCCTCTGTGTCTCTGGCTGATGCGACCGCATGGGAACATCTGGGGACAGATCTTCCATGTTTTCCAAGCCACACCAGAAATCTGGATTTTTTTAGTCAGGCACCGGACTTTATATGTTGGCTCAAAAGGAAAAAGAAAAAAGAAAACAAACCCTTTGGGGAGCCAAGCTAAGACTATGTGGAAGAAGACAGACAGGTGGATACGTTCTCACCTCTCCCTCTCCAGCACCAGCTGTAGATGGTCGAACCCAAAGGGGCCTGACTCCAGGACAGAACTCGGAAGGGGATTTTTAAAAGAAATCGAGATATCAGGCGACTTCTTTTCATCAGGCTCTTTCTGCTAAACATCAGCACCATGACCTTTGGCCAAAACCAGCAAAGTCCACCCCGGACTAGAAACCGACAGTAAACACGACTCCGGCTGATTGCAGGGACTTGTCTCTCTTGCGTCAAGAGTTGACTTGCAGAGCTCTGTATTGCGCTCCATCAAATTTCCAGGTGACTGGGGGCAAAATTTTGCTGGGTCATCTTGAATTCCTGGGCGGCCAAGCAATCAAGAAATTCCCACCGCTGAGTCATAGAACCGCGTTCCCGGAATGGCTGGGAAACAAACACCCGGGAGTGGTGTCCAGTTTCCATCGAAACCATCCCGGAGGTGGTGAGAGCGGGACCACCTTTCATTCCCGACCGTGGCAGCCTGTGTCCTTCCCAGCATGCACCACTCTCCACATTTTCAAGAATAGTTTTGTTTGCTGGCTATGGTCCGCGGCCTCCACCCACCAACATAGAAGCTCCGAGACAGCAGGGCCCCTGCCTGTGTGGTTCGCGGCTGTCTCCCAGCTCGTCTAACAGAACTGGGACAGTGGGGTTCCAGCTTTACGCTGTTAAATAATAAACTAATGAAATGACCATCCAGGCTATATTTTACTGTCTCCAGGAACGGGGAGCTATCACTTCCCCAAGGCAGGCCATTATTTCTTTGGACATTCTTGCCAAACAGAAAACTTTTCTAGGGGCGCCTCGGTGGCTCAGGAGGGTTAAGCGACTGACTCTTGATCTCAGCTCGGGTCATGATCTCGCAGTTCTGGAGTTCGGCCCCAAGTCGGGCTCTGAGCTGCCGGCGTGGGGGCCTGTGTGGTATTCTCTCTCTCCCTCTCTCTCTCCCTCCCCTGCTCGTGATCTCTCTCTCTCTCTCTCTCTCTCTCTCTCAAAAATAAATAAATAAACTAAAAAAAAAAAAGAACTTTCCTAAAACAGATCTGAATCTACATGCTGATCTCGTTAACCCCAGTTTTATCTCCGGGGTCGCACACAAACGAAGTGTATATTATCTTCCATCTCACGGGTTCCCAGATGTCTAAAGACCAGTGTCATTTCTCTTGGGGTCCTGCTTTCTCTTGTGGTACGAGGCAAAACCTGCACCTTCCTACCTTTTGATCCCTTAGAGGGGGAGAAAAACGGCTGGGGTTGGGAGAGAGGTGGGAAGCGGGGAAGGAGGTCAGTAAACCGCAAGTCCCGAATACGGGCCGGAGTTGAGAGCTTCACTGGCCCTGTTGCTTCTGGTGTGTATTTTCAAGCCAGGGGATCCCATTTGTTAAGATGCGTGTTTCGCATGGGGCGGCTGGGTGGCTCAGCCAGTTGGGCTCAGATCACGGTCTTATGGTTCGTGAGTTTAACCCCCTCATCGCGCTCTCGGCCGTCAGCGCGAAACCCGCTTTGGAACCTCTGTCTCCCTCTCTCTCTGCCCCTCCCCCTGCGCACGCACATGCTCTCTTTCTTTCTCAAAAATAAACACTTAAAAATAAATAAATACATAAATAAATAAATAAATAAAATGTGCATTCCTTGGCCACATTTGGACCTGTACGTTGAAAAAGAAGCCTGTGTCCTTGGGCCCAGCCGTATTTCCATGTGAACGTCACAGAAGGATCCATGAGTCACATTATGAAAGAGAATCTTGGGCCCTGCCGGCCTTGAGATTCCAGAACACCATGAAGGACACCAAGCACTGGGTCCAAGAACGGTGGATGCTGGCTTTGAATGAGCCACACCCCTGCAGTGTCCAGAGGAAAATTAATCTTTATGGAAAACAAGGCTATGCTTCTATTAACGGACCAAGCTCGCTAGTTATCTGACAGGGTCTGGACGGGAAGCAGGTTGGGAGGCCCAGCCAAGGCCCTCCCGAGACGAGGACATCAAGCTACATGCCCAGGCAGCACCCACAGAAGACTTTGCGTTCGCAAGGTCCGGTGCCCTGGCAGGGGCAACTTTTAAAACACCGGAAAGCCAGAGAAGAAGAAGAAGAAGGAGTAGCTAGGGTTCCATCAGCTAAGCCTCTTTACGAAGGAGAATGAAAACAACTGGATGTACAGCTGGAGACTGTATATGTCTGAATATTCGGCAAAGTCACTTTTCTCTAAAATTATTTATTGATAAGAGAGGGTTGGATTATACTGGAATCTGCTTGGAGTCTCTCGCGTTGTAAAAGGCTCTCTCAAATATTTTATTTTGAACAAACAGTACTATTTCAGGAAAACAAATTAGCCTGAAATAACCTCAGCCAGCTGGTTTGGGATGCTGAGAGAGGTCACCTGACAGAATCAATAAAGAAAGAGGGCAGAGACATTTGAAACAGATTTAGTCATTCTTCCTGAGGGTATGACTTTACAAGAACAAGTTTTGAATGTTGTTGTGCACAAGCCTTTGAACGATTGGTTCAAAAAGCAATATAGTAAGTTATTAGTACCAGGAGATCAGAAACAGTTCTTGTGCATTGGGATAAAATTTCCAATGACAGCATCATTCAAAGATTCAAAAAGTGGAGTATGTAGACATAAAGAAAGACAGTTTATAATGCTAAAAGGGCCAGTCCAGCAAGACGCAAAAACCATAAACATACATGCATCTAAAAACAGAGCCCCAACGTTTCTGATGCAAAAACTGATAGGATTGAAGGAAAAAAATAGATATTTCAGTAAGAATAGCTGAGGATTTAAATACCCCACTTTATACAATTGATGGAACGATTAGAAGATGAAGGAAATGGAAAACTTGAAGGACACTACGAACCACGAGACCTCCCAGACATCGCCAGCACACTCTGCCCCCAAACAACAGAGTAAGGCACATTCCTCTCAAGTGCACTTGGAACATTCTCCAGGATAGGCCATATGTTTCAGGCCATAAAATGAGTCTCAGTGAATTTAAGAGGATGGAAATCAGGCAAAGTATATTCTGTAGCCATGATGAAATAAAATTAGCAGTCAGTAATCAAAGGAAATTTGAAACATTTGTGAATATGTGGAAATTAACCAGCACTCTCCTAACCGAACAAAGGGCTAGGTTTGCACAAGAGAAACTCAAAAATACTTTGAGGTGAATTAAAATGAAAGCATACCATACCAAAGCTTATGGGATGGATGCAGCAAAAGCAGTGTTTAGAGGGAGAGTTATAGCTGTAAATACCTATATTTAAAGAAAAAAACAAAGGAAGCTTTCACATCAATAGCTTAAACTTTCATCTTTCAACAGCTTAAACTTTCCAGACACTGGAAAAGGAAGAGCAAACCCAAAGCAAGCAGAAAGATGGAAATAATAAAGAGTCAAGTGGAAATAAATTAGAGAATTAAAAAAAATTAGTAGAAAAAGTCAGTAAAAGTGAAGATCGGTTATTTGAAAAGATTAACAAAATTAACAAACCTTTACTGAGAATGACCAAGAAAAAAAGGGAGGAGATTTGAGTTACTAAAGCCAAAAATAAAGCAGGGGACATTATGACTTACCTTACAGAAAAAGTGCCTTTGTAGGTTTTGGCAAACTAGTTCTAAAATATATATGACAAGACAAAGGAATTCAAGGAGCCAAAATAATTTTCAAAAAGAACAAGGTTGGAGGACTCACGTTCCCTGCCCTCCAAGATTCAGGACAGGTATCAGATTTCTTGTGTGGCCATCTTGGATTCCCTTCAATCAGATCCCTCTGAATTCCCAAGGGAAACTGCAAACTTTCAGCAGGCACTCATCACACTGTATTGTGTGAGGCACTTCTTGAGGACACAGAGGACACCTTTCATTCTTATACCCCCAGAATCTACAAAAGATCAAAACAGAAAAGATAGTTAATAAATGTTATTTTACATGGATGGGTGAAGGATGGACGGATGGATGGATTGACGGATAAATGGATGAATGGGTGGATGGACGGAGACTGGATGGATGGATGATGGGTTTGGAATCCTTTACCTGTGTACAAATGAATGAGTCAGTGTGGTTTCTCAGATGGTTTACCACAGAAGAAACACTAAACTGGGAACGCTGGACCTCCAGTTCTGTGATGAACACCCTATGTGATTTTAACGGAGTTACTTTCTCTGGTCCTCAATTCCACCTGGAAAGTGTGTGAGTTTTACTAGATGATCTCTAACCATCATCCAGATTTAGGTTCTATTACACTGGGACGATGTAGATTCTTCAGGCCATGTCCAGTACCTTTAACATTTTATGGAATTGGCCTTTTAAAAGCGAACTTGAAGGGGCACGCTCATTAAATGTTTCCAAGTGGTCAAACCCGCTGAGTACCTACAATAATCTATCTCTCTCAAAACATTTTGCACAACTGGAACTCAATGCCCTTTGAGCTCCTCTTGTGGAAAATGTACATGGCACTCCAGCAGCCGACGCAACAAATTCTCAGCCTAGATAATGTGTCAGCCACGACACTGTCTGTCACTCTATAAACTAGTCCTAAATTCCATTTTCTGTTACTCATGGAAAAGACTATGTAATAGGCTTTATGGGGTGCCTGGGGTTTGACAGTCACATGAGTGAAAGAAAAGGGCAAAGGTGTTCTCCTTTGGTATTTAAAATCATGGGTCCCCCTGGAAACCTGGGAATTGTTGCTGATGTGCCATAGCAAAGGAAAGAACTGCTCTGTCTTTTTTTTTTTTTTTTGCCTCAGTTTTAAAGATAATCTAATTCGACATTGTATTATTTCTCAGATTTTATTTTTTTAATGTTTATTTCTTTTGAGAGAGAGAGAGAGCATGTGCAGGGAAGGGGAAGAGAGAGAGGGAAAGAGAGAGAATCCCAAGCAGGCTCTGCACTGTCAGCCCAGAGCCCAGCTAGGAGATCGATTCCACAAACCGTGAGATCATGACCGGAGCCAAAATCAAGAGCCAGACGCTTAACCAACTGAGCCACCCAGGCGCCCCTCTCAGAGATTTTCTTAACACAGGGAAAAAAAAGGCTTGGTCTCATTTCAGAATTTTAACACATTTTACATTTTGACCAAGATATCTACTCTATTTCTCATTCTGATTCCAACCACAAGAGATTCGAGCAGGGCTCATTTTTCACCATCCTTGTCTGGACCAACATGGTGATTTAAATCTAATATTTGGACACAGACTCTTGAAATTATGTAATTTATCCCACCTCTGCAGTAATATTAGTCAGTTTTGCATTAGAACATTTTCCAGGGGTGCTGAGGACCACAAAAGCTCCTCAAATAAAAGCATAACCCTTGTTAGTGCGGGAAAAAAGTCATCTTTCAGTTTAAGGAGTTGGCCATTTTTCCACCGGTTTTCTAGAATTCATTGTTCTTATTCTAGCAATGTTATAGTTAAGAACGTCTAGAGCTAGAATCTTCTTTTTACACAGCATCACTTTATAGTGATTTTGCAAAGTGTTTTTTCTTTCAGTCACTATAAGAAATTCTTACACATCACTAAAAACACCTACAATTTTTACACAAAGTGATTTTGGCTTATCATTTCTGTAATTTGATTTCTCACAGAGAAAGACAAAATGGGACACTGGGCTAAAATGGGGGGGGGGGGGAAATGTCTTTCTCTGACTTTCAAGGGAGCTCATCAAGAGGTTATTAGAAATCAACGGGCATGCATTCATTCAAGGATACAGACCCATTAATGAATGCCTCCATATATATTTGGTTGGTGGCCTTGGGACATATTTTCAGACTTCCAACTCCACCATACATCCCATACCAGGAGGGTAAGAATTTAGCTGGAGAGCGAGGTGAGCTCCCCAGTGCCTTCACACACCAGTGTTCTTACTGACCAACTCTGTGTCTGTGTACAAATTAAAGGAAGGGATGTGAGTATCTGGCTTCCTGGGAAATAAAAGGTCAGAGGGTTTATTAGAACCATCGAGCCTTGATCATCCAGATCCATGGAAAGGAGCAGTACCCCGGAACCCCAGGCGACACTGACACTCCCTCTGCAACAATTTGGAGTATTTTCCCTGCCCCATTTTTTGTTCCATTACCCTCTTTCTATACCAGCCTCCTCCTCCGGGAGGAAGTAGTTTGCGGACCCTGAGAACTGATCCAAGGAAGAATCCTCTTTGTGTTGAGGAGTCACCTAGCAAGTTCTGGGTACACCCTTAGCATGCGGTCAAATAAGAATTAAAAAAATAAAACAACAAGTTGGGCATGGTCTCAGCACAGATTCGGGAGGTGGAGGGTAGAAGGGATGGGGCCTACCCATGGGTCTAACACTATGACACTTGGGCAGTCATTTCAAGTCCTCCCCAGCAAGGGATCCTTCTACACTTCTCAGTCAGGAAAAGGTCATGGTGATGACGTCCCTCACATTTACACCAATGCTTCCCATACAAGGTTTCTCATAATTTCTCACCATCAGAACCCAAGCATCATCCCACCCCCATGACAGAAAAGATAATCCCAGGGGCACCTGGGTGACTCAGTCAGTTGAACGACTGACTCTTGATTTCTGCTGAGGTCATGATCTCTCAGTCATGGCATTGAGCCCCATGCTAGGCTCTGAGTTGACAGCACGGGGCCTGCTTGGGATTCTCTCTCTGTCTCTCAAAATAAATAAATAAACTTTGAAAAAAGAAAAAAGATACTCCCAGCAGGTAGGCAGATTTTGTACAAAAAAAAATACTTTATAAGATAGATGATAGGTAGATAGATGAATAGATAGATAGATAGGTGGACAGATAGGTGAATGGATAGATAGATGATAGATATAGATGATAGATGGATAGGTGGATGAAGACAAATGGATAGAAAATAGATGGATGGATAGATGGATGATAGATAATAGATAGATAGATAGATGATAGATAGAAGATGATACATAATGGAAAGAAGGAAGAAAGGAAAGCAGTAATAAAAAAAATTGAAGAGTATGGTTTTCCCTCATTGCCCATTGGGATTACAGATCATAAACCTTATCTTAAGACATTGTACCTCATCCCTGGAAAATTACGGAAGAACATATCCCATTAACAAACATTTACTATACACCACTATTTATAGAGTGAAATACCCCATAGGCTGTAGTCTGGCTTAATCGTTAGGCAAGCTTTTCAAAAATGCTAATTCCCAGCACCTCCCCCCCTCCCAAGATACTGACTCTATAGATCAAAGGCGAGACTCAAGCATCTTCTTTCCTGGGTAATTTGCTGATCTGGGTACCTTGAGAACCTCTGCTATAGAGCACGCAAAAGAAAGCCAAGCCCTAGGGACTTCTGTCCCAAAGAAATGTAAGCATGATCGAATTCCCATTCCAACCCAAGTACATCTGAGGAAATGCTGGAAAAAGACTAGGTTGGAAGCCAGCGCTGAACCTAAGCTCAGTTACCTACTCACACGGACATCTTGGCCAAGCACTTTGAGCTTTCTCAAGTCTAAAATGGAGGCTACTCTTAGCCGCCATGCCGTGGGGTAGTTGAATGGGTGGAATAAAACACCACATATAAAGCACTTGGCACAGGACCTGGGACAAATAATGAGAGTTTTTAAAAATTGGACTATGTTGTTGGTATTCTTTTCACAGCCAACTTAGAAGGGTCAGGCCCTATTTAAGGGTTGTGAAAGACAACAGAGAGAAGTCTAGAAACTGATACTAGTCAAGGAAAATATAATAGTGACGACAACAACAACAATCGTGTGTTCCTCGCCGTGTACCAAGCGCCATGCTTGAGAGATTTTGGAGAAACACTGTTACGAGTCCCAGAGAGTAGGGTCTTCTTTCCAATTCTCCCATGGTGTCCCTTCTTTAGTTATCATAACTGGGGGCCAAAACAAGCTCTACCCATGCTGAAGACAATGCTTACAAGCCAAGTAGGGACTTTGGCAAAACTCTGACACTGGGCTTAGCTTATCCCTGCTTCTTCCATTGGTCATCTTGGCCTGACACCAGATACTTCTCCTTTTTTTTTTTTTAATTCTGTTAATGTTTATTCATTTATTCAGAGACAGAGCTCAAGTCGGGGAGGGAGACACGGAAGCCAAAGCAGACTCCAGGCTCTGAGCTGTCAGCACAGAGCTCAATGCAAGGCTCGAACCCACAAAACGTGAGATCATGACCTGAGCCGAAGTCAGACACTTAACTGACTGAGCCACCCAGGCACCCCCAGACACGTCTCCTTCTTAACCATGCTTGGGCCTTGCACTCCTTTCCAGGAAAAGACTAATAAACTCAGTCCTGGGGTGCTATACTTGGCACGTGGCCCCAAGAGAGATCACCCCCCCTATGGCCACCTGGAAATTCGCATACTTTCGGAGAACTAGCACCTTTAAACCCAGGGGATTGTCTCTGATTGTGGAACTGGGGATAGTCACAGATCAGAAGGCAAGGTGTCCTTTGGGAGGCTGGGGCCCTGCCTCTCAGGGCAAATATTAGCCTGCCCTCCGGAAGCGAGCACTGGGGTGCAGCACTTGCCTTCTCCTCAGTGTCTCTTGGCCTTTTTTGAGATATAAACAAGAAAGATGAAGCCGACGGCTCGAGCCCAGAGAGCCCTCCAGGACCAGGAAGTCCGGGATGCATATGCACGTATCCCCCGCTCTCCAAAAGTTTGCATTATGCCACCTCACTTTCACAAAAGACCTACATTAGTAGCCGCTTTCAGTAACCAAAAGAAATCTGGACAGGGTTTTTGCTTTTACAAAAAAAAAAAAAAGGCAAAAAGCAAAAAAAATAGCATTCATTGTTTTACAGCAAGTATTATAGAGGCAGTGAGCACCTTGAGCTGCCAGAAGGCCTGGGCCAAGCTCTTTCCTGGGAACTATACTCAGCATCAAGCCACCAGACGTTTGAACTGGGTCTGTGAGCATCTGTGCTTTAGCCCGGTTTATTGTGTGCATCCGTTAGCAAGATGTGTCCTAAGGTTTCAGAAGAGCCTAAGAGAATTTATTTGTTGGGTTTGGAAACGGTCAAAAAATTTTCCATATAAATTAATGGTAATTGTTTCTTTGCTTTATTCCATTCTGGTTGTTTTTTTTTTTTTAATGCTTATTTGTTTATTTTTGAGAGAGAGAGAGAGAGCAGAGGCAGGGGAGGGGCGGAGAGAGAGAAGAAGACACAGAATCTGAAGCAGGCTCCAGGCTCCAAGCTGTCTGTGCAGAGTTCGACGGAGGGCTTGAACCCATGAACTAAGCACCCACGACCCGTGAGATCATGACCTCAACTGAAGTCGGACACTTAACCGACTGAGCCACCCAGGTGCCCCTATTCCATTTTGGCTTGGGGAAATTTTCACAGGAACACTCTACTTTCAGATATTGGGGGAGACCTATGATACAAGAGCCAAGGTGAGGGGCTGTACAGGCACCTCAGACCTTCACAAGACTCCCTTTCAGCCCTCATCCCTTCCCTCTGATTAGCTGTCAAGCAAAAATAAGTCTCCATGGGTCCTAGTGTGTCTTTTCTCCTTCTCTAACACTGGCCCATCTCTGTCTTCAAGAATGAAAGGTGGGTCTGTGGCTTTGAATACTTAGCAAGCCACAGCATTGCATTAGAATTTAGTAACAGTCTTTTTGTTTCATTTGCATTATTATTATTAATTTTTAAAGTATTTTGAAGCTTATTGATTTATTTTGAGAGAGAGAGATGGAGAGGGCACACACATGAGTGGGGGAAGGGCAGAGAGAGAGAGGGAGAGAGAGAAGGCAGACAGAGTCTGACACGAGGCTCGGTCCCACAACTGTGAGATCATGACCTGAGCCAAAATCAAGAGTCGGACGCTTAACCAACTGAGTCACCCAGGCGCCCTGCAATGTACCTATTTCTTATATTATCTTCTATGTACGCCAACTAATTTTCCATGTGTGAAATGAATAAAGATTCCTTTTCAAAAAACGTTATTGAGTAAATTTAGTGAGTCAATCCAAAGACAAATATTAACAGTATGAATAAGAGTACATGTTCACACACCTGACCAAACTTGGGAAAAAATGATATAATCGCAGGCTTTGATTCTAGAAAACCCCCACCAACCCAACCCATCACTCTACTACTAATGGAGAGCCAAGGCTAAGGCCAAGGTCCTTTGCTTTCTAGTAGCAGAACTGATCTGAGGCTCGTGCCAAGCACACAGCCAACTCTAAGATATGAACAACTGAAGAAATACGTCTGGCTTGCGTTGAGCAGGATGATGGGGCAGAGGAAACAAAAGGCAAAGGCCACAGAGAGTCTCAAATCTGATCGGTGGCGAACTTGGGAGAGGAATCTGTCTGCAGGATTAATTCTGCTTCAGGCGGCCAAGTTCAGGGAAGGAACTCAGCTGAACCCTGGAGCTCAAGGTGTTTTTCCTTCTGCAGAGAATCTATCTGTCATGAAAATAGAAACACCTCAGGTCCAATCTCCTTGGCTCAGTTGATGGACTTTAGGAAATAACATATGAAGGTGTGAGTGTAAACCAAAAAGGCCAATGTGGGGCATCATTTTGTAACAGCAGAGATTCTCACCAGAAGAACAGTTGCCAGACTATACTGGACTAATCTTCAACAGCGACTCCACGTGGCCGAGATAAGCAATAGCAATATTATGTTGATTACCTCATCCTTTCTCTTTGCTTGGTGTTTGGGCTAGAGTTGACCCCCTGGGATTAAAGCACGGTTTCTCGATGTTGGCACAATGGACACCTGGGGCCAGAGAACTCTTTACTGTAGGAGGCTGTCATGAGCACCATAGGATGCGTAGAAGCATCTCTAGCCTCTTCCCAGTAGATGCCAAGAGTAGCCCACCCCCTAGTCCCAGTAATGACCAAAAATGTCTCTAGACATTGGCCAGTGACCTGGGGGCAGGAAGGGGTAATGTTGGCCCTGGTTGAAAACCACTGGACTAAAGTAATCCCAAGAGGCTCTTGGACAATATAAAGAAAGCATAGAGGAAGTCTCAAGAGGGAAATATCGTACACCTTGATTCTGAAGGATGCAGGAGCTCAAGCAACATATTAGAAAAACAAGACCTTATACCACAGGACCCTCTGGATATAAATATAAGGAGTCTGACATATAGTCGGCGCTCAATATTTTACTTTTCCTTGCCATGATGTTGGCCCTTTGCATGTCTATTTCTTCCATAAGCTTTAAAAAAAATCATTGTGAACACGTATATGTTCATTTCAAAATCAGCAAGGGAAATTGAACGGGGGGAAATCGGAGGGAGAAAACCTTATATAACTGAGACTGTGGGGGGCATCATGGCTTCTCTGCCTTTGTCAGCTTGGTATTCCTTCCCTTCTTCATCTATATGTCACTTCTTTGAGGAAGTGACAGCTTAAGACACCTCACTTAGTCTTGGCCACAAAGCGAGAACAGACTAACCAAAGCCAATCAAAGAGTCTTTTCCTGAGAGTTTGGCTTTTAAGTAGAGGTGCATAGGGACAGGTGTTTGGAGTTTGGCCACGTGATGGTTGCCCTTGAGAAAGATGGGTCATAGCTGAGATCACTGGACATGCTCTGCATCTAGCCAATGGCCCTCCCACAATTCTTTTTCTTGCTCCTTGTTAATGAAGCACAGTCTATTATTTGCAACCGGAGGACACATAATACAGTCTTGGAAACTCAAAGAGTGACTGACACAGATGGAACCAGCTTCCTATAACAAGAACTTCGGAAAATTAAATCTATTCAACCAATCAGAAATATGGTACAGTCAATGACATATACGGTGGAAGTAAATTTATTAACTCTCCAGGGAATCCGATGGCAGAGGAGGCAGGTAGTACAAATGCAAAAGAAGAAAAAAATGAAGTCAATACGGTCGGCGCCGAGCAGCTATCGCAAACATTCTGTGCCAAGAATCGTGAGCGTGTTACGCTACCTTGGCTGGGTGTAGTTTGCTTCTTGTGTTAGGGAGTAGAGTTCGTAAATTTGTATAGAACTGTTGGACCATACAAGAACTGACGTGGCTCAACGTCTGCTAAGAAAGCTCGGGAAAGAGAGAGAAGGAGAAAGACAAAGAGAATTCTAAACAGGACTGGATGCCCCAGAAGGGGCGTGAAGTGGGATTCATGAATCAGCCAGCCAGCCCCTCCGCCGGCCTCAACGTGTTCAGGCTGGGTGAGCATCGTGCAGCGGGGTAACCTCGTATCGTTCACACACAGCCCCCAACCTACCTCACCTCCTGCTCAGCCGACCGAGGGTGCCGTCTTCCAACACGTGGAGGAAATTCGAAGAGGGTTGGACTTACTGAGAAGAGGGCAGAGCAACTGAAACGTGTTGCTTTGACAACACTGTCACCTTCCAGAAGCTTTGACTCTGATTGGAGTGTTCTGCTGTGGCTTCCCGAGGTCTCAGTGGTAGTGAGTCCCATCTCCCTGCAGTGACCACTCCTCCTCGTTTTGACTGCCTTTTCTTCCCCGCCTCACGTATCCACCACGTGCTCTCCAACTCTTACCTCGGGCTCTCCTTCTAGAAGAACCCAACCCAAGACTCGTGGCAGTTTTTCACATCTATGATCGTCACCTCACTGCTATGCTCCAAAAAGGAGAGGCGGTCAACGGGTCAACCTCATGTCGAACAACTTCGTGTGCAGTTATACCTGAATTATAAGTAATGCGGGGTGTGGGTATTTTCGAGCGCGTGATAGGAAGTAGGAGCAGAGCCTGAGAAGCAAGCGGCTGGGCAACGAAGGTTCCCGACGAATCCTGGGGGTTGAGAGTGCAACCCACATGTCCGAAATGACACTCAGCCTCTTCAAAACAGAGGCAAAAATGTCTTTCCCGCTCACCCTGCCTCCCCCCAGAGTTATAGATCACTATCTGCAGACAGAAATCACTTCTGGGGAGAAGGTGTCACCAACGTTCAGAATCCGATATTTGCCCTGGCTTTGTTCTGCCTTCACAGGAATCCATACTCGGAAGCAGTTCTGAGGGAGTCACAATCTTCCCAGCAGGCTTCTGACACCCCTGGCCCCTCCCCCACGTTAGCTTGATATCCAAATGTGACTCAGGAGCTGGCCAGGCTCGAGGGGATCAATGACAGCTCCAATCAAAGCCACCCAGATAGGCAGTGTGCTGACTGCTCCTTGATATAAAAGGTGTTTTATTTCTCATCCCTTTATTTTTGTCACTGAAAGAATGCTTCCCATGTGTGGATTAATTAAAGTGTAAACATTAAATATTGATTGATGCATTATCAGCGTGGAGCAGTGGCCTCCCGTCTGATTGATTCCTGCAGTGATTTATTGTCATATTTGGGGAGTCATTTCGCTTGATAACCAAGAGGGATGGCCTGCCTCCCCCGCCACGCCGGTTCCACTCCCCCCCTTTTTTCCCTGGTACCTCCTCTTATTCTTCTAGGTGACATCTGAGTTCCAATAACTAAAACACCTTCATCTTACTGTCGAGAGAAAAGTGCGCGGCCTGACATTTGTTTTGCGTATGTGTATGTGTGTGTGTCTCCCAGGGCAATTATCAAATCAATTAACAACTTAATGCTGAAAATAACAAATCTACTGGCTTCTATGGGATATTTCTGATTAGCAGAGCTTGTCCCTACAGAGTGCTGGGAAATATAATTATGGGCAAGGAGGGGGGGAGAATATAAAATGAAACAAAGAGAGAGAGAGAGAAAAAAAAAAAAGACCCAAGTTCGGTCTTGTCATTTCCCTGAGGTGTGCTTCACTGTAGAACTAGAAGGTGTGGAGGGAATGAAGTAACAATTCTTATTTATAATTGGTTGTGAGTCCCGATAGGTGGAAATTAAGCTACCACATTTCATCAGATTGCCTCACACAAAATTACTATCTGTATAGGGCAAAAGCGATCAAAAGTTGACAATTTCATATGGCTCGACCATATATATATAATGTATATCTATTATATACATATTATATATATAAATATTTTATATATTATATATAATATTTATATATACTTATTTATATATACTTATATATTTATATATAAGTATATATAAATAGGTATATGTATATAAGTATATATATACCTATTTATATAAGTGTATATATATTTATATATATAAGTATATATATACTTATTTATATAAGTGTATATATATATAAGTATATATTTATATATAAATAAGTATAAATATATATACTTATATGTATAAGTATATATATATACACTTATATAAATACATATACTTATTTATATAAGTGTATATATATATATTTATATATATAAGTATATATATTTATATATAAATAAGTATAAATATATATACTTATATGTACCTAAGTATATATATATATACTTATATAAATAAGTATATGTATACACGTATATATATATAAGTATGTATATACTTATATATACACATATATATACACTTTAATTATATATATTTATTTATATATATTTATTTATATATATTTATATATAAGTATATATAAATACGTATATGTATATAAGTATATATATACTTATTTATGTAAGTGTATATATATACTTATATATATATATATACACTTATTTATGTAGGTATATATATACTTATATATATATTTATATATAAATAAGTACAAATATATATATACTTATATGTATATAAGTATATATATATACACTTATATAAATAAGTATATATATACACTTATATACATATAAGTGTATATATATACTTATATATACACTTATATATATATATATACTTTAATTATATATAAGTGTATATATAAGTATATATATACTTATACATAAATACATAAAGTATATATAAGTACTATATATACTTATATAAATACTTATATTTAAATATATACTTATAAATAAATACTTATAAATATAAGTATATATACTTATATTTTATATATATACTTATATAAATACTTATATATATAAATATTTTTTAGGTTTATTCATTTATTTTGAGAGAGAGAGTGAGGGAGGGGCAGAGAGAAAGGGGAGAAACAGAATCCCAGGCAGGCTCTGTGCTGTCAGTGCAGAACTTGATGCGGGGCTCAAACTCACAAACTGAGATCATGACCTGAGCCGAGATCAAGAGTCGGATGCTTAACCGACTGAGCCGCCCAGGTGTCCCTCCACCTTATATATTTAAACTCCTTTCTGAACTCGGACATGACAGTTATTCTTTACCCGCTTTTGTTTTCCGAAGAGAAAATTGGCACAAAAGGGCTAAGTCACTATGTAGTTTGAGTTTGGACAGAAACCAGGCATTAATCTAAATGCTTTATGTAATTTCCTCACGGAAAACTTACCACAGCCTGTGAGGTAGCACCATGGTCTGAATGTTTGCATCCACCCCCCCAAATTTATACGTCAAAATCTTAATCCCCAATGTGATGGTATTGGGATCTGGAGCCTTTGGGAAGTGATCAGGTTGTAAGGGTGGAGTCCTCATGAATGGGATTTAGTGCCCTTATAAAACAGGCTCCGGATGGGGCACCTGGGTGGCTCAGTCGGTTAAGCGTCCGACTTCGGCTCAGGTCATGATCCCATGGTCCGTGAGTTCGAGCCCCGTGTCGGGCTCTGTGCTGACAGCTCAGAGCCTGGAGCCTGCTTCGGATTCTGTCTCCCTCTCTCTCTGACCCTCCCTCGTTCATGCTTTGTCTCTCTCTATCTCAAAAATAAATTTAAAAATTAAAAAAAAAAAAAACAGTCTCCGGAGAAATCCTCTCTGTCACTCTGCCACCCCCCTTCCAACACCCCTGTGTTTATTGCAGCGCTAATTACGATAGCCAAATTATGCAGCCAAATGCTCCACCACTGAGCTATTCCCCCACAATAACCAAATTATGAAAGTGCCCATCAATAGATGAATGGATAAAGAAGATGTGATACACACACACACACACAATGGAGTATTATTTGGCTGTAAAAAAGAATAAAATCTTGCCATTTGCTACAACATGGATGGATCTAGAAAGTACAATGCCAAGCAAAATAAACCAGCCAGAGAAAGACAAATGTCATATAATTTCATTCTTATGTGGGATTTAAGAAACAAGTCAACAACGCGGGGGAAAAAAGAGAGACAAACCAAAAAGCAGACTCTTAGCTGTAGAGAACAGACAGAAGTTACCAGAAGGGAGGTGGGGAGGGGGGGCGGGTGGTGGAATAGGTGATGGGGATCAAGAGCACACTTATCACAATAAGCACTGAATAATATACGGAATTGTCAAATCACTATATTGTACACCTGAAATTAATATAACACTGTATGTGAACTACACTAGAATTTAAAAAAAAGAAAGACTTAAAAAAACTCCCACAAACAACAATGCAAAACAAAACAAGGCTTCAAGAGGTTAAATAAGTCAGCGCAGGTCCCATTGGGTCCCCAAGTCTAAAGATACCAGCACCCCTACCGTGTGTCTGGTTCCAGGCACCCGCCAGTTAAGGGGAGACTCCAGTCACCCCGGGGACCCGACCCCACTCAGTGGTGCACAGGAACCAGCAGCCCCATGCATGGGTTGATGACTTAGGCTTGGAAAGCTTCCTGTTTCTTGGTTCCTCCCTCTTGGCAAGAGAGAAAGTGTTGGCACTTTCTGGTGCAGACCAGTGTGGAGAAAACATTGAAGAAAGGTGTTTGGCCCAATTCTCTTGCTGTTCTGAGCGAGTCTAGAGTCAAGCGTTGTTTAAAGAAATGGGAGTTTAAGGTCTTCTTTGCTCCAGCCCATATAGCAATTTCTAGTGGTCTCCTGTCTAGATGACATCCTCAGGGAGCTAGGGGCCTGGTTTCCTATGAGTCATCAGATTATCAAATGGAACTAGAAAAGGAAGCCTGCACACTGTTCCCCCTCTACCTCCTTTTTACTCCCATGGAACTTTCGGCTGGTGGCTAAAGGTCCTCTCTCCCCACAGGACCCTGCGTATTGCACTCTGGTGTCTAGGTGCTCCTCGATGCCATTATCACATTGTACAAATTGCACCACGTAGCAAGATGCCTCTTCACATGATCAAGGGTCTGCTCCCCACAATTCCCTTCGTCTTCCTTGATTGGTGCTTTTCCAAAGATGATGTAGATAAAACATGACTGACTATTACAGAATAGCTATATCCTCTAGAAAGCTTCATTCTCTCCATGGGGCACTATATAATTACAAATTATTGACTAATGGAAAATGTATCAATTGGTGACCACTTTCAGAAAATCTCCTGGTATAGGTGCTGATTCACACATGTACCACAATGTTCATAGCAGCGCTTTCAACAATAGCCAAATTATGGAAAGAGCCCAAATGTCCATCAACTGATGAATGGATAAAGAAGATGTGGTTTATGGAATACTACTCGGCAATGAGAAAGAATGAAATTCTGCCATTTGCAACAACGTGGATGGAACTGGAGGGTATTATGCTAAGTGAAATAAGTCAGTCAGAGAAAGACGGATATCACATGTTTTGAGTCAGATGTGGAACTTGAGAAACTTAACGAAGGACCATCGAGGAAGGGAAGGGGAAGAATAGTTTCAAACAGAGACAGAGGGAAACCATAAGAGACTCTTGAATGTGGAGAACAAACTGAGAGTTGATGGGAGGTTACGGGGGGAAATGCATGAAGGGCAGTGAGGAGGTCACTTGTTGGGATGAGCACTGGGTGTTGTATGTAAGTGATGAATCATGGGAATCTACCCTCAAAACCAAGAGCACATTGTATACACTGTACATTAGCCAAATCGACAATAAGTTGTATATAATAAATAAATAATAAACAAATAAATAAAAACTTAAAAAGGAAAGAAAAGAAAAGGAAAAGAAGAGAAGAGAAAAGAAAAGAAAAGAAGAGAAAAGAGAAAAGAAAAGAAAAGAAAAGAAAAGAAAAGAAAAGAAAAGAAAAGAAAACATCTCCTGGTAGAAACATGTCCCACTCTCCTAAGACTTTTCTATGAAAAAATTCAGTTGGAAACTCTTCTTCCTTTGTGTGTGTGCCTGTGTGTGTTGTTGTTGGTGGTGGTGTTTGTTTTCCCATTTCTTGAGTTGAATATTCAGTTCATGTATTTCCTTTCTTTTTTAGTGTTTATTTATTTTAGTTTTGAGAGAGAGAGAGCACAAGTGGGGGAGGTGCAGAGAGAGAGAGAGGGAGACACAGAATCTGAAGCAGTCTCTAAGCTCTGTACTGTCAGCCAGAGCCTGATGTGGGGTTGAACCCATGAACCGTGAGATCATGACCTGAGCCAAAGTTGGACACTTAACCAACTGAGCCACCCAGGCGCCTCATCAGTTCATCTATTTTCAATCTTATGTTTTGATAAATCCCTTTAAGGCTATAAATTGTTCTCTGAGTACTGCTTTAGCTGCATTCCTTGGGCTCTGGCCTGTGGTGCCATTAATTCCTAAATAGTGCAATCACTTCAGTTTTGGCTTCTTAACCTAAGAGTTTATTTGGAAGGGTGTTTTTGCATTTCTAAGAGGGAAAGTTTGCAGCACGTTTTCTAGAAATGTTATCCACTGTAAATTCTAGAACCAGCTCGATCTCCTTCAGTTATTCTTTTCAAGTCGATTTCATAGCTCTTAAAATTCAAAGATCCAGTAAGAGTCAAATGGTATTATCCCAACCCTGTAAGGTGGAGCTGGTGTCCCCCACATGCTAGATGGATGAAGTCCATAGGGGATAGGTCGTTTTTCCAAAGCCACAGAGCAGAGAAAGGACACGCCTTAAGACCTCTCGGCACGTAGTGGGGTGCTTGTCCCTGCCACATTCATTCAGTCCTGGCCCTTGCGTGGGCAGTGATGAACAATATAGACTAAACTCTCTGCCCTCCCTGCCTTTGCTTGGGGAGTTTACTTTCAAGATAACACGGCCATAGGTGTGAAAACAGGGCATGGAAATAGGAGAGGGTCCCGGAGCACAGAGGAACCACCGCTGTAAAGTCAGAGGAACGAGTCCTTGTCTACCGGGGTCCCGGGAGTTCTTGCAAGTTCCCTTCCTCACTTCCTTGGGGGCGCTCAAGGTGGTAGCAGTGCTCCACACGTTGCTTCTTTCCAGAGTCCCCGAGAACTGCCTTCTTCCTGCCCTCGGACGTATGCCGGGCACCTACCCCTCCAGCCACGCTGCTGGGAACTTGTACCCAGGATCTCTGTGTAATCCCGACACCAGTTTTACGGACGGGCACGCCAAGGCTTAGACAAGCGAACTCACCCAAACTTGGTATCTGACTCCAAGGTTTTCTGACTCCAAGGCCAATGCTTATTTCAGGACCCCCCCCCCCCAGGGTTTGGGGTTTGGGGTTTTTTAGGGGTTTTTTTCTTATCAGAAGGAGCCCACGGGGAAGAATCTTACCAACCTGCATGAATCTTGTTGTTTCTACCTTGTTTCTGACATCACTTTCATCATGTCAACAGTGGGATAATCATCTTCACTGCTACCGTCCCATGAGCACCCAGGGGCTGTGCTACGCACAGGATGGGGGTTAACACCGGGATTCGGGAACGGAGGTCCTGGGTTCAAAGGCTCGTTCTGCACCTTATCACCTGGGGAGGGTGTCATTGGGCTTAAGCCCATACCCGCTCTTGCAGGGGAAGTAAATGGCAGTCTGGGCCAAACCCAGGTCTGTTGAACTACAAAACTCATGTTATCCTGCCTCCCCGAGGCTGGTCATGGCCTTCAGAGTCCTTGAGAAAAGAATTCTGACATCCTGAGGGTCACACAGCGCTCTGTAACTCTTCGGGCCCACAGATGACGTTAAACGCGCCCGAAGAGTCCAAGGCGGTATCGGGAACCCATTTTGCGATTGGCAGGCGACGAGGAAGAGAGGAGACGTGTAGACACGCTGGGACTCCAGGTGGACCCAGGAAAGCAGAGGCCAAGTTTTCTCTCCAGACAGAGCGTTCCTGCCCGGATGTCAAATGACTTAGGGAAGGTTCTCGGGTAGCACAGCCTGAGACAGGAAACTGAATGCCTGGGATTTGTTGGGGGTGTGCACGAGGATGGGAAGGAAGCAAGCTCTGGAGAAACGAAAGGGCTGAGCAAGACTGTGGTCTGCAGCCCGTGGAGGTGAGGACTCTGAATGGTCTCTGTGTTTTCCACCACCCAAAAGGATTTGCCCTGGAAACGCATGAGGGCTGCTTGAGGTCTCGTCCTCATGGCTTTTGAAAGCCATTGAATCAGAGACCCCCAATTCGGACCCCTGAAGAAACAGGGGGTTGGGAGAGGATCATCCGATCTCGGCCCTCAAAGAGTTCAAAAAGAGTGTCCAAATGGCGCAGCGATCATCTCCATCAGAAGACACGGAAACCTGGAAGGTGGATTCTTACAGACCTCACCCCGGGATGGTCAACTCCTTCCTCTCGGGAAGGAAGAGTCTGACGCAAAGGCACAAGAATCTCCTTTTACACAAAAGCTGCATCTGTAACAAACAGCTGGTCTCTTTTTCACTGTGCAGGGAGAAATGATGACCCGCAAGAAAAAGCAGCCAATATTTTACCTTGTTGTCCTCCCCCCAGCATGACACAAAAGGCATCCTTACCACCCAAGCTCCGTAATTCTACTTGACTTGGAGCCTCTTATCATGCAAGCTTACCTAGTGTTCCAAAAAGGAGGGTCTGGAAGAGAAAATGGCATTCTTTCTTCTTACAAAAATGGCTTTCCCATTTTTTAATCAACAAGCAGGAACCATCTTCTAATGCTGGTGTGTTATTTCCTGAAATTGTACATAATGGGTTTAGAAAAGGTTTGGGGGGGGGGAGAGTTTTGAAGTTTGCTAAATGCCCACCATCTCCATAACCGCTCAAACGAGGCTATTTTTTTTGGTAATGCCTTTAAATTAAATATCTTTGATAATAAATGCAAATCAGGGAACAATAAATTATAACTTCTAGGCTGACCAGTGACTAATTATACATATTATAATTAACTCCAGTTTCCAACACAAGGTATTTATCTTAATAATCAGCCCATATACATTAGCATATCTTAAAGGGGTTTGTAAAACAGGCTTCAGCATCTGAAGATCCATCTGAACTTCCTCCCTCGGACTATGAAAGGGTGTAGATGCAAAAGAGACGAAATTACTCTAAAAAGAAGTTTGGGCTAAATATAAGTTGAGAAACTCAGATTATAGGCATAAAACCCTGACTTAAAAATATTTATCCTAAATACACCCTCTGAGCATCACCAAAGAGCCTTCAGATTCTAAAAATCTACAATTTCCACGAATCCTGCTCAATGTAGCCTTAACCCTGCAAGCCTCTTAAAATGCCATCAAAATTTGGGGTTAAGATTTGAACTTTCTCGGAGGAGACAGATTTTTCAGCAGCCCCTGACCACGTTCTTTGAAAATCGCGAAGGAGAACCCACTTTGGGCGGGGGCAGGACAAAACGGCTGCCACCGATTTCATTCCGATGCCTGCCTTCCGTTCATTCTAGAAACTTAATTACGTCTCTGACCTGCAGTCGGCTGAGCTCTTGGGATTATAAACAAGGCAAGGAGGGCCCGCCTGGGCTCTCTGAAGCCCAGTTATCTGCCAGTTTTTTGTAAAATTCGAGTTTTGCTTTCTAGATGGGCTACGGAGTTTAGGGGTTCACTCTTAAGTGTGCAGGAGAAGAGGGGTCCGAGGTGCTCCCCGTCTCTGCCTGCAGCCTGCCTTTCTTAAAGACGATGCGAGCCTCCTCCTAGGGCTTTTTCTCTGGCGCTCAGGAGTCTCTGGGGTGAGCAGTTAAGCCTTTTGATACAGCTGGTAATCCCAGCTCTGGCCATTATCTGTGCATTTTCCAACTGTCCCTGGGTAATTGTCCAAGCGACTTAGACAAGTCGGACCAGCCAAAGGCACCACGAAGGTCAAACCGCAATAGAGCATGCCCTGATTTTATCCAGGAGATTGATGCGCAAATCACCTTGATTTCGATTTGGCACGGGGGTTATAAAACGCACTTGCAATCACCGATAACACGTAAGATCAGGCCCAAGCGTGGGACACTGTATTTTATACCCTCTGTGGAGTTTTCCCTAATGCAACCATAAATCAGCCCGCAAAGCAGGGCGTTTGGTCCATGCTAATAGAGACAACAGCGAGAAGCCCAGGGTGCGTGGGGGAGGGAGACATTTTTGGAACTTGGGATGAGCTTGAAATCCTTAGCGTGCATAAGGGCTACCCACCTGTAAACTTCAAGGGGGACAGGGAACAGAAGGGGCCTCAGGGGAAGCCACAGAGGAAATCGGGGTCACCCAGCGAGACGTGCGTGCACAAGTCCACTGTGCATGCGTCAATTTATATCTCTGAGCACTGGAGCAGAGATCAAAATCTTGAGGCAGGAAAAGAAAAGGAATGAAAGAGAAGGCAAAAATCTTTCTAATGCACGCATGCAAGCGTGGAAAGGAGAATAAAGTATTGTAAGCAGAAAAAAAAAAAAAAAAAAAAAAAAAAAGCAGTCCAGAGCAGAAAACCACACAGATTGTGATAACTTTCAGCAATAACTACCAAATCCTGCCTCTGGTATCTTTCCTGCCCGCCTCCACGAAAGGCTAGCATCAAAGTAATTAAAAAAAAAAAAAAAAAAGGGCACAGATTCTGCTTTTTAAAAACTTACCAGCACCGGTCACTGTAGTTTATATAACCGTATTATAAAGCATCCTGACTGGGAGATTTCACTGGTCTTGAGATGTTGAACTCAGTATCAGAGAAAGAAAGAAGTAACTTGTCCTCCAGACCCATCTCTCCCTTGGCATCGTGGCTAAAGTTCAGCCCCCCAATCTGCTTATAGGAATTGCTCTGCTCCCCAAGTCTGCCTCCCCTCCCTGATCCCCATCCCCTCCCCCCATTCACCTGTGGGCGTCCAGGCCAACAGATATCTGGCCTCGCTCTGTGCAGGGCATGGGGGGTGACGAGGAATGGGGGGGGTACGTCGCAAGGTCTACCATGTCTGATGGGGAGCTATCTAGAAAGAAAGAGAAAAATCCAGATTGGAAAAAAGACACAGAGATGTAATTACTTGCATTATTTTTTTTTTCTGACATTTTTATTCTTCTTGAGCTTCAAGACATCTCCCTCCGTGTAAGGCGAGCTAAGAATACCTCTAGTGAAAACGATTCCTCTGCTTGGGGTTCCACAGTCAGGGCTTTCCCTCAAGTGAAAGAAAAAGCAGCAGACTGAATTTGCGGGGAAAATGGACTCCACTTAACACAACTAAAATTCCCTTAAATTCGAAGCAATGCTCCTTCCAATCCTGCACATATTTAAGCCTTTTGTAAAGTTTCACATTTGTATTCCTGAACTGTTTAAGAGTGAACACGATTAGGGGTGGAAATTGAAGATACTGGAGAAACCCAGAGCCCTTGTACACTTGCAAATAACCCGGAGGGTGGCACTGGCCGAGCAGGAAGCCTATTTTTCAGCAGACTATCATTCCACGTTTTACCTTTTCTTTTAATTAAAGTGGAAAACACACACACACACACACACACACACACACACACACCCATACACACACAGGCGCGTGTGCACGCTGTTTCTTTTTTATCCATCCTTTCTCTAGTGATATCCTATCAAGGAAGGAAAATAAGTTACCAAATGAAAAATTTGTATTGAGGTTAGAAAGGGGAAGAATCCTACAAATTCTTAAAACTCCGAGGCTTGAAGGTAATTTCTGTGTCTGATACCTGGCTTCATCGTCCCCAAATGAAACTCTCCTGGTTTTGTACAGATTAAAACAATGCAAAACAAAACAAAAAGATAAGAATGAAAAAGGAAGCTCCCTGCTGCACTTTGCCCAAGGTCACCATGTCAACCCTAAATAACCAAAGAAAGAAAGAAAGAAAGGGAAGAAGGGAGGAAGAAAGAGAAAGAAAGAAGGAGAAAAGGAGAAGAGAAGAGAAGAGAAGAGAAGAGAAGAGAAGAGAAGAGAAGAAAAGGAAAGAAAAGGAAAGGAAAGGAAAGAAAAGAAAAGAAAAGAAAAAAGAAAAGAGGAAAGGAAAGGGAAGGAGAGGAGAGGAGAGGAGAGGAGAGGAGAGGAGAGGAGAGGAGAGGAGAAGAGAGAGAAGAGAAGAGAAGAGAAGAGAAGAGAAGAGAAGAGAAGGGAAGAGAAGAGGAGAAGACAGGAAGGAAGGGGTCATATTCTCCTTCCAGGAGGCAGAGGCTGTGCTCAGTGATTATAGAAAAATCCAAACCCCTTTCGTGCACAGGGACTCTCCTTTCTCCCTGCCACTCTCCTGCACAAGGGGGAACCGTTTAGGGACATCTGCCCACCTGTGGGCAGGCTGGACCACCCCAAACCCACAGCCTTCTTACCGAGGGGTCCCTCCCCGACCCAGCCAAGCGGGCGCACAAAAAATTCTTCCTTCTGCTTCCAGACAGCAGGGATCTTTCCAGATGGTGCCGCCCAGAGAGTACAGGCAGAATCCCGACAAGCACAGGGGGAGAAGGCCCACTGGCCCCGTGCTCCTGCCCTCGGCCCCCTGGGAACCGGGGCAGCCACGTGATCCCCCCCCCGCCCCCCCCCCCCCCCCCCCCCCCCCGCTGAGGGCCAGGAGGCTGACCTGCTTGTAAAATGTGTCAGCTACGGCTGGAGAAGGTGACAAGGGAAGGCGGGGGTGTACATCCTTCGAGATAGTGGGTGGTGGGTATGAGGCAGGTTTAGGGCCGGCGGATGTGTGAGAAAGGCCCTGGAGACCCCCTAATGCAGGACGGGATGTACTGTGCGACCCCCATCTTCTCATCAACGTCTCCTCGGGGAAGTTGGGGGGGCCTGATCTAACCTACTCTGGTCCACTTACCGTGAGCCGTGAGGCCTTGGGAGTTAACGTGTCCGGGCCTTAGTTTCCTTGCTGGGAAAGGGGGTGTTGACCCTGTACTTAACAGTGCAATGCTGATGACCCGCCTGGACATCCTGGGGGCTCGGCCACCTGCGGGCTCTGTGCCAGGGAGGCGCGGACTCCGTCCAGCACCTCTGCCCGCAAACGAGGGTAAATAGGTCCTTTTGGCACCACTGAGATTAGGCCGGCTGGCTGAGACCCTGCTTGTAGGACACAGCTCAGCGCCTGGCACGCAACAAAGCCCAAGTGAGACAAGCTTGTTCGCATGCATTTGCCTCCAAAAGTATTGCCCTTAAGAAAAGGCGGGCGGGGACTCAGCCTACTGGAGGGAGGGTCACTAAGAGGTTCCTCCTGTGAGGGTCCCGCTACTGCAGTCAGGAGGCACGTCAACCCCCAAGGGCCTTAGTCAATGCCAGTTGCGTGCTTGTAAAGGTCACCAGATCAAAGGGGTGGGGGGTGGGGGCCAGGGCGGGCGAAGGAGCAAGAAAACACACACAGACTGTCTCGGGATGAGGCCTCACAACGGCAGGTATGGGGGGGGGTTGGGTAGGTCAGAGAAAAGGCAACTTTTGAGGAGGGCTCATTAGCCGAGCGACTCGCCAATGGCCAGGGGGCCCTTGAGGCTTGCCTTCAACGGCCGGCGACAGAGTCACACACAGATTCCAGAAGTTCTACGGCAGAAACTGCATCGAGAGGAGGGCCCCAGAAGGAGCATTCAGTTCAGAGACGGTGACGACCCTGGTGATGACACAAGTGGCATTTCTAACCCCATACATTACAACCCAGACCGTCTTACGGTCTCAGCCGAGCTGAATAGAGGAGGCACTGTAAGGGGGCCTTAGAAACTTCCATCCTCCCGTTGAAGAGTCAATACGGTCTCGTTAGGGATATTGTACTGAGGCTCTCGGATTTTTATTAGTAATTCAGAGGACTGGTGTGGGTGGGCGAGGACCTGGGGGAATTAAAGAAATGCACACGGTCGCGTGGATAGACACACGGATGTCAGTGCTGCACAGAATAGGCGAGAAGCTCCCACTCCCGCTGCTTCCGTGCTGCCCACAGAGGCAGGCCCGCCCGCCGGGACCGGAGGGCCCGGACGTTCCAGACGCTTCCAGCTCTCCGTGCGAGCAGATGCTTGCTCCCATGCACGCTTCCTCTGCATCCATCAGGATGCGCGTGTGTCCTTCTCTCTGGCACCTTCCCGCCCCTCCCCTCTCTCTCTCTGGCCCCAGGATGCTCCACCTCCCACGGACACCATTCCTGATAATTATAGTTTATTGATTCTCCTGGTGTTTGTCGCCCCTGGCGTCGTGTTCTTCATCCGGCCGGGCCCCTTCTCGTCCATCACAGCCTGCATTTCTCGGGAGGCAAAGTGCTCAAGGTTCCAGTCCGGAGAGAGATTGCTGCTGCATCGACCAAGGCCGGGAACCTCTCAGAGGTGGGCCTGACCACCTCCCCAGCCCTCCACTCCCCTGCCCAGGCCCTGGGGGCTGAGTCGAGGGGGGCCGTCGACATAAGAATCATAGCACTAAACACGTATTGACACTTACCGCATGCCAGGCGGGTCGCCACTGCTGTGCACGGGCACAGTCTCCCCCTCCTCCCAAATCCCTCCTGTTCATCACCACGCGTGACGCCGGCCCAGAGAGGTTCAGGGCTTGCCCCGAGTCACACAGCTGCTAAGTGGCACAGCTGGGATCTGCACCCCGAGCCTGTGGCCACAGATCCCCAGCTGCCCCCCACCCCCCGCAAAGCAGCAGGACCAATAATGTGGGTGAAGCAGATGGTGTGAGGTGAAGGGAAAACATCCCAAGATGCCAGTAAATAAAAAACAATGCCCCCTGAGGCTAGCGTGACTGGCAGATTCCCGCCCGTTGCCACCCAGAAAGAGAAGGTCCCCAGCCAGCTTGAGCCAGTGCCCCAGCTGCCGTCAGAGACAACCTGGCTCCCGAGCTGTTTACTTCTCGGCCATAAACAGGAAGGCCATAAAAGGGGCCCCTTTTGGTCAACCACTCAGGGGCTCCTCTCCCTCCTCCTCTTCCTTTTCCTCCTCCCCAGTACATGTCCCCAGGCAGAGGGAGTGTTTCCTTTCGACTGCTGCTACCTCCCAAGCGTCTTGAAGTGCCTTGAAGTGCCCCCCGTGGGCTGGAAATTCCCTCTGTGAAAGTCACTCCTGAGTGGAGAACGGGGGAGACGCAGTGCAAGCCCAGAGTGCCCAGGAACAGGCGATTCAGTGACAGATCGGCGGTGACGTCCCCCCGGTCTCCACCGGTCCCCCTGATCTTTTAAACTAACGGATGCCTAGGAATGACCCATTTCCTGGAAAGAGAAAACTGCAATTCTTAAAGAAACCTGAAAGAAAGAGGCAAGGATATCCAGAGGTGAGGAGAGAAGCCATAAACGAGAAATCAGACAGCGGGTCTCAAAAGAATGTTCTCTATGACATGCTTTGCTAAGAGGTTCTGGAAAAAAAAAAAAAAAGATTCCATGACAAGGCAGAGGGTGCATGTTGCCCTTGCAGATGACCAGTGCTCGTGGGATATTCAAGGTCTGAGAAGTCCTGCAGCGAAGGGGTTTAGGCTTTGCCGTGCTACTCAATTTTCCAACTGTCTTTGATCACAAGATTCTATTTCCATAGATGGCCCATTTATTCTTTTTTTTTATTTTTTAAGTAACCTCTATGCCCAATGTGGGGCTCAAATTCGCGATCCCGCGATCAAGTTCCCATGCTCTGCTGACTGAGCCAGCCAGGTGCCCCCAGCCCATTTATTCTTATGGCATTTCGTGTTCCCCTCTATGCTTTGGGAACCTCTGGGTTAACGCAGGAGGTCAGATGCTCTCGGACACGTGCGAGTCTCATCTGACCATGACTTTCCTCGTCAGAGCCTTAGTCTTAGGAATTATGGGTACAGGACCTTCTTATTCTTCACTGTCCCGCTCCCCGGGAGTAAGCTGAGCCCCACAGACAAAGCTGAAGAAGAGACAAGTCGGACATCAACACCTGGACCTCATCAGGGAGCGGCCAGTTTGGGGTCCGAGCCGATCTCCAGTTTCTGGAAAGACTTGCTCCGTGATAGCCCCCTGTCTCTCTGGCTGGGTGACAACCCACCACATCCTGCTTCACCCCCACGTTCACAGTGACAGTCAAGCTTCCAGATACTCATCATACGGAACAATTAGTGTTTCCTCAAGGACTATTAGCATGTGAGGATGGCAGGCTCATAGAGAAATTTGAGTACCTCTGACAAGACGTTTTCTGTGTGGTTGAATCCCTGAAAACGTATGTTAGTCTCTCTACACCGGGAACACCCTTAACCTTCATCATCTTGCTACACGAGACCTCTCTTCTCCAGGCTGCATCCGAATGCAATCGTTCATGGCAGGTGCTATGTGGCCTTGAAGCACTCCGGAAATGCTGTGTCTGTTACAGGCCTATCATGTGGCACGTACCTGTTACCAGCGTGAATTCACAGTTGTCTTTGTTTGTGTCTTTCCAAAAAAAATTTTTTTTTGATGTTTATTTATTTTTGAGAGAGAGACAGAGCATGAACAGGGGAGGAGCAGAGAGATAGGGAGACACAGGATCCGAAGCGGGCTCCAGGCTCCGAGCCGTCAGCGCAGAGCCCGACGCGGGGCTCGAACTCACAAACCGCGAGATCGTGACCTGAGCCGAAGTTGGATGCTTAACCGACTGAGCCACCCAGGCGCCCCTGTTTGTTTGTTTCTTAATGAGAGGTTGGATGTCATAAGATCTCAAACTGGCGAACCAAATCAAGGTCACTGATGCCTTGACCTCATGGTGTTAAAAACAAAAACAAAACAAAACAAAAAACCAGACTTCAACAAGTTGCCTGTCTATAATAATCGGGATTTCACATGGAAACTCTGGGTTGACAGCCTTTCTTTTAAAAGATCTGGCAACGGGGCACCTGGGTGGCTCAGAGGGTTGAGTGTCTGACTCTTGGTTTTGGCTCAGGACATGATCTTACGGTTCACGAGATCAAGCTCTGTACCGGGCTCTGTGCTGACAGTGTGGAGCCTGCTTGGGAGTCTCTCTCTGCTCCTGAGTAGCTACACTCTGCTGAGTAGCAGCCTCTAGATGAGACCAATATCTTTAGTTAATAAAGCCCCCACCCTTTCCTGGTGTCACTGGGAGACCAGGACACTTCGTCCCAAGTCAACCACTAACCAGCTGTGTGATCATGAGCAAGTTACTAAACCTCTCTGTTCCTCGACTTGTCGTCTAGAAAACGGGAACAATGATAGTACCCTATCTATAGCAGTTAGGTGATGTCAGGTTTGCTGTGGTTAAAAAAAAAAAACTAATCTCCAAAATCTTGGTCAAGTAATATAACAAAAGCTCATTTCTCACTGAACGCTCTGTGTTCACTGCCGGTTGACACGGGGCAGGGTAGACACGGGGAGATGCTCCAATCATTCTAATGATTCGGAGTCCCCCGGGCAGAGGCAATTCTTTCCTGTCACAGGCTTCCACCATCAGTGCAGGACCGTGAACAGGAAGAGAGGGGAGAAGAGTCGGGAATCACACGTCGAGGGTAAAAACTTCCTCTTGGAAGTGACACAAAGGAAGCTCATTCACATTCGGTTGACCAGTGTGAGTCAGGCGGTCTTGCTGACTTCACAGGGGGCAGGAATAGGCAAAGCTAACATGTGCCAAGGAGAAAGAGGGAAACCAAGGCAGATTTACTATAACGCTTCAGAGCCCCTCTCTTCCTTGGGCTCCTTCCAAGACCCTCTACCTAATTTTATATTTGTAACTTTTTTTTCCCCCTTCCAAAGGACCGGCAAGATTGTATAATCTTCAGAGCCTACAAAACCTCGACCTCCCTCTGGGCAGAAACATGTTTAGGAACCCGGATGTCTTCTCCAGGATCTCGTGCGCTCGCTGTTAGAAGTGAGTTAACCAGCAGACTTTGAAGACAGTGTCCAGCCCTGGGTCTGCACTGTATCAGGGTTGGACTTTATTATTATTAGGACAATAGTAAACACATAGTTCTGACTCATGCTGGACACACGCACACTAAATGTGCTTGGTAAGGAGCTCTACTCCATCAGGAAGTGATCAGTAACCAACATGGAGAGTTGCCATGATGTTACAGCTAAGTAGAGAATGTGAGTGTGTGTGTGTGTGTGTGTGTGTGTGTGTGTTGAAAATAGAAACTCAGGGTCCACTGGCGCCCATGAGGGGTGGTCCCAGATGACTTGTGTGCTCCATGATGCTAAGTCGGGGACCCCTTAGAGGGGTGCGGCTGCCTAGGTAGGAACTAGAGGCAAAGAAGGCAAACTAATTATGCGGGCAATCCCACCTCTGCAAACCGCCCGTCTGGGAGGTCAGCCGGCAAACTTCGTTCCTCTTGGTATTCCAGGCCTGTGTGTCTTTGCTCTCAGTCACCCAAATAAAGCTTCCCAGCAGTCCGCTTCCGGCGGCCTCCACACCCTGCCCCCACACATTGTCACTGGCTCACAGCTGTGAGCCCTTTTTCCTAACAAGCTTTTCTGGTCAGACACAAGTGATGAAGAAAGGGCCTCTCTCACCAAGCCGCGGAATTCTTTGCCCGGTGTGTCCTTCTATGATTTTTTTTTTTTCACCCTCCTTTCCAAGCTGCTTCTTGCAAGGCAATGCTCGCGTTTTTCCCATTTGAAAGCAAGAGAGAGTAAAGGAAACTTCCCCACCCTAAGTCACAGGAAAAGCCCCATCCAAGCTGCCTTGTCTCCAATTACTGGCTGAGTGTCCTGGGCAGGCCCCTCAGTCTCCCCGAGTCTGTTTCCTCACCTGCCCTGCCCATACCTGATTAAAGTGCTTGCAACGGGTAAAACACTTTATAAATGTCACAGGGTAAGGACAAAGGTACCACAATTATTTCTGCTTGGATTTCTCTGAACCAACAGTCACTTTTTTTTTTTAACATTTTATTTCGTTTTATTTTCTGTTATTTTTAAAGTTCATTTATTTTGAGAGAGGAAGTGCAAGCGGGGGAGAAGCAGAGAGAACACGCGAGAGAAATCCAAGCAGGTTCTGTGCTGTTAGCACGGAGCTCTATGTGGGGCTTGATCTCACAAAGTGTGAGATCACGACCTGAGCCCAAATCAAGAGTCAGACACTTAATCGACTGAGCCACCTGGGCGCCCCCACAGTTCTGGATTTCTTATTGCTGTACAACGAATTAGCACAAATCTAGTGGCTTGAAAGAGCAGGCATTTAAAAAAAATTTTTTTTAATGTTTATTTATTGTTTAGACAGAGAGAGACAGAGCATGAACGGGGGAGGGGCAGAGAGAGAGGGAGACACAAAATCCGAAGCAGGCTCCAGGCTCCGAGCTGTCAGCACAAAGCCCGACGCGGGACTCGAACCCACAAACTGTGAGATCATGACACGCGGGGCTCGAATCTGCAAACTGTGAGATCATGACCTAGGCCGAAGTCAGACGCTTAACTGACTGAGCCACCCAGGCGCCCCCAAGAGCAGGCATTTTTTTATCTCACTGCTCTGTGGGTCGGAAATCAGGCGGGCTCACCTGTGTTCCCTACGCACGATCTCACAAGGCCCAAAGCAAGGCGTCAGCCAAACTGGACTCTTCTCTGGGGGCTCTGGAGGGATCTGCCTTCGAAGTCCTGCGGGTCGTTGGCACAATTCCGTGGCTGGTAATTGTGGGTGTGGGGTCGAGTCCCACTTTGCACGCTGCCAGCCAATGTTGTTCTCTGCTTCCCTGCACTGTTCACATTCCCTCCCGCGTGGTCCCCTTCACCCTCAAAGCTGGCGAGGGGACTTCAGATCCTTCTGACTCTTTCAATCAAGGGCTCAACTGATGGAGTGAGACCCACCCAGAGAACGTCCCCATTGCGAGGTCAAAGGCACTTGGGACTTTAATTCCACCTGCAGAATCTCTTCCCAAGAGTACCTGCATTCAGGTTTGCTTGAATAATCTGAAGAAGAGAATGTGGAAAAGGGGCAAGGGGTATTTTTCGAACTCTGCTGACCCCAGGGTGCTTCTTATACTGCATTTCACGATGGCAAAACGATGACAGACATTCCGCCAAGAAAGGAATTCATAGTCCAATCATCGTGGAAAACACGAAGTTAAACAGTGAAATCAGTGCCGTTGGTGTTGTCTTAAGTTTATTTATTTCGCGTCCACATCCCTTCCTCCAAGAGTAAGGTCCATGGAACTGGGTACCTCAATCACCCTCCCCGCCTCGGAGGCGTTGCCCCTGAACTCAGTTTGCCCTGGGTTCAATGTGGAAAGTGGGAGTGAGATCCACACTTACAAAGACCAGAGGGAAGAGACATTGAGGGTAACAATCCATTGAGGGTAACAATCCACTGAAACCAGGCATCTATCTGCCCATTGCCCTTTCCAGCTGGGCTTCTCCCGAAGCAGACAGGAATGCTTCTTCTTGGAAGGTGGATGTCCCTAGCAGGCAGCCCCGCCCCCTGCTGCCCCTTGTCCCCTCCCCTGGCACTCCCTTCACGACTGTCCCAGGGCCTTTAGACCAGGGACGGTTTAAGCCAGACCTATGGCCACTCTATCTCTTAACCCTGTGCATCTGGGCACAAATTTTATATTACGTCCCCTGACATCAACTCCAAAATAATTTTGGTTTTCAACCCCATTCATTGGTAGCTATATGCCTGAATTCAAATTATGGTCCTTATTTTCCCTCTAAGGATCCCCTGGCCATCTTTTGCGTGGACAGCAAGTATGTTCCGGGCACTCTAATAAATCACAACTTCAGGTGGAAGGTTGTTCTTGCTGGAGGCAAGTGATTAAGCATCTTAATAGTGCAGCAAACTTATCAACAGACTCACCAAAAAAAAAAAAAAAAAGGAAGTGATTTTATTCTCCCAGCTTGTGTTTCAGGGTATTTTACTACCTGCTTGCTGTCAAATGTCTGTCAAAGATTTTTGAAGCCCAAATTTGACTTGGAACAACCTCAAACGGTCTCTGTAATGCACCCTGCATCAGGCCCTATAAACGGCCAAGGATTCTGTCTGCACGATCTAACTATCCAGTTCAATATCACCATGGCGCCTAAAAGGTTTTTAACATAGATATTAAATATATCCATATCATCGCTTCGGCGAGAGCGTGAGCTGTGCATTTTCCTCTGGGATCTTCCGGGCTATTTGCTGCTGACATACACTATTAAAAATAAACCTACCCCGAGGAACTAGTCATTTTACACGGTATTAGGACTAATGTTATCATTTAAGTAGCTGTGGAGATTTGCCAACTACAGAGGCCCCAGATAACGATGGAAACATGATCGTGTGAGATAATCTTCTGTGCGGAAATGACTTTCATCATCTGTAATATGTCGTTTAGACGCTTATTTAAGACTTATACTATTGAACAAATATTGATGCCTTCAACAGAATAAGAAACATCAATGCCATGGTTAGATAAAGCATCAGTTTCACTTCTGGGGCCTGGGACCAGACTGGGTACGAAATGTCCTGGAATCTGTGTAGTGAGGAGGGGAAGGAGGGTGGAGGGGAGTGGAGGGGAGGGGAGGGAGGGAGGAGATTCACTTCAGTCCAGCCACCTTCCTTTTAGACACATGCCAGGCACTGACGTGTGCAAGTTTAAGGAGCCTACACAGTGATCTTATAAAGAAGGCAGTATTTTTATCCCCATTGTACAGATGAGGCAAAGCGATGGTCAGCAGGTTTTCCTAAACCCAAGTTCAAGCACGGTCACCGCTAGGATGCGGCAGAACCGCGATCTGAATGTGGTTCTGACCCCAAAGTCCACACGCACCGTACAAGCACTGTCCCCGCCACCGGCCGAGGGGCCAAGACTCTGACAGCATTCTCACCACCCCCCCATGGGGCAGAGAGGTTAGCTCATGGTGTAGTTCAGCAGCCAATCAATATTTTTTGAGCGTCTACGACGAACTGGGCACTGTGCTAGGCACAGAGCGTACAGAAGCGAAAAAGGCCTGAGCCCTGACCCCCAACCCAAAAGTCAGATGTCGCAGTTTGGTAGAAGCAGCTGGATGCCCATGTTGAATGCCTGCACGGCTTGGAAAAAGTCAGTGCCCGTGCTCTGTGCCTGCACAGCTTTCTGGTGCTTTTGATGGACTGGATGGACCTCTTCAACGCCTATCAGACTCAGAGCTTCACAAGCGAGGCTCTCCCCATCACAACAGGCTCGGGGCTCCCAGAACACATTCATCCTCCACATGTACAACTAGCTCCTGTCGTTTCCTGTTATGCGAAACCACGTCACCCATCCACCGTCTATGTGACCCTCCCGTGGCCCGGGAAAGTAGGTGACATTCGCCCATTTTACAGATGGAGACACCGAGGCTGGGAGAGGTAAAGTGACTTATCCCAGAGCACGCAGACGGAGGGACACAGTGGAGAGTATACTGCCTTCATCCCGCCACGAACCCACGGTAGAGGATCACATTAGCTGAGGCTTACGGCTTACCAGGCCCTTTGAGGCAGGTGGTATTATTTTGCCCATTTTAGGGCGACGAACCCAAGGCCCAGAGAGGTAAGTCACCGGACCTCCAGGCCCTCCTAACGAGGTGAGCCTTTTTGAAACAGGCAGCTCGGGTTCAGCAATGATTGGCCAGGTCCCCTTTGGTCCAGTCGCCACCACTCTGGGGACAGAAGCCTTCTTAAAGGCCAAACAGGGAAGAGAGCTAGCTCTCTTCTTGTCCCGCTTTTCCTCACTTTCTCTGGGATGCGGGGATCCCTGCAGCCTCATAGGAGCTGGAGCGATCTATTTTTATGTGGACAGGACACATAATTTGCAGGAGGGGTCCAGGCCGGGGGAGACAGAGGGATGATAGGAGACACCTGAGCTGATTCCGGGGCGGGCACGGGCCTGATGGTGTCGCCGCTGGTTAACCTGCACCGCTGGCCTGACGGGATTTGGCAAAGTCAAGCCCTGTCTCACTGCTAGTCATTTCTACCTGCTGCATTTGCATATACATATGATATCCGTTATCCTAATTATATCTATTTTCCCAGGTATGGAGAGACATACCCCAGAGTTGGGGTGCCCATTAGCAGATCACACGGGCCTCTGCAGCTGTGTTTTGATCAGCGGAAAAGGTTCCCTGGCATCGGAGAACTGAAATCACCTTTTAGGGTATGACAAGCGCAGCCAAGCGTCTCGCAAGTGAAAAATCAGAGGTTTCTCCGAGGAAGGAGTGAGAACGACCACAAAGAATTAAAAGGAGAACACCCTTTAATGGTTTCCACTGTGAAAGCTCAGTCACGCTTAAGGCCTGCCATCCATCAGGCAGCGTGGCACTGGAGTGCCTCGGAAGCCCCCATACTCGCTTCTGGAAGGAGGGGGCGGCCGCGGGAGCCCCCAGGGGAAGCCCAACCCGCCATTTTTCCAGGCTGGGCTCCAGCAGGGAGGCCGTGAAGGTGAAGGGGCCAATGATGGTTGCCAGAGTATTATGGATCCTGATGTATTCCCATCTGCCTCCAATGACTTGCAAAGGCTCTGCAGATCCTTATGCAAATCAGCAAAGCCGTCTTTTAGACCCTGAGGCTCAGGGACTCTTCACAGGACCAGTGGTAGTATTTTCACGTCTGCGGGCTCCGACCACAGACTTGTATGCCCACGCTCCGGAGGCTTCCTTGGGGGTCTTGTGTCTCTGTGTCGCACATGCGGCTTATGGGTCAACACCTCAGGTGGGAAGCTTGTGAGTCCTTCGTAATAAGCGGCATGTTCCTAAGCTCTCTCCCATCTCACTCTTGACGACTCTTACAAGCAGGTTTGTGACCCCAACTGTCCTGGGCCTAAAGGCACTCAGAGACCTGCCCAAGGTCAAATGGCCAGGCTGGACTGAACTCTGTGTGTAACCCTTGTGCCCTAACTTCGAGTCTGGTGCTACTCCCTCTGTATTTTCCTGGTTAAGATATTGCATACGAAGAATGGTGGAGGGCAGGGGAAGCCAGGAATCGGGACAGGGGATTCTCCATATTATCCCCAAAGGACCACACCGCAGAGGGGGAGCGGGGCTTTGTGGATTGAAGATGCTCCCCGGGTGATCATGAGGTGTTCCACCAGGTCCGTCGGATTGAAAGGTATTAATCCATTCCTTCCTTCGACAAATATTTACTGAAGACCTACTATATGCCAGGCATCGTTCCACACAGCTTACCTTCAACTGGAGGCAGACAGGTATCAGCTGTGTTAAGGGCTCTACCAAAAAGGAAACAGACTGGCCAGGGCAGTCTCCCTGAGGAAGAGCATCTAAGTCACGGCTCCTTCTAGAGCACGAGCAAGTCCTGTGAGAGCCGCAGGGAGAGGCTCTCGGCAGGGGTGCAACATGGCAGAGGTTCAGGAGCTTCTAGAAAGGGCTGAGTTTGAGAAGCAGAAAGGAGGCGGGCTGGCTAGAGCAAGGTTGTCAGGGGCAGATAGTACGAGATGAACTTGGAAAGGGAAGCAGGTGGGAGCCCACACAGAGCCTCAGAGGGTTTTTTAGGTAGCCTTTAGACTACCCCCAAACTTGTAGCTTAAAAATAAGGTGTTTTTTCCAGGGCGCCTGGGTGACTCAGTCGGTTAAGCATCTGACTCTCGGTTTCAGCTCAGGTCATGATCTCGTAGTTCATCAGTTCAAGCCCCACGTCGGGCTCTGCGCGGACAGCATGGAGCCTGCTTGGGATTCTCTCTCTCCCTCTTTCTCTACCCTTCCCCCACTCATTCCCCCCCTCTCAAAATAAATAAACTTTTAAAAAATAAAGTTTTTTTCATTAATAGATTAGAATAGCATAGTATATTATATGACAATGCAGTGGTTCTCAAGCTTTAGAATGTATCAGAATCACATGGAAGTCTTGGTAACTTTCCAAAAACCCCCCATAGAGCATATGTGGGGTGGGGCCTGGGAGTCCTCCTCTCCAACAAGATCCCAGGCGGTACCTGCTGCTGGTTTGGGACCACTCTCTGAGCACCACGATGCTAAGACTGTTCCACCTCTATTCTGGGCAAGTTTTGGCTTTTGAAACCCTTGTTTCAGTGATGTGTTTGTCCATGTGTCCCAGATCCTGCTATAAAATGTGTTCTTTTAAGAGCGGGCCATACTTTCAGAAGCGGAAAGCCCCTAGATGAGAAATTTAGGAACTTTCTTTAGAAATCCTCATCCTTCGAGGGTCCAGTGAACCCTGCTGGGAAACCGTGGCTTCCCTGAAAGTAAACAAACCAGCAAATACCTGAATGAAAACCAAAAATAAATGAAAGAAAATCTATGTGGAATAGGAAATAGGATTCATTCATAGCCTCACCTTGGCCTTGATTTGTCCTAACAAACCTTCTAAAATATTTGGATATAAAGCCCGGGTTCATGCTTGTCCCTTGTCGCCCTGGCTCCTGACTTCAGTTCCCCGGGGGTGGGGGTTGGGGGGGGCACTCTGGCTGCTGGGACCATGTTTTGCTGTCCTGGGGCCACCCCCACAGTGTCGCCATTCTGCAGAAGGCCCACCAGGGTTCAGTCCTTCAGAAGCAAACCCGCTCACCTGGTTCACCCTGCGGCTCAGGTGGTTTTCCACACACACCTTGACTGGTTCCTCTGTCATCCAGCCCTCCTTCTCCTATAAGCTGCACTGGTTCCAGGTCCCCATGGGACACTGGGGCTCAGTCCCAACTTCTTGCTCCTGGCCAGTTCTGACACCAGTTATGAAAGCATGTCTCATCCCCATTCAGGAGCAGGCCAGCCTCGGGGGGGAACTTGAGGGCCTCTCTCTGAAAGCCCAGTGGAAAGGCAGCAGCCTCTGCAATCTGTGCTGTCTTGGTCGGTCCAGCCTGCTGTGACAAAGTGCCACAGACTGGTACTCATCGTGAAGATGAGTAGGACTGGCTGGTTGGAAATACCCAGAGCACCCGGAAGGCGCAGCATATACCGGCAGATGTTGGATCTCAGGGACAACTCGGGTTTGATCGCTGTGATTCACATAGCGTTCTGGGGAGCACGTTGGGCTGTCAGAGCCCAGGCCGGGGACAGAAACACCGAGAAGCCTGCAGAGCCGTTCAGGAGGAGCTGACCTCCCACCTCACCTCTCAGTGGCCATTTCTTCCCATCTATTGGCCCCTTGTGGCACAGCTCGGTGCGGGCCACAACTGTGATGGCCTCCCCAGTCCCCGGCTCCCCTCTCACAGGCAGCCGGCTTGCACCTCTCTCTGGCAATTCTGATTCTGCCTTGAATGGTGGGGCGGGAGGGGTATTCATCCCATCACTTACCTGCCACGGCGGCACAGAGCCAAGTCCGGGACGTGGCAGAGATTCTGCAGAAGCCCCCGCACAGGAAACTGCCATGACGCCTGGTGAGTGTCACAGCTGACGTCCCCAGGAGTCCCGGTGAAGGCTCCGAAGTTGTGTGCGCATCCGTCTCCCTGACCCGTCTCTAGTCTCCTTGAGGGCGGGGACTGTGCTGTGTCCATTTGTCCAGCTCTGTCAACCACCATTTCCTGAGGGATCCAGCAGCTTCCAGAGAATCCTCCAGAGGAAGGGGTGAGATGAGAGAGAACTTGAGTCTCCTTGGGAAATTCCAGGCAGAGCCAAAGTCCCCAGACTCACAAAGGAAGCTCCCTTCCCCCCACCCTCCCCTCAATGCCACTAAGATAGTTGTGATGGAATTCATGGGACCACCCTCCCAGAACTGCCCCACTCCCCATTGGGAATCACTTTGTAAGTACTGCGTGACTCCTGACCATAGGTGACTGGCCAGGGATTGGCACTGAGCCACATTGGACCACAGACAGCCCTTTCAGGGATCCTTGAAATGAAAACTGAAAAAGGGGCGCCTGGGTGGCTCAGTCAGTTGAGCGTCCGACTCTTGATTTTTGTCTCAGGTTGGGGTCTTCTCCTTCTCTCTCTCTCTCTCTCTCTCTCTCTCTTAAAAAAACAAAATAAGCATCTAATATCTTGGCATAAGGCAGAGAGCGTTCCAGGCAGCCGCATTTCTGTCCACGAGGGTATGTCAGAAGTGGAGGAAGCCGGTCTAGTGGACAGGAAGGACAGTGAGAAGCAGAACGAGAGGGGAATGTGTGGGGAGGCCTCGTGAGCCCCTCGTGTCATTGGTTCCTGAAGTCCGCCTGCACCTTTGCCGAGGTACTCCAGCCCCTACTCAGTCCCTCTCCTCCTTACACAGGGTCCACTTGGACCTTTGTCACTTGCAACCCACAGCACCCCGACGAACGGCGCAATCCCGCTCTGAGAAGCCTCTCCACCGGGGAGATGGCATACCTTCGGCGAAGTTTCTTCTCTGCCCTACCTTCCCCCTTCCTCCAAACCACCCTTCCTCATGGATGGCACCAGTGACTGCACTGGGAGGCAAGCTGTGTTTTAAAACGACGTTGACAAATAAAACGAGCCTGTAAAGGCAATGAGAGGTGGCTAGGAGAGCTCCAGGGCGGGGTGTCTGTGAGAGAATGTGCGAGCCATAGACTGGTCAGATTCTAAAGTCCGGGCTGGAAAGAACAATGAACAAATAATGTATCTTCGTTCTTTTTATACCGCTGCTGTGTAGCGAAAGCATTTATTAACTAGAGAAGGAGATAAACCTGATCACAGGTATCAGTATAGGAAATCTAGTCAGCAGCCTGGGTCCTCGTTATAAATAATGGATATTTAAATGCATTGCTATTCCCTTTAGTGGACCATGGGCAACTCTCTAATATCTGTATCCCTCCTCCGTCATCTGGGAAAGGCCATGCAGTTTGGGGTTTGCGGCCATCTCCAGGGACAGGTCTGAGGTTAATCACACCTGACATGTGTTTTAATAGTGCTCATGTGACCCAGTTCTGGCCAGTGAGACTCCAGGAGAGGTTTGCCAGAGGCTTCTGAGAAAGTTCTTTCATGTACTTGAGACAGAGAGAGGAGAGGACAGCCTACTCTCACTTTCCCCAGTGGGACATGAACGAGGGAGCAAGGAGCCTTGAGGCCTGTGACTGTCACCCTGTAGCCACAAGGGGACCCAGCCTTACAATGAGACTGGCACGGGTCCCTGATGTCATGACGGAGGCTCTGGATTAACCCACTCTGAGAAGGGGAGCTACTAAATTTCCTTACTCTCAGATCACGTGGAGTAGACCATCCTGTGACGGTCAGCCCTGAGCTCATCCTCATCGATGGAAGGAAGTCCCTAACGGGAGGCAGACCGCTCAGTGGTTAGCAGCTTAGTGTCTGGAGGAGGAGAATTCTGAGGGCAAATCCCAGCTCTGCCATTGGATGCCCGTGGAAACTGGGCAATTTGCCCAACCCTTTGAGCCTCAGTTTATTCATCTATACAACGGGGCCATCAATGTTCCTGTGGTGGTTATTTGCCACGTTGGGCTATGGAGAATCCAGCCCTCCCCGCCACCAACCGACATTCAAAACTCCTTTTGGGGACTCCCCAGTGGGCATTATTGGTGCTTGAAAGGCAAGATCTTTTGTTCCTCCCCCGGCCCGGCCAAATGGCAAGTCTTTTTTCTTTTTTTTCTTTTTTTTTTTTTTTTTTAGTAAACACTACTGGAACCCAATATGGACCTTGAACTCACAACCCCAGGATCAAGAGTCGTATGCTCTATTGACTGAGCCAGCCAGGCCCCCCAAACGGCAGGTCTTGACGTAAGCCCAGCATATCCTGATCGAGTGGACTCGGAGGGGATTGGTCAGCTGAGCCGGCACACGGAACAGCCTTCCCCTGCTGCCTGGTCCTCTGGGATCCACCGCGCCCCTGCCCCTTGCCGCAGCCTTGTGTTTCAGCCCTCCAACCACTCTGGAAGCCCCAGTGTCCTTCCCACAAACTCCGTCCTTCTGGAATAGCAGGTTGGCTTTGGTTGATTGCAGCCAAGAACGCTGCCATATAAAAGGGCCTTCTTTGTAAGGCTGCTGCAAAGCCTATAACTGAGATTGTACTTGTAAAGCGTTTCAGTGAATGCCTGGCTCAGCACATGTAGCCATTGAGATTATTACGGACTCAGATGGCCCCATGAAGGGATGATCTGAGTTAAACACAAGGTTTTAATTGACCAAAAAAGGGTACACAGAATCCTAGTTGCCGAATTGGCAACCTTCCCTCCACACGCAGGCTCTGGCTGCTTGGGGTCTCCCGCCTGCCATATTCACCATGAATTGGCAACACTCGGTGAACACAACAGAATGAAGACACAGACCATCCAAAGGCCAAAATACCACGCAAACAAGAATGCTGAGTGACGACTTTGGCGACCAGTGTCCTTTACCCAGAGTTTGCTAGCCGTAGGTGAAAACCACATTACAGCCTCGGGGCCCCACGGCCAACAGACCGCCTGAGGAAGCCAGGGCAGCGAAGGACAGGGCTCTAGGGCAGAGGTCAAGACCAGATCTGGAGTTCAAACAATCATCCCACCGCGGGCACGTTCTGCGACTGCTCTGCCTGGCCTCCTGGCCACCAAGCACGCTTTGAAGTAGGAGAAGAGGCTGCTTCTTACCTGACACAGGGTAGTAGGAGTCAGGTGAGGGCATGTGACTTTACTTTGTAATCTGGTACCTTCCAGGCATCAAGTGATCCCTTGCCACCAACAGCAACGTCATCAACGGCATCGTCATCTCCCGCCTGACATTCACAGAGCCATCGCTAAACCCCAGGGACAGGGTACACATTTTATACACATTAGTCCAATAGATCCTTCCAACAACCTACGAGGCCAGGTACTATTATGGTCATTAATAGACTGAGACTTGCAGAAACTGAGGCGCTTGACCTGGCCCTTAGCCACTCAGCTGTACAGCCAGATCGCCAGGAAGGCCCCTCTCCCCATCACCCCACTCACCCCTCCTGACTCATTTCAGGCAGCCTTATCCTCCACAGACCTTTCTCTCTCTGCAGGCTGAACAGCCACAGACAGAACTTTTGCTAAAGTGCCTTCATGTGTTTACTTGGAAGATGGGTTTTATGCCCCGGTTGCGGCCGATGGCAGATCCTGTCTCTTCTACATTATTAACTCTCATGTACATGCCGTAAACATGTCCCCTCGGGGCTGATGGCAATATATTGATCCAGACTGTTTAATCCCACACGCCAAATCAGAGGATCGGGTACGCACTCTCCCCCGTGAGTGTGGCCTGTGGGCTCCAGGCGTGTAAATCTCCCCGCACACCCCACGGCTGGGGGGGACCCAGAAAAAAAAGGATTATTTATGAATGGGATCCTCAGGTGTTCCGCCCCAGATGAATGGCTTTCGGGCCCAGCGTATCAAGGGTGGAAAAATGAATCACGGCCACACCATTTTGATGAGGAAAACAAATCAGAAGACGCATGCATCTTTCTGAAAGGTCACTGTGCCTGCAGACCTGGCTTGTCTCTGTGGGGGCACAGCGTGGCGATCGGAGGGAGGAAGCCGTAAGGACCATCATGTATACTGTCACCATGGGGGGGCAGCCGCAGCCCCCAGCACCACACTGCGGGGGCTGTACTGCAGCCCCTGAGTTTTTCCCTTCTCTCCCCTTCCTCCAGGGAGGTGGGACACAGCCGATCAATAAGCTGCACGGATGGAAGCGCCTGCAGCACGGTCGTTTCTCAAGTCAGACCCAGATGGCACCTATCACTCGCAGTAAAAGGCTGCCAGAGACAGAATCAAGGCTCATCCCGTCGTGGGGCCCACCCGTCTCTGCCTCTGTGACAAACGTCTTCTGCCTCCCGCACGAGCTTGCAGCAAAGAAACCATTTCCAGGATGCAACACGCCGCCTGCCTGGCACCTGCCCGCCACCTGCCCGCTGACGTTTCCTTGTGCTGTGAAACAGCCTTCCCCGGGGTCCCTGGCACTGGCCGGGCCATCCCCAAGGGTTCCCCCCACCGCCCCATTTTATTCCTACGCATTGGCAGGAGAGCAGAGCCCCCAGAGCCTGCTGCCGGAGGGGTTTGGGGCAGCTTCCCGCTGGAGGGACCCACGTGCTGCCGAGAGGCATTCCAAATTCAATTACTCCAGGGAGGCCACACCTCATTAGGCGTGCCTCGGTTTTTGGAGAGGAAAAGGTGTTTTTCTGCCAAACGAGTTGTCTAGCGTGCGTTCTTCTTCTTCTGTCTTGGGGGAGGGGGGGCGGGGGGGGTGGGAGCCAAGTCTGGCTGTTGCAGCCAAGGTGGCTCTAAGCACTTTGCTTCCTCCTGCTGATCCGAGCCAGAGAGAGACGGGCAGTGGCCAAAGCGCTCAGGGCCTAGGTCTGAAATAGACGGCACAGGCACACACCCAGCGGGGCTCTTGGCTCCCTTCCTCCCTCCACGTGTTGGACGGGAAAACCAAAATCCCACCCCACCCCCCCGACCCACAACACCCTCACTGTACCAGGCAGAGGGGTAAGGTGCAGAGATGGCCGGGAGCTCGCTCCCACCGGCCTTGGTTTGAACCCACGGCCCCAAGAGGCTATTGGCCTTGAAAGTTAGAAAAATAACACACGGACGGGGCACCTGGGCGGCTCAGTAGTTACGCGTCCGACTTCCGCTCAGGTCGTGATCTCGCGGTTCCCGGGTTCGAGCCCCGCCGCGGGGGTCTGTGAGCCCTCTGCCCCTCCCCCGCTCATGCTCCGTCTCTCGCTCTCTCAAAAATAAATAAACATTAAAAAAGAAAGAAAAATAACGTGAGTTTTTTTTTTTTCTTCTCCCACTCTGCAGTCAGCCGAGAAGCCTACGCAAAAGCATTCTCTGGAGGAGGCACCCTCTGCACCAGGGTTTCTTCAACCTCAGCGCTATGACATCTTCGGCCCGGTGACTATAGTGGGGACCGTCCCAGGCGGTGTTCGGCAGCATCTGCGTCTCCACTCCACTATGTGCCAGGAACACACCCCAGCCACGACGACCCAAAATGTTCCCACCAGCTGCCAAATGTCCCCGAGGGTGGAGATTGCCCCCAGGAGAAACCCCTGCCTCCAGCAAAGGGGCAGAGGTGGGAATAAAGCCCGGGTGTCCGGGATCTGGGGTAAACATTCCAGAGCCCACACAGCTGATACCCACGTCATTGCCAAGAGAACGGACTCAGGAGATGTGAAAGGGTCTCATAAAACAATCAGCAGCAGCCACCTTTGCTGGAATGGCAACAGGACGTGTCAAGGGCGGACCAGCCGCTCAACACACACCATGTCTAACAAGTATTAGAGGTTATTAATGCTGGTGCCACGCGCTGGTGACTCAGAGTCACGGGCAGCCAGAGCCACATTTTCACCAAATATGGCAAACGCGAGCTACCGTGGCCAGGCCACCCTCGATGCTGCAGGAGCACACGGGAATGCGCTTCTGGCTCCTTCACAGGTGCGGTGCCGGAGCGGGGACATTTCTGGACACTGGACGAACTGGACCTCTGAGCCACGCTCCTGTTGGAAGATCTCGTCTCCGTCACCCCATCCCTACCACGCTTGGCGTTAACATTTGCCGGCCGCTCACTGAACACCCTCGCTACGCAGGGCGGTCCGGGGCCCCGGAGGCACCTGTATCGCCTGGGAGCTTGTTAGAAGATCTGGAACCCCGGGCCCCACTGCCGACCTCCCACTGCATTCCAACAAGATCCCCAGGTTGTTTTTCTTTTCTTTTCTTTTTTTTTAACTTTTTAAAATGTTTTATTTATTTTGGAGAAAGAGAGAGAGAGAGAGCACGAGGAGGGGAGGGGCAGAGAGAGAGGGAGACGCAGAATCCGAAGCAGCCTCCAGGCTCTGAGGCTTCATCACAGAGCCTGACACGGGGCTCGAACTCCCGAACCGGGAGATCATGACCCGAGCCGAAGACGGACGCTTCCCTGACTGCCCACCCAGGTGTCCCCCTCCCACTGCTGGTTATTTCTGAGAGCACCGAAGGCTGAGACACTACTCTCTCTCGTAACAGTACGGGGCTGCTAACATCTGTCAGCATTTTAGAGCGTGCACAGATGCCCTTCACCAGCCTGTCTCTCCCCAGATCCACTCATTCAACAAATATTTACCAAACACCTAACCATGTGTCCCGCCCTTGGGGAGCCAACAGTCGGGCACCCTCGCCAACACCCCCAGACAGGTGACTATACAGAGGAAGTCACTTGATTTACATAGATAATGACGCTCCACCAGCTCACCTACGAGCCTGGGGGTAAGATCCTGCTACCAGTAACCAGAGCAGAAGGGTTTCAACTCCAACACCCTTTTCCTCAATTCTATAGCTCTTTCTTCTACACCCGTACTACTCTTCAACCACAGCCATCAGGGCAAAAAGAAGAAACAGAAGTTTCTGCCTGTCTTAACTACGCAGTCATCCGGAAGGCGGGGTTGGGGGCTGGGGTGGGGGGCGCTTGGCTCGATTGCCAGCTTGCGTCACGAGCTCATCTAGAGGGGCGCCTGGGTGGCTCAGGCGGTTGAGCGTCTGGCTTTGGCTCAGGTCATAATCTCACGGTTCGTGGGATCGAGCCCCACATCGGGCTCTGCACTGACCGTGTGGATCCTGCTTGGGATTCTCTCTCCCTCTCCCTCTCCCTCTCCTTCTCTCTCTCTCTCTCTCAAAATAAATAAATAAACTTGAAAAAAAGGAACTCATCTAGAATCAGAGACAGTTTAATTCATGGGGGTGGATTTACTTAAAGCTCTCCAGCAGCTGCACAGTTTGAAATCAAAGGCATTTAAAGACCATCCATAAAAAAAAAAAAAAGAAAAATACAAAGCAACCACAGCTCTGTTATCTTAAATCAAAACAGAGGTCCAGACTGTGCCCACGCCAACTCCTGTCCCAAGTCCCCTCCTCACCTGGGCTTCCTAAAACCCGAAGACGTTTTTTTGTTATCACTTTGTTTCACTTGGTTTCATTTACTTTTGTCCTCTCATAAAGATGTCATGAGACCTGGCGTGAGGCACCCAGTGGCTCCAAACCCCTGTGATTCCAGGGCAGTTACTCAAGTGCCTCGGTTTTCTCATCTGTAAAATGGGAAACATGGGAACTGCTTTACAGAGTTCCTGGGGGGATTCAGGAAGCTAATTAATGTGAGTACGGTGCTCAGCCCCAAGCCTGAGTCCTGGCAAGGATGCAACCGTGGCGGTTATCTTCTCCCTCCCTTTTTTTCCGAGAACATTCCAGCAGGTGGCTGAGGGCCGATGGATGGTGCCTGAGGAGTCTTTCTGAGGGATCCTCTGACATGCTGGGTTGAGCTGGAAGGGGTATGATGAAGGCAGAGCCCCATTCAAATGCAGAGGGTGAACTCAACTGAAGGGCTGTTGCTGGGGCGTCTGGGTGGCTCAGTCGGTGGGGCGTCCGACTCGGGCTCGGGTCATGATCTCGTGGTTCACGAGTTCGAGCCCCACGCTGGGCTCTGCGCTGACAGCTCGGAGCCTGGAGCCTGCTTCGGATTCTGTGCCCCACCTCCGCTTGCATTCTCTCTCTCTCTCTCTCTCTCTCTCTCTCTCTCTCTCAAAAATAAATAAACATGAGAAGGGCTGTTGCTGCCCTAGATGCCTGAAGTAAAGCTTGCGGCCATCCCCAGCGAGTGTTCTGGGGACCTTCTGTGATGTTCAGGAAAATAAAAAGATTGTAGTGAACGTCTCAGGCGGAGGATGGGGCCGTACAAGTCATAGAGACACCTGACATTCTTCTGGTTCCCAAAGCTCAGGGAACTCCCCACTACACGAGCCTTAGATCCCCCTGAGACAGAAGCTGAAAATGCCAGGCATCTATTCCCCCAGGCTCCCTTGCAGCTATGAAGCAGCCCCCAAATGCCCTGCCGAAGACTTTGACTCCGGAGCCAAGGCCTGTAGGGAATCCAGTCTGCTGAAGACATCACAGGAGTGTACAGCCAACGCCCAGAAGCTTCTATGGCACCCAGCTTCTGCAGGGTCAGCATTGGGACTGCTTCCGTTGGTGAGAGTGATATCTCCTCAGGAGCTCTTCTGGAGACCAGATCTAGACAGGCTGAGCCTGATTCTCTTGCCCTCTTAAGGAATCTATGAGCACCCCCCCGAGCCCCTTAAAAAGTGATTTGTCTGTTGAAATTAAAGGGTCTTTTGCTGAAGCTAAGAACACAGAGGGAAGCACCCCCCAGCTTAATTTCTGGTCCTCGATTTAGCTTGTAGAGGGTCGCAAGGACACGCTGATAGAGAAGGCCCCACCGCCGACCCACCTCCCCTGTCTGCGTGAGCGCGTCCCAAAATGGGAACTCTGGGACACCCACGTCAAAGTCAACTACGGTGTAACTAGGGTATTGATGAAAAGGCAGAGCCCTGGCCCTCACTGTGTACATACTGAATTCGAATCTTTGGAGCCGCAGTCCAGAACGATTTTGAGGTGGTACAACTTCGAGCTTACATTTTGTGTGACTCTGTTTTCTGTTGCGTGTTTCTTCTTCATCATGTTTTTCTCGTAACCTGTCCGTGGCAGGCTGGAGACACCTCGTTCTTCACCCGAGATGGTCCTTCCTGACAACTGCGTCGCAGCATCTCGAGCTAATCCTCCCGTCAGCAAACTACAAGTCAGCGTGAATAGTGTCGGTCCAGCTTCAGACTCTGAAACTCCATCTGGACGCACCAGCTGCTGGGGCTCGAACCTTCTCTCTCTCACCAGCCATGGGGCCTCTAATTCCAAGACTAGATTAACACCTGGCATTCAAAGGGCTTTTTGTTTCTGGGTAGAATCACAGAAAAAAGTCACGACGACTCAAAAACACCAGGAAAACTTTATGCTTTTTCCAGGGTCAAGGTAGTTGGCTCAGTGCCAACCCCGGTCCCAGAACTACCCAAGCAAATACTTGTTCCCAGATCAAACGTGACCAAGCCCCGAAGACCTTATAGGGGCCGAGTGTTTACATACGACAGTGGCGACTTCCATTTAAATGTCTTTTTAAATTCCTTATCTCTACCGTGCATTTCCAGCATGTTCCAAAATGAGAAACCTCGTTTTTCATCGTTGTGGAGATACGACTGAAGCAAACCGAGCCGCACATGTGTGAGGTGTACAATCTGATCCGTTTTGAAATGTGTATGTAACTGTGCGACCGCGAGGACAATCAAGAACACAAACACATCTATTACCCCCACAAGTTTCCCTGGACTCCTCGACAGTCTCTCCTTCCCTCCCCCTCTGTCCCCAGGCAACCATTCAACCGCTAATTTGCTTTCTGTCCCCATAGATTGGTTTGCATTGTCTAGAATTTTATAGAAGTGGAATGATGCCCTGCGTACTCTTTCGGTTCTGGCTTCTTCTTCTTCCTCCTTTTTTTTTTTTTTAAGTTTATTTATTTTGAGAAAGAGAGGGTGAGCAGGGGGCAGAGAGAGAGGGAGAGAGAGACAGAATCCCAAGCAGGCTCCACACTGTGAGCACAGAGCCCGATGTGGGGCTCGAACCCACGCACCGTGAGATCATGACCTGAGCCGAAATCAAGAGTCGGTCGCTTAACTGAGCCCCCCCCACACCCCCAGGCGCCCTGGTCCTGGCTTCTTTCACTCAGCATAAGACTTTCGAGATTCAGCCACCTCACTGAAAGTATCAGTGTCTAATTCCTTTTTACGGTTGAGTAGTATTCCATTGTGTGGACCTTCCACAATTTGTTTTACCCATTCAACTAGAAAGCCCAATACAAAAAAAAGGGACGTATTTAATTTCTCAAATCCTCCTGAAAGTAGAATAAGGAGGAGAGGAAGCAAAGGGAAAAGGAGCATACTTTTCCGAGCCCGTCCCTCCTCAGGATGTTTGCGACTGCTCTCTCCTCGGCCCAGAATGCTCGTGTCCCCAGATCGTGGCATGGCGGACACCTTCCCCTCGTTCCTGACTCGGTGTGAAGGTCACTTCCTCGGAGGCCGTCCTGACCCCCACCTCTCCCTCCCTGTTCTGTCACCCAAGTCACTCTTCATCATGCTACGCGGCGTTAGATTCTCCAAAATGCTTCCCAGTCTTGGGTTTTAGCCAATCTATCTTTTTTTTTAATGTCTATCCCCTTCCAGAATGTGGACTCCGGAACACCAGAGACCTTCCCCATCTGTTTTCAGAGTTTGTTTATTTATTTGTTTACCTTAATTTTTGTAAGTTTATTTTTGAGAGCGAGAGAGAGAAAGAGACAGTGAGCAGGGGAGGGGCAGAGAGAGAGGGAGAGAGAGAATCCCAAGCAGGCTCTGCACCGTCAGTGCAGAGCCCGACGTGGGGCTCGAACTCACGATGCCTCGAGATCATGACCTGAGCCGAAAACCAAAAGTTGGACGCTTAACTGACTGAGCCACCCAGGGGCTCCTATTCATTTATTTTTTTAATATTTATTTATTTTTTTGAGAGAGAGAAAGAGACAGAGAGGAAACGTGCGCGAGAGGGGGAGGGGCAGGGAGGTGGACAGAGGGTCCAAATGTCTCTGCGCTGACAGCAGCGAGCCCAACGCGAGGCTTGAACCCACCAACCGGGAGATCGTGACCTGAGCCAAAGTGGGTCGCTTAACCAACTGAGCCACCCAGGCGCCCCTGGTTTATTTATTTATTTTCAGAGAGAGAGGGCATGAGCAGGGTAGGGGCAGAGAGACAGGAGAGAGAGAGAATCCTCTCTCTCCGGGCTGCAGTGCCTGACTCAGTGCTCAAACTCACGATCCGTGAGATCGTGACCTGAACCGAAATCAAGAGTCAGATGCCTAACTGACTGAGCCACCCAGGCACCCCAGCCTTCTCTTGTCTTTCCACAAGTCTATCCTTCATGCCTAAAGTACTAACCGGCATAGGTAGGTGCCCAATAACGTTGGTTCACTGAATGAGTGAATCAGTGAATTGATGGGAAGGTTGAGTTGTGCTTTTGTAAAGTTTTAAGGCCCTTCTCGTTTCGAAAAATCTCAGAACTCCTTGATACAGCAGTGACTTTTGGGAGGCCACCCACCAATGCTGGGAGCTACTCATAGATCAACTCAGAGGCCTGGAGGAGAACGGAAGGAGCAGCCGAGACATGGAGACCCATTTAATGCACCGGCGAGAAACCCAGCCTGGGCTATCCCCACCGCACTGGCTGGCTCTAACTCTCCTACAAATCATCCGAAATGCTAAATCATGTTGAAACCCCTCTGACGGTGACCACCGGGAACTATGAAGGACACTCACGCATAATTTACATACTGCCAAGCTCCTAAGAGCCTCTAAATAAAGCCCCTGAGGGCCCCCGGGCACTATTTTTGAGGAGAAGGACATCCAGTGACAGATTAAATCGAGTCTGTTCCTTCAACACCAGAGAAAAAAGAAACCTCGCCGTCCCCGCGCTGACATCTGTGAATGTCTTAAGCTGCATTTGCTGTCAGACGCTTCCCGAAGAAGCCGCGATTCCCCTGAAAACGTACACATGGGTTACGGTCTCCCATTTTACAGAAGACGCCGCCACCACTCACGGGTATTTTTTGCTCAGACTTTCATTCTTGCTCTACATCTTAACCGTACAAAGTGTTTTCATCGCGAGGCAGAGCAGAGGGGAGGGGAGTTCACAAGAGCACTTTGCGTTCCGACAGTAAATGTGAAATTACCTTTGATCACAACAGGGTTCTCATACGGATAACGAGGCGGGGGCCGCAGCCGTAGAGGGTCGGCATCCAGACCCAAAAGACACACACCTGGCGGGGAAGGACGACAGGGACAGGCCGATAGGAGGATTTCCCGCCCCGACCATTAGCTTTGGCTACAGAATGCTCTGTCGTTACAACCATGCTCAATTTTTATAATCCGACAAAAAACGGAAAGCCAGAAAAGCCAGCGACACGAGGCCTGAGTCAACACTGCGCACGGTTTATACCTTGCAAGGGGCCCAAAGAGAAACAGCACCTGTTTCATTGTTTTGTTTTGTTTTGTGCCCGATTCAGAGGAGTCCACACAATCAAAACACAAATGTGGGAGCCAAATAAAACAACGCAGTGAATACAGGCAGGGACCTAAGCGACAGGCCGCATGCATGTCACTAGTGCTCAGGAACCTTCCAGAAGCAGGCAGATGATCTGTCCCTGGCCCACATGAACAATTCAGCTTGGGCTCATGCACAACCTGCTCTAGTTTCAACTTTCAGTATTAGTTGCGAAATGGGAGACATGCCCTGAAATCTAGCACTGTTTTTACCCTTGCTCCTATGCCGTTCCATTCCCCTCCCCAACACTGAGCCAGGCAGTAACACCCTCCCCGGAAACAAACACTCTGACTAACTGCCCTTAAGCAAGGGAGGGATTAACAATGTTTCTGTGGTCTCCCCCATGCCTGGCATGTTACCCTGCAGAGTAAATGAATAAAGGAATAGATGGGTGGATGGGTGAACGGGGAATGATATTTTTAACCATCCCGTAGCATCCGATCCTAACAACGTGTAGGGGAATAACAATAATAGTTAACACTTATATTTATGCTAATTATATGCCAGCCACTATTCTAAATTCCTCATACATATTAACTCTTTTAACCCTCGAGAGCTCTATGAAATAAGGACTATTATTATCTCCATTAAACAGATGAAGAAACTGCTGGAGGTATTTGGAGGTCGCGCTGCTCAAAGCAGGCAGAGCTGACTCCTTGCTGGATGCTTTGAATGAGGCACCGTGCTTCCTCTCCATCAGCTACATTTTATGAAGCAGGAGACAGGAGGGTCATGATACTCCCTGGACCAAGCGTATGTACCCACTGTGTCCTCAGGACACGGTTAAATGACAGCCAGGATGTGAACCCCACCAGCCTGACTCTGATGCCCAGGTAGGCCGTGCGAATAAAGCTGGCCAGGGGCAATTACTGGAGATGAAGCAGTCAAGACACTGTCTAGGGGCCTGGGATAAAAGGCCAGTTTTCTTAGCGCTGTTCTCCCAAACTGGAGGTGCTGTGGGGTCCAGGAAAGAAAGAGAAAATAAAAACAAATCTGGAAAGTGGAGGCTGCCCCCCAACTCTCCCGAAACCATTTTGTTTGGGTTGGAGAAGGAGAGGCTCGCTGGCGTCTTCCCGTCTTTCAGTCCCTGGGCGAAAGGCCACAGCAAGACCTAAGCAAAGGTTACGTCCATTCCGGCCTGAGCACAGTTCTGAGCAGGGCTGCTCAGGGACTGGAGTTTAGTACAAAACAGGTCAGAGAGTCTGGGGTGGGGAGGGGACGCTCAGGATGAAAGAGTGGAGGCCAGGCCGGAAAGAGAAAGAAATGACAGTGCGATCATTAAGAAACTTCACTGAGCTGGAAAAGGGGAGAGAAGAAGAGGTGGGTGGGCTATCCATCGCCCCCCCCCCTTTTTCTCATCACACATAGGGAGCCAGAAAGGATGGAGGTGTTAGCAGCGCGATGGAATTGAAGTTGCTTGTGGGCACGGGGTGGGGGGGGGGGGAGTCAAAACGCTGACAAGCAGCGCCCTCCAAGCAGAAGCACGTCTCTCCCTCACGGAGTAGAGAGAAAGCCAGAGAAATATCTCCCCATGAAAGTCAGAGCGCAGCTGAGATCGGTAGGGTTTGTAAATTCCCAATAATGTGAGAGACAGGCCTGGCTCACAAGGCTGCTGGGCAGACAAGAGCCAGGACCCCAGGACAGTCCTGAAACCAGAGTTGGCCATCCGGATTTCTACCAAACAGAAACCAAAAGGTGCCTTGCCCCCCCCCCCACCCCCCATAAACGCTGACCATCCCCAGGCACATGAGCTTTTTTGTAAAATCAAATGCACATCTCTTTGGAAATCGTTGATCTATTCTTGAAAGGGGCACATTGTGCTACAGAAAGTGGCAGCCGATAATTTTTTTTTTTTAAGTTTGTTATGGGAGATTGGCTAAATTAGTTTATCTAGGAGTTCCCATTGGGACTCCTTCTGAGAGGATCTCCTGTATGAAGGAAAATGAGTTTCCTGGCAGACCCCCCTCACACCCCCCAAAAGCACAGAGTCAAGGGCTCCACAGATCTCACACCTATTCCCAGCAGATGACACAAGATCTCACCATTTTTCACTGGATCCAAAGGTCCTACGACCTCTAGGTTCCAGGAATTAGCTACACTCTATTCATTGCAGGAGGATGATTTTTTTTTATTTTTCACTTTGAGAAAACCTCAATGGGATTTTAACCGAAGGGAAGCAAAGGTTTTCTTTTTATAAATTCGATTAGTCTTTCCCACTTTCTGTACCTCGAGACATTTCCTTTGGGAAGAATTTTATACCCAGAGACCCCCTTAGCGAGGCACTGTTGCATGCGGGGCGCGGTGAATTTCAGCGCAAGACGCTGCATGTGGACGGAAAGCAAAAATCGCGGGCACTTGCAGTCGCCAGCAAAGTCAGTTTGTGAATGCTGCCGTGGGGATGGCCCTGCCAGAGAAGGAAGATGAAGTTTGCCTCAGGCAGGCTGTGTGGGACCTCTGGCTGGGATGCGTGCGGGTGGTTACCAAGCCCGCCCTTCGCTCGCCACGGCTGACTTTCCCGCCGGAGCCGGCGCCGGGGCGCCTGGTCCCCGCGCTGCACCCGGCGCCGGTCTGGAGATAGCCCTTGGCTGTGGGCGGCGGGAGTCCCCCTGAAAGTGCGCCTTTTCGCCGCCGGGACTTAGCTGCTGGGGAGCGAGCGCGCCGAGTGCGCACTGCGTCGGTCGACTCCGCCCGAACCGGGGGTACCCACCCGAGCCTGCTCCCCGAGGCCTCGGGTTCGAAGCCTCTCCCGTGGCGGAGGAGAGGTTGGGATTTGAGCAGCAGCCGTTCGGTTAAGGAAGGAGTTTCTGAAACTCTCGGGAAAGCGAAGTCCCGGGGCGTGGAAAATAATCGAGCCGACGGTGGGTTTTCCAAACTTGATCTTTGCTCTGGGACATTTTTTCTGCCCTCTCCCTCAGTGCTCTAGCCCCCACCCGGGGCAAGAGTTCTAAGGGCTAGGGTAACTAACTGCATCAGTCCTTGCTCTCTCTGCCCACCGCCCCCCAAAACTTTCAGACCAGAAAAATACAAATAACCCCTAGGAGTGGCTCCTGCGGGCGCGTTCAGGCGTCTCCATCCCAACACACACACACACACACACACACACACACACACACACACACACACACCCCCATCACCACCACCACCACCACCACTCCGTCCCTCCCACCTCCTGGTAGAGGAGGGACTGGGAACCTGATCTCCGGGCTCCTGCCCCAAACGTTTCCCCATCAATAATGCTGATACCATCGATGTGCCTCCACCCCCGCCCCCCGAGCACCGCTGCCGCCTTTTCGCCGCTTTTTGCTTGACAGAAGAAAACGAAACCTCCCGTAGTGCCCTCCTACCCTTGGCCAGGGGCCCGCGGGGACTGGGGCCTGGGGCAGAGCAAGCAGGGGCACCCGTAGGGCTCGGGGAGAGGGGGGCGTCCTTCAGTTCTGGGGTGCTCAACCAGCGCCGGCGGAAAGAGAAGGAGGGTCCCGGGCACAGGCCAGGCCTCATTCCAGGCTCCATCCCAAACCTGGGGTCAGACTGGGCCGGCATAAGATTTTTTTGCGAGTGGGAGAACCAGGCCTCGGAAAGAGGAGGCTCGACACCCTCTCCCCTGCCCAGGATCGGGATGACGCGGGGCGGTCCGGCGAAACCCCTTGTTTGGGGACTCAGCGGTGGCCCGTGGCCTTGGGGCACAGCCCTTCGGTCCGCCAACCCACCAAGGCGTTCTAGGTCTTGGGAAAACCAAGGAGACGCATTAGTAGAAACATGGCCATCGAGCCCCCAAAACGTGAGTTCGCCCACCTCGCCGAGCGCCTCCCCCGGGTGCGGTTCTTGTTGACCCACGAGGTCACGACCCTGGCGCAGCAGCAGCCACACTTCGGGCCACCCCCCATTCCCTAGCGTGGATCAGCCCCAAAGTGCTAAGTCCTCTGGTGGAAAGGGCAAGTCCGAGCCCCGTCGGCCCGATTCGCCCAGCAGCTGCCCCACCTTAGGCTGGGGCGGCGCGACCCCCTGTACAGCGCGCAGGTCACTAGGGTGAGCAAGGCGTGGGGACAGGCTCCAGCTGTGGCACCTCACTTGCACTCGCTGCCTTCTCTCGACCGGCTCAAAAATAAAAATCAACCCCCACTCTGTCTCCGTTTTCATTAATTTAATTATTTCTTTGCCTCGCGGCACGCGAAGCTTCACCCGCGCCCTGACATCGCAGCGCCCGCGTCAGCGAACCACGGAACTTGGGCCCCAGACAATGGCCCGTAATTGATGTATTGCCATCAACAATAAAGACCAATTCTCTCCCCGCCATCCCGACCATCCCCCCTCCTCCCATCCCCCCCCCCCACCTCCCCTCTCAGCTCTCCCGGCCACAGAGGGAAAGAAAACAAACAAGAAATTAGCGGGGGACGCTGCGCACAGAGCGAGACGCCCGCCTCTACGCCGTCGAGGACGCAAAAGAACGAAAAAAGTTATTAAAGTTTGGATCCCCCCAATTAATTCGTCTCTCCTCGCCCATTTTTAATTAAACATCGCGAAGCTGCTTTGGCGTGCGCGTTTCGTTTGGTTGTTTGTTTTGGTGTTGGGGGGGAGGGAAGGCTCTCCCCCCCCCTTAATCTTAAAACACAGAGCAAGTAACGAACACGTGTGAAGCTATTCCGGGAGCTTCCCGTGGCGCACGCGGCGCGCACGGGGAAGTAGGGCTTGCGGGATCGCCAGCTCGGCTCGGTTCCTGGCAGCACGCGGTGACCCGGAGGCCCGGACTTTCAAGAAGCCAAGAGTGTTAGAGACGGATGCGGCGGCTCCAAACGCGGGCATATTCGGAGAAACGAGTGTGCAAGTGCACATGTACGGACACATTAGTGTACCTGGGATACTGAGGGCTGGTGTGTGCGAAGACCGCCGTTTTGCAAGGGTGGGGGGTGCGGGATTTGCACGTGCTCCGGTACACTTTCCCGGGGGTCTGGGGAAAGCGAGCGGCTCGCACCCCAGGAGCACGCAGATCCATCTTTGCCGAGGGATCTCTTTAAATATTCAGTGAGAAATAATGGCATTTGAAGCACCACCTATGGAAACATTATTATCTTCATTCTTCAACATCAGCCCCACTGATAGCTTCGTTTGTCTTTTTATCAAAATCTACTGTAACCAACAGGACCTGGGGAGGAAAGGAGAGCGAGTGGAAAGGGAGTGTAGCCTCTGTGTGTGTGTGTGTGTGTGTGTGTGTGTGTGTGTGTGTGTGTGTTTCAGGGACCGAGTGAGGGCAGAAGAGAGGAAAAATAAGAGAAGAGAAAAGGTGAAGAAAGGGCGAACAGGAATAAGAAAGAAGGGAGAAGTTACACCAAGGGGGGTGGGGGGAAGGTCGCCAGGAGGAAAACAGAAACATTCATATTCACCCGCACACAAAAGATTTAGAATTAAAAAAAAAAAAAAAAAAAAAAAAAAAGACCAAAGACCAACGTAACTAAGAGAGAAGAGTCATTTGGGGGAGAACGGTAAGGGTCCAGAGCACCCGAAACTCCACTCGAAAGATTGGTGCCCACTTCGCGCGAACCGACTGTGGTGCTCTCCGGACTCCAGGGCGCTCTCGAATTGGGGCGTCCTTATGAGTCCTCTCCTCTCCTGATAGCGAGATAGGGCAGGGATTGTGTATCTGCACCCCCCTCCTCCCCCATTACTCAAACGAAGTTTGAGTTTGTCCTTCGGGCGCAGGACTTCGGAAACCTGGGAGCGAGGAGACCCTGAGGCGCAAGGGGAAAGAGCTAGGCTGAGCCGAGGACTGAGCCTCAGGTTCGCGGGCGCCCGAGCCCAGCGGAAGGAGTGCGGGACCCGGGTCCCGATTCCGGACCCCGGGGTGCGGGTAGGGAGGCTGCATCCCAGCCTGGGGAGATGGAGCTGGTGCGAAAAGTTTTGGGTGCCGCGCTCGGCAAGTGCCGGAGAGATGGAGACGAGCTTCTGCCGGGCCAGACAGCTGCGGACACCCCCGCAACCCCCCCCCCCCCACCACCACCACCACGCGCGCCGCCACCATTCCCGGCTCAGCACGGCCACCTGGTTGCCAGGAGCCTGGGGCGCGGCCCCCTCCCCAGGGCGGAGAGCCTAGGGGTCCTGGGGACAGGCTCTGCCCAAGGCCCGGCCGGCCTGGGCCGCGCCTCCCGAGGCCAGGGGCGGGTTGCAGCGTTCAGGGTAAGCGGCGGCCCCTCCCCTCCCCCCGGCTGGAGCTGAACTCGGATCCCAGGCCGGTCCCTGCTCTCCGCCCGCCCCGGGCTCGGCGGCGCCACCGCCGCCGCCGCCTCCCCGCGGAGTGACGCGCCCTGCAGCCAACCGGGGCAGCCGGGGGGGAGGTCCGGGAGGGGTCCTGGGCGGAGCCGGGCCGCCCCTTATCCCACGGGCTCGGGGCTGCTTCTCCCGAAAACTTCAGCCCTAATTGTCCTGGGAATGTCCGAGGTAGAGAAAGGGAGCGAGGGAGCAACGAGAGGCTGGAGGATCGGGGCCCTTTGAGAAGGAACGGGGTGGCGGGAGAGTTGCCCCTCCCCCCCCCAAAAGCCCCAAACCCATCACGTTCCCAAACCTTTCCTCGGTCCTCTTCTCCGCGCCCCCGCGAGCCCGCGATCCAGGGGATGGAGAACTCGGGGCGCAGGAGCGCCGAGCCAGGCGGCGAGCGGGAGGGAGGCCGGGCCGCGGGCGGGAGGCGGACCGGCGTGGGGCTGGCTCTTCCCCACTCGCTTATTTTTTTTTTTTTTTATGGGGTGGGGGTGGGCTGTTTTCTGGTAGCTCTTAAAGAAACGAAGAAACACTCACGAAACGGGACTTCCTCCCCCCAAATCCCGCCACGGGACTCCCTCCCCCCGCGGTCCGGCGCGCCTAGCGCCGGAGTTGGGAAGTTCGCCGCGCGCCCGCAGCCTGGGTCTCCAGCCCCCGCCGCCCGGCCCCACCCCCCACCCGGGAGGCTTAATTCCGGGGAGGGCATGCTAATTCGGGTCGGCCCAGCCCGGGATGGGGGGGGACCGGGGGGGGGGGGCGCGGGCCCGGGCGCCGGGCGCGCAGAGGCGAGGAGGCAGGCCCGCGGCGGCCGGGCCGCGGAGTCCCGGGCGGTCGCGAAGAGGGTTAACCCAGTGTCGGGCGGCGCGGCGCGCAGAGCCAGCCCCGCGGCCGGCTTATTGGGCCAGCGCGCGGAGAGACAGGGGTCTGCAGCAAATCACGAACTAATTGATTAAGGCGAGCGGGTTTGAATAGCGCTGGCCCGGTGCCAATCGCCTTTCAAAGAGCCCCTCTATGATTAATCGCAATGCATTATTGATAATCATAATTATAGCAGGACACATGCGCGCTGCGCCCGGGGCCGGGGAGCCGGGGAGGGGGCGGGCGGGCCGGCGGGCGGGGGGAGCCGCCGCCGCCGCCGCCGCTCGATTTCCGTAATTTTGAGAAGATTTTTTTTTAGTAATTTTTTATTCTGCCCCAGCTGATGTTTGAGCCAGCATGTCGCGGAGGAAGCAAGCGAAGCCTCAACATTTCCAATCCGACCCCGAAGTGGCCTCGCTCCCCCGGCGAGATGGTGAGTGCTCCGGCCCGCGCCGCGGACACACACACGCACACACACGCACTCGCACTCACACTCACGCACACCCGGACCCACGCACACGCGGCTGGTTTCCGCGCCCACCGCCCCGCCGCCGCCACCGCCGCCGCCGCCGGGTCCCTGTTCGCCTTTCCCACTCAGCGTATTTCTTTCTTTCCTTCCTTCTTTCTTTCTTTCTTTTTTTTTTTTTTTTTTTTTTTAATTTCTTTTTAAATTTCCAATTTGCCTGCGCCGGGCTTCCCTCCCTGGCTCGGGGAGAGCAAACACTTCTCCCGGCAGGATCTTTCCGGAGTTGTTGGGTCTTCCCGGGTAGGGGGTGGGGGGTGGGGAGGAGCTCGGCCAGGCAGGCCCGGCTCCTCCAGCCCGGCTTTTCCGGGGAGCCGCGGCCGGGGCCCGGGGAGCCGGCTGGACGCGGGGCGGGCGGAGGTCGGCCGCGCGGGGCCCCTTGCGCTCCCCGCGCTGCGCCCGGGGCCCCCGGGCAGGCCTCCGCCGCGCCGGCCCTGCCGCCCCGCGGAAAGGAAGTTTACTTGGTGCTCCGGGCTGAACTCCCAGCGTGGGGGAGCCCCCTTGTGCCGCGCCCCCCCAAAGCGCTCACACTCCACCTGGGCGGGCGCGGCGGAATGGGGTGACTTTAGGGGCTCAGAGCTACCAGAAGACGGGGACCTGTGTCGGGGCGCCCGTGCCCGACCTGCTGGGGTCGCGGCAGGGGTGGAGGGTGCTCTTTGCTGCTGGTTCCTTCCAAGACACAGTGCAGGCGGACGGGGGACAGTGTTGGGGGCCGGCTACCCAAGTTTATCCCGGCGTCTTTTCTCCCAGTACATGCACCCCCTACCCAGCCCCGAAGAAATCTCTAGATTGGGTGTGCTCCCGCAGAGGATGGTGGTACCCCGTGCTTCCAGGAATCGTAAGGGTCTTTTTCCAGGGCGGGGGGGCGGGGGGCTCTCCGGCCAGAGGAGAACACCCCCTCCCCCCCGAAACAGAGGCATTGGCTTTCTCGGGTGGAGGCGACCACTGCGGGGTCCCGAAGGGAATGAACAAGTCTAGAACAAAGTTTGTGTGAGAGCGCTGAGGCCGAGAGTAGGAGAGATCCCGGCAGGGGATTTAGGGTACGGAGGGAGGACACCTCGAGTCCCTCCTTGTCCCTGAGGGGGGTTCTCTTTAGGGGCCTCCGAGTTCCCAGGCCCAGCGCCGCAGGCGAAGGAGCGGCGCCCGGTTCGGTCCCCGGCACGATGCTCGCCTCTCGGCCGCGGGAGGACGAGGGCAACCCCGGCGGGGGCTCCGCGGCTCCGGACGCCACTCGGAATGCTCAAGTCCCGGGCGGCTTTTTGGGGGATGGAGGAGGGAACTGGACCCGACAGGGCTCATAAGTGTGGCCTGGGATCGGCACCTCTGTCCACTAAACTCTGCGGCCGCCCGGGCCCCGCGGTTCCCGGGCTCCTTCCCCAGAGGCCTGCTTCTCAGTAGAGCTGGGGCTCGGGGGACCCGCGCAGAGCCGAGGCAAAGTCGCCGGGACTCCCACTCCCCGCACCCCGGCTGTCGGGAAAGGAGACTGCTGGCATAGGGATCCCTGTGAGAAATTGGGGAGAACTGAGACCCGTTAAGAAAATGGCTTTACAAATATTTGCACCCCCCAAGCCCAGTACTTTCCCCAGCTTCAAGCCTTACCCGAGTCTCTGCGATTTTAGTCCGCTGAGCTGAGCCCCCGAACCCCGCTTTCCACCCGAGGCCAAACCGGGGATGCGAGGTAAAGCGGGGTGAAATTTACCCAAGGCCGCAGCAACAGCTCCGAATATTTTCCCCAGTTTTCTCAGCTGGTTTCTTCTTCTCGCCCCCACACCCACCTTTCCTAAAGTTTCTGGTGAGCCCTTCCGCCCCGGAATACTGTTCAAGTTCCCAATATTTGTAGGAAAAACCAAACGGGAGGAGAAGAAAGCGTTTTTTCGGGTTTGGTTTGGTTTTGTGTTTTGTTTTGTAAATTTGTACCGATTTCACACATTTTTAAAAAGGGAGCCAAAGACTCGGGGCTTCGGGCTTGGGGAAGAAATGATGTCTGGGTACATCTTTGCCTTTTCGCCTGTCGCCTTCTGAATCCGGAATTTTTAATAGTTAAGGCTTCTCATAAAGCGATGGTATAAAAGGAGTTCACTACCTCTTACCATTATTATTTATTAGACTTTTTTTTTTTTTTTAGTTTCTTTGAGCTTTGAGGTAAGTTAATTAAGTAACTGAATCAAGTTTCCTTTTCTTTTTTTCCTCATTCTTTCTTCCTCCCTCCATCTCTTTCCTTTTTCTTCCTTTTTTTTTTTTTCTCCCCTAAAGCTGATTCATTGTCCTAAGAAGCAGTAAAGTGTTAGGGGCACTGTGTCCAGAGCCGCTCTCCTCTCTTTCTCACCTCTCTCCACCCCCCACCCCTTTTTTCTTCCGTGGTAATGGTTTTAGGTTATGACTGTTTTTACATGGTTGAACAATAAGTTTGGGGGAAGCTGCCTAGAGGGTAGATTTTGTAATAGGGTTACAGGATTTAGTATGTTGTAATGATATTAGTACACAACTAATCCTTCTCAGCGTCTGACTTACAGGAGGGCCTTGCACTCTCCCCATCTTTTTATTTGGGTGCAGTTGAGAGATAAACAGACTTCAGAGTAGATGACATCTCTGGGAGTTCCCTTTCAAAAGTCACCATCTTTGCCACAAGGAATTCAGCAGTGTCTGTTCACGTCCCCACACATAACACACACTTGAAAGAGTTGATGGGGTTGGAGTGTTGTCTTTGGTTTGTTTTGGTTTTTGGTTTTGTTTGGGGGTTTCTCTTGTCACATGTATACAGGTTCCTAAATTTTTAGAAGACAGTGCCTCACTCAAGCATGAGTGTGTGTGTGTGTGTGTGTGTGTGTGTGTGTGTGTGTGCACGCGCATGTGTGTGCACGCGCATACAAAGAAAGCCATAGCCATGCTCAACAGCCACACGGATAACTCCATCAGAACAAGTTCAAGAAAACAAGATTACTTGGTCAGTCTTCCAATGTTCATGTTTTAATTCTACTTGGGTGCAGCTGTAATGCCACAGACACCCTACATTAAAGTTGGGAATTTTTCTATGTCTTATGAAACCAGCATTATGGCACATATTAACTTGTCTTTTAAATAATATTCAGCGAGCCTGGAATCATTTGTAGAAAGATGACTGCCACTGGAAAAATTATGTACTGAGATAAATCATTCTTGAGGAAGGGGACTATTCGAATCTAATGATTTCTATGTGGGTTCTTTACTAAGCTCTGGGTTTCAGAGGGGGTGTGTGTGTGTGTGTGTGTGTGTGTGTGTGTGTTTTGGGGTTTTCTTCCTTGGGTAGTGGTTCTGAGATTCAAGTAACTGCAGGGATGGCCCCATTCAGACTCCATTCATTTATTAAAGTATTGTGGCGCTCAGTTTTTCAAGGAGAAGATAATATTGGAAGAAAGATAAAAACCTCACGAACTGGAGATAAAACACTGAGTCATATAAAGTATCATAAACATTCCTCTTATTTATATTAATAATGAAATTCTATTATTTACCAAAGTAATTTACTCATTGTGAGCAGCTTAATGGCAACACATTGATTTCTGGGCCCAAAAGGTTACAGAGAACTATAATTAATTGCTTTTTTTTGAAAAACCGACACCTGCAAGATAAGGCAGTTGGAAAGAATTCATGGGTAATCAGGCCTATTTTAAGTTTGTGGCATAATGGAAGATTCTGGGTGAGAAAATGCAGTTTTGGGGGATTTGCTTCGGGCCACAGATACTTTCTAAAAATGGCAAAACCACACACAACAAGCAAAGTGTAGTGGGGCACGAGAGACTGGATGCAAAAGTAAATCTGTGATAGTGAACAGCTCATGGTTTCTTGTACATCAAGTTTCTCCTGTGGTTTGTAGGTGCAAGTGCCAGTTTGTAGGTTATTCTTTGGGGACTTTATTTCACTTCTGCGTTTGCAGGTAGCAGTTCATCTCCACCAAGAGCCCTTTAGAAGGCAGAAACCCACATTTCTCATGTGGGGATCTCAGTGCGAGTGCGAGAGATCCCGCCCCGACTCGCAGTTTGCTAAGTTTGTTGAAATGGTTAAAAGCCAAGCTCATAACCGGAACAAAGTCCTCGTGCGGTCTTAATTCGGTTTTTCTGAGACCTGTCCTGGTACAGCTAGCCACGTCGTCCAAAATATTCTTCGATTACCAAAGCTGCAGTAATTTAGCAGTTTAGCAAAGATGGTAAATTATCCTAAGCCCCAGCACCCCTCCCCCCAGCAGAAAAAAGTGTGTGTGCCAGGCTTTACAAAAGCTAATGTGTCGAGCTGTTTTAACCTTTGCTAGCCTCCTCCCATGCAGAGGTGACAAGGTCCAGATCATAATATGTCCTTCAGTATCTTCCCAGTGACCCCCAAATTCAGTCTTCCTAGTCACTTAGCAGGAAGTTAGTAGTTTATTTTAGTTTCACCTTATCAGCTTGGTGTCTTTTCCTAACCTTATTCCCCTGTCACCCTCAGATGCCAGACCCCCAAAGGGGAAGATTGACAGGTAGTTCCCATAGCTCAGTTTTACCCTCAAACAACAGGGATTTAGTTTCTTGTGCCTTTGCCAATGTTTATGTAGTCAAAGTTGAGATCTCGCCTTAAGGAGTCTCTCTTTTTACGCGTCACTGGAATAGGAAAGCCACAAAGAAGTTTTTGAACAAAAACCCTTGCAACTGGAACCCCATCTAGCGTTCAGTTTGATTCATCCGAGGGGAAGACATTTTCCCCCAACACAGATTGTGTACGTTAGGTGGGCTTGTATCACTGTTTAAAAAGGCGTGTCTGGACCGTGTTGTTATTTTTTCCAGAGCCTTCGCTTGTAGTCTTCCACTCAAGAATCCACTAATCCCGGCCAGAACACGGAGGGAGTTGAAGCGGGCCAGTAAATGTGTCATTTGGTTGCATATCACATAGAGGAAACTTCAGACATTACGGAGAATATACAGAGCATATGTGGCAGTGTTTAAAATTTCTTTGGCATCTTGAGCTGGACATTCAGGTGGAGGCTTTTCCCAGATCGGTGCAGAACAATAATGATGATAATAAAAAGGTGAAAGACCAATCAGTCAGAAACGGTGCTGATGGCCTCTCCAAATGGGTCTCCGGGAAAGCACAGCCTGTTAAAATTATAGGCTCCACAATCCCAATCACGAGGGGTTCCATTAAAAACGTTAATGTGATCTTAAGGTCGTGGAAAGTAAAGGGAAAGATCTTTCTGAAGAGCTCCAAAAAAGAAAACTAAATGTGGTAGAATAGGGTTGTCTTGTTTTGTTTTGTTTTGGTTTTTTCCTGGCTTGGCTAAACCTTGCCGTGTGGGGCATAGTTTTATTTTTGTTTTCACAGTAGACAGATACACTGGAACACTTCCATTTTCTGCCTCCTGTTCTGCAATGTTTGGTTGAGATGATGAAAAACTGACAAATTTGAATTGGGGGTCAAGTACCTAAATAGTACGAGAACCGAAACATCCGGGGTTTTAGCATAAACTGAATGCAGCTACAAGTTCACCCCCTTATCCTCTAAAAAAAAAAAAATCCCAGAAAAATGCCAGAGATCTTTGTGTGTGTGCATACTCAGAAAACTACTCCTTCTTAAATTCTTCCTTTGTGACTGGGATCATAAAATTAATTTGGATGCAAAACCCATAGAGAAGGAACTGGAATGTTATTTTCACCATAGCACAGGGAACAAGGCAACTGTATTTACTATAATGGGATCACCAGTTGCAATCCTGTGTAACAGATTATTGAGAAACAAGATAGCAGCCGGTCAGAAAAATGAATTGGAACACGTTTGTGTGTGTGTGTGTTTGTGTGTGTGTGTGTGTGTGTGTGTGTGTGTGTGTGTCTCTTACAACTTAAAATACTCCCTTTGGTAGTTAAAGATTCAAACTAGTCCTCATGTTTTGTCTTTGTTGCTGTTGAGCGTCTTTGTTGGAGTTCAGTTCAGAATGTAGATACATTTAAAGTTAAGAGCTATTAACTCTTAGTGCAGCGACACCTGCTTTTGAAATAAATCAAAATAGATACCCAGAATTTTTTTTTTTTTTGGTGTTCATAAACATCCGGAAATTAAATTAGTTGACTCGGCAGTGGAATCACATGTCAGCTTATTAAAATGTTGTGAAAATCCAAGCTGAAACATAGGCAGCTTTTTAACACCGTCTTTCTTCGAAGCAAGCAGGCATATTTTTAAGCACCTCTATTTTCCGTCCGGTTAGCACGGCCCGAAATACAAAAATGTTCAGGTTGGAAAAACTTGAAAATTCTCAAGTGAGTCTTGAAGCAGCCCAAATGTAGAATTCAAGCCCAGGAAAGTAATAATCAGCGAAATCCTGTAAAGTAAGCTTCTTTTCATTTTGTCGATATATTATGAGAATATCAGATGTTTGCAAGTTATAAAGAATTAAAATGCCCTTTAATCGTGAACACAGATGTGCTAAATATTTGAAGGCAACTACATTGTAATGTGTACAATTGATGAAGTCAGTTTTCTGATTTCCCTTGCTAGTTATTTAGTCCTGAATCTGTCATTATTTGTCTAAGCCCAGCTGACCAAGCAAAACTGTGTTTTAAAGTGGCTTTATGTTTTGATAAATGTGAGCTGGTTGAAAAGTATTTTCCACTGAATGCAGAGCTTAATAGAACATGCTGACATAATAGTTTTAATGCATTTTGTTGAAAATGTGTGAACAAACAGAATAGCTTTTGTTCCTTCATAATTGGCTGTAAAAGTAGATGGAAACATAACCATTACATATGGAAATGTGCAAAGAGAAAGAAATAACATTTCTGTTGAATATATTAGGAATTGCATTTCCTAGTTTAAAATAAGCATCTGAAATGGATGCATCATTTAAAATTGGTTGTCAAAATAAGAAGCTTTAAACAGAATTTTTGTCACATTATTTTTGTCCCAAGTTAAGCGACGTAACTGCAGCGAATTTCCTTTAATATTTTGTTTACATTATTTTAAGGCAGGGAGAGAGACAGAAAGTGCTTAAAACAGCACCTTGAATGTGCACAGGAACCCGGTGCCAATTAAGATGATTAAACATTAAATTAAAACTGAATCATTATTGGTATTTTCTGCCACAGCCAAGATTTGTTTGGTATTGTTAGTGCATTTTGCTGCATACCCTTGTGGAGATTAAAAGATGGGTGTTATTAGAAAAGCTAGCTTGTTGAGTATAACTTAGCTACTCAGATAACACTCACAGTGAATAAAGTGTGCCTACATTTGGCATACTTCACCCGGGTTCCTCATCGACTCGGGCACCACGCAAGGCCAGTAGAGTTAAAGGAATTTCCAGAAGTTAGTATTTAGGTATTAATTGTATTTTCCGGAATGCCACACTACTGAAGCTTTTTAGGATGTTTACTACAAAGAGGCAAATGGCTGACCCTTAGGAGCTGCCTCTTACGTTTACCGAAGAAGCAACATTTTGAGTTGGTATTTATTCATATTTGCAATTAGTTTTTTTCTTTCCCCCCCTGCAAGTTTTCTTGGGAGATTCAATTTGGAAGTCATGGAAACTAACTATTATCTGATTCAGTTCTGCAGAAAAGCATGCAGGGAGGTAATCCTTGAATTAAACAGTTTTTTTTTTTTTTTTTTTTCACAGCCTTCGGAGATGACCACACACCATTTGTACAACAGAAGTTGGTGTTCCCCATGCTGGGCAAACAATAAGGCTCCATCCTGTCTTTGAATAGGATGTTAGCTTGCAGTTGGAGATTTTTATGTTTAATTTACAAATGGATCTTAGTGAGAAGAAATCTGAGCAACCAGTGGAAACAAACATGAAATAAAGGGATTTTTATAATGAAAGGTTCAGGACAATCTGTTAAACAATTGATAACACCGAATAGCCAACTGTTTTTAAAGGCATTCAGACAAGGAGAATGGCACAGCATTTGCAAACTCGAAACCAAGAATTATTTCTTCCCTTCCCCTTAACTGCACATCCTTCTATAAGTTGACGTTGAATCAGAAATGTAAATCTTGGGCCAGTTTTTTATAGATACAGAGAGCACTCTTGATGAAATATTTAGAGGCGTAACGTTGCCATTTGGAGCACAATGGCATATATAAGTTGAACAGTGGAATGGTAGCCAGGGTTGCATTCTTTAATTTTAAAAATAAACATGCCATGGGGTGATATATAGGTGCCAGGCAGGCCTTGTAACGGATTATGATCACTGTGTTTCTCTTCGTTGTGTCTGTGTGTGTGTGTGTGTGTGTGTGTGCGCGCGCGCGCGCGTGTGTGTGTGCGCGTGCGTGCGTGCGCGCTGCTTTCTTGTTTGTATTCAACTGAGTCTTGAGCAGCCTGGAGAATTTGTTACTGGTGTGGCTAAAGCGTGTTTGTCACGGGTAGGCCTCAGCTCAGGTTCTAGGTAGGGGCTGGAGGTGATTTTTAAGTTGTCAGTCTCCAGCTTGGTGATACGCATTTCTCTCCCCTCCCTTGTCAACAGCTGATTGGAATCTGAATGACTACAAATTAGTTTAGTGACAGAACAAACTGTCACAGATATCTCTGAATCAGTTGAAAATGAATAAGGTTGACAGAAACTCAAGAGCCTAATAAGTCCTCAGAATGGTTGCTGGACCCTCTCTGGATGAGTAGACAATAAGGTGTATAAAATATTGGAAATCAATAGTGGCCTATGGAATTGCATTATGCACTGATGTCTTCAGTTCGTAGTATTTTATATTTTGATGGATTATCTGAAGACCGTGGCTCTCTGAGATGCCGGATTGATAGGGATTCCTCCACACCCCTAAGATTTAATTATGAACGTTCTTGGGTAATATCGACTGCTTTTCCAGGGGCAAGCGTGTTGAGTTTTGAAGACCGAAAACAATGGATCAACCTCCCTCTTGTTGCGAAGGCGCGGGTGACCCTGTGTGGCCCGGCCCCCTTTCTAACCCTGCCCCTTTTGATGTTTGCAGGAGACGCAGAGAAAGGTCAACCAAATCGCACCACCAAGAGCAAGGACGCCCACGTGTGTGGCCGGTGCTGTGCCGAGTTCTTTGAGTTATCGGATCTTCTCCTCCACAAGAAGAACTGCACTAAAAATCAATTAGTTCTCATCGTCAATGAGAGCCCGGCCACCCCGCCCGACACCTTCACTCCCAGTCCCCCTCCCGATAACCCCGACGAACAAATGAATGACACCGTGAGCAAAACGGATCAGGCCGACGGCGGCGACCTTCCGGAACACGGCGGACGCGACAGGGAAGAGTCCATGGAGGTGGAGGCCCCGGTGGCGGCTAACAGAGGTGGCGGTGGCGCCCTGGGGGGGGGCGGGAGCGGGGTCACCCCAGGCTGCAGCGGCGGCCCCTCCACAGGTACCTCAGCGATCACAACGTCTCTACCTCAACTCGGGGACCTGACGACACTGGGCAACTTCTCCGTGATCAACAGCAACGTCATCATCGAGAACCTGCAGAGCACCAAGGTGGCGGTGGCCCAGTTCTCGCAGGAGGCGAGGTGCGGCGGGGCCTCCGGAGGCAAGCCGGCCGTCCCGGCCCTCATGGAGCAGCTCCTCGCCCTGCAGCAACAGCAGATCCACCAGCTGCAGCTGATCGAGCAGATCCGTCACCAAATATTGCTGTTGGCTTCTCAGAACGCAGACTTGCCAACATCTTCGAGTCCTTCTCAAGGTACTTTACGAACATCTGCCAACCCCTTGTCCACACTAAGCTCCCATTTATCTCAGCAGCTGGCGGCGGCAGCTGGATTGGCACAGAGCCTCGCCAGCCAGTCTGCCAACATCAGCGGTGTGAAACAGCTGCCCCCCCTCCAGCTACCTCAGAGCACTTCTGGCCACACCCTCCCACCCAACAGCGGCGCTTCCCCCAGCATTAACATCTTGGCGGCAGCGGTGACCACCCCGTCCTCGGAAAAAGCGGCTTCGAGCGCCGGCGCCTCCCACGCCAGCCACCCCGCAGCCTCGGCATCGTCGTCACCAGCTTTTGCAATAAGCAGTTTGTTAACTCCTGTGTCCAGTGCACTTCTACCTCAGCCGGCCCCCGCTAACTCGGTTTTCCCCAGCCCTTTGCCCAACATCGGAACGACTGCGGAGGACTTAAACTCCTTGTCCGCCTTGGCCCAGCAAAGAAAAAGCAAGCCACCAAATGTCACCGCCTTCGAAGCGAAGAGCGCTTCGGATGAGGCGTTCTTCAAACACAAGTGCAGGTTCTGCGCGAAGGTCTTCGGGAGCGACAGTGCCTTGCAGATCCACCTGCGCTCCCACACCGGCGAGAGGCCGTTCAAGTGCAACATCTGTGGGAACAGGTTCTCCACCAAGGGGAACCTCAAAGTCCACTTTCAGCGCCACAAAGAGAAATACCCTCACATCCAGATGAACCCCTATCCCGTGCCTGAGCATCTGGACAATATCCCCACGAGCACCGGCATCCCGTACGGCATGTCCATTCCTCCGGAGAAGCCGGTCACCAGCTGGCTAGACACCAAACCGGTCCTGCCCACTCTGACCACTTCGGTCGGCCTGCCGTTGCCCCCGACCCTCCCGAGCCTCACACCCTTCATCAAGACCGAAGAGCCAGCCCCGATCCCCATCAGCCATTCTGCCAGCAGCCCCCCGGGCTCAGTCAAAAGTGACTCCGGGGCCCCCGAGGCGGCCACGCGAAACCCGGGTGGGCTCGCAGAGGAGACCGAAGGGCCCCCCGCGCTACCCTCCGGTGGCAAAAGTGAGGACGGCACCGTGGCCCCCAGCTCCGCCCCGGCAGCCAGCGGCAGCTCTCTGAGCTCCCCGGCGGTGGCGACGGCCGACGGTGGCCCCGGGAGGGCCACCGCTTTCACCAACCCCTTGTTGCCGCTCATGTCTGAGCAGTTCAAGGCCAAGTTTCCTTTTGGGGGGCTCCTGGACTCGGCCCAGGCATCAGAGACCTCCAAGCTTCAGCAGTTGGTAGAGAACATTGACAAGAAGGCCACTGACCCCAACGAGTGTATCATCTGCCACCGGGTCCTCAGCTGTCAGAGCGCCCTAAAGATGCATTACCGGACGCACACCGGGGAGAGGCCCTTTAAGTGTAAGATCTGCGGCCGGGCTTTCACCACGAAGGGGAACCTCAAAACCCACTATAGCGTCCACCGTGCTATGCCCCCGCTCCGAGTCCAGCATTCCTGCCCCATCTGCCAGAAGAAGTTCACGAACGCCGTGGTCCTGCAGCAGCACATCCGAATGCACATGGGAGGTCAGATCCCCAACACCCCAGTCCCCGACAGCTACCCCGAGTCCATGGAGTCCGACACGGGCTCCTTTGACGAGAAGAATTTCGACGACCTGGACACCTTCTCCGACGAAAACATGGAGGACTGTCCTGAGGGCAGCATCCCCGATACGCCCAAGTCCGCGGACGCGTCCCAGGACAGCTTATCTTCTTCGCCTTTGCCCCTAGAGATGTCAAGCATCGCTGCTTTGGAAAATCAGATGAAGATGATCAGCGCCGGCCTGGCGGAGCAGCTGCAGGCCAGCCTGAAGTCCGTGGAGAACGGCTCCGTCGAGGGGGACGTCCTGACCAACGATTCGTCCTCAGTGGGTGGCGATATGGAGAGCCAGAGTGCGGGCAGCCCGGCCATCTCAGAGTCTACCTCTTCCATGCAGGCTCTGTCCCCGTCCAACAGCACCCAGGAGCTCCGCAAGTCCCCCGGCGCAGAGGAGAAGCCCCAGAGGCCAGTCCCGGGCGAGTTCGCCAACGGCCCGTCCCCCACCCCGGTGAACGGTGGGGCCCTGGATTTGACGTCCAGCCACGCAGAGAAAATCATCAAGGAAGATTCTTTGGGGATCCTCTTCCCTTTCAGAGACCGGGGTAAATTTAAAAATACTGCTTGCGACATTTGTGGCAAAACCTTTGCTTGTCAGAGTGCCTTGGACATTCACTACAGAAGTCATACCAAAGAGAGACCATTTATTTGCACGGTTTGCAATCGCGGCTTTTCCACAAAGGGTAATTTGAAGCAGCACATGTTGACACATCAGATGCGGGACCTACCATCACAGCTCTTTGAGCCCAGCCCCAACCTCGGCCCCAATCAGAACTCGGTGGCGATCCCCGCCAGCTCGTTGTCATCTCTCATCAAGACAGAGGTCAACGGCTTCGTGCACGTCACGCCTCAGGACAGCAAGGACACCTCCACCGGTCACGTCCCCTCTGGGCCTCTGTCCTCCTCTGCCACGTCCCCAGTTCTGCTCCCAGCTCTGCCCAGGAGAACCCCCAAACAGCATTACTGTAACACGTGTGGCAAGACCTTCTCCTCGTCGAGTGCCCTGCAGATTCACGAGCGAACTCACACTGGAGAGAAACCCTTTGCTTGCACTATTTGTGGGAGAGCTTTCACGACAAAAGGCAATCTGAAGGTACCTCACTCTGTCTGTCCCTCACACCCCCCCCCGCCCCCACCCACCCAGCCAGCCAGCAGCCCCGATAACCACGCAGGCAGAGGGCGTTCTCGCCGGGGCACCTGCCGCACGTGGCCCACCGCGGCCAGGCGCCCGCGCGGGTCAGGGTCGGGGCAGGTGTCTCGGGGCAGGCCGCAGCCTGCTGGACGTGAGAGCACATTGAATAATTTGGTGCCCCAGCGAAGCAGCTGCCCATCTCTTGCTGTCTCGCTAAGTGCACCAAATGAATTGCCTCACCTACCAAGTGCGACAGCCCGGCGTTGCCATGGGGTATTGATTAAAGACCTCCACGTGGCCTGCGAGCAGCCCGTATCACTTAATAATTACAGTCCTCCTCGGCGGATGCATCTGTTTTTCGCAAGTATGCAGCCCAGCGTGGCTTGCTCTCCTAAAAACCATCACGTCACTGCTCGGCTAAATGGGTATTATGATAATTGATTATACATTTCCTCCCGATATGTGTTGGAAATAAAGCAAATATGCTTAGGTTCTAGAGCAACAGTTGAGTGCTCTCACTGTGTACATTTTTTGTTGACAGAGTATCTCTCTAGAGATCGCTGCCAGTAATGTGAGATGAATAATTACTTTCTGGCTCTTTCTCGCTGCGCACGGGCCCTCCGATGGGCAATCTGCGAGGGGTACTTTCTTCCCATCTGCAGAGGACGTTTATAGGGTAAAGGGTGTCAGATACAATACTTACCATTGCAATGAGAGTGGACATAACAATTCTAACCCTGAAAGGAGCTATCTGCGACAGACTGGCCTGCTGGAGGCCATTATAAACTAAATACGGGTAATAAAAAAAGAGTAAGTAAGGCCGGCATCTTTGCCCAGGAAGAGGGAAGGCGGCCCAGGGCTGGGGAGAAGCGAGCGCGTTATTAGGAGGCGGCCGGAGTGGACAGCTCCCGTTACCTTCTCCACTATCTGGCACTTAATAAGAATAGACATGTAGGCCACTTGCTTTGTCGGGTGTTGGGATATGAGCGGAGACAGATTCGACTATTAAGCTTCTCCCTTCCTCTCTCTCTCTCTCTCTCTCTCTCTCCCCCCCCCTTTTTTTTTTCTTTGCCCCCTTCCCACCCCCGCCCCTTTGCCCTCCTCTCAGGTACACATGGGCACTCACATGTGGAATAGCACGCCTGCACGACGGGGTCGGCGGCTCTCTGTGGATGGCCCCATGACATTTCTAGGAGGCAATCCTGTCAAGTTCCCAGAAATGTTCCAGAAGGATTTGGCGGCAAGGTCAGGAAGCGGGGATCCTTCCAGCTTCTGGAATCAGTATGCAGCGGCACTCTCCAACGGGCTGGCGATGAAGGCCAATGAGATCTCCGTCATTCAGAATGGCGGCATCCCTCCAATTCCTGGAAGCCTCGGCAGCGGGAGCAGCTCACCTATTAGTGGGCTGACGGGAAATCTGGAGAAGCTCCAGAACTCAGAGCCCAGCGCTCCGCTGGCCGGCCTGGAGAAGATGGCCAGCAGTGAGAACGGAACCAACTTCCGTTTCACCCGCTTCGTGGAGGACAGCAAAGAGATCGTCACAAGTTAAAGCAACCCTGGCTGGAGAAATAACAACCCCCTTCCAGAAGGAGACCCACCGTTGCCTCCTCCCCCACCTCCCCCACCCCTTCCCTCCTGGTTCCCCCAGATCTATGAACTACAACATGATGAAGACATTCTTTTGTACTTTGTTCAACTTCTAGAGTTATAAGAAAGCTTATTTATTAGTGATATAACCTTGCTTTGCAAACAGAATGCAAGCGTTAACTTTGGTCTTCTGTATTTTGGACTAAATACTAATTGACTAGAGCGCTGTAACATTTATGGCAATCACAAGTTGCCCTGCTAGGCGGTCTTAATCTGGCATTAACTTATTTTCTATATCCGGTTTAATATGAATCTGGTGTTAATGCAATGCCTCAGTGATGCATTAGATCTCTAATAAAGTCTGTATATAAATGTACACTTTGATCCTGCTGGAAAATTTTATCAGCAAACACATTGTCTAATCTTTCTAAACAAATTTAAGCAAAGGACTGGAAGTACAGACTGATCAATGTGGTTCTTTGAAAGGTTTGGGGTTTTTTTGTTTTGTTTTATGGTTTTTTTGGTTTTTTGGGTTTTTTTTTTTTACTCTAAAATTCAACCTGCTTTTTTTTTTTTTTTTTTGGTAGATTTAACCATTTCCGTTTTGAACTACGATTTGTATTGTGCTTTTTACTTGAGTCGTCCTCAATGTTGATAAGTTTCTGTACAGTAATAAGCACGCAGAATTCTTTAGAGAAAATACAAGTGTTGTTTTGGTAGTTGAAACTGAGACGTAACATTTTGCCTTGTAGGTATATTCACAATAGAAAATTTGTGCTGGAATTTCACAATGCTGCTAAGTATAGCATCTTGAACAACCTTCAGTGGAGAAAATGTAGATGCTCTTGTATATACAATAAGAAATATCACTTTCATTAAAATGTACATATGTTCCTTACAAGAGCAAATGCTTCTTCTTGATCAAGAGAGCAGGTATAGTGTTCGTTTATTTTGTATTAGGTATGGAAGGAAAAAATTGGACTGTTACATGCACTTTCTTGGAAAGTTGAAAGGAAAGGGGGGGTCCAATTTCTTTAACATTTAATACTTACTAACAACAGAGATACTGTAATTTTACTCAAGTAATCAAATACATTTTTTTTTTGCAACAGATAAAACAAAATACTGTGTCTGTGTTTTTAGAGTGCATTTCTATGTAGCCAGGGCCCGAAATGTATTTTCACATTTCCCCAGGCACTAGTAAGTAGTGTATGTGAGTGTGTATCTCTCTCTCTCTCTCTCTCTCTCTAAATAAGGAGTTGTAAAAGGCGTCACAGAAACAGGTTTGCATGACCTGTGGATTTTTTTTCTTTTCCTTTCTTTTTTCTTTTTTTCCTTTTTTTCTTTTTCATTTGGAGGATCTCAGTATTTTCCCAGTTCTCTATGGCTTGTTTGGGCACACGGCTCACATCCCCCCCCCACTCCCCCCCCCCCCCAGAAAAAAACCCCAGGAAAAATGAAAGGAAATAAAAAGTGGTTATGTTAACCGGGACATGTGGCCCATTTAGACTTCAGGTTTATTTCAAGTATGTTGATTTCTCTTCCTTTGATTCAGTTGCTTTTTTCAGGCAGGGAGAGCAGCGTGGCCGGAGAATTCGCGATGCAGTGGGGGGGGCGGGGGGGGGGGGGTTATATAATCTGACTCTGAAACTAGGCCTCAACCCAGAGAGGTCAACACGTTCTTCAATTAGGCTTTCAAACATTTAAACACACATAAGTATTTGAAAGAAAAAGTCCAGTAAGATTTGAGCATTTCATCATCAAAATTCAACCTGATTCTTCCTCTCTCCCTTTTATTATAGGGGAAACATGTTTTCTTCCTGAGCACTATTTTGGGGTGAGCAAACGGACAGGGTGGAAGTTAGTGTCCACAGGGGTCGGCGATTTGTTTCTTTCAGGGAGGTGGTGAGCCGCCGGCAGCCGGGGGCCCTGCACCCAGGTAAGGGACACGCTTCGGGTCGCCTCCACTAGAAGTCTGCACTGGGACGCAGGCCACTCCAAGCTGTGTGACTCAGCTTGGGGGCCCAGGGCAGGACAACGTGGGGGCGGGCGCCCCCAAAGCAGGAGAGCGTGCGGGTGGAGCTGTGCTCAGAGTCCGGGTGTGCGGAGATCTGCCCAACACTTCGCCGCGCGAACACTGAGGGACTGCGCCTCCGCGGTCCCGGCCACGCGCCCCAAGACAGACGCCTTTGCTCAAGAGTGGGGACGCCAGGGAAGGCCGCAGTTCTGGCCAGAAGCTCTTGTCCTACGCGGGCCAGAGGGGACGTTTCCGTGGCGGAGGGGGCGTCCTTCCCCTTCCCAAGCCTGGGCGCGGCGACGCGGGGGCGCCCCGGGCCGCGTGGCCTCAGGGTCGGGGCGCTCCTCCCGGAAGCGGCCCCTGCACCCCGGGGCCGGCGCCTGGGGACAGGCTGTGGGGATCGGAGCCGCGGGCCACCAAAAAGGGCGGGCTCGCAGTGCCCCCTGGGCGCACTGCGCTGCGGCGCCCCTGCGCCCCTCCCTCCGCTCCAGGGGGTGGGGGGGCCGCGGACTGAGCCCCGACAACCGTCCCAGGCGCACGCCCGCCGGCGGCCCCCGCTCGCCGCCCCCCAGCCCGGGACTCCCACCCGCCCGGCCGCCGGCGGGGTCAAGGCCCTGAGCCACCCCGGGCTGCGCGTCCGTTTCCGCGAGGCGGGCGGTCCGAGCCGGGAGCAGGGCAGTTGTTTCTTTTTCCCTGCTCACCACCAACCTCCTCCCATCTAGGTTTTTCTGGAAGGGGGTTAAGGGGAGCAAAGATAACTTTTTGGTTAGACAGACTTCCCCAGGCAGCCGAAGCCCTTAACGGAAGGTCGGAGCCCTGGGGTCCCGGTCTTTTCCCCCCCCCACCCCCACCCCGCTTCCCTGCGCCTTTGTCCCTGCCTCTCCATCTATCGATCTATGGACTATCTCTCTAACCTATTGATCATTACCTGCCCACTCGCCTTGCCCTTCATTTCCAATTCATTTCCAAATCGAGGATCGTCCTCAGCCCTGCTGCCCCCTCACTCTGCCTTCCCTACACTCGGCCTTTTGGCTCAGCCCCGCAGAAGAGAAATGGATTCATATTTGTAAAGCAACACAGTTTCTTTTAAGGCGGCCCACGTTAACGCGCCGCCACACCCCGCCCGCTGCCCCTTCTGACACTCGAGATGCGTGGAGGCAGTTTGGAAACCAAGGGGGACCGAATTCCCTGGGTTGCTACCGCCCAGAATGATGATAGCGAAGTCCCCAACATTTTTGAACTAAAAATATTGACTTTGGTGACATGTGCCCCCCCACTTCCTTCTAAAAAAAAAAAAAAAGTGAATTGGAAAAATATAGGAAAGTACAGCGAATAAGGGAACAAACCGCCTTGTGCCCACGGCTCAAATTTGCAATCGTTAGCAACTTGTCGGGGTTTCTTCTTCTTTTTTTTTTTGACTATGCTTTTCTTTTTCTCCCTTGTGTCTCTCTGTGTCAGTCATTCTCTTCCCTTCTTCTCTTGCCCCTTCTCTTCCTGTGTCGGTCTTTTCCTATATCCCTTTATGTTCCTTCTTTCTTCCCCCCTGCATGTGCACTGCGCTCCCCTATACACAACACAGACACGCAGGCTCGTGGGCTTCCTTCTTTGTAGCAAATACTCTAGCAAGGGCAGTTTAGTGATTGACAAGGACCTGGGGAGGAATAAGGAAGAGAGAGACCAATCACAGACCCAAGCTGCCCAAGACACCCCCCGGAGCCCAGGGGCTGTGTGGGAGTGGGGTGGAGTCAGGGAAGAAACAGGTTCCCGCAGATCAGTTAAGAGACACCTGAAGCTAACCCTCAGTTTTTGATTTTTCTATCTCAGTCCTCATGGGCCAGGTTTAGTCGAGTGACTTTCATAAATTGGGGGAAAGGGGGACAGGGGACGGTTGTTGGGTTTTTTTTTTTTTTAATTAGAAAAAGGGTTCATACAGAAAATCCGAAATGATTTGCAGTTGACATAAACTTCTCGCCGTAGATTATTTGCTTATTGTTTTTGGCGTGTTGTGAATGTCAAGAATGAGAGAGCCTAAAAGGGAAAAAAAAAAGGTGGGAGAAAAGAAAAAGGTCCCACTTTGTTAAAATCTAGCAGCCCTGCTAGAAAAATAAAGCATCAGAACCTTAACTAAGAGTCACACACTCTACCCCAAGTGAAACAAATGTCAGAGGGGTAACAAAGTGGGAAAAAATGCAAAGTGAATTTCAAAGGGTTGCCCAGTAAAGCACAATCTGAGATTCACAGAAAGTGGAGACGACGGATAAGACAGGAATTAGGTCATCTCGTCCAGACCCCAGGAAATATGTTTAGATCAAAGCCTGCTCCGTTAGAATAAACAAAACAGGGCCCATTGGGCCCTACCAATATTTTCATGTCCGTGCTAAGAGCCGCTAATCTAACTGGCTGTATTTGATGACAGGGGGGGTAAAAATCACAACTGTAAAAATGACTAAGTAAAAAAAAAAAAAGTCCTCTCAACTATAATAGGAAGATAAAGATTTAGATTTGAGCTAAAAAGTAACAAGATCCAGGCCCCAGATCAACACAAACTTCCTGGAATTTTCGCACTAACTAAATTATCTAATCTCAAACCTATTGTTTGTCCTCTCCCCGCCCCCCCACCCCCACCCCACAACCCATGCAATTGAGTATACCAGATGATTTACATAAAAAATTGTTAAATTTTAACTGTAGTCTAAAAGCATGGGCAGGAGGCCGACTTTTGGGTTCACTTACTTTACATTCCTTAAGGACCTACCCCCCACTAACCCCACTGTCGCCTGCCCCCACCCCAGGCAGTTGTTGGGGGTCCCATGCTGGCCTTTATTGTTACGGATGGTTCTTTAAGGCCAGTCTTCTGAGTGTGGGCTCTTTCCACTGAGGGCTGATAGACAGAGACTACGAGCTTCTGTCCTAGAAGCCAGGCTTGGGGCCACACCATTCAGCAGCCCTTCATATTTTAGCAGCTAAGCCCAAGTACTGTGTAAGGCTTTCTTTCACAGCGGAGTTGATCGCCTTAAACCAACTGCCAGGGAACATTTGATAGATAGAAACATCCAGAAACGGGACAGGAAATCCCAGAGAAGGAAAATTCACCCAGGCTAAATCCTGGGTTGTAGTTCCTTGCTGAGCCTGGTTTCCTCTTAACTGTTTAAACATATGATTTGGCTCCACTTGTGTTTCTACATCCATCTGAGCTCTCAAGTTTAACAAAGACTCAGGGACCGCCTGTCCGCCCCCTCTAAAGCCAGGACGACGGGGGTGGGGCGTGTGACAGGCCTTTATAAACACCACCAGCAACAGGCCGTCTTATGTGTGGGGCCTGTGGCCACTCACCTTGCAGAGGGCAAATGCAGGATCGGCTTGCTACTTACCATCCGTGGAGGGCTTTGAAGACCGTGTTAGAGGCCCCACAAACGAATCCTTCCTTGTAAGACCCAGGGTAGGACCCCATCCAGCTTGCCAAGTGCAGCTGAATCCCGATGCAGCGCGGGTGATTAGGGCCCGGATGCGGAGAGGTCAGAGGTCCCATCATCTTGGTGTAACCACAGCCACGTCCAGTATGAGGCCTGCACAGTCACTTACAAACGTGGGTACACATGTACACGTGGCAGGGCCCCACTCCTGCTTGTAAGGGCCAGCAGCCTGTCTCACTGCTTCCATATTCAGAATGTGGGGGTGCTTCTACGTGGCCACTGTCACCAGATGACAAAACTGAGTCCCAGAGAGTAGAGAAGGGAACAGCTGGACCCCAGGAGACCTGGAGCTGTCACTTGCTTGATAACCAGCTCCAGGGTGCAGGTCTGACTTGCCCTGCTCCCTGGGCCACTTTCCCCACCTGCGCCACGATTTCCATCAATATTTCCAGTAGCTTCCATCGGACTCTTTACCATGTTCCCCATTTCACATTATCAGAGTTCTGCCTCTCCTCTTACTTAGCTGATGATTTCATTTAAGTTACTCCCTTTTAAAAACTTAAGCATGTTTGTTTTCGAAGGAATAGGAAACACCGAATTTGACTCTCTTCAATAGTCTTTCCAGTCCCGTGCAGGAGAAATCTTACCATTCATATCCACTCAGTGCTGTGCCCCAAATCCGAATAGCACCAACACATCCAGCTACTCTGTCCTTTCCTAATTTTCCAGCTGTCTCTTGTTTTAGACAAGTGTGAGGTCTGTGGGTCTTAGAAGGTTTTTTTCCCTGGTCGCCAACCCAACCCTCTGCTTGTCAGCACGCCTTGGCACTGGCCCAGTGTTTCTCAGACTGTGGGCTGGGACCCGCGAGTGCATTGTAAAATCAGTCTAGTAGGTCATTATTTTTAAAACGTAGTTATTTTTAAAATGTAATAGGATAGGGGCGCCTGGGTGGCTCAGTCGGTTAGGCGTCCGACTCTTGATTTCGGCTAAGGTCGTGATCTCACTGTTCCTGAGTTCGAGCCCTGCGTCGGGCTCTGCACTGGCAGCACAGAGCCTGCTTGGGATTCTCTCTTACTCTCTGCCCCTCCCCTGCTCACTCTCTCTTTCTCTCTCAAAACAAATAAACATTTCAAACATGTAATAGACTAGAAACTGTCAGGACACATCACACTGGAGAGTAAGGGTACGTAAGTAGTGTCCTACTCATTTCAGATGTGTGTGTGTGTGTGTGTGTGTGTGTGTGTGCAGGTGCATGGGTGGGCTAGGACACGTTGACAAACGCACTCAGCATGGATTGCCATCAGAAAAGTTGGAAAGTCACTTACAAAGGCCGTGGGAAATTCGGTTCTCCCCTCTCTTTCTCAGCTGAAATCACGGCACCAGGGGCCTTAGAGGAGACCGGCAGTCAGGGGTGGGGTGGGGAACAGCGGCATAGCCTAGATGTTCTCTGCAATTGCTCGTCCCTTGGGCAGAGTTTTCTAGCTGCCACTCCCACAAGAAAAGAGAGGCTGGCGGCCAGGCTCACGGGCCGGCCTGTGCGTGTTCCCCTCCTGGGCCGCTCCCCATGGAAGATGTTAAAAGCATTTTGCTGTAAAGGGGATTTCTCCCTAAAGGCGCACAGGAGTGCAACAGAGAAAAACCAAGGCTGAGTACTGAAGCTTAATTGGTGTGCGGGAAGATCCCTCCCCCTCCTTCCCCCATTAAGATCCCTCCCCTCACCAGTGGTCATTGGGTCCTGGCTCTCGGGTACCTAAAATCACTTCCCTTCAGTATCGTGCCATTTCTGAGCATCCTTAGTCACTGGACTCACTGTGCGGCTTACCGTGGCCTAACAGTATGTGGTCCTGAGCAATCGTCCCTAGAAAAGTCCTTTCCAGAAACACCGCTCAGGTAGGGAGGTTGTCTGTGGACTTCAGCAGAGATCTCACGCTTTTTTTCAATTTTTTTAAACATTTATTTATTATTGAGAGACAGAGAGAGACAGAGCATGAGCAGGGGAGGGGGAGAGAGAGAGGGAGACACAGAATCCGAAGCAGGTTCCAGGCTCCAAGCTGTCAGCACAGAGCCCGACGCGGGGCTCAAACTCATGGAGTGCGAGATCATGACCTGAGCTGAAGTCGGGCGCTCAATTGACTGAGCCACCCAGGCGCCCCAACAAAGATCTCATTCTAACAGACACCTGCATGTGCCTGTGCGTGCGCACACATTGACCGAAGTCTCCAGAGCTAGGAGGGCCCGGGAAGGCGCTTCTTTGTATAGAAGTGAGTCTGAGAGCCGGGGCCTGAGTTATTGATATTTATCCTTCCCAATCTCAGTCCAGTGCTTCTAATGTAAATTCTAATAAGAAGGGTTGCTACGGTAGCTCACGGTTATGGGCACCAGTTTTGGGCTTGGCCACTTGGCTGGCTTTGGCCAGTCACAGGAGGCAGATGTGATGGCGTGAGTTCCAAACCCGAGCCCTCAAGATGGCCACCTACTGGTGCCCTTTGCCTCTGCATCAGAGCCAGAAGAACGTTCCCACCGATCTCGGGAAAAGAGTAGAGTAGAGGCTACATGAAGCAGAGCCACTGCCCACCCCCCCCCCCAACCCCGCCAGGTCCAACTAGATCAGCCAAGCCCCCGCCAGCCTCCGTGCCTCAGTGAGCCCAGCTGAACAGAGCCTACCCACACATCTGTGAGCATAGGTGGGTGTTGCTTTAACCCGCCGACCTTACAGGGGGTTTCTTACTAACCATCACTGGGGCCGTCGTTAGCCATTTTTCTGAGATGTATTTAGTAATTATGAAATGTTAGATATCGTTTTAGGTGGCTTACTTGAATTAACTCATTTAATCCCTGTAAGGACCGCATGGGGTGGGTCCGATCGCTACGCCCATTTTATGGATAAGGAAACTGAGGTACACAGAGATGAACTGAAATGTCTAAGGGCACACACCTGGTAAAAGGAATTTAAACCCAGATAGCCCCGCTCCAGAATACGCATGCTTAGCTTTTAACCACCATGCCACCTTTTCACCCTGTCTCAAATCCTTCCACCTGCCAGGCACAGAATTATAAAATAAATAAATCAGAATCTCTGCTGCCCTTCTCTTCTTCTACTCTGTTCACAGGTCTCCGGAGAGGCAGCCTCCTGCAGGATTCAGAGGCAAGTGCTCTGCTCCCCAAACACCTGCTTTTGCTGGGAGAACCCTCTTGACCAGGGTCTTTCATCGTCAGCATGCGGTGTAGACAGAAAAAGCAGGCATCCACACTAATTGTAAATCCACACGCTAATTCCGGTACCTCCCCTCCATGAGCACTGGATGCTTTAAGCGTGTAATAATCATTCTCTCCCCTATAAAGACCTTGTTAATACTTACAGATCAAAATATTGTTGTGTCTTTTCCATAGAGGAAATGATCCATCCACCTAGCGGGGTGGATGGATCCTCTTTCCCTCCCTCTTTCCCTCTCTCATGGGAAAACAAATCAGCTGGCCTTCCGTTTCCTTTGCAGACACTACAAATCACGCAAACTTTCATGGGGCGGCGGCAGAATTTCATCTGATTTAGCACAGGGAAGAAACAGTTTGCAGGCAGGAGTAGCTGGTATGTGCTTGTCTCCCTGTGCAGAGAAGGGATGACGTTCCCGCTGTCTTACGTGCACACACCTGGATTTGAAAATCGCCAGAAGATCAAGGGAATGTTCAGGGAAGTGGTTAAAGTTTTAGGAGGAGGGTCAGGTTTTCCCGATGGGAACGTGCTATGGGTGTAGAGAGAAGGACGGGAAGGTTGGGGCTGCTAATCTTCCTTCCCCCCTGGGTGTCGACCCCCTGACTGGCTGGTGTATTCGTTTCCCAGGGCAGCTGTAATGAATAAAACAACAGAGACTTATTCGGTCACAGTTTCGGAGGCGGGAAGTGAGGCAAGGTGAGCCACGTCCCCTCTGAAGCCCGTTGGGGAGAACCTGTTCCATGCCTTTCTCTCAGCTCCCGGTATTGCCGGCCACTTTGGGTGTTCCTTCGCTTGGAGACGCGTCACTCCGATCTCTGCTTCCAACGGTACACGAGCCACATGATGCTCTCCTGTGTGTCCTCACATCGTCTTCCCTCTGTGCGCCTTCTCTTATAAAGACACTGGTCATATGGAATTATGGGGCTGCCCTAAGGACCTCATCTGATCCTGACTACATCTGCAAAGACTATTTCCACATAAGGCCTCACGGGCAGATACCCAGGGCTAGCCGGGAAGCATCACAGTAGCCCGGGTGAGCCACAAAGAGAAGCTGAGAGGAAAAACAAGGTAGAAGGAGCTTTGGGTATTTTTGAGCAGATTTCACAGCCTGGAAAAACCACAGTTCTCGGAGCTAAAAAGTCACCCAGAGGCCCTGGGTCACCAAGTGGAGACTCACAGGCTGACTTCGGCCTGCATATGTGTTTTATTTGGCTCGCGAGGCATATTTAACAAATTTGAAAGCATTGCCAACATTTGAAAGTCCGGAGATCTCATATAAAAGTTCAAATTTCCAGATTTTTTTTTTTTTTTTTTTGAATGTCAAATGATCTAGTGTTCTCGCCTTCCCACATTTCAACAATTGGCTGGCACAAAGGTGTGACTGTCCCGTTTGGATGGAGCAAACCTGTTCTGGGCTTTTCTTCAGTTCTCACCCAAACCACGGGTGGCTGTTCTCACACAGCTACCAGCCCGCTGGCCTCTGCACATACTTGACTTTTCTGCCTCGATGTGGTCCAATCAGCTCATTTTGTAAGTGAAGAAAGGAAGGCCCAGAGACAGAAGTGCCTGGGCTGGTGGTAAATGCCACGCAGGTTAATCCCGGGGGGAAAGGTGGAAAGGCAGAAGGGCAGACCCCTTCCAAGTAAAGAGACGGAGATATCGAAGAGGGTAAACCACAGCAGAAAGGCATTTCGGGAGCAGGGATCCATCCGGAAGCAAATGTTTGGGTTCAGACAGGCCCCTGGATTTCCTGCAGACATTCTTGCTGGAAATGCTAGGTGGAGAAGGGGAAAGAAAGAACACAAAGACTTTAAAAGGGGCTGCGGAGGCCAAAATAGATGTCCCCGGTCACCCTTTGCACGCCAGAGGCTTTGTGCTTTGCAAAGCGCGTCCGCATGTATCGTTTCCTTCAACCCTGCCGGACGGAGCAGATGGCAACAGCATTCCCTTTAAACAGATGGGGAAGCCGAGGTCTAGAGAGCTTACAGAGACCTTTTCCAGGGTTGTATCCAAAGTGGCCGAGAACTACTTCAATCCAGCTTTTCTCCCCGCTAGCCCAGTGCTCTTTCTAATGACCCGGCTCTTTCGGGAGGTGTCATTGCCCTCTGGCAAAGAGGCTCTCCCACCTTTGAGTTTGGAAGGTTCAACTCACACCCAGCCACGACACAGGCTAAAACAGGTTAGCTTTCCCCAGATCTACATGGAGTTATACACAGAGAGCAATCTCTAATGAACCACTTACTCTTAGCCTCCCTTCCTCTCCTCCCTCCCACCTTCTCTCGTTCCCTCCTGCATCAAACGGTTATTAAAGCTTATTAAACTATGAAGCACCTCTAAGTGCCAGGCAGTTTGGTGAGCCCCAGGATTGCCCTCTGGTGCTCACAGAGCGGTGTGGAAGCCCACGAGTGCAGTGAGGTGCTCTGGCAGCCGGCCCGCAGGACAGCAGAGTCTGGCTGCAGTGGGAGGGGAGCTGGGAGAGGCCTTCCCAGGCGCCGGGAATGTGCTTGCTGCTGCGTTCATTCATTTACTCATCCATTCTGTCAGTCGGACAACATTCAGCGAACGCCTGCTCTGTGCTGGGCACTTGTTCTGGGTTCTGGGACACATCAGTGGCCAAAAGCAGAATGCATCTCTGCCTTCAGGTTGCTTGCACTCAGCCACTTTTCTAAAAGCTGTTGGACTACCCAAGTGGTATATTACCACGCCCTCACCACACCAACTGCCATAGAGATATCTGCACCCCGCATTACTACGGCACAGAGAAAAGCAACAACCAGTGAGAGAAGTAGGCCAAACTGCCATTGGCTACGCACTGAGTGACTGCATTTCCTGGGGCGTCTGCTTCCGGAAGCCCAGAGGACAGGAGAGCCCTCCCGCTAAAGAAGTCCTACAGGTTTTGGGGCGCCTGGGTGGCTCAGTCGGTTGAGCGCCTGACTTCAGCTCAGGTCATGATCTCGCGGTCTGTGAGTTCGAGCCCCGCGTCGGGCTCTGTGCCGACGGCTCAGAGCCTGGGGTCTGCTTCGGATTCTGTGTCTCCCTCTCTCTCTGCCCCTCCCCCGCTCATGCTCTGTCTCTCTCTCTCTGTCAAAAATAAATAAAACATTAAAAAAAATTAAAAATAAAAAGAAGTCCTACAGGTGGGAACAGGTTTCTTCATAAGAGCTTAACGAAGACAGTCACAGACTGTGCACCCAGAAACCGGAATCAAACAACCCATGTCAGTCTTCCAGGTGTGGACACTCTCCCCAGGCAAGGTGTCCTTGTCTCCTTCTGGTTCAGATGCCCTCCAACCAGGGTCGGGGCCAAGATCAAACCTTTTCTACAAGAAACATCTCCATGACTAATTCAGGCAGAAACAGAACAACAGCAGGCCCGTGTCCCCAAATAAAGAAAGAAAAAGTAAAGAGAGAAAGTGTTCCTTACTTAGGGAACCCTCGTTCGGAGTTTAGGGTAAATCTGCCGACACCCAGGGGTAAGTGGCTTGACCTTCCTCACTGCAGGAAAGTAAGTCTAGGGCTCATACAGACGTGGTCTCTTCCCAGCCACCGAAGGAAAAGAAGGAAGACGCGTTTTAGAATCCGTGAAAGTTGTTGCATTAAAAGAAACAAAGACCAGGGGCACCTGGGTGGTTCGGTCAGTTGAGAGTCTGACTTCACTTCAGGTCATGATCTCGCGGTCTGTGAGTTCGAGCCCCGCATCGGGCTCTGTGCTGACGGCTCAGAGCCTGGAGCCTGCTTTGGATTCTGTGTCTCCCTCTCTCTCTCTCTGCCCCTCCCCACTCTCACTTGGTGTCTCTCTCTCAAAAATAAATAAACATTAAAAAAAAAATTTAAGAAGAAACAAAGGCCAAACGAAATCCAAAACTGTATTCATTAGGAAAGTGTGCAAGACAGAGGAATTTTATGGGGTAAAAGAACACGTAGATGTTCGCACAAAGTAAATGATATACGTAAAGTATTACGAAGCATCCCGGGGAAGAGAAAGAAGGAACACGAGAAAAGATTTATGATTGTCAAAAATTAATGACATCAGTTCTATTGATATGATAGTGTTTGTATTTCTTTGCCATACATATTTTTAAAAATATTTGTACAATACTAGTATATCATAATAAATATTTATGCTTGGTTGCTTTAAGAAAGAACCTTTCCTCCCTTAAAAAAAAATCCAAACGGTAGGGACGCCTGGTTGGCTCAGTCAGTAGACCATGCGACTCAACCTTGGGGTTGTGAGTTCGAGCCCCACATCGGGTGTAGAGATTATTACTCAAAAATGAAATCTTAAAAAAATAATAAAATCTCTGAAATCAATAAATCTAAATGGTAGAATAATTTTCAGCGTGTCGATTGCTCAGTTAAGTGAACCTTTATAAAGCCAGCAAGTTCAGATTTCAGGGTTTCCTTCGTTCAGACACTACAGTTCACTCCAAAGAAGATTAACACAGGCATAGCCTATGACAAACTTTTACTCTGCTTTTTTCCCCGGGGCTTCCTAATCCCAGAGAAAAATGATGGTATAATCAGGTATTTTTCTCTGTAGAAGGTTTATTACAATATATATGGCACTGGCTTAAATCAGTGTTCCTCAAACTGTCCCACGTATTCAGAGGGCTTGTTATGGTGTTGAACTGCACATTCAGATTCAGTACATCTGAGGAAGGGCCTGAGAATCTGCACTTCTGAAAAGCTATTCGGTGATGCTGATGTCGCTGGTTCATGGCCCACACTTTGGTACAAAGCTCTGAATTAGTTCCTCACGACCTCTGTCAGAATCGGTCCCACAATTGTTGAATAAAGTGAATACTTGAGAACCACAGTTCTCAAAATGTCCAGTGCATCTAAATCACCGTGAAAACTTGCTGTGGGGACGCCTGGGTGGCTCAGTTGGTTGAGTGTCTGACTTCGGCTCGGGTCACGATCTCACAGTTCATGAGTTCAAAGCCCCACACCGGGCTCTGTGCTGTCAGAGCAGAGCCTGCTTCGGATCTTCCATCCGCCTCTTTCTGCCCCTCCCCTGCATGTGCACACATTCTCTCTCTCTCTCTCTCTCTCTGTCTCTCTCTCTCAAAAATAAACACTAAAAAAACTTGTTTTGAGTTGCAGATTCCAGGACTCCGCCCCCAAAGGTTCTGATTCATTGCCTCCACCCCTCAGTGTGCCTACACCTGAGCCTGGCTGTATAATCCAATACCAAGGCTGTGCAATCAGGGTCCTGCCAACTTTCCAACCCAGGCTCCACCTGCTCTCCTCCTTGCTTGCGAAGCTCCAGGCTCAGTGGCCTTTCCTCTTTTCCTTGAATGTTCCATGCTTGTTCCGTGTGTTTGGACATAAAAATTCACACTTAGAAAACTGCCCCTAGATCTTCCCATCTTCCCCATGACTCTCTTGTCTTGTCCTGCACTTCTCAGCTCAAATGTCACCTCCTCCGTGACGGCGTCCCTGATTGCCCTAAAGTAGGGCGGTCTAAAGTAGCCTGAAGGAGTGCTCTGCCCCACGTTCTTTTGCTTAAACACATCAACGGGTTGTAATGCCCTCACAGCTCCTATTACTATCGGGAAGGATCTTGTCCACGTATATGTGTATCGATTTAGTGTCCATCTGCCATGAAGCCAGGGACCTGCACCTACCTTGTTTCCCCCTGGATTCCCAGCACCTAGCCCAGTACCCGGGTACTGAATGAATGAATGAGTGAATAGATGAACCAGGTTGAGATACCCAGGTATAAGGCAAAATAAACAATGCCACGAATTCTGGTCTTAGAGGCTTAGGACTACAGAGTCAAGCGGATGTGAGGGTTTAATGAGCAGAAGATCAGGTAAGCAGAAAAGGAGTCACTATGCTCGCTTCAGGGTGTGGAAGAAAATGAAATTAAGAATACAGGATGGCAGTGTGTTTGCAGCTTTTTGCTCCTGTGCCTTCATAACACCAGATCCTTTGTCCTTCTTCTGGGTCTGCTTTAAAATGATAAAAATAGATGCTCATGGCAGGCAACTTGGGAGAACAGAAAACTTTAAAGAAAAAAAAAATACATACCCGCAAACAACAATGGTTTCCATTTTTGTGCTTTTCCTTTTAGAATATTTTCGGCATTTTCAAATACATATGTCTGACGGTATGTGGATACGGCCACAGACTCTTATATTATTTATCATTATAGCCTAATATGCTTCACGCCTAGGAAGTGTCTTCAAAAAGCTATTGTTAATGGTTGTTTAATATTCCATTAAATGGATGGAAACCCCTAATTCAGACTCTTTGTTTCTTTATTTTGTTGTCCAGAGAAGCACAATAACTTTGTGCCATCTGTCTCTTAAGTGGGCCAGAAATGTCTGACAAATGGCTTTTTCTTTGATGGGAGTAATAATTCTCAAGTGGGGACGATTTTGCCCCCGGGGGGGCAATCCACCAGCTCGGGAGACAGTTTTTGTTTGTCACAACTAGGGGAACGGAGGGTGGCTAATAACATCGAGTGGGTAGAAGCCAGGGTGACTGCTAAACATTCTACAGCACCCAGGACGGTCCCCTACAACAAAGAATTGTCCAGCCAGAATGTCAATAGTGGTGAGGTTGAGACACTGGCTATCCAGAGTCGTGTCACGGTTAATATTCAACCACCACTTAAAACTGGAATTAGCATTCTACCAGTAAAGCACAGGACTTTGCCCTGGAACTCTGCTTTAGAATAATTAAAACTGCACTTACTAGAATCTGGAATAACTGAGCATTTACTTTCACAGTTTTTATTTTATTAGAAATGCTTACATGACCACAAAGGACCGGGAGACGAGAGCTTCTATTTTAAAAATTCAGTTCCGAGGATGAACTTCTCGCTCCTGGTGTTGGTCGTCCTCTGGACCCATGCTCCCGTGTAGACACTGAGGCCCCGAGAGTGAACAATCCTGGGCTGTTAGACGGGCTCAGGAGAAAACATTGTCTAATGCAGAGACGTGATACGGCTGATACAGAAATAGAGTTTCCAAATTCCAAAGGGGGTTTTGATGAGCACTTAGTTAAATGCAGATACTGGGATCCTCTCCTCTGCTCCTTCCCTCGAATGGTGGTTTTTACTTCTTGACAGCTTTTGTGATACGTGAACTCATCGAGGACTTCCACATTTAATAAGCACAACCACCGAAACCACCCCCACTTCCCTTGTGTTGAGAAATGTGTGCCTCCTTTCATCCCGGTTGCGATCTTTGGGACTTTACCCGCCCTTCGCAGAGACAATCGGTGTAGAGGCAACGTGTTATGATGGATCCCCACGGATGATCCAAATACCACCGGTTCAGTGCAGAACAAAGGGAACGTTTGCCGCTCCTTTTCTCCTGCCCGCATTGTCTCTGGGGTTGGTTGTGAATGGAAGAGAGGTCTGACCTGGAAGTGTTTGGAACTGTGTTTCGGATATTCGAAAGATGACACAGCAAGCCTTCCCACGCAGGTGCTCGGGGAGACATCTACAACAGCCGAGTCAGGAATCACTTTCTGAGCCGTAGCCATGGAAATGCGATCTTTAGTTAACAGGGACTCAGAATCTAGAGTGGGCGAGCCGGGACCAAGGTCAGTGATTCGCGCCTGGAGATCAATGAGTGCCCCTGACCTGGATCATTTCCGTGTGGCCATTTGTTGGCAGCTTTGCCTTCTGCAGTATTTCCTGTGGCTCATCCAGAGAGCCTCAGACCTGCGGCGGGGGGTGAGCGGAGCTGCACGTGCGGTCAAACCATGTTCCGAGAGGACATCCTCGCTTCTGCTCATCGCCTCCGCGCAGGGTTGGCTGAATCCAAGAATCAGCTCCAGGCTCTGAATCGGCGGCATTAGCTCACCGAACAGACTGTATCATTCTAGGAGGCCTGGGAGAAAAGGCAGGGGTGGGGGAGGACCGGGCCTCGAAACCGCAAGACATCACAGGCTGGAAGAGATAATGTTGGCTTTACAATAAGTACAGGAATAAAAGAGATGGGTGGGCGGTCAGCTCTTGGGTCTCTCCCTCTTCCAGGTGACGTACAGCCTTTCATTTTTCTGCTCTCGGTCGGCAACCTTTGGTTTCCGCATCCTCCTTTTCTTTGTAATTTGCCATTAAAGTATCGCTTCAGCTGTTGAAAATGTTGTACCAGCCGATGCTTCAAGACTCACAAGGCTGAAGGGAGGCACCCCTCCGCTGGCAGGAGATATGCCTCTGCAGACGGAAATGACACTCAGACACGCAGGTGGCCACACAGAATGCACATTCGCACACGCACGCGGCGAAGACGGCTGTACACGCAGGCCACGTGGCAAGTGGGATTTTTGTTCATCGTCAGCTGAATCCAGGGTTCAGATCGTTTGGCCTGAATCGTTTGGGTCTGGGGGCAGGGGACGGGGGTGAGGGGGGACAGGTGGTGAGACGGGCGGTGAAAAGGAACGAACTTCACCTTCCACTGCACAATCCCTCCCAACGTTCTCCAGCGCCAGTAAAAGCCGCAAGGTCAGGTGTTGATTTATCATTTCCAACAGTTTCACCTTTGAGTGAACACACACTCGCACGGCCTGCCAGATACCACGGCAATGCCCCTGAGTCCTGAGTAGGGTATCGGCACTGCCCCGGAGAATGAGAATCCTGGTGGGGGAGAAGATGCTTTCACACAGAGTTCCAGCTTAAGTTACCATGCCCTGGTTCCGACGGACTTTTCTTTCTTTTTTGAATTACTTCATTAATTTTTTAGTAGGGCCCTTTGCCCAAGGTGGGGCTGGAACCCCTAGATCAAGAGCCAGCCAGGCACCCCTGACTTTTCAGGGGTGAGCGCATTAGCATTGGCAGTTAAGATTTCTTGCAAGCAATTTCCATCAATGCAGCTGGGCCTCCCGGTGGGCCAGGCGTTCAGGTTGTGGGGGACCCTGTGGCCGGTGGGACCTGTGAATTGGATTCCTTGTTAAAACAAAGGGAGCTTCCTCATCAGTGGAGTTGCTAATACTGCAATGCTAGCGTTTTTAGCCCTAATTTTGCCTGACGCCACAGGAAACTGAGGCCCACAAAGGGCAAGTGATGTAACCCACAGCTCATTTTGTGAAAGGGGTGGGAGTGGAGTACAGGGTTGCACGTTTTTTCCCCCATGTTTCTATGTTCTTCCTTCAACGGCACGTTTTATTCGCACCCGGGAAATCAAGTAAAACCAGGATCTTCACTGTGTCAGGTGTGTGTGCCTGTACATGTGTTCTGATCCAGGCAGGGAAAATGGAAGACAATTCCGTGACGAAAAATGATGTGGGTTATGCGTCTGACTTCCGCTCAGGTCCTGATCTCGCCAGGTTCGTGAGTTCGAGCCCCGCGTCGGGCTCTGTGCTGGCAGCTCGGAGCCTGGAGCCTGGAGCCTGCTTCGGATTCTGTGTCTCCCTCTCTCTCTCTCTCTCTCTGCCCTTCCCCTGCCCGTGCTCTGTCTCTCTCTGTCTCTCAAAAATAAATAAATGTTAAAAAAAATTTTTTTAAGAAGAAAAATGACGTGAAGCACAGGGCAAAGTGCATGTTCCCTGACAGCTCTAGGGACATGGATGGCCGTCCTCATCACCGTCATCCTCTGTGTTTCTCTCATCATTTTCCGTGCCAGCCTCTACTTCGAACACTGGTCGATTTAGTTCTCAGAAAGGTTCTTCACTTTACAAATGCATCTTCCATAGTTTTCATTTACATTTTTTACCTGCCCTCCAAAACATTTACACAAATTGGGTACATTATTATGCAGGGGAAGATCTGTTTACTCTCAACTTGAAAACATATTTGCATCACATAAGAAACGTTAAGTAGATTTTCACTTGTGCTGTCTACCAGACAGTGGTAATAAAAGATGTCCATTGAGTCCGGAAATATAGATATTATTAGTTGTTTTTAAGACTGAAGATGTTCTTGACCACATTATTTATATTTGCCTATGTTCCCAGACTTGATGGACATCCTGTAGGTCATAAGCATAGTAAACAAGAATAAATCGCTTGCCATTTTGGAGGAATTCCTAATGTTTTGCGTGCTTGGCTTAAAAAAAAAAAAACATACATTTTTATGATGAAATCTATGTGTTTATAAACAAGACCCAAAAAAATTATAGAGAAAGAAGTCATTGTGTCTTCCTTACTCAATAGTGGTTTCATAAACCATGACCCAATTATGGCAAATCCCAACTTGAAGGATGATTGAGTTATTTTGTTTAAGTGAGTTCAATATGTTCAGGACTGGGCATTTTTTTTTGTTGTTGTTATTGTTGTTTTCCCTAAATTTCATCCTTCTCTGAAGTTCTAAAATTCAATCATCAGGGTTAATTTCTCTTTGGCATTCCGAGCTCTACAATATGGAAAATTTTGCTATGCAGGATTTTTCTTTTAGTCTCATTCTCCAGGCACATGCTGGAAGTGAAAACAATTTCATTTTAAAAAACATTTTTTTAACCTAAAAACTACAGAACAGATGACTTTTGAGTTTGGTTCGTAAAATGGTCAGATTATCTGCAGCTATGAGGCTGAATAGAAAACATGACACCCCTTCTTGGTTTTCTGTGCCCAAATTACACTGGTTTTCAGGTTCTGCAGTGACAAAAATCATAGCCTGGGTGACCATCTGCCTGGTCGATAAGTGGCCAGCGTTGGCCTGAGTCAGCTAATTGTGCATAATTGGGATTATGTAGTAGAGATGACACTCCCCTCTCCAAACAAAGAAAATCACATTTGTGCTGTTTCATGTGACCACTGATCTTTTCTGGCCAGCAAAAGCAGAAACTTGGGTGGTTGGAAAGTCCGCGCCTGCAAATGGCCAAGATCGTAGGAATGATCAATTCTGGGACTCGCGCGAAAGCGCGAGACAATAGCGGTGGGGGGAGGGAAGAAAGGGAGCCCCGGCGACAGGGGAATGAGAACAAGATCGGGAAAAGATCTAGCGCTGGAAAAACTACAGCCACTCGCTTTCGGATTCTGAAATGTAGGCGCGTTCAGGGTCGAAGACCTGTATTCAGACTGCGGAGTCTGAAATGGTTATCCAAACAACTTCAGAAGCCAAGTGTGTTGTGGGGTCCCTGGTGGGGGCGAGGCGAGGGAGTTCGTGCCTGCGGAGGTGTTGGAGGTGTTGGGACCCCTGTGAGGAGGGGGTTGGGTGTGCCTGGGGCGGGTGCAGAGGGCAGAAATGATGCTACTGATTGCAAGCTGGATGATTTATCGATGCAAGCCCTTCCGATGAGTCGGGTGCCTTGGAGGCCAGGCGGGAGCTGGGACAGCCAACCCTCAGTATGAGGGGGACTGGTTGGTGTGTTGGAAGAGGTCAGAAGGAGGGCTTGGGCTCCAGGGGCCCTGGAGCAAAGGCCCAGAGGTGTAGGGGCAGCATCATTGTGGGGACAATGGCTGTCGGGGGTTATAGGGTGGAGGGCCAGAATGAGGTCCTGTTTCCCAGCCATGATACCAAGAGAGGGGCATGGGGTCTCCTGGTCCCCATCCCCCTTCTCCTAGAGAGAGTATCAAAGGCCCTGTGGTTCAAAGAGGGCAGCAGCACGATTAATCCTGGTAAGACAAAAAAAGCCTTGGGGCAGCCTTAGTCCAGAATGTCTTAGTCTCGGCACCATGGTCATTCGGGGTTGGGCAGTCCTGTGCTGTGGCCCGTGCTGTGCACCACGGGCTACTTAGCAGCCCCCTTGGCCTCTACCTACTAGATGCCAGCGGCACCCAATCCTCCCCTCTCTGCCCAGGTGGTGCCAACCAAACGTGCTTCCAAGACTGTATCAAATGTCCCCCCGGGGTGATGGGTGAGGGCAAAATCACCCCAGGTCGCGCACCGCTGTTCTGGGCCCTTCTGCCTGGCCCTGCTGGTACCTGCTGAGGCCGAGAGTCTTTCCCCAAACCCAGACGCTCTGAGGAGGTGTGGCTTCACGCACCCGGCCGCGCGTGCGCATTTGTTCAGGAGTGAGGCTTTGCGTGGACACGCGGCTGTCCGTGTTTCACTGACCCCCCCTGAGAATGCTCTGGGAGTCAACCAGCCCTTGTTGTAACGGTCAGTCCAACTTCCACACGCTCGGGGCAAGGCCACAGGGCCACCTCCGTGGCTGTGTCCGGAGCCTGCAGCTCCAGGGCGGACCCCGCAGCGCAGACCCCTCACCCGATCCCCCTGTCCACGGTGCACCTGTTATGCCACAGGCTCTGAGCTCCGAAGACACAGAGGGAAGCAAGCCAGGCAAGGCCACGGTCCTTCAGGGGGCTTACATTCCGGAAGGTGGAAGTATGGAAATGCGTGGATCTGATGATTTCAGGGGGGGCCTGGCCTTTCTCTGGGTCAGACTTGCCCAGAAGCTGCGAGGGCCCCGTTGGGGGCTTCCGCCTCTCAAGCCCCTCCTCCAGGCCCAGGAGGGACCTCGGCAATGTGTTCACGTGTTTTTACAAAATTTGCAAAAAAGCGCGGTGGCTTTTCTTGACAAGGGCCCTCAAATTGCATAACCTTCCGGGCCCCCACAAGACCTGGATCTAGCCCTGATTTTTAGCTTCCTGGACGTTACGGAGCCCAGGTCCTCTTCTCAAAATCTATTAAGAAGGAAGAAAATGCATGCAGTTTTAATTCACGGACAGCAGGGGAAGAAAGAAAATAACATCCATTCGGAAAAAAAAAAAAAAAAAAAACAAAGTAACGAGGAAAGAAAGGGTAGATCACCCATTGGCTGGTGCCCTGGGTTGCTACCTTCAGAGACTGGGGTCATCAGATTCACACACACCAGGGTGGAGGAAGCAGGGAAGCCAGGATGTCCCCACCCCGAGGCGGGGTGGGGGGGAGCGAAACTGCCATGGCTGGTGGGGCAGGGCTGAGCAGCTGGCCAAAGCCTCTTGCTAGAAGCTGACCACGGGGCTCGGGGCGCGAGCCCTCCCCCGCCCCAACCGCGTTCTCCCGGCCATTGTGCGCCCGTATTGATCAGGCAGGGAGGCAATAGGGCTGGGGCAGCTGAAGCTCTGGGGTGGGCAGCATTGATCCGGCCCCCTCCCCGGGTTATTTATAGGATGCGCCGGCCTGGAAAGTAACCGGGAGAGCTTGTTTAACGAGGGTTCAGGGCGCTCTTCGCTAGCTGGTTAACTTTAAGTATTGGAAATGGGATTGATGCGCACATAATAATATTATGATTCATACAAACCACTTCGCCGGCAACTCAATATATTTCATTACCTCCTTTCTAGCAAATGTATTGATTTCTGTTTTGCGGTTTTATAACACAATTTCAAGGCTGTTGTGGGCTTAATGAGCCGTGTTCTTATGATGTTTAAAAAGATTTGAAGCTATTGTTGAAATAAATATTATGGATCACCCCCTCCCGAGGCACTCCCCCTCCCTCTCTCCCTGCCCCCGCCCTCCTCCTCGCCCCCACCGCCACCCCCACCCTCCCAGCCCGCCCCTCCCCTGCCCGGGCGGTGCCGCCAGCAGAAAGCAGGGGGGCTGCAGCTCTGCGGCCCTTTGTGGCCCAGATCAAAGGACCCGAGCGCCACAAAGGCGGCCCCACTCGGGCCGCGCGGCCACACACAGCCGCACCTGCAGCGCGGCCAAATGTCTTTGTCGCTTCTGCGGGGCGAGCGCGGGGGACGCACCTCCGAGGCGGCAGATGACTCTAATAACGCTTGATGAGAATTGATGGGGAAGGAGGCGCGCAGTGCCCAGGGCTTTTTATTAGCTGCCCCGACTGCCCGAGCCCCAGCCCGAGCGCCTGCACCTGTGGACCCCCTTCCTCTCAGCCTTTATGGAAGTTGACAGATTTTATTAACTTTAAGGAAGAACTTTCCAGCGTGTGGAGGGCCGCAGTTTATTTTGTATTCATGCGAAACGGAAACCGAAAAAGCCATGTTTACATATTTACCGGGCCCACTGACTTCCCTCTGGGGCTCCATAAGTCACGTTCCAGATTAATTTTGTCATAAAATTGACTAGTGTGCTAAGGGATCTTGGGAGTTTGGGGGCTGTCGTTGGATGTGTGAATTTTTTTCTTCAATGGGAGAAAGCTATATTCAATTATCTAATATCTCAGAGGAACCCCCAAAGACTTCCCAAATCGTGCAGAAATTGGAATTCTTTTTAAAAGCGTTTGCTCCTGGGGAGAGAGCATTTGCGAGAACCGGAGTAGCTTTTGCTCACAGCGAGGCTTCCCAAATCTTTTTGATAAACTAGAAACAAAGGCAAGGACCAGAAGCATCTTCAAACTTTGTAAGAGTGGCTCTCTTTGGGGGTTTTAGGGTGAGGGGCTCATTAACGGGCTGTGCTCCAGCACTGGAGGCTAAGCCCCAACACATTTGGAAGAACAGATTTTAGTTTTAGCAAAATGATACGGTTGGTAGGGGAAATATTGGTACGTAAGCCAACGCGGTTTTACACGTCTACACTATTAGAAAGATCCTAATTGGGGGGGGGGGGGTCAAAGTTGTAGAATTTTGCTTATATTCCTGGTTGTCCCCTGCTCTCAGGATATTTTGAGGGTTTATGTCTCATGACAAATGGAAGTCTCCGACTATGAAAATTCATGTTATATTAATGGCCCAGTGTTGAAAATTCAGCCACAGAGTCAGCTGGGTATATTGCTTATTAGCTTAAAAGCATAAAGCTTTCTAGAGCTTCCTTTTGTGTGCCAAATAAACTTCAAATGAACCGAGGATCATTTTGCAGGAAACTCTTAAGTTGAACGATAATACAAAGTAGTTAGTAGAATATTACACTTTTCATTTGGGCAAACAGATGGGATGCCTGCTTTTAGATTTAATCAGGGGCTGACAGACAGGTAGGACGCCGGCATATTTTAGTTGGAGTCTCTTTCTTTTCAGGAAAGAATGAGACTACTTAATATTCAGTATATTCCCCCCCCCCCCCCCATGCCCCGTGATCTCTAATGCCTAACTTTTCCTCATTTCTGATGACATTACAAAGTACAAAGGGCATCTAACTGCAAGTGAATCCGTTTATTAACACATCTTTTACTCTATTCTTCCCTTGCAAAAAAAAAAAAAAAGTTATGAGTGTGTGTGTGTGTGTGTGTGTGTGTGTGTGTGTTAAAAAAAATAAAGGCTGTTTAAATCACCAAGAGCACACCCAAATCTCCATTTACATAGACACAGACGTAAATAAATGATTTAACAATTTGGGAGTCATGAGTCTCTGACCTCATGCTTTCTCAACTAACCTTTTTAAAAGATTTTGATATCAATTGTTTCTCTTTTTTCCCCAGAAGCATAATACGTGGTAACCTTAGCATGCGCAATCTGTTTCAACAGAAGCATACAGACAAGTGTAGCCAGTGGTGGGTTTTAATATCGTGGTAGAGCTTGTATTACCTTGCTGGAAACCAAATATCCCCCCTCCTTCAAATGCAAGTCCCTGGACACCCCCATCGGAGATCATTTGTTATGCAGAGTTTTGTGAGGCAATCAAAATTAATTCACAGTGATCTTTTCACCCAGAACCTCCAGCCTCGAATAATGGTCCTTCTCAACAGGTGTTCATTGTGGCCGTCTGACTCCAAATTGCCAGACTAAAGGTTTTATTCTGTCATCATTTCTTTTTTAATCTCAAACTTGTAATTTACTAACCTGTAGCAGCTGCCAAGAAGGGCCCAGCTGCTTTACGAAGAGGGGAAGTGTAGCTCCAAGAAGGAGGCCAGGGAGAGGGGAGAACGTCACCTCTGGACAACCAGGAGGGCAAACTTGAAATTCACAGGCTGGGCGGAGCCCGGACAGGGTCTCAGTGGCACCTTCCTTCCTTTGAGGCTGACCTAAAATGGGTGATACCTGATTGGTGAGAGCCCACCCCTCCAGAAAGCCTTCAGAAACGTTGTGGGTTTTGCACAAGTGAGTAGAGAAGGGATCTTGACGGCGGCAACACCAATCGCCAGAAAAATACCATGCAGAGAGAAAAGATTTTGAAAACTTGCATATTTCAGTTCAGCCAGGCTAGCATACTGTCTTCGTCAGCTTTCACATCTGCCTCCTTTTAAGGTAACCCTAGAGTGGGGAGGGAGGAATTAAGTTTTACTGCGAAGATTCTTGGACTTCATGGCTCATCATCAGAATCAAGCTGGCTGAGTGTGTGTGAGAAAGCAAGAGACCAGACTCGCCATTTCCAGATTGCTACAGCTATAAGTGCCAGGGTTCCGGCCCTAGAGATTCTGATGTAGTAGATTGGCACCGGGCCTGGGATTATACATTTTAACAAGCATCAAGGGCTTCCGACGCTAGGGGCCTTGAATCCCTTTCATCACAGCTAGCTAGCTGTGTCACTGCCTCAGTAATCTGATCTCTACAATGGGCTCCCCCTCTTCGGTCTCCACAATCACTTGGTTCCCACCACATGGTTCCACCTCTGAGCAGGTACCCCTGGGGGCCACCGTTCTGCCTAACAGGTGTCTTCTTCCTAAGGAGATGACATCCTGGAAGAACACAGGCCAGGTTGTCAAGCAGCAACCAACTTTGCCGTGTTGCCAATTCTTGGCCTCCTGGTTTTTTTGGTAGATGATGCCTGCAGCTTGTTTATGACCCCTGGGCTGACGTCTTAGAGGATGCAGCCTCGGCTGAAGTGGGTGCTTTGTGCAAAGACTGGAACTGGAGGCAGATCCTCCCTGACGTGGGGGGGGGGGGGACGGAGGCTCACCGAGGGTTAAGAGGACCTCGGGAGGGATCCGTTGCAACTCTCCGCTTGGGTTTTGTCGTAGCCTACGAGTCAGCATCCTGCAAGGGTCAGAAAGGAGGCAGGGTGACCGGCACTGCTCTGTCTGGCCCCAGACTTACAGGAAGAGGGTTTGGATTCCTTTGGAATGTGCTGGAAGGAGTGGACACAGACCCAGGCGACTTCAGAGAGGCAAACCAGAAGGCTCATGCGTCCCGAGGCCATGCCTCCGTGGAAGAATCCCCAGTTGGGAAGCAGGATGCGCCTTCCTTTCCGGAGACAATTGCTCCTTAGCATTTTTGCTTGGTTCTTCGTGAAGGTTCCCCTGGATTCATTCAAAACTTAATTACGGCTGTAAAAACTGCGAGGGGTGAAGCCGGGTTGATGAGTTTGTTGCACCGTGTCCCCTCCGGTCCATTTGTCCGCACGGAAGGCAGTGTAGCTGCTCTGCGCACTGATGGGCATCGATTTTGTAATACACGAGCGGCTCTGTTCTGCTCTCGGGAGCCTCTTTTGTTTCATGGCGGCGCGGAGAGGTTTCTTGGGCCCTGGACGCCAGGGAGCCCCCTCCCTCACCACGAGCCTATGGGTGAAAAATCGTGTCTCCCGGCCTCATTTCTGGATTGCACAAGGCACCATTTCAAGTGAGAAGAGACACCCAGTAGACTCTTTAAGAAAGTGTGCTGTTTTTTTTTTCTTGGCCTCACTGTAGGCCATTGCGGAAAGGCACCCCAAAGAGGTTTCTAAGTGGGAACTGACATCTGAGGTGCGTTAGACCAACTTGGTGACAGACACATCCAAAGCTGCTGGAGAAGTACAACCGGTGATGGTATTGTGGTCTAATTGTCTGTCCAGCATAAGTCTTATAATAAGTATTTATAAAACACGTAAGTGCAGGGCGCGTGGGTGGCTCAGTCGGTTAAGTGTCTGACCCTTGAGTTCAATTCAGGTCATGATCTCACGGTTTGTGGGCTCGAGCCCCCCCGCATCAGGCTCTACACTGGGATTGTCTCTCTCTCCTCTCCCTCTGCCCACCCCCTCTCTCTCTCTCTGTCTCAAAATAAATGAACTTCAAAAAAATACATAAAGGCATACTTCAACGTAGCCTTACCCCCCATATGGAAGCTCCCAGAAATGATTGCCTTCATTTGAGAAAGTCAAGGCCCAGAGAGGAAAAGACTCTTGCTTGAGGTCACACAGCCAGTTTGAGAAGGGCATATAGCTCAGAGGGTAGGAGCCGTCTTTTGGCCAGCCAGTCAGAGATTTTAATCTGTTGAATCTGAATCACCCGCTTGTTACGAGAACATCGCACTTTTTTTGGTTTTGGGCCTAATGTTTCCCACGTGCTTGTATTTATGTTACTGTTTGGTCACCTGAACCATTCACTCGTTCATTCAGTCACTCAACAAATGTTATTAAGCATCTGGCAAGAGCCAAGCATAGGAGCTGGAGATACAATGGTGAGCGAGGCAGACCTGGTTGAGGCCCTCATGGAACTTTTGGCCTCGTGGGCGAAACAGACATTACGCAGATTGATACACATAAGTAAGAGATTGCCGCCACGATAAGTGATCTGGAAGGAAAGTTCATGGTATCAGACGGAGACCTGACCAAGTGTGGGAGTAAAGCTGGGTGTATCAGCCCGGTCAGATTATGTTTTGCTGTGGAACAAAGAGCCCCCGCAAACTCAGGGGTTAACGAGGCATATGGGCTTCTCTCTCACACGGGCCTTGACCCTGTGCTCACTCAGGAACTGGCCCACAGAGGCTCCATCTCGACCCGGCTCCCACAGTCACAGGAGAAAGAAATGCACTTCCGCGTTCCTTCCCAGAAGCCTCCATGTTACCTCTGCTCACCTTTCATCGGCCAGTTCAAGTCCCAAGGCCACACGGAACTTGAAAGAGGGTGGGAGGGAATCCTCCCTGCGCCCGGAAGGAGATCCGGAATGCCTACCGCGTAGGGTTAGCGACCGCTTCTCTGGTTTTTCCCGAGGATCTGAATCTCGAGCGAGCGTCAACCAGGGAAAGGTTAGCATAATGGAAGCTCGAAAGTGCCATCAGCGTGTCTGCAGGCCCTGAGGTAGGGAGAATCGCAGCCTGTGTGAGCAACGCAAAGAAGTAGCTGGAACCCAGTGGGCAAGGGGGACGCGGTTCCCAGGCAAACAGGACATGTGGGGACTTAGCCACCGACGGAAGACTGTTAGCCCATACCGGAGAGAGAGGAGGGTGCAGGTAGGTAGAGAGAAGGGTCTCAGGGACTGGGTGTTCATACATCACCACACACCTGTTAGGTAGCAGAGCACCCATTGTGTTGGAAGGAAATCGTGGCCCAGAGAGATTGAGTTGCTTGGCCTAATGGTTGCAGCTCGTAAGCACTAGAACCAAGATTCAAAGCCTCTCCCTTAGACTTGGACCCTCCCTGGTCCCCACTGCCCACAGGGGCCTCCCCCTGATGCTGGAAGAATCCGCAACGTGTTACGTCCCCCCCTCAGCCCCTTGTGGGGCAGTGCCTACACTTGCAAGTCTCACGCACGTGTTACGGAACGGAATTTCTGGTCAAAGCGAACTCCGACATTCGTATTTCCACTCGCTAAGGAGCTCCTCTGTGTCACGCTTCTGAGAAAACTTCCGAAAGACGGTATCTGCGTGTCAACGAGAATGAGACGTTGGAGACGTCAAGGAGAAGTTTCAGCAGTGGCTGCTGGGGGAAGCAGGGAAGCCTTCTCCAAGTTGAGCCCCCATCTCCCAATTAGCATACGGAAACATTTTTAAAGGAAATAACCTTCACGAATAAAATGCTATAATCTCAATAAGACATTTCAGCAGGGGAATTATTAGATATTAATTCATGCCCAGTTGCACTGACAGCTCTCGGCCGTCAATGCAGGCCTAATAGCACACTAGGTGAGAATTAATATACCATAATTCACGCTCTGTCATGCATTATTGCTTAAATAAGATACATGAAGAATAACCTATTCTGGCGAAAGAACTGGGATTCTCAGAGTTCTCCCGGCCAAGTTATAAATAGTTACGTTAGGACCCAGAATTTTTTTGTATTACTAAATTTGAAATAAATTGCATATATGTATCCTCATCTGTAATTACTGTGAACAGTTTTCGTAAGTACTGACATTAAGTTCAGTCATATTCCATGTTTTAAAATTGAACTGAAGCAAAATCACATAATTTTCTTGAGACCAAAATAGAAATTTCTCTCCATATATAATTGTATCTAGTGCTACAGCACGCGTGACGGAGCGTATCCGGACGTGGCTTAGGGACGACGAAATGGGTCTGACCTGGGGGTACAAAATAGAAAGAGTGGGGGCCTGGGGGGGCCTACGGGATATTCTAGTTATGTTTGTGAAGAGTTTGAGTCTCGCCGGACAGTGACCATTACTCGTGATGCCTTGTTTTCCTAACAAGGGAATGCAGTAGGAAGCAATCCCTGTCTTCCGGAAACTTCCGCCTCCTGAGAGAATCAGTATCGACCCAGGTGATAAACTAACCTTGTCCTCACGGGATAGCACCCAAGAAAATGCCAAGGTGTGAAGAGGAAGGCCATGGAATCCTTTGCAAGAGCTCTGTTGGCAGAGTGGTAGGATCCCAGAGTTGGTTTTTTTTTAATGTTTATTTTTGAGAGGCGAGGGGCAGAGACAGAGGGAGAGAGAGGATCCCAAGCAGGCTCCGTGCTGTCCGCGCAGAGCCCTATGTGGTGCTCGAACTCATGAACCAAACCATGAGATCGCGAATGGAACCGAAATCAAGCGTCGGATGCTTAACCGACTGAGCCACCCAGGCTCAGTCCCAGGCTCCCAGAGTTATACGATCAATCACTAATAAACCATTCATGTGTTTATCATACGGTTCTCGGGCACCGTACCCTATGCCAGGCCCTGGGACGGACACCGAGCCCACCAAGAAGCTGGCAGCCTGGGGAGGGAGCGGGCACTTAGAGATAACCACAATGTCAGGCGACAACAGCAAAAACCAGGGTAACACAAGGGCTCAGAAGGAAGCAGTGCCTGTCTCAGACTGGCAGTGGGGAATTTGACCACGGAAGCCTTCAAGGAAGAGGTGACACCTGCAATGAGTCTTCAAAGAGAGGAATTACGGGCACCTGGGTGGCTCCGTTGGTTGGGCGACTGACTCTGGATTTCGGCTCAGGTCAGGATCCCAGGATGGTGAGTTTGAGTCCTGCGTTTGGCTCTGCACTGAGCACGGGGCCTGCTTGGAATTCTTTCTCTCTCCTCTCTCTCTGCCCCTCCCCCTGCTCACGCACTCTCTCTCTCTCTCTCAGAAGTAAATAAACTTAAAAATATTTATTTAAAGAGAGAGAGGGAGAGGAATTAGATAAATATTGAGAGATGTGGGCAAGGGTGAGCCGAAAGGAGATGGAGGTAAATGCAGGGAGAGCTGGCAGAGGGTGGTGAGGGGCTCGTGTGCTGCCCTGACATGACTCGATCTTACTTTGAGACGCAGCCATCAGCGGGATCTGTGAAGTCCGTACCCAGGAAGACACGTGGGGAAGCAAGGAGACCAGGTAGGAAGCTGCTGTTTCAGTTTGGGGGAGAGGGGTGAGGGCCAGGACGGGAGAAGACAGAGGGACAGTGCAGGTGGTTCAGGCAGGAAGCAGAGGGGACACGTAGAGACTAAAGGGAAAGAGAATGAGTTTAATCGTGGACGTGGTGGGTTCTAGGCCTTGAGCTCGTGAGAGAGAAGTCTGGGCTGCAGGTCAGATCTTGGGGGGTCCCCCACATCGGTAAACCTGGACCATCAGGGCCGAAAGAGTCACTGGAGAGCATCTTACCCACCCGTTTCAAAGATGGGGCAGCCCAGTTCCAGAAAGGGGAAGGATCTTGTCAAGATCACAACAGACCTCTGAATCCTTTTCCAGATGGATTACTCCCTGCAACAGAGAGTTTTCCACCTTAATCGGCAAGTGACAGAACTGACTAAAAGCAGGGGACAGAAATCACAAGTGGAGCGATGGCTTACGACAGAGTGCCCTAAACTTTGGTCATCCGCAAACAGCACTCATAAATTTCACCATGTCAGTTACCTAGTATTTTATTTATTTTTTAACATTTATTTATATTGAGAAAAAGACAGAGCATGAACCTGGGAGGGACAGAGAGAGGAGGAGACACAGAATCCAAAGCAGGCTCCAGGTTCCGAGCTGTCAGCACAGAGCCTGACGTGGGGCTCGAACTCCTGAACCGCGAGACAATGACCTGAGCTGAAGTCGGACGCTTAACCGATTCAAGGTTATGAAGTCATGTGACCCGGTATTTCCTAAAACATGGCATACCTTGGGAAATACCGGGCTAGAGAAAAAAAAAAAAAAAAGAAACAATATAAGGTATCGTTTCCACATGGTCCGAAGATGGGCTGTTTTATGATTTATCAGAGTGAAAGAGGGGCACCTGGGTGGCTCAGTGGGTTGAGCTCCTGACTCTGGCTTTTGATTCAGGTCATGACCTCGTGACCCTACGTCCGACCCCGTGCTGTCAGCACAGAGCCTTCCTGGGATTCTCTCTCTCTCTCACCCTCTCTCTGCCCCTCCCCGACTCACACATGTGCTCGCTCTCAAAAGAAATAAACATTAAAAAAATAAAAAGTAGGGGCGCCTGGGTGGCTCAGTCGGTTAAGCGTCCGACTTCAAGTCAGGTCACGATCTCACGGTCCGTGAGTTCGAGCCCCTCATCGGGCTCTGGGCTGATGGCTCAGAGCCTGGAGCCTGCTTCCGATTCTGTGTCTCCCTCTGTCTCTACCCCTCCCCCGTTCATGCTCTGTCTCTTTCTGTCTCAAAAATAAATAAACGTTAAAAAAAAAAATAAAAAGTAAAAAGCAAAAAAAAAATAATGAGAAAATGCCGAGCCGCCATGCATGTGCTCGATGACTTTATCGGAGATGCTGTAAACCTATTTCGAAGAACTCTCTGGTGCAAACGCTTTGGTCTTGCCACTTTGGGTCAAACAAGGGGGATTCCCTGTCCTGCCCCTGCCTCCTGGTATAGTCACAGCTCAAATGAGAAGGTCGTACACCCAAGAGCTGTCCTTGTGCCCATGAACTTTCCACAAAGACGTCCAGATCTTTCCTGGAGGCCACCCCCACCGCAGGAAGGAAGCAAGGACACAACCATTGGAACAACACCTTCTGGGGAGTTAAGAGTTGCCCGCTGTGTGGGGTCTGCCGAGGGCACAGCACACAGCCTGGCTTCGTCTGGGGCAAACGAGGCGTCTGTTGGTTCTCAAAAGTATGTCCTGGGACCCGCTCCCCATCTTTTGGTTTCTCATGCTTCTTACCTTTGGATCCCCCCCCCCCCAAAGCACAGCCTGAGAAAAGGACTTGGGTGCCAAGAGTTTATTTGAAAAATGCTCCAGAAGCCACGAGTTGAAGGAGCAGGGAGAGTCAAAGAAGAAAGGACTAAAAGCCAGAGAAAGCGATCGAGCTGGTCACTGCTGTGGGCCTGTCTGGGAACCGGGCGGGACGCACTCGGCAATGTCCGCCTCACAGGACAAAGCTGGGGTAGCTATCGTCTCCCACCCCACGGGCAGAGGGTCGGCCCTGGCTGTGCCTGCACCTGAGTTGAGCGCTGTTCTCGCTTCCAGGCACACTGAGGCCGAAAAGAGGAGAGGTGGCCCAGGCACGTGGGCATCGGACGTCGCACTGTCCACTACCCCTGCGCTGAAATTAGCGGGGCCACGCGGCTGTGGCTCGGGCCCCCCAAAGGCTAAATCCCACACCGCGTCCTCCCCAGCGCTGAGAAACATGGCTCGTGTGGAAGCCACTGGAAGGGTGCACCCCAAAGAGTGACGTGCTGTACCTGTCCCCCACGTGGTGTGAGGGAAGGTGGCCGAGGAGAGGGGCAGAGCCCTGCCTTGAACCCCGCCCCCACGTCTCCCCACGCACCCCACCTTTCTCAAGGAAGCCGCCTCACCTTGTCTTCTGGGAAACGTTCCAGGTTGGAGAAACCCTGCTTGGGCACCCCCCCCCCCCGCTCCCCAGAGCTCCGCTGTCGGTTTCAAGTTGACCTCGATTTTTCGTTCTCTTTGCGGTACTGCTGGCTGGAGGGGGCTTTTCAGGGCCACCAGCTTTCAGGGCTCAGCGGCCTCTTCCCGGGTGTAGTTTGTGGTTTCCACAAGCGGGTCTTGCTGCAAGGGACAAGAGGAGCAGGAGGGGGAACAGACTCAGGGAAGAAATGGATGAACGTCAGCCTCAGCGGGCCCGTGCCTTTGACCCTCCCCCAGACCGTGGCCAGGTGACCTCTCCACGTTGCTGAAATGGAGGCACAGGTGGAAACTGCAGGGGCAGGGGGGAGGGGGCGGACAGCGGTGGAGGATGAGTTCCCCACCAAGCCTCCCTGCCCAGCTTGTCTGAAAGGACCGCAGAAATGTCGATGGTCTCCTAGCTGTTACTTTGCTAACCCGATCAATCCATATGAAAAGAACAGATTAAATGGACTGATCCTCATATATTTAATGATTGCTGCTGTTTGACCAGGATGCGTTTCTCAGGAAACGCTTGTCACGAGCCATTGATAAGAGTCTTTTAATCCCGCCTTGCTGCAGGTTGGAGCTTTCTGGCTCCCCAAGATGGCCAGTCTGGGGCGACTCCTGAGCTCACCCCACAAGAAAATGAGATGGCTCCTCTTTACTACTGGGCGATTGGGTTATTTATTTTTGAGCGAGAGAGAGAGCAGAAGCAGGGGAGGGGCAGAGAGAGAGGGAGACACAGAATCGGACGCAGGCTCCAGGCTCTGAGCCTTCAGCACAGAGCCTGATGCGGAGCTTGAACTCGTGAACCACGAGATCATGACCTGAGCCGAAGTCGGACGCTTAACCGACTGAGCCACCCAGGTGCCCCTGGAACTTTCAGTTGAACACACACGCTGACTGCCCACGTTTTAAAGACCTCTTTTGTATATTCACCAAACAACCATTTACCAAGGACCTACCGTATGCCAGCCACTATGCTAAGAAAAAGAAAATGACACGGTTCCTGCTCTCAGGAAATGAAGTCTCATTTCTGCAAGTGCGTAAAGACACATGCAAAGGTAGGCTAAGCCCCGTGACGGGTACTTGGGGTCCTGCGGTGGCCCAGAGGTAGCGTGGGCTGCAGGCTCGGAAGTCTTCATGAAGGAGGTGGCATCTGTGCTAAGCCTTGAAGAGTATGTGGCAATAGCCAGTTGGAAGAGGGCTTGCATTCAAGGATGATTTGGGAGGTTTTTTTGAAAGCTTGGCTTTTACTTTCACTGCGTAGGGTTGGTTGGTTGGCACATGGTGGCAGGACCTGGCAGGGGGCCGGGCAAAGATGTACTAGAAAATGAGACCGGAAGGGTCAAGCAAGTTTCACTTCCATCCAGGCACTGGGCTCCGTGGAAGGATTCTAAGCATCCCAGGGATGGGAATCTTACAGCTTGTAGCATAGAGTCTGACCTCAGGCATCCGGGCTGCGGTTCAAGTTCAACTCTCACTTAAAAGCCACGTGGCCTTGGGCTACCGTGTGTTTCACCTCCCAGTCCTTGCCAAGTAATACCCATCTCGGAGGGGAGCTGCGAGGCCTCAAGGAGAGGGGCGGGCGGGGGGGGGGGGGGTGCGGGTGAAGTGCTTGTTGAAGAGCCAGGCACATCGTAAGTGCTAAATAAACAGCTGCTTTTGTGAGCCGAGGTGCATTTTATTTTATTTTACTTTTTAAGATATTTTTAAAGTGTGTTTATTTGTTTTTGAGAGAGAGAGCAAGCAGGGGAGGGACAGAGAGAGAGAGAGAGAGAGAGAGAGAGAGAATCCCAAGCAGGCTCCTCACTGTCTGCACAGAGCGCTCTGTGGGGCTCGAACACACTGTGAGATCATGACCAGAAATCAAAAGTGGATGACTGAGGGGCGCCTGGGTGGCTCAGTTGGTTAAGCGTCCGACTTCGGCTCAGGTCATGATCTCACGGTTCACGAGTCTGAGACCCGCATCAGGCTCTGTGCTGATGGCTCAGAGCCTGGAGCCTGCTTCGGATTCTGTGTCTCCCTCTCTCTCTGCCCCTCCCCAGCTCATGCTGGCACTCTGTCTCTGTCAAAACTAAATAAACTTAAAAAAAAAAAAAATAACTTTAGGAAAAAAAAAAGTGGATGATTGACTGACTGAGCCACCCAGGCTCCCCCCCTGATTTGCATTTTGGACGGCTCCTTCAGGGAGGGGAGTTCAGGCTCCTGTGTGGAGATCACTGATAGGGTCCTGCGGCCAGAAATGCCAGGTGCCTGAGCGAACACTGCCTGTGGCAGGAGATGGGGACGCCAAGGGGCAGGTACTAAGGAGCAGGGATGTTAAAGAGGTCAGATCGGCAGTCAGCAATTAGCAGTGGACAAGGGAGCCCGAGGTTTGCTGATGGGGTAGACAGCGGTGTCACTCTCGGGGACAGTTATTACAGGAGATGTCACAGGCTTGGGAGGGAGTGGAGAGGTGTTGGGTTTGAGGGGCTGAGGGCCCCTCACTGACGCTGCCTTAGAAGGTTCTTAGACTGGCGGGGTCTGGACTCCTGGCAACGTCCTCCTCTCCAAAGGATTGAGAGCGCCTCACAGCCTGGGGCAGAATTTGTTCTTTTGTATCTTCCAGAGAAAGGCCCTCCGGTCAGGGTTTAGAGAGCCCTGTCCGTCTCCTAAGGATTCCCCCAGAACAGATGATCACCACTTTCTAGAAGCTTCTCAGACCACTCCCAGCCCAGAGCTCTCTCTCCTCTTAATTCTTACAGCATTATTACTTTTTTTTGGGGGGGGGTGCATTTTATAATTGCTGCTACGTACTTAACAAATATGTGCCTTGCCTCGGCTAGATGACAGACTCCTAGGTGGGGAGACGACCCCTTTCCTGCCACCCACCCATGCCTGGCTCACGACTGGGGTCTACTGCCAGCTCACTGCTGGATGAGAGAATTCTGCCCCCCGAGAAAGCTCTGGGGCTTTCTGCTTTGTCCTCTGTGTCTACAAAAATGGGGACCTTGCTCAGCCCGCTCGGAAGGGGACATCTGATCAGGGAGGCAAGGCTTTGCGGGGGCCCCGAGATGTCTGCTTGGAGCTCACAGGGCCGGCTTATGACGTCAGGGAAGCTGGCTTTGGGGGAGCCCCTACCTCCCTCCACAGGGCTTTCAGGGGCTGATGCATTTTTAGCCCACCCCAGCTCCTGGTTTGTAAACACAGCGTCAGAGACCCATGCTCTGAGAAGGTGGAACCCACATAGGGGCCGACTCCTTTTATGGCTTTCACCACCCCTCTTCCCCAGCCATCCTGACCTCCCGTATTTCATTCTTGACTCTCTCCCGCCCCACCACATTCCTGAGCATTTGATCTATGGTCTATAAGTAGATGTAATAAAATGCCAAGTTTCTTTAAAAAGAAAATCACACCCCCCCCCCAAAGATTTAACCTGGGGATCGTCCAATGACAAACAACAACGCTCGGCTCACTGGGGTTGGGCTGGGGCCTGTCGCCTGCCTGTAGTCTCAGACTCCCCGAGTCCCTGCCTGCGGCTCGGGTTTTGCTACTCATTTCTCTCTTAACCTGTATTTATTTTCAGTTTGCTAAAGGAAGCCACAAATAATTCCAGAGTCACATGAAAAGCCTGAGCTAAAAGGCTCTCGTCTCTCCCCTAGCAACTCCTGCTTCAGCAAAGAGACAGATCTGGAGGGGAGTTGGTCCCTTCTGGCTTGTGAGCGTGACCTGTCCAGGTAGCATAGGACAACTCTGGTCCTTTACTTTGGGGGAAGGTGGGAGGGCACATGGCCCAGGCTCCCCATCAGCCTAGACTGTCTGCCCCTTTCTTTAAAAAAAAAAAAAAGTTTATTTATTTATTTTGAGAGAGAGAGAGAGAGAGAGAGAGAGAGAGAGAGAGAGAATCTCAAGTAGGTTCCATGTTCAGCATGGAGCCCAACATGGGGCTCGAACTCACGAATCGTGATGTCATGACCTGAGCTGAAATCAAGAGTCAGACGCTTCAATGGACTGAGCCACCCAGGCTCCCCGTCTGCCCCTTTCTAATCAGGGACTTTAACGTCCTTCATTACCAGAGGGCTACTCAATGATCTTACAGTCTAGTCCCTTGTCAGACCTCAGCCTCTCCTTCTAGAAAGCGATGCATTGGAATAGGATTCCTATGAGAAGGGTGTGCATATATTAGGGACACCTGGGTGGCTCAGCCAGTTAAGCATCCAGCTCTTGATTTCCGCTCAGGTCATGATCTCACGGTTCGTGAGTTCGAACCCCACCTCGGGCTCCGGGCTGAACATGGAGTCTGCTTGGGATTCTCTCTCCCTCATCCTCCCCTACTCATGCTCTCTCTCTCTCTCTCTCTCTCTCTCTCTCAAAATAAATAATTAAATAAAGAGAAGAGTATGCATCTCTGAGTGGATGAGAGAGAGAGAGGGGTAGTGGGCATCCAGAGCCCTCGTTCTTCTGGCCTGATTCAGAGGGGACTCCAGGTGTTAAGGCTGTGCACTGCTCTGTGGTTTTCCACCCTTTCCGCAAGGCCTGCCCAGACCATCGGCCCAGGGCCTCCCTTCACCCACTCTTTGCCTCCACGATTAATTCTATATACGATTCTTTGTCTATACCGGAGCTTCTCAAACCTGTGCGCTGTTGACATTTTGAACCAAAGAATCCTTGATTCTTTGCCTAATTCCTTGTGCCTCGTGGGATGCTTAGCAGCCTTGCCCTCTATGCACTGGGTGGCCAGGAGCACCTCCCCCGAGTTGTGACAAGCCAGAAGCTCTCCAGACATGACCCGGTAGGCAAGGGAAGATGAGCCGTGAATAAATGGACACGTGAGCAAGATAACTTCCAGCAACGGTCAGCTCTATAAGGAGAATGGTTAAAGGGCCAAAGACAGTGCAGAGAGCAGACTTAGAGGGCTGGTAGGGTGACCTCTCGAAGTACTTCTATAAAGTATTCATCTCTGCTTTTTCGTCTGCCTCCTCGTGTTTGGCACTTAGTAGGTACACAATAAACATTTATCGGTAGAGCGAATGCTCTCTCCTCTCCATGCAGAGACAGCCAGGGTCGCAAACACTCACCACCCTTCGCGTGCTAACGGGCGGTTCCGGAATTATCAGCCAGTGAAGAGGATGTGAGCGCACAACGTTTGTGGACAAAGTCTGAATCAAGCCCCGAATCATCCTGCCTCCCCCCGGTTCTATTTTTTACAAAGCGAGTTTCTTTAAAATAGACTAGACAGTAATCTCCCCACCAAATCGATCATTTAATCGCATATCTATCATCATCGTCACTGAAAAGCTGAAACCACATCTATACACTCTGGCCATTTCCCAGCCCAGGTGTGAACCCCAGGACCGACCGCAGTGGGGGAAATAGGCGAGCTTCCCACCCAGATCTACCTTGCCGATCAAATGTGCTCCGAGGACAGGGTAACATTACCGTTGTGCCCGGATAAGAAGGTCCCCATTCCGGCCCCCACCCCGCAACAGGGGGGGAAGGAAAAAGAGCTTAATCATTAATAACACTAACTTGCATTTCTAGAGCCTTGAAAATGAGAATTTTGCCCTTTTTTCCCTGGGAGTAAATTGGGTCAGAGTGTTCCCAGAATTTACATTTCAATTAAAAATACAATAATAACACATTGTGCTAATAGTGAATGATTCCGACTCAGGGGAAGATGACACCGCCCGCTACTTTGTTAATGAAAAGCCCCCTTCATTCGGACGGGCCACACATCAGCGGTCACAAATCTCCTGTCTTGTTCTGGGTCTGGCGGGTGGAATGGGCAGGGAGGGGTGCGGCTGGGGGAGGTGAGTGAGGCATCGCGGGCCCGCTGGGGCTTTCAGGGGAGGCTGTCTGTCCGGCAGGGCAGCACGGCCCCGGAGCTGGGGCGCCCGTCCTTCCACCTGTCAAAACCAAACCTTGACTTTGCCTTTAAATCAAGCCTTTAAAAGCAGGGTTGTTTGTTTGTTTGTTTGTTTTCCCAGGACACAGCAAGGAGGGGGGGGGGTCTGCTTCCCAGACACAGACTGAACGTGTTCGCTCACAGATTGTTTCTGAAAATAAATAACCCTGCTCAATCCTGTTTTCATCAGAAAACGACCTTTACGTGTGGGGAAAGAGTCGCACTCCGCACCCTTCCTACCGGAGTGGGGGAACCTTCAAAAGCAGGCACGGGAGCGGGGAGGGGGCGGGCGGCAGTTGGGAACCATGGCTTTGTGGGCACAGAACCCCAACTGGGAGTTTTCGATGGGCCCCTTGTGGGCTCAGCGACTCCCATCTGTGCTAGGCCAGGTAGGGTGAATACTAAGCACATATGCACATGTGGCTTTTTGCCTGGCATTGCATGTTCTTCAAAATCTTTTAGTGGATTAAATATATGATATAATGGGCGCCTGGGTGGCTCAGTCTGTTGGGCGTCCGACTTCGGCTCAGGTCATGATCTTGCGGTTTGCGGGTTCGAGCCCCGCGTCGGGCTCTGTGCTGATAAGCTCGGAGCCTGGAGCCTGCTTCGGGTTCTGTGTCTCCAGGTCTCTCTGCCCCTTCCCCGCTTGTGCTCTGTCTCTGTCTCTGTCTCTCTCTCAAAACTAAACATTAAAAAAAGTTTTTTTTTAACAGGCAGGCCACGAGGTGATGGGACTTGGTCTCAAGCTAGCAACCCCCACATCTGTGAGGTAACTGCCATGCCCTTGACAGCCCTGAGGCTGGGCCTCTCTCTCTCTCTCTCTCTCTCTCTCTCTCTCTCTCTGTCTCTCCTGTTTCTGAATCACTGAAGGAAGACAAAGACCATGGAGGTTCAGGCCCGCAAGTGGTGAGTTCCGATAATTACCAAGAGTGTAATTAACATTCCTGATAATAACACTTCGTTTACTGTGATACTCGTTTTATCCCAAAATGTGGGCCAAAGAACGTTGGGTACAGTTAATACACAAAAGTGACATTCATCATTATTGGTCAGTCATTCCTTTTCTCATTTTAAGAACTCAAACCATCTTCCAACACTTCGCCTGACGCTGAGAATAAGTCACACTCTCCTACCCAAGTGAACGTGACTTTGCCATTCACGGTCTCCATTGGCCTACGTTCCAAGACCGTCCCACGCAGGCAAAGGGTTTGAATGTTCATCACTTCCCCGAGGACCCATCAGCTCTGGTGAAAGCACACAGTTTGTGCCCTAAGATTCTTTTGACTCTGACCTCTCAACATCCTTGCTTTGCTGTTTCCACCAATGCCGAATTGAAGTCTCAGTGGATTCTAGCCCCACTTTCCATGCTCAGAGACACCACCAGAACTCTGCCAAAGGGATCATCTCCTTTGCTGCGGTAACGACGAACTCAGAGTTGTCTGAGCACCAGGTTGTTTGGGTCATGTTTTGGGAGCCCAATCTCCTTTTTACAATAGAGCGTCGGCCTTGAGGGGCAGAGCTCTTTGAACTGGTTTGAATGTGCTCTCTAGTGAAAATGTTATTTTGTTTTAGTTGTGTTCGTTTTTTGATTCATTTAAAAAGTTGTGTCAGAATCATACATCAATATTACTTAATACATAGACGCAGGGCATAAGGCTTATAATGAACTGCAGACCCCTTGGTCCATCCCTCCCCCCCACCCCCCGCAGCCCCCAAATTCAAGATCTCTGAAGCCACCTCTATCAATTCTTATGGCAATTTCTTCTGGGTTTTTTTCCCTCTGTACTTTTATTTTTATTTTTTTAAGTTTATTCATTTTTGAGAGAGAGCGAGAGAGAGAACAGGGGAGGGGCAGAGAGAGAGGGAAACACAGGATCCGAAGCAGGGTCCAGACTCTGAGCTGTCAGCACAGAGCCTGACATGGGGCTCGAACCCACAAACCGTGAGATCATGACCTGAGCCGAAGTTGGACGCTTAACTGACTGAGCCACCCAGCTGCCCCTCTCTCTGTACTTTTAAATAGCACAAATGTGCTATTGGCTCCTGGTTTTTCTCATATATCAGGTAGTTATTAATTTCCAAATATGAGCAATGAGCAGTCTCTTAGACCACTTCTTACTCACATGTATTTCCTTTTCCTTCCAACTTCCCGCCATGGGTCTGTTGTATTTTCTTTTTTAATTGAATCCAGATTTAGTGTTTTCATTATGACGAATGGGTAAATATTATTCACAGCTTAGTCGGGTAGTGTCTTAGGATGTCATTCTCCCCTGGCCTTTGCTTCCTTTGGCTTGGCTTTCTTTGAATGTCTGGGTGACTCTTCCCACACCCTCCAGTAGCTCTGTACAAAGGCCCTCAATCCAATTTTACACCCGGCCACACCTGTCAGTTAATCTGTCAGTTCCATTTTTTCCTGGAGACATCCCTCCTGGAGCCATCCCTCCTCCTGCCCCATCTGATCCCGTTGCTCCCCAGGCCTACAGCACAGCTGTCACCTGGGACTTCCCTTGCTGTTGTCCTGTGCAAGAGCCCCTGTACCCTGGGTCTCATGTCTTCATCTTTCTTGATTTACTCCCTTGTTTTGGTGGAGCACACCCTCTGATATATTCCTGAGAAAGGGTGCATAGTTTTGACACCATATGTACCTTTAAAAAAAACATTTATTATCTGCCCCAACTTTGGGTTGATAGTTTGGCTGTGTATAAAATTTAAGCGTTGAAGTTATTTTCCTTTGGAATTGTAAAGGTACTATTCCACTGGTTTCTAATGTTGCTGCCAAAGTCTGTTGCTTGTTAAGAAAGCCTGTTGTTCATGAAAAACAAAGAATTCTTAATTCTTTATATATGTGACCCGGTTATGGTGTTGTTTTGTTTCCTTTCTATTTTTCTCTCTGGAATGTTTTAGGCTTTTCTATTTCTGGTGCTCTGAAATGTCATGATGATTTCCCTTGGTGAGGTTGTCTGTCCATTCCTTCTGTTGGATTTGCTGTGGGGCCATTCAATCAGAAAATCAAAGTCTTTAGTTTCTGGGAGATTTTCTTGTATTATTTCTTTGATAATTTCCTCCCTTCTGTGTCCTCTGGGATTTTTGTTTGTTTGTTTGTTTTTGTTTTTGTTTTGTTTTGTTTTGTTTTGCTTTTTTGCCTCTGGAATGTCTATTATTTATTATTTTTTTTAACGTTTATTTATTTTTGAGAGACAGAGAGACAGAGCACAAGTCGGGGAGGGGCAGAGAGAGGAGACACGCATCCGAAGCAGGCTCCAGGCTCTGAGCTGTCAGCACAGAGGCCGACACAGGGCTCGAACCCACGAACTGTGAGATCATGACCTGAGCCGAAGTCGGACACTTAACCGAGTGAGCCACCCGGGTGTCCCTGGAATGTCTATTATTTAACTGGCAGACCTGAAACGATCCACTTGTTTTCTTATCCTTATTTTCTCTCCCCCATCTTTTTTTTTTTTAACCTTTTCCCTCTTCCCTGAGTGTTCCTTCTTACAATTCTGTGTTTCTATGTCGTAGACATAATATCTTTTCTTACCTGAGGACAGCAGAAGCCGCAGTGCCCACAGTGTCCCCACGAGTCTTACCATTTTAGCTCACGCAGGCCCAATACCTAACGATGGTGTACCATACAGGTAGTAAACACTAAGGATTTGTTTATGTTGTTAGTTGCATTTTTCGACTTTTAGAATACGTGCCTTTTAATGAATGGAAGGACTGATTTTATCATCAGCCTTCCCAAATAATAAGCTTTCCATCTTCCCCTGGGATGGGGAGGAGTGGTCCCTGGCAGGAAGTTGGTGGGAGAGGGAATCTAGGGCTCTGAGAGACCATTTCATTTACAGGCTCTCTATTCATTTTACTGGCTTTAGCCCTTCCGCCTTTCCAGGAGACTTTCCAAGGCACTACCGGTCAGAACAGCTTATCTCTTTGCGTCCTTTATCACAGGCCTAATTAACCTATTTTCTCACTAGTCTCTAAAATTTGGTTGACATCTGTCATTTGCTGTCTACTCTTCTATTCCGTTTCTGGTCCTGTGGATATATGCCTTTTTTTGTTTTCTTATCACTTAACTACCATTTTATCAGGGTTTTAGCGACGAGCAGAGTAAAACGTTCATGTTTAATCCACCATGAACTCCATTGTGCTTATTTTTATAGTCACAGTCTATTTATGGCATGCAGTATTGGTTTTCCAGTTTGGGCAGTGATAAAAAGTTTTCCTTCAAAAATAAATATGCTTTTCTTTTCCTACAAAAGTGAGGCGAGTTAAAAAAAAATAAATAAATAAGATGCGGGGCATGGCCCAAATCACGATGGTAATTTGAAAATGGCAGAAATTTGAGATTTACGGGAACTCGTGGGTCTGTTGCAGCAGATACGACAGACTTATCTGCGGGGCTCTCTTCTTGGCCACCCCAGGAGGGAACACTGACATGATGCCGAGATGCTTACTGGATTCATAGTCTGATGACACCACTGCCCCATAAGTCAAGGTCGAGGTAGGTACGGGAATGTGTGTCCCCTGGAATTTTCCCTGAGACCAACTTCGGAATGGGTCCGTGGGGAAGTGAGTCGGAGTTGGGAACACAACCAAAGTGAGAGAAGGTGGTTTCTGGCCACTCCCCATGGACCCCTCCTTGGTCATTTAGCCCAAGGTTCCGCATGGCTCCTGTCCCACTGGGATGCATTCACTGGGAAAAGGAGGGCTGTGTCTAGGGCCCTGCTAGCAATTGTCCCCAGTCACATTCACAGGGTAGACTCTAGAGACTGGTGTAGGGGCTACTTCCGGGTAGACCTGATATTTCTGCACGCACCACGCGCCGGCTCCAGACAGCTGACCGGTGGCCATGGAAGATGACCCCCAAGTTTTCTCACGGAATATCCAACTCCCAAGCTGCCCTTCATGCGTCATGCCCCGCCCCCACCAATCGCAGCACATTGGACTGTATCCACTCTCTTACCCAGCAGAGAGCCCTAGCTGCGGGCAGTGGGGCTGGTCTCCTCTCCTGATTACCGCCCTTCCATCCTCCAGGGGGGTGAAAAAGGAGGGCTGTACCCCGACTCTGTGCGGAGTAGATGGCCGGGGATGTGAGCGTGCTGTTTGGGCACGTGGTGTGGCGATTAAGGGGCATTGATTAGTCTTTGCGTCTAGTGAAAGGAAATCGTTCCTGCAGCCGCTGAGGTTCTGGCGGCTGATTGCCTGGGGGTTATTTGTTTATTTAAGTGAACAAAGTAATGGGCAGTGGAGATGTCTGAAAATTGCCTGGGTTTGTTCCCTTTTTGCTTACCTGTCCCTCCCCCGGGTACCATTACTCTCAAGCACCTATTGCGAGGGTGATTTCGCTAATCTATCTGTGTTGGGTTAAATCAATCCGCTCACAGGCTGGGTAATGGGAGTGGCAGCAGAAGGGGGCCGATTTCATCTTTAGGCACAAGTTGAAGAGCCACGAAGGAGGCCCAGTCCTCCCTGGGACCTGGGTTCTACCTCGAAGGCTTGCAGTTGTCAAGGCAGGGAAGGTTCCAGCTGGAAAGGAGCGTAGTGCCTCAGTGAGGAAAGAGGAAGCTAAATGGACAGGGTTTGGGGCGTCTTTATTCCAAGGTAACAGCTTCATCATCACCCATTCTCTATTTTGAGTTTCAGGAAAAGATTTGTTAGATAAAAGCTGCTGCTACGAATACCGGCCTGACCCCACCGGCTCATTGTACAGACAGGGCCACCATGCCTCTGAGCGATGAATATTGTCATCCCTTCAGCCTGGGTTTTGGTTTAGGCGGATACAAGCTGTGGGCAATTGTGTTTTCCAAACGTGGCCGTGGTCATATTTCAGGCTTCCGGATGCTTCTTCCAAATTTTTCCGGTCACCGTCAGTATGTGGGGTCTATTTCCCCTCCCCTCGATCCTGGGCCTTTGCCTCAGGGAACGGACCGTGGTGGAGACCCTGCCTCAGAACTGCCGAGGCTAGGACAGAAAAGGTGGGAAGGCTTCCTTCCGGCTTGCTTGCTCCTTTTCTCCACCTCTTTAGACACGTGCCTTTAAAGGCCTGTACGGTCACGTGAGAAGTCCGCCTACCCTTAAGCCACCACGCTGGAGAGATCTCAAGGAGAGAACACCTCGAGAGATGGTCTAGTGACCCCAGCTTTTCCAGGTCCCCAGCTGGTCAAGCTCACACACAGGACACATGAGTGAAGAAGCCTTCCAGATGACTCCGGCTCAGTCACGGCTTGACTGCGACTAACGCCACCCTCACCTCCCATGCCAAAACTGCCCGGTTGAGCCCAGGAACCCCCCAGGACTGGGAGAGATAATGATAAATCATTGCCATTGCATTAAGCACAATTTTGTGGCCGATTGCTACGCAGCTGTAGATAGCCAGAACGTGTTACACCCATTGCAAAAGAGGATGATCAGACATCTTCACCCCTTGAAGGGAAAGCTCTAGTATTTTCCCTCTTCCCCATTTTCTCCTCTCACGTCTGTCTGCCCTATAGAGGACAGTTGAGTCTGCAGCCTTGGAGTTTCTGAATAAATTCCTTCTATGCCTTCACTTGCTCCAAAGGAGAAGATTCTAGCTGGGCTTCACATTGGTCTTTTCTTGAGGTGTCGGCATATTTCAACAGGGAGTGTGCATGCGGGTTAGAGACCCGCTTACTTTTCAGGCTGTACGCTTTCTTGAAAGACCCACTTCATCTGTTTGAATGACACTTGCTAGTCGCTGTGCTGTCTACCCCAGACATGGTGAGGCAGGCGGAGTTCAAGCCCTACCTTCAAGGGGCTTTTAATCTCCCGGGGGACACGGAGATCACAATGACTAACTTCAGGAGGTGATGCGACGCGACAGGTGCCAAAGAGAAATGCAAGCAAGGTCACGTGCAAAGGTGGAGTCAATGAGAAGGATCTGGGTGAGGACTGGCCTGGCGGAGCGCACAGGGAGAGGGCATACCAGATAGAGAGAAAACGGAAGTAGGACTCAGATGTGGAATTAAGTTTTGGGGGATTAGGGGGAAAATATCTAGAGGGGTTAAAAGTGACAGGTGAGATTAGTAGGGAAGAGAAGAGGACTACCATAACAGGGAGGAATGTATTTACGACATCAAAATTAAGCATTTTGGTTTGCTGAAAGTCACTGAAGACAGTCAGGAGGGGGCGACAGACAAAGAAAATGATGACTGGGTAAACCACGATGGGTAACATGCCTACGGAGAGGTTCTCAACCTTCTAACAATCGGCAAAATAAAAAGCAAAACACATAGGCAACGTTTCCTAACCATCGAGATTGGTTAAAGAAAATTGAACAGACGTTTTTTTCCAAAGAAGAGATCCAGATGGCCAACAGACACATGAAGAGATTCCCAACATGACTCATCATCAGGGACATACAAATCAACACCGCGGTGAGATATCACCTCACGCCTGTCAGTGGAATGGCTAAAACCAAAAACAAAAAGGTGACAAGTGTTGGCGAGGACGTGGAGAAAGAGAAACGCTTGCCCACTGCTGCTGGGAAGGCACCCTGGTGCAACCACTGTGGAAAACAGTTGGAAGGCTTCTCAAAAAATTAGGAATAGAATCACCATGATCCAATAATTCCACTGCACCGAGCAATGTATAGACATGGTGAACGATTATATTGTACGCCTGAAACTAACATAACACCGCATGTTAATTATCCCTCAATTAACCAAAAGAAAAACTGAACGATGTCTAGCATCGGGAATGATGTGGGCACACAGGACTCCTCCGGGACTGCCAGGGCCATGTAAACTGACATGGCTGCTTTGGAGAGGAAGCCGGGAGCACTTCTGAAACGGAGCATGCAGGTATAGACAGACCTCAGGCTGGTGTCGTCTCAGCCCTGGCCTCACTCCCAGAGAAACTGTCAAGGGGAGGGGCGTAAGGATGACCTTTGCTGTGTAGTTTCTGAGACAGGGAGGTAGGAGTGACCTGGCTGCCCATCCCTAGAGCAATCCCATCGATCCAACGTGGATGCGTGTGGAACACGAGGCAGCATTCGGAAGCGGGCTAGGTCGCTCTTAAAGACACGGAGTTTGGTGGAAAAACGTAGGTAACACAACGAATTCCCTAGCACCACACCATGTATACCCTCGTGAAAGACTACGTATCTAACAGGTGAGTAGGGATGCCTCAGGGGAGGTGAGGGACAGGTAGGGGGCTCAGAGACTTGAACAAACACAAGACCCCTGATACAGTCAGCCACTTCCCGAAGAGTAAACTATCTCATTTCTTTGTACTTGAATTTAGAAACAACAACAGGAAGGAAGCAATAAAAAACGACACCTCGCGGAGGAAGTCGGGGGTCAATGGATGGGTTTTGAATGGGCGGAGGCTGCCCCCTCCCCCGGGGGGGGGGGGGCGGGTAGCTTCAGGGCCACTGTCATTTTAGAGACCTATGGGGTGATCTGCGTCCCTCAAAGAAAGGTGAAGCCATTCGCTGCGTTCACGTGGAGGCTTCTGGAGGCTTGCGGTCCCTTTGGGGAAGATTTCCGTGGTTAAAATGGCCTGGGGCCTCTAGGGGGAAGCAAGCGTTATCTGAAAAAGTCACTTCTGTGAAACTGGCTCTTCCTCTGACAGGGGCGGATAAATGAAGCCTTCCTGTAATTGTATGCAAATTGGGCTTCTAAAGTGCTTGAAAAGTTTGGTGTGTGGAGCTGGCTAAATGTCACCCCCTGCAAGTTTCTTCACCCTCTTAATTTGCCTAGTAAATCCCTTTTTTTCAGAGTGTGAATTACAGTAAAAGAGGTTTATCTCCCCGGCAATCTGTCAACCAGGCCAGGGTGGGGGGGGGGGGGGCGGGGGCGGGACCAGCGAAATGATAATGGATGTCGCTGCTGGTGACCCCCCTCCTCCTTGCCGCAGGCTTCTGAGTCATCTAAGAAAGTTGAAATGAATTTGTGCGGAGTCTTAGCGTTAAGTAGACAGGACAGAAACCAAGCCTTTGAACGTTGGCCTTGCGTGGGCGGTGGTGCGTGTTCAGTCGGGGATTCGGTTTGCCCGAATGCCCGTCCCCGCTGCCACGGGCTCAGGAGCGGTTCTGACGCGTGGAACCTGCCACTGCGACATTCCGGCTCATGGAGCTTTCCTGAGTGCGGTCTTCTGATAATCGGTGACTAAGAATGAAAATCATGGAGGAACGCTCTTGCTTTCTGGCACAGCTCGGTCACCTCGTGGTGGACGAAAGACGGCCACTGAGTCTTGTCACTCTTTGAGAAATGGAAACTGCTTCTCTGCCCCGTGAAGGAGGCCTGCCTCGGGCTGCTTCACCCCGGGACCGTGACAGAAGTGACGAGGAGCAGTCCAGGCCTGGATGTAAGAGTGCCGGTGACTTCCGCCGTGGCTCTCTGGTAGCCCTAGCTCTTGGGATCCAACCACCACCTGAGGGAGCCCAAGCTGGCATCACCGCCACGTGGGGAGAGAGAAGGCCCAGGCCACCAGCCATCTTTGCTCAGGACCCAGGCACGGGAGAGAAGATCTCTAAGGTGACGCGGGCCCAGTCGCCACTTGGTCGAATCCGTTTGAGGGACCCCAGGCCAGGACGACGCCACCAACTCAACTCCATTTAGCTAGCTTTTGTGGTTATTTTTTTATTTAAAAACTGTCATGGTGTTGGGGCATCTGGGTGGCTCGGTCGGTGAAGCATCCAACTCTTCGGCTTGCGTCCTGATCTCACGGTTCATGAGTTCGAGCCCCGCGCCCGGCTCCGCGCACGCAGACAGTGTGGAGCCTGCTTGGGATTCTCTCTTTCTCCCTCTGTCTTTCTCTGCCCCTCCCCTGCTCGCACTTGTGCTCTCTCACTCTCTAAATAAATATATAGACTTTTAAAAAATGTTTTTGTTGTGTTAAAATACACATGACATAAAATTTATCGTTTTGACCATTTTTGGAGACACTCAGTTCGGTGGCATTAAAGGCATTCATGTTTTTGTACAACTGTCACCAGCAATCATCTCCAGAATGTTTTCCTCTTCCCAGACTGAAACTCTGTCCCCGTTAAATAATAGATTCCCATTCCCTCTCCCTCCCGCCCCTGGTAACCACAATTCCACTTTCCCTCTATGGATCTCACTACTCTGGGTACCTCATGTAAGTGGAATAATCCTGTGGGTTTTGCTTTTATGTTTTATAAAACCTCTTACCCACTGTGATGGTTAATTTCATGTGTCAACTTGATTGGCCCAGACAGCTGGTCAAACATTATTCCGGGTGTTTCTGTGAAGATGTTTTTGGATGAGATTAACATTTAAATTGGTAAGCTGAGTAAAGCAGACTCCCCTTCACAATGCAGGTGGGCCTCATCCAATCAGTGGAAGGTCTGAATAGAACAATGACCCTCCTCCCGGGAAGAGAGAGTTCTCCTGCCCGATGACCTTCAAATTGGAATATCAGTCCTTCCTGCTTGATGGTTTTCAAACTGGGACATCAGCTTTTCCTGGTTCTAGAACAGCTTCCAGCCTTTGGACTCAAACTGAGATATGGGTTCTGCAAAGTTTGGACTCACCAAGCCTCCATAATTTGTGAACCAGTTCCTTGTAATTATCTGTGTGTGTGTGTGTGTGTGTGTGTCCAATAACTTCTATTTCTCTGGAAAACCATGATTAATACATTCACAATGGCCCGAATTGAGATTTTTGCTGCAACAGAGACTATTTGGAAACCAAGTTGGGTGTAATGTCTCTAATTAATACTTGCTACTCTAATTCACGTGTGATATATTTAGCCATCGATGTCTCCCGGGGGCTTCCTTGGTGGGAAAAAAGAAGCTGTGTTTTCTAGGAGGCGCCTAAGGAAAGACTATGGATATTGTCCCATTTCCAACTGAAATGTATGTCTCCCAGGTATGACTTCAAATCCTCCTTATTCAGGCCTGTTGTCAGTTAAACAGGAACAGACACCCAGAGAAAGGGAAAGCGAGGGTCAGGGGCCCAAGAGGTTCAGATTTAGGATTACTACATTTTTTTTAAGTTTATTTATTTATTTTGAGACAGAGAGAGAGAGTGGGAGGGGGGGAGCGAGTGGGGGGGGGGCAAAGAGAGAGGGAGACAGAGAACCCCAAGCAGGCTGTGCACTGTGAGTGCACAGCCCGATGCTGGTCTCAAACTCAGGAACCGTGAGATCGTGACCTGAGCCGAAGTCAGATGCTTACCCGGACACCCCTACAATTACTACACTTGTCTGACTGTGGTCAACAGGCTTGTGTCAAGCCTTGCTGCCCTTTGTAGTTCATTAAAGAAGCCTTGAGGGGCACCTGGGTGGCTCAGTCGGTTGAGCGTCCGACTTCGGTTCAGGTCAAGATCTCACAGCTCATGAGTTCGAGCCCTGCATCGGGGTCTGTACTGACAGCTCAGAGCCTGGAGCTTGCTTTGGATTCTGTCTCCCTCTCTCTGCCTCTCCCCCGCCCATGCTCTGTCTGTCTGTCTCTCTCTCAAAAATAAAGAAACACTTAAAAAAATTTTTTAATAAAAGAAAAGAAAAGAAAGAAAGAAAGAAGCCGTGAGTCCGGTACAGATTCTATGGGGGTTCTACCCATCGTTCTTCCCCTTCAAGAAAGTGGAAGTCGCTGCTTCCTGAAATACACTGAAATATTTTATCTTCATATCTGCCTACACATGCGCTGTATTCTCCCTGCCTGAATTCCTCTTTGGTGAAGTCCTGCTTTGCCACAGGAGAAATGAAGTCAACAAACATAATCGGCTCCGTGCCATTCTAACTGTGCTTGCTCTTGTGTTTTTCTTAAATGGTCTCAGGTGTTCTCATCTCTGTATTGGTCAGACCAGAAAGGCAGAGTCTAGTCTAAGTATTATAAACAGTAAGAATTTAGTGTAGGGGTTTGGTTTGCACGGGTGATGGAAGAGGTGAGAAGCCCAAAGGGCCAGAGGAACAATCTGAGATTAGAAATTGCAGGAATCCACCGCCACCTCTAGGAGTGGGGGAGGGTGGTCAAAGGGAGGAGATGGACTGCTGGAATCCAAGGTGGAAGCTGTTGGGTAGATTCTGGAACCACCCAGGGCACCTCCATTGGCTGAATGCAGCCAGAAACCAAGAGATGGGGGAGTCTGGGGTGCATCCTGCGGGGGGTGGGGGGCAGTCTTCCAGCCATCGGGAGCAGAGTGGAGCACAGGAGGGGTGAGGGAGGGCCCTGAGAGCACACAGCCTCCTAAATTAAGACCGAGCCCCAAACAGGTACCCTAGTCACACAGGACCAAACACCAAACAACAAGAACAGAACCTTTTTTTTTTTTTTAACATCAGCATTTCATCGAAGATTCACAGGAGGACCAGACTTGGCGAGTCACCTCTGGCTTCCTCATCTGCTGGCTGTGTGACATGGGGTGAATTTTTCCATCTCTCTGTATCCCAGTTGTAAATGAGGATAATTACGGTACATTTCTCCAAACACGTCAGGAGATCTTGCAGGGGAAAAGACCAGACTTGGGAAGTGTGGCTTCTCACATTTACGCAGAACGTGCAGGCGGGAACAAAGGGCCCCAGGGTGAGCTGGGGGGCTTCCTTACCCCCGTGGACACGTGCCTTCCACTGGCTCTCTAGTACGAATAAACGCACGCATTTGCACCTGCTACTCACTCCGTTATACAGGCACTTACCCATCAATAACAGTGATTTGAGACATAAAGACAATACATAAATATGATATCCTCTTACCTCCACCCCCCTTACCAGCTTCCAGAAAATGCTCTGGAATTCAGAAAAGAAGGTCCTTACACTCCCAAGAAAACCGACTTCAAAAGGCTATTACATTTGAAAAGACATTCAAATATACATTTTGAAAATAAAAGGAGTCACGGTAAACGAGGTCAGATATACATTTGAAAAGAAATTCAAATGTCCCTTTAGACAAAACAAGGAGGCCCTGGCTTCCTTCAGAAGAACAAAGGAAGCGAAACCTTGAAGGTTTGTCAGGGGTCCTGGGGGTTGTTCTAAGAGGTGCAACTGGAAGGCATACTTTTTGTTTTTTAAATGTTTCAATTTTCTAATGTGTGACAGGAAGTTTTGTTCACTTTGAAGGGGCTGATTTTAATATCAGAGGGTTAAATGGGATCCTGTAAAAAGCACAGGGTCTGGGAGGGGGAAAAGTGCTTAAAAATGCTAAAGCAGCATCATTGTCGTGTGTGTGTGTGTGTGTGTGTGTGTGTGTGCGCGCGCGTGCGCGCTCTCTCATGCGCGTGTGATTTTAAGGAGTGTGAATCGGGGGCTTTTCTCCTCTGCGGCCGTTCTTTTCGGGATGTCTAAGGTGATGGGAGAATTGGGGCAGCACGGGTAGGAGGGAGCAAATGCGTGGCTACGAAATTTTTGGCAGCCCGGGAGCGAGACATATTTTCTGTGGCAATCAGTTGGAGGTGTGAGACAAGCGCGTTTGGCTTGTTTTTAAACTTCAGCAGTTAACATGCCAACGTTTGCTATTAGTTCTCACACACCAGAGCTAGTCAAGTCTGTGCACACGCAGGTGCCACTCACGTGCACGCTGTGGGCTTCGTGGAACCACGCCTGGTTCACCCAAGGTTGGACGTCGCTCGTGGAAAATCATCCGTGTTTCTGTGGATGTGGGTTGCCGTGAATGTTCCAGGCACCAGGCTGGGAGCCCTGAGTGTCAATGTCACAAAAATAACTTTGGGGCTTGTCTCCAGTGCCTTTTTCTCACTTTCAAGATAACTCGCAGCTCGGCTCAGAGGGCTCTAGACTCATTTTCTTGGCGAAGGTCTGGCAAGATTTTCCAGAGAGCTGGCTTACTCTCTTTGCCAAGGGAAGGTGATGTAGGAAGGGACCAGAGATACTTAGGCCCTCTTGTCATCGACAGATAAATCCTCCCTTGTGAGTTTTCTCCCCTTGGGGTAGCCGGGTAACCCAAACCCATCCCCCAAACTCGAGTCTGGCCAACCAGTGTCCAAAGGCTCAAGTCAACGCCAGCTCCAGCTCCTGGGTGCAGATGAGGACTAGAACATTCCAGGCTTGGCCCTCACAAATGTCTTTGATGGCCATCAATTCTTGCCAGGTCCAGCTCTGGGAACCCTACACAAACAGCTGCCATTGGAATTCACCTGTTATTTTCATTTATTCATGTATTGCTTTTTAAAGCAGCAAAACCTTGGGGTGCCCGGGGGGCTCAGTGGGTTAAGCGTCTGACTTCGGCTCAGGTCGTGAACTCACAGCTCATGAGCTCAAGCCCTACATCGGGCTTTGGACTGACAGCTCAGAGCCTGGAGTTTGCTTCTGATTCTGGGTCTTTCTCTCTCTCTGCTCCTCCCCTGCTTGTGCTCTCTCTCTCTCTCAAAAATAAATAAACATTAAAAAAAATTAAAGCGGAAAAGCTTTTCTCTGAGCATCTCATCACTCTTTGGTGCCTGTTACCCCGCATGGCTTAAAGGCTCAAGGAAGGAAAATGAAAAACCTTGTCAAGAGAAGAAAGGGATACTCAAAGTTCCAAGATTTTAGCTGAAGAAAGGCAATCCCACGTTCCCTGGTGAAAGAATCTAGAACTTAGAAGAACCGGCTTTATGTCTCATTTTGGTTCACAACATTCACCCCCCTGGGTGGCTTATGTCATCTCGCATAGGTCATTTGTCTTCCCCACCTGTTTCCTCATCTGTCACACGTGAATAATCATAGCACGGCTCCCGCCAACCGTGCGGGGGGGGGGGGGGGCACAGCAAGGATTTGGTGAGAATTTCAACAGTGCTTTGTCAACTTGAAAGTGTGGCCACATGAAAGGGATTATTATCTTGTAATTAGTATTATTAGGCATTGTTCCTGCCCAGGTTGTTTTCACTGTAGTTGGGGAGATAAGACAGCCAGTGAAATGGTGAGGCCCAAGACGGCATCTGATTAATTGCAGGTTAGTTTGGTGCCCACTGTATATAAGAATAAGACCTAGAAGAATATTCGAGGGAAGCTTCAAGAAAGTGGCAGTCCGGTCTGTAGGGTCCTCGGTCCTCGAGGTGACCAGAGGAGTGGGAACTGGCTGGGATATAAAGTCTGGAATGGTGGGGGAAATGATTGCTGCTGAATGATTTTCTCCAAGGGTAACGGTCATGGGGATCCTGGGGCCACGTCCGCGAAGCTCCGCCTTCCAAACTTGCGCACCTCTCCCTGACCTTGCACATGCTGGGAGATTCTGAGGGAGTTTCCAAGATTCCCTCTGATTCATACTGTGGTTTCGCTGGGGGCAGCCAGGCCTGGCGAAGTTATCTTGTGGCCACCAAAGATGTGGACGCAAGTGTGAGTTTTGTTTGCCCCCAGACATGTGACTTTAAGCAAATTTTTCATTCCCTGACCTTGAGAAGCAAGCTCCCGTAGACCCCTTCTGTCAGGTTTGGTCTCAGTCAGATTCTGACACTTCTGCTCATCCTTCGGGTCCACGTAGCCACGGAAAATGAGGTTAATTTTGGTCCTCTTGGGTAGAGAAGGCATGATTCCAGAGAGCCACAAATGAAGAAGCCCACCCAAGGCTACTATCCAAGCTGAAAATAAGGCAACGTTGTTTCTCTTCCGTATCTTTTGCCTGGTAGTTCTTAGACTCTCAGCTCCAAGAACTCCCAAGTTATCTAGTCATTGTTTGTCTTTGTTTTTCTTTTATGCAACAAATATCACTGAGTTCTTGCTATACGCCAGGCTCTGGGCTAAGTGCCGTAGATTTCATGATAGTTAAAGTTGACCATACCCTTGCCTTCCTGTAATTTATACTCTAGGGAGGGACAGAGACAACACTTAACTGAATACAGACTTAATATTTCAGGTGACTAAAGGGTCTTTGAAAGAAATAAACTGGGAATATCTTAGACTTGAAGGTTGCTTTTGGACGTATCATTCGGAAGACTTCCATGAGGCAGAGGCGTTTGAGCTGAGAGCTAAAGTCTAAGGAGGAAAACTTAGGTGAAGAGTTGGGAGAGAGAAGCATGGAGAACGACACGTGTAAAGGCCCGGAGGCAGCCAAGGGTTTGGCATGTTTAGAGAGTTCGGAGAAGTCCGTGTGGCTGAAGAGGGAGAAGAGGGGGAAGATAGGAAGGTGGGAGGAGGAAGCAGGGCCAGGTCATCATGGAAACTGAGGTGTGAACCGTGTTCCATAGCTACTAGGAAGTCATTCAAGGGTTTCAGGTATAGACGTGATATGAAGTTCAGGTTGGAAGTTTCTTCCTTAGGGCTTCCAACATCCCCTGTAAGTCCCGCATCATAGTGCTCACGGGCACTCAGCATAACTGCCTGGTTCCTGGGCTCCCCCACACCCTGACCCACTAGAATGTGCGTTTCTCGAAGGCAAGCTCTGTGACCCTTTCCTTGCTGAGTCTCTAGCAACTAGTCCAGTGCTATTCAAGAATATTGATTGAATTGAACCAAACTGGAAAAGATAACTAAAATGCTCAGGGAGCAGACGGCAGACGCCAAAGGAATCCTATGCTCAGCGTTGAAGGGGTTCAAAGCAGAAGCCCATCGCTTCCAGTCGGAGTAGTCAGGGGAGGCTGCCTGGGAGAGGGGGCCTTGAGCCAGAGACCTAAAAGATGAGGGGGATGTAAGTAGGGGCAAGGGAGGAGAATCTAGGCAGATAACGCCATGCGACCAAAGATTGCCAGCCTCTTAAAGAATTAAAACCCGGTGCATGCTAATTTCACCAAGCTTCCAAAGCTACGGGGACTGAAATATACACAGCAGACGATTCTGGGAGAACTGCAGGAGCACAAGCTACCTCCAAGCGCATAGATCCACCCTCCGGGTTCATGCAGTTGATTGCGCAAGCCCTGGGTGGGAGGGGGAGGGTTCAAAAAAGAGTCTCCCGTTCCATCATCTGGTAAATCTCATCCTCAGCCTTGACAGCAAAACCACCAACCAGTCCCATCCCTCAAAACGTCCCAATATTTCTTGATAGACACTTTTGTTGTCTTATGTGCAATAGAATTGTAATCACCTGTATTTAAAACTAATGGATTTGAAATAACCTGCAGGCTTCCACTTTAATGAGAGTTAGATTAATGAAAAAGGACCTTTTGCCTCAGATTGCATGACAACATTTTCAAATTACATTCCTGGAACAGAGAATTCACTTATTCAGAGTAATTGGATGCTGACTTGGGTTAATACGTACAATGTCCTTAAATGAAAATGTTCTATTGTAAGTGGAACTGTATGATACCTGAGGCTTTCTCAATAGATTTGGTTGGGCTCTGAGTTAATTATACTGCATGCTATTTTTTGAATGAATTCAAGCATGAATTCTACACGGTAGAGATTGGGATAATTATATTCAATTCTGTTCGGTGCCCCGCTGAAAGAATTGACCTTTTAGATAAAACGAGTCTCCTGAGCAAGAAACCTGAAGAAAGTCTACACAAAGCCGGGGACGGAAGAGCAGAGAAAGTCTTAAGTAAGAGGGGAAATGGGGGCGGGGTGGGGGAGGCGAGCTCAAGGGCCAGTAGCATCAGCAAGATTGATTTTTTGTCACGGGAAAGTATTTCTGTTTTGTAGCTTGTTTTGTATCCTTGGTACATAAAGGTATAATTTAAAACCATTGATTTTACTAAGCTGTTTTCTCATCAGTAACACGGCTAAAAAGTAGCAGCATGAAGAATGAGAAGCGGACAAAAAGCAATTTCTGGAAGATCTCCGGTGCGAGGCCCCCAGGAAGGAGCAGGGGCGGGGGGGCGGGGGGGCAAGCACAGTCCTGACCGCTAGGCTCTCCTGCCTCGCACCGTGCCTTGGGGGTGAGTGTGGCCTTAGAGGTCAGACCGCCGGGGCTCTAAGTCTGGCCCTCCTGCATACTAGCTGTGTGGCTTCAGACTCCATGCTTACCTTCTCTGGGCCTCGGTTTCCTCATCTGCCAAATGGGGGTGAACCTCGCAGCGTTGCAAGGAGGATTGAACAGCTATAAAACACTTTGCGTGGTGTGAGTGCCCAGGAACTATTCATACCATTCTGCTTGGTTGTGAAATCTCTCTCCCTGAGGATGAGGGAAAAAAAGACAACCCATTAAGAGGATTAAACGCATCAGGAGGATTAAAAATACTTCGCCCCTTGGGGAGAGGAGGAAACTGGAAGGAGGGGGACCTTCTGGACACCGGGTGTCAAAGAGGTGTCCTTTGAAGGCCTGCCACAGGACGGGGTGAGATAACCCAGCTCCCTTGGCCATGCTAGTCAGAGGGCAGCCTGGCACTCCCAGCCAAAGGGAGGCTCCTCACTCCAGCGCATTTCTTGAAAGGAGGGGAGGCAACCGTGTGTTGCCTCTTTGGTCCAAGCTCCCCAGTTAATAAACCTCACTATTCCAGGTGTAGGAACCAGCCTCATAACCCACGCAGTACCCGTCTTTAAGCAAGTCCCGGGCTCTGACCACCAGCGGGGGCAGAAAAACGACTTCATCCTTCGATGGGATTCTTTCAGTGCTGGTGAAACTCGCTTTCCTGACAGTGTGGCCACGCTCCTCGGCCTGGCCGAGTCTATAGTCCCCCTTCCCGGTGAGGGTTTGGCGACCCCCTTCTATCCATAACCTAACCATCCTGCTGCGGATTATCCGCTTCTCTCACACCGTCCTCATCAGCTTCCTGGCGCTTCTCTAACAAATTGCCACAGACTTGGTGGCTTAAAACAAAAGATATGTATCCTCGCAGCTCACGGGCCCGAAGTCTGAATCGGCGTCATCGGTCATCACGCGGCGTTGGCCGCGGTCCCTCCGGAGACTTTAAGAGACAAACCGTCTCTTGCCTCTTCCAGCTTGTGGTGGGTGCCTGCCTTCCTTGGCTTGTAGCTGCCTCCCCACGACCTCTGCCTCTGTGTCTGGGTCCAATCTCCCTCTGCCTCTCTCTTAAAAGGATACTTGTGAGGCCATTCAGAGCCCCCTGGGGTAACCAGAGAGGGAGACGGAGGATCCCAAGCGGGCTCTGCGCTGACGGGCTGACAGCAGGGAGCCCGACACCGGGCCCGAACCCACAAACCGTGAGATCGAGACCTGAGCGGAAGTCAGACACTCAACCGACTGAGCCACCCGGGCGGCCCTCATCTCAAGATTCTTAATCACATCTGCAAAATTGTTCCCATGTAAGATAGCATGCGTAGGTTCCAGGGATTAGGACCTGGCATCTGTAAGGGCCACCATTCAGCCCACGACACCAGCTCCCAATTTTGCTACAGTCTCTCTCTTCTATTTCTCAGGAGACGTGAACCTGGTCAGTACCCAGCTTTCTTGTCTTGGGCCGGGAAGCATTCATTGGCCAGTGAGTTGGTAGGGGCTTCATAGGCCCTCACCCCTGCCCACCGTTTCTTCTCGGGGAGTTATTCTTCTAACCACCTCTGAGGGCTCTTCAGGAAGGTCCCAAGTTCTCCCTGGGTAACACCTGTGGTTTGCAGTTGCAAAAGCCTGGTTTTCCTTTGGGGAAACCAGCGCCCTGTGCCGTGGAATATAGCTCTATCCATGTGGTTTGAAAGGGATTAGCCTTCCCTGGCTCAACCCCAACGTGCCCTGAAAAATACTACTTACGACTTGCTGGTGACTTGGTAAGTCTTGGCCGGAATATATGGTGACTGATGTGAGATCCATCGTGGCCAATCAGAGCGCTGCATTCCCCCTGCCCAGGGTGAGTACTTCTGGGATGGGTGGGTGACCCAAGTCCCATTGAGACTCAGACCTGGACTTCCGCCGGAACTGGTGGAAGAGGGGACTCTGTTTCTCTCTGATGGACTTGAAGCTGGGGGCACGTAAGCCCACGGTGCCAGGTGCTGCTCCGTGGGGGGATGTGCCCCCAAAATGGAGCCAGCTGGAGGAAAGAAGAACTGAAATATGGAGGACAAATCTGAGATCCAATGACCAACCTGCGACCTCCTGGATCCAGCCATGCCTGAAATCCTGTCTATCCTGGACATTTTAGTGGTGTGAACCACACATGACCAACCCCCGCCCCCTTTATTTTTAGCTTAAGTTAGTCAGAGTTGGGTTTCCGTCACTGGCGACTGGGAGAATTCTCGCTGACACGTTTACTAGTAGTCAACTGTTTGAGTCTAAGCAGGAGACACTCAACATCACCCGGGTCTAATGCCCCCCTGTTCTGTGCTCAGTACTACGTCGGGGCCTCACACAGGAAAAGAGAAAGACTCCATTTCTCCTATCGCAGGCTTTTTCTTTGAATTAGGGTGCCCAAGGACTCAGGAAATAAGTGAGGTCATGCCTCTGGCTGATCTAATTTATGTTGGTTTTCCTTATAGCTTTAGGAGCCTCTTTACTCTGACCTGCACGTCTTTTTTTTATTGTGCATGAGATATCAAGCCCTACCTTAGCCCTTCTAACACAGTTGGATTTTTCCTCTGTACGTCTGGGGGTTCAACATTAAAATTTTTTTTTCATGTTTATTTTATTTTTGAAAGAGAGGGAGTGGGAGAGGGGCAGAGAGAGAGGGAGACACAGAATCGGAAGCAGGCTCCAGGCTCCCAGCTGTTAGCACAGAGCCCGACGTGGGGCTCGAACCCTTGAACCGTGAGATCCTGACCTGAGCCGAAGTCGGATGCTCAACCGACTAAGCCACCCAGGCGCCCTGAGAGGGGTTCAGCATTGCAACAATCTCTCTGATTGATTGAAATCAGTGGGGCTTCACTCATGGCCTAAAGAGGGCTGGCTTTGGCCTGAAGAAGCTTGGGACCCATGAGGATCTACTTCTTCTCTGCTAGTGTCATACAAATATGAACTATGTTGTTCCTTTTGCTTTTTAGAATGGTCACAATTGCCGTAGGACAAACTGGGGAGCTGTGAGGGGCGCTTTGTGAAAAGTCTCAGCTCCTTGTATTCTCTTCCCAATTCTGAGCATTAACCACCTTCTGAGTTTGAGCACTTTTGGCCCTCACCTTTTGGGGTTTGACTCCATTTTTATAAAGTAATCTCCGGGGCGCCCGGATGGCTCAGTCGGTTAAGCTTCCGACTTCGTCTCAGGTCATGATCCCATGGTTCGTGGGTTCAAACCCCGCCCCGGGTTCTCTGCTGTCAGCACAGAGCCCGCCTTCGACCCTCTATCTCCCCTCTATCTCTGCCCCCCCCCCCCAACTTGTGTGCGTGTGCTCTCTTGCTCTCTCTCTCTCTCTCAAGAATAAATAAACATTAAAAAAAAATCAAGCAATCTGTGTTCCCAATGTGGGTCTCCAACTCACAAACCCGATATCACGAGTCACATGCCCTACCAACTGAGCCAGCCAGGCACCCCTGGCTCCTCATTTCCTAAACGAAGCCTTTGAACTTGGTCAGGTTTGGCATCATCTATGTCTTACTGGTCCCCGTGTCCATGCCACACATCTCCGGTTCGTCGCTGCTCTTTCTGGTTGAACCGAACACAGCCTCAGCATCCTTCTCAACACTGAGCTAGATGATCTTAAAGTTTCTTCTAAACCTTACTTGCATGATCCTAAGGCTTTTTGGACCCCTTTCACTGCATGTAGTTTTTAAAGCTTGAGTTGGCAACTTGCCCCTTTTTCATCAATAACGGTGGTGGTTCATTTGTCCAGAGACGTGGGGTGGGGATAGAGACCCCGTGTCCTCTTTCTGGATCCCGGAGTGTCATTCGCATAGCTCGGTAGTGACAGGGTGGCTCTCTAACAGCAGAAGAACCCTATTCCCATAGCTCTGCGGGGTTCTGGAGGCAAAAACCTCTAGCAATTAATTTCATCACACACTTAACATAATTAGTCGGGTTTACGTATAAGGACCCACATTTGTGACTCAAATATTTTCATCGTTTTCCCTCTTCCTCCAAAGGTTCCAGTCCCTTAAATTTGTACATTATCTGCGACTGATATGTCATTTATCTAGAGAATACAGTTGTCATTCACTTCATTTAATTAGCTTATGGGTTCTAAATTATCTGCTACCATAAAATGTGATTTTATACTGCAGATTACACAAGTTTTCAGAAATTTAATATGCCACTTTTAATTGGTGAAGAGTACCCTAAAGGATTCATAATATTTTTTTTTTTTTACTGCACTTGCATTTAGGCTCAAGAGAGAGAGACAGACTGAAGATGTTTAGTAAGAAATAGGATTTGGGTCAGTGAGATTGGTGATGATTTATTTGGAAGAAGGCAAATCCGAAAGGATGCAGTTGTAAATATAGCCATCAGAGGATTGCGTTTGAGCCGTGAGACCAGTGAGTTGAAAACTGCATCTCTTCTGGTTTTCATCCCACAGTTCGTCATTTTGATGGGCTAACAACATATTTATGGCGCATGGCTCCAAGTTTGCAGTGATGACGAAGAATAATCTACTTTCTGCTCTGTTTTTCCAACCATTAAATCCATAATCTTCTGTGTATATGGTATTACCACACCTTCCCTAAATACATTCTTGGCCTTATTGATGCTTCGGCCCGGTTGTACAGCTGGGCGGCCGTTTGTTCGGCCAAAGCAAACGGCTTCTGTTTGATCCTTCGACTATGGAAATGCTGTACACGGTGAGGTTACGGTCATAATAAAGGGACTGGGTTATTGGGAGCAACTTCAAGGATTTCCACGCTCATCTGTCTTAATGTATTGCAAGTAAAAGTATATAAAACATGACAATGGGCATAAAAAGTCAAGAGCCTTAAAGAGAAGGTTTGGAAAGAGTCAAAGTTCAGGGAATGTGGGTGAAGCTGTGAGGTCTCCATGCCCCTCCGAGATCCTGTCCCTCTCTCTCTCTCTCTCTCTCTCTCTCTCTCTCTCTTTCTCACCAGGTCCTGATTATCCTATAAAATCTGCAAGGTACAGAGCCCACACTCACATTATGACCCACTCTTCTGAGTTAAGGCATTGAAAGTCTCTGTCAGAAGCAAATGTCAAGCTAGGGTTAACTCTTAGTACTTTCGTGGTAATTAATTTTATTGGCTAAGCTTGGCCATGAGAAATGGACTCTAGCCTGAAAGGTTTTCCTGGGGGAAAAGACAAAAGAGCAGACTTCGTTGGTGGGATGGGGCAAGACCGGGACTTGAGAAGCCCAAGCTGGGAGTCTGAAAGAAGGGAGGTGTGCAAAATAAGAATCCTAACGCTATTAGGAATAGGTCACAATGCGTAATCACAGTGCTAATCCCAAACACAACGTTTTATTGAGTACCTGCTATGTGCCAGGCACCGTGCTGGGCTCTTGGTTCTATCAGCCCCTAAATCTGAGGTCGCTGATGCTCTCCCCCGTCATTCCCTCCCTGATGGAACATCCCCTCCCTGGAGCCTGATCCTGGTATGCAAGAGGGAGGCAGAAGGGAGTAAGAAAGACACAGAGTCTGTTGCAGGCAGGTGGCAGGGAATCTCTTTCCGGGCTTCATATTCTAGCTCCTTCTGATTCTCCTCCTCTAGAATATACCCACCCTTTGTTTTCAATAGGCATACGTGGAGCGTCATCCTCAACAGCACACTTTCTTTTCCAACCTTAAAATATTTTTGCCTTTTCTAATGAAAAGTCGACGTATGGCCTCGTTTTATTTATTTTTAATTTTAAAAAATGTTCATTTATTTATTTTTGAGAGAGAGAGAGCGTGAGTAGAGAAGGACGGGGGGGGGGGGGGACAGAGGACCCCAAGCAGGCTTCACATGGTCGTGGCAGAGACCAATGCGGGGCTCGAAGTCACGAACGACAAGATCGTGACGTGGGCTGAAACCAAGAATTGCACGCCTAACCGACTGGGCCACCCGGGGCGCCCCCAGGAATGTATTCTAATAAGACCCAAGGATTTGTTTACAGGGCTGCTCATGGCAACATTGTGTACAAAAGCAAAATTTGGGGAAGAGACTAAATGTTTGTGATAGAGGATTGGCTCAGTAGATTACGTTAAATCTTGTCTATGGACTGTGGTTCAGCCGTTGGGATTTTCTGTGTGTAGCAAATCCCATAATCGCATGAGATAATGTTCACAACCTATTTTTAAATTTTTTTTATGTTTATTTATTTTTTGAGAGAGAGAGAGAGAAAGACAGAGTGCAAGCGTGGGCAGGGGGAGGCAGAGAGAGAGGGAGACACAGAATCTGAAGCAGGGTCCAGGCTCTGAGCTGGCAGCACAGAGCCCAAGGCGGGGCTGGAACCCACGAACCATGAGATCATGACCTGAGCCGAAGTCTGGCACTTAACCGACTAAGCCACCCAGGCGCGCCTACAACCTAATTTTTTAAAGGGGAAAAAGCAGGGTATAAAATGACGTGTGCTGCACAGGCTCAGATGTGTATATAGATTAAATGAACTTGCAAATATGTGAAGTAAAACAACAGTCATCTCTTCATCAATGGGATCATGGGTGGTTTTCTGGCTTATCGTTCTGTTTATCTCTACTTTTATAAATAAGCATATTTACTTGGATAATGCAAAAACAATAAAATTGTTGTAAAGAGATGCTGTGCACGAACATACGCTAACACTGAAGGCTGTTCATGTTACAGTTTTAATAATAATAACAATTGTGGATAACATTTATTAGACACGGTTACTTGCGGCCCTTTTCTGAATTCCTTACCAGCCTCCTTCCTCACAAAAATTACGTGAGGAAGGCACTGTGATCTGGCCCCTTTACTCAGCGAGAAATCTGAGGGTCAGAGAGGTTGAGATGAAACCACTGCATCGGTATTTCCCCTCCTGCTAAGTGTGAAAGCGAATATAACTCGTTTGCACATGAACGCGTGTGTATACGCACGTGCACGTGTGCACCAACACGTACGTCGCTGTTTTCTACCTTTGTGTCGTGGGGTCAAGAATCATCTTTATTGTTTTCTTTTGCTTGTCTCTCTGTTTAGTTTTTCTAAAGTGAGGCCATACATGGGGCACCTGGGTGGCTCAGTCCGTTAAGCGCCCGACTCTTAGTTTCCGCACAGGTCACCATCGCGCGGTTGGTGGGTTCGAGCCCCGCATCGGGCTCTGCGCGGACAGCGCCGAGGCTGCTTGGGGTCCTCTGTCCCCCCCTCTCTCCCTCTCTCTCTCCCTCTCTCTCTGCCCCCCTCTGTTCGCTCTCTCTCTCTAGCTCAAAATAAATAAATAAACTTAAAAAAAATTTTTTTAAAGAATACATTCCTAGGATTGGGATTTCTGGGTCAAAGGGTTTGCAGGTCTTTAAGGCTCTTGATGAACGGTTCCCACACGCTCTCGGGGCTGCGGGGCAAAAACACAAGTCAGCCCTGTTATGTAAGACAACAGGGTTTCTTGGACAAATTTTGAGTCGCAGCCTGGTGACTGTATTATGCACCGTGCCTGTGGGCCACCAACCCTCACGGTCAGTTGAAGAACAGGCAGCAAATGCCTGTTCCCCTTTGTGGGTGTGTGTTAGCCGAAGGATAGCAGAAGGCATACTTAAAAGAAATAAATGATTAGGTTCGACAATGGAAAGGTAAACAGAATCATAATTCATGAGATTTCCCATTGTTCTTTCCTGACTTTAATTCTATAGCCATAAGGCGGCCATAACCTATTCAATTCAACAGACCCTTATTGAACACTTACTTTGTACAAAGCTGGGAGGTAGGTGCAAAAAATAATACTGAGTATTTGTACAGTGTTCACACTTGACAAAGTGCTTTCATACGCTTTAGAAAAAAAAACCCGAGCCAGGACTCAGGAGACCTGATTTCTAGAGTTGCTTCCACCGTTTAATTGAAGTATGACCTCAGGCTGAATGTCTCTGCTCCTTGTGTAAATACCAGGCTAAGAAGCCAAGCCTTTCTGCCTTAGAGGGCTTGTGTGGTGCTCATGTGAGAGGCCGTGAGTGTTCCACAGATTTACGAATTGCAGCAAATTACCAAAATGGACGGCGGTATTAAAGTATTTTTTAACTAGGGGCGCCTGGGTGGCTCAGTCGGTTGAGCGTCCGACTTCGGCTTAGGTCATGATCTCGCAGTCTGTGAGTTCGAGCCCCGCGTCGGGCTCGGTGCTGACAGCTCAGAGCCTGGAGCCTGCTTCGGATTCTGTGTCTCCCTCTCTCTCTGTCCCTCCCCTGCTCGTGCTCTGCCTCTCTCTCTGTCAAAAATAAACATTTAAAAATATAAAAAATAAAATATTTTTTAACTAGACCTAAATTGAAAACAACCTTGGAGATCATTTAGGACGCTGACTTTTCCAGCTGCATTCCAGGGATCCCGAAGTTTTCGTGGGGCCGCTGTGGGGACAGAGGGGAAGGTGAACCAAGGGCTTGGTTCCGTGCTGACTACCCTAACTCCTAACTTCAGGCTCTGGAATCCTACTGCTCCTGTGGGACCCTGGGCAAGTTACTCAAACTCCTTTGGAACCTCATCAGTTTCCTCATCTGTAAAATGGGCATCTGGGTTGCTGTGAAGTTTAAGAAGTTAATAAGTCTACAGGTGTTCAGAACCACAGTAGGCACATAACTAGCTATTGCTATTATTTTTATGGTCCATGGTGGGGGTCCTCCTAGGGTCCGATTTCACTGAAAATAGCATTTGGAAAAAAATCACCAGCTTCTCCAACGTTTTCATTTTGCAGATGGAAAATGTACAGCCCAGAGAAGCCAGAGTTAATAGGCTTTTGGAGACTGATACCCATGAACATGTATCTTGAACATGGACCCACAGTCCATCAGCCAAATCCCTGTCCCAGCCCCTGGTGTCTGCTCACTCACCTGCCGGTGAATGAGAGGGCACTTCCTCAGCAAATCTCGCCATCCAAGCTCTTCTCGCCGAGAAACCAAGAACCTCTGTGCCAGGACCAGTGTCTCCAAATTCCCAGCAGACACGGATCTTCGGGAGCTGGGAGTGAGAAACTGGAAATCCTGAAATCATAAGTTAGTCTCAAACCACTTTGAACAGTCTTCATGGACATCTAAAGACATTGCCTGATAAAGAAGAAACAGTTCGTTTAACAGTATTTATAAAGAGCATTGCAGAAAACGTATGAAGGATGCTTGCCTCTCGCAAATATCCACATCCTAGAAAGTGCCAGTGAACATTCCTGGGTAATGTATGAATCATGTCACATTCAGATCTCCCAGCAAGAGTGAAGGAACCACAAAGAGTCAAGAAATTGCCAAAGGACTTATTTTACTTCCAACCGTGTTATTTCTTGGAGCTCTGCTTGTAGGATTTGAGTGAAGGGTACGATGCATACAAACACCAACATTTATTTCACTCGCAAGAATGGCACACTGTTGGCAAGATACAGGGTCACAAACACACAACAGCCGGCATGACTAAGCCAGTAGACTAAGACCGATGCTCTTACATACGCTGGTTCTCACCCTTCTGGTCCACACGGCAGTTTCCCCCCCTCGCTGTCCTCTTGATGTCGTCCGAGTTCCTTCAAACGAGTAACGTCAGCATGCTGATTGCTAAGCTTTCGTCCTCACAGAAGAATTATAATACTTTTTTTTCCCTCATTTTTCCAAGTTTTTGGATGATTTTTTCCCGCAGGAGTTGGGAAAACATAAATTTCCTACAAAATGCTAGACAACAAAACACAAACACGAGAGACCTCAGAGTAAGGGAGAGCGAGATTTCAAGGTCGTGTGCTTGGTACTGACCACAGACGCGGTGAGTATTTGGAGGGGAAGGGGATTTTCGAGGAGCCAGCGTAGCTTCTAGAGGGAGGCGGGAACGGAACTGGGGTTTGCAGGATGTGTGGGACTGGAGAAGACAGCAGGGGAGAGGCGGGGCATCACAAGATGAGGAGCAGCCTGACGAAGCTGGGCAGGAGGACAGAACGCACAGAGTGAATTTCAGGGAAGAAGAGAATCAGGTCAAGGAGCACCCAAGAAACCTGGTGTTGGGAATGGATAGTAATGGGGCGCCTGGGTGGCTCAGTTGGTTAAGCGTCTGACTCCTGATTTCTGCTCTGGTCATGAACTCCAGTTAGTGGGTTGTAGCCCCGCGGGGGGCTTTGCACTGACAGTCTGGAGCCTGCTTGGGGTTGTCCTTCTCTCTCTGCCCCTCCCCCGCGTGCATGGGCCCTCTCTCTCTCTCACAATAAATAAACAAAAAATGTCTTTAATAATGGATAGTAATGGATTAGTTTGTTTATGAGTTTTTATTAGGACTTCTTAAAAAGGATTTTATTTTTAAATAATCTCTACACCCAGCGTGGGACTTGAACTCACAACCCCGAGATCAAGAGGTACGTGCCCCATCGACTGAGCCCAGCTAAGCACCCCTAGGACTTTTTCATTGTACAAGTAACCCATGGGAGCAAATTCACATAATTTAGAAGGGTATAGGGTAAGAAATAAGAGACACCCCCCCCCCCAAACAAACCTCTCTGAGGTCCTCAATCCCGATCAGCGTTCTCTTTGAATCTTTTACCTGCACAGGTAAGAAATGAATAGCCTTTTTCTTTTTAAACGAATGGAGCCACACCAAGCATTTGTTGCTGTATGCTCTTTCAACAAAGGCAGCAATTGACATTTTTTTTAAATGTAGACCTTTTTCTATTTCTTTTTTATGTTTATTTTTGAGAGACAGAGAGAGACACAGAGCACAAGCAGGGGAGGGGCAGAGGGAGAGGGAGACCCAGAGTCCGAAGCAGGCTCCAGGCTCTGAGCGGTCAGCACAAGAACCCGACCAGGGCTCGAACTCGCGAGATCACGACCTGAGCCGAAGTCAGACACTTAACCGACTGAGCCACCCAGGCGCCCCCGCTGCAACGGCTTTTTTGATCTTCTGTGGTGACTCCCTTTTGCCGATACGTCTGTGAGATTTAGATCTGGAAGTGGAGTGGTTAGGAATCACCGGAGGTGTGCGTTTCAGATTTTGCCAGTTAGCAACAAGTGACCCTCCAGAAAGATTGCACCAGGTTTCCATTTCCGTGCATGGTGTGTGAGAATGTTTGTCTCCATCCACGGAAAGGACACTGGCTGAGAGACTCGGCTCGGACCTTTGAAAGGTCATTTAACCAAGCACTTTGTGTCTCTGCTCATTGGAAAGTGGGGATCAAAGTACAATCTGTATCATGAGATGGTTCTGGTATTAGATGATGAGACATACACACACCTGCTTAGTGGTGCCCTGCACACCGTGAGAACTGAACACGCGTCACCTTCCGCAGCTGAACCTGTTGCTGCCCTGACCTTGCACCCCTTCACCCTTATCACTTGGGTGCCTGCTGCTCGAACCGCCTCCTGCATTTTCTTCGCCTCAGGCTTTGTTGGCTGCCTGGGGCCGCTTTGCTCAGGCAGGCTCGCCATTGGCCAGAAGGGCTGGGGAATGAAGCACCAGCCGCTCTTAGCAACCTTTGACCCGTGTCCAGTGGGAGTGGGGCCCTCACCTCTTGGTCAAGGTAACTCTGAGGGCCCCCTCTGCCTCCCCACTCCGCCCCCCACTCCCTCAGTGGCATCCAGGCACCAGGGCAACACGCTTCCCGGTGGAGGTCCCAACGCCTCTGCTCCCCAAGACCCCTCCCAAATCAACTACTTGTACTCAAGCAAGTGTCTCAGGGTCTGCTTCGGGGAGTTCCAAATTAGGATAAGTTTTAAGCCTTGCCAACCTTTCTTTCTTTCTTTCTTTCTTTCTTTCTTTCTTTCTTTCTTTCTTTCAACAATGTTTTATTTTTCTTTCATTATGAGTGAGATTGACCTTCTTTTCATGTTACTGGCCAAATACCTTGCTTTTCTCTGCTATCAGCCTGTTCTTGTACTTTGCTCATGTATCTGTTGGGCTGTTTGTCTTTTCCTTATTGATTTGTAAGAGCTCTTTGTAAATAATAAAAATTAGCCCTTTGTCTATTATGTGATTCTGTTTCCCACATTGTCGCTTAGATTTGACTTTGTTTAGGACCCGTTTTTGTTTGTTTCTTTTCTTCTTCTCTTTCTCTCTTTTTTCTTTCTTCCCTTTTTTTTTTTTTTTTTGGCCATATGCATGTTTAAAATTTTAATGTAATCAATGAGAAGCACAGACTTAAAATCGCTGGTTCTTTCTACCCATTTACTACTTTGGTTTTGGTTCTTCCCATAAAAGAGGTAAATATGATGGATGGCACTTTCGGGCAAGAAGAAAATTTTTCTATATACAGATGAATAAATAGATATATATATGTATATATATAGTCATAAATTATAATAAAATTATATATATTATGTTATACACACACAGAATAGAGTTCTAGCATTAATTTCTAATCTCTCCCCTAGGGAAATTATCCATATGTGACTGCAGAATTCTGCGTTCTATGAGGATTTCTCTCTTGTTTTTCTTTTTAAATGTTTTTATTTATTTTTGACAGAGAGAGAGAGAGAGAGAGAGAGAGACAGAGCACGAGTGGGGGAGGGGCAGAGAGAGACGGAGACCGAATCTGAAGCAGGCTCCAGGCTCTGAGCTGTCAGCACAGAGCCTGACGCGGGGCTCGAACTCACGGACCGCGAGATCATGACCTGAGCCGAAGTCGGACGCTTAACCGACTGAGCCACCCAGGCGCCCCTCTCCCTTGTTTTTTTTTTTTTTTTTTTTTTTTAATGTTTATTTATTTTTGAGACAGGGAGAGACAGCATGAATGGGGGAGGGTCAGAGAGAGAGGGAGACACAAAATCCGAAACAGGCTCCAGGCTCTGAGCTGTCAGCACAGAGCCCGACGCGGGGCTCGAACTCACGGACCGCGAGATCATGACCTGAGCCGAAGTCGGATGCTTAACCGACTGAGCCACCCAGGCGCCCCTCTCTCTTGTTTTTTAAGCCAAGTTTATGACACCAGCTCGCTTCTCTGTGATCCAGGCTGGCCTAGGGAGAAATCACTTGCCGCTTTTCACACCCGTTGCAGAGAATTCTTGATTTCTCTGTGTGCAACTTCGCTACATATTGACAATTATAATTGCATGTTTATTTTTTTAAGTTTCTTTATTTATTTTGAGAGAGAAAGCATGCCAGATGAGGAGTAGGGGAAAGCGGCAGAGAGAGAGGAAGACAGAGAATCCCAAGCAGGCTCCGCCCGGCCAGCACGGAGCCTGACGCACGGCTGGAACTCACAAACTGTGAGGTCACCACCGGAGCCCAAATCAAGAGCCTGATGCTTAACCGACTGAGCCACCCGGGGAATGCCTATAACTGCATGTTTAAAGTTCCATCGATCTCTCTTCTTTATACACTGAGATTTAAGGTTTGTTTGGTTGTTTGCCACATGCTTCCACTGCTCCCTGCAAACTGCCTGCAGCCCAGGGCTGGGCTCTTTGCCTGGGCTACACCTGCCTCGCTCTGATTTAACCATGTCAACTTCAGCGGGGAAGCTCTGTGGAGGTTCAGGCGTGGAGTCCCGGACGTTGCCCCTGTTCTGTTATTAAACGCCTCCTTGGTGGCAGACACTGGTGGTGGCGGTTTGGGGTGGGGGGGTGGGGGGTGCCGGGGGGCAGGTGCTGTTTAACCATTTACGACTCACTTCAGAGGCTGCGACACAAGCCCATTGGTGGTGCAAGTGGAGGCTCCAGATATTTTTTTCCCCACTTCTCTAGGTCACCAAATGACACCCAGAAATGTGAAAGCGTTTCTTTCTGTTCCTTCAGGATGTTCAGCTCATTCGCCCCCAGGGCATGTCTGCGTGTTCTTCTCCTTCTTGCGTTCCTTAAGTCTCTGCTCAAAGGTTCTGCCCTGCCAACCCCGTCTGGGAAACCATCTCTCCCGACGGTGCCCTGTCAACCTTCTGCGTTACTGTGCTTGCAAAACACTGGTTTCTACCTGGAGTTGAGTTATTTATGGGTTTGCTTGCTTGTTATAGTCTCCCTGCCAGAAGGTACCCTCCGTGAGGGCAGGGACTTTGTCTGGGATCCCTGGCACCTGACGGACACACAGTAGGTACTCCAGGTGATGGCCAACATGATTCCTTCTGTGAAGGGAGGGATCCAGGCCGCTCAGGGGAGGGAATACGGACTGGCACCCTCGGAGGGGTGCATCTTGAGACCTTCTCATTCGCTTCATGGTCATGGTGCCCATGGAACAGATGCCTCCTAGTTTGCAGAGAAGACAGAGCACTCCGTTCAGACTCTGTCCGTGGCATCAGGTGTGTTTAAAGTCCCCAAAGGGATGTGACTCACCCTGCGATGTCAAGTGGAACTTGGGGTCGGCTCTAGAAGAACAGGAGAGTTCTAGAAGGAGAGTCTCTAGAAGAAAGGAGACCAGAGCCTAAGAAGCTACTGTAGGGTGGGTGGGGGGGCAGGGGTGGAGGGGAAGGACATCTCCGCCTCGGTGGGGGCCCCAGAAATCCCAAGAAAGAGTAAACGTCCTTGCACTCACCAGCGAACTTTTCAGCTCCTGGGCCTGCAGACACGGGACAAGGAGATGGCCCCCATGGCTTAAAGAAAACCGGTTAAGAGTATAACGCGTGATTTCAAAGGCAGCACAGAGAAGTAAAGCTCACTGTGCCCTTCTCAGCCTCTCCCTCTGCACTTCTCTGTCTTTCTCTGCCTCCGCCCCATCTGTCTGTCTCCCTCTCCCTCTCGATCTCTCTTTCATGCTCTCTGTGTGTGTTCAGATGTCTGTATCTCTCTCCCTCTGTGCTCCTTTTATGGTGCATGTGTAAACGGATGGCTTTGCATGTGAGCTCATCGGCAGTCATTTGAACGGATTCCATAAAAACTTTCCGAAACCAAATCAAATGAAAGCCAACCCATAAACCGGGTAGAACAAAAGGGCTCTTTCGACTTGAAAAGGTTAGAGAAGACTGCAGGGGCCGCACACACCGTTCGATCGTGTTCGAAGCTGGGGTTTTAATTTAGTTTTCCTATTTCCCCCGTAGAAGTTCCTCACTGCTCAGCTGCTAATGCATTTCCAACTGAAATTTTGTAAATTATATTGGGAAACATTCTCAGCTAGAGTAGATTGTGCGAGCTCTCATAATGGCTTCCCGCTGCTGCTTCTGGCAATATGGGCTCCTCCGGAGCACCGCGTGTGTGTGTGTGTCCTTAAGAACCTTCTCCACCTCACCCTCATGGCCCGCGGCTGGGAGCAGACCAGACTTTCCCTCAGCACGAAAAGCTGGGCCTCGGCATGTCCCCCGCCATCTTGCGAAGGTATCGCCTAAACCCTTCTTGTTCATCTTGAAAAAAATTGTTCCCCACCCTCCCAAATCGATGAAAGGACATGACTTTTCTCAAATATAGTTCACCCTGACCATGCCGTTCCTTGGCTTTAAAATCACCTGCAAAATAAAATCTTTCTCTCTCTCTTTTTTTTTTTTTAGCCAGGACTGTAAGGTTAGCCAAAATTTTGACCCCCATTCATTTTCTTTTTTTTTTTTTAAGTTTATTTATTTGGAGAGAGAAAGGGTGCGTAAGTGGGGGAGGGGCAGAGAGGGAAGGAGAGAGAATCCCAAGTAGGCTCTGTTATTTGCTGTGCCCTCTGCCTGGAGCCCTCTTCCCTTAGACAGTGCATGGCTGGTGACCTTATTTCATTTAGACGCAAATGTCATCTCACGAGGTCATCTGACTTATGCTACTGAAGTACTTATTAATCACTGTCTGTCTCTGCGTGGCAGAGTGCCCCACAATCCATCCTTCTCCTCCCCCTTTTAGTACTAAAATCCCCAAGTTTTATTTGGGCAGAGGGCCAGCCAGCTGGAGACTACATTTCCCAGCTCTCCTTGCAGCTAGACATGACCGTGTGACTAAGATCCGCTCAATGGGATGTGAGCAGAAGTGATGTCTGCGCCCCTCAGGTCAGCCCCTTTGAGGTCCGTGCCTGCCCTACCCTTCCCTCTTTTCAGCTCTGACCAGATGAAAGGCAGCACCGTGCGGGGGGCTGGCAGAGCAGGTGGAAGGAACCTGGGTCCCGCATGACTTATGGAGCAAAGCCACGCGTCTCCATCCTTACCCCAAAACTGCCTACCAACTTGGATTTTCAGTGAGAGAGAAAGAAACCAGGCTTGTGAAAACCATTGTTCTTAGTTTCTGTTAATGCACCTGAGCCAGTGTATGAACCGAAATGTGCCAATCGATTGTCAGCTCCAAGAGGACAGGGATCTGTGTCCCCAGCACTTGGACCAGTGAGGGGCACACAGAAGGCACCAGATAATTATTTGGTGGCTGACGTTGTGAAATAAAGGTGGGAACTGGGAACTTCCTTTGGGCTCAGGAAGGGCAGAGAATAAGTTAACAACTTGAAGGCAACCGTTCCTCTGCGTCCCCAGCAACCTCACCACAGACATCCGTGGTTGGGACAGGAGGGCCCTGGATTGGAGGCCAGGGCAGCCTCTATCAGGCTCGGTCACCCTCCGAGAGTCGGTGTCTCTTGCTGTGAAATGGAAGCCGTGGTGGTCATTCGATCCTCATCTCGAAGATGCAGAGACAGAGAGGCACGGGCAGGACTCAGGGAAGCCCACCGATGCCCCTTGGGGGAAGGCTATCCCTGTGTCACCAGGACTCAGGCGCCTGACCCAGAGCTCTACAAGCCAAGGAGGGCGAAGCAATTTCCTTCCAGCTACTGCCCACCCCATGGGTGTGGCCTCGAACAGGGAGTAATGATGGCCTGGAGGCAAGGGACCGGCCAGGCTCAATCCACCAGGGAGGGAAAGGGGGATCTGGTAGAACACAGGGCAGTTTCCTCTTCACTCCGCTCCGGAGGCAGGCGAAGAAAGCAGCAGCGGGCAGCGGCGTGCTGACACGGGGGTGGCGATGAGCGAATTCCCCGTGCCTCATTGCCAAAAGCAATAGAGCCAGCAAGCTGGTACAAGTACATAATCTTGGGGCCGGAACATGGGGGAGCCACATTCTGACCTCTGAGCTGGCCGACCACCCACATCGGGTAAGAAACTGGAGGATTTCACTGACTTGCTCTTTTGTTGATTTCAGAGGTGCATCCACTCAGAGAAAAGCCCAGTGACTTTCAGAAAGGTTTACCCGACCATTCAGCGGGCACTTACAACATACCGTGTACCCTGTGCCATGCTAAGTGCTCTGAAAGGCAAGGAACAGAAGACAACACAGGATCCTGTTGAGCGCCCATCAGGCTTCACACACGGGGCCAGTGTCTACATGCATCTTCTTATGTGTCCCCAGTGCACCCTCACGAGGTACGTGGAGTTTTCACAGAAGATAAGGCTGAGGCTCAGAGAGGTTAAGCAACGTGCCCGAGGCTACACAGCCAAGGAAGAGGTGGAACAGGGGCAGGGCCCGCCCTAGCTGGCTCAGAAGACCATCCTGCTTTCTACAGCAAGTTCCCACCCTCCCCGAACTTGCTGTTAGCCATTTGTCAGAACATTATGGTAACTAGATTGTCTATGTTGAGACCTCTGATTGGAACTCAACGCATCTACAAACAAGTGCAGATTCTCGCGAACGAACACACCCGTGTGACCAGCAACAGATTAAGAAATTGACTGTGGGGGCGCCTGGGTGGCTCAGTTGGTTGGGCGGCCGACTTCGGCTCAGGTCATGATCTCGCGGTCCGTGAGTTCGAGCCCCGCGTCGGGCTCTGTGCTGACAGCTCGGAGCCTGGAGCCTGTTTCAGATTCTGAGTCTCCCTCTCTCTCTGACCCTCCCCCGTTCATGCTCTGTCTCTCTCTGTCTCAAAAATAAATAAACGTTAAAAAAATAAAAAAAAAAAAAAAAAGAAATTGACTGTGGAAGCTTCTGGGGGAAACCCCGCCCCCCTCCTGGCAGCTACCGCCCCCACCCCTCAGGGCACCCGCTCCCCTGACCTCTAAGGGCACAGGTGGAATCTTCCTGTACCTGTTACGCTGCGTCTGGCTGCTGTCACTCCTGGTAAAGCTAAGGAGCCTCATCCACACTGCTGGGTGTGCTGGCACGTCGTTTGTCCTCATGGCTGCATAGCATCTCCTTGTGTGAATATCGCTGACGTCTACTGCGGATGGGCGCGTGGGCACTTCTCGGCGGTGCTCCTATGAAACGGACATCCCAGTGCATGTCTTCCGGTGGACCCGTGAATGCCTCCCTGTGGGACACACACCTAGGAGGACTGTGCTCTCTTGTGGGCCATCGCTCCCTGGATTCCCACAGGGACCCTAAGAGCGGGTACAATTGTTAGCCTAATTCTCTAGTTGGGTGGGTTCAGGCTTGAAGCAAACTCCCAAGTTCCCCCAGGTAGAAAGCGGCAGACCAGACGTAGCCCCAGGTCTCTGACTTCAGAGCCTGAGCCCTTCGCCACCCCCATTGTACTACAACGTTCCGTGCCTCTGCTTCTTCATCGGTGAGCTGAAGAAACCCCAAGCAGGCAAACAAGACCCACTTGCAGAGAGGTGGCAGGGTGGGGGGCTGGTGGAGGGTGTGGGTTTCAGCCAGCTCCCGCGCTGACTCTGGACAGATGCTTTCCCTTTCCGGGCTGCAGTTTCCTCCTCTGGAAGCTGGGGGTGGGTGTGAGGTGTAAATGGGCTTCAAAATGAGATTTAAAATACCTAGAGCATTTCCAGCACGGGCAAACACACAATAAGTGCTGGGTAGCGGCTAGGGATACTGTGGAGCCAGTAACACCGCAGGGCAGCAGAGCAAAATAGAAAGCAAAATAGCCCTAAAAGCAGGTTTCACACTGTGTGATTTGCACCTGATTGTTATAGCTGGAGGGGATCTCAGTGGTCTGTGAGTCCAAAGCAAAAGGAGATGAAACCCTTCCCCCGGGCCACACAGCCAGCTAATGGTAGGGTAGGAACCCCCTGACCCCGAACGCGCCGCTCTTTCCTGACCATCAAGCTGCTGTAGGATTCGTGGCTCCTGCCCCGTTAAAAAGCTTTCACATCAACAGTGGAACTTTCAAACTTCGTTTCCCCCTCCAGATGCTGATCTTGGTCTTTCTTTAAAGTCTCACTGTCAGGGGCGCCTGGGAGGCTCAGCTGGTTGAGCATCCGACTTCGGCTCAGGTCATGATCTCACGCGCCGTTCCTGAGTTCCAGCCCCGCAGCAGGCTCTTGCTGACAGCTCGGAGCCTGGAACCTGCTTCCGATTCTGTGTCTCCCTCTCTCTCTCTATGCCCCTCCCCTGCTCACACACACCCCGCCCCCCTCAAAAAAAAATTTAAAAAATAATAAAGTCTCATGGTCAAGAGAAGGCTTGCGGTAAGGGTGAACAATTCAGTCCGGTTTCGTTTGGATTTTTCTGAGTTTTAACCCTACAAATCTCACTTCACTCCTAGGCCACGCCGGGCAGATGTGGTCCCAGCTCCCAGCCCACCGCCTGGCTGTTGTGCTAAGCGTCCAACGAGTTAGTCATCCCAGGAGCTCGTGTGTTTCGCTGAGATGCCTCCCCGCCCAAGGAATCCAGGGAGCCAAGACTTCAACCGAAGCAGTTATTTTCCCCCTAAAGACACACGGGCTACCCTTTCAGAGAAGAGTGGACGAAAATACGGTCCCGGGGTTTGCAACCTCCGACTCTTGAGTTGTGGACACGCGGGCACATCTGCGTCTCCCCGTGCCTCAGTTTCCTCACCTGTCAAACAAGGAGGCCACCCCCCTGCTCTGCTTTTCTCTCCAGGTGCAGTGAGGCGCTCATGTGAACACACATCAGGTGTTTTTACCCTGTGCCGCCCGGGGCAGCAAGTTACTTCCTGCAGGAAGCCTTGCTCTCTCTGATGCAGGTGCATTTTCTAAATATGTTTGAAAATTGTTGCGCTCTCCCCACAAAGTCAGTTTGTACCAGAAATATTTGTGTCTTCTCCTTTTCTGCCTTGCAAAAGAAATGTGGAATATAATGTTAGGTAGTAAACACCTCAACGGCTTCCAAGAGTTGTTTCCCTGAAGTTAAATTGTCCTGAATTTCAAGCAAATCCACCCAGGCTGCCGAATGAAGGAAACATTGTATTTTTAGTGGGGTCTGCCCCCCCCCCCCCGCCCCGGGGTCAGGTGCTGTGGGGAGCAGACGGGTGTCCACAGACAGATGAGTCAGGGTTCAATGAGAAGAGCAGAACCCACCAGGAGACTAGGTCTGTTCCAGGGATTCGAACTTACACACGGGGGAGCTGGTTAAGCCGTTTCTGGAAGGCTGTTCTCCCACGTGCGATGCTGGGACTTGCTCTCGGGGCAGCAGTGGGGAAGGGGTGATGGACATAAACTAGAAGAGCAAAACCAAGCATGAGTTTGGGTCCATGACAGACAGAAATCTATGTTGGTTCTTGTCTCTGATCTCGGTGGCCTGGGGTCCTGTAGAGCCCAGGGCCCTTCACCGGACTCCAAGAAGCTGAAGGAAAGATCCAGGGGAAGGTGGCACCTCGTGGGTCCAGTGCCGCTTCCAACTTGGCGAGCCAGCGGGTGACGTGACGACCGCCACGCGGGAGCTGCCCGCTTCTGTCCTCCAGACGTCCCATGAGGACCTCCCTGGGGAGCACCCTCACCAGAACTCCACAGGGAAGGGGATTCCGGGGAGTGGGTTAGCCCAGCAAAATCAGCACCTTACAGAGCCACCACAGCAGATGAGGTGGGATTAAACTATGCCGAACAAGAAAGAATTTGTCTTCCTGGTGACGGGGCCGGAAGCTGGGTGTCCGACCCCGATGGCTGCTTATACTGACGGCGACCTTTGGGTCTGGGCCAGTTGGCCGCTCACACAACCGGTCTCCAGAGAGGGACGGGCACAGAGCAGAGCAGAGCGGGGTTGGCTGAAGGCTTCTGTAGTGCTAAGATCCGAACGCTTTTGTCCCCACCAAACTCATCTGCTGAAATTCTAATGCGCCATGTGATGGTATTAGGAAGCGCGGCCTTTGGGAGGTGCTTAGGTCCGGAGAGCCCTCAGGAATTGGACCAGTGCCCTCATAAAAGAGACCCCACAGAGCTCCCTAGCCCTTCCAACATGTGAGGGCACGGCCAAAAGTCTGCAACCAGGAGAGCGTCCTCCCCAGAACCTGAGCATGTTGGCACCTTTGTCTTAGATGTCCAGCCTCCTGGCCTGTGGGTGCTAAATGTCTGTTGTTTATAAGCCACTCAGTCTATGGGATTTTTTATTACAACAGCATGAACAGACTAGGACATACAGTAACTCATCAACCCAGAGCCTTTGAAGAGCTCAGCGGGGGCGCCTGGGTGGCTCAGTCGCTGAGGGTCCGACTTCAGCTCGGGTCACGATCTCGCGGTTCGTGAGTTCGAGCCCCGCGTCAGGCTCTGTGCGGACAGCTCGGAGCCTGGGGCCTGCTTCGGATTCTGTGTCTCCCTCTCTCCCTGCCCCTCCCCTGCTCACGCTCTGTCTCTCTCTGTCTCAAAAATAATAAATAAAACATTAAAAAAAAAAAAAAAAGGGAGAGCCGAGGTGTCATATCTGAGCACTCCTCATGGGCCTTAAGTGGACCCACAAAGAGGTCTTGACAAATGGGGACACCTGCGGGGGTGAGATCTCTAGAAAGACTGTAAAGAGGATGGTCACGGGGGTGACTTCTTCATGCCTGTAACGTTGCCTGCCTGGCAGATGGTGCGTCAGGCTCAGGGGGAGTAGCGACAGTGTCTAACCCGTGGTTACCGCCTCAAGAAGCTGGTAGCGTGCGGGTGAGAGAGAAGGAGAGAGAGACCAAATCATGGTCGGTGGACAATAACCCAGTTCAGAGATAAGGATCAGTGGGTTTTCAAAAATAAAATACATAGAAGAGAACAAAGCCGCCTTTGTATAGCATTTGACAGTGATCCCCTCCTTCTCAGACGTCGCCCGTGGGTCGCGCCACCCAGTGTCCCGCCCCTCGCGCCTCCTCAGCTTCCCCCTGGGGTTGAACACCTGCCTGATGGGCCGCCTGCCGACTGGTTACGCGCTGAGCCCGCCACATCCCCCCTCTCTCTGTGGAGCTTGACTCAAGGGCCACTGAGAGCCGAGAGGAAATTGGGCGTTAGCTGTGGGAATTGGAGCAGAAAGGCTGGCGAACAGGGGCGGCAGGTGGCCGCCTCGGGCCACGCACAGGCCACGCACCGTTCGATGGGACAACGGGCACAAAGATGGAGTCCAGACTCCTTGAAAGGGAAGCCCCCTCCCTGGGCCACCCCAGCCCGATAGGGAAACCAGCGTCCAGACACTCTAACCCCGATGATGAGGTCGTTCTTTGCAGATGCCTCCAGGTCCCTGGACCCTCACACTCAATCCCAGCCCACCTCATCCCCTCTTCTTGGCCGACTGAGGAAAATTTCCGCGACCCGAGCCACAGCTCCTCGCCTGGAACAAGGCCACGCTTCTGTTCTCCCATCAACCCTGTCACAAGAAGACTGTCTGGGGGCGCCTGGGTGGCTCCGTCGGTGAAGCATCCGACTCTTGATCACGATGTCACGGTTCCTGAGTTCGAGTCCCGTGTCGGCCTCTGCGCTGACAGCTCGGAACCTGCTTGGGATTCTCTCTCTCTCCCTCTCTCTCTCTGCCCCTCCTCCACTTGCTCTCTCTCTCTCTCTCTCTCAAAATAAATAAATAAACTTAAAAAAAAAGAAGAAGGAGACTGTCAGGACCCTCCTCTTTCTGCTAAGCAGCGATGTAGGACAGTCAAGTACTCTGGCCGACACGAGCCAGTGTGTAGGAGAGTCTGGACTCAAACCCGGGCCTCAGGATCCGAACTCTTCACTCCTTTTCTTTACCAACTGTTCCCTCCGGGGTTTGGCAGCTTAAAGACTCGAGGCAGGCAGGCAGATGTGTGTCCTTCCCGTTAGGGCTGCAGAGGAGACACGAGGACAGCAGGTGCCCGAGGGTTCATCTGAGACGCAGGAAGCCAGAAACTCTCTTGGCTTCTGCTTCTGGGAGTGTGGGGGCGGCCAGACTTCCCTTTCGGGAGCGTGTGTCACCCGTGCCCGGAGGAGTCCGACGATGATGAGGTGACAATCCTGAACGGATTTTCCAAGCTCTTGGTTCGTGCCCCGCTTTCGTACTTCTGTCTACGGACCAGAAACAGATTAGGTCCTCACATCGGCTGAGGGGCTGTTCAGAGAGAGTGACGTTTAAGTAAGAGAGCGGTGTGGTCACATTGGTTCTGAAAGATCCATAAGACAAATGGCCCAGAGAAAATGTTCATGCCCTTCTTATGTCCCTCCTGGGACTCTTTTTTTTTTTTTTTTTTTTTTTTAATTTTATGTATTTATTTATTTTTTTTTTTTCAACGTTTTTTTTTATTTTATTTTTGGGACAGAGAGAGACAGAGCATGAACGGGGGAGGGGCAGAGAGAGAGGGAGACACAGAATCAGAAACAGGCTCCAGGCTCTGAGCCATCAGCCCAGAGCCTGACGCGGGGCTCGAACTCACAGACCGCGAGATCGTGACCTGGCTGAAGTCGGACGCTTAACCGACTGCGCCACCCAGGCACCCCAATGTATTTATTTTTAAAAAAATTTTTTTTAACGTCTTATTTATTTTTGAGACAGAGAGAGACAGAGCATGAACGGGGGAGGGGCAGAGAGAGAGGGAGACACAGAATCAGAAGCAGGCTCCAGGCTCTGAGCCATCAGCCCAGAGCCCGACACGGGGCTCGAACTCATAGACTGTGAGATCGTGACCTGAGCTGAAGTCGGACGCTTAACCGACTGAGCCACCCAGGCACCCCTGTATTTATTTTTTAGAGAGACAGAGAGAGGCAGAGAGAGAGAGAGAGAGAGAAAATGATTGGGGGAGGGGCAGAGAGAGGGAGACAGAGAATCCGAAGCAAGCTCCAGGCTCTGAGCTGTCAGCACAGAGCTCCAGGCTCTGAGCTGTCAGCACAGAGCCTGACGCGGGGCTCGAACTCACAGACCGCGAGATCGTGACCTGGCTGAAGTCGGACGCTTAACCGACTGCGCCACCCAGGCGCCCCAATGTATTTATTTTTAAAAAAATTTTTTTTAACGTCTTATTTATTTTTGAGACAGAGAGAGACAGAGCATGAACGGGGGAGGGGCAGAGAGAGAGGGAGACACAGAATCAGAAGCAGGCTCCAGGCTCTGAGCCATCAGCCCAGAGCCCGACACGGGGCTCGAACTCATAGACTGTGAGATCGTGACCTGAGCTGAAGTCGGACGCTTAACCGACTGAGCCACCCAGGCACCCCTGTATTTATTTTTTAGAGAGACAGAGAGAGGCAGAGAGAGAGAGAGAGAGAAAATGATTGGGGGAGGGGCAGAGAGAGGGAGACAGAGAATCCGAAGCAAGCTCCAGGCTCTGAGCTGTCAGCACAGAGCTCCAGGCTCTGAGCTGTCAGCACAGAGCCTGACGCGGGGCTCGAACTCAGGGACCGCGAGATCACGACCTGAGCCGAAATCAAGAGTTGGGTGCTTAACCGACTGAGCCACCCAGGCGCCCCCCTCCTGGGACTTCTTTTAAGGAATGAATCCTTAAGAAGAAAAAATCCCGCGTGCAAAAGGATGTCAAGGGATGGGGGTGGGTAGGGGGTGTCTGGTCTGTAACATGAGGCACGCCAGCCCGTGTACCCACAGGCACTCACCCGATAGGTGGCCCTGCGGGGCTGGCCCCCAGAGTGCGGCCTTCCATCCCAGTGCCTCGTCCTCCTGCCCCCGCCTCTGCTCTGGAAGCCGGCCTCTGGCTCCTCAGACCTGGGGCTCCCTCCTGACTTGCGCCCCGGGGGCGGCCCGGCCCATGGGGGGCCCCCAAGGGGGCTGCCGTCTCCCCCTCCACATCAGGTCCTACCTGTCCGCCTGCTTCCCGGCAATCCGGCCCCACTGGCTGCATTTCTGGTCTTCGATGTCCCTGCCTCAGGGCCTTGCCACCTACGCTTCCCTTTGCCCGGAAGTTGGGCGGTTCCCTCCACAATATGACAAGACCGGGTGGCTGAAACGATAGAAATTTACTTTCTCACCTCTCTGGAGGCTGGAAGTCCGAGATTCAGTGCTGGCAGGTTTGGTTTCTCCTGGGGCCTCTCTCCTTGACTTGCCGATGGCCGCCTTCTCTCCGGGTCCTCCTCACGTGGCCTTTCCTCCGTGGGCGCTCATCTCTGGTGTCTCTTTGGGTGTCCAAACTCCCTCCTCTTGTAGGGACACCAGTCAGATTGGGTCAGATTGGGTCAGACTGGGTCAGGGCCCACCCTCAGCCCGCATTTTAACTTTGTCTCCAAATATGTCCACATTCTGAGGTACTGGGGGGGGGGGGGGTCAGGGTTTCCACGTGAATTTGGGGGAGACACCACTCGGTCCATCAGACCGCCCCTCAAGTGTCCCCTCAAATTTTTTTTTTCTAGGAGTATCTCTGGGGCCTGCCTGAATGTGTGTGCAGGCTGCTTTCGCTGGGACCATGTTTAGTTCTGGGGGTCGCGTCAGCCCTGCCCTGCCCGTCAAGCCGTGTGCACCACGCAGGTCTGTATCCATCTGGGGCAGGAGGAGCCCTTTCCTCTGCCACAAGCACCGTCTGCTCCTAGAGCCACACAGCCATGGGCCAGGCCCGCCCAGAGGGGACCCCGTTTTCTAATTCTTGTAAAGACCAGACAGGCAGGTGGGAGCATTCCCTGTCCCTACCCGGCACCCGCCCCCCCCCCCCTTTACCTTCTGTCCTTATCACTCTGTTTTGTTTAGTGCGCTCACCACAGCCTGTCTTGGGGTTTGGTGTTTTGTTTCGTCTTGCTTTTGACCACTGGCCTCTCTAGAAGGGCCCTCGCCCGATTCAGGGCCACATCTCTGCGCCCAGCGCAGAGCCTGGTGCATGAGTAAATATTCACAGGAGGAGAGCAAGCGCTTTACTGCCCCTGCCCGACGCTTCCTGGCAGCTGCTGGCCCCCCTCGCTGCTCACTCAGCCCCCAGGTCTGACTTTGGCTCCCAAGTCCGGTGAGCTCGCCCAGGAGGCGAGGGAGAGAGAACCAAGAGGCTTTCTAAGGAACGCGTCAAGTTCACCAGAGGTCAGGTGGCTGCTGGCCGGTTCTGAACCCTGGTGAAAATGCTGAGTGAGACGGAAAAAAACGTCTGGAGCAGAGAGGAAGGGGCTGAGTGAGCCTTGGAGACACATAAGGTGCACTTACGGAGGGGAGAGTGAAAGCAAGCCCGGCGGCCCGTCAAAGAGCCCACAGTCTGCATAAAAACGCCACCGGAGGCAGAGGCAGCCTCAGATTGGTGGGGAGCAGCGGGGCCCAGACCAACGAGGCGTGTCTCTGCGAGGCCAGCCCGTAATACCTGCAAGGCCGGCACGTAAATCACTCCCACGGCTGGCATGTTGCAGAAGACATTACCCTCCGAGGAAAATCGTTTCCTGACCCATTGGCTCATCTATTTCAGGGTGTTGTTTTTGGAATCATTGCAGGCGTATAACTTGCAAGAGCATCACCGGGCTATTTTTCTTGAGGCGGGTGAACCTCCGAGCCTCCCTGTCGCCTGTTCCTGCTCAGGATTGCCCGGCCGGGTCATGGCCCAGAGGCACAGTTTTGAGATTTCCTTTTCTTGGCTCAGGGGGCCATTGTAAATCCAGGCTAATATTTTTCGTCGCAGGTGAACGTATTCACTCTTGGGGTTGGTGCGAGGCCACACAAAGTCCTAGGAAGTGGCCTATTGTTCCGAGGGGCAAGGCAAAGGCACAAAAGTGCTGACGTTCCTATTAGAGGTCGGATGAATGAAACACAATCACGAAGTTTCTTTTGTTCTTGCCCACGGAGCCCACAATTGTTAATCTATAACTTGCTACATGGATTCAAACTTATTAAAGCAAAATTCTGTGCAATGACAGAAATGGAAAATGAGGACTTGATGAAATGAAATGTCAGTCCGGAGCCATTTTCCTCTCGGGTGGATGTCAAGTAGCAGATTCTGGAGTTCCCCTCCCCTGCCCCCCCACCAGGGAGGGTGGAGGGGAGCAGAGGTATGGGCCAAACAGGGAAAGCTGGAATGTTCCTGGGTGAGGGTGTCATCTCTGCCCCATGCACAGGTGTGGGCAAGGCCTGTGGATCCAGGCGAGACCTTTGGTTTGGCCGCTGTGGGGTTGGCGGCTGCCTCCTGGGCTCCCCCCACTGGGGTTTGCTGCCGGAAGTAGGAAGCTGGCCTGAAAAGGGCTCAGCTTTTCTGGCCAGAACTTACCATGAGAATTCTGAGTTCTCCTACCTCCATAACACTTTAGGATTCATGAACTGTTTTATGACCACGGTCCCATTTAACCTCACAGCGCTCTTGGGAGGTAGCCGGACTGGATTTATTATCCCCATTACATAGGTAAGCAAACTGAGGAGCAGAGAGAAAAAGTGACACGGCCGGATTACAGAGCGAGGACTCCAATGAGGTCTCTTGACCTGCAGTCCAGTCCCCCGACCCATCACTGTGCCCTACTGTGTGCCAGGCTGGGCACCTCCAGGAAGTCCAGGCCTGAGGGCAGAGTGTGCTGAACGAGGTCCTAGGAAAGGGAAAGGACTTGCTTCTCTTTCTAATAAGATTGTGCAATGGAGAAAGCCCCAACCCTGATGGTTTATGGGAGGGGATATGACTTTTGTTGTTTTTTTTTTTTAAGTATTATTTTAAAATTTTTCTTAAATGGGCTCTCTGCCCAACGTGGGCCTTGCATTCAGGACCTTGAGATCAAGAGTCATATACTCTGTGACTGAGCCAGACAGGCTCCCCAAGTTTTTGGTTTGTTCCCTGTGTCCCCTAGAATGGGCAGTCCACGAAAGTGGGGAGATTGGTCTTTTTTGTTTACTCTTGTTTCCCCGGTGCCTAGAAGAACACCTGGCACATAGTAGGTGCTCAACAAATACTTGATAAGTGAATTAGTGGATGAACAAGTGAATCTCAGGACTGAGAGTCCCCTTCCCCATGTACCACTCAGTAAGCCTTCTCTGAACCCTCAGGCAACCTCCTGGCTCTTTCCTAAGAGATTCTACTCCAACAGTCGAGGAGTCCCGTCCAGAGAGCAGACTCAGCATCCATCGTCACCGCTGGTCCTGGGAAGGAGAAGACTCCAGTTGGGCCACGTCCTGTGTCATACCTCCCAGACCTTCTTTTCCCTAACTCTTAAAAAATAAATATAAACAAACACACAGACATGCCAGATATTGTTTTCTCTTTTTGTTTTTCTTTCTACTGGGCTGGAGAAGGAGGAGGGGGGAGTTAGTGTTTACGGGGGACAGAGGGTCCAGCTTTGCACGGCGAGGAAACTTCTGGAGATGGATGGTAGCAATGGGTGCGCGACAAACGTGAACAAACTTAACGCCACTGAACTTCACGCTTAAAAATGGTTAAAAAACGTAAACTTTATGCCATGTGTACTTTACCACAATGAAAAAAGGAAGGTGAAAAATTACATAAAATATTAACCACGGCGCCTGGCATCACGCATGTTAGATCTAAGACAAAACAAAAAGTCCCACCCAAAACCTAAAAGAAGATGTAGCTTTCGGGAACAGGTGCGTTAAAAGCGAGTTAGAGAGCCTCCCTCTTCCCCGAGCATGTATACCTCTGGCATGTGGTCTGGTGGAGGGCGCAGATCCAACAGCCTGGTCAGGATCAGACGGAAGGCAGATTGTGAAATAACGACGGACATAGAAACTCCCTGGAGGTTGTCCTAAGAATTCTCCGTCTTTCCACCGACTTCATGATGGCAGTGCCGAAGTCAAGTTCGATGAGAGAAAAAGTTGCAGTGTCGAGGAAGGAAACAGGTTTTGACGTCAGTTCTCTGGCTGTGTGGCTTTGGGAAACTCGGTTAGCCCCTCTGAGTCTCGGTTTCTGTATCGACAGAGTGTGGGTAGCTACCCTTGCCTTTCAAGATTCTTATCCTTCCCTTTCGAGAGAATGATCGGAGACTGTGTAAAGTAAATAACACGGCCCCTTTGCCTCAGATTAAACATGGCCACAACATTTTTAAATTAAGTTTTTATTTTAATTCCAGTTAGGTAATATACAGTGTAATATTAGTTTCAGGTGTGCGATATAGTGATTCAACACTTCCCTACATCACTCTGTGCTCATCACGACAAGTGCACTCTTTTTGTAAACGTTTTATTATTTTTTTAATTATTTTTTTATTTTTTTTAATGTGTATTAATTTGAGAGAGAGAGAGAGACAGAGTGTGAGCAGGGGAGGGGCAGAGAGAGAGGGAGACACAGAATCCGAAGCAGGCTCCGGGCTCTGAGCTGTCAGCACAGAGCACGACGTGGGGCTCAAACCCATGAATCATGAGATCATGAATTGAGGCAAAGTTAGACACTCAACCGACTGAGCCACCCAGGAGCCCCTTTAATTTCTTTTTTTAATTTTTAAATGTTCATATATTTTTGAGAGAGAGAGAGCACAAGCGGGTGAGAGACAGGGAGAGAGCGGGAGGCACAGAATCCGAAGCAGGCTCCAGGCTCTGAGCTGTCAGCACAGAGCCCGACGCGGGGCTTGAACCCACAAACCGTGAGATCATGACCTGAGCCAAAGTCAGATGCTCAATGGACTGAGCCACCCAGGTGCCCCAACATGTGTACTCTTAATCCCCATCACCTATTCACATAGGTAACCCCTGGTAACCATCAGTTCTGCTTCTTGGCCTCTCTCTCTCTCTCTCCCTCTCTCTCTCTCGTTTTCCTTTGTTCGTTTGTTTTGCTTCTTAAATTCCACGTATGAGTGAAATCATATGATATTTGTCTTTCTCTGACCGACTTATTTCACTTAGCAAAATACACTCTAGCTCCATCCACATTGTTGCAGATGGCAAGATTTCCTTCTTTTTTTTTATGGCTGAGTAATATTCCATTGTGTATAGATACCACATCTTTATCCATTCATCTATCCATGGACACTTGGGCTGCTTTCATAATTTGGCTAGTGTAAATAATACTACAAGAAACACAGGGATGCATCTATCCCTTGGAATTAATGTTGCTGCGTTTTGGGAGTAGATACCCAGTAATGTGATTCCTGGATCTTAGGGTAGTTTATTTTTAATTTTTAAAAATGTTTATTTATTCATTTTTCGAGACTGAGAGAGAGTGTGCACACACACACCCACGTTCATGCACAAGTGGAGGAGGGGCAGAGAGAGAAAGAGAGAGAGAGAGAATTCTAAGTAGGCTCCACGCTGTCAGCACAGAGCCTGATGCAGGGCTGGAACCCACAAACCAGGAGATCATGACCTGAGCTGAAACCAAGAGTCTGACGCTCAATGGAATGAGCCACCCAGGTGCCCCTATTTTTAATTTTTTTGAGAAACCTCCATACTGCTTTCCAGAGCGGCTGCACCAGTTTGCATTCCCACCAGCAGGGCACGAGAGTTTCTTTTTCCCCACATGCTCGCCAACACCTGTTGTTTCTTGTGTTGTTGATTTTAGCCATTCTGACAGGTACAAGGTGACAGCTCATTGTGGTTTTGATTTGCATTTCCCTGATGATGAGTGATGTTGAGCATCTTTTCATGTGCCTGTTGGCCATCTGCGTGTCTTCTTTGGAGAAATGTCTCTTCGTGTCTTCAGCCCATTTTTAATGGGATTATTTGCTTTTTGGGTGTTGATGTGTGTGAGATCTTTACACTTTGGATACAAACCCTTTTTCGGATATACCATTTGCAAATACCTTCTCCCATTGAGTAGGCTGTCTTTTAGTTTTGTTGATTGTTTCCTTCACCGTGCAGAAGCTTTAAAGTTTGCTGTGGTCCCAACAGTTTCTCTTTGCTTTTGTTTCCCTTACCTCAGGAGACATGTTTTGAAAGAAGTTGCTATGGGCGATGTCAAAGAAGTTACTGCCTGTGTCCTCTTCTAGGATTTTTATGGTTTCAGGTCTCGCATTTAGGTCTTTCATCATTTTGAATTTATTTATGTGCGTGGTATAAGAAAGTGGTAACGTTTCATTCTTTTGCGTATCCAGTTTTCCCAACACCATTTGTTGAAGAGACTGTCTTCCAATTGGTTACTCTTTCCTGCTTTGTCAAAGATTACCTGACCATATAATTGGGGGCTTATTTTCCCATTGATCCATGTATCTATTTTTGTGCCCGTACTATACTGTTTTAATCACTACGGCTTTGGGGCGCCTGGGTGGCTCAGTCGGTTAAGCGTCCGACTTCGGCTCAGGTCGTGATCTCACAGTTTGTGAGTTCGAGACCCACATCGGGCTCTGTGCTGACAGCTCAGAGCCTGGAGCCTACTTCGGATTCTGTGTCTCCCTCTCTCTGCCCCTTCCCCACTCATGCTCTGTCTCTCAAAAATGAATAAATGTTAAAAAGAATTTTTTTTAAATAAAAAAAATCACTACGGCTTTGAAATATAACTTTGAGGCCAGAACTGTGATGCCTCCAGCTTTGCTCTGCTTTTTCAAGATTGCTTTGGCTATTCGGAGCCTTTTGTGGTTCCATACAAATTTTAGGAACAAATTGCTTTGGCTATTCGGAGCCTTTTATGGTTCCATACAAATTTTAGGACCGTTTGTTCCAGCTCTGTGAAAAATGCCCTTCATATCTTGATAGGGATTGCATGAAATGTACAGATTGCTTTTGGTAGTATAGACATTGTAGCGATATTGGTTTTTCTTTCTTTTTTTTTTTTTTAAATATTTTTTTAACATTTATTTTTGAGACAGAGAGAGACAGAGCATGAATGGGGCAGGGTCAGAGAGAGAGGGAGACACAGAATCCGAAGCAGGCTCCAGGCTCTGGGCCATCATCAGCCCAGAGCCCGACGCGGGGCTCGAACTCACGGACCGTGAGATCGTGACCTGAGCTGAAGTTGGACGCTTAACCAACTGAGCCACCCAGGCGCCCCGCAATATTGGTTTTTCTAATCTGCTAGCATGGAATGTCTTTCCACTTCTCTGTGTCGTTTTCACTTTCTTTCATCAGTGTTTTATAGTTTTCAGAGTACCGGCCTTTCACCTCTTTGGTTAGGTTTATTCCTAGGTATCTTACAGTTTGGGGTGCAGTTGTTAAAGGACTTGCTTCCTTGGGGCGCCTGGGTGGCTCAGTCGGTTAAGCGTCCGACTTCAGCTCAGGTCACGATCTCACGGTCCGTGAGTTCGAGCCCCGCGTCGGGCTCTGGGCTGATGATGGCCTAGAGCCTGGAGCCTGCTTCTGATTCTGTGTCTCCCTCTCTCTCTGCTCCTCCCCCGTTCATGCTCTGTCTCGCTCTGTCTCAAAAATAAATAAACGTTAAAAAAAAAAATTAAAAAAAAAAAAAAAGGACTTGCTTCCTTAATTTCTCTTTCTGCTGCTTCATTACTGGGGTATAGAAATGCAACAGGTTTCTGTACGTTGATTTTGTATCCTGAGACTTTGCTGAGTTCATTTATCGGTTCTCGTAGCTTTTTGAGGGGGTCTTGGGGGTTTTCTATATAGAGTATCGTGTCATCTCCAGACAATGAAAGCTTCACTTCTTCCTTACCGGTTTGGATGCCTTCTATTTTTTTATGGTGTGATTGCTGTGCCTAGGACTTGTGGTACTATGTTGAATAAAAGCGGTGTGAGCGGACGTTCTGGTCATGCTCCTGACCTCAGGGGGAAAGCTCTCGGCTTTTCACCATTGAGTATGACGTTGCCTGTGGTTTTCCATATCGGACCTTTACGATATGGAGATACGGATGATTCTTTTAATGTACTATCGGATTTGGTTTGCTAGTATTTTTGTTAGGAATTTTAAATCTATGTTTATCAGAGATATGGGCCTATAGTTCTCTTTTTTGGCGGAATCTTTGTCTGGTTTGTATCAGGGTGGTGCTGGGCTCATAGAATGAGTCTGGAAGTCTCCCTTCCTTTTCTACTTTTTGGAACAGTTTGAGAGGGATAGATATGAACTCTTCTTTAAATGTTTGGTAGCGTTCCCCTGTGAAGCCATCTGGTGCTGGACTTTTATTTGTCGGGAGTTTTTTTTTTTTTTTTTTGATTACCGATTCCGTTTCCTTCCTGGTTATCAGTCGGTTCAAAGTTTCTACTTCTTCCTGCTGAAGTTTTGGTAGCTTATATGTTTCCAGGAAGTTTTCCATTTCTTCTAGTTGTCCAATTTGCTGGCATAGACTTCTTCATAATATTGTCTTACGATTGGTTGCATTTCTGTGCTGCTGGTTGTAATTCCTCCTCTCTCATTTGCGATTTTGTTTATTTGTGTCCTTTTTCTTTTTTTTCTTGATGGGTCTGGCTAGGGCTTTATCAATTTTGTTGATTTTTTTTTTTTCCAAAGAACCAGTTCCTGGTTTCATTGATCTGTTCAATTTTTTTTTTTTTCTATATCATTTATTTCTCTTCCAATCTTTATTATTTCCTTCCATCTGCTGTTTTGGGGTTTTGTCTGTGGTTTGTTCTTTCTGTAACTCCTTTAGGTACAAGGTTAAGTTGTTTATTTGAGATATTTCTTGCTCCTTGTAGGAGGTATGGCCACAACATTTTGCTGCTCCTTCTACAGAGGCAGAAGCTATTTCCCTACCTCTGAATGTGAACTGGCCTTGACCAGTAGAACACAGCAGGAGTGATGTCATGGACTTTGGAAGCTGGGCCTTAAGGGGCAGTGAAGTTTCTACCTTGGCTTTCTTGGAACGCTGCCCTGAGGCCATCGGGTCAGGAAACTGGTCTAGCCTCCTGCAGGCTGAGAGGCCACATGGGGGGCCACCAGAGTGCCCAGCCCAGTCCCCCCGCACGGTCCTAGACCTGGGAGTGAGACCATCTTGGGACCTTCCGGCCCGGCTGACCTGCCAGCAGAAACAAGTGAGAACCACCTGGCCAGCTTATAGAATTGTGAGAAATAGTAAGCCGTTGTCGCTTTACATCATCAAGCTTTGGCGTGGTTTGTTACGTAGCAAAGGCCACCTAAAATGGTCCTCACCATAGACCGGTTGAATTGGGTGATAGTCCTTGGGAAAATACAGCATGAGCCTTTAAGCACAAGCTGCTATTATCATTATTAGCCGCACCGATTAGTTCTAATAACAAAATAAGGTAACACAATGGAATAATCGGTGGTGGCTGATGACTTCTTACTCCCCCCTCCCCTGGCAGAAGACCGCGGTCAGGCAGAAGAGCTTCGACAGGCTCAGACGGGCAGCAGCCTTCTTTGCACACGAGCGTTTTAAACCTCTATCTTGTCATGTCGGCAGCAACCGCGTCGCCTCATTCGGCCACCTGGGACGGTGCCACAGCCCCTGTTAATATTGCCGTAGGTGGCAGCTTTGCACCCGAGTACCACGCTCTCGGCTGCCTGTGTGGGGCACAGAGCCTATTTTTAGCGTTTTGCATCTATAATTATGTATGTTTCACTGCCTCTCAAATGCATATTTGTTCTGGGGAGAGGTTACGGTTATGTAATCTAGGTTATTTTTGATAGGGCAGATGTGTTATGCCAACCTGCTAAGTCTCACTCAACCGGAGAAAAATGGCCAGCTGTTTCTTCCTCACTCAGACTCCCCCGGAATCAGGGGTGAATCGAAAAACGTGTAAGTGCTAAGAAATCAGAATAAACCCAGCCATCACATCAACTGATACGTATGGGGCTCGTAAGGACCGATTCAGTCTAGGACTCGATTTGTGATTTTTACAGATGAAAGTTCCCTTCAAGGAAACCAACCCCCCGGGCATAACGCTGGTCTTAACGGGGTGGTATCGACCTTGCTGACTGCCTAGATCAACTTCCCAAGGTGTCCTGGTGCTTGACCCACAAGGTTCTCCAATGGGGGTTTGGCCCATCGGGCCAAGCAAAGCGGGTGGGCCCCCGTGAGGGAGATCTGGAGCCCGGGACTAACAGATGGGTCTTGTGGCAGAGCAGAGGGGGTCTGGGCAGCACCCCCAGAGCTCGCAGCGGCAGGTGTCGGGCCGGCAGATGGTGGAGGTTAAGGCATCCGAGCAGCTGGAAGCAGGAAGCAGGAAGCAAGCAGCTATGCTCCAGGGTCCCAGGCCTGGAGAAACCAGGCCAGCAGAAGATGCCCCAAGAAGGTGAACCTTGGGTAAGACACGTATCCTTTGAAAATTCGTATTTGTTTATTTTTAAATTCCAGTATAATTAATATATGGCAATCATTAGTTTCATGTGTATGATATAGTGATTCAGCTGTTCTACATGTTATTCGGGGCCTGTCGCGACAAATGCCCTCCTTAACCCCCATCACCTGTTTCACCCATCCCCCACCCCCCTCCCCTCTGGTAACCATCGGTCTGTTCTCTGTAGTTAAAAGTCTGGTTTTTTCGCCTCTATTTTCTTTGTTTCTTAAATTCCACATACAAGTAAAATCACACAGTGTTTGTCCCTCCCTGACCTACTTCACTTAGCATTAGACCCTCTAGATCATCTATGTTGTTGCAAATGGCAAGATCTCATTCTTTTTTATGGCCGAGTAATATTCCATTGTACACACGTAACATACCTTCCTTATCCATTCGTCTATCGATGGGCCCTCGGGCTCCTTCCATAGTTTGGCTATTGTCCATAATGCAGGAATAGGCACAGAGGAGCATATACATTTTTTGAACTAGCATTTTCATTTTCTTCGGGTAAATACCTAGTAGTGCAATTGCTGGGTCGTAGGGTAGTTCTATTTTTAATTCTTTGAGGAACTGTTGAAAAACAATTCTCTGTTTTCCAGAGTGGCTGCACCAGTCTGCATCCCTACCAACAGTGCACGAGGGTTCCCTTTTACCCAATCCTCGCCAACACTTTCGGTTTCTTGTGTAAAGCACACTATCTTTTTATTCACTCACTCACCCATGCAGCAAACATTGGCAAAATATCCACTGTGAATGAGATATTGTCCTAGTTGCTAAGGAAACAAAAATTGCCCTAAGCATCCAACTTCTTTTATTTTATTTTTTAATTTTTTTTAAAATGCTTTTATTTATTTTTGAGAGAGACAGAGACAGATCACAAGTAAGGGGTAGTGGGCAGAGAGAGAGAGGGAGACCACAGAATCCGAAGCAGGCTCCAGGCTCCGAGCTGTCAGCACAGAGCCTGATGTGGGGCTCGAACCCACGAGCTGAGCTGTGAGATCATGACCCGAGCCGAAGAAGTCGGACACTCAACCAACTGAGCCACCCAGGCACCCCTCCAACTTAATTTAAAAGGTATCTTTTCCCCCCTGTGGATCAAAATATTCAAATGGAAAACTGAGCAAATAGAGAAAAGCATAAAGAAGAAAGTGAATCTTCTGGAGTCTCATCTCTTGGAGAGAATCCTTGTGAATATCTGGTATATATCCTTCTTATTATTTGTACATAGTATATACATTTGTTAATCTTAGAATTGAGATCATATGATATAAACTATTTTTTTTCGCTTGGTGTCATATTGTGAGAAGTTTCTTATTCCTCCCATATCCTTTATGAATATGACTTTTAATGGAGGTAGAGAATCCCATCCCAGGAACATGCAGTAAGTTATTTAATCAGCCCCCAACTGTTGGTCATAAATGTTGTCTCCAAATTAGGAATTTCCCAGCTCCCTCAAATTGTCATTTATATGCCACGAACAAAATGTCACCTGCTGCTCTCACGAAAAATAAAAAGCATCTAAATAAAGAGTGGAGGTCTCTCCCAGTTGAGAATTGCATCAGTGAGAATTATAGAATTAGAGCAAATAACCTTCAGTTTGCTCCAATTTGTAAAAATTTGTCAAACTTCTGTGCTTCCAATATGTTATTTTCACTATTATGACTTGCAGAATGATGATCACCAGTGTTGGCAAGGGCGGAGAGAAATGAACACTTTACATAGTTCTGGTGAGACTCAAACTCTCACTGGGTTGAAAGATTTAAAAATACTCAGACGCAGCATTTTACCTTCTAAGAATTTATGTTAAGGAATCAGTCTTAGAGATGTGCCCAACGAGTTATGAAAAACAATATTTATATCAGCATTATTTTTGTGCTTCGTACACAGTAACTTCTAAAATTGGAAGCTCTAATTACCCGTATTACCATCAATTCCTTTTCCAGCCCCATCTGGCTTTTAGAATAAGAATATTATAATTAATATATTTTTACATTGCACGCCATCTCTTTCCAGAATTCTTTTTTGACACTTACATTGTTTCATAATCGTGTTAACTGCAATTATTGAGAAATTAACTGTAAGGTTTTTGGTTCGCTGCTTGGCAATCTTGCTTTGGTGCTGCTTTTCCTCCTCTCCGAATTATCTATCTTGCTGCATTTTTCAGCCACCTGGGATATTTCGTTGATCATTTTTTTTTCAAGGAAGTAATAGCCCATGGCATATGTTCTGAGCCCTTCCATGCAAGACTTCCAAACGTAAGAATGGCCCATTGGCTACGTAGGCGATTCTTTGTTCCTAGTCTCATTCCTCCAAAAGCCTTTCCATTTTGACACATTTTACCCTAGAATTTGCTAAGAAGTTTGGCCTAATGCAAATTTTGTCCTCCCCCCCACCCCGCTTTTTTTTGGAAGGAATTCGGGGTATGTTTTTACCCCAGAGGACTAAATCGTTATAGGGTTTTTAAAAATGTACCCTTGAAATTCAAATATTTTACCCACCTGTGTGTCAAAGAACGCTTATAGGGTCAGCAAACCTTTTCGCAAGGGGCCATGCAGCCTTACAGGTCACAGGTTGGTCTCAACTCTGCCATTCTGCTGTGGGAGCCCGAACGTCAGCCATAGAGGATACACAAAGGAGCAAGTACGGTTGTGTTCAAATAAAACTTTATTTACAAAGCCAGTTGAACAGCCCACAGGGTGTAGTTTGCCTTTAGATTCAAAGGTGTAAGTCTTTCTTCAGCTCCAAGGAATTTTCCATCAAATGTATAATGAGTTTTTTCTTCCTCGCTTGTCGGCATGTCAAATATCTTGTATGTGAATATTTGAGCCCCAGCATCTAGTTTCTTCACCACCCCTCTCTCCTCATTACCTCCATTTGTTTTCTCCTTTTCATCGATTTCTGGGAGAGTTCCTGAGCTCATTTCTTAACCCACAGGTTCTGCTCTCTGCTCTATTAAATCTGCTTTTCGTTGCCTTAACGGCACTAGCAAATTTCCAGGATTATGTTTTGCACGGGGGAACGATCTTTCCGAATTTCGGGGGTTTCCATTAAAAGAAGCAAAATCTAATCTTGTGGGGAAATACTCAGATTAGAGATATTTTTTCTTTCTTGTTCCTTGGTATAGTTTTACATCACGGGGGAATATTTGATCACATGTGCTTTGATTTCTCGGAATTAGCCCCATGTTTTAAATCACAGAAACTTTGCATCTATCTGTTCGTTAAATGTTATTGTATACTCTTGCAGAGAGAGAAAACTGCTTACCCGCGATGAGAAATTGAGATCCTGTTAGATTCCGTATTTAAACACGTCACTCACAGAAGGGAAAAAGAACTTCTTTGTCCATTCTACAGTTTTATATTCTAGTCTGCGAGTTCAATTGACTGACAGGAGCAGGAAACGGACCCCTCTAGAAGGCGAAGGTGCAGCCCAGGGTTCATCAGTTCGCAGGTGTGGGCTTGGGACTCGGGTGTCTGAAGCCACCTGCAGGGCTGAGACCTTCTCTCTTCACCGCTTCACCCTTTCCCCCAGTCACACTCACCTCTGTCTTTCACGTCACAGCTCCGTTCGCTCTCACAGGACAGGGAGGTTGACTACTGCGTCAGGCGTTTATTATTCTGCTGGGACTATAATAACAGCCCTAACTCGGGGCACCGAGGCGACACCTATTCGCCATGCACACCACTCATGTCGTGTGAAGGCCGGGTGTCAGTGGTCCTGTGGGCTATTTCCTATTTTCCAGAGTCCTTGAATGTGCCCCTTGAATGTGGACTGCTCTGTGGGCCACCTTAATAAACAGCATGACTCCAAGTTTGAGGGGGTTTTGAGACTCTTGGGGAATCCCTTCCATTTCTGACTGGACCCTCCCCACCCACTGGGCGGCAGGCTTCCTCATTCTTTACTTCAACGACCTCCCTCTCCATCATATCTTTAAAAAAAAAATCATCCAAGATTCTAGTTCCATCACGGTCTATTCTCAGACATTGACAGATGATTTTCCTCCCTCCCTCCCTCCCTTCCTTCCCTTCCTTCCTTCCTTCCTTCCCTCTTTCCTTCCTTCCCTCTTTCCTTCCTTCCCTCCCTTCTTTCCTTCCTTCCCTCTTTCCTTCCTTCCCTCCCTTCTTTCCTTCCTTCCTTCCCTCCCTTCTTTCCTTCCTTCCTTCCTTCCCTCCCTTCCTTCCTTCCTTCCTTCACTCCCTTCTTTCCTTCCTTCCCCACTCCCTCCCTTCCTTCCTCCCTCCCTTCCTTGCCTCCTTCTTCCCTCCCTCCCTCCCTTCCTTCCCTTCCCTCCCTTCCTTCCCTTCCCTCCTTTCCTTCCTTCCTTCCTCCTTCCTTCCTTCCTTCCTTCCTTCCTTCCCTCTTTCCTTCCTTCCCTCCCTTCTTTCCTTCCTTCCTTCCCTCCCTTCCTTCCTTCCTTCTTTCCTTCACTCCCTTCTTTCCTTCCTTCCCCACTCCCTCCCTTCCTTCCTCCCTCCCTTCCTTCCTTCCTTCCTTCCTCCCTCCATCCCTTCCTTCCTCCCTCCCTTCCTTGCCTCCTTCTTCCCTCCCTCCATCCCTTCCTTCCCTTCTTCTTTCCTTCCCTCCTTCCCTTCCTTCCTTCCCTCTTTCCTCCCTCCTTCCTTCCCTTCCTTCCTTCCCTTCCTTCCTTCCCTTCTTCTTTCCTTTCCTCCCTTCCTCCCTTCCTCCCTTCCCTTTCCTTCCTTCCTTCCTTCCTTCCTTCCTTCCTTCCATCCAAAAATTTGGTCATAATGAGGTTTTCAGAGGAAGATGAGTCAAGATAAACCCAAAGTGCTACCTAGAAATGGACACCACAGTTTATTCCTGATTCCTTCCAACAACTTGAATTATCAACTTGGGAAATGTGTTCTTGCTTCTTACAGTAACTCAACTTTATTGAAAGGCGCCTGTAGTCCCACTTGTGTCGAACAGTTCTGTCTTCTCATCTGTCCTGTGATTTTTCTGTGTTTGCTTCTCTGTGTCACTAGGAGTTCTGCTGGAGACCGTATGGGCCCCTGTCTGAGTCGTTCGGGCCGGGATGATAGGACAATGGGATGGAGTGAACATAATGGAGTTTCATTTTGCTGATTCAGAGATCTGGAAGCTGAAGGAAGAAGGAACTCAATACAGACAAGGTGAGGGAGTCAGAGCTGGAGGCAGCTGTAGCCGGAAGCTTCAGCTCTTTGCTCCAGAGTGCCTTTTTTGTGTGGGGATTTGCATCAGGGTCTTTCTTTTTAATTTTTTTAAATCTTTATTTATTTTTGAGAGAGAGAGAGAGAGAGAACAGGGGAGGGGCAGAGAGAGAGGGAGACACAGAATCTGAAGCAGCCTTCAGGCTCCAAGCTGTCAGCACAGAGCCCGATGCAGGGCTCGAACCCATGAACCGTGAGATCACGACCTGAACCGAAGTCGGACACCGAAGCAACTGAGCCACCCAGGCGCCCCTGCATCAGGGTCTTTCTATTGCATGCGACACAAAATCCAACTCAGACTGGGTTAAGCGAGGCACGGAAACCAAAGGGCCATTCTGGTTTCAAGCAAAGCTGGATTCAGAGCACAAACCATCTTCTTAAGAATCCAGCTTCTTTCTATCACTTGCATTTGCCGTCTGCTAACTTACCTTCCTTCTCCAAGTTTCCATAGCAGCCTCTGGAACTTCTGAGCAGTAAAGTGGCTACCACAGCACTGCCCTGACATTTTTGCAGTTCAATTCCTGCTACATAGAGTTTGGTTCTTGCCATTGGTTCCCACTAAACTTTTTATTTTTATTTTTGTAATATATATATATATATATATATATATATATATTTTTTTTTTTTAATGCCTATTTTTTTAGTGCATTAAGGTCACTTTTTAAAAACATTTTTTTAATATATGAAATTTATTGTCAAATTGGTTTCCATACAACACCCAGTGCTCATCCCAAAAGGTGCCCTCCTCCATACCCATCACCCACCCTGCCCTCCCTCCCACCCCCCATCAACCCTCAGTTTGTTCTCAGTTTTTAAGAGTCTCTTATGCTTTGGCTCTCTCCCACTCTAACCTCTTTTTTTTCTTCTTCCCCTCCCCCATGGGTTTCTGTTAAGTTTCTCAGGATCCACATAATGCCTATTTACTTAGAGAAAGAAGGTATGAGCAGGGGAGGGGCAGAGAGAGAGAGAGAGAGGGAGACAGAGAATCCCAAGCAGGCTCTGCACTGTCAGCCCAGGGCCCAACATGGGGTTCATTCATGACCTGAGCTGAAGTCAGACGCTTAACCGACTGAGATACCCAGGCGCCCCAAACATTTTTTTAAGTTTATTTATTTATTTTGAGAGGGCGGAGAGGGGCAGAGAGAGAGAGAGAGAGAGAGAGAGAGAGAGAGATTGAAGAGACAGAATCCAAAGCAGCCTCCACACTCAGCTCGGAACCCGATGCAGGGCTCGATCTCACGAACTGTGAGATCATGACCTGAGCCGAAGCCAAGAGTCAGATGCTTAACTGACTGAGCCACCGAGGGGCGCCACCACCCCCCCCCCAACTTTTTTTCTAACAGCCTTATTGAGATGTAGTTCACACATCATACCATCCGTCCATTTGCAGTATAAGCTTTTGTAGTTCCACGATATTCACAGAGTCGTGCAACAGCCCGTTCTAGAACATTCTCCCATTTTCATCATCTCCAAAAGAAACCCCATACCACTCCTCACTACCCCCAACCCCCAGACCTAGGCGACTACTTACCTACTTTCCGTCAACAGAAATTTGCTCATACTGGGCATTTCCTACAGATGGACTTATACAACGTGTGGTCCTTTCCACCTGGCTTCTTTCACGTCGCCGATGCTTCCACCCATGTTGTAGCATGTTGTATCAGAACTTCATTCCTTGACAGGACCGAAGGACATCTCGTTGCATGGACGTACCACATTTTGTTGATCTGCTCCTCGGTTGCTGGACATTGGTTTGTTCCCACCTTTTGGCTATTAAAACGCTATTAAAATGCTCCGAACACTTGTGTCCCCAGTGTGGACATTTGGTTTCATTTCCCTTAGGTATATATTTAGGAGTGAAATTGCCGGGTTGTATGGTAACCCTATATTTAAGCTCCAGCGTCTCTGCCAGACTGTTTTCCAAAGCCGCTGTGCCATTTTCCAATCCCACCAGCAGTGCAGGAACGTTCCAATCTCTCCACGTCCTTGCCAGTCTTGGTTTTAGTATCTATCGTTCGGGTTATAGCCATCCCAGCGGTGGGAAGTGGCATTTCCTTGTGGACTCCCACAAACTTCTGAGGGCCGTTCTGATTGGACCACCCTGGGTGGTGTGAACCTTCCCGAGCCAATCCCCGCCGCCGGGTCCGTTCGGTGCTAGATGGACCAGACCTAGGTCACGAACTCCACCCCAGAAACCCACGCAGACCAGGTGGGCTCAGAAAGGAGGAAGGATTGATTCCAAGTTTAAAATCAAAGGCAGTACCCAGATAAGAGGAGCCAGATGCTGGGACGAAGAACGAATGCCTAACGAAGTTCAGCAGCCAGGAGCTGGGGGGCGGCAATGCCCTGATTCAGGTCTGGCACGGAAGTCTGCTTTGGGGCTCAAGCCCAAGGAACCTCTGCTGTGGGCATCCCTCTTGCTGTGGGCATTTCCTCACAGCCCTGGCCAGCTCCAGATGTGCTAGCCCACTCTCATCTCCAGCTTTAACCCCCCGCAGGGCTGTTGGCGAGATTCCGCAAGGACCTTTTTGAAATTCCTATCCAGCAGACTCTTCCCTCTTGTTCTGGGGATCATAGGTCCAACTGGCCCGTCCTTCAATCTGGCCCGTCGGCCCCATGCCTAACAGACATTCTGCAGATCTTCTGGCCTATAATTATCACTCTTCTCTAATACCCAGTGCTGATACAAGTGTTTTCCTGTCCTTTTTACAAGTTTACTTGTTTATTTTGAGAGAGAGGGAGAGAGCATGCACGAGTGGGGAAGGCAGAGAGAGAGAGAGAGAGGGAGAGAGAGAATCCCAAGCAGGCTCCACACCATCAGCGAGGAGCCTGACTCAGCGCTCGAACTCACAAACTGTAAGATCATGACCTGAGCCTAAACCGGGAGTCGGACGCTTAACCGACTGAGCCACCCGGGTGCCCCATGTTTTCCTATTTTTGCATATGGTTGGTCCATTTCCTTGGGGACCTGGGAAGTAGGAGAGAGTTAGATGTGCACTTAAGACATTGTCTCTTGCACTAGGGAAGTGACTTCAGCTTATGCAGATACTTGGAAACAGTTTATGACCCGAGCAGTCTATTTCAAGACTATGTTAGGAATGAGGCTACCTTAAAACAAAGCATATGGCATTGGACACCCCCCACGGTGTCAGTAATATAATAAAATTCAGCTACCATTTATTGAAGGTTTACTATGTGCCGGGCACGGTGTAATGAACGTTGCATGCATTATTTCATTTCATGGTTATCAAAGTCCCATTGGGCAGACAATATTATCTTCGTATCACAAGTGAGGGAAGCAAGGCTCAGCGAGATTAAGCGACTTACCAAAAGTCACACAGGAAGTCGCAAGCGGTCACACACAGTGCCAGGATGAAGCGTCACCGTGATCCTCCCGTGACTTCACCTACCCACAGACCCTCACCAAACTCTGCAGAGCCTCCCTTGTAAATGTCTGACACACATGCCCTGCGTCCCCCCCCCTGGTCTGGCCATCGTCATCGCTGGCCTTGCCCGGCTGGAAAGGCATCCTCTTTGGTTCTCTGACCCCAGCCTTGTCCCTCCAATTCATCCTCTGCCTTTCGGCCAGCTTGTGCTTGCTACACTGCAGCGCCGATCATGTCTGTCTCCTGATTCAGAAGGTGTCTAAGCAGGGAGCTCATAGCTCCTCCGTGCTGGCCTCCCACGGGCGTCTCTGGTGCTGTCTCTTTTGCTGCCCCTTCCCACACCCCACCTGCTGCCGATGTGAGCCGTTTGCAGTTCCCTCGGCCCACGAAGCTTCCTCTTGGTTCTGTGCCTTTGTGTAACGTGTCTCTTTGTCCTCTTACCTCTGGCCCCCCACTCCTTACCATTCACCGGGCTCACTGGTCCGTCCTCCTCATTCTCCAGGGTTAAATCTACACTGTGGCCTGTAGAAGAGGCCACTCCCGAATCCCACCCCTACCTCCTCAGCCCTGGACTTTTATGCAGGGAGAACGGCCTGCTAGCCCAGAGTCGTACCAGCCTACCTGGCTGACCTTCTTATCAGACGTTCTCTAGATCACAGTAGAGAGACTACCACGGTCCTCTGGTCGACCTTAAGCCCTTTCCCCTTTTCCCAACAGAGACCAGGGCTTAACCCATTTTTACTGACCCAGCTCATGGTCTCTGAGCGACTTCAGCAACCCAGTACATAGGGAAGCTTGGATCGGTGACCTCAGTGTTTTCATCTGCGAGTTGGAGGAAAACACCCTTCCGCATAATCCGCAAGCCCCTTTTCCACTCTCCGTTTCACGATTCCATCCTATTATCTCATCTCCGCGTCTACCGCAGGGTAAAGCATGGCCTCATGTTTGCCATCCTGATTTCTCTGTCTCTGTCTCTCCACGCACCACCCCCAGGACATGACATTTGGTGACCTCCAAGGTGCAGCCTGTTCCTGGAAAGCTGTCCGGGTTCTAGGAATGGCTGTTATTCCCACTTTACCTGAGTCACGGGTCCTACGGTCTTGCAGGTGGAGGTCTGAGCAGTGGGTCCCCAGCATGCTGTGTGTCCTACTTGAAGAATAAAAGGCCAGGCTCCGGGATGGATAAGCAAACTCACACATTAGCTACCCAAAAAAGGATGGGGGGGGGGGTGGGTGGCAGAAAGAAAGAATGAAAAGATATTGATTATGTGGCATTAAAGTGCCTGGGGCCTTAACAGACATTCAAAATTGGATGCATTGCTCAAGATCAATAGTAGGTTTTACGTTTCTGACCTAAAAAGTACCAGCGCCATGTAATTTAAACACAGACAGCTATGAGTAGATCTCCTAACGTCTGGCCCGCTTTCCTCAGGTACTTTTGACACACGCCCTCACTTCTCTGCAGCCATTTTCCTATTTTCCTTTTTTTTTTTTTTTTTTTTTTTGGCCAGTGGATGACAGTGGACAAATTCAAGGATATTCGAGAATGTGGCATCAACCGTTTCTGGTGTCATTACCTTAAATGATAACCTCACAGAGCAGCATTGAACCCTGGGTGGGGGGCGGGGGGTGGGGGGTGGGGGGTGGGGCAACTGCTACAAGGAGGCAGATGGGGTCGGGTTTCGAGGTTGAACCAGGGGGATGAATCACATGGTTTCTAAGGGGCCATTACTGCCCAAGGATTTCTACACACACACACACACACACACACACACACACACTTCTCACTCACATCGGAAAACAAAGAAGCAGAAGAGTGTCACCACTATGGCTCTGGGTCCTGACAGCCTCAAGTTCAATCTTGGCCAGTTACCAGCTGTGACTTGGAACCTGTTACCTAACTTGCCTGTGCCTCAGTTTCCACACATGTAAAATGGGGATACTGCTACTAATAATGGTCATGATAATAATATCTACAGTTTAAGGTTCTTGGGAAGATTGGAAGGGTGAATATAGGTAAAGTTGAGCACACAGCAAACACTCAATAAATGGTGGGTCACGTTAGCAGCTAGTAGACAAGACACCTTGCAGAGAACGTGGCTGTCTCAGGTCGCCAAGACACATGTTTATAAATTGATTTCCGCAGAGATTCTAGTTCAGTTTGGCGAAGGAGGGCCGGAATTCCCCCGAACGTTCCAGGCGCATGCATACACGGCCACGCTTGGCACCAGCCTCCCAGGTGGTGGATTCTCACCTGTTACTCCATATCGGGCGGTGCCCCCCGGGGTCCCGACCACAGCACCCTGAGTGGGTGAGTCTGCAGCTTTTCTCAGCGCCCTGGCTCCCACAAGCCCCTGCCCCCTACCCACGGACGATCCCCGGCCCTTCTATACCTTCTTTGTTTACAGGCGCATGTGCATTGGTGGGGCAGAGTTTTACAAAGTTCTTTCCCTTAATTTTGGGGCAGGGTAAGACGGCTAATCTGTTTTGACATGCTATCTAAACGGCCCTCAGATCAGTATACGGAAGAAGTCATCCAGAAGTCATGTCTTTTATACACATGTACTGGTGTGTACAAGAGAAAGACTTATATTGGCTGCGAGGGGCTGAATAAGAATGGCCGTTATTATGGCGAATTCAGGGTCCCCACATTCACTCCACATATCAAATCCTCTTTCAATGAGACCAGTTCCATCAGCTGTCAGATGCTATTAAATATATCCCTCAGACCTACTGACCAGCTGACAGAAGAGAAACTCAAAACCCTACACCCACCATTAGCATCATAAAATGTGAAATCAGCTGGAAGGAATGATAACAGAGTTGAAAACAGAAGAGATGAAAATCTGTAATGCCCTTGTGTGCTTCTAAATAGAAACCCCACGAGTTACAAACACACCCATAAAATACCGAGGTAAACACACACACACACACACACACACACACACACACACAAAAGAAAAACAAAACAAAGGTCGTCCTGTTGTCTGCTTCCTAACATATAATGGTTCTTCTACCTTTTGTTAATGTGAGATTTGCATACGTGTTTCATGAGGTTAATACAATGCATAAACCAAAACATTTATTTGGCAGCATCCGTGATATTTCCCCAGATAATGCAGTGTTTCTTCCAAGTCAATAAAACACAACCTGTCATGAGGTTGGGTCGTTAAAATACTTGTGCAAGGGCTGCGACCATATTTTACACATTTGCAAATGCCCCGGTCTTCCCAGTGAGTTTCTTAATCAGGCAAGAGCGGGTGATGGCTGGGACCCAAGGAGAAGGTGTAGAGGTTCCCCTTGGAGGCAGAGCGTTGAGCCAATTCAGGAATTGGGCTCTGTAAAGGCAAGAAAAAAATTTCTGTGTGTTGACTAGATCTGCTTCACCATTTCTTCAGTCTAACTTTTGAAGTGTGTGTGTGTGTGTGTGTGTGTGCACCGAAATATTCACTTAATCCTCCAGGGGGAAAAAATTAGATCTGTACTTGAAATCTTCTAAGAATCCAAGAGTGGGTCAAAATGCCCAATGGCTTTGTGCAGCTACGATCCTATCATGAGATTGGTTCCATATGGGGCTCTTTAAAGCAAAAAAAAAAAAAAAAAAAGTTATGAGACCAATAATTTTTAATGAAACTTGGCTTAGCTCACAAGCAGGTCTAGCAGATGAAACAGCAGTCCAGGCTGGAAACATGGCTTTTCTTCTTCCTGGCGGGGATGAAAGAAAGCATCGTTTCAATTAAAGAAGACCCTAATGGAGATGTGTTTTGTATTATCAATTTTAAGCAAGTAGGGATTTGGGCATTGTCTATTTCACCACATGTCTCTAAGCGAGTCCTTGCCTGCTCCAACGGAAGTGTTGGGCCATTTTGAAAGTGGAACCCTTCACGCTCCTGAAGGTTGAGTTTTTGAATTTGACCGCCGAAGTTTGATGGCATGTTGAATTTTTTGACGGAAACTTTTGAATTTTGATGGAAAGTTTTGGTAGAATGCTTGCGTTAGTCAGCCTGGGCAGATCTAACAAAATAACCTACACTTGGTGGCTTCAACAGCAGGAATTTATTTCTCGTTGCTCTGGAGACTAGGGAGTCCAAGGTCAACCCAAAGGCCCCATTTCCAAATACATTCTCCTTAGGAGTTAGGGTCGCAAAGTATGAATTGGGGGTGGGGGGGGACATAATTCGATCCATAACAATGCTGTTTGAAAGCTCCTGTCTTCCTAAAACTTGGGAAGAATTTTGTGTGCAGAAGATCTTCACAAACTGAGAATGGTATTCTTTGATGCTCTCTCTCTGCCTCTCTCTCCCTCTCTTCACTGCACGTATATACCACCTTAGCGTATGGTTTCCGAACCTCGGCACTACTGACATTTTGGACCGGGTCATTTTTGTTGTAGGAGGGCTTCGCTGAACATTGTAGGCTATTAAGCAGCATCCCCGGCCTCTACCCACTATGCTGTTAGCATCCCTCTCCCGCCTGTGACAACCAAAAATGTCTCCAGACATCATCAAGCATTCCTGGGAGGGAAAAATCACCCTCGATTGAGAATCACGAATTTCCGCGTTCTCTGATCTTTGAACAAATGATATCTGTTTACCGCCATAGGTGGGTGTCTTCTGTAGGCTTAGTGGCTTAAGAACAAAGGTGACTTTTTACGATCTAAGTGTCATCTAATTCAGCTCATGTCTAGTGGTCTGGTTCCATCTGTGTTGGGGAATCCCACGTGTCAGAACACAGAGAAAGAACGCTTGGATGTAGAGTAGGGGCGCCTGCTGCCTGCACAACCATAGGAAGACAGGAGCCACAGAAAGACCTTCTCATCCATCCTCCTGCCTCCAGATGGGACAAATAGGCCCAAGGAGAATCTGGCTTGCTGTCCCAAGTGCCAAGGTCGGGGAGGAGGACCTTCCTGCTAACTTCCCCTTGCCTCCCACATCACTCTGCTTTATATTTGCCGGTGCTCTTACTGCTAATTGAAATGATCTTGTTTATTTATATGTTGACGTTAGTCTTTATTTTCAGGGGACTGTCTTCCCAACGACAATGCAAACCCTACGAGAGCAAAGACTTTGCCGTAAGTGGTAGCGTACTGATTTAGCCAAACCTCGGGGTCTTGGGATCAGACCGCTGGGGCCGAAACCCAAAGTCTGCGGCTTCTCAGTTTGGCTGACGTGGACCAATCATTTAGCTTCACCAAGACTCAGATTCCTTCTCTGTGTTTCTTTATAAATAAATTAAACAAATAAGACGGGTTCCTCTCAACCAGGACTAAATGGAGTAATGCTTACGGTATAATATGTGCTCAACAATTAGAAGCTATCACTTTCACCACTGTAATTATACTACTCAAAGTAGTTCTTGGCCCAGGAAGAAACACAGTCAATATTAGTCAAACGAATGAATGAGCGAATGAATGAATGAACAAATTCTCTTGTGTTTGCCTCTGGTTTTCCATTCTTCCTGTTGCAGTTGATAATTTGCTGTCTACCCAATCCTCATTTCTAGTCTCGCTATAACTGGGAAGCAAAGGTGTAATCAAACGTTTGCTTCTAAGCAAGGAATGAGAGCAATCATATACCGACAGAAAGGCCCAGACTTGGGAACGATATTAACCCTCATTAATTTTTCATGATAACATCTCAAATTCTCTACAAGGGCTCCATTGTTCTGTGAAGCTCAACTTTAGGCTGACCCCGACACTTTTTCCTTCCTTGTGGATTTGTGGGGATCTGTCCATGCCCCACACCAGGCACGAGCTGGACGGGGATGATGGCAAGTAGCCTGCTTGGCATAGGGAAGAGGTACGGTTCTGGAAGGGAGAGGCAAGGCTGCCGTGTGCGTGGCATCCACTCAGCCTCCTCCCGCATCCAAATGGTAAAATCACCATTTGTAAGAAATGTGCTCAATCGGAGAAGAAAAAGAGACGTAATTATGTCGTTTATAATGAATTCTGAAGAAACAAAGAATTTAAGGAGAAAACTCTAGAGACGACCAGGGAGCCAAAGCCTCTCGGATCATCTGAGCTGCCCTGGAGAAGACGCATAGCTGATCAAACATTTGTGTTGATCACAGGGGGCCCTCCTAGCCCTTGAGAATGTTCACAAGGAAGCAGGAAAACTCAGGAGCCCCAGCAAACACAGCCCGACTTTTATTAAATAAATTACACGCTCCTCTCAGCTTCCACCAGCATCAATAATATCAACTTTTGGACAAACGGTTCCCTCTGGGGAACGGGTTCTGAGATTCGCTCCTAATCTTCTTTCTTTGAAGTGTCCAAGGGCTTAAAGGCATGCGTCAATATCTGGGGCCTCTGGCCTTTGTGGGAAGGGGGGTGAAAGGGTCCTGTTGTGGAAGGGAGTGAGACCACCAGCATCCACACCCCCCCTCAGGCTGACTGTTTCCATTCAGTCAGTTTCCAGGGTTCTCCAGATCACCACCCACCCACACGGGGGTAAGAATCCCCAAGGGTCCCACGTCTCCTAAGGAAAGGGTTCCCGCGCACCTCTAGTTCTGTCACGACAGCCCTCGCGGGTCTTGGCTTGCGAGAATAATTACAAAACGAAACAAAAACGGAACAAGCCTGGGAGAGTGAGCATAAACCTTAAGCTGAAATTTCTAAATATTTCTAGAAGATCAATGATAGTATCTGTTAAATCATAAGATGTGGACTACCATTAACTGACCCCTTTAAAAATTAACACAAGATGGGCACCTGGGTGGCTCTGTCGGTTGAGCAGCCGACTTCAGCTCAGGTCATGACCTCATAGTCCGTGAGTTCGAGCCCCGCGTTGGGCTCTGTGCTGACAGTTCAGAGCCTGGAGCCTACTTCGGATTCTGGGTCTCCCTCTCTCTCTGCTCTGCCCCTCCCCTGCTCATGCTCTGTCTCTCTCCATCTCAAAAATAAATAAAAACATTAAACAAATTGTAAAAATTAACACAAGAAACAGATTCATTCATACCTTTCTAGATACCCTGGGCCCGCATTTCCCGAGCGCGTAGATAGCCAGAATTCGGCACTGATGTCTTATGTCACGGGCCGTGACCAACCACTTGCAGACTCCTTCATGTGTGTTCTTCACACCTGCCCCGTGACATAGGGACTATTATTCTCATTTTATTGGACCCAGACCCTATGTTTTTAACCTATGAACTACTAAGTTTTTGTGGTCGAATAAGTTTGTAAAAACTCAGAGTTAACCAAGATTAACGGGTTCTGCGACTATCAGAATTCTCAGCCTTTTCACGTATGGAGATCCATTAGAAATATCCAAGAGGGAGACTGGAATATATAGACTTTCCTCAGCATATTTTACCATGGAATGGTTATTCACCCCGGTGCATTTCTAAAGATTATTGTTCTCCAGGAACACGAAGACTATACTTCTAAGGAGACACAGGGCCATTACTTTGGGCATTAGACCCAGTGCCGCAACGTTGATTGTTGAGTGACTTTTTCTTTTGTTTTTTTTTTTTAATTTTTTTAACGTTTATTTATTTTTGAGACAGAGAGAGACAGAGCATGAATGGGGGAGGGTCAGAGAGAGGGAGACACAGAATCTGAAACAGGCTCCAGGCTCTGAGCTGTCAGCACAGAGCCCGATGCGGGGCTTGAACTCACAGACCGCGAGATCATGACCTGAGCCGAAGTCGGCAGCTTAACCGACTGAGCCACCCAGGCGCCCCTTTTCTTGTTTTTAATAAATGATACATGATACTCCTACAAACCACTTACAAAATTGCAAATATTACAATTGAAAACTTGGAATACAGCCAGGCTCATGGCATGCTGGAAACCAAAAGTCATGGGAATATTATGGCAGAACTTTTCACTGCTTTTGGGAGCTGTCATCCCCTTCTTCATTTCACCCTCTAAGCAAATTTCTAACCTATAAGGTCTCCTCCCATGCTTGGAAGAGGTTGTGCGGGCAGAAACCCTACACTCCCACCCTAGAGCTGGGGTTAGCAAATTACAGCCTATAAGCTTAATCTGGCTGGCCACTTGTTTTTATAAATAAAGTTCTATTGGAACACAGCCATGCTCATCCATTTACATTATCTTTGGCTGTGTTCATGCTACAACAGAGTTGAGTAGCTGTGACAGAGGTTTTATGGCCCCCAAACCTAAAATATTTACTATTCAACCCTCTACAGGAAACGTTTGCTGCCTCTTCCCTAGAGCTACCTATTGACAATGGTTATAGAGCTGGGTTGCAATGCACAACTTCTCCAGTAGAGGCCACTGTCTAAAATACCATGTGTTTCATTTGAGGGAAGCTACCACCATGATTTACCCACTCTTTGAGTTCAGAAATCCTATGTGATGTAAGTTTTCTCCAGTGAGGGAGAGACACCAGGGAAAGGGAGAAGACACCAGCATTTACTGAGCTGTGGTTAAGTATCTAGGAAGGTGCATATGTTGTCTACTTGCAACAATCTTGATTAAAAAGCTTTGACCCCGTTTTTCAGGGGAAGAAAACAGAATCAAAGAGGTAAAGTCATTTGACCAGGGTTACGCAGTAAAGGATTTGCATCTCACACTCTCTACCTCAAGGGTGGACCCTGATTCTAAAGGACTGGTTAAGAATGCAGGCTTTGGGATTACCCAGTCTAGATTCAAATGCCAGCTCTGCCAGATTAGGGATTACCCAGTCTAGATTCAAATGCCAGACTAGCTTTGTGACTTGGGCAAGTGACTTAATTCTGTGCCTCAATTTCCTCACTTGTGAAGTCGGAAGGAAAATAGTACTTTCCCCTTTAGGTTGTCAGGAGAACGCAACGAGTTAATACATGGAAAATTCTCAGCATGATGCCTGGCACAGTAAGGTCTCTGCACAAATGTTAGTTGTTACTGTTTAACGGGGAGGGACAGTAAAGGTAGAGGGATAACATCTACGTTTCTGGATCTAACAAGTTGGGCTGGTGTCTTTATCTTTTCACATATATAATGAGCCCCTTGAGGGCAGGTTGTATTTTCCTGTGTCTTCTATAAGAGTGCCTTGGCCAAAATATTCCATCAAAACGTACTGTTGAGTTGAAGGCAGAAATGGGGGAAGAAACTTGCCAGTAAAGTGAAATATTGAGCTCTTTAGTTGTTGAAAGAACGAGACAATGTGGGGAGCCTGGTCAACACAGATGACTGATTTTACTTCAGCTTCAGAGGATTGGGTCTTGTCTGATATTTCAGTTATCTACCATCCCAAGCCTTAGGACAATAATCATTTATTATCTCTCTGTGGTTGGTTGGGTCCTTTGGGCTGTTCTGTTCCGGGTGTTGTTGACTGGAGCGGGACTCTGTTCCCCTGGAGCAACCAAGATGGCCGCCTCACACGGTGGGCAGTTGGTGCTGGCTGTGGCTGGGCGTCTACTCGGGGCTGTTGACCAGAGCAGGCTGGTTCACCTCCATGCGGCCTCCACATTTGCCTCGGGATTCTCACAGTGTGGTCACTGGGCTCTGTCCTCTCAGGGTCTACACTTGGAAGTCCTGGAAGGGCACTCCCTCGGTATCCCCTGGTCACAGGGGCAGAGGAAAGAGACTGTCTCTCGATAGAAGAAATGGCAAAGACTTTGTGGCCATTTTTAATCCACCATACCTGAACTCCCCGGACCCCTGCCTCACCTCACCATACTGCTGGCCAGCTGCAGCCAGGATCTTTCTCCCCTGATGGGACGTTCCCATTATTCTGTCTTCGAGGTTACCCGGGCTGCAACTCTCAGAGAGCATCTCAGTGTTTGACAAATGCAGCCGGTTCAGTGAGGCCGGGAGCAAGGGTGTCCCACTGCCCGCCCTTGACCTTAAGCTTCCTAAAGTAATGTCAAGCTTTGTCTCATGTCTGCTCCTTCAGGTCTTCCTCCTCTATACCCAAATAATTTCCACTCGTCCACATTTCAGCTTAAGAGACACCTCCTCCAGGAAGTATTCCCTGCTTTATACCCACCCCACCAGCTAAGTGCTCCCGCAAAATTGTGATTTAATCTCCCCTCACCAACCCTGTCTCACCACCCAATTGTTTCATTTCTCCGCCTAAGTTAGCATTCACTGCTCACTTTTTGCTCATCCCCATTTGACAGAAGGTTTCATGGGAGGCGGGTAGAGACTGCCTCCGTCTCCATCATATCTTCAGTGCCTCAGGCGGCGCTTGGCCAACCAACTGATACTCAATGAATGAAATCTTCCCTCTGATCGTTTCCTACCCTCCTGCTCTCGGAACCTGGACCATCAGAAATGCTAAAGGTTGGGGCTTGGCAGAAGTCAGGCCAAGAGGATGCCAGTGGGGATGGTCTGAGGGCCAGGGGGAGGGGAGCAGAGAGAGAAATTAAGAACAAGACGGCAGGCCAAGTGGACAGCCTCACTGAGCCAAGAACCCTGGTATCATCCACTCACACTGAGGCACACGCAGCTGTCCCCATGGCTTCCCGAGCTCTAGCAAAGACTTAAACCCCCATAAATGTTTTATTCACATCCAGACACACCTTACACCCTGGCATCGCTCAGAAACTCTGACTGCGAAGGAGAGGGGGGCCCACTGAGAAGGCCATGTCTTCGGGCTCCCCCCTGAAAGTGTTCTTCCAAAGCAAACACATATGAGTTTGTAAAGGCAAGTTCATAAAAAAAAAAAAAAAAATCAGAGGGAAAGTAGTGAATCTAATAACACCCCGATCCCTAGACCTCTCCAGAGGCATCTGGGGTCTGACATCCCAGTCAGGTCTGGCTTCCCACCCAGACCGTGACTGGCCTGTAAGCTGAGAGGCCTGGGGAGGCTGCCATGGCCCCACCACTGGAAATGTCACCTTGGCTGGCCTGTAACTCCAGGGCGGTGAAGGCGGGCGTTTATTCATAACACCCAGCATCTGACTGAAGAGGGCCTCCAACCCCTGCCCCACATTCCCAGCCATACACACTGTTTCCTCCTACAGGACAGGTTTCAGAGCAGCCCCCCTGAAGTCCTTCTCTCTAGATTTTAAGCTAAATCGCCGCTTCTCTTTGTATCTCATTTTTTCCCTACTTCTTCCTCCCTAAAAGCAACATTCCACATCCCCATCTCAGAACATCAGCCCCTTCTCCCCTCTATACACAATACACTTGTGTGTTTCTTCACCCTTGCTTTGAGAGCCAGGGAGAAAGACGATCGGAACTTTGGGGACCGAAAGAGCAAAGCTGCTGTCTTCCTGAGCTCCCCAGGCGTAGCACCCACACACCAACATTTGTCACACGCAAATGAACGCGCTATTCCCAACATGATAAATTTCACATCAGTCCTGCTGACTTGGGCTTACTAATTGCCTGATAGCGTTTTCTTTGTTAAGCTTCACTGTGATCATCACACTTTTTGTTGAACCGACAGTAGAAATATTCCGCAGCTGACGACCCAAATGCAGCCCGATGCACGACTTCCCTAATCTTTCATGGTGGGGGTATGCACAGGTGGCATCATGTGGGCCCCCAGCGATCCTTGAGATTGATCTCTGGAGAGGGCTACCCAGCCCTGCCATGATGCACAACTCCAAGGAGATGCCATGCTTTTGTGCCCGATGCCCCCTGGAAATGAGCAGGACATAACCCATGCCCTGTACATGGTGGCCCTGGGGCAACCCCTTTCTGAATGTGGGGGCAAGATGCAGGGGACCCAGTGAGCAACAGGAGGGCATACCCACGCTCACACCCCCATTCTAGGTTGTGCTTTCGAGATGCTGCACGGTCTGCTTCCCCATCTGAGCCCTTCGATGGAGGCATCACTGGTTTTAGCTGACCAAGAGGAGCTGTCAAATGATACTCAGAGAACGAAGGGCAGCCTGGGTTTGATGTGTGTAAGGGGAGACCCTCTGAAGATGGGGGTGCCTTCCGTGGAGGGGTGGGGACAGGACGAACCACAGGGAGGTCTCCTCACCCCAATTTGCATGCTCCCTCCTAGCAAGAGATGGAACACTCTTATCAGCTAAAGAATTCAGCCACCGGTCGGGGTTGCATACCACACGGTGGCTTGGCCTGGCTCGGCTGTCTAGTTAAGAACAGGCTTGCCTTTGTTCCTGTGTGACTGGGGGCGCTGCTTGGGGACGGAGGATCCTGGGTGGGTGCAATTATGGGATTTTTTTAAGGTATAGAAATTGTATCTCTCATCTTGGGCCTTGGGAAAATAAACTGAAGAAGGGAGTGTGATATTAAAAAGGGCAGGTGGAGTCATTTTCACTGCTGGCGATTCCTCTTCCCAAAAGTGACCCTATGAGCTCATGTGCCTTCCTGTTGTCACAGGAGCCACCGATGACATCAAAACACTGCATTTAACTTTCCAAACACTGTTCACTTTATCCTAATATCTTACTCTCTAAGGACTCAGAATCCTAAAGTCTTGGTGTTTGAAAAATTCTTATAGGTCACCCACCCATCCATCCATCTGTCCACCCACTGTCCATCCTTTCATCTACCTACCCACTCACTCATCCATCCATCCATCCATCCATCCAACCATCTATCCATCCATCCATCCATCCATCCATCCATCCAACCATCTATACATCCATCCATCCATCCATCCAACCATCCATCCATCCATCCATCCATCCATCCAACCATCTGTCCATCCATCCATCATTCCATCTATCTATCCATCCATCCATCCATCCAACCATCTATCCATACAACCATCCATCCATCCATCCATCCATCCATCCATCCATTCATCCAACCATCTAGCCAGCCAACCAGCCATCTATCCACCCACTCATCCATTCACTCACCTACACATCCATCCATGAAGCATTTCTTGAGCACTTACCATGTGCCCCCCAGTGGTGAACAAGGGAGACTAAGTGTCTGCTGTCATGGAACTGCCTTGCTTTGGGAGGAAGATGGATAGTAAACAAGGAAGCAAACAAATAAACAACATCGTACAAGATTGTGGTAGTTGCCCCAAAAGAGAAAACCCGGGAGACATGAAAGAATAAATGTGGAGGCCTGGGATGGTCAGAAGGGGCCTCTCTAAGAAGGTAACTCTTAAACAGCAAACGGATTGCCAAGAAGGAGAAAGCCAGATGAAAAATTGGGAGAAGGGTGTTCCAGGCAGAGACAACAGCAAGCTTTAAGTGGAGGCTCTGAAGGGGGCACACGCTTGGCCCCTCTGAGGGGCAGAAAGGGGGCCCGTGCAGCTGGAGCACAGCGACGTTTGTGTAAACTACTTGGTCAAATGAAATAGTGCACGGAGCCCAATGTAAAATAAGCCAAACAAAAGGACTCAGATAGAGTCACGTTAAAACCACTGATAGGATTCGGCAGCCACGCCGATCTCTCCTGTAACATCCAGCATTTATTGGAGTGCTTCGGGGACCCTAAATCACTGCCTCCAAGCTCAGCCGAGTTCACTTCCGGACTGTAGATGTCTCCAGGGGGGTGGGTGTTGAGCCAGGCAGGGCTTTCTTTGGGGGACGCATCTTCCCGCACAAAAAAGGCCGCATGTGGACTGAAAGGTTGATGCTCTGTCGGCCAAATCACGCTGTGGCTTCCCCTCCCGGCCGCCGCAGGCTTATCCCAGCTGGTTCTTGCCGAGCAGCGTACAGGACATATTTCAGCCCAGGAGACTTTGAAGTATGTGTTCTCTTAAGGCTTAACAATGTCAAGCTTCATAACCCAAGAACTGGCTTGCTAGCTTCCTATTTTAAATTGCTCATAATTTGAAACATGCAAACATTTCCACTTTATCAAGCAGGGCTACTAAACATATTATTGCTGGAACCTGCATGTTTTATGGTCTCCATACAGCCAGGGAGCTGAGTTTTATTAAAATAGACTGTTAAGAGGCTCAACTCATTATGGAATCTTCCAGGCCCCAGAATAAAAGAGTTTTGTTTACTAAGGGTAGGAAAAAAAGGGCTGGGAAGAGAGTGGGAATGACTGTGTGTGTGTGTGTGTGTGTGTGTGTGTGGTGAAGGCAGAGGTGGGAAAAAGGCAGAGACCACCAACAGTCTTGGCTCTGCCCGTCCGTGTCCCTCCTGCTCCACCTCTGTGTCATCAGCCTGTCGGTGGCCCAGCATGTTCGTGGGCCTCTGAATCCGTTAGGTAGGGCAGAGTTGGGTCTGGCCGCAAAACACCGGAATTTAGCAAAGAAGGGCGGTGCTTCCCTTGGGGCCGCGGTGGGGGGGTGGGGGGGGGGAGGCTCAGGGCCTCCACCGAGGGCAAGCATGCCTAGGATGTTAAAATGAGATCTCCCAAACAAACGTACACTGCGCACAGAGGTTTTGGAGTGGAACTGACGTTGGGAGCCCAGGCCTGGCTGCCTCTGTCCTTCCGGTGCGTGTGCTCCGGGGCTGGGGGCAGCAGTAAATGATGGTAAGGGTGAGACCGGGTAATACAGTCATTCCTACGGATCCGGGAGGCCGTCTTCGCTCACCGGAGCAGAGGCGGCGTTCTGCCAGTTCCCACGCTGGCCTTGGCACTACCTGGGGTGGCAGAGAGGGACCCGCCCGCCCTCCCGCCCCAGCCGAGTCCTCGGGTAACCTCTAGCCCCACTAGCAGCAATCGCGTGAGGCACCTCAGGTGAGACCAGGAGAGGGACTGCCCAGCTGACCCCGGTCAGCCCACCGAGACATGCCAGACATTACGTGGTTGTTGCCGCTTGGAGACGCTAAGGTTTGCGTTGGATGGGTACTTAGCGGTAAATAGCTGACACCCCACTCTTCACTCCCTTCCTCCTTCCGGGGGCGGGGGGGGGGAGGGTCTGGGAAAAGAAGCAGCTCTCCAAGGGCAGCCCTCTTTTATTGAACATCTAACGAGCGGGGCACCACTTGTGAGCGTTTTAGAGGGTTTTAAATGACACGCGAGGTGCGTTCAATTATTGCCCCCACTTTGAAGATGCGGAGACTGAGGCTCGGAGTCTGACGCCGCAGTCCCACCCCGCACTCACGGCACAGCCCGCCTCCCACCCCGCGCCCTGTGCCGGGCGAGCCCTCAGTCACATCAGCTGCCCCCAAGTCCACTAGCACACCCCCCCCCCCGAGGCCACCCCGCATCACACACTAAGTTAGCACCTGGTTGTCAGGAGCTGTGCCGGATTCTAGGAAGGTCCCCAGAGCTTGGCACGGACCCCCGGCCCTCCCTCACGCAGAGGCGTTAGCTGTCCTTGTCCGCGGACTTGCCGACGCTCCCCTGTGATCCCTGCTCTGCGGTACCCGACGCAATGGCCGAGCCCTGCATAAGCACCCGGGGTTCACGAAATGGGTTCCTGACAGCATCACGCGCGCACGTACAAGGGGTGGGTGGGCCGTGGATGGAAGTATAAACAAACGCATCACATTCTGACGCCCACGTATTTTAAGAAGCCCGCGCGGAGGGCTTAAGAGATACTTACGAAGTATCTCCTTCAGTGGTTTTAATTTCAGAGGAAAGGTCATTCTCGCCGATCTGTGATTTTTTTATTTGGCCTGGGTACAGGCAAAGAGGGTTGGGGAGTAAGATCTGGCGATGGAGGAGGTCGGAAAGGTGTTAACAAGCTATAAATGACCTTCCCAGCCTATTCAGGCATAAGTAATGTCCCCAAATTGCCTACAGTCAAAACTGCCAATTCCAAGCTGATTGCGATGAATCAGGCTCCCCCTATACGCAATAATGTGATCAATTTCTCATTTCGCTGAATAAATAAGCTGGAAGATGGGGAACTGTCTCTGACCCACCGTTAACCTTCTGCCTCATTATTCATATCAGACCTATGACATGCATGTAAGAAATCCCTGGTTCAATTTTAGCTAATTATTTGTTAGGACTGAAGGCTCCGTGAAGTGTTACTGATGGTACAAGTGCCCAGGGACCTCCGGGCGGGGAAAATCAGACTAGGAAAGCCTTTGTCTAGAAGAAGGCAAGCCGGGAGCATCCGCCTTTCCCCCCGGCCATCAGCTTATGGTTGGCACGTTCATGCGCTTGTACATGTGTATTTGCCTCCGCGTGAGATGCCCTGGTAATTTATGACACCTTTGACTAGTGTTAACTCACATCTTTTTTTTTTTTTTTTTTTTTTTTTTTTTTTTTTTTTTTTATCATACTCAGCGAAGATCGCCCTCACAAATCAATTCTTTTATTGGGAATAAATCCTGCCATCGGCTTTCCCCTCCCCCTGCCCCCCGCGGCATCACCCAGATCCGCGCATCGCAGGACCAGAGCTGTGGGAAACATTAAAATTTTGTTGTGTCATTGGCTGGCTGCCCCTGGAGAGATTTCTGGGACAGCTGCACAAGTAGGTTTGTGTGTACCCGTGAGGGAGGAAGACCTCCCGTGAGGGATCTGGCAGGTGCTGCCGGCAGAGACGGTGGGGGCTCGTTGGCCCGGTCCTGGTGGTTCCCCTGGAAGAGGGCATCATGGTGGCTCCCCTGGGAGGGGCCCACTGGCTCAGCCTGGAGGACCTGTGCCTGCCCCAGAGGGGGCCCCGGATGGAAGTCTCTGGGCCTGGCTGCCCTTGCCGGGAGTCCATCTGAAAAATCAGCGTGGGTGACTTCCAAGGAATCTCCCCGGGCTAGAAAAAGCGCAAGGTGCTTTTGGTGCGTTTGCGTTTCCTTAAGAGAACAGAGGCCTTCGCTGCCCACTAGCTGTCATGCTGCCTGCAGAAAGATCTGGATTTTATCCCAGTTCCCTTGAAAGCAAATGACAAGGTCCATTTTGCGTCTTAGGAAGATCGTTGGCTGCCTGTGGCTGACGGTTTGGAGGAGGGAGCTACTAAGTGGAACGAAGCAGGAAGAAACTGTGCCTCCCGGAGACCGGGTGGGATTTGCGCCATTGTACAGATGCAAAGACAGATTCAGAGACAAAGGGCCTTGCCAGCCATCAGTGATCATCAGGTGACTGGCCTCACCCGATCAATCGAATAGAGTCCCATCGTGGGCTCCCGTTTTGCTGTCTTCCACCACAGGAAACGTAGTTTCTGTGCGAGAGGTGGGTGCAGCCCCCAACTTGATATCCAGTATGGAAAGCCCAAGGAAACAATCAAAGAGAATTCTGATAGTTATTTTTTTTTCTGCCTGACATCAGATATCCTGTGGTTGTCAGTTTATGATCTGCCAGATCCACTGGAATGTGAGCTCCCTGAGGGCAGGGACTCTGTCTCCTTCCCCCCGCCCCTCCCCTCCCCGGTATTTCCAGTGCTTTGCATAGGTCGGTGGTTAATCAGAACATGAAATGAATAAATCAGTGTTGAAGCCAGTGCTCCCGTAGAGGATTCTCAGAGGGGGTTCTCAGAGGTGCTGAGAGGGGTCAGTCACAGGAGGACAGGACGGGGCACTCGGCTGTCCCTGGTACTTCCCTCAGCAAGCTGACCCCCAGGACTGGGAACCCTCTCCCTCCCGGGACCCTCCTCATCCCGCAAGCCAAGAAAGGGCCAGGTCCAGGGCAGCGCCCAGGAGAGATTGGTTTGTATGATGAATGACTCAGACACGAATGAGCAGTCGTTAAATGTCCCTTGGGGTCCCAGCCAGAAAGAACTGTGGGCCCCCCGGGGAGTAATAGTGCTGTCCTTTTCAGAGCTACCGTTTCTCTATGGCTCTTCGTGTGCCGGACACAGGCCAGTCATTTCACATTTCGTATCTCATTTAATCCTCACAAACCCCCGTTAATCAGTACTGTTACCGTCCCCTTTGGATGCAGGAGAACACTGAGGCCCAGAGAGGTTAATGACCACTTCGAGAGGGCGCAGCAAGGGCATAAGCAGTCAGGGTTACAATCCAGACCCCTTGCCTCCCCTGGGAGCGGCCAGTGGAACAAGAACTCAACCCGACCGGTCACATCTGTTACGTGTGCACAGTGGAGGAGGACCGTGGTGGACGCCTATCTGCAAAGAAGCGGGAGAAGGTGAAATTCTCGCCCCGGGATTCGTGCGTCCGATGCGGGAGGCATGGCCCAGCTCCCCTAACACTTTGGAAGATTGCACCTGGGAAAGAGGAAACGTCCCTGCCTCTGTGTTGGTGACTGCACAATGACAGCACGCTGTGTCTCAGGATAAAATCCAAAAACACAAATGAGCTTAGACTTCCTTCCTTCGTTTGTCCATTCATTAATTCAGCTATTTTATTAAGTTCCTGCTATGTGCCAGACACTGGTCTCAGGGCTGGGTTCTAGCAGGGCACCGGGAGGATAGGACCCCTGCCCTCCCAGAACGTACCATTTCACGGGAGAGGTGTTAACAATACAGGGTGATAAACTTGGTGCCCGGGGCAATCTGGGAGCTGAGAGAGCACAAAGCTGGGGTACCGAGGCTCCTCTGGAGATCCCCCCACCGCAGGACTGCAGAAAGAGCGGGAGGGGCCAGGGAAAGGCACTGGGGGAGGGGAGGAGAGAGCCACAGCCTTTGCTTTAAGAGATTCATACGCCCAAGAGGGGAGGCAGTGCAGGTGTGGGAAGTGAGTGTCTATTTTGAGGACAGAACCAGAGCCTATGCTCAGACTTAAGAAGGAAATCTCGCCCGTGGCCACCCAGCCCGGGCAGGGAGTGGGGCCGAAACCCTGCTCACCAAAGCACCGCAAGCTGCAGGCTCAGGAGCTGTACCCGCCCGAACCGAGACCTTTTCCAAGTTCACAGCCGGTGGCCTGGGGGCCAGCAGTGACCGTCCTTCAGATTACTTCATAAATGTGCCCCCGATGGCCCTCTGCTCATTGGAAGTGGCTTGGGCTCTGGAGGGCCAAAACAAATGCTTTACTCTCTGAGCTTGACGTCACGGTCAATTCACGGTCAGGTGGCTGCTCTTGGAAGCTGGCGGCCCAAGGACCACAGGCAACCTTGCATTCAGTGTGGGGTGGGAAACAGCTTCCTAAAACCTGGTTATGGGAAGAATTAGTCGCATCTCCCTGCCGCCTTTAAGGTCCTTTTCAGAAAGTCTCCTTAATAGGTGTTTCAGGTTCAACATAAACTCCATTTTCATATGTCTCTTGCTTTTCCCATTTCATGGGATTCTTCCAAAAATCCCAATTCACTAATGGGCTGGTGTTGTTGCAGGTCAAGGTCCTGCCCCTGAGTGGTTGCGGCCAAGGCTGCATCCTCCCAGGGCTGAGCCCCGGCCTGGGTGGGAAACGAGCCATGATGGAGTTCATGTAAAGAAAAATGAAGGCCGCTCTCCGCGCACCCCCCCCCCCCCGCCCAATTCAGAACCCCACCGTCTGCTCTGACCCTGAGCCAGGGATCGGTGACCAGTATCTCAGTGGCTGTTTTCCATGACAACTGGCATGCCTGAGCTCATTCATCAATTTCTATGCAACAAAACCAGTTTGTGGAAAACTTGCATGAGTTCCTGAATCCGGCCGGGGGTGAAGGGGGGACACGGTGAGATATAAGACAGACTTTTCCTGTGATGGTAGGAACATTTCCAGCTCCCCCCAGGCCTCCCTTCTGATCCCCAGCCACAGTGTCACTTTTTCCACGGCCTTATCAATTTCTGATAGGCCGGGATGAATCCAGCATTGGAGGGAAAAGGAGGCCCTGGGAAAAGCAAAGCCTGCCAGGTCCCTCCACCGCGCACATGTGCGGCCCCACATGGGCTCAGACCCGGCCTCAAAGCGTGACATCATCCAGCTCGGTCACATCTCCTCTTTCCCCTGTGCGTGTGGACTCTGGAATAGGGAGGAAGCCTAGCTGGACAGGAAGTCATCAGTGATATAGAAAGCCACGGATACTCTGACTAAACCCAGCTTTGGCCTCCAGTACGGAAGAGGAAGATGGGACTTCCTGAGAGGGTCGATCAGTAGCCTTTGGGTGTAGTTGTTAGTTATTAGTTCCCTTCAGCAAGTAATTTTGGTTTTCTCCCTTCCTGGGCTCTAGTTGGGACTGTACTTCCTGGCCCACTCTATGGGTGAGTGGGTCCAAGTACCCAATGTTAGCCAATGAGTTGCTCGTGGAAATGACACGCATCACTGCTTGGCTAAACGCCAGTGGGTTACCTTTTTTTCTTTCTGATACTGTGATTGAAAGTGCTCGAGATAGTGGAAGACCTGATTGTGTGAACGCCTGAGTGACTGACTACAGGATGAACAGGACCCTTCCGCCATGATGGATGTGTAGCTTGCACAAGAAACGAGAGGGTGCTGATTTTTGCTTCTGAGACTCGGTGCTCTTTGTTACTGCCGCATAACCTAGTCTATACTGACTGATGCAGTGGTGTGGAATGATAAGAGCCAGATGGAGGCGAGGAAGCTCTGGCTCCAACAAGACTCCCAGGTTAGTGTTTGTCTCTTCTCAGCTCTTCTTAGTATTGTTGCTAATAACTTACGACCTTGAACCACGGATTAAATTTCTCTGAGTATTATTATTCTTATCTATAGGATAAGGCTAATGGTACTTGCCTCTCAACATTCTACAAGGACTCAACGTGATGATGCATATAGAGTGTCTAGCCTGTTGTCCGTGTTTTACTTTGGACCTACTTTACTCTGTCTACTTACCGTTTCATTGATTCTAACGTGCCCGTTTTACGCATTCAACATTTCTGACATTTACAATCAATGCCATCTTCCAATTCGTGGGCAGTGGTGTTTCTTTCTCGGTGGCAGATAAATAACACCGTGTCTCACTTTCAGATAGTGTCTGAGTTACTTAAATAAGGTGGTTGGCACTCTGCAAACAGTAGAAATTATTCTTCTCTTTCATGCTATCTCATTGAACTTTTTGGGATTTGGCCCATCTAGAAAATGAGAATCATAATCATAATCTTCAAGGAGCCGATGAAGTGGAAATGCTTTCCCAGGATCAACTGCTTGGTAGCAGAGTGAGTCGTAACCCACTGGGGACACTGCCTCCAGGAGGGCTGCCTGATCACACCCTCTCCGGGCATGTGCGGTTGGCAGGTTTAGTTCTAGTGGGGATCCTGAGGACGCCGGTACTTCTGGAGCGGTGGGAGTTGGCACAGCCAGGGGGACGCAACTGGGCCCACCCAAGGCCCAGCTGGAAGAGGAGAACTAGGGTGCAGAATTATTCAGCCCGACACAGGTTGCAAAGCCATTTTCGTCTCTCAGGAGCCACGGGTCTTCCGATAGTCCATTTGCCCTTTTGGAATCTGAGATTTGTCTTTTGTAACAAGGGGCTATTAACAGGTTCCTTACAGGATTGTGGTAAGGACTTAATGGAAAAAAAATATATATATATATGTGGAGCATAGAGCGGAGCTGTCCAATTTTGTAGCCACTGGACACACGTGGTTATGAAGCACTCAAAATGTGGTCAGTCCAAATTGAGGTGTCTTGTAATGTACAATATGTATTGGATTTCAAAGATCGAGTATGAACAAAAGGACATAAAACATCTGATTTTATCACGTTTACGTTGATATTGGAATGATAATATTGTTGACATGATAATATTTTGGATATACTAAGTAAGGTATATTATGAAAAGTAATTTCACCTGCTTGTTTTTACTGTTTCCCTTTTTTTTTTTTAATGATGTCTTTTTTTTTTTTGAAAGTTTATTTATCTTTTTTTTAGTAATCTCTACACTCAACCTGGGGCTTGAACTCACGACCCCAAGATCAAGAGTCGCATACTCTTCCGCCTGAGCCAGCCGGGCCCCCCTTTCCTGTTTGTTCTGCGGCTACTAGAAAATTCAAGATTACATTTCTGGGTCAGATTTGCGACCATGATGTTGGTCTAGAATGATGCCTGGCCCGTAGTGCATGCTCAGTAAAAGTTGAACAGAAATAGGCAGGGTGCCGGCGGCTTACGGGAGAGCATTCCAGGGTTGTCCCGGGGAACAGCACTAAGGAGGAAGGGAAAGCATCTTAATGCAGGCAAAATTTGTCTTAGTGGCTTCAGTAGGAAACAGAGAACGCTTCCCGATTTGATTGTGGTGGAGATGAGGGGCAAGACATTTTCCGCTTTGTCTCCTGTCCCCACACTCCCTCCCCTAACCACGCTGGTGATTATGCTCCGTGGGTTTCACAGGGGATCTTTTCTGTGACCTTGTGTGTCCTCCGCACTAAAACACCTGCTCCCTGAGAGCAAGCCCCACGTCTCTCGTGGTCACTCTTTTATCCCTGGCATCCATGGCGTGGTGCCCGACTCAAACGAAATACTCAATAAACATTTTGTGCAAAGAATAAATTATTTCCCGTAGAGGAAATAATTATTACCCCCCAAGATTTTTCCCGAGTTGTTTTTTAAGTTTGTTTTTTTTTTAGTTTAGAGAGAGTGCACGGGGGCTGGGGAGGGACAGTGATGGGGGGAGAGAGAGAAGGAGAGAGAAAGATCTTAAGCAGGCTCCACACTCAGTGCAGAGCCCAATGTCGGGCTCAGTCCCACAACCATGAAATCATGACCTGAGCCAAAACCAAGAATTGGATGCTTAACCAACTGAGCCACTCAGGCACCCTACCCCCCAAATTTTAATATGTGAGTGGTGTTTTATACGAGCCAGAGGTTAGGGTTCCAGCCACATGTGCTCAGGAAGGAATATAACCTCTTAAGCCTGAATGTCTCCATCTGTCAAATGGGACTATTCCTACTTTCCTTCATACTTACTTTATATTTATATTTATTTATTTTATTGAAGTGTAATTAACACGCAACGCTCTATTAGTTTCAGGTGTAACACATGCTGATTCGACAACTCTGCACATTATATATACAACGCTCACCACGATAAGCGTGGTCACCATCTGTCACCAAACAACGTCATTATACTCTTATTGATAATATTTCCTATGTTGTACTTTCCATCTCTGTGACTTATTAATTTTATAACTGGAAGTTTGTACGTCTTAATCCCTTAAAAAATTTTTTTAATGTTTATTTATTTTTGAGATACAGAGACAGAGTGCAAGCAGGGGAGGGCCAGAGAGAGAGGGAGACACAGAATCCGAAGCAGGCTCCGGGCTCCGAGCCGTCAGCACAGAGCCCGACGTGGGGCTCAAACTCAAGAACTGCAAGACCATGCCCTGAGACGAAGTTGGACGTCCAACCAACTGAGCCCCCCAGACACCCCCCTCTCAATCCTTTTTATCTATTTCATTCATTCCCCACCCACCTTCCCTCTGGCAACCACCAGCCCGTACGTCGTATTTGGTAATCTGCGCGTTGGTTCATTTGCTTTATTTTTAAGATTCTACATGGCATTGTCTTGCTCTGTCTGACTTATTTCACTTAGCATAATACCCTCTAGGTCCATCCATGCTGTTACAAATGGCACGATTTCATGCTCTTTTATGGCTGAAGAATATTCCATCATATACGTACATACCACATCCATTTGTGGATAGGCACTTGGGTTGCTTCCGTCTCTGGGCTATTGTAAATAATGCTGCACTGGACGTAGGGTGCCCGTATCTTTTTGAATTAGTGTTTTCGTTTTCTTTAGTAAACACCCAGTGGTGGAACGATGGGATTATTTGGTAAGTCATAAGCCTTTTCACAGCCACGCTATGGAAGTGATTTTGCTCATGCACATTTACCGAGCTCCTTTCTCTGGAAAGAGTACTGCCCGTTTGTGGATCTGAGCCGACAGCCTCCTTCTGCAACCATAACGTACACGGAGTTGGGCACACTCTGTGTATGACACTCTGAGCTGTGCACTCCTACGCCACACGCACATCAGGTACACAGCTTAGGGAGAGAAGACGGGCATCTCTACTTGCCCTTTGATGTCCTTTGACATCCCGTTGGGATGTGGGAGCTCCCAACGCATTTTGCAGATGACTGATCCCTAGATGTAGGAATGTGACGATCATTGTCGTGAGAATGATGGGGTGCCGATGTGGATTTTTTTTCTGGAAAAGAACTGACAGCAGAAATAAATCAGTAGGTGAAAGTTATAGAAAGATGGATTCCTCGTGGTGGAAGGTGACCCGATCCGTAGCAGGAGACCTGAATTCAAGGGAGTTCCATTCTTTTGAGCCTCAGTTTCCCCGATGGTAAAATGGGGGCTGGGCTGGCCCCCGGTCCTGCCCATCCAGAAGAGTCACTGAAACATGAGACGCGCCGATGGATGTAAAATCACTTTATGAACTGCGATACCCTTTACAAATGCAAATGAGCATTGATTATCATTAGAGCATCTGTCAGCAAAAGAGGCCGCCCCACGAAGCCGTGTCAATTGGCCAAAGATGATTTGGAGTAAGATCGGGTCTTGAAAACCCGGTTACGCGCAGAAAGCCAAGACCTAGATCGGAAAGATTTCCATACAATGTAAACACGCGTGAGCTGGGCTGTAGCTGGCTTAGGAGCGGGGCCGCGTGCGGTAGGTCAGTGCTGGGAACACGGGAGCCCAGGGGCCACCGTTCCCAGCCCTCTGCATGCCTGGGTCGGGGGCTCTGTGGCTCCCACAATTCCACGTTCTAGACTCGCAACCATGCCCTGCAGATGTTGGCTTCCAGGGGGCCCAGGCGTGTTTTTCAGTTTGAGGAAACAATGTGTTGAGTACTGGAGCAGAAGTCTCTAATAAATGGCTGGCATGGGTCTCTGGACATCAAACGGTTCTTAGAAATAATATTTTGAGGAGTTAAGTGTCCATGAATGGGAAACACGTGGATTGCATTTCCATGAAATACATATGGATGTAAAAATGAAAGAAAGGCTCTGGGCACTGCATGCTGGGATTCGGTTTTACCTAGAACAAAAAAACTAAAATCAAAACCTCTGAGACAGTGGGCGTATCCCAAGACGATGACCTTCCTCTTGCCCCCAAGAGCACCCTCCCGTTCCAATAAGGCGGGTCACCGAGGGAGAGAAAAGGGAGGGACCCAACCGGACCTGCCACGACGCTGGGCGAGATGCCACTATTCCCGCATTCTTGCCTCTTACCACATGTTGCTTTGGAATAAAGGGAACACACGGGACAGCGTCCCCAGGCTCGGACTGTGCAACGGCAGGTACCGGGGCTACGGAAAACCAGCCCGCGGCCGGTTTCCGAGCCCCGCTCAGAGAGCGGGCTCCCGTGCTGATTGTGTGATGCATCGGAAGAAACGCAAGCTAAATAATGTTTAATTGACAGAGCAGATTGTTTACTTTCGAATAATTGCACTAAATTGCAGTGCTTAAAAAGTACTTAGACTTTGCAACTTGGCTCTGCCCGCCTGCTCCAGTGGGGCCCCGGGGGGCCGGAGCTGGGGATGGGTCGAAGACCCTGGGAACAGGCACAGGGAGGACTCGGCCGTAGGGAAGGTCTGTGGGGTCAGTTGGCCATGAGCCCGCGAGCGCACTGGCTTTGCTGAGGCTCCTTTGTCAAGCTGCAGCTCACCTGGCCGCAGGCTCCCTCTGAGCTTTGGAGGCCACTCCAGGTCCAGGACAGAGCGCATTGTCCTCGGTGAATGGACCCGCCCACAGGCCTCAAGGGCACCCACGCCCCTTACCCACATGCAGCGTTAACAGCTCTGCAAATCTGTTACTTTGAGTGGAGGTATCATTCTCAGCGAGCCTGGGCACTGACCCGGGATCCCCCTCCCCGGGAGACATAAACGTGCGTACAAGCAGAACTGATTTTCAGCAGCTCATTAAAACATTGAAATACTTCAGCAACGGTTGGGACACCCCTGTGGCCTCAGCTCCTGGGTGACCCCGGTCTTCCTGGTTGCCCCAATCCCTTCTCTGGACCCCCAAGGCAACTCCACAATCCAGAGGCTGAAGAGTCAAGCCAAGGCACCAGAGAGGTCCTTCGAGACCCCAGGCCGACACATGGGCAGTGTCTGCTCTGATGCCCACCCTGGAGCTCACTTTCCGTGTGGCAGTGACCGATGAATGCCCATGACCAGGTAGGTGACGGAGTCGCATGCAAACCATCCGGGGAGAACATCTGACAGAGGTATAAACGTACCCAAATTACAGGACGGTCTTTGTCAGACCCCGGCCCACACCATCCACCCCCAATCCCTGTCACTTCCATCCCGGGCTGGGCTGTTTAAAACATTTGGCACCATATGCAGAATATCTAAGCTTTATAATATGCTTCTCAAGGGCCTGTGAAAATATCTGAGAACTGGAAAAATATTTTTGGCTCTAAAATACAAAAAGAAAACCACAAAATTAAAATTAATATATGTTTAAATGTCTACAAGCCATAACATTACGTCAGCGACTCAACTCTGGGCCAACTCAATTTGTATATAGTTATATAAAAACTAAGTTTAATGTGGACTCTGGGGGAGTTTCACTTATTTGCCGCGGTGGGGGTGGGGCCTTCTAAAGAAAGAGCCCCCAGAGTCATCAGGCTCAGAAGTGCCCTGAAGCCCAGTGCCCGGAAGGCAGGTCCAATCCTTGTCCCTGCCCCACTGGCCACGTCCCTTCTCCAGTCGCCTTCTTCTGGAGCCCGCGTGTCGTGATGGGATGTCTCCACCTCCTGCCCTCTGGCTGTTTGTGCCTAGTTCTCTGGCTGCAATATTTGTGACATTTGATATTTAACCAAGCGTTTGCTTGAACGGGTCCTCAGTCCTCTAGTCTTCTGTCTCACACTCTCTCATCCGCCCGGACAGTGTCAGCTGTCACCTCCATGTGGCCGGCTTCCAATTCCGTGTCCCCAGCCCCGGCCTCCACCCCAGCTCCAGACCCATATCTCCAAGCGCGGATTGAATGCTTCCTCTCGGGTGACCTGCACAAGCCTTCCGCTCAGCACGTCCCAAGGCCAAGGCCACCTCGCCTTAAGCCAAAGCACCACTCTCCCCGCACAGCCCGTCACGCCCTGTCTCTCCTGCTGCAAACAATACCAAACACATTTTCCCAACTCCCCTAAAATGTAAGTCATCCCGGACACCTCCCTCTTCGTCACCCTAACGTCCGTCAGCCCCCTCGCCACTGCATGGTCTTTACTTCTGTCGTGCTCACATCGGTCGTTCAGTGTCAGCCCAGGCTCGCCACCTTGGTCCAGGCCAAGGCGGGCGAGCAGGCCTCCTCCCAAGTCCCAGCCCTGGTGCACAGGTGGCAGCCATCTGGAGTGTGGGTGGAGAAAGAGTGGAAGGCTCTCTTTGACCTCATTGGGGAAAGACGGCCATGATGGATTTCTGATAACCGTCAGGGACATAGGACGAGGGGGAGGGGGCGCGGGTTCTGGAATCCTCACCTTGGGCCTTTTGAAGGTGACTCCTGAATGGAGGCAGCTGTTACCTGCCTGGCTTCCCAGCCTTCCACGCCTCCCTCCTCCACGTTGCCCTGTGCGCTGTTCCGAGATCAGTCGGGGACAACACTTGCACTCAAGCCTCCTATCCAGAAGCCGTCATTGATTATTTATTTACCTGACACGACATGAAGCGCAAGCCTGTGGGCTGGTGTTTACAGCCCATTGGGTCTGACTCCAGCTTCCGTCTCCCCCTTAATTTCCTGCTGAAGGCCCGTGCCCAAACCTTGTTCCAAATAACTAGGCCTGGTCATTGGTCCCCGACTGTCCTCGGGGTCCACCCTGCCCTCATCATTACTCATGAGCCTGTACCAGCCTGGGATCCCCTTCTCTTTCCACGCCTGCCCCCATCTTCCACCCCAGCGTCAGGCTCATCCTTATAATAGCAGACTTCTCGAATGTTCTCTCCGTGACACGTGATTCTAAGCGGTTCACTCGGATGAACTCTTTTAATCCCAAGAACAACACTATGAGGGAAGTATCTGTTATGACGAGTCCCATTTCACAGATGAGGCTCAGAGAGGTTAAATAACTAGCCTAAGGCCACACAGCTTATAAGGAGCAGAGGCGAAACAAGAACCCAAGAAGTCTGGCTTCGGAGTCTGCACCTTGGCTGTCGTGTTACCTTGCCCTTTAATTCTCGACCCTTCCAGGCAGACCTCCCCAGCTCCTGGCCCCTCGTCTGCAGCACCTTTTATCTGTGATACTTAGGTTCTACCCTACGCTGCTCTTGTTCAACTGTCTCTGCTTCCTTGATGGAACCTCAGATATCAGTGGGGACAAGAAAAAATCAAGCCCAAGGGTCAGGGGCAGTAGTAGAGTGACATCAGGGCTATCACCCCTCAGGTCCCTCCCAAGTATTCCCTCCCCTGGTGGCTTATCCATGTTATTTTATTTCATTTTTAGTCGAGGATGTAAGAGGGTATTATTAGCCCTACTTTATATGTAAGGAAACTGAAGACCAGAAGAGTCAAGAAATTTACCCAAGCTCACACAGCCGTCGGCCACCCTTCCCCCGTTTCCTGACAACAGTTCTGTTTTCTTTTGTTTTTCTGGGTCTACATGAAAGAGAAGAATGGGGAGAGGCCCACGTGACGGGCTTCTCTTTTTCATCCCACTACCCGTATGTGTCAAGAGGATGAGACCCCCCATGCAGGGCCCACGCAGCCCCTGATGTCCAGTGGTGGGGGACGGTGGGGGACACATCTATAGCCTCAGAGCAAATTCAGTAGCCACTGTGCTAAGAGGGGATGTAAGCTGGTCCCTTCCTTGGTCCAAAACCTCCTTGTCTTTTCTTCCTTTCTTTTTTTCCTTCTTCTTTCTCTGCTGTTTTTCTCCCTCTGCTTCCTTCTGCCCGATCTCAGCACCTCCTACAAAATACGATTTTAGGCATCTCTGTGGGAATATGCCTGCAAGGCTCTCTCTACCAGACAGCCGGGCCCGGCCAGCTGCTCTTAGCCGTGAGACGCGCGGTAAGCATTGACGGTGCAGACGTCTGTGGGGGCGCCTGGCAGACGAGCTCCAGGTAATCCCCAGGGAAGGGATGTCTCAAAACAGAGTCTGTCGACTTCATTTCCAAGATGGAAATCGCATTTGGGTTTTTGAGAAGAAGGTGAAGCACAAAAAAAAAAAAAAAAAAAAGGAAAGAAAAAAAATCCTCACCACCATCACCACCGAAACAAGTCAACTCTATCAACCCAGTGAGCGCGTAAACCTTCCCGATCTGAGATAGTTTGTATTACCTGAGTTTCCCCTAAAATCCTAAATGAGGGCAATTGCCAGCTTCTAAATTTAGGCATTTGTGGGCGCCTGTTGGCAGAGAGAAGAAAGGCTTGCTTCAGTGCTGTGGTTTGTCTTGAAATCCAGTCAAGCCCCAAATTCCAAACACAAAGCAGCTGCTTGCCCAGAATCTGAGCCGGGATGTTTCATATCGATGGCTCCTCCCTGCGCCCCCCCCCCCCACCCGGCCCCCAGCCCCCAGCCCACCTCCCTCCCCCACCGCTTCTCTTTTTTCATTACTAAAGCGTGCCAAAAAAGCTCAGTGTGAATGAAAATTGGGATGGGTGCAAACTCAAGCCAGCATTATCTGCCACAGACGATCAAGGATTCTGGGGCGGGCCTGCGGGCAAGCCATCCGGGCATACCTACCTGCCCCAGCGCCACTGTTTACAGAAGAAAGGAAAAAATAGAAATCGATCTATGGCGTTGGTACAGGGGCTGGGTCAGGCGGGGCAAAGTATTCAGTTGCCACTCTTTCGGCCACACGAAATGCCAGCTGATCCCTATCGGGCCCCAACCGGGGTATCTTTAAGGTAAATCTCCTGTTCCACACTCGGAGCCAGGTGTCTACTTTCCGAGGCCCGGGCTGAGTGGTCCACCACCAAATCCACCCCGATCGGGTGACGTCTTGGGTACTGCAGCTGCGCGGGTATTCCGACACACCCCCTCCCCTCTGCTGGGCTGTTGGCCCTCTCCGGCGGAAGGTTCTGTCCCCGGGCCTGGCTCCAGCTGTCTCCAGAAAGCCGTGTCTCATGCACACGGCAGAGTCCCATGGGGTTTAGCCTTCTGCTGTGAAACGCCCAGGTCTCCAATTGATTAAAAATCAATACCAGGGGATGGTGTACAGATGTCAGGCTGATACCTGGAGAGAGAAGGCATGTTTGTGGGGCCGTCTCCATGGACGACAGTTTCTGTGTGTTCTCCTCCTTCGATGTGGGTCTGCTGGTTCCCATCTTACAGATGAGAAAGCTGAGGGTCAGTAACTTTTCCAAGGTCATGCCGCTAAAGTGACCAAGTGGAAGATTCGAGAAACGTACACCTGATTCGAAGCCGATTCCCCCGCGCCCCCCCCCCCCCCGCCACAGTCAACCCCCTCCCACTGATATCAGAATTTCTAAAGGTCAATCTACCATTTATTTCCAGATGTCTGCATGTCTCCAGGGGCACGTCCCCGGCCCTTGGTCTCTTCATCTGTAAATAAGGCGGTGGGAGGGAGGAAGGCAGCTCCGGCGTTTTCTTTCCCAGCTCTGACATTTCTGAAATCCTGTGTCTATGGATACAGTCAGAGCCTTTCAAGCAATAAATCAAGGTGTTTGAAAATTACAAATAAGCGCTGGAAGCCAGGGTTCACAGTGGCTGGGGCCTTTAAGCCATGGTCTATAAAAATAAAGACTGACTTGAGAGGTTTACTGTTGGCAGGCGAGGTGCCCAGCTTAACTCGGCTTTTGCACCGGCGTCCTTGGAGCGGGGCTCACCGATGTGACAGCACGGATGTTGGGCCCCTGGCCCGCGGTGCGCCCCCATTGGGCCACGGGCCAGAGTGAAATGCGACTTTCCGCGGGATGGTGGGACACCGTTTGGGGAGCCACAAGGGGTGCAGTCAGACCACGTGGCAGGCAGCTTTGGCAGGGCCCCTGGTGGGTTGTTTTGCACAGAGGGCTCTCGGGAACCGGTCTCCCAGTCCTCTTTTGCTCCTGTCTATGACCCTTACCTTCCCTCTCCTGCCCCCCTCTTCCCGCTCTCAATGAGTGTGGCGGGAACCTGGCCAACGACTGAGAGAAAATGAAGACATTTCTCAAATGGCATGTTCCAGTGGCTGAGCTCTGGCAGGCAGAGCCTGGGGGGAGTGGGGCCAGTTCCCTATCCATCCCCTAAATATCCTAAGTATGTTCCCTCCTTGGCCGCAAAACCACAGCAATGTCTCCCTTCCTCCCCTCCGCCCTCGGACCCGGGGTCTGCAAGGAGATCAGCCCGCCGCAAGGTCCCAGAGGCGCCACCGTTGCCAAGGGCGGGGCCTCGGCCAGCTTGGCGTTCTGCTGGCCCCCGGGCTGGCGCTGGCCATCGGTAGCGCGGCCCGCCCGGGCTTCTGAGCACGCTGGCCCGGCCGCCGTCCCCAGAGCCGCTTTTGGGGGGTGCGCGTCCACTTGGTGGGGAAGGCCCGCTGGCCTCCCCCAGTTACTCCTTTTGGGGAACAGGCTTCCCTCTTCCCATATTGCCTTAGAACCCTGGCGCCGCGGGGCGTTCAGGGCCAGGGACATTTCTGACACTGACCGTAGCCCCTTGGAAAGCCACTTCCTTTTCCAGGCCTCTCCATGAAAACATCAGAGGAGATGAGCGGTCTGGAACTTTCTGTGGGGAGTTTGGTGAAGGAAACTCGCACAAGAGGGAGATAGCCGACCACAGATGCCAGGCCCGCCACATTTTTACCTGTTCCATACCCTCGGTCAACTAATATTGAGTGCCTGCGTTTATCTATGCATGTCAAGACCGCCACTGACGTCATAGGTGTCTGTGACATGGCCCCTGTCCTTACGGGGGGCTTCTGATGGGTCCAGGGATAGAACGTGCACCAACGGAAGCAATCAGCAATTGGATGGATCCAGGGAAGAAAGGAATGATGGGTGTCCTGCAGTCAATGGAGATGGGTCTTGGGTTGAGTGACAGCCTATCCCTGCCCTTCACTTATGATTTTCCTAGAGTCTTGGGGTCGGAAGGGTCTTCTGAGGCCTCCCCTTCGGACTGATTGCTCCTGCTTCTTCTGGTACCACTCTCCAAACGCCAGAGTTCCCAGAGTTCCCAGGTTCTGGCATCCTTCTACTGATGCTTTGCTCTCTCCACCTTGGTGGGCTCAACCACACTATGGCTCCCGGTGCCACCTCGCATCCCCGAAATCTGCATATTCGGTCCTAGTCTGCTGTCCAGGGTCTAGACCTACAATTCTAGCCACTTCCAGGTGGCTTTCCAACATGCCTTCCTCACACCTTTCACTCGGCACGGCACCAAAGTAAACCATCCCATACCGCATCCTCTGACGTCCTCAGTGTGGTTCTTGGCACGCCGGGTCCCAGGGTTGCCCAGGCCCGAATCGTAGACTTGACTTCAGATGTGCCGCGTCTCTCCCCACTCTCCTACTCGGCTCCCCTCTCTTTCCTCCTCTCCGTTGACCCCTCTACCACTTAGTTCATGACCTGTGGCCATTGTCTGCATCCTCAGGGCATCAGGGGAAACTTTCTGTTGCTACTCAGCTGGATGCTGGCTCCCACTTCCCGGATCAGACAGCATTTTTACTTCCCAGCTTCTAGGCTTTGGCTTATGAGCATAATAGAGCAGAGAAGTGACAAAAAGTAGTCAGAACAATATTCCCTGTCCTCCTACATACATTCTAGAACTTGCCACCCTCCCATCAAGTTGTGAAGGTTATTTATTGTGCCCTCCCCTGGAACCTGGGTTGGGGGTATATTTCGTGACTGTCTTGGCTAAAGTAACACCACAGAAGTAACACCAGCTGACGTCCAAGGCTACGTCATGAAGAGCGATACCATTTCCACCTGACACTCTCTCTCTTGGAGTCCTAAGCCACCATGCAGAAGCCACCATGCTGGAAACGTGGAGGTAGCAATCTGCCTGAGCAGTGCTCTCTGTCCCAACCCCCAGCCTGGGAGCCAGCCAACACGTTGTGCAATTGAGGGCACTTTGGATGACTCCAGTGTCACCACCCTCTGGCAGGGACTGCTTGAGATACGCAAGTGAGGGCCACCAAGGTGAATCCCGCTGCTTCCCAAACCATGAGCTAATAATAAATGATTAGTGTTGTGTACACTCATTTTGTGTACACTCACTCATTTTGGAACGGTTTGTTACACAGCGGTAGCTTACTGAGATATCAGGGTGCGGAGCTAGAAATTCCTTGTTTGAAAGCCTGGCTCCAAGACATGCTGCCTCAGCCAAGTTCTCATCTGTGCCAGAGTTTCTTCATCTATAAATTGGAAGCAATATTGTGTGCTCAACATTGCTAGGAGTCTCATGGATGACACCGGAAAATGTCTGGTACAGTATCCCTCACTCAGCTTGTCTCTGATAAATGATGGTGGGTGTGATTACCCCTCCAACTAGACCAGGTCCTGTGCCCTCAGCCCCAGTCTCAGCTGAGCCAGATTCTGCCCTGCTCAACCCTGAGCTCTTCAATAATGCCTTTCCTGCCCCTCCAGCTGGAAGGAAACCATCGCAACTCAGAACGTGGCACCAGTTGCCCAACACTTCTCACGCATCTCCGCGTGGGTATTCGGCATATTGGTGTAAAACTTAGACATCCCTCACTAGCCAGGGACTTGCTTGTGGGCAGGGGCCACGGGTCACATCTCAGTCGCCCTGCATTTCCCTGGACACCTCCTTCGTCAGACAAAATGCACGGCAATAAATATTTCTTGACCAGGGCAGATGGACAACAGAGCATTTCCTTTCAGAACTCCCTATTCATTTCTGACCTGAGATCTTTATGCAACGGAATCTTAGATGCTTCAGCCTGGTCTCCATACCAATGCTGTATCTAGGTCTTGGTGCTTCTCCTACCTATACAATGTTATTTCTCTAATATGAAGCCCCCAACTCACCCATGATCAACACCAACCAGCCAGTCAGCACCTGCCACCATGAATATGCAGAATGTGAGTAATGAGAGGGAAGCCCACGTTCCCTGAAGTGACTGACACGTGAGTTTGGGGCTGGACCAGGCAGATGCCAGAAAACTTGTCATCTTAGCGAAGTGACCAGATCTGCCCAGACAGTGGGAGGGCCTTGGCCAAGAAGGAGATGCATCTCAGAGGACAAGAGTTGCATGCATCGTCCTTCTATTAGGGGATGAGAATGAGGTCTATCCACCAACATCGGCACCATGCAGGGCCAAGGACAAACACTCTCCACTCCCCCCTTGAGCTTCCTTCCTTCCCTTCTTCCTTCCTTCACTCTTTCCTTCCTTCCCTCCTTCCTTTCTTCCTTTCCTCCTTCCTTCCTTCCTTCTATCCTTCCTTTCCTCCTTCCTTCCCTCCTTCTTTCCTTCCTTCCTTCCTTCCCCCCCTTCCTTCCCTCCCTTCTCTCCCTCCTTCTCTCCCTTCTTCCTTCCTTCCCTCCCTCCCCTTCCCTCCTTCCTTCCTTTCCTCCCTCATTTCTTCCCTCCCTCCCTTCCCCTTCCCTCCTTCTTTCCTTTCCTCCCTCCTTTCTTCCCTCCCTCCCTCCTTCCCCCCTTCCTTCTATCCCTCCCTCCCTCCTTCTTTCTTACCTTCCCTCCCTCCCCCTTCCCTCCTTCCTTCCCTCCTTCCTTCCCTCCTTTCTTCCTTCACTCCTTCCTTCCTTCCTTCCCTCCCTCTTTCCTTCTCTCCTTCCTTCCTTCCTTCCTTCCTTCCTTCCTTCCCTCTTCCTTCCTTCCCTCCTTCTTTCCTTCTCTCCCTCCTTCCTTCACTCCTTCTTTCCTTCCCCCTTCCTTCCCTCCCTCCTTCCTTCCTTCCTTCCCTCCTTCCTTCCCTCCTTCCTTCCTTCACTCCTTCCTTCCTTCATTCTTTCTGCAAACATTTGCTCCATGCCTACTATGTTCCAGGTAAGTGCTTCAGGACAAAATGATGATCAAAGCACATGTGTGTGCACATAACTAAACAAGTCATCATCACATTTTTTGGTAAGTATTGGGCATAGTGTCGAGGCTGCTCACCCACCCAACCTTGGAATTCAGGGAAGCCTTGCAGGAGAAGTGACCCACAAGCTGAGTCAGAAACAGCTAGATATGCAGGAGAGTGAATAGAGCAGAGTGTGGAAAGCTGGGGAGGGGCCAGGCCATAGGGATAGCAGGCACAAAGGCCCACAGGTGAGGGAGGATGCAGAGAGACTACACATGGCCCCAGCACTGACCCAGAGAAGATGGCTGGAGCTGAGTGGAGTTGGAACAGATGGAGAGGTGCTCAGGACTCGATCACCAAGGGCCTTATGGACCACGTACAGAGGCTTGGCTTCATCTTTGAGTCACTGATGGACCTTTGTCCCTTGGGCCAGTTCTGCATTTTAGAAAGATCCCGACAACAGGATGAAGAATGGATTGAAGGCGCCATGTCTCATGAAAGGGCCAGTTGGGAGATAGTTGTCATTACCCAGGCAAGTATTTGCAGTGATCCGGACCAGGGGGGTGGCACAGGGCTAGAGAGGGATAGGTGGACGGCCCACAGATGTAGGAGACACAGAAAACATAAGGGAAGTCAAAATACATGCGATGCAAGGGAGTAGCAGAGAAGGTTTCAAAGGAGAGGGGCAACTAGGTGGGCCGAGGAAGAAGAGGCCATTGGAGGAGCTGTAACTTGGTCAGAGCACCTGTCTGCTTTAGACCCCTGTTTCTGAGTGCTTACCAGGAGATACATGGTAGCAAGGGGCACAGGAGGGAGTAAGAAGCCTGGGTCGCCACCTGCCCTCCCCAAGTGCTCCTGTCCCCATGACAGAGACTCGGCTGATACCCGTTCCTCCAGCATCATAGCCTGCCTGGCCCTCTGGACTCCAGAGTAGGAGCAGTTGTGAGTCATAAGAAAGGGCAGCGTGGAGAGGAGGAAATGACCTCTGATAGCATTGCCACGTGCTGCACGTCCACAGCTTTGCCAACCAGAAACGAGAGGAATACAAAATGGATGGCTTGAGCGGTCACGGAGAAGGCTTTGAGGTTTGCATCCAACCTGTAAGGTGGTCTGGCGACTTGCAAACCCAAGAACGCTCTCACTCTGTGCTCAGCGGTGGGGCCTCAGTGTGTCTGGGGGTCCTGGCTGGCCTGGATGGTACCTCTTCCCAAGACCATTGTTTTCCCTCTGGCAACTGGATTCCAGGAAGCAATGGGGGTGGGGGGTGCTTGGCCCACGGCCACTCACTTGTCCGTAGAGTGTGGTCAGTCTCGACCTAGGAGGTATTTGTCCACGTGAGCCAGCATGGATGTTTACATACACGTGGGCATGTTCTGTGTCATATATTGTAGGCATATTCGTGTATGTGTGCTGTTTATGCGTGCATATGTGTGTGCCCATGTGTGTGATCACCAAAGCGTGTGTGAGTTTACCCTCCTGTGCTTTCGGATGCGAACAAGTATCGGCAATGCCCGGGTCTACGTGCTCCTGTGAGCGCTCGCATCAGTTAGCTTGTGCTGTGTAACAAGTCACAGGCTTAGCAGCTTAAAGCAACAGACATTTATAATTTAATATTCCTCATAATTTTGTGGGTTGGCTGGGAAGTTCTTCCAGGCCTGTTCGTGTGTCTGCGGCGGCTGGTGCCTCAACTGAGGGGGGGCTCTGTAGTGGCATGAGCCACGTCTGGTGGTGGCAGTTTTTGCCGCGTCAGGGGAGGACTTGGCCCCATGGTCTCTCACCCCCCGGCAAGCTAGCCAAGGCTGGCTCACGTGATAGCCTCAGATTCCAAGCACAGCGAGACCCAGTCTTAACGCACACATACTCTTAGATCTCTGCCTGCATTACATTTGCTACTTTCCGATTGGCCACATCAAGTCACATGGTTAAACCCAGAGTCAGTGTTGCGGGGAGGGAGATTAGCCGGGGCTTGGATGCGGGGAGGGGACTCGTTGCTTCTATATTTGCAAAACACTTGATACACGGTGCACGTGTGTGTACCTGTAGGGGTGTACCCCTGTGGAAGTGCCTGGGTGTATAGGCACGTGCACAGGGCTCACAGGAGCAGCACCGGAAGCACATGTGTGAGGCCCCACAGTGCCTCTCCGTGTACGTGCACACGCATTCGTGCAGGGGCAGGAAGCTGTGTGAGCGCCCAGCCACGGGTCTGCCTCTGGGTGTAAATGGCCACGTGCAGACTGAAAAGGAGCCAGAACCTAGGCTAGCTCATGGGCCTGGGTCCGGACGTAGTTCTAGAGCTTTCCCACAGGCGGTTACGACAATGAAGACCAGCCTGTGGTCTCCAGTTCACACCGGCCGTAACCCGGCTCAACCTGCTGCCGCTGTTCTGCGGCCCCTTCCTTCAGCACCCCCTACTTCAGTCCTCCCTGTCAGAAGCTCGGGTCACATTCCCCCTCCTCCAGGAAGCCTTCCCAGGTGGAACCATGGTGGAATCCCCAGGGCTCCCCAATGCCTTGCCTTGGTTGCATTAGCGCTAAGTGCTGTCCGTTGGCACCACTGTTGTTGGTGCAGGTGTCTGTCTCCCCCTGTTGCCCAAGGACCCAGGAGGACAGGGGTCACATCATGTTTAGCCCTGTGGCTTCCCGGCCCTCTTCTCCCACATGGTGCCTCGTACAGAGTAGGTGCTCATTCCCCACCGGTCGGATTGCAAAGGGTGCAGTCTGCTGTTCCTGTGGAAGCAGGGGCCGAGGAGATCAGTGGCCTCTCCCCTAGCTGAGAACCACTTCTCTCCAAGCATCTGCCATCTCCCCCCCGCCTCCACAGACCCTGTGTCCTGCCCCCCTCCACATGATGCACAGCCTCCCGCACGTGTGCCATAAAAATAGTGATAAGCCCCCAAACGAGATGAGCAGCTACTCCATTGTGAACACTCACCACCCTATTCATCAATTCTGAGATGGCTTGTTTTTTTTTTGTTTTTTTTTTTTTTTTTTTCCATTTTCACATCCTGCAATTGGGCCCCACCTCACAAATGATGATGTCTCAAACCACTGGCCAAGTAGCTGTCGTGATGCAGTTGTCATTGCCTGGCGAGCGTGGTCATAGCTGTTCCCATTGTTGTCACTTCGCTGGAGAGCTCTGCATTGTCGCACTACCCGCGCTGAGTATAATTGCCATTTTACGCATCTTCAAAAAGATCAGACTATGATTCAGCAATGAAATGAAGAGTTACTGTGCGCGCAGAAAGGCACAGATAAGAACAGCCAGCATGCAGCTGGGATTAGCAAGGCAAACGCTCATTGTTGGAGTGACCGCAACGCATTATCTTCCTGCAAAGCCACCATAAAGTGCATTATGGGACCTAAGACAGGACGATAGCCCAAGGAGACGAAGCTGTGTTGCTCTATATCACTGAGAGATGTTTGAAAGAATTGTCTAGCACCTGCCAAGAATGAAAGGAAGGCAGGAGAAGTTGCCAAATACCTGGGAACGTGTTAAATCTGAAAGCTCCAAGAGGCTGGTCTAATTGTTGCCTCGCATTATTGTTAAGGTATTGCATCAGAGTTTACTGGACATTTTTCTTTCTCGGTGGCATCCCTCCCACAGTGATGAGATGTAATATGGCCCGTGCCCATGCGTTACGTAGCATGTCTCACTTAACCCCCTCAAGACTCTAGGACATGGGTATTACTGGGGAGTCAGGAGTCCTGACAGTCGAGTCCACTGTAATCAGTCTTACGAGCAGGGTCCCACAAGCCCAGGGTATGTGTCCGTGGGTGAAGAAGGTTGACTGAGGCTTCTCTTCCACGTCTGACCTCTGGATGGTAATCAACAAACCAAGTGGTCCCTCCCCTTTTTAAATAAATGCTCTTCCAGTAAATGTACCAAGCTCTTAGCACAAGGCATTGCTTGCTCCACAAATGCCAGTTACTTGCAGACTACTATCTTGCTTTTTGTCATAATTACATGTTCTCTGCTGTTGCTTATTTAATTGCTTTTATTTTAAAATTGGCATTCTTTTTATATATCTGTATCAGTCAGGATAAATCAGGCCATGCTTCAGTAACAAACAGGCCCATCTATCTTAGTAGTTTATTATATATATATATGGTGGTTTATATATATAATGGTATATATATATATATATATATATATATATATATATATATATATAATGGTTTATATATACGTGTGTAATGGTTTGTATATAATCTTTTGGTCCCAGATGAACAACCTGTCAATCAACAGTACGATGGAGGTACGCTTACCGAAAGGAGACACACTGAAGCCAAACGACAAAGAGGAAAGCCTTCCAGGAAGGGAAAATTCAGCCTCCTCTTGAAGCCACATGGCCCCATCTTTCAAATGAAGTTTATCCATTGTTTATCCTTTGCCTCCTTCAAACAAGCCCTTCGAGAATCCAGGGAGATTGTGTAATCACTTGGAAACGTTGCTTTTTAGTCGTTGTAGGTGATTCTGTTGGTGTTCTACCTTTATCCTGTGGGCCCTACCACTTCTTGCCCTGACCAGCTCCCCACTGCCAGTATCTGAATAGCTGTGCGTAGAGCTTGTTCTTTAAAACTTGGCGACGCCACTCTGGGTGTGTGCATTGGTAAACTCGGCACTCCGGGGCACTAGCACCTTCCGCGAGCCACCTTTCGCCAGTGACTGAGAAGATTTGGCATGAAATGTTGCAGCTTCCTCACCCCTTGGCAGGATACCGCTCTGGCAGAGTTTGCCTCACTTTCTGGAGATCCCAGGGGGATTATATTCCGGTCGCCCCCTCCCTTGGAAACTAGCTAAATAAGGCACCCTACGTTTGCTTCTCACTTCCTAAATAAAACACTTGTTCTCAAATCCTTGTCTTGGGGGTTGCCTTTGGGGACACCCAAACTAAACCCTCATGTGTGTAAGAGGGAAGGAAGAGGCATCACTCAGCTTGGGGCAGAAATGTCTCTGGCAGGGATTCCTGTCTACTGCCAACGCAATCAGGTGTTGTTGGGTGCGGTGTCTATGTGCACAAGGACAGGGCCCTTCCAGAAGGCCTGATGTGGTAGGCCCTTACAGCTCTACCCCAACTCCAGGCTCACAGATAAGGACTTCGAGGCCCAGAGAGGGGGTGACCAAGAGGCCTAGGCTGCGTGGGTGGAGACTAGAAGTTGGGATTCCTTTCAAACCCATCTCAGGACATAAACCCACAGATGGAGGTGGTTGTGGGCATCTCCCAATGTCTGCACCCCCTCCTCCAGGTTGACAATGCTATTCACCATGCAAAGTAAGTCCCTTTGTGAGCCAAAAATGTATATGGTCTTTGTCCCTGATTCCTGGCACAGAGCTCCTAAAACCCTTGGAATTTCCTGAGTGGCCAAGGAGTGTCTTTTGTTATTCATAAGCCCCCTCCCTTCTGCAAACCTGTGTTTACATCAGTGAGGTGACTTGGGGTGGGGCCCCTTGACAGTCTGGGTTGGGGCTGATCACCAGAAAGGCCAAGTGTTTAGAGGGCTGGAGCTTTCAGCCCCACCTACTGGCCTCCAGAGATTTAGCTCTGTATAAGCTCTTGGATAAGATTTGGAGAGCTTCTGGGTTGGGGAACCCATCGAGGTGCTAGGAGGGTGGTGTGCCTGGAAAGGTCACTGGCAGAGTGTGGCCGCCTCCCCGCCCCCCATACCTAACCCTATGTCTCTCTTCCAACAGGCTCTTCCTGAGTTACTTCCTCTAGAACAGGTCAGTAATTGTGAGTAAACTATTTCCCTGAGTTCTGTGAGCCATTCTAGCAAATTGTCGAACCTGAGGAGGGGGTGGTGAGAACCCCCTAGCCTTTTGTAGCCAAGTCAGGCAGAAGCGGGGTACCCTGGAGGTCCTACACTTTTGTCCAGCATCTGAAGTGGGGACAGTCCTGTGGGACTGAGCCCTTAACCTGTGGAGACTGCTGCTAACTTTAGGTAGCATCAGAACTGGACAGAATTGTAGGGCACCCAGCTGATAAGGGAACTTCTTGCTCAGGGGTGGCCAAGTGTTGGTGGGGGTGCAGACAGCTCTTCAGACCCTTGCGCAGCCTCGGTGCCCGCTCACCGCCATTTTGAGGGGAGTCTCGTCCTATTGCCTGGCCTTCCATGGCCTAGCCCCTCTTGTCTCACATCTCAGCATCTGGGCTCCACTCAGTACCCAGAAGGAATGTTCCCTCATCTCACACCTGGGCCCCGCACTTGCTCCTCTGCTCCCTCTCTGTGCCCTAAACAGCTAACTCCTTCTCATCACCTACTCCGGGGCCAGCCCAAGTGTCACTTCCCCCGTGAGGGGCCTCCCTGCTCTGCCCTCTCGTATCCCTACCATTCCTCTTTGACATTGTTGTCACCCACGTGGCACGTGCCTGCCAGATCAACGGTTCCATGCTGACAGGCTGTGTCCCATCCACACGGCAGGCACACGTCCAGCGCTTGTGAAGCTAACGCGTGTTGGCCAGCCCACACGGTACTATGGGGAGAGGGGCCAAGAGGTTGAGTGTATTGAGACAGGGGCTGGGAGAGAAAACAAGATCCTCTTTTAATTGAGCCAATGAAGTCACTGGTGAGACAGTGAACCCAAGGAGTTATAAATAGCCTTGGAAATCATGCATATTACATTAGGGGTGTTGGTGACAGCTTAAGTATATTTCCATAAGGTTCCATTATATTTACGTATTAGTTAATGGATACTTAAAATATTATGTTACCGTAATGCTCATGTTTTATTAGCAAACTATCACATCAAATGGAGTTGCTAAGTGTGATGGAAAATTGGCTCTGCAGCTAGATTTCTGTATTTTCACACTGAATTTTTGATTCGACTTTCCCGCCCACCCACCTCTGGTGAGGAGGTGATTTTCTTCAGAATGCTTGTGATCTTCTCTGCCCTCCCGCTGACGGAGAGGCCTGGAAGTGTGCAGGGAGGACCCCGGCCCCTCACCACGGGGCAAGAGTTTTAGCCTAGCTTTTCGAAAGATCCAGACTCAGTTGTTTATTTGCTGTGTGACGTTGGATGCGTTACTTGCCCTCTTGGGCCTTGGTTGTCCCTCTGTTAAACCAAGACTCAGACTTGAGTGTTAGTATTGGTCAGGGTTCTCCAGAGAGACATAACCAATAGGACATACATAGATAGACACAGACACACACACACACACACACACACACACACACACACAGATTTATTTTATGGAATTGGCGTATACAACTGTGGGGACTGGTAAGTCTAAAATCTAGCTGGCAGGCTAGAGACCCAGGGAGGATCTGGAATTTGACCAAACACTGGGTATCATGGCCTCACCAAGTTGACTCATGAAATTAATCATCATAGCCTCCCTATGTGTCTTAGGGGTGTATGGGTCGAATTCTGGCTTATCTGCAAGGGAACTCCAAACTCTCTTGTCTTCAGGTAGCGAAGGTGCTGGAGGCCATCATATGTCCTCAGGTACCCTCAGGCTTCCCACAGGATTTGGCAGGACAGGACTGAGGCGTCTTGCCCCACACTGGCCATCACCTCTTCTCTTCTCTTTTTCTAGAGGAGGCCTCCCCAAGGAAGAGAGCTTCAAACTTTGCTTCTTACCACCAAAAGGCAGCCCCCGATAACACCTGCCCTCAAAGGTCATGTGTTTTTCAGCCTCTATTCAAGGATGCAAAGAATCTGAACAGAAGAGGTGCTCCAGGTGGAGGGAAGTGTGGGCAGAAGCCGGGTGGTGAACAATGGCTGGTATGGGCGACCAAGGGAAGGCAGGGTCCTGAGAGCATGAGGGTGGGAGAAGGAACAGTGGGGGACTCTTCTAGAATACCCTCGCGCCCAGCCCAGAGCCCTGAGGGTCCCCAGGCGCGATCGTGGAGACACTGACTTCACCCCGCGCGGGGAGGTCAAAAGGAAGCAAGCCCAGGCTCCCCACCTCCCAGCCGGGCATCAAATGAACTTTCAAGAATGAGTTCAAATCCCAACTTCACTGCTTGCTGGCTAACCGAATCGCTGAGACAGGTTGTTTTCCTGAGCCAGTGCCTTTACCTGGATAGGACCTCCTACTCTGTAGGGTTGTGAAAGGTTTTGCTAAATTCATATAGTGAAAACAATAATCAAACCTTGGTGAGGACTCAACTATGAGCTCACGAGCGCTTTCCAGCTGGATGACTCTGGACAATTCCTACAGTTTTCTGATCTTCAGTTTCATTATCTGAAAAATGGGGGTATTTACAGCACCTACCTCACAGGGCCATCCGTTCCTATTAAGTGCCAGGCACCCCGCTAGACACTGGAAATGCAGGTGATGAAGAGAACAGATAAAGTCTCTGTCCTTATGGAGCTACATTCTAGTGGGAGGGGTGTGTGTGTGTGTGTGTGTGTGTGTGTGTGTGTATGTGATACTGTTATGATCAGCGATATACTGAGGCAAAAATGCATTTAAAAATACATGATATGAGTCATGGGGAAAAAAATAAGGCAAGAATGTGGGTTGGGGAGTGCCTAAGCTTAGTTTCATTTGAACTGTCAGGGAAGGGGCGTCTGGGTGGCTCAGTCAGTGAGCGTCAGACCCTTGCTTTCAGTTCAGGTCGCGATCTCGCGGTTCATGGGTTCAGGCCCTGTGTCGGGCTCTGCACTGACTGTGCGGAGCCTGCTGGGGACTCTCTCGCTCTCCCTCTCTCTATGTACCTCCCCAGCTCACATGCTCTTTGTCGCTCTCAAAATAAATGAATAAACTTTAAAATAAATAAATAAATACATACCTAAGCGTTAGGGAAAGACCTCCCTGAGGAGGTGACGTTTTGAGCAAAGACCTGGGAGGGAGAGGAACTGTGATCGTAGCAGAGAACCGCGAGAACAAAGGAGATCTGGGGACCAAATCCAGATATGCCCATTCCTTCCCTTATGGCTTGTGGCTGTCTTCAGATGCTAGAGTCGTTGTAACAGACACCCTGCAACCCGCAAAGGCTTTTCTTTCCCAGAAAAAAAAAATTTGCCCACCGCTATCACAAAGCACTGCATAGATTGAGCCTTACTAGAACTTACTCAGTTAGTTGCTGTTGTTGTTGTTGTTGTTGTTCTTCTTCTTCTTTTTTTAGGTAGGCTTCACGCCCAACCTGGAGCCCAACATGGGGCTCGAACTCACGACTCTGAGATCAAGAGTGGGTAGCTTAACCGATTGAGCCACCCAGGAGCCCCTTAACTGGTTATTATTCCGTTATTATTAGACGCCAGCTAATGATGCTGTTCCTGGAGACGTAGGGAGGAACAGGGTAGGGAGGAACAGGGGACCCCACGTGGCCCCCTCCTTGTGCCAGGCCATGCACCGAGGTCTCAAACCCTGTGTCTGAAAGTATGGCATCTTCTTCTTCTTCTTTTTTTTTTTTTTTAAGATTTTATTTTTAAGTAATCTCTACCCCCCAACCTGGGGCTCGAACTCACAACCCCGAGATCCAGAGTCGCTCGCTCCACCTACCGAGCCAGCCAGGCGCCCCCCAGAAAGTATAGCATCTTGACAGCCAGAACCCGGGGCGGGGGCGGGGGGGTGGGGGGGTGGGGGGGAGAAGGGACCCCAGGCTGAGAAAACAGCCTGACCCAAAGGCTGGTGGGAAATGACAGATGGCGTGTTTGGAGAACGGTAAGTGGCACAAAACAGGCCTCCCGCTTCCACTTCCAAAAATACCTCGCGCCTGCACGTGGCCGGCAGCGGGCCCTGCGGGGACCTGGGGCTGTCAGTGCGCCGCCCGGCAGGGACAGGGCCCGGCCGGAGGTGCGGCCGCCACGTTAGCCGCCTGATTGAGTTATGACAGCTCGTCGCGCCCAACGGGAAGCCGGGCGAGGCGGTCCTAGCGGGGGCCTGCAGACAAATGATGATAAAGTGCTCACTTTAAGGAACCATCTCCATAATATTTCATGCTCGTGGCGGGGGGAGGGGGCGGGCAGGCTGCCCTGGTGGTACAGCTAACTACTCCATCAATTGATTTGATTCACGGCGGCAGCTACTCCCAGTCATAATATTTCAAATAAATGGGGCCGTGGATAGAAATAATATCTGCATCAATATTAACCCTGAAAGAACTAATGGACATAAGCTATAATTTCCTGGACATCCTAATAACGCATTTTGACCATTGTTGGCATGGGACAATTTTTCTTTCTCTCTTTTCTCTCCTCCGCTCATCTGTCTGTCTCTCTCCTCCTCAGCCTCTGTCAGATCTGCTTTGTTCACCCCCAGCCTGCGGTTTGGGAGCCTCGGGGGTGCCCGTCCCCACCTTCCACCAACCATAACACAATACCTAAGAGGAAAAGAGAGGGAAACCTAAGACTGCTTGGCTCATTTATTCTGAGCTGCTCCCGAAATGCCCCCGGGAAGGAGTGAGTAGAAATGCTTGGCAGGGGAGGGCTTGCCTGGCAGGCCTTTTAGAAAGGAGGCCCCTTGGCTTTTTGCTATCATGCACTCATGCACAGAGTCTCATTGTGCACCTACTATGCTCTGGGCACTTTGCTAGGTGGTTGGGACACATCGATGAACGAAAAGAAAAAAAAAAAAAAAAAAAAAAGTCCGTTCCAGGGAACTTTACCCCCATACGCAGTGGGGGCAGGGGACAGAGAGACAGCTGGTAAACTCCAAACACCCAAGTAATAAATTACACACTTTGTAGCAAGGCCGAGGTCTCCGGCCGTCCCAGAATGGTTCCATTTGCTGACCCAGTGTGATGGTTGAATTAGAGACTTTGGGGGCTGTTAGAGATTGTTCTTTTCTGCAGTCGTCAAGAACGGAACATCGGAGAGCTAAACACAGCCCCGGAGGCGCTTTGTTTGGCCTGTGGAATGCTGTTTTTAAAACTCAGTGATTACATTTGAAAAGCAAGGGATTTTGCTTAAAAATCTGATGTCTGCCTTCTCTTTAGAAATGGGAAGGTCTAATGGCGCCCACGTTCCCGCATGGCAACAACGGGCTTGAGTAGGTGAGCATCCACCCCTTTGGACAAGGCTGGTGCCCTTCAGGTTACCCCACGGCTCTCTGCTGCTCTGAGCCAGCTGTTACCCATGTGGCCCCGTGGGCATCTGCATGTGTGGCCCCTGGTTTTCGTCCAGGAGCTGGTTTCCAAGCTTCCCTGTCCTTGCCCGCGCCCCTCTCCACACAGACCCCTACTGTTAGTCACTCCCTCTGCAATGCTGCCTTTTCTTCACTCTTCCTCTGGGGCCCTCCGCCTTCTTTTCCAACGTTTCATGGCTCTTCAACCACATCGCTTCACTGACACGGACACGGTTAGCAGTGGGTTTGGAAACCAGGTCTCTTTACCTCATAGGATTATGGCACCAGGCCCTCCCTCTGCTCTTCGGCTGAATTTTGGCCTTGAAGTCTTATTCCTCAAGTTAAAAAAATAAATGGATACAAATACGAATGCAATTCCAACGCGAATACAGTGCATAGTGTGTGTGTGTGTGTGTGTGTGTGTGTGTGCGTGTGCGTGTGCGTGTGTGTGTGTGTGTGTAAGGTGCATAGCACTTTCCAGAATTGCAGGAAACAGAACTTGTGAGTGTGAGCCGGCACCAGATCCAGACAAATCTGGGTTAACCCCAGCCACTGAGCTCTGGCTATCTGTGGGGACCTTGTGCTTTTGCTTTCTTATCTTTGCAAAGGGCATAACGTCGTAGGGTTGCTGTCTTGTGACTCAAATAAGGTATTTAACGCATCTTGGGCATCCAAGAAGAATCGTCGCTATTGTTCTTTTTTCCAGAGTTCTTACTCTTCACACTGTATTACCACTCACCTTCCCCAGGGACACAGGGTGGGATGATGTGGGTGGAGGTCACAGTCTCATCAGTGCTAAGGCCTCTGGGTGCAATTGCCAAGTGGTTCCCTAAGCTGCCCGCCCTTGGGAGTGTCCACTGGTACTTCTGGCTGGGCAGGACTTTCACTCCCATCCAGAGGGCAAGGGCAAGGGCAAGGGCAAGGGCAAGGGCAAAGGCAAGGACTGCCATGAGCATATACACCGGGCAAGAGCCACGGTGGGCTTGTCAAAGCCAAGATTGCTCGGTCCCGCCCCTGGAGTCTGAGAATTTGCATTTCTACCACGTTCCCAAGTGTTGATGCTGCCGGTCCAGCACTTTGAGAAGCATGAACTTAGACTACAGGGTGCAAGGAAGTGATGCTGAGTAAGGCTGGTTAGAAAGATGGACCCACGGGCCCCAGAGAGGATCTTGCTCTCCACTGCCTGTGCCGACAGGCTGCATAGATAGGTGAATGAGTGAATGACCCCAACTCTGTGCAGACGTGGGACCCTGAACTCCCATATTTCTCCAGTTGGTTTCCCCGAGTGGGGTTGGCGTGGGCAGTATGGAATGCAGTCTCATGCCAAGGACCCAGTAGCTGACAGCCAGGGGTGTGGGCCAGAAGTGAGTAGGGGGAGTGGGGAAGCATCATGGGGCAGGATGTGTTCCCAGGAAGAGAGGGTGAGGTGGGAGTCTGGCGGGGATAGTGGCTCCAGCTATGAACATCGTACCTGCCAGATGGGACACATAGTTACCACTGACCTGCACACAGGGGAGCTCCCTGCCCAGGAGTCACGCATGTCCAACTTGGCAGTGAATGCCCAGACCACAGGGGATCGAAACGGATGGATCGTGGCTTCCCCCTCTCTTCCTCCAGGTAGCAGGTCTGCTATGCACGTCCTATGGCTCCCCAAAAGGTCCCAGGGGATCAGGCTCAGTCATCACCATCAATGGCCAATGCCATACAGCATCCTTGCGGTGGCCTTCCGACCCCCGCTGTTTCTCACCTCCTGTCCCACGTGCCTGCATCCTGACGTCTCTCCTTCATGAACTTCGTGAATGTAAGCCTTTGTCTCAGGCTTTGCTTTCGGGAGAACGTCTGGCTAGAGAATGTCTTAAACTGAGACTCCAAGCTTGACAGAGATCATTCACCGTCCAACCATTCAGCAAATGCTCTGACCCTGGGATCGCACGCGCTGGGTCCTAGAGACGCAACAATGGACGAGGCAGCGAACGGGTCACAGGTCCTGCCCTCAAGGCTCCCACCGCATTGGGGAAGGAGTCAAAGAGTTAATGGAAGCTTTGAAGGGGAATAAATGCCAAAATCAGGAGAAATGGAGTGGCCACCCAACCCACTCCGCCCAGAAGAGGTAACACCCGAGCTGAGATCTGTCACTAGGCCGGGACAAAATCCAAATCAGTGCCTCGGCTTTCAGGGTTTACCACCCCGCCCAGAAGGACAGGAATTGGATATATGCAACGAATATGACTTACGGTGTCATCCTTTCTAAAACGTACTAGAATCTCCTGATCTACCCTCAGCTCTCCCTTGAGTCTAACCAGAGCCTGATTGCTCTACTTTGTCCATTTCCTTTTGCTCTGGGTTTTTTTTTTTCAGATAGTTTTGAACGTTTATTCATTTTTGAGAGACAGAGAGAGCGGGGGGAGGGGCAGAGAGAGAGGGAGACAGAATTGGAAACAGGCTCCAGGCTCTGAGCTGTCAGGGCAGAGCCTGATGCGGGGCTCGAACCCACGAACCACGAGATCATGACCTGAGCCGAAGTCAGTCGCTCAGCTGACCGAGCCACCCAGCCGCCCCCCCTTTTGCTCTGATTTTTGAGGAGATTGAGGAGAGTGGCTCCCATTACCAAGAAACCAAATGCAATCAATCCTGAGAAGGTCCTGCATAGCCAGGAGACGTTGCATGACCCTGAACCCCAACCTTCTCCCCCTCTCTGCCACCTTTTCTTCATCTCTTGCTTCCACCTGGGTCCACATTGGCAGAGTATTGGAGGAGGACTTGATCCTGGGACACTGGAATTGCCTCTTCGGGAGAGAAGCCTTAGGCTCCCATTGGAGATCAGTCCCAGCCACCTCCTTTGCTGGCTGCCCTCGATATTCGGCAGGGGGGTGGGGGGGGGTGGGCTCCAGGCATGTTGTGGCACCCCTAGGAATCCTTCCTTGAATTCTCAAAGCAGTTTTGGTTTCAATTTGCTTTCATTTCTGGGGGCGGGGTGGGGGGGAGGAAGCCACGAGCATAAAAGTGAGCCAAATAGGGGCGCCTGGGGGGCTGAGTCATTTAAGCATCGGACTCTCGGTTTCGGCTCAGGTCATGATCTCATGGTTCACGAGATGAAGCCCCGTGTCGGACTCTGTGCTGACAACGGGGAACCTGCTTGGGATTCCCCACAGCCCCCCTCTCGGCTCCTCCCCCACTCGTGCACTTGCTCTCTCTCTCAAAATAAATAAACTTTAAAAAAAAAAAAAAAGAGCCTCTCCTCAGCCCCAGATGTAGCTAGGTCTCTCTGTGTTGAGGCTTCTCCCACATTCCATGGGGCCACCGGGCCTGGGTGCCTGGGACGTGCTAGAGGGAGGGGACCCTGCTCTACTTTGCTGAACTCAGTCTTACTCATTTTGGGAAATGTGGGTGCCAGCTCCTTTAGAGAATGTGGGATTTGGCTCTTGGTTTCTGCTGAGAGCCAACATTTCCTGGGGCTGAAATTGGGCCAAGTCCTCTATGTGGCACAGTGAATCCTTTTTTCTACCCAGCTCTCAGACCCCCTAGGTGGTAGGGTCAGCAAGGTCAGCCTTCTCCCTCCCTGGCACCAGGGGAAGTTGGCTGAGGCCAAACCAAGGTCCCCTGGCAGCCAGCCCAGCCAGAGTTAACCTGCTCCTTGGTACAAAGACCCTGAGGAAGGAAGTCAACTTGCCAGGATGGTGTAGCTTAGGCACCAGGTAGGCAGCCCGGAGACTTCTATTCGAGTCTCGGCTCTGCTACTACCTTGCTATGTGACCTTGGATGAGTCACGGTCTCACTCCGGGTCTCGACAGCTCCATCTGTAAAATGAGCAAGCTGAGACATCTCTCACATTCTGAAATGCTAACGATAACTCCAGGAGCTCAAGAGAGAATGTATAGGTAAGTGCAAGCTGTGGGGAGGGGCCCTGTGCAACCCGCAGCCTGCAGCATCCTTCCGAGCAAAGTAATGTATTTGGAATTCAAAGATCACGAAGGTTCTTTATTGCTGAAGGGGGAAAGGTCCGAATATTGCTTAGCAAATTACCATCTGCTAGGGGCACCATTATGCCTTGACACAACCATTGGTCAGCAAATTGGTCACATTATTGGTTAGTAAATTTCAGGCTGCAGAATTATTTATTGGCAAATTAGAGATGGCAGAATTATTGGTTGGCGAGGCCAGAAATGCAGCGATTGGTTAGCAAATTAGAGATGCCTGTTTTGGTCTGTGAATAAATCACGGCTGGTCAGGGTATTGGAGGCCAAATTAGAGGTGGCCGGGTTATTTATGGCCCAGCCAGGAAAGCAGAAAGCACATTTGCCAGGCAGAGAGGGGGTCAGCCCTCAACGTGTGGGGTTACTCCTTGAGAGTGCCTCCAGGTTGGCACTTTTCAAGGAGCAATTATTATTTTGTAAGCGCTAATGATGAAGTGGTCCGAGCCACATTCTTGTCCTGCACCTTCTAGCCCCCATCTCCCACTTAAAAGATGTTGGCTGGCTTGGAGCGGGTCCGTGGGCAGAGGCTGGAAGTCTAGCCTAAGAAGAGATTTGAGCAGAAGAACTCCTTGCTAGTGAGGGAGCCAAGTCTGATGCAGGAGAATGCTCGCCACAAAGATTTCCCAGGTTACACTCAGCCCCAGCCTTGAATGGGGAACCGCCGTCTGTGTGGAGCACCTGACCTCAGGAGCCCAGGACTAAGTTGAAACTTCTTTTCTCCGAGCTCCTGGCCAGACCCCAGTTTCCTGGGAAGTCTACTTCTTCCCTGGCAGTCTGTAGCATCTCACTACTGTCTAAGCCTTTCCTGTCTGGACTGCTTACTACTCCAGTACTTTCAAACTGCTTTCTAGTTGCTTTTGACACTTGATGACTTTTCACAGTTCCTTTGCGAGATGAGGTCAGGACTCTGTACTCCAGTCATGGAGCCTGGCACAGGACTGGACATATGTAGGTAAATATTGATGCTTACATGGATGGATGGATGGATGGATGGATGGATATGTGTGTGTATATGTGTGCATATATATATATATATATATATATATATATGGATGGATATATGGATGGATGGATGGATATATGTGTGTATGTGTGTGTGTGTATATATATATATATATGTAGGGATATATGGATGGATGGATGGATGGATATATGTGTGTATGTGTATATATATATATATATATATATATATATATATATGGGTGGATATATGGATGGATGGATATATGTGTGTGTGTGTGTATATATATGTATATGTATATATATATGGATGGATATATGTGTGTATATACACATGGATGGATATATGGATGGATGGATATGTGTGTGTATGTGTGTGTTTGTGTGTGAGTGTATATATATATATATATATATATGGATATATATGGATATATACATGGATATATATATATATATGGATATATATGGATATATACATGGATATATATATATATATATATATATATATATATATGGATACATGGATGGATGGATGATGAACAGATGAATGATAAAAAGATGGATGAGTGGATGGATGGTGTTTGGATGGCTGGATAGAAAGATAACGTTGCTGGTATTTATAGAAGCCAGAAATGCCCAAATGGAGAAACTTGGAGCTTCACAGTTCCAGAATTAGAAGTGATTTGAGGCCATGCAATCCACCCCCACCCTTGCCTAGCCCAAGTTTTTAAACAAAAGACCAAGAAGGCTATTGTTTGTCGCTGTTCACACATCCTGAACCATAACGGAAAATCAGCCAAGATCTCCCAGTTACCCCAAGGGCAGTGAGACCACTCCTCTTCACTCTTCAGGAGAGAAGTTTGAGGGAGAGCCCAGGAAGAATCTGGGAGCTGAAGGAGCACAATGATGGCAAGGGGAGCTTTTGCCCTTCGTGGCCATCATGAAGTCCTGGATGAAACAAGGGTACTTATCATCCTGGTGATGACAGGCTGAGCTTTAATTTTCCAAGGCACCTGCCTACTCATCTATTCATTCATCCCCATCTCATCTTAGAGGGTGGTTTGATGGGGAGTCTTCTCTTCATTTTATACGTGAGAAAGCTGAAGTTCAGGGGGAAGGAATGGTTTTCCCAGGGGCCCACAGTGAGTTGCAGCTAGAATCCAGTCTGTTAATTACCGCCTCCACCCACCCCCATCTCCAGCCAATTGACCTGCCCCCTCTTCCTTTCCTCCAGTTCATGATTCCCATGAACATATTTGCACAGCATAAGCTCTGCATTGGTTGAACTGAAAGAACCCAATGATGATAGAATTCCATTCTATAAGCTCAACAGTAATCCTTCACATTTGTGCTTTCTAGGTCCCTTTCAGGGTCCCCTGGTTATTTCATTTATGCTCCAGAAAGGCAGCTCTGATATTATCCATTACTGGCTCTTAAGTTTGCTTTGTTTCCAGACATGTTCTCTGCTCTGCTCTCTGCCCTGGCTGGGTAACACTTGCGGATTTCAGTCTCTGGACTCCCCTTCCCTCTGGCTTCTGACTAGGTTTGGCCAATAGGAAGTACCAGCAGGATGTGGGAAGGAAGAAAGTGGGGGCATTTGTTCCCCAGTCCCTCTGTGCTTTATTTCTGTGTCTCTGCTGGAGCTAAACCCCATCATGGATACTCCAACCAGGTGGACACCTCTTCCAATTCTAGATCTTACTGGGCTCCAGAAAACACTACCTCCTCTCCTCTTTCTTTTAGCTCTAGGGGTGGTTACAAAGTAAATTTCTGGGGCAGGGGATCTCAGCACACCTTTTGCCAACTCCTTTAACCCTGCCAATACCCTTGTCTTCAATATCTTGGTTGAAATCTGTTCATTTGAACCACCAGTTGACAGAAGGGCTGCTTTCCATTGTCGTCTTAATAACCACTGAAAGGCATCTCCTCGGGAGAATGTGCTCAGGGTGGATAACTATGTCCCAGCTTCCTCCACCCTCAAAACCAGCTACTCATCTGTGCCTTGTGACTGGGTCGTGATAAACCCCACTGCGACCTCCAGCTGGGGACTTCCCCACTCCATCCTCAGTTTCCTTATCTTTTCAATGGGGCGAGTTACCCTGTTATGGCAGTTAAATGAGATCATGTGTGTTTAGTGTCTGTAGCGTAGAAGGCACTGGCTAAATGAGAGATATATTATCACTCCTCATGGTAACCACCCCCTGTTGTTGGACATTTCCATTATTTCAGCTTTTTGTTACCATAAAGGATACTCTGGTGAACCTTGTTGTAGATAAAGCATTTTTCACGATTCGTGTGATTTTTTTAGGACCGATTCTTGGCCCCAGTGCTCAGCTGAGTCAAAGCCAAGTTGGTAACTTTATAATTGCAGCCAAAATCAGTCTTCCAAAGCTGCTTTGCTGTGTGGGTCTTAAGGGTAGCAGGCACCATTTACGAAGTGCTTACCGGGTGCCTGAGATCAGCAGCTCAGACCATCCCTCTGAGGGAGGTCCTTCGTTATTCCCCATTTTCAGGATGGAAAACTGGAATTAAGAGCAGTTCAGTCACTTGCCCAAAGTCATGGCGTCTGGTAATAACACCATTGGAGATCCAAATTCAGCCACCTGACTCCAAAGCCATTACTTTCAACTCCTTACTGCTCTGTCTCCATCTGTGGCTTGGTTTCAGCACCAGGCCTCTGAACCCAAGCCAGGGCAAAGAACCCTCCTTGCACTCCCAAGAGGCTGTGCTTGCCTGGGCTTAGCTGGAGCAGGGAGGCAGGAGTTCTGTCACCTCCCTCCCCCATGCTGGGCCACCTCAGCCTCTTACAGCTCAAGGGTTGTCTGGGTAACACAATCCTAGAGAGTTAAAAGAAGGAGGGACCTTACAAAGTCCCAAGGACAAGCCCTTTCATGCACAGGAAACCATGGGGCATCTCCCTCCTGGGGGCTTTTCTAAGGCCCCTGGATCTTCTGAGGCTGGACGAGGCAGGGTTGAGGGAGCCCTGCTCAGGACGGTCGGGGGACTGGGAGCAAGCAGGGCTGTTCCTCCCACCCGCTTTGCCTTTCCCCCAATCATCAGTTTTGCAATGTTCTGTTGAAAGGCCCATTGTGCAGATTTGGCCGCTGAATCCTTGCAAACCCAAGTCTTCTGCAGAAGCCCCAATCTACAGCCTCCAGCGTTCAGATCTCTGAGAGGGGGTCTTCGAGCAGCCGGGGGAGGAGGCATACAGACTTTTCCAGCCGGAAGTGCTCCCCCAGTCGCCCCCAGGTGCTCGCATCCTGCCGTGTCCTCCGTCGGGATCCCAGGACTTCGAGGACAGGCACTGGCCATCTGCCTCCCTATCTCTGAAGAGAGGTGGTAGGAGACGCACTAGAAGATTCAGAGCAAACACCGGATTTGTTGGGTCACAAATCAGGCCAGTGGTAGCAAACCTAGTCCACAACTCTTTTCCCCTTCTGGGCTTGGCCGGGGAGGAAAGGCAACGGCTTCCCCAGAGCAGATGGGGTCCTGGCCCCGTTTGGTCTTGGCCAAAGGCTGTCTGGTGCAGCCCATCTTCACCTTCTCCCACCCCAGGGACCTCCCGGGTGCTGAGAGCCAGCCTTGGCACAGCCGTGGGGACCACGCACTGGGCCCAAACCGATGACCATCTGTAAATTGTGCCCAGCCATATCTTTAAATGTTTATTTTTGAGAGGGGGGGGTGAGTGGGGAAGGGGCAGAGAGAGAGAAGGGGACAGAGGATCTGAAGCAGGCTCTGGGCTGATAGCAGAGAGCCTGATGCAGGCCTCCAACTCATGGACCGTGAGACTATGACCTGAGCTAAAGTCAAGAGTTGGATGCTTAACCAACTGAGCCACCTAGGTGCCCCGAGCCCAGCCTTATGTTGTTTGGTCTGTGCAGAGCTTTAAAAAGGTGAGATCTTGGCCCAGCTTTAAACACGAGAAACATGATAATCAAGTTTTCTGACGCTGTCGAAAAAACCAAGAGGAAAGTGACAGATTTTTCCATTTACAGTGATTTACAAAATTGCCTAATCCAATAAGTGAATCTAAAGCTTTACTTATGGTTTGAAACAAGTCTCTTTACATAAAAATGACAAGTCAGTGATATAATAGAGTAGGTGTATGAACATAAAGAAAATTGTGACATGTTACACACACACACACACACACACACACACACACACACACATACACACGAATGACTTGAAGCTTGGAATACATGGTCATACATCAGGATGCCCCTAGAATAGCCCAGAAAGAAGAATGAGTCTGTAGGTCTGTAGGCATGTCTAAAAGTGTCTGGTATAGCAGAATTTCTGACTCCTTCAAGTGGTTTCCTGAGCAGTGGGGTTCAAACCAGTGACCGACAAATTGTCTTTTTGCATAAAAGCCCCTGGAGAATATGTTAGGTCCCAGAAGCTTTGCCATGAGTTAAGAACTCCAACCTGATAGATCTGTGGTTTCCCACCCCTTGTCCCCTGCCCTTCTCTTTCCTTTTCTGCACCAGGTGGCTTCTCCCTCACAAAAAGAGAACACATGTATGTCGTTGCATATTTTTCTGGAAACCTGCTCCCGAAACTGTAGTCATAACTCCCGGTAACAACCCATTCCTGCAGTTCAGAGATCTTTATAAGCCTATTTTAGGCATTTGATTATTGCCTGACTAATAATAGGGATGCGTTTTGTCAAAGAACAGACTGGAGGATATAGTAGAAATCGTAGTATGTAATTGCTCAGTGACTGCCATTGAAAATTCCTAGTTACTGGAGTGAGAGAGCCTCTCTCTCAGGTGTGAGACGCTATTTTTTCATGTAATAATTAGGCTGTGAGAAAGCAAGCAGAGAAACCCACCCAGAGAGCAAACTTACAAAAAGGAAGGAAATAGGAAGGAAGGAAGGAAAGGAGGAAGGGAGGAAGGGAAGAAAGAAGGAAGGAAGGAAGGAAGGAAGGAAGGAAGGAAGGAAGGGAGGGAGAAAAGAAGGAAGGAAGGAAGGGAGGGAGGAAAGAAGGAAGGAGGAAGGGAGGAAAGACGGAAGGAAGGAAAGGAGGGAGGGAGGAAAGAAGGAAGGAGGAAGGAAGGAAAGAAGGAAGGAAGGAAAGAAGGAATGAAGGAAGGAAAGAAAGAAAGAAGGAAGGAAAGAAGGAAGGAAGGAAGGAAGGGAGGGAGGGAGGAAAGAAGGAAGGAAGGAAGGAAGGGAGGGAGGGAGGAAAGAAGGAAGGAAGGAAGGGAGGGAGGGAGGAAAGAAAGAAAGAGGGAAGGAAGGAAAGAAGGAAGGAAGGAAAGAAGGAATGAAGGAAAGAAAGAAAGAAGGAAGGAAAGAAGGAAGGAAAGAAAGAAGGAAGGAAAGAAGGAAGGAAGGAAGGAAGGAAGGGAGGAAAGAAGGAAGGAAGGAAGGGAGGGAGGGAGGCAAGAAAGAAAGAGGGAAGGAAGGAAAGAAGGAAGAAAGGGAGGGACGGAGGGACGGAGGGAAGAAAGAAGGAAGGAAAGAAGGAAAAAAGGAAGGAAGGAAGGAAAGAAGGGAGGGAGGGAGGGAGAGAGAAGGAAGGGAAAAATGAAGAGGGAAAAACAATTCTGAAACACCTGTTGTGTGTGTTCACACTGCCTGGGGGAAGGGGGAGCTTGTGGGGTTAGAATCCAGGTTTCTCGGACTCAAAGCATCTTGTCCACCGAAGGGTTATGACTTCATGAACTGCAGGACCCCCCGAGGCTCAGAGCCTCTTACAGCTGACCCATATCTCATCATATTTTAAATCCAAATGCTTATACGATGTCTATATTTGCATGTGATCACGTAGGACAGTGACTTGCAAGCTTTCCTGAAGCAGCAGAATTCTGTCTTCAAGCGATAATGTCTGGTGGAACACCAGTGTGCATTGTGGATAAAGAACAGAGCTTTGGTTGCACCAGAGGTGGAGAGCAGGACCAGCTCCTTCCCCGCCCTCTCTATGCTCTGGGTCCAAATGGTAACTGCTGAGTCACTTCCAGGGACTCCGAGGGTTTTCCGTGAACCCAATTTGGAAATCACGCCATTGAACGCTCATTAATACTTAAGACAGTCAACCTCTAACTCACTTTAGATGATTCCTCTTCTTCTCCATGGGCCCTGGGATGGTGATCAGGGACATAGCAGGGGGTCTGCCATGGTAACAGCACACGGGTTCGTGGTGCTAGGTAGGAATGACAGGTTCATTCATGAGCACAGGTGAGACTCTGTGGACTCCCAGAAACACCTGGGTGAGTGAGGCGTCGCGGGGGGCTGGGGATCAGCATCTTGGAAGAAGCAAGAGTCAACAGAACATAGGTGATAGCCAAGGATGTCATTTACCAGTTCCCTCAGTTGGACAATTCAAGTTACAAGGACATTCCTGGTTACCACAAATATTTCTGAGAGTAAAACATATATTTTTATTTTCTGTTCTATTTCTTGGTTGACCAGCCAGAGTTCCAAGTAATTTCTAGCCTTTTTCCTCTTCTTGGATGTAGACCTTTTTTTGAGAGGGATGGTGAGGATAAAAACCAAGGCTCTGGAAGAAACAGCTGATGAGTCCTCATCACCTGAAGGCCAGCCGGAGCCTCCAGACAGTTCCCTGGGTTGAGGTTCACGCCCCGCCCCCCTGTTTCCTGCTTATGGTGTCCTGATGTCCTTATGTCAAACAGGAAAGAGGGCAGTGTAGACATCTGTGAAGGGAGGGAGCAGGAGGGCAGGTGAGCTGAAGGTGAGTTGGTGAGATAGAGAGGGAGGGGCCATTGCTAAAAGAAGAGAGGGAGTCACGCCAAAGAGCCCTAGGCCTGTGTCTGGGCCTCTCCGCTCAGTTCCTGTTTGGCCCAGAGAAGCCCAGTTCAACATTTTTGAACCTCAGTGAACGCTGTTTAAAAAAGGAAACTAATCCTTGTTTAAGATACCTACCGGGAGTTTTGCACTGTTCAGGCGGGACACCGGGAGAGAAGATACTTTGTCACTCTCGAGCAGTTGTTCTCAATTGCTGGTTGGTCCTTTTGTCCCCCACCCCAGGGGACATTTGGCAATGTCTGGAAACATGTTGGGCTGTCACAATGTGGGGAGGAGGGAAGGTGCTATGGGCATCTAGTGAGTACAGGCCAGGAACGCTGCTTACATGTCCCCCGCAAGGAGGAATCGTTTGTCCCAATGTCAAGAGAGCTTGGGTCTGAGCGACCCTACGAGGTGTGTGATTTAGACAGAGCCAGCTGTCAGGGGACACCAGGGACAGGTCACAAATGATGGCACCCTGCTCTTGCTTGGGTCCGTGAGACGACAAGGAAAGGTCTCAGACCCCCATTGCTGGACTTTCTCTGGAGTTCGAGCCCAAACAAGTTGTTGCCTTTGGATGAAAAAAAACGAAAAACAAAAAACCCCAAACCATGGCCCTGATCGCTAAGAGAAATGTCTTCCCCAGCCTAGCGGCCGGCCATGTAAACACTGACAGCCTTCTGAAGAAATTCACTAATCACTGGGGATCTCATGACCCATGCTTCCCCACTCAAATTCTTCCCCCCTCCCCGGATCCCCACACCCCTCAATTGCTAAGTGCCGCGGCCTCCCCTTCAGATCCAGATTAGACCTTATCGGCCATGTAGGGACCAATCAATTCAGATCACTGGAAGATTGAGCCCCCAGATATTTCGTGTGTTCTGTCCCCAGCCGCCCCAGTTGCTGGCCACCAACAGAGCAGATCTGGCTTTAGGTGATATCCTTCCGTGTCCTCAACCAGAGACATTGAGATAATAACTTTCCAAATATTGTCTTACGAGATGCCTATCACTGTAAAACAATATTTTGTCATCAGACAGTCAACAAGAAACGGTATCATCTTGCAGACACTGGCAGGTTGGTGAAGGGAGGCGAGGTCACCACGAGGCGGGGAGGGTTGGAGGAGGCAGCCGTGGGGTGAGACAGTGGGCTTCCAAGAGACTCAACGGTCTTTGGGACAAGCGAGGGGGGCTTGGCCAGAGGAGCTAGTTTTCAGGCTGTAAATAACGAATGCCAAGTCAGAGAGGCAATGCAATTTGCCTTTAACGTAGGGGTGCATTAGAGGATGTAGGCTAGGAAAGACCCCTCCCCTGCTCGCGGGGAGTTTACAGTCTAAAAAGGAAGCCACGAGAAGCAGATGCAGAGCAAGGCAGACATGATTATGGCCAAACTGAGCTCACCGTGCAGCCTTGTTGCACCATCAGAAGACCATCAACTTGAGCTTTTCAGCAAAAATAAGATACAGAACAATACAACGCTCAGCCCCAAAGCGACCGGTTCTAGGGTGCCTTTAATTTCCTCTTGGTAACGGAGGGATCTTGATGGACGTGAGCTCCAGCTCCATCAGCCAGGGATTCTGAGTCTGGAGATGGGGAAGGAAAGGCAGAGGAGGGAAATGTCCAGAAGAGGATTGAGAGACAAAGGTCAGCTCCTGTCAGTGGGGCCATAAAGCTGGGCCACTCGTCAGCACCAACCCCGGCCATCGGAATTCCCTTGGAGAACTCCCTGTGGGACTCTTTCTGGGGGGATCTCCACAGGCCCCCCGGATGGAAGTAAAAGAGCAACGGAAAATGCCATGGGCTTCATTTCGCTTTGTTGTGGTTTGTTTGGGGGTTTGAGGGAGGGCAGTGTGGGGGTGTTTTTCTGCTGCTCTGACATATTGAGCCAAGCCCCTCGTGGTTCTGGAGTGAACCTCGAGTTGTGATGAAGGGTCAGGCACCCGTCACACGGCTGGCTCGGCCCACATTCTGACTCTGCCACCTACTACTGACTGTGTGACCTTGGGCAACTTTCTCAGCCTCTCCGTGCTTTGGCTTTCTCATCTATAAAATGGGACGTCAGGAAGGCTCTTGTAAGGATTACGAGAGCTAATCACATGTAAAGCACTCAGAACCCTGCCTGCCCGACACACAAGGAAGCCACCCCAACCGCTAGCTTTTGTTAGGACCCTGGAGTCCGCTGGAGGATTAAATGGGAAGTTGCGTGGGATCCCCACTAACCAGCCCTGGACACCAGGTCTGGCTTACGGTCCAGTGAGGAAGGCAACAGACCGACTGATACTCTCAAAATACGCTTTCAGGCAGTGGTAACAGCTTTGAAAATGATCATCGCTGCAGGAAGAGGAAAAAGTAAAGCAAGAGGCTAATGGAGCCCCAGGCTGCGGCAGACAGGGTGGCTGGCAGGAGTCTCTGGCCGGGGCGACATCCGAGCTGAGACTGGGAGGAGGCAAGAGAGCAGAGTGTGAGCCCCGTGCACAGTTTAGTGCAAGTGCACGGACCCCCCGGGCAGCCGCAGGCTTCTTCCTCGTTCTGGCCGCCTTCCTCTTGCACAGAGGAGCTCGGTGGCCTCCTGGAAGGACTCCCTGCCCCCTGCTCCTTTCTGAGCCACTGCCCAGCCTGCAACTGGGGAGTCAGTTGCTAAACATAAAAGGAGACCTTTGGGGTCTCTTCCTTCAGCTCGATGGTGTCAGATAGACTCACTCAAGGAAAGGGGCAGTATTTTCACATCCTCGCGCCGTTCAGAGGGAGTTCTTTGGTGACCCCATCCGCCGTGCAAAACCCCTGGACCTTGAAACCCAGGGTCCCAGGTTCAAGTCCTGACACCTGGCCTTCTGGGCTGGGGACCGTGATTGGATGATCATGGAATGGACTGTCCCAGCTGATGGAAGTAACGGTGTTGATGAGGACGATAGGGCGATAGGTATCGATTGCACTGCTGTGGGCGGACCACAATGGACGGTAACGCTAGATCCTGGCCGACGTAGGAAATCTCCCTGAGCCTCAGTTTCCTCCAGGGTGAAGAAGGATAACTGCGCCAGGTAGAGGGGTTGCCTGAGGATGTAACGAGGCGATGGGCGAGACCCCCAGGAAGCGACTACCTCACACCAAGAACTGCTCGAAAGCAGGGTCACCCAGCGCCTTGCTAACTGTTCCCGTTACATTTTTCGACTGGAAGGAGAGCAATTTTGAGAAACTACAGTTATCTGAAGTTCTTCTTCATTATTAATTTTATAGAGAGTTATTGTGTGGGCCTGCCTTTTTTCTTTCCTGGTAATTAGATGCTGTAAAAAATTTTTAGTGATTTTCTCTTCTTTGCAATTAGAAATAGCGATTAGAGTATCTTTTATATTACATGGCATTTTTCCTTTAAACAATTGTATACATTTTGTATTCTTTGCTTTCTCCATACAGACTTTAATGAGAATGGATTCATTGTGTGCCATAATTTGCTATTATTATAGCGTGTCATGAAAATGAGTTATTTCCGTCACAGAAATATAATGCCCAGCGTAATGTATTTTTTGCTGGTGGGTTTTTATTTTTTCTGCTAGGGACAGGGGCAGTGTGGTTGCCAAGTTGAGAACCGCTTGAACCTGAAAGGCTGGGGAGCTGCAGACGGAACTCGGCTTTCTGGAGCCTTCGAGTGGCTCCCTACTTTCGGCCACACCGAGCAAAGCGGGGAGGCGGTGGAGAGGTGGTTTTCCGCATCTCATTCAAAAGCACACGGGGTACTAAACATTTGGTTCCCAGCAAACGGCATCTGTTCAAGCCCGGCTTGGGGAAGCCAAGAACAGACCTGCTTCTTAAGACTGAAGCAGGCTGTGTCGTCACTGGAAGTCGCCTGTGTTTCTCCCGGCCGCCGAAGGCGAACTGCAGGCCCAAGAGACCCTGCCTCAGGTGACGGTGGGAAGGCCTGGTCTACCCCGCAGGACATGTCAGCGAGCTGGGGATCCTGGCCTGCCTGCTCCCGCCTTCCAGCTGCACGTGGGAGCCAAGGCAGGAAGGGGGAGGACAGTCTCCCCGCAGCTCGCAGAAAGATGGGGGCCCAGTGGCTGGGCACCCCCGAAAACAGGCCACCTCCACGCTCCTGCCTGTCAGTTAAAGCGTGCTCAACCAGAGGGCGCTCCCAGGGGACACAGATGTCATTTGGACGTCACGTCTAGGTTCTAGGAAGGCAGGAGCAGACCGGAATACACCGGCCGTATTTGGCGCTGGGCCGATCTCTGCACTGGGAAATCTCAGAACCCTGGTTTCTGGTGGATGCCGTGGAATTGGAGCGTGGGGGGCATGCCACGTGTGCCAGGGCAGGGTGGGTCCCAGCAGGAAACAGATGGCATGCTCCAAAGGGGACATGGAGAGTTTATGACCCTCCCCCCCTCCCCCCCCCCCCACACAGGTGTGGGCACTGGCAGTTCTGGAAGCACCGGAGCATCCCGTGTGCAGAAAGCACCTGATGTGGGTGCGGGAGAGGCGGCCGGGGGGCTGGCCCTCCTCCCCTCTGGAGCAGCCGGGGGACTCACTCTTCCCCAGAGAGCAGGGTGCTAGAGGGTGACAGCCCCCCTCCTGCCCTAAGGTCTCCAGCCTGTAAAGCCGGTTTCATCTCATCTCCTTCAACTGTCCCAGCCGCCCTGGGAGGCAGCCCAGGGCGGGGGTGGGGGGAGGGGTGGGGGTGGGGGTGGGGGGGGCGCAATGCTTCCCATTTCACCGAGAGGAAAATGGGAGCTTCGGTAAGTGGCCTAAAGCCATAGCTACCCGCCTGGGAGAGTCCCAGCACCCTCGGGAGGCAGAGAGCAGGCGGATGGAGGGAGGGGGTCAAGGGCGGAGCTGGCTGGGCCGGACCCTCAAAGTCGCCTCCTGAGCACGTTCACGCACAGCCCGCCCTGACGCGTGTCCTGATTAAGACACTAGAATGTGCCAGCCAATTGCCGGAATTCAAACCCCAGCTCTGCTGCTGGCAAGCAGGACCTTGGGCAAATCATCTAATTTTACGGTGCCTCAGCTTCCCCATCTGGAAACTGGGGAGGAGAGCGTCTCCCTGGTGGGTTATTATAAGAAGGAAATGAGCTCATTCAGGGAAAGCCAGTAGAGCGGCGCGGACAGACTCCTGCATTCACTTCCCCCGTTGGTGTCGTGCCCAGGTGCAGGTTCAGGGGTGAGGGGGCTGTGACGCCTCCAGCAAAATTTGGTCAGCTGAGCCTTGCACCTGTGAGCTTGTGCCTGTCCAGAGAGCGTGCCTTTCCTGATTCAGCCACCTGCAGGGGTGCCTTTTTCTAATTCCTAACAACATCTGCATTGGTTAGCACGGGCCTGGCTCTAGAATGCCAACACATTCAACGTGCTCGATGATTATTATTATGGTTTGGGGGCACCTGGGTAGCTCAGCCGGTTAAGCGTCCAACTGTGGCATCACGTCACGATCTCACGACGCGTGAGATCTGTGCTGACAGCTCGGAGCCTAGAGCCTGCTTCGGATTCTTTTTTTTTTTTTTTTTTGAATTATTTTTTTTTAAATGTTTATTCATTTTTGAAAGACAGAGAGAGACAGACCATGAGCGGGGGAGGTGCAGAGAGAGAGAGGGGGACGCAGAATCCAAAGCAGGCTCCAGGCTCTGAGCTGTCAGCACAGAGCCGGACTCGGGGCTGGAACCCACGAACGGTGAGATCATGACCTGAGCCGAAGTCGGACGCTTAACCGACTGCCCTGAGCCTGCTTCAGATTCTGTGTCTCCCTCTCTCTCCGCCCCTCCCCCGCTCACACTCTGTCTCTCTCTCTCTCTCTCTCTCTCTCTCTCTGTCTCTAAAATATGTAGAGACTAGGCTCTATTTAGCAATTAGACTTTTGTGGAGATGATCAGAGTAAGACAGAATGTGTGGGTGCGATGCAGAATAAAAGAATATAACAAAAACAAACAAACATTAAAAAATAGTATTATGGTTTTTGGTCCCTACGATGCTCCTTTCCAGCTGCTCAAACTATCTGAAAAGGAGCAAAACCAAGCCTGGCTATTGAATCTGGAGGGAAAGGTGTGGTGTGGCCTTCAAGGGTGACACCCCAGTAGAGCCCTGTCGATAGCCCAGAGCGAGCGTGGCTCGGGGCTGCCTCTCAGATGCTCAGCAGGCCCACGGGCTGTCTTGATTCCCCATGCCCCCACCTCAACCAGTCCCTGCAGGACGTGAGAGATGAGCGGAGCCCAGCCCTCGCCCCCCGAGCTTAGATCTTAGAACAATTCCCTCTCGCTTCCCCTGTGTGTGTTTGCGACACTCTCCCCAGCTGAGGACTCACATTTAAACAGGGCAAAGTGACATTCCATCATTAATACCCAATGCTGTTGTATCGAGTTGTGTAAACATCTTCCTAGCAGAGGGCCCGGTCCCCCCCCCCTTGCTCGCCCCCTCCCCTTTATAATTGTTTTCGCTCTCCTAAACTCAGATGTAATTCAAGTAGGAGAAATCGCGGCTGGATTACATCTGCAGCCAGGGAATTATTAGTATGACTTTTTGGTGGCGTGACAGTGATGTTTCGACAATCTATACATATTGATTTAGGTCGATAATAAACAATTTGATTAGCCTCCCATCCATGGGCTGTCATTTCAATCACTGACAGGGGGCCAGCAGAGTGGAAGGGAGGCAGCACACAGAAGTGGCAAGAATCCTCAAAATAAGAAACTCCGTCCTGATTAGACGCCTGGCTTCAGTGAATTGGACAAGACAGTTCAGCTGCCACGTTATTAACTCCCTGGGAAAATACTCGGCCGGTCCCCGGGGCCAGCCCGCATATTCTGATGTGGGTCGATAAGCAATCTCCGGTGTATATGGAATTCAGACTGGAATCATTTGTCTCTGGCTCCTTTCTCCAAAGGGAGCCCCATGGTCGGACCCGGCCTGCCGCCCCAGCACCCCACCCCCCACCCCACACACACTCTCCCTTTAACTAATGACCCGCCACGGAGGAGGCCAGAGAGCAGAAACCTCTTCCATCACCGAGAGAGGCTCTCTCAGGTGGGCCTAATGATGGTAATGGCCTCCTTTCAATTTTTTTAAAAATGATGCCCACCCCGACATCTCGGGGGTGGATTTGTGTAAGTGATGGGCGCGCCCCTCGATGACAAATAGACACATGTCGCAGTAATAGACGCTCCCCATACAGTGTCCACACCTGATGGTGACATCTCAAACGGAGTAGGGAGGTGACGCCTCTCCCAGGCCTCTCTGGGGGAGACAGAAGAATAGGTTCCACCCAGGGCGCCTGGGGGCCTGGGGGCCTGGACAGGCGCTGGTTCAGGAGAGACGAGGTAACATGGGGGCAGGCCCCAGGCTCCGCTGTGAACTGGTCGCAGGTCACTAACTGCCGGAGTGCCCACGGCCGCAGAAACCCTTAGTGATGGTTTAGTGGATGTGGATGCCGAGTCCTCTGGCTGCAGGAGGTGACTCTACAGGGCACCGAAGGCAAGGCCTTGCAGAGGACCACACAGGCAACCAGCTGTTGGCCTGGACCTCAGCTCTTCGCACTCCCCAAGGTCAGGAGGGCCGTGTGGTTCAGTGGTTAGGACCGGCTTTGGGTCAGGGCAATCAGGGAGTTGTCTCTGGAGAGTTACTTCACCTCTTTCAACGTCAGTTTCTTCTCCCCATGTAAACTGAGGCAAACAGCTCCCTTGCACGTTTGTGGTGAGACTTTATTGCAATCGTGCAGGGACAGGGTCCAGCACAGTGCTGGTAGCATCATATACGCCCACTAGTTACTATTTTTAGCATCAACATGAGGTAAGGAGGGCAGTGGGTGTTGTACATTTTTATTGACATGTTGTAATTTTCATTATGAGACCCCTCTTCTGAAAAATAAAATCTGAGAAACAGAACATGTCACATAGACAAAAGAGGATATTCTGGGGAATGTTGAGGCTGGAGCACCAGGCCTTGCCCACCCGGCCACGCCCCCTGGCCACACCCCCTTTCACCATTTCCCCCTCCTTTCACCCCCGCCTCCCGACCCCATCTCTGGGGAGCCCTGAGGGCTTTCCAGAACCAGTCCAGCACCTACTAGGTCAGTGGATAATGATATCAGAAGGCATAAGAATGGGCTCCCGGTGCCAGCTCCAAGACTAAGGGCCTTCTCCTCCCTAGAGGCCTTGGTTACCCCAGTTGCAAAAGGAGGGCAGGTGGAGCCCTGAGGGTACCTCAGCTTTCAAATTCTGTGCATCCGTAGAGGGAAAATACTGTAACCTGTAGAGTCCCATAAAACTGAATAGTTATAACACCAATGCCATGGAGCAGTGGCCTCCACACTGTGCTTCACGCAGAAGGGCTTTGAGGGCTTCTGGGGAGGGGAACGGTCAGGGAGCAGGCACCTGAGCCCCCATCCCCATAGGGCAGTCTGGATCTCCACCCAGGGAACCTCTGTTCCAAATAAAAAGCAAAGGGCAGTATTGGTTAGAACTGGATTTGGCTGAGAGAGACCTCAAATAATAAGACTTACACAGGATCGGACTTTACCTTTCTTTCACGTAAAAGCTGGAAGTGGACTGTCCGGGCCTGGTGTGGCTGCTCAGCTTCATGAAGTGCTCAGGAACCCAGTTTCCTTCCTGCTTGCTGCTCCGCCATCCAGGTCAGGGGCTGACTCGTCTTCATGTTCCAAGATGGCAGCCCACAGATCCGCGTTCCGGGAAGTAAAATGGAGGAAGCACCAAAATAGATTGGGGCAAAAGCTGCTTACAAACTCTTTTATTATTATGATTAAACAGTTTTCGAATTTTAAATCAGTTTTAGAGTTACAAAAAAATTACAAAAAGTGTACAAAGAAAGAGTTCCCATAGCACCCACCTCCAGTTTCCCCATTATTCACATCTTGTCTAAGTATGTCATATTTGTTAAAATGAAAGAACCAACACTGATACATTAATATCGACTAATGTCTATACTTGGTAAGATTTCCTTCATTTTTACCTAATGTCTTTTTTCTGTATCGGGATCTCATCCAAAAGAGCACATTACACGTACTCATCACGTCGCCTTAGGGCCCTCTTGGCTTTGACGCATTCCTCAGACTTTCCTTGTTTTTAATGACCTTGACAGTTTTGACGAGCACCGGTTGGATATTTTGCAGGATGTCCTTCCTTTGGAATCTGTCTGGTGACTTTGTCCTGATTAAACTAGGGCTAGGGGTTGGGGGAGGAAGATCACAGACATAAAGTATCACGGTCATCACGTCATGAGAACATCTTGGTTGCCTCCATTTTTAGTGATCATCAGTAAAGCTGTTACAAACATTCACATGCCGTTCTGCTGTACAACATACCAACTCTTATTTATTTATTTACTTATTTTGAGAGAGAGAGAGAGAATGCAAGCAGGGGGTGGGGCAGAGAGAGAGAGGGAGACAAAGGGGATCCCAAGCAGGCTCTGAGCTGTCAGAGCCTGATGTGGGGCTCAAACTCACAAACCATGAGATCATGACTGGAGCAGTAACCAAGAGTCAGACGCTTAACCCACTGAGCTACCCCGGCAACCCCCAACTCTTTTGAAGACAGTTCTCAGAAACAGCTCTGCAAAATTTCACCTATATCCCACAAGTTAACAGTCACTTGTGCACACCCACCTGCGAGGAAAGCTGATAAATGTCAGCGTTATTCTGTGACCAGCTAAAATATGAGCTTTCTTACCTTGGGAAGGGGGAAGCAAGATATGGCGGACAACCAGCAGTCTCAGCCAACGGCCATAACGGAGAAGGAAGGAGACGGCATGGGGGAAGTACAGGGAGCAGGAACTTCAAGTACTCATCCCCCTGTCACTGAGAGGCTCAAGAAATGCCTGGCCAACTGTCGCTGAGCTATGAAAAAAAGAGCCTTGTGGTTGGGAAATGTTCAATAACTCACTCATTCAAAAAGATGTATTATCCAGACAATGGAATCTTATTCAGCACTAAGAAGAAATGAGCTTTCAAGCCATGAAAAGCCATGGCAGAATCTTCGATGCGTATTACTAAGTGAAAAGCCAATCTGAAAAGGCTACATGCTGTAGGATTTCAACTGTATGACATGCTGGAAAAGGCTAGACTATGGAGACAATGAAAAGATCAGCAGTCATCAGGGAGTCGGGGCGGAGGCAGGGGTGATGAACAGATGGAACCCAGAGGATTTTTAAGGCAGTGAAAATACTCTGGATGATGCTGCATAATGGCGGATAGATTTGTCATTGGAAATTTGCCCAAACCCATAGAATGCACAACACCAAGAATGAGCCCTCGTGTAAACTACTTGGGTGACAGTGGTATGTCAGTGGAAGTTCATCAGTTGTAACCAATGTACCATCCCAGTGGCAGCTGCTGATCAAGGGAGAGTTTATGCATGTGTGGGGGTAAGGGGTACCTGAGGTATTGTTTATATCTGTTTCAATTTTACTGTGAACCTAAGAATGCTCTCAACAATTAAAGTCTTTAAGGGAAAAAAAGATGCCTTAAGCATCTCGGGGAACCAAGCGGGAATGGCCCATAGCCCTCCTGAGCTGTACAGCCCCGGGATAAGAATCTTACAATATTTTGTTTGAGAAAAAGGGCCATGGTGTCCGAGATACCGGACAGTCCAACAGGACAGGGTGGGAGCCTGCTGAGGGTTCTACACATTCCAAGGTCCGTGAAACAGTCTCTAAGTTTGGTCAGATGCTGAACTGCAAGATCCTCTTTGAATTACAGCCCGGGACAGTTCTTGGTTTGCAGCCCTGTCCACTGGTGTCCAGTTTTCCTGCCTATGGAGTTGTTTGCTCGGGTTGAAAACCCCCTGTCCAGCTTTGTGGGTTTGGGGAGCCGCTCTTAGTGAGGTTGTGGGTTCTTCCGGTTGAGATCTTGACCTACTGCTTCCCTGGTTCTCGAGGGCTTCTGAGAATTCTGAGGCAGACGGACGGGGATCACCTGGAATGGCCTCCAGGGATGGGCAAAGTTTTACTTTGGGTCAAACTCAACACTTTGGAATATTTATCTGTTCGTCTTAATCTATAGAGCCTTCCAGTGATGCCAAGTGGTGTTTCTCGTTTAAGGAAGGGGCATGTTCGAATCTTCCTCAACTTCCCTCTTCAGAATACCTCTGAAGTTCATTATAAATTCAGAGGAGTTTCCTCCAGAAGTCCAGGGCCTGGGGCTGAAGGTGCTCACAGATAGAGAGTTCAAGGAAAGGGCTTGCCAGGCATTGCCCACGGCTGGTGAGCAGGTCAGGTGCCCTGCCATGCTGCATAATACAAATCATACACGTAGAGATCTTATGTACTCTGCCCTTGCTGGGGATCCTGAAACCATTTCCCTTCCCTGCCCCCCCCCCACTAGGGCCCAACTGTGTCTAGACAGCCCAAAAAACCCAAAATGTGATATCTCTGACTCTTTGGTCTCTAAGTTAAAACTTAGTCTTTCTGCTCCTTTGTGCCCCATAATAACTCCTGGCTTCCAGGATGGTGATGGCCCTTCTTTCTTTTCTTTTTTTAGTTTATGTATTTATTTTGAGAGAGGGTGCACATGCACACAAGCAGGGAAAGGGCAGAGAGAGCGCGAGAGAGAATCCCAGGCAGATCTGTCGACACAGAGTCTGATGTGGGGCTCGAACTCACAAACCTCAAGATCATGACCCAAGCCGAGATCAAGAGTCAGATGTTTAACCGACTGAACCACCCAGGTGCCCCGCGATAGCCCTTATTTCATCCTGCTCTGTCTTATTGTGAATTGGGTGCATCTTTGACTCCTAATCAGAAGTAAATTTGTTCAGGGTCTTGGATTTGTTCCCCTTTACCTTCTCTGGGTTGCTCGACATTTAGCTCCTGGATGTGGCGCGCAGCCCAAAGACCCAGTTTTCCTGCTCATCCAACCACGTGATCTGGGACCAGCTGTCAAATTCACCCAAGCCTCAGTTTCCCATCTGTACAATGGAGCCAACACACCTCTGAGCGTACGTGTAAGTGTAAGTAAACGGTGTAACGTACCAAAATGCCATGCCCCATGACCGGCCGTAGCAAATGTCCGGAAAATAATGATGAAAACAAAAACAGATGCATATGAGTGTCAGAGGGATGAGTTCGCGAGCTCACGGATGTTTCTCCCCGGGACTGTGCAGGCAGTTAAGAAAAGGCTGGCGTTATGTTAATTTCAGTTAATATCCTCAGAGGATGTGGGGGACCAAGATGCACTGGCAAGCCTTGAAACACAATCAGATCCCGTTTTTATCTCCTTCGCTCCAGCTTTATTGTAGTGAAATATGTTCGTGCTGGCAGAGGGCAATCACCCTAAATAGACAATGCAAGAGGCATGAGATGCCAGTGGGAATTTTCAGCGCGTCCGTCCCGGACGCCCAGCTCCAGGCCGTTATGGTTTATGTATTAAAACCGCCCACAGATGTGATTGTGCACAGGCCTGATGGATATTTGCCTCGGTTAGGCTGCATTAGACTCAATTTATCCCCCAGCACTCATTGTTGCCATTGATTGATTTTTAAATTAGATGAAGGCAATCAGTAAATACCACCCAATCAAGTTCTAAAAACATACAGGAGATTAGACAATTTAGGGTAATCAATGGAAATATTCCTTGATTTGCTACCACTCAATTTTGACCATAAATTACAACGATAACTTGCGAGTTAGTAAGCTATAAAGCAAGTGGATGTGACAAGAAAAACTATAAGAAATGAATTAAGGGGCCAAAGAACAGCCACTGATGTTGTCCTATAATGAGGCAAAATGACTCTCCCTTCATGGCTGGCATTTCTGGTTGGGCCTCGTCACCAGTGTTAGGTCAAAACATTCAGGAGAGCTCAAGATTCGCCAGGCTTAAGGAGCAGGGGGTGGGGTGGGGAGGGGACGTGGAAAACTTGTGTGTGGTGGGGATAAAACCTACTAGTCATTCTCTCTCGCAGATGAGTTTGAACAATAACTAATCAACCTAATTTTGCGGTTGCAAATAATGTCATGTAATTTTAGGCTCAAAACCCCGCGGTTTGCTAAAACCCTCACCTACCTCACAGACACTTGCAATGCTAATTTGAAAGTCACACTTCCACACTGTTATTTCCTACAAAGTCTGAAATGTAACAATAATTAAATGTAATTTTAGACCAGAACTTCATACTCTTCAAAAGCTATATTTGTCTGATTGTATGATCATCTTCCATATTTTTAAGAGAGGTGCATTCAAACTAGGGGGGGGTGGGTATTTTTCTTTCTCTAATGCAACGGGCCTAGGATTTAGCAGAAATGAATTTGCTTTCGGGGGAGCTCGTGGTTTCATAGAAAGTGGCAAAAACACCACAGCAGCTTGCATTCATTCACTCATTCACTCATTCATTCATTGGTGCACCTGAACATGGAAAGGTAGGTTGGCTGCTTCAGGTTTGCTCATCTCCTTTCCTTTCTTGGTGCTTTTAGGAGCTTTGTAAAAATCGGAAGTGAATAATCAAACTTTACTACTCTGCCTATACCAGCAAATAATCTGAGAACTTTCTGAGACATGAGGGTAGGCGGGCCAATTCTTCAACAACTGTCCTGGGCAGTGGGCAGGAGGGGCCCAAGATGATTCCCTTCTCTCTTCAGGACAGGAATGGCTTGTTGTGACATAGCTCTGCCCGGTGGGGGCGGGGGAGTGGAAGGCAAGAGCGATTGGATTTGGGGACTGGACCAGGAAGTGAGGGGACCCCTGCTCTTCAGAGATCCCCAAAAAGACTCACGCCTGGGGGTCGACTCTTGGGACAGCCTTGGGAATCCCAGACAGTCGGGGACCCCCAAGTGCAGGGGCTTCCTTGGAAAGCAGTTGCCTGTGTTGGGGAGGACAAGTTTAAGGCTAAAGTTCCTTTCTGCAAGACTGGGAATTTACTTTTTCAAAATAAATTATCCTGCTTTGATTTTTCTAAATTAATACATGCTGACTGTAGAAATTTTTACAAATTCAGCAAATTATAAGGCGGACAATTAAAATCACCTATAATCCTGGTACCCAAAATTACTACCGTTTTGACGCATCTCCCTCCCTGTTTCTTTCCAGCTTTCAGCCCGTGTATACAAAGATAAAGTTAGCCTGTCTGGTACCCACTTTTTCATTTCACATTGTATAATAAGCATTGTCTCATACCATTAAATTTTCCAAATAACGGACTTTACGGATCCAAACTCCCCACGATAGTGGCAATATTTATCGAGGGCTGACTATAACGAAGAGTTTATGGGCATTCTGGTACTGCATCCTGGTAAAAGCCCCATGACGTAGTCAAAGTTGTCATCATCCCCATTTGGCAGATGCGCGGGCTGGCGAGTAGAATTTGAGCAATATTCCCGTGGTAGTGCAGCAGAGGCAGGATCCGGACTCCGCTGGTCAAGTTCTGGAGCCCTTGACTCCAACCGGCCACTACGGGATTTATGTGCCCGTAGTCTTGTAGACGCAGAGAAAGCAGCCCTTTTGAACACCAAAGGGAATCTGAGTCCTGGTCCCTGAGCTCTTTTCCACACCACGTCTGAGTTTTGCGATGTTTTTCGATGCTTCATTTGCTCACACACGCTCTCGCCTGGGAGAACGAGCGGCTCCTAGCCCGTCTCGGATCATGTTCGTTGAGAGAACACTCGGTGACAGTCTCCTCCCAGGGCTGTGATGAGCACCACATGAGGTCTTCTCTGGGAAAGTGTTGTATACACGGTGTAGGGTGCTATGCACAAGCAAAGGGTTCCGTCAACCAACTAACAGCGGTGCTCTCAGTCAAAGATTGCGAACGGCCAGGCAGTGATCCAGATCTGGCTAGCAGAGGGGTTTCATTTGACCTACGTGGTGTCAAAACATTTTTGAGTTGGTGGCTAATGCTGAAAATTTCAAGGGGAAAAAAAAATCCAGCGTTACCCCATTCTCTAGGAGAAGCAGAAGACTCGACCACTGGGTCCACATTCCCACGTGGGACCAGAACGGACAGGAGGGGTTGGCCAGGCCACCTCAGATGTCACCGCTCCCTTTGCGTCGCACTGACCTGCCTCATCCGTCGATGCCACTTGCCCGCCTACCGGGGGCAGTGGGAGCTTACCACCCTCACACTAAATATCTGTGGGAGATAGAATGTCGTAAGCCCCGAATGGGATGGCTGGTCTCCATTTACTGTCACTCGAACATAGGCTCTGCAAGGTCCAAAGTCAGTTCTGTCGTATTCTTGCTGCCATCCCAGCTGGCTCAAGCAGAGTAGGCATCTGTAAGTGTCTGTTGAATGGGTGGATAAATATGGAGGCTGAAGGAGTCTGTAAGAGGCAGGCAGTTACCAGCGTGATGCAGGAGAGAAGCCTGACGATCCAACCGGCATTAGCACCCAGCAGGGGAAGATACCGGTGCAAACCAGGCAGGTGGACCGGGCAGGCCTCCGACGGGAGGTAGAAATGGCCAGAAGCCACCTGCCCACCTTGAATGAACTCCACTTCGCTCTCCTGCAGCAGGAGGGAGGGCGGCCAGACTGCGGACAAGGCTCTCGCAAGGCCTTCCGGGGCAGGGAGGATTCATCCTGCCTCAGATCTGTTCTTTGTTTTGCAGGTTACAAAACGTCCTCTTGCCTTGTCTTTCTAACGCCTCGCCGCCGTGCCGGGGGATGAGGACTCAGGCGGGCAGCTTGCCCGGTGTCGCAGTGTGAATAACACCGCTGAGCAGGGCTCAGCAGGGCTGAGCCTTCCCCTCGGGGCTCCTGGCTCTGGCCTGGCCCTCTCTGCCACAGTGCGGCAGCTGCCTCCAAGGTGGGGCTCTGTGAGGGCGGGGAGGGGGCCTCCTGAGGTCAAAGGCAGCACCCAACAAGGGAATGTCTGGGTGCCGGTCCAGAGGCTCTTCCTCCTTCCAGCTCTAGAGTTATCACCTGTGAACAGAACCGGAGCAGCTATTTCCTCCCAAGGAGACCGGGTGTGGGGTTCTGGAAGCCCACTGGTTAAAGGTGGGCCTATCTGTGCCTACTCCTTGCCCTGCCCTTTCCCGGGCACTCCAGAAACTTACATAACTCTCTGAGCCTCAGCTTTCCCTACCCGTGAAATGGGATATCAATGGTCCCCTGCTCCTTGGGGCTACTGGGCCATATCAATACAGCCAGCACACCAAGAGCTAATATTTACGGGGCGCTCACCGTATGACAGGTGCCGTCCTAAGCCTTGGCCATGCATTCACGGGTCTTAGCACATAGGAAATGCCATACGAGCGCTTGTTAAATAAATCAGCTCCTCGTATCCCTATAACCTCAGCAGATAGGTTTCCTGTTGTCCCCATTTTACAGAAGAAACAACTGAGACTTAAAGGTGTTCTATATTTAGCTCGCCCAAGGATGTGAGGCTGTCAGGCAGAGGAGCAGGGATCCAACCTGGACAGCAGGGTTGCCGAGCACATTGAACTGTGCGAACCGGCTGACCCGGTGGGACCTCAAATGGTCAAGTAAGAGCAGGAAAGGGAGACGACGTGGGGGCACGTCCCAGGCTGCAGGTCTGGGCTCTCCCCCGAGGCTGGCCTTCCCGGGGGGTCCTTGGAGGGCTGGGGGATTTAGAGGAATTGCCTGGGAGGTGACCAGGAGAAGTGAGCTTTACTTTATCATGGTACGGAACTAAAAGGGCAGACCAATTAATCACGGAAGTTTCTAAAAGTGCTTTTATTTTGCCATTTAGCATGCCAGCAAGATCATTTCCCTTAATGTATACTCCTGGTATTAACACGCCTTAATCCATCACATGCGGTATTATGAAATTACTGTGTTTTACTCCCGGGTCCTGCAGAAGATCATTAACCCAGCTCTTCTCTGGGCCATACATCACCGGAGGGATTACCTCATGGGTCCAGAGACCCCTCTCCCTCGGCTCGGCGATGGGGCTGCCCCAGTCATTTTTCCTCGCCTGGCCTGACAGACGGGGCTGTTTGCATTAGTGAGGAGATGGCTCCTGAGTGAGAAGCCAGCGTCACGCCCTGCTCTGCACCTCTCCTTCCAGTGACCCAGCTTTCCAAGGGACGCAGCTGAGAGCGAACGCTGTCCGCCCAAAGCCGCCCTCCCCCTACCTCTCCTGACGGCCTCGGGCTAGCCGGGGACGGTGCTTTTCTGTCCTTAGGCCAGTCGGGGACACTTGCTATCAGCTCTCACCATTGCAGTGACTCGTTTCTGGGGGGCTCTGATCTGGGATCTGGGGGAGACAGAGGGTGGCCATGGCATCTCACTTTACCAGGTCAAAGGGATTGCCCCACGTTGCCCTACCCCATTCCCCAGCACAATCCTTCCCTTGTTCCCCATCGCCCTACAATGTGCCATGGTCAAAGCCAAAAGATCTGACATGTCTTCTCAATGTCTCTGTTGCTCTTATTGGCACTTCAACCAAAAAGCCTCCCAAACCCACCATTTTCTCTTTCCACCGCATCTACCCTAATCCAAGCCTGGATGGCCATACTCGCCTCTGACGGGTCTCCCTGTTTGGACTCACCTCCCTGCACTGCATTCTCCACAGAGCAGCCAGAGGGATCTTTCAGAAACAAAAAATTCCTGGGGTTCCAGAACTGTCCTATGTTTTGATGTGGGTGCAACACAGGTGAACACATGGGAAAATTCACTGAGACGTTCCCAAGATGTGTGCACCAACGCACCCCCTAAATCTATTTAATCCCTTGACCTAAAACGATTTTTTTAAATGTTTATTTATGTTTTTGAAAGTGAGAGAGACAGCGTGAGCAGGGGAGGGGCAGAGAGACAGGGAGACACAGAATCTGAAGAAGGCTCCAGACTCTGAGCCTTGGGCTCACAGAGCCCGAACCAGGGCTCGCACCCGTAAACCGCGAGATCCTGACCTGAGCTGAAGTCAGGTGCTTGACCGACTGAGCCACCCAGGCTCCCTAATACCTCAATTTTTTACTGAAAAAAGAAAATAACATAAATGAGATCATGTCATATCCCCACTGAAAATCTGGCGGTAACATCTTCTCGTCCTTACATGGGGCTGTGGAACCCCCAATCGCGGCCCCAGACGCCTTGCCCTGCTGTCCTGACACCACATCTTGCCAGGACCCCTTGTTCCCACCCTCCAGACTCCCTGTCCTACTTTCCAGATGTGGAACCCACCGAGCCCAGGCCAGCCTCAGCTGACCTGCCCTTTAAAGCTTTCCCCCTTCACCTATCTCCTTCATTACCATGGGTTTATTTTCTTGGTGGAACCTGCTGTTACCTGAAATCATCTTGCGTATTTGTTATGATCTACTCTCGTTAGTCTGCAACCTTCTCCAGAACAGGAGGCTCAGCTGTCTTGTTCATCTCGGTCGCCCCAGGGTCCTGCGCCTTGCTTCCTGGCCTCGCCCTGCCTATCCTCTGCCTGGTGTGATCATGATGTCACATTTGGACTCAGAGGGAAAGATGGCAGAGAGGGGGGTCGTGGTCAACAATGGCCATGAGAAAGGACTTGGAGAGTAGCAGCCACAGCCATAGGTAATGGGTGTCTCTGCACGCGTTGAAATGCAAGGGCCTCTCTAGCTCTAGATTTCACTGAGCTAATCTCTCCCAAGTAACGGGACACCTGAACCCTGCGACATGTAGGCAGGAGGAAGAGGCAGTTGGACTGAGCGTAGCTCTGATTCAAAACGCTTCATGTGGGCCATGGCAGTCATTTCAAAACCTCGGAACTCAGGGGCGCCTGGGTGGCTCAGTCAGTTGAGCGTCTGACTCTCGATTTCGGCCCAGGTCATGATCTCGAGGCTCATGAGATTGAGCCCCACAAAGGGTTCTGCACTGATAATGTGGAACCTGCTTCAGATCCTTTGTCCCCCGCTCTCTCTGCCCCTCCCTAGCTCATATTCTCTCTCTCTCTCTCTCTGTCTCTCTCTCTCTCAAAATAAATAAACTTAAAAAAAATTATAAAACAAAGCAGGAATTCAGGCCTCTGAAGACACTCATCTACATATGGACAGAGGAAGAGGATGGGCCGGGGACCAGCGCCTTCAGCTTTCACCCCTCATCAGGAGGGCACAGAAGACATAACTTCCACTTGGTGTCTTCAGACACGTGCCAATGCTGGGGTGCTCAGATGAATCACAGATGAGTCACTGGCCTCGCTCTGGTGGCTGGGGCCTGGGTCTATGATGTGCAGGGGTAGGAGGTGGGGTGGGAGGCACTAAGGGCCCCTCAGAGGGAAGAAAGTGTGCCAGCAAGCCTCTGGCCACCAATGCGGAAATGCCTCAGCTGACGCATCAGGCCACCTTGGTTTGCAGGCATCTCTGGTCTTAGTTCAGGTCTCCCTGGAGGCAGATCCTGGCTGGATGCAGTGGTTCATCAGGGCGCTGATCCCAGGAAATAAGGGAGGCAGTGGAGAGAGCGAGTCAGGGAAGGAAGGAAAGTCAACACAGTGTTTGTCAATAACCTGGGATGGCCGCGGACAACGGGCTCAATCCCACTTGGGCTCCCTAAGAAACTGTGCAGAAGACACCTTGAAATAATCACCTGGAGGACAGGGGGCTGGGCCATTTATCCACTCACTGTCATCTCCATCGGCCGAAGGTGACTCTGGTGCACGAACTTATACGCACGCACACAGACACACGTACCCTGCCTGGTTGCACTGGCATTTGCTCAAGCAAGCTCCCTTGGTGCCTAAGTAAGAGAGAAAGAGAAAGAGGCAGTTGGCTGGGGTCGTAGGCTGCCTGCAACGCTGGTCAACTCAGGTGAGCCAATGGGATACAGGACAGGGCATCAATGGAAACTGCTAGGGAGCCACTGTAGTCACCGACTTGGGGACGGTCATATGGTACCTCAGGCTGTGGGTCGAGACTCAGCACCGTGTGTCCTCGGGGAAGATCCATTCCACCAGGGCATGGACTGCTGGACAGCAGCAAGGTCAACCGGCCCTCCCTACCTCCCCTGCCAGCCTCATCATCACCCCTTTCAAGGCCCATGTTTACAGCTCGGGTGTTGGGGGAATCCATCATTTAGTAACAATCTTCATTGCTTAGTACACCTGCTAAAGGGCATGTTTTCTCATCATTTCCTCACAGAAATCCTGAGCAGCAGATACCTTGAGTTCCCCACTTGAGACATAACTGAGGCACCAGGAGAGAGAGCCTCACACAGTAGAGAGAGCACACTCAGTTTATCTGAATCTGTAGCAAGGCACTGAGCAGCTGTGGAGAAGGCTCCCCTGCAGAAGAGCTTCAGAAACCATCGTGAGTGGACCCGGCCAGGAGCCCAAGGTGTTTGCTCAATTAAGGTCATAGACCTGAGTTTAATTACATGAGCACCTCAACTTCCCATGGGCCATAGTCAGCACCCATCTGAGCCCTGCAGAGGGTTAATGCCAGAGTTACACATTCCCCTCACCTTCTAGAATGCAAGCCCCTGGTCAGAGAGGAGGGAGAGGGGCCTCCAGCTTGTGGCCACGGACCCTGGGCAGCTGCTCTGACAGAGGGGCAACAGCCAGACCATGGCATGTCAAGCCTATGCACATGCCACCAGGCCACAAGTCAGGACGTCATTGCTCTCTTGCCCTGGAACTTGGCTGTGCATGCTGGAAACATACAAAGTTTGGCTTTCTCCCTGTTCCCAGGATTGAAACTGACTGAGATAGATGGGGGTCATTACCATGGTTTCCTTTTCTACATCATCACCCCTGTGGACTCTCTTCTTGAGAAGGAAGGGTCTCAGGAAATGCCAGAAGAGGCAACTGTGAGGAGCTGACATCCACCGGTAGGCCAAGAAGGTGACACTGTGACAGGTGGCTTTATCATTAGCCCCTTACTCGGATAGTAAGTTTGGTTGCTTTCCCAAATCATCAGGGCAATGCTTGGTCACAGATTAGTGATCAAAGCCCAAACGTTCCAGACAAATTTGGCAAAAAGTCAGAAACCACAATGAGGCGTATCAATAATTGCAGATTGCATTGTTTTTGAAAGAAAGGACGTGGATGTGGGCTCTGGATTTGGTAACACCAACATCAAAAAGGCCTGATCGGTCAGGGTTGGAGAAACCAACAAAAGAGTGAGTGGCAAAAGCTTCCCTGGCTCAGGATAGGAGACAATGCGGGCTAGCCTTTGGGGGTTCCTGTAAATGGGGCAGGTGAGCTGTGGCTTGAGTAGTGGAGGGAGCAGCCCTGGGCGGGGGCAGCCAAGAGGGCACATATCTGGTTGGACGCCATCCTAAACTCTCCAAGTGATTGAGCCAAGTTTCTTTGTCTCTCTTGGCCTTGGCTTCCTCTCTACCTACAGGGGGCTAGTTGTAAAAGGATACATCACCTACAGGGCATGATGACTAGGGAGGAAGGCATTCACTCCCTTCCATGCTATTTGAAACAAGGAGTTTCTTATCCCCAAGAGGTGCCCAAACTCATTGATTTCTGGCCAAAGTAATGGAAATCTCTTACAATGTTGTGCAAGGCATCTTGGAGCCATGGGAAGCCAGTCCTGATATCTTGTCAGTGGCCAGTATAGCAGTGGGAAATGGGACTCAGATACTTTCCTGGCCTGGAAACTTGAGCTCACATTTAACCCTTTGGGTTCCTCAGAGACAAAAGAAAAGCTAAACTTCAGAGTAGCTATGCATGCCTCCAGGGATTCCAAAAGAGTGGATAATGAATGAATGCAATAATCCAAGCTGACCCGACTGCAGGGCCATTGGGTATGTTCCGTTTGCCTGAAATGCCTTCCCTTGAGTCTTCTCATGAATGTCTTTTCTCGTTAGCCAGTCAAGGAAGCCATCTCTGGCCATTCTAACTAGGGCTTCCCCATCGTTCTCTCTCAGTATCCTGTTCATGTCCGTCATAAAATGTGTATTTAACCATGGCTATTTGTTGCCTCATCACTTGTCTGTCATCTGTCTTTCCTACCAGTCTCTAAGCTCTTAAGGGTGAGGATTCTTTGTATGTTTTGCTCACTACACCTTAACTAGCTGGTGCCAATCACAGGATGGATGGATGGATGGATGGATGGATGGATGGATGGAAGGTTGGATGGATGAATGGATAGATGACTAGATGGAAGGAAGGAAGGAAGGAAGGAAGGAAGGAAGGAAGGAAGGAAAAGGAAAGGAGGGAAGGGAAGGGAAGGGAAAGGAAGGTTGGATGGAAGGAAGGAAGGAAGGTAAGAAGGAAGGGTAGATGGATGGAAGGATGGATGGAAAGTTACCATGAGGAGCAAATGAAAGAGTGGAAATACTTCAGAAATTGTGAAGTATTATATTAACATAACAAATCATTGTAAAATGTTAGTGCCTTGACACTGCGACAGATGCTTTACAAACGTCATTATCTCTGATCATCCAACTCTGCCTTATGGATGCTATTATTGCACTGTACAGATGGAAAAACAGAGACTCTGTGAGGTTGCCTAACCTAAGATCACAGGGCTGTAAAGGTAAGCCCACTGTAAAGCTTATACTCTTCCCACTATACTCATCATTAGAGAAAATTTCCGGTGAAGCCCTGTGGCTTCCAACAAGTTGCAGCTAGATACCTTAAACAAAATATCCCCAAAGTAATTCTTGAGTTACTTTGTCTTCTTCTGGAAACTTAGTTTGCCTCCTTTCTCATGATAGGTTGTCCTTTCTCACTGCCGTCCTCAAGGACACAAGCGAGTACCATCTTGCCTATCTTACAGAGTTAAGAGAACCAAGTAAGAGAATAAATACAACAGTATATTGGGGGAAATGTATCAGCTTGAAGATATAGACATTCAGAATACGCTACAGTTCCTAGTGCTTACCACTTATTGCCAACTTCCTAAGGTGCCTAGTCAATGTGACCACATTTTAGTTAATCCTCACATAACCCTCTAAGGCAAAAATGCCCATTTTATGGAAATAGATGCCAGTTTCGAGAGAATAAAGACCTCCGTTCACTGCATTGAGTCGTCATGGGAGCAATCATCATGTTGACCTGGCCCTTCTGAACATGCAGATTCCTGGGCCCCTCTCAGATCTTGGATTATAGTCTCTGGGGCAGGACCTAAAATATGCATTCTTAACAAGGTCCCCAGGAAGAATGAGGTGATTGGCCAGTTTGGAAAATTACTGGTGTGGGAGAGAGACCACCTCTGGGGTCTATACTGGCTGGACTAGTGTCCCCCCAAAATTTATGACCATCCAGAACTTCAGACTGTGGTCTCTGGAAATAGAGCCTCTGTAAATGTAATTGCAATCAATTCTCGTTACTCACAGTAGTTATGTTCTTTTTTAAAAAGTTTACTTATTTTGAGAGAGAGAGAGAAAAAAAAAAGAGCATGAGAACGAGCAGGGGAGGGGCAGAGAGAGAGGGAGACAGAGGATCCGACTGTGCTATCAGCACAGAGCCCAACTCAGGGCTTGAGCCCACAAACTATGAGATCATGACCTGAGCTGAGATCAAGAGTCAAGTGCTTAACCCACTGAGCCACCCAGGCGCCCGACACAATAGTTACGTTCTATAAAGCCGCTGCAAACCCTGAAATAGTGAATACAGAACCCATTGCCCATAGGAGAAATACAGGGTTAGGTTCCTGGGAGCCTCTGGTCACAATATTTTTCATCAACCAATCATGTACATTTTTAGCATGTTTTAAGTGTATTTAAGTGTGTTTAAGGCACCTGGGTGGCTCAGTCACTTAAGCGTCTGACTTTGGCTCAGGTCATGATCTCATGGTTCATGAGTTCAAGCCCCACATCAGGCTCTGTGCTGACAGCTCGGAGCCTGGAGCCTGCTTCAGATTCTGTGTCTCCCTCTTTCTCTCCCCGGCTCATGCTCTGTCTCTCTTTCTCTCTCTCTCAAAAATAAACATTAAAATTTTTTTCTAATTAAAAAAAAAGACATCTTCTTTACTATATATTATTGATTCATTAACCTTGAACTCATGGCCAACAGCACTGTAACTCATGCCTGAACGAATCTAATCTAATGCATGTATTTTCTCCATAAGGCACATCACAGCTTTCTTGCTCATAGGAACTGGACATTTCAGCACTGGGGGCCATTTTAAATAGCAAAATCACCCACAAAAAGCACAAGTTGAGAAAAATGTAGTAGTAAACAAACAGGAAAGAAGGAAGGAAGGAAGGAAAGAAGGAAGGAAAGAAGGAAGGAAGGAAGGAAGGAAGGAAAGAAGGGAGGGAGGGAGGAAGGAAGGGAAGGAGGGAGGGAGGGAGGAAAGGAAGGAAGGAAGGAAGGAAGGAAGGAAGGAAGGAAGGAAGAAGGAAGGAAGGAAGGAAGAAGGAAGGAAGGAAGGAAGAAGGAAGGAAGGAAAGAAGGGAGGGAGGGAGGGAGGAAGGAAGGAAGGAAGGAAGGAACAAACGAACGAACTTCCTTATGAAAGCTGAAACAAGAAGACAAAGATATCCTACATCAGTGGGGAATGTGCGTGTTGGGCAATTCATATTGTTCACTGTGCTGTGCGTGTCTGTAAATGACCACGTGTATTGATTTGGAGGTTACAAATACATTTTAGCGTGCAGGCGAATTAGCAAATATAGAGTCCACAAATAAAGACGATCTGCTGTAGTTCAGATGAGTTCATACTGGGTCAGGGTGAGCCCTAAATGCAGTATGACTACCGCCCTTCTAAGAAAAAGAGAGGACACACAGAGACAGACAGAGGGAAGAGGCTCCTTAAAGGCAGGGACAGAGTGAAGCCGCACAGCGCTGAGGCCTGCCCAACAGCCATCACAAACTGAGGCCAGGACAGATTCTTCTCTAGAGATTTCAGAGGGAACATGGTCCTGCAACACCTCGATTTCAGACTTCTGACATCCAGAACTGTGAGAGAGTGAATTTCCATTGTGTGTGTGTGTGTGTGTGTTTAAATTTTTTAATGTTTATTTATTTTTGAGAGCGAGATACAGAGTGTGAGCGGGGGAGGGGCAGAGAGAGAGGGAGACAGAATCCGAAACGGGCTCCAGGCTCCGAGCTGTCAGCACAGAGCCCAGCAAGGGGCTCGAACTCACGAACCGTGAGATCATGACCTGAGCTGAAGTCAGAAGCTTACCCGACTGACCCACCCAGGCGGGCCGAGTTTCTGTTGTTTTAAGCCACGCTTCTGTGGCACTTTGCTCCGGCCGCCCTAGGAAACTAACACAGGGTCTGAACAGGCCAATGCCAGCCTGGATCCAGGAATGATGGGCCGCGTGGTTCCGGAGAATCCCTTCCCATTGGGGAGCCAGCCCAGCTCCCAGCTCTACAGCCTTGCCTCAAAGATCGTTGAGAGAATGTTGGCGAAGAGCTTGGAGAACTGGAATGTGTGATATGGATTCAGCAGATTATTGTTCAAGCCCTCAGCACCCCCATTACCTTCCAGGGGCCTCTAGCAGCTTTCCCGAATGCGCTGGGTTCCAATAGGACTGAGCTCTTCACCCTTCCAGGCAAACATCTGGCCCAGGGCTGCCTCCGCACATTTATTCAGACTGTCCCCTATACCAGGAACCCCATTGCTCAAGTGCCACACCCTTGGTGTGCCAGCCAGATGAATTTTTTTTCTTCTCTGAAGCAGCGGTGGCATATAGGACGTCTCCCCCTGGTATCACGCAGATATTACCTTCAGGAATAATTTGCCTGCTTCTTCACGCAATTAACACCCTCGGGGCAGGAAATTCACGGTTCAAGAGTTTTTGCAAATGCCTGGTACACGGTAGGAGCTTAATAAATGACCTGGAGTGGTTCAAACACTCAGCAGTGGTGCTTGTGGAAGGCCTTCAAGCAAAAGAATATTTGGGCCAAAGGACCTTCAAGTTCCTTCCTAGTCTCACATGGGGATTTGGGGATTGTCCGGTGAATGAATGAATGAATGAATGAATGAATGGTTGATTTTAAGCCCCTCTTACAGCATAAGGGAAGACGGAGGCTCTGAGGCAAAGTCAAGATCAAACGGCGCCTGGACTCCGGACCCCAGTCGGAAGGGCCATGTTCTGACACTGTTTCTGGAGGCTGGTTCCGGCCCTACCGCACACCTGCATCAGGCTTCTGGGGTCCTTGCGCCCGGCCTGCCCTCGGGAGGCCAGCACGAGGGCCCATTTGATGGGCAGGGATGACTGTATACTTTTCATTTGGAACCAGGGGTTTTTCTCCACATCCCCTGATGGTGCATTCAGTCTGAGTCGGCTGAGGGGTCAGAGGAGCAAGGCCTCTGGGGGCTGCTGAACACCCCTGGACTTTGGGGGTCAGCAACAGGAGGGCCCGACAGCTAAAGAGATGTTGAGAAGGTGTGGGACTGTATTCGGGTTCTCTGGAACTAATTGGATATACACAAATATAGCCAATAGAATAGATATAAACAGAAACAAAGAGAGAGCGATAAAGGGTGATGGTGCAGGTCCCATCTGAGGACAGAAAACGGGTGTCCCAGCTCAAAGTAGGCGGGCAGAGAGGGCAAGTCACCCCTTCCTCCACATTTTGTTCTATTCAGTGGGCACCCGTCCGCCCATGCTGGGGAGGGCAATAGGCTTACTCAGCCTGCTGATTCAAACACTAATCTCATCTGGAAACACCCTCCAGACTCCCCCAGAAATACCGTTTCATCTGGCACCCCGTATCCCAGCAAGTTGACACATAAAATGCACCATCACAGGGGCCTTTCCCAAGAATCCAGACCTTTGCTATGTGGCACGACAGGCACTGCCAGATCTGTACCCCCTCCCTACACCCTCTTAGAACCACAAAACATCAGAGCCAGGAGGACTCAGAGGGGCGGCTACCTGGGGGGGTCATGCACGAAGGACCAGGCAGGATGCCACCGTGGGTAACCACACCAGGTGTGTGCCTCCAGCACGGGGTTGGCCAGCGGACTCCCCGGGAGAGCAGATGCTCTGCCCAAAAGCATTTGGTCGCCATCACCTGTAACGCTGCCCCAAGTACAAAGCCCCTGGTGGGCCAGGCTCTGTCTGGTGCCCATCGAATCCAATTGTCTGATTGTCCTAGTAGAAATTCTGACCCTCGGGGAGAGGCGGGGCCCACACAGGGTCACGTGGGGAGAAACAAATGAGAACCCAGTTCTGCCCACACTCGAACCATCATCCTGTGTTTCTTTGTCATTTAATCAGCAGATTCACCATGAGCCGGGCAAGGATGAGACACCGTCTGTTTCCAAGAGCTCTGGAAATCTGGACGTAGCAGAGCTGGAAGGACCTCAGAGAAAACTCCATTAGACAGGCGGAAAAAGTGAGGCCCACAGAGGGGAAGAAGCCCATTGAGCTCACCCAGCAAAGACTCGAGCTACAACGTCCCCAACTTGCATGTGCATGTTGGAAGCAATGGCGTTCGTTTCTCTCAAGCCTTCAGCGAGGACCGAATGTTACTGGGAATTCTTGATGAATACATGGTTTAGGGATGACTTCAGACCCACAGATCCTGCTTTGGGACCTTGCAGGCTGGCATCCGTTTACCCTTGAAAGGCTCCTGGGCTATCCACATTTCCCCCCAAATCCCTGAGCGTTCCCTTTAGGCGCCAAGTTCGATGTGCTCTCTTCAAACTCATAGTGTGTATGGAATAAACAGAAGGCAGCCAAGGTGAGTCATTTATTGACCATAAGCAACACAGGCCCCGATCAAGGACACATCAGCGCAAACCATGAAAAGGAAAAGGGGGAAGGGTTGCCCAATCCCTTTATTTAATATTAACCACATTATGTGTTTTCATTTGAGTTCTGAGAAAGAGTTCTCCGGACTCTCTGGTGTTCTATGAACTCAATCCAAAGTCAATTTTCCTCGAATCCATGGATGCCTGCTTCCCGCGTGCCAACAGTGAGACGAGGGGCTTTGGAACCACGGTCTCTCATGCTAAATAAACGCTGGCTGGACCACCGCTTGGCGGCATGGAAGGGCCTTGTCCTCAGGGACTTTTCCAGCATTGCCCGATGTATTGGTGGAGAACACAGACGACAAAAGTGAAGACCAGGCCTTGCGAGGTATGTGCTCCACTGGGGTAGAAATATCAAGGGCCCAAGGACCCGTGCAAACAGCCATCTGTTGACAACGATAGGCTGTGGCCCGTGGAGGCACGGCCTCATCTGGGAGACAGGGGGTTGAGTAAAGGGAGCATGAACGATGTCCAGTTGTAGACTGCTCGGTCCCAGTTACCTTTTTTTTTTTCTCCTTTGCTCTTCCCAGGCGTCCCATGACGTAGACAGGTCAAGGGGTGCAACCTCATTTTGTAAATGGGCCAGTTGAGGCCCAAAATGTGGAACAACGCTCCCGCACGCCTCTTTTCTGTTCCCCACCGCCACCTTCAAAGCAGCCTGGCAGGGCGCCCCGTGCTCCCCAAGGGCACCTGGTATTTCACGAGTGAAACAACCAGGGCTGTTTGTCTGTCCAAAGTGGGAGACTTTGGGCTTGGCAAGTAGGGCCTTTGCTCTCGCCGTGATGCCTGAGCGCCTTGTCCCTTCGCTGGGGTTTGTGGCCTGTCATCCATCGGCGCCATCTTCTCCCCCCAGCCGGGGACACGGCTGAGCTCTACCGTGCGCCCTGATCAGAGCGAGCAGCTCTACGCAGAGGGCTGTCTGGCGTGGGCACGCTCCCCGTGTAATTTGCACAGCATGGGAGTCCTGTGATCCAACGGAAAATTCAGGAGTCTGCCCCCTAAAAAAACCCAGAGATGGAAGGGAAAGGTAGGGAGATGAGAATAAAACGTGACTCAAATTACCTGGTGCTCGGTGGAGTGGAACGAGGCAGTGGGAGCTGCCAGGGCACGTATGGTGGGTGCCCTGTCGGTGCGGCAGAGTGGCCAGCCTCGGGGGAGGGCGGGGGCCTGGGGGAGGGGAGCTGACACAGACCGGGCGAGGGCATCAGAGCCGGACGGGTCCCAGACATTTTCCTGCCTGACACTTGCAAGTTCCAGGCACCCAGGGGATAACCTGGAAGCTGGCTAAAAATGCAGGCAATGGGGGGGTGGGGGGGGGGGGGTGGCGCCTGGGTGGCTCTGTCGGTTAAGCGTCTGACTCTTGATCTCGGCTCAGGTCATGGTCTCGCGGTTCATGAGATCAAGCCCCGAGTCAGGCTCTGCATCGACAGTGAGAAGACGGCATGCGATTCTCTCTCTCCCTCTCTGCTCTGCCCCTCTCATGCTCGAGCGCTCTGTCTCTCTCCCAAGATACCCAAATGGGGGCGCCTGGGTGGCTTAGTCGGTTGAGCGCCCGACTTCGGCTCAGGTCGTGATCTCACAGTTCATGGGTTCCAGCCCCGCGTGGGGCTCTGTGCTGACAGCTCGGAGCCTGGAGCCTGTTTCGGATTCTGTGTCTCCCTTGCTCTCTGCCCCTCCCCCGTTCATGCTCTGTCTCTCTCTGTCTCAAAAATAAATAAACGTTAAAGAAAGAGATACATAAATAAACTTAAAAAAAGAAAAAGAAAAAATTACATCGTGCACCTGAAACTCATGTGCAGTTGACCTTCAAACAGCACAGGTTCGAACTGCGCGGCTTCACTTACATGTGGATTTTTTTTTCCAAGAAGTACACTTACTATACGTGTGCTTTCCTTTTAATTTTCCCAATGCAGTTTTCTTTTCTCTAGCTTACTTTATTGTAAGAATACAGTATGTAATACCTATAAGGTACACAATGTGTGTTAAGTGACTATATTACTGGTAAGGCTTCTTGTCAACAACAGGATATTAGTAGTAAAGTCTGGGGGGAGTCAGAAGTTATACATGGATTTTTGACTGTGCAACGGGCTGGCGCCCCAACCCCCATATCATCCAAAGATCAACAGTGATAAAAAAAATTTGGGGGTGCAGCCAGGATGACCGTATGGCTGTTCAGTGCCGGGCATGATACTGACGCAAGTCCTGCCGGGAAATCACTTTATTGACAACCCCCTCGTTTGCCAGAGGAGGAGATTCAGCCCACAGAGAACAAGGGTCTTGGCCAAGATCCTGCAAAAAGTTAGAAGCAGATCTTTCAACGGCGTCTTGCTTGCTCCCTCTCTCCCTCCGTGCCTGCCTGCCTTCCTTCTCTCCTTTCCTCTTTCCCTCCCCGCATTCATGCATTCACTCAGGAAACATTTGTCGAGTGCCTGCTATGTGCCAGGCACTGGGTAAGGCGCAGAAACAGACCCGATCCCTCCCCAGCCGCAAACGCCCTAGTGGGAAAGACCAGCATTAAGCAAATAATCACACGCCTAAATGTGAAAGGACAGCCGTGGCCAGGAGAGGAACACGAGAGGCTGGATCAGGGGAATTCAACATCGCGCAGTGGCCTCATCTGTAAAATGGGGGCTCCTGACTTGCCCTCCCTCCTCTTCCCCCCTGCACGCTCACACAGGATGTTAACGAGGAGTGGATTGTGCAAACATAAAAGTAATTCTCCCAATACCGGGCTTATCCTGACTCTGATAGACACTCAATAAATATTTGTAGGATTGGATTGCTGAATGGAACGATGCCACAAGAATAAAGCAAGGGTTAAGAGGAACCCCCAACACCAACCCAGTGTTCACCCAGCTTTCTCGGTATTGCTGGCAAGACGCAGGCTGGGTCTGCCAGTTCTGAAGGAGGAGCAGCTGAAAGACTGCCTTCTACGCATCTCTGGAACGTCAGGGCCAGAGGACCCAAGGATCACCTAGTCTGTACCTGCCCTTGACTTCACAGAATGGGAAACTGAGGCCCAGAGAGGAAAAAGATTATTCCAGGTCACACATAGGAAAAGTGGCAGAGCCAGGGCTGGACCCAGGCTTCCTGAGTCTCAGGATAACTGAATAGATGGCAGAATAACCTACAACTGGGTGTATCTCGGGTCCCCAGATGCCAGGAGCTGTTACTCTGTGTGTGGAAAATCTGGGCGTTAGGAACGTCCTCCCTGCAATAATTAATGCTCTACTGCAGAACCACTACCCAGTTCCCAGGATCATTTCTCCACAGGCCACAGCCAAGAGTAAATGTCCACATATGTTTGGTAGACACTGATAGCTTTCGCTGTTTTCTGTCCTGGTTAAAACACCCACATTTTTCTTTGGGGAGGCCACTGTCTCCTTTCCTAATCTCAGCCTGTGAGACTTAGGTACCGTTGTTCGTCTGCATCCGGGGGGAGGTTGGCACAGGTCTCAGGCCTGGCCAATCAGCTTCTTCCATCCCCGTGAACACAGGGATTGGTTCAGGGAAGGACATGTGATTCAAGGGGGTCCAATAAGAATCAGCCCTGGGATTTTGGCTGGAACTACTGAGCAAGAGGCATTGTCTTTCCATTGGTTATGCTAAGCTGGTATGAGGTTATTCTCTTGCATCAAAGCAGGATGGAGAGCCTTTTTGTAAATGAGTCAACACAATGGTGTGTGTGTGTGGGGGGGGGGGGACCAAAAGGTGAAGAGAAACTGATTCTTGATGATGTATATATTATTTTGGACTCCTGGATGCAGCTGTTCCTGAGACAAGATACTCTTGACTTTGCAGTTACGGGAGGCAGGGAATTCCTCGTAACTGGTTAACTCAGTCTGACATAGATGCTACCAGAGATTTGTGGAGTTTTTGCTGGGAAGCCATTACCCAGGCAGACTATTTTACAAGCTCCATGCAGTTGAGTTCTGGACGATCAAATTGGAGGCAGAAGTGAAGAACACCACTGCCCCAAGCACCTTCCATACCACCTTTCACACTCTCTTTTTTCCATCTGCTGGCTAAAGGTCAAAATACCCAGGAAGACTCTGGGAGCCATATATTGAAAATGGCATTGGGCAGGGTCCCCGAATGACCGTATGGAGGAGCGTGCTGCCTCCCCCATTGCCAGGTGGGCTGAGGCTTCCCCTGTGTTAAGCCACCGAAATCCTTGGGCTTCTTCGTAATGACAGCTACCTTCCCTTCCTTCATCCACCTAGCGCTTCAATCCGAGTTCTTAGTCATAAACAGTAGACATCGACTCTGGTTAACTTAAGCCGAGAAGGAATGCATGAAGAGAATGATAGCTGTTCACAGATACTCCCTGACAGCAAGAGATGCAGGATGGGGGGGGGCGGGGGGGGGCATGCTCCTCAGAACAACGTCCCAATTCGTGGCATGGAACTGGAGACGGGGCAGGATGCCAGTGGATGCCAATACCTCACCTTGTCTGCTGACATTCCGGACGCTCGTGGGAAGCTGCAGGACCGGCTGGGTGCCCGTCATGGCTGAGACTCTAGAACCTCCTGAGAATGCTTATCCTCCAGCAGAAGTCCAGATCTGGCCAGCCTGACCAAGGAAGACAACATGGCTGCGAGGTGTTGGGGGAGGAATTGGGGTTCTGGATGTGACAGGCGAACAGACCATTCTTGAGTTGGGTCAGCCTTGGGTCCTGAGATCATGAGAGCCGAACTAAAAACTGAAAAGGGTATTTCACTCAGAAGTTCACCCAAGACGTCGAGGCCACATCACTCCTCTGGTGGGGGTAGCCTGGGATGCGGGGACTTCCCCCTGCTTCTCTGCAGACCGCCGTGCGGCTTTGTACCATTAGACTCCGATGCGTTGGCGGTGGTGACCACAGAGGCGCTCACACGCAGAGTTCTGGAGAAAACTTGTTTGTGAGACACTAAGGCTTCCTCTGAGAATTTTCCAAAATAAGTGGATAGGGAAAGATTTCCAGAAGCAAGGAAGTTTTGGGGTAGCCAGTGGGAGCAACACAGTGGAACTTGACCCCTCAAGGTCAGTGGGAGCTTCAGGGCTAGCCACAGGCTAAGACAAGGGCAAAGGTGCTGAGTGCCTTCTCTCTGGTGCTCCAAATCCTCTCTCCACATCTCCACAGCCAAAATCCCAGGGCTGATTCTTATTGGACCAGCTTGAATCACATGTCCTTCCCTGAACCAATCACTCAGGCCCCTTGGACTGAGATGTACGCAACAGAGAACCAGGCTCCCTTGTCTTTTGGCTTCTGGTTGGGCTCAACCAGTGGGAGGCACCAGCAGATCTCCCTCAAACCCCTGGAGTCGCCATGACTGATAGCCTCCTCCACCTCCCCAGCCCTCCAAGGTCACAGTTCCTGCCATGTGGCCTTCAGCATACAGCCCGCTGTCTCCAGGGTCTATTCATTGTCCCCATCCTATGCTGCTCTAGGTCTAGAGGAGTTTCTGGTCACCAGGGTTCCTAGCCCCATGGGCTGCTCCATGTCGGATGGGATTCCTACAACCTGCTCAAACCATTGTAAAGAGCCCCAGAATCCAACTTTCCTCGAGTTCCCCACGTTGAGAGTGCCATCTATCTCCAGCCAGGACCCTGACTGATATAAAGAAACTTGGATTCCACTGCAAGATAGTCTGCTTCATGATTTCAAGAGGCAATATCATATTGAATTTTCCATCATTCTTTCTTTTTCTTTTCTTTTCCAGACAGCCAGATGTGCCTGCACCACAATGTTGGGGGCATTTTCATAGCATCTGGTGATATTGTCACAGTGTTCTTTTACTTTGGAGCCCCATCCAGTTGGCCTCAGATCTGTCACTGTTGGGGAGAATGTCGTAAACCAGGGAGTTCCTACTAATGGCTGGGGGAAGATGTTATGCAAGCCACTCCAAGGGCTCAGAAATAGTCAGAATGCCAAGTTCTTAAAGGCACCAAGATGATGCGCAGGGCTGGGCTGACCGGTGATAGATTTGGGTTTGAAAAGGGCTTTGCGATATACCGGGGGCTACAGATGTCCAAATACCCACATAGAAGAGGGTCACCCATGTTTCTCCCATTGGCCATCCCCCTCCCACTATGACCCTTATTTGACCCTCATCCGACCCAGTTGCAAATGGCCCAGGCAGGACAAAGCAACAGGCAGCCTCTGATCCCACCCTGGTCCCCACCAGCAGCTCAGCAGCGTGAGACCCTCTCTGGAGTGTCCAAGTGGCTCAGGGACCCCAGGCTGTGCAGGGCAGGCGGTGGGGACAGCAGCCTGGGACCACTCACTACCTCCCACCCCAGTCAAGGAGAAGGGGTTTTGAATGTGCTTTCAAATCCATAAACTCACATTTGTTGGGCCGATTTTATTTTTTTGAAGTTTATTTATTTTGAGAGAGAGAGAGAGAGAGAGAGAGACGGAGGCTTCCAGCTGCCAGTGCAGAGCCTGATATGGGGCTCAAACTCATGAACCATAACATCATGACCTGAGCTGAAATCAAGAGCCAGATGCCTAACCGACTGAGTCACCCAGGCGCCCCTTTCGTGCCTGTTTTATTTTTTTTCGAATTTTTTTAACGTTTATTTATTTTGAGACAGAAGCAGAGCGTGAACAGGGGAGGGGCAGAGAGAGAGGGAGTCACAGAATCCGAAGCAGGCTCCGGGCTCGGAACTGTCAGCACAGAGCCCAGCGCGGGGCTCGAACTCACGAACCGTGAGATCATGACTTGAGCCGAAGCCTGACGCTTAACTGACGAGTCACCCAGGCGCCCCACAGGGTCTGTTTTTTAAGACACAAATATGCCTACTCCGGGCTTACAGTACAGCCTCCAGAATCGCCTCCCCAGCAAAGGCCAGGTGTCCTTCCTACTATGCCTGCAGCTCTTCCCGGAGTGTCTCCTGGGAGTATTCGTTCCCGGGGACTGTCCTGAGCCTCCACGGTACCCTCTAGGGTGCCGGACCGGGGACTACTACCTTCTAGAGAAGACATCCCGGATGGAGGCCCCTGGGGCCAGGCCCCACCTCTAAGTGGGCACTCCCGTAACACTTTGAGGCCCTTCTGATTTCAGTCACAGCCCTAGAGAGAGGCCGTGAGTTCCGGGGTAAAGCCTGAACATCCACCCACTCAGGGATTTTTACCCACTTGTGGTGTCGATGAAGCAAGGATGACAAATGAATCTGAAAGACCTCATTTTGATGACCGACACCTTCTGAGGGCCTCCACGTATGGCTATGCAAGTGGCCTCGAGCAACGGCAGGGGGCATGGTTCCCCACACAGTCACCCTGGCTTGGCCGAGCTTTTGTGACCGTTTCCTGGCAGACGGCGGTACGTGAACCGAGGACCAGGTGCCTGTGTCTATGCACCCATTTCAGTGGGACCTCAGCCGACTCCTACGGCCCCGGATCAGAAAGGCTGTCAGAAGTTCTGGAGGTGGACACTGGTCCTTCCTTCATTCTTTGAACATATGAGACTCATTCCCCAGGGCCCCCCTGCCACCCAGGGTCCTCCGATGGGGCCTTCTTCTCCATCTATCCCCACAGAGCAGCATAGTACCAGTAAGGCCTCGGGGTAGCACTCCATAAATTCTCTTTTCATTGGAGGCCTAGCAGATAATAATTTAAAGAACTAGTCACTGCTTGCAATTAAGCACAGAGAAAATAGATCAGGCCCATAATTTATGTCTGTGCAAGGTTGGGCTGGATTTGTAATTAATGTTTGCTCCCTTTAATGAAATACTCCAAAGGTCTGCACTTCTGTCATTCATGAAGGTAATTTTTCAATTGATTAGTAAAATAATACTTGAAAAGTAAATGCACCTGCTTCGTCCCCGAAATGTCTCCGTCAACCGGACACTGGTTGAGACGCTAAAAAAATACCACTCCAACCCAGTGGAGACCGGGCTCTGCACCATCAGCATGCAGAGTGCCCAAGAAGGAGGCAGAAGGAAAAAGCAATTAGAGCCACTGCAGTGACCAGAATCCCTGGGTGACCCCGGGCTGCTGAGCAGCTGTGACCATCCTACCCAGCTCTCGCCTGCTTTGGGGGAGCCGGGCAGGAAGGTGATGTTGCCGAGGGGGCCAGAGACCCAAGCAGTCTGGTTTTCACAGCCCACGACCCCGTGGGGCACTGAGCCGGGCTGGGATGGCCCTGGGGAAGGTGCACCAGAGGCCAAATTGTTGGGGGCTCTGTGACCCGCAGGGATGTGGGCTGGCCCGGGCACCCGGCAGAGGGCTGGACACAGAACAGACGCTGCTCCCAAATATCGTGATGGGCCCAAAGGAACCAGTTCCTATTTAAAATGGAGACCGACATTCCTTCGTCATCAGTGGACAGAAGGTGTGAACGGGGCCTTATCCTGAAAACCAGAACCGAAAGTTATAAACACAACCCCCCCTTTATGTTCTATGAAAAAAAAATAGGCAATTATATAATATAGTGTTAATTCTTAGAATAACGGATGACTCAGTATTGATTTTGGGGGATTAGTTTTTAGTCAAAAGTATTTAATAGAAACAATATAAGATCCTTCCCCTCGTGATAGATTTTCACAGCACAGGTGGAAAGAGAGCAATTCGGGCAAAACCATTCAAAGGCTGCATCCGTCGTTTGAAGTCCATTCCTCACCTCTGCCACTTAAAGCACCTATCAGTTATGGAGCGTCAAATACCGAGACACCTAACTCCCTGATGGTCGTCTTCTCTTGCCCGCGGGTCGACGTTTGCCAGTGGCGTGGCGTTGGGGGCCCAGCGGCTCTCGGACGTCACCTCCGCAGACTTTATGAAATCCTGCATCTTTGGGAAGATCGGCGGTTTCTGTTTGCAATCAGTTAACCTTTTAATGTTGAGTGTTTGCCAGAAATAGAGGTGTCACTAGCAATGAGAGGGAGGGGCTTTCCGGGGACACTATTTTTACAAAAGCGCTTCCTATGCTCTAGCCAGGCCAGCTTATCTATGCAGCCTCACAACAGTGGGGGGTCCTGGCGGAGGAAGCAATCGACAGAGACTCCCATGGACCCGTTTCCTAAACTTCCGGGACAAAGTTGCTTGGATTACACCTGGAAGGAAAGCGGAACCCTTAGGATCTCAGTTGCAATCAACAGAAATGGACTGGCTGATTTAAGCAGAAAGCGGAGGCAGGAAAGTCACTCTCCGAAACAGTCCTGAGGGTTCACTCAGAGATCCGGGGCGATGGTTTGTCTGCCTTCTCTCAAAAGCAGGAAAAGCAAAGACGGGCCAGGAGGGAAGCATGTTACAAGAGAAATGCAAGATTTTTGCATTTTTGATTCTCGATTCGTTTACCTGGTAATCTCATTGATTTGGACGGCCCCTGTCCGGACCCTGCAGGCCTGGCCTTCCAGAACCCACCATCTGGGACACTCTATGCCTCAGTACTGGCCAGCATAAGGCAACTAGCCACATGTGGCTATTTGAATTCACATTTAGGTTACTTAAAAGCAAACAGAATTTAAGATTTCGGTTTCTCAGCCACACTAGCCACATCTGAAGTGCTCCAAAGCGCTCACGGCCCGTGGCTACTGCACCGGATGGCGCGGTGTTGGAGAGGACATCCACCGCAGGTGAAGCTTTCCAGGACAGCGCTGCTTCCCCACCGACCCCTCTGGCCCCGCCACAGGGCCCGACTGTCCCCTTCAACTCAGCAGCTCTGGCAGGCTCACGAGCTGCCAGGGCGCAGTGACCCAGGGCGGGGCCCTCCTGCTCTGCTCCACCGGGGGCACCCGCCTCCTTTCACAGACGAGACTAATCTACGTTTGCAGCTCCTTTTCTCCATGCGAACAATGAGGAACGGCCCCGGGAAACGGCTGGATCACTTCTCCGGCACCTCCTTTCCGAGCCCCCGTAATAGGTGGAAATGCTTGATTATTTCAAATGAATATAATTATAAAATCCTCTACTTAGAGTAATCTTCCTCCTTTGTGGGAGCAGACATCTCCTTTCTCTCGTTATCTCCACTTGGAGAGGCACTTTGCTGCTTTGAAAAGTGCAGAATTCAATGGCCCGGGCAGGACGGTCTGTCTCGCCCTCCGGAGGGCCACGGCAACTTTGGAAGGGGCTCGTGGCTCCGACCAGCATCCCCAGGGTCCTTGTCTGGGTGAGCACGATGCTGCAAGAAGCCACATACTTGGAGGAGCCACTGGCCCCATGGGTCCCTGGAACATCCTTATCCTGCCCCTCCCCATCTGGGTTAAAATGCACCTGCTGGCCTCACTTGGCACTCCCCTCCCCGCCCTGCATGGCGCCTGGGGAGCTATCTCAGAGGACTCCACGGGGGTCCCCTCCTGTCCGCCCCAAAGCCCATGCCCCCCCATGGACTCACAGCATCAAACATTCTCCATTATGTTATTGAGGAGACGGCAAAGGCTATGCAGTCAGACTGACTTGAGTTCAAATCTCTCCTCTCCCACCCACTGGTTGGTGGTCTTTGGCAAATTAATCATCTTCTCTGCGCCTTAATTTCCCTACCTTTGCAAAGGAGATGCTAACCACCATGCACGGCGCAGAGTCCCCCCTCCCTGCCCCCCCCGCCGCCACCCTGTTCGTACAAGGGGACTCTACCTCCTGGTCCTAAGGGATTGTTCCAGGAACGGGCACATGGCTCTTTTCCCCTGGACGTTTGCACTTGGACTAAGAGGGCCCCGTGCAGCTGGGAGAGGTCCCACGTGGCCGGCAGTCTGGCCTTCTCCAGGTGCAGAAAGCTGACAAGGAAGGGTAGAACAAGAAAGAAGCAAGCAGCAACAGAGAAGCCTGGTTATCAGCCCACCCGGGCAGGGGCCACTCCTACCTATGCAGACCCTGGCAGGACACCCGGCACATAGTAGGCACCCAACAAGTGTTGGCTGCATCATTGGAGTAATGGAACACAGACAGCGTGAGCCCCAGGTTCCATTTGCCGGAGGCAGATGTAGCTCTGCCCTTCCAAGTCCTTGACTGTCCTGCCCTTCTCAGATTCAGCTGCTCTGGGCTTCCGCTGCTTTGACCTCAGTTTCCACCCCCTGCAACCCACCTGCAGAGCTCTGATATCACAACTGCGGGCATCCCCCCCCCCCCCAGCCCCACACCTGTAGATGTGCCCCAGGGCAGGGGCAGAGGGTATCGCCTGAGCATCTGGTCCACCCTCCGCTTCCCCAACCTCAGGAAAACAAAAGTGATACAGGACTTGCCAGGGCCTTGCCGAGAACTCTTGGCATCCCGAGGAAGGCTCAGGCTGCCCCAGCCTGACGCACGCCCCTTGCCGCACACGACATCTCTCCCCATCCTGTGCTCGCTGCGAGGGCACTCACCCTCTGGATGGCTGCGTTGTCTCTCCCAGCCACAGCAACCTCCCTGCGGAGAAGACGCGGACCCCAGGGGCATGCAGGTCCGTATTTCTTCATTCCAGCAGCTAGAGAGCCTCTTCCTTCCCCGTACTAAGAGGGACACCTTCAAATCCAAGGACATACAACTGAAATGAAGCATGTTCACAGAGCGGTGAGCAAAGAGAAGGCCCAGCTGACAGGTGGCCAGGCATCAACCATAGACAGGCAGGCCCCCCCCTTAACTTCCCACCTCCCTTCCATATATCTGTGTGGCCACCTGTCTCCTCTTTCCCATCGGGAACCTTGTGGAGAACCTTGTACACACCTTGAACAGGACCACAGGGCCCAAAGGCCACCCACCGATGCCCAGTGTGTGGTTTGGGCTACGGGACCAATTTTGATTTGTTTAGTAATGTAAAGGCTGTGTGATTTGGGGACAGTTCTCGGTTCAGGTTCCAATTCTGGAAGTTGGCGTTATCACCACTGGCTACTCAGCAACTGGGATTAACCAGGCCCCATAGGTATCTGGTGGGCATGCCTGGGAGGCACTGACACATGAAGGGCCCCCCAAAAGGGTCAAGGAGGGCTTCCTGGAGGAGTGGTCATCTCATGGCCAGACAAAAGAGGTAAGGAGGATTTGGATAGTCATGGCTGAGGTGGGAGAAGAGGGGAAAGTGAACAGAGACCCAAGGAACACCGTGAGCAAAAACGAGGACATCATCCTTCTTTTGAGAGACGCTGGGTCCAGGAACTAAAATGTCTCAAGACTGAAGTGTTTCTTGCTAGCATACTGGGGCCAACTACCCAGGAGAGCTAATGAATGATCGTTCATTATTTCATTCATTCATTCATTCATTCATTCATTCATTCATTCAGCACATATTTATTGAGCCTGGTCAAACTATATCCGAAACCACTGAGACAGAAATTGAAAATTATTCAGAATTGCTTTGTTCTTGGTATTAAGGGTACAAAGGCCAACAGGTCAGACGCAGACTCTGCCCTCAGAGGGGAAAGGCAGGAGACAAGAAACAAACCAATACACAAACAAACAAAAAAAACCCAAATAGGAATTCATGCTGGAGTGTGCTGGAGGGAGGGCCCAGGTGGCCAGAAAAGGCCTCTCTGGGGGCATCTGGACCAAGATCTGAAGTTTGCAAAGCAGCCCAGCACCCCAGAGCAGGTAGGGGAGAGAATATTAGAGGCAGAAGGAAGAGCGAGTCAAAGTTGGGAGAAGGGGAACAGCAGACAGAAAGCTATGTGTCTGGAGCAGGGTGGCGTGGGGAGGGGAGCGTGGGAGCAAAGGGAGGGAGGCTGGCAGGGCAGGTCACAGGTCACAGGTCACGGGGCCTCACAGGCCAGACCAAGGGGCTGTGCATTTTATCCTATGCTTCTGCCCTGACAATGTCGCACGCCGTTCATAAAAGTTATGTGAACACACGCTTCCTCCTAGAAAAGGGATCCGCAAACAAACACGGGTCACCACCTGGTTCTGTCCAGCCCGCGGGCTACGAATGGCTTTTACATTTTTAATGATTCTCGCGCAAGTGCCTACATAGCACCCTTGATGTTGCCTCTTGACTTGCAAAGCCTAAAATAGTGACTATCTGGCTCTTTCCAGCAAAGTTTCCTGATCCCTGGCCTAGCATGATGCCAGATAAGGCGGTTCGTCTCTAGGAAAAGGCAACTAGGTTTATCGGCGCAAGACGGGAGGAATGTTCTGCTCTTTCAGGAGGAAAACCATAAAATAACCACACGATATCTGGATAAGAAAGGACACACCCGGCAACTTACCCATACCTGCAGGCCCCCACCCACCTCATGCCATGTGTCCCCACGACTTTGCCCTCCGAGCCCCCAGCTCCCAGAAATCCAATTTCCTAGTTATAGCCGCGCTTATTAAAAGCATGACTGTGAAGGCTGTTTATCCCAAGATCTATTTTTGTCATAACTGTTTGTAATGGTTAAAAGCCTGGGCAACTTAAACACTCCATACAAAATAATGCATCTTCAATAAACTGAAATATTAACCAATCATATGTAATGGTTCATTTCTACCAAACGCCCAGCTCAGGGTCCTCAGGGCATCGTAGAAATTGAAAATCGTATTGATGGACTGGCCAGCCTTCAAATTACACTGCACGGGGATGAAAAAGCATAGGAAAAGTTCTCATTATGGCTCCCTGACATTAATTTGAGCATTTTTATATGTCTGTCCTATTAAGCACTTTAAGTGCTTTTTGATAATTGTGCTTTGTAGTTTTTACAGCACTTCAGCCTATTCCCAGTTCAATTTCCTCTTTTATCCGATGTTTGAAATATTGATTTCTGACAGATAAAAGCAAACCTTATAATCTCAGCAGCCAGTAATAAGTGAGTGGGACGAGGCCTCGGAATGCATCGGGGAATGGTCATATTTGAAACAGTCTTTGTTTTATTACATTTCGTCAACAGAATTTACTTACTGCTTGCTGATATTTATGTAAAAAGCCCGGCCGTGGAGAGGGCCCGCGATATTGCCAATTTCAGCTCTACTTTTTGCATTTAGTAAGATAAAAGAAGCTTCTCCCTTGGAGCCCGATGATTGCGGCGGCTTAAACTGCTGTCAGCCGGCCGCAAGTAACTGTGATTTATCTTCTTCGGATTGCGCCGTGTCGTGGCTACAAACTTTTCCTTCAGTTTTGCATTAAGAAGCTGACAGCCGGCCGGGATGCAGGAGAGCCTCCCCTCCCGGGCTCGCCGGCCCCGACGGGCACCCCTGCCCCGGGGCAGAGAAGGGGGCAGCTCTTGGTGAAGCCAGGGATGGCCTCAGACACCGCTCCGTCCGCGCTTCCCAAAACGCAGCCTGCGGGACTCGGAGGGCGTAGAGAAGACTTCGAGAGCGACACAAAATCCCGATTTTAGTGATCCTCTGTCCTGTGCGTTCGGCCCCCACTGTTCCTTGCTGAGCCACGTGCAGGTTGCTGGGCGCACAGAGATGAGCATAGAAGGGAACTGCCTCGTCCTTACGATGCTCACGTTCGCGAGCGGTGATTCTCAACAAACGGGGGCAATGTTGCCCACCCCCTCGCCTGGAATATTTTTGGTTGTCACGACTGGCATCTCGTGGGTGGAGGCCAGGGAGGCTGCTAAACGTTGTCTGCTGCACAGGACGGTCTCCCACAGCACAGAATTATCTGGCCCCAAATGTCAATATAGCCGATAGTGAGAAACCCCGATCTCGTGGAAAGAGATAATTGACCTGTAAATGGACAGGAAAATAGCAGGCAGTAATAAAGGCAATAGGAAAATAAAACAGGGCAATGAGATAGAGACCAGACGACATTTACTGTGAGGCCAAAATACTAAGGATCCCGCCCTGAGAAGATCTGGGAACAGCTGTCATGCATGGCTGGAGAGAACACTCATGCAAAGACAGGACAGCAGGACGAGGCTTGGCCAGCTTGTGTTGCAGAAAGAAGGCCAGGGTGGCTGCAGTTGGGGGCCTGACGCGGCAGGGACCCAGGGGCTGGAGGAGAGCAGGGACGGGACGTGTCTCTGAAGTGGTGTTGGCAGAACGCTGAGATTGAGCGTGGCATAAAGGGAGACAGAGGGTTCCAGAATGATGTGAAAGTGAGTTATTTCAATATGGACTAGAAATAATGCTTCGGATGAAGATAAAGCATGAAGGTCAAGAAAGCAGAAGGCATTAAGTAAATCCCCACTCCGGTGACACACACGTACAGAAGAAACGGGGTGAAGGCAGCACCAGAGTGAGTTTCACTTGGGATAAGGAAGCAGAGACCAGAGGGGTCTTACCCAAAGCCTCATGGCTTGCAAAGCCCAGAGCTGCCCCCGAGCCACATTCAGGAACTTTCTGGTTTTCCCAGAGCATCGGGTTTGAGAACGTCAGATCTGCAATCAGGGCCTGATTCTCCCCTAGAACTTTGGGCGTCATTTGTAACCAAGGGAAGACTGTTCAGGGACCCAGCCAACCGCCACCACACGCGACAATTAATTGCAGCCTCTCTCGGGCCTCAGGGCCACTCACCCTGGTAGTTAAAACCCTCCTATGTGCCAATGCATTCACTCATTTAACAAGTATTTACTGAGCGCCTACTATGTGCCCGATGCTGTGCTTTGCACTGCAGACACAGCAGGGAACATCTGCTCCTGTGACTCATTGGTCTCTCTGGGCTCCGGAAGGCTGACCCATAACCCCATAACTGTGGGTAAACAGGTACTAGCAACGGTCAGGGTCAGCTAAGTTATGCTTCCGTAACAAGCACACGTGAATGCTCACTCACTGTGCACCCCGCCCATTGCAAGGCAGCAGAGAGCTCTGTTCTGCACTGGCGTCCTCCAGGAGCCCGGCAGGTGGGGCAGCTGGCATCCGAAACGATGCCAGTCACTGTGGCAGACGAAACAAAATAAGCCTGGTGAAGCTTGTGCGGGCTCTCCCGGCTTCCGCCCATGTGTTCTATGCGCCCCCATTTCATTGGCCAAAGGAAGTCACATGACCACACCCGACTTCAGGAAGACAGGAGGAGAAACCACCTACCTGCGATCAACCCTAATGACGGAAGATCAATGACCTAAGTGAGGGCCCTGGCTCTGGAAGGAGTCCTGAGACCTCTAACGGGCAGGGCTGCAGGGCCAGGGTTTCAAACTGGAGGGCTGTGAGCAGCATCCGGTCCACAGCCACGCAGCGTTGAAATCTTTAAAAACCGGTTGTCAATATTTTTCAGTGGGGAGATCTCGCATTAAAAAAAAAAAAAATCGCAATCTCTCTTTAAAAGATTCTGCAGGACGAGGGGGCTGGGCTGACAGCTCCGAGACCGGAGCCTGCTTCGGATTCTTGTGTCTCCTTCGCTCTCTGCCTCTCCCCCACTCACGCTCTGTCTCTCTCTCGAAAATAAATAAACATTTAAAATTTTTTTTTTTTTTTTTTTTAATTCAGAAGGGCCGCCGCCCAGTCTTTGCTCTAAGCACTTTGGGTCACCTGCCCAGCTCTTCTGCTGCTGCGATTACAACCCTGCTCGAATGCGTTTCACAGATAGGGAAACTGAGGCTTGCAGTAAGAAAACGACCTGCGCACATTCAGATCGATTAATGGCAGGCTCGAAACCAAAGCCATCCCAGACAAAATTGTGGGTGGAGACCGATGGGAGTGCAGAGTGCGGGAGAGGCAGGGTGGGCTGGTCCATCTGCCGGACCAGACCAGCCTGGCAGTTCTGCCACCTGGACACGCACACCCGACCCCTGCCAGGCCCTGAGCAGAGCTCTCCGAGCCCCGGCTGCCGGGACTGCAGCTGGCCGGTGCAGGGCAGAGCACCTCCCAGAAGCCAGTGACGGCCACAACCCCTAACCTCTTCAGAGAATTGCCTGTAAACTGGAACCAGACATGCCTAGAATTTCAAAGGGGGATCGTTAGCATTTTCCATACTGGCTTGGTTATTTACAATTCATTAAGGAATTAACTTCGAGACTGGGTTCTTCCGATAATCCACCAAAAATGAAACAGCAGGTGTGGGGGGGGAGAGCGTGGGGAGGAGAGGGCGCGCCGGGCGGCCCGGCTCCTGTGGAAGTCCGGATAGCCCTGCATCTGCACACCTGACTTGTGAGGGGGGCTCTCCCCTGACTTCCAGGTGCCAGAGAGGGCAACGTGATGAGGGAGGCCGTGTGACGTCTCCAAGTTCACACCAGTGTGGCACAGAGCCGGTGCCCAGGCAGAGCAGCCAGTCTAGCGCGGCGGCTGACCGGGACCACCAGGGCCCTAACACTCTAGACCGAACACGGTACAGCTCTACCATACGATGGGGGGCAGCTGGGTAGGGTCAGGGCCAAGAAATCAGACCCTTGGCCCTAACCCAGCACCACACGGTCGGTACGCGCGGAAAGAAAGTTCCAGCCTCACGAAAGGACGAGCCCTCTCCTGTGCTCCCGGGGCCCTCTCAAACAGGCTCTTGGACAGTTTGCTAATGTATGATTTCAAAGCCCACGAGTTTCACAGGACCTCACCCCCACTTCCTGAGGTCCCAGCAGCCTCCTCCACCCTGCCGACCTCAAGGGGCGTTAGATGCAACCACGCATAAGAGAAAGTTTATGGCTTTGATGTGTCGAGAAAACGGAGAGTGCCTCCTTCCTTTCCAACGAGGCAGTTTTGATGCCCAAGTCTTATTTCTTTTTAATATTAAAAAAAATTTTTTTAACGTTTGTTCCCTTTTGAGAGACAGAGAGAGCATGAGTGGGGGAGGGGCAGAGAGAGAGGGAGACCCAGAGTCCGACGCAGGCTCCAGGCTCAGAGCTGTCAGCACACAGGGCTGGAACCCACAAACTTCTGAGCCAAAGTCAGACGCTTAACCGACTGAGACACCCAGGCGCCCCTAAAGCCTTATTTTTAAATTCTGAATGTGTAGTCTAACATCTTTTACATTTATAGTTACGTATGTAATCTTTTCTACAGTTACTTAGAGTTAATGCGAGGGACGCAGATTTCTTTTACAAAGTAATTGTAGGAAACTTCTTTTTTAAAGTAGTTTACGTAAAAAAGGAAACTTAAAAAATAAAAAGCCAGTTTTAAGAATAGTATTAAGTGGGGTGCCCGGGTGGCTCAGTCAGTGAAGCATCTGACTCTTGGTTTCAGCTCAGGTCATGAGCTCACAGTTGGTGAGTTCGAGCCCCGCGTCGGGCTCTGTGCTGACAGCTCGGAGCCTGGAGCCTGCCTTGGATTCTGTGTCTCCCTGTCCCTCTGCCCCTCCCTGGTTCTCTCTCTTTCTCTCTCTCTCTCTCAAAAATAAATAAACATTTAAAAAAGTTTTGATTAAAAAAAAAGGCAAGATGTCAGTCAGAGAAAGACAAACACCGTGTGATTTCACTCATATGTGGAATTTAAGAAACAGAACAAATGATCAAAGGAAAAAAGAGACAAACAAAGAAGCAGGCTCTGAAGTAGAGAGAACAAAATGATGGTTGCCAGAGGGGACGGGGGGAGGGGGAGACAGGTGAAGGGGGATTAAGAGCACACTTACCGCCATGGGCACTGAGTAATGTATAGAATTGTTCAATCATTGTATTCTACATCCGAAACTAAGGGAACACTGTATGTTAAGTGTACTGGAATTTAAAAAATAAATAAATTTAGAAAAATTTTAAAGAGTAAGACATCAAACGTACGTCACTGTGGGTTTTTTCCACCACCACCTCCACCTTCATAGAGGTACAATTGACAAAGAAAATTGTGTGTATTTAAGGTGTACAGCATGGTGTTGTGATACGTGTATATGTTGTGAAGCGATTGCCACAATCAAGTTAATTATGTATGTCACTGTGCTTATATGTAAGTTGAAAACGCACTACAAAGGGAGAAAGTGTGGGCGGAATTTAATTTAAAACATTTTCCATCGTTGGGGCGCCTGGGTGGCTCAGTTTTTTAAGCGCCTGACCTGGGCTCAGGTCATGATCTCGCGGTCCGTGAGTTCGAGCCCCACATCAGGCTCTGTGCTGACAGCTCAGAGCCTGGAGCCTGTTTCAGATTCTGTGTCTCCCTCTCTCTCTGGCCCTCCCCTGCTGGCTCTCTGTCTCTGTCTCTCAAAAACAAATAAACATTTAAAAAGTTTAAATATATTATCCCACATTGAAGTCCAATAGTAAGGTGAGAGGTGAATATGTTTGTGTTTCCTTTTCCAAGTTTTCTGTAATGTCACGTCACTGGCCTGATAGTTGTAGGGGATTCCTGTGGTTTCTGCCAATCTGTCGGCCGTGCCCCCCTTCTTCTGGTAAAGGCGTCTTGGTTATTCTCACCCCGACTAGTTTGGTGGGGCTTAGCTCACTGCCACTAGTTCCAGGGGTGGGCACCTGCCCCAAGCACCCCAGGGATATTGGTTTATGGGTAGATTCACTTCTGGGACCTCTGGAACCATTAGGAAAGAGAGGAAGGTTGAGAGGAAAAGCGTCCAGGGCTACCAAAATCCATGTGATCACCTCAAGAGGAGAAAGCGCCCCAAACTGAAGATGGAAAAGAGGAAAATAGAGCGGGGCGATGAAGGGACCGAGGGAGACAGAGAGAACATTAATACCATTGAGCACTTATATCCAGCCATTCCTGAAGTCCACGTTCCCCTGTAAGTACCTAAACCAATAAACTCCCTTTACTGCTTAGGTCAACTTGAGCTGAGCATCTGTCACTTGCAACTGTGAGAGTCCAGGCTAGCTCAGAAGGAAAATATATTTAGAACAAAGCGGCATGTTCCATACCCTTAGTCTTAGTTTTGGGTTCTGGAAAGAAGGTACCCTCTTCTCCTTTTGGACATTTGAGGGTTGTAACTCTCAGCTGCCTGCCTTCCCCTTCCACGTGCACACGTGCATATACACACACAGTCATGCACACATGCACACACACACAGGCGAACACAGGCACACGCACACACGCATGCACACACAGGCACGCACACACAGGCATGCACGCACACACACAGGCACACACATGCACATACACACACGGGCACACACATGCGTGCATATACACACAGGCACGCACACACACACAGGCACACACATGCACATGCACACACAGGCACACACACGCGCGCGTACACACACAGGCACACACACACACAGGCGAACACAGGCACACGCACACACGCATGCACACACAGGCATGCACACACAAGCACGCATGCACACACACAGGCACACACATGCACATACACACACAGGCACACACACGCACATACACACACAGGCACACACACGCACATACACACACAGGCATGCACACGCATGCTTGCATACACCGGCACGCACACATACACAGGCACACACACGCACATACACACGTGCGTGCACACAGAGTGTCCTCCAAGTGAAACCCCAAGGCTCCCTCAGCCATGGCCTGAGCCCCCTCCTCATTCCCTCCACCCTCCACATGATTGTTTTCAGGAAGTCTGTCCTCAGGCCTCCTGGACGTGAGGCCCTTTGGATGTAGCAAGCCGAGGTCAGCAGGGACACGAACAGATAACCCAGGAAAAGCAGCCCCCAGCCCTTTGCAAGCCACGTGGCCACATCGGAAAAGTGTGAGGGGTCAGATGAAGAGAACGTAGGAAGAAGTTCAGCGGCGGGAGGGACGAAGTCAAAGTCGGCCCCGCCACCCAAGCCGAGCAGCCGGCCAGTTAGAGGCCACTTGGAATTAAAGCCCACTCCTTAGGACCGGGGTCACCAGCTGGCCGGCTCCTCGCTGTACCCAGCCCACGAATGGCTTTATTTCATTTGGCCCACACGGTGGCCGTAAATGATTTGAACTGGAGCGTGTCACATAAGAATCCACATTTTCCACATCTCGTAACAAAGGGCCGGTGTCCCTGGGCCCGCACCCCACAAGGGAGCGCACCTGTTTCCATCTTGCCATCTGACTGGCTCCCGACACACCAACACTGCCGCCATTGGCCTTCATGCTTGCACGCAGGGGTTTTCGTTTTTTTGCCGGAAAGAAAGGTTCCTCTCTGCCCCTGCCTATCAAAAGGGAAAATAGAGATCCGTGTGGCTGCATGCTTTTCTCGCATTTGGCCTCTTTCCCTCCCTCAACATCACCTCCCCGATCTGTAAAGCTATTGGCAGAAATTTTACCAATTCCAAATATTGTCCGAGTTGATATACAGTGAGGAGTCACTGGGGTAGCTCGGTCAGATGAAATATGGGAATAATTCAGTACCGCTTTGTTCATTATCACTGCCCTGAGCCCCTGAGTACCTCCACAGATGCCCAACCTCTCGTGGTATCTGTACTTCCTGGCCCCCCAATGGTGCGAGTCAGGGGTCACTAACACACGCGCGCACACACACACACACACACACACACGGAGCAATGCAGCAAGAGGGGGGAAGACTTGCCCCTGCGGTTGGCATCCCTTCTGACTGGACAGTGGCCCAGCCGAACGCTTGAGGGTGATTCTCAGCTGCCCGCCTGCCTTCCCTGCCACACGCACGTGCACACACACACAATTAGTTGTCAATACTTTGCATTTCACCCCTGAAAACACTCCGTGGCTGTCTTGCTTTGCGTTCCCCCGGAAGCAGACCCTAAGACCCGGATTCTGGCGCAGGTCATTTATTTTGCATATGATCTTAGGGGGCAAGGAAGGAACTTCACGGCATGTTAACGAGCAGATGTGCACGCTCCTGGGGACTCCCAAGAGACTGCAGGGAGTGCTCCTCAGACCTGACGGCGGAAGAAGCTGAGAATTTACCCACTGGCTCCCCTGTGTCATTGGTAGAGGGCTGTTGGGGACTCTATGGCACTTCTGGCCGGCCCTGTGGTCAGCTGAGAAAGTCTGCTGGACAGGCAGAGGAGCACCCGAGGGGGAAGCTGGTGGTGCGCACTGTGCAATCCACTGCGGGGGTCGGCAGTGCTGACCGACTCTGCTGCCGCGGTGAAGAATCAGTTCTTGGCGTGGCAAAGTTATTTACCAGGCGGTTGGGTATCCCCAATCACAGAGGTTTACCAAAAGGATGCCCCGGCTATGTTTTCTCTGGACGGTTTGTTTATGACTCTGGCTCCTGGATTGCCTACTCACAGAGCAATTTCAGCATTTTCCTGGCAAAGAAAAAAATAGGAAGAAAGAAAGAACGGGAGAAACTTCAGCATTCTAAGAAAATTTGGCTCAACAAAGGCACCATCGACTCATTGCCGGCTTCCTGCTAATCTTCACCATTTTCAAATTCCCCTTCACAATTACTGCAATCAAGTTATTATCAATCATACCATCAACTGCTTGCCCCGCTCTAGGATGTAGGTTAAATATTCTTGTGTCGGTGGGATGTAGCATCCTAGATTTTCATTGAAATCTAATGACTTTCATCTTCAAAGGAACCGTTTGGAGCTAGCGCTCCGTCCCCACCCCTGCTGGTTTAATTACAGCACTTCGTACATTTCACGTTTTGAAGATAAACATCCTGTTCAGTATTTATCCCAGCGAGATGCTTTTCAAGGAGTAATGTTTCTAGAATGCGCACCCCAGTGACGTGGTGGCTCATTGCGCCCAACTGAGGAACTTGTGCCTGGCTTCCAGTGGGATGTGGCCAGGATGCCTCAGTGTCTGCGTGCCTTTGCTGGGACCGGGCGTGTGCTCCCAACAGCTACGGACAGAGTCCCCAGTGACCAGCACTGGACATGACACCAGGTCATAAGGAGGCACTTCTGAGAAGTGGACTATTTGGTGTTTCTCAAAGCATTTTCATGTGTTATATGCTTGCCCAATTTCCCCACCACTTAGAATATCCGTCACGTGCCAGGCACTAGGGCACAGCAGCAAACTCTATGGGGACCCTTCACAGCACCCAACCTGCATGAATTTCCTGGTCCAGAGGGAGTGGCAGACCACGAACAGTCAAATCAAATATAAAACAATCGGGGCACCTGGGTAGCTCCGTGGGTTAAGTGTCCGACTTCGGCTCAGGCCACGATCTCTCGGTTTGTGGGTTCGAGCCCCGTGTGGGGCTCTGTGCTGACAGCTCAGAGCCTGGAGCCTGCTTCGGATTCTGTGTCTCCCTCTCTCTGCCCCTCCCCCACTCGCGCTCTGTCTCTGTCTCTCAAACATGAATAAATGTTAAAAAAAAATTTCAAATATAAAACAATCACAAAGTCAGATCAGAGCCGTGAAAGGGCAAAAAGAGAAGGTTGGGGTGGAGGAACAGAGACAGGAACGTGTGTAAGGCGAGACGGGAGGAGAAGGCACGCCAGTTAGGTCTCCTGAGAAGCAGGTGTCTACACAGGAGCGGGTGTGTGGGAGATTTACTGGGCAAAGTGCCCGTGAAGCATAGAGGAGGAAGGAGCAGGAGGAGGAGGGGAGAACCTTCAGACTGTGCTGTGGGTCTGACTCTGGGAAAGCAGAGCGAGAAGGAGGCAATGCATCGGACGCGTCCCCGCCTGCTATGGAGTTCTGAGAAAGTCCTATTCAGGTTAACGGCAGGATGCACACGGGGTGGGAATGGTCCAGCTCCGGGAAACCACCACCCCTTACCCCTGACTCCAGTCACAGGCTCTGAGTAACCCCAGGGAGGCATGGGTTCAACAAGAATGCTAAGGTGGCTCCGTGTGTGTGGCAGCTAGAAGTCCCCTTGAAGAGACAGCTGATGGAGGCACTTCCAAGGCCACCACAGTCCTCCCACTGGCCACACAGATCCATTTCTCCATGACGGCGGGTGAAGCAGCAACCATAGGTCCCCTGGACCTCTCTTCCTGAGGGGACACTTACAAGGGGGAAGGTCGTGGAAAGAATTACAGCCCTCATGACTGCAGTAGGTCTCAGTGGTGACAGCGGTGACCACCCTCTCCTTTCAAAATTCCTTCCATCCTCGGCAGGTCTTAACCCCTTGCTAGGGGGTGTCACTCTACCTGTCACTGCTAAGGAGTTTAGGTCCTTGGGAACCATACGTGTCTCACGCAGGGCTTGCTGAATGTGTCCGCTTGCAGTTACAATGGGGCAGGAAGTAGTCACAGGCTGTTCAGTGGGTCACCTGGGTCCCCACTAAGCAATAGCACGCCCTGACCATCCTGGTGATGGGTCAGCTAATCTGCTGGTTCCTGGACACAAGGTGTCCAAAGCATCCTTTTGGCAGCCGTAGCTTATAATTCAGTGGAACTCTTATTGTCCCCTCGTGAGAGTGTATCCTTTTGGGAAACAGGAAATATTACCCCAGCAAAGCCCAGAGTTGGGAGGATGGGAAGCACGAAGTCCCCCAGAGGGTCACTGGGAGTCATGGTAAATGGAGTCTACTCTTGCTTCCTCTCCGTGGTTCCTGGGTCATGTGTTTCTCCTACCAGGGACCCAGTGCCAGATAGAGATCTCTACACAGTATATATTACATTCTGAAAGATGGCACCTGACCCTCGCCCCCAATCTGGTCCTCGGACGTGCATTTAGATGGCCATTCTAACAATCTATAAGGCAGCTATTTCTGGATGATATGGTATATGATACAACCAGTGGGTCCTATGGTCATGGGCACAATCTCACCCCTCCTTCACTAGGAAGTAGGTCCCCTGGGCAGATGCTGTGTTATCTGGGATTCCATGGCTGTGGATCAATCTGTCTTAAGCCCCTGGATAGTTGTGCTGGCTGAGGCTCTGCAGGCAGAAAAGGCAGACTCATAACTGGAATAGATATTCTTTTTTTTAATGTTTATTCATTTATTTTTGAGACAGAGAGAGAGAGAGAAGGGGAGATGCAGAAAGAGAAAGAGAAAGAATTTCAAGCAGGCTCCACGCTGTCAGCACAGAGCCTGACATGGGGCCCAAACTCACAAACTGTGAGATCATGACCCGGGCCAAAACCAAGAGTCAGATGCTTAACAGACCGAGCCACCCAGGCACCCCTGGAATAGGTATTCCATAAGAACCATGAGAATATGGTTCTTATAACATGAACCACCTGTCCTTCCAGGATAGAAGGGGCCCAATGTAGTCAACTTGCTACCAAGTGGCTTCTTGGTCTCTTTGAGAAATATTGCCATATCAAGGGACCCAGCGTTCGTCTATGGTGCTGCAAGTTAGACATTCAGTGGCAGCATTAACTTTGTCAGCCTCCCTAAGTGAGAGTCTGTGGTGTTCGCTCATATGAACCTTCAACTCTACCATTTTGGCCATTCTATGCATTGCCCAGAGTGCCAGTTCTGGGATGGCCAATGACGAAGGGTGGTTAAACTCAACTGGCTGAGCCATTTTGTCTCCTTGGTTATTCAGTGCTTCCTCTATGGTGGTAGCTTCTGCTGGGAGTTAATATTCAGTATAAAAACCCTCAGGGTTCATGCCCACTCACGTATGTCCATCCATATGCCTCCACCCCAAACATCCTCCTTTCCAATCCTAGTGGCCTTTTCCTTCCAGAACCCTGACCAATCAGTCAGGCCATTGGCCTCTGTCCAAGAATGTTTATATATTCTCAACTCAGGCCGTGTCTCCTCCCTTTGATAGATAATTTTGCAGGGTATAGAATTCTAAATCAATAGCTTTTTTTTTTTTTTTTTTTGGCTTTTGGTCTTTTAAAAATATTGTTGCTCTACTGTCTTCCCATTTGCAATGTTTTCAACATAAATATGATCTCATCTTCTTCTGTACATAACACGTCTCCCCTGACACGGGTTGCTTTTGAGATTTTCTTTTTATAGCTGAATTCAAGTAGTTTGATTTCGATGTGCCTTGGTGTGCTTTTCATCATGTTTCCTGTGCTTCAGTCTTACTGAGTTTCACAGATTGGTAGATTTGTGGTTTTAAAACTGTAATTTGGAAAATGTTTTAGCCATTATTTCTTCAAAAAAATTTTATCTTCTCCCTCTTCTGAGGACACTGCATGTATTGGGCCACGTGAGGACACTGCATGTATTGGGCCACGTGAAGTTGTCCAACAGCCTACTGATATTCTGTTCCTTTTGTTGTCGTTGTCTTTCCCCATTGTGATCCAATTTAGATTACTTCTATTGGTGTGCCTCTCATTTTTTCTTCTGTAATAAATAATCTGTCATTACCTTATCAAATGTGCCTTTTATCTCACACACTTTGGTGTTTAGTTTGGGTCTTTTTTTAGATTTTCCATATCACTACTTAACTTTTTCAATATATGGAATGTTGTTATATTAACTACGTTAATGTCCTTGTCTGCTCATTTTAACTTTCATGTCACTTGAGATAAATTTCTTTTGATTAATTAATCTCCTCATTTGGGGGATTTCTTTCATGCCTTTTGTTTTTTTGTTTTTTTGGCGTGCCTGGTCATCTTTGATTGGATAACAAACATTATGAATTTGACTTTATTGTATACTGGATGTTTTTGTGTTCCTAAAAAATATTTTTGAGTTTTGTTTGGGATACAGTTAAGTTACTTGGAAATAGTCCAATCCTTTTGGGTCTTGCTTTTAAGATTTGATAAGTGGGGGCCCCTGGGTGGCTCAGTTAGTTAAGTGTCCAACTCTTGATTTTGGCTCAGGTCATGGTCCCACTGTTCACCAGTTCAAGCCCCACAAGGGGCTCTGTGTTGACAGTGTGGAGCTTGGGATTCTCTCTCTCTCTCCCACTGTCTCTACCCCTCTCCTACTCAAAAGCACTCCCTCTCTCTCTCTCTCTCTCTCAAGATAAATAAGCTATCTTTAAAAAAAAAAAAAAAAAAGACTTGTTGGGGCGCCTGGGTGGCTCCGTCGGTTAAGCGGCCGACTTCAGCTCAGGTCATGATCTCGCAGTCTGTGAGTTCTAGCCCCACGTCGGGCTCTGTGCTGACAGCTCAGAGCCTGGGGCCTGCTTCAGATTCTGTGTCTCCCTCTCTCTGACCCTCCCCTGTTCAGGCTCTGTCTCTCCCTGTCTCAAAAATAAATAAACGTTAAAAAAAAAAAAATTAAAAAAAAAAAAGACTTGATAGAGCCAGAACAATGCTTGCCCAGGGGTGATTACTCCACACTACTAACTCAAGACCCTTCTATGCATTCTACCAATGTTCCATGAGTCTTGAGGTTTTTCATTCTGACTAGTGGGAGCAGGCACTATCTCCAGAGCTGTGTGAGTATGGAGGTCTACCCACTACAATCCCATCAGATGGTTCCATCCCCTGCTTCGGGCACTTTCATCACACACAAGTGCTAATGACTTCTACGCTGAATCCTCGAGGGGTCCATTTCAGATCTCTGGCGTTTTTTCCTCTGTGCAGCTCTCTCCTCTCAAAGACTCGGCCCTGTAAACCCCAACCGCCTTGGTCTCCCCAGACTCTCAACTCTCTCTTCTCCACATAGGGGTCTGCCCAGCTTCCCCCTTCCTGGGCCAAGGGCTGGAAATTCTCTGAAGGCAGTAAGCTGGGACATCCACAGCACTCACCTCATTTGACTCCCATTTCTCAGGGCTTGCTCTTCTACGTTGCCTGATGTCCAGCGCCTTGCAACTTATTGTTTCACATCCTTGTCCATTGTTGACTATTTCGGGCACAAGAGCAGATCTGAGACTTGCTACTCCATCTTGGCTGGAAGCAGGACACAGATGTTCTCTAGACCTGTTCCTTTATACATACCTCCTTCTACTTGTCGATGTGAAGCAGCAGCCTTATTGGCTGTCTATTTCGCCTCTAAAGACATCATGCTCTGTTTTTCATCTTCACACTTCCCTGCAGAGATAAGCCACCATGGCTTTGTTACTTCTCACCTTCCCAGTCATTATGATCCTGGCAGACCCTGGATTCTGATACTTCAGAAATTCACCACTCCCGGGGCTGTTAACCTAGTTCTGCAGCCACTTCTGCCAGTAATGTGGGTCTGCAGAGAAGAACCATCACGGAGTTTCTGAGTGATGTCCTTCTTTCTCTTTCTTGGGAGTTCCTTCCTGATGTCCTTGGGAGTGCATTCCTGATTCAATGATGTATCCTCTGGGACCCCCCCACCCCCCCCCCCGCCATGCAATATCATTCTCTGGTGAGTATTCTTCTGGCCTCGTACAATACTACATGTTCATTTCCCTCAACCTTTTCCTTTCTCTGCCATCTACCAGAGCAACTCAGTATTTCTACTTCACCTCGATACGGGCCATTCCTTTCCCAAGGTTTGTAAGAGCCTCCTTAGCAGTGAGTTTGCCCCACCTCCTGGGGCCCCAGCCAGGACATTAAATCCTATGTCCCAAGAAAATGCCCCCAAGTCAATGAATTCTTGCTTATTCTGTCTTACGTCTCTGATCCCCTTGATCAAACTCTCCAGAAATCCTATCCCAGGGGTACCCTCCTAACTCCTGCCAGTAAATGCTTGCTAATTCATGCAGCTCCTTCAGAACGCAATCTTTTCCCTCTCTTATCAGGCCCAGCATGTCCCCAGCAGGTTTTTATTGGGATGATGTCAATAGATTTCTACAGAAATTGAGGCCTATCATACATAATAGAGGTGCGCAAATCCTGAGTGTACAGATGGATTAATTGTCATGAGGTGAACACCCACAGCCAACCAGCACCCAGCTCAAGGAGGAGAACATGACCAGCTCTCCAGGATCCCCTTCTGGCGCGTTCCAGTCACTGCCAGCCTCCGGAAGACAAGCGCAGACCTGAGTTCTGCAGCATAGATTAATCTGGTCTGGTTTTGGACATGGTACCAGTGGACATCATGAGGGATGTCCTCCCCATGCCTGACTTCTTCGTCTCAACTAACTATGTGAATTTCATCCATGTTGCTAAGTGAGGTTGTAATTCACTCATTCACATGGGGGCGGTGTAATAGTCCATGATACGATTATATCACAAGGTCATTATCTCTTTTACTGCTCATGGACACTGTTTCTTTCTGGTTTGGGCCCGGTACAAATAGTGTTGTCATGAACATTCTCGTACGTGCCTTTTGGTGAACCCATGAGCACATTTCTGCTAGGTGCCTCCCCAGGAGTGGAATTCCCAGATCATGGGGACGATGTATGCCCATCAATTGTTAACTATACTTTTGAAACAAGAGAGCAAATGGGACTTTTCTCCCAGAGCGAAGCTATCATACAATAGGTGACAAGTGTCCCCATATTCAACACCATCACCCGGTCCAGCCTGCGTGAGAAGAGTAACCATTCGAGAGGGTTATGCAGGTGTAGGAAAATCACAGCTTTGACTCCTGAGGAGGGAAAGAAAGGGATGGGACATGGAACACCCACCAGCCCCCAAACCAGGGGGAGTTCGCTCAGGGGATTGGGTGTAGGGACCAGCCTGCCACCCCTGGCTGACTGCTGGCTGAGCCACGGAGTCTGGGAGCCCCTGTTAGCCTCGTGCTGGGTGGGATAAGACGATCCATCGTCAGATCCAGCCTGAGAGTGTGTATTTGGGAGTTTAGGCATACATGTGACAGGCTGGGTCCCCCCAGAAGCAGTCTGAGAAGTGATCCCGGGAAGCACTGGAGGGGAGTGGGGAAATGAGAGAGGGATGGGAGGGCAACCAGCAAAGCTACATCAGTGAGCAGGTGACTGCCGTGGGCACCGAGCTCAGTGGCATTGAGGACCACTTCACGTGCACCCCTTTCCCACCTGAGGACAAGGAAGCTGGGAGATTGATCTCCTCTTTGTCTTTGGTTGAGGTCTGCCCCCAGGGGTGTGGATTCCCCTGGCACACTGAGCTACACCACCAGCTTCGGAGAAAGCCCTCTGTCGAAGGTGCCGGCCCGTAGCCTCAGAGAGGTTCCAGCAAGGCTGCAGCATGTGCCCAGAGGCTCAGGTCTGCGTCTTTTTTTAATGTTTATTTACTTGTATATGAGGGGGGAAGGGGCTGAGAGGGAGGGAGAGAGAGAAGCTCAACCAGGTTCCACACTGTCAAGCACGGAGCCCAACACGGGGCTCGAACCCACGAACCATGAGATCATGACCAGAGCCGAAATCAAGAGTGGATGCTTAACCGACTGAGGCGGCCAGGGGCCCCTCGGGTCTGCTTCTTACCCCGAGAAAGTCTGGAGGTGGCAGCAGGCTGGGGCGGGCCTCAACCGCATGGTGAGGAGAGAGGAGACTGGGTGAGGAGGCCAGTCAGAGAGCTGGCAGCCCACCCCCAGAAGCTTCGTCGCGCTGCGATCCCTTCTGAGGAAGCCGCCCTGCCCCATGAAGGCCCACCCTAGGTGCCTCCCCCTTGATGGCATTGGTGACTGCCTCACAACAGCCCATGGAGTAGGACATCTGTCCTCCCACTCCAGGGCCCCACACGGGCCAGCGGATGGGACGCCCAAAGCAGCACGCAAGGGGCAGAGAGTTCCAGATGGACGCTGCCCCCCTCCATCCTTCCCTACGACGGGGTTTCTAGCCCCGGTCAGGGAGGAAGTTTGGCCCGGGCGGTGAGGTTAAATTGCACAGAAACAGGGCTGGCAGTTTCATACCTGAAAAGGAGTCTTAATTACAAAAGCCGACAGGCGAGCAAAACCACCTACTGACGAGGGAAGGGAGATACACCAGACTCGGAGAGCGGCGGTGGGGGAACCCTGCTTTGTAAGCCCGTAACGCAGTGGCCCTGCTTCTCCATCCTGGCGTCTGGGACGCCCCTGCCCCTCCAGGCACCCAAGACGGAACTTTCCTCTCCACCAGATATGGGTTTTCCAGCTGGAAGTCCTTCCTCTGGGGACAGGATCCCAGCAGCCGGATCCTGTGCTCCGGATGGGGCTCACCAGGCCTCCCGGGGCGGGGGCGGGGGGGACAGACACATCTTCCAGGCCTGACTGGTCACAGCTCACCGCCCTGAGCTACCAGGAGAGAGCTTCTCCCCGGGTGTTTTGTTGTGTTTTCTTTTTTTATTTATTTTTTGCTATTTTTCTAATCTTCATTTATTTTTGAGAGAGAGACAGAGCGAGAGCAGGGGAGGAGCAGAGAGAGAGAGAGAGAGAGAACAAGACACAGACTCTTCACTGATGGTTACCGGAGGGGAGGAGGGCGGGAGGACGAGGGAAATAGAGGGTGGGGATTAAGGAGCGCCCTTGTGATGAGCGCCGGGTGATGTCTGGAGGTGTTGAATCACTACACTGTTCGCCTGAAACTAATACAACACTGTGGTAACCATTTCTTGTGTCCTTGCTGCTCTGGCATTTGTCCCTCCCTGACTGGGGGCAGATGGCCCTCCCTGGGCTGGCTAATTCCTAGAGATAATGAACGACTCCCCTGTGCAGGGGGGTGGGGGGCACCTTTGCAGTCCCCTGTAGAGGGCAGATGGAAACAGCTTGGACCCACAACTCGGGCGCCTGTGCTTTACCCTGAACTTCTTGGTTATATGAGCCCCCCACCGCCACAATTTTTTTTTCTTTTTACTTTGCTTTAACCAGGTTGAGACGAGCTCTCTGAGATTTGCAGCTGAGAGTTGTGGCTAACGGATTCTCCTCTGGGGCCCTGAGCAAGTCTCACCTCCTCCAGGGAGTCCTCCCAGATTACTCCAACTGTGCAGTCTCTCCCTCCTCCCGAGGCCAGATGCACGTTAGGAACGTTCACTTCAAGATGAGGGCTTTATAACCCTGCAAGATGAGTGGAATTTTGAGGCTCAAGGAAGATGCCTGATGGGACGGGGGTCTGTAGACTGAAGTCCTATACACATGCTGAGGCTCTCAGCCCCTTCTACTCGACCCTTTTGCAGGAACACCAAACCTCCACCCAGACTTAGCAAAACCAAGCTTCCCTCACCCTTGCACGCTCTTACCACGCCATGCCAAGCACCTCCAAAAGGGAGACCGTGCGGGTAGGTCTGCCTCAGTCGCAACCCCAGCAGGAGCTGGGGTCAGAGCACACGGACCTCTCACCTGGCGCCCAGGTAAAAGAAGGAGCCCTCTGCCATCCCACCCCAGGAGACCCTCCGAGACTCAGCGGCAACTCAGTATTTCCAAATAAGTGAGTAGAATGGGAATTCTACACACGCCACACCCCCCACCTGTTCCTTTCGTGTGCTGGAGCCGGGGAAGACCTTCGAATATCTCTCCACTTGCCCTGCGGTTTCAAGGAGCCCCGGGGTTTGTCAGAGGCACCCCTAGGTTGCCACGAGCTGAAAGAAAGCTCTGGGCTTCCCACTGCTTCTTGAGCGGCCAGAGAAACTGTGCGGTTACCTCCTAAATTTTCACGCGCGTCTCTTTAATCCACTGGGCTTCACATAAGGTTTCATTTGCTCCCCTACCATGGGCCCGAAGCAGGGATGCTTGCCAGGATGCGTGAAGTCCTTTGATGGAGGACAAGGAATGTCAGTGGGCTGGGAGGAGCGTGAGGGACCACCCTGACCCATTATGCAGATCAGTAAACTAAAGCCAAGAGATCGTTAAGTCCCCAGTGACAGAATCTGCCGATTCTTGTTTTTATGCTCATTCTGCAAGGTCATGGTGCTCCGCAGTGTCCACACGCTTGGGCTGCTCCAGATGTGGCCCGTGGACGGGGCTGGTCCATGAACTGCTTCTCACGGATTGACACCAAGTATAGACATTGAGGGTAAATGTTTAGAAAACGTTACTGGAGTTGCCAACAACTTTGGAATTGCCACAATATCCAAGTGTAGGAACAGATACACGCCATCTGGGGGGGTCCAGTAGCACGGGGTGGGAGCCGGGTGGAAGGCTCGTGAAATAGGCCAGACATCCGCCCAAGGTGACCTGGAGAGAAGGAAAACTGGTCCTCAACACAGAGAGTTTGACCAGCGCTGGTATGTGGATTTGAGAGACACGAGGAGGTTTTTTTTGAATGATCATACTTACTTTTACCTGTTTTTGGAAAATAAATCTCCGGCCCATCAGACCTATGAGTTCGCGGATATTTTGAATTAGCATGAAACTAACAAGAGTATTTAAGTACAAAATTTAAAAGTAAGGCAATCCAGAGAATGTCAACAAAATAACTGTACATTTGGTACCTGGGCAAAGGTAGCAAAAAAACACTACTACTAATAAGGCGATAGGTGTTAAGGACGAAGAGCAGTCATCAGTACCGAACGCATTTACCGAAATTGAAAAGCAAGCTTCATGATAAAAGCATGGAGAGCATAATAGCAAGCAATACCACATCTCAATGTCATGTGCAGGTTACACACCCATCTAAGGCTGTAAACCTTACGCGGTGAATGTTCCGGCCCCCCCCCCCCCCGCCCATTTTATAAGGAAAGAAATAACTGAGGTTACGGCAGGAATAGAAGTCACACTGGCCTGGGCACTATTTAGAAAAAGGGAACCCCCTCCCCTCTGATTCTGGGAGAATCGTGCTAGGACGAGGGCAGCGTGACAAACCCCAAAGTTTGCCAGGCTCATCCCCGCTAGGGCAGCGCTGGAACACGTTCGTTCTCCCGGGTCCCGAATTGAAACGTATCTGCCTTGTGAGTCCAAACGCCTAGGGGCTTCCCACCTGGGCCTCTCTTCCCCATCCATGCCTTCCTCCCCCACCCAGGGCCCCTGACACCCCCTTGGAGTGGCGACTCTTTCGAGGATGCTAAAAATTGCTTTATTTTTCGCCACTAATTTGCCAACAAGCTCAGCCGTCAGTCCAGTTGGCCCGCAATGAAATTCTATAATTATACAAAAGCCTGGGTCAGCGACCTGCTGATTGCAATATCTTGTCTCTTTTGTCCCTCTCTTCCACCGCCTCGCCCATGGGACAAAATTGCTTCGGCTTCTCCGGCAGCCTCCCGAATGAGGTGGTATTGGAAACTAGTGAGGCGTGGCCCTGCGGAGGTGTTCAGAGCTTCGCAATAATGTACCCGTTTTCGTTTTGTTTGATTTCATTAACACCTGGGTCTCAGGGGAGAGCCCCGTCGGGAAGGGGGGAAAACAAGTGATTTCCGTTGAAATCGGGTGGTTACCACTGCCTTGTCTTGCCATACCGAGGGACTGTGACATGCCAAGGGTGTAGTTCGGCCCGATCCTGAAGAGGGAGGGGGCCTCGCCCTTGAGGAAGGCTTTCCCTTCGCGCCCCGTGGCCTCTCTCTCTGCCTCACTCCGTTGGCACCACGCGTGAGCCCCATACCCGTCCTTCTCGATCAACGAGCCAGTCCTACCTGCCCAATGGACCCAGGTCACTGGGGTGGCTCATCTCGGCGGTATTGCCCAGTGGTTAAGGGCATGGGGACCCAGAACGAAACTCGAATCCTGGCTCTACATCCTGGTGGTCTGGTCGCCTTGAAAATGGAGCTTCAGCCCTTAAGCCTCAGCTCCCTTACAGGTAAAGCAGGGGTACAGCACTAACCCCAAGCCTTGGCGGCAACACTGGTGACAGTGTCTTCTTCGTTATCCTCTCCTTCTCCTCCTCCTTTTTCAGTTTTGTGATCACTCTCAGGTCCTGCCCTGCCTTCTCTGCCTCTTACAGATTCTCCCCCGAACAGAACTCGGTCCTGGAGGGAAGGTGTGGAAGAGCCTCCTGGGGGAGCCAATGCAGTCCCCAGGCTTGGATTCCTCCAGAGAGACATTGCGAGGCCCAATACAAGCCACGCCCCCCACCCAAATGCCCCATTCTGTCTCAAAAGCCTAAGAGTTCCAGGTGACTTGGTGACATCTAAGTGATGGGGGAGGGGGGGAACACTGCCTGACCAATGGCAACCTGACGGTGAGACAGCCCCCCCCCCGCTGCTGTGGCCAGGCTGGGCCTAAATACCGACTCTCTCTGTTTATTCCCCCAGCTCCCTGGGGGGCATCCCAGAGAGAAGCCAGGGTCAGGAGGCGAAAGCCATTGCCATTTTGACCTGTGACAACAGCAGGCCGGTGGAAATTTTTTCAGGGCAGAAGCGTCTTCCAGATGTCCCCAAATCACAGGAGTATTACGGTCCACCTCTGTTATCACAGGAGGTTGGCCAGCCCACAAAGCCAACACAACAGCATTTATTGAGTGCTTGCTGAGTGCAGTGTTCTAAGCACAGTCCATATATTAACTTATTTCATGTTCAGGGGTGTCCCCATTTTATGAAAGATAAATAAGCCCCATTTTCGACTTCAGGAGTTTAAGTCTGTGGCCCAAGGCCTGACCACCGAGAGGCGACAGAACCAAGGCTCTACCCCGGTCTGTCTGACCCTGGAGTCTGCGTCTCCAGCTGTTGGACAGCTCCAGCCACTACTAAGTTCTTCACTGAGAAACCAAAACCTTCCTCCTGGACTTGGTGCCCCTCAATCCAGGTTCTAGCCTAAAGGGGCTCTCTGCCAGAGTCATCTTTCCTCCAGGGAGAAACACTCTGCCCCCACCCCAGCTTCCGGCCTCCAGCCTAAAAAGGCCCTTACCTGTGACTCCTGGGCCACGAGCTAAGGAGCCCCCTCCACTCCCGTCTTCTTCCTCCGCTGTCTCCCCAGCATGTGAAAGGTTCCCCCAACAGCAGCCCCTGATAGCAGGAGCCCCAGCGCAAGCTGACGGTGGCAGAACATCGTCTCCACCCTTCCTGGATAGTCCGTCTCCAATCAAGAATTCTGGGCTACACGGATCCCGAACTCTGTGTGCTCCAGAATTCTCTAGGTCAGACGTGCAGGTTCCCGGGCTCCAACATCCAGACATTCGGCATTTGGAGGTCGTGGTGAACCCAGGGATCTGCATCCATAAGAGGAGCAGCAGGAGACTTCTAAATGGAAAATGTTGGGGTGCAGGGAGAGAGGTCCCTCCACTGTCCTTTGAGAAACACAGCCTGAGGTCCCAACACCAACTTGGCCAGACACTCAATGTGAGGGTCGATTCAAATACCCACGTGTTCTCCCTGCACCCTGGGAGACCCCCGCCTCCAGCCGCCTTCCTGCCTCCTGCCAGGGTAACTGAGACCCCCAGCCCAGGACCATCACGGGGCCCGTTGGAAAGCCCAGGGTGAGGGAGTGGCAGCAAAGCCACATTCCCTCTGCCAGCCCCCTTCTTTCTGCTTCTTCATTCATGCCAAGCTTATTCCCACCCCAGGGCCTTGGCACATGCTTTTCTCCTCCCGAGCTCCTTCAGAAGTTGCCTCCTTCCAACGACCACCTCCTCTGACCATCCTATCTGCAGGTGACACCTCTCAGGCCCCCTCCGTCACGCACCTCTGCTGTTTTTCATAGCCCAAGTTTTCCTGTACATTGTCTCTCTCTTCTAAAGGAAGCCCGCGTCTCTTGTTCCTCTCTGTGCCTCAGTTTCCACATCTGTAAATCGGGATAATTTTCCCTCATAAGACTGTTAGGAGGATTAAATTAGCTGACATCCGTAGAACACATCACTCAGAACGGTGACGGGACCATAGTAGGTACCATATACGTGACGGGCTTTATTATTTATATTAATATGATCATTCGTGGCTTTGTTCTCGGCATCTGGAACAGCTCCTTCTGCATAGCAGGAACCCAATACATATTTTTGAGTAAATACACAAACGGCTGGATGAGCCAAGATGCGGGGGTCCTGAAAAGTCCCACCCTGTCTGCTTCCCAAGACCCAGCACCCCCCCACCCACCCATGGGCTGTAATTACCCAATATCAAGAAACCCAGCCCCTGAGGGCTTCGCATACAGCACATTTTCCAAAGATGAAAAGCCCATTTGTTAATAACTACATAGCAATATCTAAAATTTTGGTTGCATTGTGAGGCCGGGTGCCTTCCCCATTCACCAATAATGACAGACCACATAAACAATAAATAACACGTATAATTTAAGCAACGAAAACAAATAACAGTGTTGGCTTTGCCTGGGAAAATATTTTCACTCTTCCTTCGAGGCGTCCCCCCGGGTGCCCCTGCCTTGGCCTCCCCTGCTGAGATGCCTTCTCAGCGGGTGGCCTGGGAGTAGAGCTTGAGGAGCAGGGGTGGGAGGGAATCTCACCCACAGCCCCCGAGGGCCCTTCCTGGAGAAGCCTGGGGTCGTCTTCTCTGGAGGGGGGAGGGGAAACTACTTTCTCCCTCCATCGCCACCGCCACTGTCTTCCCAGCACCCTCTCTCCGCAGGGGTTTACGTACTCGAATGCCTGTAGAAGCAGATGGGCAATGTATGCGAGCAACACACGTGGCTGTTCGAGGCAATAGGGACGGGTGGGGCTTGTGGCAAACTAAGGAACAAATGTCCCCCCCCCCCCACCGCCACCCCGCACACACACACAGGGGATAAACCTAACCAATGGCTACTATTCAAAATGCAGGAATGGAGGCCCGGTTTTGCCAAATCTTCTGACATTTCAAAAGAAACCATCGTCTGAGATTTAAAATGTTGGTCTTTTCAGTGACCTCAAACAAGGGTCCTACTTTCTGGTCTCCGCTGCCCCTGATTTAGTCTCTTACTTCTCTACCTTTCACTCATCCTGCTCCGGCCACACTGGTCTCGTGACCGTTTGGGGACTGTGCCAGACACGCTCCTGCCCCAGGACGTTTGCACTGGCCATTCCCTCTGCCTGGAGCATTCCTTTCCCAGGGAGGCCAGTGTGGCTGAAATAAAGATCTGGCAGAGAAGGAAGTTAGAGAGGACCACAGAGCAACCAGCTGGGGAGACAGGAGGTTACAACTGCACAGAAACGTATTCGCTCACTGCAAAGATTGGGGGGGGGGGGGGGGGAGGGCTTGCAAATGGCATTGAGTGAGTAAGGGCCCAGCACGACAGACCCCTGGCAGTGTGCGGACAGCCCCTCACACAACTACCAAACACCAACGTGAAAACCTAGTTACAATGTTTGGAGCCTAAAACCTAACCCTATTTCAATATTTAGCACAGAGGGGTTTTATTTCATTTTATTTTTTGCACAATTTTATGAAATGCTGAATTTTCTAGGATTGCCGCTTGTGTACAAATCAAGGGGAGGTTCTGCTCTATTCTGCTGGGTGTTTCAGCGGGAGTCGGTCACGTCTGGGGGGCTGCACCCCTGAAAGCCCTGCCCTGTCCACACCTGCAGCCTCACATTCACAGCGGCCACCTGCCAGCGTGCAAGCTCTGACCCTCACTGGGTCTTGTGGGAAGAGTCGGGCTGGGGTACTTATACACTCAGCCAACCGAACCTATCACAAATCAGTTTCCTTTTCACCCTCCTCTGGGGTATAGTTAGGACATTATATGATAGGGAGTGGTTTAAATTACGTGTATAGAGAGGCTGTATCATCTACGAATTTCATTTCAGCGCAGTGGGTAGAGCATTTCCATCTATGCGTGATTCCAAAAAGAAAAAGAAGACAGAAATGCCCGAGTCCCCCCGATGTGGAAACTGGCAGGACATAGCAAGGGACCTGGGCTTTTCCTTGGCCAACCTCAGAGCCCCGGGAGGGCCCCCCACCCAGGGAGGCAAGGGCAGAAGCAGGGCCACCACGCAGGGAACATCAGCCTCCCAGAAGCAACAGGAACAGAGATGGAGGAGGTGATGAGACGTGCAGCCAAGAGATTCACCGACAGGTTGGTTGCGGGACGCGGGACAAAAAACCCCGAGGTTTGGGCCTGAGCTGCCGCAGGAAAGAAAAGTGGGTAAATTTCCGAGATAGGGGCATCTGAGTCTTGGTCTGGGTACCGATTTGTGCCCAGGGAATAGCGCCTGACTATCACTGGGAGCCAACCCCACCCTGTCACCCCATGCCGCTACCCCACAAGCCACCCCAACTTCACCCCTGCCCATTGCTGTCGCTGGCAGGGTCACGTGGTAGGGCAAGCATGAGATTGGAGAATTGGAGATTGCAAGAATCCCGCACCTGCCTCCACGTCCTGGCTCTCGCCCTGACCCGCTGTGTGATCCCGAGAGAGTCACTTACCTTCTCTGAGGCTTGGTGTCTTCACCCTGAAGAATAAGGTTGAGAACAGTGCCCAGCTCAGAGGATCCTCGTGGACACAAAACCAGATGTGAGCAAAGAGGAGCACGGCAGAGCCCTGGCCGCCTTTACCGCTAGCGGCTCCTTTGTTCGGCACCTTCTCTGTTTCCTCGAGCCCCTTGGGCCGTCCTCAAGAATTTAAGGGACGCTCCGGCCAAGTCTCTGCTGCATTTGTAACTTGCTATCTCCTCCCTGCCCCTTTCCCAGAGTTATCTTTCAAAAATGCATGGGTATGCACACACACATACACGCACACACAAAGGAGTGAAAAGGCAAGAAGAGAAAACAAGACAGGGGCGCCTGGGTGGCTCAGTCGGGTAAGCGACCGACTTCGGCTCAGGCCATGATCTTGCGGTCCGTGGGTTCGAGCCCCGCGTCGGGCTGTGTGCTGACAGCTCAGAGCCCGGAACCTGCTTCGGATTCTGTGTCTCCCCCTCTCTCTGCCCCTCCCCTGCTCACGCTCTGTGTCTCAATAACAAATAAATGTTAAAAAAATTTTTTTTTAGAAAGAAAGGAGAGAAAACAAGATAAACCGAACCCAAGAATTAACAGAACTTCTGCTGCCTGGGCATCGCACGGGTGTGGATTCCCCAACAGATGGGTCAGAACAGGAAAGTGTGCTGTCGCTGACTAACACCCTCCCCCCACCACCGCCCCCAACGCCGAGGAGGCTCAAAACACTGCTTGTTATGCCTCACGGATCACCGGGTCAGCCAGACAGCTCTGCCTGGGCCGGGCTCACTCACGCGTCTGGGGTCACGTGGCACGTTGCTGGTGGCTCTGAGATGACCTTGACTGGGACACCGTGGCCCTGCTCCGTGAGGTCTCTCACCCTCCCATTGGCTGGCCCAGTCTTGTCCACAGGGCGATGGCATGATTCCAACCCTGTGAATGTATGGAGACCCTGTGGAAGGCCTGGCATACCAAGACCCAAGACAATGGAAGATGCAAGGCTTCTTGGCACACGTCCTCCTCTAAGCTTGCATTTGGCGCTGGCATGCCACCACACCTGTCACACGCCCCTGGCCAAAGCGGATCACAAGGCCAGTGCAGATTTAAGAGGCAGGAAATAGACCCCATCTCTTACGGGGAGGAGTCAAGGATTGTTGCCACCTTGCAATTTACCGCAATGACTGACCGCAGAGCTCTAGAGTCGCAAGGATTTTAGCTGATATGTGTAGGAATATTCTATGGTCTTTTTAGTTTGATCTTACTCCTTTCCTTTCGTGATACGTGATCATCAGTTTTCCTCTTGTGCGAATAACATAAAAATCCCCTTTTGCTTTTTTTAAAGTTGATTTTTTTTATTTATTTAGAGAGATAGACAGCAAGTAGGGGAGGGGCAGAGAGAAATGGAGCAAGAGAGAATCCCAAGCAGGCTCCACGCTGGCAGCACAGAGCCTCAGGCAGGACTGGAACTCACGGACCCTGAGATCACGACCTGAGCTGAAGAGTCGGATGCTTCACCAAACGAGCCACCCAGGCGCTCCGATACCCTTTTGAAATAGATCCATCTAGGGCTTTTCACAAGTTGATGACTTTAAACAACCAGATAAATAATTTGTTATCAAAACAGAATAGATAAGTTTTATAAAAAAGGATTGTATACATAATAACCAATGCTAAATAACTATGGTACAGATAGTGGCCATAGTAAAAGTCATAAAGATGCAGACCATAGACCAAAATCCCAGAAACACATGAAAGCATCTCTTCATCCCCGAGATATAACTATTGCGAGTTCCATTCTGCAGATGGGGAAACCGAGGACAGACGGGGCCCATGGAAGCTCAGATCCAAGATGGTGCCAGATGCACGGCTCGGCCTGGAAAGACTCTGGCTGAAAGCACTCGTGTGGCTTGGAATAGGAAGTGTGGCACACGGCAGGGACCAGTGGCGGCAGCTGTCACCGAATGAGACCCCTGGGGCTTCCCGGGTGCTCCCCCCCCCCAACTTCCTGGCTTCTAAGCATAACAGGACTACAGCCCAGGGTCCTGGCCAGACACATTCTCAGAATTTGAATCAAATGGAACCTGAATGAGAAAGTTCCCTGGAGACCCAAATGAGGCACCGGGCAGGAATCTCCAGAAGAGGTAGGGAGAACACAGTGCATTTACGCCGAAGGCACTTTGCACCTGAGGGGCCAAGCGCACACGGCAGTGCTGATAAATTAGGAGAAAAGAGGGGCCCCCCTGGGCATTTCAAGCGTCCGACTCTTGGTTTCAGCTCAGGTGATGACCTCACGGTTTCATGAGTTCGAGCCCCGAGTCGGGCTCTGTGCCTGCAGCGTGGAGCCTGCCTGCTCTGTCTCCCTCTCTCTCTGCCTCTCTCCCGCTCACACTGTCTCTGTCTCTCTCAAAAGTAAATAAATAAATTTAAAAAGAAAAAGGGAGACACTAGGTTTACGGGAAAGGAGACAGGAGCAGCTCATGCCCCCCTGCACGGCTGTCCCTGAGCCTCTGAGCCGAGGAAAGGTGTCCGTGGGGCCTGTCCTGGGGCTGAGGGACCTGGGCCCAGCGAGGGACAGGTGTGATTAGAAGGTGTGGCAAAGCTCCGGGCCCACACCCCTGGCTCCAGGCCTCCCAGGCGTCCAGCCGCTCGTTCGGGGCCCCCCAGTCTCATAACTCTTGGAAGTTCTTCCTGGTTTTCCTCTCCTTTCCTCGAACATGTTCTGGCCAAGGAGGAAAAGACTACCAGCATGGCAAGCCAGAGTACCTCCAAGCAAGAGCCATGCCACATGACGCCCCCAAAGCTAAGGGGGAGGTGGGGGGTGGCGGATAGGAGCCAGGAGCCAGGTGGGAAGATGGTTTCTGCCTGAGTGGACCAGACCCTGACTCTGTTCATTCATTTATTTACCCGTGTGCCCCTCATTCCCTTGGTGGCACAGCCCTGGTTCCACCTTTGGGGAGTCAGGGGAAGCCTTCTGTGTTCACCTCCCGCCCCCGCCCGGCATGGTGGCAGCTCTGAGGGCAGAGAACCGAGCTGAGTGAGGCCAGGTCATCGACAGCCTGGGCTTGAAGTCCGAACCTGCCTTCCTGCGCCGTGTGGCCTTGGCAAACCCCACAGCATCTGGCGCCTTGGTTTCCTCACCTAGGAGATGAGAACAGTCATCAAATCCACCTGATAGAGATTATTTGAGGGTCCAGTGAGACCATCCGAGTAAAGGGCTCAGGGAACATCTGGCCCAGGGACAGGACTCCAGAACGAGGTAGCTGTTTACTGCCCCAGTCTGCCCAGGCTTGTCTTCACACGTGCCCCAGGACCCTTGCTCAGGCTGTCCCCATCCACCTAGTGGGCCCCCCAGTACAATCACCACCACCACCACCCCACCCCCACAAACCAGCCTGGACCAGCCCTCTGCCCACCTCCTCCAGGAAGCCCTGGGCACAGAGGGAGCCTGCGTCACCTCCCATGCAGCCACGGTCCGGCATTCACAGTGGCTGCCCCTTACCACTTTGGGGGGGCTCCCCGCCTCTGCCCAGTAGTGGGGTGCTCTTTGGTTAGGCCCAAGCCCTCTTTTTTTTTTCATAACCTTGCCCGGGTATGCTTCCTGGCTGTCTGATAGGACAGTGGTCCTCAAGTGGCCGTGATTTTGCCCCCCCCACCCTCCCCCCCCAGCCCCCGGAAGCATCTGGTATTCCCGGAGACGTTACTGGTTGTCGCAACGGGAGTTGGGGACTGGGTGCTCTACCGTCATCTAGTGGGTAGAGGCCAGGGAGGACGCTACACTCCCCACAATGCGTAGGACACCCCCACCCGTGAAGACTTATCTGGCTCGCGATGTCCACGGTGCAGAGGGGGAGAAGCCATGCTTTCGGGAGACACCTGCGGCTCCAGATACTTTGACTCCTAGGACTGCGCCAATCACGCCTGGGTGGTGCCCCCCCTTTACACCCTCCAGCACCTGGAGCTGCGTCCACGCCTGAAGTGGAGCCCTCACGCACCCCGCCCCCGTCCGCGCGACCGTGAGTCCCTGCAGATTTGCATGAAGCCATTGACCTGTGACGAAGGCCAGCTGAGCTCGCCTTGTTCTCCCCCGGCGGGGACAAAACACCAGTAACAGGGTCCCCCACCCCCCGCAGAGCGAGGGAGCCGGGGAAACAGGGTGGCGCCAGAGCAGTCCTGGGATGGGGGTGGGGGGTCCCTGGCACTAATTGTTATAATTAAGACAACACGAATATAAGCATCTCCCTCTACATGGAGCACGTGGAGATCTAGTACGTGGGGACTCTTGCTTTCTCTACTCGTGTCCCCGATGAGATGCCTTCCCCCGCCAACTTCAGTCGCATCGTCGACTGTTCTCCCATCACAGAGGTGGCAACCGAGGCTAAGAGAAATCTAGGGATCTCTGCCCAAGGTCACCCAGGTGGTAGATGGGGAAGCAGAGGGAAGAACCCAGATTATCTGGAGTATGGTTCTCACTAAGTACCTACCCTGAGCCAAGCACAGTGAGTACCAGATGGGGACTCGGTAACCTCAGGGGGTCCCAGCCCCATGAAGAACCTGAGGGAACCCCGGCCACGCCCCTCCTTCCAGCTTCTGCGGCTCACTTACCTCGAGGGTCCACCCTGGCCACCACTGATTGGACAAGGAGAGGGTCTGACCGAAGAACTCTCCCAGGAACTGGAAATTAGGACAGAAAGTGTGAGGTCAGAGAGCCGTGAGCCTGTCTTTGGGGAGCTGCGTCCTGGTCTGATGTGGTGGTCAAAAGCAAGGGCAGTCGGAAGCGAGGAAAGGTCAAACCCTGCAAACTTCCAGAGGCACCCGGTCTACTTAGAGGCAGGGCGCCGTTGACCGGGCCCCACGGTCCTGCAGCCTGAGCTGGTCTCGCAACCCCGGGTCCTCCCAGCGCCTTAGTCCCTGAGTCTCGGAATTCAATGCGGTTTTGTTCTCTGCGTCTAAATCTGAAGCCGGCAAGCTTTTCCTGTAAAGGGCGTGAGAGTAAAGGTTTTGGGTTCTGAGGGCCGCACGGTCTGCGTCCCCACGGCAGGACTCTGCCCTTGCAGCGGGAAACCAGCTGTTGACAATACGGAGATGAAGGAGCGTGACAGGGTCCAATCAAGCTTTAAATACCCAAGTGCACAGAAGGCAGAATTTGGCCAGCGGGCTCTAGTTTGCTGACCCCTGATTCACACAAAGCCTGGGGTGCAGGGCAGAGCATTGGCCCAAAGCTCAAGACCCTGTGTCTCGGGAGACGGCAGGGTCATTTACCCAGCGGTCTGGCCAGAGGCTGGTGTGGCCGACCAGGCAGCCCCTCTCCCTTGGCCTTGGCCTCTAGCCCTGGAAGCCACCTACTACAGTCCCCCACCGCTCTGCCCTACGCAGTGGTGACAGCTGGGGGCCTGGCTCCCTCGTCCTTCAGAGCTGGGATGTGTGCTCTACCTTATCCGCACCCCGTCCCCCCACCCCCCCGCAGTCCCCAGCAGGAGTAAATTCGAGACGCCCGCAGCAGCAGTCACTTCTCTGTGCTGCACCTTTATCGGCTGCCTCCACTTCCCCGGCTCCCTTCTCTCCCTCGTGGGTGCTTCCCGGGGGCACCTCTCAAATAAACCGCTTGCACCGGGATCCCACTCTCAAGATCTCCGGAACCCAACCGGGAATCGCTGAGGCTTCTCTCCTTCTCTCTCACGCATCCCCCCGCCCCACACTGTGAACAGAGTGGCCCCGCTTTCAAAATCCACGGAGAATCCGGTTACTTGTCACCACTGCTCTGTTCTCCCCTTGTGGGAAGCCACCGCTGCCTCTGGGGCCCTCGCAGTCCTTTCTCCACACAGAGCAACCAAACAAAACCAAAATCGAGTCCCCGCCTGTGCTCAAAACCCTCCCCGGGCTCCCCAGCGCATCTCAAATTCTCATCTGTGGAATAGAAATAAATAGGAAAACCATAATAATAATAATACCAACCTGATGAGATTGTTGTGGGCGGGGGGGCTCTGGTGAGATAATCCACGTATAATAACGGGCGGATATCAAAGTGCTTAATATTCAGGGGGTATGCTTAACTTTGGGGTGACCGCGGGGCCTCAGTTTCTCTGCCTGCACAGTGTTGTTGCGGGAATTACATGAGATCATGAATAGAAATTGCTTGGCACAAAGCCCTCTGTAAAAATTAGTGATTATTGTCTTCTAAACACACGCACGAGGCACATACACACGGCCAGTCCGGGAAGCACTCCCCGTTTCTGCCTTCCGGGACCCAGCTCCCCGTAGGGCCTGGCGTTGGCATGAACCTGAGACCGTGAAGCCAACGGCTGACGATGGAAGGCTCCAGATTAGCCACTTCCACACTCGTTGCCTCTGAGCTGATGCTAGCACATTCTTTTCTGGGAGTTTTCTCTTCCTGCACACTCTGTAGCACCTGGTCGCCAGGAGACGGGCAGCCTGGCGTCCCTGCGACACAGCCCCTCGCAGGCGTCAGAACCCCAGCCGCCCCCCTCCGGAGCCCAGACCACCAGGCTGCGCAGCGCCTCTCTCTGTGATGTTGCTTCTTATTAGGCGTCATTAGGTACACAGTAATTATAATAATTATGTGCACTGCTTAGGCGACCATCCTCAGTAACAACCACTGCTATTCAAAAGTCATAATTGCTTCATCGAGACTTAAAATGAAGGCTAATTTGATGTCAGATGCTACCCCCCCCCGCCCCGCTCCAACTCACAGCGGCCTGTACCCCGTGACCACCGGCCACCCTTGATTAATCGGCAGAACCCAAAACAAAAGAGTTGGTCCGCAGGCGAGTGTGGCTGTGTCTCCGGATTAAGAGGAAACATGTGGACGCTTGGAGGACAACTTGGAGGGTGTTGAATCATTTAAAAAGAATTTGAGGGCACAGGGCTGCTGACGATCTGGGGCTGGGCGTCAGGGGATGGGGTACGGATCCTGGTTATGTCAAGGGCTTGCCGTGATTAGCAGCTCACCTCCTTCCCCATCCGTGGAGTTGGAAGGGTTCACTTGGAGAAGGGCTGTGGGGGCTTTCCTTCAAGTGCTATTTTATCGGGGAGCAGTAAGTGAAAGAGACAAACAAAACAAGACAGTCTGAAGACCCCCCCCCGCCCTATCCCACATCTCCAGCACCTTCTGAGATACCTCTGTGAACCCTTATGTTTCCTGGTTGTGTCTCAAGTTTGGCCCTGCGTTGGATTCACTGGGGAGATTTTTTTTTTTTTAATGTTTATTTTTGAGACAGAGACAGAGCATGAACAGGGGAGGGTCAGAGAGAGAAGGAGGCACAGAATCTGAAACAGGCTCCAGGCTCCGAGCTGTCAGCACAGAGCCCGACGCGGGGCTCGAACTCACGGACTGTGAGATCATGACCTGAGCCGAAGTCGGCCGCTCAACCGACTGAGCCACCCGGGCGCCCCTGGGGAGATTTTTTTTTAATGTTTATTTATTCATTTTGAGAGAGGAAGAGAGAGGGGGAGAGAGAGAGAGAATCCCAAATAGGCTCCACGCTGTCAGCGCAGAGCCTGACGCGGGGCTCGATCTCACAAACCTTGAGACTTCACCGTGGACACTTCACCGACTGGCCCACCCAGGCGCGGCTCACTGGGGAGAGTTAAAAACCGCTGATGCCGGAGTCCTACTCCAAAGGTTCTGGTTTCGTTGGCCCAGGATGCCGCCTGGACCCCAGGATTTTTTGAATTTCCCCAGATGATGCTGAAGCGTAGCAACATTTGAGAAGCCCTCCCCTATATGGGCTTCTGCCCAGCTCCGTACAAGGGCGTCCCCTCTCTGGACCTCAGTCTCCCCATTTTCCAAACCGAAAGTATCATGAGCAATGGCCTCCAAGGACCTCCCAGTCCTCTGTTTCCTTTGGACTGGAATCACTCCAGAGCTTGGCATGCTGACAGTGTCTGAAGCACGAGGGAAAACGAGGCTGCTTATACCCTTTTTTTCTCTGCCAAATGATGCCTGTATCCGCTCCTATGTGCTCAGGCCTGGCCCCAGTGCTGCCGAATAAAAAGCATAAGAAGAAAGACAACTGCTCCTTGCCCTCAAAGTACTTTAGGAACCAACAGGGAACCATTTATTGAAAATAAAAGGGTTTAACAGCAACACACACACACACACACACACACACACAGAAGCCATCAGTGTTCAGCTTCCCCAAAGGTAAGTGGCAGCTTTGGTCACTGTTGTGCTTTAATCCAGCATTTTTCCAGGTGGCTTGAGCAGAACACTAATTCCATGAGAAGATGTTTGGTGAAAATACGGACACTCCAGGGAACCCCGATTCCTGCATTTTGGAGAGTCACTGTGCAAGTGAGCAAAGGAACAATCATCCTATAATAAATAATCCCTGTAATACCTAATCCTGTTTTGCTCTGTTTAACCTACAATTCCCAAGCTCCTTTCACCACAGAACTCCACTAAGCGTCTTTGGAACTAGCGGTCGAATAAGCACAGAGTGGAATCGACAAGATACAGACACAGACACCTCGTTAATGAGGTCGAGGGAGTAGCGGCCCAACTTTGAGCCGCTCTTAGCAGAACATTTGTGAAGTTGCCATGGATTTGTCTGCTTTTGACTTCGGGAAAGGCAATGTTCTCAGGTGGTCCAGCAAGAAACGAAGAGAAACCGTGGGTGCGTTTCAGGGACTGGAGGGATGGGACACACCAGCAAAGTCCGGACCACATGATGCAAAGCGTGGAGGCAGCCGGAAGAGAAGGTGATCCAGACGGGATTCAAACAGCAGCTCCTACTCTACCCCCCTTGAGAAGGGATGGGGAGTTGACAGCTCTTGCTTTGCTGTGAGAGGTCAGTTATTTGTGTCGCCTCTCATGAGGAGGGAGACCTTGAGGCAGCGGTAGCTGCCAAGTACCCCAAAGCACCTAGACTCGTCACCTCTCCACGCTGGGTAGCCACCACACATCCCAAGTCATTCCTGGGTTGAAGAAATCACAGAGGGCTTCACAGAGGTGGTGTCAGGGAGTAGAGTGTTTGCAAATGGTGGCATTTCTCTCTAAAAGGCAGTCCCCTAGCCGGTTCCTCGGAGGAAGGCATCTATGCAGCAGGATTCTTCTAGAATGTGACTAACCTGCTCACTGGGAAAAGGGCCCAGAATGAGCCTTTCTCACCATGAAACCCCATCTTCCAAGTGTTGCCACCCTCGGCATGGGCCACATGCCAGCTCTGTGGAGGTAGGAGGAAAAGTAGCAGATAATTCTCATATAAACCCACCATATACCAGGCATTGTGTTAAGCACTTTACATGTGTTACCTCATGTAATCCTCAATATAACTCGATTGGTTAGGAACTGCTATTATGCCCATTTTGCAGATGATGGAATGGAGGCAAGTAGATATTAAGCGTGTTGCCCTGATCACACAGCTGAAAGTAGTAAGGAACACGTTGTAGCAGTCTTTTCCCAAGTTCTTCCCTTTTGCACTTCACCAGTCTGAACTCCTCCATGTTTTCAAGGAAGGGTACTATCGTAGAAGGGCTTGCTAAAAAGCTGGGGCCCAGCAAATTCTGTTGGGATCCCCTGAAGACCTTTGGCCAATTGATGTGCTCTTCATGTGCACAGCAGGATTCTGCAAGGCTAATTGAGGGCTGCTGCTGAAGGTTGATTGCTGAATAACAGAAGTTATACTATGTAGGGAGTTCTGGCCCAGCCAGAATGAACAGACCCACACTGAGTACCTCAGGCATTCAACCGAGAAAAAAAGAAAGCTTAGGCATTAGAAGAAAGGACCACAATCTAGAGTGGGGGTCGTGTCCTAAGACCTCAATAAACCAACTTTAACAAAAAAAAAAAACACAATCCAGCCTAGTAGAATCAAGAGAATTTGCCAGTAATCAAACTGCCTGCCAGAACAAAACTCAACACCACTTAAAAGAAGACTGCAAAATCCAGAATATCTAGAATACAATAAAAAAAAATTCATAAGCGAAAACAAACAAACAACAACAACAGAACCCATGAAAAGGCATCTCAGAATCGAGGGGAAATGCAGACGATGGCAACAGACCTCAAGCTGTTGAAATTAGTAGTGGAGGACTGAAAACAGCTTTCATAAATATGTTAAAGAACTTACGGGCAAACATGAACATGGGGAGTAAAAAAATGGACACTTCCAAATACAAACCACACACACACACACACACAAAGAAACAAATGGAGATTCTGGAACTGAAAACTATCAAAACTGAAATCAAACATTTTCTAGATGGCCTTAAAATCGGATCGGAGGCAGTAGAAGAAAGCCAGTGAACTTGGACACAGATCAGTAGAAATTACCCGGTTCTAAGAACATAGGGGAAAGAAGACAAAAAATGTACAGAGCCTGAGCAACTCTGGAAGAGTATTGAGTGATCTACAATGTGTGCTACTCGAGTCTCAGAGAGCTAAGAAAGAGAGAATGGGGCAGGAAAAGATATTTGAAGGAATATTTCCAAAATGTGATGAAAAGCACCAGCTGAGGGATCCATGTTCCTCAGCAGACACCAAGATAAACATGACGAATATAAAGAAAACCACATCTAGGCATTTCATAGTCAAAATGCTTTTAAAAAATAAAAGATCTAAAAGTTATCAGAGACAAAGACACAATGTATGCAAGGGAATAATGTTATAATTGATGGCTGATATCAGAAAGTACGGAGATGAAAAAAAAAGGAATGATGTCTTTAAGATGATGAAAGAAAAAACACTTATCAATCCAGAATTATGTATCTAGCACAAAGATCCTTGAAAAAAGGAGGGTGAAAAAGACACTTTCAGGTAAAACTGGAAATGGTAAACATATGAGTAAATATAAAAGATCACATTCACCTTCTCTTTGGCTTCATAATGGACAATTGACTATTCAATAGAAAAATGATAACAGTATTTTGTGGAGTTCATCACATATGTAGAAGATAGGTAGATAAGAGCAAATTAAGCCTAAAATAAGTAGAAGGTAGGAAATAATAGAAATGAGAACAGAAGTTAGTGAAAAAGAAAAAGCAAAACAAAATGTGGTACTTTGAAAAGATTAACAATATAATTGATAAACCCTAGCAAGAATGATTAAGGGAAAAAAAGAAATAAAATAAAAATAATGAATACCAGGAGTGAAAACGCAATATTACCACAAATCCCATCGACATTAAAAGAATAACGAAGAAATAAAACGTGTCCAAATGGACACAAAATGAAATAGAAAAAAAATGCAAATAGGCTTTTATCTATTAATTCATTACCAAAACCTTTCCACAAAGAAAACTCTAAGCCTAGATGATATCAATGATAAATTGTATTAAACACTGGGGTGGGGGGGGATGCCAATATTACACAAAATCTTCCAGAATATATATAAATACTTCCCAACATGTTTTTTGAGGCCAAGATGATCATAATATCAAAACCAGACATAAAAGGAGTGACATAATTGAAAATGGTAGGGTAGGGAATTCCAAAATTCCAACCTTCTGCTAAAGCAACAATTGACCTGGCAAAATCTCCATAATCAACTTTCTTGGAATTCTGAAATCCAAAACTTAAGCAAGGGAATCCTTAATGAAGAAGTCAACTTCTAAATTTTGATAAGAGACATTATGGCAGTTTCACTTACCAACCTACTCCCCTCAACTCACTAAACTAACATGGCAGTGGCCATGAGGACCTCCGCCCACACTCTGATGTGGCTTTCTGGTACCAGAGAGGGAAATACAGACCTTGTTTTCAGAGAATTGTTATGTGTGTTGACCTATCCGGTGAATCACTGAGGGATCAGTTCAGGAGCTTGCCTTTGTTATGCCCAACTCAAAATTTTCTCAGGTGGCACTATCAAAAGCATTTAAAGGCAAATACATTGCATGCAGCCACCTAGAGCAAAGGGTAACAGACAGGGAAAGTGACAGACAGACCAAATAGCCTAGGAACAAAGAAGTTGAGGAAGGATATACATGGGGGAATAAAAGCTTTATACTGGGGCATTTAGAAGTCTATACATAAGGCCCAGGGCTGGACTGGATAAATGTTAGAAAAGACCTGCTAAGACTCTATGCTTTTAATTCTAGCTGACATTTAGGCTCCATAGAAGCCTAAAGTGAAGGCTACAGCAGAGTTAGAAATGGACAGACAGAGAGGAAAAGACATGACTAAGCAATGAAGAAATGCCCCAACACAGCATCCATCTGTGAAGACAGGGAGAGGTTTGGTTTGGTTTTTGTAGTGTGTGTGTGTGTGTGTGTGTGTGTGTGTGTGTGTATTTATTCCAGGCATTTAAGGAAATCTCTGTCAAATCACTACCTGACTACTAATCTAACAGAACAAAGATTCCAGCGACCACAGAGGACAAAGAATATAATCTTTGTTGAGAAAAGTCTTTAAACAAACAACTACAACCACAAGCAGCAACAATGAACTTAAGAGAACAGGAGGATCTGATTTCCAGAGGTATGCATTTTTTTAACGTTTATTTATTTTTGAGAGACAGAGCAGGAGTGGGGAAGGAGCAGCGAGAGAGGGAGACACAGAATCCAAAGCATGCTCCAGGCTCTGAGCTGTCAGCACAGAGTCCGATGTGAGGCTGGAACTCATGAGCCATGAGATCATGACCTGAGCTGAAGTCAGTGCTTAACCAACGGAGCCACCCAGGCGCCCCCAGAGGTATGCATTTTAATGTTCAAAATGTCCAATTTCAAGAACAACAAAATTTAGATGCAAAGAAACAAGAATGTCTGGCTGATTCACAGAAAAAGAGAAATTTGTAGAAATTCTCCCTGAGGAAGAACACACATAGGCCTACTAGACAAAGACTTTAAATCAGTTGTCTTATATATAATCAAAGAGCTAAAGGAAATCAAGAGAATAATGTTTTAACATATATCAATAAAGAGATTACAATGATTGAAAAAGGAACCATAGAGAAATTCTGAAGTTGAAAAGTACAACTGAAAGGAAAAGTTCACTAGAGGGGTTCAATAACAGGTTTGGGTGGGCAAAAACAAAAACAAAAACTCAGTGAACTTGAAGAGAGGTTGAACGAGATTATCCAGTCTGAGGGGCAGAAAGAGAAAAGAATGAAGAAAAATGATGGGGACTGAGAGGCCTGTAGGACCCCACCAAGCACACCAACATATACATAACAGGGGTTTCAGAAGAAGAGAGAAAGGAGCAGAAGGAAGGTTTGAAGAAGTAATGGCTCCAAACGTCCCAAATTTGATGACCCTACCTGAATCCACAAATCCAAGAATCTTAACAAAGCCCAAGTAGGATAAACTCCAAGCGATCCATCAAGACATAATCAAACTGCCAAAAGATTAAAAGATTCAAAAGCAGTAAGAGAGAAGTGACCTATAGCATACAAAAGATCCTCAACAAGGTTAACAGCAGATTTCTTTCAGAAACAATAAAGGTCTGAAGGCAATGGGACAACATATTTGAAGTGCTGAAAGAAAATAAAAACCTGTCAACCAAGAAATCTGGCAAAGCTACCCTTCAAAAATAAAATAGAAATGAAGTTATTCTCAGATAAACAAAAGCTAATGGAGCTTGTCCTATGTAAACCTTCCCGACAAGAAATCTGAAAGTGATTTGTTCGGTTTGAAATGAAAGGACACTAGACGGTAACCTGAAGCCATTTGAAAAAAATGAGGAACACCAGTAACAATAACTACATAGGAAAATATAAAAGCCAATATTATTGTATATTTGGCTTGTGCCTCTTCTTTTTTTTTTTCTTTTTCTTTCCTATGTGACTTAAAACATAAATATACGAAGCAACTATTAATTGATGGTAATAGAAACATGATGCATAAAGATATATTTCTGACAATAACAGCATACAGGAGGGAAGTGATGGAGCTGTATAAGAGCAGAGATTTATACACCATGGAAGCTGGGTTGGTATTTATTCAAGTTAGATTGTTATAAGTTTAGGATGTTCATTGTAATCCCCACGGTAACCACTAAGAAAATAAGCTGTAAAAGCTACAGCAAAGGGAATGAGAAGAGAATCAAAGGAATACACCAGAAAAATAAATAAACAAACACAAAGGAAGGTATTAAGGAGGAATTGAGGAAGAAAAAAGAAATACACAGAAATCAAATAGCAAGTGGGTGGAAGTAAGTCCTTTCTTATCAGCAATCACTGTAAATGTAAGTGGATTAAATCCTTCCATTAGAAGGAAGAGATTGACACAATCAATTAAGAAAACATGATCCAACTATACGCCATGTACATGACCCTGACTTTAGGTACAAAGGCTCAAATAAGGGAAAATGAAAGGATGATAAAAGATTACCTATGGAAATAATAACCAAAAGAGAGCTGAGATGACCAAACTAGTATCAGACAAAATAGACTTAAAGTCAAAATTCTTTACATGAGACAAATAAAGACTTTAGTAAAAGGCTCCATCCATTAATAAGAAGGAAACTACAAGTCAGTAACAAAGGAAAAGTGTAAAATCCACAAACATCTCACAATGAAACAGCACACTCAAATAACGAATAGATCAAAGAGTAAATCACAAGGGAGATTAGAAAATATTTTGAGACACAAGAAAATGAAAACACAGCATACAAAAAATTATCATATGTGGCAAAAGCAGCCTCAAAGGAAATATATAGTTTTCAATGCCCATATTTAAAAAGGAGAAAGATCCAAAATCAAAACTTAACCTGACACATTAAGATAGGGGGAAAAGGGGAAACTAAAACCAAAGCTAGCTGAGGAAAGAAAATAATAAAAATTAGAGCAGCAAAATAAAATATGAAATAAAAATACAATAGAATCAGTAAGAACAGAAGCTGGTTCTTTGAAAAGATCAACAAAATTGACAAACTTTTAGCTAGAATAATAGAAAAAGAAAGAGAGAGAAAATATAAATAATTAAGACTATAAATGAAAGTTGGGACATTACTACTGAAAATTATTACTTACAGAAATGAAAAGAATTAAAAGAAAATACTAAGAACAATTACACACCAACAAATCTAGATGAAATGGGAAAATCTTCAGAAACATACAAAATATGTAAACTGACTCAAGAAGAAATAGAAATCTCAATAGACTATAAGTCTATATGTAAAGATAAGACTATAAGATTTAAGATTTATAAAGCTATAAGATTATATATACGTAAACATAGTGAATCAAAAATTAAAACCTCTGGACAAAGAATAGCCTGTATCAGATAGATTCACTGGTAAAATATACAAAACAAAGAATAATTAATACCAATCTTCTGAAATTCTTCCAGAAGTCCTTATGCATTTTATGAAGTCAGTGTTACCCTGATACCAAAGCTAGACAAAACAATCCAAGAAACTCTAGACTAACATCCCTTATGAATATAGACGTAAAAATCCTTAATAAGCTACTAGCAAATCAAACCCAGGAGCATATGTAAAGGATTATACACCATGACTGTGTAAAACTTAACAGGAATGCAAGGACGATTCACCCTTCAAAAATTAATGGATACAATGCACCACATTAATAGAATGATACAGAAAAGTGTATTGGACACACTCCAACACGCTCTCATGATACAAGCTAAAATGAAAAGGGAACTTCATCAACATGGTAAAGGGCATTCATGAAAAACCCACAGCTAACATCATAATCAATGGTGAAAGACTGAAAGCTTTTCCCCTAAGGAATAAGGCAAGGATTCTGCTTTCACCACTTCTATTCAACACTGAAATAGTTCTAGCCAGAGCAATTAGACAAGAAAAAGAGATAAAGCGTTCAAAACTGGAAAGAAGAAGTAAAACTATATCTATTTACAGATGAGAAGATTCAATCTATAGAAAACTCTAAAGGATCCATTACAAATATTAGAAACTTTTATGCATCAAAGAACACTATCGAGAGAGTGAAAGAGACAACTTACAAAATAAGAGACAATATTTACAAATTATATATCTGATAAGGATCTGGTATCCAATACCTATTATCTTACAACGCAACAACCAAAAGGTAAACAATCCAATCACAATGTGGACAAAGACTCAGATGGACATTTCTCCAAAGAAGGTATGAAAATTGCCAACAATCACATGAAATTAAGCTCAGTGTCATCAGTCTAAGGGAAACGCAAGTCAAAATCACAGTAAGATGGCACTTCGTACCCACTAGCTGGACTATGACTTTTTTTTTTTTAACTGGAAAATAACGAGAGATGGCGATGATGTAGAATATCTGGAGCCTTCACACATTGGAAGCGAGAGGACAATGAGGGCCACTTTGGAAGGCCCTCATTTTGGAAAGTTTGGCAGTTCCTCGATAAGTTAAACGTAAAACTACCATATGATGCCGAAATCCCATTCCTAAGCGTACAGTAAGAAAACTGAAAACAGGCTTTGTCACAAAAGCTTGTACCTGTATGTTCTAGCAGCACTGTTCATGATCCCCAAAGTGTAGAAATAGCCAAATGTCCATCAACTAATGAATAGATAAACAAAATATAGTATATCCATACAACGGGGTATCATTCAGCCATAACGAAGAAGGAAGCTCTTCCTCTCACTACAATATAGCTGAACTTTAAAAATGTTATGCCAAGTAGGAAAAGCCAGGCACAAAAGGTCACATATTGTTTAATTAATGTATGTGAAATATCCAGAACAGGCAAACCCACAGAGACCTAAAATGGATTACTGGTTGCCAGGGGCCAGGGGGCTGAGGGGATAGGAAGGGCTGCTTGATGGATATGAAATGTTCTTTTGGGGTAACGAAAATACTTTGGAACTAGATAGTTGTGATGGTCACACAACATTGTGTATGCACTAGATGACATTGAATTGTACTTTAAAATGGTAGGGCACCTGGGTGGCTCAGTCGGTTAAGTGTCCAACTTTGGCTCAGGTCATGATCTCATGGTTTGGGCCCCACGTCAGTCTATGGGCTGACAGCTTGGAGCCTGGAGCGTGCTTCGGATTCTGTGTCTCCCTCTCTGTCTGCCCCTCTCCCGCTCATGCTCTGTCTCTCTCTCTCTCTTGAAGATAAATAAACATTAAAAAAATTCTCTTAATGGTTAAAATGGTGAAGTTTACATTATGTATATTTTAATAATCAAAAAGATAAGATACCACTAAAAAACCCACAGACACAGATATTACAATAAAAGAAAAATGTGCAATATTACAATCCCCTTTTATACACTGAAATAATTAACAAGATGCTAGCAAATAGAATTCAGCAATATTTTAAAAAGGCAACACATCATGGCAAAGAAGTGAGATTCATCTCTGCATACCAGATTGATTTAATATTTGAAAGGTACATCACATTAACAAAATAAAGGAGAAAAACCATAGACTCACAAGAAGCACCTGAAAAAGTCTAATACCACTCAAAAGCTTGCAGCAAACTACAAAAATAATGTCCTCTACTAAAGGGAAACTTTAAAAAAATCTACATTTGTCATACTTAATAATGAAATATTGACTACTTTCTCCCTCAGATCAGAATAAGGCAAGCATGTCTGCTCTCAGCATTTCTATTCACCATTGTATTGGAGATCCTAGTCAGTGCAATAGGGTAAGAAAAAGAATTGCAGGGCATATATACTGAAAATGAAAAACTACATTTATATACAGATTACGTAAGAGTTCATACAGAAAAATCCTGAGGAACCTAACAAAATCTCCATTAGAACTAATAAGGGAATTTAGTAATCCTGCACACGTTAAGATCAATATATAAAAACCAATTATATTCTAATATAGTAGTAAATAAAATACTGCGGCCATAAAATAAAATTTTAAATCATATACTATTTGCAATAATATGAAAACATAATACAATTAGAAATAAATGTAACAAAATATGGACAAAAACTCTGAACTAAAAAACTCAAAAATGTTGACAGCAATGAAAGAAAACTTAAATAAATGAAGTGGAAAATCAATGATGCTAAGATGTTTACTATCCCCCAAATTAATATAAAGATTCAACACGATATGAATCAAAATTGTAGGCAGTTTATTTTTGTATAAATGTATGAGTTGAGGGGCTACTGGGTGGCTCAGTCAGTTGAGCGTCCAACTTCTGCTCAGGTCACAATCTCATGGTTCTTGAGTTCGAGCCCTGCATCGGGCTCTGTGCTGACAACATGGAGTCTGGAGCCTGCTTCGAATTCTGTGTCTCCCTCTCTCTCTGCTCCTCCCCCGCTCATTCTCTGTCTCTCTCTCTGTCTCTTTCAAAAATAAATTTAAAAAAAAACATTAAATGTATGAGTTGATTCTGAAATTAAATGGAAATTCAAAGGACCTTGAATAGCCAAAGCAATCTTGAGGGAAAATGACCAAAAGTGAAGAACTCATACCATTTCATTTCAAGATTTACCATAAATCTATAGTAATCAAGACCGTATGGTCATTATCCAAATAGATCAATGGAATAGACTAGAGAGCACAAAACCTCACACATATACTATCGTTTCATTCTCAATAAAGTCATCAAGGCAGTTCAATGAAGAAAGGAAAATGTTTTCAACAAATAGTGCTGACATAACTGGATAAAAGGAACTTCAAAGGGCCCCCGGGTGGCTCAGTGAGTTCAGCATCCGACTTTGGATTTCGACTCAGGTCATGATCTTACGGTGGTGAGATCAAGCCCCATGCTGGGCTCCGTGCTGAGCATAGAGCCTGTTTAAGATTCTCTCTCTCCTTCTCCCTCTGCCCCTCCCCCACTTGTGTGTGTGTGCACGCTCTCTCTCTCTCTCTCTCTCTCTCTCTCTCTGTCTCTCAAAACAACAAACAAACGAACAAAAGGAACTTAGGAACTTCAACCCTTACTTCCCACCATATAGACCATATGCAAAAAAAATGAGACAGAGCCTAGTGCTAAATATAAAAGCTAAAACTGTAATTATGTAGAAGAAAGCATAGGAGAATATCTTCACTATCTTAGGGTGAGTGAAGTTTTATTGGACAAGACCCAGAAAGTAATAGCAATAGAAGAAAGGAATAATAACTTAGATTCCATCAGATAAAAAAAAACGGTCATCAAAAGGCATCATTAAGAATATTGGGGTGCCTAGGTGGCTCAGTCGGTTGAGTGTCCAACTTTTTTTAAGTTTATTTATTTGTTTTGAGAAAGAGGGAGCAGGGGAGGGGCACAGAGAGAGAAGGAGAAAGAGAATCTTAGGCAGGCTGCATTCTCAGTGCGGAGCCTGACATGGGACTGGATCCCACAAACTGTGAAATCATGAGCTGAGCCAAAAGGAAAAGTCGGACACTTAACCGACTGAGCCACCCCAATGACCCAAGTATCCAGGTTCTGATTTCAGCTCAGGTTATACTCCCAGGGTCATGGGATGAAGCCCCACCTGGGCTCAATGCAGAGCCTGCTTAAGATTCTCTCTCTCTCTCTCTCTCTGTCTCTCCTTCTGTCCCTCCCCATTCTCTCCTTCTCAAAAAAAAACTAATTTAAAAAAAGAATATTAATAGGTGATCATGGACGTGGGAAACAATATTTGGAAAACATACCTGATGAAGGACTGGTAGCCACGATATAGAAAGAACTACAACTCAATAATAAAAATACAAACAACCCAGTAAACAATGGACACAAGATTTGAATAGATACTTTGCAAAAGATCATATACGTATGGACAAGAAGCATCCAAAAAAGTGCTCAACATCACTGACCTACAGGAAATACAAATTAAAAGCACAATGAGATACCACTATACTCCCATCATAATGGCTAAAATTAAAGATTGACAACACCAAATACTGGTAAAAATCTGCCACAACTAGAAGTCTCTCACATTGTTGGTGGGGAGTGTAAATTGGTACAACCATTCTAGATAAATGTCTGAAGTACATCCTACATAATGACCAAGAACTTCCACTCAAGGAAGTATTTAACCAAGGTAGATGAAGATATGTACCCCAAAAACACATATACAAGAATGTTCGTAGAAGTCTTAGTCATAATAGCCCCACATCGGAAACCATGTAAATGTCCATTAACAGGTGAATTATAGACATATTGCGGGATATGCAGCAAGTCAAGCTTAGAAAACACTGTTACTAAACATGGATGGATCGCAAACAAAATGGTGCTGGGCAAAGAAGGCCAGATACGAAAGACTATATATGCACGTGATTGCCTTTATAGAAAGTTCAAAAACAGGCAAACCAAATCTGTGTTGATACCAATGAGAATTCCTGCCAATGGTTTATTTTTTTAACTCTTTTTTTATGTTTATTTATTTTTGAGAGAGAGAGAGAGAGAAAGAGACAGAGACAGAGCATGAGCAGGGGAGGGGCAGAGAGAGGAGGGAGACACAGAATCCGAAGCAGGCTCCAGGCTCCGAGCCGTCAGCGCAGAGCCTGATGCGGGGCTCCAACCCATTAACTGTGAGATCATGACCTGAGCCGAAGTGAGACGCTTAAGCAATTGAGCCACCCAGGGTCCCCTCTGCCAATGTTTTGAAAGCATGTATTAAACACAGACACACACACACACACACACACACACACACACACACACAGGGGTATAAGCTCGGTATGCTTGCTACCCTCTCTGCCTCTCTGTGGCCCTACCTGGTCCTACCCAGTTTCCAGAACCTATAGAATCCACAGATTTCACTCAGGCTTCTAGGAAATAGACAAGAGATCATGAACTCTGTTTCACAAATGAAGAACTTCGGGTGGCACCAGCATGCGACCGTGCAGGTATCTGAGGGTCAGTAACAAACAGCAGTGAACAGCAGCGATACTAACAGTAAGAGCTGGCTGCTTTACGGGAAGTGATTAAAAGGCATCCATCTGGGGGCGCCTAGGTGGCTCAGTCGGTTGGGCAGCCGACTTCGGCTCGGGTCAGGATCTCGCGGTCCGTGAGTTCGAGCCCCACGTCGGGCTCTGTGCTGCCAGCTCAGAGCCTGGAGCCTGTTTCAGATTCTGTGCCTCCCTCTCTCTGACCCTCCCCCGTTCATGCTCTGTCTCTCTCTGTCTCAAAAATAAATAAACGTTAACAAAATTTAAAAAAAATAAAATAAAATAAAAGGCATCCATCTGTGCGTTGTTTTATTTCATTCACTACCCATGCTGGAGCTGGCTCATCCTACCTTGCAAGAGTCACAGATGACATCCCCCCACCCCAAAATTGTGAGCAGATCGTCAGACACGGTCATGATGACAATGAAATTAATATCATCTACAATTTTAAAACTTACGCTACATTAAATATATTAAAATATAAACTATCTTAAATGATATTTAGTATACACACAATTTTGAAAAGATACTAATACTCTAAATTGATCACTTTCTAATGGTTTTAGTTTTGTCTGTGCTTTTGAGGTTATTTACATTTACTGTAAATAACCTTTATGGTGAAAACACTGCATAGGAGGGTGCTACCGTACCCACATCTCTTCCCAAGGCCAGCTCGGTAACATCCCGTCGGTAGCTTGAAATTGGCCGTGGTGGGAGTATCTACACCATGGGAATTGGCAAACACTCAAAGCAGGGCTGATCGGTCATTTGTTGATTGTCTAAACCTCAGGAACTGCTGAAGATGTTACTGATGCACATTAAGTTTAAAAGTGTGCCACGGCCGTAGCCACGATATTTCCCGTAGCACAAAACACTGAATATTCTTCCCATATTCAAAAGCTGTTACGCAACTCAGCAAGCAGTCACTCGTGTCACTGACAGAGGAGGAAAGCTTTCATACACATGTTACTTGTTGCAACCTTCCAGAACAACACTCATTTGTCCATTGCAACCGCGAGGTAGTTATGAATGGGAGAGTTTGGCAAAAACCGACAAAAGCATTCTGGGAGAATCAGTAGATTACCAGGGATTTACAATAAAAAGGTACCATATGTTTTATTATTGCTTGTAAATTGTGTGCTGCAGACCTTCATAGAAGTAAATTTTATGTTACGTATGTATGAAGATACACACACACACACACACACAAATATATTTCATCAATGGGGTGCCTGGATGACTCAGTTGGGTAAGCCTCTGACTTCGGCTCAGGGCATGCTCTCACAGTTCGTGAGTTCGAGCCCCATATCAGGCTCTGTGCTCACAGCTCAGAGCCTGGAGCCTGCTTCGGATTCTGTGTCTCCCTCTCTCTCTCTGCCCCTCCCCACTCACACTCTGTCTCTCTCTCTCTCTCTCAAAAATAAATAAACATTAAAAAAAGAAAATATTTTTCATCAAGCTAGTTGTTAAACACTTCCCAGCACATTACTGATCTCATTGAGCCTCAATGCAAGCACACAAGATGGAAATATTATTACATCGTTTTTCCGGGAAAGGAAAAAGCAGCTCAGAAAAGTCAAGTAACCTGCTCAAGTTCAGAGGTGACTGTCTCCAAAGCCCAGACTCTTATCCATCAGGCAGTAACAGCACTCTGCTGTGAAACAGAGTTCATAATCTCTTAGGGCCATGGCATTCCATTGCTAGAAAGGATCCCAGAAATTACAGTTGCCAAAGTCTCTCTCACTCCCATTTTAGAGCAGGGAAAACTGAGTCTTAGAGAAGGGAGATTCTGACGCAAAGTGGATAACCAATTGGTGGCACAGCCGGAACGTGTCCCGCCCTGGTAGGGCAGGGAGGGTCTCAGCAGCCTCCCTCCCTCCCAGCCCCCTCGCTCCCAAGCACCGGCCCGGGGGGAGGGGGGTGGTGCGGAGAAACACTTGAGAAATACTTCAGGAGGAAGCCAGATGGAGTCTTACTGTACAGACTCAGGTTAGCAAGGAACACCAATTTCTTTTCCCTGAATCAAATCAAACTCCTCCTCCGAGCGGCCATCCAAGAGGCCTGGCCAGGAAATCAGTCTCAGCCATTCTGGATCCACCCAAGAATGAACGGAGGAAAGGGGGAGAGGGAGCCTGTATCCTCCTGGTTTCCCTGTACCTTCACTGGGAGCCCCTCCGAGCACAGCATCCTTCAATGAGCCACCATTCCCGGGCCCCTGGGGTTCCCAGAAAAGCTGGAAGCTCCCAGGCGCACATGCCCATGTTCACACCCATCTAGACAGTCCCAGAAATGGACACTGTGACAGAGGCGCAGAGAGAGACACACAGGGCTGCCCCATTCACCCGACACAAGACTCCCTGCACATTAGAGCCACGCCACACACCTCCCAGACACACATCTACGGCCACACACTGACACACGCGGACCCACAGACAAATGTGCTGAGGTCTACACCACACGCTCCCACGCGATGACGGGGCACGGACATTTGGTGACGTTCCCACCCAGACACGTACGCTCCTAAGCAAAGACATGCCCGTACACAGACCCCAAAGACGGGCACCGTCGCCCTTGGCCACAACGCTGACACAGGCGCACGCGCTCTTGCCACAAGCAGCCGGACCTGCGGAGACCGGCGTTCCCTCTCATCAGGCACACGGGTTCACACCCGCCCCCACCCCCGGCCCCCGCGCACGTGCAGATGTGCTCGCACACCCAGACGCGAGCGCCGCACAGGCCGAGAAGCAGCGTGCTCTGCCACGCACGTGCACACACACACACACACACACACACACACACGCACAGCAGCCCGAGCCGTTTCCGGGCCCATGCTGCCACACAGTGGAGACGCGGCATCGTCCCCGGCGCCCCCTCCCGCCCCCCCGCCCGCCCCACCCGGCCCGGCAGTCACGTGTGCAGGAAAGGACAAAACTGCGGATGGGGCCCGGGGAGGTGAGCAGCGAGGAAGGAAGGGGCAGAAGATGAAATAAGAATAGTGCGGGGTTTGTTCATTTCGGTGATCATTAGCGGTGCCTTCCCGCCGCCTCGCCGGCCGCTCCCGGCTTGATCCCGCGTGATGGATGCCTGGTGGTGCTGAATGCAAATTAGCATAATTTCATTACCGAGGGACCCGTGAAAAGGTTCAATTATAGAGCAATCTCATTAATACCGGGGCTTGTTAAACTAATAGAAAGAGACAGGCCCCGCAGCTCGGAGAGGTAGACGTGTGCTCAGAATGCAATTAATGCGGGAACCCCTGGTACCTGGGCCACACCTGGCTCCCGAGGACCTACCCTCCCCCTCCCCCGGTGACGCCCTGCACATTTGCACTCCCGGAGGACAGGGGCCCTGACCTCGGTGGTCCGGACTGGATAAGCAGAAGCCCCTCAAAGAAGCAGAGCATCCGGGCGGATCAGCCTTCGCGAATCCTCTTGAGTCTGGGGTTACAGATGGGGAGACTGAGGCCCACCGAGGAGAAGTGATGTATTCAAGGTCAGCGGCACGAAAGAGGCAGTATGGCAGCAGGGAAGACGTGCAGGTGGAAGGAGGTGAGGCTCCTCCCTGTTTTAGGGGCTGGCCCCAGGACACCTCAGGAGCCTCGCACACCATGACTCAGTTTCTCCGTTATTGCAGCGGCCTGTGGGTCCAGTCGGCATGTGCTACGTGTCCTCATAAATCTTTTCCAGCCAAATGCACCAGCAACGTTAGTCCCCAGCTCCTGGAGAAGTGGACTCGGTCAAGGCACACTGCGCTGGCCCATTGAAGGAAGCAGAGCCCAGCTCAGCCCCCTCCACCCCTCCATCCAACCCCTGCCCACCCCAACACACCCGTCTAAAGACTAGAGAATTTTGAAGCCACAGCCCCCATTAAGAGAAGAACGCTCCTCCCCAGAACCTCAGGAATTGGATCAAGAGGCCGGCACCTCCGTCTTTGGCATAAGAAGATTTCTTACGGGATCATACTCAGCTCCTTATCTGACTTCAGCAAAAAGGGGTCACGCTCGGTCTTCAATCTTACCCGCCCTCCCCAAAGAACGCTTCGCATCGACTTCACACCGCAGCTCCCTTCCCAGCCCCGGGTTGTACGCATACTGAGTTGGGTCATATGAATTTGCTGTATTTTTTATCACCTCTGTAATATTTGATTTTTCTGCAATTGTAAGGAAAACAACACAAGTCCCAAAATACCCCCAAGCTCGAGAATGACTCACCCTGGATATTACTGAACACATAAAAATATGCAGTGACTCAGAAGGGCCCAGCAGAAGCGACAACCCCCACAAAAGTCCCCATTGTTCATAGTTTAAAGGTATGGAGTACGTGCTAAGCTATTGCAAACTCAGAGAGCATGCTCGGGCTGCTGACGCTTGTCATTTGCCCGTCTGTCACTAGTGTGTTTTTGCCCTCTCTTTTTCTAATGAGATAATGAAGCCAGATAATTTCATAATAAGAGAGACCCCTTCCCCAAGACCCTCATTTGTTTCAAAGTGCTGATGGGGAATATGGGGGGGGGGGGGGGGGCGGTGTCAGAGACGGTCAGCCACAGGACCCCAAGAAACTGAATGTCCACAGGAAGGCTGCAGAACTACTGGCCAGGCTGAAAACCACCCCCCACCCCCAACACACACACACAGGGCACTGTGGCAAAGCCTGGGCTGAGGGACAGAACACAAGAGGAAAAACGGAGTTATGGGAAAAAGAACCCAAGACCCAGGATCCTCTGACATCCTTGACCCACAGGTCCCTAGAGGCATGCGCCTGGGACATCAGGAGAGGGGGGTCTGTGGAGCTGCAGGGGAGGCAGGGTCCTGGAGAGCCTCACCTGACCAAGAAGGGGCTTCGGGAGTCTCAAGAGGGGCGGCCAGCATGATGGGACCAAGAAACAGAGGGGGAGGGGGAGTCCTCAAAGTTGGAGAAGGAACCAGCAGTTGTACTGAGCATGGGGGGGGGGGGGGGAGGTGGGCTGTGAGTGCAGGGGTGTGAGTGTTGAGGGGGAGCCTCATCTATCACAGCAGAAAGTCAATAGATAATGTCTAAAACTGATGAATCAGGAAATACTGGCAGACGCGCATTACTTAGAGATGCGGGCAGTGGTCAGGGGACTGGGTGGGGACTCTGAGGGGCAGCGAAGGAGGCAGGGCGGCGCAGGGGAAGCCACCCAGCGCCGTTTTCTCGTGGTAAATGCTTTCTTGAGGGGCTGCTGTTTATGCTTCTGCTCATGCCCCTGCTTTACGCATCCCCATCGCCCGGAGTGGGTTGAGTCACTCCGTGAGCACACACGAGAAGGATGTTGGCTGTGCGGGCGCGCGCACGTGCACCTGTGCCGCGCGTCCCCTAACCCACCGCTCTGCTGGGGCGGCGAGGGCCCAGCGCCTCTCCCGTCTGAGCCCCCGGTTCTCTTATCTGCATACCTGGAAGCCTGGGTGAGGGCCTTTCCCTCCTGGCCTGTGAGCTTTGGTGACGATGCAGCTTAAAGCCAAAAGACTTCTATTCTAGTCCTGGTGCTACCACTTCCTGGCTGTGTGACCTTGAACAAGTCACTTGCCCTGTCTGCTTCAGTACCCACCCCCCCCCCCTAAAACAGAGAGGCTAATAATAATAAATAGGCTAATAGGCTACAGAGCGCCTGGGTGGCTCCGTTGGTTGAGCCTCCGACTCTTGACTTCAGCTCAGGTCGTGATCTCACGGTTCGTGGGATCGAGCCCCACGTTGGGCTTTGTGCTGACAGTGCGGAGTCTGCTTGGGATTCTCTCTCTCTCTCCCTCTCTCTGCCTCTCCCCTGCTTGCACACTTGCTCGCTCGCTCTCTTTCTCTCTCAAAATAAATAAACTTTAAAAAAAGTTTTAATAAAATAAACGGGCTAACGGCAGAGCCACCCTGGGGACCTCGTGGAGGACAACAGGCGTGAGCGGCGGTGGGCGAAGCAGGCTGTGGAAATCCGTGGGATGACTTCGGTCAGAGCCTCAGCTCTCAGGCTCCCCCCGGGGCTGGAATGGCGCATCTTCGCCTCCCTGTTCCATTGCCTCCTTCCACTGTGGCTTCCTTTCCCTCCTCTTCTCCCCCACCACACACACGCGCACACACTCTTGGTGACCCCTGTTGGGCAGAGAGCTGGCCAGGAGCTGATGGGCCCTCGGATGGGGGAGGAAGGGACACCAAGTGTGAAAGTGTAACTCTAGGTTAGTGAGGACTCTTTGGGCTGAGAACCCAATTCAAACCGGCTCAAGCGAAAAAGCGCATCGATTGGCTCTTTGAACTGGGAGCCCCACGGCATCTTCAGGCACGGCCTGATCCGGAGATCAAGAACCTGTCTCTCTCTCCAGGTCTCAGCACCGCCCCCCCCCCCCCCAAGGAACTCTGATTGGTCCTCCTTGAATCACATGCTCAGTTCTGGACCAATCACTGTTTCCAGGCAGGTGAGGTCTCCTGATTAGCCGGTTCAAGTCACATGACCTGCCCTAGGTCAGCCAGGCAGGATCCTTGATTGGCGGTCCCACCAGAATCCCGTGGAGGAAGGAAGGAACAATCCCCCAAGGAGGGAAGGGCAGGGGCCAGTGAGCGGCCCAAGGGCCACGTGCGGTGTGCTGAGGTTCTTAAACCTGGGGGTGAAGTTTGGGGAAAGAGGGCAAGGCCATCCCTGTTGCTTCAACAGGACTGTTCCCACCACCCTGGCCTCAGCTGACCAAGGGGCAAAGGGGCTAGAGCTCCTCCTGCCCTTGACTCTGAGCGGAAGAGGATCCCAGTGGGCTTGTTCATTGAACGCTCGCTGTCTGCTGGCTGCTTTAGCTGCATAGTCTCATTTGATCCTTATCCCGACTCTGATTTACCCCTGTTTTGCAGATAAGGAAACCGAGGCTCCGAGAGGTTAAATAACTCCCTGGGATCACACAGCTGGGAAGTGGGTGAGTGCACCTACCTCAAACTCTAAATCCTGCCTTGTAATCACCAGGCTCTGCGGTGGATTAAAAAACTCATTTATTTAGAGTGCCTCCATGACTCAGTCAGTTAAGCAGCCAACTCTTGATTTCGGCTCATGTCATGATCTCACAGGTTCGTGAGTTCCAGCCCACTTCGGGCTCTGTGATGACAGTGTGGGGCCCGCTTCGCATCTTCTGTCTTCCCCCTCTGCCACTCCCCCGTCTGCGCGAGCACGTGCTCGCTCGCTCTCTCTCTCTCTCTCTCTCTCTCTCAAAAAGAAATGTTAAAAATAAAAAATTCAGTTTGGGGCATATATTTACGTAGCGCTTACTAGGGGTCAGGAACTCACCGGCACACTCACTCTACATGCACCATCCCATTTAACCCTCGCACAATCCCACGAGATAGATAATTTGTTACTCCCATTTTACAGATAAGGAAACAGAGGCTCAGAGCCAGAGAGACTCACAGAGAGAGAGAGAGAACCACACGGGGACCTGGGTGGACCCACAGAGCCCGGCTGTCACCCCCAGAGCCAGCAATGCAGGCGTCTCCCGGCTGAGCAGGGGAGGGAGGAAACCCAAGGCTCGGGTCTCAGCAGCCCAGCTCACTGTGCCTTCCCCGCTGGCCTAAGGTCGCCGCGGGGACCTCTGAAGTTCTACAGCCCTTTCCTCCCCCTGGGACAGAGGAGAAGAGAGTGGGGAGGGGGGAGTTGCTTGGAGATAAAGACAAGACTTCAGGCTAGCCGGGTCCAATGAGCCACTGTCCCTTCTCCTAAGACTGCCCTGCGGAACAGAAAAGCCTTTCCTGCCAACCTCCTTGCTCTCACACCTACCATAGCTCCCCAGTCTCCAGCAGAAATCTGCATATCCCAGCCGACTTCACGTCCCCCGCGCCTCTCCCCAGCGTCCCATCGCCGCCTCTGTTCCGGGCAGAAGAACCCACACCTCCCCTGTCACCACGGGATGCCTGGCTTCCGGGCCTCTGCTTAGCCCGTGCCCCAAACATAGAGCATCCTTCCCACCCTCACTATAGCCGCAGACCTGACCCTGTCCTTCGAGAGCCGGCCCAGGTGTGGGGCCGCCAGGGGACTGACCCGGTGCTCTCGCCCCAGACCCCCCAGCGTGTTCTCTTCCCTCTACATTCCCCGAGCCCGGCTTCTAGCGCCCGTTCTACCCCTTCGGAGAGCCGTTCCCCAAACCTGTCCGTTACCTGAGCTCTCTCGAGGTCCCCGTCTGCGCATCAGTTTCCACTGAGGTCCCACGGCAGCTTCCATCTGCAAAAGTGAATAATGAAAGTAGGCATGTCATACGGTGCTTGTGAGGATTAAAGTGAGATTATGCAGGTAGGATGCTTAGAACACAGCCCAGCACTCTGTAAGAACTTAATAGATACTACCATTACTGGTATTATTTTTATTATTGTTATTATTATTATTATTATGTTATTATCGTCATTGCTACTGCTGCTAACAGGAGACTGTGGCAGACTGGATTTTCCAAAATATGGCCTCTCTCTCTCTCTCTCCCTCCTCCCCACATTTTTCTCTCTCTCCTCACTCGCCTTGGGGACACCATGCTGTCAGGATGCCCAGGTCGCATGGGGGGACCATGTGGGGTGTCCCAGCTGACTGCCCCAGGAAGGTCTCTGTCAACGGCCAACATCACAGCGGACGTGTGGGTGAACCTTTCAGCGAGTCCAGTCCCCAGCAGAGTAATGGCCCCCAAAGATCTTCACGTGCGAATCCCCGGAGCCTGTAAAATGTCCCATCGCACGGTGAAAAGGACCACAGATGGAACTCAGGGTGCAGACCCTGAGACAGGACAGCATCGTGGATGGCGCAGGCGGGTCCACTCCAATCACGTGCACCTGTACACGCAAAGAACTTTCCCCAGCGGCCGCAGAGGTATCGGACGGAGAGTCAGAGAGCCACGGCAGGGGGAGAGGCAGGAGAGATTTCAAGCACGTTGCTAGCTTTGGAAATGACCAAGCCAAGGGACGCAGGCTGCCTCGAGAAGCTGAGGACCCCAGCAAGGAAGGGTGGCTGCAGTCCTACGATCGCAAGGAACTGAATTCTGCCAGCCACCTGAACGAGCAAGAAAACGGATTCTTCCCTGGAGTCCCCAGGAAGATCACAGACGGCCTCGGCCTTCCCTTGATTCCAGCCTCGTGACGCTCTAAGCACAGCCCCAGTCAAGCTGCTGGACTCCTGACCTGTAAGAACTGGAAGGTAGGAAGTGGGTGTGATTTTACGACTTGACGTTTGTGATCATTGGTGACAGCGGCAGCAGAAAATACAGCAGCCTTCAAGTTGTCTCTCTGAGGCCCCAGATGTCACAGAGCAGAGACAAAGTGTCCCCCCTACCCCCCCTCCCCCACCACCAATTCCTGATCCACAGAATCTGGGAGAGAATCATGGTTCCACGTCACTACGTCGGGGAGTTTATTACCCTGCGGTCACGTAACTGGGACGGGAGGCCTCCCCAGTCCCTTCCCAGAGGAATCTGCAGTCGTCTGTGAACTCGCCAAGCGGCGGCGTCTTCGTCTGTGACCTCAGAATAGTGACACGATGAAGGAAGCAACTGGCGTGCACTCCATAAAAGGTACCGTGCTGTTTGAAGTGAAAATCTGACGACCGATTGGCATCGTGAGGTATCTCTTTTATGAAATGAAAACCTCGTAAGTTCCATAATGCAATGGGAAGATGGGAGTTCCTCACCCTTGAAACATAGAACTGCCGTGTGACTCATCAATTCCTCTTCCGGGTATATGCGCCAAAGAAATGAAAGCGGGGATTGGAACAGAGAGGTGTAGACCCGTGCTCAGGTCACCATTACTCGCCATAGCTAAAACTGAGAAGCAGCTCAAGTGTCCATCCACGGACGAATGGATACACGAAATGTGGTCTGTCCACACAAGGGAATATTCTTCAGCCCTTCAAAAGGAAGCACATTCTGACACTTGCCACATCACGGATGAATCTGGAAGCCATTACGCTCCGCGAGGTAAGCCAGTCACAAAGCCAGATACTGAGGGATTCCACTTAGGCGAGGTTCTTAGAGGAGTCAAATCTCCATCCTGGAGACAGCAAGTGGAAGGGCGCGGGGGTCGGGGGGGAAGGAGAGTGTGTGATGGGGTCAGAGCTCCAGTCTGGAAAGAGGAAAATGTTCTGGATATGGGTAGGCGTGGTGGTTGCACGACAGCGTGAATGTCCTTAATGCCAGTGACTGTCCACCTAAAAGGGGGTAAGAGGGTACATCTTATGTTCGACGTATTCTAACAAAAAAATTTTTGAGGCCTATGTGTGCGTGGTTGTTCGTACCTGTATTACAGAAAGTTTAAAAGGATGCCTTCTACATTGTCAAGGAGGGGGATACAGGACGGATCAGGACTGGGGCGGGGTTGGGGGGGCTCACCTTTTACTTTATATACCCATGTGTTGTTTAACAATCTTACAAAGAACAGCAGGGAATTTGCAATAATGATACAAACAAGTGTGTGTTTTCTAAGTGGGGATGGAAGACCTACCGCAAAAATCGTGAAGATTACCAGCCTCCCTATAGGAAAAGTACCTCTCTTGGGCCTAGAACATTCGAGGAACGTAAAGTCCCTTCCCTCTCTTGTCCTTGTCCTGAGGACAAGAGGGCTAAGCGCCAAAGAACAGCCTACCAGAGGCTTGATATTGGAGATGAAAGACACAGGTCCTACGTAGCCCCCTGCCTGTCCCTCTCACCCACTGTCCATCGCAGCCAAAGATCGAGGAAGGGTCCACCCCAGGAAACCCACCGACGCCTGGTGATCTCATCCAGCCTCACCCTGGGAACCCCTCACCATTTCTGGAATTTAGCGAGAGTGTTCAGTCTTGAGCATTGGGAAGAAAACATGATGCTTTCTAGGTGGCCACATTTTTAGGGGACAACAATTGTACCTTCTGGGTCGTTCTCAAAGACCCCGGAAATCTCTGGAAAGGCCTTTCATCTGCCCTGTGGTCTCAGTGACCATATCCTCAAGGAAACAGAACTCCTTTTGCCCTTCTCCTTGAATAGGTCTCAGCACATTTCACCTTCTGGAAGTTCTTCACACATCTAGTCCAAATCTCCCACGCGGCCATCAGAGAAAAAGTCTTTGCCCGTATAAACCAGGAGCCTCTGCCCAGCAGAGAAGAAACTTTACACATGCCCTCCCCTTAAAACTAGAGACTTAAAAAAAATTTTTTTTTAATGTTTATTTTTGAGAGAGAGAGAGAGAGAGAGCAAGCATGAGTAGGGAAGGGGCAGAGAGAGAGGGAGACACAGAATCCGAAGCAGGCTCCGGTCTCTGAGCTGTCAGCACAGAACCCGACGTGGGGCTCGAACCCACAAACCGTGAGATCATGACCTGACTGAAGTCGGCTGCTTAACCAACTGAGGCGCTCAGGTGCCCCACATGTGTGTGTGTTCTAAAAAAATTTTTTTAATGTTCACTTATTTTTGAGAGAGAGAGAGAGAGTGTGAGCAGGGGGAGGGCAGAGAGAGAGGGAGACACAGAATCTGAAGCAGGTTCCAGGCTCTGAGGTGTCAGCACAGAGCAGGATGTGGGGCTCAAACTCACCAACTGTGAGATCATGACCTGAGCTGAAGTCAGACGCTCAAGCGACTAAGCCAGCCACGTGCCCCAGAAGGAAAGACTTTTTATTCTGTTGAGGCCTTCAGCTGATTGAATGTGGCCCACCCACATCACAGGGGGCAATCTGCTATACTCTGACCAATTAAAATGTTAATGTCATCTGTCCCATACGTGTCTGTATGGACACGGGCCCAGGCCTCAAGTGGAGTGCCCCCAACCACCACCCCTACCTCTGTGTCCCACGTCAAGGGGTAAGTGCCTTTCTGAGCTTAGCTGTACCCATCCTAAGTACAGCTTGCCTCCTCAGGAAGGGCAGTCTTCTTGATGAGCCCACACGGGGCATCCTCTGGGTACCGGTGCCCATGAAAAACCTGTTTTCTACCAGAGGCTGTGTCGGGGCCTGTGCAAACCCAACTTCCCTCTGCAGCAACATGCCTGGTGGTCCAGAACATGGGCTCCAGAGTAGGGGGGCAAGGATCCGGAAGCCAGCTCTGCCATGCACCTGCTTTGCAATCTTGGGAAAGCTACCTCACCTCTCTGTACCTCGGTTTCTTTAGCTATAAAATGGAAATGAAGATGGCACCCACCTCACAGAGCGTTTTAAAGGGTCGGTGAAATAATGCATGTAGGACTCCGGTAAATAGTAAGGTGCGAATGAATATTTATTGAAGGAATTATCAGTGCTGTTGTTATTATTGTTATTTTTGAATTGACCCTAACGCATCAAAATGGATAGGGAACTGTTGACAATTTTATATCACAAAACCAGCCGTGCACTACTCTTTTGGGCTTCTTAACCACGGCAAACATAAGTATAGGTGATTTTTTTTTATTCAAAAAACCCCAAAGCCATTAAAGAAAACTAAATTTTTATCATCAAAAACTTTGGGATGATAGAAAAATTAAAAGTTTTTTTGGCTCAGGTAACACAATCAATTTAGGCAAGTAATAGATTTAGGGAAATATTTGCAATACAGAGAATAGAAGGTTAGTATTTACAATATACTAATGAGCTGTTAAAAATAGAAGAAATTATTTTGTAATTTTGAATCGGGATAAGACATGAATAAGCAAACCACAGAAGAGCAAATCCAATCAACATATGAAAAGATGTTCAGACCCAGGGCTATGCAAACCGAAATAACAATGAAATATTTTTCCATTGTCAAACTTGGAAAAATTAGGAGTGAGGTGATACCTGCTGCCAGGGAAGATGTGGGGAAGTGGTTACTCTTGTTCGAATCTAAAAGAAATGGGAATTATTCCAGGCTTTCTGGGATGCGTTCCAGAAACAGTCCGTGTAATATAAAAATGTACATGTATAGTCTTCGACCTGGCACTCTCTCTCCCGGAAATGTATCTTAACAAAAATAAAAACATTGTCACCTAAGAATACATACGTTCTCGTCGCTCAGGTGTTCACCGTGACAGGACACTAGATGCCCATTAAAGGCAAATGGAGGGATAATATCCATGTTACGGAGCCATTCAAAAGAATGAATTAGAGCCATGCCAGAATTAGAGGGATTTCCTTGAGATGACGATGTGTAAATAAAACAGAAAGCAGGAAAGTATGTATAAAATGATCCCACTTTTTTAAAACAAATAATAACCTCAAAACTCCAAATTCATGCAGCTATGTACACATCTGAATGTTTGAAATAAAAAGAGTAAAAACATACATGCCAAAAAAAAAATGCATGCAACTTTTAGATACACGTTTACATATAAAGAAGTGTTAAATTGGTCTCTCTAAAAGATTTCCCACCAAAGCTAGGGTGATCTCTGTAGAGTTGGGGAGGAACTGTTGGGCTGGAGTTTTACTTCTGATGCCTTATTTCTTTGCGGAAAAACAAACTGGAAGCAAATACGAAAAACAGCAACCACCGAGCAGGGACTAAGGGTGTTTGTGACATTCTTCTTTGAAATAAAAACAAGAAAGCGAATTAAATCTGACTATTTAGTCCGTTCAGGCTGATACAACGGAATACAGAATGTGGCTCAAACCACAGAAACTTATTTCTCACGGTTCTGGGGGTTGAAGTCCAAGATCAAGTCCCCAGCAGATTCAGTGCCGGGAGAAGAGTCCACTTCCTGGTTCATTGACCGCTGTGCACTGGGACTTCACATGACAGAAGGGGCAAGGAAGCCGTCTGAGAGAATTCTTTTATAATCCCATTCCTGAGGGCTCCCCGCTTCATGACCTAATCACGCCCAAAGGCCCCACCTCCTTATATCATCCCCTTGGGAGTTAGAATTCCAACACATGGATTTGCAGGAGGACATAAACATTCAGTCCATTGCACATCGATGAGGCAACGAGATGTCGTCAAAAGCATCTGTTCTGGGAGAAGCCAGGCCCATAGATCTACCAGGCACAGGCCCCCATCTGTACCATGGGTGTAAATGATAACACTCACAACATTTTGTTGAGAGGGTCAAAGGAGAGAATATGGGTCCAAGGGCTCAGCACTCAGCCAATGTCAGTGGGTTCTATCTCGCCAGGCCTTTGTGTGGATGTTTGCCAACATGCTTTGGTGCCCTTCGCAGGGGTAGCCGATAATTTGGCATCGGCACGGGAGAGTTCATGGTTGATCCAAACTCTGGGACATCTTCAGAAGGCTAGAGGCAGAGAGAACATCACAAGAAAAGAAAACTGCAAACCAATATCTCTTAAGAATAGATGTAAAATTCCGGGGCGTCTGGGTGGCTCAGTCGGTTGAGCGTCCGACTTCGACTCAGGTCATGATCTCACAGCTTGCGAGTTCAAGCCCCACATCGGGTTCTGTACTGACAGCTCGGAGCCTGGAGCCTGCTTTGGATTCTGTGTCTCCCTCTCTCTCTGCCCCTAACCCACTCTCATTCTGTCTCTGTCTCTCTCAAAAATAAATAAACATCAAAAAAAAAAAAAAAAAAAAAAAAAGAATAGATGTAAAATTCCTCAGCAAAAATATTAACAAACTGAACACAGCAACATATAAAAAGAATTTTACAGCATGGCCAAGTGGGATTTATCCCGAGAATGCACGGTTGGGTCGGCATATGAAAATCAATTAATGTCATACATCATCTCCATAGAATAAAAAAGAAAATCACATAATCATCTCAATTGACACAGAATAAGCATTTGACAAAATCCAACACCCTTTCATGATACAAACACTCAACAAACTAAGGATAGAAGAGAACTTCTGCAATCTGCTAAGGGGTATCTACAAACACTCCACTGTTAACATCTAAAAATGGTGTTAGAGGGACGCCCGCGTGGCTCAGTAGGTTAAGTAAGCATCTGACTCTTGATTTTGGCTCAGGTCATGATCTCACAGTTCATGGGTTCAAGACCCATGTTGGGTTCTGTGCTGCCAGTGCAGAGTCTGCTTGGGATTCTCTCTCTTCCTTTCTCTCTGCCCCTCCTCTGCTCATTCTCTCTCTCTCTCTCTCTCTCTCTCTCTCTCTCTCTCTCTCACACACACACACACACATGAAAGAAATAAACTTACAAATAATAAAATAAAATAAATAAAATAAAATAAAATAAAACAAAATAAAAATGGTGTTAGAACACAATGGTTAAAAACATACTTAAAACGGTGAAAGATTGGATATGTTCCCCCTAAGATCAGAAACAAAACAAAGACATCTGTTTTCACCACTTCTATTCAACATGGTACCAGAGGTTCTAGCCAGGGTAATTAGGCAAGAAAAACAAAACAAAACAAAAAAAGCGTTCAGACTAGAAAGAAGTAAAATGATTTTTATTCACAGATGACATGATCTTGCACATAGAAAATATTAAGGAATACACTTAAAAGCTTAGAACTAATCAAGTTCAGCAAGGTTTCAGGAGACAAGATCAATATATAAATATCAATTGTACTGCTATATGCTTGCAATGAGCAATCTGAAAATGAAATTTTAAGAACAATTATATTAATCATGGCACTAAGAAGAATAAAATAGGAATAAATTTAACAAAAGAAGTGTAAGACATGCACATTGAAAACTACAAACTATGTTGAAAGGAATTTTAAAAAATCTACATAATTGGGGAAATATCCCATGTTCATGGATTGGAAGATGTAGCATTGCTAAGATGGCAATAGTCCCCAAACTCATCTATAGATTCAGTGTACTCCCCATCAGAATTCCAGATGACTCCTTTATAGAAATTAATGAACAGCTTCTAAAATTCATATAGAATTTTAAGACACCAAGGTGTATAGCCAAAACAATCTTGAAAAAGAAGAACAAAGGAGGAGGACTCACATTTCCTTATTTCAAACTTAGTACAAAGCAACTTCAATCCAGATAGTGTGGCATTGGCACAATACCAATTTTCCTTCAAGGAGGATGATTAACAAATCAATGGACTAGAATTGAGAGTCCAGAAACAAACCTACACATCTATGGTCGACCTATTTTTAAAAAAAATTTTTTTAATGTTTATTTTTGAGACAGAGACAGAGCATGAGCGGGGGAGAGGCAGAGAGAGAGGGAGACACAGAATCCGAAGCAGGCTCCAGGCTCCGAGCTGTCAGCACAGGGCCCGACCGAACTCGTCAACTGCGAGATCATGACCTGAGCTGAAGTCGGATGCTCAACCGACTGAGCCACCCAGGTGCCCCAATGGTCAACCGATTTTTAACAAGGGTGCCAAGACCATCTAGTGGGAAAAGAGTAGTCTTTTCAATAAATGGTGCTGGCCAGCTACATAGCCACGTGCAAAAGAATGAAGTTGGACCTTTACCTCATGCTATGTACAAAAATTAATTTAAAATGGATCAAAGACCCCAATGTAAGACACTGACACTATAAAACTCTTTGAAGAAAACAAACAGTGGGACACCTGGGTGGCTTAGTCGGTTAAGAGTCTGACTCTTGGTTTCGGCTCAGGTCATGATCTCAAGACCCATGGGATTGAGCCCTGCTCCAGGCTCTGCGTTGACAGCACGGAGCCTGCTTGGAATTCTCTCTCTGCCCCTCCACTACTTGCACTCTCTCCTCTCTCAAAATAAATAAAAATGAATTTAAAAAAAAGAGAGGGGGCGCCTGGGTGGCTCAGTCGATTAAGCGTCCGACTTCGGCTCAAGTCATGATCTCGCGGTCCGTGAGTTCGAGCCCCGCGTCGGGCTCTGGGCTGACGGCACAGAGCCTGGAGCCTGCTTCCAATTCTGTGTCTCCCTCTCTCTCTGTCCCTCCCCCATTCATGCTCTGTCTCTCTCTGTCTCAAAAATAAATAAACGTTAAAAAAAATTTAAAAAAAAAGAAAAGAAAGGAAGAAAATAAGAGGCAAATACTTATAACCTAGGATTTGTCACTTCCTGATCTTTCTCCCTATCTCTCTATTTCTTATGATTGTGCCTCAGCACAGTACATGACATGGGCTAAATACCAAGGGAATTAATGTTGAATGAACAGAATTTTCCTTCTAGGAGGAAGATTAATGAATAGAACCTACAGTGTACATCTCCCTGCCCCAACCTGTGATCTGCACGTATGAACTTGGCACAACACAACAGCCCCTGAGATAGGTGCTCCTGTTGGACCCATTTCACAGATGAGAATACTGAGGTTCAGGGGAGTTCGGTAACTTGCCCTGAGATGCACAGCTCTAAACGACAGCTGGAATTTGACTCCAGCCATCTCCATCTGGAGCCCATGCTCTCAATCATTATACTCTACATTTGCCCTATGAGGAATCAAGGATCCTCTGAGCAAAGAGAATGAATCTGGGTTCCGGTCCCAGGCTGCCCTTAACATCCTGTGGATTCAGAGGAAGTCCTGTCTCCTCGCTGGAACTCAGTTTCCCCATCCCGGAACAGTGAGCAGTTTGGACTGGATGATCTCACAGGGCCTTTCCAACTCTGACCTTCTGGGAGGTACTTACAAGCCCACGTGAGCTGTCGAGGACACAGCAGTCCCGGTTAGCATCACTGTCTCACCTTGACGCTGTCCTATGAGGAACAAAGCCGAGCGGGCAGAACCACCCAGTGGGAATGGAGAGGCCCAGGCTGGGGGAGGGTTTGGGCAAACAGGTCCCCCGGGTGGAAATTAGAGCAGGTCATTTGGAGTAGTTTTGTAGCAGGTATCAAAATGTGAGACCCACTTACCCATCCTGCCGAAACGCTCTCACATGCCCACCAAGACGGAGCCAACGTGTTCACCACAGCGCTCACCATCCGCAATCTCGACAAGCCGAACACACACTAGAGGGCCCTCGGCGCGGAGGTGGTTAAATCCGTTACAGAACACCCCACTCTGAGACCCTTTGCGGCATTTCACAAGAAAGGGGTGGGTTTGTATGTCCTGAAAGGAGGTCCTCAAAGTATTGTGGAGTTAAAAAAAAAAAAAAAAAGCCAGAACAATACACATGGCATAATCACATTTGTGTGGGAAGAATAGGGACGTGTGTACAGATGAGAGAGAGATAATAGAGGTATAGATTGGATATAAATGCGCAGAGAATAGAGAACAAACTGGTGGTTGGGGGGGGAAGGGTGGGGGGGGTGGAGGGACGGGGGAAATAGGGGATGCGGATTAAGGAGGGCACTTGTTGGGATGAGCACCGGGTGATTACAGAAGTGTTGAATCATTGCATTGCATCCTTGTTGCTGATATAACACTGGATGTTAGCTAACTGGAATTTAAATGAAAACTCAAAAATAAATAAATATATAAATAAATAAATGCCCAGAGAAAGATCTGGAAAGATAGTCACCTAAACTCTGGAGCAGGGACGGTGAAGGGGCTTTCCTGTAACATTTCCGGATCGTATGCATTCCTTACGGTGCAAACGGAGTCTTGTCTTTTCCTGTATAATTTTTTTTAAACCGTCGAAAATGAAAGGAAGAAAACAAATGAGTGGGAGCGTGGCCGGTGCCTGCTTCATTTCCTTCGCGCCCTTTTTTCTTGCCTTAGCTGTCGTCTGTCCCCCACGAGAACGTCAGCCTCTCGGGGGCTGGAATGTTTGCCTAGGATAAAGCCCAGTACGTATTAGCCACTTCGGTGATATGTGCTGAGTGAATGAGTGAATGAATGAATGAATGAATGATCGATCCCTCTGTCTCTCCAACCCCACGTGGGACTGCAACCAAGACGCTCACCCGTCTCTACTGGGGGCTCAACCAAGCTCCTACTGACAATCCCTTTTTCTCTTCATCCTCCTCGCCCTGTGCCACAGAGTCCCCCTGACTGGACCACGGTGCACACGCCCCCTCTTTCCAGAAGCTTTCTCGTATTATTCAAGGATCCGCTCAACCATCCGTCTTTGAGCCTCTGCTCTAGGCCAGGTGAGGAGCTGGGTGCTGAGGGTGGGGCAGAGAGCGGGACAGACACAGGTCCTGTGCTCAGAACACTCACAGTCACGCGGGCCTCGCCTTCCCCCCCCCCCCCAACTACGATGCACTCTCTGCTCCCAGCTTAAAGACAACACCACCTGCCATTGGGGTGACCGGCGAGGAGCCATGAAGCGGCCGATCTGCCATTTGGATGGGTCACAAAGTGGCCTCCTGTGTCACCCAGCAGGCAGAGCAGGAGGCGGGGGGGGGGGGGCAGAGTGAGCAGCGGGCACCCCCAGGACACTCACCATTTACCCTGAAGATAATGCCCCGAAAAGATAAAAGCGTGTTTCTCCATCACAAAGAGTCCCAAGGAAAGGAGCCCATGCTAGTGCTGGAGAGAGAGGGCGTTTAAGAAAGCAGAGAATGGGGTAAGTTGGAAGGCACCACGTGACCTTAGTCTGGACAGGAAGCAGCATGGAGGCCCCCATTGCTCCAAGTGGGAAAAAGGAAAAGCAAATCACAAGACGGATTTGATGAAGGGCTCAAAAGATGGAGAGATGGCTCATCAGAGAAGAAAGACTAGGCAAAGTTTAAAAATGGCAGCACTCATTTTCATATCGTTCGGTTGTTTAGCAACAGGTGTCGCTTAAAGGCCCCGGCTCTCTATTTTCTGTTTCTCTTATTGTGGTGGAGGGGGGCAGCATAATATGCTCAAACTGGGGGATCTAAGAGGATCTTGAGGTACCTCCTTCCTAGAGCTGTAGCGGGAAAGAGGGGACAGCGCCATGGACAAGACAGTCGCGACAGCATTGGCCGAAACAGCAAAGTGTTGGAAAATCCTTCAACGCCCAAGAAAATCAAAGCCCTCCTGAGTAGCCACAGGGGTTCGTCCCCCGCCATGGAACGCATGCAACTTCTAGAATAAAGGTCTCGTAAACTCTGTGGAAATGTGTCCCCCTGGCAGTAGGATTTTAAGTGAGGGGAAAACACAGCACACAAATGCTATCTGGCTGAAAATGCCACTGCAAAACCCATACACTCATGAGGACAGACGAGAGAAGCATGGACAAGCCCTTAAATTTAGAGGGACTGAAAATGACTTTTTTTTTTTTTTGCCTTTTATTTTTATGGCTGTGCTACAATATTGTGTGTGCAATTAATTGTGTGTGCGCTGAAATCAAAGCCGAGTTGTTGAAGGCTACGTAGAACTCAGATTTCTCCAGTGACATTTAAACAATCACTCGTTGAATGCTGAGCCCCAAGTCTGTGACTGGCCCTGGGCTGGGATTTTAGGGTCCCAGAGGTAGAAAGATATGAAGACCGTGCTCAAGAAACTCACAGTCGGGGGAGAAGAGAGAGCTAGAATGTAAACAGGTCGTCGCAACATAATAGAAAAGCTTTGAAGGAGAGGCACACAAGAAATAATAACGATGATATTAAGAACGCCAATGACGGTGATGATGTCCAACATTCATACGCCAATGCACGAGTCAGGATAAACCAGGTTATGCTGCAATAACAAACAAGTTCACAATCTCGATGGCTTAAAACAGCCAAGGTTGATTGCCTGAGCACGCTACTCTTCTTGGCAGGTGGGCATGGAGGGGGGAGGGGGAGACCCCAGCAAGTGAAGCAGCCAGAGTTGCAAAAGTTGGCACCCCCCTGCCCCCGTGCCAGAGAGAGCATTCAGGGGAGTCTCACACTTGCAGTCCTTTCTGGCCCAGGAAGTGACACCCATAATTTCTGCAAATATTTCATTGGCCACGGCTAATTGCATGCACCCACCTTCAAGAGGGCAGGACACACAATTCCACTAGTCTTCTGCAAGGCAGAGGGCCAAAAATATTTACTAAACTGCGTCCGCAACTGCCACAAACTCTATTCCAGGTACTATCCAAATGCCTTACATACATTTGCTTGTTAGTTCAGAAAACAACCGTAAGAGGTGGGAACTATTATCCCTGTTATATATATAACTGGAGAAAAGTGAGGCCCAGAGAGGTTGAATGACGTACCCAAGGTCACAGAGTAAGTGTTGGAGCTGGAGTTTGAGCCCAGGACTCTGGCTCTGGAATCTGGTCTCTTAATCACATCTCTCCACTGAATGATATCAAAGGAAGAAATCCTCTAGGGGACCTGGGGGCCGGAGGGCATGCTGGAGGGGTGACGTTTGGGCTGGTGGTCCAAAGCCTTACCTCTGTTGTCCAGAAATACGTTCTGTAATCTTAAATGATGCCAGGGTGTCACCTTAAAACCTAAACATAACCAGGGGGAAACTGACATTCAAAGCCAAATGGAGGGCCACTGTCCAAAACTGCCCTGAAGGGCATCAGTGTTATAAAGGACAAAAGGGGGACAGGGCAGGGGGCTGAGGCACTGTCCCTGATTAAAGGGGACAGGCCATGGCAAGGTAGCCCTTAATTCTCAGCTCTGTACTATCTTTGTGTGCCAGGTTGAGTGGGCAGGGGCGGGGGTGCTTTAAGGGCCTTTCCTGAGGCAATTGGTTAACCTTGAACGTAGGACTATTAGATAACGGTGTTATATCAGCGTTAACTTTCCTAAATACGATTGTTATACTTCAGCATATAAGGGAAAATGCCTGTTTTGCGATCTCCCTGAAATACGCTGGTGTGAGAAGTGTCGTGATGTGTGTGTGTGTGTGTGTGTGTGTGTGTGTGTGTGTGTATGTGTGTGTCCACCACCCGGTTGGTGACCTGAGCAGTCCTCACCTAGCAGCCACTCCTTTGAGGGCTGGCTCAGTCCCAACCAGCAGGTGCACAGGGCTGTGCGTGTCGCTCTGACCTTGTCACGTATCACAACCTCTCCCCCCTCCGTGAAACTGCTCCGGGTTTCGGCCCCGCACTCTTCTCCTGCCTCCTCCTGCCTGCTTGCCACCGGCTTCTCCAAACCCGTCTTTCCTCTCCTAGAATTGGGAAGGGGGGCATGTGGAGCCCCTCCATCAGCACCGCTGCCCCCAGAGTGCCACGCACCCTCCCGCCCCTCCCTCCCCGGGTGAACAGGAATTTCCAAACCCTCAGGCAGGAAGCGGCCCAGTCTCTTCCCCTTAGGAGAGCAAGCTCAGGGTGAGATCCAGCCTCCCCCTGCTCCTCCGGCCCCTTCCTCTGCTCGCACCAACCACCCGGGGTCTGAGATGGTTGAGGAAGGACGAGCAAATACGTGGCCGTTTGCTCCTGTGCAACCAATTGCCTAGTTAATTACGAGTCGTGTGTCGATTACACATGTCACAATACCGATTTACAACAAACTACCCCAAAAGGCAGAGGCTTATCTAACAGACGTTTATTACTGTTCACGATTCTACAGGTCAAAAGGGCGGTTTTCTCCCATGGTAGCCAGGCCCGGCAGGACTCACGGACGCGTCTGTGGTCCGTGTGGCCCCTCCCCCTCCAGCCTGCCAGCCCCAGTTGTTCTCCTGTGGAGACGACACCCAGGAAGGAGAGAGAGTCCCAACAGGCGCAGGTCACTTCCACTGCATGCAACTCACAAGTTCAAAGGGTAGGGGAATAGACTCCACTCTGTCATAGGAAGGGCTGCAAACTCACACTGCCCTGGATCCAGGGAGGGGTGGAGAACCGGGCCACCTTTGCAAGTACTCTACCAAAAACTGTAGATTATTTAAAAAATACATCTATATTAAAACGCGTATCCCTGGGTCTATCCATATGTGCCTGTCTGAACACATGGGGTTGTGGGAGGTGCATGCAATGAGAATAAGGAAACTCCGTTTTTACCACATAGCAGGCTTCTTTCACTCAGGGATAGTTAACGCCGGGCCCTCTGTCCTCCCCAACACCTCTTAGAGCCACGGCACCATCACCGGGGCGGGGGGTGGGGGGCGGGTTATCGCCCAAAAACTCCAAGCACAGTCCCCGCACAGACCCCCGTGCCTGGCACCCATAGAATCAATTAAACTCTGGTAACTTGCCAGTGGAGTGGGCTCCCTAGTTCACGGGACCCGGTGCAAAATGAAAATGCAGGCTCCATTTTTCTAAGGTTATTAAAACTTCCAGGACAGCGACAGCAGAGCATGAGACAGGCGTGGAGCCCGGCAGAGCCTGGGGTCCTGAACAGGCCCCAGACTCATGAAGCTAGTTTTGTCTGCCCGATCTGCCCACCTGGACTGATCCCAGCTATGCCACCGGGACAGTGGAAGCCACACACGGCCACTGCTGGGCCCGCCTTCATTCCTTCGTTCAGTATGGATTTATTGTGTGTCTACTACACCTGAATGATGGGTCCAAGTGCTGGGGATGGAGCAGGGAGCAGACAAGTCCCTGATCTCACGGAGCATACGTTCCAGAGCGAAAGACAAGCAATAAGCAAGATAAGTAAGCCGTACGTCAGACAGTGAGCAGAGCTATAGAGAGAATCAGGGGCACCCCGGAGGCTCAGTTGGTTAAAACGTCCAACTCTTGGTTTCGGATCAGGTCATGATCTCGCGGTTCGCGGGTTGGAGCCCCACGTCAGGCTCTGCACTGATGTGCAGAAACTGCTTAGGATTCTCTGTCTCTCCCTCTCTCTCTGCCCCTCCCCTACTCATGCACTTGGTAAGAAGGCATAATAATAATTAGATTGGGCAGAGAAAGCTTCACTGAGGAGGTGACATTTGATGAAGGATCTGAAGAGGTGAGGGACTGAGCCATGCCCAGAGCGTGGGGATGTGGACATTCCAGGGAAGGAGGGCAGTGAGTGCAAAGGCCCTGAGGCGGGAGCGTGGCTGGTGAATTCACAGAACAACAGGAAGCTGTTGTCGCTGCCTTTTGTGGGCCAGGGGGAGAGATCAGGAGGCGGGTCACGTGGGCAAGGCCTTGTTGGTTCTGGCCTTGTTGGTTCTGGCTCCCTCCAAAGAGATGGGAGGAGCCAAGGCCCGGGTTTGAGCAGAGGAATGACCTGACCTGACTTATGTGTCAAAAGGATTGGTCTGGCTGCTGAGTGGAGGGTAGATGGAGGTTGGGGAGGGAAGGGCAGAAACAGGGAGGTGGGTTAGGAGACGCTGGCCTCCCCGCACCACTCACCATTCTAGCCCAGGCCACCCGGCCCCATGGCCACAGCTGTGACTCTTGCCAGTGGGTTTCTGCAGCCAGCATTAGGAGCAGGTGACCAGTACCCAAGGGGCAGCCCTGAGCCAATGACAAACGAAGCTGAACTATTGCGGCTTCCTCACCTTTGGGTAGAACAATCCCAAAGTGTGCCCTATGGCATTGCCCCAGGTGCCCGGCAGGACTGAGCCCCCGAGCCCATGGAGGTTCCCCGCTCCATGATGTACCTCTCCGGTCTTCCGTTCCTTCTCTATCACTGCTTCCTGCGACCTCTTCCTAAAAGAAACCATTTGCCCTCAAACACTTCTCTCAGATGTGCTTCTGGGAGGACCTTCGGGAAGGCAGAAGGATGGCAAGACCCTAGTGAGAGTGGGAGATGGCCGGGAGGGGCATCCCAGATGGTAAGAAGGGGTCTGATTCTGGCTACAAGGGAGAGGGGTTTAAGACAAACAGAATGTTGGGTCTCTAAGGTCCAGGCATCAGTCTTCACCCCTGCCCACATGTCTTTGCACCCTTGCCCAAAACAGGTGCCCAGGCCTGAGGGGGTTCAGCCTCCTGGGGACTAAGAGGCGGAACTGTGGCCAGGACACAGGCCCTTGGTGACGGGCGGCAGCCCATGTCCCCGGGGGCGGAGGGGCTGAGGCTCCCAGAGTTAATGAGGTCCCAGGCTGAAGCACGCCCTGCTGAAAATGACAAACGAACAGCATTACAGTCCGTTCCCACAATTACTATCAGTTGGCTGTAATATAAATATGCAAATTCCCTGGGCTTGAACTTTAACACCCTCTGTAGAGACCATTCATCTCTTTAAAGTATTAATTTAAGTTGTAAAAGGGCCCATACATCACCGCGTGTCATTTTGAAAACAAATATTAATCAATTTTACCCTCGGAATTGGTCGGGCGGAGGCGGGCCCCCATTACTGCGGAACAGGGAGGCGGCGGTGAGAGATTTACATATTCATCCGAGCTTAAGGAAGCCCGTGATAATACAAGTACAACCCCGAAACTTGGGCCTCCAGACCTTATCTGCGCGCCCCGCCGGCCGGCGCTGCTTGGGCATTCCCACCGCACCGCCATGCAAATGAGGCCCACAGCGCTATCTGGATAACCTTGAACGCAGGAAGGTAGGCAGAGGCCGGCTCCCAACTTCTCTTCTCCCAGAAGTGACAGAGCGCTGGGAAAGGTTGGGCTCGCCCTCCCCAAACGGTGGAGGGACCGCTCTCGGCTGGTGGGGTCCCGAGCTGGCCAGCCTGGTGACTGAGCTAAGGTTTCTTTTCCACCGGCCTTGGGAAAAACCAGGAAACAGCAGTGGCAGGCGCTGGAGGGAAGGCTCCAGCCTTCAGGGGTGGGGAGACTGGGAGGTGGTGCTCTTCTGGGGACAGAAAAGGGGCTTTGGATCACTTAGTCCTGGGTTTGTAAGCCACTCTGCGTGAACATGCTATGTAAATTCGCATGGATTCATTTAGCATCTCTGAGCCTCAGTTTCAACTTCTGAGGAATGGGCCTGGATAGTAAAGCTATCAACCCACAGAGTCATTGTCAGGATCAGAAATTAACTATGAAAAGCACTGAGAACAGACATGGGTCTATAGGAAGTGCTCAGCTTGCATTATTACTACCCTCAATGGCTCTCCGTACCCACCATTCTCCCCTTCCATTTCTCCGTCCTTGCATCTGAAGTGGGTTTAGAGGGATGGGGGAGAGTCCCCTCCATCCCCCACCCCGTCAGCTGGCATGGCCTTGCTGGCCCAGTCTCCCGCCACCTGCCTGAATATACATCACTTCTCTACAATCGGACAAGTCCTCCACAAAGTCCGTGGAATGAAATGCGAGTCCCGGTCCATTCCACAAGCCTCTGACCACCCCGGGCCTCCCACCTCCCCCCAGGGAAAGAAGCCATTCCTCTCAGAGCTTATGGCAGCAGAACGGACCCACTTCCGCAGGAGGCTGCCGCTGTTGCCTGGTCCAGCCAGCAGAGGGCACATTGCACCCGGACAGGTGCGAGAGAGGGGCCCTTCCTTCCTGAGGCATCCCATAATAGCCTGCACACATGTGTGAGCACCCACTGCAATCCGTGCACACGCACAAAGGACACTCACTGTGCATAACACCCCAGAAAGCCACCCTCCTTTGTCACCGCACCTGCAACGTCAGGACAGGTCTTCCCTGATGGACTCACTGGGTGGAATGGGCACAGCCAAAAGACTCTCTGGGGAATGTTACACTGACCAGTGAACATTGTCCGTTACCTCCCGAGAATGTTGGGTATCAGCCAATGTCTCTCTGGGGCATTAGCAGATCGCGACTCACGTGAGAAAGAGGAACGGATCCTCATCCTTCTCCCCGAGGCTGGAGCCCAAGAAACCTATTTTGTCACTTCTAAGCCTGGGCGAGATTCAGGATCACTCGAGGATACCATGAAATTCCCACCCCGTAGGAGTATCTGGACCACACAAAGCGTGCACGCATGCGTACGTCGAGGCACGTGGAAGTGTGATGCTTAACCGACTGAGCCACCCAGGTGCCGCAGGTAAGTGTATGTACGTGTGGGGCACCTGGGTGGCTCAGTCGGTTAAGCATCCAACTTTGGCTCAGGTCATGATCTCACGGTTAGTGAGTTTGAACCCCGAGTTGGGCTCTGTGCTGACAGCTCAGAGCCTGGAGCCTGCTTCGGATTCTGTGTCTCCCTCTCTCTGCCCCTTCCCTGCTCATGCTCTGTCTCTCTCTGGCTCTCAAAAATAAATAAACGTTAAAAAAAAAAAGTGTATGCACGTGTATGTGTTGGTCTGTGAGAGTCTGTGCAAACAATGACAACCAGAGATAATGAGAGGAAAAAATTAAGCACATTGAAGGGAAAAGAAGGAAGGAAGGAAGGAAGGAAGGAAGGAAGGAAAGGAGGGAAGGAGGGAGGGAGGAATCCTTGTTCATAACACCCTAGTCTCAAATTTTTAATTCACCAAACATTCATTTCACAAATGTTTATTAAGGATCAAATAAGTTTCAGGTACATGTCGAGGCTGGAGGTCTGAGAGCTAAGTTGTGGGGAGCAGAGAACAAAGCTTGAGTTTTCACACAGTTCGTGAAACCTACCACAAAGCGCTAGGCTACGTATCAAGGAAAGTATGTTGTGAAAAAGTCAGGAAATCCCAAGCCACGTCCTTTACCTCTGCCCTATAACTTAGACGTGAACATGGTTATTTCCTGCTACCTAAGGAAAACCCAGGATTTTGAAGGACAGCAATACCACAGAGGCGGAAGATTCCAGAAAACAGGTATTTTTTTAAGGGCAGCATAGATTTTCTTCTGAAATGCAAGGGTGAAAGAAGTCGGCCTTTGCCGAGAAGTCTATCCTCAGACGCGAGCCGCGTTTCCCACACAGGCCCAGAGTCCCTTGTCAGTAGATCTCCAAGGTTCTAGAAGCAAATTACCCGATCAGCAGAACAGCGAGGATGGGACCTTGGGCAAGTTACTTTTGGCGCTTCCACTTCTTTACCTGTAAAACAAGGATAACATCGCTCCCTGTCGTAGAGCATCGCTGTGAGGATAAAACCTTCCCCAAACAGTGTCTGGCAGGTGACAAGCACTCAGTGTTATCTCGAGCTAGATGCCATTCGTCATGATCATCATCATCATCATCATCATGGTAATAATCAAAGCCACCAGACATGTTATCCACAGAGTGGGGTTTTACATTGAATTCAGTGCCAACACTAAAAATTACAACAGTGGACATAAAAATTCAGAATTCCAGTTTCTCTCTGAAAAAAAAAAAAAAAGATCCAAACCTCTGGGTCTGCCGGGCAGGCATTCACCAAGTGGCAGCATTCGGCGTGTGAGCCATGATGGTGCCTTACCGCCTGCCTGCCGAAGGCCTTGCTCGTTCCACTGGCGGCCTGGCCCCAGTGGGAAGCTGAGTGTGAAGGCCTTGACCTCCTGCCCGCTCCCCCGCTCCCCTCAGCAAGCAGATGGAAAGGGAAAGTATGTTCTAAGAGACGCGGACTCCCTCCCTCGCCCAGTACAATGGGATTTCCAAAGACGGATGGGGACACGGGGTGAGGGCGGGCCTGGGGCTGTCGCAGGAGCGTGTGGCTTGTCTGAAGCTTAATATTTTAGTCTCTTCCGCGTTCGCTTACATTTAACATATCACCAGTATTAAGGTAAAGTAGATGTATTAGACGATTGCACCAGGGAGCTCAGCTGCTACCATAAAGCCAATGAAGTTATGACAGCAGGGCCCGGGAGGAATCAGAGCTGAGTAAAACCTGTCCGGGCTGCTGACAAATGATGATAAAGTGATCGCTCGTGCCAGCGCTCGATGGAAATTGACAAGGTGAGCCTCCCCACCTAATGACCAGATGCAACCCTTGCTCCCAACGAAACGCACGGCGAGTTTAATCTCAATAAGCATCAAGATAAATTTGCTCCCACGTTTAGAAAGGGCATGGACGCACGGACAGGAGGCGCGTCCCTCATCGAAGGGACCCCAGCGTGTGGTGCGGGGGCGGCAGCAAAGGTGCTGGGCACTTCCCCAGTTACAGTGCCCCCAGTGCACCTGTTCCCAGAATACCTCCATTGTCCAGCCGCCCTGCGCTCAGAACGGAAGCTGAGGTTCAGATGGCACCTACGTCACAGGGCCCCGAAGTGCTCAGAGAGCAATTGTCTCCATGACTCCTATTAAATGTACGCGGCTCTGGGTTCTTATAAAGTAACGTCAGTTATCGAACAATACCAGCCTGCCAGACAAGACACATTATAAGAACAAGGCGGGTGGCGTGGGGGTGGGGGAAGACACCCCCCCAACCCTCGGAATACAATACACCAGCTGCACATTAATAAATATGTAATGTTTGATTAGAAATATGTATAGTATTTTTCCCTCCCCAAATGCCGGCTCGCCCTCAGGCGGAAGACGGGATCTGGCCCACACTGACGGGTTTCTTTCTTGCTTGCTTTGAAAATACAAACTCAAATGTTTTCCTGTCCCAGCTGTTTCCCATTGTTGCTGTTTATCAGCTTGAAGGATGAACAGTGGGATAAAAAAACACGCTTGCATTTCAAATGTGCCAGTCAGTCACTCCATTGTTCAAAGAAGAAAGCTTAATTGTCTGTGCTGGCAAACTTCTTTTTGGTGAATGTCCAGGTTTTAAGAAAAGCTATTCAGCTGTGCAATTTGTTTAATACATGCAGAGAAAAGCATATAAAATCACACGTTTTCTGAAAAAAAAAATTAAATGAGGGGGAAAGAGGAATTTGGGGAAAGAATGAGTCACCCACTGAAGTTCTCCAACTTGTCCGCACTGGGTACAGGGTTCTGTCACTTCTCTGCTGAAGCCTCTGCTTTCGTGGGACGCTCCCGGGAGTCCCACCCTGGGGTCCGGCTCGGTGCAAACAGCACCAGCTCAGAGCCAGCGACAGAAGCTGCGGATTGCGCCGTCCGAACCCCTGGCTCGCCTGCCGGTTACAACCACCGCTGTTCTAACGGTGAGGTGCACACCCAGCCACAGCCTGTCAGGTGGGTGCACAGGGCACGCTTCCACTGACGCACAGGCACCCACCTAGCGGGGGCCAAGTGGCCTCGGTGGTTGTCTGGTCAGCCTGTGGGGAGAACGCTCCCCACCTCGAACAGAAATGCATGATAACCTCCCACCTGTCCTATCTCACCAAGAGCACAAGAAGGCACAAACGGGAACCCAGTTCATGCATGAACGTGAACTGCCCCTGCCCTTGACCTGGGCTGCCTGTCTAAAGTCAAGGGACTTTACCTGCTCCTCAAGGGACCGCCCGGCATCGGTTAGCATCTCTTTCCTGCATCGTCAACTTTCTCTGCACCGTCGTGAAAACGTACCTAAGGTTCTCCCGACTTCAGAAAAATGAGCACACAAAACACTTCCAGGTATCCCATCTCCCCGTCCTCCTGCCCCCAGCCGCCTGGAAAGGGAAGCCATATTTAAAGGAGACAGAGACAGAGTGAATCTATAATCACACTGGAGAAGTTGTCCACACTTCCTGGAAGACAGGGAAGGGACAGATGGGAAGGGGTTGGCAAGAGCAGAGGAAATCACAGTGAAAACCACCGGAGCCAGAGCTACCGAGAAAAGGAAGAGAAGACCCGAAGTAGCCTTGTGTTCAGAGGAAACAAATACGGGGTGGGGTGGGGGAGCGTCTGGCCGAGGGATCAGGAAAATGACCTTGTTCAGCATCCATCTTCACTGGCACCTAGGGAGCCCACCTGCCCTCCATCCACCAGACAGGAGGCTGCAGTAGCATCCAAACCCAAATCGAAACCCCAAGGACGGCAGGCTGAAGAAAGCAAACCCACCTCTGTGGTCAATTTCACCTCTGATTTATCAAGTGCAGGTACAGCCTCCCCCACTCAGGAGCTGGGAACATATCTTTTCATGCAAGCCTAAAGGAGCCTATGTGATGTAAGTACAATCCCAGAAACCCTCCAGGCTCACTCACAATGAAAACAGAAAACAAAAACAAAAACAAACAAACAAATATATATATATGTATGTCTATATATATGTGTATACGCATATATGCATATATACACATATATATGTGTGTGTGTATATATATATAGACATATATATGTATATGTGTGTATATATATATGTATATATATATACACAATACCTGGGAATAAACCTACCAAGAAATGCTCAGGATCTATGAGAAGAAAACTATAAAAATTTACAGTGGGGCATAAAAGAAGACCTGAATAGATGGAAAGGCACAACCATAGACCTGGATGGAAACACTCAATATTATAAAAATGTCAAATCTCCTCAAGTTAAACTATAAATTCACTACCACCCCAATCACTGTCCCTACAGGATTTTTTATGGAACCAGACAAGACAATGCCAAATATTATTTGAAAGAGAAAATGCAAGAGAATAGCCAAGAAAAAAAAATTGAAAAGAAAATTATTTGGGCATCTGTTCCACCAAATATTGAAACGGGCCACAGAGTATTAAAAATCACGTGAAGTGTATGGGATTAGACAAAAAAAAAAAAAAAAAAAAACGAAGAAACAGAATAGAAAGTCCAGAAATAGACATGTATCTGTAAGAAAAATCAGGGAAATGATGCAGTTTTCGATACATGAGGTGGTGACATTGGGCCCTCCGTTTGAAAAAAAAAAAAAAAGAATTCAATCCCTACCTCACATCATGTATAAAAATAAGTGCCCACCTGATCAAGAAGCTAAATATAAAAGGCGAGTCTAGAAGAGTATTAGGTGCCAAGTGTTCTATCGGATGTGAAATTGAATGAAGTGATTTTGAAATCATGTAATACAAGAACGACAATGTCTCCACGTGACATGCAAAATTTGAAAGCCCCCTCACGGTAAAACAACTCCTCAGGAATTGTGCAATGTCAAAGCTAGCGGCCCATGTGAGCTGAGGCTCCATTTCTGTTCCTGAGGCACGGCGATGCCTCTTCAGCCCGTGGAAAGAAAGACCTGCCGTCCTTTGTCATTACCGAGTCACCCACGCGGCTTCCTCCATCACAGCTTCTGACAGCAAGTTTCGCGACTGATATGCATTATCGTTACCTGATCTTATGGTTCAAAATATCTCTTAATCCTTTCACAACCTCACACAAGCATGTATTACAAGGTGGTAGTAGTGGTAGAAGCTGTGTTCACACACACACACACACACACACACACACAACCCTACACATCAGTAACTCTGCACTAGAGAATGGAGGGGATAAAGTTATTTTGAAGAAGACCGAACAGCCACCATGATGTGCGTCAGGAGCACACGATGACCCTAGAAGGTTCTCTTCGGGGGAAGCCTGTAAGGGAGAGAATCAAGCAGGATAAGAGAGACAAAAGAAACAGCGCATGACTGTAACCTGAGCGGAAGCCGGTTCTGTCTGGGCCCTGGCAACGGTAGAGAGCCCTGGAGCATAAATCACATGGCGGCTGTCCCCCTTGAGGCCAGAGTCCCGTGGACCCCTGATTGGCCCGCCATTAGCTGCGGGCTGCCCTGGCTGTGTGCTGGGGTTTAACTCTCAGGTTGAAGTACCAACCTCAGGCACTGCTCCAGAGAAGGGGCCCCTGGAGGCCACTACTGGCCTACCGCACAAGAGCGGTCCAGAAAGGAACACTGGGAGGGGCCAACAGCATCCGAAAAGTCCCCCTATTAATTCAAAGCTAACATAATTCAAGACTAACTGTGGTGTCGTTGGAATGCACCACTCCATGTTGATCATGAATTTTTTTTTTTCCAGCTGTTTCTGGTATTTTCTAGGACGTACACTCCTCTGCCTCTAGGGAGCCTGAGCAAATCTCGCTGGTACCAGGAGTGGTCCTAGGAAGCAGATGCAGGGGATGGGATTCTGAAGTCGCTAGCCGGCTGGAAATGAGAACCCATCACTGTTGGTAGCGGAGAAATGGAGAAACATGTGCGGTTGCTGAGACATCTCTCCTGTGGCACCCCTGCGGTGTGGGGGACAGGTGGAGGCCTTGTGCCAGAGCTCCGACATTTGAGCTGACCGCCGGGAACAGAACTGCAGAGAAATCTGACTTCTTGGCCTGGGCAAGTTTTCTATACCCGCGTTAGGACCCCGGCAAGGAGGGCCTAGGAGTCTGAACTTTGAGATAGAGCCAGGCGAGCACATGAACTTGAGAACCCTGTATCCTCTGGGTCTGCAGATGCAGCCTTCCCCCTGCCTTGGCTTGTGAGACACTGGTGGCCCTTCCTCAGGGGCTACTGTCACCTCTCCTCCTGGCCACTGGAAAAATTTCAAATGTCAGTGGGGGTCAGCTGGGCTGGCCTGCGAAGGGGCCGGGGGGTTTATAAGCCACAGGAGCTGTAGGAACTGACGAACACAAGCCAGCAGGACTGGGAGAGTGCGCAGGGATGAATCCTGAAGGTGCTGGGCCGAGTGGACAGAATAAAGTGCTGGAAAAGGGAACACTAGTTGACAAGGGAGGCCTCTCCTTTTTAAAAACAAAAAAATATATTTTTTTTAAGTTTATTTATTTATTTTGAGAGAAAGAGAGAGAGAGGAAAACAACATGAATGAGGGAGGGGCAGAGAGACAGAGGGAGAGAATCCCAAGGAAGCAGGCTCCACACTGCCAGCGCAAGGAGCCCAATGACGGACTCCGATCCCACGAACTGTGAGATCATGACCTGAGTCGAAATCAAGAGTGGGACGCTTAACCAACTGAGCCACCCCGGCACCGGGGAGTCCTCTCCCTTGACACAGGTTTGAACACCCAGGAAGTGGGTCTAATACACAGCTGGGATGGCTGCAACCAGCTTGGAAAAAGCGATTGCTCACTTAGAAATGGAGTAGAGACGCCAGAGCTATCACTGCAGGGGGTGGAGGAAAATTCAACCGAGTGGTGGCCGAATCGCGGTCCCTGCGCCAAGTGTGGTGCGTTTACTAGAGCGGCACAGGCTCAGGCATGTGGTTTGCAATTTCTGATCTGGCAGCGGTGTCTTTTTCCGCACCGTGTTAGTTTCCTGAGGCTGCGGTGATGAATGACCACAAACCGGATGGCTTGTAACAATAGAAACGTATTCTCTCACGGCTCTGGAGGCCAGAAGTCCGAAATCAAGGTGCCTGGGGGGCCAAGCTGCCTCTGAAGACTCTAGGGGGGAATCCTCCCCTGCCTCTTCAACTTTCAGTGGCTGCTGGCCATCCTGGGCTCGTGGTCACATCCCTCCAGCTTCTGCCTCCATCTTTGCGTGCTTTTGTCCCCGTGTGTCACCTTCCCTTCCTTTCTAAGGTCACTGATCATCGGATTTAGGGCCTACCCTAACCCAAATGATCTTAGCTTGGATTCCTTAACTTAATTACATCTTCAAAGACCCTTATTCCAAAGAAGGTCACACTTATAGGTTCCAGATGGATATATCTTTGGGGCTGGGGGGACCCCACCATCCAACCCACTACACCTGCCCATCGTGAATGAGGATCACAAGCTGTTTGCGTTTACATCCAATGAAAAATAGCATCCATTTACAACCATCCCTGGAACGTAGTAATATTGATTTATATCCTGATATAATCTGAAGTGACCTGGGCCATGTGGACACTTTACAGAACCTGCCATCCGTTCTCCGTCTCGATGACATCATGTTAACTGGACCAAATGAGCAAAAAGAGGTGAATCCTCTAGATGCCTAGGTAAGATCCATGCTCCCCAAAGGACTGTAGCCCATGCTCCCCAAAGGGCTGTAAGTGCTTCAGAGGTAGGCACAGCAAAGCTTTTAAGGATCCAGTTATCTGGAACCGTGGAACGTCCCCCCCAAAATAAAGCACAAAGGACTGTACTGTGCACACCCTACCACTAAGAAGGAAGCCCAGTGCTTGCTGGACCCATTTGGATTGTGGAGGCAGCACACTCCCACATTTGGGAGGACCGCTCCTGCCCATTCTTTGAGTTATGTGGAAGGTTGCGGGTCTTAAGTGAGACCTGAAGCAAGAAAGGGCTTTACTGCCAAGTCCAGGCTGTGTTATAAGCTCTGCATCAGGAGCCATATGATTCGGTAGGCCCCTTCGTGCTGACATTAGAAAAGAAGCATGCCTTGGGTGCCTGGGTGGCTCAGTCGGTTAAGCCTTCGACTTCAGCTCAGGTCATGAGATCATGGCTTATGGGTTCAAGCCCCACGTCGGGGTCTGTGCTGACAGCTCAGAGCCTGGAGCCTGCTTCGGATTCTGTGTCTCCCTCTCTCTCTGCCCCTCCCTCGCTCGTGTTCTGTCTCTCTCTCTCAAAAATAAATAAACATTAAAAAAATTAAAAAAAAAAGAAACGGAGCATGGTCTCTGATTAATGACCCCAATCCATCTTAAAGAACTAGAAAAAAAAGAGAAAGTTAAACCAAAAAGAAGGAAATGAAAAAACAAAGATTAAGACGGAAACTCATGCAATAGAAAACAGAAAAACAATAAGAAAAAAATCAAGAGAACAAAAACTATGGTTCTTTGAAAAAATCCATAAAACCAGTAAATCTCTGGGCAGAATGATCAAAGAAAAAGAAAAAAACTACAAACTGACAGGATTAGGAAAGAAAGCAGGGATAGAACTACATATTCTACAGAAATTAAAATGATAAACATATTAAGAGTGACTTAATACCAATAAAATTGATAACATAGATGAAATGGACAAATACCTTAAAAAATCTATCAAAGCCTGTTTGAAATGAAACAGATAACTTTCCATAAAGAAATGTGATTCGTAGTTAAAATCCTCTCATAAACAACAGGCCCAGATGGTTTCACTGGTAAATTCTACTGAACATTTAAGGAAGAAGTAACACTCCTCCAGAAAATTGAATAAGAAATAATACTTCCTAACTCATTTTATGAAGCCAGCATTGTCCTGATACCAAAACCATACAAAGACATGGCAAGAAAAGAAAACTAGAGATAAATGTCCCTCATAAACATAGACTTGAAAATACTTTTTAAAAATGAGCAGGGGTGCCTGGGTGGCTCATTCGGTTAAGCATCCGACTTTGGCTCTGGTCACAATCTCACCATTCATGAGTTTGAGCCCCAGATGGGGCTCTGTGTTGACAGCTCAGAACCTGGAACCTGCTTCGGATTCTGTGTCTGCCTCTCTCTCTCTGCCCCTCCCTGCTTGCACTCCATCTCTCTGTCTCTCTCTCTCAAAAATAAACATTTAAAAAAAAAAAATGAGCAAGTATAATTCAGCAATAAGTAGACTATTCTATCATGACTAAGTGGGTTTTACCCCAGAAATGAAAAATTGATTAGCACTCAAAAATGTGTAAATTCACCACAGCAACAGACTGAGGAAAGAAAAATGAAAATGTCAATAGATCTAATAACAGAGATCCACACCACTTCTATTCAACATTGTATTGGAGGGCCTAGTCAGTGCAGTAAGGAAAGCAAAAGAAATAAAAGTCATCTTTTTCACATTCAATATGATCATCTACATTAAAACAAAAAAACTACCATAGAGTTTTTTCTACCATAAAATCTACCAGAAAGCTGTTGGAATTATTATGTGAGTTTAGCATGGTCAAGGGATACAAAATAAATATACCAAAAATCATTTATATTTCTGTGTGCTGGAAATGAACAATTGGAAATTGACATTTTAAAATACCATTTATAATAATTTCAAAAACTATGAAATAGTTATGGATCAACCAAATAATATATGTGCAGGATTTGTGTGCTGAAAACTATAAAACATGACTGAAAGAAAAAACATTTAGGACCAAAATAAACACAAAGACATACCATGTTCATGGATCAGAAGACACAACGTTGTTAAAATGTTGGTTCTCTTTCAAATATGTCTAGACATCCAATTCAATCCCAATCAAAACTCCAGCAGGCTTTTGGTGGAAATTGCCAAGCTTATTCTACTTTTACATGGAAGATAAGAATACCCAAAACAACTTTGAAAAAAGATCGAATTTTTTCATCTTTGGAGGAATCATACTAATTTCAGACTCACTATAAGACTACCTGTTATTCTGAAGATGGTGCAGTATTTGCATAATGACAGATAAATCAATGGAACGAGAGTCCAGAATAGACCCGCATAAGGATCAATTTATTTTTGGCAACGTGCCAGAGGTAATGGGATGGGGAAATGATAATATTTTTAATAAATGGTGCTAGGAAGTTGAGCATTCCTGGACTGCCTGGGTGGTTCAGTTGGTTAATTACCCAACTTCAGCTCAGGCCATGATCTCATGGATTATGAGTTCAAACCTCACATTGTGCTCTTTGCTGAAAGCTCTGAGCCTGAAGACTGCTTTGGATTCTGTGTCTCTCTCTTTCTGCCCCTCCCCTGCTCACACTCTGTTTCTCTCTTTCTCTCTCTCTCTCTCTCTCTCTCTCTCTCTCAAAAATAAATAAACATTTGAAAAACAGAAAGAAAACTGAGCATTCCTTTCAAAAGAGAAAAAAAAAAAACTCAACCATTATATTGTACCACATACCAAAAGTAATTTGAAATAGATCATAAACCTAGATGTAAGGGCTAAAAATATAAAACTTCCAGAAAAAAACATAAAAGAAATGTTTGTGACCTGGGTTTAGACAAATCATTTTAGATAGAAAACAAAAAGTTCAAATCATATAAAGAAATAATTGGAGTTCATCAAAATTTAAAATTCTGCCCTTCCAAAGATGGTGTTAAGAAAATAAAAATACAAGCCACAGACTGAGAGAAAATATTTGCAAAACTTATATCTGATTAGAGCATGCATTCTCAATGGAGGTGATTGACCCCCGGGGGGGCAAAAATTACTTCTTTGGGGACTAAAAAATGCTTAAATATCACAAGCATTGTGTGGCCCTCCAGATAGAAATAATGCATATGTCCATGGCAGTAAACTTCATGGCAGGACATTAGGAAAAAACATCTAAGAAGGTCCTGGGGAATGAAGAGGTGGGTAATATTAAAATATACCGAGAAACACTGGGCAAAACATTTGAATCTAGAATACATAGAGAACTCTCTTATAACGCAATAATAAGGCAAAAAATCCAAGAAAAAAATTGGGCAAAAACCAGAACAGATACTACACCAAGATAAAGATATGGATGGCAAATAAGCTCTTGAAAAGATATTCAACATTATTACTCATTAAAGAAATGCACATTGGGGCGCCTGGGTGGCTCCGTCGGTTAAGCATCGGACTTCAGCTCAGGTCATGATCTCGCGGTCCGTGAGTTCGAGCCCCGCGTCAGGCTCTGTGCTGACAGCTCAGAGCCTGGGTGGAGCCTGTTTCAATTCTGTGTCTCCCTCTCTCTCTGACCCTCCCCCGTTCATGCTCTGTCTCTCTCTGTCTCAAAAATAAATAAAGGTTTAAAAAAACAATTAAAAAAAAAGAAATGCACATTAAGATACTTCTACACCCCTGTCGAATGGCTAAAATTTAAGAGGCTGATAATCCCTGTGCTTGCTGGTAAAAATGTGAAGCAACCGAACTCTCTTGGAAAACCTGTTGCCCATCTTTGATAAAGTCCTAATATGTACCCTTACATTATGATCCAGCATTTTCATGCCTGGCAGAGATGAAAACACGTCCACACAAAGTCCTACATCCAAATGCTTTGTGGCCGCATTACTTAAATTGGCCTAAACTAGGAACACCCCCCAAATCTACTAACCAATGAGTGGATGTGATGGAATACTGCTCAGCAATAAAAAGAATGAACCACTGACCTTGGCAATAATATGAACGAATCTCGAAAGCGTGACGGTTGGTGAAAGAAGCCAGACTCAATTTGTATGATTTTATTTACATGATTTTCAAGAAAAGGCGAACGCATGAGAACAGAAATCAGAGCAGCGGTTGCCAGGGACTAGCGGTGGGGAGGCAAGTGACGCCAAGGGGCGTGAGGGAAGCTTGGGGGCTGCAAGCAATGTTCCGTATCCTGATGGTGGCTGATACATGACTGCATACGGTCAACACTACTCATGAGAGCGTTCGCTCTGTGAATTGGTTTCTACTGTATGTTATACCTCAGTAAGCCTGACCAAAAGAAAACATTTCAGGATCTCCAAGTACACGCTCAGCACTGAGCTGACGCTGTTCCCACGAAGCTCAGGGTCCCTTGGCAATCTGTTCCGCGTGGTTGCCAGACCGGAAGTGGATACGGCGGCCGGGGAAAGCGTCGGAATGCAGAAACCAGCTCCGCGCGGCAGTCCTGGCCGCCTCTATCAGCTGGTGCACGGAAGCTCTCCCTCTGTACCTCGGAAGGTAGTGACTGTCGACCGGGGCGGAGATGCTCTCTTTGCTTGGCCCCCCCAGGTCAGCAGGGTCAGCGTGCCTGTGGGGAGGCGGGCAGAAAGGCAGAATCTCAGTTTATAGAAGGAAGACAAGACCTGGGGTGTGACTGCTGTAGGCATCGCCCCTCCCAGCTGTTCCGAGCATTCACTAGTGGGATTTCAGGGTCTGTGGTTGACCCAGAGGAGCTCCCGATCCAACCGGCCTCCAAGCAACACCCTTCCCAGACCCTCTCTTGGCCCGACACCCCGCCCGACAAGCATGGCAGCCTGGCTTTGGGGGGCCCCAGGTTTCAGAGCTCCAGGTATTTTTCTCTTTCTTCCCAACCACCATGCCACTGCTTCCCGCCAACTCCCCGAACTGCCCCACACCCCACAGCCTCCCACCAAAGGGGTTCTTTTGTGTTCTCTCACGAGGGTCCTCAGACTGAGGCCACGCCAGGGTCTGACATGGTGGAGGGCAGACCCAGAGAAAGCTTGGTAGAAGGCGGGTTCTAGGTCTTCTGGGGAAGCTGTGAAGGGGCCCACAAAAAGCCACCGCCCTTTACAGAGTCTTCTGTGAACCTCACATCCTGCCTCATGGGAAGTCTTCCTGTCCTCATCTGCACAACTGTCAGGGCAACAGAAATGGTTGCCAGCATCTTTGTTTCCTAGAGCTGCAAAAATTGCCACAGACTGAGTGTCTTAGAGCAGCAGAAGTGTATTCTCTAGCCGTCCTGGAGGCCAGAAGTCCTAATGGAGGCCTCAGCAGGGCCACGCTCCTTCTGGGGCTGAAGGAGAATGTTCTCCCGTGTTTTCCAGCATCTGCCGGCAGTCAGCGCCCCTTGGCTGCTGGACGCCTTACTCTCACCTTTGCTTCTGTCTTCACATGGCCTCTCCTGTGTCACTCTGTGTGTCTTCCTCGTCTCTGTCTCTCTCAAGGGCCCTCCTCACCGGATTTAGGCCCCTCTCTAATCCCAGATAATCTCATCTCAAAATCCTTACCTTGACTACATCTACAAAGATGCTTTTTCCAACTGAGGCCACATTCCGAGGGCCAGGGTGAAAAAGCTTTTTGGGGAGCCACTACTGAGCTCATTATGTCCAGCCTCTACTTTTGGTAAATGAGCCTGGAGGGCTCTGCCCCCTCCGTCCTGCTTCCCACCCCTCCTCCGCATAGCCATTCAGGAAGAATCTCCATGCGATACCAAAATCTAGAGCCCAAATCATGAGCAAGCCAAAACTAAGGTCCCCAGATTTCTTCAGAGCAGGGAGCACCAGGTCTTAAAAAATACGTCTGGAGGGGTCTGCAATTCCTGCAGTAGAAGGGGCTGTTTCCCCCCAGCCCCGGGCAAGGCCCACCCTCCCCTCAGCCCACCCCCAGGAAGAGGCCACACAGGCTTCCTTCAAAGGCAAAGAGGCTGGCCCGCCATTTTCTATCTGATGGAGGCTCTCATCAACTACCCTGGCAAAGAGATCATTGTCAGGGCACAACAAATGAGGTAAATGAGGGGAGTAACCGAGTACAAGCACAGGGGTGACATGGGAATGAGGGGCACGTGCCCTTCCTGCAGTTCTATCAGCCCCCTTCCCTTACGTTGAGGTAAACCATCGAGCTTCTCTGACTCCTGGGCAAAGTTTGTACAAATACATCCCCAGGTCCCGTCCTTCCAACAAGAGCCCTTCCTACAGGGAAAATACTCTTTGTGTGGATGATCGGGAAATGCTTCACAGGGACAGAAAGCAGACCCCTGCACCGGGCTTTGAGGGGCTCCAAACAGGGGGAATGGGACTGAGCCAAGCAGAATGAAGGTCTAAGTCAGACGTGATGAACAGAGCAGAAGTAGGTCCCGGCAGAACTGTGCCTAGGATTCTGAGACCACAGCCAGGCTCCGTAAAAAGTCTTCTAATCGGGCACCGGGGTGGCTCAGTCGGTTAAATGACCGACTCTTGATTTCAGCTCAGGTCATGACCTCACTGTATGTGAGTTCGAGCCCTGTGTCAGGCTCTGTGCTGACATCGTGGAGCCTGCTTGGGATCCTCTCTCCCTCTCTCTCTCTCTCTCTCTCTGCCCCTCGCTCTCTCTTTCTCTCTCAAAACAAATAATAAAATTTTTCTTAAGAATTTCTTTGATCAGGGGTGCCTGGGTGGCTCAGTCGGTTAAGCGTCCGACTTTGGCTCAGGTCACGATCTCACGGTCCGTGAGTTCGAGCCCCGCGTCGGGCTCTGTGCTGACAGCTCGGAGCCTGGAGCCTGTTTCAGATTCTGTGTCTCCCCTCTCTCTGCCCCTCCCCTGCTCATGCTCCATCTCTCTCTGTCTCAGAAAAAAAAAAAAAAAAAAGTATTTAAAAAGTCCCCTGATCAGCAGATCAGGGAAGGGGGTCAGTGATACAGAAGTCATCCCTGACCTAGGGTGTCAACAGAATCACGTGACACTGAGGAGAAAGCCAGGTGATGGCAACACATTTAGCCAAATGAAGTTGAGTCCTAAAGCCACCTGTTGGGAGTGGAATTGTGTCTTCCAAAAAACGATTTGGGGGAGTCCTAACCCCTACCTAGCACCTTAGAATGTGACCCTATTTGGAGATGGAAACTTTCCAGAGGTCATCAGGTGAGGGTGGGCCTAATCCAGCACGATGGGCATCTTTACAAAAAGCGGACATTTGCACACAGAGGCAGACACGCACCCAGGGAAGGCGACAGGACGAGACGTGTCCAACTGGCACACAATTCATGCGAATACTCATTCGTTCGCTCATCCTGAGAAGCGCTTCCCGAAGACCCGCCTAGGGCCAGACACTGTGCCCCCTGTCCGAGTTAGGTACGGTCTTCACCTCTCGGAGCCTTTGTTTTCCCATCTGTAAAATGGAACTAGAACCCAATGGGGCCGTTAGGAGAATCAGTTGTATGTCTATGAAGCGCCTTGTATGGCGCCCGTCACAGAGTCAGTACCCAGGAAATGTCACTTCTCTGCGTCCTTCTTTCTTCTGCACGTGAGGTGGTGGGATTTCTTTCCGCTTAAAATAAGACCAGTCTTGGGGCGCCTGGGTGGCCTAGTGGGTTAAGGGTCCAACTTCGGCCAAGGTCTTGATCTCCCAGTTCGTGGGTTCAGGCCCCGCGTCAGGCTCTCTGCTCCCAGCACAGAGCCCACTTGGGATGGAGGCGGATAGTAATTTGCCCGTGTCTGTTCATGAAAAGAAGATTTCTGGAAGGAACTAAGGAACTGGTAAAGATGTTCAACCCCAGGGAAGGGACTCTGGAACGGAGACGCATAGGCGGGAGGGAACCTTCTTGCCACTCTCATACTGTTGGACCTCTTTTTTAACCACATGGTCACATCAGTAATTTCTTAAGGAACTTTTTTTTGTTTGGGAATATTTTTAGATTCACAACAGATTTGCAGAGATAATCTAGTCACATGTACCCTTCGTCTCATCTCCCGATGTCAGCGTAACTGACGTTTGTCAAAGCGAGAAACTTAACACTGGCATGGCCCTATTAAATCAGCTTGGGACTTTCTCCAGACAGCACCAGGTTTTACACAAATGCCCTCTTTCTCTTCCGGGCTACCCCCCGCCCCCCGCCAGGATCCCCCCCCCCCCCCCCCCCCGTTGCGCTGGATCAGCACGTCTCCTAGGCGCGTGACAGTTTCTCGGACTTTCCTTGGTCTGCGTGACTTTAGAAGAGTAGCAGTCAGGTGTCTGAGTGTCTGATGTCCTCTCATGATTAGACGAAGCTACAGGCTTGGGGAAAGAACACAGAGGCAGCGTGCCCTTCCCATCACACCATGCGGGGAACACGCGAGCCCTGCCACCTGCCCCCTGCCCCCCGTGATATTATCCCCAGGCAGGGAGTCCGGATGCTTTTCCTATCCTGGGCACCCCTGTGCGTTCAGGGCTGTCTGGTCTCTTTCACACTTCAGCAGGCTCGAAAGACCCCAGCCGGCCCGCCTCCTGCACCCTGCCCCAGGGTCTCAAGCAGAAGCTGGAGGAAGTGGGAGATCCCCACCCTCGAAACTAATCCCCTCGGCCTGTGGGACCAGGTGTGGCAGAAGCAGGGCTGTGCTCCAGGCCCTTCCTCTGAGCAGCGAGTGGCTGGGGGCCCATTTCACAGCCCTGGAAATCGAGGCCAGGGTGAACCGCCCGAGTTAACACCGTGAATAAGTTTCTGCTCAGGGACTCACCCCAGGTCGAGACACCGCCTAGGAACCCCAGCCTGCCCACCGGTCCCCACAGACACCACCCCTCTGGGCTGGGCCAGCAGGCGGCCGCCAGAATGAGCCTCGAGCATCCTCCCTGCCCCTGCGGGAAACCCAAACCTTCCCTCAAGGCTCCCCAGCAGCCCCTCCTGCAGGCAGCCCTACTGACCGAGGCCCCAGAAAGGGCTCTGGGTTCTCTTGGACCTGAGTTCGAGTTCCGGCTGAGACAACTTGGGTGACTAACCTACTTTGTACAGTGAGGGTACCGATGCCCACCTGGTGGCAATGCCACAAAAGCCAGCTGCGTGCCTGCAAAGCCCTTGGCCTTGGTAAGTGTTCAGAGAGTGGTGAATGGTACTCTTCGCCTTCCGGCCAGGACACGCCGAGCGGCGTGATATCGTCCTGTGTCCTGTATTGTTCGTCCCTTCAATCATTCAGCAAGCCTTCACGGAGAACCTGCTAGCAGTCAGCAGATGGGAGCCCGGTGCTGAGTAAAGCCACACGGCGGGTCCTGTGGGGTTTGCAACCTGGTGCGGGAGCCAGACGGCCGGCGGATGGTCCCATCGTCACACGGCTGTGAGATGACAGCTGGGAACGGGCACCCATGCTGTCCTGAGAGCCCATACCTGGGGGACTTGATGGAGGCCAAGTGAGCCTTCCCCGTGGCAATGATGCTGAGGTGAACCCGGAGGGGTGAGGAGGGGAGAGAGGTGCGGTCCAGGCCAAGGGCAGCATCCCAGCTCCCGGAGGAAGACCAGAGTGCAGACTGGGAGGTAGGGCATGGAGTGGCCCCCGGGGCAGGCAACTTCCGGGGAACGGGCCATCGAGGGAGCTGGGAAGCACTGAGCTGAGGTTGGGGGACAGGAAAGCCATCAGGAGGTGAGCAGCCGCTTGTGTCCGGAACATTCTACCCCCATCCACCCCAGCTGCCAGAGGGGAGTCCCCATGCTCCCTATTCATTACCTGACATAACTAATTGCCTGGTGACATTTCCCATATTATAGACAAATGTGAATTATGGGCCCAGCTGTTCCCTTTCTCGTCACCGGGAATCGGTTGATAAATATGTTTATTCGAGGTCAGCCTGGCCTCATCCATTAGAAATATTGTTTTTCTAAACATTACATTGATTTAATTTAACTCTAATCAATTTAAAATGGTTCTGACAATTAACAAAAGCTTCAAATATGACCTTAAAGTAATAGGATTCATTAGCTATGTTTAGGATTAAACTTACCCTAATAGGGCAATTTTTCTTCCGAGGGTATTTGGTAACCGACTAGTGGTCAGTCAAAATGAAATCAATTATTATAAATTATACAGTTAAAGTTGATTATGTATCCCCTGCTAATTTGTATAAATAAGGGTGTCTGACAATGGGAGTAATTTATTAATAACTATCTCTACCCCAGCCCGGTATCACACTTCATGTAACAGCTGCCAGGGCATCTGTAACCCATGAAGTATTATTTTCCAGGGCTGTTCTCGATGTATGCTAATTAAACCCATAATTAATTGGAACAGTTATAGTTAAGACACAATGCTGGTGCCCTTTGCCCATTCATGACAGTCAACTCATTCAAAAGGCAATCTGATCAAAACTTCGCACGCCAGCCCCGGTGCCCCAAAAGGAAGGTGATCCCGCCACGGAGACGATGTGATGTGACAGCTGCTGTCCCGGGGAGAGGGGAGGATGCGGTCGGAATCCAAGTCCCCCGTTTCTGGGTCGTGCAGCCTGCCCCTGCCAGCCGGTGCCCTGTAAGGGAGGAATGTGGACCCAGAGGGGCTGGGGCACAAAGTCTGGGCCAGCGCTCATCAATCGGTGGCCCACGTTGTGTTTAAAAAACAAACCAGGGACGCCTGGGTGGCTCAGTCAGCTCAGCGTCCGACTTCGGCTCGGGTCACCATCTCGCGGGTTCGTGAGTTCGAGCCCCGCGTCTGGCTCGCAGCTGTCGGCGCAAAGCCCCCTTCGGAGCCTCTGCCCCCCTCTCTCTCTCCGCCCCTCCCCTGCTGGCTCACTCACTCTCAAAAGTAAATAAAACATTAAAAACCATCAAAACAATGCCCAGAAACTCAATGTTTGCCAGCATTTTACAAATGGGGAACCCTCACTTCTTTTGGAAATTCCTGACTTTGTTTGAAATATACCCTGGTCTGCTCCCCTGCCCCCAGTCTCTATGAGGCACGAACCCACTTCTTTTCTCTCTGTTACCTGCCTGGTCCCTGAGGAGCCTTGGTCTAGGACACCTCCTCATTGTATAGGTGGGGACACTGAGGCCCAGTCTCATCAGGGAGCAGACAGTGAGCCAGCTCCAAGCAGTGCGAGGGTGGCTGGTTTCACAGAGCATCTAAGCCGAGTTGGGGGCCCCCGGGGAGGTGGCCCGTCCACAAAAGAGCGTTCTCCCTGCTACAGGCGGGTGAAGTCTGGCAGGAGGAGACTGTGGGCGACGAACCACGCCTCGTGAGGCCCTGAAACGCTGGGGCGATGATGGACCCACACCCCTGTGTTGGGTGTTCGCAGTTGCAAACAGCAGGCTGTGTCCTGCTAACCCCAGATTTTCGGGTTGGGCTGGAGAAGGGTGGGGAAGATTCTTGCCATGGGCCTCTGAGGCGTATGGATGAAGGGGGACCAGGGAGGGACATCTGGACAAGCAGATTAGCAGCGGCACAGAAGAACCTTCAGCTGGGAAATGTCCCTGCGTGTGAATCACTCAGTCTCCAGCTAACATGGGACACCCCCACTTGGGGCGTCCCGTGAGGGGTGCTCGGGGGACGGGGACAACGTGGCTTTTGCCTTCTGGTGGCCTCTCTACCGCAGCGGGCGGATGAGTATAAAGCATTGTGGCAGCCCCCAAGGAGTCTGGGGGTGTCTGGGGATTGGAGTCTGGGGGGAATTGTCACCTTGGGGGTAAAGGGAGAACACGCGAAGCCTTCAGATGAGCCTGGAGCCTCCTCTATGCTCAAGAAAGCGAGAATGATACCTTTTCCAGAAGGGTCTTGAGTCCTTCCTACCCGTCTTAGCCTGAAGCAGGAAGCAGCAACCTGGTGAGGAGGGAGGCGTAGGGATGGGGCTGGTCTGACGCCCGGAAGGCCTTGTCACACGGAGGGTGCCAGAGAGCTACAGATGTCATGATCAAACCAGGAGCTTGAGACAACCTGGCCGGCTGCACAGGCAGCATCTGAGGCCCCCCCGGTCACTGGGAATCCTGATGGCCCAAGAACCCCGGGGAAGGCCAGCATTTGGGACGCCGCACCCGCTGCATTTAGGGAAGCCCAGCTCGCATCCAGGAGCCGGTCGCGGCCGAAAGCCTGCAGGGCTCAGGATCGAGCACCAGCCCCACTCAGGGCCGTCCCACGGCTGGGCGCAAACAACACCCCAGGCGAATCTCTGATTCGCCACCTGAAGTGGACATCCCAGGGAACATTGCGGTCCCCGCAATGGTGTGGGCTGTAGTCTCCCCAAATTTAAAATGAAGGGTGGGACCCAACCTCAGCGGCTCCACAGGCCCAGTCCCCTGATGCTAACGGCACGGCAGACAAAGCCCGCTTGCCAATTCGCCTTCTGGAGAGTTCTCTCATTCTGTGCTGGGCCTGGGTTGAAAAGAGAGGGCAGGGGAGAAACACACACACACACACACACACCCTATGAGCTGGAGGTAACAGAACAAAGACTGAACTTGAACACAAAGAGAAAGTTCGTCAAAACTCGTGTTTCCTTAAAACACTGTACGTAAATTATAGCTCAGTGAAGTTGGCGTGGGGGTCGGGGTGGGAAGGGGAGGGGAAACTGAGGCACATTACAATTTTTTTTTTTTTTTTGAAGAGTTTATTTGAGCCTCCAGCAATTGGAATCAGGCAGGAAGCACCAAACCCAAAGCGGCTAGAGGCGCTCTGACCTAGGAGAGAGGATTCGGGAGACACGGCCGCAGAGGCAGAGCGGGGACCCGATGTGTCTGGCTGAGGGCTTCGCTGAGGCAGTTGCCTCGTTTGGGGGCGCCTCACTGGGTGGCTGTGATCAGTGGGTCTTAAAATCGTCTCATTTTCTCGAGGCCCAGCGCATGGTCTCCGGCTCAGGCTCTGGCTCGCTCAATGAGGCTGCCAGCCCTCAGAGCCTTTCCGGTTTCACTACTGCAACGCCAGCTAAGAAAAATCAGGAAAGGAGGGCGTGCAAATTGGAAAACCGCCTTGGGAAACGGTGTGGCAGGGTCCGCTGCTCGACACGCACCCGTCTCCTGTGACCAGCAGATCCACTGCGGGGCTGGCGTTCACGGGAAAGGCTTGTGCGAGTGCCGCCCCCCAAAACATGCTCGGGAAGGTTCCTGGCACCATAGCGCTCATAGCCCCAAACTGGAAACAGCGCACCTGTCCACCAGCAGGAGCCTCGGTAAACAAACTATGGGATATTTACACGACAGAGCCCTGAAATACGCCCTCTGGTGCACACGAATGAATGCAAACCACAGACCTTGCGTTAACCGTGCGGGAGCCGTGTCCCCCTTTACACGAAGCCCCAAACCTGGCAAAATGAAGCCATGGGGGCAGGAGACAAAACCGGGCAGAGCAGAGGGAGGCCGCCCGGTGCTGGAAGGGTCCCTGAGGTTGACAGGAAGGGCGCACGGGCATGGGACATTCACGGAGCCCGTGCGGATGCGCCCAGCTGGCATGGCGGGCAGCGGAGTGACCCCGGGGTCCGGCACAGGTCTAGGGGCCCAGGTTCCTGCCCTTAGAGGCCACACAGAGCTGTGCCTGCACCAGGTGGACTGGGGGATCCCTAAATACCATTCCAGCTCAGCGCTGCCGTGCCCGTCCCCGGGAGGGTGGTGACAAGTCCGCACCGCGGCCCGGAGGATGGTTCCAAATGCCAGGCCACACCCATGGAGCATCAGGTTGGGCCTTCAGCTGGCAGGCAGGGGCTCCCCACTGGAGAGGACCTGGACGGAGCACAGTCCTGCAGGCATATCGCAGAAGCAGGAAGGACCCAAGCTCGAGTCCCATTGCCTCTGCCCGGGCCTCGACGGGTCCCTCATCTGGGAACCAGGGAGGAGGCTCTTGGAAGCATGAGAGAACACACATGGGAGCACCCACCCCAGGGCCTGATGCTCACCAAGTGGGGAAACCAAGGCCCAGGGCGCAGACGCGCCTCCCTCAGGGTAGAGCCGTGCTTTTGTTTCCCCATTAGGACCCACGGCTACAGAGTTCTGTGCAACTCCCCCTGCACCCCGGCTGCTGTCCCAACTCCCCCCTCTTCCACCCCCTCCCCAGGCCACTCGGCCACCAACAGGAATGCGGGCGATGCCACACTTCCTTCCGGGCCCCTGCTCTGGGTCCCCGAGACGCACAGTCCTGCCCACTGCTGCCCTTCGTGTTAGCCCAACACGCGTCATCTTTCACAGCCCCTGCCAGGCCTCCTGGCTCCGGGGGGGCCCCCTGCCCAGAACCCCGAGCACACGAGGCGGTGAAGCAGGCAGGGCCCCGGGAGAGTCTGGCTCCCACTTCCAGAGCCCGTGTGGCCGGCCAGCGAGCATCACGGTGGATGTGGTTGACTGGGAACTCTGGCCGAATCGTCTAGCTCCTTCGGCCTCAGTTTCTCTGCCCATAAAATGAACCTCTCTGTTCTGGCCACTCAGAGGGGGAGGGAAGCCACGAGGGTGTTTTCTAGGCGGCCACAGAGAGGACGGAACACCCAGCAGACAGCGGAGATGAGGCCAGAGGGGATGCGCTGGAGTCTACATTACATCAGAACGCAGCGTACCATTAGATCTGTTCTTTCCCTGCCATACGGCTGCTCAGCTGCCTCAGTCTCCCCAGAGTGATCCTGGAGGTTTATGCTGCCCCTTCAAGACCCCCACGCACAGTCTTCCTGATCTGGGAGCTTCTGTCTTGATCCAGCCATTGGCAGCACCCCCAGGGCCCGCCATCCACACCTCTGATGTGGTGAGGTCTCGGTGGCCTCACCCTCCCGTGCCAGCTGCCGTCCCCTCCCTCCCTGGGGTCCGAAAAGCCCTCTGATTCCCATGGGCCCCTCCAGCTTCCCTTCCTGTCTCCCACCCACTGCCTGGAGGTGGGCGTCATCTGTTTGCAAAACAGCACCTGGGTCGTTACCGTGCTAAATGACCTCCCAAAGGACTACTCCAAACTCCCAAAGGACGTTTGAGCCACAGCCCCCATGCCTTCCCACATCCATGATCTCCGATCTGGGCCCCTGCCCGGTTACACAGCCGGCATGGCCTGCCACTCGGTCAGCCACAGGCCTCCGCTGGGCTCCTACCGACAAGGCGAAACACGAAACCGTAAAACTCATCTGCACTCGCTGCAATCTATGCAGTCAGTGGGTTTCCCACTAACGAGAATGTTTATAACCCACTTTTTCTCCAACTAATACATTATAGGCCTTTGCTCATGTCAGAAAAAAATGTTCTAGAAGCATCTCCGATGGCTGCAGAGTACTGCATACACAGTCCAGCTGGACCATGGATTGATCAAGGTCCTGCACACTTAAGTTTGCCAATTATAAATGATGTTGCCGACGGGGCCCTGGGTGGCGCAAAGTGTCCGGCCTCGGCTCAGGTCATGATTTCGCGGTTCGTGGGTTCGAGCCCCGCGTCGGGCTCTGTGCTGACAGCTCGGCTCGGATTCTGTGTCCCCTTCTCTCTCTGCCCCTCTCCCACTCGCACTCTGTCTCTCTCTCTCTAAAAAATAAATAAACGTTAAAAAATTAGAAAAAAATGACGTTGCCTATACGCATATGGCTAATTTTGGGCACCTCTGTGAGCATCATGTCCTCAGGAAAATGTCCTAGCAATAGAGTTGCTGAGTGTAAGGCATACAAGATATGAAGGCTTTTTAAAAAATAAGCATATGTCTTTTGAACACCCACGTGACTCACAGTTCGTGCGTAACTGTTTCGGGTTGGGGGCTGAGGAAGAACCTAACGGGAGAAGTCAGTAGTCTGAGGAGGGGGTTGTACACACAGAAGACCAAATACCATTAGAAGTGCAACATGTTAAAGGGGCTTATAGAGCTCCAGACCCCCAGGATGTCACAGCTAGGTAGGACAGTGTAGACTACAGTCGAATCCCCTTGTATTAGGGATGGAGAAACTGAGGCTCACAGAGAGAAGCCACTCAGGAAGGGGGGGACCGCCAGTTCTGGGGTATTTGCAACATGGCCCTGTGCTGAGCCTGGGTGCAGGTGTGTGGCCTGGCCGCATCCTGCCAACCAGGGCAGAGAGGGTGGGTGAGACACGGCCGGCAGTATGAGCACCTGGGACGGGCCAGGTGTGACCGAGGCTTGGGGTCTATTTTCAATCCGCCACACAAAATGAGTGAGGGTGGGAGCCGTGGCTTTGTAAGAGATGCCGGCTCTCAGGGCGCCTGGGCGGCTCAGTCCGTGAAGCGTCCAGATCTTGATTTCGGCTCAGGTCATGATCTCATGGTTCGTGAGATCGAGCCCCACGTTGGGCTCTGCGCTGACCTGCTCGGGATTCTCTCTCTCTCTCTCAAAATAAAGAAAAAGAGAGAGAGAGAAATGCCTGCTGTGCCTAAGCACAAAAAGTAGTTTATTAAAGCCTTAATCCAAGTGTGAATTCTTTCCGGATTTTGCCAAAAGAAAAGTCTTTTCTACAAAGGGAGGGTCTGGGGCAGTGGTTCTGAAACTTCAGTGCAGGTAGGATTCACTCGTGGGGAAAGGGGGAGGCGCTCACAATGCAGATTCCAGAGCCCGGATTGGAGAGTTTAATTCTATGAGGGTTGGGGGGGGCGGGGCAGCTCTGAAAAATCGATGAGCGTGTGACCGGTTGTCATACAGAGACCCTGACAACTGTATCTGTACTAACCTTAACACAGTAGCCACTGGCTCACACCGACAGTCCTGTGCCCCGTTCCCTCACCGAAGAATGTTTCTAGTGAAGAGAGAAATGTGCGCCGACTTAGGGGCTTGACATCAGGATCCTATTATTGGCCTTTGTTCTTCCCACCAAGCCACGGGTTTGTACTCCATTCCAATGCAGCTCCCCTAGCGAAGACCTCACATCGGACCTTACGGTCCTCGTCCAGTAGGTGGCACTAACTCGTCTGAAGTTAGCAGAAGTACACCTGAAAGCTGGAGGTAGCCAGAGAGACAAGGACAAGGCGGAGACAGTGGGAGAGGACAGTCCCAAGCAGAAATGTCCCACACTAGCCAGCTGTCCTGAAATGACGCAGAGGGAGCCTAAACCCTCCTGGATGTACTTTGTGGCCTGGTGTGTGTAGCCCTGACTCGTTGCCACATTTGCTTTCGTAAATCACCTGCTGCTTCCCAAACCGGGGACCTGGCGGCAGGCAGCTAGCTGGGAGTGAAGATCCAGGACGTTGCCATAACCCATTATGGCCACAAGATGGCGGTGCTGCGCCAAGAGGACACGTTTGCTTAGAAACCTCTCAATCTGAAAAAGCAATCTGGAGACTTGAGTGTGACCTGAAAGAAAATAAGATCCGGGAGGGAGAAGCGACCTGGAGAGCGATGTGTCGATTAGACTTGCAATCTGTCTCTCAAATGCATGATTATATTAGCCGCTTGCTGCTGCTAGAGGTGACCGTTTACCGAGGGGTCGCTGAGTACCCACCCCGCTGTGAGAAGCGCTGTATGTGCGTGGGTTCATTTCAGGTTCATGAAGCCTTATGAGGGAAGTTCTGTGATGTCTCCACGTCCCCGCAGAAGCATTATGTGGAGAACCAGAGGCCAGGACCTCTTGTATTATTTCAAAAGAAATGAGGGCCGTGATCTAATTCGGGCCACATTAGACGATAGTGAATGGGGCGGCTTTCATGCGTCAAAGGCTGAAATTTTCTTCTTTCTCCTCGGCAAATGTTTGAGCACCTACTTTGTGCCAGGGAACTGTTCACAGTGCTAAGGAAAGGGAACTGAAGGACCTACAGAAAGTCCCTGCTTCTAGTGCAGAGAGACCACAAGAACCCATTAGGTCTGGGCAAAAGGTGCCCTGCAGAATATGAAGAGGGCCAGGGCCACGCGGTGCCGGCAGGTGCATCTTGGGTGACGTCAGCAGTAAACTGCCGCTGGCTCTTCGGAGCCAATTGCTAAGTTGTCGGGAATTTTGTGAGCCAATTCTTAAATACACCTATTATTAAAGTTAAATTATATAAACTTACAGCTAATAAGTTACATTTAAAAGTTATTACGTTTAATCACCTATACTCGGGGAAAAAAGAAGTTTAATTAAGTAAGTTCTATTTAAAACTCATCACTTCGTAATGACTTTACATTTGACAACTGTCTATGCTGGGGGGAAGCAAGCTTTTTCTGTCAAGGACGGGATAGTAAATCTTTTAGGCTGAACGGGGCATACAGTTTTCTGTCGTAAGCCCTCAGCTCCCCCGCTGGGATGCAAAAGCAGCCGTAGATGTGTAATGGGAAGGGAGAAGACCGTGTTCCAGTAAAATGATACTTACAAAAACAGGCAGTGGTGAGGTGGGTTTGGTCTAACAGCCGCAGATGCCGACCCCGGTCTGTGCTCGGGTGTTTATGTCTCTCATATGTGGATGGTGGGAATGCTACGTACTTCCACGCAATCCTGCTTGCACGTCTTCCCAAACCCGCCTGTAGAGATGGCGCCACGGGTAGCACGCGATCGGCCACGGTGAGAGTATTCCCACCACAAAATCGGCAAACGCTACACATCAGGGCTTGTTCTCTCCCTGGAGAGCTGGCTGTTAAACATTTGCCAGCACGCCACGGGTTAATGTGGTCTGTGAAGGAGGCCTCTTGGAGGGGGTGACCTCTGACCTCTGAACAGAGACCTGAAACTGCGCTTCATCTTTCTACCGCGCAGCGGCCCCTCCCACCCACAAGGGGCGACCTACAGGGCACAGTTTTGAAATACATCTGAACCAAACAGCCTAAAGTTTGCAGAGATGGCCGGAAAGAGTCAAGCGCTTGTTTCAAATATAGAGATTGCAAGATGATGACCCCACCGTGCCACGCTCCAGGGAGCAGCCCCGCCTCCCCTTAGCTACTTACAATTGGACAGCTACGAAGCCTCGCATCAGGGTCCAAGGCCTGACCTCACTTATTCCACAGGCTGCTGAGGCTCTGCCTGCCACCAGCTGGCACCCGCAAGGCTAGCCCTCCGAGGTCCCATTCAAACACCTCACAAAGTGGGGAGGAATCGGGGGAGGCGCTCAAAAGACAGCCCAAAGTCAGCTTCCAACCCGACTCTTCAAACCCGAGTGCAACCACAAGCTCCTTTCAAAGGCAGTATTTAAAACAGACTCGGGGGTTATTTGTAAGGGAGTGGTTTGATGCATGAAATTTAAGAGCCTTCCTGAGTTCTTAGGGAAGCAGAGGCGAAAGCAGCGGGCAACTTGCAAATTTCAGTTGCACGTCTGTGATGAAAGTCACCGCTGGACCGATGACTCTCTTCTCATGCTGTCCAGTCGAGGGTTCGCACGCCTCTTTGCTAACCCCTCAGAAGCCACCTCTCCCTCCAGTGACACTTGGCACTGCAGAACAGTCCTCCAAAGCTGGCAGTTCACACAGATGTGACCGTCCACAGTTCTGTGTGATGTCACCCCCCCCAAAACCACGTCTCTTCCTGAGACTTCCTCTACTGCTCACCTAATCAGCCTGGTGGGGCATCTACGTTTACATACCCTTTGGAATGTTCTCTGAAGGGAAAAAAAGAGCATCTGCATTGTGCCCCTTTAAGGGTGTTTTTATTCAACTCCTCTTCGTAAGTAGTGAAATTCATCCTGCTTCCAAATGCTTTCTCCTACCTCCAGAACGTGTCCCACACAGATTTCCGAGGCTGTTTCCCAAGAGCTTGGGCCAGAAGCTCTACATTTTTTCTACTTCCCCTTGGGAGCTCGTCCAAGTCCATGATCTTGGACTTTTACAGGAGCAGACAGTTCTACCAGAGATTGATGGACGAGTAGATTACGGGTCTCAAAAAACTCCATCGCTCCTGACAAGTGGTTCCCAATCTTGCCGCACACGGGACAACGGGACAGATGTAAAGAGCTTCGAGGAATCTCAAGTGCCTGGACGGCCCCGTCTGCAGATTCTAATAGCTTGGGCAGCATAGGCATTACTTTGGGGTCCCCGTGCTTGAATTCGGTGTGCAGCCAGGACTGGGAAGGGCTGTTCTAGGCAGTGCATCCACCATGCGGACCTTAATATGGAACAACATGCGGACAGTCAGGAGAAGAGCGCCGAGCCGGGCCGGTGGTTTTTCCCTGCCAGCCGGTCAGCTCTCCTCTGACCGGGACTCGTTTTCTCTTGGTGGCCCCCATCTACCGGTGGGCACAAGAACAGAAGCCCTCACTGTCACACTAACATACCCCAAGTCACAAAGAATGGCATCTATGAGAAAGTATGCAAACCCCGGACTAAAGGCCAAAGGATGTTAAAATGGCAAAGTGGGTGCCTGGGGGGCTCAGTCAGTTAAGGATCAGGCTTCAGCCCAGTCATGATCTCAAGGTTCGTGGGATCGAGCCCCACATCTGGCTCCGCACAGACAGCATGGAGCCTGCTTGGGATTCTGTCTCTCACTGCCCCTCCCCCACTCAGGCTGTCTTTCTCTCAAAATAAATTAAAAAAAAATTGAAAGACAGGGAGGAAGGAAAAAGGAAATTCTTGAATGTACTATTATTACCAGCATCACTCAGACCATCGGGCTTTCCTACCTTGGCATAAAGTGACTAAACTCCAAGTCATTCTTGAGGAAGACTTTTTTTTTTTTTTTTAATGTTTATTTACTACCAAGATAGAGAGCGCACCCATGCTGAGTGGGGGAGGGGCAGAGAAAGGAAGACACAGAATCCGAAGCAGGCTCCAGGCTCCGAGCTGTCATCACAGAGCCCGATGTGGGGCTCAAACCCATGTACCACGAGACCATGACCTGAGCCAGAGTTGGACGCCCAACCGACTGAGCCACCCAGGCGTCCCAAGGAAGGCTTGTTTCATCAGTACCTAAGAGTGGATAAAAGGGTCCATCGTGTGGTAGCATATAATCCCTTCTCTGGATTACACAGAAGAGTAAAGCATGTAACCACCTCCTTGTGGCTGTGGGGGACAGGGACCCACGATTCTTCTCAACAGCCTTGTGCCCTTGTTTAGAGGTGAGGAAGCGCAGGAGGGCAACCTCTCACTGGAGTGGTTTAGAACTGAGCTTTAATCGGGACCAGAGCTTGGAAATGCCCAGTTACTCCAAGAAACGACAGGGCGCCATGCTGCCATGAGGTAACCCAGAGACCGTAGGTCCGTCGCCCAGAGCAGGGGAAGTCTGACAGGTTTTCCAAAGCAGTCTAACGAGGCCAGAGGCCGGACAAGGGTGTGCGCTCCCAGGGAGAGCTCTTCCCCCAAAGGAACCTTCCATCCTGGCACCCGCAACAACGTTAAGAGGTTGTGCTCAACCCCCGCTGTCCCGTAACCTGAAACCCTTCCCCAAAGAAATCAAGGAAAAGGAACCATAAAAATTTAGTTTTAATGATACAGAAATAGTATATAGTACATTTCTTTCCACAGCAGAGCACTTCATTCATCTCTAAAAAGTTTAACAAAATTAAGGCTAAATCAGAGCAATCTGATCGTAAAGGGATAGTTTATGTGGTGTTATTTTTAAAGAAATGTCTTCATAAATACGGCATATTCTTCAAGCCAAAAAGAAAAAAACAATGGTTGAACAAGACACCAGATATGCGAAATGCGGTACAAATGTGCTCCTTTACACCCATTTACGAATAACCTCGACTTCCCTGGGAAGTTCCAAACGGGCTTAAAAAAGAAAAAAATGCTTGTGACAGGACACTAAGACTCTCTGGAGTTAAAACTCAACGGTACTGCGGGCCATTTTACAAAACGGAACCAGTGACGGTCAAGTCCCCCACCTCCTCTCTCCAGAAAAAGTACCAAGCAAAAGCAGACAGTACTTAAACGTGCAAGAGAGATGTGAGGCCTGGGGTGCTTGGAAGGACAGCCCTCCTCCCTAACTGGCCCTTCCCCTGACCTAGTGACAGGGAGACTAACATACCGTGTGGTCAAACGAAGACGGCCAAGACCGAAGGTCCGGAAACCACGCGGGCTCTGGAGTGGCCTGCAAACGCCAGCCCTACTGCGGTCGGGAGGGAGCACCCCCTTCCCCGCGTCCCCACTACCCTTGGGTCCGGTGCTGGTTGGCTGTTGACCACTGCTTTCTGACTCCGGAGACACCCTGCAGCTGCCCCAGCATGTAGAATAAGACGAAGGGCCCCCTTTCCTCTTTTTCCCTCCGGTGAAACTTCTGGAAGCAGAACAGACTGGTGCAGCGTCCGCTCCTCGCAGGCAGCCTCGCTCTCTACAGCCCTGGTCTCTCTGAGCGGTGAGCAACCTGTCCCCGCCCCAGGAGGCGCACAGGAGCTCTGTCTTCCGTGAGCCCTGTGCACCCCCATGCGGGAAGGGGTTGACCTTCTGTCCTCCCCCACCTCCCCTCTGTGCACTGGCTTCCACGTTCACACGCTCTCCTCCTCCACACGCCCCACCCGCCTCGGGGGGTCCAAGCGTTCCTCTCGCTGAAGGGGGGTCGTGGGTGCGTGGCTAACATCACTCACTGCCAGAGAAGGAGGACTTCTATTTAACATTAAGCATCACACTCCACCTACTTTAACAAGGACATTTTTGGCTTCATGATAAGGGGCCCCATTAGCCCAGAGGAAAGTCTTCGCATATAAATGTTAAAAGTTGCATCCTAAAGTAGCAGATAGTGAGAAACGATTCTTTTCTTTACTTTCATGCCACAGTTTTGTTTTTCCCGTTTCTTTGGTACCCAGAGCGAGCCTCGGTTTCCCCCTAAAGAAATAAAATGGAAGACAAGTGTTCAGGCAAATAACATCGGACATCCTCTGAAGATCTGTGTGTGCTCCAAAGACCGCTAAAGCCTCTAGGAAACAGGGGGTTGAGGTATATGTATACTAAAATGCATTTCTTACGTAAATTCAAATGTAAACCCAGACAAACAATGTGACAAACATCCAACTGCCCCCATTTCTGTAATTACTGTGATAACATTACATGACCGCACAATCGCAAAAAGAAAAGATAATTTTGAGACCTTTTAGCTCAGTCGTTTTCAAATCTGGCCAGCGGTCAGGCTCCCCTCGCGGGGTCTTTTACTAACAAATTTCCTAGGCTCCACGCATGAAGAGTCAGACCCAGCGGGCATGCCCGGGACCTAGAAGTTTGTATTTTTTTCCCCATGAAATTCGATATTCCAACGCCCTTGTTATACAGAGGACACTAAGGTCTAAAGAGGTCAAGAAGTCCTCTCAGGCTAACAGAGCAAGGGCCAGAGAAAAGGGTGGAACCAGGTCTCTTGTCCCCCAGTCCGTTAGTTTTTCTGTTGCTGTTTGTGTCCCAGCGCTTTCCCCGAGACCTGTCGCCCTCACATGTCACCAACATCTGTAGGGATCCTGTTGTCAGAAGTAGGCGTTAGGCTGTTTCAAGGCAAGGACCACGTCTCCTATTCCTTCCGACACAGTCCTAAATGTCCAGTGGCTCACATCTCTGTCTGCCATCACCCAAGCAGGTGCAGAATTATCTAGCTGGATATCCAGCTAGAGGAGGGGAGTGAAGCCTGAACGTATGAAGACGCCAAGTTCAAACAACGGGACTTTGAATGACAATACAAGCTGCATAAGATGAATTACTCTGTCTTCCCCTTGTTCCTGAATTATGTTAGGTGAAAAAATAAATGGATCCAAGGGATAGAAAGAAGCCATTTACCTATAACATTTGGCAAACGTGAATCATAAAGATCCTAAACTATTCTAAGGAGGTAATCCTCAGCAATTGTAACAACTATATGTTGCTGAATTTTGTTACTGTTTCTCTTGGTTTTCAGTGTGTTTTCTCAGTCTTACAAAACATTCTTCCCGGACGGAGTCAAACTATAACTCCTTTATAAAGCTGACTGGGAGGGACGAAATACATTTAGCCTCTACATCACAACAGGGTTCCTCTCTCCCTGTCTCCCCCCAAATGTATACATATATATTGGGGGTAATACACACACACACACACACACACACACACACACACACACACTCTTACAAGTGTGAATTTAGTTGGAGGTGGGGGACCAGGACTTGTCATATTTTCTATTTGTAGCTATGAATCACAAACCATGTTATAAATAATTCTACTATATTGCCATCTTGATTTTGGATATGATAAGGAAAATGAGATCACCAACGCATTTTAAAAGCCAACGGGAACATGTTAGAGAACATCTAGGGCTAAAATGTAAATAAATCCGCAGATGCATGAACCACTGGTACCACACAGCCCAGCCCTGATGGCGCCCACTTCCCATGCAGCTGTGCCGGGGCAGGGACAAGGAGGGGCCGCCCAGAGGGACCGTCCAGGACCAGGGGGAGAGCCCAGCCCTCCACACGGAGCACTACGGCCGGCCCTGGCATCCCGAGTGCCTCCTGCCCCAGGCAACACTAAACAGACGTACGGGTCTACCTGAAGGAAATGTCCTTAGAGATAACTGACAGATGTGGCCCTGCCCCCTGGAAAGAGCCTCCATACGGGGTGGGGGGTGGAGGGAGATGGGGAGCCCCGGACGGCTCTTCTTCAAGTCTTCCACCACAAGAGGCTGGGCAGGACATACCTTCTTGAACTTGCATTTTAATTTTTACGGACAAGGAACTTTCTCTTCTTTTTTAACTGTTCAATTCATCTTGCCTAGGTAGATATTCCTAGTCATTCCTCCAAATAATTTTTTCAAAAATCACATTGATACGCTCATTCATCCATTTATTCACTCAACACCTATTTACTAACGGGTGACTGGACTTACAGAAGATCAGAGCCTCAGACATCGTCACCCCAGGCCCTTCCCTTAGTACCCGAGGCGGGGGGGGGCAGGGGCAGAGACAGCCCCACAGTCTGGGCTCCTCACCCCCAAACCCCTGATTCAGTAGCCACCTCCCCACCCCACCCAAGCATTTAGCAAAACCGCATGCAAAATGTATGTACTTTTTCATTTCAAAAATGAAAAAACTTACAAAATGAGTTTTTGTACCTTACTACAATTTATAAAGCTAATGAATATTAGCAAAATGGAATGATAGAACCAAAGCTAAACGAGACTTTAAAAAAAAAAAAAAGAAGTAATTGCAGGGTTTATAAAGATGCTTTCCACTTTGTTTTGACGTTAAATGTTTTATAAAGTCATATGTTATATACACATGACAACTTTTCTGTCTTTCTGCATGGTTAGGAAGTCTTTCCAGAAGGACAACAACGCCACAAAACGACACTCGAAGAAAACACAGACCATAGCACATTCCACAGCACTAACATTTATAATCTGTGGTTCTAGTCTACGACATCCACTTGGGGTCTAGACATACACTGTGGACATTAGCTGAGAAAACATCCATTTTCTACGCAATCAGAAGGAGGATAAAGCTGCTGCCAACATTTCCATAAAATATCGTAACTGCCATTATCTCCTGCGCAATCAAACCGCATTTAGTGAGCAGACTGGCTGAGCTCACTGAAGTTCTGGACGGTCTTACAACAGGAGAGGTTTACACAGACAACACATCTCTTCAGGGAGGTTTTAATGAGTAGTCTATATTCAAATTTATTTTCTGATGGACCATATATTTGTGTAGAAATATATTTATCACCCCAATCCTTTAATAAAATGCATTGTGCCCGGTTCCATAAAATAGAGTTCCTTAACAACCCCCCCCCAAAAAAACAAAACAAAAAACCAAAAAACAAAGAACCCCAAAACCTCTTAGCTGACAGTTACAACTATGAATGAAGAGCTTCAGTTGCTGTGCAGTCTAATCCCCAGGAAAATTACATCAAAAATAGACGTTTTATGACAAGATCACTTAGATCTATCTCAAAAGCAGAACAAATAGAAAACAACACCATGAATGGAATTTAAGTATTTTTCCGACCACTACTGCAGAAACACAGAAACTCGGCAGATTGCTGACATGCAGAAACCAGCAGTATACAGGAAAGAATTAACAAATCAAACTCAGTACGATTTTAATAACTGGATTGAAAGCAGACACTTAATAAAACCAAAATATTTCTTCCTCAAGGCAACCGTTAGCTAAAAGGAAAAATGATTTCATATCCTTGGTCCATAAAGAAGACACATTTATTTACATTCTCAATGGACTAAAAGAGGTTTTAAACTGTCACAATTAAAATTTTATGCTTCCAAAAATATCATATGATCAATGCACTTAACTTAAAGCTTCAGGGATTAATAACTTCATTTAGACTTCTTAAAAAACCAACACAAACATACTTTCTAGAGTGCAAAAGGCTTCTTATTAAATACTTCAGTAACACAAAAGCAATTTGTTTTTTAAACACGGGAATCCTTTTCTGAAGGATCATCACCACAAAGGCATCCATTGCCGGCAATGGATGCTGAACAAGACTGCCAGCTCAGGTAAAATGCAACACTAAAGCCTTGCATTCAGTTTCCACCCCTGCCCAGATGACCCCACTTATTTGTACAGACTCATTGTTGGACTCTGGTACATGCACATGTACGCATCACAGAGAAGTCTTCGCGCACAGCCTTGGATTCTTCTGGAGTCCAAGGAGTGTAGGTCTTCCGGAGACATTTTCAAGTACTCTCCTACTTCCGGGCATGGGGTAACCTGAGGAATGTTGAAGCCATTCTGACCACCTACGGAAAAGAGGAAGAGCTCTATTTAGGGCAGTAAAGTTCTAAACCTTCTGCTGTCCTGACCTACCAAAGCAATTTTACAATTCTAAATTTAGGGAAGCTAACTTTCCAGATCAGAAGGACCTGGTTTCACTCCTGATTTTTAAACGCTAAAGCCTCTTTTTAACTCTTGACGGTTCTCATTTCTTGGGCTTGGAGAGGATTCTGGGGCCAACAGAATAAAGCTGGTAAAAGGAGGCAGATCCTGAGCAAAGTTCTAAACCCGCTTTGTAGGTTTGTCTGTATTCAGTTAGGGAACAGTGCCGCGTGCACGTAAGCACGCATCCACCTCCTCGCATCCCTGTCCCTTCCCAGACAGAAGCACCCCCACACGTCTCACCATGCGATCATCCAGTTTAGAGCAGATCTAGCAAAATGAATACTATTGCACTTCCAAAAATTTTAAACCTTTTGCTTCACACGTCATTAGAGTGAATGAGAACGCCGGGGGGTGTGGTGCTAGGCGCCCCCCGAAAGCCTCTCCCGGCCTACCCTCCCAATGGCCTTTCCCAACGTCTCACATCGGGATGCTTGTCAGTTACAGTAGAGCCCCTGGTACTGTACGTGGGCTCGTTAACGCATCTGTTAAATAATGCCTACGCATCCCAGAGAAGGGCCTAGAAGGGGTAGCATGCTCCCCATTTGGGGAAGAAACACGTTACCTGCAGAATAGGCTGATTTTTCCAAAGAAGACATTTATTCTAGTCTTTGCTTTGTCATTTAGAGGACAACGTAGTTCAGTATAAAAAACATAAGCACCGAGGTCAGAAAGACGGCGTTAAATACAAACTATGTGACCTTAGGCACCTTAGCTTCAGCCTCAACAACAGAGAAAGAGGAGTGATCCCCATCTGCAGGGATTTTGTGGGAGACTCAGTGTGCTTCCCAGAGAGCTCGGCACATGGGCGCCCGATAAACGGTGACCATGGCTTGAACAGAAAATGGGAGGAGCGCGAAAGTAAAAGAAGACAAAGCCGAAAGTAAAACCTCTCAGCCCTAAAATGAGAATTCTAGGATTCTTTTTACAAAAATCACCTGTGTGTCAAAATATCACAACGATATTATTCCTTAGTTTAGTAATGCTGTCTATGCATTTCGAGACTGTCAGCCTGTGTCCCCAAGATACTTCTCGAAGGCTTTTCGCACACACTCTTCTACTACTCAGCACAGACGACCCACCACGAACTATGCCAGCGCAAAGGAGAAAAGGGCCACAGGGAGAAGAAAGGTATTTCAGCTACCATCTCGATCGGCCATGCTGTCAAAGAAGAGCCAGGCAGAGTCGTCCTTCCCGTACTTCACAAAAGCAACATAGTGGCTTGTTTCTATGCAGAGAACAGCAAACAGTTCCATCTTCTGGCAGGGGATGCAGCCGTGCCTCCAGTCCCAGTCGGGTAAATCTTTGGGAAGTGACACTGGGTTATATTTATGGTTCAGTCTCTTGGGATGAAGGTGGACCTGAAACGGAACAGGAAGGGAATGTCGCTCACGGGCCGGACTCAGTATTGCCGGCGACGGGGCTCCACTCACCCTAACTGAATCCACCCCTGCAAACAGCAACCGAGTACTTGTAAAAAGTCCACCAAGTAAACAGAAGACACGTAAACAATCCCACTGGATTATGAATTCAAGTTAATAAGGACTCTGAAAACTTTCCAAAAACCTGACATGTTTCCAACTTCCAATAATCTCCGATTTCAGAAGAGAACATCCATTGAGTGAAGTCACACTTACTTGGGTGTTGCAGGTTTTACAAAACTGCTTGATGTTTCCGGCTGAGATGTCGGGATCATCATAACACTCTCTACACTCGTACATGGCGAGCCCCCCGCAGATCCGGCACTGCCTGGGGGCTAAAGCGGTAGGGGCGAGAGAGGGGTCAGGGGGCCTTTAAACACGTATTCTCCCATTAAAAGGGTTAAAAGGAAAAGTTTAAGCTTTATTAAGGACTTAGATTCAAACAGGTCTGTCCTTCCCGGTCCCCATAAATGTTACTGTATTTCCTTGGACACAGGATATCTTTAAAGACATTTTCTCTGATCAAGTGACCATTTTTTATTTAAAAAAAATTTGTTTTATTACATTTATTTATTTTTGATAGAGACAGAGCACAAGTCGGGGAGGGACAGAGAGAGAAGGAGACACAGAATCCGAAGCTGGCTCCAGGTTCTGAGCCATCAGCATAGAGCCTGACGCGGGGCTCGAACTCATAAACCGTGAGATCATGACCTGAGCTGAAGTCAGATGCTCAACCAACTGAGCCATCCAGGCGCCCCTCAAGTGAGTGCAGGGGCACCTAGGTGGCTCAGTCAGTTAAGTGTCCAACTCTTGGTTTCAGCTCAGGTCATGATCTCACGCTTCGTGGGATTAAGCCCCATGTCGGGCTCTGTGCTGACAGTGTGGAGCCTGCTTGGGGTTCTTTCTCTCCTCTCTCTCTACCCCTCCCCTGCTCACACTCTCTCAAAATAAATAAATAAATAAATGTTTTAAAAACTTAAAAATAGTATATTCTAGGGTGTTTTCACATGATTAAAAAATGCCTACTGATGAAAATTCAAAGATACAGCAAAGTACAAAAAGAAAACTATAAGCATCTACAATTTCAGTTAGCAAGAGGCAACCACTGTCCACACTACTGTGAGTTTTCTCCGATGACTGACTTATACCTCCATATTTACATAAACCGTGTGTGAGCGTGCGTGTGCGTGTCTCCTCTTATAGGAAGTATCAACATACTTACCTTTTCACTTAGCTTTACATCATAACCACCTTCTTACATTCTGGTCTTCACAAACATGAATTATAATGGCAGTACTCCATTGTACAGAGTCACGAAAATTCATTTAACTACTCTCCTCTCCTATTGTTTCTGATTTCTTAATCGTGTGACAATAAATACATTTGCATAGAGAATATTTACTTCCGTCTCTGATTATTTTCTCAGAATATCTAGGACCGAAAGTACTAGCTTAATATTTCCAGGCTCTTAAGATACTGAATTGCCTTTCAGAAGAACTGCGTCCTGTAAGACTCTTACTCATAATTAGTGAGACTGGCCTATTTCTGAAAAACAAACAAAACTGGGGTCCCTGGGTGGTTCAGTCAGTTAAGCGTCCGACTTTGGCCCAGGTCTTCATCTCGCAGTCTGTGGGTTCCAGCCCCACATCAGGCTCTGTGCGGACAGCTCAGAGCCTGGAACCTGCTTCGGATTCTGTATCTCCCTCTCTCTCTCTGCCCCTCCCTCACTTGCTCATGCATGCGCGAGTGCTTTCTCTCTCTCTCAAAAATAAACGTTAAAAAATTTTTTTGAAAAACAAACAAAAAATCTTATACTTACTGTCTTCAAGTAAATCAGTTATATTTAATTCCAGGGAAGGAAAAATTTTTTTAAACAGTTTAAAGTCTTTTCCAAATCGAGGCATCTGAATAATGAGACATGATGGTGCCTAAAAACAAGATATATATATTTTTAGAATCAAAGTGCTGAAAAAAAATGTTCCCTATGAAACTGAAGCAGCCATGGCTGGCACCCCAGGGTGTGGTGCCGCCATGACATCGATGGCCTGCGAACGGGATCCGAGCCTGAAAGTGGAGCGTCAGGGCAGGGCACCAATGAGCTGCATATTTTCAGGATCCCTTCCACGGACACCCAGAGGTCAGGCAGTTCCACAACCCTGGGTCACTAAGAGTAAGATGACAATCTAACATTCTACTGTGGGTTTATATTTAAAATCAACGTTTTAGAAAACTTGTTTTGAGGGGCGCCTGGGTGTCTCAGCATCCGACTTCGGCTCAGGTCATGATCTCCCGGTTCGTGAGTTTGAGCCCCGCGTCGGGCTCTATGCTGACATCTCAGGGCCTGGAGCCTGCTTCGGATTCTGTGTCTCCCTCTCTCTCTGCCCCTCCCTCACTCAGGCTCTGTCTCTCTGTCTCAAAAATAAATAAACCTAGAAAGAAAGAAAGAAAGAGAGAGAGAGAGAGAGAGAGAGAGAGAGAAAGAGAAAGCAAGCAAGCAAGCTTGTTTTGACAAGTAAAATAAAGAAGCTGTTGTCACCAAAGGACACCATTCCTTGTATTTCAACAGATAACTGTAACTGTTCAAAGCTTTACCAGAACATTCTTTCAGAAACAAATACAATAAAAGTGAACCACAAGCATGTACTACTAAGATCATGAAGATATTCAGTAAACAGCAGAAGAAAAATAATTTCTATCACTTGTTCATTAACATTGACCAATATAAGTGAATTTGTCTCTTGTTGAAGGAAAAGTAAACATTCTTTTTTGATATACTTGGCTGATATGTTTACGTTAAATATTAAGCTGGGTAAAATGAATGACAATTTTTAAAAAATCGTAAGTCTTCCCTTTGCTTTAAATACTACTTAAAAGTTTTCAAGTTACAAATTAGTTTTATATTTTCTTTGGCACCACAAATCCAAAAAGTTCAATCTTAATTCTAAGACGTTTTCTACAAGGACACAACTGAAACTCTGAACTTTTTTTTTTTTTAATTTGTGTTTTGCTAACCGTTTGTGTGTTCTCAATGGGGCAAGATTAACAGTTATCGAATCTAGTAGTAGTCTTAAAAATACCAAGGACTGTCACATAAAATACAATCATCACTAACCTCTGCAAACTTCAGGTTACTGTTGATAAAAGACCATTCTAACAATTGCTGAATTGTAGGCACTCCAACTTTCTCATTTTTTTCCATGAAAATTTGATAGAAGTAACAATCTTGCACTTTTTGACCTGCTGATCTAAAAACACACAGGAAAAAACCATTTATTTACAAAATGCTTAAATGAGAATGTGAAGCTGTCCCAGCAGCATTTGAGGACAGAGAACGTATGAGGTTGCAGGTGTAATCCTGGGTAGGCGGAACACCAGGTGAAAGACAGTAATTTAGATTAAGTGTACTTTGCATAAAACCTTAAAAGTGAGTTCTTATTTCAGTTTTCATATTCAAAAGTCCCGCAGTGATCAGCAGAAAAATAAGGGAATACCATCTGCAGTCAAAGAAGCACTGTATGAACACTAATAACCAGAAGCTAACTTGGTTTCAATGTATCTGTCCACATCTAAAAATCATTTTTAATCGACAATCCATTAAACTGTTGACTGAGTGTTTAAAAGTTAAACTGCATTTAATGCTTGAAACAGGAAAACAAACTCTTATATATCTGAATGGGGCAGACCCTTGAAGTCCTTCTAGACCAAACTTTTCATTTCTGAAATGAAGGCCTGGAGATCTAGGGAAAAATAATCATTGCTTCCCGGCAACTTAAAGCAGCACTACGTGTGGCAACCAGGTGCCCTACCAACCACTTATCATTCCTTCCACGAAAGCATGCTGTCTCTTTAGATGGTCGCTCATTTATTCAACAAAGGCCAAGTAAGCTCCTTCCATGCGCCAATCACAGTGTTACCATTATATTAAACATTTTGCTTTTACATATTTTACTAGAGAATGCCATTAGCCTTTAAAACGAACTCTACCAAAAGGATTAATTATCTTTAAGTGTATGATTTATCTTTTCAGCAGAATTTCTGGGTACAGAATTAGCCTACTTATAGCTAGATTTCAAGTTTTTATAGAAAATTACTAACATGGTTTTCATAATGAAACAGCTATTCAGAGACAAACCTTCAGAAACCCTCAGTTTTCCAAAGCAACTTACACCTGAAATAAACAAAACTTATTTGTTAACAAATCCAGGAGATTCATGAGAACCCACCACAAATAAACACAAATGATAATCAAAAAACCTGAAGGTTATGCTGTTATCGGTATTTTAATTGGTTGTTGATGACTGTAGGAGACCAGCATTTTTCTGTGAAAGCCAAAAGCATAAAAAAATTTTACAGGGAACAGGAAAAAAAATAAGACAGGAAACTAAGAAAGCATAAAGCAGCAGAGGTCAGTAGTCGTGAGAACTCGAAATAGTAACGGTGACAAGGAAGGAGAATCGTGGTTGATGGGAACCCACATTGAGAGAAGAGAGCCAGAAGTGACTCTGTAAGACCAACAGCTTTGTGATATTGAAGCAGAAGGATTAGGAGCCTGGGTGGAGGCTGGGAAAGGGAAAAAAAAAAAAAAAAAACCAGCAAGCACTCAAGTCTCATTACTGTAGTTTTAGAAGGCTAAAACCCTAGAGTAATTAGCTGGTCATTAAGACACACAAATACAAGAATGACAAGAAAGCTGGTGTTATTGTACAACACTGCAAATTTAGATTGCTTGTTTTCCACTAAGAAAATCTAGAAGCAGAAGGGTACAAAGGTTACAATAGCCTTAGAATAAAACAGACATCGACGGAGAAGATAAAAACATTCGTGGAATTGTAGGATATCGGTCTGTCTACCTTCACAACACAGACCTTAATGGGTAGCCACTAAAATTCTTTACAGGTTCTGGGTTATCTTGCACTGTGGAATAGAATATATCTGTGTAATAAGAATACCCAGACCATGTTCTATAATGAGAAGTACTCGGTAACACAACCTGACAATTGTCCTGTATCTTCGCTTCTTGTTGCCGATTTGATTCCATTAGTTTTCTTGGCACGCTTCACCTCCGTGCCCTATCCTCTCGTTGGTGGCTATGATTTTAGGTTCACCTTCTCTTTAACACCCCACACAGAATGAGTCACCATTACCCCTACTATCATTACCATTGTTTTTTTTGAGTATGAAGGCTTAGTTTACCCACATTTACGACCTTGACTCATCCTTGTTTCTTGCATACTACTCCTTTATTCTAAATTCAGCTTGGACTTACTACAGTACATCCTGTGATAAGTCACTGAGTTAGACAATTCAGTCCTGGCTCTTCTAGCTCAGGAATTCTGTGCATCTTTCTCCTTAGAACTTAAGTCTGCCCCCAGTTCTGGAAAACCTTCAGTTAGTAACTATCAAACTATTTCTTCTTCCCCATTCTCTCTCACGTCTCCTTCTAGAACTGCACTAAGCATCTGTCTTCCATGTCTTTTATCCTCTCTCGTTTGCCAACTTCTTTTCCCTTTGGGCTACATTCCAGGTACTTTCTTCAGATTGATCTTCCAAATGAGCAATTCTTTCTTCAGCTGTACATACTGCATTCAGTGACGTACCCCCCTCCCGGCCATAAAGTATATATGTGGAGATAGACATTTTTAAAGCTCTATTTCTGGGAATTCTATTTTTGTTTATTTGATTATGTTGGTTATCAAATCCGCATTTATCCCCCTGGGTAGCTAAGTCCTTTGCCACTTCAGTCCTCTAAGACTACCATGCAGCCTCTCAGACTGTTCCACTATTTCAGATTTTACAGTACTCCTCCCCTTATTTGTTACATCAGCTGACTCCCCACCAGAAAGGGGTACACAGGTGAAGAATGACACTTGGAAAAGAAGGGCTAACATTTAAAGCATCTTTTTATATCTTCTTATGATCTTTAAACCAGTGATTCTCCACATGAAGAGGCTGCTGAAGGGGAAGGGGAACAGTGACCCCTTCAAGGGGTGTCAGAACTTTCCAGAGCCCTCTTCAAACTGCACAAGACCTTCAAGCACTGAGATGCACTCCTACATGTGTCTGGCCCTCCTTACCCCCTGAGAATCATAGCTGTCTTCATCCTAGGTTATTACCAGAGTCTATTACATACCTAGGGTGTGTTAGGCTACCAAAAAAAAAAAAAAAAAAAAAACTGTTTTGATCATCTGAAATTTATTTCTTCAAGAAGAAAAAGTGACTTTTTTCTCCCAAATTGCCTGTTAGATTTCCTATATCATGTATCAAACACAGCTTTCTTTCCTCATTTGTGTTTGAAAGCTGACTTATACTGAAATTCTATTTTTGAGCTTTCTATTCAGGTCTGTTGATCCACATTTCTACTTTTATATAGTATCACACTGTTTAATGTCTATTGCTTTGCCTTAGAGCTTTTAATAGAACTCTTTTTTAAAAAACCTTCAAACTTCAATGTTTTCACCCATTTCATCCTGTAAAGAACTCTAAAGTCACTTCACTGAGTTCAAAAAAAAAAGTTAAGATCTTGCTTATGTGCAAGTGATTCTACAAAAATTAACATCTTTAAGTAATTTAATATTTTTACCTGGAATACAATCTTTTTTCCCTAATTAATCAAATCACCTTTTAGCTCTGTGATGGGTTTTAAAAAACCCATCTCAATAAAATTGATTTCTCGGCATTTTGTACTTTTATGAAGTATGAAAGTGTCCCTTTTTCATATTTGCTAGAAGACATATTGAAGTGCTATTGATTTCGCCATGATTACTCTCTACATGGTCAAATTACAAGGTCTTTTGTCAATTCTAGCAGTTTCTGAACAATTCTCTAGGATTTTCTAGGTGTTCATATAGCTATTACCACCTTTGAATAGATTAACAAATATGTATTCTTGACGTTTATGTATCATGTCTTATTTCATTAGTTAGAACTTCCAAAACAATATCAAACTGTAACTGTGGTATTGTCCTCCTTCCCTTCCTTCTCATCCATCAATTCAACACTAGCATCAAACAACATCACTTAGGACCCAAAGATAAGTAAGAGTATTTGTCTGTGATTAGCTCTTAGGGAAGTAAATAGTAAATCAGCAAGACTTTTTTTTTTTTTTTTGAAATGTTTATTCATTTTTGAGAGGGAGAGCATGAGCAGGGGAAGGGCAGAGAGAGGGGCAGGACAGAGGATCAAACGGGCTCTAGGCTTCGGTGAGCCCAACATGGGTCTCAAACTCACTAACAGTGAGATCATGACCTGAGCTGAAGTCGGATACTCAACCGACTGAGCCACCCAGGCGCCCCAATGAGCAAGATTTTCAACAGAGAAACCCAAGCTACACTGTAAAAGGGTCCAGCATGTAGACTGTGAACATTAAACCATCCACAAAGTTCATCCATTTAGAATATCTCACTAAGAACCTGGGTGCATCAGATTCAAGACTGTCATTCAAGACAGAGGAGAAAAAAAGGTAAGTTACAAAACAGGGAACAAGAGAGCTACTATGAGGCTAAATTAATTCTCTGAGTGATGGATAGTCAAAACCATATTCTCGTGGTATCTCATTGGGTTAGAATAAGATTCTCTCTTGTCTACGGACGTACCACCCTGAACGCGCCCGATCTCGTCTTATCTCGGAAGCTAAGCAGGGTCGGGGCTGGTTAGTACTTGGATGGGAGAATAAGATTCTCTTAGAATCTTTAATGTCCCTTAGAACCTTTCATTGATTAAATTATAAGATACGTTCAGATTTATAAGAAAATGATTTGCAATATTACTAGGGTTAAAATTAAAAGCACAAATTTATGCTGGATTCATTCTTCCAGTTAAGTATGATACTATGGCGAGGACAATGATCAAATTAATTAAATAGTTAAATTAATTTGCATTGTAGGAACCTAGCATATTAAGATTCCTAAACAAATACAATATTATGTAATCACTAAAGAAATCATTTCTATGGAATGACAGCGGAGAAAATGAAGACTGTCTATTTTTTCCAATGCTTCCGTAATAATTTAAAAGTTACCTTATTTTTAACAATGGTTCTACCCTTAAAATATGATGAAACAGGATATTCAAGAACTCTTCAGGATCTAGAAGAAAATAAAAACTCAAGTCACAGACAAAATTTTTAAATTATTCTTTCATAATAGTTATATTCTTATTCTGACTTCATTTTCATAATCAATTTGTTTTAACTAAAAGCACAGTTCTCAAGTTTTCCTGCCTATGAAAAATATAAAGGGTATTTAAATAATTATGATAAAGTACGACAGTCTAATTTTGTTATAACTTTACTGCATATGAAAAGGTATAATAATTCATGTATAATGAGATCACCTTAATTTCTCCTGAGGGGGTAAGTAGAATAAAACTGGAAATGTAACTTTGTTTTTTTCCTGTGAGTTAACGAATTATCAAGTCTCTTAACATGACAGCTGGTGACAGTGTGCTGCTTACATGTTCACAGTCAGGAGCTGAATCTCTGAGCAAATCCATTAGCTCAGAATAGATTAAAATATGGTCTCTGACCATAAGCTTCATTCCAGTTAGCCATTTTTTGACTCCCTTTATAACAAGAAAAGCTACCTGGAAAACTGGGGACAGACCCAATGCAACCCTTCAGCACAGAAAGGGAAACAATGCCAAATATCACACTGGAAGGAAAGAAAAAACCATTTCTTCCCTTAAGGTCCTGCAACTAGACAGCTTCCCACGTATCACTCACTTTTAGAAGAGGTAAAGCATTTTACAAAAAGGGGACAAAACTGCACAGCCCAGAGAAACTAATATTACACTGTATGTTAACTAACTGGAATTTAGGTAAAAACTTTTTAAAAAACGCACATCACATGGAAAGGAATTTCTAGTTTAAAAATAAAACCCCCAAAGCTACAGAGACACACATTTCCACCAATAATTTAGCATATGCTTTCAAGTTATTTTGAATGCATATCCTATAAATTAAGAGTCACCTTTTTCTTCCGAGGTAAATCCTGATGCAGCCTCAACTTTTTCAAGTATTTTCCTCAGTTTCATAATCTTTGTTGCACACACATATCCGTATCTACGTGGATAACAAACAATTAGTACTGGCATATACATTAAATTAGTATAGCACTTTTGATAATCACATTCTTCTATAATCCCAACATGTCATACATAAATTAATAGGCTAGACAATTATTTTGAAAATCACAATTACAGGCTACTTCTTGACGCTTGCAAGTTAAAAATCTAGCATCAGAATTATCCCAGACACTAACTACTACGCCTTAAAAATAGCTGTCATATACTAATATAGAAAAAGCATTTTTAAAGTACAATGATTGGTCTTTTATTGATTATTTTTTTAATTTTTTTAATGTTTATTTATTTGAGAGGGAGAGAGAGAGAGAGAGAGTGAGCGAGCATGAGTGGGGGAGGGGTGGAGAGAGAGGGTGACACAGAATCCGAAGCAGGCTCCAGTCGCTGAGCTGTCAGCACAGAGCCTTATGCGGGGCTTGAACCCATGAATTGTGAGATCATGACCTGAGCTGAAGTCAGACTGAGCCATCCAGGCGCTGCCCCCTGTCCAAGACTGATCTTTTAATACTATTTGCTTAAGAAAGCAAAGCATTTACTTTAAAAAGCAACTTAAAGAGAGAGTCCTTTTAATACTAAAGGACAAAAAATCCACCAAAGGGAATGGCAAAGGGCACTGATAAGAAACTATTGAAGGTGTGCCATCAAGCCGGTCATCACGTGCATGAGTGCATGACGTTTTCTCTCATCTTTGTCTGAATACAGGACACATTTAATACATTCAGGATAATCCCTGACAAAATTCTATGCTAAAAACGCCTTCAGAAGAAACCTCAGAGGCCACCACATGTTTAACGAGAAAAATGGGGACTAGCTAATCTTATATCCATTTTGTATGTTGATTCTTCACTCACTCATTAACCCTTTGCAACCAACATATACTGGGCACCCACCACTTACACAGTAATCTAACCTGTCAGCCTCTGGGAATACGAAAAGAGTAAGGTGGAAAAAAAGGATCTCTGCCTTTGAGAAGCTTGAAATAGAGAAAGCAGGGGTTTCAGTTCCAAATAAAACCAGTCAGCTATAATAAAGGTACGAACACTGCAGACACAGGGAATCTCGATCACAACAAGGTCCTTGCTGTGGACAGGGCGACAGAGTCTGGTTAATCATGATTCTCAACTGGACGGACAACAGTATCCAAGTAATGTCTATTGATGGACTTAGGGTGTCTGGGACGGAAGGAAGGAAGTGGTAACATGACTCAGAGTTTTGGATTTGATCTGTCTTGTTCCATTATCAATTACTTGGGGGAAGAAACAGAGGGTATATTTAAAAATTTGCATAAGATAAAATAACTGATGTAAAAATCAAGCCTCATAATTATCTTAAAGGGTAAAAAAAAAAAAAACAGTTATTTTCACCATTACAGAATGTAAAGAAAAAAAAAGACAGAAGTAGAGAAATTTATTCCCTTATAATTTACTTTCTTTGCCATGTTACATAGTAGGCCATTCTGAATGCTCTTTATAGTTCAATATTTTGCATTTTTTCATCAAAATCTTGTATCAAACAATTCTTTAAGTTTTATTTATTTGAGAGAGAGAGCAAGTGAGCATGAGAGAGGGAGAGGGAAGAGAATCATAAGCAGGCTCCATGCTGCCAGCTCAGAGACCAATGTGGGGCTCAAACCCACGAACCGTGAGATCATGACCTGAGCCAAACTCAAGGGTCAGACACTTAAGTGACTGAGCCACCCATGCACCCCTCAAACTCTTTTAAATTTTAATTGTTAAACAATAAAAATGTGCCACAAGACTTAAAAATTCATCTTAATATGGACTTTAAATTCCATAGGTGGCTCTCTATATTCCTGAGTGAACAGATGTCTTTTATAATGTATGGCCCTAACTTCATAAATTTTATAATGTGGCATTATCATGTATCCCTGCTACCACCATTTATGAAAAGTCTTTACTTAATGTCTTATTACTTGTGCTTGTATCATTACAAATTGTTTTCAGTGACCAAAGACATATTTATAATTCACAAACTAGGAAATGACCAAAAACATCATTTTTTTTTTAATTTTTTTTTTTAACGTTTATTGATTTTTTTTGAGACAGAGAGAGACAGAGCATGAATGGGGGAGGGTCAGAGAGAGGGAGACATAGAATCTGAAACAGACCCCAGGCTCTGAGCTGTCAGCACAGAGCCCGACGCGGGGCTCGAACTCACGGACCGCGAGATCATGACCTGAGCCGAAGTTGGACGCTTAACCGACCGAGCCACCCAGGCGCCCCAAAACATCATTTTTTTAAGCGATGTACAGGGAGGCCTAAGTGGATTCCTTTAACCAAGAAATGTGTTAATAAAATACACCTCATCTGTTTCCAACACAAGAGTATTCAACACTAGATATTCTATAAATTAAAATTTTCTATGGGGCATCTGGCCGTCACTTGAGCGTCTGACTGCTGATTTTGGCTCAGGTCAGGATCAGGGTCATGGAACCAAGCCCCATGTCAGGCTCCACGCCGATTCTCTCTCTCCCTCTCTGCCCCTCTCCCCTGCTCAAGCCCTGCCTCTCTCTCTCTCTCTAAAATAAAATAAAAAATTAAATAAAAATTTCCCTTGCTCCTTTTTTTCCCAGATAAAATTAAGTTTAAGAAGCCAGACATGCGAATTAGACCAGAGGGTGTACTGTTAGGCACACGGCTGGAATAAGCTAGAGCAGAAGACAAGTACTTCTTATCAGCTTTTCGAACCTACTGCAATTACTAAATTGTACTATACTGTACCAAAATGCTTTCATCATTTAATGGCAAACACTATGTGCTACACCGTGACCAGATGGGAGAAATTAAATAAGACAGTAAAGGTTTTAAAAAACTGTAAATGCTTTATCGAGAGAACGAATTTCCACCCATCCCCTAATAAATGAAAGCAGGTGTGAATTACTTATTGTACCAAACAACAGAGCACTGGACACCATCGAAAGGCAAAACAATTCTGGGTCTTCTGCTTACATTCTCAGAGGATTCACAATTTCCGTCCTCAGTAGCTCTTGCGTTTCACTATAATATTCTACATCATTCTTTTCTTTAGGTCTAAGTAGCACAGTGTCCAGGACAGAACTAAAAGCAAACAAGCTGTAAAATAAAAGGAATAGTTTTCCTTATTCTGTACACGTTACGTTTGGGGACACAGATACTAAAAAGAATGTAACGAGAGAAAAAACAACCAAGTCTGGAGAACAAGGAACCTTACAAATTCGTGCTTTTCGTTAACACAGGTACCAAAGACACCTGCTAAGGTTCCTGTGGTTCAATCAACAGGGGCTAGAGATCCTTCCATGTTAAAAACACCAATCTTGAGAAAGCACAATATAGACTGACCGTGTTAAAGGATAAAAATAGGCCTCAAGAATATTAAGAGAACTTCTTTGCAAAAGCTGAAAAGGGGCCTACAAATCTGAGTCAAAGTCGACACCCAACAGAGGAGGAAGTCGGGAACTACTTCTCAAGGCACGCACACATACAATGACAACCTACACTAGATATCACACTACTCTCTCCCTGCAGCCCTTTGCAGAAATATAAATTTCTTTGAATGCCAAAATCACTTGTGAGCGACTAACAGCAGTGACTTGCTGGGACCAAAGAAAACGGAAATTTGGCTGATACAAAATTTGTATCACAAAATCTAAAAAGGACTGCATCAATTCCGTAAGGCTTGTTTTGTCCACACACTGAAGAGACGGACAGTATCCTGCCCAATAGCCCACCGTGTTGATTCTTCTTCCCACTTTTAAAATGTTAACACCCCAATTAACTTCCTAATTCTTACAATGTGGCTGTATAGACCTGGCCACTTATGCTCAACTAAACTGGCAACGTACGTGGTTCGATCTCAGCGTAAAAATTCTTGTCGCGTTAAGTCGTTGGACTTTGGAATCAACTACGTATACGAGGGCATCTGTGCTTCTACTGAAAGTAATTCTTTAACATAAAGCTGCCTTACGATTGCCTCCACCTAGCGAAGGAAGCAAACACTTCCTCCTTACGCAAACACATAAGCAGCCAATGACTTATCAAGTCATGTTGTTTGATACGTGACAAAGATACTGTACTTACTGTCTTCAGTTACACGGTTTCCCAGACACCCTCAGAATATCTGTCCCACCTATAACACTATCGTTCTTACTGATCATTCGCCACATTACTTTTATATTAATTTGTTAATACAAGCACCCTGAGACGATGTTCAGTAGCTTCCAAGGGTATACAGTGAAATGTAAACCTCCCTTTTTCCCTGTTCCCCAGCCACCCAGTTTCTTTACTCAGAGGCAGTTAGCGGCTCCTCTCACGCACACGCACGTGCACACGTGTCTCCGTGCTAATTTTAAACTTACCAGAATAAGGTTGAGTCTAAGTAACACGAATTGTAATGACCCTGGATACCCTTCTTCTTTCCAATCATTATCTCTAAACCTTCTTTTTCCATTTTGGGTGGGGTATTTTCTTCCACTACTTCACTCAAGTAGCCTCCGAATGCTGCCAACATAAAAATGAAAATGAAAAGCATCCTTTTCGACTACCACACCATGTACTCTGATAGACTTCTTCGTTTTAAGATACATTTTTGTATCGTGAGGCAAAATCTGTTTCCCAACTTAAAACTAAGTTAAAGGTGGGTTTGGTTTCATGGTTCTTCAGCGTGGCCAGTGACAATGGTGTTGTTCATTTTCAATCTCACTTCTTCCACCGCTTAAATTTTTTTAGTTTTTTTTAATGTTTATTTATTTTTGAGAGAGAGAGAGAGAGACAGAGTGCGAGTGAGGGTGGGGCGGAGAGAGAGAGGGAGACACAGAATCCGAAGCAGGCTCCAGGTTCCAAGCTGTCAGCACAGAGCCCGACGCGGGGCTCGAACCCACAAACCGCGAGATCACGACCTGAGCCGAAGCCGGACACTTAACCGACTGAGCCACCCAGGCGCCCCACTTCCTCCACCATTTAAAAAACACCTTAGAGTACTCAGTAGTGTATAAACAACATGTGCCAAGTAAAATATTTTGTTCCCCAAATATTTTATTGGTCTGAGATGCTTCGTCTTCAAGTCAGAAAACAAAAATTTCCAAAGTTTTGGAAAAAAATGTACTTTAACTGTAAGGAAAAATGTTCTTCATAAAGATGGCTTTCCTACTGATAGTCACTTAACCCTCAAGATGCTTCACGACCATTACCCAAAACTGGAAAGGGAGAACATCAAGAAACTGTCACCCATTACAAGTGATGAAGGGGATCTGTCCTTTATCAATCAATCTAAAACTGCTTCATATAATAATGCTGACCTTCTTAATCAGATATGGTTATTGATATACTTTTATGATACATCGGGAAGGTAGTCAGGGCCAAAAGAAGGCCACATTTCAATTTCTACCTCTGTGTTTTTAAAAATTAAATGCCGGCAGGGGCGCGTGGGTGGCTCTATCGGTTAAGTGTCTGACTTCGGCTCAGGTCATGATCTCGCAGAGCATAGTTCGAGCCCTGCATCCGGCTTTGTGCTGACGGCTCAGAGCCTGAACCCTGCTTCGATTCTGTGTTTCCCTCTCTCTCGACCCCTCCCCTGCTTGTACTCTCTCTTTCTCTCAAAAATAAATAAACATTAAAAAAAAATTTTTTTTTTTTTAATTAAATGCCAGAAACCAACAGGAAGAGAAAACTGTTTTCCTGACTAATACTTTTTTCAAAAGTCCCCTCTTGGGACCATTGTCACTCTCTTAGACACCAAGCAGCAATTTTAACTGATTTACAAGCCTGATGAACGTTGGCCAGAAATATATTGAAACGCTGTCACTGTGGCCTACTGCAAAATGGCCTGAGATCAGAACCAGAGTTATTGCAGATTTGTAAGGAAATGAAAGGCATCAAATACCCAGCGAGTTACAGCGTTCGATCTGATTGGAAACTGGCTGCAGGGATGCAAATCTCGAGTCGGGCCTGCAGCTCTTCAGCTTAACAAACAGCGCCTTCTTCAGGGCACAAGTGAAGTACCGTGTGCCCCTAAAGGTTCCGTCTGTACAGCCCGCACATTCATCTTCCTGAAAAAGAAATGCTTCGATATACGTTATTCTGCACCGTGCGGCACAGCATACGCAGCATTATGGTTTCTACAATTGGTTTCTGGTTCACCCTTTCTCAGAATTCCGTCATCACGGAATCCTGTCCCGAGAACTCCATCAGGAAAAGGGTGGGCTAAGCAGAGCTTCTGCCCACAACTGATCATTTAAGAAATTCCTGACTCCAGCATGAAGTCCTCACTGCGTTTCCTTCCAGAATGTATGCTTAGACCTTCCCTGGTTAAAAGGTGTGACTTCCCCACATCAACTCCACATGTACTGGAACTAAGGGGCGGAGGCTGTTTATTTTAACAACCTCCCCCAAAGTAGCATTCACTAGCATGCAAACATTTAAATTTTTAGTATTTTACATCTTATAAATAAAAGCTAGGGGTACTCAAAGTATCCTCTCCAGATCGTGAAATGCCAAACAATATGCTTTCCTAATCTCCAAACGGAAAACCTTTCCCTCTACTAAGATCTCAAAAAATCTCTAAAAATGGCAATTAATCTTACAATGTATGATATAAATATTAGAACTGAGTCGGGGAGGGAGACTGAGGAAGAAAAAGAAAGCTGATAACAGATTTGCTTTCCTTACTCTATGTTGCTTAATATAATGAGTCTAAACACATTAGCCTAAAAATCTATTTTCATTCCTTGAACACAGATCAACTGACATCAGGAACAAACGGACCGGATGCTTCATGGGTGCCAAAGAAGCCAGGCAACACAGTAATAAAATTTTTCTCTAGTGACGGCTTTTTTGACGAATAGAACATTTGGACACAAAAAAAGCATAAGTGGGAAAAAACTGCACAAAACTCCAGAGAGAGAAGAGCTGCAATGTTTAAGTCAAATTCAATTACCAGTTCCAGTCCAGCTAGCACTTCGTTGAGTCCTGGTGGCTGACCGATCCAACGAATTACCCCATAGAAAGGAGGATTCTCTTTAACTTCAGCCAGTGAGCCCACTTCCAGACCATGGGAGTTCCCAGAAGCCATGGCCAAGGGTGGACTCTCCTGGACAGGGGCATTGTTTAGCTCTCCCATTACGGACTGAACTGACAGAGAAAGCGGGCTGTGGCCAATGCTTCCATTGGCATTGGGCATCTTGGTCAGACTGAATGGTAAAGAGTGAAATCTGTTCTCGGTAGATAATGAGTTCATGGAAGGAGGTTGCAGTGGTGGTGAAGCATGTCCAAAGTCTGGAGATATCTCTGTAAGCGACTTTGCGGGGTCTTCAGCAACTATAAAAAAAGTGTTCTTATTTAGAGAAACATATTCGAGAGTATTAAAAATGCCCACATCTCTAAAGAAAATCAATATACACGACTAGTGTTAAGTGCCCATTTGACTCTAGTAGGATTCTTGTAAGCACTGCACACTTAATCTCTCCAAAACAGTGTTCCACATTCTCTTCCCACCTCCAAATTTTTCTACCTAGGTAAATGGCACCCAATGGCTCAAACTAAAAAAAAAGAAAAAAAATCCATTATTGGTTAGTATTAAACAGGTTCTATTCTTTGTCTAGAAAACGGTACCAAAAAAAATACCAAAAATTTAGAAAGATGCTTTTTTTTTTCAAGTTTATTTATTTATTTTGAGAGAGAGAGAGAGAGAGAGCATGCACACACAAGAGCAGGGCAGGGGCAGAAAGAGAGGGAGAGAGAGAGAATCCCAAGCAGGCTCCACATTGCCAGCGCAGAGCTAAACACAGGACCAGATCCCACAAACCGCGAGATCATGACCTCAGTGGAGACCAATAGTCTGATGCTTAACAGACTGAGCCAGCCAGGCACCCCAAAAGATGCTTCTTAAATAGCTAAAGGATTAAAAAAGAAATGACTATGTAAATTTTTAAAATAAAGAAAAAAGAGAAAAAGAAAAAAGCAACAAACACTCGTGGAACACAGTTAACACAGTATTTACAAAAGAAATTTATAAACTGAATAGTTTATTTCAGGGAAAAAAAAGAATAGCAATGAACTCAGAATACAACTTAGGAAGTTAAAAGAACAGATTAACTGCCCAAAAAGTCAGTCACAAGGAAAGAATAAACACAAAACAGAAATTAATGGAAGAGAAAACAAATGTACACTAAAGAGGATCAAAGCCAGAATAAATACAAAAGCAGAAAATAATTTAAGAGAAAACAAACACATAAAAAGAGAAGCAAAACCAAAAGTTATTTTCTTAAAAGAACTATTACAGTTGCCAGCCAGGCACTGCAGATAAGTGGGGAAAGAATGAATTTCTCAATAAATAATATTGAGATCATCAATTACCCGTACATTAAAAAAAAAAATTAAATTGGACTTGTACTGAATATATTCTACACGAAAATCATTTCCAGGTAGCTTAAAGACAAATGTGAAAGGCAAGACCATAAACTTCTGGAAGACAATACAGAAGAATGTTCTTCATGATTTTACAGCAGAGAGAAATTTCTTGAACATAAGTATACAAATCACAAAGAAAAAGACTGACAAATATGATCACAATGAAACTGAGCTACTTATTAAAAGGCATCATAGCAAGAATGAAAATATCAGCCAAACAGGAGAAAACACTTAAAATACATATATTTGACAAAGGATTCAAATTTGATAAAGGTCTATAAACCAATATAAAAAAGACCCCCCCAAAAAAAAACCACAACTAAGAAGAAATCGACAAAAGGCTTAAAAAGGCAATTCAGAAGAAGATACCCAAACCACCAACGAATCAATGAAAAGATTCTTGCCCTCACAATAAAGTAGATAAAAGAAAGTCACAAGCAATGTGAGATGCTATTTCAAAAGTTAAAGTTTTTAGCATATTAACTGTTGGTAAGAATGAGGAAAAACGATACCCTCCCAAAATGCTGACGGAAGCGTCAACTGGTATAACTACTCTGGGAACAGCGTGGCATGATTTAGTAAAGGAAAGATGTGCATATCACATGACCCAATAATTCCATTCCTGGTTATATAGCCTCAACATGTGTAAGAAGGTTAACAGCTAAGCTGTTAATCATAGCAGGAAAATAAACACAATTCAAATGTCCACCAATGGTCGAATGGGGACGAATACTGTGGTATATTTATATGTTTTGCAGCAATGGAATGAAATGGAGTGGAATGCTATACAGCAATGAAAACAAAAATTATAATCACATAAACCACTGTGGTGCATCTTGGAACATAATATTGAGGGGGAAACTACATAGCATACACACAGGCTGATTCGTTTGTATAAAACTCAGAAACATGCGAAACTAACACTATACTGTTTAGATACACAAACTTAGAAAGTTATCATGAAAACCAGGAGAATATATTAAAGATGATGGAAGCTCAGAGGAGAGCGTGAAAAGAGGGCTCTAGGAAGAGGCACCAAGGAATTTCAAGGGCAATGATCATGTTTTTCTTACAGTGAGTAGTGACTACATGGGTGTTCAATGTACGTCTTTTCTCATTGTTCTTTATACCTTATCCATTTAAGATTCTTTAGTAATGATATTTAATATAGGACTTTTAAAAGTCATTCTTTTCTTTCTCAAACCCTCAACCCCTCCAGCCCAAAAGCCAAACCCATCAAGTATTTGGGTCTGTTTCCAAAATATATTTCAAATTCATCCTCTTCCCTTCACCCCTATCATCTCCCTAATCTAAGCCACAGGGCATCATCTTTTGCCCTGTAACCAGTCTCTTTCCTGGTCTGTCCCCCTTCTTGGCCAAACTATTCACCACACAACTCTAAGAGCGATCTTTTTAAAATTTAAAGATCTTACATGATCTTATATCATTCCCCTATTTAAAAACTTTCAGTGGCTTTCCAGCATTCTTATAACAGGCAACTAAATTGCTCACTGAGACCTGCAAGGTCCTGGATGACCTAGCTCCCACCCACCTATCCGAACTCACTGTACACACCTATTCTCCTTGCTTCCCATGCTGCAGCCCCTCTGGCCTACTACTTGTTCCTCGAATGCTCTTTCTCACCTCAGGCCTTTGCCTTTACTATCTCTTCTGCCTAGAATGTTCTTCCCAAGCTCTTTCTCTGACAGGTTCATTCACATCATCCAGACCTCAAACCCAAATACCCTTTCCTCAAAGAGACTTTTCCAAAACACTCCATGGTGGCTGGCTCCCCACCAGCTGCTGTCATGCCTTGCTCATTTCCTTCACTGCACATGTCACAATTGATGATTACCTTGTCTTTCTAAATGTTCACTATGTGTCATACCAACCAGAATACCAACCAGCTCCATAGAACAGGAATTTTGTTATGGTTTTTCATGTGGATTTGTGGTTGAATCCATAGCATTTGGTATAGCCACTAACACAAGAAAAGACTCGATATTTGTTTTAAGAAAAAACTGAATGCATAAATCAAATGTTATAGAAAAAAAGCTTTCTGTTTATTTTAAAAAAAAATTTTTTTTAACATTTATTTATTTTTGAGGCAGAGAGAGACAGAGCATGAATGGGGGAGGGTCAGAGAGAGGGAGACACAGAATCTGAAACAGGCTCCAGGCTCTGAGCTGTCAGCACAGAGCCCAACGCGGGGCTCGAACCCACAGACCGCGAGATCATGACCTGAGCTGAAGTTGGCGGCTTAACTGACTGAGCCACCCAGGCGCCCCTCTATTTATTTTTTTAAATGTTTGTTTTTTGAGAGATGGACAGACAGAGCACAAGTGGGGGAGGGGCAGAGAGAGGGAGACACCAAATCCAAAGTGGTGGGCGCCAGGCTCTGAGCTGTCAGCACAGAGCCTGATGCGGGGCTCGAACCCACAAACTGCGAGATCGTGACCTGACCAAAGTCGGATAGTTAACCGACTGAGCCACCCAGATGCCCTGAAAAAAAAGCTTTTTAAATGTACAAGTGAAATTAATGATAGAAAAGAAATATTCTTTCACACTGAAATCACTTCTATTTTCTAATTTAAGGATGAAGGCCTACTCCACGTAGATTTCATCACTTTACATATCCCACTTAGGATCAATATTCTTATATAAACTTATTATACAATGTTAGACTAGAATCAAGAAGTTAAAAATATTCTCTTACACCACAGAAACTGTCTAAGGATACAATTATAGCATAAACCTGAAGAATCAATGTTACCTAGATTATGACAAACCCCAGCTTGTACCAGTTTCCGTTCCCTAGAAAGAAACAAGCTCGTAGGAAAAGCATTCACGAGGCTACGAGGAACAACAGCGTGAGAGAGCCGGGCTGTGCCCTAACCACTCTGGATGGGCCATGCACATGCAGAAGCCAGCAGGGCTGTGACTCACCCTAAGACGCTGCCAGTAAGACCCTTGTTGTTTGGGCACTCCCAAGGTTTTTGAGAGAGCTAACAACTGTTAACAAAAGGGCCAGACCTTAACAAAAGCAGTCTATCAAGAGACAATCTCCTGGGGAGGCATCATTTAAGGAAGATTCCTGCTCTGTGGCTAGGAAGAAGTCCTGGGGATTGATGAGGCCCTGTGATTGCCTAGCTTCACAACACCCTACTCAGGTAGAAATGAAGGCACGGAGAAGACAAAATCTAAGAGCTCACTGAAGTCATTTCCCGTGTGAGTATCTAAGCCCAAGTGATGTTGACAGTGGGCTTGGACTGTTACATTTGTGGATAATCCATACGATAGCTAAAAAGTCACTACAGAGTTCTACAGTACTCTTAAATTCTTATTTTCATTTCATTTGCACATAGTTCCTAGACGTACCGCGTGCCAAGCCCCGTGCGAGGCACTTGGAACTCCAGTCTGGCAGAGGAGACAGGCGACAAACAGTTACGATGGCACCTCACCTAACCTAGGAGAGACAGGAAAGGCTTCCAGGAGAAAATAATACCCAAGCTGAGATTGAACAGATGGACAGAAGTAAGCCAAAGCATGGAGTGGGAGGAATAGGAAGAAGGATTTCCAGGCAAGAGGAACAACAGGCGCCAAGAAAAGAGAAAGTATGGCACATTCCAAAATGGCCCCACTCCAAGCATGGCGGGAGCAGGAGTGCACGACAAATGAGAGACGACTAAGACGTTATGCCGTGAAGGGTCCGGGCAGGCCAAACTAAGGAATCCGCGTTTTTACCTCCCAAGGGCTAGGGAAAAATTAACAGACATGAACCAAAGGAGAGACATGAGCAGAGACATCTTCAGAAAAAGCAGTCGAAGAGCAATGTGAAGAGAAACATAGTGTAGTGATCAAAAGCGCCAGGTGTGACACAGACTTGGGTTGGAAGACCGGCGCCACTAACACTAGCTGTGTGGCCTTGGGCAAGATATTTAGCCACTGTAACAAAAGAGAAAGTAAAAACACCTACCTCATAACGTTGTTATGAGGACAAAATAATGCATCTAAAGGGTGTAACACAATGCCTGGCGTAGTAAGTCGTCAAGAAACGTCGGCCGCAGTGATGACGGTGGTAGTGACCACAAAGACGGTGGCGAGGAGGATTATTATTGTTCAGAATCGATTCAGAAGGAACAAGGCTGAGGTAGACAAACCAGGTGGAAGGCCGTTATATTAACTAGACAGCAAAAAAGGATTTGAACGGAGGCAGTGGCTGCAGAAATGAAGAAAAGGGAAAGAGTCTATTGATACCGAAGAGGAGGAGATCCAGAAAACTCCGTGACGGCTGGATGTGACTCGTGAGACAGCAGAGTCCAGGATGAGGCCCAAACTTCACATCTCCATTTCCTCACTCCACAGAAGCGTAACTGAGGTCATCATGGCTTCCGTTGGCTAAATGCAGCAGGTATTTGTGTGATCTTCGCCTTACTTGCCCTCTCAGGAGCATTCAAGGCTGCCAGCTCCGTGACTTCTTGACCCAACAACTTCCTGATTTTCCTCACCTCCCTCTGGTGGCTTTTTCTGTCTCCTTTGAAGACTTCTCCTCCTCCCAGCCACTACATTCCTCAGGGCTCAGTCTCACCCCACACCCTCCCCTCAGGTGACACTATTCACAAAACTTTAATCACCAAATATGTGAGGGCAACCTGCAGATGTACGTCTCCAGAGAGCTCTTAACTTTCTTCTCAGCCACAGACCTATATATCCAACTGTCTCTTTGACAAATCACGTCTGGGAAGTTTAAGGGGCCCCTGGGGCTCAACATACTCAAAATCAAATTCATCACCTTCCTCTACAATTCGAGAAGCCTGCAAGCCGGGAAACCAGGGGTATCTCTGACACCTCTTATTCCCCAGCTCTCATTCTCAGTGCATCTGTGAGTCTCCTCAAGTCACTTCCTAAATATCTCCTACACCATCCCCTCCCCACCCCCCCCCACCATCCCTTCCCCCAAAAAGTCTCGCCCTAGCTGCTGGAATCTATTTCTGAGCCCTGCAACAACCTTCAGCGGTGCCCTTGTAGCCACATGGTCCCCGCTTCGAGCCACTGTCTACCCTGCAGCCAGAATGATTTTCAAAAGGCAAACTTGGTCATGTCACCCCTTGCTGAAAATCCTTCCGTGGCTTCCTCTTTTCCTTTAAATAGAGCACACCAGGCTCCACATGCCCTGGCCCTATTTGCCTTTCTCATAAAATGTTCTGCCTCTCTCTTTGGTCTAGCTACTCTGACTCTTTTTAGCCTTCAGCAAACACAGGCTCCATTTTTCCATGACGCCTTTCCATACGCCATCCTCTCCGCCGAAAAGGTTCTTTGTCCCCTTTCGCTGTGTTATCTCCCACTCCTCTGGTAAACTTAAGCTCATGCTGCTTCCTCAGAGAAACATCTCTTAGTCCCTATAAGTAAAATCCACCTTTAATAGACTCTCACAGTATCAAGTACCTTCACTGCCCTCATCATGATTGCAAGACTCTGTTTCTGTGATGGTCTGATTAATGCCTATTTCAACAACTTGATCATAAATTCCAAATGGGCAAGGACCATGTATGTCTATTCCTCCCTCACCATTATAGCCTCTGTGCCTAGAAGAGTGTCTGGCACATAGCAGGCACTCAATAAATATTTGTTGACGGGAAGAACTAAGTAAATAATAAACCCGAAAAAAAATGATGTCCCTGAACCAAGGGAAGGCAAAAAGGGAGTGTTTTTAAAAGAGACACAGAAAGACGAGACAGAAAAGTTTTTAAAGGATTCCACTGATTCTAGAAATCCACCCTAAAGATCAGGTAAGGGAAGAGAACGAGCTACTAATACATTTTCTGAATGATGTATTAGTCTTAACAGCAGTGCAGTTCAAATTGTGTACAATATTTTAGTTCAGCCATATTAATAAAGAATGTTCTACTCATTCTGTTTCCAAAACTATATACACTGGTGAAAAAGCCATTTTTTTCTGACGAGCTAAACGGACAAGATCAATATAATAAAGAACACTAAAACTACAGATTACCTTCATCAATGTACCATGTGTTTTTTGATTTGGATTGTGGTTGTGAGTCAACAGAAGATCCATTTAAGGTATAAAATAATTCAGATCTGTTTCTATTTCCAGGGTCTGAGGTAGGTCCTATGGATCAAGAAAAGTTTCTTTTAAAAATAAAGTCAATATGGTGTGAAAGTTTTTCCCTGAGAGAAATTAACACACATATGATGTTAACAATTGCTTAAGAAAGCAATAGATGTATACAAACGCAATGTATTTTATTAGCGTCTTCAACTTTTAAAAATTTGGGAACCATTTTGGCAGTGTCAAAAAACTCTTCCACCCAAGAATCAATATAGGAGGGGAACAGGAATAAGTTTAAAAGAAAAGCCTGCTATTTTTTTTTTTTTTAAGACCAACTGCTTTTAAAAATTACTTCATGTACTATGGTTTATTTCCAAATGTCAACAGCACCATTCCCCAATTTCCCCTGATGAACCTGTTAGTTCCCAAATTTAACCTGTTAATTTAAAACAGTTCCTTTCGGAAGAAAGCGATCTTTAAATGTTGTAGACCTAAATCAATGCACAAATTAAGTTGAAAAAATATAAAGTTTAAACAGTTGGGAATTCTCGGTCATCAAATTCCTTGCTTCACTGCTTCACGTCTCTGAAAACAGGAAGCAGAATTATTTTTTTCTAGATTAGATTTATTAACGTAAGAAAGAGTGAGTGTGGCCACATTACAGACCTTTCAAGGCATTACCCTGCCTCAGTACTAAGAAGAAATGCTGTAAGTGCGACCAGGGGGGTCTCCAGAAACCATAAAAAATCTGATTTTAACTTTTCAATTTAAAGCAGATAGCTCTATACTTTATGCTTATAACTAAGATCTGCTACAACACAAGTAACCACATGTCTTCAGAAAATCTGTAGGCTATTTATACTTAAGTGAGAATAACACGTGTGAGCAATCCTATCTAGATCTACAGGTTGACTTAGAAGATAACTATTACGTGTGTGTCCTATTTAATCCTAAATCGCCCCAGGTCCAGGGTCACATAAAATACTTCCTAAAATACAATTTCCTTTAAAACGGGCCAAGACAAGTTTTGTTCACCAGATAACTGAGGGAACAATATTCTTCTCCTAACCCACATCTGAGTTAACAAACATTCTCACAGCTTTTTAAATGAGCTGTTTCGCTTGTAGAACTACCATCCTTTAAAACTATAAAATATGTGGAAGCCAAAGAAAAACGCAAAGAACTCCACATGCATTGTGAGGGAGTTTCTGGAAGAGAGACAAAAATTCTTGCTTAGCAGTTTGGAATTTAACTTGTGCCACATTTTGTTAGCAAAATCCACATAATTACTCCCGATATGCTTTATCCCATCTAACATTATCCAGATATGGTTCTTCTGTACAGTTGCGACTCTAAACTCGAGGTTCAAATGTTACAAGTAGGGGCTTCCAAAAACCAGCTGACAGAAACCAACAAAAGACAACAAGGTCCTCCCGGAAAACTTTTCATCGCCTAAAAAAAGGCTGGGAACTCTTGGCTTTAGCAAGAGCGTCTATAAACAATTTTTGGTAAAATACTAAACACGTTGGGAAGAAGAGAGCCTACGTGTACACCGAGGAGTAAAACCTTTTAACCTTTTTTCAATGCTATGGCAGATCAGATAGCGTGTAAATATCTAAGAACCGTAGCCTACTGATCCATACCTGTAGCCTTTGGTTTATTATGACTGGATGAACCTTTGTCCGCAACACCTCTTGACATAAAGGCAAGTTTGGGAGGCCTCCTTTCCTGTGTCACGCTATCTGAAATGGTAAACGTGTTTTTTTAAGGATACAAGCAAATTCTTACAGAAGAGAAACAATTAAGCAAGCAATGACAACAGCAGCCAAAAAATACCTCTTTCCTACAAAAAGGCAGCACTTCCAACAGCAGTTTTACAAATTTTTAAAGGTCGACAAAAGTACTGAAAGAGGATACGGGGGGAAAAAAATCAATGCTGTACTTCAAAACGTAATTTCTACAAAATATGACCCAAATACAATTCAGCTAAGTGCTTTAATGTCTTGGAAATCTAATCAATTTAGTCACTATTGTTTGATGTGTTAAAACACTACTATGGGGACAGACAGCTCCACTAAGTTCTTTGCAGGAGGTCCCCAGGCGTCCCCAGAACACCCAGTGTGTTAGGAAGTGCTCCACACTCAAGTATTTCTAGAAGATGCTGAGATAAACAAAGGGAAGCACATTTCTTTACCGCATAACACCAGAACCTTTAATATGCTGATGTGTACTGTGAATCTTTCAAAGAGGGATAGAATAAACGTATCTTATAATATTTTTTGTCCCAGTCTACTTAGCATCTCAGATTAATGTATTTCATGGAACACAGTTTGGAAAAAATCTGGTTAGAAATATGTATCAGTTGTAAAAATCATATATGTTAAGAATAACACTGACAAGTATACAAACATATACAACATATAAACAAGAAAAACTCAAAAAAGCCTACACAGATTAATGATGAAGAAAGCCAGAGAAAAATATCAACAATATTTTTGAAGAAAACACTTGAAACTCCTTTTTGGAATATTAGGTGTGATAAATTTGGCAAAGTTGTTTCTGATACGTAGCCGACTCTAAACCTTAAAAGGCCAGTAATTTTCATGAGATATTCACAAATACTGATCAAACGAACGTAGAAAAGTCAATCTGCCGTTTTTCCCCTGGAAATTTCAACAACATATCTGTAGAGTCCAACATGACACTTAGGAGTCATACCTGATAAAGCTGTGTATCAGCAAAAGCGATAGCACCCACAGTGGATTTTTGAGAACAGAAAGAAAAAAATAGGATAATTTTTTACATTTTAAACACAAGGAAAAGGCCATTTTGTTAGAAAAAAGGAAATAATACTGAATGAATTACATATAAATCATGTTTGGTAATATATATAAATCACGGTGGAGGGGGGGAGATTGCAGTGTTAATCTATATCTTGAGGGTCTCAGAATATGATCAAATGAAAAATTATTTTAATTCAAAAATTATACTAAATAACCATGGTTTCAACCAGGTGATATAGTAAAAGCTATTTACTGATACTTTGATGATTAGCCATTCAAATATCTCCAAATATCACAGATGAAAGCTACCATGGAAGGTAAAATTTCTTAGTCACTAGCAACAGTTCCCAAATTACAGCATATAAATTGACTAAAGAAAACGAATTCCCACTATTAACTGTAATTACTACACATAAGTCTGTGTTCAAAAGATATGCACGTGCATACTGTACCCTACATGCATGATACAGTTAGTGGTAATTCTAACAAAGGCAGCAAATGGTCTTAAGTGAGGCAGCCTGGCGGTAACAGGCCACATGGACGAGCCACTGGGGACTGGGACCCTCCTGCTGGTGATTAGGGGAGGGCTTCAAAGACCGGGAATACGACAAGCACTGGAGTTGGAAACAGTAGTTATCTTCTGCCGTGTCACAGTGACATCTGCCCAAAATGAAATCTCCTGATTTACCTTAGGAGACAGACTTAGACTTTGTCCGAGAGTAGGTCAGATACCGATTCTGAGGAACAGATATTCCTACCGAATTGTATGCAGAGGAGGGGTCGCATGCCACATCTAACCTGCCCTCCAGCAGTGACATACCAAATATGGTTTCCTTGCCACCACTATGCTCATGATCCCAAACCAAAGCCTTCTGCCTCGAATGGATTTTCAGAGCTTGCCACCTCAGGGAAAGGTAAGTATGGGAAAGTAAGCAAGATAAGGAATAAATTCGGCAGACAGTTTTGTGAGATTAAAACAATTCTGCTTGCTATTAAAAGAGACAGCATGCTATGTTCACCAAATGGCATGCACAAAAATGTGCCTAGCATCCTTATTCAGAATAACCAAAAGCTGAGACAATCCATTCCACAGCAAAGTAGCTCAACAAGTTGTGACCTGTTCGTACTATACAACACCGCACAGCAATAAAAAAATAAAAAAAAAAAAGAATAAACTACCGATATACACAACATGGACGTTGTGTTGAGTAAAAGAAACCAGATGAAGAGTCTCCATTACCTGCACACAGCAGGACGACATCCAAAATGATAAAAGTACATGTGTATCCCTACAGTAGCCAAGATATGGAAGCAACCTAAGTGTCCACCAACAGACGAATGGATAAAGAAGATGTGATACGCACACGTGAATATTACTTGGCCATAAAAAAGAATGAGATCTTGCCACACACACAACATCGATGGACCTGGAGGGTATTACGCTAAGTTAAATCAGTCAGACAAAGACAAATGCTGTATGATTTCACTTATGTGGAGAATCTAAAAAAAACAAAACAAATAAAGCCAAACAGAAACAGAATCCTAGATACAACTGGCAGTTGCTGGGAGGGGCAGGGGGAGGTGGGCAGGCAAATGGGTGAAGGGTTAGATCAAGGGGTACAAACTTCTTTGTAGTAAAAAAAAAAAAAAAAATCACAGAGATGTAAGGTACAGCATAGGGAATACAGTCAATAATATTGCAATAACTTTGTATGGTGACAGATGGTGACTAGACCTATCATGGCATTCATTTTTTTTGTCCTGTATAAAAATACTGAATCACTATCTTGTCTAACTGAAACTAATGTAGTATTCTCTGTCAATTATGATTCAGTAAAAAATTATAAAAGTAGCAGTTCATCCATCACTCTTGTTAATTTAATCAGAAATACAAAAAAAATCCCTTCGAGAATGTTGGGCTGAAAATCATAACAATAAACTAGTTAACAGTAACAATCAAAGCAGGAGAGATGCCTGTGAATTTGAATGACCCATTAAATTGAGAGAAATCCCTTGATTGATGTGCTGCTTAACATCATCAGCCACAAGAGCATAATTCAGACCCAAATGAGAGTTTAATATCCACGGAGAAAGCTACTGGAGAAAATATAAGTTTACTTGGGTAAAATGAGGTATTATAAAACCAGATACCGAAAATACTATATACACAGCAACTACACAAAGACCTCTATGAGGCAGGATTACTGATCCAAATAAGTGTTTTCCTCCTATTTTAGATCATTTTACATGAAAATTCTTTGAACACAAAACCGGAAGGTCCCATCAGAGGACATCAGAGTTGCATATGCAGGTCTAGTGCTTCAAATTAACCTTCTTTTGGGCTCTGTCTCGTACGAGCAGGAGTGCTGTCTACATAGACGACACTTAAGGTGATTCACGCAGACAATCTTTGTGGAAGCCCATAGAGCATTATCTATCAGAATAGAAAATACACCTACCCTTTGACCCAGCAACTCTACCTCCAGGAAGTTACCTTTTCAAAAAAATATCTTATGAATATCTTACATGAATGTGAGCACCATATATCCCATTTAAATACTCAGATGAGTACAGATGGCGTGGTGTTGAGGGAGAAACAATACATGCAAAGACACACTTAGTATCCAGAACGATCTGAAAATGTTAGAAGACTGAAGGGCACTGACGACATCAAGTGTAACAGGGACAAAAGCAAGGTCCTGCTGCTGTCCTCCAAATCAACCATACAAGCATAGAATTAGAAGTAGAAGGGTGCATGAAAGAAAATTGGGGGTTTCATTCAAGAGTCAGCTCAGTATTCGTTAATTCACTGATTTATAAATGCACTCATCCATCTGTAATGCAAGGAAGGCATTACAGGGGTCGCTGGGAATACAACTCAGACGGTAACAGGGCTTTCCCCCAATTTTTTTTTTTTGTCAGTTTGTCGATAGCAACCATTAGCCCGCATAATGGATTACAGTATTCCATTTCCCTTTAGATGCTCAAGTGTTAAGAAAAAAAAAAAAAAAAAAATCTTCAACAAACCAGGTCTCACTCAGAGTATCATACCACAGCCAAATGGCTAAAATGACACAAAGTTTTTAGGCTGGAGCACAGAAGATGAAGGTCCCAGAGACACTCAGCTTTGAATATCTGAGGGCTGCTGTAAGGAAAAGGAGCTGCCTCTGTCCTGTGTCCATCACCAGCTCAGAACTAGAATCAGTGTGTCAACTGTGGGAAAGTAGCTCTAAGCACACATCGTACAAGGAGTGACTTTTTCACAAGGATATCTGTCTAAAATGAAATTCTCCTGATTTACTTTAGGAGACACTGACTCTTCTATCTTGTCTAAGAAGATCCAGATGATAAGACAGGAAGTTATCTTTTAGCTACACTGGAACACATGCAAACTGATGCATATACATGGAGTTATTCACTAAAGCACTGCTTGTAAGAGCAAAAGATTAAAAAGAACCGAAACGTCCATCAGCAGGGGACTGGTAAAAAAATCATGGCACGTTCATAAAATGAAATACAATGCATAATTTAAACAAAAGATTAAGTATGCAATACACGTACTAATAGGAAATGATGCCCCAGATCTGCTGTTAACTTACAATAACAGAGGCAACTTCCACTCCTGGGGAAATGAGTAGACATACCTTTCCTATGCCTCATGATAAGTACAACTAAAAACTCAGGACACAACATACAAAATGAGAAGATTCTAACAAGGTGGAGAGGAGAAGGCAGACCAGCTAAGGAGTTCTGGACGTAAAGAACAACACGGCAGCGAATTCCCTGGGTTTTCTTCTTGCCTTATGTATCCCAGACTTAGCGCTGAAGAAGCCAGCAATCTGGAGCCATTAATGGGCACAGACCAAAGAAAGCCCCAACAAGTCAGCGCTCTCTCGTCAAAGGATGAGAAAAGAGGAAACCTAGTAAGACCGAAAAATGTTAGACAGTAATCACTCAACACCAACCAAACACCACAGGAAAAAAACATTGGCCCTACCCGCTCCAAAAAGACCAAGTGGGGAGCCCAGACTTCCACTCATGTGAGGCTGTTACAAAGTGCTCCAACGCCCCAGTTGTGTGATATCAGAGAAAGCCAAGTCGGGAGCCACCACCTGATGACAAGTTCTCCCACCTCCATGGTGTCAGTGGAGACCACATGGAGAGCCCAGACTTCCATCTCTGCCTTACCTGCTGGGGTGGTTGGTATCAGAAGAGGTCTAGTGGAGAGTCAGGACTTTCACCGTAACCCACCAGCAATAAGGGCACATTCATCACAATGTCACTGGAGACCATGTGAAGAGCCACAACATCCACTGCTCCCCAGCAGGAATGAGGAGGCCGAGGGAAGAAGACTTCTATCTCCACGTGGCAATAATTAGGTGGCATCTCCCCTCCTCTTCCCCGGCCATAGCAGGGTCGAAGAAAGCTGGCTAAAAGCTGGCTCTAGATCTAGTAACATCTAGAGTCTCAAAACCTAATACCCAACTGTCCAGGTTTCAAACAAAAATCACTCATTATACCAAGAACCAGGAAGTTCCTAAGAATGTTTAAAGACAGTCAATAAATGCCCACACCGAGATGACAGAGAGGTTAGAATTTATCTGACAAAGATTTTAAACAACCCTGATAAAAACGCTTCAATAAGCAATTATAAACATACTTGGAACAAAACGACAGGACAGAAACCTCATCAAAGAAACAGAAAGTCTCAGCAAAGAAACGGAAGATATAAAGGAGTGAAAATGAAATAACAACGAAAATAAAAAGCTCAGTGGATGGGCTCAATGGCAAAATGGAGGAAACACAGGAAGTCATGGGTGAACTTAAAGACAGAATAATACAAATTATCCAGTATGAACAACACAGGGAAAATTGAATCAAAAAAAAAAAAAAAAAAAACACACACACACAAAAGAACAAAAGAAAAAGAACAGAGACCCAGGGACCTGTGGGACTTCACAAAAGATCTAACATTTATTTCATCAGAATCTTAAAGGAGAGGAGAAAGACGGGGCTAGGGCTGAAAACGTACTCAAAGAAGGAAAGGCTGAAACTGACGAAATGTAGCAAGAGACCACAAATTTACCAATTCAAGAAGCTGAGCAAACACCAAACAGATGAACCCAAAGAAATTCTATGCCAAGACACATCATAATTAAAGTTTAGAAAGCTAAAGTCAAAGAGAAATTCCTGAAAGCAGCCAGAGAAAAACAAAACCTACAGGGGAAAAAAAAAGCAATTCAAATGAGAGCAGATTTCTCATCAGAAACCAGGGAGGCCCAAAAGAAGTAGCACAATATTTTCCAGGTGCTGAGAGAAAAGAATTCTTGACCCAGAATCTTATAACCAGTGAAAATATCCTCCAGGAGTGATGGGGAAGGCAAGACATTCCAGATGAGGAGAAACAAAGATCATTTGTCACCAGCAGATCTAAAAGAAGTTCTCAAAAGAAAAAAATGATCAAAAAATAGTCCCATACAAATATACCCAACTGATCTTTGACAAAGGTACAAAAGCAATTCAATGGAAGAAAGAGGTCTTTTCAACAAATGGTGGTGGGACAATTTGACATTAAAACGGAAAAAAAAAACAACAAAACCAGCTCTAAGTCTTACACCTCATAAAAAATTAACTCAAAACGAATCAAGGACTCAAATGTAAATGAAAAACTGTAAAACTTTAAAAAGAAAGAACAAGGATGTGAAGAAATCAGAATTCTCACACACTGTAGGTAGGTATGTAAAATATGTAGCCACTTTAGAAAACAACCTGGAGTTCTAGAAATGATTAAATATACAGTTACCATTTGACCCAGAAATTCCATTTCTAGGCACATGCCCAAGATAATTGAAAGTAGGTCCACACAAAAACTTATACACAAATGTTCATAGCATCCTTTTCATAAATGTCAAAAACTGGAAATACAAACGGCCACCAATTGATGATGAATTGGTAAAGAAAATACAGTTGACCTTTGAACACCAGGAGGGTTTGAGGCACTGACTCCCATGCAGCTGAAAATCTGCAGATAACTTTTGACTCCCCAAAAACTTAACTATCAATAGCCTACTGTTGACCAGAAGCCTTACGCATAAGGTAGTCAATGTTAACAACATAACGCATATTTTGTATATTATATGTATTACATACTGTATTCTTACAATAAAGCAAGCTAGAGAAAGGAAACAGATATTAAGAAAATCATAAGGGGGCGCCTGGGTGGCTTGGTCGGTTAAGCGTCCGACTTCGGCTCAGGTCATGATCTCACGGTCCGTGAGTTCGAGCCCCGTGTTGGGCTCTGTGCTGACAGCTCAGAGCCTGGAGCCTGTTTCAGATTCTCTGTCTCCCTCTCTCTCTGCCTCTCCCTGTTCATGCTCTGTCTCTCTCTGTCTCAAAAATAAATAAACGTTAAAAAAAAAATTTAAAAAGAAAATCATAAGGAAGAGAAAATACATTTACACTACTGTACTATAAAAAAATCCACTGATGCACACAGTGCAAACCCATAACATTGATCAAGGGTCAACTGTGTACTATATCTATATAATAGAATATTGTTTCCCATGAGAAGGACTGAAGTACTGATTTATTCTACAACATGGGTGAACCTTAAAAAGATTATGCTTACGTGAAAGAAGCCAGACAAAAAAGGCCATGTTTTTTAGTTCACTTATATGAAATGTCCATATAGTGAATGGTCCATATGTCCACAGGGCAATCACAGAAACAGAGAGCAGATCTGTGTTTGCTAGGGACTGAGGGGAGTGAGTGACTGCTTAATGAATGTAGAGTTTCCGTTTGGGGTGATAAAAAAGTTCTGGAACTAGACAGCAGTGATGGTTGCACAACACTGTGAACGTTCTTAATGTTACTGAATTGTACATTTTAAAAGGAGTGAATATTCTGCCGTGTGAATTATATTTTGATTTTTAAAAACTTAGGAGGAAATCTTCAGTATCTAAAGCTAGGCAAAAAAAATTGCTAGACCTAATACCAAAATCATGTTCCGTTAAAAAAAAAAAAATTGTATCTTTGACTTAATAAAAATCAAAATCCTTTGTTTTGTGAAAGACCCTGTGTTAAAAGGAGGAAAAGACAAGCCACACACTGAGATAAAATATTCACAAACCACACATCCAACAAAGGACTAGTATCTAGAATATATAAAGAATCCCCAAACTCAACCGTAAAAAAGCAAGAATCCAAATAAAATATGGGCAAAAGAGATGAAGAGACATTTCAGTAAAGAAGATGGATGGCCACAGGTACATGAAAGATGTTCAACATCGTGAGCCATCAGGGAAAATCAAATTAAAACCACACTGAGGGGTGCCTGGGTAGCTCAGCTGGTTAAGCGGCTGACTCTTGATTTCAGCTCGGGTCATGACCTCAGGGTTTGTGGGCTCCAGCCCCACGTCGGGTTCTGTGCTAAGAACACGGAGCCTGCTTAGGATTCTCTCTGTCCCTCGCTCTGCCCGTCCTCCACTAGCACACGTGCTCTCGTTTTCAAAAATAAGTAAAACTTAAAATAAAAAAACACAATGAGATATTACTACTAAAATAAAAAAATAGTGACAACACCAAACGCCGGTGAAGATGTGGAAAAAGTGGATCACTCATATATTGCAGGTGGTGAGATAAAATGGTACAACCGCTCTGGAAAACTGTTTGGCAGTTGTTTAAAAAACTAAACATACAAATACCATACAACTGGCAATTGCAAACCTGGACATTTATGCTAGAGAAATGAAGACTTACGTTTACTTGTTCACTGTACACAAGTGTTTGTGAGAGCATTATTTATAATAGCCCACAACTGGAAATAAACCAGATGTCCTTTGATGGGTAAGTGATAGAACAGTGGTACATCCATGACAGGGACTATTACTCAGCATTAGGAAAGAATAAACCAGGGATACGCACACACTGACAAGTCTCCAGAGAATGAGAAAAAAAGCCAATTTCAAAAGCTTACACGCTGTACGATTCCATCTGTATAACATTCTTGAAATAACAGAATTACCTAAGTGGAAAACACATTAGTGGCTGCCAGAGGTTAAGGAGGGAAGGACCATGGTGAAAAAAGGACAACAGGAAGGATCCTTGTGGCAATGGGAATGTCTTGCGTCTTGTCCACACCCTGGCCGTGACGCTGTACTCTAGTTTTACAAGATGTTACTGCTGGGGAAAAGGATACACAGGATCTCTCTGTATTCTTTCTTACAACTGCATGCAAATCTTTATAATTTCAAATATTTTCAAATCGTATATCTGTTACAGGGCTTATCATCAGAATTTGTAAAGAATTCTCAAAATTCAATAATAAAAAAGTTTTTTTAATCTAGCAAAAGATGTGCACAGATACTCCACCAAGGAGGATACACAAGATGACAGATGAGCACATGAAAAGGGGTCACAGGGAAATGTGAGTTAAACCAGAATTAGCTACCACCAACAGAAGAGCTAAAGTCTGTACGACTGACCATACGCAGTGTTGGCAAGGAAGGGGAAGAAGTGGAATTTGCACGCACTGCTACACAGAATGTAAATACTACAACCACTTTGGAAAGATCGTTTGGCAGGTCTAGCATGTTCGTTTTTGCTTCAAGGTAAACAATCACCAGCCATGCCACATCTAGGGATCTACCCAAGAGAAACCAAGGCCTCTGACCATACAAAGACCTCACACGAGTTGTCATCGCAGCATTATTCCTAAGAGCCAAAAACTAGACACAACCCAGAGGCCATCAACAAGTGAATGGCTAAATAAAATGGTATATCCATACGTTTACAGGGAAAACAAACAGTGCATTTTCCTTTACTCTCACACAACACTTTTGACACTTCTGGTCACCCAATATGTGGGGAGTTTTCCCGCACCACCTGGGTGTCTTACAATTCAATTCAATTCTGACACTATCTGTCTGGAGTTAGAAGGAAATCCTACAAGTTAAGGGCTCAGTCCCACAAGAATGCCCTCATTTCTGACACCAGTCACAAGTTCCAGGTTGTCAGCGTTCCCGGACCCCCCTCCTTGGGTTCCATAATTTGCTAGAATGGCTCACAGAACTAAGGGGCAACGCTCAGATTTACCATTTTATTATAAAGGATATAATAAAGTATACAGATTAACAACCAGATGAAGAGATACTCAGGGCAAGGTATAAGGAAGAGGCACAAAGCCTTCTTGCCCTCTCCAGGCACAGAACTCTCCCAGCACCTCCAGGTGTTCAGCAACCTGCAAGCTCTCCAAACCTTGTACTTTAGGGGTTTCTACGGAGACCATCAAGTAGGCATGATGAATTACTGACTCCATTTCCAGCCCCTCCCCCCTTTCCAGAGGATGGTGCTTGGAGCTGGAAGTTCAAGCTTGGTCTTGCCAGGGACCAGTCCCCATCCAGCAGCCCACCAGGAGTCGTCACCTCGTTAGAACAGAAGACGCTCCCATCACCTAGGAAATTCCAAGGGATTTAGGAGCTCTGTGTCAGGAATCTGGGTCAAAGACTAAATATCAGCAAGAATCGATGATATATGTAAACTATGTTTTATAGTTGTAATATACTAATACGTATTAAGTAATACATAAATTATCCACACTAAATGTTAATATACTTATAAAATATATATAATTACAGCCTACCACAGAATGGAGTTCTCAGCAATTAAAAAAAAACATGAATGAGTCAAAAACGAATTATATTGACTGAAATAAGGCAGACAAAAAAAGAGCACGTCTTGAGTTACTCCACATATATAAAATTCCCAAAAATGAGCAAATGTATACTGACACAAAGATGATCAATCGGTGGTTGCCTGGATTTTGGGGGGGACAGGGCAGACAGAAGTGGGAGGAAGTGATCACAAAGGACATCTCCTTTGTAGGTGATAGGGATGCTATCTTGATTGTGGTGAATTTAAGGAAAAAAAAAAAAAAGAGCAAAAAGGAAAAAGAAAAAAAAGAAAGAGGCAAACCAGGAAACAGACTCTTCACTACAGAGAACAAACTGATGGTTACCAGAGGGGAGGTTGGTGGGGGCATCGGGAAAACAGGGGATGGGGATTAAAGAGAGCATTTGTTGTGATGAGCACTGGGTGTGGCTGTAAGTGTTGAATCACTACATTGCACGCCTGAAACTAATATTACACTGTATGTTAACTAATTGGAATTTAAATAAAAACTTTAAAAAAAGAAAGATGCAAAAGGAGAGCAGGTAGTCGGAGGTCACTGTTGGGAGGGACAGATCTCAGAGACCCTTATAAATTCTGTGCCAATGTGCATGCAAGGCGTAATCTACAAGGCAAAATTAGCATTACATTCCCAACCTCCAACACTAAAAAAAGAAGACACAAGCTGGACCAGAAAAAGCAGAAGTGTGTAATTTAGGGGTGGCACTCAATGATATGCTCCAACACAACAGCTTTAAGAACGTGAACGTGTCAAATTAGCTATGTTGGAGCTTTTAACATTTGAAAAGCAGAAATGAAGGGGGGGAGGGAATTGAAAAGCAGACCGAGGACTCTTTTCGTCAAAGGTGTTCTTCAGAAGACCACCGTAACAAGCAATTGACGGAGATGAATTCTTCCCTAACCTCACCAGCTGTTAAACTGCTTCAAAACAGTTTTAAATGCCGGGAGTATTAATTTTGTCCTACAAATGAAGGCAACTGGGCCAGAAAAAACCTCAGGAACTAAAGGAGACACCAGGACTCGTTTTCTCTCTCCAGGAAAGGGTGTTAATGATGACATGAAATAGAGACGGAGACCCATTCAAAGAAACTAATTTTCATTTAGACAACTTTACTTTTTAAATCTATTTGTGAGCTTTATTTTGTTGGCGAAAAGTACTATTTGTGGGTTATACTATAAAAGCTGGGATCGTTCTTAATTATCTTCTGTTCACGGTGTATGAAATCAAGCTTTAAAAGAAAAAAGAAAAAGCATTATTTTCCTTTCTTGTCACTGCTCTGCGAGCCGGGAATAATGACAGTGAGAGCCACTGATCTAGAAGATCAAAGTGTGCCTGACAAGTGATTCCCAAGAGATTCATGTAACTAATTTTTATTATTTTAATCCTACATCACTATTTGAATAAAATAGAATTGTAAGTGTTTTTGAAGATAAATACTATTACAGAATGCCTTTGTCAGGTTATGTATAATTCCACCACAGGAAAAACAGAAATGGTAGCTTTTCCTTTCATTTTCTTTTTAAGTGCTACTGTAGAACCCAACATCATTTACATTTCAAACCTAACTGAGAGATGGAAAAAATATACAGAAGGAAATACAGCTCTAGCTAGAGTTTGGGGGGGTGGCGGGGGGAGGCATTTCAAAATCTTTATCCTACTGCAGACTAAGAAAAACAAAATCAATTATACACAAGCCAACTCTATATTTCAGATATCTTTTCTTTCCTTAAATTTTAACACTAAACTAACGATTTCCCTAGTCTCCCAACTTACTTGACATAATGAATTACATTTACTGGTAAAATGCAAAACTCAAAATTCAGTGAAGGTAGGTAAAAAGGATGGTTATACCAAAAAGGCTTGGGGCTTTCAAAAGCACCCTCTGGATTTTTTTTTTCACAGTTTCAAGATATTATTTCAATTCCAGTTAGTTAACATACAGTATAATTGAGTGATTCATCACTTACATGCAATGAACGCCCAGTGTTTATCACAAGTACCCTCCTTAATCCCCATCACCCATTCAAACCCCGCCCCACAGCATCTCTCAGTTAAGGGTCTGTTTTATGGAAACCCACAAACATATCTGATTTGGTAAGACAAGTTAAATTACATTTATCCATGTGATTCTGGAAAAACAACATTAGCACAGAACTAGCTACCCCTGTAAGAATACCTTAATAATGAAAGAAATTTTATTTTACAAGGTATTCCCCTTAGCCATCCAGCAAGTTAACATTATAAACGTAGCGTAAGTCACGTAATTTGTTAGGACAGGATATCTCAACCTCAGCAATACTGCCATTTTGGACCAGATCATTTTCTGTTGCGGGGGCTGCTCTCTGCATTGTAGGATGTTTATTTAGCAGTATCTCTGTCTTTACCCACTAGATTCAAGTAGTACTCCCACCCCAGATGTGATGATCAAAAATGTCTCCAGACATTCATTACAAAATGTTCCCTGGGCTCAGTATCACCCAAGGTTCAGAACTACCTGGCTTAGAAATAAAATGACCTTCTTATAAAGGTTTTGTATTAACGTTTAAAAACAATTTTTTTTTTAAACTTGGAAATTCAATAGTAAAACAATACTGTATTTCAGACAATCAAAAACTTATATGGTGATGGGGATTAGGGAGGGCACTTGTGATGAACACAGGGTGTTGTATGTTAAGTGATGAATCACTAAATTCTACTCCTAAAACTAACATTACACTGAATGTTCTGTATGGAATTTACATATTTACACTGTATATATGGACTTTAAATAAAAACTTGAAAATAAGGGGGGGGTGAAAACTATAAAACAAAATCTCATCATAAAATCCATCATGCCTGCCCAGAGAAATCCCCCTTTTTCTTGAATAAATGCTCTCCACATTCCAAAATACATATTAAAAATACAGCTGTTATGATGGAGTAAGCTCATATCAGACCGCTTTTCCTGAAAAAAATAGATTTAAACTCTGAAAAAATATAAAAAACAACTTTTGCCAGCAGGCACTGGAGAGTGAAGAAGGGAGGAAAAAAAAAACAAAACAGGCAGATTATGAAGGAGACTCAAAATTCAGTGGAAAGGAACAATACAAGGTTATAATCCAAAACTGCTCCACACACTAAAAGAGAAAAGAGGGGGGGAAAAAAGGAAACTGTGACCCATTCTCAAAAGAAAAAACCACAATGCACACCAAGCCATAGACTATTTTGATGTTGGAACTGGCAGAAAAGAATTTTAAAAGAGGACTTAGAACTATCCTTAATGAGGTAAAAGAAAATATGCTCACAGTGAAGGAGAAGATGGCAATTATCTTACCAGAGAAATAAAAACTATTTAAAGAAACAAACAAAAAAGAACAAGATGGAAGTCTTAAAATATTTCTAAAACCTTAAAAAGGCAATTTCTGAAAAGAATAATTCGTTGGATGAATGAATTTAAGCCCTAAAAACACGATGCGGACGAGAGGGGGGAAATCAGTAAAATTCAAGACAGAACTGTCGAAATTATCTAAAGAACAGATACATAAAAGTATGAGGAAAAAAAATTAAGTCTCAAGGACTTCAGGCACAATACCAAAAACTCTCGACATGTATCTATCTGAAGTCACAGAGAGAGGAAAGACTGAAAGGGACAAAGAAAGCACTTGAAGAAATAATGGTCAGAATGTTTCCTACTTTGTTAAAAGACACAAATTTACAAATCCAAGAAGCTCAGTGAACTCCAAGCAGGATAAACATGAAGAAAACAATGCGAGGGACATCATAAACTGTTGTAAGTCAAACATAAGGAGAAATCATCAAAGTTCCCAGAGAAAAACCACATATTACATTACATACAGAGGGGCAATGATTTAAATGACTGCTGATGTTCACCAGAAAATACAGAGGTCAGGAAATAGAAGAAAACCCCTGGAAAGCAGAACAAAAAAGAACACAAATACCAAACAGGGAATTCTATACACACCCCAAATATCCTTCAAATATGAAGGCAAAATAAATACATTTCAGATAAAAGAAAATTATGAATTAATTAAAGTTAATTAAAATTAAAAGAATTCATTTCTAGAAGAACTGCATCCTCAGTCAACAACAAAAGTTTTTCAGGATGAAGGGAAATGTTAACGAGTGGATACTTGGATCTTTTTTTTTTTTTTAATTTTTTAAAATATTTATTTATTTTTGAGATGGAGGCAGAGTGAGAGTGGGGGAGGGGCAGAGAGAGAGGGAGACACTGAATCTGAAGCGGACTCCAGGCTCTGAGCTGTCAGCACAGAGCCCGACATGGGGCTCGAACCCACAAACGGCAAGATCATGACTTGAGCCGAAGTCGCACAGTTAACCGACTGAGCCACCCAGGCGCCCCGATACTTGGATCTTTTCATTTCTAAAATATATATGACTATTTCGGCAAGAAATACGACATGTTCTTGTGAGTTTTTAATGTACGTAGATGTAACATACATGACACTTAATAGTATCAAGGAGGGGAAGGGGTAACTAGACTTCCATGGTAGCAAGGCAACTACATTTTGTGTAAAGTAGTACAATATTAACCCCCACTACACTAAAATGTTAAGGATATATACTTCATCCCTGGAGAAAGCACTAAAAGCAATATAACGATGGAACGCAGCTAGAAAGTCAACAGAGTAACATATACTTCTTAAAATTTTTCAAATAATCTTCAAAAAAGTAGAAAAAAGTATAAGAGGAAGGAAAAAGGGACAAATAAAGAATAGATAATAAAATTATAGTTCTAAACTCAATAATAATACCAATTATGACATTAAATGCTACCAGGTTACACAACAATGAAAAGACAAAGATCATCAGAATAGATTCTTCAAATTATATGCCATCTGAAAACAAGCAGGAGAGAGAGTAGGAAAATGAAATGAGTAAAGGGAGGGAAAACATCTCAATCCAATAGCACAGTGGGGGTAAAGCAGAAAAGAAGGACAAATAGAAAACACATGAGGCAATAGAAATAAATCTAATTATTAGTAATAACTATTAACAGATTAACCCTTCAGTTAAAGTACCCAAATCGCCAAACTATATGAAGAAAAAAAGATTTCCCACCATATACTGCTATAAAAGAGCATGCCTCAAACATAACTGACTGAAAAAGAGAAATACCTGGAAAATACTAACCAAACACAATCTATCCACACCATACAAAACAGAATTTAAGACAAAAGAGTTACTAGCAATGAAGACAGCTACTATATAATGACAAATAGTTCAAATCACCTGAAAGATACAACAATTTCAAACTCTAAGTACTCAAAAATTCTGAACTTATATGCAGCAAGTAATTAGTTCAAAATTAAAGCAAACACAGAATTAAGAAACCCATTATTGTGTTAGAAATTTTTAATATATCTTGTTCAGTAACTGATAGATCCAGCAATTAAAAATTCAGTAATGATACATAAAATTTGTATAGCATAATAAATTAGCTTGATCTAAGGGACATGTCAAATACACATGCGATGCACGCAGCTACAATTGGGGCGAACATATTCTTTTCAAGCATACACAGAATATCTCTGTAAACTGATCACATACGAGGCCATAAGGTTGGCCTCAACAAACGTCAAACATTAGTATCATATTCTTGGACCATAAAGCAAATGGATTAAAAAAAATAAAATCATGAAGGAAATTACAAAATGTTTCAAATTTAATGGTAACAAGACAACTACATAACAAATTTTGTGGAATGTAGGTAAATAGGTACATAGAGTTTATACCCTTACATGCTTCACATTAGAAAAACTAAAAATTATTAAACCATTTAAAGAGTTAGAAAGAAAAACAATAAATCCAAAAAAAGCCAAAAAGAAAATAATAAAAAATGGAAATTACTAAAATAGAAAACAAATACCTAGCTAAGATTAAGAAAGCCAAAAGATAAGTTTTTTTGAATAAATGAAAGCAAGAAACCTTAGTAAAAAGCTGTTAGAAGAAAACAGACACAATTTTTTTGGATGAAAACAAGGACACATCTGCAGATGCTGCTGAGATTTAACAGAAAATACAAGATCTTAAGAATAATGCTACGCTAAAAACTTTAGAAACAAAGATTAAATGGAAAAATTCATTAAAAAATAACACTTTCATAAAAGACCCCGAATAGCCAAAGCAATCCTGAGAAAGAGTAAAGGCAGAAGCATTACACTCCCTGATTGCAAACTATACTACAAGGCTATAGTAATCAAAACAATATGGTACTAGCATAAAAATCAACACAAAGACCAAGAGAATAAAAATGGGAGCCCAGAAATAAACCTATGTATATATGGTCAACTAATACTTGACAAGAACCAAGAATACTCAACAGCAAAAGGGTAGTAGTCTCTTCAATAAGTGGTGGTGGGGAAACTGGAAAACCACATGCAGAAGAATGAAACCGCATCCCTGTCTTACACCCCCTCACATAAATGAACTTGAAATAAATCAGACTTAAGTGTGAGACCCAAAACTGTAAAACTCCCAGAAGAAAACACAGGAAAAGTCCTTTGGCATTGGCCTTGGCAGTGATTTCATGAACAGGACAAGAGAAGCACAAGCTACAAAAGCAAAAATAAATAAATGAGACTACACCAAACTAAAATGCTCCTGCCCACCAAAAGAATCAATCAATAAAAAGGCAACCGACAGAATGGGAGAAAACACTTGCAAATAATATAACTACCAAGGAGTTAATATCCAAAATATGTAAGATTTCATACAACTCGACAGCAAAGAAATTAACACATGATTTAAAAATGGGCAGAAGAGTGCTCGCTTCGGCAGCACATATACTAAAAATGGGCAGTAGAACTGAACAGTTTTCAAAATACATACAAATGGCCAACAGGTGATATGAAAAGGTGTTCAACATCAATAATTATCAGAGAAACGCAAACTCACACCCAAGGGACCTGTGGAACACCACGGCAAATCAACATGCACACTGTGGGAGTCTCAGAAGAAGAGAGAGAGAAAGAGGATGTCTGAAGAACTACGGGGTGAAACCTTCCCAAATTTGATGAAAGCAATGAACATAAATGTCCAAGATGCTCAACAAACACCAAGTAAGGTGAAGTAAAAGAGACCCCCACACCAACACATTAGAATCAAACTTTCAAAAGACAAAGAACCTTGAAAGCAGCAAGAGAGAATCAACTTGTCACATACAAGGGATCCTCAATAAAGACATAGGCAGATTTCTCATCAAAAACTTTGGAGGTCAGGAGACAGTGGGCCAATGTATTCAAAGTGCTAAAAGAAAACTAATGTGAACCAAGAATCCTGTATCTGAAAAAATGTCTTTCAGAAGTAAGGGAGAAATTAAGATAGTCCCAGATAAAGAAAAACCGAGGGAGTTTGTTTCCATTAGATCTGTCCTAAAAGAAACACCCAAGGGAGCACCTGCAGGGTGAAATCAAAGGACACCAGACAGTAACCTGCAAGCACAGGAAGAAATAAAGATCTCGATAAAGGTAAATACATTGGCAATTATAAAAGCCAGTATTACCGTAACAACAGTTTGTAATACTACTCTGTTTTTGACATGCTTTAAGAGACTAACACGTTTTTTAAAAAAACAATTAGCCTAAAAGCTAGTATCACTGTAACTCTGGTTGGTAACTGTACATTTTTGTTTTCTACATAATTTAGGAAACCAATGCATTTATAACACTTAACTAGTTTATGCTTTAGGGTGTATAATGTATAAAGATGTAATTTTGTAATACCAAGAACTGAAAGGGGTGGGGTAGAGCTATAAAGAAGAGGTTTTTTTTAAGTTGTTGAAGTTAAGCTATTATAAATTCAAACTAGATCACTAAAATTTGTGATGTTAAATGTAATTCTTGTGGTGAACACAAAGAAAATAGCTATAATATGTGCAAAAAGAAATGAAAAAGGAACATTTCACTACAAAAATCAACTATACACAAAAGACAACATTAATGCAGGAAATAAAGGTAAAAAAAAACTATAAAAAACAAATAGCAAAATGATGGAAATAAGTTCCTCTTTATCAGTAATTACTTTAAGTGTAAATTGATTAAACTCTCCAATCAAAAGACAGAAATTTGAAGAATGGATAAACACATGATCCAACTATATATTGTCTATAAGACACTCACTTTAGCTCCAAAGGCATAGAAATTTAAAGCGAAAGGTCAGAAATAGATATCCAAAGCAAATAATAAGCAAAGGAGAGCAGTGATGGCTATACTAACATCAGACAAAAGAGACTTTAAATCAAAAAAGATTACAAGAGACAAAGAACATTTATATGTTAATGAAAGGTTCAATGCAACACGAAGATATAACAATTTTAAACATTTACATACTAATAACACATCAGCAAAATACATGAAGCAAAAACAGAGAGTTGAAGAGAAAAAAATAGTTCCACAAACACCAGTTGGAGACTTCAATCCCCCACTCTCAATAATGGATAGAACCAGACAGAAGTAAGCAGATGGAGGACTTAAACACAATAAAACAACTAGATACAACAACAAACACAAAACACTCTGCCCAGCACCCGTATACACGTTCTACTCAAGTTTACATGGAATGTTTTCAGGATAGAGCATATGTTATGCCACAAACTCTCAATAGATTTAAAAAAACAGATACCGTATGTAGTATCTTCTCTGACCGTAACAGGATGAAATTATCAAACAACAGAAGTAAAACTGGAAAACTCACCAACATGTGGGAATTACGTAATACACTTTAAACCACCAATGAATCAAACAAGAAATCACAAGAAAATTGGAAAATTCTTAGAAGCAAATGAAAACAAAAACACAGCATTTTAGAATCTAGGGGAGGCAGTGAAAGCAGTATTAAGAGGGAAATTTATAGCTATAAATGCTTACATTGAAAAACAAAAGAGATCTCAAAGCAACGACCTATCTTTACCATTTAAGGGACTAGAAAAAGGAGAACAAACTAAACCCAGAGCTAGCAGAAGGAAGAAAATAAGATTAGATCAGAGATTAACAAAATACAAAATAAACAACAGAGAAAAGCAATGAAATCAAAAGTTGGATTTTTGAAATGATCAACAAAATTGAGAAAACTTTAGCTAGATGGACTAAGAAAAAGAGAGTTGACTCACATTACTAAAATTAGAAACGAACGTAGGAACATCACTACTAATTCTACCAAAATAAAAAGGATTATAAGAGAGTACTATGAACAAAAAGGAAACCCAAAATATGGGAGAAAATACTTGAAAATCATATTATCTGACAATGTATTAATATACAGAATATATAAAGAACTCCTAAAACAACAGCAAAAAAACCCCAAACAACCTAATTAAAAAATAGGCAAAGGACTTGAATAGACACATCTGCAAAGAAGATATACAAATGGCCAATAAACACATGGAAAGATACTCAACATCACTAATCATTAGGAAAATGCAAATCTAAATTACAATTAGATACCATTTCACACCCATTAAATGGCTTCTATCAGGAAAACAGAAAATAAATGTTAGCAAAGATATGGAGAAATTGGAAATCTTGTGCATTGTTGGTGGGAATGCAAAATCATTCAGCCACTGTGGAAAACCTTATGGTGGTTCCTCAAAAAATTAAGAGCAGAATTACCATATAACCTAGCAATTCCACGTCTGCATATATCCCCAAAAGAACTGAAGGCAGGGTCTCAAAGAGATATTTTTACACCCAGGTTCATAGCGGCGATATTCTCAATACTCAATAGCTAAAACACAACAGCAACTCAAGCGCCCATCAATAGATAAACACATAAACAAATGTGGTATACAAATATAATGGAATATTATGTAGTCTTAAAAATGAAGGGAATTCTGGGGCCACTGGGTGGCTCAGTAGGTTAAACATCCAACTCTTCATTTCAGCTCAGGTCATGATTTCATGGCTCAAGAGACTGAGCCCCCCACGTTGGGCTCTGCTCTGACAGTGCAGAGCCTGCTTGGGATTTTCTCTCTCCCTCTCTCTCTGCCTCTCCCCTTCTCTCTCAAAATAAAGACACTTAAAAAAATCAGTTTAAAAAAAAATACAGGGAATTCTGACACATGTTACGACATGGATCAACCTTGGGGACATTACGCTAAGGGAAATAAGCCAGTCATAAAAAGGCAAACACTGCATGATTCCACTTACATGAGGTACTCAGAGGAGTTAAAAGCATAGAGGCAGAAATTAGAAGAGTGGTTGCCAGAGGCTGGGGGTGGGGTTTGGCGAGTTACTGTTTAATGGGTATAGAGTTTCAATTTTACAAGATGAAAACTGTTACAAAGATGAATGGTAGTGATGGCTCCATAAAAATGTGAATTTAGTTAATGCCACTGAACTGTATAGTTACAAATGGTTACGATGGTAAATGTTATGTGCATGTTACCACTATAAAAAAAATTTTTAATTTAAATACATGTAATTTTTAAACTTTTTTTAAATATTGTAAACATGTAATTTTTTTTTTTATTTTAAAACATGCACAGATTAGCAAACTGGACCTAGCAACGTATGAATCATGATGAAATTAGATTTATATCAGAAATGTGAGGGCTAGGGGCGCCTGGGTGGCTCAGTCGGTTGAGCGTCCGACTTCAGCTCAGGTCACGATCTTGCAGTCCGTGAGTTCGAGCCCCGCGTCAGGCTCTGGGCTGATGGCCCAGAGCCTGGAGCCTGCTTCCGATTCTGTGTCTCCCTCTCTCTCTGCCCCTCCCCCGTTCATGCTCTGTCTCTCTCTGTCTCAAAAATAAATAAATGTTAAAAAAAATTAAAAAATAAAAAAAAAAAAAAAAAAGAAAGAAATGTGAGGGCTGGGGCGTCTGGGTGGCTCAATCGGTTAAGTGGCCAACTCTTGAATTTTAGCTCAGGTCATGATCTCACGGTTCGTGAGTTCAAGCCCCGCATCGGGCCCTGTGCTCTCGGTGTGGAGCCTGCTTGGGATTCTCTCTCCTCCTCTCTCTCTCTCTGCCCCTCCCCTGCTCTCTCTCTCTCTGTCAAAAAATAAGAATTAAATTTAAAAAAAATGTGAGGGCTTATTTACTATTAGGAAATTGGATTAAAAGACAAGAAATACGGGGTTATGTAAATAGACAGAAAAGTTTGATAAACTTCAACATCCATTCATGATAAAACTCTTAGCAAACAGGGAGCAGTAGATAACTTCTCAACCCTGATAAATGACGGCCGCCACAATAATATCCTATGGCAAAGATCATACTTAATAGATCAAGAGCAAGATCAAGATGGCTGATACCACCTCCACTTCTATTCAACGTGCATTTAAAAGTTCATAGAGCCAAGACAATAAGAAACCATATTTTAAAAATAAAACATACAAGGATTAGAAAGAAGAGTTAAACTATTAGTATTTGCAGATGATAATGACTAGTTACTAAAAAAGTAATCTATGGATACACTGAGAATAAAAGATTTTAAGGGCCCCCAGGTGGTTAGGTTAGTTGAGTATCTGACTTCGGCTCAGATCGTGACCTCGCGGTCAGAGGGTTTGAGTCCCGCGTCAGGCTCTGTGCTGACAGCTCAGAGCCTGGAGCCTGCTTCAGATTCTGTGTCTTCCTCTCTCTCTGCCCCTCCCCTACTCATGCTCACTTTCTCTCTCTCTCAAAAATAAATAAATATTTAAAAAATAATTTAAAAAAAGATTTTAAAAAGACTGTCTGCAACAAAACTCAGCCCACAAAAGTCAACTGAGATAACACTTACCCACTAGGCTGGCTAGAATCAAAAACTCAGATAATAATAAATGTTGGCAAGGGTGTGAAGAAATCAGAACCTTTATACAATGCTGGTAGGAATGCAAAATGGTGCAGCCGCTTTGGAAAACAGTCTGACAGTTCCACAAATGCTTAAACCCACTTATCAAGTGACCCAGCAGTTCCACTCCTAGGTATGTACCCAGAAAAAGGAAAGCATACGTCCACACAAAAACTTGTACACAAATGTGATAGCAGCATTATGTACAGCAAAAGATGGAAGGAACTCAAGTGTCCTTCAACAAATGAATAAATGAAATGGGGTACATCCATACTACGGCATATTATCTGGGCATAAAAAGGAATAAAATAAGGATACATGCTACACCATGGATGAACCTTGAGAACATTCTGCTACACGAAGGAACCAGTCACAAAAGACCACATGTTAAGTGATTCTATTTATATGAAACGTGCAGAATGGACAAACATCCAGAGACAGAGAGTGGATTAGTGGTTGGTTAGGACTAAGGAGGAGGAAGAGATAGGACAGTAATAGCTAAAAGGTACAGGGTTTCTTTGTGAGGTGATGAAAATGTTCTACAACTGGCTATAGTGATGACTGCACGTACCTGTAAATATACTAAAATACACTGAATGGAACAGCTTAAATGAGGGAGATATATGGTATGTGAATTAGGTTTCAATACAACTGTTCTCTGCGAGTCGACTGTATTTCTATAGATCACAGAAAATTGTTAGAAAACATGTTTTACTTTATAATGTATCAGAATGCATGCAAGAAATGGAGAAATGTATAAAATTTTACTAAAAAGAGATTAAATAAATGAAAGGTAATGCGATGTTCACGTATTAGAAATTTCAGTATAATGAAAACGTCTCCTCAAATTACTCTACAGGTTGACTACAGTTCCAACCAAAATCCCAACGGAACTCTCCTGTAATGTCGGAGAAGCCGACTGTTAAATTTACAACGAAGAGGCAAAGGCCAACAATAGCCAAGAACAAACGGGGAAGTGTACTCTCCAGCTATAAAGCTTCTTGTAAAGCTATGATAATGAAGGCCTAGACGTCTTAGTGTAAGGAAAGAGTAGAGCCCAGGAAGAGGTCCATATATACCCGTGTCGAAGCTTGATTTATACGCAGCGAGCCTGGTAGATCAAATTGGGTATGTGTACCTCATCTCCTACACAAAATTAAATCTAGATGGATTGTAGACTTAAATGTGTCTATTACCCTTTTTGAAGACAATGTGGAACGGTGGGAAAATTCAGAAGAGCAATGAGGCAAGACTAGTGCTCCTATTAAAACATACTATAAAGAATCGTTAAAAACAGTGTGGTACTGAAGCATGAGCAGGCAGAAGAGAAAGTCCAGAAATATGCCAAAGTATATATGGGAACTGAGTATGGGAAAAGTGGCATCTCAAAGGAGCAGGAAAAAGGTGAACTTTTAATCAAAGATGTTGCGACAACTGGGCAGCTATCTGGGGAGGGGGACCCAAACTAGATCCATATATCACATTATATATCACATAAAATAAAAATGGATCAAAGATGTATATACAATAAAACCACAAGAGCCATGTAAGAAAACATGGGGAAATGCCTATATAACCTTGGAGTAACTCATAATTCAACTACATAAAAATTTTAAAATTCTGCACGGCTAAAAACACCTAAAGCAAAGTCAAAAGACATGACACTAAGTGAGACTAGCCATTTACAAAGGACCAAATACTGGAAGATTCCACTTGTATGAAGTATCTAGAATAGGCAAATTCATAAAGACAGAAAGTAGAGAACAGACGTTACCAGAGGCTGAGGGAAGGGAGGAAAGGGGAGTTATTTCATAATGCATATAGTTTCTGTTTGAGATGATGAAAAAAGTCTGGAAATAGATAGAGGTGATGGTTTCACATCACAGTAAATGTATGTAATGTCACTGAATTGCACACTGACAAATGGTTAAAATGGTAAATATTGTTACATTTATCTTACCATAATTTTCAAAAATGAGGACAACCAGATAAAAAAGGACGAGTTACAAATGAGAGTTGGCAAGTAGGAAACATTTACACCCCATATCATAAAACAGTTGGCTTTCCTAACACATAAAAAAGAAACTGGTAAGAAAAAAGGCCAATAATCCAATTTAAAAAAATAAACAAGGTATGAATATACAGGTCACAGAAAGAAATACACAAATTGCCCTTAATCATAGGAAAAGATGCTTAACCTCATTCAAAAGAGAAATGGAAATTAAAACTATACTGAAATAGATTTTTCACCTTGCAGACTGGGAGAAAATTCAACAACATACTCTCATGGAAAGTCCATAAAAAAAAGTCACCCTCATATTCTGCTGGTAACTGTTATATACACTGCTGAAGGCAATGTAGTAATATCTAGAACAATACAAGTTCATGGATCTTTTCACCAAATGACCCCACTTCTCAGAATTTATCCTATAGATTTGCTAGCACATGTGGGATACTATTACTTTGTGATAGTAAAAAGTTAGAAACAATCCAAATATACGTCGGTAGGAATCTGGTTAAATAAATGCAGTGGAAAAGTATACCAACAGCTCCAAGATATAGATTTAAGAGAATAAGACAAGGTGCAGAATAGTATAAATAGTATGTTTTTTATTTAAAAAGGGAAGGGAGAATATGTGCTTATACTGTATAAAGAAGTTCTGGAAAGATATACAAGAAACTAATAAAAATAGTTAGCAGTGGGAGGCAAGGGATGGAATGAGGAGGTACCGGAAGTGGAGGAGATAAGAATGGAAATGAGATGTTTTACTGTGCTTTTTTTGTTATTTTGATTTGAGATATGCAAATATTTTTCTTATTAGAAGTTATTTTAGTAACTTCATAAGGGTTTCCAATTCAAGGGTATATGCATTAGTCAAAACTCAAATGACACAACATGTATTTTGTTACGTGTCTGTCTTAACTCAAAAGGAAGAAAAAAACCCTAAACTTCTCTCTGGTTAATTATATGTGTGCTGGTGTCTGCGACGTACTCTGAAATGCATACAGAAATAACATGGGTTAGTGAACAGATACAGGAATGGATACCTGAAAAAGCAAGCACAGTAAAAATGTTCCTTGGAGAGTCTAGGTAGGCGGTAGGTATAGGATTTACCCTAAAATTCAAGAAAAGCCGAGTTTGTCAGACTTTTACAAAGTAAAATCGAAACCAAGCCCTTATTTGAACCCCATACCTCCAATTAATGTACTCTTGCTATAAAGCTAAAAGCCAAAGTAGAAAGCATTCTGTAACTCAGCAAAACAAGCATTTATTACTTGCCAAGCCAACAAGGAACAGGAGAAGGGCAAACAGTGCAGGCTAGAAGGAATCCTAAGGATCATCTAGTAATAGCCCCTAAATTTTTACAAAAAAAAAAAAAAAAAAAAAAAAAGTTACTGAGGACCTGAAATGACCTGTGGGAAACTCCAAAGTGTTCTGCATCAAAATGAGGAAGAAGGGAAAAAAAATACCGGAGCGGAAAAAATCATCTTGTTCGATTATGATCCCTGCTTCAGTGAAATTCAGCTTTTATAGAATTAGAGACAAAACCCATTTCCATGGAAACAATATTCCCAAGTATCCATCTGAGGCTGAGAAGGATGCTTTTCTATGCAAGTCTTCACATCCAAAGTGTATACACAAAGGGTGAGGAGGGACTGAAAAGAGCAGAGCCTTTCAATCAGACAGGTCTGGATTTGAATTCTGACTCTACCACCTACTTGATCCTAGCCAACCTCAGCACTAGCTAAGCCCCAGTTTTTATCGGCAAAACAGGCAATAATTAAGACCTTAAAATTGGGGGGACGCCTGGGTGACTCAGTCGGTGAAGCCTCCGACTTCAGCTCAGGGCATGATCTCACGGTTTGTGAGCTCGAGCCCCGTATAGGGCTCTGTGCTGACAGCTCAGAGCCTGGAGCCTGCTTCGGATTCTGTGTCTCCCTCTCTCTCTGTCTCTCTCTCTCTCAAAAATAAATAAATATTTTTTTAAGTTAAAAAAAAAAATGACCTTATAAACTTGTCAAGAATGTGAAGAAGTGTAAGTCATCTAATTCATGGATGCATACATTGGTGGCTACTGAATGTAGGCTTTCTGACATTTATTCATGGCTGCATAATGATCAATTAAAAGCACCACCTATGAATGCCTCTGTCAGTTTCATGATTAACATACTATCAGCCAACTAGCCTGTAACTGGAACTCTGCTAAGGTTGAGGGCGGGGGGGGGGGGGGAGATGCTGTCGATTTTTGCCATCAATGGGAATTTATCAGTTAGTTGACAGAGGCCATTAGGTGCTACTTGTTTACAGGAAATAAAAGGCGGCTTAATGTTTTTTTGTTTTGTTTTGTTTTGTTTTCCTAAGGTGTAAAGTTGGGTGATCTGACTCGAGAGTCATGAATCATGATCAATTACAGCAGCTCAAAACTGGAAGAAATCTCAAAGGGCACGCAGGAAGAATCCTCTCCACAGTATATTATGTCACATGACGTGACCAACTTCTGCTTACAGGCTTCTAGTTTAAACCAGGCTCTTACTCAAACAGGTAGCAGGTGATTTATTTTCTAACTCTTCCAATGATCAGAAAGGGCTTTTTCCCCCACTTAGAATCAACAGGTAATGAAAAGTTAACGATAATGTATAAATGCCACCCCACGCTCATATGCTTTTGGAAATAAAAAGTCTGTAAGTATTATTCTCATTTGGAGATAAGACAGGATATTCTATTTGATAACAATTCCATAGGACAAGAAGTCAACTTCCAAAAATGCATCTTGAAGCTTATATTTACATAACAAAACACATCTTAGGAACCCTGCCTTATTAATACATAAAAACACAAAGAAAACATACCTGGGATGATATCATTGATATGCAAGAGAATTGTACTTTCAACACTTGCAAAACTACAAAGTTGCACCCCATCAAATCTTCCATCCCAGTTGCCAATAGGATTATCCTAGAAAGTAAGCAATACAGTTTTAAAACCTGTCTCAATAAAACATGAATACAAAAATCTGTATTTTCCAGAAAAGGATCTTCCACAAGATTTTACGCTGGCAAATTTTAACTATTTTTCCTAAAAGAAAAAAAGAACATATCAGAAACAACTGCCACGCTAATAAAGCTTTTGGTGTGTTTTTGCTTATTTGTTTTTTGGTTTTGTGTTGGTAAAAATGAGATCCAAGAATAATCAAGGTACAGTAAGCCCACAGACAAGCAAGGAATTGAAAGGATTCCTCCTACTTTACTGGACAACAAATGCTAGTCTACATAACACCCATCTGCATAGGAAGATTCATTAATAATACATTGTTTCACCCAGAAATCGGCCCCTAGTTAAGCCTACCTTGTTCTAATTACTTTTACATTCCCTGAGCACTTAAATATTCTATTTGAACCCCTGTGTGCATTTCTGTACACAGAAGATCTATTTGTTATTGTTCTTTTGACATCTTATGGATATGTAAGAGTTCCCTCCAAAATAGACTTCTAGATTTAATTATTTTATATTCCAACATAGCACCAAGGAGTATAGTGCTGTTCATGGAGTCAGATTAAGAGACAAGCCAGTCAGACAACTGCCCTGAGCACCAATGTGTACAACATGCTGTCGTTGGAAATAGATGAGGAATACTGTGTTTGCCAGAACTTTCCTTTCCAGGAGCGCACTAGAGGGGTTTGGAATGCACACTCGCACAGGCCAACTAAAGGGCAGACAGAGGTGGGGAAAAGCCAGTGGGGCAAAACTCCAGGTAGCCTGCCAAGAGGATCCTCAGACTGCCATCCATATTGGCAAAATATTATAAAGAGAAGAGGGGGCGGGGGGAATCTTTTCAAGATAGAGAAAAACAAGATATCATGGAACATCTCTGGGTGGGGCTTTTTTTTTCCTGTTTCTTGGTCAGCCATCATAGAGCAAATTGAAGGATTGAAACATTACTCCAGTTTATTCAAACTGGAAAAAGAGTAAATGTAACTCCATATCTAGACTCCTGTCCCACGTCAATGTTCCTCTACCAAAGATAAATTAGAAGATGTTTTTTACGTTACCCTTTTAAATATTCAAAGTGCTCAATTTATACCTAAACTGGTCATGAAACTAATAGATACACCCACAAAGATAATCTATTCCAAAAGTTTCTTACCATGTCCACACCGACAAAATATCCTAAGCTTTCTTTCCCAGGCAAGACGTCGCAGAATATAACCGTGCCGGACTCTGTGGTTTCTCCGAGCTTCAAAGAAACTCTGGAGTTTATCTCCAGGGGCGGAAGTTCCATCTGCACGGTGTCCCCTGGACCTGCATAATCACTTTCCAATCCATTGTCATCATCTTCCAGGATTTCTAGCTTGTCCAACGCAACAAACACTCCACAGTCTTCATCACACTGGAAAAGCTGTTTCCCTTGATATATCCCGTCAGTAAAACCTTGGCCACGGCCTTCTTCCTAGTTTTCAAGTGGGGGGGGGGAAGAAAAATGACTGATAGGTAGAGAAGAAAGGAAGTAAGATGACCCATAAGAAACAAAGATCCACTCCGGGGATTTCAGAGAAATCACTGGGAAAATTCTGAACGACAGAGATAAGAAATATAATTATTAGCAGTTGCTGGTGAATTTTGAGTGTCTAAAAAAAAGGAAAAAAGAAGCTGTATCTGATGCTGAAATATAATTAATTAATTAATTAATTAAAAGTCATAATTCCACTGTGAGAGAGCCGGGCTAGATTCTACATTTCAATACGAACAATAACTTTATCATAAAAAGAAAAATTTACTTTAACACCACGATAACGTTAGCTCCATTTACTGAGTACTTACTATGTGCCAGCCACCACACTGACTCTTGAATCAATGTATCACAAAAAAACGCTTCAAGCTGTGTGCTGGTTTCATTATTTTACAGATGAGGAAGCAGCTTTAGGAGAAGTAGCTTGGGTTAAGTAACCTGGCAGCCCAACTCATAAACAGTATAGCTGGGATTCAGATCTCTTACTTCGTTTACAATTGGCTGCTTTAGAAACTTTTTGATCATGAAATTCTATATGCAAGAATGTAAAAAATGTAACTGACATTTAAGCTCTTGAGAATATTAACTTTGGAAATGAATCACGGAGTTGTTGGTCCTCCCTTCAGGAGAAATAAGTTCCTGGGTCATTTTCACATATATTATCAGGGACAACCATAAGCCATTTTAAATTGCCGCACCTTATTTTTTTGAAAATCTTATATCTAAGTTTCATGAACTTAATAGCACACCCTAAGAAAAACTGAAAGACCTACAGTTACTACGGTCACAAGGTAATTCATAATTTTGTGAGATGATTAATTCAATTATAATTGGCAGAGTTCACTTTTAACAGACAATGTTAAAATTTCTAATATTGGAAACCCTTCAACAATTACATGATCTATGTGTATTTCCTACTACATTAGGTAGTTTTTAAAAAGTTTTCAATGCATCATCTTTACGTTATCTCAATTTATCATTAAAAAGTAAATCCTAAGAATTGTGAATATTAAAAACTATGGGAGATTTCTGGAAAAACTTCTGTTGTATTTAATTTAAAGGGGTAAAAAAAAAAAAAGCAAACATGTGTGCATACAAATATACACAGAAAGAAACACACACACGCACAAGCTCACTAAAAAGGTTTATCAAACTTACCAGTAGTTCTACTCCAAAGAATATTCCCGACACTGTCCTCTCTGCTAATAAGGGTCCTCTGAAGCGCACAACTCCAGGAAATTTTTCTTCCCCGGATCTCAGCTGTACTTTCACAGGGCAGCCCACATCTATCTGGAGGCCTTTACTCAGTCTGTTTCTGTTTTTAAACAGGCTGAACCTCTCTTCACAATTGGTAATTGCCAAAAGCAACTCTGTGAATTTTTCATTTATTTCTACAACATCCTTTTCATCAACAAAGAGAATTGCGTGTGGTTGCTCTAGGATTTTTAATCCAATCTGATTTTTCTTGCCTTTTGCAGACGGAATCCTCAAGTGCCCCATAGAACGATCTTGGATATACTGTCCTATACTCCCCTTTGGTACTTTAAGGAGCTTTTGCGTTTGTTTGTCTGTAACACTGCATTCTTGAAGAAGCAAATAAAAAATCCGCTCTTCCCAGTAGGGTGAAGTAACTTTTTCTTGGCTCCATAAGCCTGAACTCATGGTGACATTAACTCCGAAATATTAACTCAAAAAAAAGGGAACTACTAAGTTTGTAGGAAAACCACAAAAGATAAATTCACTGGCAGTCCCAAAGCACGTTTTTAGCAATTTGGTGTCCATGCTGTAACAAGACAGCAAAGCAAAATGCCTGGAGGACAAGCAAAAAGAAACTTTACACTTTATTCTACATGAGCTAATAATATCAAGGTTAAAGACTTAAGATCTCATCTGATTAGTAAAAGCACACACATAAATGAAATACTTCCAAAATTACCTAAAAAGGCTAAAAGACATGCATCACTTGTACCTACTGTAACGTTGCATCTTTAATTAAGGAGATCCAGTTGTAAAGTAGCTTCAAACACAATACAATAATGTTTGTTTCCATGGCAATGCAATGTATAAAATCAAATTCTAGTAAAAGATAACATTCTATACAGATTTAAACATATATATGCATTTTTAAGCTTTAAAAAGTAGCGTTTTTAATAGATCAGACCTAACCTAAATGAGTAAGTTGCTGCATTTCAGCAAAACAGACATCAGTCAAAGAGGCTATTGTTTCTGTACACGTGGTTTAAGTGAAAAGTTACCCATCATAATTATTATGCTGAACATCTTTTATCAAAAAAACATAAATCATATTCTGAAACTGTAACCACGATTCATTTATCTGTGCTCCCTATTTTGATAATGGATCATTTACTTGATCTCTGATTCAGTTTCATTCCTTTCATCATGTACATTTTGTCCTTAGACAGGCAAATGTTAACCATATTAATCGGAGCCATCATTTAATTTCTCATAATCTCAAATATCAGGTATTGTAAATCTGATGATAGTAAAGATGTTAAAAATCAATTTTGTAGCCATTAAAACTTGGACTACATAACAAAGAACATAACTGTAGTACAGTAACAAACACCACAATTTTAACTATGTTTTGCTAGAAAGAAAAACATAAAAAGACTATTTCCAGTTTCAAATCTTCACTGAAAATTTTTACAATACTAGTCTTGCACAATTAAAACAGCCTTCGCAACCCTACCTTAACTGGGGGTTAAACACTATGCGATTTCACTAAATCAAATTCAGAATTCATTATTTTAATTAATTATCTTACTGAAAAAAAATAGTCCTTATGTATTCTCTGGGACACAAGTGTGGCTATTTGGTTTCTAAACACAGTTACTTCTTCCCTCCTTCTTTGAGGTAGATTTATCCACCATTCTGACTAACAGCAACAGTTGATTGGACTATCATATTTCTCTAGTTTCCTCTTGGAATTTAAAAATAAATACTCCAAAAAGTAAAGAACCAAATTTTCAGTTTAATAATTTAACTTAATGATTAAATAATCGGTCAAGTCTATACAAAGAATGCATCATTAGATAATGAAGTGCTCTCTAATGGTGAGGTTTTTTAAAAGTCTGTCCCACTACAACCCAGAACGAGACATGTAAATTACCCAAGACCAGATAAAGAGTTTGGCATCCCTTTAAACCAATACTCTTGAAATATCTGTGCAACATTTAGTAAAAAGCAGGGGTAGAGCTGGCTTAAAGTGGTTCTCTCTCTGTCTCTCTCTCTTTTTTTTTTTTTTCTTTTTTTTATAATGTGTTTGTCTTAATTCCACTTGAGGGCACTGTCTACTTCGGCAGGAATAGAATCAATTTATATTTGCCACTTACATAAGACACCTGTGGAAACCCCTATCTTGGCACCATTATGAGCAAAACCCCTCATGAAGGCTACTCAAACAGCAACCCAAATCCTTACTTTGGCTGCATTCCTTTAAGGTACCAAAATGAAGTATTTGTTGTTTCTGACTAAAATTCTTCTCAAAAATCAACAGGGAAATAGCCTTTTCTGAATCACTGAGTTATCAATATGAATATAAAGTTGTCACCTGACTCTCAATATACAAAGATGTTTGTTACTTTGTTGAAAGGCTTTGCAAGTTCTTGGGTCTGCTTTCTATAGATTTACAGTCCTTGATTTTCCCTTGCAATCAGCCATTTTCTGTGGTTTCCCGCAATGTGTATTTGGCTCATTTTATGGCCTTGTTGCTTTCCAACTTACTGCTTCTAATCGGTTCTGAGAAGCCAGAGGGTGAAATACGTTTGTGTGTTTAAAAAAAAACAAACAACAGTAACTAAAAGAGGTATACATAAATTCTGAACAGCCTTTTAGGAGTAAAGCACAGAGGCTTTACTGCACTGACCCCGTTTGGGTTACTTCCCGGAAGGAGGAGAGACTCAAAGAGCAACTTCTAAAAAAGTGTGTTGTTTTGTTCTCCTTATAAATGTATTTAAATATTTATGGCCAAAATTGCTTTTGAAAGTATGGTAATTCTATTTAGAAAAGGAATGACTTCTTAAAATTCCTAAAAATTACACCCTCAAATATTAAAATTAAGAACGTCCTTGAATCTTAATATTGTATACCCACAATTCCTACCCTGTTGGCTCTCTAGATTACTACGTCATGTCATGATTTAAAATAAAACCCACCAGTGGGTCATGAAATATTACCAAGACAAAACTAAATTGCTATACGTAATGCATTAGGACACTATGTTTTAAATGAATTTGATTACAGAAGTGTTTTATGCAAGTCATTTAAGAGCCAGTCCACAGTAAAATTTAATATAACTACTTTGGTTTATAAAAAAGTGGAAGGCAATTTAACAACAGTTATTAAGAACTGTATTTTACAGTGAGCACACAAGGAGAGCTCTTCTCTAACCTGAGTTAGCACAAGTGGCAGTGAGCTTAAAGTCGATAAAAGCAGGGATCACGTTAGACAACTAGAACGGACAGAACAAAAGTTCATAAAATATTGAAAAAGCATTACCCAAAAATAAAAAGGCGGTGGCCTTTCCTCTTTCGGGAAGTACACATTAAGAAAGAATAGGTTTGCAACTACATTAAACACAGATTCTCTTCATTGCAACTGACAGAGAAAGGTGAATGGGGAACTTGATGACTCTACAACGATACAAGATAATAAATTTCATGATTGTTAATATCTCCATACACTGGCACTGCAGCAGATACAGGTTAATCAAGAGACTTTCCTCCACCGTAGAAATGAATATTATGACAACATTCTTCTTTCCCTGGGACATGCACAATAGTTAAATTAAGTCTTAAGCACCCAAGCTGTAAAAACTAAAGACTGCAACGGGAAAGACATAAAAGACACCGTCGATGAGTTATCAATCAAGGTTTGCTGGTGTGTTGAGTATTTCTGTGCACTCAGCACAGTGTTAGATACTGGGAAATATGGCAGATTTAAGATATGATAACTGCCCTACTTTGTGTTCTCTTACTACCTTTCAGGTCTAATTGGTTTAAAATTGCCTCTAATCGTATACTTCACTGTGAGTGTAAATATATCACAAATGATTCATCTAAATGCCATCGTACTTATTTCAGGCTGGGAAATGGAGTGATTATGAATATCCTGATAATTACTCTAAGTGCTGAATGAAGATTACCAAAGAGGCGGAATGCAATGATGTATTTAACTCTAAACTGTATCGAACAGAAGAAGGCCTTTCCTTTAACAACATTCCAGATGAGGGAATGGTTCAGGGTCACAAAGATTTGAAAATGTGTCTGGTTACCTGAGCTTGTTGAGGGTCTGGATTCTGAATCAATGAGAGTCTAATGGCACTAAAATAAAGTCACTAAATCAAGATGAGGGTTGAAAGATACAAATAACTACCAGCTTCCTATCAATGCAATGAAACGCTGGTCAAGAAATACATTTTATAGGAAAATATTAAAGGTCACAATTACCACGTTCTAAAAGACAACATGTGGTACAAATGAACATAATCAGCTGCATACAACTGACAACGGTTGTCTAGAAAACACAATGTCTTTTTGATTCCCAAGCTATCAGGTTATACTGTTCAAAGAACCTCACTGAAGAAAACAGAGACAGATCTAATTCAAGAACGTTTCACATCTTCTCAAATGTCCTGACTTGTTCCAGAAACCAAAGGAGACTGTGTAAATCAGAAAAAAACTTGACAATACTAAAATACTGCCCCTAATTATGAATGGCAGGGACAGGAAGGTCAGCATGAATACCAAAGTAAGAAGACACACAGGACTTCTTCCAAAAGCTTCTAGATAGCTAGAATAATCACCATTTTAAGAAAGGATATCTCTCACTAAAAGAACAAGTTTGTAAGCGTTATACTACTAAACGGCTGGAAAACAGAGATTCCATGAGCAGAAAAGAGAGTCAGTTTTATTCTTCTTCACATACTAACTTGTGACCCAAGCACACAAGGATTCAGTCTGTAAAGCAGGCAGGACTTACAAAGTTAAAAAATGGCCTGGCTCCTGCATCTGTATTTATATGAACAAGGAACCCTGCAGTCGCACTAGAGTTAAACCTGGCCACCACACTTCCCAACTGTGAATTCCCCAAGTCCTGTATCTTCGGATTTCTAGCTCCCGAGCCAGTGCCTGGCACGTCATGGGCATTCCGTAGATGTGAAATGAACAGACGATTTGGTTAACTCAGGTGCAAAAGCGAAAGCCAAAATTCCATTTCCTCATCTTCACTGGTTAAGTGATTAAAAGCCTCTTCCAGGTTAAAAGGGAAACAAACAAAAAGTACACTTTACCACATCTCAGAATGAATGAAGTCATGGTCAGTGTTAACCCCCCTACATTGCTACACGAGAGAAACAAACAAGAAATCTTTCACAATTGCAAAAACAAGTTCTGAGGTTCATCTGAAATTGGTTTCCTAGATCGTCACACCATGTCTGATGCCTGTAAGTGCTGTGTAACCAATCAAAGTACCTTGACAAATTTAAGACCAGAGTGTGGAAATCAGGAACAAAATATTAATCGTTTCATGAAGAGGGTAATGACCTCTTTGTCTCTTCTTGGGTTAGAGTTAAAGACTTCCATAAATCAGGCAAAATTACAGTTTAGGCATGCCAGACCACAAGAAATCACTGCTGCTGCGGGCTCGTTGTGTGTAACAGTGCCTTGGTCTTATCGGCTCTTCGCAAAAGTTACCATCCAGAGGAAGGCTTCTTCAGGGCAATACTGTAACATTTTGCAGCAGAACATTAGAGAATGTTCTGGGTGATATCAACATTCGCAGCACATGAACTTCCACAAGAACCCCCAGCAAATCATTTTCTCCTAATACTGTTCTAGTTCAAATCCACCCACTACCCAGTGGGGAATTGGCAGGCTAAATCCTCAGGGCCATTCAGTCTACTTGGGGCGTGAGGGGGTGTGCAGAAAACCAGCACTTGAATGAACAACCTCCCTCAAGGCCTGGATTTTTCTCCAGCGAGCCAATGACTGCAAAAGGAACAATCTTATTAAGATCTCTATTAGCCCCAGTTCAAAAGCAAGGTAAGGAATGATCCTCAGCCCAGCTGAGGCTACAACTCAGGGAGACTGGGGAGAGGATGGGGGCAGGGATGTTGGGGGCTGAGAGACACTGCAAGGCTGGGTGGCTGGAAGATGACAACCACCCTAAAACATGCAAATGCCACAGGGTGGAATAGAAAAGATGCCAAGTACATGAATAACCGGGCAGCTGACCCAGCTGAGAACCAAATCCAGGAACACGATCTTCTGTCAAGACTTCCCGATTTCCCCCACAGATCGTTAATACGATCGTAAAGAAAAACAAAAAGAAGGAAAAGAATACCTTGTCTCGACAGAGCGCACCTTTCAACTAATGAACTCCAGGTTGTACAAAACCATCCTCACCCTGGAAAGGGGTAAACTGAAAGAAAAAGCAGAACACGCCATTAACGAGGCCAGAACCCCGACTGCTGCTCTTCCTGGACAGGGGCCACCAACACCCCCAAACCGACGGAACGATACGCCCCCCTCGACTCCGAGAGGAGATAATACAGCCCAGGGCTCCCGAAGCCAACAGCGACCGTCGGGAGCCGGCCAGCGGCCCGTGCCTCGGTTTCCCCGTCTGTAAATGGGGGAGACCGCAGGCGGAGACGGTTTCCTGCGCGGCTCTCACCCCAAGTCCTCGCTCCCCCGGAGGTCCCGGCGGCGGCGACCAGGCTCCCACGGCTCGGGAGCCCTCTCAGGAAGCCGGGGGGAAGGGTGGGGGAAGCCCCGGGGGTGAGGAAGCCCGGGCTGACGTCAGCGGGCTCAACACCCCGCGGGCCTGGCCGGCTCCGGGCCAGGGCAACTAACGGGCCGGCGCCTAGGGCCCGACGACCGCGGCGGCGGCTGGAGGCGTCCGGAGGCCGGGCAGGGACGCCCGAGGGGACCCAGGCGCCAGCCGCTCGCCGGCTCAACCGCCCGTTCTCTCACTCACCTCGGGCGGCGGGGCGTCGCCCCTTCCCCAGCTCGGCTAGCCCGCGTCCCGGTTCGGCCCCGGCGCCCCACACCCACCGCCTTAATATTTACCTCCGACGCGCGGCCCCGGCGCAGCCGAACCTGCTACCTGGGCCCGCCCCCACCTGCCCCGCCTCCGAGCCGCCCAGGGGGGTGAGAGCTAGCGGGGGCGAGGGGGCAACCGCCGCGCTAACCAATCACAGCCCGAGATGCGTTTCTGTGCACGCGCTGATTGGGCGGCCCAGTGACAGACCTTCCTCCAATGGCTGCCGGCCCGGAGTCGGCTGAAGGGACTTTCCGCTCCGTCAAGCTCGGTCGAGCCAAAGGGAAAGCGGAGGGGAGGGGCAGAGGACCCGGGGAGAGGGGGGACGGAGAGCTCTGGCTGATTGGGCAAAAGACTGGGTGCCGCGTTACCATTGGCTGACACCGGAGCCGGGGCGGGGCTCTTGTGCTGCGCCCTGCTCCACCTCCCAGGCCGGGGTCTTGGCTCGGGGCTTAGCTGTCAAAACTCCTGCAGGGAGTTTGGGGCCAGGGTGGAGAGCAGTCCAGACGCAAGGTGGGACTAGGATTTCAGGATCCCATGAAAAAACAAAGCTTTAGAATCAGACCTAAATTTGAATCCTTTGCTCTTTCAATTAGTAGCCGCGCGACTTGAGGATCTCACCACCATGCTAAGCCTCAATATCCTAATCTGTAAAATGGAGATCATCGTTATGACCTGTCCTACAGAAGCACCGTAGGTGAAGTTCCTGACACATAGCAGGAGCTCAGTCATGTTATATTTCTTCTCCCTCAGATTGGGCCCGGGACCTCTGCCGTTTCTGAACCTCTGTTGCCACCTATCCCAGTTTGGAGGGACGTCTCCCTGGAGTGGCGAAGAAGGGATTTCCACACGCCCCCTCACTCAGCTCTGCACCCCTGGCCACCAGCCAGGACTTGGGGTGTAGTTAAGGATCTTTCAATTAGAAGGGAGGTTTCTGATTCCCCAAAGTGCTCAAAATATTTAAGGAAGTGCTTTTTATAATCAGTCCCAGAGCCTTGCAGCATACCATGCCTTGCTGCACTGGATACTCCTGTTAATTAATTCCTTCTCCTTTGACATTTTAAGTACCAATTATAGGAGAAGGTGATTAATACTAAGGAAAGGAGGGGGGGCTGTGTTTAATCATGAGAGGGAAAATTTCCCCAGTGGAAAGTGACACTTCTGAAGATCTGGGGAGTTTAAACCAGTAACTACATAAAAGAAGTCACATGAGTGGTTACTAACAGCACTGGGAAACAGGCCACCCATCTCCCTTGCCATAAACACCCAGGACGAAATGGACATCTGTTGAAATCCTTAGTCCACTCCTGTCTCTCCTTAGTGCATCCTTAGCCTGTGTCCCAAGCCTTATGACCACACTGCAGTAAAAAGCACTAAAATGGAAATCAACAGGTCTGGCCCATAGTGTGGCCTTAGATGACACTGTTACCTCCCAGATCTAGATTCTCCAATAAAGTCGTGAGGACTCAGAGGTCACATTCTGGCTGTCCGGGCAAGAAATTCATCCCGAAGATTGTTCTTGTTTGATCTGTGCAGTGAGGAGGAAGCATGAGAAGAGGAAATAGAGTGAGAGAGAAAGAATCCTTTGAGACAGGGCACGTGGTCTCCCTTTCCCCATTTTACCACACTCCTTACCATTCCCCATTTTATTCTCCTGGCACATTTCTCTCCTTTAACGTTATCTACTGGCCCCTGAAAGTCAGCTTGCCACCACGGTGCCAGAACATCTTCAAGTCCTTTCTGATGATGGCATCCAGTGCTGCTGAGCCTTTCCCTCGGTAGGGCTTTCTGCCCTACCCGCAGCTGTCAGAACCCTTGCTCCGTCCTCCCGCGACCCATTCCCTGAATCAGACAATGTCATACCCTGACTTCATCTGAGAGATTGTCTTCCAAGCCAGGCCCGATACACAGGGCTGATCTCAATTACCATCTCCTATCAATTGGTAATGACTGCCTAGAACACTGTGTCGAAAACAATTCTAAAGCTGTATTCAGGCTCTCGGGGCAAAGAGATGTCTGCCAGCGGATGAGATGGGGGAATAGTGTCATGATGCTATTATCTGCAGTCCCTGATAAGCCAGCCTTTCATTTTACAGACAGGAGATTAGGGTCCCGAGGGGGCAAATAACCCGTCCCAGGTCACCCAGGAGTTGAGCTGAGACCCTGATTCTCCTGATTTCAGGTCAGGGCTCTTCCCAGGTGTGTTTAGACAGATTCCCCGACTGAAACGGCCTGTCCTCTCTGCTGTCCAATCCTCCCTTTGTTTAAGGCCCAACCAAAGTCCTCCCTCTTCCAAGGGTCTTTGCAGACGGCTCCGGGCCCTGCTTGACCTCCTCTATTCACCACCTCCGCCTGTTCCACTCAGCCTGGCCTGGATACACACAACTGCTGGTTGCGGTACTGAGCAGGTAGCAAGCAATGGCAGTGTCCGAGAGAGATGTCACCCTTGCCATCCGGCGGGGAAGTGCAGGTTGGAGTAAGCCCCGGAAGGAGAACCGTTCTGAGCACACATACCAGGTGGTCGGGCACTCAGGGGAGGCCCGTTTGAGGAAGTCACCTGTAAGATGAGGTAGTAAGCATGGCTAGTGGATGAGGGTGAAGGGAGCCCTTCAGGCAACGGGAACAGGACTGTGCGTGACATGTGGAAGGAACCGAAAGAGACAGAGCACAGTAAATGTGGGCACGACAGAGCCGTTCAGGCAGGACCTTGTGAGACAGGGCCAAGTTCTGGTCTTTAGCTTAAGAGCAGTGGGATCCCGCTGAAAGCTTTTAACAGAGTAGTTAACGATGATTCTAAACTGTCCCGCTTAGCTCTCTCATTGTACACAGCAGAAAACCAGCAAAAGGCCGGTGGATTAAATGGATCTCTCTCCCCCAGGGGCTGGAAACCTGGTCACCTGGCAGGGGCCTGTGCCTTAGAGTGACACCTCCTAGTCGTGGTCATTTCTCAGCCCCTGCCCCGTGCTCCCCAAATGGCTATCACAGACCCCCTCCTACTTCCCGCCTCACCAAATTCGGTATTTTATAGCCTCCTGCCTACTCAGCGTCTCCACCCCACACAGCCAAAGGGGAGCTCCTGACCCTCCTCCACTCCTACCGCAGTCCTCCCGTGCCCCCATCTCAGGAAATGGCAACTGGCGGTGGTTCACCCAGCCTCCCAAGCGTCCAGCCATTCCCCCACCACTCCTGTGAGTCGGGGGCGTGCAGAATAAGCTCTAAACCATGGGGCTAACTGGAGCAGGTGCCCCTACGGGCAAGGGTATTGTGTGGGAGCTTTCTCCACGATAGCCCAGCGTGGTATTCCAATCAATGGATGAGTGGAGAGACGACCACACCGGGGATGTGCTTATCTCTTAGCGAGGGGAAATTCCAGATGCCACTGGAACATTCTGTCTGAGGGCTTTTACCCTGGTCACCCAAAAGCTCTTTTTGATAAAATAAAAGGGATTACATTAATCATCTTTACCCTAATCCTGCTGAACTATAAGCCCATGTTCTCCTGTTTGAGCTATTTGCTGTTATCAATGGCAGAGAGAGGGGGTCTCATGCTCTTCATTGGGGCCTTTGCGCTACATCTGGAATCCTATTTGGGGCAGTAAATACATTAGAAATGATCCCATGATGGGGCGCCTGGGTAGGTTCAGTCGGTGAAGCGTCCGGCTTCAGCTCAGGTCATGATCTCGCCGTCCATGAGTTCAGGTCCCTCATCGGGCTCTGTGCTGACAGCTCGGAACCTGGAGCCTGTTTTGGATTCTGTGTCTCCCTCGCTCTCTGCCCCTCCCCCGCTCACGCTCTGTCTTTCTGTCTCTGAAAAATGAATAAACCTTTAAAAAATTGGGTTTTTTTTTCAAGAAATGATCCCATGATGCAGGAAACCTCCCTCCCTTAGGGAGGAGACACTAATGGTGAGAGGAAAAAGGTGATTCGTTTTGATAATCTTCCGCAACTTCTATATTCTGCCTCCTTTAGGCAGGTAGATTCTCCATTCATTTAACAAGTATTTGAACATCTGCTATGCGCTAGGTACTATTCTAGACTCCGTGGACTCTACAGCGAGCATGGCTCTTGTTCTCATGGAGCTGGCATTCTAGGGAAAGGAAGAAACACACGTACATCAGGCGGTATGTGCTGAGAAGCCAATATTAAGCACGGCAGCGAAGAGAGTGGTTGGGGACTGCTATTTTGGGTGGATTGTTCAGGAAGGACGCCCTTGATGAGCTGACACCTGAACAAAGACCTGCAATAAATGAGGAAGCCAGCCATGCCACTGCCTAGGGAAGAGTGTTCCTGGAGGAGGAAATAGGCATTTCCTCCTGGAAGCAGTTAGCATTGTCAAGGAACGGCCAAGAAGCGGTGTGGCTGGAGGGCAGCGAATGGGAGTATGAGTGGCAAAGGGGAGGCCAGTGAAAACACAGGGGTGGGCCGGGCCAGGAGGAGACCTTGACTTTCACTCTGCATTAGATTGAGAAGTTCTGGAGAATTTCGATCAGAGCACAGCTCACCTGACTTCCCTTTTAACAGGCTCACACCATGAGTCAAGGGCAGAAGCAGGGGGGCCGGCTATCCCCCTGGTGAGGTAATCCGGGCAAGGGTGGGCCCCTAAGGAGGCCCTTGTTTCCCGGAAGGCACAGGGGAGAGCGGGGGAGGGGGAGGAGGATGTGGAACGGAAGATGTCAAGAAAGAAATTGTTCCAAGTGAAAAAGGGAGACCAGGGATTTTCAGGGTGATTGATAAGGGAAGGGTGATACTTAGGAGATTGGGTTTGTGGACTATTCCAGAAGCAATGATACATGAGATTAAATTTAGAGCAAAAAGGGGCGCCTGGGTGGCTCAGTCAGTTAAACGTCTGACTCTTGATCTCATGGTTTGTGAGTTCGAGCCTGCCATCAAGCTCTGCACTGACAGCATGGAACCTGCTTGGGATTCTCTCTCTCTCTCTCTCTCTCTCTCTCTCTCTCTCTCAAATTAAATAAGCTTAAAAAAATATTTAAAAAATTTAGAGCAAGAAAAAGGAATCTTGGGGACTCCAAAAATCTTGGATTGTCAGCCTGTACAGCTGCAGTCTCTCCCGATGTCATTCTCCAAGGGGAATGGCTCAGGATGGTCCCGATGTCGTTTGTGACCTTGCTCTTCACCTAAAACCTGCCCCCCAGGGCCCGAGCCTATGTTCCCTGGCGTGTGGGCCTTGCCAGAGTGTGCACCCCCCACTGCTGTGTGCGTCACCCCTGGGCTGCACCGGTCTCCTGGGTGGGATGGAAGCGTGAAGGTGTGTTGGCACAATAATGAAATGATGCTGTATGTAGTCTCAACTCAGCCTGCTTAGAATGTGATTCCACCTCCCACACTTCTGCGAGGTGTATTCATTCCAGTATCTGGTTTGGGCGCAATTGTGGGGCGGCGGCTGGGGGTGGGAGGGGGGGTGGCGGCGGCGGCGGGGGGGGTAGGGGTGGGGGGAACACTCAGATTGACATTTTTTTTCCCCTTCTAGGATGATGCTGAATATAATGAAAGACTACAGCTCTTTAAAAAAAATTCTCTTGCTCTGGTACCCCCCTCTTTTTTTCTTTCTGCATATAAAAATTAGGTATTCTTGGCCACAAATCTGAGATCTTGTCTGCTCCTATTCTAGAAGTGACTTCTGAAATCTGCATAGTGATTTCTGGAAGTCTGCGGACTTGTTCGCAAGTTACCTGCCCCGGCTTAGAATGTTTTTGGTGGATCTGCTAGACTTTGGAAATTTAGACTCACGGCATAACTTGACGTCTTCCCTTGACTTCACTTAGGTGTCCCAAACGTGACAATCCAAAACAAGGTCCCTCCTGCTTCCAAACTTGTTTCCCACCTGTCTTCCCACCTGAGCTCCAGGATGGCATGTCCCAGCCAAAATTCGAGGAGCCAGCCTTGAGTCTTCCCTCCCCCTCTTCTCTCATCCATTCCATTTTAAACCTTCGGGAATCGACTCCTAGAATGTTTCTGGAAAACTCTCCTCTGGCTTGCTATTATTCCAAGATCAAACCCAAACCCTTGACCACGGTCCACTAGGTCCTTCGTGACCTGACCCTACCTACCTCCGTAAACCCACGTGGTGATGCTCTCCTCTTAGCTTGCCCTCAACATACCATATTTGTTTTCTGCGGCTGCTGTGACAAATCACCACAGTCTTCATAGCTTAAATGACACCAATTAATTCTCCTACGGTCCTGGAGGCCAGGAGGCCAGATTCCAAAATGGGCTGCAACCAAAGCAGGAGCAGACCTGTGCTCCTTCCAGAGGTTCTCGGGGAAAATCTGTGCCCTGGCTTTTTCCAGCTTCCAGAGCTGCACTCCTGGACCCATGGGGCCCTTTCCTCCACCTCCAAAGCCAGGAATCTAGTATCTTACTTCAGTGGTCACACCTTCTCCTGTGTCAAGCCTCCCTCAGCCTCGCTCCTACAAAGACACGCATGGTTGTGATTAGGGCCTAGCTAGCTAATCGAGGACCATCTCCCCAACCCAAGATCCTCATCATAATCACTTAAATTCAGTCCCTTTTGCCACATAAAGGCAATATTCACAGGCTCAAGGAATTAGGAGCTAAGTATTTGGGGCCATTATTCAGCCCACTACACGCACCAAGCCCTTTCCCATGACAGGGTCTTCAGACAACTTGTTCTCTGTGAATAAGCCCCCTCTCATTCTTGGGGTCCCAGCCTCTCCATCTCTGACCAATCTGAAGGTCCCCCCCCCCCCATCCTGAACCTTTACTTCCTTCCTAGCGCTTACTACAGTGGGCTCTATTTTTATATAACTTCCAGTTCACTAGTTTTCTGCCCACCTCTCCTGCCCCCTCAACCCAACTGCCCTGACGACAAGGATCGTGTGTGTTTTGTTCATCCACCGATTGTCCTAACGTATCTGGCTGGTAAATAATCGCCGAATGGGTTTAAGGAAAATGACATTTTCTGATTTTTCCAATCCAAGACGCCGCCACACAAATGCATTGCCATGTTTACGCCTCAGAGAAAGCAGGCCCATCGGTGTCCACTCTCCTCCTGATCTTCTGTATCAGAACAGTGGTCTGGACAGAACCTAACGCCACCAACGGAGAGCCCACGAGCACGCTCACAGACAGGAGCCCACGGAGAGGCCGCAGCATTTAGCGAGCCAGGCCCACACAAAACATTTCAAGGAGGCGGATGTCACTTTGGTGAGGAAGCACCTGAGCCCTTGTTCATTAAATGCCGCTGAGGAGGATTTCAACAAGGAGGCTGCTTGCTGAGGAGAGCTGTTCCCGAACCTTCTCCATCCTTTTCCTGGTAAAGACTCCTGGAGCCACTGGGAGAGAATCAAGGGAGGCCCAGGGGCCTCCTCACATTTGCCTTTCAGCCGCGAGGGGCACCAGGAGGCGCCAACACAGCTTAAAACTTCACATTGGGTGGGGAGCCTGGGTGGCTCAGTCGGTTAAGCATCCAACTTTGGCTCAGGTCATGATCTCGCGGTTTTTGAGTTGGAGCCCCGTGTTAGGCTCTGTGCTGACAGCTCAGAGACTGGAGCCTGCTTCAGACTCTGGGTCTCCCTCTGCCCCTCCCCTGCTTGTGCTCTGTCTCTCTCTCTCTCAAAAATGAATAAATGTAAAAAAAAATAAAAATTAAAAAAAAAAAGCTTCACGCTGGTTAGACCTTTGTAAACCAAAGCCCAAAGGGCTTTGATTGCAAGCCTATTTCTATGAATTGCTTTTGCCCTAAACAATAAATTATCTAGTCAAAACATCATTTTTGCCCCTCCAAGTAGAAAATTGTGCTTTAATATTTGACAACATTCACGAATATCTTTTAAACAGTCTGGTCACCATCTATTGAGACCCCCACAGCTTTGAGGACTCAACAGTTCTCCTTCCCTGTGACTATTTACAGCATAAAATTCATGGTCGTGTTTTTTACAAAAACAAACTGGAGAGAATCAAACCAAGTGGTTTATAAATAGTAACCAGTTTGCACAAAAAGTAACGTTTAAGTAATAACACTTGGACCAGCACCTGATGGTTTAAGGAGGCTTCAACAATGCATCATTTTGAAAAATCCAGAAAAACATCTGCCTTATAAGGAAAAGTCTTTGATTTCGCCCCTGTAAACTTTTGATCCATAACTCTGTATCACGTAACACTGAACCATGTCGGGGGTCTGCTGTCACAACTCACAGGCATCAACCAGAGACCTGGTGGGACTATTCAAAATTCTGATTCTAAAAAGCTGCATTTGGGTGGGGAGTTGTTTCCAAAGGCTTAACTGAAGAGTAATTGACTTCGCTGAAAAAAAAAAAAAAAATGGTGCGTGTGATATTTGCCGTAGTGTCGTCTTATTTTTTGGAAAATCTAGCCCATCTTAGGGAACGAACGGCTGTCATGTGTCCCCTTTCGATCATGTGTTAAGTATCAGGAAGGAAAGCAGGTGAATTGCAGCCCTTCCCACCCTGGGCTTGTTGGGCGGGGGGGGGGGAGGCTATGAATACCAAAGCTGAGAACAACTGTATTCTGAAACTTTACCCTCAGAGGAAGTGCCACGTGCAGGGATCCAGGATGGGGGGAGGGACCAGATGTGGGGAACTTCTGGATGGGCAACAACCCGTGAGTTAAAACATGGCAGAAAGCTGCTCCCTGAATCCCCCCTCCTCACTGTGAGGCAGGTGGGAAGGGGGGCCGCTCCTGTGGGTCCAGGTCTCTACAGCACCAGGCACGCAGTAACCTCCATGGGCCCCACTGACCCACGTCGGATCAGCCAGAGGCGGTGGGGAGCTGCTCCTCTTCTACGTTCCACAGATCGACTCTTGGGAAGAACGGGATGCAAAACAGGCTGCAGAAGAGTTACTCTAAAGGGCACGGTTGCTCCTTCTTCTGCCAGAACAAAGGTGACCTATTGTGCTTGTCCCGGGCAGGACTCGGCTCTGGGTGAATGGACTGCTGCCAGATGGAATCCAGCTTCTGGGATCCAAACCCACGGTCTGTTCACAAACAAACTGAGATGAACGTTGGCCTCCGGGCTTCAGAGCAAGAGTCTGGTGTCCCTCTGGCTGAGCCTCTCAGTCTCCTCTGGAGAGAGAGTGTTGCCTCGGAGCCTAAAGGGGATAAAGCAAAGAGAGGTCTGGGCGAACGCTGAGCCAGAGCGGTGCTTTTAACTGGAGGCTGCTCCTTTCCAAACCTGCGCCTGAACGGCCTGGCCCCAAGGCCCCGCTGCAGCCCTCCTGTGCTGGTGTTAGCCTCTGTCCACCAGGGCAGCTCATGAGTCACTGTGTGTGACAAAGCAAGCCTCCGTGACTCTGCAGAGAGAATCCACACCGGACCCAGCCAGCCCTGACTCCCCAAGGCAGGCGATTCTTTTTAAGGCAACAGCAGAATCTGTCAAGAATGCAATGAGCAAGCCCTGATACCCTCCCAAGTCCTGCCAACAGGCGGCAAATAACATCAGAACCCTTAAAATATCAACCTGATGCTGGCCTCCTCCTTCCGGACACAGAATGTGACATTTCCTCTGACCGTGTAAGGGTTTAAAACAAAAACTCACACTCTGCCAGGGGCCTGAGGATCTCACTGCCTATAGGGATTACACAACCATACAGAAAGGAAAAGCTCTTCATCACAGGACAGATTCCTAGACATCTTTATTTTAAACCTCATCATTGGATATGTATTAGTGCTGCTGCCTTGATATGATTTTTGAGGGCGTAACCAGTCAGTCTGCGTATGTAAAGCAGGGGCCACAAGTTTGCAGGGGTGAGACAGGGGGCCTGGTCCAAAACAGCAGGCTTGGGGCAGGGGGTGCAGTCAGCCTGAGCCCATCCGCCCAGCTGACAGAGAGTGTGATCAGCCCTTCTCTACTCTGCTTACTTCCTGGCATTTTGTGTGGGGGGGCCCAGAGAGGGAAGTTTTGGTAGAAAACTTGGAAATATAGATTTTCATGGGGGGATCTGCTAGTTTTAAAAGATTGGCTTCAGGGCACCTGGATGGCTCAGTCAGTTAAGCATCCAACTCTTGATTTCAGCTCAAGTTATGATCTCATGGTTCATGAGATCGAGCCCTGCATGGGACTGTGCACTGACAGAGCAGAGCCTGCTTGGGATTCTTTCTCTCTCTCTTACTCTGCCCCTCCCCTGCTTGTGCAATAGATAGATAGATAGATAGATAGATAGATAGATAGATAGATAGACAGATAAAGATTGGCTTCTAGACCAGTGCCTGAAACACTATAGTGACATTCACTCATGACGTGTAAAGTCAGGGGAAGCTTTTGTACTTATTATATGAGTTATAAATACGTCCCTGGAAAGAAGGAGGATAAATCTCTGTAGTTGTGACTCGATGCTTTTTACAAAACATGAAGGAATGTGGCTTTTAATTATAAAGGTCTGGAAACACTAGGCAACAGTACCCACCCCCCCACCGCCAATGTAGCCTCCACCCAGAGGCTCTGATATAACATCCTCGACCTGGGAAGGCAGGTGTAAGGCCCCTGAGTTCTTGTGTGTATTTCATTCTTCATCCTCCTACACTATTACCTGTAACTAAGACCTTTCTGAATACCCGGGATTTAAAAATGAATGACTTGGTCCATGCTTGGAGACGTGAAAACATCTTTCCCAGAGAGAAATCAGATCCACTGTAGACAGAATGCCACTGAACGTCAGAGCCAGGAGGAAAAATTACCCAGTTCCCCTCCCTCTGGGCCCCATTTTACAGATTGGACAAGTGAGGCTCAGAGACATAACGAGGCCCACCGAGGGGGCCTTACCAGACTTCCAGGATGGTATCATTCCTTTCCAGGGCCTGCAGAAGGACTTCAGCTCCAAGGTAGGTGATGTGGTTGTTGGACAGCCTGGAGAGGAAGACAGAAAGGTGAGCTTCAGGAATGTTGGTTCTCCTCTCGGGCCTGTCCAATGAAAAGAGGCTTTGGGAGTTGGCCCCCTCGACATGTCCCTCTCTTGTCTGCGATTCCCAGTGAGCCTCAGTGCCTAAAGAGAAAGGCACCCCTCTCTCCTCTGTTCACCAGATGTGTTTGTGTAATGAAGCAGCTACTCCCTTACGAAGGCGATATCGCATGGTGGTTAAGTATGTGCATTTTAGGGGCACCTGGGTGGCTCAGTCGGTTAGGCGTCCGACTTCAACTCAGGTCACGATCTCACGGTTCGGGAGTTCAAGGCTCGCATCGGGCTCTGTGCTGACAGCTCAGAGCCTGGAGCCTGCTTTGGATTCTGTGCCTCCCTCTCTCTCTGCCCGCCCCCCCCCCTTCTCTCTCAAGAATAAATAAGCATTAAAAAAAAATTTTTTTTTTAAGTATGTACATTTTACTTCCTGGGTCCCAATCCAGCTTATACCACTTCCGTTTTAATCTCGGGCAAATCAGTCCCAATTTCCTCATCTGTAAAGGCAGACATAAAAGAGCACCTGCCTCATGAAACATAAGAATGAAAAGAATGGCATATTCTGTGGTGCAGTTGGCACCATACCCAACTGATAGGAAATAATCAACGAACAGTAATATTTTCGTATGGCGGTTGGCAGGGGAGGGGCGTGGAATTGAGAAAATACAAGGTTGGGAATTGAGAGGGGAGAACTCACACCGTCAGGGACAGCAGGGAAAGAGCCACCGGCCCATGCTGCTCTTTTGCTCACAGCTTGGCCTTCGAGACATCACCACCTGTCTGCCACCTCCACGGAGTAAGGAACATCCGGGAAGCCAACCCTAAGGCAGTGCCAGTGATAACAACGGCCAGTATCTGCTGGGCTCTTACCATGAGCCTGCTCAACACCTCCATCACGCCAGTAATGCTCATGGCCCTGAGAGGGGGTCCGCCTCGTACCCCTGTTTACACCCAAGGCTACAGGAGCCCAAAGCCAAGGAGAAACGGCGGGTAACGGTGGAACTGGGGTCCAAACCTAGGCTGTCAGGTGCCTGAGCCCACACACTGAAGCAGCATTTGGCAGTCACTATGCCCAGAAAAAGAAGGATGCTAGCTTTTTTTAAAAAGATACATAAGAAGCTCGCTTTTTATGGGGAAACAGTGAGGGATGATGTAGATCGGTGGCACTTAACTATAAGACTCGCCGAGGCAGCGTGGGACAAACCCCTGCAGCCCCTGGGGTTGGCTGGGGTAAATGCATGACAACGAGGGGGGACAAATGTGCCACAGCCACACCCGGTTAATGCGAAACCAGGTACCGCGCAAAGCCTGGCATCCCAGCTTAGACCACCCAGGCATCACCGGGGCCTCCCAGCCCGGTTTTACCCAAGTGACGAGTGGAAGTGTTTCCCCCAAACATTTGGCAACTTGCTCGCCCCTGCAAAGCAACACAAACAAGTGTTGCCAGAGTGGATGGCGGGCTGGCAGCGAAGCACACACTCTCCCGGAGGCAGCTGTCTGCCTGCCTCTGAAGGCGAGTGTTTTCCACGGGCCACATTTGCCAGGGCGGATGCCACCCCGTCCTGTAGCACAAGGAGCCATCTGATGATGCCCAGACGTCCCTCTCCAGTGAGACCTCTGGCGCCCCCCAGCAGCGCGGCACCAGCCTCGGAGAGCGTCGGCACAAGGTCGTGATGATCGCGAGCTGGGCTCCTGCTCGCATCCACTCTCCCTGTCCACGCGGAGTGGGAGCCTGCCCACCGAGCCCGCCACCAGTGATCCCCATCGCCTCCAGCCACCCACCACTGTCACTGTCCAGCCCTCCAGGTCCTGGATGCTCCGCAGGACCTCCACCACTGCCTGCTCGCTTTCACCCGCCTTCTCCACTGCCATCGGCCTGATCCAGGCCCCCTCCATCTCCCACCTGGAAGACAGCAGGACCTTAATTCCCCCTGACCCGTCTTCCATCTGTTCCGCACAGAGCAGCCAGCACGATCTTGTTATGATGTAAATCAGATGTTACTGTCCTAATTAAACCCCTCCAAAGGTTTCTCATTGCCCCTAGAATAAAGCCCTAAATCCTCCCCATGGCTCTGAGACCTACGTGGCCCCCTCACCCTGCCTCTTCCCCCCTGTACCTTCCCCTGCAGTCCAACCACGCTGGCCCTGCCCTCTGTTCTCAAAACAACCGAGCTTGTTTCTGCCACAGGGCCTTTGCACTTGCTGTTCGGTCTTCTTGGAATGTGCATTCCTGAGACCTCAGCACTGCAAAAACAGTAACCTTCCTCATTATCCAGGTTTCAGCTCCAATGCCACCTTCTCAGAGAGGCTCTCCCCAGGCAGCTGCCACCCTGCCCTCTCCAGCCACTCCCTGGCACATCTCCTCTTGAATACTCTTTAGAGCCTTTATTATATATAATGTTGTATATTGGCCTGCTTGTTCATTATATGCCTCTCCCATTAGAATCCAAGAGCTAAGGGGGCCGAGGCCTGCTCTGTTCTTTCCACTGCTCTATCCTCTAGCCTCCGACAGCACTTGGCACAGCAGGTGCTCCAGAAATATTTCTTGCATCGATACATAAGTGGGTGAATGTATGCATGAATGCACAACAACGAAATGAATGAATGCACACATGAATAAATGCAAGCACGCCTGCCTGCATAACCCAAGAGAAACCACTAGCGATGACCGTTAGAACAGGTCTCCCGCCTGAGCCAAAGATGGCCCCGCGAGAGGGATGCTGTCGGCAACCCACCCAAACGCCCTCAGCTTTCACCTCTAACTCTGAGGGCTGCCTGCTGGGAAGACCTCCCCTCTCTGCCTGAGGCCTTTCTCCTGACCCCAGGAGGGTCCTCGCGCAGGGCAAGCCGGAAGTGCCGGAAAATTAATATCCCCACAAGCACGCAAATGAAGGACAGGCAGTTGGCAGATAAATACCCCTGCTGCCTCGCTTCTCTGTTGGGTAGGGGCTCCTGGAGCCCCACAGCAAGTCTGAGGCGGTTGCCCTCGGGGACAACCAGGGCCATAACAGGCTTGGCCACTTGCCATGGGTTCCCTTCCCTCCCCTGCTTCATTTCCCTGACCCCTCACCAGGGTTTGCTGGAACCACCTCCCAAGTAAACAACTTGCCCTGGGATCCCGGTCTGTGTTTGGGGGAACCCTGACTCTACCAGCCGTTTTCTGCCAGGCCACGTTTGTATGAGTTAGAGAGGCGGGAAGCTGCCCATATCCACCCCTTGTCCCCCCTCTCCCCCGACGCTGCCCCCTATAAGGCCTGTCATTATCATCCCGGCTCCTTACAGGTTCCTTACTTTAGGACTTTCAAACTTGAATTCCTCTGAAGTCCCTTGGCAAGAGAACACACACCTTCATCCTGGAGATGGTTCTCCTCTAGGCTGGCAAGAAAAAGAGAGAAAATCCCGTTCATATGGTAACATTTGTTATGGAAGACGATGTCGATAAGGATTAGCCTGCTTGCCCCCCAGTTAGAAAATCCAACATCTGGGGCGCCTGGGTGGCTCAGTCGGTTAAGCCTCTGACTTCGGCTCAGGTCATGATCTCGCGGTCCGTGGGTTTGAGCCCCGTGTCAGGCTCTGTGCTGATAGCTCAGAGCCTGGAGCCTGCTTCAGATTCTGTGTCTCCCTCTCTCTCCACCCCTCCCCTGCTCATACTGTCTCTGTCTCAAAAAAATAATAAAGAAATAAAAACATTTAAAAAAAAAACTTTGAAAAAAAGAAAATCCGACATCTGAAAATCTATATTTAGCAGATGAAGTAAGAAAAGATATAGTAAGAGTATGAGGGTTTTCAACTCCAGGGACGTCTCTGGGAGAGAATTTACCCCAGGGCTCCTCTATATAAAAGGTACCCTCATGCCCCAGTGATCTAATATCCTTTTCCCTTTCTTATTAATGGAAGCCTCCTTCGGTTTGGGCAACCATGTGCATGCGCTTGGTGAAAAAACTACATTTTGACTCTCCACTACAGCCAGTGACATCCACACGGCCATGAACACATAAGGGGAGGTTGACAGATGGGGCTCCGGGAAATTCTCTTTAAAATGGAGAGCTTGGGGCACCTGGGTGACTCAGTCGGTGAAGCATCCGACTCTTGGTTTCAGCTCGGGTCATGATGTCACGGTTCTTGGGTTTGAGCCCTGTGTCGGGCTGTGTGCTGACAGTGCGAAGCCTGCTTGGGATTCTCTCTCTCCCGCTCTCCCCGCCCCTCCCCTGCTTGTGTTCTCTCTCTCTCAAAATAAACTTTAAAAATAAAAACAACAACAAAAGTAAAAATAAAATAAAAGGGAGAGGTGGCCTGGGCCTCCTGCCCTTCCTGGATACACAGACTGAATCTGGGGACACGGAAGCAGTGTCGCAGGTACAGCAGCCATCTGCTGACCATGAGGCAACCAACCACGGCTTCAGGCGAAGCCACCGACTGGGGACCCCTGCTGGCCTCATGGAGCCATTACACCAGCCCTACGCCACCTACCTCCAGACCGGTTGGACACGGAATAAAGAAACCCTTTACTGGTTTGAGCCACTGTACCTAGAGTTCTTCCCTCACTTGCAGCCTAGTGTAGTCATAACTGATACACTCAATGGCGAGGCATGCCTCTAACAAGAATTTCCAAGTGGCAAAGTCCACTCAGGATATAATCAATGGGACACCGGCAGAGCTATCCCACCACAATATCCACTTTGTGACGGTGATCATGGGTTTCAAAGGCCTTCTGCTTCCTGGAGAAATCAGCATATTTATCTCCCTGATAGAATTGGGAACTGCCCAGAACATGTCATAAGAAGTCCAAGCTAGTGGCATCTAAAGGACGGGAGACTTAGAATCAGCTTCAGGTCAACAGTGTGAGCACAGTTTATGGCTCACGTTTTAACTTGCCCCAAACCCCACTCCACCTTCCAGGGAGACCTTTACTCTACTTCTCCCGCGTTCTTAGGCACTCAGCCTCCCTTAGAATCCACAAAACGTGGGGTGCCTCGGTGGCTCATTTGGTTAAGCTTCTGACTTTGGCTCAAGGCACGATCTCGAGGTTTGTGAGTTCACGCCCCACGTCGGGCTCTGCGCTGTGCACAGCCCGCTCCCGAGCCTCTGTCTCCCTCCCTCTGCCCCTCTCCCGCGCACGCGCTCTCTCTCTCAAAAATAAACATTTTTTAAAAATAAAATACAACCTGGGAAAGGAACACCTGTGTTTAAAAAAGACTTTATGCATATAACCATATACGCTTCACAGTTGGAAGCAGTCAGCCCCTCATTTTCCAGGTAAGAAACCTGGGATTCAGAGCTTATTATTTAACTTGCCTGAGATCACAGCAGGCCTTGAAGCTCAGTCTGCTTGACTCCAGAGTCTCGGGCCTCAACCATTAGGCCACACGGAGGCAGTATACAAGCCGACAAACCAGGAAATATAATTCCATTAAAAGAATTAGCACCTACGTGCCAGGCTCTATCAGCTTCACGCACCCAGCACATAGAAGGACAAACCCAACAGCCCAACCACTCGGTTATCCACCTCTGTTTTACCGACTTCCATGGAGGAGGCCAGGGAATGAATGAGGCCTCCTCAAAGCAGGGAACCCCTCAACTCACCAGAGTTCTTCCAGTGTCACGTTCTTTTCCAACATTAAGGCTAAGGCTTGAGCCCCCACACTGCCGATGTTGTTTCCCACCAGGCTGGATGGAATCAAGGAACAAAAACACATCAGAGCAGGGAGGGACCTCAGAGATAAGGTAACCCGGGAAGGGCAAAATGCACGACGCACATAGCCCCACATCCTGGTCTGCTTTGTTCAGACATTACCAACTGACTACAGTGCTCATTTTCATTAAGCTAAGAAGCAGCCTTAGAACCCTTTCCAACGTGATGTCCTGGGTAGCCATTACTCATGGACTGCAGTTGGTCCTTGAGATAAAATATATCTGATCCAGGGGTGCCTTGGTGGCTCAGTCATTGGGACATCAGACTTGATTTCGGCTCAGGTCACGATCTCACAGTTCATGGGTTCAAGCCCTGTGATGGGGGGCTCTGCGCTGTGTAAGCGTGCAGCCTGCTCGGAATTCTCCCTCCCTCCCTCTCTCCCCTTCCCCTGCTCATGCGCACGTGTATGCACACACACTCTCTCTCTCTCTCAAAATAAACCTAAAAAGAAATTTTTAAATATATCTGATTCAGCCCCAAACCTTCAATTAACAGATAGGGAATCAAGACCCTTAAGGGGAGAAGGAACACCTCCAAAGTCACCCAGAAAGACTCAAGTGTCCTGACTCCAAACCCAAGGGTCTTTTCTTCGCATCCCACTGCCTAACACAGGGGGCTAAGAACAAAGTTCAATCAAATGAAGGACCCTCAAAACTGGCCCAGGCCCCTCCCTTCCTCATTCTGGCTCCCTGTGACCATGCAGACCCCAAAGCTTACCTGAGCCACCTCAAGCTCTGGTGATCACCCAAGGCTTCAGCCAAGGCCTGGGCCCCTTCGTCACCCACCTTGTTGCCCCAGAACCTAAAAAGGCCAACAGATTGCGTCATTTGGTCAGGGAGTAACTGCTATGTGTTCTAGACATGCGTGAACAGTGTCCTTCCTCTCCATGGTTCTGCCTCTCTGGGACCTTCCAGAAAGATCTGAGAGGGGCTCCTAGGCCCCAGCAAAGTAGATCTGCCTCCACCTTTTGGGAGGGATGGTGAAACTGAATTCATTTTTCAGTCAGACTTACAGAATAGTAGAGGTCCACCCAGCACACGTCCTCAGGGACAAGGAACTCAGTCACTCACTCTCAAAGTCAATTCACAGCGTGGTGACATTTTTCCTGATATGTAGGTCAGATCTGCTTCCTGGTGCCTGCCACCCACAGGTCCTCAACTACCCTCTGGGAGCACCCAAAACAAATCTCACTCTTCTCCCGCAAGCCAGCTCTCTCTCTTGTTCTTCTCTAATGTCCCCCATTTCCTCACGGTGTCATACTCCTTCACCTCCTGGGTCATCCCCCTCAGGCCCACAGAAATTGAGAAACTTCCCTTTTCAAAGGTGGAGCCCAACTCGTTCCTTATGACCTGGCTGTTTTACATATGGGAAGCTAGCCCAGACCTGTCTGTGCACATGTGAGCAAAGCTAGCCGAGCTAGGATGTTCACCACGCTTTCATTCATCTGGTTAATATTTATTGAGCTCTGGCTGTGTGCCAGCACTGCTCTGCGCCCCTGGGGAGAGAGCAAAAAACTACGTCATAGCGAAAAACCTGGAATAACGTAAGGGCGCACCAACATGGGGCCAGTTACATAGATTACAGACATCCAGCCAGTGGAATACCAACCAGCTAGTGTTTTAAAAATGAAGTCGTTATGGTACAAAAGATATATTGTTAAGCAGGCAAAAAAAACACACACAAAAAAACAAAAACCAATATTCAGAACGGTTTGTGTCATATGATAGTATCTGGTGGGGGGGGGGAGGGCAGGGGGTTAGCACAGTGCTTGGTGCAGACAGGTGCCTTAACAAAGAGGTGTTGAAAGAGAACAGCCCGCATACGCTGGTTGTGACCTCGAGCAGGAGAGAGCTTGGTGGGGCTGGGGCCACCCTTGTACTGGACTCTGTGCTCCTGGTAATGCAGCGTGGAAAAGGTGCTGATCTCTCAAGCAACCCGGTTCCGCCCTTAGCTCCGGCTGAGCTTGTGGGCAGCTTGCCGGCCGAGGAAATGGGTTGGGCCCTAAGATTAGTGTCCCTTCCTACAGTCTTGGGTTCTCAGACTCCCATTTCTCATCAAATGGATGCCAGCTCACACCAGGTAAGGCAGGACAGCAGCAGGGCTACAGGGGACTGCCCGGTTGCAACCCTAGGGGCGGGGGTGGGGGGGGGTAGTCACTCAGCCACCAGAGGAAGCCCCTCCCCCACACACACATACTCTGGGGACCTGTGGTCTGTGGGACTGCCCTCCCAGCCTGTGCCTGACTCCTCTCCCCTCACTGGAAGGCTCGGCACGACCCTGCAGCCGCAAACGCTCAGAAGGACCCGGCGAAGCCCCCTCCTGTCCTGGGTCCCGTCTCCAGCCTGGTCCACTTACTTCTCTTCCCTTGATTCTCACCCTTTGGGTGGGGCCCAGGCAATGGCACTCTTCAGAAGCTCCCAAAGGTGAGAGGCACAGCCCTAGCACCAGTGAGGACCAGAGGGCTTCCTGCCACCCACTCAGGGGCACTGCCCACCCCCCACATCCTGAACTTCCTGTTTATTGAGTGAAAGGCAAGTACTGAGGCAGCCAGGGGCCACCCGCTCTCTCCCGCTGCCTCTGGGGCCTTCCAGCTGAAAAACTGCACCTGCTAAGTCCCCCAACCCGCCCCCACAGGGGCCCCTCTGCCCCAGAATCCAACCTACCCCAAGAACTGCAAGGAGGCGTTGGCTCTGAGCCCCTCAGCCAGCACCTGGGCTCCCGAGGCAGTGATGTGGTTATTGCCCAGCCTGGAAAAGAAGGCAGGGAGGCTGAAGGAGTGTGGGACGGACGTGGGGGTGTTAGTGCCCAGAAGCACCCGGGGCTGGTGGAGGAAGTGTGTCCCAGACACAGAAACGTGGAGAAAAGCTTTGAGGCAGCCCGACTTCTTCCTGCCTGTCGAGCAGACTGCCCGGGTGCTAGTCTATTCCTGCTTGGCCAACCTTACTCAACCGTGACTCCCGCTAGCTCATTCTCCAGCTGCAAAGGGGAAAAAGTGGGGGGAAACCTGTTTTGCAAAGCAGTGTGACAGGTAAGGGCAGGAGGCACTATTGTCAGCTGTCCTACGAGGTGGTTTCCCCAGGGGAGGGAGGGTGACCCACTGTCACACCTTTTCCTCCTGTCTCAGCCACCAGCTGGTGCCAGACTCCGTGCCCCCTGCAGCTTTCCTGGGTCCCTCGTTGCTGCAGGTGGCTTTCACCTGTTCCGCCCAAGCTGCTGGGAAAGGGCAAGGGATTCTGCAGGGGGGTTGGGAGGTTGGAGGAGGGAGGGTTCAGCCGTATCCAGATACCTCAGAGAACTTTGGAGAGGTCCCCAGAACTCTTACTCACGACCCCAGGCTTCCTGGAATTAATAACACACTTTTCCTCTTTTTAGAGAACTTTCACGCCCTTGAAGCCACTCTGGCTGACAACTACCCTGCAGAGCAGGCACTATTATCCTCTTTGAGAAGGGGCAGGGTGCCCTCCCACACCTCTGACCACAGGCTGCTGTGCCGGGAAATTCAAGGTCGCTTCCCACAGGCTGCTCCCAGCCAGTGACTGGGAAACACAAGACTCTGCTGGGCAAATCTGGCTGGAGGACTCCCCCACAGTCTTCTGTGCTCTCAGAACTGCCCCAAGGTCTAGAGGCTTCCTCCCAGCCTTCCTTCCTTCCCTCTCCCCGTCTCTCAGGGTCAGACTTGTGCTGTAGTAAGCTGACTCTCCCAGCCTCCTCCAGCCCCCTTCCCCGTTTCCCCTCGGAGGCATTTTTCCCAACAAATAGTTCCGTATCTAATCCCTTCTGGGAGGGCTGAACTACCATAGGATAAACAGATAAACACGCTGAGAATTTACATGATTACCCACCACCTTTTAGCCACTAAGCTCCCTCCATAAAGCACTGACCATATCGCGCCAGCTTTCTATGTATCCTAACTCATTTAACCATTACAACAACCTAGGAGGAAGCTGTAATTATTATCTACATTTTACAGAAGGGGAAACAGAGTCACAGAGACATTGGGCTGACCCAAGGTCACATAGCAAATGAGGATTCAAATCTCAGGGATCCTAGATCCAAACCTCAGTTGGTCTGGCCCCAGAACCCCATGCTCTCTCAACTATTCTGCTATACCAGCCCAAAACCCAGGCTTCAAATTCTGAGCATAGTACCTTCCTACTACCCCACAGCCTTCCCTGGGGGATAGGCCAGCCCCCCGCTCTGGCCACAGCCGCTCTCAGCATCCTGAGTCTGGGGGAGCAGGTGGTAGCAACAGAAGAGAGTCCTTTGTGGGGAGCCCGGGCGACCAAATCTTGACTTGGGCTCAGGCCATGATCTCGCAGTTCGTGAGTTCAAGCCCCGTATCAGGCTCTGTGCTGACAGCGCGGAACCTGCTTGGGATTCTGTCTCCCTCTCTCTCTGCCCCTCCCCTGCTCGCTCTCTTTCTCTCAAAAGGAATTAAGTTTTAAAAAGTTAAAACAAAAAGAAGAGAGTCCTTTGTACAGAACAGCGCCACTGGGGCTGGCTTCAGCAGCCCTGCCTGAGACTGGGCCACATGGTTAGTAATTTTAACATGGCGGCTTCGAACCCCAAACCCAGCCCAGCAGGTACGAAGAATGGACAAAAGCGATGGTTTACTTTGTCTTCTTTTACTGTCACATAAATCCAGGAAGCAAGAAGACCCCAGGGAGAAAGAGAAGCCAGGCTGACCCGGGGGTCAGCAGGACAGGTGACTGAATGGTGTCAGATGGGAGAGAGACCCCCACTGAGCCAGGAAGGTCAGGAGCAGCAGAAAGGCAGACATCAAAGACTGGAGTGCAAAGCCGGCACCCACCGAGCTGGGCAAGGACCTTCTGAGAGCTTTTCAGCAACTGGCTGTCACAGCTGTGGTGGCAGGTGACTCCACGTGCCTCCCCCCGCAACACGTGCTCAATGAACACTAGGGAACCCGGTAACCCCAGCTTGTGACACTCTTAGACACAGGGAAGGAAAGGGTCCCAGAAACCGTCTTCAGCCCTGGGGGCCCAAAGGTCAAAGGGCAGGCAGCCCTCAGCAGAGCCAATCCTGGGCTTGCTGGGGAGGTCACAGCATTAGCGAAACCCTGCTCAAAGGAGACACTGCCCCTGATTCAGTCAGCAGATCACGAGCCCAGTAGGGGCCGAACCAGGGCCAGGACCAGACCGAACTGACTCAGCTCTGAAGAAGAAAAACAATTTCCACAGAATAGGAAAGCCCTGGGCTCACCTCAAAGCCAAGAAGTTCTGCCTGCACGCAAGGAGCCTCGCCACGGAGTGTGCACAGCCATCGGTCAGTTTGTTGTTGAAGAGACTGGAACGTTCCAAAGGAGAGGAGACATGGAGACCTAGCACAGCAGTCAGGGACCACCCCAAGCCCAGGGTAGCCCGTTCCCACGACCCAGGAGTCACCTGCACCCTCCAAATATGCCAACACCCTCGCCGCAGCTCACGGCTGCTGCCCAAACGGCACGACCCGGAGCGTGGCCGGGGACACGATGTCCACCACTCGAGCCCAACTTACGCTAACTTCTGCAGCTGCTCACAGTGAAGAGCATGTTCGACGAGCTTGCAGATGCCTCGGTCTGAGATATTGTTATCTCGCAAGCTAAGAAAAAAAGACAAATAGATTTGGAAAATGGAGCTGAGAAAAGAGAAATAAACAAGACCCCAAAAGAGACTTCTGCTCGTGCCCAAAGTGCCAGCATCTGTGTTTCTGGGAAACACCGCAAGGGCTGAGCACCCCAAGAAAGAGGAGACGCCCCCATCCCTGGTCAGGGTGCTGACGTCATGCACCATGTGGGGGACCGCTCAGGAGGTGGGGCCCCAGAGTTCCTGCTAAAGAACGCTGGAGTCCCGGCGGGTCACTGGAGTCCTAGGCTGAGGCACTGTTTCCATGTTGTAAAACAGAAATGATCACCATAGCAGCCTCACAGAAGGTTCCTAGCTGGGAGGGTGTGTCGGGAACTAGCCAGGCCACCCTGGGGGTGACGGTGGGTACCAGACGGCAGACCAGTCAGACAAGAGTGGCCAAGACTCTGGAACACCAGCAAGTGAGCCGTGGTCAGGGAGGCCCTGCCGTCCAGCACTTCACCCCAGTGACATCACTCCTGTCGTCAGACCCTGCCCAGAAAGCCCCCTCTGACACTCCTCTCAGGGTGGCGCCCCCAAACTCACCTGATCACAAGATCTTCAGAAAGCATCCCTAAAATACAGACTCTGGGGCCCCTCCCCTGGAGCTGGCAATTCTGGGAGTGGGGGTGGGGTGCGGGGTTGGGGCCCAGGGATCTGTGTATATTAACAACCGTGCCTAGGATTCTTCATCCTCGGGCAGATCTGGGAGACCCTGACTTAAAGGCTAACAGCTTGGGGATCTGGAATCTTCCCTCCGTGGAAACTCTCATCCTCAGCAGCCACTTACTAGCTATTTGCTGTAAAAAAAAAAAGGTGGGGGGGAAGATGGTATTCCCAGCCTCACCTGGCTGAGAGAGGATTTAAAGAGACAGCACACACAAAGCCCTGTGAGTGCCTGGCGCAGGCAGAAGGTAGCTGTAATCACGGCTGCTCGCACACATGGGGCATCTGATGTGCCAGCACCGACCCAAGCGCTTCCCAATAGTAAAGGTGTTTAATCCTCACAAAAGCCCACGACGTAGGTACCATTATGATGTCCATTAGAGGGAAGGCAGTTGAGGCACAGACAAGTGAAGTGACTTTGCCAAGGTTGCACAGCACCTAAAGGATCTGGGCCCCAGGCGGTCTGGCTCTTTAAAGCCCACTGTTAAGCATGACCTTGTACGCCTCTGTCCCAAGGCCCCCTGCAGCCAAAAAATTTTGAAAGCCAGAACCCTAGAGTCAGATCCAGGGCCTAAAGAAAGCTATATGGGGGCACTTTGTAGACAGGCTTCCTGGAGGCTGAGGGTTTGTTTCTGTTGGCATGGAAACATTTCAAGTGGGAGAGATACAGTATGGCTCTGGGGGAGAGGAGCACCTCGCCAGCCTCTGTCTCTCTCTGTCTATCTCTGTCTCTCTGTCTCTCTCTCTCTCTCTCTGTCTGTCTCTGTCTCTCTGTCTCTCTCTCTCTCTCTGTCTCTCTCTCTCTCTCTCTCTCTCACACACACACACACACACACACACACACACACACAGGAAATACCTGACCTCCAGATCATTTCCCCTCCCACATAATGCTGGCAATTTCTGTGTGGAGAGTAAAGAGCAGTAGAACTTAGTCAAGGTCTTTTATTGCTCATGGAAAATCAAGCTGGTTCCCACAGACCAGCTGTTTTCACAGGGTGGCTCTGGACTCCTTGGAACAGTATCACCAGGAATGTCAGTTAGAAAACATCGATCCCTGGCCGCACCCCGCCCCCCCCCCGACCGAGGGAGCGAGAATCGCTGGGGGTAGGCTTCCGAATCTGCATTTCTACATGCTTCTCTGCACCTCTAGGCTGAGCATGGAAGATGAGCATCCTCATCTTCCTCCGAAAACAGAGAGAGACCTCTAGCCCCCCCCTCAGCCCTTGGACACATCCTGGGAGTGGCAAGGCTTTCCTGAGGAGAGAGGATCCATTCATTCTAGGGATGGACTGGTCTAGAAGGATCATCCCAGCCAGCGGTTCCTGACCTCCCGGGGCTCGAGGACCCCTTTGACAACTATGGGCTCAGTATCCACAAGAATGGACTCATAATTCTATCTGGTAAATGACTCCCACAGATAGGTCTCGGACTTCTTGAGTGAAAATATGGCGGTTCCTCCTTCCTGGGGAGATCGAGTATTGTGCTGGCCATCTTTCCATTTCCCTGGCCAGATCCGCTTTCCTCTTTCTACCTGGCTCTCGGTCCTGAGGGGCTGATGCCCATGGACTACAGCAGCAGGCACCCTGTGTTGGCTTTCTGTCTGGGGGTCAAGGCAAGAGCAAGAAGGGGAGGAAGAGCCAGGGTTTATTCCCCCAGACCTCACCCTTCCAGCTTTCTGTAGCCTCAGTTTCTATCAGGCAGCCTTCTCCACACCTCTCCCCCAGCCCTGCCCCTCCAGGCTTGAGGACGGTGACAGCCCCGTCCCCACCCCCACCGCCACAGTCACTGGCCCCAGGACCCTGCACTTTCCCTTCTCGCTCTTCCTAACTGCTGCCCAGTCCCTTCTAAACAGTCCGCAAACCACCCAATTTCAATGTGTCATCTGTTTCCTCCTGATATATTCACAACATACATTACCTATAATGCACACGTGAGCTGCATAAAATATGCTAACATTATATTATTATTACATTATGCAAACAAACTTATGACCATGGTCCCTATGGAAAGGATAACACAGGCCACCCTACAATTTCTAAGAGATATCCATATGTTTGCTCCAAAGAGAAAAAAAAAAGTCTTAATGCTGTAGCCCAGAGGAAGTAGGCCATCGTAATATATTCAAGGAGAGGCTTGTCCCTTGCTTCGGGGCAAATAAAGTCACCTGGGATAGACCAAAAGCCCTGGAAGGCCGTGAGTCGATTTTAACTTGAAGCTACCTTCTGCTTTTTCAGCGGTTTTAAACAGGGCGCAGGACACCCCCTTTCAAGGATGGAAGGGAAGTTGGGGAGTCTGCAGAACGCTGGCCACGAGACCCGGGCATGCCCTCTGCTCTCACCTGGCCCACGGGTGCTGGAACAGACATTCCCAAGGGGGAAAGCTCCCGCCCTCAGAGGGGGCGGGGGGAGGGTGCTGGGAGCAGTACGGGTGGTGGCGAAAATCTCACCTGGACCCTGCACAGCATGCGGGCTACGAGGGCAGGTGGCAGTCCGTGGCCACTTTCCAGCTCTCGGATCCTGAAATCCTCATCTCATTGGGATTTTAAAATCTCTGGTGGGGCACAAGTCACCTCTAAATTTCGGCTCGTTCCTAATACAGACACTTAGTACACAAAACTTTGCACATCACTTCAAGGTTCTCATGGAGCCCCTGAACGCTGTCCATAGATAGGCTGCTTGTGGGGAGCACAGACCTGTCCCCGGAAAGGTGTTATATGTGAACCCCAGCTCTACCATTTCCTGGGTCACTCGAGACCAGTCACTTTGCTTCTCTGAGCCTCGATTTGAGGATAATGGGGAGCGTCTGGGTGGCTCAGGGGGTTGAGCGTCCAACTTCAGCTTAGGTCACGATCTCACAGTTCTTGAGCTGAGTCTTGGATCACACAGCCTGCTTCAGACCCTCTATCAGTCCCCCGCTCACGCTCTCTCTCTCTCTCAAAAATTAGTAAACATTAAAAAATTTTGAGGATAAGGGGGATAATAACGTCCCTGCCTACAGCCCAGGGTGGTCACGGAGATTAAAGGAATTAATTCCAGGAAGCGTGTAACACAGTGCCTGACACCCAGGACATTCAATAAGCACGGCTGTCATTCTCCTACGTTGTAACGAAGGCTCGGACCGGGGAAGGGGCTGGGCTGGGGGTTGCACAGAAGGGGTGGCGGGGCTGGCGCTGGGCCCCGACTCCTGGGTCCCAGCCTGGTGCTCCCACACCGGCATCTCCGGGGTGGCATCCCTCCCCCCCCCTCCCCCCCCCCCCCCCCCCCCCCCCCCCCCCGCCAACCTGTGCACAGCGGGCAGTGCCCAGCAACACTCACTAAAGAGCCTTGCACACGTCGAGACAAGGCAGCAGCTGCTCCACACCAACGTCACCTACAGAGTTGTGGTCCAGCTGCAGGGCCACGGGCCGCCGCAGGTGCCGCAGCACAAACGCCAGGGCGGCACATTCCGCGGGGCCCACGCCGCAAAAGGTCAGCTTGAGGTGCCCGACCTTCAGGCCTCGCACGGCCTCCCGCGCCAGTCGCTCCTCCTGCATCTCGTACAGGCTCCGGCTGAGCCAGACGAACCCGGGCATGGCGTGCATGCTCTTGGCCTCCCCGGGCACGGCCGGGGGGATGGCGTGAAAGTGCTTGTGGAGGCTGCGCGACAGACACCACCGGGCGCAGACCCGGCGCCGGAGCAGGGCCTTCTCAGACGCCTGGCCCTCGGCCAGCAGGCCCCTGTGCTCCCGGGACAGCAGCCCCGCCAGGAAGGCCGCCGTGATCTGGAGGTTGTGCGGCTCGGCCTCCTGGAGCAACGCCGCCACGCCGCCCTCCTCGCGCCCCGGGCGCCGCACGCACGCCGCGGGCAGCAGCCTGGCCAGGAGCGAGCCGCCCGGCGTGTGACAGCGGAAGAGGCGTCTGAGCGAGGATGGTGGCACGTCGGCGCTGAGCACGAGGTAGAAGGCGGCGAAGAAGCACTGGAAGGTGATGTGCAGGAATTCCAGGGGGGCCACGCTCCCGGGCGCGACGCTCTTGGCGCGCACCAGGAAGCCGAGAGAGACGTCGTCGCCGTCGACGTGTGCCGCCTGGAGCTGCCTGGAGGAGAACACGTAGCAGCACATGCCCAGGCCCCAGAGGGCCAGCCAGCCGAGGTGCAGAAGGGCGGGGAGCCTGCCTCGAAGCAGCCCGGACCCCGGGCTGCGGGGGGCCGCGTCGGGCGGGGAGGCGCGCAGCAGAAAATGCTGCACGATCAGCAGGTACATATCCGTGGTGGTCCTTGGGGACCCCCCGCCCTGCAGCAACAGTTCCTGGTGGCATTTGGACACCATCCACGTGATGACGGGAAGGTGGCACAAGCCGTGCAGGGCTGAGGTCGCTCGGAGCATGCGGATGAGGCGGTCGGCCACCCCCGGCTCGCGGTGGCGCTTCCTCAGGTACAGTTCGATGCCCTCTTCCGAGAAGCCCTTCAGGTTGAGTTCCACGCGCAGGTACTTCCTGAGGAAAGCCGACACCGCGTCCGGACGGCTGGTCAATACCTTGCGGGCGTTCTTCAGCAGGTTGCCCTGCAGTAGGTTGAACAGCAGATTCTGGACCGACGTGGGGTCGGTCGGAGAGCAGTGGCGCTCGCCGCGATCCGTGAACCTGAACCTGAACTCGTCGAAGCCGTCGAAGGTTAAGAGGACGCGGTTGGGGTGGTCAAGGAGGAACTGGAAGACGTCCTGGCGGCCGACGTCGGGCCAACAGCAGTGTTCAAAGAGCAGCGTCTGCACGGACAGCGGCTTTGCCACACGCTGCAGCTGCCGGCAGCTGAATGGGAAGACGAAGAGGAATTCCCGGAAGTGGCGCCCCGTGGCCCACAGCAAGTGCACCCGCTGCAGCAAAGTGCTCTTGCCGCTGCCCGCCTCGCCCACCACCAGCACGGTGTCAGCGTCTTCGTTGAGGTGGCCACAGGTGCTGAAGAGTTCCTCCAGGCCCAGGGTGGCGGGGCTTTTCGGTGGGGGGCCGGCCACGCCCAGCTCTGTCCGGATTTCCAGAACATTCTCTGTGTACACTTCCTCCAGGCAAAGATTGTCTGCCCCATCATAGGTGCTCAGGAAACGAGACTGAGCAGATAGCGTGGTCCTCAGCTTGGACATGTACTTCTCACACGCGGCATCTGGAAGAAGAGGCAAATGAGGCAGGATCGTGGGGAAGACGCCATCTGACAGAGCAGGTGCATGGGGGAATGTGATGTTCTGTGTGGAGACTCTAGCCGGCGCGGGCCAGTCCTGGCTGTCCCCTTGCAAGCTACGGGCTTTGATGATAGTCACGTAACCTTCCTTAACCTGGGTCTCCTCCCCTGTGAAGGGGGAAAATGGTGGTCCCTACCTTATAGGGTTTACACAGACCAATTAAGATAATTCAAGTCAAGTGCTTCCATTCAGTGCCCAACACAAAATGCTCAAAGGATATTAGCGAGTGGTATTACTATTACTGACATCGGGAAGATCTGTAGATTAGAAGGAGCATTGGGCTGGGATCAGAAGACCGGCATTCCAATGCCTGTCCCGCCATACTGGTCAGATAGCCTTCACCACTCAACCTCGGTTGTGTCTTTCTAAAGACAAACGGTGTAAGAGCCTAGGAGCGCAGTTTCTAAAGTCAGATACACCTGACTTTGAAAGCTGGGTCCACCATTAGCTTGCACAAGCCACTCAACCTTTCTGGCCTCAGTATACTTATCCCCAGAATTAGGGACAATCCACACCTTGAAGGATTGTTACAGGAGGAAATGAGATAAAATAGTTTGGAAGAATGTCTGACATATGACAAATTCTCAGAAGATGGTATTTATTATCATTATTACTAAAGGATTTGGTAGGCACACCAGCAGCACCCATGTCCTAATCCGTATGATCTACGAACACGTTACTGGACTTGCTAAAAAGGGACTAGCCAGAGGGGCACCTGGGTGGCTCAGTCGGTTGGGCGTCCGACTTCAGCTCGGGTCACGGTCTCACGGTTCGTGGGGTTTGAGCCCCACGTCGGGATCTGTGCTGACAGCTCAGAGCCTGGAGCTTTCTTCAGATTCTGGGTCTCCCTCTTTCTCTGCTCGCCACCACCCCCCCCCCCCCATCATGCTCTGTATCTCTCTCTCTCTCAAAAATAAATAAACATTAATTTAAAAAAAATTTTTTTTAACATTTATTTATTGTTGAGACAGAGAGAGAGAGAGAGTATGAACAGGGGAGGGTCAGAGAAAGAGGGAGACACAGAATCTGAAACAGGCTCCAGGCTCTGAGCTGTCAGCACAGAGCCCGACGCGGGGCTCGAACCCATGGACTGCGAGATCATGACCTGAGCTGAAGTCGGACGCTTAACCGACTGAGCCACCCAGGCGCCCCTAATTTTTTTTTTTAATAATAAAAAAAAGGGACTAGCCAGGGGCGCCTCGGTGGCTCAGTTGGTTGAGCGTCCAACTCTTGATTTCAGCTCGGATCATGATCCCAGAGTCATGGGATGGAGCCCTGCTAAGCATGGAGCCTGCCTGAGATATTCTCTCTCTCCCCCACTCTCTCTCTCTCTCTCTCAAATAAAAACATAAATTAAAACAAATCAAATTAAATTTAAGAAGGGCTCGATAAATGTGACTGAACTAAAGACACCGAGATGGGGAGATTATCCTGGATGATCCAAGTGGACCTGACACTGAATGGCCTCAGCGTCACTAGGGTGCCCGGGTCAAGCACGTGGACGAGATTCTTTAATCAAGACTCACTTCCCCATCTTCTTCGCCGGCCCTCTGCAACACAGGGTGTGCCCACAGGACTGCTGCTTTTCCTTTATTAGCCCAGTAGCCAATGCGAACAAACCACTTCCTGTGTCAGGGGGTAGTTCCCTTTTAGGGAATGAGGAAGTGCTGGTCCAGAGGCCCCAGGGTTGGGGGACCTTAGAGCATCATGGCCTCACTGCTCCCAACCAAATACTGGCCCATTTGTTCTCAACTCAGAAGGGAACAAGAAATTCTCACAGAGCACCCTTGGAATACCAAAGCTGTATTTATGCATCCGAAGGAGATGCCCTGTGTTTGTGTCTCCTCTTCTGCTCCCAGAGCTGATGATTAGCACCGCTCTTAATGCCCTCTGGATATACCAGGAGCCCTGAATGGATACCAGAAAATATACACCTTTTTCTCTAATATCCTGATTTCTTTTTTTTTTTTTTTAATGTTTATTTTTGAAAGAGAGAGAGACAGAGCACAAACAGGGGAGGGTCAGAGGAAGAGGGAGACCCAGAACCTAAGGCAGGCTCCAGGCTCTGAGCTGTCAGCACAGAGCCCAACGCAGGGCTCGAACCCAAGAACTGTGAGATCGTGACCTGAGCCGAAGTCGGACGCTCAACCAACTGAGCCACCCAGGCGCCCCTCTAATACCCTGATTTCTAAGGCAGGTTTTCCAGCCACCAACAATATAAAATTCTCCAGGGGGAGAAAGGAAAAAAAAAAAAAAAAAAGGTATCTCTCATTTAAAAAATTTTTTTTTAACGTTTATTTTATTTTTGAGACAGAGAGAGACAGAGCATGAACGGGGGAGGGGCAGAGAGAGAGGGAGACACAGAATCGGAAGCAGGCTCCAGGCTCTGAGCCATCAGCCCAGAGCCCGACGCGGGGCTCAAACTCACGGACCGTGAGATCGTGACCTGAGCTGAAGTCGGACGCTTAACTGACTGAGCCACCCAGGCACCCCTCTCTCATTTTAAACCCAAATACATGTCCATCATCAACTTCGGAATTGTCACCCTGGGGGATCTTGCACCATGTCATAGTGGTAAAACGCATGAAAGCCAGCTGTGCTTGATGATGTCAATGGCACACATTAACCAAGGGCCAATCGGAGCACTGTGCTCCCCAGCCCGTCACTCGCCCTCCCTGCCCCAGTTTTCACCTCTGTAAAGTGGAAAAAATAACAGCCATTTCTTAAGACTGTCGCAAACAGAGCACCCGGGAGGACGCCTGAGCTGTTGCAGCTGAGTTATCCGAGCCCCCTCCCGTTCCAGAGATGGGTCGGTGAACGTGTGCAATGAGAGATACCACATTATCTAAGTCCACTCGGTCCTGGGGTTTCTGATAGTGACTGCAGAAATCAAGAGATAACAGCCCTATCTCAAAAGTGTCTCCTTTTCAGTGCAGATAATCAGAGTTGGGCCAGTATGGGACACCTGTTTTTAGCGTCAACGCGTGGTAGCTCCAGTTTTCACGGTGCAGCTCACGAATAAAAGCTAACCCTAATATTACACATGGGAACCCTTTCGATCTTCCCACTAGCCCGGTGAGTCGGTGGTGGTGTTATCCTTGAAATCAGGAAACTGAGCCTGAGGGAGGCCTGCACAGCCAGTGAGGAGAAATCTAACGGATGTCTCGCTCTGGAGTTTCGCTCTTAACCTTCAATCTGTACAGCCTTTCTTTCCCTTTCTGATGAACTGAGAAGAACATATACATACCACTGAAAGGCAGGGCCACCGGGACTGGCAATTCCTGAACATGTCGTAGAAGGAAGGCGGCCAACCCATTCGCCTTCACGGTCGCAAGATCCAGCAGCCTTCTTGCCTGTGGGAAAGCAAAAGTCGGTGTCTTTCCAGAAAGCCGACGGACGGGTGTGTGAAGGTTTCCGCGGATTACTCCAATTTCATAGACGTCTCTCCCCCCACCCCAATAAAACGCCAGTAAAACAGCCACAACAGCAAGACACGGTATTACATGGCAGAGTGAACACACAGCCAATCTGGCCCCGAGTAAGAGTGAATAACATAAAAAAAGGAAAGAAAAAAAAAGATATAAATCTATAAACCTGCAAGGATAGGAAAAACAGTTCTGGAAGCTGCAAATCATTTGGAAGAGAGGTGATTTCATGGAGCCCTGAGGCTTGAAATCCCATCTCTGAGTACGACCTCCCACATTTTCATCGCCAACCCGAACTGCTCCCCTGAACCTTCGCTGGGCACATCTCAAACTACCTCCCTGCTGTCTCCACTTACATGTTCCGTAAACACCTCCGGCTTAAGATACCCAAAACAAAACCCCTAATCTACACCCACCCCCACACCTACAGGTGCAACTCTGTAACTCTGAACCCTCAGACACATTCTACTTCTCTTCCACAGCACATATCACCTCCCAGGATGTTCTGCCATTTCCTCCTTTTGCTTATTGCCCGTCTCCCTGCACTGGAATGTGAGTATTTCCAGGACAAGGGTTTTTGTCTGTTTTGTTCACCGATATATCCTCAACACCTAGAACAGTGCCTGGCACAGAGCATGAACTTAAGGACTTGCCAAATGAATAAATAGTAATAGACTTAGAAGAGCCCCGAAGGCCAAATCCTCATCCAACAATGGGCAGGTTGAAAAGCACACAATGTACATCTCAGAATCTATAAAGGTCTCTGGAATTAAAAGCATCAGGTACAGGGACACTTGGGTGGCTCAGTCGGTTAAGCATCTGACTTTTGATTTTGGATCAGGTCGTGATCTTGCAGTTCGTGAGTTCCAGCCCCGCATAGGGCTCTGCACTGGCAGGGTGGGGCCTGCTTGGGACTTTTTCTCCCTCTCTCTCTGCCCCTTCCCTGCTTGCTATCTCTCTGTCAAAAAAAATAAATAAAAAGAAAGAAATGACGAACTTTAAAAAATCTTTTCATGTAAAAAAAAAAAAAAAAAGCATCAGGTACCTTGAGAACCAAAGGAAATGGTCAAATTAAGGAGGGCTAAGTCAAAGTTGTTTATAAAATAGATCTCCAGTTTCCTTTACCCACTCCAAGTCAACAGCAACCGTCCCTGCCCTGCCATGGCAAAGTGCAGAGATTTGCATTCTGGAAAGGCTCAAACAGGGTCCCTGGACTGGGAGGCACCAGGTACAATAATGGAAGTGGGTGTCATACCCTAAAAGAAGGTTTAAATGACCACGTGCAAAATGAGTATTGAATGCTGATACCTCTCCCCAACACTATAACCACCCAGCCCTCAGCCCTCTTACTCACTGGGTTCCCACAACTCTGGCGGTCAGACCTTTACTTCCAGGCAGGAGGTCTGTGACGTCTACACTGGTAACTTGACCAGCCTAGGAAAGGTCTCAAGATACAAAAAGAACCACTTCCCAAAATGTCTACAGTGAAACTCAAGGTAGACAAGTATCACCTGCAGCCTCTGAGTTTCCAGTAAGTTTTAGAGAGTCTATTTCAGTCATGAGAAGACAACTAAGGATCATCATATGCCCAAAGAAAGCATCTAATATGGGAGACTGAGCCCAAATAAGTGGAGAAGGGAAAAGCAACTTGTAGGATAAAAAGGTGATGCAGGGTGAAAAAATAAAATCTGCCCCCCCCCCACAAAACAAACAAACAATGACAGTAACAACAACACCAAAAAACCCACACCGTATCATCATGATCCTTAAGTAAGACAAGAAATTGCATCCGTAAAACAAAAACAGGATGCTATAATAAGAAACATTTGTAAATAGCTCTTGGAAATTAAAAGTGATAGCAAAAATGAAAAATGCAAGGTTTTAAAGATAAGTTGAAGATATCATAGGGGAAGCAGTACAAAAGGACACAGAGATGGAAAACAGAAAAGAAGGAGAAGAAAATTAGGGGATCAGTCCAGGAGTCCTAAAATTCAAATAGTAGTTCCATAAAGAGAGAAGAGAGAAAACAGAAAGAAATCACCAATGAAGTAACCAAGAAAATTTTCCAGACAATAAAGACATGAGTTTTCGGTTCAAAGTGCCCCTTGAGTGTCCAGCACAATGGAAAAACACTAAGGCACATCATTGTGAAATTTCAGAATGTTAAGGGCCAAAAGAAAATTTTACATGCTTCCAGAACGAGCTATAAAATAGTTTTGGAATTCTAGCAATTCTTCTCTGGAAGACAGTAGATAAGGGAGTGATCATCTTCAAATTCTGAAGAAAAATGATGACCAACCCAGAATTCTATACCCAGCCAAATTACTGACCAAATATGAGGAAAGTCTGCCATATAGAAGAGCTTAAAATTTAACTCCTATATACTCATTTTAAAGCAGAGGTGAGACCTGATCTCCCAGAACAGAACAAACCATGAAAAGGAAGACATAGTAATCAGGATTTAGGAAAACCAACACAAGAGGACCATAAAGGGAAATCTTGGGATGACAGCTCCGCACTGCAAGCAGAAGACCACTAGTCGAGGAAGATTGGAGCAGTGTGACTCAAGACTCAGACGTGTTGAGGGTAATTATATCCTAAATGTCCAGGCAGGCCTGGCTCTAATCCTAATCTATATTTGGTGTGTCTGCGCCACAGGCTAATATCATTCTTTCTCTCGCCCCCTGTTGCCTGGGTCAGCTGAGGACACCCATTTCACCCCACAGAAGTGTTTGGCCTGGCCCTATTCCTGGGAGCTGGAAGAGCCTTTGACAAGCTTACAACCGAACACACAGAGAGCCCACTTCCTCTGACCATATTCCTGCTGGACATCCGGCCCCTGACTCATATCCGCCCTACCAGATCCTCCAGCTGTAGTGAATCCTATATTTCTCAGGACTCACTCATGACTTTGCCCACTGACTTCTCAGCAGGAGCCCATACAAACTTGAGAAGGTGAAGCCAGACCATGTCCCTGAGACCCTGTTCAGCATCCCTGCTCCTGGGAGCCTGCATCCAAGAAAGTGAGGCAGCACTACCCTTTCCAGACACCGCTATGCTTGTGCTTGCTAGGTGTTTTTCAAAACAAAACACATTGCTCGGAGAATCATTGCATAAGGTGTTAAAACTATAAAGAAAAGCAAAGAATTGATTTAACACAGAAGTCAGGCTAGCGGTTGCGATCGAGGAAAGTACTAGTAACATTCTATGCCTTCGCATGGGTGAATGGGAACATGTTTATACCACCATATAGGGCATTATACGTTTCTCTGTTGGCATGCTACATTTCCCAAGTTAAAGGTGTTGGAGTTAATATTGTAAAAGAGTCAAGCGATTCAGTCTGACACCCTGGCCCTAGCCACCTTAGCAGGTGCACAAGTCAGATGGACAGCTGGTATTACAGCCTCAGGTTTGCTAGCAACTGTTATGCTCACCTGTGCGAGTTCACCCCATGAAGCCCCATATTTCATGTCAGAGAGTAAAGATCATAAGCTCTGGAGACAGTCAGGCCTGGATTTGAACTCTAGCTGGGCCACTTCTCAAATGGGTAGTTTGGGTAGTAGTGTTCACTGTTAAGAAACAGTATAGCCAACACTACACCCTTGGAAGGTAGCAGTGTGGCTTAGAGACAATAAATATAGAGGCTAAGGACAGTGCCCGGTACATGGTAGGCACTCGGTGAATAGTAGCATTGGGTATTTAAGGATATGGTTCTTTACCTTACATTTTGATTTGTTCCATAGCATTTTTCAGCCCCCAGCCTGCAATCTATGACAACCACCTCTTTACAGGAAATTATAAGGTCAGTATATGAGAGTATACAAGGAAGTCCTGGATTGGGAAGATAAGGTTAGTGGGACACACCACAAGAGCCACCCACACTTGTCAGAAATGCAGCCACTGGAGGAAAGCCACCAAGTTCGAGAACAATAGCATTCCAGAGCTCAAAACAGGCTCAGAGAGAACTGGATTCTAAAAACTTCAACCTCAGGCAGCCCAGTCCCTTTGTAAACTCCTACCACCTGCAGATCTCTTGTCAGCTACTCAGCTCAGTCCCAGCCCTCCCTGCTTCTGCTGCCCACAGAGCCCTTTCTTCAGATGGATTCTTGGCTTGTTAAAATGCAGCCTTTCTTCTTTCCTAATATCAGTATTTAAGGTTACAAATTTCCTTCAATGTTCTGCTTTCACTGTCCCCCATAAATTTTTATAAACCAGGTTCTCATTATTGTTTGGTTCCGAATATTTTCTGATTTCCATTATGATTTCTTCTTTGGCCCATGAGTTCTCCTGTTTTCTTTTTTCATCAACCCAATTACCTCCTCTCTTAGTGCCCTGTTTTCTCTAGACCCGAGGCCACCTTCTCTAAACCCATCAGAGCATCCAGACCAGACCACATTGTTGAACATGCCATCAAAAATGACAAGACACAATTCTTTAACTTCCCGTGTGGGCTGATTTGATCCCCTCAACAGATCACAAAAGACACCAAGGTAGGTGCAACAACTAACATGTCTTCTGTAATCCCCACAGGGCCAGGATCAAGGAGCTAGTACTCAGGGGACAATTGTAGGTTTCATGTGAACTAAGGAGTAACGAGAGGGGACCACATCACATCTGCTCTGTAAATACTCAGCCACCTTGAGCTAGCTTTAAAACAGTCCTGAGGACAGACTGGCTTATCCTATCAGTCTCAACCACTTACCTAAATGCCAAATACACTTTTCTAAATAGTCAAATAAAAACTAGAAAGTCCCCCAATTCAGCCCATCCTAATGCTGCAATTTAGCTGTAATTCATTCAATAATCCATGTGCTTCGTCAACAAGTATTTATTGAATGCCTGCTTATCGAGCCCAATAAGATTCAAGAATCTGGCACATAGTAGGCATCTACCTATATTCTGGCCAAATAAATGAATGAATAAATTAACAATGAACAAACGAGTCAAGGTACTTGGTCCAACATGGCACTCTCATGCCACCAAACCCCTTTTCTGGGCATCAATTTTCCAATATATAAAATGGGATGTCAGCTACTGTTCCATCTGTATCACAAGAGCCCTGAGGGTCACTGTCTGGGGAAAAGTGAATAAAGAGTTTCCAAGACACTTTTCTGGTCTCGTGGAATGGCATCCTCGGAGGGAGTTGCACCCCAGCTCTGAAGGTCCACGAGCCAATGCAAGTCCGTATTAGAAATCCAATGTGGACATTTAGGCTACATTAGTCCATAGCAGGCTCTTACTAATAATTAACGACTAACTATTAAGTTAAATGATGTACTAAGTGCAACGTAAAAATTATTAAATACAGATACAATCCAACGAATTTTCATGATCTGTTGAGCTGTTAATTCAAGAGAGCCAAGAAGCATACGAGTACAGAAGAGCATTGAGAACAGAGCTGAGAGCAGCCAATGGAAACGAGCAGTGAATCTGGTAGACACCGTTCTAAGCATCATGCACATGAACTCAGTGACTTCTCCCGAGAGCTTTACTGATGCTTTACAGATGAGGAAAGGAGACAGGGGAGATTAAGGATGGAGAGTCCCCAGAGAGAAGCCCAAAGTCGCACAAAGCAGGCCCTGAACAACTTTTACCTGCCTGGCTGCCTTGTTAGGGAGCATCCCATCACCTTTCTCCCCAGAGGGCTGACTCCACAAAGGCAACTTAGTCTCGGTGACTAAACACTCTTTTCCTATGAATTCTGATCGCCCAAAACGGAAGTGCCTTACCCGCTGGGATGACGTGAAAACAGGCAGCCTGATTTCATCACATTCATACCGGCTAATGAAACCCCGCTCCTGTGCCAGGTCCAGCACGCCCTCCACGTGGCTGTAGAGTCTCCTGACGATGGCGGGCCGGTGACTCTGCAGGTCATGCGCTGGGTGGGGTGAGTGGGGATCCCAGCGGCAGGAAAGCTCCGGAGCCTGACAGCCGGTCTGGGCCTCCCGGACAGCTGCAATGAGCTGTTCACAGCCCCAAGCACCCTTATTCCAGACAGTGTCCAGGAGGCGCCTGGCCAACTGGGAGAGGGGTTGGCCCAGGAGGCTGAGGCCCTCGTAGTCTTCCCAGGAGAGGACTTCCCAGGAAAGCAGCCAGTCCAGGATGCTCTCGAAGCCCTCCAGGGACCCCGAGACCAGCAGCTCCACCAGCTGGCTCCTCTGCGCCTGGAGAGCCTCCTGTGTGCACATCTCATAACCTGGGAAGGAGAGTGAGATCAGCACAGGACTCCTCTGGAGGCAGGCAGGGGGCAGTGGAGGGGGCAATTCGGCCCCACCCCAAGTCCGGAGAGGCCACAGATCTACTCGGATATCACCCAGTCCACACTCTCCATTATACAGATGTACAGACTGGGGCCCAGAGAAGGCAAGAAATTGGTCCAAGGTCCCACAGAGAGTTCGAAGCAGCCGGGAGTTAAATCAAGACTCCTGGTTTCCACATCTGCCTTCCTCTCTGCCTTAAGAAGTTTAGTAAGGCTTGCGCTGATATTATGAGCAATGTTCCCAAGGAACCTGGAAATGAGCACTCTTTGAGATCTTAGGAGAGGGCTATGCCCTGCCGGCTGGATTCAGGCGGACAGCAGCACTCTCTCCAATGACAGCTAATAGCTACTAAGCACAGGCAAAATGCTGGCACCATACTAAATGCTTTCACATGTGAATTCGTCAGCACTCTGAAGTAGATGCTATGTCGGCCCCGTTTTACAGACGAAGAAATTGAGGCACGGGAAGGCCAACTGACTTATACGAGAATTCACAGACTGATGAGGTGGGGCTGGGGTTTGAACGTAAGCAGTGCAATTCCAGAAAGCATGCCTTCAATCCCCTCCATATTTGGGTTCCACACAGGGGCCCGAGCCCATGCCTGGTAGGTAACCCACTGCGATTCCAAGGGACAGAACAGAATACTGCTATAAAGATCCCAACCCAGGGACACCTGGGTGGCTCAGTCGGTTAAATGTCCTACTCGATTTCGGCTCAGGTCATGATCTCATGGGTTCGTGAGTTCAAGCCTGGCATCGAGCTCTGTGCTGACAGAGCAGAGCCTGCTCGGGACTCCCTCTCTCTCTGCCCCTCCCCTGCTCACGCATGCATGCTTACTCTGTCTGTCTGTCTCTTTCAAAATAAATAAACTTAAAAAACAATCTCAGGGGCACCTGGGTGGCTCAGGTGGTTAAGTGTCCGACTTCGGCTCAGGTCATTATCTCACACCATTTATGATAAGTTCAAGCCCCGCGTCAGGCTCTGTGCTGACAGCTCGGAGCCTGGAGCCTGCTTCAGATTCTGTGTCCCCCTCTCTCTCTGCCCCTCCCCCACTAGCACTCTGTCTCTCTTTCTCTCTAAAAAATAAACAAACATTAAAAAAAAATCTCAGCCCCAGGTGAAGCAAAAATCATAGCGCAAACTAAGTCATTTCAAAGCCTAGGAGAGCACGGACCCCACTTACCACCGCCTCCTTCCCAACGGCCCCCAGGCCCTCCCTTCCCTTTCACTCCCGCCACCGTACCACACATTACATGCTGTCATGCCTCTGTCAGTGGCTCGCTCTGGGCTCCGCCTTCAGACTCTGGGTTCTGGGAATCTGAGGGGAAGAGATTTCTCTGAGCTCCAAGCCCTGGGAGGGTCCCCAAGCAGCAGAGAAAATCTCTCAGCGGGCTCCATTGTGCGACTGTCACAGGGACCAGGGACGCGGACTGGTACAGTGCCCAGAGAAAGGGAAAGGGAAAGGGAAAGGGAAAGGGAAAGGGAAAAGGAAGGGCAACACCTCCTTGTTTTTACAAAACAGAGACATTCTGAGATACTCAAGGGAGCAGATGCCAAGGTGCCTAGAGATTTTGCAACTTTCCTCGTTACTGTTTATGTGTCTCCCGTCCTTCTTGGCCCAAGCAGAAGCCTGGGTCTTACTCATCCTGGCATCCATAAGCTTGGCACAGGGCTGAGCCCCGGGGAGGCGCGGGGGACGCTGGGGGGAATGCTTATGAATCAAAACTCCACCGAGGAAGGGGAGGGGCTGGAACATTCTACGCCGGTCCACATATGCCAGCCAAAGGAAGGGACAGGAGACGTCTCCAACCCAGACTGCTGCCAACACTTAGGATGGAAATCCTTGGGCTCCACATGAGGAAACTGAGGCAGCAAGGTTACCTGCAGTTCTGGCAGCTTGCGAGGGCATCCCCCGTGCAGCGGCTGCTGTAAGTCAGGAGCTGAAATAGATCTCTCTGGACAAGCAGGCCTCCGCCCTGTGTCCACTGCCAAGCAGAGGAGTCAGGAGGGTAGAGATGGGGCGCGGGGAAAGGAGAGAACAGGACAGGTAGGAAGAGGTCTGGGCTTGGCCCTGGCACAGCTCTCAGCTGTAGAAACGCCAGACCCGCCGCCACACCTGTCCAGGACCTGGGGCAAAGAACCACCTCCCTCTGGGAACAGCCCAGAGATGGGGTGGGCGCTCTCCCTCTGACCCAATGCCTGGCGGCTATGTGTGCAGCCAGGAATCAAAAACAGGAGACCTGACATTCCTTGCTGACATCCTCTTACCCAGAGGATGCGTGGGAATGAACAGCAGCCCACTCCTCTGCATCGGGAGAGCCTGGGCCACCCTTTCCCCCTGCAGAGATCATTAGGCTTGGTGGGCATGGCCAAGTCCCCTGGGGGCAGGCCTTGGGCATGAAGGCAAAGGCTGAGTGACACAGGACCGGTGGGTCTAGATTTCCCCACAGACCCCAGCTCCCGGGGAAATCCTGAAAGGATGGTCTGGAGGCCAGAGCTGGCCAAGCCACTGTGCAGAAGTAGGTAATTTTCATCCATTCTGGTGGAAAGCCCTGTGCGTCCACCATGACCTGCACCGACAGACCCCCTCCCCCCGACCTGAGACACACCCACAACTGTGCTCACCCACAAGGGGACAAGCAGGGGCCCTTCCTAAACATACCAAGAATGCTTGAGCCACACACACCCAACTGGTGATATCAAGGATTTGTGGACACCTGCAGGGAGAGACAGGCCTCAGCCCTAAGGGTTGGGGCTCTGGTCCCCCACCAGCAGCTGGAAAGTCCCAACTCTTCCCTGGCCTCCTTCCAGAAACCTCAGAGCAGGCGGAATCCCCAAGGACCAATTTGGTCAGACCCCTGCCTCTGAGCAGGCATTGTTCTCGTAACATCCTTGTAAATATCCGGGGGGAAAACCTGGCCTTGCTGCCAGCTCAGGAATTTCTTCATCATGTCCAACTTAAGTTTCTCCTGCTTTAGCTTAAATTGGGAGCAAGAGAAAACAGATGACCAGTCAACCCTTATTTCATAAAAACCGTCCCGAAAATCCAGCTTCTTGCCTCCTTATCACCTGTTCAGACTTCCCCTTCAGACAAACTAAATCTCTCTCTACTGTCTTTTCTTCTCTACTTGAGTTACTGCAAGTTTGGAGTCCTTCACAGTCTTCTCTTGAGGAAGGTGAGGCCCATGAAAAGAAAGAGGCATGAAACAGAGTCAAGTAAAAGGGGCAACCCACGTGGGCCTCCCCTGACCCTCCGGCCCGGGGCCCAGGCCCAGGCCCAGGCCCTGACACCTCCTTCCTTCCTGAGACCACAGCCAGCCGACTTTCTCCAGACCTCTGAGCCCGCTGATTTGCTTAAGGGCTGAAATTTCAGCCCCCTGGGCCCATGCAGGCCAGAGAAGGAGGGAGGCCCAGGGAACCTTGGCTCCTTTATCTCAGGGGGGCCCAGGCCTTCCCTGGGGCCTTGGACCCAGCCCCGCCCCTCCTGCAACCCTCTTGTATTCTGCCCCCTTCCCCGAGCTTCTCTCTGGGAGACCATTTCCCTCCCGCACACAGACTGCAGTCTCTCCATCAGGAGAATAAGAGCCTTCTCTTCCTCTGCCGGCTCCCACCCCAATTCTGTGACTCCCTTCAAAGCAGGAGCCCTTGTCTCTTGCCCGTACTGCTCTCCTCCAGTCCTCCCCTCCCATGCCCTCTGGGCACGTCCTCCCGGGTCCCCCAGATGGCCACCAGTGACGTGCACATTGCTGGGCTCTCAGCTCTGGACTGGCTAGCTCTGCAAAGGCATCTATCAGAATGCTCTCTCTCTCTCTCTCTCCTTGAAACACTCCCCCAACTCTGACTTCTCCTCCCATCCTACCGGCTGCTCCTTCTGTCTCCTTGGCTAGTTCCTGATGCTGGGAGCCCCAGAGTTGCGTCTCCCTCCCTAGGTGAGCTCACCTGCTCTTCTGACTTGAAATGCCAGCCCCCAACTTTCTTCCTGGCTCCAACCTCCCCACTAAACTTATCTGACTGCCTAATGGGCATCTCACACTTAAAAAGCATAACACTCCAGATCCCCTAAACAGCCCCCATCTCGGGTGACAGCAGGGCCAAATTTCCAGACTCACCAGCCAAAAACCTCCGACCCATCCTTGACTCTACCTTTCGCTCCCATCCAGATCTCCCTGACTCTACCTTCAAACTATACCTCAAATTGGAAAATCTGGTATTTCCCCACGGCCTCTATATCATGGGTACAAGCCCCCAGGGCCTCTTCCCAGAATGACAACAGTGGTCCCCTCGCCGTCCCCCCACTCCACACTTTCTGCCCTCACCTCTCTACAGTCTGACTTAGTCTCTGCTAACTCCTGAGTCAGAGCAGGTGACTCCTGCCTTCAAAGTCCTCCAGTGGATCCCAATGCACTCAGAGTAAAAACCAGAGTCCTCACAGTGGCCTTCAAGGCCCCATGCAACAGACACCCACCTCCTCACCCCTTACCTCTCTGTACTCATGTCCTACTAATCCCCCACGGGCACCTCGCCCACCCTGCTCCAGCCACACAGACTTCTTCCTTGTTCCCAGAACAAGCTGGACCTGCTCCCACCAGGCATGCCTCTACCTGAGGGCCTTTGCACATGCTCTTCCCTCTACAGGTGAACTGTTCTTCCCGTCAGATATTCACATAGCTCACCCTTCACCTCCTTCAAGGCTTTGCTCAATTGTCACCACCTCAGGGAGGCCCTCCCTGATTATGCTATATAAAATTGCAATACCCAACCCCAGCCCTCATCCCCCATGCCTGCTTTGTTTTTCTCCGCAGCACCTCTCACCGCCTGACATATCACGTATGTACTTATTTGATTGCTGTCCTCCTCCTTTCTAGAATACCAACTCCATGAGGGCAGGGAGAAAAGAATGAATTTACTCTGGGGCGCCTGAGTGGCTTAGTTGGTTAAGCGTCCAACTCTTGATTTCGGCTCAAGTCATGATCTCATGGTTCATGGGTTCAAGCCCCGCACAGGGCTCTGCGCTGACAGGGCAGAGTCTGCTTGGGATTCTCTCTTTCCCTCGCTCTCTGCCCCTCCCCAACTCACGCTGTCCCTCTCTCTCTCTCTCTCTCTCTCTCTCTCTCTCCCTCTCTCTCTCTTTCAAAATAAAAAAGAATGCATTTACTCTGCATGGTTCCAGGAGGCAGAAGTGGAACCAAGCAGGGGAAATCTGCAAGTCATAGATTTTAGCTAATTGGAACAAGAGCCGTAGGACACTGAACGGGCACCTCGTAAGTCACTGTCACTGGGCATACCCAGCAGAGGGATCTTGCACTCAGTGGGAGGTGGCTGGGCCAGATAGGGGTCCCTCCCAGCCTCAGATCCCAAATTGGCAAAGAGAATCTGAGAGCAGAGGCAATGGAAATGTCACTCTGGTCTTTACCAAGGGGACAGGACTAGGCAGACAAGACCAGCCCATGGGGAGACGGAGGCCACAAGAGGGACAAGCCTAAGGGCTCAGAAAGAAGGAAGAAGCCAAGAGCTGACACACAGCCTGGGGTCCAGATGGGGGAGGCCCTCCCAGAGAAGATTTGGGGAGGCTTTTTAGTTTGCTCAAAAGCAAGTAGGACCAGATGGCTGCTCCCCAACATGAGGACTAAAGGAGAAGGCGGAAGGCACACAGGATGTAAGGCTGGGCAGGCCCTGGTGTGGGGGCCTGGGTGGGAAGGGCTGGGGATGAGCAGGGGTCTCCACACCCACCAAGGGAGGGGAGGAGGCAGAAGGCTCCCCTAAGAGTTTCAAGTCCCCAAGCAGGGTTAGAGATCACCCCGGCCCTCTCTCACCTACACCCACCCCCTCACAGGCATGCTGAAGACGGGGAAACTGAGGCCCGGAGAGAGGGTAGCCTCCTTTAAGACCCGAAATCTGGCCTCCTAATTCCCAGGCGAGCCCTGCGCCTCAGGACTTCTCATCCTGCAAGTTCTCCCTCCACACCCACCAGGAAGGCCAGACACAACTTCTCTCCAGACAGCAAAGGCTCCTGGGCCCGGGGGCCCGGAAGTTCTGCTCACGCCCCCCAAACCTCCCTATCCTCTGTAGACACTGCCCGCCAGGGGGCTCCCCTACCTCCAGAAGCCCCCTTTCCTTCTACCTCCTATTTAGTGGCCGGGACACCCGAACGGAAAACCAGGGCAAGGCCTCCCCAAGTCCGGCTGGGAAGCCAGATGTCCGAGTCCGAGGGACCGGACTCTGGGCGCCCAGCCCCTCCCCGCGCTCAGGTGCCGGATCGGGGAACACTCACCGCGCAGTCACCTGCGCCCCAGTTCCTCCCCGCGGTCTGGCCCAAAACTCCAGGCTCTGACTCGTACACCCCTTCCGCTCGCCCCGTCCCTCCGGTCCGGGTGCCCCACCCCCCGCACTCTCCCTAGCCACCCTACCCGGCGGGCCCCGCCCCTCCAGCCGGGACGCTCCGCCCCTGCGCCCTGCCCACCCACCCTGCCTGGTGGGCCCCGCCCCTCCGGTCCGGACGCCCCGCCCCTGCGCCCTGCCCACCCACCCTGCCTGGTGGGCCCCGCCCCTCCGGTCCAGGCTCTCGCCCCCCCACCACCCTCCCGCTGGCTCCCACCTCTGAGCGCTCAGAGCTCTACTGGGACTGGGCAGGTGGGCGGGCAGGAACGGGACCCCCGCCAAGTGTCTCCTACTGAGTGAGCCGTCTTTCTTTCTTTTTTTTTTCCTTTTTTTAAAATTTTCAATTTAAATCCAAGTTAGTTAACATATAGTGTAATAATGGTTTCAGGAGTAGAATTTAGTGATTCATCACTTATGTGTCACACCCAGTGCTCATCCCCGCAAGTGCCCAGTGAACCAACTTTCTACAACAGGGAACCAGAGAGCTCTCAGGACAAGGCCCCCTCCAGACACACCGCCCCAGATATCCTGCGGCAGGAAAAGCTAAGAAAGCTGTCTCAGCCGGTATGCGCCCTTTGTGTCCACAGTCATCTAAGGCCTTAATATTGAGAAGTCCCAGAAGAGTGTTTTCCAGAGTGTGATGGGTTACCTGTCAGGTGAGCGTGGACAGGGCATTTAAATTCCTCTTTTTCCTTTGTCTTGCCAGCCTTCCGTTTCAGTTGAGGCAAGCCGGCTCTGTTTGGTACTAATGGGGCTTGAGCCTCTCTAACACTGCCCGCTCTACTTGGTTCTGCCACCATACCTAACCAGAATTTAACGGTACTGTTGTTGTTTCCAGTACAGTAAATTTATTTTATTGTATGGTTTCCTATTCGTCTGAGCAGGTGACACTGGTTTTCCATTGAAGGTATTAATATAAACGTTCCTTTTAAAACACTGGTATTTGGACATTTTTTAACGTAAAAGAAAATAACGGACATTCACATGGCGCTTACTGTGTGCCAGGCTTTACACACATTAACCCAAGTCATCCCAGCTATTGGGTATTGGTTATGATTTCCAATTTATAGGGGGAGAAACTGAGGCACAGAAATGTTAACTAACCTATCCAAGCAGTGACAGAAGAACCAAGATTTGCCCCCCAGGCGTCTGGCACCAAAGTTGTGGCTCTACCCACTGGACCACACTGCCTCCAGGTAAATACCTGCGATGCTGAGTTATTAGACAGACTGCCTCTACCCCAGGGAAATCATTCCAGATGGGGCACAGATCTATCTAGAGGAAGGTTGGCCACCATTTTCTCTGTAAGAGTGAAAAGCTGGAAGCTTCCTAATGCCCCGTAATAGCAGATTACTTGAGAAAACTGACAGAGCAACTGAACTTGAAAAACTGAACGGACTCATCTTCTCTCATACCCCATATCCAACCTGGGAGCAAACTTTCCAGCTTGACCTTCAAAATATATTCAGAATGCAGCCACTTCTTACCATATCCACCATGACCACCCAGGTCCAAATCACCATCGTGTCTCACCTGGGTTATGGCAACAGCTCCCAGCCTTTCTCCATGATTTTCCAGCTACAGTCTTCAACACGGCAACAGCAGCGAGTCTGTTAAAAAAAAATAAAAAATAAAATAAAAAAATTTTTAGAGTCCAATTATATCACTTCTCTGCTAAAACCCCCGCAATGAGGCCCATTTCAGAGTAAGAGCCAGGAGGCCCTTACAAATGCTGTTTGCACCCATTGCCCTCTCCAAGCTATCCCCTCATTCATTCTGCACTGACCACACTGGTCTCCTGGCTGTTCCTGGAATATGCAAGGCCTGCAGCCTTTGCATTTGCTATTCCTTCCACCTGGAATGCTTTTCCTCTAGAAATCTACATGGCTCCCTCCTTCACCTCTTTCAGGCCTTTGCTTATTTTTTTATTTTTATTTTTTATTATTTTTTTTAAATATGAAATTTATTGTCAAATTGGTTTCCATACAACACCCAGTGCTCATCCCAACAGGTGCCCTCCTCAGTACCCATCACCCCCCCCCCCACCCCCCATCAACCCTCAGTTTGTTCTCAGTTTTTAAGAGTCTCTTATGTTTTGGCTCCCTCCCTCTCCAACCTCTTTTTTTTTTTTTCTCTCCCTTCCCCTCCCCCATGGGTTTCTGTTAAGTTTCTCAGGATCCACATAAGAGTGAAAACATATGGTATCTGTCTTTCTCTGTATGGCTTATTTCACTTAGCATAACCCTCTCCAGTTCCATCCATGTTGCTACAAAAGGCCATATTTCATTCTTCCTCATTGCCATGTAGTACTCCATTGTGTATATAAACCACAATTTCTTTATCCATTGGCCTTTGCTTAAATGAAACTTACCGGGGCACCTGGGTGGTTCAGTCAGTTGAGCGTCCGACTTTGGCTCAGGTCATGATCTCACGGTCCATGAGTTGGGGACCTGGGTCGGGCTCTATGCTGACAGCTCAGAGCGTGGAGCCTGCTTCAGATTCTATGTCTCTGTCTCTGTCTTCCCCTCCCCCATTCGCACTCTGTCTCTCTGAACAGTAAATAAACGTTAAAAAAAATGTTCAGAGGGGGCGCCTGGGTGGTTCAGTCAGTTAAGCAACTGACTTCGACACGGGTCATGATCTCAACTGCTTGTGAGTTCGAGCCCCTTGTCAGGCTCTGTGCTGACAGCTCAGAGCCTGGAGCCTGCTTCGGATTCTGGGTCTCCCTCTCTCTCTGCCCCTCCCTCGCTCACGTTCAGTCTCTGTCTCTCAGAAATAAATAAAACATTTAAAGAAAAATTTTTTAATTTAAATGGGACTTTCTCAGTGAGGCCTTCCCTGACCATCCTATGTACAACTGTGCCCCTCCCCCGGCATCCTTTTCCCTGTTTTATTTTGTATTTTTCTAGAGTGCACTTATCTGTATACCACGTACTGTATATATTTCCTTATTTATTGTCTTTGATGTCAGTCTCTCACCCCAAAGAACACAAGCTCCAAGGCAGCAGAAACCTGTCTTGGCTCCTGTCTTATCCCAGGGCCTAGAACAGGACCCGAAATGCAATAAATATTTGTCAAGTGAGTGTACCAAAAATGACACCATAATTCTAATAAGCAAGGAAAATGAATGAACTACCGTAGTCCACAAGAATCACAGTCTCATAAACATCGTGTTGGGTGAAAGAATCCGGATACAAAAGCTTAATACTGTCTGATGTCATTTGTATAAGGTTCAAAAGCAGGAAAAACTAAGTGCCAGTGACAGGAGCCAGGATAGAGGTTACAACTGGGAAAGAGGTTGGAGGTTGTGACCAGGACAGGGGATAAAGGGGATTTCTAGGGTGCTAGTAATGTTCTAATTTTTTATCTGAGTGGTGGTTACATGGGTGTGAATACTCTGTGAAAACTGATCAAGCTAAACACCTATGATATTTGCATTTTCCTTTACGCTTGTTATATTATCAATAGAAATTTATTTTTTTTTTTAACGTTTATTTATTTTTGAGACAGAGAGAGACAGAGCATGAACAGGAGAGGGGCAGAGAGAGAGGGAGACACAGAATCTGAAACGGGCTCTAGGCTCTGAGCTGTCAGCACAGAGCCCGACGCGGGGCTCGAACTCACGGACCGTGAGATCATGACCTGAGCCGAAGTCGGCCGCTTAACCGACTGAGCCACCCAGGCGTCCCTAGAAATTTATTTTTAAAAGATGCTCCAGAGGTATGCTTTTTAGCCTGGTAAGACCCCGTAACATATGGCTAAATTTCAAAAGTAGGTTGCCTTTCAACAAGAATGCCAAGACAAGTTAAGGGGGAAATGTCTTTTCACCAAATGGCGCTGGGAAAATTGGATAGCCACGTGCAAAAGAATAAATTTGGTACCCTCCCTCATATATACAAAAATTAATTCAAAATGGATCAAAGACCTAAAAATAAGACCTAAAATATAAATCTCTTGCAAGTATAGGCGTGAATCTTCATGATCTGTTATATCTCTGTACAACCACAGCAGTGCCCTCAGCGTATTCTGTCTGTGGCCCCAGTTTTAAAATCCCACAGTGGCGCCTGGGTGGCTCAGTCGGTTAAGCGTCCGACTTCAGCTCAGGTCACAATCTCGCAGCCCGTGAGTTCGAGCCCCGCGTCGGGCTCTGGGCTGATGGCTCAGAGTCTGGAGCCTGCTTCCAATTCTGTGTCTCCCTCACTCTCTGCTCCTCCCCTGTTCATGCTCTGTCTCTCTCTGTCTCAAAAAAAAATAAATAAACATTAAAAAAAAATTTTTTTTTAAATCCCACAGTATTGGGGTGCCTGGTGGGCTCAGTCAGAGGAGCATGTGACTCCTGATCTCCTAGTCATGAGTTCGAGCCCCACAGTGGATGTAGAGATTACTAAAAAAATAAATAAACTTTAAAATCCCATTAAGAAACTTTGGGAGTTTTTTTTTAATTTTTTATATCAAGATTAGTTTCAGGTGTGCAACATAATGATTCAATGCTTGTATATATTATGAAATAATATAATATTTATATATATATAATATGTACATATATATAATATATACCCCAATAAGACCAGTCACAGAACACAATAGTCACAGAACACAAAGACTTGTTTTTCTTGTGATGAGAAACTTTTAAGATCTACTCTCTTAGCCACTTTCAAATATACACTACAGTATTATTACCTGCAGTCGCCAGGCTGTACGTTACAACCTCATGATTTATTTGTGTTATAACTGGAAGTTTGTACCTTCTGGCCCCCTTCACTCATTTCACCCACCCTCCCAACCCCCGGCTCTGGTAACCACCAATCCATTGTCTGTATCCAGGAGCTTTTTTTTTTTTTCCCTTGTTAATTCCACATATAAGCGAGCTCGCGCAGTGTTGTCTGGCTTATTTCACGCGGCATGTGAAAGGTCCACCCGTATTGTCGCAAATGGCAAGATGTCATTCTTTTTTTGTGGCTGAGTAGTAGTCCATCCTACCTAGACATCACATTTCCTTTACATTCATCCATCGTGGGTACCTAGGCTGTTTCCATGTCTCGGGCATTGTAGTTAATGCTGCGGTGAACACGGGGGTTCAAATATTTTTTCAAGCCCGTGTTTGCACTGTCTTCAGATAAATACCCAGGAGTGGGCTTGCTAGATCATACCATAGCAGGACCTTTGAGAGTTTTAAAGGTTTATGTGTGTACCCCCAGCTGTGGAAAAACAAGATCGACAACGGCCAGGTTTTGCATCACCTACGATCAAACACACCTCGCCAGTTTGGGTTTTCTTTGCCACCCTTGTGGCGACATACCTGTGAGTGATCAATTCTTGAATGTAACACAGGAAGTGTGGCAGCGTTGGAGTCTCAGGCTTGAAAAACACCCAGAGTGGCGGTGAGCGGTCGTTTGCAGCGTTCAGCTATTTGCCTGGGGGTGCTCGGAGGATCCTTGACTTAGTCTCATGTTGCAATTGGGGAAACCAAGATTCAGAGAGGGGCGGCGGCCTGCCCAGGTCACACAGTGAGTCGTGGGCCCAATCGGCACTTCTGCGTTCACCCCCTCACTAGCGCACCACACGATTGCCGAGCACCCGCTCTGGGGCAGGTACGGTGGTAGGCAACGGGGACAGAATGCTGACCCAGGCAAGGTCCCTGTCGTGGCGGCATTTGAGACTGGCAGCGAACAAGTAAACAAGTAAGCAAAACCATGATAGGTGTCAACAGAGGGGCCGGGGAGGGCCACACCGAGCACAGATAGCCAAGCTGCAGGATGAGAGAGAGCCAGTTGTGGAAAGAACCAAGGGAAGGGCGTTGCTGGTTGAAGAGACTGTGAGCACAGGCCGTGAGGCAGGCGGAGGCATAGAAAGCAGCCCAGGCTGGCGGGCGAGTCCAAGAGTGAGGTGAGGGAGGCAGCTGGCGGCTGGACAGGAGGCCTCCCGAGGGAGTCTGGACTTACTCTGACTGTGCTGGGGGCAGGAGGAGAAGGAGGAAGTCACTGAAAGGTCCCAGCCATTTGAATTCTAGAACAGACACCCAGACTCAAAGATGCCAACATTTCCCTTTCTGACTCTCCGAGGCCTCTTGGTGCCCACCGCTCACCCTGTGGTTTCAGCCTGGCAACATAGGGACACCCAGCCTGTGCCTCCCGTGTCAGCGGGGCCTTGCCTGTCCTCGCCTGTTCTCTCCTACCATACACAGCTCTGTGCTGCGAAGAAAAGCCAAGCCCTGGCAGGTGGCCATCCATAGCCACTCTGGTCCATCTAGGTCCTTCCCACACCAGCTAGACACCCCTGCATGATCGGGGGTTTCCAAAGATCACCTCCTACCCCCAGAAGAGGAAGCAGTAGCTTCCACGTACCCATCCCCCCCATGCGCTGGCTGCTGGGTGAGAGGCATAGAGTCTACACCGGTGTCTCAAAGACTCCAGGCCTAGATAGAGACAGGGAGAAAACTGGAAAGCTGCAGAAGGGACCTAGGGAAAGGATGGGAGGGGGACTTCCAGCCTCGCTCAACATAGAGCCAGCATCTCCAGCCATGCCAGGCCCTCTGCAGGGCAGTGTGGGGTGGAGGTGAATGGGTTATGGGTTCTCACCGGCCGGCAGGCCAGAAGCACACTGTTTGGGGTGTTCCCCTCAAGGTCCCAAGACCCTGACATTCTCTTTTAACGATGACAGCATGACTGTGCCGTGGCATTGGATGACCACTTCAATAAACAAAGCCAGTAGGCAGACACTTAGGGAGAAAACACCGGGTCCCCTACCTCACACCATATGTGAAAATCGACTGTAAGGGCATTAGAGAATCCCAGAGAAGAATGGCAAACTGGAAAGGTGTTGAGAACAGTGGGAACTGCCAGCACTTGTGCAGTGCTTATGAGGGACCAGCGCTGTTCTACGTGTTTTGCACATGTTAACTCAGTTTCAGCCTCACAGTGGCCGGCAAAGTTGTTGCAGAAGCAGCGAGAAAGAACAGTAACAGAGAAATCTCTGTGGTCTTAAGGTACGACATGGGCTGTGAAAACCAAGATTGATAGGGTTGACTACTTTAAGCTTGGCAACTTCTATTCATCCAAGCACCCTATTTTTATTTTTTTTAATTTTTTTAAAGTTTATTTACTTTTCAGAGAGACGGAGCATGAGCAGAGGAGGGGCAGAGAGACAGAGGGAGACATAGAATCTCAAGCAGGCTCCAGGTTCTGAGCCATCAGCACAGAGCCCGATGCGGGGCTTGAACTCACGGACTGCAAGATCATGTCCTAAGCTGAAGTCGGGCACTTAACCGACTGAGAGACCCCAGCGCCCCCCCGAACACCCTATTTTTAGGGAGTACAATGCAAACCGCAGGGTGGGAAAGAATATTGGAAAGCACAAAGACCCAAACGAACTCATGAAGAACACCTACAAACCACTCAGAAAATAAGCCAATCAAAAAAATAAACAAAAAAACAAACAAACAAAAAAACAAGCAATGGACTTGAACGGAGGCTATACGGGTAGAAAATCATCCCATGAAAAGATGCTCCACATCACTTCTCCTTAGGAAATGCATTGTAAAACCATGAGAGCCTGCTCCCCACCCACTGGAATGATGGCAATAAAAATATACCAACCGCATGAAGTGAGCGACAATGGACCTAGGACTCACGCGCCCTGTGGGTGGCGGGTGGGGGCACAAAGAGACACAGCCACTGGGGGCATGTTTGCTATAATCCAGCCCAGATGAAGCTCTTCGGCTGTTCGTTCTCTAAAACCCGGGGATTTCATCTCACGTGCGCGTGTGCACTTGGGTGAATGTGCAAGAAATATGCCCAGCCGCACGGGCCACAGTGGCCCAAACTAGAAACAACCCTCAATGTGTGTTGACAGATAAAAAAGAGAGAGAGAGAGAGAGAAACAATGAGCTATTCAAATAATGTAGCGACACAACAACAAAAAATGAAAAGGCTGCAGCTACACACACACAAATGGATGACTGCGATACACAGACATGTTGAATAAAGGAAGCAAAACACCAAAGCAGACAAACTGCGCGGCGCATGGCTCGATTTACATAAAATTCCAAAGTAGGTAAAATGAAGCTCTATTGTCTTGGGGTCTATTCATAGGTGCTAAATTTGCAAAGAAAAGCAAAGAAGTGACCCTCCTCAGAATTAGGAGTGTGATGATTTCTAATGGGGAAGGAGGGGATCGTAGCTGGGAAGAGACACGTGGTGGCCTCCTTGGGGACTGGTGAGGCTCTATTCTCTTGGTTTTGTCCCCGTCTCTTGCCCTCGAGGCCACAAGTGCTAGTGGCCATGAATCACATCACAGCCACAGGTCTGCCTTCCCCCGTACTTTCTGTCGGGAGTGTCGGATGCAGCTTTGCCCAGAGGAAGACCCCAGACGGAACTGTGAGTTTACCCCATTTCCCTTCCATGTCAGGCATTGGCCCTGCATCCCACCAGCTCTGTGCTCCAAGCCTCACTTTCCCCACCTGTTAATGGGGCACAGTGGCCCCCACCAGGCCTGGCTCATAGGCTAGAACAAGGAATGTTAATTGGGAAGTGCTGCTTGAATGCCAGAGATTATCTGGGGCTCTGAGGGACAGCCCAGCCCGCTGCAGGCTGTGTGAGGCCCAGCGAGATCCCTCAGAAGTAGAGCCCTCAGGGCTGGCCCTGCCTCGCCTTGTCCTGCTCCCCCCTTCCCCGCCGGGCTGCCTGTCAGCGGGGTTCAATACACTATCTGTCATCAGCCAATGGGCTGGGGCGACCAGGAGTAGGTCACACAGCCTATTTCCTGTTTTCTAAGGGGGAACTCAGATGCGGCAGCCTCGCTAGAGCCCAGAACAGAGGAGAGCTGAAGGGGACCATGTGACACTCCTCCTGGCCCCCCCCCGGAGCCACACAGGAACCAGAGGCCTCAGGTGAGTGCTTGATCCCCACCTCGGTGGGGCTCTGCCCTCCTGTGGCCTGAGCCCCCTCCTCCTATGGGCCTCCCCCAGTACCTGCTGGGGGCAGTGTGGGGCAGAGCCTCTACGTGTGGGGTTCCCCTTAGCTCATTGGGGTAGAACAGGAAGCAGATCCCCAGCCCTCCATCACCCCCATTCTTTTGAGGTACCTCTACAGCCCGTCTTGAGCCTGGAGAATAAGTCACCACACAGAAAGTGGTGCCAGGCGACCTTGGGGACTGGGGCAAAATGCAGAAGCCAGGGCCTACCGCCAAGCCTGCCGGAAGGGACTCTCTGATGGGAAGAACCAGGAAACCTGCTGTTACAGGCTCCCCGGACCCCCACCCGTCCCCCTGGGAGATTGCCAAATGTGAGTGTGCCCACCCAACGTCCAGGGCCTTCTGTCCCCTGGGTCGGGCTTTACCCTGCTGTATTGGAGCCTCAGTCCGATGGAAAGTCCTCTGCAGCTCCTCAGGGAGGCAGCACGGGCTCTGAAGGTGGCCCACTGTAGCCAGCAGAAGAAGGCCTGGATAGGACGGGGCAGCCCTCGGAGGGAGGAGTGGTACTCAGCGCCTGGGAGGGATGCAGGAGAATGGCTGCACACACAGCTGGACGGGGCGGGGGCTTGGAAGCTGTTCTGCCCCCCTCAGCCAAGCACAGGACCCCAAGCCACCGGCATCAGCATTTGCAGGGGTTTCTTATAAAATCGAGAAATCTTTGCTAGACAGGGGATGGGGACGGGAGAGAAGCCCCCAGAGAACCCCATGCGTGGTTGTCCCCACAGAGCTTGGGGAGTGACAGGCTGCTTTCCCCATTTCACAGATGAGGAAACTGAGGCCTGGAGAGGAACCGGGAAGCTGTCCAAGACTCCTTGCACATGCACCAATGCCTGACTTTCTCCTTCTCACTCCTCTCATAGTGACTCCCAGCCAACCCTATAAGAGAAAACATAAGGGAACTGGCTTTGCCTGCTGAATTTGATTTTTATTCAAAGCCCTGGGTTCATGCTCAGCTTTCCCGGGTCTTCATTGACGTGTTCAGCCAAGGCCATTATTTCTGGGCTCTCACAGGGTCTCTGGGCAAATCGTGTCCTGCTTTTGACCTGGTGCCAGCTGCCTGATCAGGACAGCAGGGCTGGAAGGGCTGGAGCCATTGAGGCTTGCCATCACCCGCTTTACAGAGGAGCTGAGGCAGGTACGTAGGAGCGCCCACAGGAAACACTGGGCTTCCCAGGGTGGACCCAGAGTCCACTAAGAAAACATGGAGACCACTCACCACCTTGCCCGGGCACCTGCCAGAATATAGAGAGTCTGTCCTTCACCATTGGTGTTCTTGTCAGCAGGACAGGGCTTGTGGCCACACTTCTGAGGTGGGGAAACTGAGGCCTAGAGATACTAAACAATTTGCATTCAGACCCACAATTGGTCAGGATAGAAGGCCTGTCTCCTTAAGGGGAGAAGAGGAAAATGAGGTGTGCAGGCTCTGGCAGACTCAAGCCATGCCCTTGCTCTGTGCCTCAGTTTCCCACCATATAAGGTAAGGTTGGACAGAAGGTCTTGGGGAGACATTCACTGGGCAACTGCACAGAGCCACCTGGAGAATGGACCAGAATTCCTTCCATCTAACTGGAGAAGAGCTGCCCCCCGAAGGAGGGCCCCCCCCCCCCGCCCCTGGCCCCAGATGACCTCAGGTCTCCCCAGGCCAGGCCTTTCCAGAAGGCCTTCAGCCCTGGAGTCAGGATGGGCTCTGGCCACTTGCGGGGGAAAAAGCTGTAACCCCACCCCTCTCTAGGCCATAATCTGTGTGAGGATTCAGACACAGGGCCCGGAACGCAGACTAGAGTCTCGTCCCCATGTGCCCCTTACAGCTCCCTCAGATCTTGGGAAGAAGGAGGTAAGGTTACTTGCACCCTTCTGATTTTGGATCTCTGTGCCAAAGTGGCGGCCCAGCTCCTCGCTCCATCTGAGCTAATGTTTCAGTCATCTTTTTTCTAATTTGTCTCAGACACGTTAAATTCTATTCCAACTTATACTTCAATTTAGAGTCATTGACTTTCCAAACATTTTTCAAAGTATTATCATGTGTCAGATATTAATAACAGGGACTTGGGTGCCTGGCTGGCTCAGTTGGTACAGCGTATGTCTCTTGATCTCAGGGTCATGAGTTCGAGCCCCATGTTGGATGTAGAGATTACTTAAAAATAAAATCTTCAGGGGCACCTGGGGGGCTCAGTTAAGCGTCTGACTTCAGCTCACAGTTCGTGAGTTCAGGCCCCCCGTCTGTGCTGACAGCTCAGAGCCTGGAGCCTGCTTCGGATTGTGGTTCCCTCTCTCTCTGCCCCTCCTCCACTCATGCTCTGTCTCTGTCTCTCAAAAATAAATAAATGTTAAAAAAATTTTTTTTTTTAATGTTTAAAAAAATAGGGGCACCTGGATGGCTCAGGTGGTTGAGCGGCTGACTCTTGGTTTTGGCTCAGGTCATGATCTCACGGTTTGTGAGCTGGAGCCCCGCATCTGCACGGACCGTGCGGAGCCTGCTTAGGATTCCCTCTCTCCCTCTCTCTGCCCCTCCCCTGCTCACGTGTGCTCTCTCTCTCTCTCAAATAAATAAACTCTAAAATGTTAATAATAATAAATAACAGGGACTATTATACAGGGCCAGGTATGTGGGGAGCCCTGAGCTGTTGACTTAACCCTCACACCAGCATCGTGAAGCCAAGCTCCATTCTTATACCCGATTTATAGGAAACTGAGGCACAGAGAAGTCCAGGCACGAGGTCATCTTGTTCACTGATCTGAGTCACAGATCTTACTGCGTAAACTAGCCCCCAGCACTCCCACTGTCTGCCCGCCCCCACGCCCTGAGGAAGGTGGAGAGGCATCTGGGTCCTGCCCACCACATACTAGCCTTGATCGTAGGCAACTCTCTCAGTTCCTTTATCAGAAAATGCAGCTTAAACTCCTTCTGCACACAGAATCAGTTAAGTGAGAGAGTGGGTGTTGAGTACAGAGCACTCGACCTGGCACGTCACAAAACATTCAGCTTTGCTCGTTGGGTACGCTCACCAGCCGCAGAACCTTGGGCTAAACCTCAGTTTCCTCTTCTGTTACTGGGAGTCACGACAGATTTTTGTGGGCGTTAAATAAGTGGATGTGAAGAAGTCAGGAGCATACGAAGCGTGTTCCGTAAGTCCTAAGTGTCTGTCTAGAGACGGAGGGAGAGAGAGATGGGAGGGATACATACCAGTATCCCTGCTTTGGACGCTGCAATTCTATTTACAAATGAACAGAAAATGGAGTATGGGGATGTGCTTCCGGACAAGACAGCATCTTGCTCCCAAGTAATCCTGACTTTGCTTGAAATCAGATTCAGACCAACTCGATAATGGAAGCATCGTGACAACAAGAGAGGGCTTGGACCGATCAGTTCAGCAAAGGGGCAGACCCAGGCCTCGCATGTGGCAGCTGGGTGGACAGCTGGGTGGGCAGTGGGGACTATGCCACTGCACCTCGGGGGTGCACTAGGAACCCCGGGGCCCACTAGGGGCACCCCGTAGCACCCTGGGGCCCACTAGGAACCCCAACACAAGTGGGAACTCACTGCCCTCTTTGTCCCCCTAGCAGCCTCGGAGTCATGGCCAGTCCTGAGCACCCTGGAAGCCCTGGATGGATGGGACCCATTGCCCAGTGCGCGACAGGGACCAAGCAGGAAGCAGCAGCCACCGGCCCAGACCTCCCATGTCCAGGACCCGATGAACACTTAGGTGAGCTTGAGGCTTGGGGCTTGATCAGAGATAGAGGTCTGAAGACATCTGAAATACAAATGTGGGCCCTTCAACAGATGCCGCGGGAGAGGGGGCAGCTGTCCTAGGTTGACACAAGAATTTGGTGCCAGTCATCTTTCTGGGAGAAGGTTCCAGGAGTCATAGCAGGGGAGCGGTAAATTGAGGAAAGGAAGGGCAGGAAGCCAGGACAGGATGTTGATGGAGAGATTACTGCTGGAGGCAACTGGGCTCAGTCCCAGAGGAGGTCCTCTGCAAGACATAAGGAACACATCTCAGAGTCATCCCATCCAAGAGGTGAGGGGACCAGTCCCATCCTTCATCAGCCAAGGAAAGTTCCAGAACATACCGCTGTAGCTCAAGGAAGCCCTCAGTGTGAGAGTCCTAGGTGCTTGCAGTAGAAGCCGGTGGGACATTCCAGAACAGTGAGTGCCCAGCACTGACAGTGTCTGCTATAGTGTCATGTCCTGGAGCGAATTTATTTACTCATTCGTGCATTCCTTCAGTATGCGCCTATGGACCGTCTGCTCTGTCCTTGGCCTTGTGCCGGGCCCTGGGGAAAACAAGAGCAAATCAAGCACCGCAGGCCCTCCAGTGTGGTAGGGAAACAGATCTGTGAAAAATAATTTGAGATGTCACCAAAATAGGCCGTAGGGACGAGGTGGGAGGCTCTTACTCTGATGCAAGGGGACAGTTGAAGTGACACCTGGGCTGGGTCTTGAAGGGCACCGGAGCCCCATATCCCTTGAAATAAAATGCACAGCGATCTGTGCATCTCCGCGGGGAAGGATTCTCATCGTTCCCGAGATCCTCAGAAGGGCTCACCGCCCAAGGGAGGTCGAAGACACACCGTTCGGTTTGCAGGTAGGCAAACAGGAGGGTTGCATGTCAGGCGGAAGGAGTGGCCGGTGCAAGCAAAGGCGGGGAATGTGGGAAGCCAGAGAGGGAAGAGTCTGGAGCGGCCCACCGGGCTGAGCCCGGAGCCCGGCATCCTCAATCGCTCCCTCCGCTGGTCGCCCAGTGTGAGCTCAGGGGCCGGGGCAACCGCACGGGCGTCAGCGCTGTAGGGAGTGCAGAAGCCAACAAGCCACCGTCCCTGCTTGTCAGGAGCATGGGCCTCGGGCGCCCGTGGCCAACCTGCAGGCTGGAAATGGATGGTGCAACGGAAACGTGCCGCGTTTCACAACGGAGACACCAGCTGGCGGTGCGGGTGGGGGGAGGAGGAGGGGTGCCATGTCAGGCTGTCGTGGGGGGGGGGGGCGGGCTGGACGCGGCCCGGGTGGGCCCGGAGTCTGGGCAGGGTGGGGGCGGGGAGGGGGATGCGCAGGGCTCTTCCGGATTCGGACATCCCACCCCAGACAGACCCAGCCATCTCCCCACAGTGCACCGAGCCGGTGCAAGTGCTTAAGGGTGCCGTCCCTCCAGGCAACCCCGGCGGCCCCAGCCCCAACTCCAGCATGACCACCGGGGAGCTGCAGGAGTACTGGCGGAAGGAGAAGCGCGGCTGGAGGCGCGTCAAGCTGCTCTTTGAGGTCGCGTCGGCCCGCATCGAGGAGAGAAAAGTCTCCAAGTTCGTGGTAAGTGGGCCTCCGAGATCCGGCAGCGACGGCCCGCCTTTCACCACCTCCTTCCCGGCCCCCACGCAAGTCGGTGGGGCCTCAACTCTCCCAAGGATGAGATGGGCCCGCGCACTTTGCCTCACAGGGTTCTAAGGGGGGGCAAAAAGCCAGATCTTGCGCTCAGCATGGTGCTCAGAACTGTGAGAACTGTAGCTGTGTACGAGTCACGGTTCCTGATCCTGAGGAGGAACTGGCCCAGATAAAGGCCGTGTCGCCCACAACTAACCACCTGTGTCTCTTGGCCACAGTTTTTGCTCCCCACCCCCGTCATTTATGTTATTATTAATAACTAGGCGTATTCTTAATAATTATATATCCTATAAAATAATGATATATCATCATCATAATTACTCTATTTTCTTTAAATTAGATTACTTTTTAAAAACACTAAACAAGGGGCGCCTGGGTGGCCCGGCTCTTGATTGCAGCTCAGATCATGATCCAGAGTTCTGGGATCAAGCCCCCCCCCCCCCCCCCCCCCCGTAGGGCTCTGCACTGAGTGTGGAACCTGCTTGGGATTCTCTCCCTCCTTCTCTCTCTGCCCTTCTCTGCTTGTGCTTGTTCTCTCTCTCTCTCTCTCTCTAAAATAAATTTAATTTTTTTTAAAAAACCACTAAATAGCTTTCAAAGGGGAACCAATATCACATAGCATAAAGAAAAGATAATTATAAAAGTAACTACAAGGAGAGCTAAGTGCTATTATTAGATTCTAGCTGGTCATGCCATGGCTGGCGGGAGGCTCTGGGGTTAGGGGTTGTTGCTCTTTTTGTTAAAATGGAATTTTAGGGGCGCCTGGGTGGCTCAGTCGGTTAAGTGTCCGACTTTAGCTCGGGTCACGATCTCGAGGTTGCTGAGTTCGACTCCCACATCAGGTTCACTGCTGTCAGTACAGAGCCTGCTTGGGATCCTCTGCCCCCCTCTTTCTGCCCCTCCCCCATTTGCACCTACACACACACACACACACACACACACACTCTGTCTCTCTCTCTCAAAAATAAAATAAAACATTAAACTAGATAAATAAGGGGCGCCTGGGTGGCTCAGTTGGTTAAGCGTCCGACTTTGGCTCAGGTCATGATCTCACGGTTCACGAGTTTGAGACCCACATCAGGCTCTGTGCTGACGGCTCAGAGCCTGGAGCCTGCTTCGGATTCTGTGTCTCCCTCTCTCTCTGCCCCTCCCCCACTCTCGCTCTGTCTCTCTCTGTCTGGCAAAAGATGAATAAACATTAAGAAAAAAATGTTTTAATAGATAAATAAATAAATAAATAAATAAATAAATAAAATGGAGTTTTAGCCTGTGTTGGGGGCTACGTTAGTGTCCAAGTAGGAGCCATATTCAACCCTTCTCCCTGCCTTGCCCCCTTAATTGGGACTGGGATAATAACAACGGGGACACTGAGCGCTGACCGCGTGTTGAACACAGTCCCCCGTCCCTGCAGTGCATTAACTCATTTCATCCTCACCCAGCGAGGGAGGCGCTACCACCATCCTCGTTTCATGCACGGGAAAACTGAGGCTTGGAGAGAGAGGGTCAAGTACCTACCTAAGACCACACAGCTAGAGCGCGGTGGAGCTGGATTTGCAACCCAGGCAGCCTGTGCCCTTAATCAGTATGCTCTAGCTGAACAAGAATCGAGAAGCAGTAATTTTCTTACCATATGACATCACCGCCAGCATACCGCCTGGAACCACCGCTCAAGTGGATCTAATCCAGGCTCCCCAGTTTAGGAACCTGGGGCCGGGTTTTGACGATATGGGTGGGGAGCACCCCCAGGCTCCCTGTCCCCTCCCCCCCCCCATTTCCTGTGCTCTTTGTCCCACGAGACGCCTCCATGCTGCCGTGTTTGTTATTCTCGGGTTGACTCTTGTCATGATTCACTTTTATAGCTCAGCAGATGCTGATGGCAATTTAAAACAGAATTGCGTATAACGATAACCCATTTTCAGGGTATGCTTGAAATTGTGATCATCATTATTTTTTATTTGCCGGGGCTCACTCTGTCAGTTAAAACCTCCTGTTCGGAGGTAGTCAAACGCTCTCTCTCTTTGCGCCGTAGATGTACCAAATCGTCGTCATCCAGACAGGGAGTTTTGACAGCAACAAAGCCGTGCTGGAGCGGCGCTATTCAGACTTTGAGACGCTCCAGAAAAACCTCCTCAAGACGTTCAGGGAAGAGATCGAGGATGTCGTCTTCCCCAAGAAGCACCTGATGGGCAACTTCACGGAGGAGATGATCTCCGAGCGCAAGTTGGCCTTCAAGGAGTACCTGAGCCTGCTCTACGCCATCCGCTGTGTGCGGCGGTCCCGCGAGTTCATCGATTTCCTAACCCGGCCGGAGCTCAGGGAGGCCTTTGGCTGCCTGCGAGGCGGCCAGTACACCAGGGCCCTGGACATCCTGGTGCGCGTGGTGCCCCTGCAGGAGAAACTGACGGCCCACTGCCCCGTAATGGTGGTCCCCACCCTCTGTGCCATGCTGGTGTGCCATCGTGACCTTGAACGCCCTGCTGAAGCCTTTGCGGTGGGTGAGAGGGCCCTCCAGTGCCTGCAAGCCCGGGAGGGCCATCGCTACTACGCCCCCCTGCTGGACGCCATGATCCGCCTGGCCTACACGCTGGGCAGAGACTTCATTTCGCTGCAGAAAAGGCTGCAGGAGAGCCAGCTCCGGAAGCCCACCCCCTGGGGCCTCACCCTGAAGGAACTCACCGTGCGGGAATATCTGTACTGAGCCCCTCTGGCAGGCGGGCTGGAGACTTGGGGTCACCGCTGCTCGGTGGGTGGTTTGGGGTTCACGTTTAGTGGGCAGAGCCACGTTGGACCCTAGGTTGCTGGGTGACCTTGGACAAGTCCTTCCTCTGGCCCTCCGTTTCCCCATCTCTGTTGAACAGAGGTCCCTCGGGGCATCCTTGGGAGCCTCCACTCGAGTCCTGTGTCCCTTTGATGCCAGGTTCACCTCATCTCAAAACCATGAACCCAGCTGCCAAAATGCCAGAGAGTGAGATCCACCTTTCTGGTGCTTTTGCAGGTAGCTGGAGGGGAGGTTGACATTGCACGCCACGGACAAAGCTTAACCCATCTCGTACAGACAGCTCTCTCCAGCTGTCCTCTCTTTCCTCTCTGCTCCTTCTCCCTTGACCTTGCCTGCAGATATCCCCACCGTTATCCTAAATATTCCAGCTCTTCCCTCTTAGCGTGTAAACCTGACTCGGCAAAACAAAAGCTCATCCACTGCTCCTCAAGGCCAACTTTGTCCCTAAGACGGGGTGTATGGGACCCTTTGAAGGGCGGAGGGACACTGGGCTAGAACATAATCATGTCATAAGATTCTGTGAAACGAGGCATTTTTAGGAAGGGAAGTTGCCCACGATTCTCTGGTTAGGATTACGCAACTCATTGCCAGGTCGGGTTTTCATTTATGGGCAACTGGCCCCCAAATAGGCTCCCTGAGTTACGTAGACACAGCCCTGAAGGGAGGTGGGGTGATACACAGTGGGACCTCTGAGTAGGACACTGATTGAATGCTTAACACCTCCCCATTGAGGAACAATGTTCTTGGAACCTCTGTGCCGGATGGGGATGCCCTTGGCTGAAGTCTGCTTTCAGGAAAGGACACCGAGAGCCCAGAGTGGAGGGGAGTCTGGACCCATAACCCAGGCTCGACACTGGTCCTGAAGCTGATAGTACAGGCTGGTTTGGGCCAATGTGTGTTTGAGGCTAGAAGTCCCTGGAGACCTAAACCATCTGCTTGAACTTATCAGAGCAAAATAAAGAGGCCGTAACCTGGACCCGTAATGTGGGGCACCAGCCTGGCCTGTGCGAGGATCTGGCTCAGCACGGGGATCACAGTGGCCGTGGACGGGCATCCGCCAAGCTGCACCGGAATGTGTTCAACCGCGACACCGTGTGGCGGCAGCTGTAGCGGCCCGCTCAGGCTCTGGCCTCGAGGCTAGAAACATCTGATGATACCTTGGGACAGAGAAAGCTTCAAGTCCCTCAATTTACGCAGGGAGGACACTTTGAATGGGAGATGCCGGGCTTCTTGAAAACCTGGGCGTGTGGGAAATTATAGTGTTAAGTGGAAATACAAAGGGCTGTGACTCTGCTTGTCATGGTGAAGAAGACCGTACTGAGGTCGTGAGTCATTTCGTCCAATGGGAAATGCCATCAACTATAAGGTGCACCAGGTATTCACTCAGAAGGAAAATATGGCCAACACGGGGAGTGTGATAGGAGTTTCCAGCAAGAAGCTGGGAGAGCAAAGACTTAGCTCCCAAGGTAAGAAACCTGCTAGGGAGAAAGGACGATCAGGAAATGCGAGAATCAAATTTGGCACCAGGTGGGGGGTGGCAGTCTTCCTCCTAGAACTTAAACTGTGAGCGTTAGGGTCTGAACGCATACAGTGTGGTCCAAAATACTTCATGCAGAGAGGTCACCGTGAAGTGGCCTCAGAGGCAGGTGCTCTAGGTCCCTGACACCTCAGAAAGCAGGTTCTCTCTGAGGGAAGTCAACATCGAGTCAGGCCAACAGAGAGTGTAAGGCGCCATTGACCAGAGGTGCTGAAATGTGGGATGGGGGGCAGAATGTGTCTCAAAATCACATATATATGTGTGTAGTATAGATGGAGAAATTAAAAAAAAATTTTTTAACGTTTTATTTATATTTGAGAGACAGAGAGAGACAGAGAGCAATGGGGGAGGGGCAGAGAGAGAGGGAGACGCAGAATCCGAAGCAGGCTCCAGGCTCCGAGCTGTCAGCACAGAGCCCGACGTGGGGCTCGAACCCACGAACCGTGAGATCGTGACCGGAGCTGAAGTCGGACCCTTCACCGACTGAGCCACCCAGGTGCCCCGCAAATTTTTCTAAAGCCTATATGGGGTGGAAGGAACTTACAAGACCATGAACCCCACCTGTCTTCCCCCTGGACACAGTCCCAAGACTCAAGGAGCTCCCGGTGGGAGCATCATGCCAGCCTCACCCACACCCAGGAACCCATTCTGGGCACTCGGCCCCTAAGCCTGAGTGGGCTGGGGGCTCATTCCCACGGAAGCCTGCTCCAGCAGCCCCTCCCTCCCATCCGCAGGGGTCAGGCTGCTTAGGAAGGCAGCAGGTGTCTTACCCTGCCCCAAGCCAGGCTGGGAGGATGGCATCTCTAATGGCTGCCTGTGGGCTAAAAACCAGAGCATTTTTGGAGCCCGACTGTGTGTCCAGGGCTTTCCTCAGCACTGCCGGTCCAGCTCTGCCCCGGAGATATTCTTATCCCATTTTACACATAAGCACACAGACACATAGCTTAAGTGACTTGCCCAAGGCCCCACCACTAATGACAGGCACAGCAGGAAATGAAACTCAGGCCTGTTCCCCACTGAGCCCTACTTCAGAGGGAAGCAGTGAGAAGAGACTGTAGGGATATGTCCCTGGTCCTCTTATCCTTAAGGACCCTTAAAGGTCATGTCACTCACCTCTGTTTCTAGGTGGGACACAACCTGGAGAAGAAACTCACTCAAGGTCACACAGTGAGACAGGGATAGCTCCGGGACCAGACCTGGGGTGTCCACATCAAAGTCCTATGGTCTGGCAGGCAGGGCAGAGAGAACGATCCCTTCGAAGAGGCCCTTGGGGGCCACCCAGCTGAACCTGGGGGCGCAGGGCCAGTCTTGAGGCTTGGGCCGGGGGCCGGCCGGCCGGGAGGCTCAGGTCAGAGTAGGCTCTGGTCCACGTGGCCTTGGCTCTGGATGTCCCCTTGGCTGCAACTCTGTCCTGGAGCTGCAAGGCCAGTTCCCATGCCACCTGCTGGTGGGGGAGGGGCACCTGCTCAGGGGCTCTCCAGATGCTTCCTGTCCTTCCTGCAGCAACTGCAAAGAGCTGCCTTCCCAGAATCCTCCTGCTCGGCCCCACACACCCCCCTCTTTGGGGCCCCACAATGCCACCACCTGTTCTAACATTCACTTACCATTTTCCTTTTAGCAGTCTCCTTTTACTTATGTAAATTTGCCTGAAAAAGAAACTTCTTATTACCGCTATAAATGGAAAATCAGAATCGCTTGCTATAATTAGAAAGGTAGCGTAAAAATAAACACAGTGAAACCTATTGCTGTTAATACACTTCACAGGCCTTTGTCTGAGACAGGCCTTGAATGTGAGGCCGCCAGAGGCTCTTTGTGAAAAGAGACAGAGACACCAAGTTGAGACTTCTCTTCGATTTACTCAGAAGGACTGGAAAATCCTGCCAACGGAAATAAGTTTCCGACCACGTAGGCTGGATCGTTCGACGTTGTCTGTGCATGGTCCCCTACCATCTGGGGTCCTACTCCCCGCTGCCTGGCCCATGGCCTTGGTCCCGCACCCTCAGCCCTGTATTCAGCCCTGCTGGCTCCCCAGCAACTCAGTCGTGGGCCTGGTTTTGACTTTGGTTGACATCCTTGGCTTTCAACACCCCACTTGGGAGGTGGTAGCTAGGCTCCAGGTCCTGGCTTCATACCTGATTTCAGGTAAGACCCTCAATTGGAAGGAAAATTCTAGCTCAGTCAAAACTCAGATCTGCAACACATCCTCTGGTTCGTGTCGCTGTGCCCTGCCCCCCAGTATGAGCAAGAAAATGCTGCTCCCCCAAAGAGGCCCTGCACAGAGCCCTGGCCTCATCGTCTGCTCCCAGAATAGGTTCCTACCAGCCTTATCCATCTATCTGTGCACATTCTCATTTTCTCAGTAAACAGCGATTGACAATGCTCCCACTATTTGCCAGACGCTGCCAAGACCTGGGGACACAGCAGTGAAGGGCACAGCCCCAGTCTCTGAGCACACTGAGGTTAGAAGGGAGTCACTCACAGAGCAAATGGAGCCTGAGACCAAATAGTCTCCCTCAGCCAGCTAGTCAGGGAAGGCTTCTCAGAGGAAGAGGTATTTAAGGGAGCCACAGGAGAAGCTAAGGAGACACTACAGGGTAGGGAGGGGAGAATTTTAGGCAGAAGAAAAGTAGAAGCACTCTCGAGGCAGGAAACTCCATCCCTGGGGACCCTTGGTTGAGGCCTGGGCCCAGAAAGGGCCCGAGATGCCCTTTCCCCGATGCACCACCCTGGTGGTACCCACTTCGAGGAAGGGCTCCAAGTGCTGACAAATATGCCTGGCAAGCCACATCTGTGCCATTATCCACCTCCAGTGACTGGCTCATTGCAAAGTGGACAAGCTGGGAGCTTGTGTTTAGGATGCACAGACCCTTTTGGTTACAAGCAACAGAAACCCTGGGTAATTTAGCAGGGGAGGAATTTATTATCCAAAAAATCCAGGAATAGACTAGCTTCAAGCCAAGTTGGATCCCAACAATCAAACCTCGTCATCTGGTCTCTCTCTAACTTTCACTTTCTGTCTCTCTTCCTTCTGCTTCCCCTGCTTTGCCTCTCCCTCGGGCTCTCCTCCTGGTGACAGGATGGCTGGAGCGACACCAGGCTCATATGCTTCCCTCTGGGCAATCCCAGTGGATCCCCCTCCAGGGCCTTGTGAAGTCCCTGGCTGGTAGGATATGGACGAAACACCCACATGTCCTTTCCTGAGGAGCCAGGCAGGGCAGATCCTGTCCCCAAGTGCCGCGACCACAATTAGCTTGCCCAGCCTTCAACAGAAATAAGTCTTAACATATTGTTTTGTAATCTGTTTTCCAAATTTTAAAATAGACTTTGTTTTTTTTTGGATCAGTTTTCTTTTCACAGCAAAACTGAGTGGCAGATACAGAGATTTTCCATAGAGCCCCTGTCCCCACACACGCAGAGCCTCCCCCGTGGTCACATCCTTCACCAGGGTGGTACATGTGTGACAACTGATGAACCTGCATGAACACATCATGATCACCCAGAGCCCACAGTTTTCGTCAGGGCTCACTCTTGGTGTTGCGCTTTCTAGGGGGTGAGACAAATGTAACCACCATGGACATGTATCTACCATTAGAGTATCATACCGAGTGTAATAAAATTAAAGCATGGTTGCAGTATGATTAAATTTTGTCGATCTATCATGAGCATTTTCCTGTAATATATCATATTCTTCCATGTTATTTTTAATTTATTTTAACCAACTTGTAATGTTCCAAATTTTCCTCACTAAAGGCAATACTGCAGCAAGTGCCCGGGTCCAATGTCTTTTCGTATTTGTACGCTCCTAAGGCAATTTCTGACTCTGGCGTTTCTGAATCATAAGCACTTTTAATGGTTTTGATAATAGTACATTCCCTCCAGGGAGTCTGTGCTAACGCACTCCGCACAGCGTTGGGACGTTAGCAGTTTTAAACTATTTCCGGTGTGAAAGATGAGAAGTGGTATCCGTGGCTTAATTGTTCTTAGTAAGTATGAACACTTTTCATGGGCTTATTGGTCACTCGTATTGTACTGGAGGTTATTGAAATGTTCTTTCCCCCGCTTTGCATCACACCCTTCCGGAGGGAGGCGGGACCGAATCCCGCAATTTACAAAGCGGCCGGCAGATGGCGCTGCCACCCTGACGGCTCCGAGAGCTTCCGCGCGGTGCTGGAGAAGAGGAATGAAACCAAAGAGAAATTGAGCATTTCTCCAAAAAGAAAAAAAAAAAAAAAAAAACTTTGAAAAACTGTTCAAAGGGGCTTGAAATAATGCTAAGCAAGAGGTGTGCTGGGAAGGCGCCGACGTTTCGCTGCCTCCTTTACTGCCCCCCCTGCCCCGCTCTGCCGATGTTTGTTGGGGGGTCCCCGGAGGGGCCCCCCACTTGGAGTTCAGGACCTCACTTCTCGTTTCTGTTCCCGCATCCTCTTCCCGCAGCACCGAGACGCATAGGGGCGGAAGGAGGTCTACTTGTAGCCACATCCCCCCACCCCCCACCCCCCACCTCCAGGGGCTATCAGAAGGAAGCAGGCAAACACAGTAACTGCAAACAAAATAAGGCGCACGAAATAAAGGGCGGGCATGAAGAAGCTCCAGGAGCTGGCGGGCCCAGGGTCCTGCCTCCTGTGGTCGGCCCTTTAACCTGCTGGCTTCTGAGGGAGAGGGGGCTGGAGTCAGTCTCCCTCGGTATGGGGGCAGGGCCCTTTCACAAGTATCGAGGGAGGGGGCGCAGGTACCCCCAGGGGCCGGGCCACATGACTTTCCAGGAGCGAGAGTCTAACCCTAACCTTCTGAGGCCCCAGGTGGTGCTGTGGGCTTCTCATCCATCTGCCTACAGAATTGGGGGAGGGGATGCGCCACGCACTTTGACTTCTTTTCGCCATTAACTGCCTACCCAGGGCCTGGTGAGGGGGCTGTTGATAAAGCATAGGTCAGATGAATAAGGACAATGGAAGGAAGGAAGAGGGAGACAGAGTGGCAGCAAAAAGAAAAGAGAACTCGACCTGGCTTGTTAGAGTGTCAGTTGGTACAACCACTAAGGAAAACATATAGGTATATATTAAAACTTATGTATATGTATAATATATTATATATATTACATATTATATACATACAATATTTATACATTATACATTATATATTATATACATATAATATTTATATATATAATAGTTATATCTATAAAACATTATATTCATATATATGTGTATATTATATATATATATATATATATATATATATATTCGTAAATTGGAATACTATACAGCCATGAAAAAGACTACATTGACACACAATAAAGCGGCTGAATCTCACAAGCAGGGCCGAGTGTGAGCAGTCAGACACAAAAGAACACAGCCTGTGTGACTCCAGTGAAGGAAGCTCAAGAAGAGGAGAAAACTGAAGGATAGTGGTTAAGGATGCTTACTTACATGGCAAAAACCCTAAAATGAAAGAAAATAAAAAGCAGAAGGAGTTAATACGAAAGTCGAGATACTGGCGATTACTTGGGAGGAGGTGGTGGCGAGGATCTCAGTCTGTGGGTAGTGCTCGGTTCTTAGTCTCGTGCAATGGTTACAAGGGTATTTGCTTTGTAATAATTGGTTAAGCTGTGCACTTATATCTATGGACTTTGCGTTATATTTCACAATAAAAGTATTTCAATAAAAGAATGGTTAGATGCAGCAAATAGGAATTCAGGGTTTATTATGCACCACGTGTGGTGGCACTCAGGGCTGGAATTTGAACGCAAGGCTCCGGCCCCCAGCCTGTGCTAAACCACTGGGCACGGAGTAGGGGGTGGGGTGATTACTTGAACTTCAGGGCTCCGACTAGTGAACAGTGCAGACTAAGACACTTTACACCCACCCAGCTAGCGTGGCACTCTGACCTTAGGTCCACACTTGCCCGAAACCACAGGAAGGAGTCGTGAAAGGTGGATACTCAGGAATAACAATCAGCCAGGGGGGCAGAGAGGTCCCTACGGGTGCCTCGTTAAAATCATCGTGCTTGATACATTGAGATGGTGCCAGTTCTTCCCCTGTCCCTGTCTCCATGCCATTACCATGTGACATTGCAGCTGTCCTCACTGAAGACGCAGGGTCTATTTCCCCAGCCCTTGAGCCTGGGCTGTCTCAGACACTTGCTCTGGCCAATATGATGTGGCACAAGGGACAGTGTGCCAGTTCCAAGCCTTGGCCTCAAGAGACCTTGGGTGTTTCACTTGTGCTTTTGAGCTTCTGCCATTGTCATTAGAAGAATATGCTTAGGGTATCTTACTGGAGGCTGAGAGATTCAAGATGCAGAGCCAAGGGCAGCCGAGACCAAATGGTGGGCAAACTCAGTCGAGATCAGCCAACCCTCAGACATGTGATTTGTGAACTTGAATAACAAATCGTTGTTTTAAACCACTGAATTTGGGTGCCGTTTGTTACGTAGAAGTAGCTAGCTGATACACTGCCTGTAGATAGCTGGCGGGGGGCTGGGGAGTGGAGGGTTCTGGGGACTTGCTGGAAGAATTTCCTGAAAGGAGAGGCCCGGGCTGGGAAGTGAGCAACGCCAGTCTGCCCCACACCCCGGCCTTTGCTGGATTCCTTTTCAGGTTCCAAGCAGTCTCCATGTCACCGTTGCCGCTGAGGCTACTGATGCATAGTTTGCAGACAGCGCTCATGCCAGGCCCTCGGTGTGGCACCTTACACACCTATCCCCTTACACACCTACCCCTTACAACAGCCTTATGAGGTAGGTGCTATTATCACCCTCGCTTTAGCCCTCTGCTTGCCTCCTCCTCTCCCTCAGGGCCACCCAGTTCCCCAGCCTGAAGACCACGCTCAGTAGCAAGCACGTCCCAGAAGCACATGGTTCCTATGGATGAACAAGATGCCAGACGACAGGAAGCAGTCAGCAGAAGGGATGCTTTGCAATAACTGCTAAACAGAATGAAATGCATTGGAATAGAGTTTGTCATTTTGACAGAGACTCTTGGAATATTTGGGTTGGAAGGGACTCCAGAGCGAATCCAGTTCAGGTTTCAGAGTCTTTTAAAGCCGCTGAGTCTTTTTCAGATGAAATTTCATACAGAAACCCAATGCACAGGAAAGACCAGAGCCAAGCTTTTCAGGCCGGGAGGCCAGGGGGCTCTGCCTCAGGTACCTCTTCCGCTAAGGTACCCCTGGGGCTCCAAGGAGCACTATTTGAGAACTGCTTTGCTGAGCCAGTCAGGTCATTTTGCTGATGGGATATAATCTCAAGGTCACAGAGCCGTCACGTAGAAGAGCCAAGCCTTGAACCCAGATCTCCTGCCTCCCATCCCTGGGCTTGCTCAGGGAGTGAAAAAATGAGTAAAAAACTCAGATGAGTAAAAAAACACTCATTCCAAAAAGAAGGCAGAAACCTGGGGCGCCCGGGTGGCTCAGCCAGTTAGTTAACCATCTGACTTTGCCTCAGCTCATGATCTCCCAGTTTGTGGGTTCGGGCCCCACATGGGGCTCTGTGCTGACAGCTCAGAGCCTGAAGCCTGCTTTGGATTCTGTGTCTCCCTCTCTCTCTGTCCCTCCCCCCGCCCATGTTCTGTCTCTGTTCTCTCTCAAAAATAAATAAACACTAAAAAAAAATTTTTTTAAAAAGAAGGCATAAACCTGATGTTTTTTAACATCCATTTTTCAAAATGGTGCTCTTGGCTTCTCACCTAGCCACTAGGATAGGATTGTTCAGTCATTAGATTTCCAGACCGTGTTTATCAATTTGCTGTGTTTAGCTGGGGGTCCACTGGGACCCTGGACTCTTTTCCCTGGGATCATCTCCCTTGACTCTTGCCCTCTCACCTCACTGCACAGTCCTCGTGTAGCTAGCTTCCTGCAGAGCTGCTACCCCCTCCCCCCCCCCCCCAGCAGTTTTCCCTGGCGTCTTCACAGCCTCCTCTACCTCCTAGGGTGACAGATGGGATGCAGGTGTCTGCAGATGTGACACGATGCTCCAGAGGGAGCCAGAGAGGTCCAGGCGTGGGAGTCAGGCATTGGGTGTTTCTGGGTTTCGCCTCCTGGCTCCTTCTGGAAACAGCAGCTGGTTCTTCTCCTCTGGGGAGCGGCCCCTCCCGGATTCCAGCCCATGTCGTTGGGATGGGCTGGAGCACCGGCTGCCCTGAGCCCCCTCCTCCATTTACTGGGGTTCAGTTTCTCCTTTTGTAAGTTGTATTCACTTCCTAAGGATGCTATAACAAATCACCACAAACTAGAGGGTAAAAACAATAGAAATTGATTCTCTTGTAGTTCTGGAGGCCAGAAGTCTGAAATCGACATGTCAGCGGGGCCACACTCCATCTGAGGCTGTAGGGAGGGACCCGCACAATGCCTGTCTCCTGGCTTCCCGTGGCAATCTTTGGGGTTCCTTGGTTTATAGATACGCCACTCCAATCTGTGTCTCCATCCTTCCGTGGTCCTGTCCCTTCCGTGTGTGTCTGTGTCCCAATGCCCCCTCTTCTTAGAAGGACACCAGTCATCAGATTCTGGTGCATCCCATCCAGGATATACTCATCTCAACTTGGTCACATCTGCAAAGACCCAGTTTCTGAACAAGGGCGTGTTCCCAGGTACTGGGGCTTAGGACTTGAACAGATCTTTTTTTTTTTTTTAAATTTTTTTTTTTTTTTTCAACATTTATTTATTTTTTGGGACAGAGAGAGACAGAGCATGAACGGGGGAGGGGCAGAGAGAGAGGGAGACACAGAATCGGAAACAGGCTCCAGGCTCTGAGCCATCAGCCCAGAGCCTGACGCGGGGCTCGAACTCACGGACCGCGAGATCGTGACCTGGCTGAAGTTGGACGCCCAACCGACTGCGCCACCCAGGCGCCCCAAGACTTGAACAGATCTTTACAGGGGACACAGTTCAACCCCCAGCATGAGTGGGTTGTGTGCATACTGGGTGGTGGCAGCAGCGATGTTGTGAAAGAATGTGTCCAGGACTGAACCAAATGATAGTTTATCACCGTCATCCCCTCTGGTCCTATCGCGGAACCCCACAGCACCCTGCATGGGCCCCCCTAAAAGCAGGTTTCTAGTCCTTCACACTGTTCTATTTGGTGATGGGTCTGTCTCCTCCTTGTCTCCTCCTTGGTCTGTCTCCTCCTTGTCTCACCCTGGGCACCCGCGGCCACTCCTGGGGGGTGAGTGAGCAGACGGCGGGCCTTGAATCTATCTGGGAATCCTTTTGGTTGGCCCTCCAAACATGCCCTGGACCCCACCCCTGCTCCGCCCCCACAATTCCTGCCTGGCCCCAGCAGCCCCCCGACAACTCTGGCACCTTCTGGATTTCTGACTTGCCTCCCCCCACCCACCCCTGCCCCTGCGCTCTCTGCACACAGCCATCGGAGAGAACTTTCCAAACGGAAACGGATCATCTCACCTCCCGGCTCAAAGTCTACCTCTTTGTCTTGAGACCCCACTGATCTACCACTTACTTCTTTAGTGGCCCGTGTCCCCTTGGGAAATCATCTTGGAGTCTGCTCACTGTCTCTCTCCATTGTGAGACCCTCTGGCACACAGCTCACCGGGCATTTGCCCTTGGTACCTAGAGGACCTGTGTCATAGGTGGTTGACCTCTGCAATCCCACATGCCCCCTACCTAGAAGGGCCCCAGCCTTGGTTCAAGGCTCTGTTCCCACTGTCAGAATTCTCACTAAATTCTCACTAATTGTCTGTCTCAAAAAAAATATTATATATATATATATATATATATATATATATGTATATACAGTGAGAATTCTCACAGTGGCAACAGAGCTTTGAACCTATATATATATATATATATATATATATATATATATTTTTTTTTTTTTTTTTTTTTTTTTTTTTTTGAGAGAGAGAGCGAGAGAGAGAGAGAGAGAGGGAGAGAATCCCAGGCAGGCTTCATGCTCAACACAGAGCCCCACGTAGGGCCTGACCTTACGACCTTGAGGTCATGACCTGAGTGGAAATCAGGACTTAGAGGCTTAACTGAGCCATGCAGGCACCCCAGAATTCTCAGTACTTTTTGAACAAGGGTCCCATATTTTCATTTTGCACCAGGCCTTATAAATTACATAGCCTCTCCCGGTGTATGGTAGATAGAAGGTGCTCAATAGATAATTATTGAATGGTGTCACAGGCATCCCTTGGTGAAGAGGGGGGTGGGTAGACTTTGTGCCCTGCCCACCCCCCATCTCCTTCTGAGAGGCTGGGCTTAGACCCTACCCGAGCTTAAGCAGAGAAACAGAAAGGGAGAGATTTCTGGGAAGGATGGAGTAGGGAACAGAGAAGGAGACAAACCAACCCTTTGAATCACTGCCTCTGTCCCTGGTCCCCGAAGACACCTGAGAAACAGCAGTAGCAGAGCCCTGCAAGCAGGAGGGGGCTGTGGGGCCAGGGGAGGAGGCGACAGGCTGCGGGAACCTCCCTGATGTTCCCCCTGGCCCCTGAGGAACCGTCAGGACGAACTCACTCATTCTGCAGGGCACGCCTGGATGGCCAGGCGCCCACCTGCACAACCAGTGCTGGGAGGGGCCTCCAGCTCATCGGGTCCAGTTTAGCCCAGAGTGGGGTGCAGCCCACCCAGTAACTTCATTCCTTAGACCACCTGAACCCCAGAGTGAGATGTCATCCCCTTTCTCTCCTCCTAAGCGTGGTCAGGAGAAAGCCTCCCCGGAAAGCCACCTCCTTCTTGCCGATCTCTGATTTTTACAGAGGGAGCTCTTCTCTTGTCGCTCCCGGAATCGTCAAAACATGATCTAGCTGGAATTTAATGCCATGCTGCTCTCCATGGTGTTTATTTTCATGGTTATCTTTCTTATTACGGACCTGATGTTGCTTCCTTGGTTCCCCATTTATGCTGCTGACATAAATGTTCCTGATTAAATTAAGTTGGGAAAAGTGAATCTTTGTAAATTATGGCAAGGCGGTGGTAGACAGGACGGCAAGGGTAGGGGATCCTGAGAGAAAGGGGGGAATTCTGAACTAGGTCCCGGCCCTCATACAGAAAGGGCACTGAGGCTCCGAGCAGGGAGGGGACGTGTCCGGAGTCCCACACAGGGCCAGTGGTGACGCCAGTTCTCCAGGTCCCCAGGCCAGTGCTCTCCCCCAGCTGACCATTCAGCCTTAACGTCTGTGATTCATGATGAATCAAAGTCTGGCCTCCCACTTTCCTCCCAGAAACCCCCTTCACCAAGTCCCTCGGGGACCCCCGCCCCCGACATCAGGGCTCCTTGGCCCATTTAAAGACCCAGGCTGCGGGCGAATCCTCCTTAGCAATCCTCAGACAAGCAAGTCTGGAGGCTGGAAATCATGTTTCTGCTTTGAAAACTGCCACTGACTGCCTTTCCCACCTTCTGCTCAGCAAATCTTCACAGGCCGTGTTTTAAATACTCTTTCTCCTTTTGCTGTGATCAAAGGACTTGCTTGTTCCCCTGATAGGTGACAAAAGATGTCAGAAAGACTAATGAGAGAATGTGGTTGCCGCCCCCTTCCTTTCTCCGGGAAGAAGGAGGATCACAGGGCAGAGCGTCTTGGGCTGGGTGGCTTTAGGATTTAAGCAGGGGAGAGATAAGGGTAGCGGCTGGGGCAGGGGTGAAGGAGGGGGTCTCAGGCAGGCTGATAATTTGGCGCCAGTGGTTGACATCAGTTGAGTGGGCCTCCCAGCATGCATTTCCCCTTCTGCTGGGCAGAACATCCCAATCTTGCTTTAGAATCATCACCTTTTCCTCCACCATCATCTGGTTTACCAGGTGTAGCTCTGGGCCCAGCTATGGGCTGTGCATGTGACTCAGACCTGGCCCGGCGGAATCTCATATTCTTTTGGCCATGGTGATTGGTTTTGAGATGGGTACGTGAGCCAATCAGAACCACAGAGAAGGAATCTTGGGGGCCTCCAAATGGACCCAGTGCTAGAAGAGAGGACAGCACTTCTGACTAATCCGGGCTCATTGCATGCCGGCAATGGAAGAGTCCCTGTCGGAGGGCACAGGTTCAGATGGGGACACGGAGGCTCGCTCCAGTGGGATACCACACAGAGAGTTCCTAGGATAAGTCACACCTCTGGGGTTGTCTCTGCCTGGGTATCTTCCCACCCAAGAGACAGCCTAGAAGGATGGATCAAAAGTCCTCATAGCCCTGTGACTCCTGCAACCGATATCACTCTCCCTGAACTTAACAGTCCCATTTTATAGGCTCAGGGATTGAGGCAGAAGGGACAAGGAACACGTGATATTCCTACTCTCATCTCCTTATTTTGACACACTTCACCTTGCAGCCAGGAGAGAGGGAGACTGAGCACTGACAACATTGATTGTGCTCCTGGATCCAGCCATGCTTGGCCCTAGACCTAGCTCTTGGATCTTTCGAGAGCCAATATCTTCCTTCAAGATTTCTTTCAGGATTTTTCACTTGCAACCAAAGGAATCCTGATTATATAGCTGCATTTGAGTTTCTGAGGGGCCACGTGTCATGGGACAAAGCAAACAACCATACCCAGTCATCCCCCAGAGGTCAGGAAGATCCGTCATAGAAAGCTCAGGCATTCCATGGACCTCCTCAGTTATCTAGGTGGGTGAGAGCTCCTGGAAGCCATGGGAGTGAAGGTTGCCAATGTGGAAACAGGGTAGAAACCAGCATGCATAGGACGGACACAAATGCCAGGGCAAAATGCCCCTGGGAGAGGGTCTGGTCTTCCAGGAACAGGGCCATAGATGCCCCAGACCAATGGTTCTCAAAGTGTGGTCTCTGGACCACCAGCTTCAGGGGCACCTGGGAACTTGTCAGAAATGCATATTCTCGGGCTCTGCCTCAGACTTACTGCAGCAGAACCTGGATGGAGGGCCAGCGATCTGTGATTTCACAAGCCTTCCAGGTGATTCTGATGCTGAATAAAATTTGAACACCACTGGTTTAGACATTTAAGTAAGTTAAGTATACTCGGTGAGGAGAGTAGAGTATTTACTCTTAAGCGATGTGGGGAGCCCAGAGCCTGGATAGATATCAATCAGTATCTATTGATATTTCCTGTTCACAAGTGTCTCAGGGACTTCAGGAGCTACAGAGGCTGGTACAGTGATCTCCATGCCTCTTCCATGGGCCCACACCAAGCAAGAGAGCCAGGCAAGAGGCGGGCAGAGGTTGACCAGGTGACCTTTACCCTGACAAGCGAGGATCCCGTGCCGGCCAGATCCCCGACTGCAGCCCTGCCCTGGACTCAAGTTCAGTAACTCTGCCCCAAGGTAGTCAGTATAAGGCTGTGTTATGCAGCAGTAACAAACTTATCTGACATCTCAGTGGCTTCCCGGTTGTCACGAAGTCCAGAGCAAGCCGGGTGACTTTCCAGGACAACGCGATGTCTCAGCAGACCAGGCCGCTTTGCTCTTGCGGCTCTGCTGTCTCAGTACAAGCCTTCAGGGGCAGAAAGAACTGGAAAGACAAGCAAAAGCTCTTACACTTCCACCAAGTCGCTCCCACGTGTAGTCCATTGGCCAAAACTAATCTTGTGGCCCCAAGAAACTTCAAGGGGGCTGGGACCCATGGGAAGCACGTAGAGTGTTGGTGATCGACGGAAGTCTCTCCTGCCTACTTGCTGGATACCCCTGGCAGATGTCCACTCTGCCCCCTCCAGTGGGATCCCTCGTTTCCTCCAAACACCGACTAAGGATTGACAGAGGTAGACACTGTGCCTGGAGTGGGCAGACACGAGCAGGACAGACATGGTCCAGTCCTTCGGGGGCTCATGGACGGAGGGTGGCATGGTGGAAGAACAGGCAGATCCTCCTGAATGTTCTCCAGACCCCCCTCCTTCCTGACTCACCAACTGAGTTTCGTCAGCTTTCAACCCTCGATTGAGGCTCAGTTTTGCCATCTATGCAATGGGGATAATAAGAGACTAACAGAAATCATCCAACAGCAGTGAGAAGAGTGAGTCTGAGATTGGTGGGTGCTCACAGCTCTGGGCAGTGGAGCTGGGATTCGGATGCCATCCGTCTGATTCTCATCTTCGAGTCCCCTAAGTGGTTCTTCCTCTTCCTCCCGGGGTCAGCAGCCCCTACAGTTTCTCTCAACCTTTTAAGCTTTCTGTAAGAATGAAGGGATCTGACAGCCCACCTCCCTGCCACAGCCGAGGGTAACCGGGCCTGGCCTCCAGCCAACCCGGTCCCCTGAAGACAGCTTGAGCCAGCCCAGCCTGATCTCTGAGGCATCCTTGGAACTGGCTCCCGGCTCAGGTCATTCCAGGAGGGCCCGAGCGACTGTCCTGCCACCCAGGACGCAAACAGGGCCAGATCCACGCCCCCACCCCCCACCCCTCCACCACCCTTTCTCCAGACGTAGATGTAGTTGAAAAGCGTACCACGGGACCAGCAAGGCCACCACGGCCACCATTAGAAACCTGATCCCGAGTCGCTGATTAAAACCAGGAGGGGGTTTTAATCAGCCGGGGCCATATGCTATTTAACTGAAGATGAAAGTACCAATGATAAGCATCATCTCGGAAAGGATGTCGTTAAAGGAAGAGCAGAACAGCGAGTGGCATCTTTTATCATTATAGCAGCCCCTCGCAAAGCTCTCGTTAGGGGCTTTGAGGACCATCTGGGCCCTGTCTTTATTATGCAGCACCTACGGCGTCATTGTGTTTGACGATGGCTCCCCAAGCCCACGCCACGCTAAACTTCTAAATATACAATTAATGCCTATTAATTATAGTTTTCAAACCAGCAAAATGATCCTTCATTAACTTAATCGCCTCTTCTATTTTATCAGGAAATTGTATTCTCGCTTTCCATAATCCTTGCATCTGAAGCGCGCCCCCCCCCCCCCAACGTTGGCGGGTTGGCACAGGATACTTGGCCGTTTATGGGAAGGCCTGCCTGTCCTCTGGCCGTCTCGACAGCCCCCACCCCCTCCCCACCGCCCACCCCACCTTCCGCCATGATATGGGAAGCCACTGCGGGCTTCCAGAGAATTCCACTGGGTTGTCTGAGGACACCAAGAACGGTGGTGGAAGTGAGCCCGGGACGGCTGGTCAAGCTGGACCCAAGGTCGTATCGGACTGGGTTTAAATCAGTGGGGGCCGGGGGGAGGGGGCGGAGGCGGGGGAGAGAGAGCCTCGGCTTCCTCATCTGTAAAACGGACATGATAGAACACCTGCCCCCAAAGTTGCCATGAGGATTAAATGAGCAGTGCTTTGCCTCCAGGGGGATTTTGGCACCGCGGCATCTCAGAAGGCCCAGAGCAAGGAGCAGGCTGCTTTCTCACCCCAGCTCCGTGGCCTCCCAAGCTCATCTAGACTCTGCTGAAACCCTATCCCAGCTTTCTATAAATTTGAAGCGTCTTTACACTTGTCCCTCTCTGCTCAGCTTTATTTCCACAGCATTATTTTGAGCTCTGGCGCCTCCTCTCATTTGTGCCTTAAAGTAGTTTGCAGCCAAGCAGGGAGGACAAGTAGCTGTGAGAGGATGTGCGGGGAGCCTAGGAGGGGCATCTGTTCCAGCCTTGGGGAGGTCTTCCTGGAGGAGCTGGTCTTCTTGAAGGGCAGAGGCAGCACAGAGCCACGGCCACCTGCTATTTCAGCCTGGCTGCCAGCACGGACCCACCTGGCCCCAGCACAGTTGCATCCCATGCTGTGCTTTGTCATCCTGCAAGTTCCCCGGGGCCTTCTCCAGGCCCGCAGGGGCCTGCCTGTGAGCACACAGCCTGCGGGGAGGGGGGGTGGGGGGGGCGCGTCAGTACCCCCCCCCCAGAAGCACCCCCGAGACGCGGGCCCGGGGGCTGGGAGCGGTGAACGCGTGCTCCGACCTTTCATCCTGCGGGTGGACGCTCTGGGAGTGCTCTCGACGCATCCTCGTGTCGGCTTGTCACCTCCCAGCTCGCTCTCCTGCCCCCTCACGCCTCTTGCTGCCATCATTCTGCCCAAACAGCAATTTGCCCTCAAGCCTGTGTCTCGGGATCCTCGGGGAACGCAGGCTAAGAACCAGGGCGAGTTACAGGCTCAACAGGGTAAGTAGCAGCCGCTTCGGGGACGGAGGGGAGCAGAGGCGTCGGTCGTTCAAGGACCACCATGCAGTGGGGCATGGTGGAGAGGGGAGTCAGGGTGTGAGGGAAAGTGAGGCAGGAAGTGGGCAGGGGCACCTCGCTGAGGCCTGGTCTGCTGGGCCGGGAGTTAGTTGGACCCTTGTCCAACCTTCACCTGGGTGGGTGAAGCTGCAAGTGGCCTGGTCAGACTCCACCGGAAGACGCACTTTCCGTCCGCATTTTGGGGACCGACAGGAGAAGGCTGTAAGAGGAGCTGACCAGGCCAGGGGACAGCGGACAGGGCTCTCCGTCCGGCTCAGTGGCTCTGGGATGGAGGGACTTGGGTAGAGGTGACCTCTCTTTAGGATGCAGAACCGGCAAGTCTCAGTGATTGGGTTAGGGGTGAGGGAGAAGGGGTTGAGCAGGCCCAGGCTTCTGGCTTGGGTCACTTGATGGATTGCATTGCCCTTTACTAAGCTTGAAACTCAAGTTTTAGGGTAGGATGGTGAGTTCGTTTGGGGGCGTGTAGTCGGAGGCCCTTCTTAACAGTCTACAGATGGTCAATCAAGGCCATGGCAGTGGATGAGATCCCAGGAAGTGAGGCCATGCAGAAGAAATGGGACGAGGACCAAGCCCAGCTCAATGCCGTCTTTTAAAAAAACTTTTTATTTTGAAACACTTACAGATTCTGTAGCGATAGTACAGACAGGTCCCGCATACCCAGGTTTAATGCAGCAATTTTTAAAGGAGGATTCGGAAGAGGCTACTGCTAAATGTGGTCCAGAGGGGCTAGAGAATATCCAACAGGGCTTTATACCAAGAAACTGATTTCACTTGGGAATTAGTTTGGTTGCAAGAGACAGTGGTTTAAAAAAGTGAAAAGTTGGTTTCTTCCTCATTTAATAGTCTAAACGTAGGTATCCAGGTCTGTAATGGAAGTCCTGTTCCTCAGGCACACAGGCTTCTTCCAGCCACCCCACCATCTCTAGGCTATTGTGCTTGTCCTCATGGTCCAAGGTGGTGGCTGGAATTCCAGCCATCACATCTGCTTTCCAGGAAGCAGAATGGAAGAGGAGATGGAGAAGAAAAATGGACGATGGGAATAAACAAGCTAGCTCTTAAAGAAGATTTCCAGAGCTGCCACATGACACCTCCCTGTGACTAGAATTCAGTTACAAAATTTAGTTGCAAAAGAGTCTGAGAACTGTAGTCTTTATTCTTGAACTCAAAACCAGAGGTTCTACTACCAAATGCACACAGGGGAGCAACAAACAGCCTGTGCACGGAATCCCAGAGGAGCGGGAGAATACGAAGGGGAGAGAATATGACCACCGTCATGAAATACAGCCAAGAGGTCAAGAAAGGTAGCTGTTAAAATACCCATGGGATTGAGGAACAACAAAGTCAATGGCAACCTGGTGAGGACAATGACCATTGTCCGTCTGACTCCAGAGCTTTTGATCCTGTTCCCTATTTTTCCCAGAGTTGGTTTTTGTCGGGTGGGTGGGGCAGAAAGACAGAGGTGATGGCGTTGAAGGTATTGTACAGAGAGTGGTGGAAATCCAGACCAGGGGCTACTGTAGAGCAAGCAGGAAGTGGAGACACAACACTGGTGTGTCGGGAACAACCAAACGGGGCTGTGAGAAGGACAGGCGTAGGACAGAAGGAGGTGGCAGTTTTTGTGGCTTCTGAGGCCCAATCCTTCTGGGTCCACAACGAGGCCCGGGGAAAGCAGAGAGAAAAACGAGGTCTTTGGGAAGACGGTGGGGAGTTACAAAATGTTGGGAGGGGTCCGGGAGAGTGCTGAACGCCCCCCGCCCCCCAGGATGCTGGTAGAGGCAGACACACAGCTCCCTTGGAGCAAACCCAGGTGCCTCCGACACCACCCCAACTCTTTCACATTCTCGCCGCCATTATGACACCTGTCCCAAACTTCCAACGTCTGCCCATGGGTCCCCAGGAGAGTGTCCCACCCCCTTCTTTCTTCCTTGGAGACCCTCTGCGATCACCTGGCGTGGATTAGGAAACCCCAAGGAACAGACGATGCCAGCGCTGGCCCTGAGTCCCCCGTGGGAAGCATTTCTGTGGCTGCCAGTCCATTTCCCAACCGCAGGCACCAGGGAGTCTCTGAGGAGGGTCTGTCTGGACGCCAGAGCTTGCTGGGAACTGTGGGCGGGAGCAGCTGGCTAATGGCTGACAGCAACGGGGGCATAAATGCCCCGGCTCCCTGGCCGTGCGGGTGCGTCACCCTGAGGGTGTTCTACGTGGGCTCCTGGGCTTCCAGGCAGGAGTAAGCCCCGACCCGCCACGCTGCGTGACTTCCCCAGTCCCACTTCCGCACTGCCCTACTGGCATTTCCCAGGCTTCCCTCAGAATAAACGACTTGATCTCAGGATTTTCTTCTGCGAAAAGCCAAGCAACTGGAGTGCCCATGCTCAGCAGCTGCCAGGTACTGTACGGGCGGTACTCGGTGACATCCTCCGGGACCCAGGCCTGCCTCTCCGGGTGCTCTGCGGTCTTCCCGTGCCAAACAAGATGGCTGCCGCCATGACGTCTCACAAGCCGGTCCACAGACTTCTCTTCAGGTCCCATTGGCCAGCACAGGGTCACATGACGTTTCCTGACCAATCCCTGGCACAGGGGACGGCTTTGCCAAGATGGCGGAGACAAATGATAAAATTAACACAGAAAGTCCCGCCGCTGCTATGAAAATGCAGAAAAAGAAGGAGAAAGAAGAAGAGGCAGCAAGAGGGAGAAGAAAAGAAGAAAAGAACAAAAAGAAGCAAAATTTGTAATGCCCAAAGAACAATTTTATAAGCTCAGATCTTCGTATTTGGTTATGTTATAAATATTAAAATATGGAATAGTGAAAAGACAGAGTGGATTCTTCTTTTGGTTGATCCTGCCTGCCATTCATTCATTGATTCATTCAATCATTCACTCCTACAACAAGCATATATTGAGTGTTTACTATGCCCCTGCCCTCACGGAGCTCACGGGCTACTTGCTGGGCGTGGAGGTGGGAAGACAGAAGCACAGAGGACTGACTGTGTCAAGGACTGGGTGGCAGAGGCATAACCTGGGATCCCCTGATTCAGCTGTTTCCTCACCTAGTGTGCACCTGCTCCCATCCCAGCCGCCCAGGATCATGCCTGCCCTACACAGCCACTCTCCTCCAGGAAGCCTTTCCGGATTGTCCCAGGCCTCCAGGATCTACCCTGTCCCTGAGCCCCCTTGGACCTTGGGTGGACCAGGCGCTGGGCTGACACTGCCTTGGCCGTCTCTGAAGGGTCCTTATGTCTGTTTGTCCTGTCCTCCCCATTAAGGGTGAGGGCTCCAAGAGGGAGAGGGCCGTGCCACCAGAGCTGACCCACAGCCTAGGGTAACTCGCCCTGCCCAGGCCTAGCCCCCACACCTGCCTCTGGGCTCCGCCTCTCCCTGTCTCTCCCATCAATTTCTTATTTCATAAAAATCAATTTCTGTCCCGTTTTTGCCATGTACATAAAAGACTGTGGCATCAATTAGCCTTCGTTCTCTCTCTCTTTCCCCCTCTCGTTTTCTTCCCCGTCTTTTTTGGAAACCTCTTTGTAGGGAAAATCTCATATTTCAGCAATTTGCATTATCCACACACTCAGCTTTGAAGTTCTAAGTTATGGTAAGAAAAGGACCCACTTATCTGCCCATAAAAAATGTTCAAAGCTTATAAATTCCCTGAAACAGATGTACATTATCATTGGATTTGCCTTTCTTTTTGCTAGAGCATGCCTAATAGAGTTTCGGCCGCCCCCTGGCCCCCTTCCCCCGCCCCCGTTAGCATCTTGTCTCCACAGAAGCCCGCTCCCCACTGGGCCAGACTGACTTCAAAGGTCCCAGGCTGTCTGTTAGAAGCAAAGCACAAAGTGGGAACATGGAGGCCTTTTAAATCCCCCGCGTTTAAGTCAATATCATGCCTCCGTTCTTCCCCCTCTTCTGGCGGAGGGACATGAGTCAGTCGTTCCTCTTCTGCCTTCAGGAGCGCCAATTCAGCAATTACCAGAGAGAGGAAACGGAGGCCTCTTTCTCTCTCAGCCCCTGTCTTTGCCCTCTTGTTCTTGCCAACTTCACTTTCTGTTCCTTCCCCGACTTAAGAAGATGTTCAACAGCAGAGAAGGTACTGCTGATCCCCGGCGTGGGCAAACAAGTGGAGCCTTAGCACTTTTGTGGGTGAGAGCGACACAAGCGACGTCTATCTGGCAGGCTGCCGATGTGTCCTATGAGGAGAGCCTCCTCTCCTGCCTACTGTTCACGTCTCCACCAAGTGGCCAGAGGGTCACACGCCCTAACCGCCTTTCCCACCCCCGACCTTCTAACTTCTTAATGTGTCCTCATAGTAATGAGGAAACTCTCCACCAGGACTCCCAGGTCATGCCCATCCTGGGCCTCCTCTTTACAATCTGTGTTCAGCCTCCCTGGCTTCCATCAGTTCATCCAATGGCCCACCCTCTCTCCCGCCCCAGGGCCTTTGCACAAGCTTTCCTCGAACTTTTCACCTGGCTATATCCTTCCTATCTTTGAGGTCTCCACCTGAATGTGGCTTCCTGGAGAGGCCCTCTCCAACCCTGGTCTCAATCGTGTCCCCTCTGTTATTTCTTCACACGTCCCCCCAGAAATTATCACGGTTGATAACAGTGTCATTTTTATGACTGTTGTTCCCTTTCTAAATTGAAAGCTCTGTGAAAGTAGGGAGAGGGGATGTCTATTTTATTTGGTGCTGAGCAAAGCTCCTGGCACATAGTAGTTGATCAGTAAATATTTGAGAGTGCAGATAGAGAGGGATTTGGGACAGGTGTGGTCCAGGCCAGGTGGGCCTGAGAGAAACCTCTCGGAACAGTGAGTACCCAGTGTGGCTCACCCTTTCCTCTAAGCAGGCTCGATTCGGGCAGCTCCCTGTCGTCAGGGAGTAGTCAGCCCTCAGAGACAGACTGGCAGCAAGTAAACCACACAGCACGACCGACCGACCGAGGGAGGTACTTGAATGCCAAATTCTCCACAATGAAGGAAGGAAGGATTCAAGAAGGACGGAGGGAGGAAAAAAAAAAAAGTCACAGGGACCACACTGGAATGTTTCAGCTAGGAATTTCTTTCAACGTTTTTTTTTTGTTTTTTTTGGGGGGGGGACAGAGAGAGACAGAGCATGAACGGGGGAGGGGCAGAGAGAGAGAGGGAGACACAGAATCGGAAACAGGCTCCAGGCTCCGAGCCATCAGCCCAGAGCCTGACACGGGGCTCGAACTCACGGACCGCGAGATCCTGACCTGGCTGAAGTCGGACGCTTAACCGACTGCGCCACCCAGGCGCCCCATCAGCTAGGAATTTCTGAACAAATAACAATCAGATGCTGCTTTTAGAGGATACAGTCAGAGGAAATGAAATCAGGTGACGGTGGCCACCTGGGGAGGATCTGGCCAGGGGACAGAGCCGCTCAAAGTCACCCGGGGGCCGCATGCCTGGACTATACTGGGAGCCCACAGGCCAAGCCCAGGGGTGTTACCTCTCTCTTCCCAGCCACCCAGAGCATCCGTAGGACATTCCAGGTTTTCAGTCTGTCCAAACGCGGCTACCCCTCCCTGAGGGCAGGACCAACAAGTTAAAGAACCCGAGCACAACTTTGTGGGAGGGGAGGCTCCCTGCCTACCAGTCTTTATGAATGAATGGATCCGCAGAGACCCGTGGGACACCAGAGCAGGCCCTGTGCTATCGCCCAGGCCGGGTGGGGAGGCCAGGAAGGCACTGTCTTCCAGTTGCTCGGCAGAGATTTAACAAGCACCTATCTTTGCGGGGCCTTTGGGCTTACAAAACAATCTTCGGGGAGCGAGAGAGCGCTGTGGTGGAAACAGATGTTAGCTGAATAATCGGAGGCACAAACGAGCATCATACAGCCAATTCTGCTGATTCCGAGTCTTTATTTATGAATTTGCCTACCCTCTAAACTTACTTGTAACCTCCAAATCAATACTCACGGTGCTTTCACAGTCAATCAGAGTCATGTGCCAAGCAGTAAAAAATTTCAGCCGCTTAGATGTGCATGTTTCCAGCTGACGTCAAACAAGGCAATGCTCTGCCTTCGCGTTTCCCGCTCTTATACCACCAACAAGTGTCCTTTTTGTAGTCTGTTTAGTGTCACACTTTTGTACTCTTGCGCCTTGTGTTGGTGACTTAGCCTTTTAAAATGATCCTCAATCGTGATCTCAATGGTTCGTGAGTTCGAGCCCTGCATCAGGCTCCAGGCTGACAGTGCAGAGCCTGCTTGGGATTCCCTCTCTCTCCCTCTCTCTCAGAATAAATAACAAATAAAGTTTTAAAAAATAATTTAAAAAACTAAATAAAGTACCACATGTGGTACTGACGTGCTGTCCTGTGTCCCCGGGCACCAGAAGGCTCTTATGTGCCTTATAGAGAAAATGCACGTTAGATTACCTCCGTTCAGGCATGAGTTACACTGCCATCGGCCTTGAGTTCAAATGTCAATGAACCAACATTATATAGTGAATCAGGTGTCTTTCAACAGACACACACACAAAACAAGGTTATGTATTGATTGGTGGACAAACGTATTGCAAGCCCAGGCTCACAGGAACCTAACCCTGTATTTCACCTAGGAGCAATGGTTCGGTATCTGCTGATTCGGGGTCAGCGATGACTTTCCAGAACATAACAAGACTCAAGGGGACGGGCAGGGCGCCATCTTGCCGCAGCTGGGGCCTCAGGCTTGTCCCACCTGCTAGAGCTTGCCTTCACTCACATCCGCCCAGATTTGGCTGAGGGCGATGGTAAAGGAGAGGGTAGGACTGGTCTTTGCTCATCCTTGCCAGTGTCCAAAGGCTCCTGGAAAGGGAGAGTCAAGTGACTAACAGCTGCCCCCCCCCTCAGGTGTCACTCTGTGTTTAACCCTGCCACACATTAACTGTGACCTTGGTAAGTCATTTCGCTGAACACACAGTTGCCTTGTTAGTTTCCTCACAAGGCTGGCCTAAGGATGCCAACAAATGCAGACTGAGCATACAGCAGGTGCTCCATAAATGACCGATATGGTGATTTAGACTCCCCAGTGATCCTGCAGCTCAGGGCCTGAGTCCAGGGGCTGAACGAGATGTCCCTCAGGACTGCACCCCCTTTCCCATAAGCCCTGCAGGACCAGATCTCGTAACAGCAGCTGTCATTTCTTAAAGGCCTACTCTGTGCCAGGCTCTGAGCTGAGCCCTTCGCATCCACTGGATCATTTACTCTGATCCTTACAATGCCCCCAGTGAAACAGGTCCTCTGATTGGCCCCATGTTACAGAGAAGGAAACTGAGGCCCGGATAAGTTGGACCTCTGGTCCCACACTGGTCTCGCTGGTCACACAGCTCAGAAGTAGCAGACCCAGGTCTCAGTTAGGGTTTGCCTGACCTCAAAGTCCCTACCAGCTGAGCTGAGCCCCCACGCCCTCATTTGGGGGCCTGGCTACTGGACCTCCTCACCACCTCAAACTTCACCCACCAAACCAGATGTCATACGCAGAGGCTCTGGAGCCACATCCTCCCAGATCTGCAGATGGGAGAGCGCCAGACTCCCAACCTGAACAGTGAGAAGCAGCCCAGGGAGGCGGGAGTCACGGCCAATGCCAGGCCTGGACAGGGCCGGGCTGGGCTTCCCTATGTGTCCACCCTGAGAACGCTTCCTCCTCAGCAGCCTTTCTGCTGTCCTTCCAAGAAAGCTGGGGCGTGTGGGGATTTGTTCATGGAATTTAAGGTGTAAGAATCTCCTCTTGTATTTCTCAGCTTGCTTACATCTCCGAAGACCTTGGAGCTAAAATAAAGCAGATCTCATCAGGCCCACTCTGCAGAAAGGCAAACTGAGCCTCTGAGAGGTGAAGTCACTGACCCATGGTCAGCTCAAAGGAGCCCAGCTAGATGGAATCAACCAGAGTCTTTTGAGTTGGGGCTCTTTCCACCCACTTTGCCTCTTTAAGCAGTGACGGGCAGGGTCTCACATGGGCTGGCACCCTCTGCTAAGGGCCCCCAGCCAACCCTGCCTCACTTAAAGAAGGAATGGGGCCATGTGCTGAGGGAGGACTTCTAGAACTGGCCCCAAAGATCTCCCCCATGAAAATCCTCCCATGCCTGAAATACCCCCATTAGCATCTGAAACGCTGCCTTGAGCAGACCCAGGTCTTACTGGCATAGCTGACTCCCCAAAGGAGCTTGAGCCTCTTCGGGGTCATGGACTGGGATTCCACGGCGGCAAGCCGAGGAAGGCGCACGTGCCCCAGGTTGACCAGGACGACCGGAGAGCACACGTGCTATCTGAAGGGACGTCCCTATAGTTCCTGGGGATTGCTGCCCCGTTGGGGATGTGGGCCTGGTGGAATCCCATTTTTTGATCTTTACGAGAAAAGCTAAAAATCCAGATATTCAGGTGAAACCTTCAGATTTGGGAAATTAATTCAAAATCTGTGAAACCCCAGATGGGTCAAACATGGCATCCTGGTGGGCCACAGTGGGTATAGCCTGAAGGATCAGACAGTAGAGGAGGAGGACCCAGGAGGCTCCGAGGAGGCAGGGTATGGGAAGGGTGGGAGAGGCCCTCACCACCCCTCCAACATACACCCGGAGGCACAGCTGATGGCTGACCGCTGGACAGGCAGTGACAGGCCTCAAACAGTCTGGCTGTGGCTGAGCTGGGCCAGCCCAAGCAGGATCACCACAACGGCCCCTGCAGAGTCACTGGCCCACGACTGAGGCCTTGGAAACCCTCTCCCCAGATATCACAGATGCCAGCCTAGCCCCATGCCCCCCAGCAGGCAGTGCAGGCCGAAGACCGGAAAGGGGGCCTCGGAGCCGGTCTGGACTCAGCTTTGGGAACAAGTGGCAATTTGGCCTGCACACGCCTCCTCCGGACTCAGTTCTCTTACCTTTAAACTGGGGGCAGTCTCCCACCCAACAACAGCTGGTTGTTCACGAACCCCACGAACCTTCAGCCAAATCTGCACCGGTTTCCAATGGGGAGGGGGGGATACCAATGCAGTGAGGGGGTTTTCGTTTCAAATAAGGCTAAATTTTGTCCTTTCTTTTTAAAAAATTTTTCTTTGAACAGTAAAAGACTGTGGCTTTCTTTTCTGTTTGGTTTTGTTTTGTTTTACAGTCTTATTTAGCAAAATGAGAAGTTGGTGACACTGTATTGCTTTCCCAGACTTTTATTCGAACTGTTACGGCTTCGTAAAACTCCACAGTCGAGGACTCACCGGCAGGAGAATGCCGTGAACCCTCCGGTCAATAAAGGCCGTAAAATCCCCAGTCCCCTCCTTCCGCCTTCCGTTTCCTTTTCCTTCCATCTTTTCCTTTTAGTGACCACCTACTTTGTGCCTGCTCCAGGAACCGGCAGTACAGAGGTCCCCACCTAGGAGGATGCCAATAAACCCAGCAAAATGCTGACACACACTGCTGCCCGCCCCTTTGTCTGGGCACCGGCTAAGCTGGAGACAAGAAGCGAGGCCTTGTTGTTATAGAAAAAAAGCTTCGACGGACTCATCCAGAATTTTGCGACGAGAAATATCTAGAAAAGTGTTACTTCAGTGGAGCAGGAGGAAGTCAAAGCTCGGGATGAGGGCAGGGAGTTGGGGATGGTAATCCTTTTGTAGCACCCACAGTCCCCAAAGGTCTTCATCTGGCTCAGCCTGTCCCTCTGAGATCTGAGCGGTGGCCCAGGGGGTCTGGGACTGCTCTCCTCCTCCAGTGCATCCTCAGACATTGGCAGTTACTTCGTGGCTGGATAAGCCTCCCTGGTCCTTCTTCTAGATCTCTGATGCCCCTCTGTGCATACCTCTCCCGTCCAGACATGGGGGATCAGGAAGGGTCCAAAGGGCCAGCGCGCACGTGGCCCCCAGTGTAGACCCGAGTAGGGGCGGGGCGGGGGACCATAAGCTTGCCGGTAACCAAGCCTGGGTCTATAGTACTGCAAAGACCGTCAGCCGGCGGTTGCACCACGCCTCTATTCCCCAAGGCTGGCTTTGACCAAGGACACGAGTGCCTCCCCCAGGGAGCAAGGGCCCCCAAACAAAGTGGGAGGATTGAGAAAAGGCCACTTGCGTCTCTGTATAAAGAGCCAAGAGAGGAAGGAGAACGTGTGGTCCGCATGCCAGGGGGCTCTGTGGACCCATCCTGGTTGAAAGATACACCTGGGAATCTCACTACATCTGGCTGCTTTGGGTGCCTGTGGTTTAACCGAGGGAGGGGTGGTGGGTTATCGAGGGCCCAGGCGGCTGGGCAGCTGGGAAAAGAACTCGGTCTGCATCCAGAGGGCCGTGACTGAATTATCCGGTTTTGTCCTCTGGTGCGGTCATGGCCACCTGCTCCAACATCATGAGGCTTTCTGGAGGCCCTTCATGGTAAAGGCGTCTGGGGAGCTGTCTCTGCCTCATTTACACCTTAGCGCACAAAGTCCTTAAGGTAGGCCCACCACGGTTCCACCCCGCTTGTGCCAAGGCACAGGCCGCTGGGCTTCTCACACTGTGGCCTGTGGGCCCACCTGTAACACCACTCCCCGGGGTAGGAGCTTGTCAACAGCACCGATGATGTCTGCCACCCCCGACCCACATAATCTCACTCTCCAGGGGTATCTGCGTTTAACGTGCTCCCTGGGAGATTCTTATGACCCCTGACGTTAGGTATTTCCTTCGAAGGGGCCTTCTGAGGTCATCTGGGGAAAATGCAAGGCTCAGAGCCCTCGCCCTGGCTGCGCCGGAAGTCACCTGAGAGCTCCAAACACCTTGATGCCTGGCCACACCCCCGTCCGGGCGAATCAGCACCATCAGAGGTGGGCCCAGGAAGTGGCATTTTTAAAAAATCTCCCCGGGTGATTCTGAAGCACTCGGGGTGAGACTTACAGGTTGCGAACATTCGACCCTGCCTTCCCCACCCCCACCCCAGCAAGCTGGGCTATGCCAGAGTCACGTCTGGAGCATCTCAGGTCAAGATAGAGATCCTCTTGTTTCCACCAGGCTCACGGGCTGAATGCGCCAGGATTCCTCCCCTTTGTGGGGAGAAGGTGGAGGGAAAGGAAGCCCGCGGGACAGTCAGTGGGAGATGGAAAATCTAGGCCAGGCTCTGTGTGTCATTTCCTCCGCAGGGTCACCCTCTTCTTCTTCTTCTTTTTTTTTTTTAAGTTTATCCATCTGTTTTTGAGAGAGAGCTTGTGCACGTGTAGGGGAAGGGCCGAGAGAGCAAAGAATCCCAAGCAGGCTCTGCACTGTCAGCCCAGAGCCCAATGCAAGGCTCGAACCCATGGACCATGAGACCAGGACCTGAGCGCAACCCGCCCCCCACAGTCGCTAGAAAATGGGTCTCACACTCATCCGCCTTCTCATGCTAAAGGAAGAAAGATGCTGAGCATAGAAAGCCTTTTGCAGAGACATACAATAATCAGTAAAATCATTCCAGGCCACAAGCCCCTGAGAAGAGGGGTCGGGTTCAGAGGTCTGCTGGTTTGGGAGAAGAGGACAAGACCAAAAACCAGATCAGAGCCCCCCACAAGGGTGTAATGACACTTTAATGATAGGGGAAGGGTGCCCTCCCCGCGGCTTTCCGGAGCACTTGACTGTGGGTGCCACCGGTACCGACTCCGCAAAACACAGCCATGTGCGGAGGAGAAGGGGTGGAGCCGGGCTGTGCCCACGGGACTTGGGGGGCAAAGGCGGGGCTGGGAAGGTGGAGGCTGAGGCTGGGGCTGGACGGGACAAGGGCAAGGCTGCTGTGGGGGTCTTTTGGAGTGTGCCTCCCCCAGGTACTTCTGCTGGTTGAAGCCCCGCCTTCGATGAGGAGGTGAAGGCGAGGGGGGCTGGTGGGGGGGGGTCACAGTCTGCTTACGCGGAGCACATCTCAGGGGTCCCCTTTCATTCCCGCGAGTGTTGACGGGCCTCACAGAAGCTGGGGTCATTAGTGGCGGCGGCTGACAGGAACCGTACTTGAGGTGCAGGCAGCCTGGCCCTCCTCCTGCCGCCTCCAAGGCTGCCTTCCCTACGGCTCTGTAATGATTTGACATCTAAACGCTGAGAACAACGAGGGGGAAGCAAAAGAAACCGCTCCCGGCTGTTTCCTTTGCCAAAAAGTGTAATTGGCACGGCTGGGCGGGAAATGCACAAGCCCCCCCAGGCTCCCCGACCCCCCCGCCCCGTGCTCCCCAGGAGATGAGAGGGGGGCCCCGGCAGCTGCGAGCCTCACCCCGGCTGTCTGCCCGACACACCAGACTGTCCTCAGGGCCCAGGGACAGATGAGCAGAAACGCGGCATCCTAGCCACTGGCCAGTGCTTGTGTGCACGAGCGCAAGAGTCCTGTGCAAAGAGTCCCCCCGCAAAGCCGAAGCCTGTTCCCCCCCGCCCCTCCAACTTCTCCAGGCGCCAGGGGAGCTCAGAGCTCAGGGTCCTGGGGAAGCAGCAACAGCTCCTCTGCAAAGGATGTCAGGAGATTTGCAAACAAGACAAAACTCACCCACACCAGCCTGCAGGAACACGTGCTCAGAGCCTCACCAAGAAGTGCGGTTGACCCCTTGTAGTTTCCTAGTTGTTTTTCCCTCCCTCCTTTCTCCCTTCCTCCCTCCCTCCTCTTTCTCTATCTTCTTCCTCCACTTCTAATTGTTTGGTACACCTTCTCTCAGAGGTCATTTATAATCCACCCACATCGAAATCACACATGCTCCCGAACTCGGCACTTCTGTGTTGGTCCTGTGGCTCTTGCTTCTGCTGGCGGGCACCGGGTCGAGCTGGGCACAAGGACCCTGAGTGCCGGGATGAGAGATCCACAGGCATGGTAGGGGGGATGGGACAAGTCCGTGTCAGGGCCTCTGAGAACAGAAGGCTGAGCAGCTGTCAGAGCGAAGGGGTCCGAGCTCTATAAACGCTGGGGGGAAGCTCTCCAAATACATTAGGTCACAGAGAAAAGTGCCTGAGTATGAATACTATGTTACTCCTTGGGTAAAAATAAAAGAGTGGGGGCGGGAAGGGGATTAAGCAGCAATGGCAGTGTTTTCTTTCTTAAAAATAGATCTGAAATAAATATTGTAATCTGTCAGCATTTGTAAGATCTGGGTGGTAAGTTTGCAGTTACTGTTACACAGCTTTCTGTTTCAAATCTTGTTTGAAATACTGAATAAAATAACAAAACGGGGCAGGGGAGAGAGGAATGGGAGGAACACAGAGGATTTTTAGGGCCGTGAAAATACTCTGTATGACATTAGAATGATGGATATGTGATTACACATTTGTCCGAATGCACAGAATGTCCAACACCAAAGAGTGACCCCCCCCCCACCCCCGCAAGGCAAACTATGGACTTTGGGGTCATTACAGTGTGTCCCCGTAGGTCCATCCTTGGTAAAAAAAAAAAAAAAAATGTTACCCTTCTGGTGACAGATGTAGATTATGGGGGAGGCCATGCATGCATGAGGTAAGCAGTATACGGGAAATCTCTGAACCTTCCCGTCAATTTTGTTGTAAGCCTCAAAGTCCTCCGAAACAAGTAAAGTCTTTTCAAAAAATAAAATAAAATAAAATAACAAAACTTAAGTGGAGAGATATCTTCTATAAATGCATTTATTCTTGTAAATAATGGCAGCTAACATTTTCATAGTGCTCCCATGGGCCGGGCATATGTTAACTCACTGAATTCTCCCAACAACCTTGTGGGGTAGGTCTCTTATAATCCCCCTGTATAAAGAGGAAACTGAGGCTTGAGAAGTACGGTGTACGACTTAGAACACAACGCTAAGGAAGTCAGAACTTGAACCCAGGCAGCCTGGCCCCAATGTCTATGCTCTCAACCACCAGGCTTCACTCAACAGCCCGGGAAGGTAGAGTCAGGGATGCTGGAGGGAAGTGTACTTTTTACTGAACAGCATTTTGAACTATTCGAATCTTTAACATGTGCACCTGTCACGATTTTTCAAAATGGTATTTTAAATAAATCCCAGTCACTAAGAAATAACAGAATCCTGACAGGCGTGGGGCTCAGAGAGATGGAATGGGACGTCTTCTCAGAGGCTGAGGAAATGCTCTAAAGCCACTGCAGAGATAGTCCCTGTGTGGACACAATTCCTGCTTCTTTTCCATGTTGCAGCAGCTCTGGTCCTGGGGCCCCGTCAGCGTCTGCCTGCTTAGCACCCTTCCTCTCCTTCCTTCTGGCACAGACCCCGCACCCTTGCTGCAGGTTGGACATGTGACCCCAGGTGGGCCACGGGGATCGGCCCAGGAATCGGTTCCGGCTCTAAGCCCGGCCAATCAGCAGCCTGCCCTGGGCTTCCCGAGGCAGAAGATGCTTTTCCACGTGGTAATGGGGCTCAGAGGGCCAGCAGCCCCCTCCCGGTGACCGAGTGGTAGAAGTATGAACCCAGAGAGGGAGGGCTTCATTCAAACCCTGGCTCCTCTCCTCTCCAAGCCAGCTGCTTCCCTGCCTTCCCTGCTTTGGTTACATTCCCACTGAGTTGGATGCTAATAGAAACCCACAACTCAAAACAAGGGAAGCCCTGACCCAGTGGTTAAGCGCTCCAGTGGTTAAAGGGATCATGGGGGGGGGGGGGGGGGAGGGGAGACTAGAATCCCAGCTCTGCCACCTGCTGTGTGATCTCAAGCAAGTTAGTTAACCTCTCTGAGCCTGATGTGCTCCCCGAGCTCACTATCAAAACCAACTCCTTACCAGCCACATTAAACCAAAACCAGAGGCTCTGGAAGAGGGGGTGCCAGCTGGCAACCAAGCAGCAGAAAGGCAGGCAGCTGGCCACTCCTTTTTTGTGTCCCTTCACTCACTGTCTGCCTTGAAAGAATGTCCATGTGACCCTCAGTAACAGCTCTCTGGCCCCACGGCTCCCAGTGGCTTCAGTCAATGGGATCTCGATAGGATGCAGGGCAGGAAGGAGTGAAGCCAGGATATCCATCATATTTCTCTGTAGGGTCCCCACAGGCTGGCTGCATCCCAGAGTGAGGGTCCCTCACGGCTCCTTCAGGGGGCCCCCCCTAGCCCCACCCCTCTGCTGCTGAGGATGATGCCCCCCCCCCCCCCGCTCCACTGCAGGGGCAGGAGCCGCCCCACACATTGCTAGCCCCTGATCCTGCACTCTTTCCGGAGGCTCTGCCCACACTTCATAAATATTCCCTCAAATTACCCAGCGTGAGTGTGTGTCATCTGTTTTTCATGGGACCCCGACTAGTTGCCAGTGGTCCTTTTCCTAGTCTCTCCGGGCCCTCATCAGATAAAATCCTGCTCTGTGGAGGGCACTACTCCAGGGTCCCAGCTCTGGCCACCGTCCTCATTTCCCTCCAAGCTTCTGGACTCCAGCAAGCCTCTCCCAATCTGCCAGACCCCAAACCCCCAAAAAGGACCCGCCAATGAGAAGCAAGTGACCATTCGCATCTGATGGAGAGTGGTCCGAACAGGAGGCACACAGGGTCACATCTGGGCTCAGGAAATGTCTAGAGAAGCAAGCCACTGATCTCTGCACACCAGAACAGGTACCTGAGAGTGTATATTTATCGAAAGATACATAGAAATGGACAGATGGCACCTGGCTGTAGATACAGGAGCTCCGATAGAGAACCGTGTAGGAACGTGTGTATTTGCCAGCGGCAGAACACGAGGTCTCTACATCTTCGGCCACAACCAACAACACACAAGCGCCTGATCTTGGAAAACCACAGTTGTTTCTGTGGTTGGGTTCCCTCTCCAGAGGTTTCCAAAATGAGAAGGCTGGTTTTGGGGGCAGTCTTTAAATATGTGTGTGTATCTTTCTAAAGAAGAGAGAAAAGCGGAAGGGAGGACCAGAAGCGTATTTTCCTGTTGTGCATGGCAGAGAAGAGGGGACCGGTTCTGGGCAAGGACGTGATCCCACTGGAAAGGCGTGAAAGAGAACGCCAGAAAGGACAGCTAGGGTTCCTAGGTTGGGACGTAAAAAACCACGACAGCCAGGAAGGTCACGCGTCTGCAGTCCGCTGAAATCCCTTGTAGCACGTTACAATCAGTTAAGGGCAAAATAAAATCAGAATGATACTAAGAGGTAGCAGCTGTTTATCTTCTCGGAGATTTCGAGGGTCTCTGGAAGCGGGCCAGGTAAGGGCGTTCTCCTGGAAGAGACTGGGGTAGGGCACCGTTCTGGCCGGGGGCTCCCCCAGAGCTGGGACGGGCGTGGGCCAGCCTGCGTGGAAACCGCAGCTCGGGAGCCCGCGCGAGCCTCCGCCGGTGGCCAGGCCAATTCCAAACCCAGAGTCATTTCTCGGGTAAAGTTATGCAGTCCTCACAACATATAAATAAAAGTTTAGTTCTGTGTTTCCATAGAACTTCTACATGGAGGCTAGCTGCATATTAGTGGAGTAACAATAATTATTAATAACAATAATCATCATCATAACAATAATTAATAGAATAATAATGCCTGGGGGGGCGGGGGAGGGGGTCCTTCATATGGCAGGGCGGGGCTTCCTGGGGAGGGGTCTATGTCTGGTAAAAGTGGTGGTAATGGTGGTGGTGTTCGTGGTGGTGGTGATGTTCGTGTCTCTGCACCGCCTGGCCGGCCGGGCTCTCGTACACCACCACGGCGGGCAGGTCCCTCACGCGGTCCCGCCCCACGACACTGCCGCCCACGGCCAGCGGCACCTGCGGCCCCCGGCACCCCTGCTGGCTCTCCTTGGCTCGGTGCTTGTGCTTCTTGTGCCCGAGGGGTGCCAGAGTGGGGAGGAGGGCCGGGCTGGCGGCCAGCTGGGCGGCCGGGGACACCGCGGGGGCGGTGGGGCCCAGAGGGGGCTTGCTTCTTGCCCCTCTGGCCACGTGGCCCGCACCCACGCTCTTGCCCTGGGCCTTGGGGGACCTCACAAAGTGCTTGCTCCCATCCTGGGTGCCCCGGAGCCGCTGCTGGACCTCCGAGACCTTGGCGAATGGGGCGTCAAGGAAGTGGAAGGAGCCCGGCTCCGTGCCTTGGGGCTTTCGGTGTGGGACGTGGATGGCTTCTGGCTCATGGGAGCGAGACCGAGTGGGGTTGGAGGTGCGGGGGGGCAGCTCTGACTTCTGGGCCACTGACGGGGAGCCTAGGAACCAATTTAACAGATATTTCATGAGCACCTACTGCGTGCGGGAGCCGCACTGTGCCCCTGAAACCACGCCCACGCCCGGTGCTCCCGGAACGCTAACTTCTGACGGCTCCTCCCCCCCCCCCCCCCCCGAGCCCCGACTGCTCCTCGCTGCCTTGGAGGAACCTCTCTGGAACAGAACTTTGCCATCTGCTAAACGGGAAGAACTGCTTCTTCGTCGGGTCCTTAAAAAGAATTCATTCCCCTTCCAGGAGACGGAGGAGAAAGACAGAGACCCTGCTATGTGTCCGAGGTCATGGGAACACGAAGGAAATTCAGGCATCTTCCTTCACTTACAGAGGTGACCGACACAGGAATTACACGTGGGAGGAAGGGGAGAAGGGGTGGGGGCGTGAAATGAAGTGGGCCGCCTCTTCATTTATTTCAGCAAGGCGTCAACACATGTCAACGGGCTGAGGAAGACAGAGCAGTATGTTGCTAATCGGACAGGGCAAAGGGCCTGGGGTAGGGGCACAGAACTACTGTGTTCATTGCACTGTAGGCCCCAAGATGTTCTTTGATTTTGTTCAGCTTTGTGCACGTGTTAGTCTTTTAAGTGTTTTTAATGTCATCTCCTCCCAGAGGACTCTGTAACCCGTCCAATCAAAGCTGTACCTGCCCCCAGCCCAGGGGCATGATGAATGCCCCCCACCCCACCCCACCCTGCAGGTGTAGGAGCTCCCTTACCAGGCCCAAACTGGGACGTGTAGTTCTCTATCCCGGCGAGATCTAAGTAGTGGTTTCTCCTCTCAATGTTCTCGTCCACACAATGGTGGTCGCAACCAGACTGCTCCAGACGGCTGTCCCCCTGGAACCTATGACAAGGAAGCAAGTGAGTGGGTGGGCAGCAGCCCCGCCCCCCCCCCCCCCCCCCCCCCGGGGAGCCACCAGGAGGAATCCTTCTGAACTTTCCATTCATTTCCTTCTGGGTCTTGGGAAGGGGGTGAGGGGAAGGGAGTGGTCATCTCGTCAATCTGTGTCTCTATTTCCTTCCCTGACGGAGGAGATAAGACCTCTTCCGGCCTCCCTGAGCCTTCTGGGAGGACCAGATAGGTATCTGCTTTGAACAGATCCAAAGTAAAGGTGAGAGGTTACTGGTCAAAGCTTCAGGATGCCCCAAAGTCAGGCTTCAAACCATGTGTGCCCATTGCAGACAAGAGGCCTAACTCCTCTTAGGGCTGGAGCCCCAGAGGGTGTGGACGGAAGCTCCCAAGCCATTGCCGCAGAGGGTGGCAGGCTCTGTACCCGGCCCCAAAGCCCAGAATGGGCCTTACCAGTGTGTGCATGTGTAAGAAAGGGGGTGGGGACAGAGGTGCCCCCAGAGGCCACATTTCTCCCACTGCAGGAGTCTGGGTTCCCTGCCTGTCCCCTCCAAGGCTCTCTGATCTGCCAGCCCCACCTCCCTCACCCTCCCCACTCCCCAGCACAGCTAGCCTTCATGCCCGGATGCCTGGATTCCCAGCCCCCTCCCCACAACAAGCCTCGGCCCCTGCTTGGACTGCCTTCTCTCTCTTCCCTCTGGGCTCGTGCTTCTCACATTCCGGCCACTTCCTTTCCATTTCACAACAGGTACAGACACCCCGCCCCTGCCTTTCTGGGCCACTGAGGCCTCCTCTCGCCTCCTATACTGCCTGCCTTTCCTCTCTTCTCTTCCCTTCCCTCCCTGCAGTTAACAAAATAACAACAGGCAGAAGAGAACTGCGGCCTTACAATTTCTTAGCCACGATTCTGAAACCCAAAAAGCCCGAAGACCAAGACTGCTCATGACCTGTCAGGCAGCCACGCTGCCCTAAACGGATGTGAAGGTAGCTGTAGCCTTTCCATCACTTCACGCGGACAGTCCCGCGGCTCCGTGCAGAAATGTCAGTGCGCTAAATCCCAAGGTGCTGCCCAGACACCACACAGAATACGTAACTACGCCGAGAACACCTTGTCTCAAACCCGGCGAATGCTGAATGCCAAAACTTCTCGAGCCCAAAGCATTTGGGACAAAGGAATGCGGACTTATATTTAGTTATTTTTAAAACCTCAGCTTGATTTGTGAGCCTGTCCTCTGAAGTCACTGCCCCCCCCCCACCCCGCCCCGAAGAGAACACAGTCGGGAGCCCTCCCCGCCACCGCCGCTCAGGCAGCACACAGCTGGCGCTCCATATGTGCTCAGGTGCACTGGGCTGCCGTCCACCCTCCCGCAACCAGTGTACCTGAGCAGGGCTCGCTGCTTCTTCTCCCAGCTGCGCAGCTCCTCAGCGGGCTTGGTCTCCGCTCTGGGCCTCGTGCTCTGCAGGTCTGAGTCCCGCCCGAGAAAGAGCCGGGTGAACGGTTTGCTCTTGCGCCCGCCAGCTTCCTGGCTCTGCTGGGGTTTTCTAAGCTCCCTGGCATGCAGCCCTTGACAAGTGGCCCAGGGAAGCTCACCGTGGCTCTGTGGAAGGGGTTCGCCAAGCCAGGACCAGACAGGGGGGTCTCACGGCTACTTGTCCCCTTACCGTCTCCCCGGCTAGACTCCCCTCCTCCCCAGGCTCCTCAGCTGACATTCAAGGCCATGCCCTGCCCAGGCTCATCACAACACAAGCCTTCACTGTAGCTGCAGCTATGCCCACGCACCCCTCCAGGGCTTTGCCTCCACAGGGCCCCCCACCTGTAATCCCTTCCCTATCCAGATCCTGCTCTTTCAAGGACCCGCTCAAATCCCGCCTGTCCACAGAGTCGCTCCCAGTGGAAACCCCCAGGACTCGCTCCCGCTCCTCCCAGGCAGGGGTGTGATCCTTCCGAGAGCTTGAAGCGGACTGGCCCCTGTGGCCCGGGCGGCCCTCCAACCCCTCACCAGGGTGATTGAGAAGGATGCCCTTCTTGCCCTGGCTTCCATCGGGGGCCACGGTGAGTTTCACCCGCAGGGTCTTGCTCGACGTCGGGGAGTGGTTGACGGAGGAATCAACCACCTCGTAGATGGTGTGCAGCAGGCTGGTGATGTCCTGCAGGGGAGCGAAGCAGAAAGGCACCCGGGGCTTCAGTCTCAGTGTCTTGACAACCCAGGAATCAGAGGGCCAGTGAAGCCCCCCGGCTCCCCCAAAGTCAAGACGAAGGCACAAACTTGCACGTGAGAGGTTCATTTGAGAAGGGGTCCCAGGACACAGAAGCAAGGGGGCAGCAAACAGTGGATGCCCCGAACGAGCAGGTATGGCCGTGGCCAACCAGGCTCAGTCCACTTGGGCCCTTGGAAAGACTATGTGGAACCCACCTCGGCAAACTCCCGTCCCTCGGTGGTTGAGAGTTGCCCCCCCCCCCCCACCCCCACCCAGGGATGCTCTAGCCTCTGGGCTTCCGGTCTGTCTTGCAAAGGCTGAGCCAGCTCCCGGGCACCAGAGAAAGGTCTTATGGCGGGCACTGTCCACCACAGCAGCAGGTCAACCTAGAAGCAGGTCAGCGATCTTGCTGGGAAGAAAGGCACCCACAGCACCTGCTTCAGGTCTGGTGAGCTCCTTCTGAATGCAAATGGAAAAGCAGATGTGTCCCTAAAGATGAAATACCCTGGGAGAACTTGAGCAAATCTCATCTCGTCTCTGGGCCTCAAGCTGTCCCCTCAGCCAGAACACTGGTGTCCAACCCATGCTCCGAGAAACATCTCAGACGCTTCCGACCGGCGAATGCAGGGATAAACGGGGTCTCCCTTTGTTCTGGGCATCCGCTAAGGTCGTTTGTCTGAGGCGGGGCTTCCGGCTTTACATGATGTAGGAAACCTCTGGAAGAGATGTCTGCTCTCTATAGGTCAGGCCCACAGAAGGCCAGTTATCTGCCCTGCGGCTCTTCGTAAACACAGACGGGCTCAGCCGTCGCTTCATTCCGTACCCATCAACGGTGCCTCCCACTCACCACAGCTGACTTGCCCTGTGGCCATGCGAGCTGAGTGAGGGTCACCCCGGAGGTCCAGAATCTCCTGCTAAATCTTCGGACTCTTTGATACTGGATAATTCTCATTTAGTTTTTCTCAGCTCCCCACCTCCCCACCTCCCCAGCCCCTGGCGACCACCATTCTACCCTCCGTCTCTATGACAATCCATTCCGGGTGATCGCACGGTATTTGCCTTTTTGTGACTGGCCTTGTCATTTTAGCGGAAAGTCCTGGAGGTGCGCCCACGTTGCAGCACGTGTTAGAACGTCCTTCCTTCTTAAGGCTGAATAAGGCTGCATTGTGTGGATGCGTCTATCCGTTCATCTGTGGACGGACCCTTGGGTGGCTTCTGCCTTTTGGCTGTTGTGAAGAACGCTGCTGTGAACACGGTGCGCAAGGATCTCCTCGAGACCCTGCTTTTGGGCGTGTACTCACTAGGAGAATGGCCGGGTCACGTGGCGATTCTGCGCGTCGTTGTTCGAGGAGCCGCCATGCTGTTTCCCAACTCGAAGCAGTTACATCGTCTCACGCCCCCACCGACAGCACGCGGGGTTGATCGTGCCCCTTCCTCACTGGCACTTGCTCTTTTTGGTTTGGGGTTTGTTTTCAAACTTTTTAAATGGTTTTTTTTTTTAATGTTTATTTATTTTTGAGAGAGAGGGAGAGAGAGAAGAGAGAGAGGCAGAGGAGCCGAAGCAGGCTCCGTGCTGACAGCAGAGAGCCCGACGCGGGGCTCCGACCCACGAACCGTGAGATCACGACCTGAGCCGAAGTCGGACGCTCAACCGACTGAGCCACCCAGGCGCCCCGTTTTTGATGTAGTCAACGTATCTATTTTTACTTTCGTTGCCTGCAATAACTTAATTTTTTTTTATGTTTCTTTTTGAGAGAGAGAGAGTGTGTATGTGAGCAGGGGAGGGGCAGAGACAAGTGTGGGACAGAGGATCGGAAGCCAGCTCTCCGTTGACAGCAGCGAGCCCAACACAGAGCTCGAACAAATGAACCGTGAGACCATGACCTGAGCCGAAGTTGGACGCTCAACCGACCGAGCCGCCCGGGGCTGATAACTTGATTTTTCACAAAACCTTCTGGGGGGCTGGGCTGGAACATCTGTGGAAGCGGCCAATTTGAGACCCAGGCTTGCTGGCCTGCTCAGCAATCCCACGTCCTCTGGCGAGGCCCACAGGGGACTCCTCCTTTCTTCCCTAGGGCTGCTCTGCACAGCCACATATGCCCCCTCCCTCTTACCATCTTAAGAAGCCCAAGAAGGAGGCATCAGAATCCCCATTTTACAGAGGAGGAAAGTGACGCCCTCCAACATCATCCCCCCGAGAGTCATCCCAAGCCAGGGGGCCCAGGGATTCGGGCTCTAGGAACCGGCACGCTCTGGCAATCCCAGCTGAAAAATCAACTCTTGCCTGCACGGGGCCCAGCACACAGAAGTAGGTGCCTGCGAATATTTATTGCACAAACGAACAGGCGCTTTCTTCCGAGTTGGGAAGCTGGCCCAGACGCCAGCTCCGGGCTGCAGCCGCGGTGAGGAAGGAGCCCCTCTGCCCTCGCACACAGAAGCACGCATGCAGACAGCCGGAGAGTATGGAGGGGACTGGTATTTATAGCCAGGTTTGAGGAGTGGCCTTGGGGCTAAAAATAGACCAAGGGAAACACTAGGCTGGTTTCTCCCTGGACCGGAAGCCAACCTCCTCGCTCCTCAGCAGAAGGAAGACACCATCCAGCGATGCCTTCTCCAGGCCGGGCGGGAGCACCTTCCTTGGAGACCATCGCTTCCCTGCTCTTCCTCTGGTTGCCAAGGGTAAAGGAAGGCAAGACACACAATCAGACAGCAGTGTCTGCCAGCAGGTTCCTGTGAGGCCTCCAAGGTTGGGGGGCCGGGGCGGGGGGAGGCGACCCTTTTACGGTCAGCACGTGAGGCCCCTCGGCATTTCCGAACCGGAAAGGAATGAAGAAGGCAGCGACCAGAGGCGGCATGGCCTTCACCACTGCACATGTCAGAAGAGAGGGCAATGCCGCCACACCCCTGAGAAGCCCGGCCTGGCTGTCTGCGTGGCCTTAACAAACAGGTCGGGGCCTCCGCAACTCAGCTCGCTTGACCAGGTTTCCAGATTGCAGTGTGTCCCCCTGCGAAGATAATTACATCACGACTGCCATACATTCCCAAACAGGATGGGGAAGAACGGTGGCTCTGACTCTGGAAAAACCATAACCCCTCACACAAAGAACCACAGCTGGAGGGGACGGGGGTTCACCTGGACCATCCCCAGCCTCCACGAGCAAGGTGTCCAGCCAGGAAGGGTTTTCGCTGCTTCCCAAGTACCCAGGCCCCTCTCGGGGGCTTTGCCTGCCCACGATCCCCTAATAACAGCCCCTTGATTTTATTTCATGAGCCAAACGCATGTTCATGTTCAGTCTGTGTGGCTCATGTATCACATAACTTCCCCTGGGCTCCAGAAGGAGCACCTGACCCAGAATAGGCCATCTGAAATATCACAAACCCATGGCAAAAACGACCAGGTCAGGGCCACTCGTGCGAGGCGATCGGAGCCAGTGAAATTCAGTTCTGGAACTTCCGCATGGTGGGGTGGGAGGGTCGCTGAGAGTCTCAGATAGAGGGTAAAATGTCAGCCACCACCTTGCTACTGGCCAGGGGAGAGGCTGCCAGACAATGAAGGAATACAGAGGAAACAGAGCCACGAAGACAGCTAGTCCTGACGACACTGAGCCTCTGGATCCAGCCGTGCCTGAAGTCAGTGCCCTGGACCACATTGCAGTTACATGAACCAATATATTCCTTTATTATTATATTATTATATTTTTTTAACCTATAGCAGTTTGCTGGGATTCTGTCACGTATGTCCCAAGGAGTCCTGAATTATTAAAAGTCACTCATGGTTCCTTCACCCTGTTCTAACATTCCTTAAGCCCCGGCTGAGGAAGAGACACCCTTTTTTCCAGCCAGGTCTCCCCTCTGGCAGCTTCTCCTGCACCACCCACAGAAAAGAAAACCTGCAGCCCTGCACCAGGTAGGGAGACAAGACAGCAAAGCTTCTCTGGGCACACCCCTGATGCCCTGGCGAGCCAGAGGCGGCCAGCCATGCTAATCTCGGACCCCTCTGCAGACCTGTAACGGGGTCACACGTCTGGAAACCAGAGCTTCATGAGGAGGGAGACGATGTCACAGAGGAACAGTAGGAAAAGAAATAAGGAGGCCAAAGGGGTGATGCCAAGGTCCAGGGTAAAAGGGAGGCAGGGACTGCAAGAATTCAGACCAGGTCATGCTCTTGCTTAAACTAACCCACCAGTGGCCTCCCTCAGCACCAGGGCTCAAAGCCAGGGCCTGCCCTGCCAGCTCCGGCCGCAGCCATGTCTCCTGGTGAGCCCACCGGTCTCCTCCGGTTCCTTAAACACCCGGAGCACTCCTGCTGGGTCCAAGCCCGGGACTCTGTCCCCACAGGCAGGCCTCCCTAGACACACTGGTCCCTCTCTGTCGCACTGTTTACTTCCTTCACTGAACACGTCACAGCCTACGGTTGCCCTGTGATTGCTTGGGATCTGCCTCCCGGAGCAGCTGCCAGAGCCACAGGCTGGGAACTCTGTCTGCACTGTCCCCCCTGACCTTGTCCTCACACCTAGGGCACAGTGGATGCACACAGTGGGTGCTCAATATTTAGACAGAGGCGCGGGAGAAGGGTGAGAGGCACACAGGGAAGAGAGAGGTGTGGCAGGAGGGCCGAGGGGAGAGACACAGGTGTTCGGAGGGAGACGGGTGTTGAAGAACAGGCCTGGGACACGGCCGTGCACAGAGCCGCTGACACAACCCTCGGGGCTGGGGGTGCTCGTTCCTGTATGGGCACAGGGAGGCCCCACCTGGCCTCTGTGTGCCCCCCTGGCCCCAGCTCCCAGGCAGACCGGCTGAGGTGGGAGGTGGCCTGGGGTGGTCCCAGCTCTGGGACTACAGACGGGAGGAGGCAGGACCTCAGGCACCTGCTTCCTGACCTTCCCCTTCTCTAGTGGGAGCAGCGCCTGGCCTGAGTCCCAGGGAGCCGGCCACCCCTTCCTGTCACCTCTGCCCACTCACCAGGCAGCTCTGGGACATTCCTCCAGGTCTCCCTGAAGCTCCAGCGGCCTTGCTCCCCTCCCCACGCCCCACCACTGCCCGTCAGGCTGCCCGTGGGAGCAGGACCGGCCTTAGGAGAAGGAGAAGGGGCAGGAGTGTTTGAGGCATGGCCAATGGCCCCGTGCCTGCCACGTGCACTCACCTCACGCGTGACCTTGCCATTATTGTCAAAGTCGTACAGGGTGAAGGTCCACTCCTGCCGGCTGTCCTCTTCCACAGACACGTCACATTGTAGCTCCTGGGCACGAACAGACAACACACGGGCGTGGCTGGAGCGCCCAGGGGCCAGGTTCTGGGGCTGCCACCTCCCTGCTGCTCTCCCCAGACCTTGTGTGAAGGAAGAGCAAAATGACCGAGACATGAGGGGTCAGAGGGGAGGCCAGGCTGGGCACCGGAGGTCTGGCCCAGGGAGGCATGCCCACAGGGGTGCCAGACAGCATCTGGGTCTTTGGAGGCAAAGGAAACACCAGGGGTGTGAGTCAGGGGTGTGAGACGAGGCTTCTTTGTGGCCTCAGGGAAACTAAACCTGGACCAAGGGACAGAAGTTATTGGAAGACACAGGGCCCAGTAATGAGAGGCTATGGCAGGACTCCCAGGGTGGACACCTGACCTGGAAGGCAGGAGAGGGTGAGCATTAAAAGGTAAAGCTCCAGGTCAGCCCCAGATGCCAGCCAGTGCTTAGCCCTCCACAATGGTGTGACCCTGGGCATAGCTTCTCTGTGCCTCAGTTTCCCCTCATATAAATCATGGAAAAGGACAGTACTGTTCTCCTAAGGCTGTTGGGAGCATGAAGTGCCCCGACCCACATCCCCTCGGCTTTCCCCTGCAGCCATGGTGGACAGTTCCCTGACCTCCCACCCCAAGCATCCAGCTTCTGTGTCTGAGTCCCGGCTGCCCTGGCGGGGATCCACCCATCAACCCACTGGTATTGGCTTCCCTCCATTCCTGCTCCCTGGGATCACCTCCCAAGTCCTTGCCTCAGGGTCCACCGTGATGGAACTGGAAAAGCGTGGAACTGCTTGGCACATAGAGAAGTCCAATTAATGGTAGTAGCCGCTGTGGTCTTTGCGGTAGTGCTAACATAGGATGTACGTAATGTTAACAATGACTTCGTTATCATCGCTCACACAGCCCAGCGTGTCTAACCACAGGGACCTGAGCTGGGAGGTGGTGAGCTTGGTCACTGGCAGCGCGTATACAGGGGCCAGTGGAACACCACATAGAAAGTTCTAGAAAGGCGGGCTATTTTGGAAAAGAGAGCCACAACGTTCCATAAAAACAAGCGACGATGCTCCCAGACCACTCTGTGCCACGTCCTGCCTCCGCTCCCCTCTCCTTTTGCAGGAAGACAGGCTCGGCGCCCCCAGAGAGGGGTGGTACCTGGCCTCTGAACGCAGGCAGGAATGTGCCCGAGCATGGCGTCCCTGCCCCCAGCCTCTGCAGCTCGAAGCCAGTTCCCTCCAGCAGTCCTCGGGCGGCCCACGCTGAGTTCAAAGTCGGCCTTCCCTCAGTTGTGACATGCCCGTCTGATACCTGCCAAGTGGCCACTCTGCTCTGCGAGGCACCGTTTCATGTAGCACAGCACTTGCCCTGCACACACACACACACACACACACACACACGCACACACACGCACACACACACACGGCGGTTACCCGATTCCTTCTCCCTGGCCCTTGTGCTCAGCTCCGAAGACAGCTCAGGGCTGAGTAACTATCCCTACCCCCACCTCCCTCAAGCTCTGTCATGTGCATTTTTTTGTCCCCGTGCCCCCATTACTGGGACTTCTCAGGTGAATCCTCCTCATGGGCCCTGGCTGAGTCCCAGGCAGTCGACCTGGCCCTTTCCAGAAACAGGCCTCCAGGGAAGCGAGACATCTAGGTCTGAGCCTGCCCTCTGAGCTGCCGACCACGCCCGGAAGACACTAGGGACGCCGGTGGGCCCCGGGGCGGAAGCTGACAACCTCAGCTCCCCCACCAGGTTGTGCTCACCCGCCTCAGCTCCTGCATTCGGCGCCCGCTGTGACCTGTCTTTCACCCTCTCCTGTGTCATCCCCCCGAGTCCCCACTGTCACCGCTCAGTACAACGCAGCTTGTTATTCCCACACAACGTGTGGCACCGGCAGGCCTCTGGGCCTTTGCTCCTGCTATTCCCTCGGCCTCAAGTGCTCTCCTTACCCCAAAGGCTCCGTGTCATGACCTCTCGCGACTCCTACTCCTGCACTCAGAGGCTCGTCCTCTCCAACCCGTGCTTGCAGCCACCGCTGCGCAAAAAGTCTGTCACACCGCATCCCTCCAGCCTGACTCAGGTGACCACCCCCTCCGCGTGCTCCTAGGTCCCCATCACATCGCCGGCTGTGCAGTTACTGGCTCTGTCCCCTGTGAGGGCAGGAGCCCCGCCCAGTTCACTGCTGGGTCCCCTGGTAACCAGCAGCTGTCAATCAAGCTTGGTCGGAAGGAAGAAGGAAAGTGCTTCTGTGAGACTGGACACCCTTTTAAGCACGTTAGATGCATTAGCTCACCATACTTACAATACCCCGATAAGATGGATACTGCTCCTACCCCCCATTTCAGAGGTGAGGCCAGTGGGGCAGTGGCAGAGCTAGGATGGGAACCCTAGCCTCCTGGTTCCAGAGCTATTTGTGGTCTCGTGGAGGAAAGTAGAGAAGGAAGGAGGGAGGGGGAAAGGAGGGCAGAGAGAAGCTTCTGGAAAGCGCCGTGCCGACAGGCCTGGGTTTTGCTCTCCAAGCACCTGGCCCTGCTCGGTGCAAAGAAGGAGCTTAATACCCTGTTTGGGATGGGGCAGGACAGACAGACTGCAAGTTCTGGGAGGGCATGTTCCTTGTGCTGTTCACCACACAGGGAAACTGAGTCCCAGATAGGGTCAGGGACCTGCCTAAGGCCTCCTGCCCCCTGGGCACCAGCCCATGATGAGAACAGGCCCCAGGAGTTGGACAGGAATTGTTTCTCTCACTGGTGAGGAAATCTGAGGCCCAGAGAGGGAGGTGGTCACCTTGTATAGTAATGGCTGCACCCCCATCCATGCTCGCGTCCTTCCCCCAGGCCACCGGGCCACAGCCCAGCGGGGCCCTCTGGCCACCACCCCACGCTGCACGGCTAGGGGTCAGGGCCGAGTGGGGTGGCAGCGGGGAGTCCTCAGGGCCTGTGCTGAGCTGGGGCAGCCCCAGACGTGGCAGGACAAACCTCCCACAGAGGACCGCTGTTCACACAGGAGGTGAAGGGCCTTCACATCTGGAAGGGCCGCAGCCTCCCTCCTCGAAAAGTACCACTGAGAGGAGAAAACCCTTCTCTCCAGAGTCCGTGCCAGGAAAGGAAACTTACTTCAAATTTCAGCTGCTTCTTGGGACCCGGGCAAGATTCACTCGCCTTCTCCCTCCTCTTCTCGTCTCCACTGGCCAGCCCGTCTGTCTTCTCGGGAGGCAGGGCCACTGCGGGGACGGCAGGGGAAAAAGCATGAGGACAGTCCCCAGCAGGGCCGTGGGGCCCCCGTACCCACCGCGGCTTTGTTCCAGGGACCGTGTGCAGGACCGCCAGGGTGCCGGGCCCCTCCTGTCCCGCCTGTGTGGAGGCCAAATGACTTTGTGCTCTCTGGGCTCTGATAACATCCAGGGCTGCCCGAGGGCAGACCGCTCCCAGGATGCATCTGTGCCAGCCTCTCAGATCACCCAGTGGGCCTCTCAGACCTCCATCCCCTGCCCCAACTTTACAGCTCAGAGAAGCAGCCTGCAGCCGGCCAGGGCAGTGCCAGACCACAGAGGGGGGTCGCAGACCAGGGCCGCTTTCCACACAGTCCCGCTGCCTTCCCTGCTGACATCCTGGCCTCCTCAAAGACGCCGCCTGCCTGCGCCCAGCACACCGGTGCGTGGTCAGGAGGAGTGAGGGAAACGGGGAGCGCGGTGCCTCTCTCAGCCAGTCCGGGGAGGTTAGTCTCAGCTTGGGCCCGGATCCTTCTGACACTATGTGTGACCCAGGGCGGGTCACAGAACTTGTCCAGACGTCTCAACTAGTCTCCCCCGCTGTGACACGGGGATCATAACAGTCCCCGCCCCAGAGGATCCCTGTGTGGACTGAATGAGCTATGACTGTGAAAGGCCAAGGGCCTAGGGCCAGCACACAGGGTCCTAGTGATTAGTAGTGATGGAGGAATGATGTCCCCCCCTGCCCCCCGCCCCGACTCAATCTCTTGGGAATCAGCACAGCTGTTAGCGAAGTTTTCTCAAAACTGAGGCTTCTGGAATACAAAAGGACACAGAAGCATCCTATCAAACACAGGCAGCCTGGGATGGGGAGCAGGACAGGGAGGGAGGAGCTGACGATAAGGACGCTCGGGTCACCCGTCCAGACAGGCGGGGACAGGAAGGCCGTGGCGGCAACCGACTGACCTGGCCCCATCCATAGCTCCCCTCCCGCCTGGGCCTGAGCGCCCCCTTCTTTCTGTTCACTCCGGGCACACCCAGAGAGACGCGGGGAGCCCCCCGGCCCGCGATGCCCCCACAGCAAGGCAACCATTCTCTAGGGCTGTCGGAGCAACCATTCCCCAGTTGCAGTCGCAGACCCCAGCTCCCTTCTGGTGCTTTCACAGAATGCAGCCAAGGAGGACATAGGGAGCACTTGATGGGGGGAAGGCGACCGACGCTGGCTGCTTCTGATATAGTGGGTAAGACCAGGCCCTGCCCTCCCTGCTCCTCCAAAAGCAGAGACCGCAATGGCCAGGAGGTGTGCCACTCCAGTGTGACCCGAGCCCCGGGACAGTCAAGTGGGCAACCAGCCAGTGACCCGAGGACAGCCGAGCACACGGCCTAGGCCACCCTGACTCCCCCGTACTGGCGTCCCGCTGGGCCAGAGCAGCCGCCACCATGGAACCAGACAGGGTACAAGGCAGAGGCGCTTCTACGAGGCGACAAATAAGTAGGCACTGCTGTCACCTCTATTTAAAAGAAGGCAAAGAGGTCGAGAGGCTTGTCTGAGCAAGTCGGGGAGCTGGGTCTCTCTCCATGCCCAGCCGTCTGCTCTAGGAGCCCCCCAGCACCTCCAGGGGGTGCCAGTGAGCTCGGCGGGAGTGTCCTGGTTGTGAGGACCGATGTCCTGGGCCCATGTCCTGACCCTGCAGCTGACTGGCCTGGGCAACTTTGGGGTAAGGCGCTGGACTTCTCCGGATCTCAGTCTCCTCGTGTGTAAAATGGGCACGAGACGGTTTCTTCCCCACAGAGTTATGGGGAGGAGGGGGGCACGGTGAGAAAAGTGCCTACTTAGCACAGCAGCTTACGGGCGATAGTTGCTCAGTAAACGCTGGCTTTTGCAAATGATGGAGATGACCCATGAGCCCTGCGGATAGCCCAGATCCCAGTGCCCCCCCTCAGCCCAAAACCGCCCCACTGGAGAAACCACGGTGCTCTCCTGACCTGCAACATCTTCTTTTCAGCCCCCCTGCAGGGCGGGGAGAAGAAAGAAAAACAAAGGCCAGCCCCATCTTCAAAGCTGCAGCTCCCTCCACAGAGGTCCCGGCTGGAGATGTAAGCCAGCCAAGCTTATCGAAGCCAAACTTCAAGTTCAAAGAGAAGTTATCAGAAAACCACCTTCAGGTTCAACATTGCCTTTCAAGTTCCACTTGATAAAACCCAAAGAAAAGAAACCTCTGTCCCTGCTCTCTCCTTTTCTGGAGCACCCCTCCCCAGATACAGGCCCTCCTCCCTTCCCCTCCCCTCCTCTCTCCTCACCCGGGGCGGGGGAGGGGGGGATGTGGGAAAAACGTCCCCTCCACCGCTCACCCTCTTTATGTGTCTTCTCCAAGGACGAGCGTGGTCTGGATTGCCTTCTCTTCACCAGGGGGTCCCTTATCCCATCCCAGCTCAGAAAACCACCCGGACACCCATGGGGCTTGGCCACCGACGGGCGGGGGGAGATTGGGAGCCACCCTGCCCCAGAGCCCTAGGGGCCGGGAACAAGGACAGTCAGCACCCTTTGTCCCCACCAAAGGCCCTTCACCTGGTCACTGTCCCCTGCCCAATGGCCAGAGGAGGTACCAGAGAGCTGGTCAGAAAGCCTGGCAGACCCCAGTGTCAGAGGGAGGGACTGGAACTCCTGTGAGTTCTACACCCGCAAGTGAACCCTCTCAAACCAAACAGCATCAACTAGCCCCCGGCCCCACCTGCCGTGTGCAGAACAAACCGCCCTCTATCCATCAACCCCGAGGCTCATGGGCAGGCACAGCAAGGGTAAAAGGTGCCCACCTCAGGCTGCCCAGGTCCCACCAACCAGCAAAGAGAATGGCATTTTTGTCGAGATGGACTTTGGCTCCAGATTTCGAGCCCTTTCTCTGTCTCTTACTCCTGTTCAGCCCAGCGGATTTTTCCCCCCAGAGATGATCTTTTGGGGGGCATACTTTCAGAGGCACTCTGATCACTCTTTAATCATTCACAGTAACAGCAGGCCATCCGGCTAATTTCAAAGAAGAAAGGAGGGCTGGAGGAGAGGTAGGAGAAGAAGGAAGGAAAGGGATAGACTAAGGAGGAAAGCAAAGCCTTCCAGTTCAAAGACTCGTATTCTGGGTTCATATTCTGGGCTCACAGTGTCTGTGAAGTACTTTGGATGAGAGAGCAGGACGCCCTGGGAGCCAAACCCACCCAACGCCTATTTTTGTAAATAAAGTTTGAGTGGCACACAGACACGCTCATGTGCACCGTGTGTGGGTGCTTCACTCTACAACGCAAAGTTCAGGAGTCACGACAGAGACCGTATGGCCCATAAAGCCTAAAAGATGTACTCTCCCGGCCCTTTATAGAAAAGATTGCGGGGGCGCCTGGGTGGCTCAATCGGTTAAGTGTCTGACTCTTGACTTCAGCTCAGGTCACAATCCCACAGTTCGTGAGATCAAGCCCTGTGTCAGGCTCTGTGCTGACAACGAGAAGCCTGCTTGAGATTCTCTCTCTCCCTCTCTCTCTCTGCCTCCCCCTCAACAATCAATCAATAATCTTTTTTTAAAAAAAGAAAAGATGGTGAACTGTACTTAGGTAAATGCAGCCCTCCCTCCCCGCTAGGGTACCCTGATAAGCAGGGTGCAGGCTGGATTTCACCTGCTGGTCACCTGCTTAACTGGAAACTCTTGTGCAGTACACAACCTGCCCAACCATACACAGCAGGCATGGAAGAGAGAAAATGTCAACTCTGCTTTCTTAAAACCAATTCTCAGCTCAGATGAGTCTCGGGGGCAGTGTGTAAGCTCCTTCTCCTCGGAAACTACTCCCTGTCCTTCCTCACACCATGGCTGCGAGGAGCCTGCTGGCTGTGTTTACCAGATGATGGCTCTCTCCCACATTAGCTCCCAACCTGGCATCTCTCCACCCCCAGCAACTGCCAGATTAAATGCATTACTTGACCATCTTCACCCGGCTCCCTTTGATGTTCCCTTCTCAAGCTTCAAAATACCTTTTGGAGGGAGATCAGACAGCATTAAACAGAATTACTAATTAATTAAGCAAAGTTAAATTTTAAACACTGTTTGTTGTGTTAGCCAAAAGCCTGAACAGAACAGACTTTTTTCCTCCACTGAGATCAAAGACAGTCTCTTCCCTGTCCCTCCCCCAGTTTAAAAAGAAGAGGGGGCTGGGGAGGAAGAGAGGGAAAGAAGAGAGTGCAGGGGAGCGTCAGTAAGCAAGGAAAGACCCAAGTGGGGGCGATCTTTGGGGGTGGCCGTGGGGTCTAGACTCCCAGCCCTCACCCTGCACCCCCAGTCCCAATGGGAGGCATCAACAGCTCATTTGGGACTGCATGCTGGGAGAGCCACGGTCACTTTCTCAAGACTGTTTAGCCTGGCAAATAGCAGTGACCCAGGGAGCCGGATGGCACAGCCCACCCAGCCAGAGCTGCTGACAGCCGGCGCCACCCAAACAGTGTGAGACTCAGGCTGTGAAATAAAACAGACCCGCCCTCCCGCAGCCCCACCCTCCCTGGCACCCAGGTAGGACCAGCACCTCAGCGTTCTTCCCCAAGGGGCCTGGGCTCATCCGAGAAGCAGGTTGTGCACTGCACAACTCTAGGGGATTCCGTTCACAGGCTGGACCCCAGGTGCCTGTGTACTGCTGGTGACAGTTTTCAGACAGACGGCAGAAAGGTGTCTTGAGGGGGGCTCCTTTCTCCAATTTGCACAAATGCATTTGTTACGCGCAGAGCACGGTCTGTCCCCACCTGGACTAGCCCTTCATTCTGCACAATCTGATCTGGGGTCTCTTGACAGCTTCACAGGAGCCTGCCACATGCCGGCAGGCAGACTGCAGGTCTCATGGGAGCCAGGGTCCTGCTGGCTAGTGCCCCTGGGATGCCCAGAGCACACAACACGTACCACCCATGCACAGGGCAACCATCCCACCCCAGTGTGCTAAACTGCACCAAATCCCATAGGCAGACACAAGGAAGGCTGCATAACAAACACGCCATAAATTCTGGCCTGATTGAGACTAGGAACCGGAGTGAGGAAGTGGGTGGTTGAAAGAGGTAGGTCTGATCCTGAATCCCATACTTAGGCTAAAATCCCAACCCTGGACGATATCAGCAAATGCCAGCTTACTTTAACACAATCCGGAAAGGCCTGGTTGATAATAAACTTTGGAAGTAGGGGACAAGTCTGAAACACAGTTATGACTACATCAACCCCACCAAAGACCAGAAATTACTAACACTCAAAGGCATGGCTCTCTTAGCCCGGTTACCTGCCACGTTCTTCCCAGTTGATACGACGTAAAGATTTAACGCAAGCCAGCGCTTCCTTGCCGGAGGTTGGACCCCCGCCCTGATGTCCCCACAGGCCTTTCCCAACTGTCCATGTACAGATTATCTGCCGCAAATATTTTAGTCTCAGGGTGGCTCGCCAGGATGTTTCTGACTCCCCAGCCCTCCGCCAGCAGCTGCGAGAGGGAATGCAGAGGAATTTTAATATTAGCCTATGCCAAATATAATTAGGCGCGTAAATCCGTTGCCAGTAAAAAGAGAAAGGTATCATATGTACATTCCAGGCCAAATGGTTTCTTGTGTTATCTGCACGAGGCTCTCCTTAGGGAGCAAGGATCCCAGAGACACACAAATCTGTCTGTCAACGAGCGCAGCCGCGGGCTGGTGGAGTTAGTGGGTGTGTGCGTTACTCCATCAGGGCCTCTAAGTAACACCAGGCAGGATAGGTTACTGTTTGCAGCTTACCAAAGAGGAAACTAAACTCAAAAAGCAAAGTGGATCAAGCCACTTCCCTGCCGAGATCGATCTGCCCGCCACTGTCTCTCAGCCCTGTCTCCCCACGGAATCGCTTTCCAGTTTTTGACCCGGCCGTGCTCTCACACTGTTATCCCTGCCAAGAACGCCTGTCCTGGCTCTCCAGCTCCTGCTCACCCTTCAGGTCCTCAGCTTAGGCCTTCCAACCTGGGAGATGGTGCCTGCATACCCCCGGGGGCTAGGTTAGGGTTCCCTGCTCAGTGACACTCTCTTACACCGCTGTTATCATTACTTAGTTCATCCTAGCTTCTCGCTGTGGCCCCAGAATAAGGTACAGTGCCTGTCGCACCACATCAGGTCCGCCAACACCATCATCATCATCGAAACGACAGTAAGTGGCAGCACCAGGATTTGAACCCAGAAGGGATAGAAACAGAAGAACTAAAAGCCTGGTTTCCTGACTCCCCAGCCACTGGTCTCTCCACTCTGTCACACAATCGTTGACACCTGTTCCTGCCTGTCTCGCAACCATGCTCCTCCTTCTGAGCATCTGGGTTTCTTCCGGTGGCCGCCCCCCTCCCATCCCAATCCACACGGTTTACAGAGGGCTGATTCGACTCCAGCTTCGGGGGTGCACCCAGCGCCCAGACCCGACATGGTATATTTCATCCCGATGGCCACTGTGGCCGCTCCTTGGTCAGTATAAAGGGAGAGTTCGTCCTGAAGCCAATGGAGTGAAAGCTTGCGGGCCCCTCACTTGCGTGGGGCAGGCCCTAAGCAATGTGTTCACATGCTCACTTGGTTTTCTGACACTTTCCAATTAGGTATTTTAACCTCAGTCAGCTACGACCCCTGTCTCTTCCCATTCTGACTTCTGTACATCCTCTTGTGTCACACAGTTGGGGTGAACACAGGCATTTCTGGAATCGAGCTAAGGGAGGGCTGAGGTGGAGATACAGGTATTTAGGTTTAACAGGACACATATATAATCTGGTTCAAAGTTATAAAAGGATCATACAAAAAAATAAATCCATAAAAGAATCATGTGTTTCTTTTCTTAAAGAAGGCCCCCAAGCCGGATTAAGTTCGGGTCCCACAAAACCTAGATCCACCTGTGCCAGCAAAGTGAGAATCACACTTTTGCAAGATGTAGTGAGACTTGGGGGCTCTCTTTCACCTGTGATGGCTGAGTTCATAGAATGTGAGCACCTAGAGCTGGGTAGCCATCCTTCCCACCTTAGCAGGACAGACCAACAAAGGGGCGGAGGGCACCGGTGATGGAGAGGGAGGGAGAGAGGACGGGAGGAAGGCAGGGAGAGTATGTGCGTGTTGGATGACACGGTTTGAGCTCCCAGATCCAGCTGGCCCTTTTTGGGCAAGATCCACCCTAGAATTTTTCAATATCGTGAGCCAAAGCTTCAGCAAATTTGGGCTGAATGTCAAAAGAAGCCAAAGAATCCTGACTTAACTATCCATCACTCTGAGCCCCCGCTTGTCAGGAAAAAACACCACCAAAACAGGAATTGACATGATGAGTATTCTCCAAGGTGGCTTCTGGCACTTTCCACCAGCGGGTGTCTACCCCTTCCTGAGACCTGAAATGCCAGCCAGGGTGTTTCTCTTCACAATCCTGCCTCCCCAGGGTGCACTTTACCGTAGGGAGAATTTCTTTAAGGACCGGTTGTGACTAAGGGGAAAGAGGAGAGGAAAAAAGAAAACAAAGGAAACAACCCTTCCCAACAAATAGCATTCTGGCCTTTTCCCTCATCAGAGCGTAAGGTTGATGGCCACTCTGCTTTGAGGTTTGTATAGGCTTGAGACGAAACATCTGTTCAGGGAGGGAGGGGGGGAAGCCGGGAGAGGGAGCAGGAAAGAGAAAAAAGCCTTTTGGGGCTAAAAATACCATGTCCCTTCCACTCTCCCTCGGTCCCCGCCCAAGTTAAAACATGTGATGAAATCCAACTTTTAGAATCTAACCCCGAGCTACTTGAAACTACCAAAGCCTCTTCGGTATCTGACACAAGTCAGAATTTCCACTGTTCCAGCTGAGCTTTTATGAAGAACAGACTTGAGAGAAGCTGCTGTCACCGCCGACACCCGGGCTTCTGGGGGGACTGCCGCGGAGTGGAGTCGGGCCTCGCTGACACTCGCAGGAGCACAGGCTCTGAACTGAGACACGGCAGCCAGCGGGGTGTGGCCCGCCTGCCCTCCTTCGGGGGGGCCCCGCTGCTCACCAGTCGTGTCTTCTTCGTCTTGGGCTTCCAGGGAACCACCGGCCAGCCCCGCCGATTGACCGGCCCTGCCAGGGAGTGGTGCGGAGCCGCCTGTGGTGACGTCCTTAGAAGTCCCCTCCCTCCCTCCCTCTCTTTCTCCCCCCAGCTGCTCCCTGACCTCCAGACTCAGTGTCCCACGGTCTACTTGGCCTCTCTACCTGGATGTCCAACAGCCATCTTGAACCCAATGTGCCCCCAACAAAAAGCCTCCACTGTCACCCGCCTAAGCCTCCACGTCAGAAGCGGCACCACCACTGCCTTCCGTCCTTAAGCCGGACGTCGAAGGTGAACCCGGGATCCCTTCTTTCCTTCACCGACCTCCCCTCTCTCACCTCTACCCCCAGGGCCACCCACTGCCCTCCAGCCCCCCAGCCCCGACGCTGGGCGACGTCATCACCTCTCACCTGCACTACTGTGACCGTGCCCCGTCTCCGTGGCCTCCTTCCTCCCCACACGCGGCCCATCACGCTTTCCAGGAGGATCTTGTTAAAACGGAAGTCAGAAGCTGGCACTCGCCTACGCCTTCTCTTCAAAAGCAGCGTAAAACCCAAGCGTGTGATCCCACCCCTGCCCACTGGCCCACCCTTGGCCCCAGTGGCTCCTCCTACCACATAGGCCTCCCTTTTGTTCTTCCCTAAACCCCAAGTTCCTTCCACCTTGGGGTTCCGCTTGCTCCTCCTGGCTGCTCTCCCTTCACATCCTCCCAAGGCTGGTCTTTCCTCAGCTGAGATGTCACCTCCTCCGAGAGGCCTTGCCACAATCTACCCCTCACGGCGTTTTACCACTACCAGAAATTTGCACGGCCGTTCTCTGGATTATTCAGTCACTACCTGCCTCCCTCAGGCGAGCACCCTGCCAGTAAGGCCCACCTACCTGGTTCATGGTCGAGCACCCAGGACTCAGCAGGGCCCCACGCCTGCAGGAGATGCTCAGCTAAATACTCCCTGAATGAGCAAGAGTCAGAGGCCTGAGCTCCATTCTCAGTCTGCTGTGTTACCTTAGACGGCTCACGTCCCCTCTCTGGGCCTCAGCTCGCCAACTACAAATGAAGGGGGCTAGAGGCCTTCCCAGGGCTCCTCGGGTCTGTGAGTGGTTGACACATCACACCTGGGGGCCGAGACAGACGGACCTGGGCCGCAAGGGGGAGTACACAGGACCTGCCTGGGTGGCCCGAGGGAGGGGACTGTCTGACTTCATGCTGTTGACTTCATTCTTCCAGTGAGTATTTATTGAGCACTTACAGCATGCCAGACTCTATGTCAGGCGCTGGGAGAAGAAGGAGACATTCAGAGATGCTAATAGGATTAAAGAAACTTTGAAAATAGGTCTTCTTTGATCTGGACTGGTAAATGATTATAAACACCAGTTGGCTCCCTTTCAAGAAAAGACCCATAAAACAATAAGACTCATGACAGCTCACAGACACCAGGCACTTACTCTGCACCAGGGCCGTTCTCTGGGCTTACATAAATGACCTCACGGTCTTCACGGGAGCCCTGAGGAAGAAGTGCTAATGATTACCCCCCCAACAAGGAAAATGCAGAACAGAGAAGTGAAGGGATTCACCCCAGGTCACCCAGTGAGTTGTGGTTTAAAGCCCAGCTGCTCTGGGGCCTGACTTGCAAATTCCCAAAAGGTCCAAATAAAGATAGGAAGGTACTTCCCCTGGGTTCCGAGGGGGTGGGGGTGAGACAAACTTCGGGGCCCATCCAGAGTCAGGCAGGTCCTAAGCTCACAGTGGGGCCACTCAGACCCCAGGGCCTCAATCCCAACACCACAGCCCTGCTGGGCAGGACTAGCTACTCTACCACAGCCTCAGGCTGGGGAAGTGGGGATCCCATAGGCCCCATCAGGCCAGACCCAGGCTGCGCGGAGGGAGGCCTCACCACCCCCCCACCCCCCCCCACCCCCCCACCCCCCCACTCCCCCCCGCCCAGCAGCCCTGGGTCCTGGAGGGAGGACCTGGGCCCCAAGGGGAGGGGCCTCCTGACTTCACTCATCCTGAGGGTTCCTTGATGGGCGTTCTGTGAAGTCAGCTCTCCATAGATGCCAGGCAGGTTACTCTTTGCCTGCTTTCATCCCCAAGTGGAGGTCAGAAGACAGGAAACAGACTCGGTGTTAGACTCAATGGGCAGATACTAGAGGGGGAGGGGCAGAAGTGAGTCAAGGCACGGGGAGGGAGGGGGACAGCCCCAGGTGGAAGGGAGAGAGGGGACCTAGAGAGGAAGCTGCATCCTATGCCGAGTGGAGAGGACACCCCCAAACACAGCTCTTCCGGGGGCCATTCAGGGTGACACAGGTCAGCCAAACAAGGGCGGCACCCGTTTGCACCTCAGGCCACAAGCCACAGGCCGCCACCGCCCGTCCTACGGCCCAGCTGGGGAGGTGGGGAAGCCAGGTGGGTACTGGAGTGACGAGTGGGGCTGGCCGCCCATGCTCAGACCCCAGCCGGGCCAGCAGAGGGAGGGTCCCTCTCCCCTTCTCCCCTGGAAAGCCAGCCTCGTGTCCGCCCCTGCCACGCCCAGCCAGCTCTCCTGGCTTGGGACTTTTGATGTTGACTCTGTTCTCTCCACAGTTCAAAAGGAGCTCGGAAGCCTCGCACCAAGCCCAGACTTAATCTGCCATCCCGCGAGCTCCCAGCTGGCCAGTTAAGGCGGTTAAGATGCTGGATTAGGGCCGGCTTTACATAACAACGCAGGAGCTAAAGCCGTCCTCTCCTGGGATGGCTAAAAGACTTCTTTTTATCTTCACGCCTCAGATGGCCTTTTTTCTCCCTTAAACAGCCCTCCAGCCCGCCAAGAGGCAATGAACTTGGCCAACAGGAAGACAAAGGAGAGAGTCAGGATTCGGCGTGCTCTCCCTTGGCCGGGTAGCACAGAGGGATGTCCCCAGGCCAGGTGGATGCTTCTCGGGGACTCAGCAGCACCTGCTCTTACTGTGGCCACGTCCCCCCATTCTGGGGGGTGCGGCCTCAGGCCTCTGCGCCGAGGGCGACCGTGGCACCACAGGCAGTCACGGGCCCAGCATCCTCCCAAGGAGTCCCAGGGCCACGCGGGCAGCCCAGGCGCACACCAGAGCAGTCTCGCTCTTAACTGCTTCATCTACACAGTGCTCTCGCTTTTTAATGCTGTGGCTCGTCTCTCAATCCATCCTCCTTGTGAAAGTTTGAACATTCCTCACTATCGTCCTCTTTGTGCCCACTTTCTGATTTTAGTATCCTCCTCCCACGCCCAAGAGGAGCTACGGTCTTTGTGTGTCGAGGCCTCCAGCCACCCCGTAATATGCACGCGGTACACACGCATATGTGCAAGGAAATACGGAGTGCTGTGTCGTGCCCTTTTTCACACAAAACATACTGTGACATGCTGCATCTTTCTGCAACCTGATGTGTTTTGTATTTTCTGCTTCCGCGTCAGCTTTGGTTTGAAGAAGAGGCCGAAAAGCTTGACCGCCGACAACTTAGTCCGACCCTTAGTTGGGAAACTGAGGCAGGAGAGTGGCCTGAGCCCCCTCCCTCATCAGTGGTGGCACCAATGTGCCTAGACATCATCAGTAATGAGCAAGGTGCCCAGGCTGCCCTTCAAGGCCAGGAATGCAGCTGGGGCAGGGGGCGGGGGGCCGGGGGCATGGCGTCAGACTGAATGATGCCAACCTCACACCCTTTCCCCCAACGGGAGCTGGGACCCCCAGGCACCTCATATTCATCCCCCATCCATCAACCAGTGTTTGTAAGTGTCGCCCTCCCCGTGTCTCAGGGGTTCGTTCTCCCTGCAAGGAGCCCACAGCCTCCGTGCACCCACAGAGTCCGGTTCCACAGCCCCACTCATCATGTTACACAGGGCAAGGGGGGCCCAGAGCGGAGGGACCTGGCCACGATCCACAGCAGGTCACTACCAGAGCTGGGAGGGGAGCCAGGGCCAACGTTCCTTCTACTTCATTATAACAGCACGCATGCTCTGAATGCAGACATCAGGGGGAAGTGGATTCCATGGGCGGGCCATTTCATGTCTGATTGAAGGCAAAGACACTTCACTTGAAATCAGTTACATGGTTTCAAACTGAGCCTCAATGGACAGAGAACTGCCTTGTTTTGAGCAGTAACTAGAGGCTCAACAAATGATGGATAGAAAGACAGATAGATGATGATTGGAGGATGATGGTTCCGTGGATGAAGGGATGATTGAATCCATCCACGGGTGGAGGATGGATTATGGGTGGCTGAGCTGGCTGGCTGGTGGGCGGGTGACAGGAGAGTAGAGAGGAGAATGAAAAGGCAATGGATGGATGGATGGATGGATGGATGGATGGATGGGGCGTGACCAGTGGGTGGGTGAGTGACAGGGGAACGAAGGGACAGACAGATGAGTGGTGGTTGGATGGGTAGTGAATGGGCGATGGATGGAACAGGTGGAGGGATAGATGAACAAGAGAATGAACTTGCTAATGAGTTATGGTGCGAATGAGCAAATGAATACCTAACAGGAATGAGGGCTGATGCCCCTGTAATCAATGTCCGGGATCAGCTCAATCCCTAAGGGCTTATACCCTGCACACCCTTGTCTGACTCCCCAGATCTCTCGGCACCAACTCCTGACATCTCTCTCCATGGAACCAAAGATGACAGCTGAGGCTTGAGGGGAGCCAGGGCATGACAGGATCAGAGCTGCAGAGCCCCTGCGTGCAGCCACCAGATCTGCAAGCAAGCACGCTCAAGGGAAACACCCCCAAGCCTTCACAAAGCCTTCCATCCATGGGACTCCCCACCCTTGGTTCAGGACCTGCTCATATTTGAGTCTGATAGATACCTGGGTCCCAGCCTGCCTCTGGCTCCTGGGCAACTGGGTGGATCTCTTAAAACAGTGCTTCTCAAAGTGCACAAGTCACCTGGGGAGTCTCTTACAGTGCAGATTGGATGCAGCAGGCCTGGGGCTGAGCAGGGGGACCCTATGCTTATGACAGCTGTCAAGCTGGATGTGGCCACAGTCCTCAGGCCTGGCCCAGGCTCCCCTTGAGAAACCCTTGGCACTGTCTGCTCTCCTCTCAAGGCTCTACAGGGGCCCAAGGCCTAGATCCCCCTAAGACCCTCAGCTCTCCTACAAGTTGCCTGTCCTCACCTCAACAGCGAGGCCCCTACCATCCTAAGGCTTCCCCAGTGCAGTGATTCTCTTCTCGGATTCTGAGCGTAAAACGGAAATGCTATCCCGCTTCGCAAATGCTTTCCAATCAATGCCACCTATGCTTTGCATCAACTCAGGGAGTCCAGCAGGGAGAAGGCTCTCATTCCTGTTCTGTGAGTGTGGAAACTAAGGCTCAGAAAGGTGGCGTGCCTTGCCCAAAGTCAAGTCGGTGCTCCAGTGTCCGCCTCCTTTCCCCCACAGGTGCTTCCCCTTGAACAAAGACAGGAGTGAGCGGAGAGCGGCCAGTGGGGCGCCATTGGTATGTGCTCCAGCTGAGCGACGTGAATGACAAATGGGGAAATAGATCAGCTACGTGCCGAACACAGTTTGAGGGGCCAATGAGCCGCTACTGTGATCACCCCCCAACGGGAAAGCTGAGCTCCAACAACCTGTCCAAGGCTCCACAGCCAATACAGAGCAGAGCCAGGATGCGAGCCTCGGGAGCCTGGCTCCACTCTGGGCTTGGACCTGTGAAGGGCGATATTCCCTTCTTGCCTCTCACCCCCACTCACCCCCACTGACAGGGTCCAGTCCTCCGCCTGGTCTGCAGATTTTCCAGAGGGCACACAGGGCACACGGCAGACTAGACGGCCCCTTCCCCATCTCACTGCACCCTGGGAAGAAGAGAGCAATGGATTCCAGTACCTTCTAGCCGAAAGCCTTCCTCTTCCTCCTCACTGAGCGTTTCTCTGAAAATTTCACCCACGAGCTCCTAGAGGAAGACAAAGCAGGGACATTAAGCAAGAATTGGACAGAGTCAGGTAGGAGCCTGGTGTTGGGACGTCATGAAGGTGTGCCCAGCTGGTCACAAGGAAGCGGGGATCCTGCTCTAATTCTTCCAGTGGGAATTTAGGTCAACTGAGGTGGATCCTATCACACTTGAAAAGTGAATTATCACCATGCTTTTCAGGAAGTAACTTTTTCTCAGCTCACTATAAAATACTATACCCGACCACACTTCTCCCTCAGAAAGGAAGTTCCACCCTCCACCCCGGAAAAAGACAGAGACAAGATGAGAAAATGTCTCTCATCTACACCTTGGAGTCAACTCGACTCCACCAAGCAGACCCTGTGGGCCCCGAGAAGGGATCTCAGTTTGAACCCTTCTCCAGCAGAGGGTCCCGGGCGGGCCGTCTCCATGGGTTTACAAAGAGGGCCTGGAGTGCCCAAGGGGAGGTCTCTACTACCCTTAACATAAACCCCAACTCTTCAGCATCACATTCAGAAACCTTCATGCTTTGGCTCGGGCTGATCTTCAGACAGGCCTGCCACATCTCCCCCGTGCACACACCTGCCAGAAACCAGCCTGATCCTGGCACATGCCTTGCCTGGTGGCATTCCTGAGGATGCCTGGCGGCTTATCCCATATGGCAGAGTTGGTCCCAACCAGCCTGCTCAGGCTGTCATTCAGATGTGGTCAAGTTGGCCAGGGGACTTTGGTTGGTCCACAGGCTGGGAAATTTCTGGGATGTCGACAAAGGTACGACTTATCTCACCCCACCCCTGCAGGACGACTCTAGATACGGAAGAAGCAGGGCCGGCATTTGCCAGACTGCCTTCTGCATTTTTTGGTATTCTGCCCGTAAGAGTTCTGTGATCTAAAAAGATTGTTCTAAAGTTATGCAAGATCCCGTACTGAAGAATTTACGACGGTAATGGACACTGTGAGTATCCAAGTAGTAACTGAGGCTACGTTCCCCAATTTTCCTCCTATTTAGACCGTGGAGTTTTGTTTTACACAAGCATCACATGGGATTCGTGTTCCGAGGAACCCACTTTGGGAAATGCTCCTCTTCTGGGGGAGAGACAAGGTTTGAGAAGTTATACCGCCTTATCTCTTTAGATGCCACAACAATGCTACGGCAGCATTTCTCGAACCACAAAATGACAAGCAATAAAAAACCCCAAACTCAGCAGCTGTCACCAACTTCTCTTTTTGAAAAAAAAAATGGGGGGCGGGCAAAGAGAAAGAAAAAGAGAACGTACCCTTCTCGTTGAAAAATTAGAAGGAAAAAAAAAATCCTGCACCTCAGATCCTTAACAGAAAAACCAGGGCTTGCTTTGATTAGCCAAACAAAAATAATGCTTTGTATATCTGATCTTATCAACTGGACACAGCTGGAGCTAAGCCTCTTCTTCTCTTTTCTTTTCTTTTTTTTTTTTTTAAAGGATCAACAGCTGACATTTTATGGATCAGGGCCGGTGTTCTCCTCTCTCTCTCCTTTCAGATCGTTCGGGGGCGTCACACACTCTTTCCTACGGGTTGTGAAAATGTGGCCACTCAGACTCCCGGGGTCCCACTGACTTCAAAACCAGGCTGCTTGATTCCTGGAGAGAGGATGGCTTCTCCCTCCTCCTCCGCCAATTATCATAATCACCGAACACTTCCCGGGCTTGTAAACTGGCTGTTTGTGTTAACGGCGCTGGAGTTGACAGGGAAGCAGGGAGCTGGTGACAGGGAAGGGACGCACTCAGGTGGCATCATTAGACGGCTGGGACGCTCCGGCAGCCAATTAGAGCCCATCTTTCATGCCAGAGGAAGACGGATGCCATCTCCCCATAAAGGAGCACTTCCTCACAGGAGCAGCTGACGGTCTTCAAGGGAGTCAACAGCCCGCGTCACGCTCGGCTCTTCTGGAAAGCGGGGGGCTCAGTGCTGACCTTGCCCCGCCACCCTGACCGCTGCAGGCAAGGCAGACAGGACCTGCCAGACCCATACTTTTGAGCGCACGTGTCTTCTTATTGGCAGACTTGGAGGAGTTTAAGGACTCCCAACGTCACTCCCAACAAAGCAGCCGTCTGGAACCCCGATAACGATGCCTCACAGTGTGTATCACGCACTCTGAGAACTGTCTGCTGTGAGGACGAAGCTCTCTGACACAGTAAAGACACATCTCTGCATATTAAAGCAGGCTTCTGGCAAGCTCCGGGGTCGGCCTCTTCCTGCTAAACCTTACCCTGCTCTGTATAACCCTGTGAGAGCTCCTCTGCGCCACGGTCCACTGACATACTGTGCAGTTACAGAAGCTCGACACTGGCAAACGTTCATTTCATCCGCTGAGCCAGGCGGCCCGGGGCCAGTGCCGTGCAGTGTCTGTGGTCTTCAAGCTTTGAATCGCTAAGCTAGAGGCAATGCAGTGTGGAGCCAGACACAGGATCACGTCCTGGCTCCCTTGCCTCCCTCGCCCTTGGACCGGGCTGGCATTGGCCAGCCACTGCCTTCTTGGGACCTCAGTCTGTTTCTCTGTAAAATGGGCACAATGACGAACCACAGCAACGATAGGACAGCTGACCTTCTCGCACGTCTCCTAAGTTCCAGGCACCGTGCGAGGCACCTTATGAGTGTATCATCTCCCTCGATCTTTGCCACGGCTCCGCGCTTTCTATCTCTCAAGGAATAAACACTCATAAAAATGATCTGCAATTTGTAAACTCAGAGTTAAAACTGTTATTATTATTTTTTCTACGAAGAAAGCACCCTCAACCCTCCAGGGACATAGGAGACAGGACATAATGGTAATGACAGCCACTTGCATCATTTACCAAGTGCTCCTGGTGTATGAGGCACTGACTGACAGACTCCTCACAAGAACCTCCAGAGAATGGGGTTCCCAACAGCCCTGGATTTAAGTGAGGAGGCCCCAAGGGGCCAGGCGAGTGGCTCTGGATCATCAGCTAAGATTGGAGCCATGCCTGGCTTGGGCTTATGCAGTGGAATCAGGGCTCCTGTGGGCACGGGGACGGAGGCAGCCAAGAGTCTGGGCACTTGCCAGGGACCACGGATCACACTTAAAGAAGTGTAAGAAAAACAGGCTGGCTAGTGGCTCCGTGGGTGGTGAACAAGTACTCCTGTTTGTCCTGCGCGACTAGAAGGGCCCACAGCTCCTCCCCGCCAGGTCTGGGACTTGGCAGGGCCCTGGTCGGGAGGCCCGCCTGCGAGGTTTGGGGCCAGGCCCTCAGGACCACCCTTCAGGAAGGCGCTCAGACCCCTCGACGGCCGCGAGCCCCGCTGGGAGCCCCAGTGCAGCAGGTGCAAGGCACAGTACTGGAATGGGTCAGACCCTGGTTCAAATCCCAGCTCTGCTTCACACAAGATGCATCATTTGGGTGAGGGAACTTTCTCGGCCTCCCCACGTGTACACAGGGATGATAGCACTCATGATGCCTCACGGCGGGTTGTGAGGGTTAAGTAAGCCACGGCAGGTAAAGTGTTTCACGTGCAGGTAAAGTGTTTCACGTTACACCGGATACGATTGAGGCTCATGAGACCGGTAGTTACTGTTTCCTACTTCTTCTTCTACTCTGATTGTCAAATGGCTACCAGAACTTTGCTCAGAGAAGCTCAAAGTCTCACCAGACCCAACGTGCCCTCAAAGACACTGGGAAACACCCTCCTACCCTGCATAATGTTTTTAACGCTTCGCATTTAATCCTCAGGGCAATCCTTTGAGCTAATACCATTATTGTCCCCACTTCGCAGGTGAGAAAACTGAGGCACAGAGAGGTTAAGTGACTTGCCTAAGGTCACACAGCTAGTCAGTGTCAGAGCCGGGATGGAAGGCAGGCTGCCTGGCTCCAGAGCCCACACCCTTCACTGCCCCCCCGTAAGAAGCCCCAGTATGGGGCTTGGGATGCAGTGATTTCCCTTCACTGCTGCTTTGTCTACTCAGCCATCATTCTGGCCCCTGGTCCCAGGCCCTTTCTCCTCTGACCCTCAGGACAGTCGGCCTCAGACGAGGCTCTAAGTTCTGATCAAAGGCCTCTCTGGACCCCCAGGCCTCCTGTCGCACCTAGCCTGATGCCAGGCTGCCCCCTGCTCAGCGGTCAGGCTTGGTGGCCTTTCAGGCCACAGGACCCAGAGCCCCCTCCCCCTCCCACGTCCCAGCACCGCTGTTCCTCTGCCCCACGCCGGGCCCCAGGAAGAGAGGCCAGCTCCTCCGGGCGCTAAGTGCAGCCAACACCAACCCAGAGTCCAGAATTGCAGGCATGAGGCCTTATAAGGCCTCCGGGGACGGGAAACCACATCAAAGCAGGGCTTGGGAGCAGGCTGGAGTTCGGTTAGGGTTTTTCCTCTTTGTCTTTGAGACTCATACTCCTGAGCTTAATATCTTCCCCCACCGCCTGCCCCGGCAGTCCTTTGCCAATCTTTCTGTTCTCTAAGAGCTAACAGATGTTGGTGCCACGGGTTTCAAAGAAAACTCCTGGTGCCCACAGAACACGGCACAACTTATAGATTCCAAGAATGCACAGGGTTGGGACATGCCAGGGGAAGAGAAGGGTGGGGGGCACGACCCAGCCACCCAGTAACCCTTAGATCCAAGTAGTCTGCCCTGGAGCTGCCCCAGGAAATTTCTGGCAAGCTGCCTCTTCCCAGCACACCGTACAGACGCAGGCCGGCCAGGCGTGCCTGGGGAACCGGCGCCGCCGCGGGCAGGCAGGCCGTCCAGGGCAGGGATGCTCTGTCCCCGGAACCCGGCCGAACCTGGGAGCCCGGGCTCCTGCCGGCCCACCCTCAGCAGCTGAGTGGCCGCAGACGCCTTGCTTAACCACTCCGGCTCCCACTTTGCTCTTCTGTAAAATGGGGATTTAGATGTAAAGAAAGTCAACGAGAAAAGGGAGACAAAATACACATAGCGGGATACACTACACATGAGCTTTTCTTCTCCTTCTGTAGTGCCCTTCTTTTGCCACGTGCTTGGAACATCCTTACATTTTATTCCTGCAAAAACCTAACGTCCAGTGGTTCAACGCCCCAGGGTCCACCCCCGGATGACATTCTCATGAGAGCAGCAAGGAGGCACGTTTAAGTTCAGTAGTGTTAAGGGTATAACGCACCTGTACATCTAAGAAAATACCAGACCAAACGTCCACGTATCCCCATGGTTACCCCCAGGAGGGAGGGACAAGAGAGATGGAGAGTGAGAAACTTCAACTTTCTCAGAAGCAGTCTAATTTTTGAGATGAGTATATTCAGGTATCACTTGCACCACTAAAATCTAATTTAATAAAACCCCACACAATAACCCACTTTACAAGAAGGACTTGGGGCTCAGCCAGGAAATTAAGGGACTGGTCCAAGGTCACTTAAGGAGAGAAAGTGGCAGAGCTGGGGTTAGAACCCTCCCGGCCCCGGGCCCCTTGTCTCTAGAATGGGGTAGGGGTGGGGGGTGCCGGATGATGCTCATGGTCCCCTTGAGAAGAGATCTTCTGGGGCTCCAGTCCCCCTACCCAGCAGGAATCAGGAGTGGAAGGAAAGCCATGGCCATCCATACTTTCGGTGCCTCAATGTCCCCATTTCCAACGTGCACTTTAACCTGTGGACCTTTGTTACTTCTGTCCCTGAGAGTCACTCTACCCACCAGAATGGCAGGTCAAAACTTGGGGGAATTCCCCACTCCACCCCAACCTAGGCAACGTGCAACCCAGGGCTGAAAGGTAACCACTGGTGAAGGGCCAGGGGTGGGAAGGTTCCTGGGGCCCTGGCTCCAGTGACAGGCCAGGAGGGACTGGGGGTTCCCTCCTCCCTGAGGATGGGAGGGAAACAGACTTATTCCTCCTTCCAGAAAGACACAGCACCTCTTCTCAAACAAATGACATGTGGGGCAGAGCCCTCCGACATTCCCCTGAGGACAATGCAGCCTCCCATGGCCATGTAGCCCCCACTGGGGGCTCCAGGCTCCGCCTGCCCAGCACCTGTCCCCCAGCTAAGCGAACTCAGAGCCCTCCCCCTGAGGATGCGTCTCACAGCGGCTGGCAGGAAAGAAGTCTTCTCTGGTGCCAAGGCTGTGTATAATCTCATCTCCAGCTGCTTGCGACAGCATACCCCAGAAGCGAACTCACAAAGGGACAGAGAGAGAGACCAGTGCCCAGGGGAGGGCACTTGGTCCAAGGCCCTAGGCCAAGTCGTTTCTAGAAGTCAGCTCCCCAAGCGCAGGCAACTGGGTCTAGAACAGTGCCTGATATATAGTAAACAGCAAGTATCTGTGGGATGAACCTTGGGGCCAGATACACCCTCGCCTGTGCTTCCTGGGGGAGGGGACAGTTACAGAAGCCACTGAGCTGCCCTTGTCGCTTACGGCAATTCACGGTGGGCTTCTGCTGCTTTGCCATTGAAAGCTCTGACCCCCGGAACCTTCAGAACCACATTACAGCCCCCCTAAAATCAGAGCCCAAGATCCCGGCCAAGCTCGGAGGCCAGAGGGAGGAAGCTGCCGCCACCTGCTAAGCAGGGGGGCACCTCCACGCGTACCCCCAGCTGGAGAAGGGCGGGGAGGCTGAGCAGAAGTGGCCTGCCTCAATTCCCAGAGCTGGCCTGCATGTCTGGCCTACAAGGACCAGGCCTTCAAGACTCCGAAGATGTGCAGCGGTAATTAAAATTCCTTGGATTTCTCCCCGACTGTTTTTATCTGCTCAAGATATAATCCCTCTGTTCCCATTGGCACATCCCAGCCTCTGCCCCCCACATCCCAGGGACTCCAGCCTGAGCCGGCTTTCTGGACTTGAGGGAACACTTATCAGGAAGGTGGACGGTGGTGGGCAGGGGCTGGGATGGCAGAGCCAAGCAGGAAGGACTTCCAACCTGGGGCCTGGCCCTGGGGCCACCACATCCCTACTTCCTCCGAGCCTCAGGCCCTAGACGCTACAGGGTGCAAATAACCTCCGAAGATGGCTTTGCCCAGTCCCGTGTCCTGGAGACACAGCTGGCCATAGGCGGCAACGGGCCAGCAAGGTCCACTTCCTGGGCTGTCACCCCAGCAAGCTGCCAGCCTCCACCTGCCGTCATCCCAAATGCCCCCGGAACTGGGTCCCACCTGGGCGACCAAGAGTACTTCACGTTTTTCTTTAAATTGGCCCTCTCTCTCTGTCTCTTTAAAACCTAGTCTTACCAATAAGATCCGTGAAATCGTGGGTGTGATCTCTGAGTTATGGTAGGGGTCGTCAAAAATAGAATCCACGTGAAACAAATGCAGAACCATGAAAATACAAGCCGTCTGCCGACCTGTCTCAAGCCCCATCCCCCCAGCAGAACGCAGATCACACCTGGGGAACTACAAGGTTTCAAGAGCCCAGAGCTGAAGTCCTCTGCCCCCTCCCCCACCCCCAGTGATCAGGCTGGTTCCCTGGACAGGTGGGAGGGGGTGGGGGAGGGGGGGAAGAGACACCACATAAGACAAGCACCAGACGAGGACAGAAGCAGGAATGCTCTCACGGCCCAGCGGCCGCTCCTCCCGCCCGGGACAGGCCCTCCTCTAGAGCGGGTGTCCGGGGACCATGAATCCTAGGCACAGATTAAAATAACTGATGCCAAGAGAAGACAGCAGAGCTTGGCATTACCCAGGACCTGCCTTGCTCTCCAGTCTTTGGGACTTCAGAGCTCTCAGGAGGAGGTGACCCAACGGGAGGCAGACTGTCCGGGGCTGGGCGGGACGAGGGGCCTCAAGGGTCTGCTGTTGGTGTGACGGGAATTTTCCTACTAGATGGCAGTTCAAAGGAGTTTCTACAGTGGAAACCAGGATCCGATGGGCTTGTCAGGGCGTGGGAGTAACTGAGGTCAGGAACATAAAGGACTCAATGATAATAATTACCAGCATTTCTTTCGCAAGCGCCTGACGTGTGCCAAGAGGTCTGCTCTGCCAGCACATCAGGGGCCTCGCTAACCGCTCCCAACAGCCCTGAGAGCCGGGTGCCATTGTTACCCCCTGCGGCCAGGAGGTTGGAGAAGTCAAGTGACTCACAGGAGGGTCCGACTTGAGCCCTGGCCCCTCTGCTTTATACCATGTGACCTCATACAAACGATTTCCCCGTCGGTGCCTCGGTTTCTCCATCTCAACAGGGAAGTGACAGCAGCCGCCCAGCAGGACCACTTAGAAGGGGAGAGGAGACTGCGTGTGTGAAGGGCCCGGCACACCCACCGGGTGGCCAGCGTGCCATCACGCAGCTGTTCCCTCTCTGCTCTCAGGGGCCCCTGTCCTTCACTCCCCACCCTCCCATCCTCTTGTCTACCCCCCGCCGCCTTCAGGGAGGCCCCACAGCTGATCAAAGCCGGACCCGGGAGCACCTCAGCCACCCACGGGCCTCCAGCTCCAGCTGGCGGCTGACACTCAGCGCTTCTCAGTCTCTGCCTCCCTCCGCCCCCCGCCCGGCCCACGGCCAGCCACGCTGCTGACCCTGCTACGCCACGGAGCTGCCCGCCACTGGCCTGCCACACGGCCGGCCTGCCACACCACGCAGCCGAGCGCTGATAACAGGAGAGGCCGAGGGGGCTGTGGGGCGCCTCGGATCGCTGAGCAGCTGGGGCACTCTCTGCCAGCGGCTCCTGGCCCTGGGACAGGGCCCGGGTCTGCTGCCAGGGGCCAGCGGGTGCACCCTGCTGAGCAGGGTGGCCGCGAGCCAGGCTGCTGGTGACTGACAGCACTGTCATCTGTCGCCCGGAGAGCGGCGCCCCCATAGACGGGGGGTCACCTTGTTGCGGGAAAGGATGTGCACCCCGCCCGGGGCAGAGGTTGGCCCGGCCAGGAGCCCTGTGTGGCCTGGGGACCTGGGGAAGCGTGTTTCTCTCAGCCTCAGGAGTGAGGGGCTTTGGCTTCTCGTTTCTCCTCTCTTGGACACGTGCACACGCATGGACACACTCAGGCCACCCCGTCTGCCCTAAAGCTCTTGCAGAAGCTGTCGTTCTGCCCCTCCGATGTCTGCCCCTGCCAGGCCTCCCTCTCCTGCCACAGCCCTGCTCCCAGGGCCTCTCCCCAGGCCCCTCACAGGCTGGACCCCACCTTGGGGTCTCCCGACCCCTGTCTGGGCTGTTTCTGCAGCCTGGGGAGCCCTCTACCCTCAACTGCTGACTGCCCGCTCGTGAAGTCCTGTCCCCGGGGCCCCAACCAGCATGACTGCTGACCCCCAACCGCCCCCCCATGTCGCTCTTGGGCAGAATCAAGGGTCGCACGTCTGGTCTCCCCGAGGACTCAGTTCATTTGGAATCTTAACTGTTCATGTGCCACCAGATCTGTGCCTGTCAGTCTCCAAGTCCGTACCTATAAAATGGGCCTATGACACAGACGTGCCTTGAATGTCCCATAAGAAGGTGGTCATGGAAGAAAGGAAGGGTTAGCGGCACTGCTCGGGAACCCAGGCTCCCAGGGTCCCAGGCGCCGGCCGGTGGGAGAGCAGGTGAGGACCGCCGAGGGGCCAATCCTGTTGTGCTCCGAAACGAAAGAGGCATATTCTCCAGAACACTTCTGGAAGGACATGCTATGCTTTGCATAGGTAAACAGTGGCTACCCTTGGGGAGCAGGCATGGGCAGCCGGGGAGCCGTCCCCTTCAGTTGCCCAGCTTTCTGGACTCTCTGGGTTTGTCCTGTCTCTCCCCCGCTCCCGTCCCCTCCCCTCCTCTTTCTCTCTTTTTTAACCAAGAACGCGCAATAGTCTTATACTCAAAAGACACTGAGCTTTCTAAAGCTGTTGCGCTAAAGGGAACGATGTGGCTTCACCGCCCACGCCACACTCACCAAGCTGTTCCACAGGCATCTCCGACTTCACGCATCCAAACTGACTCCCGCCGGCCTCCCTGATTTCCTCCCTGCACCCAACCAGGGCATCACCCTCCTTCCTGTTCCTCAGGCCAGCAGCGCAGGGGTCAGCCTGCCGCTGCCCTTTCAACCCTTCCGCCAAGTCCCTACAACATCCTGCCGGCTCTGCCTGCAAAACGTACCTCGAACCCAACGCGCCCTCACCTCCTCCACACCTAAGGTGCACGCCAAGCCAGGGAGAGAGGTCATCCTCTCTCACTGGGACGATGGCCACCATTTCTTAGTCTCTGCCCTTCCCCCTCCATTCTCCAAAGTCCTCCTAATGCCCTACAAAGCCTCACCCAGCCTGTCTACCCCATCATCTACCTGACCTGCTGTTACTCCCTTTCATGCATTCTGCCCCAGCCACCCTTACCTCCTTGCTGTAGACCTGTCGGGCACACTCCCACCTCAGGACCTTTGTACATGCCGTTCCCACCGCCTGAAACTCTATTCCCACATATCCTCTCCTCCTCCCCTCCTTCAGGTTTTGGCTCACCTCATCACCTGGGTGAGGTCTCCCAAACCCCTCTATTTAGATGGCAGCCCCCACCCCACCCCCTGCCGCCTTCCCTCACCCCTTCTCTGCCTTAGTTTCCTCTGGGGCACTTATCACCATCTGGCATACCAAGTACTGCCCGACAGAGGAGGCGCTCCACGAATACGTGTCAAACAACTAAATGCGGTTCTAAGTTTATGGACCCAGAAAAACATTCCCCACATTTTCCTGAGAGAGGCAAACAGTCGCCACAGAGCGGAGAGAATACGATCGCATCCACGAAGATTATCCGCGTGCGTTTTCCACGCACAGCGGTCACACAGGCGCATTTGGAAAGAGCGGCAGCAAATGGTCCCAGAGGTTGGGCCTGGGCGCCGGATGCAACATTGTCCAATTGCTTGCTGTGAACGTGCACAACTACTTCTACAATCAGAAATGACGGGAAGCGTTTTGAAGAAGACACACGCAAGCAAACGGAACTGGGGGCCCACGGCGGTTCAAGAAGGATTCGCAAACAGAAGTCTGCCGCCAGGTGGTGTGGTCTGAAACTTTCCAGTGAAATGGGTGGTTTCCAGATCCCATCTGGGAGGGAAGGAGGAGTACCAGGCTTCTCTGCACCCCAGATCCCACGGCCCCCTCCCACGGCCCCACCACGTGCACAGCCCACGAAGAGAACCCTCCGGGAACCCGACTGTTTCCCAATGCTCTTGGCTGTGGGTGCGTAGGAAGCCGGGGGCGCTGGCCAGACCCTTCTTTGTGGTCATGTAATGCAGACAGGCTTTGATTCCAGAAATGGCAAGAGGCCAGCTGAGCATATAAAACTGGGCTGTCGCTGGGAGTGGGGGAGGGCAGCTCTCTCTCTCCCGACCCCGATGGCTGCACATCAAATTCTACTATTTCCATTCTCAGGCAAGCCAAATCTTTTTTTTTTTTTTAAGGTGGGGAGGGGTTGTAGGAATCCGAAAGGTGGCTGTCTGCTCCTACGGGTCATACCAGGGACCCCTGCCACCACAGTGGTCCCGCTGGAAGCCCAGGGAAGCCTAGGAGGTGCTAAGCCTTGGCTGGCATCCAAGTTCTAAGGATGCACTTCGACCTGGGGACAAGAGGGCATTCACAGCAGTGACTGTGTCCATCGCACCTTGTCCCACTGCAGTCCCCGGGTCGTCTGACTCACCCTGTACCCTAAGAGGTCAAGAAGGAGCGCTCACCCCCTTATAGACGAGAAGGCTTTTAGGCTGTGAAAGGGGAGGCAGGAACACGCAGTACAGTCGGGAGGAACCTAGACCCCCGAGAGGAAGGCCAGGGCTCCTGACACACAACATCTGGCGTGTTCCTGGACGCAGAGGAAGAGTGGCCTGAAGACGTGTACAGGCAGCCCCTCAGACCGCAGGCATCCGGGCCACACCCGAGCCCTCGTGCAGGGGTTCTGACCTGAGGGAAGGTCCAGACCCCCTGAAGACTGGCCCCCCAGGAAAATGCCACACAAACAAAACTGCACGCTGAACCTTTCTGCGAACGTTTCAGGTTAAGAACCTCTCGGAGGACACATGGGGAAACTCAGGCCTCAAAAGGAGATAGCGCTTGCCCCCAGTCGCAAAGCGTGGCACAGCCACAATCAGGATCCAGAACACTCAAAGTGGGCCGCAAGAGCCAACAAAAGTCAGTCGCCCCCACAGGGGCCAGAAATAAAAAGCAGAGCCCCTCCACTCCGCCAGAAGGCAGGGAGCGGGTGCCCCGGGTCAGCAAGTGCAGACTCAGACCAGTGTCTCCACAGGCAGGGTTCTATGGCTCGTGCAGTTTGGGGAGGATCCCAGGTTCCTCACTGCGGGATTTCTCAAACATCGCAGCCGATTCGCATCGGGAGCCCCTTGAAGTGCTCGCAGTGCACAGGTTTCTCCAACTTCTCGAGACACTTTGACTATGGCCCCTATTTCGATCCCTTGCCATTTCCGCATGCTACCCACACCCACCTTCAGGAAGCTTTCCCCACCAGCGGCCCACACCTGAGAGGCGTCTTCAGAGGACTTCAGAGAACTGCCCCCCCTCCCCCCGCCGCAATCCCGCCTGCCGCCAGGTGGCCCTGAGCCCTGCTTCCTCACCTCCAGTGCAGGCCAACTCTGAGCCAGAAGTTACCTTCCAGAGCTCCTTGCAGGTTAAGGCTCAGACCAAGATTTTTCCTGAAATTGCACATAGCTTGCCTTCCCTTTGCCGTGCTTTCTCCCCTTCCTTCCTGATCTGCCCTGGGAGAACATCCTTCATGAATCACTTGCACATGATCCTTGTCTCAGGCTCTGCTTCTGTGGTACCTGATGGCTCTTCACTGAACTACCAGTTGATTGCAGGAATCTGGACACGTTTGGTGAATTCACAGGGAGCAGACAGGCCGACCAGCAGGTTGGTTAGTCTCAGACAAAGGGATCACCCCACAGCCAGTCCAGCAACATGAGGAGCCAGGCATCCCATGCTGGGACTCAGATCTCACTGGCAGACAGAAACAGACATTTTCTCCCACCCACCACTCACCCCACCCCCATTTCAATATACGCCTCTCTCCATCTCTGGGGCCTAACTCAAGTACAGGGAGCCCTTCCTGAGCACTTCATCCTCCAGGGACTTCTCTCACTGAACGTCCATAGCTCTTGGGGCTGGATTCACAGATGTACCTTCAGGAGAAATCCAAGGCTGAAGGAAAGCTTTTTATCCCTCTCTTTGTCTCCGTAGTGAGCACCTGTGATTTGGACAAACAACTCCCCACCCCATCCCCCCAACATCCATTTCTCCTTCTTCTGGTAACACCTTGATTTTCCCTGGAGAGCCACCCCTCCACAGGCTTGCCAGACTTCACAAATAAAAACACGGGACACTCAAATCTGAATCTCAGATGCACTCATGCAGCATTTGGGATATACTTATGGAAAAAAATGGTGTTTATCTGAAATTCATAAAACTAGCTGTTCTATATGTTACCTAGAAATCCTAGCCCTCCACCACTTTCACTCATGAGGTATGGACAGGGTTGATTTGTCCCCCTAACCAGAAGGGTGGGCACATGTTCCAGGCCCGATCAGTGAGAACTCTGCACATCCCTGGTCACAGCGATTGGTCAAGGCCAGACACATGACCCGAGCTTGGGTCAAAGAGATGCTTCTCTTGACAGCTTCTCTTTTTCTGCTGACATTAATGAGATGTGAGGGTGGGAATCTGACCCTGAAGAAAACATTCTACCTCTTTACAGAGAGTTTCTGTCTAAGAAAAAAGCCAACACAAAAGAAAACAGAACCAGGAGGTGAAATAATGGAAAATGGGTCCTGACAACACTGAGTGCCTGGATCAAACTATGCCTGAAGCTAGTCCTCTCCCTCGACTTTTCAATTGCATGAACCACTAAATCACCCCTTTTTACTTAGACCAGTTTGAGCTTGTTTTCCGTCACAGGCCCCTGAATGAGTGCTGCTCAATCCGGCCTCCTCTGACGCCATCCACCAACCCTGGCACGATGCTGTGTGGAGTCACCCTCAGCAAATATTTCAGTTGCTTGTGTCTCTAACTTTACACTTCACTGTGGCAGGTGGCATGGGATTATGGGAAAGCCTGGGCTTTCAAGTCAGACAGGCCCTGATCCCATCCCAGCTCTGTCCCATTCCAGGGCCTTGCCCTACTTCCTCGAGCCTCTGGGACCCTCAGTTTCCTCATCTGTAAAACGAGGATACTAGTAACTGTATCTGTGTCCATAGCCACACAATTTTCTGCCCAAACCAGGTCACTTTTGAGAGTGAATGGGGGAGCTATTAATAACCAGGCCAGGACAACAGGAGTGACTAGGAGTGTCATGGGTAAATGGGCCGGCAGTAGCCCTACCTACAACTGACCTTGCCCACCTGCACCCACCCCCATGGTCAATGCCTTCCACCCTGTCTCCCCATCACTGCCCTCTGCCCAGGCCACTCCCACTATTCTCTCCTCCTAGCTGCCACCTCGTTCCTTCTCTTCCAGCTCAGCTTTAAGGTTCCCTCCTGGAGAAGCCAGCCCAGGACCCCCCAGACTCGGCATGGCCCCCCACTCTGTGTCCCCCCCCACCACCTGGGATGCCCTCATTGCAGCCCTCGGTGCTCTGTACGACTACTTGTGGATCGCCAGTCTCCCCACATGGCTAGACAAGCGCATGGAGGACAGGGACCCCACATTTCTTCACTACTGAAGGCCCTACTGACCTGGCACAGTGCCTGGAAGGCGTAAAACATAAGCCAAAAAAGTAAACAGCTAACTCTCCTTTTGCCTCCTGTCTGCAGGTCTCATGTTTCTTCCGTGTGTCGACGGGACCGTCGTGGGTGAGATGGCAAGCAGGGATGAACGGGGCTATGAATCACGGAGCAGGGAGGGCATGGGGCAGGGGTGGGACCCGCCCCCTGGCAGGCCAGGACACGCTGATAATGTTCTCAGAGCCGAGGGCTCTGGGGACCGCAGCCCTGGGAGGCCCCGCCCAGCCCAGCGGCCCGCAGGCGGTGACGGCGGCAATGTGCTGGCCCTACGACAGTTTTCATTGATCAGGGGCCAGTGTGGACTGGACCTGGGCCGGCTGCCTGTTCCAGAATCCAGCCCTGGCTCCTGCTCAAAACACAGGCCCGGCGTCTCCCTGCAGCCTCAGCCAGCTGTCCTCAGCGGCGGCCAAGTCGCTGCCCAGAATGCAAATTGGGCAGGTGCAAAGGGCCTCTCCAACCCGAAACTGAGGCCATGACATCCCACACACAGCCCGGGTTGTTCTACTCATGAGCAGACAGCGTCCCCTTGGGTTGCCGGGCCCCCGCCCACACAGCTCTCCCGGCCTACCCCAGGGCGGCCTCGCCCGCCTCATTTCTTGGTTCGGCCGGGCTCCTAGGCTGAGGTCAGCTACCTGGAAAATGTTTTGCCGACTAGCTCCTTGGCTCACACCCTAATCCGGATGGCACACTACTTCTTTATTTCCACGGGATCCCTCCCCTGCTCTGCAGCCTTCAATGGCTCCCTCTTTCCAACCAACTCAGATCCCTGTTGTTTTGCCCTACTTTCCCAGTCCTGCTCACCGGGACACAAACGGTTATGGCAGGAAAAAAACCGCTGGCCTGGGAACGTCATATTCTGCCTCAGTTTCCCCATTTGTATAAAGAGAGGAGTCAAGAGGATGTCTCCAAGGGCTTTCCTGCTACAGCAGGACATGATTCCATGGCCTCATGGTAGGGTCAATTCAGCGAGGCCCGGACCTCCATCCTTTGCTCTTTTTAGGCCACTTCATAGGACTGTCACCACTCGCAAAGCCACCAGTCAGGTCAGTCTCTCAGGACTGTCTGTCTCAGGAGCAAAGGAAAGATTTATGAGATTTGAACATGTCCCTCAATCAGATTCTGGATCAGTCTCACAGGTCAGTCTCTCAGCCCCAACACCCTGCTCCAGGAGTGCTGCGGTGACCCCAGACAAAAAGTGATGCGTGGCTCGAAGACTGAGAAACAGCAGACACATACCTGCATGAAACACCCCAGAAAGGACCCCAGCAGCCTCAGCTTGACAACGTGCATCTCCAAAAATAATGAATAGCGGGCTAATTTTACAACAGGTTGAGTCCTAATGGCCGTGAGCTCATAACTGTACCACAAGGAGCCTGAAGCATCGCTGAGTGGGGTGGGGCCCAGCTTCTGCCCCAGACCACCTGGTTCTGTCACCTTCCAGCTGTTAACTCCTCTGTGCCTCAGTTTCCTCCTTTGTATTGCAGGGAAATGATATTATCAACCTCCTGGAGTTGCTGTGATGATTAAAGCAATATTTGCAAAGCACTTAGTGCCTGGCTTATCAGAAGCCCCACATAAATGTTTGCTTAATAAATAAAAATAAGCACAGAAGGATTGATATGGGAGACGAAGTTGAGCCCAAGAGTCCTGGAAAGGACTGGGCCTCTTCCGAGGCCGCACCGGACCTCTCATGCCAAAGGCGGATATTCCACTGGGCCAGTGGAATGAGCTGGGAGTGCTGGCCACACGGGACTTCCATACGGAGCATGCTGGACCTCAGAAACACAAACCCAAACAAAAACAAAACCCCCTGAGTTTCTTGTAGGCAGCACATAATCCGGTTATTTTCTTAAATCCATTTAGCCACTCTGGGTCTTTTGATTGGGGAATTTAATCCATTTGCCTTTAATTCTTGACAGGGAAGGATTCGCTAGTGCCATTTTTTTCATTGTCGTCTGTTAATTCTTATAGTTCTTCTGTCCATCTTTCCCCCTCTTGCTGTCTTCCTCTGTGTTTTGTGATTTTTTTTGGACTGACGTGCTTTGATTTCTTTCTGTTTCTCTTTTGTGCCATTTTAAAATTTTCTCTGTGATTGCCATGGGGCTTACATAAAGTATCTCATAGTCCTAACAGTGTAGTTTGAGCTGCTAACAGCTTGAGTTCAATTTCATGAAGAAATTCAACACCTACTTCTCCCTCCCAGCCAAACTTTAGGTGACTGTTGTCACAATTTACATCTATTTACACAAATTACACCTATTTACATCCATTGTCTATCTATTAACACATTTTTATAGCTATTTTTCATATTTTTGTGTTATAACTTTCATAGAATTCAAAATGATTTACCCACTGCCATTATAGTATTCTGTATTTGTACATTTTTACTAAGGAGTTTTATACTTTCTTATGCTATTGCATTGCTATTGAATGCAACTTGAAGAACTCCTCTTCGCGTTCCTATAAGGCAGGTCTGGTGTCCCCCCGATCCCAGCTATTGTTTGTTTGGGAAAGACTTTATCTCTCTTTCATTTCTAAAGGACAATTTTGCTGGGTATAGTAATCTTGGTTGGCAGTTTTCTTTTCTGAGCACTTTATTTTATTTTTTTTCTTCTTTTTTTAGAGAGAGAGCATGTGTGAGTAGGGGAAAGGGGCAGAAGAAGAGAGAGAGAGAATCTTAAGCAGGCTCTATGCTCAGCGCAGAGCCCAACGTGGGGCTAGATCCCATGACCCGGGATCATGACCTGAAGAGTCCGACGCTCAACTAACCGAGCCACCCAGGCACCCCATCTTCTTTGAGCATTTTAAATATATGAGGATACTGAAGATATATTAGCACTCCCATTTTCACTGCAACACTATGCACAATAGCCAACATATAGAAACAACCTAAATTTCCATCAATAAATGAATGGATAAAGAAAACATAGTATACACATACAATAGAATATTATTCAGCCTTAAAAAGGAAGGAAATTCTGCAATATCCAGCAACATGGATGAATCTCGAGGACATGATGCTATGTGAAATAAGCCAGTTACAGAAGGACAAATACTGCATGATTCCCCTTACGTGAGGTATCTAAAATGGGCAAATTCATGGACTCGAAGAGCAGAATGGTGGTTGCCAGGGACTGGGGGAAAAAGTTATAGGAAGCTGCCATTCAACTGGCATAAAGTGTCAGTTAAGTCAGTGAATTAGCCTACAGATCTGTTGTACAACATTGGATCGATAGTCAACAATATTGTATTGTATGCTTGAAATTTTGTTAAGGCAGGGGGCGGGGAGGGAGGGTGCCTGGGTGGCTCAGTCAGGTAAGCGTCTGACTTCGGCTCAGGTCATGATCTCACGATTCGTGGGTTCGAGCCCCATGTCGGGCTCTGTGCTGACAGCTCAGAGCTGGAGCCTGCTTCGGATCCTGTGTCTCTCTCTCTCTCTGCCCCTACCACTTATGCTCTGTCTCTCTCTCTCTCTAAACTAAATAAACGTTTAAAAAAATTTTTTTAATTTGTTAAGAAGGTATACCTTATATTAACTGTTCTTACCACAATAAAATAAAAATTAAAAAAAAAATTTTTAAGTTTAAATAAGTAAGAAAACCTAAGAGGACGACATAGGCTTAAAAAGCTCTATGATGCCACAAGTGAAGTTTAACACTTAAAAAAGATGTCAAGAGGGGTGCCTGCGTGGTTCAGTTGGTTGAGCATCCAACTCTTGATTTGGGCTCAGGCAATGACCTCAGGGTTGCAGGATCAAGACCCGCGTCGAGCTCCACGCTGAACAGAGAGAGATTCGCCCCACTCTTTCCGTCTCTGCCCCTCTCCCCCACTTGTGCTCTCTCTCTCTCTCTCTCTCTCTCTTTCTCTAATAAAAAAAAAGTCAAGAAAGTTGATTAGTTGTTCTATCTGGCTAATTGTTTCAAGGGAATTCATTTCCATATTCTCTATACTTTTGTATACGATGGAAATTTTCTACAGTAAGTACTTTTCTAAGTAGTGGGGGAAGGGGGGAAGGCAGCTTAGCTGGAAGAACAAGAGCTTGACTTTGAATCATCTTGGCAAAAGCCGCCAGACCCAAGACTCACCAGGAATAAGCTAGTCAACAATCAAGATCCTGTGATGTCAGGTTCTGGGAAATGCTAGATTTCACCACAATGAGATCACAACGTAACAGGAGGACACCAAACATTGTGCGGCACCATGGGCCAGACACCATCCGAAGCACTTTGCGTTTATGAGCTCCTTTCATGGTGACAACAACTACGAGGCAGACGTTGGTATTGTCCCCGTTCTACAGATGAGGAAACTGAGGCACAAAGCAGTTAAGAAATATGACCAAGTGGCTAAGAAATGGCAGCGCTGGGATTCAAACCCAAGCCACCTGGTGCCCCAGGCTGTGCGGGATCTAACCACCAGGCTGGACTGCCACTTCCTTTCGGCCCAGAGCAGATCACAGTCCAGAAGAGTCAGATAAGGTACCAAGAAACACAGGTTAAAGTTACAGTACCACCACAGCTTTGGAAGGAGTTGAATGGTATGTGCACTGATAAGTTGATAACCAATGTATCTGCTGTTAGGGGATCTGGCCTGCCATTCTAAAGTTGTATTCTCTGTCCCACTTGTTTATGGGAATTCAACTTGAAATCAGCATTTAAAGCTTTAAGAAAAATTGGTTTCTCTATTATGGAAGTTGAATGAACTGAGCAGTGAAACTACAAAGAGGTGTAGGTGGTCCTCTCCGTGTGCGGAAGTTACCAGGACGTTCTGGAATCCCATTAGCAGCAGGGCACCGACCCGTCACCCACACCAGGATGCTTCACTCATGACCCGCCTGAGCCGGCCACCCCTGTCATGAGGAGCTCTGCTCTATGGGACCCTGAGAAACTCCCTTCACTGACTAGCTTTGGCTAGTCAGACGATACGTCCCAGGTTCAGGAGCAGAGAGAATTCCAGAGGCGGGGCACGTCCCTCAAAGATCCTCAGGTTCCTTCAGATCCATGAAGGATAAATGCAAACCACAGGACAATTTTTCCATAAATCACTGGTTCAGACTGGAAGCCAGAGGACAAAGGTTACCTTGTTATCCAACATGGTACTCTCCCCCCCTCTAAGTAATACAACGTTAGGTTGCATTACTACAAGTATTGCATCTATATCACGGGAGGTGATGATTCCGGCATCACTGGAACAGGGTATCTAGTTTTCCTACCTGGAAAACGAAGTTGCATTCATAAAGAAGACGTGACTACACTAGCCTTGCTATTCAAAGAGTGGGCTGAGGGCCAGCAGTCTCCACACAGTCTGGGAAGTTGTCAGGCAGAGTCTCGGGCCTCGCCTGACCTACTAAATCAGAATCTGCACGCTTACATGAAACCCACGTAATTCATATACGCATTCAAGTTTGAGAAGGCTTGGTCTGGGGACGACCAGAAAGATGACTGCATAATTAGAGCCGATATTTATTTACTCAGCAAGCCCTGTATGAAGTACTTTATATGCATAAACTCATTTACCACAGCCAAGAAGTCTAAGGTAAGGACTCTGACTATTTTATATTAAGATAAAATCTCGCAGACTGTGAGATGTAGACTCAGACTCAGAGATGCTAAGTAACTTACTCCAGGGCACACAGCTTCAGAGCAGTAAAACTGTTAACACAATGGGAGAGGTTAAGAACTCAAGGAGCAGCTGAGGGCTCTAGATGACCTGTGAGAGATGGTGGGAGAGGCCAGCTTCCTGCCTTCACACCCTTCAGCAGATGAAGAAAGCCAATTCTGGGTGTCTCCTGAAGGCACAGCAGGACTCACAGCCGGGAGGGCCGAGAGTCTCTATCCTTCCGGGAGCTGAAGCCTTCCAACAAAGGAAGAGGCGACTCAGGATAATGAGCTCCCTGTCACAGGAGGTAGTCAAGCAGAGGCTGGGTGGCCTTCTGTACGGGATGTACTGGAGAGGATTCCTACTTTATGAAGGAGTCAGGCTTGACAGGTGGGACTTTCCTCTTTAATCCCAGGGTTCTAGGCAGACCAGAATGTCCCCCTTTCCCACCAAGGGCTGGGTGTAGATAACAGTGGCCCCTGGGAGACTGAGAAGTCTCTGGCTTTAAGAGTCTGAACAGAGGATACGGCCTATTTTCAACCCTCCGGCCCAAAGATCTCCATCCTGGATCTGACGTGTGGCATGGGTGGTCCTCAGAGACTAAGCAGAACTAACTGACCCCTGGCTGGGGATGGGTGGGGAGGCGGGCAGACACCCCTCACTCCCTCTGAAGCAAGGAGATACCTCTGTGGCTCCGTGACCCAAGCTTTGGCAAACAGGAAAAAACCCTTGAAGAAGATCCTTATTTGTTCGCCCATGGCCCAACGCCTTGGCTAACCAGACTCTACTCACAAGCGTCTTCAACTAACTGCAATCTGTACCCAGCTTGTCACGGAACGGAGTGAAAATGGAAAACTCTGATGGGGACCTGTCTCTGAAAATGTCAGGCCATGGAAATCTTTTCTGAGGCACACAGCACGGCCGAGGGTCAGAGCCTGCCCGCTGGAGCTGAAATCCCAGGTCCACCCATGAACTGACCACTCCGTGCCTCGGATCCTTGTCTGGAACATGCAGAGAGGAACAGCACCTAACTCCGGACACATACCTAGAACTGCACCAGGCACACAGCGAGCACATCCGATGAATAAACACAAGAAGCGGACAGAAACGTCCTTGTAACTCCAAAGAAGGGCCAGCTTTACCGGCTACGTTCATTAAGTAGCACAAAGACTCAATGAAATAACGACCGTAGCGCCCCTGGCATGTCCGTGGCAGACGGAAGTCTCTCGAGAAATGGTAGTTGTTATCACTGGTGATCCTGCTGCTATCATTTTTATTACTTTAACCAGATTCTAGCTGGAGAGAAGAGAAGAAAATCAGCACGGGCCACACTGTGCAGCCCTGGCGGGGGGGGGGGGGGGGGGGGGGTGTTGCTGAGGCACGGAGCAAGGCCGAAGAGGGCAGCGCTGGGGAGGAGGGGAAGGCACCGCCTGGGCAGAAGCTTGGCGGCTGGATCTTGGAGGCAGCTAGGCCTCTGGAGAGCCAGCTCCACAAGCCTCAGAAGTCAGGCCAGCTTTCGGTTCCTGGCATTCCGGCCCCAAGTCCCCAGTCGGGCCTGCTGCCCAGGGTGCTCGGATTCTTCCAGGGCCCGGGATGTGCTTCCAAGGCAGCCTCATCCCCGACTCAGACCCAGCATTCCTTGGCCGGCGGGGACCACGTCTCCATGAGGCTGACAGAGCCCAGCTGCTGGGACACTTTCTCCTACACTCCCACCAAGGCCCCGTCCAGCCCCTGAGTGGACCGAACTGGAATTGCCAGTGTCCCCAGGCCCTGTGCCAGCCACATGTGTGGTACAGTGAGGGGCTGTGGCCACCCCTCTTGGTCCCCTTGGTGCCTGAGTGGTGGCAGGCACTGCGTGGTCAAAATCAGAATCTAATGACAGGTTTCCCCTGGAACGAAATGCCAGGACAGGCCAACTTTTGAGGAAAAAGAAACAAAGGAGAGCAGCATATCCTGAATCTGGGAGCCTCCTCGATTCTTATGGGGGGGGGGGGGGGGCGGCTGGGGAAAATGCCACAGCCTGGGCCCCCCCAGCAGATCACTTCATCAGGAGGCTCTGTGCAGTCAGCCTGGGCATCCTTGTTCCTGATGTCTGGGACTTGCTACCATCTACAGACGACAGCCTGGAGCCTTCGGGGACACAGGTGCTACAGGAGAGGCTCTGGGGTGTCACAAGGCCCTCCTGCCCATAGTTAGGGAAAGATGGGCTCAGCAGGCGCCATTCTAGATAGAACCGACCCCTAGTTTATCCTCAGAGGCCAAAGAAGACAAACCAATCAGCCCCAGTAGCTACCAATTGCCATGTGCCTGTGACACAGGGTCACTTATAAGTTGGCAGATAATTATAATCATTGCTGGCTTTTACCCTGTGCCAGACATTGTGGCACACGCTTTACATGTATCTTCTTTTTAAACCCTCGCAACATTCCTTCTATTATTATGCCCATTCTACAGAGGAGAAAACCAAGACACAGGCTGAGTAATGACTAAATCACCTATTTGGAGAGTAGCAGCTCTGGGACCTGTGGGCAGGAAAAAAGGTCCCTCAGCCCAGTTGCATCGAGCCGATGTACTAACGGTCCCGATTTGTCCACCCTTCCCTTCAACCCACAACCCTTCGGTGGTGTCCTCCCACCCCGAATCGGGGCTTAGCCGTGTGACTTGCTCTGGCCAATGGGACTGCAGCCAACGTGACGCAAGCAGAGACTTGATAAGGCACTTGGGAACTCCACTTCCTGCCTTAGACCTCTGTCCCTACGACGCGATGTCCCCGGGCTCACTTGCTGGAGGAATGCGAAATGCTCGGGAAGGAGAGTCACCTTGTCCCAGTCCGTGCTTTTCCAGACCAGGCAGCTGCCAGCTGACCTGCCAACTGTCCTCAGAAGCGTGAGCAAGCCCGACCCAGCTCAGCCCAGCCTGGCCCAGACCAATGAAACTGTTACAACCAAAGCATACTTGCGTGAGGAGTAAGTCACGGTTAAGTCACTAAGTCTTAGGGTGGTTTGTTACACGGCAAGAGCTAACCATATACATACAGTTATTTATATACATGCTTACGTATATACTTATACATAGCACATAGTTATACATTAACACACACACACACAGACATATATATATACACTATCTCACTGCCCAATCTCTCTCTTTTTCTTAATGTTTATTTATTTTGAGAGAGAGAGCACGAGTAGGGGAGGGGCAGAGAGAGAGAGAGGAGAAAGAGAACCCCAAGCAGGTTCCGCACCACCAGCTCAAAACCTGATGCAGGGCTCGATCCCACGAACCATGAGCTCACGACCTGAGTCGGAAATCAAGACGCTTAACCGACTGAGCCACCCAGGCTCCCCTGCCCATTCTCTTTTGACATAGGAAATAAACCTCAGGAGAGGCACAGGGTGAACAGTGATACTATTTTGAGTGAGAAACGCATTAAATCAAGGGGTTTCCTTTAAATGAGGGATTCTCACAGGGTTTCTGTATTTAGAGGCGGCTTTGAATCCTACAACTCTTGACAAGACCCGTGAAGGGATCGAGCCACGTCTGCCATCGTGACCCTGGTCACTGCGCCATACCTGTGCGCTGTGTCCCCCAAGCGAAACCACTTGCTGTCCTGCCCTTCTCTCTCCCACCAGGAGACACATCATCTTTCTTCCACGCAAGCCGACACGAAGCTACCCGTCCGTTTTGATTTTCTGCTGTCGTGGAGCAAACCACCCCCTAACTTGGTGGCGTAAAACCACAGCCGTCTAATGTCTCACGATGCTGTGGATTGACTGGGCTCAGCCGGGCAGCTCTGCTCGTTGGCCCCGAATGTCTCGTGTGGCTGCCAGAGGCCGGAGCTTCCACGGAGCTGCCAGTGCGGTCATTGAGGGCACGTCTGGGCTGGAAACCCCAAAAGTTGTGCCCCAGACGTGGCTCTGGGATAAACAGCAAGGTGAAAGCAGCGGCCTTGGGACCGCAGAATCCCTGCTGGGTCACCAGGAGGCCCAGAGGCCCCTTCCAGACTGAACGTGTGACATGACTAGTGAGGGCCACTGTTCCTGTTTCCTGCACATACTCAGGGATGTCCGGGAGGTGTGAGGCCACCATACTGTTTGCAAAGACCTCGGTCTGGAATTGAGCCCCTGCAAGAGCCAGTCTCCCTTGGGCCCTGGGTGGGGAGGTTCTCTCCCAGGACAAAAAAGAATTGCATCTTGGCAAGGGTTCTAGGCAGAGGCCTGAGGGACTGCTGTAGGGAGGGCAGCCCGGGGGGAGCCCTTAACCGTTTAACTAAAATCACATTCAAGGCATAATTAGCAGACAGCTCCAAATTCATGATCTGAGGCCCATCGGCTCTAATGGAGTAATTAGTTGAGACATCCTTGGGCAGGCAACACACTCTGGCCTTCCCACAAACAGCCCAGGGAGCTCCACAGATCAAGGCTGGCATCTGGTCCCGGAGCTGCCTTACTATGGCCGGGCAAAGAGACGAATGCGTCATCGGGCAAGAAATACACCTTACGGCACATGCGGCTCAGCGAGATCAACCGGGTGATCTCCCCACACCCGACTCCACCCTCCCCAGATCCCACTCGTTGAGCCCTCGTGGACTCACGGTGACTAAGAGCTGTTGCAAAATAGCCCGACGTCATCCTGGAGCAGAAAACAACCACCAGCTCTGTGGAAGCCCACAAAAGACCCAGAGCTACAAACTGACCACAGGGAGTGGGCAGTAGCCATTCAGACAGCTCTTCACTCCAAGTTGCCTCTAAGCAAGTGGCAGGGGCCCCACACAGCAAGGAGGACTCAAAATCTCGGTAGGGAGTTGGCAGAAGACCAAAAGCAAAGTTTGTATCCTTGGGAGGCCCTCCGTGTGTCCAGCGTAAGAGCAGGTACATGCGGGGGATATGCAGTACACAAGGCTGGGTGAACGTAAGAGACCTCACTTAACAGTGTGAGAGCACTCAAACCCGACCGCTCTGCTTCCCAAAGGGCTCCTGGCCAGAGGAGATGGGGAAGCAGGCCACCAACCTGAAAGGACACCAGGTTATATTAAAACCCCATTTTGAGGTCCGTCATGTACGTCGGCACAATAAAGGCACTGAGAATTCCCGCAGCAAAGAAACTTATTAATTGGTTATTAGATCTACTGTTTCCCAAACCTATTTGAGCATAGCATCTTTTACCCCCACAGAATTCCCAGCGGGATACTGCAGTGAGGAAACACTGTCCTATTGGAAGCAGTCCTGGGGCTAGGTTATTTAAATGAATGAAGTGGGCCACGTTTAATACTCACATGGGAAACATACAGAACCTTTCATCACCAGGAAGCAATACGTTGTCATTTTTCTGAGAACCATCTTGGTTCATCTTCCCCCCTCCATCGTTGATAGCAACTTTTTTTCTTTGCAAGCACTAGAAAAACTGATTAAAGAGAAACCTATGTGTATAAGAAAACACGGGCAAGAGCAATGATGAGGGGCCACAGAGAGAGAAACAGGGTTGGCGGGTGCCACCGGGCTCTGGGAGGCGTACACCGTGTCCAAAGGCACAGCCACACTCAGCTCTAGCTCAACGGTGCCAGGTTAAGAAGCTGATGCTTGTATGACCGGCTTTTCCAACTTTCAAGAAGTCAGAAATCCGGGCTTGTAAATGAAAACCTCCATTTGTAAGCCATTGATCCATTTTTTTTCTAATTGAGCCGGTCAAGTAAAATATTCCCAGGGACGAGATGCAGGCCACCCAGTTGCAATCTCTGCCAAAAGGAAGGGAGTCAAACATCAACCAAACGGGTGTCGGCAGGCAGAACTGTGGGATGAGAGCACTCTTGCTATCTCGGGTGCTGTGTCTGACATTCACCCAGCACGGGTACTGTGCTTCCTGTGTGGACCTGTGCTTACATCAGACGTACCGAGGGCCTCCCGACATTGCAGGCTTTGCCTTTGCGAAGGCTCCACCCCAGGCAACAGGCCCCGTCCTCTGCGTGGGCTCGCCCTGGTTACACACAGGAAGGGGTGAGCTGTGAGCTGGCACACAATGAGAGGCCAAGGCCACCAAGAAGACCTGGGGGTGCCTGGGTGGCTCAGTGAGTCGAGTGTCCGACTCTTGATTTCAGCTCAGGTCATGATCCGGGGGTTGTGGGATCAAGCCCCATGTCAGGCTCCATGAGTGTGGAGCCTGCTTGAGATACTCCTTCTCTCTCTCTCTCTCTCTCTCTCTCTCTCTCTCCTCCCCTCACCTGCATGTGTGTGTGCTCTCTCTCTGTCTCTGTGAAAGAAAGAAAGAAAGAAAGAAAGAAAGAAAGAAAGAAAGAAAGAAAGAAAGAAGGAAAGAGAGACCCATCGTGGTGCCATAACACTCAGGTCTGTTTTTAAAAATACGCTATGTTCTCAAGCCAAAAATAAAAACAGAAAACCAACTTGGAGAGACCAACAAAGGAGTGGCCCATGGGACAGATTGAAGGCACGTGTGTGTAGCAGGTTAGACTACACAGTGAGGGACTCAGTAGACCCTCGGAGTGGCCCGTGTCATGGGCAGCCAGGGTTTTATTTGAGTATGTGTTGATTTCATTCTCACAGATGAGGCCCATGGACAGACTTTAACGTCTCCAGGGTGACCTAGCAACACATGCATCCCCAGAGACACTTGATAAGACGAGGCATCATGAAAGCCATGACCCAGTCACAGCCTAGTCCTGTACCCCAACCGGATCCCCGGCTGCCCAGGACCACAGGCCTGCAGAAGGCCTCCTGGGCATCCTCAGAACCATGAGGAATGGTTCTCAGAATCCGACCAACAGCCACAGCAGTGCAAGAAGTGCATGCAGGGTGGCCATCCAATCGGAACCTGGGCGTGACCCTCCTAGCAACGCACCAGCAGCCCTCCAGGGGACATGCCACTCCACGTGGACACAGGGGCAGAAGCTCCCGGAACATGGAGCTAGACGTGGCCAGCTGAGGAAATCCGCAGAAAAGGAGGCCCAGGCACCGAGAGACCCTGCAAAGGATACAAGGGTGCGAGCGGGGCTGGAGAGATAGACACCTGCCCCCAAAGTGTCATGCTCCCCTTCCACGGTGTGCGCTTGTCACTGGGAGGTGGCTGGCTGGACAGAACTGTATTTCCCAGCACCCACTGTATTGGGGCAGGGCCATGTGATTTCATGCCACGGGCCATCTCACAGTCAGGGATCTTAAGGAGTGGGTAGTTTTTGTTTCATTCTTTCATGAATGAAAGAATTCATGCCAGAATTTTGCCAGCTAGAAGCAAAGGATTTGGAGAGCCTGAGCTATGAGATGGAAAGAGCCTGGGCCACTAAATCACTGCCCGGGCAAGAGTCACCTTCCAAACAAGATACCTGGCACATGCACGATAAATAAAATCCTAGCACAATGAGCCACCCCAACATCAGAGTCTATTTGCTACAACAACTAGGATCACCCCATCTAAAACGGGAGAGGAAAAAAAAAATGCCATGGGTCAAGAAAACAAGTCCTCACCAGAGTGAGCAGCTCAAGGCGACGACCAAAGTAGGAAAAATTCGCCTTGTTAAGTCATATCAGCTACCACCTCCTACATGCAGCCCACCTGAATGCCCCCAGATAGAGGTGAACTTTGAGACCGTTGGGTGCTCAGTTATGCCTACCACCTTGATCAAGAGTGACTTGGGGTGCCTGGGTGGCTCAGTCAGTTGAGCATCCGACTTCAGCTCAGGTCATGATCTCGCGGTCTGTGAGTTCAAGCCCCACTTCGGGCTTTGTGCTGACAGCTCGGAGTCTGGAGCCTGCTTCGGATTCTGTGTATGTCTCTCTCTCTGCCCCTCCCCCGCTCAGGCTCTGTCTCTCTCACTCTCAAAAATAAATAAACGTTTAAAAAATTTTTTTCAATGACTTATGAGAACTTATTTTGAAAAAAAAAAAAGTTACCTACCAAGTGTATTCTGCCTAGTCAACAACCTGCCAGAAAGGCATTCCCTATGTCCACTGACAAGTGAGGGCCACAGGATGAAGAGATTCAGTGACTGGTCCAGGGTCACACAGCAGGGAGAGGCAGACTGGGTTTTGATTTAAGCTCCTGTTTTTTCCACCACCTCCTCCTGCTCTGGAATAGTTTACACCTTTTCCCACAAATCCCTTTCTGCACCTCCCACTACACTGGGCTCTTCCTGAAGCGGGTGCTGACGCTGTCCCTCCCACAGCTCAGGGTGCCCCTCTGGGGACCCCTTTACACGAATTGCAGGGAATCACACGCCAACCAGCAGCCTCTCTCAGGCCGACTTCCAGCGTCTCAAACTGAGCTCTCCAATCCAGCCCTGTCCACAAAAGACACCCAGAAGCATGATGACGGACGGACAGGCACCGCTTCCGCTCCAGACCACCGCTTGATGGCAGGAATTTAGCTGTGGATCGATGAGCAGATTAATCACTAGTTACTGGCATTGGAACCAGCAATCGCTACCACTGAGGGGTCTGCATCTTTGCTACCTGGGGAAGAAGGGGGGAAGGAGGGGCCGAACACCTTCAGGGGTAGCTACTCCTGTACATTTTGTTCTGAGGCTTGCCTAGTGGTCATTCCACACGCCAAGCACCCATCTGTCTGGGGACCCAGGCAGGGCCCCGGGAGGAGCGAGGGCACACCAGCATCCAGTCCCAGCTCTGAACAAAAGATCAAAAGATGGGAATAAGCTGTGAAGCCAGCAACCAATCTCAGGAACTCAGAACCTTCTAGAAGCCAGGAGTGGAGTTGGCGGGCTTTGCAGATGCTGCCCCATAGCAGGGTTTGTCAGCCTTGGTGCTGCGGGGGCCAGATAATTTTGTCGTGCGGCTCTCCCGTGCACCGTTCGATACTTACCATCACCCCTGGCCTCTACTCACCAGATGCCCCCCGCCCCCACCCCCCGTCTGACAACTGAGAATGTCCGCAGACCTTGCCAAACGCCTCTGCCCCCACTAGATGCCCCGCTCTAACTGGTGTAACACGTGGTGACCACACCAAAATTCAGTCCTCTCATATCTGGACTTTTAAGTGAGATGTCCTGATTTTTAGATTTTGGCAACTAATTAAAATAATTGTTTTATGCTATGAGAGCCAAAAAAAACATGTGTGCGGGGCTCCAGCCGAGCTTCTGCTAAGTCCAGATGGAAGACAAGAAAGGACACAACCCCCTTCCCAACACCAGAGCCCCGGGGCTCCCTAAAAGCCAAACTCGGACCCCGCAGCCCTCGGGAAGGAGCCCTCAGACGTGAGACCCATACCACTGAGGCAGAGGCAGATCCGGAATCTGACTTCTTTTCTCGGGGAACACTGTCACGACACCGCTGGCTTGTCAAATGCCCCCTCCCAGAAATGCAGGCCGGCAAACCCATCCGTCCCCAGAAACCCAGAGCGGATTCCCTTTGCAGGAGAGCTGACTTTCCTCACCAACATCCCACCCACCCCCACACTTCACCCCTTCTCCCCGAAATACAATTACCCTCCTGCTGATGCTCTTAAAGCTGGGGCCCTGAGCGGTTCTGGTCTGTGAAGCAAATACCTGTGAACCGCCTGCCTATAAAAACAGCCGGCCTCTGGGCACTGCTGAATGTTTCAGTGCCAACGTTTCCCCCAGAGGACTGGTCGCACATCTTCTAGCCCCTAGTTAAAGAACTTGTTCTGAGCAAGGTTCCTTTACTTCTAGCAAAAATCTGGGTTACTAGGGGGAGGGCAGTGGAGAATCTAATAAATCTTAGAATATACTTCTTGGCTAAAGGAGAAAAAAAAAAAAAAAAGCCTACTTACTGGTGTCATGAAACACCTTTCCTGCTCTCTGAAGAGAGCCGGGTTCAGAAGTTACTATTGTATTCAAGCTGTATTAAATCAAGCTGCGAGCGGCACCAGGGTTATGCTTTTAAAGAATGCCCTGAGCCAATTCTGATGTTTAAAGGGAAAAGGAAAAGTTTCCAAGGCTTCCATAAATTCCGAAGAGAGGAAGTTTCAAACTTGGGTGTTCACAGTCCGTGGCCCCCACATGGAAACAGCTTGGTTTCATGTATTTGCTTTTACTGCTCAAACTTGAGGGTCTTTTAACTTGTTATTTTTACAGGGCTCAGAAGAAAAGGGAGAGGGAGGCATCTGCTCACCAAGTGCCAAAGAAAAGCCCAGAGCCTCCCTCAGAGGGCCTCTGCCTGAGGCGGCGATGAGTAGGGGTGTGGGGAGGGGACCCCCTGGCTCCTGGCACACCCTTAGCACAGCCCCTTCTACCCGCTGGAGGCCAGGCCTGTAAGGCCAGCCGCTAATTAACTCCGACAAGATCAATCGAGGCCAGAGAGTGAGTGGAGAGCAGGCAGGACAGTCATTTGGCCGTGGCTGGGCTTCGGCCGCCCGCAGGCAGCAGGAGGAACAAAATGGAGACTTTCCAAAAACAAGAGGAGGCCCAGCCAAGAGCCGAGGAATCCTAAATTTAGTCCCTGGGGGGAGACGGCTGTGTCTGCTCAGCCAGGGCACCAGTGAGGCCCAGCATCTCTCGGAAATGTCAACGAAACCAAACAGGCCCTCCCAGGCCACCTCAGCCCCAAGCCCTGACTCCAAGGAGCTCCCCCTCAGTCAGGAGGGGTGACTCACACACACCCGGTTCCCCATGGCCGGTCCCGCTCTCCAAGTGCTGTCTACCACCAGGAGGTGGTCAAGGCAAGTGGAGTGTTTCCATTTGACAGGCAGGAACACTGAGTCCTAAGAGAGGCAGTGATGGGGCACACAGCCCAGAGTTTGCATCCGATACCGAGCTTCATTTTCGATACTGACCTGGAAGAAGGCCCCCTGTCACTCCGAACCTCAGTTTTACCATCTAGAACATGAAAGTGAGAGTGCCTACGTCAAGCAAAATTTAGACATCCGTTATGTACCGATATGCCCGTATCATACATACGCACACGTGTGTGTGTGTTTTAAAAAGAGACTCCTGGGCTGCACCCCAGACATATATAGTCAACAGCTGTCGCTCGTGCGGCCAGGCACCCCACCCCCAGCTGTGCCAACAACACCCTGATATTCCTTGGGCCGCTGCCCCTCCCCCTTTCAGACCCTGTGGCTGATCAGCGCCTGACCTGTTTCCACAGGGGTCCTCAAACGCCTACTGAGTAAGACTTGCCAGGGGTTGAACCCAGAAGTTATTTACTTGTTGAATTTCCCCAAGTTAGTCTGATGCACACAGGGCCAGCTGCCAGAAAAACCCCAGAGGGCTCAGAGGCTACGTTCAGAGAGGGTGTTAATCCCCCCCCACCCCCCCAGGAAACTGCACATCTGCAAGGGGTCTCGGATTCCAAAAGGCCGTCAGGACAGGACCCTCTCCTAGACCTGAGCCAAGATGAGCTCCCATAGGGCAGAGAGCAGGCAGAACGCCGATCTGACCCCAGAAAGCACCCGCTGGCCCTTCCCCCAACAGCATCCGCCTTCGAGCTGCACGGCAAGGATGATGCCCAGAGTCTCCAAACCGGGCCTCCCCTTGTCCCCTTGGCCATCACCCTTCCGCCCTAGGCCAGGATCACCGGATGTCCACCCAGCCACAGGGCAATTTCGGCATAAGGAAGTCTCCATAGCAACCCTCCAGCTGGAGTAACTAATGAGTCACCTGGTGACCAGACCGGGTGCAGGGGGACCGTGGAGGGACGGGGACAGGGTGATGCTGAGTGTGTAGGGGTGAGGGTTTTCCAGCTAGGACGAAAATACCAAAGACCTTTCCATGGGTGAAAGAAATTTCTAGAAAGACGTTTCCTTCTGCTGTTTCCTTCTCCCTCGCAAAAAGCGATCTTTAAGGGAATATTTATTAGTCATAACAAAAGGAGCTTTTACTGAGCACCTTGCCTATGCCAGGCACAGACACATCTGTGTCCCTCAACTGTGATTTCACGTGCAAGATCTTCACTGAACTCATACACCCTGGTAAGCAGACACAACTGGTAGTCCCATTTTACAGGCAGGGAGACTGAGGCCCCGGAAGGATCAGGAAAGCTGCCTCAGGCCACATAACTGGTAGGAAGCAGACCCAGGATTCAAATTCCTCTGAACCCCAGAGCCCATTCTTTGTACCCTCTTCCGCACAGCCCATCGGCACCCCTTCTAGCCTCAGTGTTCGCTGGGCGGGCCAGAGACTGGCTCTGGATCGGCTTCTGCCCGACTCAGGGTTCGCTCAAGCCCCAACGCCACGCTGCCTCTAAGCTGTGAAGCAGCAGCATGATGGTGGTAGTGAGCGCCCATTTTTATGGATGCACTAGTTGGCACAGAGGATGTCTCTTTTTCCCGGGGTGCCGCGGTAGGCCCCCTGAGCCCCAGCCTGGCTACAGCACAAAGGAAGGGGGTGGGGCACATGACCTGTAACAGCCAGCCTTCCAGCCAGCCCAAAGTAACACATGGGGTCAAAGAAGAAGCACCAGTTAATTCCAAAAAATATCCAAGATGGAAACAAGTTAGAAGTGACTGAGCCCAGCTACCCCTCTCTACTACTTACAGACGGGGTAGTTAAAGCCCAGCAGGGAAGGACTATGTCCAAAGTACACAGCAAAGCAATTCCATTCTGCATGTATTAATGGGTGCCTACGATGTGTCAGGCGCTGTGCTGGGCCTAGAGCTACAGGGGTTGAGAGTAACTGCCCTGGACACCACACAGCTGATGTTCCTGCGGGAGGTGAGCAGAAACTCAATCATCACGTGAATAAATCGCTAATGACCAATGGTGATAAGCACCCGAAGACGTGGAAGGAGCTGGGTGTCATGAGAAGGAGCGGCAGTGAGGAAGGAAACTCATTTCGAGTGGGGCCTCAGGGGAGGCTGCTCTGCGGCAGTGATGTGAAAGTTGAGTCCTAAATGGTAAGGAAGGAAGACCCAGGCAAACTGTATCGGGAAGAACATCTCAAGTAGAGGGGCCAGCATGGGCAAAGGCCCTGAGGTCAGAGTGTGATGGGTGTGTTCCAAAAGGACCAGAGTGGCTGAGACCGAGGGAGCGAGGGGAAGGCAGTAGGAGGCAAGAAGGGGGAAAGGGGCAAATGGTACTTAGTCTTGTCCACTATGGGAAGGATGTGACATTCTTCTAAAGGCTTCAGGCAGGCGTGGTGGGGATTTAAGGAGGGGCATGATTCTGTAAAATCCCAATGTGTCCTGGATGAAATACAGAAGGTAACATCACGGGCTGTTGGAACTTTCCAGGTGAGATACGAAGATACGAGGGCGGCCTCGACCAGACCGGGATAGTGGCGAGCAGCAAATCTGAGATGCATTTAAGTCACAGAATTGACAAAAGTGACCATCTGTCAGCTATGCAGTGTGGAGCTGAGAGGAAGAGTTGGGAATGACCTCCAGCTTCCAAATGGAGCAGCAGGTGAATGGAGGGCCGGTGGTGGGTTTCCCAGGAAGATGAAGGGAGCCAGTTTGGACAGGTTATGTTCGGTGTGTGAGTGGCATCTGGGGGGGGGGGGGGGTCAAGCAGTGGGTACCCAAGATCTCCAGACCACCTGAAACTCCCAAGGCCCCCACTCGCCCCCCCCAAGGCCATCATGTGCGGGAAGCCCGCGGCATCTAGCAGGGGGAGCGGCCAACAGGTCTCCCCCACCCCCACCGTGCTGCTGACCGGCCCCTCTCACCACCTCCTCGCACAGAAGGCAGAGCCTTGGCATCTGTGTCTCTCTTCTGTGATTTCAGAAGACGGAATTTGGTTTTACTATGGAAGGGCAGCGGTCCCCAGGCCAGGGTCCATGTCACTAACAACTTGCGAGGCCTTGAAAGGGAATTTTAATCCAATTGTCAGTGTCAGTGGTCAGCCCCTCTTACCCCTCCACCTTCCTCCCGGCTCTCCCTTTGCAGGTGGCCCCAGGGAGGAGATGTCCAGCACCGCCCTGGCCCGGCCCTGACAGCTGGACACCCACCTGCCCAGGAGAGGTGGCCATGAGCCTCTGCCACAAGCCCGGCAAAGGTCACTGATGAACAGCCCCCAGTGTGAACCCCCCAGTGCCCGGCACGGTGTTGGTATGGCTGGGGGTGGGAGTGACCAGCGCTCAAATACCCCCCAAGCCACATGCTGCGCTCAGTGCAAAGTGCTGTGCATATGTTAAGGTCTGCCCAGCAACACATTTCCAGATGGGAAAACAGGAGAACAGACATTATGGTCACTCCGTAAGTTCTAGAAGGAGAAATCCCGCCACGCCCCAGGCCCCTGCCCTCGGTTCTGCCTCCAGAAGTCTCGCTTATCACATATGAGTAAGAATTAACAATAACTTCCCTATTTATTGGGTACTGAGCAAAGGGCTTCACATTTAATCTACACAACAGCTCTGTGGGGTAAGTACCATCTCTCCTCCCATTTTACAGATGAGGAAACAGAGGCACAGAGAGGTTAAGGAACTCACCCAAGGTCACACAGCTAATAAGGGGCAGAGCCAGCATGTGACTCAGGTCTGGCTGTCCCTGTAGCAAGGTTTCTCAGGCTTCATTATCTGCCCCCTGCCCCATACAGAGCCTACTTAAGACTTTTTTTCCTAATCACTTGAAATTTTAATACCACAAATACACTGTGTAACTATTTATGTAGATCTATATGTATATTTGTGCTTCATACCTATAAAGAGTATCAAGTTTTTGCCCCCGCCCCAAGAACCAAGTTTTGCCTACTTGGAGGCAGTATCATCAAGAATGGTCTAGAATCTAGACCAATGCTGCTTGATAGGAATCAAACGCAAGCCATATACGTATATATATATATATATATATATATATATATATATATACACACACACACACACATATATATAGTTTTAAATTTTTCTAGTAGCCACATTAAAGAAAAAGAAACCGATGAAATTAATTTTAATGATGAAATTTCATCAGGGCGCCTGGGTGGCTCAGTTGGTTGGGTGTCCAACTTCGGCTCAGGTCATGATCTCGCGGTTCATGGGTTCGAGTCCTGCATTGGGCTCTGTGCTGACATCTCAGAGTCTGGAGCCTGCTTTGGATTCTGTGTCTCCCTGTCTCTCTGCCCTTCCCCCACTCATGCTCTGTCTCTCTCTCTCTCTCAAAAATAAATACACATTAAAAAATATTTTTTTTAAATAATGAAATTTCGTCCATGTAGCTAAAATACTGTCATTTCAAAGTATTATCATTATATGTAATCAATGTAAAAATTGTTGACAAATTCTACATCCTTTGTTATCATACTAAGCCTTTGAAATCTGCTAAGCATTCGCGATCCCGCCCAGCCATATCTCACATTCTCAATAACTGTGTGGAGCTTGCAGTTACCATGGTGGACAGAGTTCTAATCACCCTGCTAAAGCAATATTGTTTCCCTTGAGAGGCAGGGATTCTGGGCGCTCAGATGCCTCAGCGCGTAGCCCGTGCGCGGGGCATTGTATGAAAAGGGTCCGGGTCCAATCATCCGGCCGTGGAAAAGCACCCGCTGCCCAACCCACGGGCCATAATGCCAGCGGAATCCAGCTTCCCAAAATATTTACCAGAAGGCACTGGGCACCAGACTCCATTCTGTAAACTTGGATGCCATTCCAAAGCTGAAGCGATACATCTCCTGGAGAACAAGATAAACTCTCCCTCACATTCTAAATACTGAAAGGGAGGTAAGGAAGAGAACGAAATAAATCAACCGTCTCCAACCGCCCAACTTAAAAGGGATTTTGGTCAGAAGCAAGAAGGGGGCAAGGATGCTGTCTCCTTATCAGGCACATGGCAGCTCCAGGCACAAACACAACTTCTGGCAGGCATTCTTCTTCTATACCAAGGGGGGAAGGGGAGAACCAAGTCTTAGTCCACGAAGGTCGAACCCATCCTCCTCGGGTCCAACCAAGCCAGTATCTTTTCCCCTGATTTCTGGAAGAGAACAGTCCCTTCCGTGAACTGAAATCCTGACCAGCTCCAGGAATGAGGCCCGTAAGTCTCCAACCGGCTGGGGTGGCCCAGATTTCAGATGCCTCACTGCGGGCATTATCAGACCAGAAGTCTTCGGGACTCAGGAAACACGCCCGCTGCACTGGACAGCACCAGCCAAAGAAGTGGCAGGATGAGATGGTTCTGGAATGTGGGCGGAAGGAAGGCCAGTCTGCCTGCCTCCAGTAATCACTGCGGATGCTACGGATTGAGTAAACGAGTAAATGCCAGACGTGGGTCCTCTCGCTTTATCCTCCCGGGCCCGAGTGCCGGATAACTGGGGAGGCCCCACGTTGCGCCTGGAAAAAGGACACTCCGATCGCTGTGGACCCAGAGTCACACACCTGATAAATGGCAGACAGCTCTGACCCGGGCGTGCGTTCTCACCAGCTGGGGGTCTCACACACTGGCGCGCCACCCCGCCTTCTTCCCCTCTCTGCCTCACGCCCCCAGGCCAAAGCCCACCTCTGCCACATCCCTTCCCTGCTCTGTGACCTTAGGCTTCCTTCCATCTGCGTAACAAAGCCCCCAAACGCCTGGGGAGGGGTGAGAGAAGGTGGGTGCTTGCCTAGCAGCACCCCTCCCCGCCCCGGACCCCCATCTGGTGTCACCCACTCCCGATTCCAGAAATGCAGCCCAGCCTCTCCAAGGGCCCATCCAAGAAGCGGGCTTCCTAGCATAATATTTTCCTCCCACGGAACGTGAGAATAAAGGGCTCTTTGCTTGTCTCCTGAAATAACCAGCTCTCACCATAAAGCAATCTTCTGCCCAGTAAAAATATTTCTGTAAAACTTGGTAACTCTATCTGCGGTTCCTTTTCTGAAAGTCAAAAGTCTTGGAGAGTGAAACATGGCAGCGGCAGACTTTACGACAGGCTCGTGAAGTCATGTCTACCCAGACCTTCCCTCCTTAATACTGTGATTAATTTGCTGTTAACCACAGGGACTTTGTGTCTTAATACTCTCAAAGCAAAGCACCAATTCGCATTTCTGCAGAACAATACCCGCCAGCCCAGACCTGGTGTTCAGCCAGGCAGGCGGTGGAGCCACGGACCGGGGCGCTGCTGAGATCAGAGAGCTCCTTCAAGTCCCGTAATGCACAGCTAAGCCGTCACCTGCGGCCTGACCTTGGCGGGCAGGAGACACAGTTTTTAAAATAAGCGAGGGTGTCCTGAGATTAGAATGTAACGGCACTCACAGCGAACCCAAACCAGCCGCAAGACACCTGGATGAGCCACGGAGGCCTCCTAGGCCTTAGTTTTCCCAAACGGAAACAGAGGTGATCGGCCCCCAGCGACTCCTCAGCAGAGATGTTCTCTCTGAACCTCTTCATCCACCAAACAGCAACCAAGCCCCTTCCAGCTCTTGTGCTGGACCCCCGAGAGACAGAGTGGGGCTTCCCGGGAATCTTCCAGAACCTACCAGCAGCCCTGGCGGCCTTACTGGGTTGGAGAGCATGGTTACGGAGGGCTTACTGCAAGCCAAGCCTTAAGTTGCTATGTGCATTATTTCATTTCATCCTCAAAACGACTCCAAGAGGTGGGTACTTTTATCCCCCTCTCATTTTACAGGTGAGAAAATTAAGACCCAACGTCAATACGGTCACACAGCTGCCTATGAACCCAGATCCAAAACCCAGATCCAAAGCTCTGTGGTCCCTGGAATTAGGAGAAGACCCACGTAAGAAAAAAAAATACATAAATAATGAGGTTAAAAACAAAAAAGCCATACAAACTTAGGCAGAGATTCTTAACTGGGAGGTTACGGGTGCCCTGAAATTGGAATTACAGGTGTAAAAGAGCATTTCTGTGAAGCGAATGACACCATCAGATTTTGCAGACTCTCAAAAGGGTCTCTCAAAAGAGAAGCTAGGGGTTTGAAAGAAAGGCCCGTGTGGGCTGCATGGAAGAGGTGCCAAACTACCAGGGCCCAGGAGCAGCTCTCCCCAGATAGGCAGCTAATTGTCGTCTGCTCTGTCCCCACCCACGCTCGCCAGCTGCTGACAGGAGCAGCAATCAGTGAGTTTTACTCCCGGGACCAGGCGGTGCACAGATGTTGTTGGTTTCGCCCATCCAGTGTGCTTTTTCCTCACAGGTGCACCAGTGAGGCGTTTCTTTAGGGAACCGCCCACCGCACCCACCCCCCCCCCCACCCTTGAGGTTTGGGGCTGATCCCAGCCCCCACTCCAGGATGACCACGTGACCCAGGACCATCAGAGGCAGAGGCATGGTTCTGTGATAGGCTTGTGAGCCAAGTCAAAACAATGGGAGCCCAGCTTGGGCTTTAGCTGAAACATTCTCTTCCAGCCTGGAACAGCAGCCCGGACCACTGGGTGCCAAACTGCCACCACCTGGGGACAGTCTGCCTGAGAACAAAGCCGAGCCCAAGAAAAGCAGAGCAAGGCACAGACCACAGACCTGGTACAGAGTTGGAGCTCTCTGGAGTTGGAGTTGGAGTTAACACAGGCCAATAACACGCCTCTATATGAAACAGTGGAGTGGGTTTAAAACCCAAGGGATCCTGACTAAGCCACCCCAAGAAAGGTTATACTGACTTAACCACAACAACCCCCGCCCCCACCCCTGAAGCTGCTGTCCCCCTGAATTTTGAAAATATTAGCCCAGGGGAGAAACTCTGGCTTTGCCAGAAAAATGGTAGAGTCATACCTGGAAATCACATCGGGGTGTGTATGTCGAGGCAGAGGTGTGTGTACAGAAGCAAAGCCGCAGAAATGCACAAAGCCCATAAGCAACCTAGCTGCCCAACGATAGAGAATCAGTGCAACAAATTATGGTCCATCCTTAGAACGGAAGGCTTGAGAGCCATGAGGAGCAGTAAGATTAAATGTACTGATAAGGACTGATTTCCAAGATACACTGTTAACAAAGCAAGATTACCGACAGGCAACTGAAGTTAAAACAAAGTCTTCTCTATCACTTTTTCATGATTTCCCACCTCAACTCCATTTTCCAATCAACCTGCAAATACCAGTGCTTACCAGTCCTGTTGGCCAAGAGGACTGGTGCTATCTGCAAGGGAAAAGGGCGCATCCGCACAGAATGAGGCGAGAAGCTCCTCGAGGAACTGGAACCAGATGCCTGGAAAGAGGGCGCTGGTAGGACAGTGGTGGAGATGGCAAGGAGGCTTCCTTTTTATTACATAACTTTACTACTTTGAATTTCTTTTTCTTTCTTTCTTTTCTTTTCTTCTCGTTTTACACTGCTTCATTTACGAAAAGGAAAAAGATGAGGACCCTCTCTGAGGGGCAGGGGAGACGTGAGCAGAGGCTCCCTTCAAGGGCTCAGAGCAGCACAGCTCTGTGCGAGGAGGTGCGGACCGGACCCGAACTCCTGCCCCTATGGGGCCGTGCACCCCCTGACCAAGCCGCGAGCCCGTCTGAGCCTCATCCACCTGGCAGACGCTTCTGGAGCAAAAGGCCCTGAGACACGGTGCCGGGCCACGCAAAACCTGCCCCGTGGACTCTGCAGTCTGGCTTCAGTTTCCTCCGTTCTGGAAACATTAAATACCTGACAAATGACTGCAAGGAAGGCTTTGCAGACCATAAGGCTCTGGCCCTTCCTCCTGGAGAAAAGATGGCCCTCTTGGCACCTGCCCCAGGAGTGGGTTTTTCCTCCCAGCTCCGCACATCAGAGCCAAGCAGGCAAGTCCTCGCCTAAGAGCCCCGGAAGCAAGATGTCAAGAAGGCCCTTGCGGATTAAGAAGGCCAGGAAGGCCTGATCTGTGACACCAGGAGAAGATGCTCCAACCCACCCACCTGGAAGGACCCCACGATCTCTCCCATCCCCCACGCAGCAGTGGCCAAGCAGTGGCCCTCCGAGGCTGAGGGAAGCCATGCCTCCAAGGGGCAGGGTCTGGAAAGACCCCAAGAAGGGTTTCAGCAGAGCAGCACTTTCTGGGGGCACAGCTCTCTTTCCACCACCACCTGCTGCGAATAACCCCTTTGACCCTCCCCCCTTAGGATGGGGTCAGCCTGATGTGCTGGAGCACAGGATTTTCTCCGTTGGTCCAGAGCTGCGCTGTCCATGAGGAAGCTGCTAGCCTTATGTGGCTATTTACATTTACATTTAAATTAATTCCAATACGATATAGTTAAAATTCCGTTCCTTAGCCACAGAAGCCACATCCCCAGTGCTCAACGGCCACAGGTGGCTAATGATTCCTCTGCAGACACAGAGTATCACCATCATCACAGAAAGCTCTACCGGACGGCATTAGTCTTGAGGCCCTTTTAACATCTCCTTCCTTCCAGTTATAAATCGAGGGTCCTGGCAGGTCTTGAAAGAAAGGCCAGGTATCATAACTGCCAGTAAAGCGCTAAGCCCACATATAGGTTTACAGAGCCACAGCCGTGGGGAAATGCACAGAGAGAAACAGAACCATTGACTGAGCTCGTCAGGAGTCAGGGACTGTGCCCCCTTCTCCACCCCTCCAGCCCTCGAGATGGGCAGTGCCCTCCCCGCCTCAGCCCTCCCCCTTCAGCCCTTCCCCAGCTGCCCTTCCTACAGGGTCCAGCCAGGACAGGTGTCGGCCAATACAGAGAGGCTTGGATTCAGAGAGCCTCCAGGGGGAGGGAGACCCAAGTTCTCCGCATCTCAGACCGCACCCGGGAGTTCTGATGCAGATGGTCCTCGACTGTGCCCTGCGCCCTTCCCAACCCCACATCCCCCCCTCCCCCCACCATCTTCCCTCTCCACCCTCTCCAGCGAAGCTTCTCCACAGAGTTCCCGCACATGTGATCCGTTTCTCATCTCTCATTCTCTTCTAAAATGTATTGGCTTTTTGAAAAATACAAAAGTAGCCCATGCTCATTGGACCAAAAAAAAAAAAAAAAAAAATCAAACAATGTAGAAACGTATAACGTGAAAAGTGAAATTCCTTCTCTCCTTACCACCCCCCACCACCCCAATCCTTAGGGAAGCAGCCTTTGGCACTGTATCCTTCCAGATCCTTCTCTGTGCACCTGTAAACAGACAGACACCGGCCTGAATAGATGTTTGCATCCCGCAAAAACAGGACCCCGTTATACTTATGTTTTGCTCTTGCTTTGCTCATTCAGGAGCCTTTCAGGGCTTCCTTCCCGTCAGCCCACTGCCCACCCTAACTCACCCTGGTTTTACCAGTTGCAGAGAAATCCGTGACCCAGCTACCCCATTGTCTGTTGTTAGCCTGTCTCCTGGTGATGGATATCTGAGTCATTACACATTTTTCACTCTTGCAAATAACGCAGCCCAGGATGTTCTCACGAGTATGTGCTCGGCTCACGTGCAAGGCTTCCCCAGTCCCCTCATGACCCAGGCCTGTCCTGCCTCTGCTGTCATTCTGCCAAGACAAACTCCCGCCACACCCGGCTGTGAGCAGCAGGTTCCTAAGTCCAATGGACACCTTGAAGTCCTTTTTCCTCCTCAGCCACTGGGCAGTTTCTCTCCAGAAGACACATCCTCTCTGCAAGACTACCTTCGTGGCCCCCAAGAAATCCCACCTCCCAGTATTTTTGCCCCTTCCCCTAAACCTGGGCTAAACCCGTGACCTGCTTTAACAAGGAGAACGTGGGGTCACCAGTTCCGTGCCCAAACCTTCAGAAGGCCTGGCAGTCCCCACTTCTGCACTCCCGGGAAGGCCGCCACCATGTAGGGAGGCAGATTACCCTGGGACCGCCATACTCTGAGGGAGCCCAAGCTAACCACGTGGTGAGGCCACGTGGAAGGGAGCTAAGGCCCCGGACATATGACCCAAGTGGAATTCTTGGCCCCTTGCTGCTTGAGCCACCCCAACTATGCCACGTGGAGCCACAGACAAGCTGCCCCTGCCTGGTCCATCCCAAAGTGCATAATGTTAAGCAAATCGTACAACATAGTACTCTGTCCAGACCCTAAAGATTCAGCCACGTGTTCTTGCAGGATGCAGCTGCTGCTCAGAGGTTGGTTTCTCAGGAGGAGGACGTGGGGGCCCGCAAAGGACGCCTGGTTCTCTTCATGCCCTAAGCAAAGGGAGTAGGTGGGCAAGAGAGCACCCCTGGCAATCCTGGGAGAATCTGTTGTGACCAGAAAGTCAGCAAACTGAAAGACCCTGAAGCTGAGACAGAAAACTTTGGTGCAGAGAGGTTAGGGAACTTGCCCAAGGTCACACAGCTAGTAAGAAGCTGACCTAGGGTATCCAGGCTCAGAATCTGTACCAGCGACCAAACATCAGTGTCTTCTAACACCTCAACCCACAGTAAGAATTACATTTTAGAATGGGCCTCCCTGTGTATGGATTTGAGTATAGATGTGTATGTAGATATACACAGACCTAGATTGACCTACCTATCCATCTATTATCAATAGACATGAATATCCACACCTACAAACTAAACACAAAGTTACACAAAGCAGTATTCCCTCTCACTTTGGTCATTGTTCTCTCTTGTTTTTATTCTTTTTTTTTTTTTTTTTTTTTAATGCTGGTCACTAAATTGATTTCATGAGCCACGAAGGGGATTATCACATATAGCTTAAGGGGGAAAAAAAAATCTCCTCTATAATGATTTAAGGCAGTTCTAAAACCAGATTAACCTGAATTTGAATCTTGCTGGAGCAAGATTCCACTTCCACATCGAGTGACTTTGGGCAAGGAGGGAGACTCCTTTCTAGCCTCAGTTTTTCCAGCAGTAAAATGGGGACGATCCCAGTACCTGCCTTACAATGGCGCTGTGAGAACTGAGTGGTAAGAACAGCGCCTGGCTCAGGGCCTGACCTACAGCAGATGGTTCAGCATGGGGTACAGAATATACTGAGCACTTAGTAGCCCCATTGAGGCTATAGCCACAGAACACTGAAAACGAAGGCACGTGCCAAGACCAACCGAGGCACCAGGCTCTTCGGAATTTCCAGGGCAAAGGAACAAGAAGGGAGTCCCCAGTGCCCACTGAAAAGGCAACTTCATTCCTGGTCTGTAGTTTTCTTACATCCTCTTTTTGCTTTTGAAGTCGCTCTAGATCACTGGGCGGGGGAGAAGGGTAAAATAACAGAGTTTAGGTCAAAAAGTGCCCTGTAACCGGGCTCCCTCGAGAAGCCAGGTGTAGACTGGCCGTGGCATCCTTCAGCAGCACCCCCAGACCCACTCAGGGGAGCTGCTGGAAGCCAAAGCCTCTGTGTGAGGGGCCTGCCAGCATGCGTGGCCTTCTGGAATTAGAAAAACATCCTTGGGCCTGAGTCCACTTGGGAGGCTCTGGTCTTCCCCAGCCCTTACCTGTGGCCTGAAGGTAACAGGGGCCCTTTATGCTCTACCCCAGCCTCTCCAGGGCCCCAGAGCAGTACTCAAGGCCAGGGGCCCCGGGCAGCACACAGCAGGCCAGCCAATCAGCTCCAGAGGCTTCCCCCCTACCTCCCATCCAGCCAGAAAGGCGAGATCAACAAAAAAATAAAATCAGGGCGCCTGGGTGGCTCAGTCGGTTAAGCGTCTGACTCTTGGTTTCGGCTCAGGTCACGATCTCACGGTTTGTGAGTTCGAGCCCCACACTGGGCTCCGTGCTGACAGTGCAGAGCCTGCTTGGGAGTCTCTCTCTCTTTCCCTCTCACGCTATACCCCTCCCCCACTCCTTATTGGCCCACCACGGCCTGCTCTTTTCCGCATCACGTGCAGCACACATGCGGGCGATCAACAGCAAGAGACACCGGAAAGCTGTAAGAGAAGAGACACCTGCTTTCCTCTCCCTGATTTGCCAAGAGGAACTAACTCATCTCGCTCTTAGAACAACTCCATGAGCTAGGAGCCAGGACTCTCCCCATCCCACGGATGTGAAAACTGAGGACCAGAGACGAGCCACCCGGCTAGGGAGACACGCAGCTAGGACTCGGACCCAGAGAGTCTGATTCCGAAAGTCACACCACCGACACCTATTCTGCGCACATGCCGGGCCTCAGCACAAAGGGGCCCGAACCGGACAGCGGGTCTAACGGAGGTCAGGAGAACCAAAGCAAGCTTGAAATATGGACTAGAGCTGTCCACCAAGCGGCCCAAACCACATCTCTCTGTGCTCACCCCCTCCTGCTCCTCCCAGAGCGTTCGGCCAAACTGAAACATACTGTCCCCGACTCCCCAGCACCCAGCCTTCGCTTGGGCTGCACTCTCTGCTCGGACGCAGCCCGAATCCAGCTTTGCATGGCTGGACCCAAGACTTCCATTTGCTGAGCCCACCTCTCTCCTGTACCATACGGGGGAACAACACGTGCAAAAGCTGCATGTAAAGCCTAAGACCTGTGCGTATACACTATCACCAGGAACACACTTGTACCCCACAGACGTCTCATCTCACAGGCCAGGGCGCAACAGGCCAAGTCTAGCTGCCGGGCCCGCCCAAAGAAACTATTTTCTAAAATCGGTATTCGGTTGATGATCATCTCTTTAAATCAGAATGATTTCACATAAAAAGCCGGACAGCTGGAGGGCACCTGGGTGGCTCGGTCGGTTAAGCACCCGACTCTTGACTTCAGCTCAGGTCACGATCTCATGGTTCCTGAGTCTGAGCCCCACATCAGGCTCCGTGCTGACAGCGCAGCGCCTGTTTGGGATTCTCTCCCTCCCTCTCTCTCTGCCTCTCCCCTGCTTACGCTAGCTCTCCCTCTCTCTCTCTCTCTCTCTCAAAATAGATAAATAAACTTTAAAAAAAAAAAAAGCCCAGATGGCTGGATTCTCTTCATGATCAGAAGGCAGGGCCAGGGCCACATTCCCACACCTTGGTCAGCAGGCTGGAGCTGAGGGGTGCTGCCCCCTTGAGACAGGACGGGTGCCCCCAGGGGCCACCAGCCCCCACCCCTCCCGCTGGTCTCCACCCAGCCTGCTGCGCTCATTAATATGACTTCTCTTCCCTTTTGAACTCTGACCCCTGCCCTCTGAAATCCTTCAGAGCCCTCCTCACATGCCACCTCCTTCAAAAAGTCCTCCCCAAATCTCCAAAGCCCGGTGCCTCTTGACGGCCTTATAACTTGTACTGAGCACTTACTTACGTGCCAGGCAGTTAGAACCATTTTGCAGTTTGAGTCCCCACAAAAGCACCCTGTGGAGCAGGTACTTTTACCATCCACTTTACAGATGAGGGAACTGAGGCCTGGAGTTGATTGGTCTATTGCTATCCCCACCCCTGTCCATTCCCTCCCCTCCTCGACGCTGCTCTGTGCCCCCAGGAAGCAGACCCCCTTTGACCAGTTTGCTGAAGCGTCCTGCTCTCCTACTCCTGGTCCTCCAGCTGCTGGTGGCCTCCTCAAGGGCCCCCTGGATATCCTCTGAGAACCAAGTGTCATGCCTGAACCAATGCAGACATTCCAGAATCTCTCACTGAGCCCAGAAGATACAGTCACTTGACTCCTCTTTATCCTCCACGGTATTTTTACAACCGAGAACCGGTCTCCACATTCCTTCTTCCCCTGCATGAGCACTCCCCCACTTCTGTCCCGCTGGCCCCTCACTTAGGGCCCGCCACTTGCCTCCCCTCTAGACAAGGACTGAGGTCCATAACGTGGTTGAGAAGGCCCCCGGGCCCAGAAGGTGATCCCTCCTCAGCCAAATGAACCGCGACCAGCATCTCAAATGAACTGCCCTCTAGACTCCAAGGCTTTCTCGCTCGCTGCTGGCCCACCTAGCAGACATTCTTACAACTATTACACGGCACTTCCCCTTGCCTTGCTCTCCACCACCCCTTCCTCGATTCACCTCTGGGCCTAAATCACAGCTCCTCCAAGGCCACCTCTTACCCAAGGCCAGTTGGCGCTCCCTGCTCCGGACTCTCAGAGCCCCCAGAGTGTCCTCCAACACTCTGCTAACATTGTCTCCAGTGTGCAGTATCCACCTTCCCAAACTATGAACCCATCTTACGTGGGTACCGATGCAAAATCCAGAGGAAAATATCAGCAGGTGCAATGCAGCAACGTTTTAAAACAATAATGTCTCATGACGAAGAAAGATGGAGTTTAGGAATGCAAAGGAAGTTGAACACGAGGAAGTCTAGTGATGTAAATCACGCATCTGAATCATCTATCACATTAGCAAAGGATGAGAACACCCCAAGAGCACTTGACAAAGTTCAATCATTATTCCCGGTTTCAAAAATATTAGCGAGCCAGGAGTTAAAGAAAGCTTTCTGAACTCGATACGCAGCAAACAGTTATTAAAGAGTAAAGGGGATTCTAACCAATGCAATAAGATAAGAAAAACGGACGGGAGGCAAAGATGAACGTTTGGTTCCGTTAAACTCGAGGTTAGGTGAGGCGGGAACCGTGCCTTATGCTTCCTAGTTTCCACGACATCGTAAGCACACTCGAACACCTAGCGAATGAACGGCCACCCAGATTCACTCTGATCCCGAATCCATGTTCTCAAAGCACCCAGTGCTCCTCCTGTGAGGTACGTATCACAACTTCAATTGTGTCATTTGTTTTTAAAACTATTTTCCTTTTCCTACTAGAGTATATACAGTCCATGAACCAAGCACCAGCTCTCCTGGCAGAGCAAATGTACACCTGGCCTAAAATAGGTACTCAACATCTAAGGCATAGATGCAGGACCGACTTGAATAAAATGCATCCATAGTTGCTAAATAATAATAAATAATTTTATCCTACTTCTCAGCTGGAAAACCTGAGGCCTGAAGGAGGGAGGGGAGGCCACACCACTGCGAAGCCCCCTCCCACCACCCCCCAGGACCCCTGGGTCCCCTGAAAGGCAGCAGCCACACACGAGGCCACGCACACAGGGCGCCACCCACGTGGCTCCACACGTATGGAAAGTGAAGCCCAGACCAATTCCTTGGAGCCCTCTAAACAAACTCACACCCGGGGCACGCCCGGGTAGGCAGAGCCGCCTTTCTGGGGCCAGGGATGACCCAAGGAGGGACCTGAGCTTTTCCTCGCAAAGCCCTGTGACTGCTGCCCACATGGATAAAGGGCCCCCTCTGCTTCCCCGCGAAGTTATCAAAGAATTACTTATGTCTCTGGAAGTGCTTGTTTGGAAAAGGTTCTCCACCCCACCTGGGCTTGGCAGGAGGGGGCAGCATCATCAGGCCTGCCCTTTGGGGAGTGATCAGGCTTTTCCTCCAGCCCCTGAAGGCTCTCGGCCATTCTTCATGCGGAGAGTCTGAAGCCAGCCCTAAAGAGGCAGGCAGCCTCCCAGGATAAACGGAGCCCGGTGACATCAAAGATTCCAGATTAAACAACTGAGGCCTTCAGCTCTCTCTGGCGTTTCTTCCAGGATATTCTGGGCTCCTGCCTCAGTTCTCCCTCAGATGGAATGGCAGATATTTTGTTTGTGAGAGTCTGAATTTTTTCCTACCTCGGGGAGAGGGGGAGAGGAGGAGAGGGCGGAGGAGTGGGGAGGGGAGGGGGAGAGAGAGAGCGAGAGGAAGAGAAAGAATGTCTGTCAGAGACAAGAGCCACAAAAAGAACATGTGTGAGTGAAAAAGAAAAGGGAAGTCAGGGAGGCAGCCGGAAGCGCCTGCTTTGGAATCCAACAAGCGACCTAAAAATTCCAAAAGTTTCTAAATCGAAGCACACTGGGAACTCACAGCCAGCAAGTGAGACTATAAGCACCCCCCAAGCTAGTACTTGTGGGGGGGGGGGGGGTGCCTGGCTCACCAGAGGTAGCAGATCTCTTCTTAGCCAGGGCACTGGCCCCTTGACCACAGGGTTCCTTGGCACTCCCTTTCCTCAGACACATCTGGTAAACCAAGGCAAGGGAGCCTCTACCCTCAGGCACAGGCTCACAACCATTCTCTGGGATTGGCTTGTCCCTGGCTCTTGTCCCCTAGCCCGTGGGGTGCCTCTCTCTGCCTTGAGCAGCCAATCCAATCCCACCCCTCAGGTCCCCTCTATCCCCCCACAACTGGGCTTCTGGCCCTACAGGCACCCCTCCTCTCCCCTCAGGGTAGCAGGGGCAATGAATCCATCCAAACAGCTGGAGTAAAGCCCCCAAGTCCCCACGTCCATGACGATCCACGTTAATCACATCTAAGGGGCAAGCTAATGGCTGGCAGGGGGCACACTGACTACCCACCCGGTTCCACCCCACATACCTGTCCAGGGGGGCAGGTGGCTCAAACATGCCAAGAGCCACTCACGCACAGGGCTCTTCAGAAAGACTGAGCACCGGGAGAGATCTGTAGTCCCCACAGGCTGCGAGCCCCTTGGGGTCCACCATCCCAACCCAAACACCACCCAGTTCTCAGGGACAATAGCAAGCCCGGGGCCTCGGTCGGCTACTCCTTGCGCGAAAACCAACCTGCCGCTCTCACACCCTCTTCCTCACAGCCTTTCCGGTCTCTGCTCGAATGTCACTCACACAGCTTCTCCCAAGGCCTGCTGCCTGTTAATTTGGCTGTTTATGTGTGGATTCTTTTTGTCTCCTCTCTTAGACTAGAAGCCACAGGAGGACAGGTGCCACATCTCTTTTCTGTGCCACTATGTCCTCGATGCCTGGTACAGCTAGGGAGTTAATAATAACAATTCATTATTAATCATAATTAATAGCTGACGTCCTGAAGGAGGGGCTCTTCCTGAATTCAAGGAAACAGAACACGCACCGGCCTGGCCCAGGGGAACTTTCTTCTCAAAGAAGAAGAGTTTTGAAGGCAGGATGAGACGCTCCTCGAAGTCTCCCAGAGACCACATCACAGAGATTCGTTTAAGCCTTCAGAGTATGACGCCCTCGCCCACCCCCGGCACCACCCTGGGGGACCCAAGCCCTACTGGAAACCAGAAGCCCCCCCCAGCACCCTGCCCAGTTCAGACTTCCCCAGTCTCTCCTCCCTGCTCCCCAGGGGTAAAGAAAGCTGCCAGGTGGGGCTCTGAAGTCCCGGGTGCCAGGGACAGAGGAGACCCTCCATGGAGAACCCAAAGATGCCAGCAAGTGGAGGCCCAGAGGCCTCCACCAGCCTCAAAGCAAATCATCTTTTAATTCTGAAACACCAAATATTTAATTTATGCTTTACCTCAAATGTCAAGTGTACCTCCCGGCACATAGCTTTGAAACCACGTAAGGAGGCCTAACGCTTTCCATATGGTGAAGACATGGGGCCTTTTAATTGTGCCAACTGGTATCATTCAAGGGTAATTCCCCTGGAATCCGGCAACTCGGGCAGCAGCTGGGCCAGGAGCCAGCCTCCAACCCCATCACCCATCCGCACACGTCCCCGCGGGCTCCAGCCCGGCCTGCACCCTCCTAATCGTCCCCCAATATCAAAATGCGCTAGGTGCCCCCTACTCAAATTACCAGCCCTCCTGGCAGCCACCTTCGATCCAGAGGCAGGCCGACCGGCACCACGGCTCTCAGCCGGTTTCTTCAGGCAGTTTTGCCATAAAAGAACAAAAGGGCCAAATGGGGGGCGGGTGGGGGCAGGTGGGGAGGGGACCGCCTTAAATCTGGTCATCCACGCTCACGTATGCTCTCGCATGTACACGCCGCGGGAGCAGATTCTGCTTTTCCAGGTGTTTTCCTATCAGGCTCTCTGGGTCCATTAAGCTGTTCCATCCACCTACCGAGCTTTTTTACTTCGCTCATGATATTATATTACATTTTCCAGACCCAGTAGTTCCAATTGGTTCTCTTTCGTAACTGCCTGTTGTAGCTTCATGTTTCACTATCCTTCTTTATCTCTTTGAGGTTATGCTTATGTAAATTTCTAATTGGTTAGCACATTGTTGTCTGGCATATAAACTGTTCGCTTTGTTGTTCTTCGCTCGTACCGTGGACACCTCCCATTTCTCATCGCTTTTCTCCTCTGAGCTCCAGTTTCCTTGAAGTTTGTCATGTCCCCCCGGAAAGAGCGGAAGCCCCGGCCCTAGCCTGTGTCCCTCCAAGTGCTTCTATACGGTATGGCCGGGCAGGGGAGGTGGGAAACCTCTGGATTTGTAATCTGGGCTCCCGTCCCCACCCCCACTGGTGCCTCAGCAAACCTCCCGGTACCTTCTCTCCCTTTTGAGCTCTTTGAGGAGTCATCTGCCATAACCCTGCCAGGGATGGGAATGTTATTATACCCATTTTGCAGATGAGCTTAGGTAAAATGGCTTATACAAGGTGACCAGCTCTGGTGGCAGAGCCTGACCTCATTTATTTTTGTATTCGGAAGGTCAGGCTTAGGTTGGTGCCAGCAAGGTCATCCTCTCACATCCCAGGACCTTGCATGCAACCGGGACCCACCCTGAACATTTACTAAGCTACTCAGACCCGGTCAGGGAGGAAGACGGCAAGCAGGGGCCCCTTCCGCCTGCCCCACAGCCTGCCTCTTCCCAAAGTACTCAGCAGCGGGTCAGCATGCCATCTCTCTGGACATGAAGTGTGGCGCCCTTGGGGCAGATGGTCCAGCACAGGGCTTTACCACACGTGGCCTCTGTGGTCTAGACAGTGCTCCAGAAAGAGTTCACACAAGCTGGCTGGCAACTTTATAGGGTTATAAGGAGGAGTAAGATAATGTAAGCAAAGTACTTGACATACACGTGGCACTTAATAAATAGTTCTCATCGCAATAATGATAATGCTACTTGGATGAACCACTAATATGTTTCCAGCCACTCTGGTGAAAGGCCACGTGAAGGAGTGAAGACAGAGGCCACCACCAAGCCGGGCCTGGAGCTGGTGGGGGGACCTCTGACAGCCCCTGGAACCCAGGAGACTCTGGAGCCCACACCCTACCTCCCGCTGAGCTAATGGAAGAACCCTTTCTGTGCCACTGGGAATCATGGGAGTTAAACTGGACAGAAGGTTGCTCACTGCTGTCTTACTTACCATTTCTCAGTGTTTCCCAAACTCTGAGCATCCTGTTTCCACAGTCACGACTTTGACCACTTGTACTTAATATTTTTCCCGGAATCAACTTTCACCGCTCTCTTTCAATTTAGCTTCATCCTAAGCGATAATATCCGTGAAATCGGGGGTTTGATGTCCTAGTTACTACCTTTCCTGGGAAAAGCAGCGCTTCACTATTAAGATAACAAACATTCCTCGAGGCACCACCTGAAATCATTGCACAGGCCCCCACCATGCAGGCCTACACGTTTGGGCTTACCCTGACCTCTCCCAGGGTGGGCTCCCCAGCCCCCGCTCTGCAGATGCGGTGGCTGGGCCAGGGACTGGTAGGAACGCAGGTGTCTGGACCCTAGTCACCAAGCATAACTCCCAAAGAAGCAGAGGCTTCCTCCCCTTAATATCCTGGATGGCGGGGCCCACCCTCCGCCACCACTAACATATGTCACGCTGATGGCTCTGTGTCTCACATCTTCAAAAGTGCTTTGAACAAACATTAATGACCCCTCAGTGTTTCTCCGAGAGAGGGGGGCGAGGAAGGGAGGGGGCAAGCACCACCCCCACGCTGTCCTCAGCTGGGGGAAGAAACCAGGCAACAAAATTCCGTGACTTCACCAAAGCCACAGACTTAAGCTGGGGCCCCCTCCCCACCCTCCCTCATTTCCCCCAATGGCAACTTTTACTGGCTCACATTCCTCTTGCTGGGAACACTACTATTTAATTAAAAACGACAGACTTTTGTTTTCCTCTCCTTCCTTCCTCCTCCCTCCCATCCTCCAGGACTGGATGCCAAGGAGACCCACCAAAAACATGCGGGTAACATTTGTTATGGCTTTGAAGATAAAAGTCAATTGAAGTAAGCCCTCGCTGTATTTCAAGTTTCCCCTAAAGCATGGAGCAAGCTGCCTGGCAGTTGAGGAAAGGAAAAAAAAAAAGGTTGGGGGGGGGGGGGGGACTGCAAATAAATGTCATTCTGCAGGAATACTTTGTAAAAATAAACAGGCTGAAAAAACCCAAAACTTGATTAATGGAAATCCACTCAGTTGGCCTCTGTCTTGAGCTACAAATGCATTTGTTCATAGGGCTAAATCGGATCATTTTCACTGGGCTTTAAATAAGTAAGTAGATCAAAAACTATAAACGCTGGGGGAAGAAAGGGAAGTTTGTGGCTCTGTTTCTCAAGGGCCCCAACCGCAGTGCCCCCCACCCACCAAGTTTTGACCTTTCCTAGGGGAGAGCAGCTCCAATTCCAGCCCAGCCAACAGATGAAGAAAAATGGTGAAGAGAAAGCCCCCAGCTAAAGCGAGCCACCAGAGGAGGAGGCGGGGGCTTCTCCCAGACCCAGAGGTTACTTCATACATGCACAAGAGTCGACTTTATCCACAGGCTCACCTCCCAACACCGGCCCCCTGCGACGGGGCTGCTGCAAAGAGCCCAGGTGCCACTGCCCGGAAACACACACACACACACACCTCCAAAGACTCCCCAGGCCCCTCCCTAGCCCATGGACGAGACCAAAGAACTAACCAGACCTGAGACTCAGTCTGTTCCCCCTCTAAGTTAAAAAAAAAAAAAAAAAAAAATTAAATGTCACATCAAAAAGTTGATTGATCCTTTGATCCTTGGCTTGCTCGAGTTCCACGCAGACCATCTGAAAGCCCCGTGCAGAGTTCCAGAGCTCACAGGACATCTGTGAACACCAGTCCCAGGCCAGGAGCTGGGGCCTGACTCACTCGCTCCCCTGTCACGTCTACTGCTCCCCCAGGAACAACTCCAGCCTCGGGGACCTACTGGGGCAAGGCCCGGGCTGCAGTGGAATGAGACCCTCTCTCTCCCTGTGGGCCAAATGATGGGGTCTCAGTGCCCCCCAAACCTACCTACCAGGTCTCAGTGCCCCCCAAACTCTGCTACCCAGATCACAGCCCTTTCTACTGGGGTTCCTGGGCAGATGGTACTGATGAACGCCACAGACACTTGGAACACATTTGGAGGCCACCACAGTCCTGCCCTCCACCCAGACACCCCTCCTTCATGCCTTCCCTGTCTTATTAGCCACCCCCCTCCAGATCCACCTTTGAATGCTGGCGCAGAAACAAGGTAAGAAGTCAGAGCAGGCCCCCAAGTCCCTCCAGCGCAGACAAGATTCCCCACAGACTGGACCTGTACCACCTCGTCACCTAGGACCTTCCCCCCAAACAGCCCTCTTTCCCCAGCTGGGCAGGAGACTGCGTCACCTGTGCCACCTCTAAGGTTCCCCAAGACAGGGGGGTACAGGGTCATGTTAGGGGGGCAGGGGCAGCTGAGAAGGGGCTTCTGGACTTAAGCTGTGCCAAGAGGGTGCTAAAAGTTGGGGTGGGTGGGTAAGGAGGCCCATCTCTGAGGTTGAAAGGAGGATAGGAGGGGATCGTACCCGGGTTCCTCTGCCAACGGTGCCCGCCGCCCGCAGCTGTCTGGGCCCAGAACTGCTGCCGGGGCAGCGCTGCCTCCCGATCCACTCCTCGATGCCCTTCCGAGCCCAGGCGGCGCTCACGGCGAAGCTGTCACCTGGGGCGGGGAAGACACGAAGCCCCCTGAGTCTGGCCCCTGGGCGAAAAGTTACCCGAGAGAGCAGGGCGAGTGGGCGCGGCAGAGGCAGCGGGGGCCAGGAGGGAGTTGAGAGGCGGGACACAATCCGAGAAACGGACGCAGGTAATCAGGAGAAAGGGGTCCAGCGAAGCCCCAGGAGCAGGGACCTAACGGGGTGCGCGAAGGGGGAGCAGCACCCCGGAGGAAGGGTCTGAGGATCAGAAGAGCGAGCGCCGGAGGCCGCGACTGCGGAGGAGAGGGGTGAGGATCAGAAGATGGGTGCAATAAGCACGGGATGAGGGGAAGAGGGAAACGGAGGGTGAGGAGAGGGAAGCAGCGCGCGCAAGAGCCCAGATCTCGGGGGAAGGGGCTGAGGGCGGGAAAGAGAGGGGGCAGAATCTTGGGGGAAGGGGCTTAGGAGTCTGAAGAGGGGGCGCAGGGAGCGCGGAGGGCGCGGACGGCGAGAGGAGGGCTTGGGGGTCAGAAGAGAGAGCACAGGACGGAGAGGAGCGGGTGGATGGAACAGAAAAGGGGGGAGGGGGGGCAAGAAGGCTGCTCCCGGAGCGGGTCTGTGGAACTGGTGGCCGGAGTAAGGGGTGGGGGTGGCCCTGGTAATAAGATCCCGCGAGCTAGGCCATTCCGCCGCGGTCCGCGGTGCTTCCCCGTCCATCCCCCCCCGGTCGGTGCCCCGCGCGCCCCTACCTTCCGGGCTCTCCCTGCGCTTGCACACGGCGGCTGCAGGCACATCGCGCGCGGCGGCGGCGGCGGGAGCCGGAAAGAAAGGAGAGGCAGAGAGTTAGCAATCGCGGGGGCGAGGACGGCCGGGGCCAGGGGGCCGGCGCGCGGGCGGGGACACTGACCCGGCTTGGAGTGAAGTTTCCCCATGCTGGGGGCGCGGCGGGCGGGGGCGTCCCTAAGCCATGCGCCCGGTCCGCGGGGCCGGCGGCTCGCCGCGCCTCGCCTCGCTCTCCTCCTCCTGGAGAAACCCCGAGCCGAGCGGAGCCCGAGGCGGCGCCGGGACGCGCTCTTGCCGCCGTCGCCGCGGCCCGACTGACGCCCGGGCGCGCCGAGCCCCCAGCCCGCCGCCGCGGCCCGCACCTCCCCGCGCGCCCATTGGCCAGGCGCGGCGCATCAAAGGCGAGGCGGGCCGCGGAGGGGACGGGCGGGGGACGCGCGGGGGGCGGGCGGGGGGCGGGGCTGCGGGGCAGGGCGGGGCCAGGCGCCGCCGGGCGGACACAGCGCCCCCCTCCAGGCTGCGGTCTTCAGCCCCGCGCGGGGAGCTGGAGGGCCGTGGGGGCCGGGGGACCAGGGGGCGAGGGGGCGAGGAGGTCGGGACCCGGGACCCGAGAAGCGAGGACTCGGGACCGGAGTAGGGGGCGGGCCTCTGGCCAGCAGGCGTATTGGGACAGACACCCTCTTGGGTCCTGCCTTCTCCAGAACCACCGCTCCACTAACCGTACTGCGCCTTCCCTCCGTTCTATTTTTCCTGGAGGAGAGCAGGGCAGGACTCGGCGGCTCCAATTTACGGGTGCTGAAACTGAGGTCGGAAAAGGAGACGCTGCTGGGGCGCTAAGGGTCTGCTGCGAGCCTGCTTCGCGGCCCCTTCCCAGTCTTCCCACGACCTGACTTTTGCAGAAAGGATTCGCTTATTACCCATGTCTCCCCCTCCCTCCGCCCCTCTGTAAGTTTTGATTTGGGAGTCCAAGAGGAGCCCCACCGCGCCTGAGCCTACTGTGAGCCCGGCCCACTCCTGGCGGCTACAAGTGTCCGAAAGCCACGAGTTGCCAGCCAATCACTCGGATGTCTCATACCGGTGCCCGTGGGTGCCCTCCTGGGGTCGAGGCGCGCTGCCAGCTGCGCGGCCCGGAAGGGGGTAACCGCTGGGCCTTTGATCTTCCTTGGTTTCCGCTCCCCGCTGCAGTTCGCCAGACCCATGGGCTTGTTTGTTTTGTCTGGGGAAGTTTCTGCGGAGGGGAGGGAGACATCAAGGGGTTCCACCCCACCTTTGTGGCTTTCAGGGAGAATGGCTGCTCTACTGGGGACACGGTGGGCCTGTCAAGTTGGGCCTGGTACCCGTCAGCCTGGGCATGGGGAAAGAAAACCCTGTGCGAAGAGTGAGAAGACCAGCTCTGCCCCCGGGACTGAGTTCTCTGCGTGAGCCTCAGTTTTCAGGTCTGTAAAATGGAGGCTCAAGTCTGCCCTTTTTGCCAACTCCTTAGAGCGGCATTGCCCAAGAAAGATAATGTGAGCAACATGTGTAAAGCTAAATTTTCTAGTAGCCGCATTTTTTTTAAGTAAAAAGAAACAGGGATTAAGAGTAGCGCATTATCGCGAAGAGCACTGAGTTACGTGTAGAATTATTGACTCCTATGTACACCTGAAACTAATATAGCACTGTATGTTAATTATACTAGAAGAAAAAATTAAAATAAAAGTAATTTTTTAAAATTTTTTTAATGTTTATTTATTTTTGACAGAGAGAGAGACAGAGCATGAGCAGAGGAGGGGCAGAGAGAGAGGGAGACACAGAATCCAAAGCAGGCTCCAGGCTCTGAGCGGTCAGCACAGAGCCCGACCTGGGGCTCGAACTCACAGACCGTGAGATCATGACCTGAGCCGAAGTCGGACGCTCAACCGACTGAGCCACCCAGGCGCCCCTAAATTTTTATTTTTGACAGAGAGAGACAGAATGCAAGCAAGGGAGGGGCAGAGAGAGAGGGAGACACAGAATCTAAAGCAGGCTCCAGGCTCTGAGCTATCAGCACAGAGCCCTACAAGGGGCCTTGAACTCAGGAACCCTGAGATCATGACCTGGGCCGAAGTTGGCCACTTAACCAACTAAGCCACCCAGGCGCCCCTAAAAAAATTTTTTTTATGTTTATTTATTTTTGAGAGAGAGAGAGTGTGTGAGAGAGCATGAGCAGGGGGAGGCGGAAAGAGAGGGAGACAGAATCTGAAGCAGGCTCCAGGCTCCCAGCTGTCAGCACAGAGCCCCATCGCAGGGGTTCGAACTCACAAACCTGGAGATCATGACTTGAGCTGAAGTGCGGTGCTTAACTGACTGAGCCACCCAAGTGACCCAAAAGTAAAATTTTTTAGAAGCATGCAAGAACACTAAAAGAAAAAATATATAGGCCATATTACTCATCAACACAGAAGAAAGCAAAAAGAAACATGAGATTAATAATATATTTTATTTAACCCAATATACCAAAAATATTATAATTTCAACATATAATGAGATATTTTACATTCCTTCTTTTGCGCTAATTGCTTGAAATCTGGTATGTATTTTACAGTTACAGCACATCTCCTCCCAGACTAGCCACATTGCAAGAGATCAATGGCCACGTGTGGCTGGTGGCTACTGCGTTGGGCGTCATAGCCCCAGAGCATCTACATGTCACAAAAGGACATTGGGAACGGCACGGGCCTCCAGAGTCATAAATTTCTTCACTCACCAATGTCTTACTTCTATCCTCCAAATCCGTCCTCTTTGGTGAAAATGAAGGCTCATCTTATAAGCAGGTACATTAATGCTGTTAGCAGGCTGGTTTCATTTGAGGAGTCCTGGGACTCCCCAAAGTAATGTTTTTGCCATTTTATGTTGCACTTCTTTACCCAGGACCTACCATATGCCAGCCATCATCCTGAGTCAGGCATAGCCCTCAGAACCACAACTGTCTGATGCAGGCTTGTCCTTGCTTTAAAAAGAAAGGAAACCATTAGGCTCAGAGAGGTGAAGTCACTTGTCCAAGGTCACACAGCTAGCCGGTGGCCTGGTGAGGACTGAACCGAAGCCTGTAGATTCCATTGGCCGGGCTGTTTTCTCTATACGAGCCTGCCCCAACACAGTCTAAGCCTCACCTTCATTAGAGAGAGTCCCCCATCTGGAAACCCATTCTGATGATGTAGCAGCTCTGTGACAAACAAACCCTGTTTTAGGCACTTACGATCGATCCATCACGGAACAAAACAATCCCCAGCTCCCACTCTACCGAGAGGAAGTGAGACAAGAAACAATAAACTTAACAAACGGGAAAATAGTGCATGCACTAAGTCAGAAGGTGACATGCCAGCTATGCAGCGGCTCTCCACTGAGGGCAATTTGCCCCCCACGGGACATTTGCCAGGACACCTAGCAAACAGAGAGTCGCCACTAAACATCCAACGATGCACAGGACAGCCCCCACAACAAAAAGTTATCCAGCCCCAAATGTCAATATTGCCGAAGTGAGGACTCCCCCGACCCACCCAGCAATAGGCAAGTGAAAAAGCAGAGCAGGAGAAGGGGAGTCAGGAGCAGGAGGGAGGTGGGGGTTTTGAGGGTCTGATTCAGAGCAGGAGCCCTCCTGGGAACCCCCTCCAGAGGAAACGGAATTCTACTGGGGTCGCTCTTGGTCTCTCTCATCGCCACCCCCCACCGGTGCCAGGGTGCATCTAAATCAAAGCAAAAGTCTGCGCGTTCTTTCTCACAGTGCTCAAAAAGTTGGTTACTTCCTTAAACCGGTCATGGCTTTCTTCTTTCATGAGAAAAAAGTATCCCCTGTTCCCCTTGGGAATTTCTTTTTACAGTTCAAAAAGAGATAAAAGCAAGAACTAAAACTCCACAGTTAACCAGTTTGAGTCTTGGGGGAAGTAAATCCCAAATGTCCAGCCCAGACACAAAGGCCCCCCTCCACCTTCAGCCTGGCCCTTCCCAGCCGGGCAGGCGCCGGGGACCTGGCTGCCATTGGAATCGTGACACCACCACCCCCACCAGCCTGGCCCCGGGGCGAGAAACCAGAGAGGTGGGCCATGCGCTGAAATCTTAGCCTGTCCAGGACTCCGAGGAGGGGCTCCCCGGGGGGCCACGGACCCACCGTCCACCTGGGGTGGCTATTTGGCCTCTGCTGGCTCCCCGCCCCACGACTCACTGTCTTTTTATGTGTTTTAATAATTTATCCGGCCCACTTCTTGGGCTGAATACTTACAGTGACACATCTTTTTCTTTGAAGATTTCCCATCCTTTGGGGGAGGAGAATGAGAAAGGATGGGAAGGAAGAGATAAGAGAGAGAGATTATAACAGAAACGGGTTTCATGGGGCTTGAGATTTAGCAAGGCTGGTTTAGGTGAAATCTGTTAGATGTCGAGCTGGGAGGTTTTTTTGTTTTTTTTTTTTTCCTTTTAAAAACCACATCACCCTGGTGGGTCACCCCCACGCTTGTCCCCAGGTTAAAGCACTGGCTCCCTTCAAATGCCACCTCCTAGAAGTAGCCCTCCTTGACTTCCCAACCTGAAGAGCTCTGAATAGCCAAGGTCCCCTCCCTTGCCTCTCGGTTTGGTACTCCTTATTTTTTTAATGATGGCACTAAATTTTCCTCCTAGAGTCTAGGCTCTTTAAAGGAGGGGGTTTGCCCTACTGGCGTCTCTAGATGCAGTACCCAGAACTGCCCATAGGAGGCGCTCTAGATGGAATGAGAAGACCCCACTGAGCCCCATCTCCACCCTCCCCCTTCCAGGGTACGCTGTCAATGAGAAGGTAGGACACTGCCAGGAATATGCCCTGGGATACACTCAAGAGAAAATGAATGCCCAACTCTGCCGGCTCCCCCCCACGCCCGGTCCCTGGGCTGCTTCATCCCGCCCTCCCGCAGTGAGATTGGGCATTGCTAAGTGGCCTGCAAACCCCATTTGCGTAAGGAAGGGAGAGGTGAACCGGTATGCACGAGAAAGTCGCAAGAATTTTGGAGATGGCCACGAGGAAAGGGAAGGAAAGCATGTCAGGGGAACCAAGGAGCACGAGAGAAGGGCAATAAATAGGGGCCAAAGGAGGGGCAGTCTGGTGAGGAGGGGCTGGCCAATTAATGTTCAGGACAGTGAGGTATAACGTGAGATCGGCAGGCGTCACCTGCTCAGCTCTATGGTGGGATGGCCCTCGGTCGCTCCCAACCTGGGCAAAACCCTAATCACATCTCTGGGTTAGTGGCACAGGACAGAATGAAGGAACGGGCCCAAAATCGATCGTCATAGGGCAACGGGTCACACAGGTCGTCGGCAGAGTGGAAGTGTTCATCCGGGGGAAGGATGGGAGCCGGACGCAGACAGGAGGAACGCGGCCCCAGCGTCAGTCCTTGGAGATGAGGTAAAGGAGGCTGGGCTTCCCCCAGAACGAGGGGTGAGGTCCCCAAGCCACTCGATTCAAGTCGTACAGGAAAGAGGCTCCAAAGACAGCTACTCGAGCCTAAATATTAGCTGAACTGAACTGGATTTTTGTGCCACCAGCCTCTCCCGGGTCCGGGGTGTTTCAGCAAGTTCAGAGCACGGGCTTCCCAGAAGGGAAGGAGAGGGAGGACACGTGCCTGGCCTCAGCATGCTGCTCCTTGGTGAGGTCCTGCCCTCCTCCAATCCCTGCCTCTCAACCCTTCTTCTGCATCTCTGTGAAGCCCTCCCAGTTGCCTTACCTGTGTGTCTACTTCCAGACTTCTTTCCACAAAAGGGAGAAAGAGGGGCGCCTGGGTGGCTCAGTCGGTTGAGTGTCCAACTTCAGCTCAGGTCATGATCTCACCGTCTGTGAGTTCGAGCCCCGCGTCAGGCTCTGTGCTGACAGCTCAGAGCCTGGAGCCTGCTTCTGATTCTGTATCTCCCTCTCTCTCTCTGCCCCTCCCCCGCTCATGCTCTGTCTCTCTCTGTCAAAAATAAATAAACATTAAAAAAAAAAAGGGAGAAAGAAACTTCCACCTTCCCAAGCCTTTGTTTTTCAGTCACATGCTGTCAGTCTGGGGCATAATCACCACACTCAGTCTGTATGTCTATAAAATAGAAGAAAGGATCTGGCCAATCAGCATTTCCCAAAGCAGGTCCCATGGAGAACACCAGAACTGTGAGATGCTATCCTTATGTGAAAGAAAGGGCTCCATGTGAAACTTTGGGCAGCCCTGGCCTAGCCACGGGGAGATAAGTTCCTTTTCTGCAGGACCTGTCAGAACCTTCAGTAAGCAACGGAGTTTTGTCATTCTTCAAGAAGACGACATCACAAGCAGTGTTTTTCAAACTCGCTTAACTGGGGAACCCTTTATTGGAAGCTTGATTGCAAACAAATGTTCGTGGAACACACGTTGGAAAATGCCAGACTAGACGGCTTCTAAGAATCTTTCCAATCTGAGATCCCAAGTCCTAATCCAGGGGCCTAGCCTACGAGGGTGGCAGGAAGGAAACTCAGTGAGGACAGAGCCAGCGTGGGAAGGCCCCCTGAAGGTATGCACCCGCGTGTGTCTACGGCGTGCACTTAGCGTGTCTCAGGACGTGTTCGCCCGCCTCCAGGCCTCTGGGCAGTTGGACACCCCTGTGCACGAGGCTCCACGGCCACAGTGTGAGGCAAGAAGGAAGAAGGTCACTACAGGGAAGTTCATGGCCAGCTGGCCTCACCGGCCCTCTCTCCCTCCTCCTCTTTCCCTTCCCCTCCCCTTCCTCCCCCTCCTCCTCCATGGCCTCCACCACCACCAGAATCTTCTCCATCCATCCCACAGAGCGCAGCTTCAGGGGGGCCCTGCTGCCATGTTGGTACCCCGTGGCCCCTTCACTCCTTGGCCACAGCTGGTTGGACGCCTGACTCATGAGCCAGGATCTCTTTGCAGAATTTGAAGTGAGAGGCCCAAGGCCTGTGGTCGGCATGCTGGCGGTCTCCAAAACCGAAGGGCTCCATAGCCCCGGGGCCTGCAGCAGCTCCTTGGAGCCCACGTGAGCCAAGGAACAAGCAAAAAGAAGCAGGAGCAGGAGCAGAGAGAAGCAGAGATAGCAAACCAGGTGGAGAGAGCCACGCGACAGACTGTCTCAGTCCCCGAGACCGCCTATCCCCAGCTCTTAACCTCGGTACTTCTGCCTGCGTGTTCTGACCTTGGGTCCCTGACAGACCCTTGGCCCCCCTTTCTCAGGGGGCTAGAGAGGAGGCTTCCTTGGAATTTAACATGCAGACGAATCCCCTGAGATGCTGTTAAAATGCAGTCTGGGGTGGGACCTGAGAACCTGCATTTCTAACAATCTCCCAGATCCGACTGCTGCCGCTGGTCTGTAGACCGCATTTGAAGCCCAGGAAAGCCATGCCTTCGCAGCAGCTGCGAGGGTTTATAACTCGCTTCTTCTCTGAGGAAGTAGCAGGACTTGGAGAAGGAGGGACAGAAGTCAGGGAGGGGGGACCCGAGAAATAAACGTGTTTCTCTTTTACTAATTAAGTCATTCCACAAAGATGTGAAGCAGGCCTAATTTATACCAGGCTCTTATGTTAAGAAAATAGACAAAAATAAGTCAGTGAAATAAATGGTGTGTCTACGGGGGAAAAAAATCAAGTGGGAAAGAGGGAGAAGAAATACCAAGGAAGGGTTTGCAATCTTAGGTAGAGGGGGGTCAGAGAGTAGTCTTTGAGTGAAGACTTGGAAATAGAGAAGGGAGCTATAAGGATGCATAAGGATACTGGAGGGAAAGCAGATCCAGGCAGGGAACAGCTAGTGCAAAGGTCCTGAGGCAGGGACATAATGTGAATGTTTTGGGTACAAGGTGGGCTGTGGCTCCGAAGCATGGGGGTGTGGGGATAGGATGTTCAAGGGGGAGGGGAAGCTGAGCTTGCCAGGTGGGAAGGCTCATCCTGAGAACTTTGTGGGCCTTGCCAAGGGCTTCAGCTTTACTCGAGGGAGAGGGGGTAAACAGAGAATTGTGACCTGGAGTGCCCGGGCTACCATGCTTCAAGCAGAATGTGGATTAGGGGGTGGCAGCATGAGGCCTGGCAGAAGCAAGGAGACCAGTGACAAGGTGACTGCAGCAACGCTGTTGTGACATGATGGTGGCTTACACCTGAGTGATAGCAGCCAAGGAGGTGAGACGTAGGATATGACTGTATTTGGAAGTCAGAGGCAATGAGGTCAGCTAATACAGTGGACACGGGGGTGGGGGAGAGAAAGAGGAGTTGTGTAAGATGCCAGAGCTCCTGTCCTGATCCCTGGGAAGGAGGGAGCCTACAGATGGAGCTGTGTGCAGGGCAGGGAACCCCGAGGGCTCCATCTGAGCAGCTACTTGGAAGAGGCCTGTTGCATAGCCAAGCAGCAAGGTCAAGCAGGCAGGTGGATCCAAGAGCCTAGGGTTCAGAAGCAAGCTGCAGGCTAGAGAGATACACCTGGGCATCACGAGCATCTAGAAGCAGTTTAAAGCCTGACATTGGATGTGACCCCCTGGGGAGGGAGTGGAGACAGAGAACAGAATAGAACCCTGGGACCCCGCCAAGTCTAAGGGTCAGCAAGTGTCTTCTTAGAATCTCAGCACCCCCGCGACCTCTTGGACTCCATTCGGTCCTCGTGGGTTCCCCTCCTAGGGAAACCCCCTCTCTTCTCGGTAATCCTTCTCGTACCTGCTCACCACCGCCTGCACCGCCCCCCAGGCTGGCAGATTCCTGGCTCAGCAGCTGAACTCTCAAAGTACTTCTTTGTTCCAACCAGCCCTAGAGATAAACGAGACAATGTGTGTGAAACGCTTAGGGCCTCCAGCGCAGGACCCTGGCGGATGCCAGCTCTCCCTGATGCCCTGGTCACAGCAGAGAAGCCGGCTCTCTGCGTGGGGGCCTGAGCCTGAGTTCGTCGGGTCTGTGCCGGCCTCACCTCTCCATGTCTGGCCCACAGTACGGGCTTTAGAAATGTTGGGGCGCCTGGGTGGCTCAGGCGTTTAAGCGTCCGACGTGGGCTCAGGTCATGATCTCCCAGTTCGTGGGTTCGAGCCCCACTTCAGGTTCTGTGCTGACAGCTCGGAGCCTGGAGCCTGCTTCGGATTTTGTGTCTCCCTCTCTCTCTTCCCCTCCCTGACTTGTGCTCTCTCTCTCTCTCTCTCTCTCAGAAATAAGCAAACATAGGGAAGCTGGGGTGGCTCAGTCAGGTAAGCATCTAACTTAGGCTGGAGTCATCTTGCGGTTCATGAGTTCAAGCCCCGCATCGGACTTTGTGCTGACAGCTCAGAGCCTGGGGCCACTTCAGATTCGGTGTCCCCTTCTCTCTCTGCCCCTCCCCCGCTCATGCTCTGTCTCTCTCTCTCTCTCTCTCTCTCTCTCTGTCTCAAAAATAGATAAAACACTAAAAACAATAGTAAGTTGGGGCACCTGGGTGGCTCAGTCGGTTAAGCATCTGACTTTGTCTCTGGTCATGATCTCACGGTTCATGAGTTCAGGCCCCGCATCAGGCTCTGGGCTGACAGCTCAGAGCCCGGAGCCTGCTTCGGATTCTGTGTCTCCCTCCCTCTCTGCCCCTTCCCCACTTGCACTCTGTCTGTCTCTCTCTCTCTCTCAAAAGTGAATAAACATTAAAAAAATAATAATAAGTAAACATGAAAACAAGTTTATTTTTCTGTAATTTATTTACTTTTTAAAATTTATATCCAACTTAGCATATAGTGCAACAATGATTATTTTTTTAAAAAAAAATGTCTGCTGTAAGCAGGAATGACAGCACATGAACCCATCTGACCGGAGGGGACACTGTCCCCCATGGACTCTTTGGGTCTTCTCCAGGCCCCTCCCACATCATTTTTGTTTCTTCTGACTCTGTGCCCAACGGGTCACTGCCACCCAATCGCTCCAAGCAGCTTCCGCTCCCAGCCAGGGCAAGGGGACAGATGGGGGCCATGCACTGGGCCACGGGCCGTGGCTGTCCTCCCCTCTGAAACCGCAGGGATGGGTGTTTTCTCCTCTGTTTGCATCTTCCCACAGCTACTGGGGGTGCATCCTCCACCTGGCGCCCCTTTTAGCTTCATGATCTGCGGACTTCTCTGGGTGACAAATATCTTTGTACTGAGCGCCCCCCCTCCCCAGCCCCTCCCTCTGTCCCTGGGTTCTGACTTTGTGCAGGCTTCTGTCTGCACAAAGGGACCATTGAGAGGCAGGCTGTGGGATGCCGCCTTTGATCTGGGGTTCTAATAACGTGTGTATGTTTGTGTCCCAAAACAATGCAGCAGCCTGGCTGACTGGAGGGAGGCAGGGAGGGCGGCGGGTGGGGGAGAGAAGGTCCACAGGATGGTTACAATGCAGGCTGGGTTGTGAGCGTTGGCCAGCTCGTTTGGAGAGCACCTCCACATTCTCACTAGTAAGGTACACGCATCACACAGAGGAAGGCCCCGGCACAGTTTGGTATGCCAAACCAAGGTCTGAGAGGTCACTGGGACTGCACAGGAGCTCCATAAGGCCGGGGGGTGGGGGGTGCGCTGGTCACAGGTTCACCAGGGGAAGCGCAGGAAACATAAGGGAAGGGCAGGGGCCAGGGAGGTCTGGTGGCACATATCCAGCCTTGAGAGACAGCCGCAGCTCAACACCAGCTACCACCCGAGGGCCCGGAGCTGCTAGACCTTTGGATTTTTCAAAAGGAGCTGTGAATCCGGGTTTCTAAATGAAATCTTCGAAATTTTTTAAGTTGGCCATGAATTGTAAGTATATTTATTTATTTTCGAGAGAGACAGAGACAGCACGAGTGGGGAGGGAGGCAGAGAGAGAAGGGGAGAGAGAGAATCCCAAGCAGGCTCCACGCCATCAGCGTGGAGCACGACATGGGGCTCGAACTCACGAAACCGTGAGACCATGATCTGAGACCAAGAGTCGGAGGCCTAACTGGCTCAGCCACCCAGGTGCCCCATGAATTGTAAAGATTTTAAGTGCGGCCCAGGCCACACGGAGCATGCATCCCGACTGGAACCCAGCCTGTGGTCACTGGTTTCACCCTCTGCTTAGGTAAACTCATCCAGAGACAATGAACACTGGAGAGGGAAGGTAGTAATTCACACCCGGTCCCAGGCTCTCTCCAAAAGGGAAAACTAGGCGTGGCAATGCCAGCCCGGTGCCTGATGCTCCAGTGTCCCCCCAGTTAATGTTATTCCTTCAGTTTCTTGGCAAAGGGGTACCCAGTTTCTCCAATGTGCCGGGACCAGGCTGGGCGGGAAGGATGCAGGAATTAATCAGGTGGGGTTCCTGCCTGCCCTCGAGTCCAGGCAAGGAGACAAGTGTGAGAAGCTAAATTGTACTGAAAGCCCACTGTTGCCAGGCCCTGTGTGAAGGGCTACGGGCATTTTGTCATCCCACATGATCCTTACAACCCCCTGGAAATGAAGGGACTCTGATTATCATTTCCACTTTGTAGATGAGGATACAGGTTCAAGGAGAGGAATGGAGCTTCTCAACCCAGTTGCAGAGACTGGATTTCCCAGTGCTTGCCAGCCAAGCCCTTGCATACTGCAAGATGGGTCGTCCAGGTTTATGCCCACATAACGCTTCAAGTTGGGCAGTGTGTACACTGTGCAACTGTACATGCCAACCCGTGGTAGAAAAAATTATGACAAATTAAGTGTTTATCAATGTAAAGGCCTGGGGCTCAGCCAAGGAATGTTGAGTCTGAGGCCTCCCCTGAGACCCTTCTTCCCGGCACAAATCTTGCTTCTGGTGAAGAAACGAGTCCCTCCTTTATCCAGACCTTCTGCCTTCCGTGGTTACCTGAGGGAAACCAAGACCATGCAGAGCATCAGTGCTTCCTGTCTCCCATATCTGCCCTCAGTTTTCTCATCTGTGTATGGGGATTACAGCTAAGAAAGGAACATGCTGAAACGATTGGAGAGGGATTCTAGGCTATTCGAGATGGCTCTGCCTTCCTCACCTGCCAGCTGAGCGGCCTTGGCTGGATACTTGGCCTCACTTCCTCCGTCTGTAAAATGGTCTGCAGTTCCCCCGCTGAGGGTGGGCTCTCCACAGACGTTATCCATCATTCATGCTGCCTTGTCGTCAAGAACATCACCTCTGTGACCTCCCACCATGGGAACCATGCTCAGGATGGGCCAGGCCTCCCTCCTGCATAGACACTCACATGGCTCTCAGTTTCATCGGGCATCAGACCATCTTTCAAGAATTCACCAGGCTGCACATCACTGTCGACCTTTGGTGTTTGCAACCTAGGAGCAAGGTGACCGAGGTCCCACACTGTGTGAGGTGAGGTGGGGCCCGTACTACCTGCTGTCCTCTGTCGTCACATGCTGAGTCTTGGATGTCTGGGGGCAGGGTACGGGGAAGGAGGAAGGAGGGACTGAGAATGGGGCCTGGGAGCCCCACCCCATCTTCTTCCTTCTCGTCCCCTAAACATTAAGCTGTCTGCATAAGAGCATGCAGGGGGCCTAGATGGTCCAGGGGGGCAGACAGAGGACTAGCAAACCGCTGAAAAGCTCTTGGGCCTCACCAAAAACCCAGACAATGGGCACAAGATCACAATAAATAAGGTTTTAAACAGAGGAAAGCTGTGGTCCCTCTGGAAAGTCAAGGTAACCTTGGCTCTCCATTCAAGTTAGCAGGTTTTTCTGTCTTTTAAGTTTACCTATTTACCTGGAGGAGGGGGGCAGAGAGAGCGGGAGAGAGAGAGAGTCCCAAGCAGGCTCCTGAGGCCATGCCCTCTCTCTGCTGTTCTGCCCCCTACGTTCTCCACTCCGGGCCCCTGCTCATCCTTCAGGGCCGGTGTAGATGTCACCTCTTCCTCCACGTGCCAACTGTCCAGCCTCCATGTGAACCCCCAGCTGGAGCCCTGGGGAGGTCTTGCCTCCAGCCCAAGTGACTTAGTAGAAATGGACAGTTCCTCATGGTTCCTCACCGTCCCCAGAAGGAATTCTGGAGCCAGCTGTCAACATACTAATAGGGAAGGAGGAACTGAGGCTTGGGTTTGCAGGAGGCGCTGGAGGGGGGGTCCTTGCCACTTTTAGGCAGCCACCTCCCGAAGATCAGGCCCCACACAACTTCTGGCCAGAGGACCATACCCAGGTGGCCTGTGGAATCTGTGTGGTAATAGAACGTCCGCACTGACCACCCGTTCACGTCACACCGAACGCTAAGTCGGAGGTGACCCACTGAGGGGCTGTCATCAGGCTGCCCTACACCTCGTGCAGGACAGGCACCAAGCTGGGTGCCCTACACAGTGTTGGGACAAACCCAATCTCGAAGACAGGAGATTAGGTTCATGGGAAGTGTCACCGTGCATGCAAATAACCACAGACCAAGGTGAATCACCAGCCAATGTGTGCAAACACTTGGCACAGAGCCTGAAAATAACAGACCTGTGATAAAAGGGACCATCATATCGTCATCGCCGTCATCATTGTCATTCATGAAAACACCAAAAAATAATGTTTTCTTTAGCACTTTTTGGTTGTAAACGGCAGTGACAAAACCCAACTGAAAGTAGCCCAAGCAGAAAGGAAATGTATGGGCTTGGGGCACCTGGGTGGCTCAGTCGGTTAAGCGACCGACTCTCGGTTTCAGCTCAGGTAAATATCCCACAGTCCATGAGTTCGAGCCCGGCGTCAGGCTCCACAGCAGTCCAGAGCCTGCTTGGGATTCTCTCTCTCTCTCCCTCTCTCTCTGCCCCTCCCCTGCTCATGCTGTCTGTCTCAAGATAAATAAATAAATTGAAAGAAAAAGAAAAAGAAAGAAAGAAAGAAAGAAAGAAAAGTTAGTTTATGAGGTCACATAACCCAGGTACTGGGAAGACAGATCATGAGCAGCTTCAGACTTATAACCAAACAACCTTGTGTTCAGCGTGAAAAGAGAATTATTCTTCCCCAGCTCAGGAGAGAAAAATCCTGGGGAAGGACTCTGATTGGTCCAGGGTGGGTCATGTGCACATTTCTGAACCAATCACTACAGGCGTTTGGTTGGTCCAACTTGAGTCAGGTGCCCAACCAACCCTATGGCCTGATGGAGTTGAGTGGTGGCTCCACCCCCAACCACAGCATTGGATGGGAAGGAACAAGGCCCCCAAAGGAAGCAGGGAACAGGACTCATTATCTTACCTGAGGAAGGCAGAATATCCTCCTAACTCCACCCTCCAATGCACAAATGGGTAGACTTGACCCCATGAAATTGGCCCCGGGGAAAGGGAAATAGAAAACAGTAGAGACACAGGAATGAGAGACTGAACAATCTGAGTGGCCAGAGAGCAACCGTCCTTGGTGACACGGGTGAACGTGGAGACCAGAAGCCACAGATCTGAAGGAAAGCTGTGAGGGAGCCAGAGGTTGAGAAAAGAAAAAGAAAAATCCGTATCATACTCTGATCCGGGGCTGCCCTCCGAGGCCTGGTCTCAGTGTTCAGGAAGATGATTTTTGGATTGTCTCCTGGTGACTAGAACCAGAAGACCCCCTTCTCCAGATGGCCCTGGGCCTCCAAGGATAATGGGAAACCGTTGCCATCCCTCCCGGGGAACACAATACATGACAGAGGGGCCACTCCACGTGAGATCCCCATAGCCACCCTGACAAACCCCCAGGGCCAGGCTTTCTGGGCATCTCCGTTCTTCCTTCCATGACCCATGAGGTGCCACGTTGCGTCCATTCTCTTAGATCTGCAGCCCCTCCCTCCACACTGCCGCCGCCCAGGTGTGACTGATTGAAGATGGCCACTCTTATGTGTCACTGTCCCTACTTGTCACTGTCCCTGTTAAGCAGAGCTGCTTATTTCCCCCCTGAGTCTGGGCTGGCCTGTGACCATTGAACCAACAGAGTATATGGTGGCAGTGGTGAGCCGCTCTTGTTTTCTCCCACTTGGAATGTTTGCTTCTGGAACATTCCCTCTCAGAACCTAGCTGCGATGCCAGAAGCCCAAGCCACATGGAGAGGTCATGTTTGCGTGGCAGCAGACAGCCCCGGCTGAGTGTCCAGCCGGCAGCCAGCAACAACGGCCATTGTGGGTGTCTAACATAAGAGAGTCCCCCGATGACTGGGGTCCCTGTCGACATCACGTCGAGCAAGACTGTCCCCGCTGAGCCCGGCGAACCCCTCAAATCACCAGAGACAATGAAACGGTGGCTGCGTTGAGCCACTGAGTTTTATGGTGGCTTGTGACATAGCGGACGTACCTGAACTCCAGGCCCAAGATTTCATCGTCTCCTCTGGCTCAGAGGCAACCACACGCTCACCGACTGATGTCCCAGCCTCCACATCCATCTATTGGCCAAAGCCATTTCCCACGCACAGGACTGATGATGTCCTGCTTCTGCTCAAAGCCTTCAATGGCTTCTCATTGTCCACAGAAGGAGGACATACCCCACGGGAGTGCGCATCAGAATGACCGGGACGGCTTTTTCAAAATACAGACATTCCACTCGAGGGCTTGGAATCAGGGTATCAGATTGTGGAAACACCGCTGGTGTGGTAGATGAAACGATTTGTCCACGGCTCTTCCTTGTCTACTTCTGAACGATTCACGGTGAGCGGAGGAGGCTCTCCCATACCCAGGAGGCAGGACTTGGCCGTGGGATTTATCTTGCCCCGTCGAATAGGGGCAGAGGTGACACGGTGCCAGTTCCAAGCCAAGGCCGTAAGAGGCATTTCGTATTTCCACCCCTCCCTCTCACACTTCTACTATTCACCGTGAAAGATTTGCCCCAAATAGCCTTTCAGCCTGGGTCCCCAAATGAGAGATACGCAGAGCAGATATGAACCCAACCCCTAGTCTGGCTCAGCCAATTCTACTCAGATTCATCAGTCACCCCAGTTGGTTTTCAGACCTGTAGTGAGAAAAAGAAATCTTTGCTGTCATATGCCTCATGGACTCACTTGTTATGCAGCATTATTGCAGCCATATCTAACTAATGCATCAGGTGATTCTGAAGCATATGCCCGATTAAGAACCACGGGCCTACGGGCACCTGCCTGGCTCAGTCGGTAGAGTACGTGATTCTCAATCTCAAGGCCGTGAGTTTAATTTAAGCCTCACGTCGGGCATGGAACCTACTTAAAAAAAAAAAAGAACGACTGGCCAAAAGGATGCTTAGCCTGGCATTCAAGGCCTTCATCAGTCAGTCTCCCATTTCTCTCTCCAGCCTTATCATCTCACTTTCTCTTCTGGACCTGTCAGGACTCTGCATGCCAAAGCAGAATCTAACCTTGATTAATCCTAACAGAGGAGGGACTCACAGGTAGCTGTAAAATCAGACTGAGAAAATAGGCAGGAAGCAAGAAGTGTCAGGCAGCTGGGACCAGGGTCAGAAGACACATAGGTGAGAAACAGACCACCACTGGCTACCTGGACTCTGGGTGCTAGATCCTTAGGCCGCTGCTGGCAGGGTGGGCATCTCTGGCTCCCCCTGCTTCTCTGAAGGGGGAAGCATCCCATTGGCCCGGTCATGCCTTAGCCATTAGAAGAGAAAGAACAGATATATGACTCCTGAAGAGGATAGGGTCAGATGCTAGGGAGCCCAAATCCCCAACATCCCTTGAACCTTCATACTTTTTACAAATATAAAAACTCCTGAACCTGTCCTAGAACATACAAGTGCCCTGTTAATGTTTCTCAATAAATAGTAAAATATTCTAGAATATTCTAGAATATTCTAAAACATTGCTCTAGGCCATGAGTGAACTCAGGCCCTTTTGATTTCCCTTTCCCAATTCGGTGAATTCAGATCCTTTCTTAGGGCAGCTCAAAATCTATCCCTTCCTTGAGGCCTCCCCCCCCTCCAGGTGGGAAGTGGCATCCTCTCCTTGGCACTCCAACACACGTGGTCTGCCTGTCTTTTCTGAGCCGCAACTGGAGTCACTGATGAATTTGTGAGGCCTGAGGTCTTCCCAGGGCTGAGGCCAGTGCCTGGTGCCTGGTAGGTGCTTAGGAGACACTGGGAGGACACCTGAGCAGGGAGGCCTTTTGCCAATTGAGAAATTCCAGCGTCTCTCTATACCCTCAAAATTCGAGCAGCGGGAATACGAGTTGAGCTTGGGCTGATATATATGTATATATATATGCCTGGCTCAGCTTAGCGCCTGCTGGTGCAAGGCCACAGTGCAAAGGGCCCCTGGGGTCGAAATCCCTCATTCCTCAGGTCGGTATTTCAAATAACCACCTCCAGCTTTTGAGCTGAGCACGTTGATTCTCCTGTTTGGAAGTGCTTTGCAAATTGGCAGCTCCAAGGGCTGCACCCTGGAGCCAGAGTGGGTGAGCTCTGATCCAGAGAACGGAGGCTGCTGGGCCTGCCCCTGGGCCTTCTTTAACTCTGGCCCCACCATGAAAATCATTCCCGGCTTCAGGTTTCCTGGGCGAGTATGAAAGAGCTGCTGAGGCCGGTGGGTCCGCCCATGTCTCCTCGGACCCCTCTGCCTGACCCCGATGTGTGCCCTGAGTCCCGATAGCCAGAACCTGTGTCTCGTTGTTGGCGAGCTCCCTTCGGGCGACTGGAGAACTCGGCCAACACCCAGCAGAGTGAGGGCATCGCTACCCCTGTTCCCTTGCTCCTCTGCAACTCTGAGGCATGACGCATACATGTCCAGGGCACCCAGGTGGAAGGGAGCCCCCATGACCCTCCGGCAGGTCTTTGCACGACAGCCCGTCCTTGCTTTGCTTGATGCCCTATCCTTGCTTGATGTCACATCACATCCTTGATATCAAATCCATCCTTTCTTGATATGACATCCTTGCTCAATACCCCAGGCTTGCTTGAGATCACTTCCCTGCTTTGCTGGCTATCACGGCCTCGATATCACATGCTTGCTTGGGTATCTGTGCCCTAACTGATACTTTCCCTTCCTGGCCCCGCTTCCCCACCTCCTACACATCCCCTCCTCTTGGGAGCTGCTCCCGGGAACCCAACCTAAGAGAGTAGAGAGGGAGGGAGACCGCAGTGATAAATGTCGCCACTGTTGATGGACTGCCACTCCACTTCAAGATCCTTTGGTGACTTCTGTCTTTCGTTATCTCGACAGCAGGGAATTTTCACCCCCGTTTTACAGAGGAAGAAACGGAATCTCAGAGAAGTTAAATAACCTGCCCAAGGTTATACGGTTACTGAATGTTGGGTCAAGATTTTCTCACTACTATATATATGTACTGCCTCCTGTTCGACAGAGGCTCTGTGTGTATCTGTAAGTTAAAACTTGAGAATAAAAGCCATAACCGTATGGCATGACCCAATAAACGCAGGGAATGACAGTGTCCCCCTACGGGGAGATGGGAGGTTGTGATCACCATGTTTTTGTCTATCAGGCATGTCTCCCCCTCTTCGCCGCACCTTTCTGTGACCTCAGACAGGGGTCGGCATGCCATCAGAATTTCTTTCCCCAGACCTGGCCCTTGATCTCAGGGGTGGAAGTAGGCTGCGATCAAAGCATAAGTTGACAGATCCCCTGTTCTGACATCCTCTGAGATACAGCCTCCAGATCAAGTTGTCCAGTCCTTTCTCCAGTCCTCTGTGGGGGGTTCCAGTGGAAGGCCCAAATGGCTCAGGGGAGTCAGCACCTGGGCTGCCACTGGTCAACAAGACACCTCACGTGATCTAGAAATTGGTACCGGGAGTGGCGTGCAGAAAGCGACCCAGCCTAAAATTACAGAATTGTTGGGTACGTAAGCCAATAAATTCCCCCTTAACTGTGTAAGCAGGGTTGAGTGGGATTTTTGCTCCTACTGCCAAAAGGATCTCGAGGGATCTACACGTGAGAAGGGATAGAAAACCCCTCCTCAGGATGTAGCTTCTGTCAGCTACATCCTTCTGTTTGTTCTTCTGTTTGTGTGCTTAACTCCTTTCCCGGTGCTTTTCAAGGTCACACAGGAGAAGGAATTGGGTGGTCAGCTCGGGCACGGAGTCACGTGGAGCATCCAGGGGCAAGCAGGCGGGGTGCAACATGGCGGAGGGGTGCACGGTGCGGCAGGAAGGCCATGGGCCAGGGGTAGGAGAGTTGGTTCTGGTAGCACCCCTGACTCACGGTGTGCCACTGGGCAAGAGTCTCCCCCTCTCTGGGGCTCAGTTCCCCTTTTATAGAATGAGGGTGCATCTCTAAGGTCCCTTCTAGGTCTAACAAGGTCAGGTGCTTGGGGTACGCGTGAGGGCACGTGGCCCACATCACCTGCACAGACTGACAAGGTGGGAAGAGGCATCAGTGCCAGGGTGCTGAGTCCTTGTGAGCCTCTCTTTGAAGTGGGAGCCTAGAGATGCCACGTCCTGCTCTCCCCACATTCTCCTCTCCCGTCCTGCACCACGCCCATCACGGCAGAAGCGGCTAACCCCGCCCCAGCATCTCTGTCCGTATTTGTTTTAGAAATAGAATGGCCACACAGCGAGAGCCTCCACTTTCCGGCCTCCCTTGCAGCTAAGTGTGGCCCTGCGTGCCGGGGATGCGTGCACCTGTCCTCTGTTGGCGGGTTAGAGCACACACAGGGTGCCAAGATCCAGCTTCAGCCATGCGGGGTGGGCAGAGAGCCAGATGGAAGTGGCCTGGGCCCCTGACCCACTTGACGGAGTCCACTTGCCCTCCACTTCCAGACTGCTCCCCATCTTGGTGTTTTTTACGTACACGGAAGAGCCTTCTGTCTTATCTAAGTCACTGTACTTGGAGACACTATTCTTCTGGCAATTTACCCTGTGCCCTAACTGACACCTCTTCTCCCTGCTCACACTAAATTCTCAGAGGTCTCATCATCCAGGGCCGAGGAGCTAATCTCCACCATGAAGAGAAGGAAGGGAGGAAGGAAGGAAGAAAGGAAGGAAGGAAAGAAGAAAGGAAAGAAGGAAGGAAGGAAGCAAGGAAGGAAGGGAGGAAGGAAGGAAGGAAGGAAGGAAAGAAGCAGGAGAGGGAGGGAAAGGGACAGAAGCATTTATCAGACACTCATTCCATTCCAGGTATTTGAAAGCTTGAATTTTATCATTGGCAGCAAATACTCTCCATTATTTTCCTTGAAGTGACACGTGTTTCATTTACTGGCTGCCAGGACTCAAGTCGGAATAACCGTGATTTCTCGGTTAGTTTTTTTTTTTTTTCCCTCAAAGTAAAAGCGGTGTTCAGTTAGGTCAGCTCACAACTCAGCCTACCGCGCAAAGACTTCTCCTTAAGACAATTACCGTATTTCAGTCTGTAGGAGGAACGTTTTGTGCATTTGGTGACTGACAATATTAAAACGGCTGTCTCGAGGGTCAAGAAATTAACGCATATTAATCCATGTCCCCACCTCAAGGGCCTTCCTCAGTGATACTGTCTCTTTCTGTGTTGTTGTCGTTGTTAATGGTTGCTTATGTATTTATTTATTTTGAGAGAGAGAGAGAGAGAGAGAGAGAGAGCGAGCACTCGAGCCGGGGAGGGGGAACGAGAAAGGGAGAGAGAAAATCCCAAGCAGCCTCTCTACTGACAGCCCCATTTCGGGGCTGGAACTCACAAACCGTGAGATCAGGACCTGAGCCGAGATAAGAATCGGAGGCTTAACCACCCGCGCCCCCCAGGCGCCCCTCGGTGTTTTGTGTTAACTGTGAGGGCATCATGCTCCAGCATCAGTGGGTCTACCCACCATTGCTCCTGCACCATTGGCGTGGAAAGGGAAAACAGCAGCTCAGGATCATTAGGAAAATAGTCCTGACTTTGCAGACCCCCTGAAAAGGTCCTAGGGAGACCTCTGGGCATTCTCAGACTGTGCTTCGATAACACTCTGCCTTTTGCCATTCTGCTTTTTTAAATATATATATATATATATATATATATATATATGCATGTAAACACACGTGCACGTGCACACGTGCCCACACACACCCGGTGTCGTCTATCGTTTGATTTTTAAAAGGGCATTTAAATCTCAAAAAAGAAGAAGGGCGTCCTGTCAGAAGAAAGTCAAGTCCGTTAAACGGAATGCATTTAGATGTACGAACAACCCACTGCATTGTCCTCCCTTTTCTGGTTTTGCCAGGGCCAGGGGGCAGATGCTGGCAGGGAAAACTGAGGTTTGGAAACCGCCTCCAGCCGGACACACCCCTTCCTGTCCAGATGACAGAAATTAGGCCCTGAAGGGCACGTGCGTGCGAGCGGGGCGGGGGCACACGGCAAGAAATGGTTCAAGAGAGCCGGACCCTGGCTTTGCCTGCAGACAGGGCACTGACTGGCAGGAGGACCCTGGGTGAGCTGTCACAGCCACCTGCTCCCCCCCCTCCCCCGCCCAGGAGAGCTAGGAGCAGAGCAGCCCGGGTTCAAGCCCCCTCCGGGCCTCCACCAACCTCCCCGGTAACATATGCGTGGAAGTGGGATGCGTCTGGAGTGGGCGGAGAGAATCGATTTTATTCTTTAGCTCGCTCACCCTGCTTGGCCCCTGCCCAGCTCCTTTGCCCCCCACCCCACGCAATCTGGCATCCGCTGCCTGGGGGTCCTTCTCTAGAAGGTACACGTGCTCACATACCTCTCTATGGGCGCAGCACACCCCTATGTGTCACCCACAGACACACAACTCACTCTCGCTCTGGGGGTCTGTGACAAAGGAGAGCACCCACCTGGCGGGATGGGGAGGCGGGAGCTGCCCAGGTGTCAGCCTTGAGGTAGAGGTAGCCGGGACCCAGGACCGGATGTGCCGGTGAAGGAGCAAACCTGGAGGGGACGGGGCCTGAGCGGTGTGTGTGAATGTGCAGTTTAGGGGGTACCAGGCGCTCACCGCCAGGAGGGCAAGACCCGAATACAGTCAGATTTACCCTGGAAAACCCCCGCCGTGGCCCACAGAGTGGCCTATGTCGTTCTACGCGCTCAAACCTTCCCCCCAGGATGCCAAGCCAGTGGGCCTAAGGGGCAGATCTCCACGTCTTCTCCGAGGAGCTGGCTTCTGTGGCCGGTGGCGATTGTGAAATTTGAACCTAACTCAAAAGCTTCTAACGTCTGGCAGATTTTAAGTCTACAGCCGGCGAGGAGGAAACTACACACGTGTGGCTCTAAAGCTGACTCCAGAGTGGCGTTCTGGATCTGCTTGTCCTTGCTCGGAGGGGGACCGGCCCGACCTTGCAGGCTCAGTGACCTCCTCGGTTTTAAGGGCTAAATCCAAGTCCCGGTTCCAGAGCCACCTGCCTTGTCCCTCTCCCTTGGAACCACCAGGAGGGTGGGAGCCTGCTGCTCCCTGGGAGTCCTCCCGTCTTCTTCAAAAGGCGTGTCTCGCATCCCTGAACACACAGGAACGAGGCTAATGTCCCCCCATGACGTCTACTCACTGCTAGTTGGGAGGCAACCCATGTCAAAGCATACCAGGTTAGTTGAAACTACTAATAAGAAACAGAAAAAATAAAATAAAAGCTAAAAGGACTTCCATGTCGAGGCAAGAGCTGCCCTCCGGGGGACACCTGGGTGGCTCAGTCGGTTGAGTGTCTGACTTCGGCTCAGGTCGCGATCTCACGGTTCGTGGGCTCGAGCCCCCGTCCGGCTCTGTGCTGACAGCGTGGGGCCTGGAACCTGCTTTGGATTCCGTGTCTCCTTCTCTCTCTGTCCCTCCCCCGCTCACACTCTGTCTCTCAAAAATAAATAAATGTAAAAAAAAATTTAAAAAAAAAAAGAGCTGCCTTCTGCTTCATAATGGTCGATAAATCCGGGTGTACTCAGGCAGTTTCCCCAGAAGCAGGACCCCCTTGAGGGAGGAGGAGAGAGCAGGAGTGATGTCTGCTGCCTCCGGATAGAGCAGGGAGAGGGGTGCTGGATGATGTGGTCAAGAAGGAGCAAGACCCCATCGCCCCCAGAAATTTCTGTTCAGGGATCCCTGCTGTCGTGGAGGGGGACAAGTGTGGTCAGGGATGGAACTCATATTCTACCCCCAGGCTTTCTCAGACGAATGGAATCACCAGTTTGGAAGGGGATAGAAACCACGTCGGACCAAGGAGCCGGAAATAGGGTCACGATGATGGCAAGATAGTACAGTGGGTAACATCACGGGCTTTGAGCACCCAGCCCGTTGCCTTCAAGTACCCACAGCTCTGCTTACTAAATGTCCTTGGGCAAGCTACCTCCAGCCCACCCTCTGCCCCGGCTTCCTCATTTGGAAAACGGAGATGACAATCACTTACCACCTCACCAGGATGTGGAAGGATTCAAGGAATTAATAAAGATACAGCCCGAGAAGCGTGCCTTCTAATAAATTCCTATTCTGGGCCGTCACCTTCAGTGTCGTATCCTGATGTGGTAACACAAGGGTTTCATTGGCCAGCAGAACCCACATTCCTAGCTTACTTGTCTTGCCTAGAGAATATCATACAACCCCTCCGAGCCTCAATTTCCTTATCGGGGAACCAAAATGACTGCCTTGAGCCTTATCATGAAGAGAAATGGAATTATGGAAGTAGTTACTCCCTAAACTATAAATGGCATCCTCTAGGATTGTGCAGTGCACGATCCAGGCAACCATACATAGCAGCCCTGATGACGAACATAAAGCAGTTGATGTGTTGTGCCTCTGTCTGTGTAAGCTTACATATCAAACCATCGACTTCAGCTCATTCTTTTCCATGCATCTTCCTCCATCCTTACGGTGGATGTCAGCACGGAGGAAGAACTGCCATCCCCAATCTGCAAGTGCCTCTGCCCTCAACAAAAGTTTCCAGCAAGAAATAGCCCAAGCCCTGCTATATTGCAGGACCAAACCCCACGGATCAGCTTCCAGAGTATGAAGCAACTCACAGCAGGATAAGGAGAAGAAAGGCCGAGACAGCAGGGACTTCTTCCTGGTTGGAAGGTCCCTGGGGAAGGTCTTGACTCGCATGTCTTGAAGGAAGGAGGGTGGTCACCCCTGGGTGATAGTGGCAATGTCCACAAAGGTGAGGAAGGGCATGCTTCCGCAAACACGGCCATGCTGTCTCTCCCGGTGGCCCTTTTACGTGCACCCAGAGTGGGAGTGAGGGCGAAGGCAGGGAGAGACTGGCGGACTGGCCCTTTGTCCCGTCTCCTGCACCAGTCGGTTCATCCATTTCAAATGGGACAGCTCAGGGGGAATCCTGAGTGACACCATTTTTCTATTACCCTTCATTACCGCCACTTAGATCTTTTATTTTATTACAAACATTCTTTAGCCCAGGCACGGGCTGATCTCCTAATTGGAGCTGCCGTTTCCACCCCCACCCAGATCAAAGCCTCCCTGTTTGTTTGTGGAGGACGGAGGATGAACCGTCTTGCCGGCCTTTGAACATGAAGGCCCCTTTGTCTTCCAGCTGAAGTCATCCCTGGCCCCAGGCAGGGAGGAGGCTGGGGGAAGGCCGCCTCTGTAGCCTGGCCAGAGGCTTGGACCAGAGCTTGAGTGGGGGGACAGCTTTCACAGCGAGGCCCGAACCCCCTGCCTGCCTTGATGTGGCAGGGGGTGGGGGGAGGGGACTCAAACTGGTGGCCCCAGGGAGCGTCTTATTTGACCCCCATGATGATTTTTGATATGAATACTAATTCAAATATTAAATGATTTTTAAAATAGACCAGATACTCAAGTATTCCTTAAATCAAGTATTTTCCTTCTAATTTCTCCTTAAAAATCAGATGATCTGGCAATACTGGTTGTCTATAACTGAAATGAGATAACCAGTTTTCTGAAGGTTTTTCCTGATCCTTGGGGCATAGGGGTTTTCAAGTCTCTTCAGGTACCTTAAAAAATAATAATAACCTGTTGCTGTAAAGTATCGATTCCCCTGAAGTTCCTTCTTGTGCATCCCTGGGCCTGCAGGAACCTCTGCGTTGCTGTTGGAGATGGTAGGGGGTGGTGAGGAAATAATTGTGCCCATTTTACAGACGAGAAAACTGAGGCCCTGTGCCATTCAAATAGCCAGCCTGAGGTCCCCCCAGAGGTTAATGATAGATGCAAAGAATCAAGAAGTACAAGATACAGGGAATTAGCACTTATCTGTCCTCTTCCATTTGGATATTTTGGTACTATAGCTATTTTGGAAAAGAAACAGCCCCAAAGGCGCCTTCCTATACATAGGGATGTGTGATGTTAACACTAAAGGTCTATTACACGCAAGGAGCAAGACATTACCCACTCTTCACAAAGATCCTGTGAGATGGTTACGGTTTCTACATTTTACAGTTGAGAAAACCAAGGCTTTAGGGGCTCCAGAACTTGTCCGAGTTTACACAGTGGGGCCAAGGGATCCACCCCCGTCTGCCTGGCTCAAAACCCAGTAAGCAGCCTTCATTCCCAGTGCATCGTGAGCTGGGTGATTAGTCTCAGAGCCTTGGGTTTTCCTATACAACACGTGGGCCACCTGCTCAGAGGACAGCTGTTTCACCCAGGGCTAGACTTCCTTCCCCTGACCACCACGTCCTCCCTTGAAACAGCCAGTTGGACCAGTGGGAGACACCTGACCCCAGCTGGACCCATCAGCTCCTTCCTCCTGGGGAGTAGGGACTGGGATCCAGTCTGTTAAACCATGCTGGGGCTGACCAAGACTGGACCACAGGCAAGCCGGATGATGCAGTGTCCCAAAGGAAAGAAGGATGAAATTGACGTGCGGGGAGAAATAGACACAGAGGCCAGATGGCCCCAGAGAGCCAGGGAGAAACCTGCTGAGGTCCAGTCCACCCCCAGCCCTTGCCCTTGGCCGTCACCCCGTACCCTTCCTGTGGAGCGCCATTTTATGTTTAAGGTGATTTGAGAGATTATCCGCTCCCACAGTGTATAATCCACAACGTAAATCGTAAGACAGATCTGGGTTCTAATCCCGCCTTTGCCCCTGGCTGTGTGCTTTCAGACACAGTGCTTTTTATGACTTCAGTTTCTCCTTTATAAAGTGGGAGCAATAGATCCCTACCTCACAGGGCTGTGGGGAGATTCAAAATATGTAATGTACTTGGAAATTCTTGCCCATAGTGCCCGATACAGCAGACCCTCGGCACCTGGCTCGTGCTTTGATCACCTCTGCACCTTTGATCACTACGATATTACACAGATTCCGAGGTAGGGAGAATGAGCAGTAGTTTCAACCCCCTCTTGACTGTTCTACTTTGCAGGCTATTTACAAACCGATTCTCATCATCTGTTGACTTCTTTCCACCATGGGTTTCTGCCTGCTTAAGAAAGAATTGTTTTATCTTTCCTTTAATTTCATTTTAATGTTTATTCATTTTTGAGAGCGAGAGAGAGAGCGGGGGAGGGGCAGAGAGAGAGGGAGACACAGAATCGGAAGCAGGCTCCATCCAGGCTCCTAGCTGTCAGCACAGAGCCCAACGCAGGGCCCAAACCCAAAAACTGAGATCATGACCGTGAGCCAAAGCTGGACGCCCAGGCACCCCGGAATTATTTTATCCTTGGCTAAAACCCCTGCAGTTGTGAAGGCAGAGGCGCTCACAGTGAAATCATGGACGGCAGCTGTGAATTTTACTCCATGATCTCGATGTGTAAAATAAAGTCCTTATTTTGGTTTTCTAAAATCAAATTAAGATTCCAAGCACTCTCCCAGCAGCCTGACTAGACACGGGGTCCTGATCACTTCTGACAGGTCTCCAGCCCAAGGCAGAGCCTGACAGCCCTGCAGGGCCCACCCACCCCCTCCTCCACCCACCCCCTCCTCCCCTAACCCTTCCTCCCCCCACCCCTCCTCCCCCCACCCCTCCTCCCTCCACCCCCTCCTCCCCCCACCCCTCCTCCCTCCACCCCCTCCTCCCCCCACCCCCTCCTCCCCCCACTCCCCCAAGGCGGCACCTCTGCCGCCTTGAGCCTCACCTGGGTGCAGCACCTTTGCGAAGGCCCGGGGCTGCGATCCAGCCAGCCCAGGTGTAGCCATGTCACTCAGAGGGACTGCCACAGCCTTCTCCCTTGGTTCTGTCCTTTAGGGACCTGAGAATCCCATACATCCCTTTCCTCTCTCAGGGCATTTCGTTTTCTTCTCATGACCTCCTCTCCCTAAATTAACCTCTCCCACTCAGAATCACTCTTCTCTCTCTCCTTCCCTCTGGAATGATCTAGAACAGTGGTTCCCAAAGCATGGTTCTGGACCAGGAGCATCTACATCACCTGAGAATTTGTTAGAAATGCAATTTCTTGGAGCTTAGCAAAGCATGTTTTGTTGTTGTTGTTGTTTGTTGTTTATTTTGAGAGAGAGAGACTAGGAGAGAGGCAGAGAGAAAAGGGAGAGAGAGAATCCCAAGCAGGTTCCGAGCTGTCAGCACAGAGCCCAATGCGGGGCTTGAACTCATGAACCATGAGATCATGACCTGAACTGAAATCAGAAGTCAGATGCTCAACCCACTGAGTCACCCAGGAACCCTGGCAATCCATGTTTTAGCCAGGCTTCCAAGAGATTCTAGCAAATGCTAAAGTTTAAGAACCACTCATCCTGTATAATCCTCTTTGTGAATTTATAAGTTTAAAACCAAAGGCCGAGAAGGTAGGGTGTCTTGAGACAACTTCAGGTTCCAGTACATGCTACATAGCATCCTCCCGTCTGGTGAGCAAACAATAAACACCTGAGCCCTGGGCTAGGGCGCGACAAAGGCCTCGGCTGGCATGTGTGGTAATGTGGGTTGTGCACTGCACAACTCCAGGGGGCACCAGCCACATAAGCTACCACGTGAATGAACCACATGGTGGCCAGGTGGGGAACATCAAGGGTCCAAGGAGCATCAGCCTTGTGTTCTTTTGAAAAAGTAGGTTTTGGGGATTCAATCTCAGACAAGGGGTCGTTGGGAAGATGGGAAGAAAAACGGCGCAAAGCCTGAACTCAGCCCTAGGGGGCGCTGTCTATGTGGCCAACCCACAGGACAAGCCTTAAACACACCGTTCAGAGGGTCTCAAACTCCAATGCCTGCAGGAGCCAGGCTGGCGTGCAAACAGGCAGGAGGCTGGGGAAGGGAGCCCATATAAAGAGATGCAGGCACCACCCTGCCTCAGCCACTGCTGTCACACGGGATGCTGGCCTCAACCTTGTCAGATCTTCCCATTTTTTTTTTAAACCAGAAAGCCAACTTTGACATGAAATCTCCTGGAATCTCTTTGAATATTACAAACAGATTCCGATTTTTAAAAAACCCTTTATATTGTATCCAGAATATATAAATTACCCTCAAAGCCTAATTAAAAACAAACTGAACGAAAGATGTGGACACATCACCAAAGACAATACACAGATGGCAAACAAGCACACGAAAAGATGTTCGACACCGTTAGTCATCACGGAAATGCAAATTAAAACCACACGAAGATAACACTAGGCACCTATTCGCATAGCTAAATTCTTAAAAAACAAAAACAAAACACAAAAAAAACTGACAATACCAAGTGCTGACAAGTAGGTAGAGCAACCAGAACATTCTTGCATTGCTAGAGGGAATGTAAAACAGTACCACTATATGGCAAACAGTTTGGCAGTGTCTTATAAAGTTAAACGTACGCTCAGCTGTGCAGCCCAGCAACCCAACTCCTTGGGGTTACTCAAGAGAGAGAAATATTTATGCTCTGGGCACCTGGGCGGCTCAGGCAGGTAAGTGACCAACTCTTGGCTTCAGCTCAGGGCACAATCTCACAGTGTGTGGTTTCGAGCCCCTGGTCAGGCTCAGTGCTGTCAGCATGGAACCTGCTTGGGATTCTCTCTCTCTCCCTCTGTCTTGCCCCACCTCCGCTCTCTCTCTGTCTCTCAAAAATACATAAATAAACTTAAAAAAATCTACATCCACACAAAAATCTGGAAGGATATGTTTATGACAGCTTTGTTTGTAATCACCAAAAACTGGAAATAACCCACACGTCCCTCGACCAGGTGATGGATAAATAGTGGTACATTCAATGAAATGGAACATGAATCAGCAATAAGAGGAATGAACCACCTACTCATATATGCATTCTGCTAAGTTATAGAGCACTGAATCAAAAGACCCCTCCGTGTAAGTTTCCATTTCTATGACATTCTGGAAAAGGCAAAACCATAGGGACAGAAAACAGATCGGTGATTGCCGGGGGCTGGGGATGCAGGCAGGGATAGATCGAGAAGGGCATTCTGGGTATTTTGGGGAGCGATGGAGATTATCTATATGTCGCTGTGGTGACAGTTGGTCAAAACTCACAGCACCGAATACCGAAAAGGGTGAATTTTCCTACAGAAAAGTTATACAATAAAATTACACCTCAGGAAAAAGCATACCTTAATAAAACATGAAACATAAAATAAAAATCACCCCGTGGGCCAAACAAAGCAGCACTATGAGTGGCACCTGTGGAATCCCACAGGTGGCCGGGACTGCCCGGGCATCACTGGGGATACAAGGAAGTTTGGAAGACCCAGCCCCTGTCCTCAGGGGACAGAGCTGCAGGGGACAGACCTTACACCCAGCTCCTCAAGGACAGGCCTTTCTCCTGCTCTCTACTTGGGGTTGTATGTAAGATGTCAAAAGAAACTTCCTTACCTAAAATGTTTTCAAAGCTCTTGGCGTCCTGGAAACAGAGACGAACCTAAGTATAAAGACCCCAGTGTGAGCTCACCTCTGCCTCTTATCCGCTGCGCATCCTGGGGTCCTTCCTGGGCCTTGATGTCCATTTCTCCACAGTGGGAAACGGGCCCCACCTTACCGTCTGTCCTCCGAGGCCTCTAGGAGACCCAGTGAGACAGGATAATGGAAGGGCCCCGGCTCTGTGAGGGACAGAGACGGGCAGGAGTGCGGGGAAAGAATCCTGAGGTAGGGAGCACCGATGAGTAACGAGCATCCCCAAAGATACCCATCCTCCAGAGTAACCAGGGAAATGCCGATGAGAACAGCAGCGAGGGACTGTTTCCTGTTTCTCAGACGGGCGAAAATGAAGCTAATACTGAGCGTTGGCCAGGGTAGCAGGGGGGACGTAAACGGGCTCAGGGAAATTTTTGTTCAGTCTTCAACCCGAGCTGCCTGTTGGCATCTCCTGGGCAACTGCCAGCAATCCTGAAGCCCAGGTGAGACCCGACCAACTAAATGCAATCTCAGCGGTGGCACCAGCATCAGAATTCAATAACATTAAAATAGGTGCTTTAAAGATGAAACAGACGTCAGTGTACGTATATATGCACACAAACGCGTATTTACACAGAGATTTAAGAGAAACGTGTTTGAATGCCTGTTGCTAGAATTCCCCTCCTCCACCTCATTAACATTTTGTTCGGGTCCAAAGTAATGGGTTTTGGAGGGAGTCTAGACTCCGTCGCCGGGATGAATCCTGACTGGTCAAAACTCCTCACGGCAATGGTGTCCTCTGGCCAGTGAGAGGTAAGGGGTGAGCTGGGGGTGCTTCCCGCAGGGGGTCTATTGCCCTCGAAGAGAGACACATGAGAGAAAGCTGGCCGTCTCCTCCCCACTGGATAGTGCCCATGGGCATGCAATCCTGCAGTCATCTTGAGGCCATGAGGATGGCCGAGCCAAGAGGTCACGCTGACGCTAGGAACAGTGGAGGGAACAGAGGGACAGAAGCGAGTGCGCGAGAGACTGTGGAACCGCCATGGAGCTACCCTGTCCCTGGGCTTCTCTTGTGTGAGATAATAAATGACCTGGTGGTAGAAATCTCTAGTTGTTGGGATCTCTGTGCCTTAAAACTGGCAGCAATTCCGTGGCCTCCGAAGCAGAGGTCCAAGAAAGCTGAGCAGCCAGACTGCGGCTGATGACAGGCAGCTATGGGTGCCTGGCTGAGCAGGACTTGCAAGCCCTTTGCGGACCTGGCCTGGCCTGACCACTTCCCAGGACTCAAGACCTCTGGCTCCACGAAGCTGCCTATGTCCAACTCATTCGGATCCTATACCTTTAGGGGGATGGGTGGGTGTATCGAGTCACGGTCTTCCGGGAGCTCGCAGGTGACAGAAGGCCCAGAGTTCTCTGAGGCCTCACCTTCCTGGGGGTGAGGCAAGACCAGTTTGAGTTGCCTCTGGCCTCACAGACCCGGCAGGGAGATACAAGAGAGCAGGAGGGTGATTTCAAGGCCCAGGCTCCATAAAGAAACTGAGGGCCACCCAGTTGGAGGGCAGAGCTGCTAGGAAAACAGCAGTACAAGGCCTCAGCCACAGAGCTGCCTTCACTCCCCTGGGCCGCAGGCCTCCTGCTCCGAGAAGGCTAGGATGTGCACCCAGGAAATGCCCTGGCTTCCCGGTCGCCTCCTAACTGGGAACCCACAGAGTTGCTGCCAGCCAAAAGCCTGCCCAGCTCCCATGCCAGAGGGCACCCAGCCCTGCCCCTGAGGTGCCCGGTCACGGCGAGGAGCAGGACAGAGCTCGAGCTCCTGGCCTGGAGGATTTAGGCCACACGGAGGCAGAACGTCCAAAGCAAAGTGATTCTGGCCCACTGGACCTCAGTTTCCTCATCTGCAAAACGGTAACAAATACCATGAACATCACAGGCCTTTTGTGAGGCTTAAATGATTATCACACATCAGGCACATACGTGGTTGGTGCACAGAGACGCCGGTTCCCAGCAGACCCCCATTCTCGGCAGCCAGTAACCCAGGTGGCACGTCAGACGGGTTCCTGGGAAGCTGTGCTCCCTGTCTCCTTTGCCGATCAGCCATGCCCGGAACTGGGAGAAAGGCCTTTGTCCCAGCCATCTGTTCTTAAAGGATAACCACAAGGAACGCAGGAGAGAACGGGGACCCGGGCTCATCCTCATCTGGGCACCAGGGGACCAAACACGGAGAACAGGGCAAGAACAGGTGTCCTCAAGTAGCTGAACAGAGGAGCCAGGAGCAGGGAAGTGGCTGTAAGGGGCCTTGAGGATCCAGCAGGAGCCCGGAGGCTAGATTTAAGAGTCGGTTATAAATAGCAGCTAAAAACTCCGTGACACGTTAGCCAGGCTCCTGCACGAGCTCCGTGGGGAACTGTATTTATCTCCATTTTTCAGACGGAGAAGCTGAGGCCCCAGGGCTCACACACGCACCTACTAAGTGACCAACCTGGGTCTCAAACCCCAGTCCCCAGAGTCCTCTGGATTAAGGTCCCAGCTCTGCCGCTAACTCACTAAGGGAGCTCAGGAGAGTCCCTGCTCCTCTCTGGGCCTTGGTTTCCCCACACTGTTGATGACGGGAAGGCCTTCCCCGTCCTAAAGCCCCAGATCCCAGGACTGCATGGTGGGCCAGCACCAGCTCTCCCTCCCCTTTGGGACTAGCCACTCCCACGGGGAACCCTCCAGCCATGCTTTGGCACTGATCCCCAGACCGTCCTGCCCTGGGCAAACAGCAGCCAGGACCCCCTGCCCCTGGGAGTTACCCAAGCTCTGAGCGCTCAGCTTTCTGGAAGAATGACCCCATTCTTCTCACTCATCGCTGTCCCCAGCGATGCCCCCAGGCCACTTCCTCTCCCTGCCCCTGGAGACAATGCCCCAGGCCCAAGCAAGACCCCTGCTCCCCTCCCAGCCCCCCCGCTCCACACACCCCGGCACACACACACGCTCACTCTCCCCAGGCTTTCGGCATCAGGCATCTGCTGCCCTTCTGGAATCTGTGTCAGGCAGAGCAGGGGCGGGCAGGCCTCCAGCCTCAGAGGCCCAGGGCCCCTGCGTGCCCTCTGGACCCCTCAGGGTCTACCCAGGTTGCTTGGGAAACCATTTCAGGTCATTTGAGATGATTAGGAGTCTTAACTCCATTCTGAGCTAACCAACATGAAGAAACAAACCCCTGCCTGTCAAAGTCTGGCCGAAAGAGCTCTCCGGGGGGCCTGGGAGTGGAGGCCCACCTCTCAGGGGCTGGCTCTTCTCCGCTGCCTTTTCATTCAGCTCCACAAACATTTATCAGGGGAGCTCCTACTGGGCTGGCATCAGCGTCTGGGGAGGTTAGAGGGAACGGGTGGGTAGTGTGGAAGAGAGAGGAACCCCAAGAGGGAACAGCCAATTGTGTCCTCTGTTTCTGCGTGGTCCTAGGATGGAAAGGAAGGACCCAAAATGCTGGCCATCACTCTCTCGTGGGAGGCAGACATTCTCATTGTCCTTCCCTGGGTGTTCCAATTTAGTGCCATGAGCAATTATGACTTTAAAATTGGACGACAAGGGTGCCTGGGTAGCCCAGTTGGTTAAGCGTCCAACTCTTGATCTTGACTCAGGTCATGATCTCATGGTTCATGAGTTCGAGCCCCGAGTCCGGCTCTGCGCTGAGTGGAGCCTGCTTGAGATTCCCTCTCCCTCTCTCTCTCTGCCCTTCCCTCACGCATGCTTGCTCGCTCGCTCTCTCTCAAAATAAATAAATAAACTTTAAGAAAATGGAGGACGGGGCGCCTGGGTGGCTCAGTCGGTTAAGCGTCCGACTTCAGCTCAGGTCATGATCTCACGGTCTGTGAGTTCAAGCCCCGCGTCGGACTCTGGGCTGACAGCTCCGAGCCTGGAGCCTGTTTCGGATTCTGTGTCTCCCCCTCTCTCTGCCCCTCCCCTGATCGTGCTCTGTCTCTGTCTCAAAAATAAATAAAAACATTACAAAAAATTAAAAAAAAAAAAAAAAAGAAAATGGAGGACAAAGGTTTGCGGGCTTGTATTTCTCCAATGTAGAGAGGATTTATTGGAGGTGGCTATAAAAGTTATTCTGCCGCCTGTAAAAATTCAGACAAAAGTGAAAACAGTAAAGAAAGTGAAACATCACCCGTAATCACTGATTGGGCAGGAGAAATCTTGTCCTGCGTTTTCTGGCCCACAGCAACATAAGGCCTCAGGAACCAATGTGGCAGGGGCCTGACTGTGACCTCCCTCCCACCGTGGGGCTCGGGCCCGGGCCAGTGGGGTGCTGTGAGCCTTGGCTTCCCTAAGTCTGTGCTCCTCAGAACCACCTCCCAGGGGAGGTAGGGAGCTCCCCACCAGGAGAGGAGTTTAACAAACGCTGGCCTGTGCCTTCTCCTGATGCTAGGAGGCACACGTTCCCAGACATTGGCCATCATGCAACAGTCAAATTTCACCCAAATCTGGCTTATCAATTTGATATTGCCAATTTTTAAAATTTGTGTCTTATGCCAAGCAAGGATTTTTTTAATGTTTATTTAGGTATTTTGAGAGAGAGAGAGAGAGAGAGAGGACCGTGCATAAGCAGGGGAGGGGCAGAGAGAGAGAGAGGGAGAGAGAGAATCCCAAGCAGGCTCTGCTCTGTGAGCCCAGAGCCCGACACGGCAATCAATCCCACGAACCGTGAGATCATGACCTGAGCCAAAATCAAGAGTCAGATGCTTAACTGACTGAGCCACCCCGGTGCCCCCATGCAAAAGGATATTTAAAAAAGAAAATCAGCAACTATGCGTTATCACCACAATGTCATAAGAGTGGATATTTAAACAGCAAAAGTAGGAAGGACTAACTCTCAGAAGAAAAAACTTTATGAAAAACTCAGGGGCGCCCGGGTGTCTCAGTCGATTAAGTGTCCAACTCTTGATCTCAGCTCAGGCCTTGATCTCAGAGTCATGAGTTCAAGCCCTGCACTGGGCTCCGCACTGGGAGTGAACCCTACTTCAAAAAGAAAAATACCAAAACAAAACTCAGTAAACTGCCTCGGCTTGCTTTATCTTGCCGTGGGGGACGCAAGCCTTAGAGGAAGCACTACAGTGTGGAGCCACCCCTTTCTTTGGGCCTCGGTTCTCCCATTTGTCTAGCATTCTTTCTGCTTAAAGTTTCTGAGTCCCTTCACCCCGCTATGATTTTTCTCTCGTCTTTTTTTTCTCTTTTCGGTGACAAACTGTGTTGTCCCAGTGATCACCTTCCAACATACTGTACCTAGCAGGTTGTTTGAAAGTGCCAGCACCTGGACAGACCAATAGAGTGACAACCTGGCAGGAGCAAACGGTGACACGTTCACGCACAGGAGGGGGCAGAGAGCTGGAAGGGAGGGAGAGGGAAGGTGATAGGTTGAGGGAAAGGCAGAACCCACTGGGGGTGAGAGCCTCTGTGATGTTCTAGAAAGAGGTGTAAGGTGTAGAAGAGGCCGTGAGAACATTCCCAGAGGTAGAGTCATTTTCTAGATGGTCTTTCTGAGCATGGAAGCCAGATGATGTCTGCCACTGAGGTTGGTTCACAGGAGGGGCCCCACTAGGAACCCCACATGGGGGATGGAAGGAGGGAGAAGATTCTCCAGCTTGCCTAAGTTACCCGGCACCGTTGTTCCCCCAGGAACTCCATGGGACACACTCTGAATGCCCCCAGCCGAGGCCTATCCTCCTGGGGCTGAGGTCTCATTAGGAACGCATGACGGGAGCCAAGAAGCTTCCAGTCCCTACTTGTGCCTTCAGCACCTTCCTCTCCTTCAGCACCCATGCACTCTCTTCCCAGGGTCTCCCCATCCGAAAAATCTGGCCACCCAAATCAGGGGGAAGCACCGGGCGGTGGAAGTCAGGGCCAAAGGGGGTCTGGATCCTCTCATTCATCCCTCACAGGGGGAACTGAGGCCGGAGGAGTAAAGCCAACCCCATGCCAACAAGTTAGCGGCTGAACCAAGACAATAATATTTCTATCCCTAATAATAATGATGATGATACATGTGTGTTGAATCCCAGTCCCCCGTGTCTCCCTCCAGGATGTAAGCTGCAGGAATGGATATTGGAGCCGGTGGACTTTCAGATCTTGTGGCCTGAGGTGGGGAAGAACCTGGGAAGAGAGGAGCTTCGGGCGCCTCTCGGATCGTCCCACGTGGGCGCCTCAGCGACGGGCGAAGCTGAGTGCCTCCCGACGTGGACATTTCTAAGCGGTTAGATTTTCTCTCCTTCCCAACCCTCCGCCCCACCCCCACCCCTCCCCGCAAATGGATAACAGGAAACAGCCAAAGCTTCTTAACTTTTCTTTAATCTTCCCCTCTCTGGCAAACGGAAAAATCAAACGGTAATTGTCTGGGTGATCTCATTATTGTCAACAAAATCCCCGCCTTGAAGTCAGAATCCGCTGAAACGCTGACACATTAGACACAAAAGGAAACCGTGCTTGCATCTTGTTCAATAAATAAATAAGGCTGGCGGGAGCTCGGCGCGGGCCTGGCACGCGGAGGGGCCGGGCTGTCGGAAATGCCGGGACGCCAGGCAGAGCGATAGGACCTGGGAACCGCGGCCTCCGGGAAAGACGGGGGCCGCGGGGGTGGACGTCCTACCCCTTCTGCCTGTGTCAGTCCAGGCCCCGGCGGCAAACAGATGGCGTCTTCCAGAGGGACGGCGAGGGGACTTTGTGACGGGGCCATGCACGCGGGAAGGGGAACGAACGTGGGCCGCGAGGCACCCTGAGAGGACCGAGCACCAGTGGTGAGCGGTTACCCCAGCGAGGCCCGAAAGGACTAGGATTCGGAGCAGGTACCAGAACCCAGAAGGGGTGAGCTCTGGAGAGGCCGCCAGGTAGGAGCTGAGGCCTGGCAGGGAGAGAAGCAGGGAATGAACGGCTTGACTGATCCCTGGGCGCCACGTCCCGTTAGCCAAACACTAGCCAAACACAAGCCAAAGCGGGGGGGGGGGGGGGGGGGGGGGGGGGGAGACATCCTATCCCCCATGGGACACCCCCCCCCCCCCCCCCCCCCGCGGCATGCCACACTGGGGCCAACCTCAGCCCCTGCGCCCCAGAGATGGGAAGCCCACCCTGGCCTCCCCCTGCAGGCAGCCCATCCACGTTTGAAACATTCCACACTCCAGTTCCCGGCAAAACCAAGTTCAGGGCGTGGGGAGCAAGGCACACACATACTAGGGCGTGAGCTATAGTTTAAGGTCAGGAGGGGGAGTCTGGGAAGGCCGGGGCACAGCTGGCTAGGAGGCCTGCTTCCCTGGTCAAGGCAGAAAAAAATAAGGGTATCTCCCGTTTGATCCCCTTTTGATGCCTCCTGGTCTTGATTTTTCTGCCCTCGTATCAGAATCCTAAAATAAAAAAAAAAAAAAGTCACGGCAACAGATTGCTGATCACCCTTATGGAAAACGAGATACTTTAGGGGACTGAGGCATGATGGGGGTGTCACCTCCCTGCTCCCTTCCTCTCTGGGACGTTGCAAGCTTGCGGGGATAGGCCAAGCCCAAGGAGAGGTCCCACGTCCTGCTTGCACACAGGGCTCGGTGTTGACTTTGTGCCCTCTGACCTCCATTTCACTCTGCCCCGCGAGGCAGCCGTGGAGGGGGTGGCAGGAGGGACAGGCATCCGGAGACCCGAGTTCCCACCTGCCTCTGCCACTTCCTGGTTGTGTGACCCTGAACAAACCTTTCCCCGCTCTCAGCCTCAGTGTCCCCATCTTACAAGGGAAGGACACTTTGATTCGGATCTCCACCAGCTTAAGGCCCCAACGTGGAGAAGAGTGCCCTCCCTCGCTCTGCAGAATCCCCCTCCCTCCCCCAACTCCCTTCTATCCAAAAAGGAGCCGCTGGCTGCTTCTATACTGAAAAGTCTCATCTTATTTTTTGTGAAAAAATTCCCGGGAGCGCTTTGGATTTTTGCAAAGAGCCTCTTGCGTGCTTCACATTTGGCAATTTGCAGACAGCGCCCCCTGTCTTGCCTGCTCAGCCGGAGCCCCGTGCAGAAGGAATGAGGGAGGACCCAGGCATCCCTGACCCACTCCTCAGCCCAGAGATTTTCCGGATCCCCCCCCCCCCATCCCTCCTCCCTTGTGCCATCGCTGCATGTCTTTGGCAAGATGGTTCACCTCTCTGAGCCTCAGTTTCCTCATCTGTAAAATTGGGGTACTCATAGTAACTACATGACTGACAGTACGTATAGCACTGGCTTGATGCCTGGCTCACGGTCTGTCCTTCTGTCTGTCCACAGACAGCTACTGGGTTACCAGCCTCAAGTTCTGCCCTCCTGGGAGGCTTGGTGCACTTGGATCTCCTCCGCAAAACCAGATGGTTCTGATGCTTGCCCGTCCAGTCCCTACATGGGCCTCCCACACGCCATTCCCTGTCTTCCTTCTCATACACCAGCAGGAAAAATCCTCCCCGGGAGACTATGGAAATGAGGCTGAAAAGCCTTCTACAAAATGCAAAGGACCTCATGCTTCTAAGGAACTAAGAAAATATGTTTATCTTTTCATCTATCTATGCCTTGTCACCTTGAACAGGTTCTAAACTCTTTGAGGGTAGAAAATAAAGGCAGGAAACTAATGTTTATTGAACACTGTGGGAGACACTGAGTTCTCCCCGGTACCTGGTTCACTTTTCCTCCCCAAACACAAAGAAAACTGTATATCCCAATGTCCTTGTTGTTAAATGAAGCCATGTAAGTAGTTCTGTGCAATTAATTGAGGGCAAAAGGGCTCTTCCCAATTCTTTAGCTAAACTCTTCCCCTGCCACAGTGAACATGGGGGCTTCTTGCTGAAATGGGGGAACCAGAATTTGATCTTCTGGATCATGTATCACACGCATGGGGGAAAGCTGCCCTGGGGAGTGGCCTAGGTCTACAGCAAACCTTATAAGAGTGAAAAATAAACTCAGTCTGTTGAGCATCCAACTTTGGCTCAGGTCATGATCTCACAGTTTGTGAGTTTGAGCCCCGAATTGGGCTGTTGTCAGTGCAGAGCCCACTTCAGATCATCTGTCCCCTCGGCTCTGTCCCTCCCCCGCTCATGTTCTCTCTTTCAAAAATAAATAAGCATTAAAAAGAAAAAAAACCAAACTTCTGTTGTGTACTGAGCTTTGGGGGATGTTTGTTACTGCAGCATAATTACTCCTGGACTGACTGATACAAACACTATTCGGTGCAAGTATGTTCATATACATTATTATCTCACTTAATTCTCACCACTCTTAAAGTAGGTATCTTATCATCATCATCATCATCATCATCTCTGTTTTCCAGATGAGGAAACAGACAGACTCAGACATGTTAGGTCACTGGCCCAAAGTCAATAAGAGGTAGGTAGACCCAGGGGTAGAACCAGGTTTGTTTGCCTCCTGAGCTCTGGGTCTTAACAAGTAGGCTCCACCACCCAGAATGGGGAAACTGGGGAGGCAGGCATGTAAATGGCTAACTTGATATAGAAATGCCCCTGGTCAGTTTGGGGTCTTTGGTGAGTAAATCATCATCCTTCAAGTGTGGCCTTCAAGAGTCTGGGAAAAAATGTTCCCAGCTAAAAGTAGCTACAGCAGAGGGTCCCAGCCAAAGTCCAGCCAGAGGCTGGCAGACTTCTCCGATGGCTTGAAATTCCTGCTGGCTGGGGTTCCACTGGCATGGAAGTGTTTATGCTTGCCTCAAATTAGTTCTCCCACGCCTTCCAGGGCCCTAGACCGTATTTGGGATGGAAAAGGGAAAATGAATCCCGGTGGGGATTCAAAGGCATCAGAAAAATTCCACAGGGGCCGCAGCATCTCCACACGGGGACCAGGGCTCCAAGCAGTAGCATCTCTGGGGCTTCATACCTGGACTCTTTGCACAGCAGGGCGGCCGGCCCGCAGGACAGGAATGCCCTCACACACTAGTTCAGAGGAAAGGCACTTTTGGAAGGACCCTTATGAGGGCGAGCACACTTCCACGGCCAAATTAAGTGCAGGAATCAAGAAAGAAGAGAAGAAGATCTAACTGTTGTTTCTTGTCCGTTGAAAGTGGGCCTTTCTTTCTCCCTTCGAGAAGGTGCTATGGGATTGGATTCCTTTGGCTGTGAGAAGCAGACACCCCAAATAAAAGCATCTTCGTGGAAAGAAAAATTCCCAGAAGACCATGCCGCATGTACCCTTTTATGATGCCTAAAAGCAGGCAAAACAAAGTAACGTACTGTTTGGCCGTACATTTATATCGGACAAAACCACACACACACACACACACACACACACACAGGAATAATAAATATAAAATTCAGGGCACTACTCAACAGGGGGGCTCCGGGGTGGGGTGATCAGGGGGCTAGTTCGAGAGAGAAACACGTACCAGGGGGTAACTACAATGGGCAATATTCGAGTTCTTGAGTTTTGAGTTGAGCGACGGGTTCCTGGATGTTCGTTATATTAATAAATATACCAGTGGCATGTCATAAACCAAGGCTTGTGATTAATCCAATTCTGTCTACCTGTTAACTTAGGTCTGTCCTTAAAGGGGGCCTAAATAACAATCAACACTAATATACCATTTCCTGGGTGCTAGATGCTATAATAATCGCTTCACACATGCAAACCCATTTACACCTCCCAGCAGCCTTACAAGGTGGATCTTATTTTACACTCATTTTACAGACGAGGAGACTGAGGCAAGAGAGGTTAAGCGTCTCGCCCAGGGTCACACACCTAATGAGTGGTAGGTAGCTAGGCTTCAGAGGCGTCACTCTTGGTCGCTACACCGATAAGGATACTGACACCTCGTATAACCACAAGCCCAGAGTGGAGCCATTTGCAGGGCAGGTCAGTTCCGTGGCTCAGCGACATCGTCAAAGATGCCACTGTCACCACATCCCGCACGGCCACGATGTACTTGCATTTTCAGGCAGTCACGTGCAGTTCGGTAAAAAGAGTAATTTCCTCTGGTGTGCGGCGTTTCACTGGTGAGGAAATCCTTTTCCAGATCTAACTTTTGAGACTGAGCTGAGTCCCATGCCCAGACTCAAACGGATCATGGGCCACACTAATGGGGTTAGAACATTCACAGTTCACCCCCTGAGACCGCGAGGGTAGGAGGGAACGGCTGATGAGGGAGGGCAGTCAAGAGTGTTGGCCTCCGCCTCTGCTTGGGGTCGTCCCCAAGGGCTCTGAGAGGAAAAGCTGGGTGACCCCACTTGGGCTGTGAGCTCCCTGGACAGAATCCTTGTCTGTTGCCCTGCACTGCCTGTCTCCTGCCCAGTCAAGGCCCATTAAATAGCAGACACGCAGGTGTAGTGGATGCGTCAGTCCTGGAGACCATCCCCCTCACGGTCCCCTGCTGAGGGAAGAGGGGACACACCGTCCCTGGAGCACAGGTAGCTGACGTCTGTCTCACCCTGCCTCTGACCAGAGACGATTGGTCGAGGGTCGATCACCTGACCTAAGGAAAGCTATCCCACAGACTAGCAAATAGCCTGTGGTACATCGCAACACAAAGATCTCCCAAAAAGGTGGACTAGTGGGTGTCCGAACCCAGATTCCCCAGAAAGCTGAGCCTGCGTCAAAGCTTACCTGCTAACGTGTGACTGACAGACACAATCCCGGGAAGCAAGAATGACGGGCAAGGGTAAGTGAAGCCGGGAAGGGGGGTGAGTGGATCCCCCTTCAGAAGTGGAGAACTTACTCCCCAGCTCTGGGAGTGCTGGGGGCAGGTGGCCCCCAACTGCCCGCCCTCTTAGGAATTGCTCTCCTGAAGTCCCCTGTCCCCTGGTTACACGCCCTTCCGGGAGCAGCCCCATCGCCGGCTGATCAGCAGAGGGGCATAGAGGCCCTGTCCCTCACTCACCCCGACTCAGGACAACTCCGAAGGGTGCCTCCAGCCTCGGATCTCCCACTGAGACTGCATCACCCCCCACTTCTCCTTGAGTCCGACCTGCTGGTCCACAGGCCGGGACCCCGAGTGCACGCCCAGTAAACTTCCCGCAGAGGGAAGGGAACCCAGAGGAGCAGAAGGAAAGCAAAATTCAAACGTGAGCGTGACCTAGCTGGTCCCGGCTTCCCGAAAAATCCAGCGGAGTGACATCTTCACAGAGGACCCGTGGAAGAAGACCCATCTCAGAAAAGTCTGTGGAAGCGAGGACAGTGGGAAACTTCTGCCTCCTGACTCTCACTCGTCCAGGTTCCGTGTGCCACTCGGCCCCTCCAGGCGGCTGCCAGCGCCTCCGTGGGCACCGTTGGATCCGCACGGGAGCTGCTCCCTTCCCCACCTGGGCAAGTACAGAGGAGGCCATGCCACAGCCCGAGCTTTGCCCCCAGGGTCGCCGAGACAGCTAGCGGTGCCAAGAGATGCGATGACAAGAGATGGTGGCCGGGGCTTCCCACGCGCCAGGGCGGCTGGGGCCACTCCGGCTGGGGACGGAGCAAGGGACCCAGGGCCAAGAGCAGACGGGGTCATATGGATCTGGTCGAGGCCTGGTACACGGAGCCAAGCTGAGTCCCTGCTCTGGACTGGGGGTCATGAGGGGAAAGTCCGCGAAGAGCAGGAGAGTCGCCTTCAGGGTATTTCTTCTGGGCTGAGGAGCCTGGGCCCCATGCTGAGGGGACAGACAGACAGCCCTATGGGACAGCCACCTGGCACCCTGAATGCCCTTCCCGTCCCAAGGCACTCAGCGGAGCAGCGACCGTTCCTATTCTTAGAGCGTCACGAGATTTTATTGAGGTCACTTGAGGGGCTCTATCTCTTGTGGCCACAGCAGCCTCGTGCAGAAAGCAGGGGGGCCTGAGTCTCCACCTCCCACTTCTAGAGGAGTCCAGCAAGAGCCAGGCCCCGGATTTAAGTTGGACGGTTGGGGAAACTCGCTCTGCAGAGTGTGCTGCGAAGTTTTTCCTTCGCCAAGTGCGGCTCCGTCTATCTTGGCGACCCCTGAGGCGGCCCTGAAGCAACTGGGGTTGGGTGGGAGAGGAGACCACTGGAAAACCAGAGGAAGCCATCACTGCGGCAGCCACAGTGAAGAGAGCACTGGAGAAAGAACCCAGATGAAGAGGGAAACCAGACTCAGTACAAGAGTCACCCCTTATCCATGGGGAAGATGTTCCAAGACCCCCCGTGGATGCCTGGAACCGTGGAGATACCGAACCCTTCGTATTCTGTTTTCTCCTACACGTACATACCTACGATAAAGTTTAATTTAGAAATTAGGCACAGTAAGGGGCACTGGGGTGGCTCGGTTGGGTGTCTGACTTCGGCTCAGGTCATGATCTCACAGCTTGTGAGTTCGAGCCCCACGTCGGGCTCTGTGCTGCCAGCTTGAAGCCTGGAGTCTGCTTCCGATTCTGTGTCTCCCTCTCTCTCTGCCCCTCATGCTCTCTCTCTCTCTCTCCTTCAAAAATAAATAAACATTAAAACAAATAGAAGTTAGGAACAGTAAGAGATTAGCAACCATAACTAATGATCAAATAGAACAATTATAACAGTTTACTGTAATAAAAGTTATGTGAAATTGCTCTCTCTCTCTCTCTCTGTCTCTCTCAAAATATCTATTGTGCTGGGTTCTCACCCTTCCTGTGATGATGTGAGATGATAAAATGCCTACTGATGAGAAGAAGTGAGGTGACTGATGTAGACATTGTGAGCTAGTGTTAGGCTAACTATCGACCTTCCTGTGACATGTCAGGAGGAGGACCATTTGCTTGCAGAACGTGGTTGACCGCGAGTAACTGATACCGCAGAAAGCAAAACTGAGGATAAGGGGTGGGGGGTGGGGGGATGCGTTTCAGCCTTGAGCCTTTTTATCTACATTCTTTCTTCCGTCAAAAATTACCCTTCCGAAGCCTTGTGCACTGTGGGTGGGAATGTGAATGGCGCAGCCGCTATGGAAAACAGTACGGAGGTTCCTCAAGCAATGAAAAATAGAACTACCCTATAATCCAGCAATCCCACTTCTGTGTACCTACCCAAAGGAAACGAAATCACTATCTGGAAGGGATACCTGCACTCCCATGTTCACTAAAGCGTGATTCACAGTAGCCGAGACACGGAGGTAACATAGGCATCAGTCACCAGGCAAATGGATAGAGAAAACATGAATGTTAGTGAGAAGGCATAAACTTTTGGTTGTTAAGATGAGTAAGTTCCGAGGATCTAATGTATAGCATGGTGGTTCTAGTTGATCAAACTGTGCAATAGATCTGAAATTTGCTAAGAGAGGAGATCTTAACCATTCTCATACACTCACGCACAGACACACACATGCACAGGTGACCATGTGAGGTGACGGACCTATGAATTAACTTGATGGTGGGGATCTTTTCACAGTACACACATATCAAATCATCATGTCGTACACTTTAAATATCTTACATTTGCTGTCAATTATACCTCAGTAAGGCTGGAAAAAAAATTACCCTTCCTCAGCACCTGTCCTTTGGGGCCCTCATAGGAGATTAAAACCAAGCTAGAAATAAACAATCCAATTTATTTCTTTAAAACAATCCACTTTGGGGGCACCTGGGTGGCTCAGTCGGTTAAGCGTCTGACTTCGGCTCAGGTCATGATCTCACGGTCCGTGGGTTCGAGCCCCGTGTCGGGCCCTGTGCTGACAGCTCAGAGCCTGGAGCCTGCTTCGGATTCTGTGTCTCCCTCATGTCTCTGCCCCTCCCCGCCTCGCACTCTGTCTCTCTCTATCTCTCAAAAATGAATAGACGTTAAAAAAAGTTTTTAAACGATCCACTTTAAAAATGAGTTAAGGGCTTGAGTAATTTCTCGAAAGAATATGTGCAAATAGCCAATAAGCACACAAAAAGATGCTCAACATCACCAGTCATTAGGGAACTGCAAATCAAGACCACAACGACATGCTACTTGATATTATTAGGATGGCTGTTATCAAAAATATAAAAAAAAAAAAACAGAAGTAAAACAAGTGTGGTAGAGATGGGGTAAAACAGGAGGCCGTGCGCATTGCTGTTGGCAATGTAAAAACAGTGCAGCAGCTTTGCAAGACGGTACGAAAATCCTCAAAAATGAAACATAGAATGACCATAGGATCCAGCAATTCTACTTCCGGGTATTTCCCCAAGAGATGTGAACACAGAGACTCAAACAGACGTTTGGACACCCATGTTCATAGCAGCAATATTTGCTATAGCAAAGTGCAGAAGCGACCCCAGTGTCCTTCAGCAGACAAATGGATAAGCAAAATGGGGAATATGTGTACAATGGAATATTATTCAGCCTCAGAAAAGAAATTCTGACACCTGCTACAACATGGGTGAATCTTGAAGACACAGGCACTATGGTAAGTGAAATTAGCGAGTCACAACAGGACAAATACTCTAGGTTTCTACTCATATGAGGTACTTAGAGTAGTCAGATTCATAGAGACAGAAAGAATGATGGTTTCCGGGAGATGAGGAGGGGAAGGTGAGAAAGAGGAGTTAGTGTTCCATCGGGACAGAGTTTCGGTTAGGTAAGATGAAAAAGTTTTGGAGACCGTTGGTGGGGATGGTGGTGTGTGTATTGAATATCACAGAACTGTGCACTTAAAAATGGCTGTCATGGGCGCCCCTGGGTGGCTCTATCAGTTGAGAGTCTGACTTCGGCTCAGGTCATGATCTCTCGGTCCAAGAGTTCGAGCCCCGCCTCAGGCTCTGTGCTGACAGCTCAGAGCCTGGAGCCTGCTTCGGATTCTGTCTCTGTCTCTGTCTCTGTCTCTCTCTCTCTCTCTGGCCTTCCTCCACTGATACTCTGTCTCTCTCAAAAATAAATAAACATAAAACAATTTTTTTAATGGTTGTCATGGTACATTTTACGTTATGTGTCTTTTACCACACACACCAAAAAAGGAGACTATTTGGTCAAGTGCAAGGCCACTGTGCCCTCATTCATTGTGTAGATGAGGCTGAGCAGAGAAAGAACAGCTATGACAGCAGAGGCAAGAGGAGAACTTAGGTGTCCTGACACTCCAACCTTCAGCCCTGGCCCTTCAATTCAAGATTCTGAACTCCGTGACCAGCATCCCGACGCACGTCTCTACACAAGACCCTGCCCTTCCAAGGCTCTGGAGATCCACCACCTGGATCACTGACCCATATGCCCGTAAAGAAAGGGACAGGCGTAGGAGATTCACAGCTCCAGGCGGTAGGTAGGCATGCCAAGACATAGCCCAAGCTTTACCAGAATGTTCCTTAACGTGAAAAACCTTGGAAGTTCCCCTGTCGCAATTCTGACCACAAATCCCTCATGGCACCCTGTTGGCAATTCATCGAGGAGTTGTGTGGATTTCACGCCTCTCTCAGCAAATGTGGTCTGACGCTTGGCTTCTCTAGCCAGCCAAAACCCTGCAAGACTGCCTGCTTTCAGAACCTATCTCAGAGCATCTCTCTGACATCTAGACTAGGATGGCAAAAAGTTGGCACATGGACCACTCTACACCCTCCGCTGCCCATGGTAGGCATCACTAATCAATCAAGAGTCTATTCCCCACAGAGCAAGGTAAATGCCCCTGAATGGTATCGTCATAGCCTCCAGCTGTCCAATCACTCAGCAGTGGCACCTGAGGTAAGATCCAGTTGCCAGTCACCATCTATGCCAATCGAACACATTCTAGGCTTTTGGGAAGATCCCTTCTATCTTGACCTCAATTTCTTCACCTCTAATGTGAAATGATTTTTACGTCCCTGCCTGTCCTACCATCCAATGAATTCTATTAATGATGGACTGGACAATTCTATATTGTGGATAGCAGAGAGAAATTCCATAGGTTTCAAATGAAATTCTATGGTGTTTTTACTTTTTTTTTTTTTTTTTTTTTTTTTTTTTTTTGGCAATAGATCTGGCCTCCCCGTTTCATTTGCATCAGGGTAGGTCGTGAAGCCAGACATCGGGACCTGATTGTGCTCCTAGCCAGCGAAGTCACCAGTGCTTTCTGGGAGCCATTTCCCAATTCCTGGAAGGCCCCAGAGCCAAGTTGGTTCCTAACACTTCTCTTCGAAAACCTCCCAGAAGGAGAGAGTTAGGATTAACATTTCTGTCCCTCACATTGCCTCCCACATGGCACCCGACTTGTCCTCTGTCCTGGAAGGGTGGCTATGTCCCTGCAATGGCGCACACATAGTGTTTCTCATTTGCCTGCCGGCCAGCCAGCCAGCCAGCCGGGCAGCCCTCTCCACCCAGCCCCTGGCCAGCCAGCCAGGCTGCATCAGAGGGAGGGGAGAGGACAGGGCCGCCACTTGCCACCGCGCACTATAAAAGAGAGAGTATTAAATCTTGGCCCCCATCAGAGAACTGCCTTAATTAGGGTGGCGCCGAGCAGGACGCTGTAATTAACTGTGTGTCTGCGTTTCCATTTGAAACATCCATTTCCAGATCTTTGTGATCCAGTCTTCCAAGGGAAGCTCAGCCAGAAGCTCGGCACCCGCGGCCTCAGAGGAGAGGGATAGCCGCTTTCCCTGATCTTTCCCCTCCTTGCCCCCCTCAGGGTGAGTCTCTGGAGGTGGGAGCCCAGGGTCCTTCTGATAAGGGTGTTTATTATGGGCTCAACGCTACTGGCTCCCAAAGCGAGGGAACGGTGTCAGCGCAGGTAAGATGTCCGTTAGTTTTGTTTGGCCAGCAACCATCATTCCAGTAACTTTTATTTTCTTTGCAACAACAGCTCTAGGGACGGGCCATCTGTAGCTCTAGGTCCATGATCTAGGCTGGCCAATCAGAGTGTACCTCCCCTGGCCACAGTGATTGGTTCAGAATTGGTCATGTGACCGATGCTGAGCCAATAAGTGTCTGTGGCAGGACTCTGGCTGGAGTAATTGAGGAAAGGGGTATTTGGTGCTGGGGCTATGTTTGCTGCCTCGATGGGAGAGTCTGCCTGAAGATAAGGCCAAATTGGAAAAGGTATTTTTAAAAGATGAAGGGTGACAGAGAGAGAGAGAGAACTGATGACATCCTTTTAAATAACTGAATTCAGCCATACCTGAAGCAAAATACTCGGCAGACTTTTAATTATATGAGAGGCAATACATTCCCCATTTTTGTTTATGGCGACTAGAACAGAACGTCACTTGCAGGGTAAAGAGATCTGGTTCAAACAGGTCACTACATGGGCTCCATGAAATGCGGTCAACACGGATGTACTACACATCCGTGGTATGCCAGGCAGCGTGGAGAATACACCAGTAGACGAGAGTGGGCACCCAACCTTAGGGAGCTTCTGGCCTCATGGGGATGAGGAGACGTTAAGGGTAAAACCAGACTCACTGTTCTAGTGCCCCCCACGCATTGACGGCTTATCTTCTTTCTGGGTAACTTGAAGCACCGCCTGTAGAGGAGGGTGTCGTCTCTTTATTGGACAGCTGCTCTTGTGTCTACCCAGAAAGCAGGCCCTCTTAATCTGACCACAGTTCCTTGTGCCCGAGTGACTGGTGTGGAGTCACTTGTATGAATCAGCCCCTGGTTCCTAGAGTGGCCACATAACCAGATCTGAATCCTTAAGACACTATCCCCCCAGCCACAGTGACTAATGTAGGAATGAGCACAGGAATCAAGGTAGACTCATCATCATCAATCCTGGAGCTTTTTCTGGAATTGGTGGGGAAAAGATATTATTTTCCCTGGAGGTGCTAAGTAGGATATGGGCCTGATGCTACGGTGAGGGAGCACTCGCTGAGAATGAAGACAACAGAGAGCAAATTAGAGCCAAGAGAAAGACAATCAGAGAGTCTCTGTCCTGATAGCAAATATAGTTTGAGCACCTAGAACCAGCTGTGCCTGAAATCCAAACTTTTGGATAGTTTGAATGGGACTTCTGTAAGTACAAACCTAAATAATGTTGACTAATGCCCTAGGACTGAAGCTCCTGTCTATCAAGCCTCAGCCAAGCTTTTCATTCTTATCTCTAATAATGAGCTTCATACCCCAACTGACTGAACTGCTTCTCGTGCTGCAATACACCCAGCACTTTGTAGCACTTTTTGCTCTGCAGAGAAACTCTTTTCTCCCCTAACTGCCCATGAGAATCCTGCCCATCATTCAAGACTCACCTCATGGCTTCCTCCTCTGAGAAGCCCTCTGGGGGGCCCTCTTCTGCACCATACAGCAGCTCTGGTCCCTTGGACCTATAGATACACACCCCTGGCTCTCACCTTTCTTGTTGGCCAACGAACTCCAAGAGGGCTGAGAAATGGGTGGGACAATTTCCCCATGACCTCTTTCGAGCTTGGTTCCAAGCCTGAAACCAAATCCATTGCCAAAATTTTCAGCCACAGGCCAATGAATTACATTTTTTTTTCTTTCCATAAGACTGAGTTGGATTTTTGACTCTTAGAACAGAGTCCTAACGGTGAAGGTGTTTTTCCCTTGTTACAAAAGTAATACATACCATTGAAGACAAGCAGAAAATTTGATACACACACAAAAGAAACCAAAAATTACTCCTAGTCCCCCCACCCAGAAACAACTTTGAGTACAATAGAGTAAATGTCCCTTTAGACTTGTTTCTGTACATATACATGTAGTATTTATTTAGATGAGATCCCACTTTAGTGCTGGTGGGTGCTTTTTATGTGTTTTACTCTTTTTTTTAAGGTTTTATTTATTTATTTTGAGAGAGACAGGGACAGCGTGAGTGGGGGAAGGGCAGAGAGAGAGAGAGGGAGAGTGAGAATCCCAAGCAGACTCCACACTGTCAGCACAGAGCGCGACGCGGGGCTCGAACTCACGAAACCAGGAGATTGTGACCTGAGCAGAAACCAAGAGTGGGACGCTTAACGAATGAGCCACCCAGACGCCCCTATGTTTTTTTTACTCTTCTTTGAAATAGAACATGTATACAGAAAAGAGCCCAAATCACAAGGATGCAACTTCATAAACTTCACAAAGTGAACACATCTGTGACCAGTGTCAGCCAAGGACCTCCAGCTCTTTTCCAGTTCAGCCTGCAATTGCAGAAGGCATTGCTCTCCTGGAAATCGCCTCCTTGCCTCTCTTGAGGAACAATCCATTTGTTTCCAGTGTTTCGCTATTGCAAACAATGCTGCAGGGAACATCCGCTGTACTCACGTCATTTTGCACATGGGAGCTTATATCCCCAGGATACATTGCTAATAATAGCTAACATTTCTTAAACCCTTTCTGCCAGGCACTGTGTTAAATGCTTTTAATGGCTTAGCTCACTTGAGCCTTTTAACAATTAACTGAAATAGGGAGTCTCATTGTCCCCATTTTACAGAAGTGGGACCGCAGGGTCAAAGGGCAGGCACAGTTTGCATCTTGACTCACATTTTCTAGCTGCCCTCCATACGACTGTACCAATTAATTCTCCCTCCAGCGGCGCAAAGGGTCAATTTTCCTTCCACACTTGCCAGAGCTGGATACTATCAATTATTTTAATTGCCAGTCATGGCCAAACAGATAGGTGAAAAATTATAGCTCATTATAGACATTTGGTCATTTCTTTCATTTCTTTTTTTTTTTTTTTTAGCGAGACTGTTTATTTATTTTTGAGAGACAGAGAAGTGGGAGAGGGGCAGAGAGAGAGGGAGACACAGAATCCAAAGCAGGCTCCAGGCTCTGAGCTGTCAGCACAGAGCCCGATGCGGGGCTCAAACTCACAGACCATGAGATCATGACCTGAGCGGAAGTCTGACACTTAACCGATGAGCCACCCAGGTACCCCGAGGTGGTTTTTTTTCCATTCTTAAGGTGATTTTTTGTGACCTAAAAGCCTGTGGGGGTTTTGTGGAGGGTTTTTGTTTTGTTTTGTTTTGTTTTTTTTGCATTGGTATGACGTGACAATCATCAGCCATTCTCTTTATGATTTTCCATTTGTAAAGTGAGGAGGGAGGGATTAATCTGTTTTAAATGTGATCCGCTTGCCTTAGGGATTCTGGGACTCCTCATGGGCCGCTTGGGGAGGTGGCACCTGCAAAAGGGTCTCGCCCATCTCTTTCCTGGGCTCCTGGTCCCACTCAACCCAATCACTTGGATATTGGTTAAGGGTACCCGTCCTTTGACCTGCGAAGCTCATCCACTTTTGCCGACCAACCAGCGAGGCTACTCTCTCACACAGACTTGAAGATGGGAACCCCTCTCTCTCACAATCTCGGGGGCGTCTCTTAGATTTTCTCCAGCACCCCTGACCTCTGAGTTCTTATCTGACCTGGTCAGTGTGGGGTCATGTCACCATCCTGCCTGCCACGTCCTGTCTTGTAACTGCCTCAGATAGGAGCCCCAGCCGCTGCTTCCCTGGACTGTCCCTCTCTCCACCAGCATCAGCATCATTCACGCAGAGCTCTTGGTGAATATCAGCCTGGATCAGTTTGCAGGCGACCGGGGGGGGGGGGTGGGGGGTCATAGCATGGTACCACACAGGAACAACCCCGAACTAGGCATTCCTGTACTTAGAAGCCCTTCGCCTGCCATCTTCCTCCCCAGTCTGTGGTCTTCCACTGGCCCTGGTCCTCTCTCATACACTGGACACCTCTCGTTCCCCTTTGCTGGAATCTTCCCTCTAGGACTCTATCTAGAAATTTTATTTTCACTGGATTATTAGGCTACGTGTATCTGGCCCTCCTTCCACCATCTGCCTACTTATATATGTGTGGAAGTCATAGATCCCTGGTTTCCAAAGTGTGACCCCAGGGGTCCCCACGACTCTTTCAGGGGTTCCACAGGCTGAATTATTTTTGTAATAATACTGTAGTGGGTTGAATGGTGGTCCCCAAAATGATAGTTCCTAATCCCCAGAAACTGAATAGAAACTTCTTTGCAAAAAAAAAAAAAAAAAGGTCTTTGCAGATACAATTAAGGATTTTGAGTTGAGGAGATAAGCCCAGATGATCTGGGTGGGCCCTGAATCCAATGACAAATGTCATAATATAAACACAGTGCTATGAAAATGGAGGCAGAGAATGAAGTGACACAGCCACAAGCCTAGGGACATGGACAGCCACCAGAAGCCAGCAGAGGGAAGGGCCAGGTTCTCCCCTAGAGTCTCTGGGAACCGCACAGCTCTGGTAACTCCTGGACGTCAGGCTCGCGGCCTCCAGAACTGTGAGAATACATTTCTGCTGTCAGTCACCAAGGTTACAGTCATTTGTTACAGCAGCCACAGAAAACTAATACAAATCCCGCGATGGCCGGTGCTTTTCTCACTCTCGTTCTCCCAGGATTTGCACAGCGGAGTTTTCCAGGGGCTTCATGACATGGGATATTGGAACAAATTGAACGCAGAAGCCAATATGAGAACCCAGCTGTCTTCTATTAAGCCAGACATTAGGAGACCTGCAAAAACAGAAACAGTGCCACTCTTCTAACCAAATCTCTTTTGTTTTGGAAAATCGAGTTCTTTTTCATTAAAAAAAAAAAAAAAAAAAAAAAAAGTTACTTATGTTAACCTAAGGTGGAGCTTTTTAAGATTTAATACATAAATCTTTTTCAGCATTCTCAGTTTGAATTTCAAATATAGTAAATATTGATAGCTCCATGCCACAAAAAAACAAGTTCTTTGGAGTCCTCAATAAATTTAAGAGTGCAAAGCTGTCCTGAGATGAAAGCACTTGATTATGATCTTAAGTAGATCGTATCTCCCTCACTCTCTGGTCCTACCCCTGCAAAATGTGCAAAGACAGCCTGCATTTGACTGCAATGGACAGAACACCCAACTCGAAGTGACTTACACAGCAAGAAAAATGTGTCATCTCACAGGCCAATGAGTCCAAAGGGTGGGCCTTCTGGGTTTGGTCAGTTCATTGGTTCAAGTGCATCACCACTTCCAACCACCATGTTTCTGCTGGTTCTGCTCTGCCACCCTTAGAGACCTGTCACCTCATGATTACAGAATGGCTGCAGCTGCGCCAAGCATCATGCCCTCACACAGTAATAGCCAAAGCAGGAAAAAGGAGATATCCTGTTAACCTTAAAAGTAAAACTGCCAGTTATTTTACCAGTAAAAATGGGTTTATTTTTAGGGAATAAATGGGAAGACCAGAGAATTGCAATTTGGGACAAGAAAGCTATAGCAAAACCATAAACAAGTCCAGAGAACAAAGGAAAGGTACCCTCAAAGGAAAACAAAGGGGGAAGTAGGGAGGGCTATTATAAATAAGAAGTCTATGGGAGTACACTGGGAGTTCAAAGTCTAGTGGCTTTTCATTGGCTGAGTTGTGACAGCTCCCATTGGCTGGGCTGTTGTCAGGATAAGAGGAAACCTTCCTCCTGCTGCAACAGCTAAAACAGTATTGACCGGCAGGGTCCTTCTCAGGCCTGCTGCGTCTACAATTGGCCCAAGTGGAAGGGCACAAGAGCTCCCCCTACTGGCGTCCCAATTCCATTGTTTTAAGTTTATTTATTTTGAGAGACAAAGAGAGCCAGGGAGGGGCAGAGAGAGAGAGAGAGAGAGAGAGAGAATCCTAAGCAGGATGTGGGGCTTGATCTCACAAACCATGAGATCATGACCTGAGCCAAAACCAAGAGTCGGATGCTTAACCGACTGAGCCACCCAGGTGCCCCCTCCAAATTCCACTTTAAATGAGGTTTCCTTTATTCGGTTTCATAATCCTTACCTTGAGCCTCATTTTAAGCCAAGGAGGGCCCCTTCCGTGGCTTTTTCTCATGCTTCACTAGCCAGAATCGCAACACAGGCCCATCTCTGCCAGGAGAAAGGCATTATTGTGATTGGCTTAGTCTGGTCAAGACTGACCTCTTCAGAAAGATAGTCTCCCGCGAAGACTGGAGTTTTATTAACAAAGAAAGGAGAGTCAGGCTGTAGGAGATGGTCATGACACCCACCATCGTGACACAGGGATTTAGAGTCTGTGGAAAGAGGCAGCCACATTCATATCAACCTGGCCCTCCACTCATCAGGTATTTAGGCCACAGCCAGACATGAGCCCCGCTAAGGCCCTGCCCTCACTCCCATCCCCCACAGCAACACCAGCCCATGAGCCCCAGACCCACGGTACCTTAGTGCCTCTCACAGCGAGTTAGTTCTCCGTGCCCTCAGCCAGTGACCAGCCCTCCGGTCCTGCCCCCTTCCTCTGGGGACAACTATATCAGAGGCCTCATGCACCCTTCCTGGCCCCAGTCTTGCTTGGAGGCCACTCTTGTCCGTTTTGACAGGTTTTAAGAACTCTGAATGTCAGGAAGGTGGTCCTCCTCCCAGGAAACACCCAGTGTGTTTTAGAAAATTTCCCATGTTTTTCACATTAACCTTAAGCTCTGCAGTCTTTATTATTATTTTTTTTTTTAGCTCTGCAGTCTTTAAAATACTGTAAAGTTCTCCTTACCAGCCTATCACACACACAAACAGGTGCACACAGACACAGACACAAACACACACACACACACACACACACACACACACACACACACAAGGGTTAGGAATGACTCAGATTCTGGAATCTTTGTAATTTATCTGCTCGGCATCTTGGGCAGGTAACTTACCCACTCAGAGTCTATGTTTCTTTATTTCTAAAAAGAGGGTTATGATACCTATGTTTTAGGATTACTGAGGATTAAATGAGATGATGTATGTAAAGTCACTCATTGTCAAGACTCAGAAACTGTCAGTTGTCACGCTGTCATTGCAACTCAACATCTGTACAGTGTTTCTAAGCCTACAGAGTGCTCAACCCCATCTTATCATCTGAGATTCACCGCACCCTAGGAAGCCACCAGGGCAAGGGTTATGCCCTCATGTTACAGGTGGGGCCGTTGAGGGCCGGAGGGGCCAAGTGATTCCGCCAAGGTCACACAGGCAACTCAAAACCAGTTCTAGTAGCCAGGCTCTCAGATTCCAAGCCCAGGGCCCCTCCCTGACCTCCAGCTGTGTGACCCGGATTGCTCAGCTCCCAAATGCCTGAAAAGTTGTGCAGGAATCAAGTCTGGGCCTTGGTGCCCACGTGGCCAGGAGTAGCAAGGGTGGCTGCAAATACCCGGGAGAGGGGAAGAGGGAAGTCGCTTCCAGTTCACAGCCCATGACCGGAGAGCAGTTTCTTAAAGGAACCAAGTAAGGAGAGACCTTCCAAGAATGCAAACCCAGAATATAGAAATTAAAAAGACGGGCACATTTGACAACATAAAAATATTGATCTCTTGTGAGGCAAAAGATACTATAAGCCAAGTTAATAGACAAACAATAAATTCAGAAAAATATTCGTGATGCAGAGGACAAAGGGTTACCAGCTATAATATACAAAGAGCTCTTACAAATTGAAGAGAAAAGGGCAAACAACCCAAAAGAAATTATGGCAAAGGACATGAATAGGCAATTCACAAAAGAATGAAGCCAACTGGCCACAAACAAATGAAAAGATGCTCACACTCATTAGTGGTCAGGGAAATGCAAATTAAGCTGACAATGAGATATCACACAGGCAAATTTAAAAGAACAGTAACCAGTAATGCAATTGCTGGCAGGGATTTGGAGAAAGCTACATTCATATGTTGTTACTGAACAGGCAAATTATTGTAATCTTTTTAAGAAGAAAGCTGGCTACAGGAATTAAAACTTCAGGAGTTGTATTAAAATTTTGCATTAAAAAATATATATATATCTAGGGGCGCCTGGGTGGCTCAGTCAGTTGAGCTTCTCTTTTTTTTTTTTTTAATGTTTACTTATTTTTGAGAGAGAGAGACACACAGAATGCAACCAGGGAGGGGCTGAGAGAGAGGGAGACACAGACGCTGAAGTGGGCTCCAGGTTCTGAGCTGTCAGCACAGAGCTGGACGCAGGACTCGAACATGAACCATGAGATCATGACCTTAGCTGAAGTCGGACGCTTAACCGACTGAGCCACCCAGGCACCTGGAGTGTCTGACTCTTGATTTCAGCTCAGGTCATGATCCCAGGGTCATGAGGTCGAGCCCCACATTGAGCCCTGCACTGAGCATGGAGCCTACTTAAGATTCTCGTATTCTCTCTCTCTCTCTCTCTCTCTCTCTCTCTCTCAGTGTGCCTGGGTGGCTCAGTCAGTTAAGGTCCAACTTCTGCTCAGGTCGTGATCTCCTGGTTTGTAAGTTCAAGCCCTGCATGGGGCTCTGTGCTGACAGCTCAGAGCCTGGAGCCTGCTTCAGATTCCATGTCTCCCTCTCTCTCTGTCCTACCCCCCCGCCCCCCCCGCTCACTCTCTCTCTCTCTCTCAAAAATAAATAAACATTAAAAATATTTTTTTAATTCTCTCTCTTTTCCCCCCTGCCCCTCTCCCCCACTTGTGCTCTCTCTTAAGTATACGTGTGTGTATTTGACCCAGCAATCCATATCCTAGAAATCTATCTGATAGAAATGAAACTACCATATTCTAAGGACACATGACACATTATTATTCATAATAGCAAAAAAAAAAAAAACCCACCTCAAAACAAAGCATGGCAGAGACTGGCACACAAGGAAGACCTTGTTTTCCAGCCTCCCTGGCATTTTGGTTGGGACCACGTGACTGAGTCTTGGCTAACGGATTGAGGGGGAAAGAGATCTCCTCTGCCTCCCTGCTCCTGCAGTTAACTGAGGAGACCCCATGATTGGCCATGGAAGGAGCAGGAGCCCCGAGTCCCTGTCTGGAGGACACCGCCCCAGGGCTGCCCGACCACGCTGCCCTGGGACAGAACAAGAAATAAACTCTGGTGGTGATAAGGCGCTGCAGTTTCTGGACGTCCACGTGGCAAAGCCTGGCACGCTTCCATGCGCAGGCTGGGTGTCCGTCAGTAGGAAGTGACGGACCAAATGACGGCATAGGACACCCTAGACTCAGCCTGCACGAAGAATACATTTGAGCTTGACCCAGGGAAGGCCACAGCAGAGGAGGAGAAAAGCGACCTGCAGGGAAGCGTCTGCAGTGCCTCCTTTTGGCAATCTACACAACAATCGAGGAAACCCTCTAACCGTGCATGCGTCCCGTGCACCTGCACGCGTGTGTTCTGTGTACGTGTGGCCCCTGAAAATCGACAGAAACACGGAAGGATCCTTCCGGCTTGCAAGCATGAGTTGGAAGGGAGAGGGAGAAAAGAAGGCGGGGGGGGGGGGTCAGACAATAAAATGGAAAAAGCGCATTACCAGTTTGCACGACTACATTTTTGCATTTATGAATGGCAGATGTAAACAACAACAACAATGTTTCTGTATTAGAGAACAAAACCAATCTTCTCTAGTTCAAGGGGAAAAAAGGTGCTCAGGTAGCTGGTGCATGTAGAAGAGAAAGGGCTATATAAGCACCAGGAGCGGGATTCAGGAAATCTAATCCCGGCCTCAAATCCAATCACGCCTCTCTGTCTGAAGGAGTCTGGTCCGGACATCTTCCGGTTTGAGAGGTGGCTAAAAACAAGGAGAGAGGAAGGTAGCCAAACTCTAGGAACCATGCTGGTGTGGGAGCTGGAGCCAGAGGGTGGGGTCTGCCTCCCAGTCTTCTGAGAAAATAGGGAGCCTTCAAGTCAGCAGCACAAGAGTTTAGCCAGCATGTTGGGGAGAATCTTCTGGGACACAAAAGACCTTAGAAGTTACTAGGGTCCAAAGTCACAAACCAGGAGCCCAGAAGCCAAATCCAACCCATGGTCAGATTTTATTTGATTTGCACAGTGATGTCCAAAGAATGCAAATTGATTGCCAATACATTTGAATTGGCAGATTTCTCTCTCTCTCTCTCTCTCTCTCTCTCTCTCACGCACACACACACTCCAAATTTAGTATCTCCAGCTTATAGTGAAAAAAGTCAGATTGTCTGGCCACGTTCCTAAATGGCAGCACTGGGCCAGGATCTGGGGAGTGGCTCCCCACTGTAGACAGAGTGTGAGCTCTTCGGTTTGCTACAGTCCTCACGGTGCCCTGCTGCTGCACCCACTTATATATTAACCAGCCAGCCCCGAAGTCACATTTGTGGGTGTGACTCCATACCTCCATCAGGTGTGACCCCTCCTACCCACCCGCTCTGGCTAAACAAAGTGAAACTCACATTCTGTGGGCTTCGGCACAAGACAGACGGGTCCAGACTCTGGCTCTGATGCCCCTTAGTATCTGCAATGCCTGGGCACCCTGTTGGCTTGGCTAAGCTGGAACCACATCGCCCCCGAATTTCCAAATGGCTCTGAGTTAGCGTTGGCCGAAACAGACCTGTGGGTGAGCTGCAGAATGTAGAAGTCTAGCACAGCCACGTTCTTCCTGCTCCCGAGGCCAGTGTAGGGCTCCGGGCCCCATGGCCACTTAGCCGTGCTACCCCTGAGCCACTGCCCCACCCTGGCTTCTCCAGCAACTTCCAGACCTCCTCCAGCCTCTCCCAGGGCTGGCCGGGCTGTGGGGCAATTTTCTGGTGAAGGGCACCAGCTTCTCCTGTGGGTCATCCACGGCACCCAGGTTGGAGAGGATGAGAGACAGACCCTGCATCCAGTCTGTTCTTGCAGCCATCCACACCCAGCTTTCCTTCCCGGGAGGCTCGTGGAGAGGGACTCTGGGCTCAGCCCCAGATGCAGATGCAGATGCCTGCGTGATGCTTATGGTCCATCGCCCATAATAAATCCATTTTCTGTATCGCTCGTAGAGGTTCTGCTTCCCTGATCCAACCCTGACATATCTGGGTGATCTTAGACAAGTTACTTAACCTCTCTGAGCCTCACTGCCCTTGTGCTGAAATGCCAATGATAACACTACACCTTCATATGATTATAGCGAGGACGAGACGGGCAAATGTATGCAAAGTGCTTTGCTGGCAGGTAGCAAGTGCTCAATAAATGCATGTACTTTAAAACGACAGTGTGTGTGTGTGTATGTATGTATGTACTTTATTGTTTTTTAAAGTAGGCTCCAGGCCCAGTGCAGAGCCCAACCCAGGGCTTGAACTCAACAACTCTGAGGTCAAGACCAGAGCCAAGATCAAGAGTCAGACATTTAACTGATAGGTATCCCCCACCTGAGTGTTTTTAAATGGAAGCTGTGCATTTACCTGTATGACCTTGAGAAAGAAAGAAACTGAAGACACCTAGTCTGGTCTCTCATCATCTAAAGTAACAATACCTCTGGGGCACCTGGATGGCTCAGTCGGATAAGCAACTGACTTCGGCTCAGGTCATGATCTCACAGTTCATGGGTTTGAGCCCCGCCTCGGGCTCTGGGCTGACAGCTCAGCGCCTGGAGCCTGCTTCAGATTCTGTGTCTCCCTCTCTCCCTGCCCCTCCCCCACTCATGCACGGGCGTGCACGTTCTCTCTCTCTCTCTTTCAAAAAGAAATAAACATTTTAAAAAATTACAAAATAGTTCTTTCATTTACATTTAGTACAGTCTCTCTTAGATAGGGTCCCCAGGGACCAGACAATGAAATGGAGATCTGTACAGGGGTCAGGTATCATCCCAGAACCCCCATCCTGAGGCTAGTGAGGTCAGGGTTGGGCAGAGGGAAGGCCGGGCTGCCGTGCCTGGAACAGAGGCTTCGGCCGACCCCCAAGGGAGCTTTGGAGTCCCAAAGGCCTTCAGAGCTGTCACAGACATAGGCAGGCCCTGGAGGCCTCATGGTACACTTGGACCACCCCCAGAGAGTGGGCAAAAGCAGGGGCAAGGGTGCTCCCCACGGTCAAGGGGAGGGACTCACCGGAGCCGGCGGCACCAGCGCTCTGAAGCCGAGGGCGTGAACCGCCATCCTGCAGGTGCTCTGGGCAGCACATCACAGCATCTTACTAGACCCGATGTCTTTTAATCTACTGACCATCAAGCAAGATTAAGGGATGGCTGTTTATAAAGTCAGACTCACTGTCTTGCTTACTCTGCATCTCACTGCCTGGCAAGGAGACACCTTGAAAACTTTGTGCCCTGACTGGGAGATTCTGGAGAACGGCTGAGAGGCAGATCCTCTTTGCAACAAGAATGTGGCACTGATCGCTGGGGTCCAGAGTCACCCAGCTGAGGGTAATAAATAATCAGCATGGGAGACAGACATGGCCTGACCATCTGAGCCGGCCAGACTGTGATACGTGCCACAGCAGAAGGTCGAGCCCGTGATCTTTTCCTCTCACTAGCGTGTCACGAGGGCACGGGCTTTGCTTTCCTTGTTGCTGGGTGACCTGTACACGGCACAAGACCGGCATAGAGTAGGTCCTCAAAATGCACCTGTGGAATTAATGAAAGAATCAATGGATTCAGTCTTGAGCTGCATTTAAAAGCCCGTTCCTCGGGGGCCTGGGGGGCTCAGTCAGAGAAGCGACTGACTCTTGATTTTGGCTCAGGTCATGAGGTCACAGTTCGCAAGGACGAGCCCTACGTCAGGCTCTGTGCTGACAGCATGAGCCCGCTTGGGATTCTCTCTTTCCCTCTCTCTCTCTCTGTCCCTCTCCCGCTCGCATGCACTCTTAATCTCTCTCAAAGTAAATAAACATTTTTCAAAAATTAAAAAAAAATAATAAATAGAAAATAAAATAAAAGCCCATTCCTCTTTTCCTCCTTATCTTTGTATCCTTGCACAGATAAAAGACACAACAGGTGCAACCAGCATTTTCTCTGCAGGATGTGAAAATGCCTCTGCTCATTCTGATCGCACCCTTTGCCCACATTTCCCCCAAGTCCCGAAATGTGCTGCTTCTCTTCCTCCTGTAATGCTGAGTTCCCCTTCCTACAGGAAGTTTTCCACCACTACGTGACCCGCCCCCCAACACACACGTGCGCGCGCGCACACACACACACACACACACACACACACACACACACACCTCCCTGAAGAGCAACTGTGGTTTCTGAAGGTCAGGACAGAACAACCAGAAGGAAAGGCTCAGAGTCTCAGCTCCTCTCTTCCCACCTCTGTCTCCACAGGTGTCTGCCCCCCGCCCCTGCCCCGTGTCGCCACAAACACACATAAGGTGTTCTCCTCAGATCTGTTAGAGTCGTCCAACCAGCCGTAGTGACTGATTTCAGGATCTGCATGTGATACGATTCTGGCCAACGAGGCCTGAGGAAAGGAGGCTGGGGCTTTTGTGAAAAGTTTCCTCACTGATGAAATGAGATGTACAGGAAGAGACAGCCCCTTTCAGGGGCCAGATATTGTTACATTTGGAAGGGACCCAGGACCCGTGGCTGCCATCTTGTGCAGATGAGAGCAGCCAGCCTGAGCAAGCAGATACAGAAGAGGATTCTGAGTAACTCGACCCGACTGTAGGGACAGTGTGGCTACCCTCCTAGACCCCCTGGGTGCCTTCTGCCTTCCCGTGCAGCTGTGCCCCACTCCCGGCTTCTCTGCTTTGCTCCTAATGGTTTGCACCTGCAACTTCCTTCGGAGGCCTGCCTTTGCGCCACTGGAATCACTTGCTTGCAAAGGAAGGGAGCCATAGTCCGTGCCTGGGGTGGGGGGGGCTTTGCTCTGTCCTGCTGGACATGGGCAAAGAAGCCCGTGGTCCCCCGGTCACCGGCAGTCTTCTTACAGTCATCTGGCTTTGTAGGTAGGAGGCAGCAGTAGAGAGACAGAAAGAATGATATTGTTGAGCTGCTGATTATCATGGGCACAGCCCACCCTATTTCTAGACTTCTGGGTGGGTGAAAGAATAAAACTCCTGGCTCTTGAAGCCAGCTTGCGGGGGGGGGGGGGGGGGGGGAGGGCAGGGGGTTCTGGGGAATGCAGCCAGAGAATTCTAAGTTACTAAAAGTCATACTCTTGTTAGTGTGACTGCTACACACACACACACACACACACACACACACACACAATGCATGCACATACTCAACGATATGCACAAAACTGCAAGATCAATTTTCAAAAATCCAACCACTTGCCTGCACACCAACCAAACCGATTTGAAGTAGAATAGCACAACCGCTGTGGAAACCAGTAGGTTCAAAAAATTAAACATGAGAATTATCATTTGATCCAGTAATTCCACTTCTGGGTATATACCCAAAAGAATTGAGAGCGGGGACTCAAATGCCGATTTGTCCACCAATGTTTACAGCAACATGACTCACAACAGCCAAAAGGTGAAAATAACCCAAATGCCCAACAACGGATGGATAAACAAAATGTGGTACATCCATACAGTAAAATTATTCAGCCTTAAAAAGGAATGAGATTCTCACACACCTGTTACAACATGAATCGATCTTGAAGACATCATGCTAATTGAAATAAGTCCGTCACAAAAGAACCAATATTGTCTGACTTCATTTATATGAGATACATATAATAGGCAAACTTATAGACATAGAAAAGAGAGTAGTGGTTTCCAGGGACTGGGGGGAGAGGGGAACGGCGATCATGTTTAAGAGGGCCAATTTGGGAAGAGGTAAACATCCTGGACATGAATGTGGTGATGTGGCAATGTGAATGCACTTAATGCCACTGAGCTGTATACTTCAAAATGATTACAATGGTAAATATTTATGTATTTTACCCCAATTTTTTCTAAAGATTTGAAAACATATGAGAGAAAAAACATTCTCTTCACAATAACAACAACACACAAGCCACCTTGGAATAAACCCAAAGCAGAAATTCACAGGACTCTGGAGAAAGCCATAAAACTTCACTGAGGAGATGTAACAATTGATCTGAATAAGTGGGGATATACCATGTTCATGGAGGAAAAGACCCAATGTCATAAAGAGGACAAATCTTCCCAAATTAACCTATGATATGATGCAATTCCAACCCAACAGTATTTTTCATTGAACTCACTAAGCTGTTCTAAAAATTCCTATGGAGGACCATAACCCAAGAACAGCATACACCCAAACAAGTACACAAATTAGAAGTGAACAACTCAATGAAGTTTTACAAAGTGAACACACCCAGGTCACCCAGACCCAGATCACAAAACAGAATACTGCCCCAGAAACTGCCCTTTTGCCTCCCTGCAGTCACTACCATCTTTTTTTATTTACTCATTTTTAAGAGAGCGGGGAGGGGCAGAGAGAGAGCGAGCGACAGAGGATCCAAAGTGGGCTCCGTGCTGACAGCAGGGCTCGAACTCACAAACCGCGAGATCATGACCTGAGCCGAAGTTGGATGTTTAACCAAGTGAGCTGCCCAGGCGCCCCAGTACCAACTTTAAGGGTACTCCACTCTCCTGGCCTCTATCCTAATCAACAAGCTTTGCCTGGTTTTCAACTTTCTATACCTAGAACCACACCACATGTACTTTTTGTATCTGGTTTCCTTCACTCAACATATGATTGTGCAATTCATCCATATTGTTGCCTGAGTTGTTGATCATTTATTCTCACTTCTGTGTAATATCCCAATATACGACTATCTCACTACATATTTATCCATTCTACTCTTCACAGGCATTTGGGGAGTTTCCAGCTTGGAGATTTCACAAAAAGCATTCTGATACTTGTCTTTTGATCCACATTTATGCACAAATTTGGTGAGCATATTCCTGAGATTGGAACTACTGGGTTAAAATTTTTTTTAATGTTTGTTTATTTTTGAGAGAGAGGCAGAAAGGCAGAGTGCAAGTCGGGGAGGGGCAGAGAGAGAGGGAGACAGAATCCAAGGCAGGCTCCAGGCTCTGAGCTGTCAGCTCAGAGCCCGATGCGGGGCTCAAACCCACAAACCGCAAGATCATGACTTGAGCCGGAGCCGGAGGCTTAACCGATTGAGCCACCCAGGCACCCCAAGAATAATTTTTAAAAGAGCAGAGGATGTTTGTGGTGGCCGGGGTGGGGGGGGGGGTAGTAGGAATGGGGTGGTCTTGCCCTACTGGAGATCAAAGTAAATTATAAAGCTATAGTAATTAAAAGGCACACATACTAGCACATGCTCAGATCTACACACACACACACACACACACACACACACACGAGCACACGCAGGCATGCCTGAGGTACTCATGTACAGGCATACATCCATACACAGGCATGCACTCCCACCCCACATACTCCACGAGTCAGCAAAGACAACTCACGGCCGGACTTCCCAGACCAGATAACTGACTGTTGCGGTCCCTTTCAAGTGGTATCAGAGCACAGGCCTGCAAGTATCCAGGAGACGGCTGATGGAGAAGGGGAAGAAGAGAGAGCGCCCCCCCCAACCCGCCCACCGGCTTTAAAGGGAGAACAAAGTGAGCGGGATCAGAGGGTGCAAGGTGATGGCAGCGATGCTGAAGCCATTTATCACTGCCAGATGTGTGAAGGGTCAGGCTGTGGGGCCCACTGGGAGTGCCAGCGGGGGTGCACGGACCCCAGACACAGCGAGAAATAACCTGTCCAGTTGGCGAGGGACCATAGAAGGGCTGCCAGGACTCTCTTCGTAACAAAATGACAATGTGCTTTCTTTTTCATCCAGGCCAAAAGGGGCCGGGGGCCAGGGCAGAGGCAACGACAGCTTAATAAAGGGCCGTCAGTCAAAACTCTAAAAATACCCTCCCGCTGCCAGCAGGCTTACTCCTGCACCCGCCTGCGGGCTTCCTGCCGCCTGAGTGGTCCTTTGGTGACACATAAGGACAAATGTTTGCCCAGAGAGACCTGGTGTCCAGCAGCACACATGGTCCCACTGTGGCATCTGCCCTCTCCCCTGCCCCCACCCCTCCAGAACCCTCTAGCAGGCACACCCCTGGCCAGAAAGGGGCTCACGAGGGTCCCGGAGAGAAGGCACACCTCCGCTCTGGCTTCTCCATCCTCTTGGAAAACGCGAACAGATACCTCTCCTTGCAGGTGGCTCTCGACCCCAAAGCCAGCCAAGTTTCACAGGGGATCCTGGGGACTGCCAGTCAGATGGGGGTGGCACCACAAGCTTCAGGCGAGCTTCCGGCCTGCGACCAAGAACCACCTCTGTTTCTGCCAGATTCCCAGTTTGATTGGGGAGGATCAATCCCTGTCCTCGGGAAGATCCCAGAAGCACAGCCTCTGCTCTGGAAGCATAGCTGGTCTGATGGAGAAGGCTCAACTCTTGCCAATCCGATGAAGGAGGTGCAGCTTCCCAAAGATAGGTTCCCACACAGTGGCAATAGCAGACTTTTAACCAGATGTTAGCGTCCTCAAACTTTATTGCTTGTCCAATTCACCAGGGATCTTTTAAAATACAGATTTCACTCTGCAGGTCTGGGGAGGGGCCTGAGATTCTACATTTCTAATAAGATTCTGATGATGCCAGGGCTCCTGGTGGTACCTGAGTAACGAGATAAGAGATGAGATGTACCCAGGGTGTAGACAGCTAACTTCTATCGGCTATTCTGCTGACAGAAAGAGCCCTGACCTGGGGCTACTGGGGAGGGCTCCTTGGAGGGAGTAGGGTAGAATCTGATGGATAGAGGGAGAACTCTGGAGCCAACTGGCCTTAGGTTCAAATCTTGCTTCTGGCATTTATTAGCTGTGTGGCTCTGGGCAAATTTCTTGACCTCTCTGAAGTGAGGGAAACGGCCACGCCCACCTCACAGAGTGGTGTGGGCAGACGAAGCACTAGCACACGCCTGGCACACGCCTGGCACATGGGAGGGGCTCGAGACACGCCAGCCACTGCTTCTATAATAAACTATAACCATTGTGCCCACAACGGGGAGGGCTGAGCTTCAGAAAGAGCTGGAAGAAGGCTGCTCCTAAAGGCAGGGATGCAGAGAGGCCCTGGGAGTCAGATGGCCATAGACGTGCCGGACCAGCCCTTGATCTCTGTGAGCCTCAGTGTCCTCCCCCTGTAAAATGGGGATCCTAGCATCGCCCGTCTCTAGACGCAACGAGAGGTCAGGAAATCACACACTGACAGCAGAGCACACAGTAGGCGCTCCATAAAGCGCTCTCCGGGGTGGGGGCGGGGGTGGGGGACGGCGGTGCGAGGGGCCGCCCGCCCCGGGCCTGGGGCCGGCGGAGCGCAGGAAGCCCGCGCGCCCGCCCCGCCCCCACCCCCACCCCCACCCCCACCCCCACCCCGAGGCCGCCTTTGAGCCCGGCGCCGCGCTTTGAAGTCCCAGATGGGCCGGGAGGAAAGAGGATCCCCACGCCCATCCCCCAGCCCGCACCTGGATAAACACGCGCCGCCGGCCCCGCCGCCAGCCCCGGACCGACGGCCTGGCGGCAGGGACGGCCAGGCGGCCGGAGCGGCCCGGCAGCGGCTCACTTCAAAGCGCCCGCGGCCGCCAGCGGGAGGGGTCCTAATCAGGCCCGGCTGCCGCCGCGCGGGCGCTCCGCCCCGCCCACCCCGCCCCGCCCGCGCGGCCCGCGCCGCCCGCCATCTGCTCCGCGTTAGCGCGCACGCCGGTGGGGGCGGGGACGCCGCGGCGCGGTCGCGGGCCGGCGGACCCGCGAGGCTGAGGCAGTCGGCGTCCCCTGCGAGTTCCTGACATCGCCACTGCATTCGTTCCGTCGCGCATTCAGCAAGTACTCAGGGCGTGCCCGGTGCGGGTGGGGGGCAAAAGAAATACAGTTCGTTCATTCGTTCATTCATTCATTCAACGAATATTTATTGAACTCCTACTTCCAACAGAGCCTAGGGATACAATGCATTCATGCATGCACATGCATTCATTCATCCGATAAACAATTTTTGAGTGTCTACTATGTGCTGAATGCTGGCCTCAGGTTCATGTCCCTCCAGCCCCGCTCCCTGGCGGCACCGAGCTCTCTCTCACCTTCATGTGCTAGCACTTGTTTTCTTTGCCTCGAATGCCCTCCTCTGACCTGAACAAACTCCTACTCATCCTGCAAGAGCCCAATTTTTAAAAGTTTCCTCCCCATCTCTCCCAGTCCCCATCCTACACCCACAGCATGCCTCCCTCCTACTAGAGAACATATAGCCTTGACTGACAGCGATTTATTCCTTTGCAGGATCTGTGTGCCTTCCAGACTGACAGCTCCAACCTGGGCCCCACCAGTCACCAACTGTGTGGCTCTGTAACCTCTCTTTGCCTCAGTTTTCTCATCTAGAATCAAGAAAGGACAAGATCCCCTTCGCAGGGTTATGGGAAATAAGACAGGTCAAACACAAGGCCAGGCCTGGGCAACAGCCTGGGAAAAGGCAGGAATGGTGATCTGATTCTCTCTACAGTCCTGTGGCTCCAGGAATCAAAGCTCAGTTCATGCTCCCTCCTCCAGGAAGCCCTCCTGACCTCCTGAGAACAGGTTTCCTTCTGCTGAGATCCCTGCCAGTCTGACTCAGCCTGCTGGCTACTGGTATCCAGGCTCTTCTGGCTGCTTGGGACCTGCCAGGCAGTAGGCTGAGCTCCATGCTCCAGAGAGCAGGGAGCTCGCATTGTGCATCTTTTCTCCCCCTTCAGTGCCTGACACATTACGTAGCATGTTGCACACACTAGATCCAGTAAATCAGGGTCCCTCTCAGGCTCCTGCTCTGCCCGGTAGGGAGCTCAGTCTAGTGGATAGGCCACTCAGGTACTGGGTTATAGCCCCTAGGAGTGCAAGGAGGTGCCTGAAGCAGGAGCTTCACCCACCACAAGCAGGAGGTGGGGAGTCACAGGCTGCCTGCCCGTGCCAATCTGTGGGCTGCTAAGTGCCCAGGAGCTGAGAGTAACCAGACCTTTGGCCGTGAGAGCCACTGAGGACTTCTTGGAACCCTGGGGAATTCTAAAGAGGCAGCCTCAGAGACTGAGGGCGGGACGCCTGTCCAAGAGGCCAGCAAGCCAGAGCCACCAGAGTTCCCAAGGAGTCTGAATGAAAGGGACTGGTTACCCAGAGACACTGGCAGGCATACAGACAGTCAGGAAAAGCACGGACAGCCTTGGGTCATGACCCATCTTGGACTCTCAGGCCCTCTGCTTCCTGCCAGCTCACAGTCTCTGTCCCTGATGTGGCCTCTGTGTCTCTCTCGGCCTATTGCTCACCTGTAGGGCAGTGGGAAGGAAGTTGGTAGATGAGGTACTGGGAAAAGTCCCAGCACAGGGCCTGCAGGCCATGAATGTGCTGTGGGTGTTTGCGGGGGAAGGGGTGGTATTTGTTTTTAAGTCCTAGACTTATGGTGAAACGCCTGGGTTCAAGTCCTGACTCAGCCACTCTCTAGCTGGAGGCGAAGTGGGGCTTCCCTGAGAGCATCAGAGAAGACAGGACGGCGAGTCCTCCGGAGGCCCCAGAAGCAGAGTGCACGGCCTTGGGCCACTTGCCCAGGCGCCCCAGATTGTCCTGTTGGATTCTGTCAGGGGAACGCCTCACTTTGGTAAGCTGGTTCCCATGCAAGATGGAGCAAAGCTGCGTATTCTGGACTTTCTGTGGGTACAGGCTTCTTAAAGGGGTCAGCACCTTGGGGAGCAGATCCCAAGGTGAGCATTCTAGCCCATGCAATGCATTCAGGAAGTGAATCAGGGAAGCAGGGTGGGGGAGGGCAGGACCAAGCAAGGTAATTTTTCAGGCCAGCCCCACAGAGGGCAGCTTCTACCTGATCCCACAGGGAACTCTGAAGGGCCCAGGCGAGGCGAGTGAGCTTTCACACACCTGCTCTAGCGGAGGACAAGCTCCCAGGCACTTCAGACTCTCCACGGTGTAGACAGAGAGCTGCCGCCCCTAGGAGTCCTCCAAAGGAGAGCCAGCACAGAAATGGGGCTCGGTGCCCAAAAATGATAAAAGGGACCCAGATGACTGTCCACTAACCCAAGATCTTCTTCGATTCTGCCCCCTTTGAATACTGTCTGGAAAAAAAAAAAGCCTCTGGGGGCAAACCCAGGGCATGGCAAGCATGAAGAGTTCTCCGGATGTTCAGGGCAGGTCCAAAAGGTCTGATGGACCTGGGGCTCGAGGTCAGGGCACCTGATACTGTTGAGCAGGGGGCCTTGGCACATATGGCCTGAGGCGATGATTCACAGAGCCATGATTTGACCCCGTTACTGCCCACTTGAAAGAGGCATCCTCTCAAAGTCAGGAGAGGCCAGGGCTGGAGGACCCAAGAGTGCCACATCTAGCACTGCCATCTGCCAGCTGTGTGTGCTTGGGCAAGTTAATTCCCCTCTCTGAGCCTCCGCTTCCTCAGCAGGGAATGGGGATAATTATAACAATTACTGAGCACTCACGATGAGCTAGACACTGTGCCGAGCTAGTGTTAGACTCCTGGGCTTCCCAGGACTTACATCCCATTTTTCACAGGGAGGGGGGCCTATCCAACCTTACCAACCAACCAGCTATTTCAAATTCCATTCTCATCACCAATGAAAAAACTGCTTCTAACAGTCCTCACGCTAATACACAAATTCTTGATGTTGATTTTGATAACGATACTGGAAGTGTGGATTCCTGATGAGGACCCTTCATATATCACTTAACCATCCCTGGCAGGGGCACCATGTGCAGATGTACAAGTTGTACACTGTACAACTCCAGCAGGTACCGTGACAAAACCATAGGATGAATGGCACCCTCTGGAACTTTGCACCTACTCCCCCACAGCCCGGAACCCAACAGGTTGGACTCGTGATTTCAGCAGCTCCTTTTTCTTTAATGTTTATTTATGTACTTTTGAGAGGGGAGGGAGGAAGAGGACCCCAACCATGCTCTGCGCTTGATGGAACCGTGAGATCATGATCTGAGCTGAAATCAAGAGTTGGACACTCAACCGACTGAGCCACCCAGGCACCCCCTGATTTAGGTAATTCTGATGCTGACCTCCACCCCCTAGGAAGTAGACTTATCTTGTGTTCGCACATTAATCACATGGATAAGAACAAAGCATTTTTAAGGTAATCACACAGGCAAGAAAGCAAGTACTTAACCCCAGGCTTGGCACAGGCCAAAGTCAGTAAACAGTACAGTTCTTATAGTTTGCCTCCAGCCTTTTTCTGCCCAAACGCCGGCACTGGAGTGGGCTTTCCGGGTCCGGCTCCAGTTTGGGGAACTTGTAGGAGACCCCAGCAAGCTAGGACTCCCCACCCCGGCCCCCAGCTCCCATTGAGAGTGACCCCCAGAAGTCAGTCACTTCCCCGGAGGGGAGATAGGGTTGGGTCACGATGTCCCTTCTCTTCTCAGGGTTCAAAGCTGCCGCCAGCCCCCACGTGGCCAGCTTGATTTGTTTCTTATCTTTAATTTTTTTTTTTTAATCGAGCAGATCCCCTCCGGTTACTTTTGGTCAGCATCTTAAGCATCTTTGGAGCGGGCAACAAAAGCATTCTTTTTGGAGCCTGCGGGGGGCCCAGGGCAGAGCCACTTCAAAGGGAATGCAAAGCGGCAGGCAGCGATGTCCCTGTCATTGTCCGCCCCTGCGTGTCTGCCCCCCATTGTCCTGAGGCCGCCCTGAATAGGCAGGCACAAAGGCCACCGTTCAAAGTGGGCACCCCATGCTCCATCAGAAGGCCAGCCTTTGCCTCTGCTCTGTTCCCTGCATACACACAGGTTTCCAGCCAGGGGAGGGAAACCGGCCTTGAAGTGGGCTTTCTTCTCCCCTGTCTCTCTCTCTCTCTCTCTCTCTCTCTCTCTCTCTCTCTCAAACCTCTCTCTCTTCCTCGCCACACACACCCCCACCTCAATCTCTCTCTCCTCCTAAGCCAAAACTTATGATTACGTTTTCAAGTAGCCTCTGTTTGGCAACCTTTCCATCTTTTTCTACAGAACAAGGAGGATTCGCCCCAGGCTGCCGGGCCTTTCTTGCAGGGCAGGAGCCCAGGTGCGACTGTGTTGCCTTTTGATGGGGGCTCAAAGAGAGGGGCAAATCCCACTCCTGGCACCAGGGGGTCTGAGACCTGCTAAGCTAAACGGGAATTTAGAAATAGACCATCCAGGGGCGCCTGGGTGGCGCAGTCGGTTAAGCGTCCGACTTCAGCCAGGTCACGATCTCGCGGTCCGTGAGTTCGAGCCCCGCGTCAGGCTCTGGGCTGATGGCTCGGAGCCTGGAGCCTGTTTCCGATTCTGTGTCTCCCTCTCTCTCTGCCCCTCCCCCGTTCATGCTCTGTCTCTCTCTGTCCCAAAAATAAATAAAAAATGTTATAAAAAAAAAAAAAAAATAGACCATCCAGCCTCACTTTTATGGAAGAGGAAACTGAGGCCCAGGAAGGAGAAGCAACTTGTTTATGATTATCCGCATTTGAAGGTAGCTAAGGGTCAGAGAGTTTAAGTAACTTGCCTGGAGTCACACGGCCAGTAAGTGACAGAGCTCGTTGTCCCCGCTCTGCCAGACTCCGTGGGATTGGACCTCCACTTAAGGTTGGCTTGGGACACGGGGGAGGCGGCTTTAAAAAACCAAGCCTGAGGGGCGCCTGGGTGGCGTAGTCGGTTAAGCGTCCGACTTCAGCCAGGTCACGATCTCGCGGTCCGTGAGTTCGAGCCCCGCGTCGGGCTCTGGGCTGATGGCTCGGAGCCTGGAGCCTGTTTCGGATTCTGTGTCTCCCTCTTTCTCTGCCCCTCCCCCATTCATGCTCTGTCTCTCTCTGTCCCAAAAATAAATAAAAAAAAAAAAAAAAAAAAAAACGTTAAAAAAAAAAAAAAAAAACCAAGCCTGAGCAAGTGGCACAGACTTGATGGAGCACGAACTCATCGTGCATCAACTGAGGGCCAGATTTTGATGAAAATTAATAAGAGCCATTCCCTGCCCTCAAGGAGCTTACAGTCTGGGGACGTGAGGGGACAAATAGAGAAACTTGCAGGAAAATGGAGTGGCAGAGGCTGACTGGGGGCTGGGAAGGGCGGGGCCGGGGGCTCACGCTTGAGGGCGCCTCAGGATGCGTTGAGCTGACCTGTGTCCCTCTCTCATTTTCTCTCTCTCTCTCTCTCTCTCTCTCTCTCCCCCCCAATCACACACACACACACACACACACACACACACACACAGAGAAGGCCTGAAGCAATCCCTGAAACACCCGTCGTTGGCCCCAGAACCCACTCATACCCACCTGCCTGCCTGTGGTCAGAACCCACAGAATGAGCTTCTTCCAGAAGCAAAGGTGGAAAAACCCATACTTGGCACACACCAGGGTCATTTGTCTGGAACTCTGACCAAATTGTACCAAGAAGCCAATAGAAATGTTAAATGTCAAAACCCGCTCATATTGACGGAGCACTTCCTGGGTGCCCAGCGCCGCCCTATTCACCTTCCATCCGCCGTGTCACTCTCGTATCAACCCTGTGAGACAAGGACGGATACGAGGAAACAGATGAAAACAGTCGCCCTGGGCCTCAGGGAGTCCCCTCCAGGGCATCTTGTTCACAGGCTGGGCTCTAACCACTGCGCTGTGCCACTTGGGCCAGGCCGGCTTCCTCGGGACAGCGCTAATTAATTTGCTAAGACGTGTGCAGAAAGCAATCAGCACTTAGAATGGGCTCCCCTTACCTTTGCCTCGTGGCCTCTTGACAGGTTCAGCTCCTGCTGGGAATCCCACCTCTGTGTGAGGCGCACACACGCTCTGCTTAATCTCATTCCCCGCGACAAATCAGCCTAATGAAATCTTCTCTTTCTGTAAATTAATGCGTAGAGGAAACAGCTGAGTGTAAACAGAGTTGTAGCGTCGCCTGTTTAGACACCATTGACTTTCAAATCAGCCTGCTTCTCCAGCCCACACGGCAGAAATAGAGTCAAAATGCAAATGTAGCGTAAGCGACTCTATAATAAATGCTCATTCAACATTTATTCTTTTTCAAATCATCTCTTAAAGCCCTTTCATGCTAATGTCTAAGAGATGTGACATTAGAAAAATTGCTTTGACATGCTAAGGGGCTCCAAGATTAACAAAAAAAGAAAGGACAAGATAAAGCTTTCGGAAGACCTATTTCAGAGGAATTATTCCTGCCTTTGAAAGTGTTCCAAGGTTGCTGCACATTTCAGCTTGTTGGCATACATGTAAATGAAGTGCTACAAAAGTCCTCGGCTCAATTCCACTCGAATGAAAGCTCCCAGCCGCTGGCAGGGAGGGCGGCCAGCCTTCAGGATGAACACGGAAGGAGGCTGGAGGGGGCTTTCTTACCCTGAAGGCAGAAGAGGGCAGGCTCCAGCCCAAGCCACCGATGGAAATGGCAGGGGCCGCACGGTTGGTGTGACCGGCACCCGGTGGCCATGTCAAAGAAGCCACGTCTGCGTCGTTCATCAAATGATCCGGCCAACCCACAGCCGCTGGCCCGACCCACCATCCTTGCTTCTCCCCTGCTGTGTGAACTTGAGCAAGCTGTCTACACTCTGGGCCTCTCTTCAAAGGGAGATAACCAGAGAACCCACTTAGAGAGCGCTCAGTGACATAACGCACAGGGTGTGCTTAGCCAAGTGTCGAACACTTAGTAAGTGCTCGAGAAATTGTGGTTGATGTCATTATTATGGCTTGGTCTCTTAAAGCCCTGCCGAAGTACAGATGAAGTCAAGTCCACGGGGTCAAGGCCGAGAGTGCTGCATGGTCCATCTTGCTGCCCTGCCCCCCGCCAAGCCCAGCGTGGGCAACCCACTTCCCCAGTGGCCTCGCGCTTGTCACATTTTACGTCATAGAGTCACAGTGTCTCTGATGTACTTCCATCAAACCATTAGACTTTGAACAAAGGGCCAGTGTGACATTCGTGGACACCACAGTTCAGAGCGAGTTGGACATGCTGTGGACATCATTCTTAGTTACCGGAGTGTCTTAGAATTTCCTGGAGAGGAAGGGAAGGAACGCTTCCTGAGCTTCTGCTATGGGCCAGATTGTGCCCCCCCGCCCCCAAATTCATAGTTTGAAGTCTTAAACCCCAGGACCTTGGAAGGTGACTGTATTTGGAGACAGGGTCTTTAAAGAGGTGATTCGGCTAAAACGAGGTCATTGCGGTGGGCCCATATCCGCATGACAGTGTCCTTATAAGAGGAGGGAATTTGAACACGGACACCCGGGGGCAAGACGAGGTGAAGATTCAGGGCGAAGGCAGACATCCACACGCCCAGGAGAAAGGCCTCAGAAGAAACCAATCCTGCCAGCACCTTGATCTGGGACTTCCAGCCCCTAGAACTAAAAGAGGATGAATTTCTGTGGCTGAAGCCACCCCACCCCGAGGTCCTTTGTTATGGCTGCCCTAGGAAACTAATGTGGCATCTTCTGAGCAGGTCATATCATCAATGTTGGTGACAGCCCATTCATGTCGATATTATTCTCGTTTTTAAATATTTCCACATTAGGGACGTCTGGGAGGTTCAGTCAATTAAGCATCCGACTCTTGATTTCGGCTCAGGTCATCATCCCAGGGTCGTGGGATTGAGCCCCGCGCCGGACTCCGTGCTGAGCGTGGAGCCTGCTCGGGATTCTCTCTCTTCCCTCTCTCTCTGCTCCTCACCCGCTCACACTCACTCTCTCTCAAAATAAATAAGTAAACATTAGACAAGCAAAGAAATAAATATTTTCACATTAATCACAGTTAGATGGACGGCTACAGTTAACCTTACACTTGAGGGGCTTGCCACAGTAATACCCACACGGGAGCCCCACAGGGGTGTCCGTCTTCCCTGGTGCCAGTGGCCGGGCTCCTTCCACGTTTAGTGCATGATGGGAGAAAGGCAGCGAAGGATGTGCCTCGGAGGGTTTACAAGACAAACCCCTGAGGTGGAGGCGTCACTTCTGCCACATTCCATCACTCGGTCACACGGCTGATCCCAACCACCAAGGATGCAGGAGAGCGTAGGTTCCCCGCGTTGCCAGGAGGAAAAGGGAACCATTTAAAACAACCAGCTAAAGGGTCTGTTACAAGAAAAGAGATTCGGAGAGATGATGTGAGCCGTCCGGAGAAACAGAGCAAGGGGTGCCTGGATGGCTCCGTCAGTGAGGCGTCGGGCTCTTGGGCTCAGGTCACGATCTCACGGTTTGTGAGTTTGAGCCCTACATTGGGCTCTGTGCTGACAGTGCAGAACCTGCTTGGGATTCTGTGTCTCTGCCCCTCTCTTGCTCGCACACACGTGTGTTCTCTCTCTCTCTCTCTCTCTCTCTCTCTCATTCAAAATAAACTTTAAAAAAAAGAAGAAACAGAGCAAGTAGCTACAGAGTGAGACCCGTGACCTGCTCGTTGGCGACCTCGTCACCTTCACCACCACCATCCCCATGCCATCAACAAAAACAATAAGCACTTACTGAGGACCTACTATGTGTCTGATGCTGTTCCAGGCATTGCGACCCAGAGCTGCATAAGACACAAGGGTGCTGCCTCTTCGAGGACACAAGCTACCCCAGCCAACCCAACCCGGGAAAGAGAACACCACCCTGACCCGACCTGTGTTAGGACAAAGTGAGCGCCACGGACGGTCAGGGCTCCCAGAAGCCTCCGGGGCACTAGCGCTGAGGTCCTGGCTGAAGGAGGAGGGGTTGGGGCTGCTGACCATGCAGGAGAAGAAGTCAGGAGGAGGGACAGGAAAGGTGACGGGTGAGAGCAGAAACGACCGGGGCCCACTCTGAACAGGGCTGTGGGGTGAAGCGAGCCTGGCAAGGTGGCCGGGGCTGAGTTGTGTCCGAGCGGTGGCGAGGTTTGGGGCCGGAGTATAGTAGAGGCTGTTGCTGCCCTGCCCGTAGCCTGTGCGTCTTTCCTACTGAGGGTTTCTCTGACGGCCAGAGTCCCACATGTCCACTCGGGCCACAGGACAGCACGGCTGCAAAACCAGCAGTGTCCCAGGGCAGCCACCCTCCTGTGTCAGAGGGGCGGTGGTCTGGAAATACTCCGGGGGTGGGATAGCCCAGAGTGCATGTTCTACACTGGCTCCCAGGGCTCCCCTACCTCGCTTGAGGACATGTCCTTCCCTTTGTCACATTGCCACCCTCCCCTCCCCTCCCCATCTTGCTATCCTGCTCTTTTGCTGGGGTTTCCCGGGATCATCTTCCAGATAAGCCACTGGCAATCACAGTGTCACATGATTCTGTCCTCATCGTGAGAGATTGCCAGCAGATATCCAGCAGGTGACAGCCTTCTAAACTCACTCCTCATCACAGGAGCCCAATGGGCCCACAGATGCATGGTTGGGGGAGGTGAGCTCAGTCCCCCAGAGGGGACCCGGGGACCTTTCCAGCCCCCTTGCCTGCCCATCTTTTCAGAGCCCCCACCAGCTGTCCTGAGAAAGTCAGCATGACTTAGCCCTCTGGACGGTGACCACTCAGTCTCTCCAGCCTGGCACTTTGCACATCTGTCCCATAACTCTTGAGGCCCAGGGGTCAAATATGGACATAGCCCCCTCCTCTCCTCCCATTCTGGACCCCCATGGAGCATCTCAAGACTTGTCCCAACTCTCTCCCGTGAGATCTCCACTCAGTTTTTTGCCAGCCTACAATTCATGTGCAAAGCCTAGACTTGCCGACGGTCCATCTGAGAAGGATCTCCAGGCCAATCCCTCAAGGTCTCCCTGGGGCTCTCATCACCCCTGACTCTATAAGTCACCTTGTGCTGGCCCAACTTGAGACAGTCACTTTCTGCAGATGAGGCCAGCCCTCCTTTGGGCTTGGGATGGGAAGAGGCGACAGGGGCTCCCTCTTGGGACAGCTTGATATAGCCTGGGGCAAGAGCGTGGGCAAACATAGCTTCAGGGGAATGCACCCCTTCCTGATGTAGATACTGCAGACAGTTAAAACACACCAGAACTGTCAAACGCGTGCTGAAGCAGCTGGCAAAACTGTGAAACCCCAGACACGATTCTATGTTTTTATGGTGTGAAAATCACAAGTGGTTTATCAACAGGGGAAATGTAATTAAAAAAAAAAAAACAACTATGTGCCCAGGAGAGGAGGGCTGGATTCACTAGTGTCCCAGGGTTGGGCAATACAGTGAGGCTCTCTTGCTTTGGGGTCATCTGTGAATAGCTTCTGCGGATTACACCCCCAAACCCATAATTTTTTAGTTCTGCTACAACTATTGTCTTAAGTGGGGCTTCCCAGAAGCAGACTCTGAAACCAGGATTTGAAACAGGGAATGCATTCAGGGGGTGATCCTAGAAAGCACCTGCAAGGGAGTGGGGGGGGACAGAAGCTAGTCAGGGGGTGCGTTAGTGAGCAGGTCCCCTGTGGGCAGCCCAGGCTCACTCCTACTGGGGATTGCATAGAGCCCACCTCAGGTATCCCACCAGCGGGGTAAGAGTGCTGTCAGACATTGACTCCCCTGCACTTCCATTGCATAAGTCCCAGCAGCCAGAGGAAGCATCCAGAAAGAGCCACAGATGGTACAGAGTGGGGGGATTTGGAAGTAGTGAACAGGTGCAGGGTGGGGGGATTTGGAAGGAGCACGGGCTGCACCTGTTACATCTGTGGGAAGAAGGACAGAGCTTTGCGCCCCTACAAGTTCACCCAGCCCCGTGACCGCTGCCTGTGCCCCCTAAAGCAAAGGCCAAGGGTGTTTTTCCGTGCAGGTGGCAGCTTCATCTTGCTCCCGAGGCCCTCACACAGTGCAGGGCGGGGCTCTCTCCCCTCTGCTCAACACCAGGACTGATGTCCAGCCTCATGCATCTTGAAGTGCTGAAATGAGCCCTTCTCCCAGGCATGGCACCCCCTAAGCACTTTGGGCTTCCTCTAACAGCACGAGACAGAGGGATCCATCCCCCTCCCAAGGTCACTGCAGGGAAGAAGAAGTCTGGGAGGAAGCTCCTGCCTGTCCTGCCTAAGACCCTGGACGATGTCAGATGGCATGTCTCATCCATCCCTGTTGTGATGACTGTACCAAATCAGATCAGAGAGGCAGGTGACCAGACCTCCGGTTTGCTGTGACTTCCCACAACCTGCTCCCAGAACGGGGAAAGATGGGGAGAGGGCACCTCCTCTTCTGATCTTGAGTAAGAAGGGAGGGCCCCATTTTAGGGAATCTTCAGGGAACAGATTCTCAGAACCTGAAGACCAACTCACACCTTCCGGCCTCGAATCCTGAGAAAAACCTCACCCGGTGAGCTGAATGTTTCCTGGGGAATTCGGGTTGCGGGGGAGACTGGGAGGGAAGCCAGGTCTGAGGGGAGGGCCAAGGAGGGCCTGTCAGAGCTCTACCACACTGTTCCTGGGCCATGCATTCCCTGGATCACGAGTGGACGGAGGGTCGTCTGATGCTTTGACTGCATGCTGGTCCCCAGGCAGGCTGCACCTGTTCAGATGCCCACGCCTAAGTATTTTGAGTCTTGCCCTGCTTCATCGGCCCTGTGAGTCACCTCTCTTGGGAATTGCCCATTCCTACCCTTTGCCTACTTTCTATTGGGCTGTTTGCCTTCTTTCTTATATTTGGTAGGCTGTTTGGATGGTGCAGGTAGGAACATATTTCTATTACGTGCTTACAAATATTTACTCCCAGTTTTATTTTTTTTTAATTTAAAATGCTTGTATTTTTTTAAGTTTATTTATCTTTGAGAGAGAGGGAGCAAGGGAAGGGGCGGGGGGGGGGGCGGGGACAGAGAATCCCAAGTGGGCTCTGTGCTGACAGCAGAGAGCCAGATGTGGGGCTCGAACCCATGAACCATGAGATCATGACCGGAGCCAAAGTCGGGCTTATAACTGACTGAGCCACCCAGGCGCCCCACTCCCCGTTTTAGCTACAATGTCTTTTGTCTCATGCATGGCCACTTGTTCTGACTCAGTCAAAGCCTGAGTGGTTCCTCAGCTGTCCCGTGGGGGCTGCATGGACTCTTGGGCTCTGAGCTAGGAGACCCATCACTGATCCAGAGGCTCACAGGCCGGTCTCCAGGTTCATCCACATCGTGCTAGAAACCACAGATAAGGCAGCATGGGGTGCTCAGAGGAGAACCAGTCATAAGTGAGTCCTCGCTGGCAAACACACTTGGGAGTGTCCTCTAAATCCGAGACATGAGAGCCTCGGTGACCCCAGGCAGATGTCCCGTGAGATTCGCCAGCCCAGACCTGTAACTTGACAAGGAATCTGCCAATGAGAGGCTGGGAAGGCCCAGTATGGGGAAATCAATGGATTACCGTCATCTGCCGAGCCCCCTGCAGCCAGGTCTGGGCTCTGCCTCACAGGGGGCCAGTGGAACCAAAACCCTCCCCTGAGAAGCTTCAGTACAATTCGAAGCGAGGAGATAGTCCCATGGAGCTATTGCACAGTGGTTGAAGCCTTGGCCTCTGCATCTGACGTACCGCTGTGTTACCTTGGACTTGTTCCTTGACTTCTCTGAGCCCCAGCCTTCTCATTTGTAAAATGGGCCAATCATAGCATTTACACGATAGGATTGTTCTGGGGACGAGATGAGATGGTACTTGTAACACAATGCCTAGCACATGGGGTGGGTTGTACAAACTTTTTACTCTTGCCATGTGAAATCCGAGGGGGTAACAGGAGGCCACCTTTCGTAGTAAAATCTAAATTTGGCGGAGTTCGGCTCGGGGAAGGGCTTGAATGGGGGGGGGGTGGGGGTAGAAATGGGCCAAAGAAAGCTGAAGCGGCTGAGGCAGAAGTAACCCAAGGGATCAGCCCTGGTCCTAGACACCCAGGCTGACAGAGTGTAAATATATGTCCACGCTTGCCTTCCAGGGCAGGCCGAACAGTGCTGGCCGTGCTCAGCCTCTCCTCCTGCCACTGCCCCAAGCAGTTCAGCTCAAACTTGCACTCCTACTGAGCCATACCAAACCCTAATGTTAACAGCACTGTCCACTCCAGAGGGCAGTTTGGGGACCATCCCTTGTTACTCAAGCGGGGTCCTGAGGGGTCTTACCCCCCACCTCCAACTGGCTTATCGGAGAATTCCTTCAAGCCATGCACGGTACGCTCCTGAGGCCTAGCAAATTTGACTTTGCCATCTTGCTTCGTTTCCAGAAAAAACCCTACCCACTCCCCTGCCACTTAAGCCCTATTAAGAAGCCTTTACTTTTCATGTTAGAGTAGAAGAAACAAAGACTCAGAGACTTAAGTGACTTGGCTGAGGCCACACAGCAGGTTAGAGGCAGGGCCGGGCCTCCCAACTCTTCCCTCCCAAGAACCCATCGGGTGACCTGCGGCTGCCCATTGTATGGCCAGTGCATCCCACGTAGGAGCGTTCACCCTCCAGGGCCCTGGACCCGGCCGTTGGGAGCTCCGATGAGGGAGCCCAAGGGTGGGCACCAGATTCTGAGGCTGGGGCCTGCACACCCAACCCCAAACACCCCCGCCCACCCCACCACCATCCCCACTAATACATATTTTATGGGGCTGGTCTCCCTTCCTCGCAAACGGTGTCATTAATCTGCTCCCTGGCTGTGCAGAATAACATCCCTCAAGAACAGACCGCTTTCTGAATATTTTATCATTCCTCATTCCTTCTCCCCAAACTAATATATATTTACACAGTCTACCTCCTGCAGGAGAACTATATTGTTTTCTCTCAGTGCCCGAGAACTTAGACACAGAATCGCGCATAAGTAAAAAAAAATATATGCCTTGCTATTGATGTTGAAAGCAAGAACCAATCACTTATCAAGCTGTGAGGGAAGCCAAGAGGAAGATTTGCATATGGTAAAAAATAAAAAAAGAAAATAAAAAAAGAAGAGGGGAGAGAATAAAACCGACCCTCTCCCCACAGAGGGACCAAATGAGAGGAGACAGACATCTTTTCTCCTCTCTAACAGGTAACCTCAGAGTTTCTGACCATCCTTCCAGCATTTGGCAAATCTCAGCGGTGGGGAGAGCACAGTGCTATTTTGTCAGCAAGGTCAAAAACTTCCTACGTGGGGATCCAAACTGGAGAGACCAAAGTTCTTCCCGAGTTTTGTAGAGCCATTTTCATCATCATGGAATATTTATTCCAAGGAGGATTCAACCATTTGTGCGGCCCTTTTGTTTCCTTGTACATTAGTCTGTCTTGATCCAACACGACAGGGTCGTGGGATGGAAAGGTAGATACGGTGATCACCACAGACAAGAGAGGGAAGACAGACCCAGAGAGGGTGTGTACTAGGGTGCACGTTGATTGAGGGGGTGGGGGAAGCCATTTCACAGTTCCAGAATCCCATTTAAAGAGAAACTTTTGTTGAGAAAAATATCTTGCTGGGGCACTTGGTGTGTGAGGGTTAGGCTTTGATGTGCATGTTCGGAAGATGGTAATAAACTGAATTGCCCTGCATATGGGTTTCGCAGGGATCAAGGGCTTGCTGGAGAAAACAGTAGGTGCATAGCAGGAGCTCACATAGAAAGGCATCGAGTGAAAAATGTCTATGGGGGCAAGGGCTAAGGGGCTTTTCCAGGGAAGGATGACCAACACGGATTTGAACCGGTTAGTTTCTAGAACGTGACCTTCCTCCTCCTGAAACCCCCAACCAGCTAAGTCTGCCGTGCCAGGGAATGACTAGTGTCAGTGGTGTTTGCAGGGCATATGGGGAAAGAGTCTGGGTCCACTCTGGGGCTGGGACAGGGACAGGGAAGGACACAGTCATAGAGGAGAGAGAAAGTAAGAGAGGAGATGGGGCGGGGGACAGGGAGTCAGAGCCAGCAATGACCGTGAAACTGTCGACACCTTAACCTTGCAGAAATCTCGGGAGAGCTTGGTTGCCCACCCACCCCCCACTCCAAGATGTGAGTATAGGATCTGTTTTATGTGCATCTTATAAACGGAGTGCCCTCCGCTGACAGGTGGATTGCTCAAAGATAAATCAGGAAGCTTCAGCTCGAGGGAGCTCCCAGTTTACAGTTTAAAAATAGAGACACAGGCAAGAGGTCAGGTGATGTCTTCCACATGAGGGGACTTGGCTCAGAACTCAGAGCTGGTGGGAAGTAGGGTAAGGATACAGCCTCCAGACGCCCAAAGCAGTGGCCATGCCCTCACCCGCCTCTCTCACGCCCTGGTGGAAGAGAAGCAGGCTGGTCTGCTGCAGCCTCTCCCTTCCCCGTCTAGGATCAGTCCTTGCCCTTGAAGGTCTTTTGCATCTAAAGGGCATGAAATAGGTCAGGACGCCTGCATTCCAAGCCTCTCAGCAACCCACGAGCCTTCCGCCCCTGTCTGTCTCCAAGTGGCCTCTTCTGACCGGTGAACCTCTCTCCTGTGGCCCTTATCAGTCTGTGGCTTGAGTCAGTTACAGCTGCTCACAAGAGCACCTGCCCATGTCCCCCCATCTTCCTCAGAGCCGCTGTGGATCTCTGTCCCACTCCCTGGCGTGTCTCCCTCAGCCCTGGCCTAAGCAACGTGGCAGGGGCCACGCAATTTGTGTCCAGGGTCCGTGGGGACGGACAGACAGCAGCCGCAGACCCACCACCGAATGGGTGAGTGGGGGCTGCTGCACAGTTGGAAGCTGAGTTCTTACAGAGGACCCCAAAAGTCATCACGACCAGCACCCTTTCTGAAGTACTTAGTCTGCACCAGGCTGCAGGTGTCCTCACTGGATACTCGCAGTGAGGATTCAGTTAATGATGGTGGTACCGTCATTATCCCCATTTTATGAATAAAGAAACGGAGGCTCAGAGAGGTGAAGCGGTTGCCCAAGGTCACGTAACTGGCCAGAGCTGGGATTTACATGGCAACTGTCTGACTACAAATCTTCCATGCTCTTCAATGCATTGAATTATAAACACTCCCTGGGGGTTTTCTCCTGCAAAGGAACCATAAATCTGGATCAGGCTCACTTGGCCTGAAACCTTGTCCCTTTCCTACGGACAGGGTTTCTGTCACCTCCCCAGGGTCAGTACCAGGCAGGAGGGCTCCAGATGGAAGAGCAGATTTGTGTATAAAATGAAAGAGGGGGGGGGAGCAAAGGAGGGAGCAGGTTCTCAGCAGTTTGGCAAGGTCTCTGGCTGGATTGGCTTCCTGGGTTTTCCAAGCCCCAGGTTGGCATCAGGAGGGCAGTGCAGGGGGAGGAGGGGGAGGGAGAGGAGGAGGAGGAAGAGGGAGAGGGTGGGAGGAGGAAGAGAAGGAGGAGGAGAAGGAGGAGGAGAAGGGGGAGAAAGAAAAAGAAGTAGGCAGAGCCGGTGGCGAGAGCCTGCCGCCCCAAATAACTTGTGTGCACCAGGACACCAGCTCCCCCTTCACACACCATCTGAGTTATCCTGGCGAGGAGGCAGGGGCCCAGGAGGTCTGTGATGCTTGGGGGGGTTCATGCCGCTTAGATGGACCAAAAGAGAAAAGAATTTTGTTCCGCCCACTTATCTCCTAACCTTATAAACTCAGGATTAGTAGATCAAAGGCGGATTTGGCACAGCTGAGGGACGATAGTCGCTTCGGAGAACAGTTTGGGCTCCATCCTTCATGATCAAATGAACTTAAGTCATTGATAAATAAATGACGTTTTGAATTCCTCTAATTGGGCGTGCGGGTCAGGCCTGAGCCACGCCAGCCCGGCCATCTGGGCAGAGTTAATGAGCTGGAGAGGGCTACGGGGGATCCCAACAGTGGCCATTAGAAGGGATTTCGGGGAGCACCTTGGACAGGGGCAGGGGTCTCTCGCTCTCTGAAGGACCTGTGCTCTGAAACCAGAAGAGATGGGTGGAAACTCCCAGCACTGCCACCAATGAGCTAGGTGACCCAGAGGGTTCTTGTAACCTGTCTGCATTTCCTCAGCTGTAAGATCATGTTAACAACTAGCTTGTATTGAGGGGTTGTCACTCAACCCAAAGCGCACGCTCCCAAGCACGGCTGGAGCCCAGCCCGGGGGGGGGGGGGGGGTGCCTGCAGCAAGGAGGAGGGCAGAGTCTGAGCACAAGGCCAGCCTTGAAGCCAGTTCCCCCACTTCCTGGCTGAGCTACTTCATTACGTTGTGCCTCAGTGTCCTCATCTGTGAAAGGGTTACCATGGGAAAAAACAGTTACCACAGGTAGAGCTCCTGGGGAGCGCTTAACCAATGCTCGCTGTTATAGCCGTAATGCCGGGTCAAGCTTGTGCTGGTCACTACCTGCAGATCCCAGATCCTATCTCGGCTCTTCTGCTCGGCCCCGTCTTACAGGCACTACATTTCCCAGACTCCTTTGCCACCTGGCTTCGGGGTTGGTTTGGCCAATGCGAGGCATGGCAGAGAGTAGGAGGAGGGAAAAGCCGAGGAATTTCTCCCCTCTCCCACCATCTCTGTGTTTCCTGTAGTGTTTCCAACAAAACCACCATCGGGTCTACGATCCTGCTCCCCCCAGATTGCCCCCGCCTAGATTCTAGCCCCTGCCCCAGCTCCCGGGCTCTGGTAACACCACCTCTGTCCCAGGTCCTGGGGTAGGCGCAGCTTCCGGCTCTTGCTAAGCTCCTGGCCGGTTTAACTTTCTCTGTTGGGCCCCTCAGCTCTCACATGTCTTACCTAGTCAATGCCCTCCATGGAATTCTCTCTCACTGACATACCTAGAGACTGGACCTCGGTCATGTATCATTTATCAGTGCCGTGATGATCCAGCAACCTCTCCTGGCCATTTCAAATCGGGGGGCCACACCCCCCCCCCCCCCCCCGTTGGATGGATGCCTACGTGAGGGGTTATTAGCCTGTGACCAATCTGCCAAACGCAGGGAGGGCTCACAGGTCCGGCACCAGGGAATCAGGCCATCTCTTTGCCAAACACCTTCACATCCATGACAGCTTGTAAGTCGCATTTGGATGGCTGGCCCTATTGACAGACAGGCAGACAGAGGCCCAGGACGATGAGGTACTAGAAAATCTTGGGCTGGAGGAGGCCTGGAATAAGGTCAGCACACGGGGCAGTGCCCTTGGGCCAAGTGACCTCGAGGAAGTGCCCTCCTCCCTCTGGGCCTCCGCTTCTCCATCTGAGAAATGAACAGCTTAGCTTGAAAGGAGTGCTCTCCACTGCTCCTTCCACGTCCACATTTTGTTGCTTCTGATTATTCAGCGAAAGGAAAAAAAGAGAAAAGACGAAACACCCCTGAGTTGTGGGTTTGGGCTCTTGGCCTAAAGAAGTCACCAGGTCAGGCCTCAAAGTGTGCAGAGAATACCCCTTTGGGGCAGACAGGCTTGGGTCTGGGTCCTGGCTCTGCCGTAACTCCCTGTGTGGCCTCCAGCTAATCACTCTCTTCTGTGAGTTTCAGTTTCCCCATAAAAAGGAGGCCCAAGGGTTGTGAGGACGAAGCAGTGATGGGCCACAAAGCTCCAAGCGCAGACTAGATGCTCCACGCACGTGAGCCACAGTGCCACCGAAACTCATTTGGAAGCAAGGCGGGAGGGGGAGGGAACACCGGTGGGCACCTGACAGATAAAGACGTTCATTACCTAGGCTCCGCTGCCGATCCCCCTGCAATGGACATCCTACCAGGCGGAGACACTGCCCCGGAGGACGCTGGGAAGGATTGAAGCTGGCACCCCCAGCAGCCGGATTACGTTTTGCAGCAGCAGAGGGATTTTGAAAGGCTGACAAAGGTTCCATCCTCTCACAGAGTGTCAGGAACGTGCTCCCTCCCCTCCCCTCCCCAGGACTTAGCCTTACTCAGAGCCAATACCTGGACAGGGAGGGAGCTCCCCGTGGGAGGTGGCCACACAGGTGTCTGAGACAGCCAGCTGCTTTATTTGGCCGCACAACAGACAGCCTGGAATGATGAGACCCACACACGCACCCCGCACCCCCAGCGGATGCGTGGCTCGGGCCGCTGCCCCCGGTGCTGGGCACAGAATGTGTTAACATTGCCTCCGGCCACCCAGCAAGGCAAGGAGTCGCTAGGTGAGGCGGCTGGACAGGTGGGTGACCAGCCTGCTTCTTTCAAGCTCCCAACTCCCTCGCATGCTCTGGCTAAAAATAATACCTCCCAAGAGACCTGCCGCTGTTGGCGCGGGCGGACCATGCATAAAACATATAAAACATCGGCCGCTCAGGTTTCCTCCTCTGAATGGCTCCATTCAGAGCATGCAGGGGTGAAAGGTTTATGGGAGGGATCACTTGGCTTCCTGGAAGGACTGGAGCAGACTGGCCTCTGCCTGGGCCCCAGCCTCCCTAGCACCTTGGCCCCAGTGGCAGCCTGCCCGGAAGGTTCCCAGGCAGGGGCTGGCTGGGGGCAGCTTTCTTCTCCCAATTGTCTTTTCCTGGACCCCCTTAATGAAGAAAGAGAACTGCCCTGGCAGGTGTCAGACAACCCTGAATTTGAATCCTGCTTCTTCCCCATTCCAGCTGTGTCCAAGCACACTCCACGTAGCAGGTGAGGAAATGCGCTCAGAGAGGTTGAGTGAGTTACACAAAGACACACAGCCAATTGTCTGACTCTGAGCCATTTACTGCTGCACACTTCAGTCATGGTCCAAGAATAGAGTAATTTAAGGGAATGGGCCATGGAGGGAAGAAATGTCCAGAGGAAACTCATATGGGCTCCATGATTCCTGAGAGACGTGGAGTCAGGACCTTCCCACAAAAACGGTTCTCTGCTTCCTTTCTCCCTGCCTCTTCCTCTCTTCCCTTTTCTTTAATTCATGGTGTTTCCTTTCTTGACTTTCTCTTTTATTCACTCAACAAAAAAATCCTTATATGTTCTTAATAATAAAAATACATGCTCACCAATAAAAAAAACTCCAGGTTTCCAGAAAAGTAGAGTTAAAGGATAAAAATTTCCCATAATCCCCCTGTCCCGGTTACCTGTCACCGTATAACAAACCACCTCAGATTTACTGGCAGAGAACGACCGTGTAATCATGCTCACAGACTCTCTGAGTCAGGAACTTGGACAGGGCACAGCAGGGATGGCTTGTCTCTGCTCCTTGATGTCTGAAGCCTCAGCTAGAAAGACTCAAACAGCTGGAGACTGGAACCATCTAGAATCTTCATTCACATGTCTGGCTCCTGGGCTGGGATGATTCAGCTGAAACTGTTGACCTAATAAGTGCCCATTCATGGCCTCTTTATGTGGCTTAGGCTTCCCCACAATATGGTGGCCTCCAAGGAGTTGTACTTGTTACCGAGAGGCTCAGGGCTCCAAAAGAGTAGGTTCTAGCAAATGAGGGAAACTCCATAGCCTTTTATGACCTAGTCTTAAAAGCTGTATAGTAAAGGGGCACCTGGCTAGCTCAGTTGGCAGAGCATGTGACTCTTGATCTCAACGTTCTGAGTTGGAGCCCCCTGTGGGGTACAGACATTCCTTTAAATACAGAAACGAGTTACATGGTGTCACTTCTGCCATATTCTAGCGGTTACAGCAGTCACGAGCCCTCCCGGATTCAAGGGAGAGAGGCCATAGGTTCTGATTCTCAGTAGGAGGAAGGTCAAAGGATACGAGGTCTTGTTTTAAAATCACCACACCCCCAGGGTGCCTGGGTGGCTCAGTCAGGTAAGCGTCCGACTCTTGGTTTTGGCTCAGGTCATGATCTCACAGTTCGTGGAATCGAACCCCGCGTTGGGCTCCATACTGAGTATGGAGCCTGCTTGGAATTTTCCCTCTCTGCCCCTCCCCTGCTCACACACACTCTCTCTCTCTCTCAAAATAAATAAATAACATTTTTTTAAAAAAAATAAAAATCACCACACCCTCGTTCCAAGATAACAAACAATGAGGTCATGGCATATACTTCATTTTGTGTAGGTGAGCCAAAACTGCATAAACTATTTATGACCTAATTTCTTTTTTTAACTTCACTTTGGATTACAAGCATGTTCCCTTGTCATCGAAAAGTCTTTATAAACATCCTACATAATAGTTTTTCTGACTCTAAAGTAAATACGTGTTCATAATTGAAATTTTTTTAGTATTTTCTTTTAGAAATTTTTTTTAACATTTATTCATTTAGAGAGACAGAACCTGAGCAGGGGAGGGGCAGAGAGAGAGGGAGACACAGGATTGGAAGCAGGCTCCAGGCTCTGAGCTGTCAGCACAGAGCCCGACACGGGGCCCGAACCCACAAACCGTGAGATCGTGACCCGAGCCGAAGTCAGACGCTCAACTGACTGAGCCACCCAGGTGCCCCATAATTGAAATTTTTGTTAATTATGAGAAGCCTAAACAAGAAATAAAATCACCACTCTCTCACCTACCACCCGAACAGTTTTGTCTTAGCCCGTTTGAGCTGCTGTAACAAAATACCACTTACAAACACCAGGATTGGAAACAACAGAAATCTGCTTCTCACAGCTCTGGAGGCTGAGAAGTCCAAGATCAGGGAGCCGGCCCGGGTGTGTTTTGGTGAGGACCTGCTTCCCGGTTCATAGCCAGCACCTCCTCTTAGTGTCCTCACTGGTGCAAGGGTTGCGGATCTCTCTAGGGTGGGGTCCACCCTCTAGACTCAAGTACCCTCCGAAGGCCCCTCCTCCTAACGCCATCACCTTTGGGGGTTAGGATTTCAACATACGATCTTTACAGGGATACGTTCGGACCATAGCAAGTTTTAATCCCAACTTCTTTTCCCTTAACATGATAGGACAAGGAAGCTCCTGCTTCATTCTCCTACAGCGTCCTTTCGAATAGCTCCCTCCCGTTCCGTGGACTGACATTGCAAAGATCGCAATGGCAGAGGCTGAAGTTGCTTTTTTTTTTTTGTTAAGTTTATTTTGAGAGAGAGAAAGAGTGCACAAGCAGGGGAGGGGCAGAGAGAGAGAGAGGGAGAGAGAGAATCCCCAGCGGGCTCCGTGCTATCAGGGCACAGCCTGACGTGGGGCCCGACGCCACGAAACACAAGACCTGAGCGGAAATCAAGAGTCAGACGCTTCGCTGAGTGAGCCCCCCGGGCGCCCTGAAGCTGCTTCCGATTTAGCGCTGTTGTAAGGGTCGGCAACATCGGACTCCTTGAGCACTGACCAGGTGCCAGGCGCTGCGAAGAGCACTGTCTTCTCAACAGCCTTGTGATCACCAGCCTTTTTCTGAGTGCTTTATGTGGATAACTCATTCAAATCCTCACTACCACCCATGAGTCAGGTGCCCCTACGTGCCACAGACAAAGGAACAGTTCCAGTAACGGTGGAAACTGCACCCTCACCTGGGTCTCTCCGACTCCAAAACCGGGTCTAAACCTACTGCACCAAGCACGCTGGGACTGGCTTCTACCGGGAGAGGCTGGCCCTCAGTGCGGAGGAGAGCGGGTCAGCTCCCCGCAGTGCCCGGGAGGGAACAGAGGCAGGTCCGTCCTCGGGAGGCTTGACATGACCCTACCTGGGCATCTGGAGAGAGGCTGGCTGGGAGGTGTGGACACAAGAGGGGCTGTGTCCAGCACAGGGCTTTCTTGGCCTTTGGTGGCTTTTAGGGACAAAGAGGTGCAGAGAAGTGAGTATGGCTTGAACAGACCCAGCTCGTTCTCTGTCCCCTCTATAGGAATTTGGGGCCAGTGATAGTTTCCATCGAGGCAAGGCCTTTCAGATGCACCCGCTCGGCCTCCAAAGCGCTGTAAGGCCTGGTCCCTGCCCACCTCTCCAGCCCCATCTTTCAGTTCCCTGTCGCTCTGCACTCCAGCCTCACCCGCCTTAGCTCAGGTCCTTGGGGTCACGAGGCTTCCTCCTGCCACCAGGCCTTTGCAAGTGCTGTTCCCTCTGCCTAGAAACCTTGTCCCTCCCTTCTACACCCTCATAACTTCCTCCTTGTTCAGGTCTCAGCTCAGGCACCCCCCAAATCTCCCAGAGTGCCTTTCTCTGACTCCCCACGCAGTGAAATCCTATCATGGAGCAAGTTCGAGTGTCACAGGGGATCGTGTCACCTGACACCCCGCTGGACTGTAAGCTTTATAAGGGCAGGGACCACATCTGCCCTCCTCATTGGTGTGCACCTGGCAAGGCCTAGCAGGTGCCCCCAGAGATCGGTCTGGCTTGGGGGTAAGGGCTAACAGCTACAGAGCCCAAGGGTATGCCACACTCAGCTCTCTGCGTTTGTATCAGCCTGTTTTAATCCTCACAAGCGCAACAGGGATCATTATTATTGCCTTCCCCGGTGAGGCTCAGCAAGGTTGTCGCTTCCTCAAAGTTCACAAGTCGCTGAGGTTGAGGGACAACGGCAGGCTTGGCAGAGTATGGCTTTAAAGCTGACGCGTGGAAGGGGCGCCTGGGTGGCTCAGTGGGTTAAGGGTCCGACTTCAGCTCAGGTCGTGATCTCACAGCCCGTGAATTCAAGCCCCGCATCAGGCTTTCTGCTGCCAGCACAGAGCCTGCTTCGGATCCTCTGTCTGCCTCTCTCTCTGCCCCTCCCCACCACCTCCCTCAAAAGTAAGAAACATTTAAAAACCTTTATAGAGCTGATGGGTGGAGCCATTGTCCTCAGCGGCCATCCCAGCTGGGCCCATGAGTGCCTGGAAATCCCAGCACCACCTGCCGCCAGCCGGCCACCGGAGTCAGGTGGCCGATGGCTTTGACGACGTGACTGTGGGGCCAGGGCGGCCCACACGTGGACAAGCCCTTCTTGTTTGCTTTGTCTCCGGTTCCCGCTCGGCAGCGCCTGCCAGGGCCTGCCAGGACTGCGCGTTTTCTATCTAATGGTTAAAATTCTTAGAAGTATTATTCTCTGCTTTGCTTGGCACGGCCACAGAACATACCTCTGATGCGGCAGGTAACTGGATAGGGTCTCGGTCACAGCAATTTGCTGAACACGAGGTTTTGTGCACAAAAACACATTACGGCACTCGGGGGTGTCACTCAGGAACACCGCCAGTCGTGGTCGGAATCTTGTGCATCAGAGAGGAGGGAGCAGGGCCAGGGGGCCCAGAAGAGGGAGGCTTGCACGGAGGATGTAGGAGTCCCAAAGATCTCAGCAAGGTGGGCCACAGGACCCACCCCAATATTAATATTCAGCCTAAGCCAGTCAGATGGGCTTGGGATGAGAACCCAGGCCTGACATCAGATGGGCCAGGGCTTGGGTCTTGCCTGACTGCCCCAGCTGCGTGACCTCTGAAAGACAATTAACCTCCCTGAACCTCAATTTCCTCAAATGTAAAATGAATAAAATCAGAGGCCTTACCTCCTAGGGCTTCTGCAAAATACACACAGGGCAAGAATTTTTTTTTTTCAGTTTACTTATTTATTTTGAGAGAGAGAGAGAGAGAGAGTGTGGGAGTCGAGGAGGAGCAGAGAGTGACAGGGGTGGAGAGAGAGAAGCACAGTGCAGAGCCCGATGCGGGGCTCGATCCCACGAACCTCAAGATCATGACCTCAGCCAAAGTCAATGCTGAACCAACTGAGCCACCTAGGTGCCCCGGCGTAAGATTTTTGACTTTTGGGTCACCGCTGTATCCTCCAGGCCCGGAGCAGTGCCTGACATGTAGTAGAGATTCACTCAATAGATATGAGTTTACAGACTCGAATTGCTCAAAGCTGCGTTCCCAGTGCCTAGACCAGTACGCAGCACGTGGTGGGTGCTAAAACCGTATTTGTCGAATTGACTTAATTACTCCCAGCTGTCCCCGAATACCAAGTGGAGCACAGGGCAGGTAGTCCTCACTCAAAAGCGTTTTCCGGGGCGCCTGGGTGGCTCAGTCGGTTAAGCGACTGACTTCAGCTCGGGTCATGATCTCGCGGTCTGTGAGTTTGAGCCCCGCGTCGGGCTCTGGGCGGACGGCTCAGAGCCTGGAGCCTGCTTCGGATTCTGTGTCTCCTTCTCTCTCTGCCCCTCACGTTCTGTCTCTCTCTGTCGCTTGATAAGAAATAAACTTTAAAAAAAAAAAAAAGCATTTTCCTGAATGACTGAATGGAAAGCATTCAGGAAAGGACGAAGGATATAGCGCTTAAATGACCTGAGCTGTTATTCGTTGTCCATTCAGCGACTTTTCACCGAGGGCTTGTATGCGGTTGCTTTCTGATGCCAACTGGGTGTGCGACGATTCCATTTAACTCTGACTCTGAGTGCCCAGAGTTGGCACCGGACTCCACAGGTTAAGGGCTCAGCCCCACGAGACCACCCTCACTTCCGATGCCAGCCACCACTGGGGTCCCCCAGGGACCCACACTTCCACCCCAGCCACTAAAATTCAGCACAAACCCCTCCTCGGACTCTATAATTCACAGAAGTCAGGAAAGGGGGTTACTTCTGATCGCTGGTTTATTTTAAAGGACACAGCTCAGGAACAGTGCAATACAAGAGAGGCACAGGGCAAGGTGGGGGTGGGGGCAGGCACAGAGCTTCCAGGCCCCCTCTGGGCACACCACGCCCCCCCCCCCCAAGCAGCTCAAGGTGTCTCCCAGCCCCGAAGCCCTCCGGAAGTTCTCGTTCAAGAGTTCTTATAAACCAGCCTCCGGTTCCCTCCCCAGAAGTCCAGGGTAGGGCTGAAAGTTCCCACTTCTAATCACTATTGGGTCTCTCTGGTGACCAGCCCCCCACCCCAAGCCTCCTAGGGGCCCCACCCTGTGTCACCTCATTAGCAGAAACTCAGGTGTGGTCAAAGGGGCCCATTAGGAAAAGACGCTCCTGTCACTCAGGAAATAACAACAGTTCCAGGAGCTCTGTGCCAGGAACCAGGGACAAAAACCAAATCTACCACAGCGTTTATTACACCACAGCCTGCCACATGCTGTCACCATCCTGGTCACTGGATGAACAAGCCGGAGCGGTGCGGGGCGGGGGGGGGGGGGGCGGCAGTGGTGGGCGGGGGGGGGGGGTGGTCCAGCCTCCTATAGGTTACAGGCCATCAGACTCGATCCCCAGCTCCCACTCATCACAAAGCTTCTTGTCAGGGGCAAGTCTCTGCCAAGTCCCAGCGCATTGCTGGCATTGAGAGAAAGACAAGAGAGGGACATTGTCCCTGCCCTCTCTGAGCTCACACCCCTTGGCTGGAGAGAAAAGAATGGCACAAAGGAAATCATCAGGAGAGGGGAGAAGAAAACCGGAAAGGAAGAGCAAAGAGGGAGGAGATGCAGAGTCTCTCTGAGAGCCAGGAGATGACCATGGGTCAACCCCAGGGTCTGCCAGTTGGTGACTGAGGCTGTGGACCTGGAAAGGGCTGCGGGTCCAACTGAGCCGGTCGGTCTCTGGAAAGCTCCATGGAAAGAAAACATATCTTGTTATGGGGTGGTTGCCATGGCGTGGTATCCAGCTGACATTTTTGTGCTTCTAATTGAAAGAATTGCAAACACTCTGGGCATCACCAGTGTGTTCCAGAAACAGTGGGCAAAAAGAAGGGAGTGACGGCAGACAAAGAGACAGAGAGGACCCGAGGAAGAGAGAGACATCGGCCCCTCCTTGACGCCCCACCCAATGTGCTCTCCATCTGTCCTGTTGCCAGCTGGGTTCTCTGGAAAGCAGCGCTGAGAAGTGAGAAACACAAAGTCGTTATTTGGGCCAATAAACCCAGGAAAGGATGCTCAACCTCATTAGCCTGCAGGGAAATGCAAATCCAACCACAGGAGAGATCACTTGACACCCACAAGGACGGCCAGCATGAAAAAGACGAATAAGAACAAGTCGGGGAGGAGGAGTGCGCAGAAATCCAAACCCTCCGGCATTGCTGGTGGGAACGCCAAAGGTTGCAGATGGAAAACAGTCTGGCAGTTTCTCGAAAGGTTAAGAGTTACCATACCACCCCGTCATCCTACTCCTCGAGAAACAAAACTTGGACATGAATGTCAGAGCCACATTCTTCATAACTGAAGAAAAAGCAGACAGGGCACAAAGGCCCGTGGACTGGCGAATGGGTAAAGCGTGGCCGAGGCAGACGATGGAATATTACGCAGCCAGGAAAAGGGGTGAAGGACTGGTACAGTCTGCGGCGTGGATGAAAATGTTAGGAGAAGGAAGCCGTGAAATGCCCAGAATAGGCAAATCTATAGACAAAGTACCGTCACGGTTTCCAGGGGCTGGGAGGCTAGAGAGGGGAGGCGAGAGGGGGGTGTGACTGGTCACGAGTCCTAGATCTCTTTTGGAGGTGATGAAAACGTTCTAAAATTGACTGTAGTGACCACTGCACCCCGGTTTGAATATACTACAAACCACTGAGGGGTTCCCCCGCCTGCAGAAGGAAAGGCAGGGCAGAGAAGCAGGACTGGGGGGCCGTCACTCCACAGTCCCGCCTGAGGAAAGCCCGCCAGCCCCCAGGGAGCTCCAGAGCAAAGACTGCCGGGTGTGACCAGGTTCCGGTACCACCCCCCTGCTCAGTCACTGGCAGGGTAGGGAGGGGGATCCCCAGAAAGGTGCGAGGTGGGCTGGAAAGCAGAGGCGGCAGCTGCGGGAGCTCACAGCTGGGGGCCCGTGATTCAACCCTGCTCCTTGCCGCTGGGCCGGATCCCCCTTCCCTGCAGCCCATCACGATCAGCGGCCCCGAGTCTGCCACACCACTGTGACGCCACACCCCGCGGAAAGGGGCACAAGAACCCCTCCCACGGGCACGGTGCCCCACAGCTCCCAAAGGACATTCCCGGGAGGTATTCAAGCCACGCGGCCGAGCCCCCCGAGGCAGTCTGCAAGCACTCAGTGAGCCTCTGCTGCGTGCCAGGGTCCGGTCCTGACACTGGGATACAGATGCGGTCCCCGCCCGCACGGGGTTCACGTCTGTGGTGGTGCAGCAGCACCCACAAAATGTGTGGGCCCATCAGCCACGGGCTGTGTGGCCCCCGCCCTGCCCTTGCGCCCCAGCTCTGGCTTCCACCTGCCCACAAAGCCGCTGGAACTGCCTGAGGCCTGTACGCAGCCAAAGATGCCCCCCCTTATGTTCCTCCAAGGTCCCGCGATGGTGCTGGGCTCTGCGCAGGGGTGGGGGAGCCCTTTCTCCCCAGCCCAGTGACACCCTGAGTCCCATGGGCCCGAAGCCTCAGCCGGGCGCCCAGTCTCACAAAATCTCCCTTGGCGGCCTCGTGAGCTTGCACCTCCAACTTCTAGCTCCCTGCAAAACCCAGAACTCAGGACAGCCCAGAGGAGCAGACGGTGGGCACCCCATCTTCCCCTCTTTCCTGGCTCCTGCTTCCTTCCAAATATCCCATACCCAGGCCAAATAGAAGTTTCCCTGTATATGTTAATGGAAACCTGGAAACCTGTGAGTGTGTGCGTGTGTGTGTGTGTGTGTGTGTGGTGTATATGTGCATCACGGGTATGTCTCCAGTCAAAAATGTCCCATTCTTCCCAAGGCCAAGACTACACTGTATACGCTGTATGTTAGCTAACTAGACAAGAAATTATTTTTTTTAAATGCCCCATTCTCGGGGCGCCTGAGTGGCTCAGTCAGTGAAGCGTCCCATGAACTTCAGCTCAGGTCACGATCTCACAGTTCATGGGTTTGAGCCCCGCGTCGGGCTCCACACTGCCAGCACAAAGCCTGCTTGGGATTCTCTCTCTCTTCCTCTCTCTCTCTCTCTGCCCTTCCCCCACTCTTTCTCTCTCTCAAAAGAGACAAACTTTTTTAAAAAAATGCCCCAGCCTCACCCATCAGACTGAGGGGGAACTAGAGCTCAGGAATCTGACTCTAATCCAGCGTCTGCCCCAGAATTATCAGGCAGGGAGGCACTGCTCACCCCACTGCTTGTCTGGCCGGCCGCAGAGGTCACTCCTGGAGCACAGTGCTGGGGTGGAGGAGGGGTGCTGCCGATGTGGGGGTCTCTGTACGGGGAGCTGGGTGGCCGCAGCCCTCAATGGGGCCTTCTTGCCCCCAGACACAACCTGGCTTGTCCCCCTCCCCTGGCTCACCCATCTACTTTATGAGCTAAGATCTGGTCTTTGGGCCCCAAGGACAGTGGCAGTCACTGGGGGGCAACTGGATGGCCTGGGAGGCTCCTTTCTGCCTTTTCCCAGGATGGATGTGAGGGCCACCCAAGCCTGTGCAAGGCTCACTCAAACCCCATGTTTCTGTGGTTCTGGACCGTATGTCCAATAGGGTCAAGAACGTCACCTAGGGCAACCAGGAAGGGCTGTACTGAAAAGAGTCCAGCCCTTGGACTCTGACGTGGCCCCCCGAGTGCTGGGCCCCCACCCCAGGCCAGGGCTCTGGATGCTGCCTGTGTAGCCCGGCTCTAACCCTGGTTAGGAGGAGTCCTCGCAGAAGACCATCTGGAACCAGGGTAGAGAGGGACCCAAGTGCCACACACTGCTGAGAAGGTAGGCTGGGGTCTGGCTGGGGTCAGGAGATCTGGGTTCAAGTCTCCAGCTTGCCCCAGGGCCCCCTCTCCCTCGCTAGGCCTCAGTTTTTCCCACCTGAACTATGAGACGGCTTGAAGTTCCCTGCAGCCCTTTGCAGCAGCGATGCTCTAGGATGATAAGTAGACCCACAGGACATCCTGGCAGTGACCAGTCCCCAGGGATAGGCCAGCCCAGTGAGCTCTCCAGGCTGGTGGTCTGCCTCTCAGCCTAGCAGGATCCCCCCCCCCCGCAATACACCCAATGCATCAATCACTCCTGAGTCTCCAGGCTCTGAGAACCCCCACACTGCTCAAGCTCACAGAGGACAAGACACATGTACATCCGGGAATACTGACCAACAGTAACCTTGGGCTAACAGAGGGCTCCGTGCACCTCAACTGTTGCCACCCTCAGGGGCAGAGCAGGGTTCCGCCCAAGGGCACAGGGAGAGGATTCGGTAGGAGGAAGAGGAGACAAGCTTCAGACTTCTCAGAGATCCCCAGCCCCAGTGGCCCACTCTGCCCTTCCTGCCCTCCTGGCAGACATTGCTGTTAGATCACCCTCTTTCCTGCAACCCTCCAGACTGTCACAGTCCATCCATCACCCGCAGCACTTGAGATGAGACCTCAGCTTGTTCTCAGGGGTTGTCGCTTCGATAGGAATTAGAGCCTAAAGTCCTCACACAAAAGGAAAATTCCACAGTGTCAAAGATCATCCTTGAAATCTCCTGAATCTCAGAGTACAGGGTAGGTCAGGTTCTTTTTTTTTTTAAGTTTATTTATTTATTTTGAGAAAGAGCGTGTGTGCATGAAAGGGGGAAGGGCAGAGAGAGAGAGAATCCAAAGCGGGCTCTGCACCATCAGTGCTGAACCTGACATGGGGCTCGAACTCACAGTCCATGAGATCATGACCTGAGCCAAAACCAAGAGCCACCCAGGCGCCCCAGGATAGGTCAGATTCTTAATGAAACTGACCCAGGTGGTTTTTCCTTCCAGCCTCGCCACGGATCGCTATGCCATTGGTGGAGCGCAGGATGATGGGCTCGAATGCAGTTGGTCGGGAGTCTGGAGCATATGAAAATGCCTGTCTTTGAAAGCTACCCTCCCTCAGGGCCGTGGGAGAGGCACTAGGGGCCGAGATCAGCAAACCGACAGCAGAAACCAAGCCCTACATCTTCCTGTTCTCTCCCTGGGAAGAGCGTAGTCGCTGGTGGGGCAAACCCGCCTGATCCGGATGAGCTGTTAGCTTTCTCTCTTGCAACCAAGGAGCACAGCGCTGAGAGGGAGTGGGGAGTTTGCATGGGTTAAATGTCACATGATGCGAATCCACTTAATTGGCCATCCCCACAGTATCTCATGGGTACCTGCCAGGCACGCTTACATATTCCTTGTCTCAGGGACCTTGTGGTACAGACCTGTTAACACTGGAATAGATGTTTCTTGTTCTTAAAAGGGGGGTTCCCAAGTCCAACGCCTCTCTGGGAAACTCCCCACCTTCTGGGACCCAGTGAGAAGCTGAGCCCACCTTCCACGGCAGAAACAAGTGCCAGGTGCTTGCGTTCCTAGACGCCCTTGCAGCAAAGGTGCAAGCATGTGACTTGAACACTCTCTCAGGCAACCAGACGTATGTCTCCAGGCATAAAGATGCAGAGATTTAGAGGCACCTAGGTGGCTCAGTCAGTTATGCGTCTGACTCTCGATTTCCGCTCAGGTTACAATCTCCCGGTTTGTGGGATGGAGCCCTGAGCTGGGCTCTGTGCTGACAGCGTGGAGCCTGCTTGGGATTTTCTCTCCTTCTCTCTCTTTCTCTCTTCCCCTCCCCAACTCACATGCACACACGTGCACTTTCTCTCTCAAAATAAACTTTAAAAAAAATCTTTTTAAAAAAAAGATGCAGAGAATCAAAGACACTACTGGGTGGGGGCTGTGGTGATAGCAGGGGCACTGAATTTGCAGAGGCAGCCAGGAAGCAAAGCAGTGAACCCCACACATCAGTAAGAAAAGGACTGATGACCCAGCAGGAAAAGATAAAAATGAGCGGGCAAGTCATAGCAAAGGGAAGCAAGTGCCCAAGAGACGGGCAAAGAGATGCCCAACCACACCGGTAAGCAGGGAAGGAAAAATAGTGATGAGACGCTGTTTCTCACCCGTCAGCTTAACAACAATGTGAAGGTCCAGATGCCGTGAAATGGCATCTCCTTAGAGTTCTGTAAAACAGATGCCAATGTATAGACAGCTGGCAATGTCTATACCCTACAGCCAGCAGCTCCTCATCTAGGTATGTATGTACCAGATAGAGAGTTCCAGCCCTTGTGTGTAGGATGGAAATACTGATCCTTTCCGATCTGGGGGCAACCCTGGGGGAGAGGGTAACGGGGGCAGCCTGAGCCCCCTGCCCACTGCAACTCCACCAGCCTACTTCTGTTCTAAACTCTGTCCCGTTTACCCCAACGAGACGTACATGTTCTGTTTATGCCGCATGATGCGCAACAGGCAGGACACCGAGATGGGCAAAGATGGCCATGACCGCATTGTCATAATAGGGGGACACAGAAACCATTTGCGTCTCTGTAGTGGAGACTGTAGTGGGCTGCCTAGACCCCCTGCAGTCTGAGACACTCATTGCCCATCTCCTGGGATTGTTGGCTGCTAATGGCTCATAACTGAGTTCTTCTCTGAGAATGGCCTTCGGTGGAAGGGAGCTGCCTTGCTTATATGCCCTCCCTGGGGAAGCCTACCTCCAATGCCCAGCCCCTTTGTCTCAGTTCAGCACAAATCAGTAGGACTACCCCAGCTCCAGCACTCCCCACAGGACCCGTGGAAGCCTCTGAAGCATCTGTATTGCAGCCCACCTTCTCTTCCAGCCAAGCCTGCCTCCCACGGCCCCTCCTAGGTAGGAGTCCTGCAAGCACTCTCTCATGAACCACCTGCATGCAAATCTCCGTCTCAAAGTCTGTTTCTCTGGAAACCTACTTGTAACAGACGTGGTCCAAGACCGGGCCCTCTAAATCGGGAGTTTAGAGCCAGATCACCCTACTTGGCAGATGGCAGTGAGGACCCCATCACTGGGGACGGGCGGAACACATAAGTACCTGGCATGGGGAAGTGTTAAAAATTTCACAGGGGGTGAAGTGGGATAGGAAAATGGTAGAAAGGGATGCGCCGGTTGCTACAACACCTCACGCATTCGGGAGAAGCTGGATGGGTCTTGTTAGGTGCAGTAAATACACTGGAGAAAGCCAATGAAAGACTGAAGGTGATTACTTACCAACTTATAGTGAAGTGTACAACTCTCATCTCCTGCAGCAAGAGGGCATAAAAAGCTCAGAATCAAGCCCAGGACTTACTTATAAAAATAGCAGCCCTCCGAAGAAAGTAGAATTCTCAACCAGTTCTGACAAATCTGTTAATGCCAAAATTAGCACCCTGGGTGGGCAGGGGTGGGACCTTGGCGCTTAAGATAGAGTCCGTGTGCTCAAGAAAAATGAAATCCTAGGTCTTCCTGAGCCCTCTGGCCTCACAGAAGTGGCCCCTCCTCCCCTTTAAAGGTGCTTCCCTTTGCTTAAAGATGGTGCAGAGACCTCTATCTTATAAGATAGGATTTACACCTACCTCTCCTCCTGGCCCCCACCAATAACTAGAGCCTGGGTCGGGTGCTGGACCTGCTAAGGAGGGGAAAGTACTATACCCTGAAGGTGCTGCAGGATCTCGTCAGTCTACACTGGCAGGAGTAGATCCTGAGGGTTCTTAATTAAGGATGGGCTATAAAGTTGGCTAAAGGAGAGTGTAGTGATATGGGAGCACTGTCCCATGATCAGAGTGAACACCCTGGCACGGACCTTGGGAGATGGCACTAATGTGCTGCTAGAATAGATCTTATAACCCTGGAGAAAGTGATGGACCATCCAAAGTGAAGGACAAATGCCAGAGCTGTCATGGCAGGTGGTAGAGGAAGGAATCAGAATGCTCATAGACACCGGCATGCTAGAGAAGATATCCTAGGTAAAGGTGGAACACCCACCAGCTGGCTATGTTCCATGGAAAGCCCAGAGGGCACCACATTTTCCAACATGATAAAGAATAATATAATGAGGTGGCCCCAGCGTCACTCAGAAGTTTACTGGTGGCAGACCTATGGAGACCAGGGCCAAAGGGAATGGACTCCCTCCTTGCAGTGGAGATGATGAGGTCTTGAGTAGATGCTTAACCAAAAGAAGCACAATGGTAATCATTGTAATGCAGAGCAAAACTGCAATGGCAAAGAAAGATTAAGGAAATTATTAATAGACTAAGACATCCCCAGGGGGAAGGTAGATGGGCAATTTATACAACCAAAAGAAATCAAGGATGGATTATCAGAAAGCTGAGAGCTGCCATCCTAAGAAAGTCACTGTTCCTTGGCCAATTTCTGGACCTGAGCTAGTTCTCAGACCCAGAAACCACTGACTGAAGGAGAAGCCAGGTCACCGCGAGGAAGAACCCTGCAATGCCATGGCAAGAATAGATGGTAATTATTCCTCCAGATTTTCTCCAAAGGATCTATAGTCATTCACATGGATAACCATACACTCAAGGAAGAAGAATGCTCTGGGGTGCCTGGGTGGCTCAGACAAATGAGCATCTGACTCTTGATTTCTGCTCAGGTCATGATCCTGGGGTCATGGGATCGAGCCCCATGTTGGGCTCCGCAATAAACATGGAAACTGCTTGGGATTCTCTCTCTCTCTCTCTCTCTCTCTCTCTCTCTCTCTCTCTCCCTCTGTCCTTCTCTCCTACATGCGATCTCTCTCCCTAAAATTAAAATTAAAATTAATTTTAAAAAGAGAAAGAAAAATGCCCTCACATTTCAGTGACTTTCATATACGGGATCTGAATTGACTTTGATACTCAAGGAATTGAAGGGGTATCATGCCCCACCACCACCACCATTAAAGGACATGTGGGGACCAGGCAATGATATGTGGCTTGATTCACATCTGATTCACAGTGGATTCACTGAGCCCTAGACCCAACCAGTGGTCATTCCCCCAGCCCCAAATGTATGATGGGAAGAGACATACATGGTGGTTGTCACAGCCCCCCATTGGCTCCTTGGCCTACGATAAGAGCTAGCACAGTGGCGGGGGCCAAGTGAGAAGCCCCTGACACCACCTTCCCATTCTAGCCAAGGATAGCAAGTAAAAAACCAGACTGTGTCCCAGAGAGAATGACAGAGATAGGTGCCACCCTAGAAACCTAAGGGATGTGTGATCTCCATCATAGTCCCATTCAATTCCCTCATCTGGCTCCTAAATGACAGGTGGTCCTGGAAGATGACAGTGAACAATTGTAAACTCAAGCAAGTAGGAGCCTCCATTGCAGCTGCTTGATGATGTGCAGTCTCTGCTAAACACAGCCCCAAGTACACGGTATGCAGCCTTTGATCTGGCAAATGCCTTCTTTTCCGTTCCTTTCAAGAAAAGGATCAGAAAGATTTCCCATTTGTGGAAGAAGAGCAATAGTATACATTTTCAGTCTTCCCAGGGCTAAGTTAACTCTCCTGTTGTCTATCATAATACAGTCCGAAGGGACAGGCTGGACATCCCACAGAAAATCACAACGATCTACTCTGTCAGTGACATCATGCTAATTGGATGAGCAAGCAATGGCATGCATTGTGGAGGCTTTTGTAAGATGTGTGTATTTCTGGGAGTAAGATACAAACCCTATCGTACATTCAGGATGCTGCCATATCAGCGAAGTTTCTGAGAGGCCACCGGTCTGGGACATCCCCTCCAAAGTTAAAAAGCAAATGAGGGGAACCTGGGAGGCTCAGTCAATTGAGCGTCTGACTTCAGGTCCTGATCTCAAGGTTTGTGGGTATGATCCCTGTATCAGGCTTTGAGCTGATGGCATGGAGCCTGCTTTGGATTCTCTGTCTCCTCTCTTTGCCCTCTCCCACTCAAGCGTGCATGGCCAGTCTCTCTCTCTCTCTCTCTCTGTCTCTCTCTCTCTCTCTCAAAAATAAATAAACATTTTTTTAAAAAAGCTAATGAGTGCTACCTATACCTCCTACAAAGGATAATGTCTGGTAGGACTTTCCAGGACATACTTGGGAATATTGCGTGATATGTTAGGTTGCTAGCCCCAAGTGGGACCCAGAGCAGGAAAATGCTCTACAGCAGATCCAGACTGTAGTGTAAGCAACTCTGCTTACAGTTGAGTCAAATAACTCAACAGACCCTATGGTACTAGAAGCGTTTGTGAGGGAAGAAAGACGCCATGTAGAGTTCATGGCAAGCCCCAACAGAAGAGCAAGAGTGTACCATTTGCAACAGAGAAGTCTACACCTTTTATAAAATAGCTCCTGAAGTGCTACTGAGCCTAGTTAGAGATGCACCATCTGACCTTGAACTTCAAATGACCATGCAGCCCATCATGAGCAGAGTTCCATCAGACCGGCTAGGTCAAAAGGTTACTTGGGCCCAACAGCAATTGGCCATACAATGGAATGGGACATCTCAGATCAGGAACAAGCAAGGCCTGAAGGTCTGAGGAAACTGCATGAGTGGGGAACCCACACGACCACGTCATTCACCTCTGTTGCACTGGTTCCTCTCTTTTGGCTCACATCAATGACCTCTTAGTTGGGGGGAAACTTGACCAGCTGATGGAGAAGGAAAAAGCCCGAGTTTGGTTCACAGATGGGTCATTTCTGCACGTGGCAGAAGCCGAAGATGATCGGTTGTTATTCTATAGCCTTGGAAGTGGTGACACTCTTCCCAGTGGCAGAGCTTTGGGGGCATGCCTGATCATTCCATTAGTGCTGGAAAAGAAATAGCCTGAGGTTAGACTCTACATGGATCCACAGGCGGTGGTGAGTGGCCTGGCTAAGAGGCACTAAACAACTAAGCAGACAGAACAACTCGGCCAGTCAATGTCAGCCAGTCTCTGCAGTTGGCCACCCCAGTGCTGGTTAAATGGGCTCATGAATGGAGTGGCCGTAGTGGCAGGAATGGAGGCTGTTTATGGGCCCAAAACGAGCTTCCACTCGCCAAGGTGGTTCCAGCTACAGCCACTGCAGAATGTCCATTCTGCCGACAACAGAGACCAACACTGAGCCTTCAGGATGACACTATTGCTTAAACAAAACAGCCAGTCACTTGGTGACAAGTTGCCTACACTGGAGCCCTACCACCCTGAAAGAGTCAGCAAATCTTCTTGGCTGAAATCAATACATATTCTGCATATGGATTTGCCTTTCCTACCTGCAGGGGCCAGTCAATACCACTACCCTGGGATGTGCAGAGTGGTTTGATCTACTGACATAGGATCTTGTATGACATCGTCTTGATCAAGAAACCCATTCAACAGCAGAGAAGGTCTAATGGTGGGCAAATGACCATTGGATCCCTATCACAAACTGCACCATTGAGAAGGTACTGGCCTGAAAGGTGTAGCCAAGATCTCATATCAGAGAGCACATCCTGTGAGAATGGTACACCATCCTGCAAGATGGGAATAAACTCTAAAGCAGTGATCACCATGCATGGAATTCCCAACAGGTAAAGGAGGTGAGTCCAGGAACCACAGATGGAAGTAGGAGTGGCCCAATTACCATCATTTACCATAACCTAACTGGGGAATTTGGGTTTTTCATTCCTTCAAATTTAGACTTCGTGGATCTAGGAGTTCTGATTCCAAAGAGGGCATGCTCCCACCAGGGGACACAGTAAAGACCCCATTAAACTTAAAACTACAGCCATCACCTGGTTACTTACGTTTCCTTATGCCAAGAGACCAACAGGCAAGAAGATGAGTCACTAAACTGACAAGTGTAATTTTGCTGTTAGCAGAAGGACGTAGGGCTGCCCTTGTATAGTGAGAACAAAGAAAAATACATTTGGAAGCCAGGTAATCTGCTGAGCGTCCCTTAGTATTTCCCAATTCTGATAGCAAATGCACACGTATGGTAATTATGGCCAGGGAAGAATATGATGACCAAGCGTATAGTCCCCCAATGATGACAGTCAGGGTCACGCCAGCAGGAAAGCCACCTAGACCAGCGGAGGTGCTAACAGAGGATGAAATGGACATAGAATTGATATGAAATGAACACGAATGGACAGTAGACATGGGAGATGATGAGACCCTGATATGGCCTCAACCCTAGCCATGGTGGCAGGGGCTACAATTTGTCCCACTAACTTCCCTTTTGTCATTTTCCCTGGAAAAGTCCTGGAGGAGCCCCTCCCAGGGGCGAGGCTTTTACAATATGAAGCAGGTGGATCCAAGCAGCACAAAAGCTGGACTGTATGGGATGCTGTGGTCAGCTGAGCACAGAGGCGTTCACTCCCCCTCCCCAGCTGCCGGAAGTGTTGGCTGCAGATGGTCCCCTTATGAGTCCTCTCTGGGACTTGACCTTCAACAAACAGAGCTGCCTCACCCAATATCATGTCCCCTTCCTGAAGGCAGCCTTCATCCAATGACCAGACAATGAGGGATCCAACCGCCTGGAAACTTGTCTTGACGGAGGACAACTCTGAAAGTCTCTCCCGGCTCCAGCACTCCCCATGGGGATCGGCCGAGGTCTCCCTCCCAACTATGTCACACTCCCATCTCTCTGTGCCCAGTTCTGCTGCCCTTGCTCCCTCCCACGTGGCGTTCCTGAGAACGCTCCCCGGGACTCTTGCTGCCACCAGCCTCTGTCTCCGCATCCACCTCCTGGAGAACCTAGCCAAATGGATTCAATGGGGAAAATCTATGCACTGTGATTTATTCTGAAGTGGAAATCCATACAGATCTTAAAAGGAATGAACGAGAACCAGGTGAATCAACAACAATGTGAAAAATGTAATAAAAAATGTGCATGAAGTTCCTGTCATGCAAGATGCGTAAGTTCTTAAGATCTGTTGGAGAGCATAGTGCCTGTGGTTGTAACAGTACGGCTTTATGAACTTGAAGGTATGTCAAGAAAAGATCTCATGATAAATGTTATTTTTAAACAACACACAAAAAAACATCAGGAAATTTTGGGAGGTGATGGATAAGTTTAATACCTTGGTTGTGATGATGGTGTCATGATGTATGCATTTGCCCAAATTCACCAAGATTCACACACAATATGTGTGCTGTATTTTGTATAGCAAAGATACTTCAGGAAAGCTAAAATGAAATGAAACAAAACAAAAATCAGTTGGTGCCAGGAAGTCCCGTTTGCAGGGAGCCCTTATCCCAGATGATTTTACATTAAAACAGATTCTTGGGGCGCCTGGGTGGCGCAGTCGGTTGAGCGTCCGACTTCAGCCAGGTCACGATCTCGCGGTCCGTGAGTTCGAGCCCCGCGTCGGGCTCTGGGCTGACGGCTCAGAGCCTGAAGCCTGCTTCCGATTCTGTGTCTCCCTCTCTCTCTGCCCCTCCCCCGTTCATGCTCTGTCTCTCTCTGTCCCAAAAATAAATAAAAAACGTTGAAAAAAAAAATTTAAAAAAAAAAAAAAAAAAAAAAACAGATTCTTTCCTCTAGGAAGAAACACCTTACTTTGGCCTTGTGACGCCCTGACCAGATGAACTGCACTGTGCTTGGACTTTTTCGGAAGAAACAGCAAGAAAATAAATGGCTGTTGTCTTAAACTGTATTAAATACGCACTGATTTGTTATGGCAAAAGAAAATGTAAAAAAAAAAAAAATGAACTTGTGTGAAACATAAACAAGAAACTGAAAGATATGAGCATGTAAAAATGTCATACACGAGAAACAGTATTATATGCTATTTATTGCTGGACAAAACTGTAATAAAGGTGTTAAAACACAGGCCAGCTCACCAAATTTATCATACTGGCAGCTTCTGCGGAGAAGAAGAGACTAAATATAATGGACTTCAGAAAGGACTTTAATGTTTGAAGTGATATATTTTATGTTTTACTCTTTTTCTAATTCTTTTAATGTTTATTTTCTAGGGGGAGAAAGAGTGTGAGCAGAGGAGGGGCACAGAGAGAGGGAGACACAGAATCGGAAGCAGGCTCCAGACTCTGAGCTGTCAGCACAGAGCCTGACACGGGGCTCGAACTCACGAACTGTGAGATCGTGACCTGAGCCGAAGTCGGACGCTTAACCGACTGAGCCACCCAGGTGCCCCTTTATGTTTTACCTTTTAAAAAAGAAAATTGAAACAGAGATGTCAAAATTTTGTCATATGTTAGTTCTGGGTGGTGAGTATATTCGTTATACTGATTTACCTTCGCTTTCTGTATTAAAATGGTTTCCAAGCTTAAAAAAGTGCAATGCAGTATGATCAGCATTCTGAAAAGTATGAAGGTATGCAGTGTTCACGTAATCGGAGTGATCCTTGTCTCTGGGGGATCAGGAGAGAAAGACTCCATCAGGTGGAATCCCAAGGACAGCATTCCAGACCCAGCAGCATCCAAGCCCAGCAAATGCTCCCAGACCAAAACACACCATCTGGTGTGGCCAGACAGAAGGCATGGGTAAAACAGTGGCACAGGAGGCTGGGCAGCCCGAAAGGAACAGATCAGGCAGAGCCCCAAACACACACACACACACACACACACACACACACACACACACACACCTTGGTTCTTCCTAGGAGCTGTTACCCTGATCTGGGGACTTCACACAGATGCACTGGAGACTCTACAGAGAAGAATAAGTTCTAAACTGTGCAAAACGGGGCCACGTCTGGCCCAGGTGTACGTTTTTCTGGATCTGATGTCCTACAATAAAAACGCTAAATAACATATCCTGTCAACGCAATGACCCACGTTGGACCATGACCCTGGAATCAGGCCAAACTGGGTTCATATTCTGGCTCCACCATCAATGATCCGATTGGCCTTGAGCAAGACAGCGACCTCTCTGAGCAGTGACAGTGGCCTTTCAGTTTCCTCATCTGCAAACGACAGATGGCAATAGACCTTCCTGTGGTTGGGAAGACGCAGGGAGGCAGCAGTCGTGCAGCGTGGTCAGTGCCCGGCACGGAGCAGGCCCCCCGTCGATGCCCACGTCCAGACGCCCAGGGAGGACTCTCCCAGAGCCTCCTGCCAGGTGCCCTTCCCGAGGAAAAGTCGCTCTGCCTTGGGAATTCGTGAGGAAAGGAGCCCTTCCTAGACAGTCCCCAAATTCCTCACTCCTCAAACGGGAGAGGATAAAAGGGCTCCTTAATTGGTACCACAAAGACTTTTCCACAGAGAAAGAAATAGAACTTCTAAATTAAAGGCAGATTTCTCTGCAGGAGGGGCAGCTGGCCCGGAGCCGGAGCCATTCTCCGGGAGGGAGGCCAGGGTGGCGGGAGGAGCGTCTGGGGAGTACACGCACCCCACCCAGACTTGCCCGAGTGTCCTCATGTTTGTTATCTGATGGGCACCTCACAGGCAGGTGGCGGTGCCAGTGCTGCCCGGCTGAACCCGCAGCTGCAGGCTGGCCCAGCTGGTTCCCTGCGATGGGGCCCCGGGGAACAAGATAGGCTCTAGGGGAGTCCGATCCAGCGGGCGGACAGAGAGCTGCCGCAGGAAGCTACAACCCCAGGCGGAGCCCGGGCTGGCTGGGACCCTGGGCGGAAGAGGGGCGTCAGCATATCAAGGTAGGCTCCCCATGGGAGCAGGTACCAGTCGGAAAGCCACTGAGAGGTCCCTCAAAGCGTCGCTGGGCCTCCTGGATGGCCTCTGGTCAAGAAACAACTGGAGAACCGAAAGCCAGGTGCAGATTTCAGGAAGCTCGGGAGCCCCGTGTTCGGGCCAGATGAACATTCAAGAATGCACTTACCGTGCATTCATACGTTCATTTGTCGAGAAACCCTTGGGAGCTCCACAACATAGCCCAGGGCCTGGAGACTCAGCAGTGACACAGCCTGGACCTCCTGGAGGCTTCAGTGAAGTGACGCGCAGAGCCTGACTTGCATACAGGCTGACATGGGACTCGATCTCCCGACCCCTCCCATCTCAGGACACCTCTGCCCCTAGGCCTGACAAGAGTCTACTCCAGATGGTCCCCGCCGAGGGGAGGTCAGGCCTCCAGGGGCCAAAGCCGGGTAGATTTCAGACCAAACTGTAGCTTTGCAGAGCGGAAATGCTGGGTCAAAAGTCCACCTTCAGCCTCTAATGCAATCACTGATCCAGGCAAGGATTATCAACGAATGTGTTAAAACTACACGGTGAATTGTCAGTGAACCACTGGACATTCACACTGTACAAAATAGACCCTACAGATTTCCTTGTGGCCCAAGAGGAAGAAATGGAACTGGAGAAGTCAGGCTGTCCCTACCCCCTCCCAGAGTCAGTCTTTCACTAGACACAGTGGGACAACCAGAAATCTTATGTCTGCCCAGTGATACCGCTTGAAGCTGTCAACTATCTCATGATATGCACCAGCCAGAAGATGTTTACTGGGTCCATCAAACTGCAGATTTGAAGTCCAGTTCACAGGATGTAAAAAGGGATAAAGGAACAAGATAAATAGTAACAGAAGAGGGACACCTGGCTGGCTCAGTCAGTTGAGCGTCCGACTTCAGCTCAGGTCATAATCTCGGGTTTCTTGAGTTCAAGCCCCGCATCGGGCTCTGTACTAACAGCTCGGAACCTGGAGCCTGCTTCGGATTCTATGTCTCCCTCTCTCTCTGGCCCTCCCCGGCTTGTACTCTGTCTGTCTCACTCTCAAAAATAAACATTTAAAAATCGTAATAAAAAAAAGAAAAAAATCCCACTGATCATCTGCCAGATGATGGACCCACTCTCTTCAATCAGCCACAACAGAGAGCATTGTGCTAGACGGAAAGCAATCCAAGGCACAGGTGCCCACAGGCACTGCAAGGTCCTGGACAATCTTCTGCTTCACAAACTGGCTACAACACATTGCTAAGACAACTGATTCCCTCACTAAATACGGACCAGGTATAAGATGATATTTAGATGTGATTTACTTCATCAAGTGGGATAATGTTATTTTAGCTCAATAGAAAATGCCCTCATCTTTTAAAGATGCACACTTGAGTAACATAAAAACTCTAGAATGTTCATAGTTCCTTGTGGTAGACACAGTTCCAAGATGGCCCCCAAGAGTCTCATCCCCTGGTGTACATGCCCTGAGTGTGAATATGATGGGATATCACTCCTGTGATTCGGTTACATTAGGTGAAAAAGGGGAAGGAATTTTTCAGATGTCCCTGAAAAAGGTGAAGGAATTTTTCAGATGTCCCTAATCAGCTGACTTTAATCAAAGGGCAGATTATCCTGGGTGGGCCTGACCTAATCAGTTGAGCCCTTTGAAAGAGAGCCTAGAGATCAGAGATAGAAGACGTCAGAGAGATCCGAAGCAACAGCAGATATGTCACCGTTGGCCTTGAACAAGCAAACTGTCATGTTGTGGAGAAGGCCACACGTAGGGAACAGAAGGTGGCCTCTGGTAGCTGAGGACTTCAGTCCTACGAACAGAAGAAACTGAATTCTACCGACAATTCTCTAAACTCTGTAGAGGTCCCCAGGGTTCATAGGAGACCCAGCCCTGGCAGACACCTGGCTTTTAGCCTAGTGAGACCCTGAACAGAGGGCCCCCAGCCCATGCCTGGACACCTGACCCACAGAAACTGTACGATAATAGATTTGCATTGTTTTTAGCCATTCAACGCATAGTCATTTATGATGCTTCTTTACTCATAGTAACCAAAAGCCAGAAATTACCCAAATACCCCTCAACCAGAGAATAAATAAACAAATTGCAATTCACCCCCACAGTTGGAATACTCAGCAATAAAAAGGAATGAACCTCTGGTACATGTCACGGCTTGGGTGAATCTCAAAAACATTATGTTGAGCAAAAGAAGCCAAACACAAAAAGACTGTAAGCCTATGTTTATATTCCATGATTCCATTTACATGATATTTAAGAGCAGGAAAAAAAAAAACTGATCTGTTGTGTTAGAAATCAGGACTGTGGTTGCCTGTGCACGGGACAGAGGAGAATTCACTGGAAAGGAGCTTGAAGAACTTTCTGGGGTGATGAAAATGTTTTAGATCTTCATCTTCGTTCGGGCATGGATTACACAAATTTTGCTCATTTGTGAAAGCTCATCAAACTGTATACTTAAGATCCATACCTTTCATCGGATGTAAATTACTCCGCAACTTAAACATAACACTAATTCTACCCCCAGGTGTTTAGAGCTTGGCAGACAGCTCTTCCTGGACCTGGAGGCAAGAGAACAAGCAGTGGGTGGAGGGGATGATTCTTCAAGATGCTCACACTCACATGTTTGCACACGTGCCTGCGCACACACGTGAGTGTATGTGTGCGCACGCACACACACGCACGCGCGCACACACACACACACACACACACACAGATGGTGGCATTCCAGGCCGACTCAGGCTCCCCTTTGGCCTTTGCCTCGTTTAATGTGGAAAAGGCAACTGCCTCCCAGCTCCCAGGTCACTGCCCTGTGTGTCCGCCTGTCAAGATAAGAAGTCGAAGGCAGATGCTGCTAATTACCTGGTCTGTCAAGGGCTCCCCTGGCCTCACATCTGGCGCCATCTCCAACATCCAGCTTGAGCCAATAAAAGCCACATGAAATCACAAAGGGCTAATTTGGTGGTCAGAGCTCTGACAGGCTGCGCATGAGGAGGTGTGAGGGCAGGACGGGGACACGGCTGGGAGCGCAGGGCAGGAGAGACGTCTCGCTGACCGTGCCAGCAGGACGGAGAAGTGAGAAGGACACCCTTTCCCCATAGCAAACTGCTTCTGCTCCGGCCGGGCCCAGGGCAGGTCCTGGGAGAATATCGGCTGCTCGGACTCATTTTACTGAGCAGCCAGGGAGGGAGGCCCTGCCTTCCAAGCCAGCCGGCGGCCGGACCCACCTTGGGAGTTTCGTGCTAGATCCGCAGGTGTGGAAACACCAAACGGGAGCCCCGGCATTCCAGCGGTCCAGCCCCTCGTGGGCACCCCGCTTGTGCCTCCAGCGGGTGTGTCGGAGAGCAGGCATCTATGCCCGATATCGCGGTGGGGAGACCGGCCCCAGGAACCACCTGGGGCAAGGCCGCATGGAAAATCACCCAGCAGCTGGGAGACTTTTGGAAAGCCCTCACCCCACTGCCCTGTCACTTTGTCTGAAATGCCACCATCGAAGAGAGGCATTTCTTTGAATTGTAAAGGCTCTGCAAGTCCGGGGGAGATGTCACCGCCTCAAGACTCATATCTCGGGGACTAACATTCTTAAGTCTTGGAGGAGAGAGGCTGCAAGTAGAGGAAAAGATCAGTGCCATCTGTGTGATGGACCTCAGTTTCCTCATCTGTGGAACGAGGCCGTGGAGTTGGATGACCTCCCAGGTTAAAGCGAAAAGGGGAGGCTGCCCTCCCCGTTCCTTATCTCTGCCGCGTTCATCGAGAATCGCCAACGGGCGGCCCCTCGAGGCAGAGTCAGCCAGCAGACATGTTTGGTTTGGCCTGCAGAGCCTTTGAAGAGAATGTGGGCCAACAATTTAAAACCGGACAGATTTCACATTTTAAAAATGCCAAATGTCTTGCTTCTTTTGGAAAATGGGAAGCTCTGAGGGCACTGGGCCCACATTCCACAGGACAACAATTGTTCCGTGCTAGGGCCAGCCGCCCGGTGTAGAGAGGGCATGCAGCCTTCAGTTTGCTCCAGTCCCCACCATGCCTCAGTGTCCCCCACCCCCACCCCCACCCAGCTCACCTGGCCCTCTCCTTTATTTGCCGGACCCTTGCAGGCACCCGAGCTGGCGAGCGCGTTCTCGATGGTCCCGGCCAGCAGCCCCTCACAGCACGGCGGACGGGTGACCCCGGGCCCCACATCCTCACGGGCTCTGCGCACGGTTCGCCTCCCTCTTTGGGAAGCCAAAATAGAGCTGGAGAGAGCGGGACGCTGAGGGCCCTTTGAAGGCCATGCCGTGGGATTATTTTGCTAAACATAAAAACCCAAAAGCAGCAGGGCCGCTAATGTGTTTTCGCAAATTCCGGCAAATTAAAAAAATGTGCGTGCAGCCTTCAATTGGGGGCCAGAGCCTGGCTTTCATGAAAGAATAAGTTGTTGGCCAAGACAAAGCAGCAGATTAGCTTTTATGGAATATGTTTCTCTCCAGGATGCGGCTCCCACAAGCAGGCTCCTCGTGTCTGTGACGAGAGATGCCGCTTCAACCTTTATCTGCAGCCAGTTGAGCCGCCGAGGCCAGCGGCAAGCCTGTAGTAGGACTTAAAATGGCTCGGCAGCAAATGTCAAAACTGTTTGATCTGCTTTTAGAAAATCACCTTTCAAGGCGCTGGAAGATACTTGACACTTTGCAAAGAGATTAGGAACTTTTCAGCTGACTTGGAAAAAGACACCAAGCAGGTTTGATTCCCGTGCAAGCAGGAGGGGGACCCCAGCAGTGCCCAGGGCCAGTAAGTCTGAAGCCAGTGGCCTCGCTTTAAAGGAAAGAGCCAGCTCCCAGCAGGCCCCGGGCTGCCAGCTCCTGCCCTTGGCATGTGGGATGGTCCCAGGGAGTTTTCCTTCCTGGGCTCTCAGGGAGAGGCGGTGGGTCCAGGCAGGGTTCGTGCGCAAAGTAGCAACCAGTAAGTTGTGGGCATCAGCACGCAGCCAGCTGAAAGCATCTCCCCCGCCACCGCAGCCCGCCAGCGGGTCCGGAGGCCCCGGAGAGATGTGCAGAACTCGGGGCAGGACCTGGGCTGGCTGGACCACAAGAGCGCAGTCAGATCAGTCTGTACAGGTGACTTGAGGCTGAGAGCCGTGACAGCAACTATCACGGCTCCCCAGCTCCCCCTTTCCCAACTGCAGCCCAGAGCCTGGAGCCTGCTTCAGATTCCGTGTCTCCCTCTCTCTCTGCCCCTCCCATGCTCATGCTCTGTCTCTCTCTGTGTCAAAAATAAACATTAAAAAATTTTTTTTTAACTTTCTGTCTTTTCCCTGGTAATAGTGACTATTTTCTGCAGCTTATCATTCAGTTTCAGTCACGTGTTTCACATGGTTTAACTAGTTTCACACAACCTCTTTGTTATTGGCCTCATCTTATATCTGAGAAAATTGAGGCTTGAAGAGATTGATTGGCTTTCCTCGGGTCACAGAGAGTGAGGGGGACTCGAACTTGGATCTCCTACCTCCAACCACGCACAGAACCTTCAGACCACACCCATGCTCCCGTTCTCATGCAGCCTTGCCAGAAAAGCCACATCGTCTAAAACCATGGCAAAGATCAGTGAGACCTCAAAAACAGGCTACATTCACTCACACACCACCAACAGCCCATCTCCATTGTGGAAATGATGCTTTAAAAATGTAGGCTCATAGGATTTCAGGCACAGCAACCACGGAATGAGAGATACTCTGAGAAAAAGGATCGTGCTGGCATCCCATGAGGACCTCACATCAAGTCGGCCCCTTTCAGAAAGCTACACATGCCACTAAAAGTCAGCAGGTAAGAATCCAGACAAGGGATTAGGGATGTGGGTCCCGTCCCTATTCCTAAAAGTAAATTGGTTTTTGACGTCAGGCAAGCTGCCAGGGCTTAGTTTCCTTACGTAGAAAACAGGGATGATAGCACTGCCTGGCTTTACCAGTCAGGATAGGCTAGATAATGCTTCACTGATAGACAAGCCCCCAGATCTTGGCAGCCTGCCGCAGCAAAGGTGTATTGCTTGTGTACATGACATATACAGTGAAGGTTGACAAAGAACTGTGCTCTCTCATCGTAGTCATTCCTCAAGGACCCAGGGTGACAGAGGCCCCTCAATCTGGAACCTGGAACCAGCATCTCAGAGCAAGCCTTCACAGTTCCCTGCAGCAAGGGAAGAGAAGGCTGGAGGGCAAAACAGCAGCAATTAAATGCGTCAGCCCAATAACGAATGACGCCTGTCACTTCTGCCTACACTTCATTGAGCAGAACTTGCCACAGGACCCTGCCTAACTTCACAAATCCTTAGAGTCACAGTCCCGCCTGCCACAAAGCAGGTTAAGCAGTGGATTGGAATGAACATCAGCCGTGTCCATCACACCTGCCCCTCAGGTTGCCGTGGGCACCCAACGGGCTTCTGAGGAAAAGCGATAGGGGAATCAGCTGAAGCCGTGATTCTGATCCCAGGTCAAGTCCTGCTTCAGGAAGTGATCTTGGGCAAATGCAGCCCCCCAGTTCCAACCTCCTCATCTGTGATGCAGAGATATTAGCAACTACCTCATAGAGCTATTGTGGAAACAAGATAATGCATGCCGGACCCTGAGCACGGTGCTAAGTCCTTGACCGATGGTTGATGGCATGGATGAGACAAGATGGGCCATGAGTTGATAATTTTTAAAACGTTATGAATTCATGGGAATTTATTAAAATACCCTCCCCACTATTGTGTATGCTTAAATTTCTCCATAATAAAAAAAAAAATTTTTAACCTGGGAGAGGTTAAGTGATGGCACACAAAGGGAGGAGTAAGGAGTAAGGAGCTCTAAGAACTGATTCCTCCACAGAAGCAATAATTAAACTAGCAAAAACTAACAAAATCTATTCTTTTGGAACACTAGAATGTCCGAAGAAGAAGAAGAAGAAGAAGAAGAAGAAGAAGAAGAAGAAGGAGGAGGGGAGGAGGAGGGGAGGAGGAGGTGGAAAGGGGTCTCCTGCGTGGCTCAGTCAGGTGTCCGACTTCTGCTCAGGTCATGATCTCGCAGTCCATGAGTTCAAGCCCCACATCAGGCTCCATGCTGACAGCTCAGAGCCTGGGGCCTGCTTCAGACTCTGTGTCTCCCTCTCTCTCTCTGCCCCTCCCCTGCTCAAACTCTCTCTCTCTCTCTCAAAAATAAACATTAAAAAAATAAGAGAAAAATAAAGAGAAAAGGAAAAAAATTACAGCAACTAGGGTGTAGCAGTTTTGCTTACCTGCCTATCATCCCCCATCCTCCAGCTCAGTGGCAACCACAGGGATGGCAGCCTGCATTCCTAGTGTGATTTGCTGAAGTTGAAGGGCAATGCAGGTCTTGCTCTCAAAAATTTGTGGTCGTGCATTTTGATTTGCCTGGCAGTTCCCTGAGAGACCAGCATGAGGCTAACCTTTGCTTTGTGCCCCTACGGCTGGAATGTCTTTCTAGGGTGAACCTGTAGAAAGCACTATCTGTAGCCACTTGCCTGCCACTACCTGGGTAGGACAGACAAGGCAAGCATAAGTCTGGGAAGGAAGAGACTAGAGAGTAAGATCCTTGGGGCACTGAGGCCTTCAAAGGACTCCTATGTATAACAGGAAAACTGGAGTACAATGTGCGTTCCCAGGGCTGGGCATCTGCCCAGAAAAGATCTGATAGGACCGTGTGCCTCTCCCTTAGGCTGATCTTTGGGGCCTGCACAAGAAGGAGGTAAAAGCCCAGGCAGATGTGTATAGCCTGGTTCAGCACTGAAGGAGTGACCCGGCTTAGAGCCATTCTGCAAAGAGTAGGAAAGTATTTTTCTTCTTTTTGATTCCAGGCATTTAAGAGAATCTCTCAGGTCACTGGTTAACCTCTGAGGTAAAGGAAAAGAGACTTCAGTGACCATATACAACAAGGAATACAGTCTTGGCAAAGAAAAAAACAGTTGGGAAGAGTCATTAACAAAAAAATGGCTGCAATGCTCAAAAATCAACAACAGCACACGGGGGGGGGGGGGGGGGGGCGGGGGCGGGGGGGGGATTTGACTTAGACAGTTCCCATATTACAACATTCGAAATGCCCACTTGTAACAACAAAAAAATTACAAGCCATCCAAAGAAACAGGAATGTATGGCCCACTCACAGGATAAAACAATATTGCCGGAAACTGTCCCCAAGGAAGCCCAGATATTAGACTTACTTCATAAAGACTTTAAATCAACTATCTTAAATATGCTCAAGGAGCTGAAGGAAACCATAGATGAAGAACTAAAGGAAACCAGAAGAACAAAGTATAAACAAAGAGAGAATATCAATAAAGAGAAAACATTAAAAAAGGAGTCTAGATTAGGCAAATTCACTGAAACAAAAAGGAGGATGGAGATTACCAGGGACTGGGGCAGGGGGAAGGGGAAGGAGGAAATGGAGAGTTATTGTTTAATAGGTACAGAGTTTCTATCTGGGATAATGAAAAAGTTCTGGAGTAGATAGTGGTGATGGTTACACAACACTGTGAATACAGTTAATGCCGCTGACTTGTACACTTAAAATGGTTAGCATTGTAAATTTTTTTTAATTTTATTCATTTTTTGAGAGACAGAAAGAGACAGAGTGTGAGCAGGGTAGAGGCAGAGAGAGAGGGAGACACAGAAGCTGAAACAGGCTCCAGGCTCTGAGCTGTCAGCACAGAGCCCGGCACAGGGCTCGAACCCACAAACCATGAGATCATGACCTGAGCTGAAGTGAGACGCTTAACCAACTGAGCGACCCAGGCACCCCTCGTAAATGTTATGTTATGTATATTTTACCATAATAAAAATAGTCAATTAAACCAAACAGAGAAAGAAAAATTAAGAGATTCCCAACCAAAAAAAAGCTGAGGGACAGTTCGTCACTAGGAGACCAGCCCCACAAGAAATGCTTAAAAGGAGTCCTTCAGGCTAAACAATAGGACACTAGACAATAACTTGAATCTATATGAAGAAATAAGGAATTTCAGTAAATATAACTACAAAAGTAAAATAAAAGCCAGCGTTATTACGGGTTTTTTTCTAACTCCTCTTTTCATTTCCTACCTGATTTCAAAGACAAATGCATAAAACAATAATTAAAATTCTATGTTAATAGGCCCACATATATAAAGATGTAATTTGTGACAATAACAGCATAAGAGGGAGGGGACAGAGATGTACAGGAACAGGGATTTTGCATGATATTAAAGCTAAGTTGGAATCAACTCAAACTAGATGGTTACAAATTTAGGATTTAATTGTAATCCCCATGGTAAAAACAGGGGTAACCTTATATTTGGCAGTGGAGTCTTAGATATACCACAAAAAACCCAGGCAACAACAACAACAACAAAAACCCATAAACTGGATTTCACCAACTTTTAAAACTTTTGTGCAACAAAGGACATTATCAAGAGAGTGAAAAGACAACACACAAAATGGGACAAAATATTTGCAAATAATATATCTGAGAAGGGATTAGTATCAACAATATATGAAGAACTCCAACAACTCAACAGTAAGAAAACATGTAACCCAATTCAAAAAGGTGCAAAGGGCTCGAGTTGACATTTCTCCAAAGAAGATCTACAAATAGTCAATAAGCCGATGAAAAGGTGCTCAATATCAGTGATCATTAGGAAAAGGCAAATCAAAATCACATTAAGATAACCGCTTCACACCCACTAGGTTGGCTACATTTAAAAACAATAATAATAATTGGGGCGCCTGGGTGGCTCAGTCGGTTAAGCGGCCAACTTCGGCTCAGGTCATGATCTTGCGGTGCGTGAGTTTGAGCCCCGCGTTGGGCTCTGTGCTGACAGCTCAGAGCCTGGAGCCTGCTTCAGATTCTGTGTCTCCCTCTCCCTCTGCCCCTCTCCTGTTCATGCTCTGTCTCAAATAAATAAATAAATAAATAAATAAATAAATAAATAAAACATTAAAAAATAATAATAATAAAAATTAAAATAAAAATTAAAATAATAATAATAATGTGTTAGTAAGGATGCAGAGAATCTGGAACCCTCAGATTTTGCTGGTAGGGATGTAAAATTGTTCAGCTGTTGTGGAAAACATTTTAGCAGCTCTTCAAAAAGTTAAACATAGGAGCACCAAATGACCCAGAAATTTCACTTCTAGCTAGATACTTAAAAGAATTGAAAACAAGAACTCAAATACTTATACATGCATGTTCACAGCAGCACTATTTTTTGATAGCCAAAGGGTGGAAACAACTCAAATGTCCATCAGTGGAGGAATGAATAAACAAATTGTGGTATATACATACAATAGCATTCAGCCATAAAAAGCAGTAAAGTACTGATACATGCTATGACATTATGAATTAAATATTATGTTGAATGCCAGAAGGTAGTCACAAAAGGTCACATATTATATGATTCCATTTATTTGAAATATCCACAATAGGTAAAGTCATAGAGGCAGAAAGGTGATTAGTGGTTTCCAAGGGTTGGGGGGAAGGGGGAATAGGGAGCTCTTGTTTAAGGGGTATAGCGTTTCCACTGGGAAGATGAAAAATTCTGCATTTGGATGGTGGTGACAGTTGTACAACATTACAGATGTACTCAGTGCTACTGAATTCATTTTCAAATACAGTAAAACCTTGGTTTGCGAGCATAATTCATTCCAGAAACATGCTTGACATCCAAAGCACTTGTATATCAAAGTGAATTTCAAGAACCATTGGCTCAGTTGTGATCATGTGACATTCGGCATCAGGTACTACTTGTATTGCAAGACATCTCTCGTTTATCAACTTAAAATTTATTAGAAATGTTTATTTCATTTATTAGAAATGCGCCTCTTGTGGAACATTAGCAGAACAAGTTACTCACAATCCAAGGTTTTACTGTAATTTATGTGCTGTGAAGTTCACCTGAAGAAAAACAAGCCAAAAACAACAAAAAAAAAAAACCAAAAAACCTAGAAGACAGATTTCAGTATTCTTTATTTACTGATGAGAAATCTAATGTCCCAGGGGCCAAGTAACTTGTTCAAGGTCACCCACACCTTTCTTAGCAGCCAAGGTCAGGAATCACAGCTTCCGAACCTAAAGGCAAGCCGTGGTCTGCCTCAGCTGTGTAGGTGGTGACAGGAAAATCAAGAAGATGGGGGAGAGATAAGACACAATTTGTAGACTCCATGTGGATTTTATAGGTCTAGTGGGTTGTTTAGTTTTTCGGTTTTTTCTACAACTTTTCAAGGGCATACTCACCTTTCCAAGGGCGCACATATATTTCTTGCGCAGGTGCCAGAGTGTTGAATGAACTACGTAAACCCAATCATAAACGCTGGCAATGACTTCCAGAGAAGCTGGCGAGCCACCATCATGGGATATCTCATGCACTGTGGCAAAGTCACCACCTACCACATCCAGACTCTACCACCCACGTCTCCCTCAAGTTACTGTTGCTGAGGGAGCCACAAAGCCAGTATTTTATGGATTAGGCTTTTCTTTTTTTCCTGAATCAGTCACCGCCCCTCTATTTTCACTGTTTGCGACCATACTATTAAGAGTTTTAAAGGTTTTCACATGCACTGGAGGGGCACTTGGGTGGCTCAGTCAGCTAAGCCGAAGTGCAACTTCAGCTCAGGTCGGGATCTCATGGTTGGTAAGTTTGAGCCCCACATCGGGCTCTGCGCTGACAGTTCAAAGCCTGGAGCCTGCTTCAGATTCCATGTCTCCCTCTCTCTCTGCCCCTCCCCTGCTGTGCTCTCTCTCTCTCTCTCTCTCTCTCTCTCTCTCTCTCAAAAAATAAATAAATAAATAAATAAATAAATAAATAAATAAATAAGAAAAAGAAAAAAACATAAATAAATCATCAATAAATCAATAAATGGTTTTCATATGCACTGGAATATTGTTGTTTTCCAGTTTTTTAAAGATATGTTTGAATAAACTGGAAAGTGTAGAAGAATGGACATCCATAAACCTCCTTCTGACTTTAACATATTTGTTTCTCTGTATTTTTTATTAAATTGCAGACATTATGACAGTAGTACTTCAGCATGTGTTGTTGAAAAGTAAGGATACTAATCAACAAAACTAAAAGGCAACTGACGGAATAAGAAAAGATATTTGCAAATGGCATATAGGATAAAGGGTCAGTATCCAAAATCTATAAATAACTTACCAAACTCAACACCCAAAAAGCAAATAATCCAGTGAAGAAATGGGCAGAAGACATGAATAGACACTTTTCCAGAGAATACATCCAGATGGCTAACAGACAGATGAAAAGATGCTCAACATCACTCGTCATCAGGGAAACGCAAATCAAAACAATGAGATACCACCTCACACCTATCCAAATGTCTAACATTAACAACTCAGGAAACAACAGATGTTGTCAAGGATGCAGAGAAAGGGGAATACTTTTGCACTGTTGGTGGGAATGCAAATGGTGCAACCATTCTGCAAAACAGTATGGAGCTTCCTCAAAAAGTTAAAAATAGAACTACCCTATGACCCACCAATTGCACTACTAGGTATTTATCCAAAGGATACAAAAATGCTAATTCGAAGGGATGCATGCACCCCAATGTTTATAGCAGCACTATCAACAATAGATAAATTATGGGAAGAGCCCAAATGTCCATCGACTGATGAATGACAAAGAAGATGTGGCATATATATACCTATATACAGATATATGTACATATCTATATGTACACACACACACACACACACACACCACAATGGAATACTACTCAGTGATCAAAAAGATCAAAAAGAATGAAATCTTGCAACATTTGCAACAATGTGGTTGGAACTAGAGTGTATTATGCTAAGCAAAATAAGGCAGAGAAAGACAAATAGATGATTTCACTCATATGTGGAATTTAAGAAACAAAACAAATGAACACAGGGGAAGGAAAAGGAAACTAAAATAAGATAAAAAAACAGAGGGAAGCAAACCATAAGAGACTCTTGAAGTATAGAGAACAAACTGAGGATTGATTGGTGGCGGGTAGGGGTAGGGGAGAGGGGAAAATGGGTGATGGCCATTGAGGAGGGCACTTGTTGGATTGAGCACTGAGTGTTATATGTAAGTGATGAATCACTAAATTCTACTCCTGAAACCAATACTACATTATATGTTAACTAACCTGAATTTAAATTAAAAAAAGAAAAAGGCTACTTTCCCATTATATCATTATCTTGTCTAACAAAAACATTAATTCCCTAGTAGCATCTAATAATCAATCCATATTCAAATCCTCATTTGTTCCAAAAATATCTTTTCTGGTTGTTTAAACCAGAACCCAGTCAAAGACCCCCTCTTGCATTTGTTGTGTCTTGTAGGTCTTTTTGGTCTAGAACAATCTCCCCTCAGTCTTATTTTTCCCCCCCACGACATTTACTTTGTTAAAGATACTAGACCTTTTATCTTAAGGAATACTGCACAATCTATATTTGTCTTTCTTGTTGTTTCCTTGTGACATCATTTACTTGGTCCCTTTGTCCTTTATATTTTCTATAATCCAGAATTGGGGCTAAAGGCTTGGTTAGGAGCAGGTTCAACATCTTTAGCAAGGATCTCTCAAAAGTGAAGCTATGGCTTCGTCATGATATCCCATCAGGAAGCCCAGAACAACCCTACATTAGTGACACTAGATAAATTTGATGCCTGGGTAGAGGGGCAGCAGCCAGACCTTGCCAATAGGCAATTACATATTTCCTTTTTCAGGTAGACCGTGAGGTCAGCAGCTCGACACTGTGCAAAAATCCAGTGCTTGGTCACCTTTCCAACTAATGCTTGCAACATCATTGATGACCCTTGCCTGAATCAATAAATTTTATTAATGGCTGCAAAATGGCCATGTCCTAACTGCCTCATTCCTTTACTTAGTAGCTAGTACTGTTGCATAAAGAGGTACTTTCCCTCCACAACTGGGGCTACTTGGCCACACCGAAACACGGCTCCTAAAGGAAAAAGCAGCATAAGCATTCAAACATAGTAAGTAATCTTGACAGGAAATGCAGAACCAGAAATTGGACAGCAGTAGTGGCTCAGCAGGGAGAGCAAAGCCCAACACTGTGAGGGATGGGCGGTGTGGAGGCGCTGGGTGTCCCCAAGACCCACCAGCCTCTTCCCTCTGTTTGACAGATGACTACAACCCCAGGTGAGCTGGCAGATGGAACAACGGTCAAAGCAACAAATTGTCAGAATAGGTCCCTGGGTTTCCTTTCTTTTTTGTTTAATATCTCATGGATCCTTTTTTCCGCTCCTGGGTAATTTGGCCACACTTTAAACTATTTCTGCCAGTTTTTAGGATTTGGGGAAGCTCCTGATTTCTCTGGTTTCTGCTCTCATGCAACAACAACATTTTTTAAATGGACTTGTCACTCTTTTTTGTTCATATTGAAGTTTTTTTCATCCCAAAATCATTTTCAGGCGATCTTGGCTGCCACAGTGGCTTTCCGATGTTGTCATTATTGTAGATGCCCAAATGCTCAAAATGAGTTTGGCCAAAATGAACATTTTCATTGATCGTTTCAGCAGCGCCCAATGGTGATTCTTTTTTTTTTTTTTTTTTTACAATTTTCTAAAACGAATCTCAAATCTATTTTTGTGTATTTATTTGTTTGTTTGTTTGTTTGTTTGTTTGTTTATAGAAAGCAGGGGAGGGGCAGAGAGAGAATCTCAACCAGGTTCTATGCCCAGCACAGAGCCTGATGCAGGGCTCGATCCCACGATTGCAAGATCATGACCTGAGCCGAAATCAAGAGTCAGATGCTTAGTCAACCAAACCACCCCTACTTTTGCATTTTTAGATTGTAAATACATTTAAGCCCAATACTGCTTGTCTTATATATTTGGCAATGCTCCTCCCTTTCTCTAACATGTTGAGTTTGTGTTTAAGTCGTTTTCCTAAAGAGAAACAAAACAGCCAACAGTGACAACGGCACGAACAATCTTTTCTTGGCTATTCCTGAAAACAACATTTAAAATTGTAAATGTTATCTTAAGACTGGAATGTGAACTAAAGAGGTGAGAAATTGTTGCATAAATTATTTCCAACTTCAGCATTCTGTTCATCAGAGTCGTGGCTATCACTCTCTCTCCCTGTGTGTGCTCCTCACTGTTAGATGGCACTATGACTTCGGTTGGACAGATCATTGTCAGAAAAGCACTGAGCCCTTCATTTGGCAGCAAAGCCACTAAAATGAAAAAATAACTCGGGGCACCTGGGTGGCTCGGTCGGTTGAGCGTCTGACTTCGGCTCGGGTCATGATTTCACGGTTTGTGGATGAGAGCCCCGCGTTGGGCTCCATGCTGACAGCTCAGAGCCTGGAGCCTGCTTCGGATTCTGTGTCTCCCTCTCTCTCTGCCCCTCCCCTGCTCGTGCTCTGGCTCTCTCTCTCTCTCAAAAATAAATAAACATTAAAAATTTTTTTTAATAATAATTCAAGACGCAGACTTACAGGGCAGGATGCAGGGCATCCTGCAGTGAGTTGGGGACGCCTGCACCAGGCTTCCTGGTCACCCTATTGGTGCCCACTAACTTACATGGGGTCAGGGTGGGGGCTGAAGGGCTTCCCAGGTGAGGGCCAGGATCCAGAAGATCCTCTCTCTCCTCTCTCTCTCTCTCTCTTTCTCTGTCTTGCCCTCCTCCCCAGGATCCAAACACCCTTCCTATTTTGGAGAAACGTCCCCCATGGAGTCTTGGGAGAGTCTGGGCTCCACTTCAAAGGACTCCAATCTTCTCTTGATTCTATGAGCTACCCAATACTCTTCTGTGCCTTTTCTTTCATGCTTGTGTTTGCCAACGCCCGCTTCTGCTGCATAAAACCAGAACCCAGACTGAACTGGGACCCCTAAAATATAAATCATCTTGAAGGAAAGAAAAGTCTGATGTTATGAGCCAGACTGCAAGTGGGGGAGGAATAATAGTTCTTGCCCTGCTGGCTCTTATTCAAGCCCTTTGCAAGCCAGGGATTGTGGCAGCAAGAACTAAGACCCCCAGGGCTCAGGTAAGTCTGCCGTGGGATCCCGCTGACACCGTGTGGGGCCCATTCCCCTTACCCATTTCCCGTGGGACATGAGCAGTAGCTCCCAGATGACAGTCTAGGGAAGGCCAGGGGAGGGTGGCCCAGACCAGCACCAGATAGTGGCCTGGACACCAGTGACACACTGCTGGCAGCTGCCTGAGCAGAACAATGAGACTGGGCCTTTCGTGGAGGACCCACGGGAGGAGGAAATGGTGGCCCAGAGACTGAGGTGCAGGAAGACTGAGCTACGAGGCACTGTGAGATCAAGCTTAAGGAGAGAGGCTCTGAAGCCAGATTTCATGGAGTTTAATAGTGGCACTGCCACTTACCAGTTGTGTATCCTTGAACAAGTAACTTCCCCACTCTGTGTGTCAACTTTCTCATCTGCAAAGTGGGCTGATTATTAAGTGTACCCATCTCAAAGTGTTGCTGTGGTCATTAAATAAACAAATTCTTTTCTTTATTTTTTTAATGTTTTTTTTTTTTTTTTTTTTTTTTTTTTTTTATTTATTTTTGGGACAGAGAGAGACAGAGCATGAACGGGGGAGGGGCAGAGAGAGAGGGAGACACAGAATCTGAAACAGGCTCCAGGCTCCGAGCCATCAGCCCAGAGCCTGACGCGGGGCTCGAACTCACAGACCGCGAGATCGTGACCTGGCTGAAGTCGGACGCTTAACCGACTGCGCCACCCAGGCGCCCCTTAATGTTTATTTTTGAGAGAGAGAGAGAGAGAGAGAGAGAGAGAGAGACAGAGTACAAGAAGGGGAGGGACAAAGAGAGAGGGAGACACAGAATCTGAAGCAGGCTCCAGGCCCTGAGCTCTCAGCACAGAGCCAGACACGGGGCTCAAACTCATAAAGCACAAGATCATGACCTGAGTCAAAGTCGGACGCTTAGGGACTGAACCACCGAGGCGCCCCTAAATCAACAGATTCTTGAACAGCACTTGTGCCACATACATAGTAAGATCTCCATAAACGCCATCACCGTTAGTGATGGACAAGTACACTGTTTTAATACCTATAGCTCTGTGGAGGAAGGCAGGAAGAGGAGGGAGCTGTCTGATCAGGAAGCACCCACTGGATGTGTTAAGGGCCCTCATTTGCACCCACACTTCGGTGAAGCTTGAAGACCTTCCGAATACCTATGAACTCAATAGCTGTTTGCAAGCCCTGATGTAATCATGGGTCTAGAGAAAACAAAACCCTCATGCACTGGGGTGAGACTATAACTTGTTCGGCAGTATCTAACCTGAGCTAAAGATTTGCTCCTCTAGGACCAAACTCTTCTACTCCTACATATATACCCATTCGATAATCGTGCAAATGGCCACTAAAAGATACATATAAGAATGTTAACAGCAGAATTATGTGGAATAGTCAAAAAAGGGAAACTACCCAGATGCCCAACAACAGTAGAATGGGTAAATCAATTGTGAGATAGATAGATAATAGATGATAGATAGATAGAAAGATAGATAGACTATATAGTCTCACATATATAGTGAGAACTGTATATATACAATGTATGCATCATGAAATACTTCTCCAGGAATGAGAACAAACAAAAATGACATTCAAACAATGTGGATGAATCTCAAACATAATGTTGAGCAAAAGATGGCAAACAAAATAAGATAACCCATCGCTGATTCCATTTACATAAAGTTCAAGTTCACAACCAGGCAAAACTGCTTTATGCTGTCAGAAGCCAGAGGAGTGGTTGCCCATGGGAGGTGAGATATCTGGCGGGGGTGTGAGAAAAGCTTCCGTGGTACTGGTGAAGTTCTGTTTCTTGATCTGCGGTCTGAGGGGTACGTTCACTTTGGAAAAATGCATCGTACTCAGGACTTGCATACTTTTCCATATGTGTGCTATATGTCAATGAAGACTGGCTGGAAAATATCACTTTTAATTCATTCACGTTCAAGCAGTATTTGCTTGGCCAAGTAAATGCCAGGCATAGCACTGACGACAGAGGGGCTCCAAGGTGGTCCAGACACGGCCCTCTCTCCCGCAGAGTTCGGGTCAAGCCTCACACTGGGCACATGTGACCGAGCCTGTGCCCTTTCTGGTCCTTCCCCGAGCCCAGACCTGGGTCCCAAGCTGCTGACTCCACAGAGGAGTTTTCCACCGTGAGCATGACCATCCAAACCGCCAGAGCAGGATCCTGAGCCAGAGCCGCCCCTACCCTCACCAGGTGTGTAAGAGTCAAGTTTCCCATCAGCTCCCTCCCTTTCTTTCCCTGCATGCCCCACCCCCACCTGAGCTTTCCAGACCTCTTCTGCCGGGCCCCGCCCTCTTCACAGATCCCCCATGAGAGAGGGACTAGGATGGAATTGGACTTGACATTAAACAGATGTGCTTTCATGTACTGGTTCCACCTCGTTCTTGTCGTGTGACCTCAGGTGAGTCATTCCACCTACCTGAGACTTAGTTTCCAAAATCTGGAAAAGGAAATTCTCCTCGTACCTACTTCACAGGGTTGTTGGGAGGAGGAAAGGGGCTGACACACGTGAAGGACTTAGCACAGCACCTGGCACACAATAAATGGTAGTGACAACGGTTCGAACGTCCCAGGAACACATTAACTTAAATTTCATAGGGAAATGTCTCCACCAAAAGATGCAGATGTCCCAACCTCGCAGTGAAAGGGAGTCGTGACCAGAGAGCGAGGGCAAGAAAGACAGTCAGAGGATGAGGGCAGGGGGACGGGCCCTCTTTCTTCTCTCTGCCCTCCAAATCCATGACTTGGAGAATCACGTCATGGACTTATGTGGAAAATAGTCTGGGAGTAGCTAGTGGTATTCGGCAACAAGTGTACTTATGACCTAGTGTGGGGGTCTGCAAACTGGCAAGCCCAATCTGGCCCACCCCGGTTTTTGTAGATAAAGTTTTATGAGAACACAGCCACCCACACCCATTAACATGCAGCCTATGGCTGCTTTAGTGCCACGACGGCAAAGCTGAGTAATTGCAACAGAAATCGTATGGCCCACGAAGCCAAAAGTATTCACTGTCTCACCGTTTATGAAAAATTTGTGACCTCCGATCGGGGACCCGGTGACCCCTCTCGTGCGGGCAGAAATCTCCCTACTGGTCTGCAAGGGATAGAGCTCATGGCCGCATTGCCAGTTAGGGGTCCACCTCTGAGGAATCAAAAGATAAAATGTGGGCAATGCTCCCTGTGGACTACAGTCGAAAGCAAAGAACCAGAAGCACATGTAGCAGATGGGTGATTCTCACAAACACTGGGCTAAGTGAGAGAAAAGAAAAAGTGAAAAACAGAATAATAAAAAAGAGCTGGCATTTTTCGAGCCTTTCGCATCTGCCAGGCAGCGCTCTGAGTGTTTCACAAGTGTGAGCTCATTTAATCCTCTGGACAGCTCCGCAAAGCAGGAACGAGTGTACCATCGCATTTCGCAGATGGAGACACCGAGGCGCCCAGTGGCTAAGGAGCCACTAGCAAGTGGCAGAGCTGGGATTTTGAACTCGGGCAGATTGAGCCCAGAGCCTAGACTCTTGGCCGCTAAGCTACACCGTACGGAACACAGTGTCTCTCTGTTCACTAATATCACGTAGAGTACAAAGGTAAGTTTTGTGTTAGGCGGTTTTTACCGTAATAAAAAAAAGAAACACATATCCACATACAAAGCAACAATATGTATTCAAGGGTATTTACCCAACACATGGGGAGGCTGCCTCCATGCTGGCGGAATGGGGGCAGGGATGAGGGCAGGGAGGTGTAAAATACATACAAATGGCCTCGGCCCCCTGTGAACTGGGCAGGGTGATAAAGTCCATTCCGTGCACCCAAGATCCAGAATGTTTCCGGCTTTCAAGTTTTTAGAATTCTTGCACTCCCAGTCCAGCACGGGGGTCCGGTTGGAGGCTGTGGCCGGCACGGCTCGTCCCCCACCCTCCTCGGCCTGCTCCTGCGGCCCAGCGGCTCAGCGGGCTGTCCCGGCAGCCGCTGGCGGTGCGGGAACCGGGGTTGGCACAGTGGGCATGACAGGGTGCCGCAGGCTGGCTGCCTTATCGCGCCGGACAGAACAAACAGCGTGAGGCCTGACACGGGCCCTCCCCGTGGCCACAGCGGGCAGCCGGCTTTTTCTCCTGACCATCTTTGAGCTCGAGATCAGACACAGGGAAAGATTAAAACAAATATGAATTTAATCAAGGGATTCTGCTATCCTGGGGTGGAAACAGGAGCCTGCTGACATATAGAGGCTGGAGCGCTGGGGAGCCAGAGTCGAATCAAAGCCGCTTGCTTACCACTAACCGCTCAGATGATCCATATCATAACAACAAAAAAGAAAAACAATTATTTATTCTTTTTGATGTTGCAGCTCAGCAGCAACTTGCTTTTTGAAGAGAGCAAGGTCAAAACCAAGTTATTGTTTTTGCCTGAAACTTTGACAGGGACTCCGAGTTCTTCCGTGTGACCTACTTAGATGAGAGATGTAGCAAGGTTGGAAATGTTCATTCCTTCTGGGCCACGGATTAGGGCTTCCTTTCTTCTCCTGCCCTGCCTCCTTCTCTCCACCTCTCTCCCCTCTCTTCCCATTAAGGACCTGAAGAAGATGTCGTGGGGAACACAGAGGCCACCAAGCAAAAGTTGTGTCTCCTCCCGGAGAGCTGGGAGTCAAGGTCTCCGGCTGCACTCTTCCGGGGCAGGCCGGAGAAAAGTCACTCTTTGACTCCCTGCTCCACCGGCCAGGCGTTCGCAGGGCAGCTTCAGCCCGAAGTGCCAAAGATACGCCAGGGAACAAATCAGACGGGGCCTGCTAGGGGAGAGTCCGCCTTTCCCAGGAGAGAGGGGATTAAGTAACTGAATATAATTCAGGGGAGCCACGTGACCACCGGGGTCCATGAAAATAATGGGCTCTCGTCCCCCAGGCCCAGGATTCAGAGGTTTCCACGGAGTGGAAGTGGCATTTAGGCTGAATCTAAAAGGATGAGTCTGGGCTGGCCAGAGGGAGAAGGAGGAAGAAAGTTGCAGCAGAGAGAATAGCTTTAGCTCAGGCCTGCAGGTGAGAGCATGCAGATTCCAGGAATGGAAGGCAGTTCTGCTCCAAGGGCAGAGCCCAGACACCACAGACTGGGCAGGGAGCAGCTCCCGTGGGGCCTTGTGAGGCCCCGGCCAGGAGTTTGGGTTTCCTCTTTATGGGGATGGGGAGCCACAGCAAAGGACTCTTCAGTAGGGAGCAATGTGGCCAAGGTTGCTTCAGAAGGAGGGGCGGCGGGGAGGCAAGACCGGGGTGAGGGATGACAGGAGAGGAGGCGGGCTGGGTACGGAGGGTTGGGAAGGACTCATAAGTTACATTTTGAGCTTGAGGGGTCCAGCCAGAGCCATCCGGTCAGATGCACGGTCTAGGGCTCAGGAGACAGGGGGCCGGACACAGAGACTTGGGAGGACACAGCACATATAGATTTGAATTTTCACATTCTTTGACTCTTTGACCGGATGTTGGAACCCTGCTGGGCCCCTTTGGGAAACCAAAAAGCACCATGAGACACCACTTCAACCCTATCAGGCAGCCTCTTTCAGAAGCCAAGAGGGGTGCCCCGGTCTGAGTTCCCCCAAAGCAGAGCGTGAGGCACGGATGTTAAGTACAAGCAGCTTAGCAGGGAAATGGCCCCAGGAAGCATCTGTAGGGGTGTGGGGAGCTGAGGGAGGGTGGGGAAGGTGGCCAGTACAGGATGGGTTACTGAGCAGGTTAACTGCTGTGGGCAAAAGGCATTCAATCCCAACCAGAAGCTGAAGGATTCGTCCACAATTTCCCAGTGGTCCTCCACTAAGGGCTGCTCCTAGGATATGTGGGGCCTGCCCCACGTGGTGCTGGTCACCCTTGTGCATCCAGAGAATGAGTCCAGGTAGGTGTAGTTCTTTGCTGGAAGAAGTCAGAGGTGGGAGCTGTGAGCGGCAAAGGCATCGCTATGGGGCACCCACCGTGCCTGCTCCATGAGGCAAATCATGAAAACAAGTAGTTTCCAACGAATGAATGGATTTTAGCTATTAACAACAACAACAACACAACAGAGAGAACTTTCTCCAGGCTTCCCAACCCCAAGAAAGAGACATCAGAGGGTCTAAGAAAAAGCAAGAAATAGACATAAGGTGACCCCATTCCTACCCCCAACGAAGACAGATCTGAAAACATTCCAGAGAAACACCTCCGCATCCAGAGAACATCAAAATGGTATATCACTGGAAATGTTAAAGGATGTTTACTCCATTTCCCGTAGGGAAGCAGGTAATGTTTCTTTCCTTTTGTTTTTTTAATTTGTTTTCATGTTTATTTTTGAGACAGAGCATGAGCGGGGGAAGGGCAGAGAGAGAGGAAGAGAGAGTATCTGAAGCGGGCTGGATGCTGTCAGCACAAAGCCCGACGATGATGCGGAGGCTGGATCTCAAGAGCGGAGCCATGAACTCCTGACCTGAGCTGAAGTCAGATGTTCAACCACCACCCAGGTGGCCCGGTAATGTTTCTTTCCACGAGGGGGTAGTATGCTAAGGGAGAATGGCCCTGAAGCTGGTGAGGGACGCTGAAGGCCGGCCTGTTGGAGGCCGCTGTAAGGGATTCAGTGGGATGACCTCATTCTCTGCTGGGAACTCTCCCAGGGCTCCCGCGGTGGACCTTACCGCCTCTGCACACACTGGCCCATCTTGCAACATCCAGCCCCACGGGTCTTGTCCAGAAGTACCAGTAATTTACCATCCCCTGAGGGATAACTGGAACTGATGGCAGATGGAGAGCCGGTGAAGGAGCACCCCAGCCCCTTGCCCTTGAAGGGGTAACGTGAGGGCATATGGCACTCACCACTGCCAGCACCCAGGGGCACTGAGAGCTAGGGGCTTACAGTGACGACTGGCTTGGTTATGCTCCCTTTGCCAGCCCACCCCCCATCTCGGTCTCGCTCGCCACGGCCACCATATGCCACACAGCCCATTCTACCCACCTCTCCCCCGCTCCTCATTCACATGTGTCATGTCAGCCGCTGGAAATCAACCACGGTGGGAATTTACACTGTGAAATTGGCAGACGCTACAGATCGGGGTGTTGCTTTTTGGGTTTGGGTGGGGTGTTTTGTTTTGTTTTGTTTTTCCCTAAAGAACCAGTTTACCCGCATTCTATGGGCTCATTTTCCCACTTTCTTATTGTTGCTTCTTGCCACCACCTCCCAAATAAACTTATACTCAAACCCTTTCTCAGGGTCTGCTCCTGGGGAAACAAAAATGAAGACAGCTCTGAGCCTGCAGACCAAGGCAGTTAGTTATCTGTCTCACGCACGTGCTGTCACAGAGGCAGTCATGTCCTTACCTTATACTCTAGCCTCTTCTCCCCCCTGCCCTCCTTCTCACCCTCTCCCTTCCCCCTACACACACAGCACAGCCCAAGCCATCCCCACTCTCCCTAACACCCTCAGTGCACATTCATTGTTTATACCCACCCGGCATCCGTTCCCTTTTTGCTATCGACAGCACCCTGGTTTCCTCCAAGGACGGTGCTAAGTTGCTTCAATGGTGCCAGTCCTTCTCCCCTCTCCACATCTAAACCTTCCACCGTCAGACTTTATGGTTTATCTCACTAAAGAAGCCAAGTTTACATCCCCGCCCCTTGGGTCTGGGCCCAGTCCTGTGGCTTGGGAAAAAGAATGAGGCAGAAGTGATGGTGTGCCCAGTCTGAGCCTCAGCCTTGTAAGAGCATCACTGTTTCTTGTCTTGTGGCTTTGCCATCAACCCAAGGAGGACATTCGGGGATGATCAACTGGTCCCAGGAGGAGAAGATGAGAGGAGTGGCGGGGAAAGCGGTCCCAGCTAACTGCCTCAGACAAGCTCAGCCTGGCCAGACACTCCAGCCAAACCACAGATGTGCACGCAATAAACACTTCCTGTTCCAGGCAGCCAGGTTCTGTGGTTGTTTGTTACAATAAAGGGAACCATCCCCACCCACTCAATCCATACGGTTCAGGTGGAGCTGACCCCCATCTCCCAGCTCCAGAGAAGACATGTGCCAGTCAGTATAATCTGCACCCTGGTACCCTGGCCTCAGTCACTATTTCATAAATGGGCCTGTGGTCCAAGCCAGGCCAACGAGACCCAACCCTGGGACATTTCCTGGAATTCCTGGGGAAGAAGTACTCGCTTCCCATTTGGGTTGCATAGATGGTGGGAGGTCAGCCAGCTGCTGCAAGCAGCCATCTTGCTACTGCAACAGTAAATGCCTTCTGGAGAATGGGGCCGTCACGTGCCAGCGAACTGGCTCTCCTCCCACAGAAAATAAAAATTTAAAAGGCCCTGGGGAGCCTGGATGGCTCAGTCGGTTGAGCGTCCGACTTCGGCTTGGGTCATGATCTGGCCGCTTGTGGGTTCGAGCCCCGCGCCGGGCTTTGTGCTGACAGCTCGGAGCCTGTGGCCTGCCCCAGATTCTGTGTCTCCCTATCACTCTGCCCCTAACCCGCTCGCATTTTGTCTCTGTCTCTCTCAAAAATAAACATTTAAAAAAAATTTTTTTTAATTAAAAAAAAAAAGGCCCTGATTTGTAGTGTTTGCCAATTTCCATGATATAAATACTCCTACCACGGACAATTTCATGCTACCAATGACTTAACTGTTCGAGATTCCAGAAAGTCTTACCATTGGCTCCGGCACACCCCTGAAGTGGAACGTATACCGTGGAAAACAGAAGCAAAAGATGAAGAGATAGACAGTGTTCTGGAGATGTTATGTGAGCCCCTACACCTAGCCATGCCTGAAATCCATTAGTCCCTTGGACTGTACTCATATGTGAGCCAACAATTTCCTTCTGTTTTTTCTTAAGGCAGTCTGATTTGGGTTTCTTTTACTTGCAACTGAAAGATGACTAATACACACACATACACACACACACACACACACACACACACACACACACACACCATGAACCTCCCATGCCTTGAAAAGTAATAATACATCATTAAAAAAATAACAGTAGTGGGGCACCTGGATGGCTCTCAATCAGTTAAGAGTCCAACTCTTGATTTCAGCTCGGGTCACGATCTCAGGATCGTGACATTGAGCTCCACATCAGCCTCTGCACTGGGCATGGAGCCTGCTTAAGATTCTCCCTCTCCCTCTCCCTTTGCCCCTCCCCCTCCTCATGGGCTCTCTCTCTCTCCCCCTCTCTAAAAAATAAACTAATTAATTAATAATAAATAAATAAATAAATAACAGCAGCAAGGCAAGTATTTAAGCACCAACTATGTGCCAGGCACCTTGGAGACACATAGACACATCCTGCTAATAATTTCCATACCGCCCTTACAAGGTAGACGTCACTGGGTTTACTCTTCAGATGAGCAAACTCGCAGAGAAACTGAAGGACTTGCCAGTTGACATCAGAGCCTGTGACTCCACCCACCTCCCTCTGGGGCCCCTCTTACTTTAGCCGCCAACCAGTTCTTCTGCCAAGAATGTTTCCCGCCTCTTCTCTACCTGTTGCTCCCTGACTCATCTTTTAAATAACTAAGTAACTTGGGTCAGGGCTTGGTCTCACTTTCTCCATACGTCACTCTGCTTTCTTCCGTGTGACTCCATTCTGCCTCCTGGAAGCCTCTAAAGCTCCAGACCCATTGCCTCTCTGTCACAAGTCCACTAGAAAATAAAATTCCCTTTCCCAAACTCATCCTCTGAAAATAGTGGGCCTGGGGGCTCCTGGGTGGCTCAGTCAGTTGAGCATCCAACTTCGGCTCAGGTCATGATCTCACAGTTCGTGGGTTTGAGCCCCGCATCAGGCTCTGTGCTGAGTGCTCAGAGCCTGAAGCCTGCTTTGGATTCTGCGTCCCCCCTCTCTCTACCCCTCCCCCTCCCCCGCTCATGCTCTGTCTCTGTCTCTCAAAAGTGAATAAACATTTAAAAAAAAATTTTGGGGGGGGGGGCGCCTGGGTAACTCAGTTGGTTGAGCGGCCGACTTCAGCTCAGGTCATGATCTCGCGGTCAGTGAGTTCAGGCCCCGCGTCAGGCTCTGTGCTGACAGCTCAGAGCCTGGAGCCTGTTTCAGATTCTGTGTCTCCCTCTCTCTGACCCTCCCCCATTCATGCTCTGTCTCTCTCTGTCTCAAAAATAAATAAACGTTAAAAAAAAAAAAATTTTTTTTTTTTAATAGTGGGCCTGACTCTCATTGAGACCCATCCTTGAGCCATTTAGTGTGGTGGAGGGACGGATATATGAGTTGGCTTAGGCCAAGTTCACATGCCATGCCCTAGTTTGTCACATGCGTGCCCAGACCACACAGACTGAGGCCAAGGTCGGATGCCATGCCTTAGGACTAGGTGATGTGGGCTGAGTGTCACCCAGACCATATAGACTGAGTTTGAGGGAGTAGTGGTTTCCCCAAGGAAAATGAGGAAGTTCTTAGCAGAAGTGAGAGTGGATGCAGAACATAAAAACAACAAATTCCCAACATACACATCTCCATTCTAGACCACCACCCAAAGCTAGGTGGCCATTATTTCTCATCTGGTTTCTAACTAACACCCTGACTTCAGCCTCCATATCTTAACCATCCTCTGCACAGCTCTGAATCTTTCAACTTCCACTCAAAAACAAAACAAAAAACTTCAATTACTCCCTACTGTCCAGTCCATAAAATCCAAGCTCCTAGACCTGAAACTCAACACGTGCCCTGCTCTGACTCTGATGGAACTTTCCAGTCTCCTTGCCTCCAGTTTCCCTTTTCCCACTTACCTGACATTTCAGCCAAACCTATCTCATGTTTTCTCTCCTCTGAGCCTTTAGCTCACCTGGAATGCTTACTGCTCCCCTCTCCCTTTCTCCAAGACCCCAAAATCAAGCCCAGCTCCATGGCCATCACCACCAGGAAGGCACGTATTCTGCTGAATCCACACTGACTCCAAGTCTCCAACCCAGCCACCCCCTGCCTCTGCCCCTCAACTCCTCAGCGCCCTTCTCATGGTGTGGCTTCTGTTGGGGAGACTTTGAGCTCCTGCGAGCAGGCCTCCCAGGTAGTCAAGCCAGCCCCACCATTGATCAGGACTCTTTTAATTGTGAGAAACCCACGTTGAATCTCTTTAAATGCAAAAGGTCACTGCTCAGCAGTAAACACACACAGAACAGGGGAGCCAGCAGGCAGGATTCAAGGTACTTTTCTTTCTCTCTCTCTTTCTCTCTCTCTCCACTCCTCCCTTTCTTTTCTTATTTCTACTTTTCTCGACGTGATGGTCTCATTTCCTACTGTAGCTGGAGAAGGGGCTTCTGGTGATTCTAGCTTACATCACGCTTAGAACTTGGGATCTCAGAGAATGGAAGACCACCTTCCCTGACAGTTCTGGCGGCAAAATTCTAGGTACGACACTGGCCTGGCTTAGGTCATATGACCTTCCCAGAGCCAATCAGTCCGTGGCCTGAGGAATAGGGTTCTCTGATTGGCCAGGCCTGTGTCACGTGACCGCGGCAGGCTTTGCCCCACCTTTAAAGGTTCTACTCGGAATACGCCCCCCAGGAAAGAACGTTGGTTGCCAGAAGACAAGGCGGAAGAGAGACAGAGAGAGAGACAGAGAGAGAGAGAGAGAGAGAGAGAGTCGCTAACCTCAGAACCCCCGCAACACCCAAGCGTGAGGACTGGTTCACATCGTGGATTCTCCACTTAGCTGTTACCCACAACCAGTGATGGCTGAAGAGCCGTGGATAGGGAGAACACCAGCTCACGCTTGGCCAGTACCAGTGTGCCGGGCACTTATTCTAAGCACTTCCACATGTTAACTCACTCATTTCTCATGACAACCCTAAGAGCTGAGGACAATTATTAGGTGAGAAAAGTGAGGCCCCAAAAGGTAAGCCACTTGCCTAAGGCCCTCCAGCTAAGAAGTTGGGGCCCAAGGGTGTGGTCCCAGAACCTATGCCCTCCCCACTGAAGGATACTTTGGACAAGGGGACCTTGGTGGTGGCCAGTGCGCCCACACACAGGAGAGCTAGAGAGTACACACATGTACAGGAGTACATTCCGGAGAGCCAGAGAAACCTGCCCCCACACGGTCATAACCTCCAACCTGCCCAGATTTTTCTTCATCAGAATAGCCCAGGAGCGTGGCTGGCGGTATCTGTCTGGCTCTGCCCCAAGAGAGGAGGCATGATACGACACCCCAGCCCTCACCAGCTTGCCAGCCCCTCCCGCTCCAGCTGGTCTGGACTCCTCAGTCAGCTGGGGTTCTCCACCCCTGGACGCCCTGAGCTCCTCCCTCAGCGACAGGTGCAGCAGGGGGCAGGAGACAGGAGGCCGTGGAGGCCCCAGTGACAAGAACAGAAACCAGAGCCCCAGGCCAGGACAGCACTGGAGAGGAATGCGGAGGAGACAGACAGAAAGAGAAGAGGAGGAGACAGACGGAAGGAGACAGACAGAGGAGAAGACACACAGGAAGAGAGCAAAGGCAGAATGTAGGAACCAGAGATGGGGCTGCGTCCTCCCTCGCCCTTCCCACAGGCAACACATCTCTCTCTTGTCTCGGGGCTGAAAGCAAGAAGAGGAGAGGGAAGACCTTGTAAATGAGGCAGGTGAGAGTTCTGCAGCTACATGTCTCAGTTTCAATTCTCTTCGAGTCCCTGATGCAGAACGAGCACCTCCGGAGGGGAAGTGAGTGAAGATAGGTGCCCATGGGAAATACCCCTCCCTCAACCCCACTTTGGGCAACAGGCCCGATGCTTAGAGGGCCCCAGAAACACCTTCCTGACAGGGCTCCAGAGACCAAAGCCCATGGCCACTGAGCCCTGCAAAGTGGCAAAAGGAGAAGGCAGAGGGACACATGCCAGACCCTGCCCATGTCTCCCCAGGGATCTGAATTCTCTTCCCACCCCACATCACACAAAACCCCCATTCTCTCAGAATATCTGATACCTCCCGTGGAACAGGAACTTGAGGTCTGGCTTTGTCCCCAACCAGCTGTATGACCGTGGTTAACCTCTTCCCTTCCAAAGACCTCAGTCTGCCATCTCCATAGTGAGCGGCCCTTTGGGGGCTGGGGCTCTGCGGTCCTGGGACTCTGTTGGCCCTCACCAGCCTTCAAAGCCACTGGTGCTCTCAGAAGGATGCTGGTCAGCCTCCCCCAGCTGTCCACCCTACCCGTCTCCCGGAAAGCCCCCTATCCTGTCCAATGTCCCACCTCCTTCTAGCAAACCGTAGCTGGCCCATGCCCTCCGGGCCTTGCAAGGAGCTGACCACCATCCATAGAAATAAGAGGACCCGACGTGAGACGGAAAGTGAGAGCAGCTGATTCCTCCCTACTGGAGAACACAGCGGCACCAGGCCGGCCTGGCCTTTTGCCTGACGGCCCGCGTTTAAGACAGTGCGTAATGCGGCCACAGCATAGGCTTCCGCACCCCTGACTCCCTAGAATAGGAATGATTTGCAAAAGAGAGTAAGTGGAGGCCTAGAATGGCAGGTCAGAAACCCCTGCCCAGATGCCAAGAGACAGCCATGAAGGCAGGGGGGCCGGGTGGGGAGGGAGGATGACCCGTGGGCACACTGGCCTCCTTCTCACGGATGCCCCGAGGAGGGCCCTGGGAGCAAGGCGCGTCCCGTAACCGCAGCCTGCGCCTGGTGTCAGCCGCGTGGCGCTGCGCAACACCCGCCCCCCCGCCCGTCCCCGAAAACCAAAGGCGCCCCTTCCAGAGAAGAAAAAGGAGGGAGCCTCATCATTAATAGCGCTGGCGGCAAGGTAAAGCCACCCGCCCGCTCCGGCGCACCCTCGCCCATAATTATGCCAGCGAAGCTTTCATCCCCACGCGCGCACGCCGAAAGTTTATTGTTGTATTTCGGCCTTTTGTTCAGTCTCCTGTGCCTTTTATGCAAGGGGAAGGGTGCTGAGGGGTCAAAGCATCCTCCCCCGGCTCCTCTCTCTGTCAGTCCTTTTAGAAAAACACCCAAAGCCATAATTTGTCTTAGAATTTCTTTTGAAACAGCTACAAGAAAGACTCGCGACTGCTCTTTTCCCTCTGTTTCTGATTCCAGCCATCCCTTTATCTGGCTTTCATTAGAGCCTCGGCCGCGCCTCTTTTGTGGGAGAGACTTATGGGAACCCAGGCAGTTTCCCAGCCGCTGTGATGTTGCTAAAGATTAAAAAGGAGCTTTGAAGCTGTACCAGTTCTCTCTGCGCCCCCTCGGTACAGGGCCTCAGAAAGACCCAAGCCATCTGGCAAACCTGACATAAAGACAAAATAAAGTGATTGAGACTGGCTCTTCAAAGCCACAATGGCAGATTTGTTGATTTGGGCGTTATCTTTCATGCAAGGCCCTCAGAAGTCACCAGAACACCTAGGTAATCTCGGGCAGGGCTCACTGGACTGGACAGGCCGAGGCTCAGAGAGGGACCGGGCAGCTCCTGGTGGGGCTGAGGGATGGACCGAAGGCTGCTGGAGGTGGGCCCCGGGAAACTCAACAGTTGGAGCCGGAGCCGGGCCCTGGCCGTGGTTTACAGTGAGGACTGCCAACCTGGCCCCCGCCTCGTGTCCCATCTCAGGAGGGGTGCCTGACACCGGCCAGACGGAGTCAGAGCGAGAAGCTGATGTGAGGCTGTCCTGAGCAGGAGGGGAGCGGCAGGGAGATGAAAGGCCACTGCCCTAATTGCAACCGACAGCCCGTTAGTAATGCCCTGGCAGCTTCCATATCGGGACCTGCTTCTCGCGGCTTCCGGCTGGGCAAGGCCTGGGGCAGATGGCTGTCTGCCGGGGCCCGCGGGAGGATCTCCCTTCTGACTGATGCTGGGACGAGCAAAGATCCTGGAGGGAAAGAACCAAAAAGCAGCCCTGAGCCAGTCCTCCATTAACACCCCGCCTGACCCCCAAGTAACCTGGAGCTTGGCCCTTGCTGGACCTCAGTTTGCCCTCCTGCAAAAGAGACCTAGTGGACACTCATGGGCAGAGTCTCTCCTATCCTGTTGGGGAGCAGTGTCCAGAGCCAAAGCCTTGGGTCATGGCCGCTCCTCTGGCCTGGATGGGAGCCTGGAGGAGATGATGCCAGAGCCAGCACTACACATGAACAGACGCCCCCCACAGACTGAGCTTCAGTGCAGGAATCTGGGGGACACCCACACACACACCTACTACTGATGTGACCTCACGCAACCCGCTCCCCTCTCAGTGCCTCGGTTGTCCTCGTGTTCAGGAGTTGGAAGTTCAGGAGTTGGAATACACCAGAGTTATTCAGGTGCTGGGGAGAACTGGGGTTCCATGAACATTCCTGAGGGGGCCAAGGGGAGGTCAAGAGGGAGCTGAGCAGGTACTACTCTGGGGTCCTCCAAATAGAGCATTCATCTGTTATGCACACTGAACTTCAATAAAATCTCCAGGATTTTTTTTTTAAGGTTCCGCTGATTAAAACACACATACAACTTAAAAGCCACAAGTTGAGAGGGTCTGCTCCTTCTTTCTGACCTCCCTGAATCTGTGATTCACATCGGACCGCAGTGAGCTCAACCAAGAGCTAAACTTCATTCTATCCAGTTTTAACCAAATGATGAGCTCCCAAAGTCTGACCATGGATCAGCAACCAAGTCTCTATTGAAAATCTACTCTGCACTCGCACCGGGGAGAATGTAACACCTGCGTGTCCTCAAACACCAGACCCAGAAAAGATATCTAAGGGATGTTCACATTCACGGGGGATGGGATAGATCAGCATCTGCTTTCTAAACCAGAGAGAGGTGGCCACTGATCACAGGCCTGGGGGACAATTCATCTATCCCCATATTCCTGTGCCCCCTCCCTCTAGCCAGATGCAGGACTGGGGCCCCAGCTCTTCCTCCGCTGCCCTGTCCCTTTCAGAGAGTCCAAAGAGGAAACGTCTCAGTTTCCTTTCCATCACAGCTGGCCCCAACCACCCTTCCTTCCTGTGAAGAGCACAGCTGGCGCCAGGGTGGGAGGTCCACAGCAGAGACTTCCTGGCACCTTGGTAGTGACGTGCCAACATGAGATTAGGCTTCATCTCTATGTCCTTCCAAAGAGAGAGAGGAAGCCCAGCTCCTGGAGAGGTAGGGCCACAAATGAGCACATGTGGGAGGGGGCATCCTGCCCACCAAACCCTAAAGGGAGTCTTCCAGAGTAGTCCCTCCTTTTCTAATCACGCCTCCCCAGCATCTGGTGAACTCCTACTCATGCTTCAAAACCCATCCCCAGTGTCACTCCTGCCTTGGAGCCCTTCTGAGCTTCCCTCTCCCTCAGCTCATATGCTGCTTCATCCACATCTGTCTTGGGTAACTCTGAAATTAAATGGCAATAGTTTTTTCAGGAAGCAGGCACACATCTGGAAATCAAAAGATCTCGGTTCAAATCCCAGCTGTCTTATTCACCAGCTGTGGGACCTTGAAGAGGTCCATTTTCCCCTCTGAGCCCCAGTTTCCTCATTCATAAAGTGGAGAACACAGAACTTACCCTCTAGGGTTGTGTTGAGGGTTAAAGAAAGCGATATATGTGAAAGAGCTGAAAATTATGTCCAACACAGGCACTCAAAACGAGTGAGCTCCATTCCTTCCTTTGTAGAAAGTGACCTTCTCAAGGGCAGGAACCAGGTCTTCATTCACCTTCTCATTCACTCATTCATTCATTCACCCACTCATTCACTCGTTCATTCAGCCATCATCACTGAGCTCCTGTAGAGGAGCAAGCCCTGAACCAGAAGCTGGGTTCTGCAGCAAGTCACAAGACAGACACTTTCCAGGTGCCCATAAATCTCCCAGTTGGTCGTCCTCACCCATGTGTCATAGAACCCGCTTTGGATGACACTGACTCCACCCTTCCCAGGCGGCCGGACCAAGGGCAGGTCTGCCGGGTCCAGGCTGGAAGTTGCCAGCCCCACCCCAGGATCATCAGCAGACCTCTCTCCTGCAGTATGTGTCTTCTAGAGGCAGAGCCTTGTCCAACACTCGGGGAGAAGAGAAATGAAGACACGCCATGCTTCCACTCTCAGGGAGCTGCTGGTCTGGTGGGGAAGACACCCGTTTCATCCCTGGGGAGTTGTCAGCCTGATGGAAGAGACTGACATCGTTCTCAACCTTGGAAACTCCCAATCTGATGGGAGAGTCCTAATTTCCTGATTTGGGGAACTTCCAGTCTGAGGACAGAGAGCAGAGTCACATTTTCCCTGATACTGGTGGCTCTTAGTTTGATGGGGGAGACACATTTATCTCTGATTGTAGAATTCCCAGTCTGATGGAGGAGACACATAGCTCTTGATCTTGGACCAGTCTATCACCGATGGAGGAGTGTGGAAGGGAGGGGTTGTTCCCATCCCAGGAGGGCACCTCCTCTGATGGGAGAGGCAGTCTGTGCCCATAGATAGCTTGAGAGGCAGATAAAACAACATATATGGAAAAAAGAGATCAATGTAGAGTCCCTTTGAAAAGCTAGCTGTGCAGTATCTCTATCTGTTTGTAGACTCAGAAGTGATATTCCTGGCTCTGCTGACACACCATCCTAATCCACAGGGCAGGACACAAATGACAGAATCATTGCCTCACAAGCATCCAGCCAAGCCCCCTCACCAGAGAATCCAAGCCAGAGCTGGCCTGAGGCCCCAGTCGCTGGCATCTTGTGCCAGTCTTTGCCAGGGGAGGGCTTTCTCACGATCAGGGACATCTGGGCTGGCCCAGCTCCCAGAGGCCACCGACATAAAAAGCGAGGGGCTCAGCGGAAACACCATCTGCACATCATAAAGCCGCGTGGTGGTTCCCAGAGGCTGCCTCCAGCTGCGCCCGTGCTGCCCGGGGAAAAGCAGAGGAAGGCACCAAGTGACCAGGAGGGGCAGGGGGAAGGATGGCCAAGAGGAGAGAGCCAGGCTGTAACTCCTCTCCCTAGCACCCTGCGCCCTTTGGAAGTTAACGTCACCTGGTTTGGAAGTTAACGTCACCTGCCCGGGATCACAGGTTCTAACCATTCCTGAAGGTGACCTGTGACGCGAGCAGTATGCAGTGGCGGTGATGCACTCAGATCTGAGGGTTGAACTGCCTAGATTCGAACCCTAGATTTACTCATTAGGACAGGAGATAGACTTCCCTGAGCCTCTTTTCGGGCCGGTGCCTTGGAGAGGACAGTAACCACACCCGTGTCCGGAGGTTGCTGCGAGAACTAAAAGAAGTAATACACGTATTGAGCTGTACCCTTAAGATGTGTGCACTCGTTACACTTTAATAAATTTTTATCACAACAGAGGTAATAGGTGTCCCGTGTCTGCTTTGCCCGATTTCAAGAAATGTCTGACACTATTGGCTCTTACTATTATCATTGTTACCTTCCCTCCCACACACTAGCCTCAGGCTTCTGGAGGAGCAGGCACCTGTAAGGGGCGGAGGCGTTGAGGATATTTCATTGGCCACTCTCTCCAAGGCCCCGCCCCCAGCACCACGGCCACAGCTGATTGGACAAGGGGTAGGACCTGGCGTAAGGGAAGTTTACCTATTGGCAGTTGCGCAGAGCCTGTCCGGTTCTCTGGGGAATTTGAACTCGGGATCAGGCTGTCAGGTGTAGCGGATGGAGGATCACATCGGGCCGCGAAGAGCTGAGGAAGGAGAAAGAGACGAGTGACTGAGAACAGCAGAGATGAGAGAGACACAAGGTTCCGGAAAGACAGAAAGAGATGACAGACGGGGGGTGGGCAGGCCTCCAGTGCCCGGGTTTGGGTGCGCACGTGATTTCCCAGGAGACAAGGCTGTGCTGCGTCTCCTGACTTTGGAGCCTAGGAGATGAGTTTGGCCAAGAAGCACAAACACACCCGCACACACACACACAGGCCAGACATGCACACCACATCCCACCCTACCAACATGCACGCACCGCTTTCTACATTTTCTTTACAATTCCCTGCCCATGCCTGAACGACTTCCAGAATGGTGACTCCCAAAGGAGATTAATTCTGTCGTGTGGCTCTAGGAGAAAAAATACCGTTGCACGGAGAGACCTAATGGGGCGTTTCATAAAGTGTCTAAACTGTGGTGTAGGAGCCTTTGCGTAAAACTTCATTAAAATCACATTACCTGCCGTCTCTCGGTCCTGCTCTTCTCCATGCCAGCTCGGAGGGTTTGACCCTCGTGGCTAGCGAGACGGCTGCTGGCAGCTCCTAGAGCTGAACCCTCCCTTAAACACAGCCAGCGGGAGGGGTCCTTGGGTCTTGGTTTGGGCTCCCCTGAAGGGAACACTGAGATAAAGATTTGAGGACGAGCGGTTTACTGGGACGCGATCACAGGAAACACTGGTAGGGAATGGGGAAGCCAGCCAGGGAAGGGAATGAAGCCAATAAAGGATGTGTTCTGAAGCCAGTTATCTCTGTGGGCGGCCGGAGCCTGATCTCACCGGGGAGCTGTGAGAGACAGGGTCAAGCATGCACTCGGAGGGGGATCAGGTCGTTCATCCACCAGCCTCCGTCAGCCCCTGGTTGAGGGCTGCATCAGGATGGGGTCTAGAACTCCTCACATCCCGCACACTAGGCACCTCACTCGCCTAGCTGTGGTCCCAGCCCTGGCTGCTCCCTGGTGGCACTGATTCCCTGACACCCTGGCCTGCCGCCTGCATGAACCCGGAGGGCTCAAGCAGCCTGAGAGAGCCCTCCGGAAGAGTCCCAAGGACTGGCAGTTGGAATCTCAGCCAGTGTTCATGGAAAGAGCAAATGCCAAGAGCACTAAGGTCGGGGCACAGACAGAGGCTGTCACATCGGCAAAAATCTCATTGTATCTCCAAGGTTCTGACCAGATTGTGTTTGTCCCTGGACCTATCACTGACACCAGAGGGATGTCCTGTGCCAACTGAATCGGTCTGGAGCGGTGAGATGGTGGGGCAGGGGCATGAGGGGGTGGTGAGGAGGCGTTCCCTTGTACTACATCCAAATGAATGGGAGTGGACCACAGCAGCTCTCGGAAATAAGGGAAATGGGTGCTGGGCTGCAACACGAACATGACACACAAGTGACCACCCCTCATGCCCAAGCCGCCAAATTAAGTGGAAGGTGACAAGGTCAAAGGTTCTTCCAGCCAAACCTTTAAGCTGGCCACTTGCCCTTATTAGAGTACAAAGCGTTAATGGAGTGGTGACTTGTGCCAGACATCGTCCAGGCTCCGGGGGGGCACCCGCGAAAAGGTGGCGCTTCTGTTCCCTGAGCGTTCACGGGCAAGGGTAGCCACAGGGGAGGAAAGGACAGCAATTACTATTTCAAGTACGATTGCATCAAATCCACTCACGAGATGCCGCTGGTTGCAACACACAATTATTTGGTGGACCACCAAGAAAAACGAAAAGCCACCAATTAAATGATGTTATACCGTGGATGGCAATTCATCCCAATTTCAGAAATATGAAATGTAAAAAAAAAAAAAAAATGCCCATCTTAGAATTGATGGGCTTGTGGTTATATTTTTATCAGTTTCGTTTGCGAAGGGTGTTTTCATAGACACTGTCTCGCTCTCTGCTCACCACAAACCTACTGAGGGCAATATCACTGCTATTTTCCACTCCATGAAACTGTACTCAGAGAGGGCAAGTGACTTGCCCGAGGTCACTGAGCTACTGACTGGTCAAAGTGGAAGTCAACCCCAGGTCTTTCTGGTTGCAGAGCCACGACACCACCAAGCCTCCTGGCGAGCTTCTTGGACTCTTGATTCTTCTTTTTACAAAATGTGGGCCCCTATCTCCCCTTCCCTCCTCCTCAGGACTGACAGGGAGCCCCACAAGCACCTCTTCTCTCTGCTCCCAGCGACACACAGGCCCACACTTGAGATATTTGCAGTCCCAGGAACTCTCTTCCTTCCAAACAAGAGACCACGGACACACAGTACCATATTCCACTCACCACCAGCTCCCTTCAAGGGTCTTGCCATGGTGAGCACTCTTCAAACCTGGGTCCCTGCTGGAGATTCTATTGCTTTTTTTTTTTTTAATTGTTTTAATGTTTATTTCTGAGACAGAGACAGACAGAGCATGAGTGGGGGCGGGGGGGGGGGGGGTTGCAGAGAGAGAGGGAGACACAGAATCTGAAGCAGGCTCCAGGCTCTGAGCTGTCAGCATAGAGCCCGACGCGGGGTTCGAACTCACAAACGGTGAGATCATGACCTGAGCCGAAGTCGGCGGCTCAACCAATTCTATTTCTATTTCTATTCTATTTCTAAGGAGCCAGGCCCTTGCCCCTTGGAACAGCTTACACTACAATGATTTCCTAGTGGCTTCCGTGGAAGTTTCCTCATATAAAGGCCTAAATGGCTGCAGGCTGAGAACCAGGGCTGGCTTTTTAGAGCAAGCCACCTAGGCAGTTACATGGGAGTTCACACTTAGCTTAATGCTCTGGACCCCACAGATTACATAGCAGATCCTGCTCCTGCTTAAAAGCATCTGAGCAAGGAGCCTGCCTTGTTACTCCCCACCCCTGAGACTCCTGAGGGGAGTCCAGGTCACCTCTGTGTGCTCTGGGAACAGGCAGTGCTCTGTTCCCAGAGCAGAGGGAGTGCTCCATTAGTACTGAAAGTACTGAAAGAAGTGTGTGTGTGTGCGCGCGCGCGCGCGTGTGTGTGTGTGTGTGTTGTGCACTCTGAGGTGCAAGTAACAGAAATCCAGTTCAAAGTAGCCAAACTCAAAGAGGTAGTTTATTTTCCCACTGGATTGAAAAGCGTAAGAGGCTGATGATCCAGAAACTCCCGTACTGTCAGTCACCAGGATATTTGCTCTAGGCCCTGCTTTTTCCACGCTGCCTTTATTCTCAGGCCTCGACAGCTCTAGGCTGACATGCTACAGCTTAGCAACCTCGGGAGAAACCTTCTCACCAAAACTTCCCATCAAAATCAAGCCTCAGTCACCCGCCCACCCCTTGCCAATCGTTCAACCAGGGGCTGTGATATTCTCATTGGCCAGGCCCCAGTCACATGCCTACCCCTGAGCCAATCACTGGCCCTAGAAGCTGTGATACTGCCATTGGCCGGTGTAGGTCACATGACCACTCCTGAACTAGTCACCGGCTCTGGCAGGTGAGATGCCCTCATTGGCAGGATTGGGTCACGTCAGGGAGAGGAGGCTCTCCAGATGGAACTCAGGATACGTTCTCAGGGAAAAAAAGGAACTTGGTGCCAGACGGTCTTGTACAACCACTGAACCCTGAGGCTTCTGTCTTTGTCCTCGCTTGTCTCAACTGTGGGCAACCTGAGACCCCTGTTGACTAGGAAGGGTGGCCTTGGGAACCTGGCAAAAGAGGAAGGTCTGGGAAATACCACACACAAGACAAGCAAAAAGCCAAAACTGGGCAGAACAGGCAGGGGCTGAGGCCAGGTGGTCATTCTGCACAATTACCACCAGAGGGCAGGCTTGCCTAGAGATGATGGAAAACAGGACGTGGTCAGAGGGCAGCCGTTAGGTGAGTCCTGTCCCAACCCTCTGATCATAGCAGGTGCCTACTGCTATACTTACTGCCAAGCCTTATGAAGCCCAACCCTGTCCTAAGCACTTTCCATGCATCAACTCACTGAATTATCAGCAATGACGTTGGCACTTTTTTTTTTTTTTTTTTACCCCATTTTATAGATGAGGAAACCAAAGCTTTGGAGAAGTTTTAAGCAATGGGTCCAAGGCCTTACAGCCAGAAAGGGGAAAGTTATGCAACTGTTCTACTAAACCCTGAGCTTCCTGAGGTCAGGGGTTGTGTCTTGCTCTTGTCTGAGGTCCCCACAGACCCTAACACAATCACTATTTGTTTAATGAGTATCTCTTAAAGTGAGAATGTGGGCTCAAGGGCTGTCCAGATGTGCTGCGTCTTGGAAGATGAGTCTTAGAGGCTGTCAGGGACCAGAGGGACCACAGCACACCAACAGAAGAGGCAGTTGTAGATTGGCAGCGGCTTGGCAACTCTGAAGTCTCATTGTAGGTCACTATTTACGCCTGTTCCAGGGGTGGCTAGCTGTGCAGATAGGAGAGGAAGAGCACGGGGCCCCCCACTGTGGGCTAAACACTATGCTAAGTGCTTCGAGGGAGACAGAGGTAAGTGTGACACAAACCCCTACCTCTGCTCCCCTCTTGGGAGAAGAAATCGGTCTTGGCCAGAAAGAAGAACCCAGAAGTAAGGTCCTGACTCCCATAAGAGTGAACTTCAACCCTCCAATCAAAAATGTGTTATGTACATGCTAAGTGCCAGGTGCAGCAGATACAGCAGTGAACACAGCTGAAAGATAGACACAGCTCAGGGCACCCAGGTGGCTCAGTCGGTTAAGCATCTGATTCTTGATTTTGGCTCAGGTCATGATCTTAAGGTTCATGGGATTGAGCCCCACATCAGGCTCTGCACTGAAAGCACAGTGTCTGCTTAGGATTCTCTCTCTCTCTCTCTCTCTCTCTCTCTCTCTCTCTCTCTTTCTCTCTCTCTCTCTCTCCCCCTCTTGCACTTGCACTCTCTCTCTTAAAATAAATTTAAAAAAATAGACAGCTCTTGCCTTCATGAAACTCAGTCTAAGGGGGAGACTGATAATAAACAGATATGTAATTGCAAATGTGATGTTTAAAGGAAACAGGAAGGGGTGCCTGGATGGCTCAGTCTGTTAAGCGTCTGACTTTGGCTCTGGTCATGATCTCACAGTTTGTGACTTTGAGCCCTGTGTCGGGCTCTGTGCTGACAGCTCAGAAACTGGAGCCTGCCTCAGATTCTGTCTCCCTCTCTCTCTGCCTCTCCCCCACTCGTTCTCTCTCTCTCTCTCTCTCTCTCTCACACACACACACACACACACACACACACACACACAAACAAATAAATTTTTAAAAAAGTTTAAAGGAAATGGGGAAAGTACAAAGCGCTATGAAAGAGACTAAAAGGAGACTCATTTAAGCAGGGTTTGGGGAGTTACCTTTCTGAGGTGACAAAAGATGAAAAGGAGCCAGCCATATGAAGAGTGTGGGAATGGCATATCTGGCAAAGGGAACAGCCTGTAGGGAGGTCCTGCATGGTAGGAAAATGTGGCATGTTCAAGGGACTAAAATTAAGAAAATTATTTCTGGAGTGTAATGAGTCAAAGTGGGTCACGGTGCAAGATGAATCAGAGAGGAGGGCCAGGGCAGAACAAAAGCTCAGGTTTTATCTGAGTGTAAAGGGAGACCACCAAAGGGTTGTGAACAAGGCACTGGTTCAGTCGAAGTTGATCTATGTTCGTAAAGGTCACTCTGGCTTTCATGGGGAGAGTGGTTTGAGAGTGGGGCAGAGTGGAAGCTGGAAGACATGGCAGCTCTTACTAAGTCAATGTCAAGGGCACACAGATGGGTGACTCTTTCCTCCTAACGGGGGCATCTAGAAAGGCTTTGAGGAGGGGTCTTTACCCCAACTGAAAACTCAACAGGCGAGGATGAAGGAGAAGGCTGCATCCCCCACTCCAATCTTTTCCTTCTGAATAAAGGAGAAACTTCTGTTTTTCCTTTCCTGCCGCAGAAACCAGAAAGAGATGGCCATTCATCAATCAGTGCCTTCCGAATTACCTACGTGTAGGGCTAACCAATAATTACAACAAACCATCAGCAGTTCCAAGTGTGAATGGCTCAATGACATTGTAAAATTTGGCATAAATAGATCTGGCTGAGCCTCACACATTTTCTCATGGGGTTAACGATGTCAGCAGTTCCGAGTCTGATCCCTACTGGCCTCTGAAACACAAGATCACAGAAGAGAAAGAGGCAGAAAGAGCTTCCCTGGTGGCATTTCCCCAAGCAAATGGGCACATTTGCCTCTTGGATGAGCAGGGCAAGAGTCAACCAGGCCAACCAGAATGTGATTAGTCAGAAAGAGTCTCTCTGTCAGCTCTTTATCGGTGACCAGTCTCACAAGGGGCAAGAGTTCACGTTTTGTGAAGCCTGTTGTGTTTGTTAAATACCCGTGTGTTTTTACTCAACCAGGTACTGCCTGCCAGCCAAGTTTATACGGCAATGTGCCTCCGGGCTCCGTCCATCTCAGACCAGTTACTGGTCCTCCCTGTTGTACACATCGTCCTCTTATCAGGTCCTCATAACTGAAGTCCCCTCAAAGCAGATAGAGAACTGAGTTTAGAAACTGTTTTCACTTCTACTGAATTGCTTTGCCTATCCACCATTCATTCACCAATCCTGTGGTAACAGCATCTTAATTTTTCTTGGGGACCTCAACTTAGGCCACATGGTTTGGTGGCACAAGCCTCCCACTAAGGCTCCAGGACTAGACAAGATTTGGCTTGTCATTGAATTCTACCACCAGCGTGACCAACCCCAGCCCCACCCCCACCCTTTCATGCTAATTGGTTCAGAGTCGGCACAAGATCTAAATTGGCCGGGTGAGATAACCTCATGAGTTTTTGCTGGACCACTAGGGAAAGAAACATTCTCTTTTCTCTGAACTGGGATTTATGAGGATGGCAGCCTGGAGCCATGATAGCCTGTCTGAAAATAGGACAAGTGCAGAGGAAGCAGAGCCCAAAGGCAGAGGAAAGCATGAATCTTGTGGCATCATTTGAGCTCCTGGAGGTAGCATTACCTGAAGCTCTGCCTCATTAGGGGTGGGTTTTAGATACCACCAAAAAAAAGCATTCTGATGATCACACAGACCCTGAGCAATGCGAGGGCGAGAACCAGAAATCCTGAATTCCGGTGCTGTGTTCTTACCCTGTCTTGTATTCCAGATGACTGTATCCAACCACATGCCCAAACTTGACAAATCTGCATGACTTTATGGTTTACTAAAAGATGGATACTTTTTTTTAAACATCTGATTACAACAGTGTTTCATCTAACTGAATCACAGAGTCATGGGAGGGCCCCTAGAGATCATATCATTGAGCGGTTTTCAAAGATTTTTAACAACTTCTCATTTCAAACAAAGTCATAAGCAGAGCTCCTGTATATAAGAAACAAAAGCAGTGTCTTGTTAGTGCAAATGTGTTTTATCTTTTCAGTTACAAGTTTTAACATTTACTTTTAGAATCAATGAAAACTCAAATTTTGATTTATTTGTTTCCAAGGTATAAAAATTGGTTATATAGGAAACCAATAAAGCAAATCAATGAGGGGTGCCTGGGTGGCTCAATCAGTTGAGTGTCTGACTCTTCATCTTGGCTCAGGTCATGATCTTACAGTTTGTGAGTTCGAGACCCGCATTGGGCTCTGTGCTGATGGTGTGGAGCCTGCTTGGGATTCTGTCTCTCCTTCTCTCTGCCCCTCCTCCATTTGTTCTCCCTCTCTCTCAAAAAAAAAAAAGAAAGAAAAAAGAAAATCAATGAAAACAAAATTGGTTCTTTGAAAAGATCAATAAAATCAATGAGCCTCCAGTCAGCCTAAGGAAAAAAGAGCAAGGACAGAAATTACTAATGTCAGAAATGAAAAAGAGGACATCACTACAGATCCTATGGACATTAAGATGATAAAGAAATACTGTGAACAACTCTATGCCCATAAATTTGATAATCTAGATGAAATGGACAAATTCCTTGAAAGACACAATTTGCCAAACTTACAGAAGAAGAAATAGATGATATGAATAGGACTTTATCTATTAAAGAAATTAAACCAATAAACAAATAAAACCTTCCAAAAGAGAAATCACCATTCCCAGGTGGGTTCACTGGTGAAATCCATACAACATTTAAGAAAGAAATAATATGGGGGCACCTGGGTGGCTCAGTCGGTTAGGCGTCCGACCTCAGCTCAGTTCACGATATCGTAGTTTGTGAGTTTGAGCCCCACGTCAGGCTCTGTGCTGACAGCTCAGAGCCTGGAGCCTGCTTCGGATTCTGTGTCTCCCTCTCTCTGCCCCTTGCCCGCTCATGCTCTGTCTCTCTCTGTCTCTCAAAAATGAATAAACATTAAAAAAAATTTTTAATTAAAAAAAATTTTTTTAAAGAAATTATATGAACTCTCTATAATCTCTTTCAGAGATAGAAGCAGAGGGACTACTTCCCAACTCATTCTATGAGGCCAGCGTTACCCTAGTACCAAAACTAGACAAAGACATTACATGAAAACTAAACACCAATATTTCTCATGAACATAGATACAAAAATTCTCAACAAAATATTATCAAACCCATAATGTATAAAAGAATTATATCCTATAATTGGGTGAGATTTATCCAAGGTTACAAGGCTAGTTAACAATCAAAAATCACTTAATGTAATTCATTGTATCATCAGGCTAAAGAAGAAAAATAACATGATCATATCAGTAGAAGTAGAAAAAGCATTTGACAAAATCCAACATCGATTCATGATTTAAAAAAAAACTTTCAGGAAAGTAGGAATAGAAGGGAACTTCTTTATCTTGATAAAGAAACCTATAAACCCAAAATAGATGAAAGAAATGGACATAAGACAGGAAGCCATCAAAATCCTAGAGGAGAAAGCAGGCAAAAACTTCTTTGACCTTAGCCGCAGCAACTTCTTACTCAACACGTCGCCAGAGGCAAGTGAAACAAAAGCAAAAATGAACTATTGGGACCTCATCAAAATAAAAACCTTCTGCACAGCGAAGGAAACAATCAGCAAAACTAAAAGGCAACCAACGGAATGGGAGAAAATATTTGCGAATGACATATCAGATAAAGGGTTAGTACCAAAATCTATAAAGAACTTATCAAACTCAACACCCAAAAAACAAATAATCCAGTGAAGAAAAGGGCAAAAGACTTGAATAGACATTTCTCCAAAGAAGACATCCAGATGGCCAACAGACACATGAAACAATACACAACATCACTCATCATCAGGGAAATACAAATTAAAACCACAATGAGATATCACCTCACATCAGTCAGAATGGCTAACATTAACAGCTCAGGCAACAACAGATGTTGGTGAGGATGCAGAGAAAGAGGATCTCTTTTGCACTGCTGGTGGGAATGGAAACTGGTGCAGCCACTCTGGAAAGCAGTGTGGAGGTTCCTCAAAAAATTAAAAATAGAACCACCCTACAACCCAGTAATTGCACTACTAGGTATTTATCCAAGGGATACAGGTGTGCTGTTTCGCAGGGGCACATGCACCCCAATGTTTATAGCAGCACTATCAACAATAACCAAAGTATGGAAAGAGCCCAAATGTCCATCAATGGATGAATGGATAAAGAAGATGTGGTATATGCACATATATACAATGGAGTATTACTCAGCAATCAAAAAGAGTGAAATCTTGCCATTTGCAGCTATGTGGATGAAACTAGAGGGTATTATGCTAAGCGAAATTAGTCAGAAAAAGACAAATATCATATGATTTCACTCATATGAGGAATTTAAGATACAAAACAGATGAACATAAGGGAAAGGAAGCAAAAATAATATAAATACAGGGTGGGGGACAAAACATAAGAGACTCTGAAATATAGAGAACAAACAGAGGGTTTCTGGAGGGTTTGTGGGAGGGAGGATGGGCTAAATGGATATGGGCATCAAGGAAGACACTTGTTGGGATGAGCACTGGATATTCTACATAAAGGATGAATCACTGGAATCTACTTCTGAAATTATTGTTGCACTATATGCTAACTAACTTGGATGTAAATTTAAAAATTAACTAATTAATTAATTAATTTAACAACAAAAAAAGAATACCTAACAAAAACTCTACAGCTAGTTAACAGCATTCTTAATAGTAAGAAAATCAAAGCATTCCTTCTGAGACCAGGTACAAGACAAGGATGTCCCTTCTCACCACTCCTTTTCAACATCATACTGGAAGTTCTAGCCAATGCAATAAGACAAGAAAAGAAGATACAGCTTGGGAAGGAAGAAATTGTCTTTGTTTGCAGATCATCTATGTATAAAATCTGAAAGAATCAACAACTAAAAAAAATGAATAATAAATGATTATAGCAAGGTTTCAGGATACAAGGTTAATATATAAAAGTCAATTATTTTCATATAAGCCATCAATGAACAAGTGGAATTTGAAACTAAAAACATAATACCATTTATATTCTCATGCAAAAAAAATTAAATACTTATGTATAAGTCTAACAAATCTACATGAGGAAAGCTATAAAACTCTGATGAAAGGAATCAAAGAACTAAATAAACAGAGATATTCCACAGTCACTGGCAGGAAGATTCAATATTGTCATGATATCAGTTCTTCCCAACACAATCTACCTATTAAGTGCAATCCACATCAAAATTCCAGAAAGTTATTTTGTGGATATAGACAAACTGATTCTAAAGCTTACATAGAGAGGCCAAAGACCCAGAATAGCCAACACAATACTGAAGGAGAACGAATTTGGAGGACTGACACTACTCAACTTCAAAACTTACTATAAAGCTAGGGTAATTAATACAGCGTGCTTAGGACGCCTGAGTGGCTCTGGGTGGCTCAGTCAGTTAAGCATTTGACTTAGGCTCAGGTCACAGTCTCGCGATTTGTGCGTTCAAGCTCCATGTTGAGCTCTGCACTGACAGCTAGAGCCTGGAGCCTGCTTTGGATTCTGTGTCTCCCTCTCTTTCTCTCTGCCCCTGCCTCGCTTTCACTCTGTCTCTCTCTCTCTCTCTTTCTCTTTCTCTCTCAAAAATAAACAAATAAACTGAAAAAAAAGACAGTGTGGTATTGGCAAAAGAATAGACAAATAGATCAATGGAGCAGAATAGACAGCCCAGAAATAGATCCACATAAATATAGTCAACTGATCTTTGACAAAGGAATAAAAGCAAGATAATGGAACAAAGATAGTCTTTTCAACAAATGGTGCTGGAACTGCTGAACATCTTCACATAAAAAAAAATGAATCAGGACACAGGCTTTACACTCTTCCCAAAAATTAACTCACAGTGGATCACAGACCTAAATGTAAAAATGCAAAAGTATAAAACTGGAAGATGATATGGGAGAAAATCTAGGTAACCTTGGGTATGGCAATGACTTTTTTGATACAACACAAAAAGCACACAAATTCATGAGAGAAATAATTGATAAGCTGGACTTCATTAAAATTAAAAACCTCTGATCTGTGAATCACAATAAAGTCAATGAAAAGACAAGCTACCAACTGGGAGAAAATATTGGCTGAAGGCTCATCTGATAAAGGACTGTTATTCAAAATATACAAAGAACCCTTAAAACTTCACAATATGAAAACAAACAACCGGATTTAAAAATGGAGGGCCTTAGCAGGCACCTCACCAAAGAAGACACACAGATGGCAGGTAAACCTATGAAAAGATGCTCCGTATCATATGTCCTCAGGGAAATGCAAACAATAGTCAGGTACCACTACACCTGCACCACTACACCACTACGCCTACCACTGGCCACCTATTAAAGTGGCCAGAATCCGGCACACTGACAACATCAAATGCTGGTGAGGGCATGGAGCAACAGGAACTCTCATTCAGTGCAGGTGAACCTTCTTACAAAACTAAACATACCCTCACCATCCAATCCAGTGATCGTGTTCCTTGGTATTTATCCAAAGGAGTTGAAAACTTATGTTCACACAAAAACTTGCACATGGGTGTTCATACTAACTTTATACATATCTACCTAACCTTGGAAGCAACAAAGATGTTGCTTCAGTTCAGTAGGGGAATGGGTAATCCAGACAATGTGCTGATCCAGAAAATGTGGTGATCCAGAAAATGGAATATTCTTCAGTGCTAAAAAGACATGAGCTACCAGGCCATGAAAAGATGTGAAAGAATCTTAAATGCGTGTTATTAACTGAAAGAAGCCAACCTGAAAAGGCTATATCCTACATGACTCCAACCAACCATATGACATTTTGGAAAAGGCAAAACTATGGAGACAGCAAAAAGATTACTGGATGCCAGGGGTTGGGGGTAGGGGGGAGACACCTGAATAGATGGAGCTCAGAGAATTCTTAGGGCACACTCTGTATATCATGCTCTGTATGATAATGCCATAACGGATATACATCATTATATTTGTCTAAACCCATAGAGTACACAACACTACGAGTGAACTCTAATGGGAACTACGAACTTCAGGTAATTATGATGTGTCAATGCAGGCTCATCAATTGTAACAGATGTACACTTCCGTCGGGGATATTAATAATGGAGGAAGCTATATATGTGTGGGAGCATGGGGTATATGGGAAGTCTATGTATCTTTCCCTCATTTTTCTGTGAACCTAATACTTCCCTAAAAATTTATCTTTTGGGGTGCCTGGGTGGCTCAGCTGGTTAAGCATCCGATTCCAACTCAGGTCATGATCTCATAGTTCGTGGGTTCCAGCCCCACGTTGGTCTCTATGCTGATAGCTCAGAACCTGCAGCCTGTTTCAGATTCTCTCTCTCTCTCTCTCTCTCTCTCTCTCTCAAATATAAATAAATAAACATTTAAAAAAAATACTAGGCCCTCAAGAAAATAGGATGAAGTGAGGCAGGGAGGCTGGGAAGGAGGGTTTGGGAGGGAGGCAAGGAGGGAGAAAGGGTGTGGGAGGGAGGGAGGAAGGTGTTTGATCAGGGGCTCCAAGTTGCTCTCTCTCTGGTAGAATCTGAGTCCAAATGACTTTTGTGGCTGTCAGCAATGGGCACCATGGCTTGGACTCACTGCCCTCCAGCAAAGAGCTGTGAGGCCATGAGAGCAGGGGAGGCACAGGGATCACCACATGGACAGATGCCATCTGTTGCCTTTCTTTTGTTCACTCAGAGGCAGACAGCTGGGGCGGCACCACCTGTGATCGTGAGCAACCCTGGAAGCTGCACTGTCAACAGCCTGTCACAGGGAATCACCTCAGGCCACTGCCTCCCCAAAGAGCTGCCCAATGAACCAGCCTCTGCCCCTCGGGGTCTCTCTGCACAGCGCTAACAGGCTGGGGCCTGACCATCCTGCCCACGCCGCCAGACTCGGGCACCGCTGCAGTTGCTGGGGGCCTGGGCTCAAGGGATGCCTCCTGTCTCCCTTCCCCCTGGGACAGAGGGCAGGGCTCCCCCAGAGTATCCAGGAGAGCCAGCTCTTTCCCTCCCCCTTTCTGACCTTTCACACTTGGGGAGGCCTTCACTGTGCAAGAAGCCCTTGTCCCCCTCCCTTTCCCCGACCCTCATGCCAACCACACTGGTGCCCATGGCTGGTTCTGCCCACTCCTCAGAGAAGGCAGAGGGGTTCACACAAAAGAAGACAAGAGAAGCAAGTATCCCACGGACAACCGGCCTTGGGAGTTCCTGGCCCCACCTCACAGCCGCATGAGGGGGCTTTGAGGAACACCACGGGGCAGCGGTGGGGGTCTCCAAAGTCCCTGAGGTTCAGGGCTTTCAACATGATGGGAGCATGGGGTCAGTTCCCAGTAAGCCCCTTTCATCTGTCGGACCTGTGAAGAGTCTCCACTGGGTCTCCCAGAACTGCCCAACCAAGGGAAGCCACGCTTTACTCCAGGATCAGGTGCCCAGGCCATCAGCTGTGTCCCAGAGCTCTCTCTCTCCATAGGCGCGCCAAGTTCCAAAGGCCCAGCTGTGGTGGTCGCCTCGCATGCTTCCGGGTCCTGGGGCTGCTAAGGGCCCGGCTTGCCACAGCCTCACACCCCCCTGGGCAACAAGTCCTCTGCAGATGGGCCTGGCCCTGAGAGCTGAGCAGAGGCCATTTCCTGGGAAAGCCACCCCCCCCAGTGGCCAGCCTTCCTCACTGCCTCTCTCCTCCTCCTCCTCCTCAGGCTCTAGGAGGCCACCAGTTACCTCCTGTCCTCAACCAAAAGACCCTCAGGGGAAGAAAGTGGGAGGGCATCATCATCATCATCATCATAAAACAGTATAAGTATTCATTCACTCATTCATTCATTCATTCATTCATCCAAAAATTATTTTTTGAGGGCCTGTGCCAAGCCTGGCTCCGTGCTAGGCACAGGGGACACACCTGTGAGTGATACAGGCCCCAATCATGTCCTCAGGGAGCCGGGAGTCCCATGGGGGGGAGACAGTTGACAAACATGCACACAGACATGTAACAGATACGTAACATTATGTCGGTGGCCACATGTGCTATTAAGAGAAGCAAAGTCTCTCGAGGAGGTGTTACTGTAGATCTCTGGTCCGGAAGCTTCTCTGAAGCAGTCACCCAGGAGACCAGAAGCTGGGACCCAGGAGCTGGGCCAGGAGCTGAGGGGACAGTGCTCTAGGCAGGGGAAAGAGCAGAGGCAAAGGTCCTGGGGCACAGGCAGGCTTGTGCATCAGAAGCAAGTGAGGAGGACAGTGTGGCCAGCCTCAGTGACAGGGGTAGGAAGTGGGTCTGGAGAGATGATGGGGCCAGATCAGGCCTGGAAGCCAAGGTAAGGATTCGGCTTTGATTCTGAGACAGTTTTTACCAGGGAAACAACATTACCTCAAGTATGTTTTCAAAGAATCACAAAATACAAAATTTTTTTCTGATGTTTTATTTAGTTTTGAGAGAGAGAGAGAGAGAGAGAGAGTAAAAGCTGGAGAGAGGCAGAGAGAGAGGGAGACACAGAATCCGAAGCAGGCTCCAGGCTCTGAGCTGTCAGCACAGAGCCCGAAGCGGGGCTCGAACTCGTGAACCGCGAGATCATGACCTGTCCTGTGCCGAAGTCATGCACTTAACAGACTGAGTCACCCAGGCGCCCCAAGAATCACAAAGTTTTTAAAAACTAATATCAGCATCTGGCATTTATCGAGCCCTTACTCTCCATGTGGTCTTACGCTTGGCATTTTGACCACATTATCTTCTTTCATCCTTACAACCACCTTATGAAGTGGTCGGCCTGATTCCCTTGCCTTGTTCCAAGAGAGACAACTGAGGTGCAGAGGGGTGAAGTGATACGCCCAAGGTCACACAGCTAGAAAGCATGAGCTCAAGACGAGCCAGGCCGGCCCCCTCCAGAGCCGTTGGGTTACTCTGGTCCTGATGTTAGGCTGCCTGGCTTCCAATTTTGACTCCCAGCCACCAGCTGTGTAACATAGCTGGCTCCTGTCTGGTCCTGACATTGCCACAGCTCCAGCCTCTGTAAGACGGACACACTGCATCCTCCTCCGGGGGCTGCAGAGAGGACACTGAGCAAGGGTGCGGGCTGGCGGTGGGTGGGAGGCAGATGGTCAACAGGTGTGATGGCAGTTACTCACCCCCAAAGCTTTGGGGGCTGTGGTTCTAGGGACCTGGTGAAACATATGAGGTCAATCCACCTTGGAAAGAGGAGACAGCCGTTCGGCCTCCACTACAGCTGCAGCAAAACAGACTGCGAGGGACGTGATGGAGGCCCGCAGACAGAGGAAGGTACTGGGTGGGACTAAGCAAGGCACAGAGTCAGCCTTGCCCTCTCCGAAGACCGTCCTCTTCCTCTACAGCCAATCGGGATGCACGAGAGAGAAGTCTCCATTGCCTTATGGGGGACAGCTAGCTTCTGCCACGAAGCCTCCCCACACTGCCCAGGTCAGAGGCAGCGGTGCCCAGGTATCACGAAACCAGAAGTTCCTCCATTAAAGCACTGCTCCATTCAGCACGGCAGTCACCTTTCATTGTTTGGGCTCCCTTTGTTCATTTAGCCTCATGGGACCCCAGAAATCCATAAACAGCAAACAACAACGATCTCCACTCTTTAACTTCTCTTCCAATCCTTTCGATGCACAAACATCCCTTCCTACGTGTTCGTGTGAGCGTGTGAATCCTCTTGCAGAATTTATCTCTATCTGACACTATTCCAAACATGCAGGAAGAAACCTGGAAGGTTTCTGGCCCTCTTTTAGAAGAGCAGTGTGGCCTCATGGTTAGAATGTAGGGTTTGGAGGTAGACCGGCATGGATTCAGATCCCGGAGAGGCATGCTGTGTGACCTTGGATAAGCCACTTGACTTCTTCGGGCCCCAGTTTCCTCACTGGGACAGGGATAAGAGTGTTCCTCTCACCAGGCTAGGAAAAGGAGAAAAGGGAAGAGACAGTGTGTGCAACACTCTAGCCAAGTACCCTGCACAGGCAAGTTGTTCCTTTACTCTCACTTTAGTCCTTCTTATCGAGATATTCAGCAGGCTCAGAAAGTTCCCTCTTTGGGATAATATTTGTATATGCTATCAATTTCTGTGTAACAAATCCCCCTAAAACTTAGTGGTTTAAGTAAGCACACATTTATTATCTCACAGTTGTTTCTGTGGGCCAGCAGTCTGCCCATCACTTACCCGGGTCTCCTGCTTCAGGGTCTCTTGAATGCTGCAATCAAGGTATGAGGCAGGGCTGAGGTCTCATCTGAGTGCCCCATAGAGGAAGGATTCAATTTGAAGTTCAGGTGGTTGTTGGCAGGGTCAATGGCTCAAGAGCTGCTGAGCTGGAGGTCGCCCTCAATTCCTTGCACATGAGCCTCTCCAACATGGCAGCCTCCTTCCTCGAAACATGCAGGCCAAGATGGCAGTGCAGTTGGCTAGCAAGACAGAAATCACAATCTTAAGTCACTGAATCCCAGAAGAGACATCTCATCACCTTTGCTATATCCTAATGGCTAGATATAAGTCTCTAGGCCTGTCCACACACAATTGGAGAACATAAATACCAGGAGGCAGGAGTCTTCAGGGGTCACCTTGGAGTCTGCACTACACAGCAAGGTTCAGTTCAGCTAGCATTTTCTGGGGCCTTTTATGTACCAGGCACTGTCGTGGAGCTGGGAACTTACAAAGTGGGGAAGCCAGGGTGTCCATCTCCCAGGAACTTCTGTGAGATGTTTTCTGCTTCAGGCTCTTGTTTTTCACTGCTGTGAACACTTTGGGAACCTGTGTACGATCTCCGTTGAGGGGAGGAGGACAATTACTCACTCCATAGTGTGAATGAGTTAACTAGGCCCTTTTCCCTCCATCCCAGGCTGGTCAGGGAAAAGAAACACACACACACACACACACACACACACACACACACACACACACACAGTGAGCTAGCTCTTAGGGGTATTTGCAAAGTAGAGGTCACTGTGCTGGCTGCTATGGAAACAAAGAGAATGAGACCAGACCCTTCCCTGGGGAAGCACACTGGGGGATGGGGAGCAAAGAGGGAAACTCACAGGTTCGGCCTGGAGTGAGGCATGCCACACTGGAAGCCAGATCCGCATGGGGAGTTAAAGGAAAGAGATTATAGCCAACAGCTGAAAAGTTGAACCAAGCTTTGCCCTATACTTAGTGGACAATGGTGGCTTGATCTCAGAGCAACCAAGTTCCCTTCCCCAACACAACCCCCTTCCCCCACTCTGACTCCACCTCGCAGATGCCAGGGGGGCTTGCTACAGGGAGGCAACAGACACAAACGTCCTTTGTTCGAGGAACCTCATCTTCCCTGGCTAACCATGGCGGTCTGGTGGGGCCTGATGGTCACAGACTAACTCCTCTTGGCCATGGGGGTGGACTGGATACCCAAGCTGGATCAATCTTCCATTCCCTGGCCCATAAGACACATAACCCAACCTAAGCCAATCAGAGCCTTTCTCTGGCATTTCTTCCTGGGTGAAGCTGTCAGAGAAGAGACTATCTTCCTAGTTATGCAGGAAGCAGCTGCTGGTAACCATGTTTTTAGCCATATAGAGAGGGAAAAAGGTGGAGCCCTACGTACACAGAAATAAGACAGAGAGAGAGAGAGAGAGATACCAGACAGTATCAAATTCCTGGTGCCTGTCTTCAAGCTTTACTTGAAAATCTTTTTACTTGAAAATCTTTTTACTTGAAATCTTTTTATTTACTTAAAATAATTCAAACTGGGTATCTGTCACACTCCAACCATAGGGTCCTGAACTAGAAGTATAAAATTTTACCATTGGGAGTTCAAGCTAAAGCTACAAATCTTCCTGGGAGATGTGATCCAGAGGTCCAAATTCTTACTAAAGTATAAATGACTAAGATCCTTTCTTGAGAGAAGGCTGTGATATGGGTTTATCTGAAAATACACCGGGCATCATAAGGTTAAAAGTAGAGGCTGTCAAGACATCCTTCACCTTATTCATGTGTAAAAAGAGCTTGTGATTCAAATCAGAAAAACTTGAATTTGAGTGCAGGCTCTGCCACTAACTGGCAAACCTACTTCACTTCTCTGGGCGCCCATTTCCCCATCTTTAAAATGGGAATAATAATGTTTCTGCACTTCCTGTCTTACAATGCTGTCATATAGAAAAATATCAACATTATTTTGTTTCCCTGCAGCCAATGTCCCTAGATGTGCTATATTAAATACATCTTAATACTATATTTGGGTAAATGCCAATGAACAGAAATGTGAACAACATCTCTCCAGTAGGACTCAGCACCTGAGGATAAGAGTGAGTGAGAAAGTCTTAAAACAGCCTCAAGGGGTAGACATCCATCTACAGAGCAATGGTGTTAGTCTGGGCCCCCACTTGGTAAAGTCTGACATACTTTCATCGGTGTGTGTGTGTGTGTGTGTGTGTGTGTGTGTGTGCAAATTCATACTTTTCTAAATCGTCTCTTTCTTTTCATTTTTAAAAATTTCACAGGCATGTGATGGGGCGCTTGGGTGGCTCAGTCGGTTAAGGGTCATGATCTCACGGTTTGTGAGTTCGAGCCCCGCGTCGGGCTCTGTGCTGACAGCTCAGAGCCTGGAGCCTGCTTCTGATTCTGTGTCTCCCTCTCTCTCTGTCCCTCCCCAACTTGGGCTCTGTCTCTCTCTGTCTCTCAAAAATAAATAAATGTGAAAAAAAATTTAACATGCACGCGAGAAAAAATGTCAAACAAAGAGAGAAGCATAAAACTAAAACAATCCACTTCAGCACCACTGGAGCCTTTTCATCCAGATCTTAACTTTTATTTCTATATATGGATCTTACCAAACACACTCGGCTTCATACTTCGTTGGTGTTGTTTTCGTTACAGTTTGGGAGGCCTTTACATATCAGCATATAAGTTTGGTGGGTTTTGGGGAATTTTGTTTGTTTTGTTTTGTTTTGTTTTGTTTTGTTTTGTTTTAAAGATTAGAATCCTTCAGTTACCAGCATCCTGGGTTTGCTAGATCTGGCATCCAGTACAGGGTTCAATACATATTGTTAAAAGGAAGACATAAACAAGGGGAAGAGGGAAAGAAGAGAGAAGTCAGGGGAGTGGGAAGGATGATAAAAAGAAAAGAAAAGGAAGGGGAAAAAAAGGACAAGACGTAGGAGGATGGAGGGAAGGGAGAAAGAGGGAAGGGAGAAAGAAAGGGAGAAGAGGGAAAGAGAGGAGGGAGGAGGGGAAGGAAGAAAGGGGGAGGGACACAGAGACAGAGAGGAAAGGAGGGAGAGAGCGAAAACAAAGGCAGATAGAAACAGAGGAAGAGAGGGAGAGAGAGACAGAGACAGTGAGACAGAAAACAGCGAGAGAGCAAGGGAAAGAGGGACAGAGAGGGAGGGAGGGAGAGGAGACAATCAGACAGACTGAGTCTCAATCTCAGAGAGACAGAGAAAGGAGAGAAGGGAGGAAGGGAAGAGACACAGAGGGAAGGGAGGAAGAGAGGCGAGAAGAGGGAAAGAGAGAGGAAGCGAGAGAGAAGAGAGAGAGAAGTGGAGAGAGAAACAGAGATAAAGGAGGGAGGGAAGAAAGACAGAGATGGAAGGAAGAGAGGGGAAAAGAGGGAAAAAGAGAAAGGACAGGAACGGAGGGAGACCTGAGAGCAGAGGGCAGGGGGACTCTGAGCCGTGGACGCCGCCCCGCCCCCGGCCCCGCCCCCGGCCCCGCCCCCGGCCCCGCCCCCAGCCCCGCCCCCGGGGCGCGGGCTGCGGCGCCACCTCCAGCCGCCAGGAGCCGCCACGGGCAGCCAGCAGCACCCTGCGCGCTCCGCGGACCCTCTCTCCCGCCTCAACGCCGGCCGCTCGCCGCCTCGCCGCCGCTCTCGGGCTCCGGCCGGGTCTCGCGCGCAGTCTTCTCGTGAGGGGCCTCGCGCCGCCCGGCGCACGCCGTCCCCCTGCCTCGGGGCGCGGGGTCTCGCGGGCCCCGCTCCCGCCCTCCGCTCGCCTGGCCCGGACCGGAAGCGGCGCCGCACGGCCTGGGCCTGGCGCGGGGGGCGGGCACCGGGGCCCGGTCCGACATGGGCAAGAAGCACAAGAAGCACAAGTCGGACAAACACCTCTACGAGGGTGAGGAGCTGGCCGCGGTGGGGGGCGGCGGCTCTGGGGAGTGTGTATGTGGCGGGGGTGGGGGGGGCGGGTTCTCGCTCCTTCGAGACCACCCTCGAGCTCCCGAGGCCGGCCGGGGGCCGCACCTCCCACGGGCAGGCCGGGGACCCGCGAAAGGGGCGCGGCCCGCGGGAGGCCGCGCAGACCCCCCCCAGGCGGGGGCGGCATTCGAACCCGGGACCCCTGACCCCCCCCCCCCCCCGGCGGGGCTCTTGTTGGGAGGTGTGAGACGGCCCCCAGAGGCCCGCAGCGTTCGGGGCACACATTCGGCGAGTGACCGTCAGTCAACAGGTGCTTCGCGGGGCGCCCACTGCGCGCCCAAAGCCGCCCCGGCAGTGGCTCCCCCTTCTCCCCCTGCCCGTCCCCCTGCCCGTCCCCCTGCCCGCGGTGCCTCTGCATCGTGGATGCTGGCCGGCGCGTCCCGCCCGTAATCGAGGCTCTGTCCTTTTGTTTAAGAGTATGTAGAGAAGCCCTTGAAGCTGGTCCTCAAAGTGGGAGGGAACGAAGTCACCGAGCTCTCCACGGGCAGCTCGGGGCACGACTCAAGCCTCTTCGAGGACAAAAACGATCATGACAAACACAAGGACAGAAAGCGGAAAAAGAGGAAGAAAGGAGAGAAGCAGGTTCCAGGAGAAGAAAAGGGGAGAAAACGGAGACGAGTAAAGGTAAACGTGGCTGCGGTGCTTCGGCTTTGCTGGTGGTGCCACTTTTTAAGAGTTCCCGCCTCCCGCTGCCAACCTAACTTGATTCTCTCTGTGTCTGGCGAGACGCTGAAACGCCTTTACGGCTGTCTTGTTTTGAGGAATAGCAGGGCAGCCTAGAAACATGAATCATTTGGGAGTTTCAGCAACTCTTGGTTTATTTATACTTAGTTACACTCACAGCTGAGTCCTGATTTTCAAGAGCCGCGTCAAAGAGCATTTGCCCATCTAGGAAAAGTAGAAGTCGTGCTGAAGCAGCCTCAGCTTTGTCAACAACAATAGTCATTTCAAAAGCGAACGGGACGTGTCGGGGTTCAGACTTTGCTCCGAGGTCAATACCGTAATGCCAGATATATAATGAGCAGCTTGCATCTTAAAACGTGAATCCGTTGAAGAGGAAATCTGATCAGAGACCTTTAAGGGACGTGACGCCAGTGGTAAAAATTGGCATTTTCCTAACCATCACAGAAAAGGGGGGGGGGAAGGTAGCCGCTGTCTTGGTTCACAGGCTCGGCAAACGTGCCCGGAATTAGCCTAGACTTCTGCACTTCCCAGATTTAACCTGTCACTGAGTGGTTTATTAAATCAGTTACTGTACCTTGAAGATAGATTTCCATAAATTAGTTTTATAACTTCTATGTGTATATGCATAACAGAAGTGTTCTATTCCATGTGATTAAATACCTTGATAAGTCACGAAATCTTAGAGACCCTCTGTTTAGAATTTCCTAAATCCGTTATTTTCTGCCTCAGTTCTTAATTGCCTGTGGCTGGATTGTGACAATATATAGAACTATATAATGTTTTCTTTTGCTAAGTTATAAAAACTATTATGTGCATGTGATTTTTTTTTTTAAGAAATTCAGCCAATACAGAGTGAACCAAAAGGAGGAAATTTTTCCTCACCCTAGTCCCTCATACAGTCCCTCCCACTAGAGATAACCAGTTGGAGGGCACCTGGGTGTCTGACTCAGGCAGCAGCTCGTGAGTTCGAGCCCCGCGTCGGGCTCAGAGCCTGGAGCCTGCTTCCAATTCTGTGCCTCCCTCGCTCTCTGCCCCTCCCCAGCTTGCACTCTGTCTCTGTCTCTCCCTCAAAAATAAACATTCAAAAAAATTTAAAAAAAGTAACAAGCTGGGTTTTTTTTTACTTGTAAAGTAGTTTGTGAACATAGTTTTTAATTTTTTTTTTAATGTTCATTTATTTTTGAGAGAGAGAGGGAGACACAGAATCTGAAGCAGGCTCCAGGCTCTGAGCTGTCAACGCAGAGCCCGACGCCAGGCCTGAACCCACAGACCGTGAGATCGTGACCTGAGCCGAAGTCGACGCTTAATTGACTGAGCCCCCCAGGCGCCCCAATGAACATAGTTTTCAAAAGTCAAGAGTACTTCAGAGCTTTTACACAAAAGCAGTCTCCTGCTCCAGTGGAGAGTTTTACTTCCAAAATGTTTTAGTTTTTTTCTTTTAGGTATTTGTGTCCTTTTTTAAATGTAGTTTATGTTATTTCCTGACTTATCAGTACATCTTTTACTGGTAAGTTACAGAAGGTGAGAACTTAAGTCAGCAGTCCAGTACCGCTTCACACCCCCGATTTCCCTCCCTCCATTCTTCCAGCGTGGATGTATCACAGTTGTTGGTTAAATCAGTATTCAGTGTTTCATTGTTTTTCACTGGTGACAAGTATAGCAAATATAGAGCCGAACTTGGTCTCTTGTTAATTGCTTTCATTTGTTTGGTTATTGTGTACCAAATCTTCCCAAACTGACAGATTTATGAAACCCGTCTGATTTCTGTTTTTCACATGGTCAAACAGTTCTCCTTTTCTTGAGACCTCTATCTTGGAGCCCTCTGTGCCCTCCTGCTCTGTCTAGTCTGGTTGAGTCCTCTAGGCCTTCTGGGATCCTCCTTTGCTTCTTTCCTGGATCCCATGTCTTCTTGATTTGCTCCCTTATTGTGGTAGATTCTTAACTCTAGGAAGTTCCTAGGAAACCATTCATAGGAGGTAGGTTTTGGAAGTCCTTATGTGTTTGAATATCTTTATTCTACATCCTATAGTCTCATATAGATGGATGGTTTGACTCCGCATGGAATGCCAGATTGAGAATTATTGTGTCCTAGAATTTTAAAAGCATCTTGTTCTCGGGGCGCCTGGGTGGCTCGGTCGGTTGAGCAGCCGACTTCGGCTCAGGTCATGATCTCGCGGTCCGTGAGTTCGAGCCCCGCATCAGGCTCTGTGCTGACAGCTCAGAACCTGGAGCCTGTTTCAGATTCTGTGTCTCCCTCTCTCTCTGCCCCTCCCCTGTTCATGCTCTGTCTCTCTCTGTCTCAAAAATAAATAAACGTTAAAAAAAAAAATTAAAAAAAAAAATAAAAGCATCTTGTTCTCTAGTTGTCCTTTTTTTAAAAATAATAAATGTTTATTCATTTTTGAGAGAGCAAGTGTGAGTGGAGGGAGGGGCAGAGAGAGAGGGGAACAGAGGATCTGAGGCGGGCTCTGCGCGGACAGCAGCAAGCCCCGTGTGGGGCTCAAACTCATGAGCCGTGACATGACCTGAACTGAAGTCCCAACACTTAACCAACTGAGCCACGCCGACACCCCTAGTTGTCCTTGTTTTTATAGCACCCTGTTCTTATTTTTCTATGCAGTATCTTCTTTTTTTTTCTCTGAGGATATTTTTTTTTTCCTTTTAAGTTTTCTTTTGCTCCTTGCTTTGTATCTCCAGTTCTTCAGTTTATTTTCTTGGTCTCCTCCTTTTATGTTAACGGCATCCCTTAGATACCTGTTGCGCCTTCCTAGTCTGTATTTCAGTGTGAAACACAAAAGGGCTGATTAATAAATACTTTAATTAAAGTACTTAATTAAAGTATGAATAGATACTTTGTATTTAGTTTTCTAGCTCTAGAGTCACTAAACAAAGACCTGATCATTCCATTGGGGAACCCCCAAATGTCTGTTCTCCAGAGAAAAGTCCCTTCTTGGACAAGGATTTTACCTGGCTGCTGGTATTTTGGGGGCCAGCCAGGGAAGGGGACTGAAGGTCCTACCACCCAGTGCTCTGCATTCAGTCCAGCATCTCTCCCCACTTCTGGCTGGTATGCTGTCTGGAGACTCTGGTCCCTTATGTCTCGTGTGAGCTTTTCCAGGTTTCTCAGGTTTGAACTTTTCTCTAGCTGTCCACTTCTGCATGCAGGAGGTCTCTTGCTTTCCGTGATCTGCACGCTCCTACGCTTGCCTTTCATCTCCCAAATGTGTGGGTATCTTTCATCCCCTGTCATCTCGTCTGTACTTTGTTCATCTCATTTAACTGGAAGTTGAGGTCACCCCTTTTAACCACTTCTGATTTTAGTTCTGGCACCATAATGCCAGCTGATACACTCGTGTTCTTCATTTCTTCTTTTATCAATTGTCTCATTCCTTTTATTAACTGCGTAGTATTTTGTTATATTGATGTACCATATTTTATTTGATACTACATTTAAATGTTACAAGTAAAGCTTCATTGAGCCTCGTGTACACAAATCTTTGTATACTTTTGTAAGGATATCTTCAGGATAAGTTCCTGGAATTCTCCCCCTGTGTTCCAGCCACTCTGCCCTTTCTTGACTGTGGCTCGAAATGTCATTAGCCTTCATTATATTTCGATTACCTTGTAAATTAAGATGCTTTTGCATCCATAGTCTTACTTGGACGTAACACCCTGCAGAATAGGACAAGTAGGTTGGTTTCCGTTTTATAAAAGGTAATGTGGAAACTCAGAAGTGAAGTGAATTTGCCCAAGGTCCCATTTCCCCAGGACTCAGAGACCATGGGACATTCCAGATTCTCTGGGGTGTCATTGGTTCTGTAGAGGCTGTTTGGGCCATCCCTTCTTTGCAGGTCAGACCAGGGATGGGGGAGGGGGTTCTTCTACTAGTGTTGTCTAGGAAGGGAGACTTCCGGACGCTCCTCTCTGAGCTACGTTCTGGATCTCTAGGGAATTTTAGGAACAGCAGTTGCCTCTGGTCTCTTCTTGGGGAGAAGTAGCTGTGTAACAGACATGGGCCTGGAAGGGGCTGGGGTATGTGTGGTTCTAAGGGACTGGTGATTCTTTTGGCCATTCTATGTGGCAGGAAGAAGGAAGGATGCAGGGAAAGGATAAAACTTGCCATTTTAAAGCGTTTTTCTGAAAGGCATACATAACTTCTGCTTGTGTTTCATCAGCTATAACTTAACCACATGGCCACCCTAGCTGCTAGGGAGGCTGGGAAATGTCTTTTAGTTGGAGAAGGAGGTGGGGCTTTGTACCCTAATAAAGATCGGGAATCTGTTACTTAGGGAAAAAAAGGAAAAGGTAAAGTTTGGGGGAAGCACACACACTTACAACATAAAACCCTATAATTTTTCAAAGGTGTTGGAGTTAAATGAGTTTCTTCTCTTGAGTAGGAAAGGCCCTGGTTATATTAGTTTAAAATGGCCAAGCAGTTATGATCGATAGTATTTCTCTGTGTAGCATAGTGGCATTTAATACCAGCCAGAACATTATGAGTACAACATCCCTTTGTTTTAATCAGGCCATGATCTAGATACCACCCCTCTGAAAGTGTGTTGGCTAGTTTTTCCCCCCTGAGCATTCGAATGCTGAGTGATTGGCAAAGAATTTGTGTGCTGGCATAACTCTTAATGTATTTCCTAAAGATTCAGCTTTACATTTGCAAGTCCTTTATTTCCAATTTCCACATCATATAAAAAATATATAAGGCACCTGGCTCAGTCAGTTAAGCATCTAACTCTTAATTTCAGCTAAGTTCATGATCTCCCAGTTTGTGAGTTCGAGCCCCTCACTGACAGTGTGGAGTCTGCTTGGGATTCTCCTTCCCTCCCTCTCTCTCTGCCTTTCCCCCTCTCATGCATACACACACTGTCTCTCCCTCTCTCAAGATAAATAAACTTTAAATAAATAAAATAACAGCTGATGAATAAATGCTCCTATCATTTGGTCTAGTAATATAAGCATGAGAGGACAATGAAGTAAAACTGAGGGGCAATAAGTAAAATTCTGTGGGATGCCTGGGTGGCTCAGTTGGTGGAGCATCTGACCCTTGATTTCAGCTCAGGTCTTGATCCCAGGGTCGTGGGGCTCTGCACTGAGTGTGGAGCCTGCTTAAGATTCTCTCTCTCTCTCCCTCTCCCTCTCCCTCCCCCTCCCTCTCCCTATCCCCCCTCCCTACCCCCTACCCCCTACCCCCTACCCCCTCCCTCCCTCTCCCTGTCTCCCCGCCACCCCCGCTTGCATGCTCTCTCTCTCAAATTAAAAATTTTTAAATGTCAGTGGATTTTTGGTTTGCTTCTATTTCTTGGCTATTATAAATAATGCTGTTGTTAACCCGAGTATGTAAGTATCTCTTTGAGAACTTGCTTTCAGTTCTTTTGGATATATATCCAAAAGTAGAAGTGCCAGATCATCCTGTCTTCTCTTTTACAGATGAGAAAACTTAAGGCTCAGAGAGCTTAGTCACTTGCTCAAAGTTGCATAATCAGTGCCAGAACAGGAACTCAAACCCTGCCCCTTAAATAGGTCTGTAGTGTGAAAGAGTTGTTAAAATGGACACTGACCTCCACACCCTTCACAGTACATGGAAAATTAAAATCAGTGCCCTTAACAGAGGGGGGCGTTCCAGTTCTGAGTCTCTTGAGAGTCCCTGGGGCTGGGTGGGGGAATCACAGAAGATTTTGCTTAGGCGGTTGCATTTGAGCTGGTCTTGAAAAATCAGAATATAATGATGTTACACTACATATTCAAGCAATGGGATAAACTATGTACTCTGAGCTATTATTGTAATATAGGGATATTCTTTTCATCTTGTACGATTACAGGTAAGGAATCATGGGGCACCTGTGTGGCTCAGTTGGTTAAGCATCCAGCCTTGGCTCAGGTCATGGTTTCACAGTCCATGAGTTCAAGCTCCACATTGGGCTCTGTGCTGACAGTGCAGAGTCCACTTGGGATTCTCTCTCACTTTCTCTCTTTCTTTCTCTCTCTCTGCCCTTCCCCTGCTTGCATGTGCACATGCCCCCTCTCTCTCTCTCTCTGTCTCAAAATAAAAAAACAACCAAAAAAAAAAAATTAACATTCGAGCGTTTACTGTATGCCAGGCACAGTTCTGAGTTCTTTACATTTACTATTTTAATTCTTACAAATAGCTCTGTGGAGTAGGTGCTGTTAGTATCTCATTTTACTGCTGAGTTAACTAAGGCATAGAGGATGAGGTAGCTCATAACTAGAGAGAAAAAATGGATGACTGTAATCATTAAGCAGAATGGAAATTCTGTCAAAACACAACTCATTGATTTGTTTGGTATGACATCTGCCAAAGCCAGGATCTCCCAGCAGAAAATCCTCCCACTCTGGTTTCCTCTGGAGGTTGTCCTCTTTTTTTAAAAAAAAAAAAAAAAAAAAAAAAAAAAGGTTTATTATTATTTATTTTTATTTATTTTTTTAGTAATTTCTGTACCCATTGTGGGGCTCAAACTTACAACTCCCATAACAAGAGTCACATGCTCTTCCAACTGAGCCAGCCTGGTGCCCCTAAAGTTTGTTTGTTTAAGTAGGCTCCACACCCAGCGTGGGGCTTGAACTCATGATCCTGAGATCGAGTCAAATGTGCTTCCAAATGAGCCACCTACATGCCCCTACTTTTTTATAGTAATCTCTGCACCCAAAATGGGGCACAAACCCACAACCCCAAGATCACGAGTCACACGCTCTTCCAGATGAGTCGGCCAGGCACCTCTAGAGAAAGAAAGACTGTTATGAGTGTAAGAGTAGCGTTGCTTCTCTGATGGAAAGGCTGTTTATTCATTTATTTACTCAACAGACGTTTACCAGGCACCTCTTACATGCCAGACTCTGTTATTAGACTCAAATGATGAAGGTAAATAAAATACAGTTCCTGCCCTACAGGAGGAGCTCAGAGTTGGGCTGGGGAATCAGATGTGAAAGGAGAGCTAAACTTCATGGCCTGGTAAATTCTAGTAGAGGTATGAATAAAGGTATGTTCTGGGAGTCCAGGGGAAATTGTTTCTTGTTTTCCCTTGGGGAGCCAGGGGAAGGCATCATAGGTACAGACTAAATAGGCAGCACATGCTGTCTTCAATCTAAGGCCAAAAATGAGGTGTCACTTTGAGGTAGTAAGACTGATTTTTCAATTAAATTCAAAATCACCTGTTAAATTCTAAAATTGTTTTGCGGATTGGGAGCATTATTTGAGTATAGCTAGAAATCTCTGTATCTGTATCTGTATCCCTTCCAAAAGTAGCTGAAAGACAGTACTTATCACTAAGGACTTCAGCTGTTAATTTGTGTGCTTTCACATTCCCATTCCATGCTGCCTCCTGTAATTAATTAATTCTGCAAGTATTATGCATAAGGCATTGTTGAGCTTGGAGGTACAGCACTAAAAATGACATGGGACCCTGCCCACAAGGAACTCTAGTGAGGAGGCAGATGTGTTTATAGTGCAATGAGTGTTAATAATATTAATAATATGAGCAAAGATTTGCTTCAGAAGGGTCATTCACAAATTAATAACTTGCCATTGAGTTGTGAATAAATTAGAGTCTGAAATTAAGTACAGTGTGTTTGTAGTTACAGAAATAGCCGCTGTTCCTCTCTCCTGCCTGGACCTTCTTGCGCACAGGATATTTCCTCTGCCTGGAATGCTGTTTCCACCCACCCACCTCCACCCCCAGCCTGGCTAAATTCTGTCCTTCAGATCTCAGCTCAGATGTTACTTCCTCGTAGAAGTCTTCCCACACTTGTCCAGTCTAAATTAGATTCACCCAACAGTTATTCTCTCCATGGATTCTGTTTGGGTCTTTTTAATGAGTTGTTTAATGTGTGTCTCTGCTGTTACACTGTCAGCTTCCTAAGGGCAGGGCTGTGTGTGTGTGTTCTCCACCAGTGTTTATCTATACGGTAGAACCTTATTTTTTTATTGAATGCATGAATGAATGTACAGTATGGGCAAGTGCTTCGCTGAAATTTCACATATACTGCCTTATTTCATCCTCAGAACAATCTTCTGAGGTATGTATTGTATTGCAAAGATAAGAAAATTAGTCCCCTCCCCCAAATTATATAGTTTATCCATAATTTCATGGCAAATAAGTGGCAAAGCCAGAATGAGCCTATTTATAAACTGTAACTGTAAACCCTTCTTCCTTGGCTACCTAAAGTTAAATGGCTCCAGTATCTTTGTGTCGTTTTCTATATGTAATTGGCAAAATGCGTTAACTGTTAAGCATAACTGTATTAAGTTTTGGTTTTACATATCTGTGAGACTTTAGTAAGGGACGTTCTCAGTAAGATTCTTTAACTATGTTCTGAATCATGAAGAAAATTAGAAGGTTGGAATCAGAATTTTAAGTGGAGAGAGAAGTGTAGAGGTCAAAGCCTCTTGTTTTGTGGGTGAAACTGAGTGAGTGAGTGGGATAACTTGTTCAGGGTCACATTCTGATAAACTAGAAGGCAGGTCTCCTAATTCCTAGTCTGGCAGTAACATGTTACTGAATATCCATGCAGTTTAGGGTGCTTTCCAAGTATAGGTTTTTGTATTCTTTTTCTCTTTTGGACTGTAGCCCAGAAGGTTATATTCTCTTGCCATTCTGAATATTAAGGTGGTTAACGTAGACTAGGCTGACAGGATAAAGTGACCAGGTAGCACCATCCTTTGGTACTTTTTCAACTTTTCTATTTCTTGACCTCATTTCACCATTCCATTGATTCTAAGATAGATAAAACCAACAGTTAAATCTCTATCTTGTGGGTGATGAGAGGCCTGATGAGAATAAGTGAATTGCTTAAGAAGGTCACTGTGTGTTAAGGATGAGGCTGGGGCTAGAACTTGAGCCCATAGACCATGGGTCAGCAAACCATGGCCAGTGCACCTGGGTTTATACATAAAGTTTTGTTGGAATACGGCCACACCCATTCATTTACGTATTGGGTAGGGCTGCTTTCACGCCACAACAGCAAAGGTTAGTAGTTGGGACCTTAGGACCACACAGCTAAATTATATGCTGTCTGGCCATCTACCAAAAAAAGTTTGCCAACTCCTGCTCTAGATTCCTGGCACTATAGCCCTGGTTCTTTCCACCTAGGAGAGTGCTTATTGCCTTGCAACTGTCCTCACTTCACAATTTACATTTCATAGGAAGGAATCTGTGTCTCTAGGGGGTCTTTTTCCATTGAACAGAAGGAAATTTTCCAGCCTACAAAAGATTGATGCCAGTTGTTCTGATTGATGGCAAAAAACCCACAAAACTTTCCAGAATCAAAATTTGCTGCTCTAGAGTATGGCATGAAGTCATAAAAATAGACACCAATCAACTTGATGATGACTGAGATCAAGAGCACTATGAGTACAGTTTATATAGCATTTTTCTCTGGAGCCTTTAAACCAGTCATATATTCTGTATTAGATGCTTTGGACCCTGAGAATAGAAGCTCTGTATCCGTGATCCTGAAAGTGTGATTCCTATAGCAGCAACACCCACAAGGCCTGGAAACTTGTTATTAATGCAGACGCATAGGCTCTGCCTTAGACCTACTGGATGGGTAATCCCGGAAACAGGGCCAAGACGTTAGTGTTTTAACAAGACCTTCAGATGATTCTGCTGTACACTGAAGCTTGAGATCCATAATGGGCACTCAGAATTTGCACTTCTGGCAACTTCCCAGATAATGCTGATGGTGCTGGTCAGGGAGCACACTTTGAGAACCACTGCTCTGGATACTAGGACAATAAATTAGGACATAAGCCAAGAAAATAGTTTTAGAGTCGATAAGATCCTATTGAGAAGCTTGATTCTCAAAGGCATAAAATAGACATTTTTAGACAATTTTAGTAAAAATTTAATTTAAAAAAAAAACACAATAATAAAACTAGCACCTGGATACCAACCATCCAGCTTTAGCTTTTTTTTACCTTTTACTTGATTTTTTGGTTTTTGGCTTTGGCTTTTTGTTTGTTTTTGTAAAGAAATAGGGGCACCTGGGTGGCTCAGTCGGTTGAGCATCTGACTCTTGATTTTGGCTCAGGTCATGATTCCAGGGCCATGGGATGGAACCCTGCTGACAGCACAGGGCCTGCTTGGGATTCTCCCTCCCCCTCTCTCTGCCTTCCCCTGTTCACCTGCTCTGTCTTTCTCTCCAAATAAATAAAGAAAGAAAAGGAAAGAGAGAGAGAGAGAGAGAGAGAGAGAAAGAAAGAAAGAAAGAAAGAAAGAAAGAAAGAAAGAAAGAAAGAAAAGTGGAGAGAGAGAGGGAAAAAGAAAGGGAGAGAGAAAGAAAGGGAAAGAGAGGGAGACAGAGAGAGAGAGAGAGAGAGAGAGAGAGAGAAAGAAAGAAAGAAAGAAAGAAAGAAAGAAAGAAAGAAATTAGAATATAGATACAGATGAAGCTTTCTGTGTATTCTTCCAGAATCCCATTCCTCTCCCTCTGTCTCCTCTCTCTCTGCCCTGGAGACCACCATTATTGTGAGCGTCCTGTGTATCAGTTGCATACTTGTTTTTGTAATTTTACCACTTCCACATACATCTGTAAATAATATACACTTACACATTTTCAAACTACAAAACCAATATTGTAACAGTATTCTCAACTTTTATCTCTAGAAATTATAGTTCTGAACACTCTACATCTTGATACAGTGTAACTTTAGCTTATAAATTTTACCTGCTGTGTAAATGTCCTAATTTATTAATCCATTTTCCTTTTAGTAGGCATTGGATTGTTCATAATTTTTTACTATTTCAGAATGTGGCAGTAAATATTCTTATACCTGCCTTCCATGTAGAGAAGTTTCTCTAGGGTATATGCCCAGGAGTAGAAAAGCTGAGAAGTAGGGTAAAGGCATCTTCAGCCTTAAAATATTAATTGTTCTCCTAATGGTTGTACTTATTTACCTACACATCTGCAAGGTGTGAGAGCCCTATTTCTCTGTTTTCATCAAAACTTGACATTTTCAGGCATTTTATTTTTTGTCACGTGGAGAGCTAGGAAATGCCTTGTAGTTTCAAACATTTATAATCCCCAGAGTTCTAGGCAGCTTGAGTTAGTTGGCATGTTTTTTGATATTTCAGGTTTCTGGGAATTACCTGTGATATCCTTTACTCATTTTCTATTGGGTTATCTGCCTTTTTACCTGAATAAATGCCCTTTGCACAGTTTTTGTTAATACTCTTGAGTTTTCTGTGTTTCAAGTACTTTATCTCAGTCGATAGCTAATCTTCTCTACTCTTGGGTCATAAAGATCCTTTACTTTTATCTGAAATTTTAAAGCTTTGCTTTGTACATTTAAGTCTTTAATCTGTGTGGAATTTCCTTTTGTGTACAATATGAGGTAGAGATCTAATTTTATTTTCTTTTTCATGTAGATAACCAGTTGTGCCAGCACTGCCCTTTTGTCCTTGATTTATAATGCCACCCCTGATATACCAAGACTTGTCTGTGCACAAGTCTGTTTCTGTGCTCTGTAATCTGCTCTATTGGTCTGTTTGCCCCAGTTAGTACTACAAATACTATCTGGTAAAACACATCTTATTGTGACTTTTTTCAAAACTGTGTGGATTATTCTTGATGATTCACTCTTCAAGATAAATTTTATGATTGGCTTGTCAAATTTCATGAAATTCTGTCTTACAATTTTGATTGACATAACATTTTATTTATTTATTTTTAAATGTTGAGAGAGAGAGCGAGTGCACAGGCAGGGGAGGGGCAGAGAGAGAGAGGGAGAGGGAGAATCCCAGGCAGGCTTTGCACTGTCAGTGCAGAGCCCATTGCAGAACCTGATCCCACGAATTCTGAGATCATGACCTGAGCCGAAATTAAGAGTCAGTCGCTTAACTGACTGAGCCACCCAGGCACCCCATCATAACATTTTATTTGTAGATTACTTGGGAGAGAATTGACTATCAATTCATGAACATGGTATATCTCCTTTATTCAGGTCTTCCACAGTGACCTCTCAGTAATGTTTCATAATTTTTCCCAAAAGGTATTGGACATCTTTTATTAGATTTATTCCTAGGTATGTTTTCTTTTGTGAATAGTATTATTTTTCTAATTGATTATTTCTGGGATATAGAAGCACTATATAGAAGCACTACCCTCCCCCCCCAGCTGTTATTCTCTCCTTTTCCAGTAGATGGCAATAAAATACATTAAGATTTCATTATTAAAAATCTGTTTTCTTTTAAGTAGTGTCTTGTTTTTGTTTTCACTGAAATTATTTGTTTTAAAGGTATTAATTCTGAAGTATTTCTAAATTGTTTCCCTTTGTTCCATTTAGGAGGATAAAAAGAAGCGAGATCGGGACCGTGTGGAGAATGAGACAGAGAAAGATCTCCAGTGCCAGGCCCCTGTAAGATTAGACTTGCCTCCTGAGAAGCCTCTCACAAGCTCTTTAGCCAAACAAGAAGGTTGGAATAAGTCTGAATTAACTTACTTGAATGAGGAAGCTGAAATTATTTTAAGGGTTGTAGCCCGGGAAGGTGACTGGGTTTTAGCTTTTAAGATTAAAAGCTGTATAATTGAATTTTTTTTTTTTAAGTTTTCTATTTTCTGTCACTGCATAAGAGCTTTAAAGTAGCTTCCATTTTGAATTGATACTCTAGTACTTCAATATATTTGTAAGATAAATGAAATTTCTGTATGAGACATTTAATGATGAGTATGAGGTAAGTCATATGGAAAGAAATCAGCTAAACAATACTCTTTAGAATCTTCCTTTTGAAAACACTCTTTTCCTTTCTCCTTTACTTTAGAAGTAGAACAGACACCCCTTCAAGAAGCTTTGAATCAACTGATGAGACAATTACAGAGGTAAATGTTCTTTCCAGTATTTTTTAACTTGGAAATTAAAATGAGAAATATAGGATCCAAACCACTTTTCTATTTTTGATTATTTAAAGCCACATTTTTATGGCCTAAATCCAAATGTACTTGATTTTAAAGTGGATGATAAATATTTTGCCTGGCAATAGAAAGTACTTTAAGAAGCTGACTTTTAAATGTTCTCCTTTGGTTTGTTTTAACTGGCAACCTGAAGAGTGTTACATAATATTCTTAATGGCAAATTTCTCTTTAAACTAACTTCTGATGTTGAAGCTTTAAACCAGGAATAAATAATACAGATATTTTCACTTTGCTAATAAATGAAAATACCTTCTGTATATTTGTTTAATGCTTATCATGCTGTGAATATTCAACAATAATTAAGTCTGGGAGAAGAAACTAAGAAGGATTTGTGGCCCTCTCTTAAATGCAAAATTTTGTTCTAAAAAATTCAGTATCTAGATTAAACCAATGTTAAGTTCTTAAAGAGGAAAAGAATAACTCAGTCTTCATTAAAATACTTATTTTTGCTACTTTTCTTTACTCAGAATTTGAGTTTTCAACCCAAAGACATTTATATTATTTGCAGAGGATTCGTGGGTATAGGCCATGCATTCTAAATACTGAATTTTCTTCTCACTGTGTTATACTTCTGTGTCAACCCCAGAACATATTATAAATCATTTTGTAAGTGAAAGCCTCTAGTGCTATCTGTATTCAACACCTGTTCAGCTTTGCAGTTAAGATCAGAAGTTAGTGGCCTCACTCCCTTTTTGGTGTTACAGAGTAATTGAGAAAATTATATCTCAGTCTTTACACTTGAATAAGTCATTCACTGTTTGTCCCAAAAATATGAACAGGTAAGCATTAGGTATTCCAACTCTATTGTAATGCTCGACTATGAAGTGTTGGGGTTGCCTTTTAAATTTTTCTTCTTATGACATGATCAGGATGTAGGCTAATGATGTTACCTTAAAAGAATTCTACTTAACAAGGTCTCTCTTAGTCCAAGGATATTCACATTTCTCAGAACACTTTGGGAATTAGAACCCAGAGCCGCATTTTTTGAATAGTCTTTAGAGATCCGTTATCCTTAAGACTCAGCACAAATGCTGGTAAATAATGTAATTGATTAGGACCATATTAAAATGACTGATTTTAGGGGGTGTAGGTAATTTGCTCTGAAGAGGTCCTCCAGAGATGATTAGTGTTGTTATTCATAGTAACTACTGTGGACAGCACACAGTTGTATGTAGCAGTTCCAGACTGAGTATTTTTGCTTATTCTTTATTTTTTAATCTCATTGCTTAGGCATCCTGCTAGAGAAGAACAAACATCTAAGGTTATATTCCAACTCTTTTATCACATTTATGATCTAGAACAAATGATTTGCCCTCTGAGCCTTAGTTTTCTCATTTCTAACTGAGAATACCACCACCTGTGTGGCTTTTATAAAGATTGCATATAAAATAAATCAAGTACTTGGTCTGCATGTGGTAAATACATATTAAAAGTTGCTTTTATTATTTTTTAAACCATTTTTATTAATATAAGTATTTGCAGTATGAAAACTTTGGTATGCCAAATTGCCAGAGGAAAAAAAAAATCAGTCTAATGACCTAATTGTAGAGCAATGGTTCTCAACCCTGTCACTACTGGAGTTACCAATGCCAAATATTCCAACACTAATAGGAATACTCAATCATACAAGTACCAATGTCTGCACCAGCCCTCCTTCCCCAAAGATTCTGATGTCATGGGTCTAGGCTGAGCCTCCTCCTCCCCTCCCTACCCCCCAACTAGAATTTTTTTTTTTTGGTAAGGCTCCTCTATTGGTTCTGATGCACAGCCAGAATTGAAAACCTGTGATAGAAAGCACTGGTTCTTAAGTTTGGGGGTAATTTGAGGACCTTTTTAGTATCAGGTTTTTGAGTTCTCCCCTGTAGATGAAATAGAAGTTGGATCCATTGATTAAGAAAATATACATATTTTACATAGATGTATTAATCCTGTGGCCCCCCAAGAGTCCAAGCTTATAGTTATAAATCAGCATGGAAGATTGCAGATGTGCATTTATAGTCACTATTTCTGCCTTTTCCCCTATGGTTGATGAAAGTACATAGGGTTTACGTCCCAGAGGCCAAGACACTGGTCAGTTAGTCTAGATTTTTTATTTTGTTTCATTTTTCCCTATGTGGGAGGTGCTACCAACTAATTAGATATGTATATCTTAAAAGATTCTCTGTCTTAAAGGTACAACTAGTGTGTAAAACATCTTCACCTTGTTATTAGTTGTTAGTCTTTGAAATCATTCTTTCACTTTTCAGTGAAAAGTATGTTAGCATACTACACATTCTTTTTACATCTGAAAGTTTTCCTGTGACTTGTCCTAGACCAGTAGATTTGTTTGTAGTAGAAATAAGATTGCTCTTTGCGTATCTTCACAGAAAAGACCCAAGTGCTTTCTTTTCATTTCCTGTGACTGATTTTATTGCTCCCGGCTACTCCATGATCATTAAGCATCCAATGGATTTTAGCACCATGAAAGAAAAGATTAAGAACAATGATTACCAGTCCATAGAAGAACTGAAGGTAACTGTAGTTATTTATGTCGTGATTGGAAAATAGATGAACTTAGGATACAAAGTAACATGTCTGTTCAATTGAGAGTCTTGGATACTGTATGTACAAAATCTTGGTAGAAATCTACATTTTGGTATTAGGAAACTTTCTAATTGACCTTTTATTTTGCAGAGAATTAAGTTTACTTTAATATCCAAAATCTTTGTATTTTTTTTGTCTCAGAGCTTGTTGATAGGCAACCAGGCAAACTAAGCCATCTGCTATCTTTTATTATTTTGGGACATTTTTAGAAAAAATTTTGAATTTCATATGTTCTACAATATATAGTCTCAACCTTTAAAATGAAAAAGTATCTGATTTTTAATTTCAGACTAGTGCAGATAAAATTGATACTTAAATTTGTGGCAGAGTAGTTTCCTTTTCTGTTTCTAGTCATGTCTCTCAAATAGAGGATAAGTTGGCCTGTCCAGAAAATAGTCAACAAAAGTTTAATTACATGTTCTAGTTTGATGAAAGTCCGTTGCTTTCTGAGTTCAGTTTGGCTAGACTTATTGAGCATATTTTCTTCAAAAGAGAAGAAGGAGATTAAAAACTTTAAAAGTGAAGGGGCGCCTGGATGATTCAGTTCGTAAGCTTCCGACTCTTGATTTTGTCTCGGGTCATGATCTCATGGTTCGTGGGTTCAAGCCCCACATCAGTCTCTGTGCTGACAGCAAGGAGCCTGCTTGGTATTCTCTCTCTCTTTTCTTCTTTCCCTCTCTGCTCTTCACTTGCTCACTCTCGAAATGTGTAAATAAACTTAAAAAAAATAAAAATAAAGAAGCTATAAGCCACCAGGATGATGTGTGTGTCTCATGTTACAATGGGAGTGTTTTCCATCTTTAAATAGCCTTGGTATATGTTGATTTCAATGGTAAATTTTTCATTTTGATCCTCAAAGAGAAGGAACCACGTGGTTTTTGAAATTTTCTGTGTCAGACCACCACAAACTTAACTGGTTTAGATAATATCTATTTTGCCTTCATTTCTTCTGCATGAACGTTGTAGTATTCACCTGATCTAAATACTAGACTCTAGTCAGTTACAGATTATCTTTACCTTTTCCTTTTTTCATCCACGTATCAGTTGAGATTTATGAATAAAACCAGCATTTAATTCTATCTTTGCTATCCATTTGACTACATAGATAACATTCCACTTACTCTGAAAAAACTGAATTATGTTCAGAGAAATGGAAGCTTTCCCAACTTTTCCTCTGGTGAAAATTAGACTAGAACAGTTTATTTCAGCATATTTCTGACCTTCTTATTGCTTAATGGGAAAAAATTTCACAGGTTTTTTTTTTTCTTTTTGTGAATAGTTTTCTTCTGATCTTTCTCTTACGATGACAGGAGACCATAGAAATGGGCCCCCTAAGTGTTTTTGCACAAATGATTAAGATTTGTCATAAGTGGAATGAACTAATATTTTCAACGTTTTAGAGTTTTCTACATGAGTATGTTTTCTTTTGGGGAAAAATCCAGTAGTCCAATGTAATATTAATTAGCTTATTCAGCTCATTAAGCTGTTCAAGTTGGGTTTTTGATTTTTTTTGTAATTATATGGAAAGTATGCAGAAAGGTCATTCAGCTTTTTGAATGACCAAGTGCCATTACCCCGAAGTCCAATAAAGCCTAGCACATGACAGTTAAGATTCATGGAATCTACAAATGCCTTATCAGATCCAGTACTCTCTTGCCAGTTATAGGCCCAGTGGTCATTTAGTATAAGTAATAGCCATCTGATGTCCTCCCTCACTTGCCTTGTTTCCCAAAATATATATTTAGTAATTCTTTGTTTTTTTAATGTTTATTTATTTTTGAGAAAGAGACAGAGCACAAGCAGGGGAGGAGCAGAGAGAGAGGGAGACACAGAATCCAAAGCAGGCCTCAGGCTCCAAGCTGTTAGCACAGAGCCCAATGTGGGGCTTGAATCCATGAGCTGTGAGATCATGACCTGAGCCAAAGTCGGGTGCTTACCACCCAGGCACTCCGTATATTTAATGATGCTTAATGGAATAGAAGCTTTTCCTACTATCTGTAACAAGGGTCCTTAACCTGGCGTCCCCCGGATAGAAGCCACAGATAAGCCTTTAAGGGGAACCTACTAAAATGACATGAACAATTTAGTGTTCAACTTGGTGTGCATATATATGCTTGAGGAATGGATCCATGGCTTTCATCACATTCTTAAAGCTCTGGGATGTAGCAAAATTCTGAACTGATTAGAGACTTGGCCAGACACTGAGGATCCAATTTAAATCCAGTTTAAATTTAACACCAAATTTCTTGGGACCCTTGAGTCTGTCTTCTCACATGCTTTCAAATAATACTAAATCTACCTGTTTTTATCCCCTGTAAGGATTCTAAGCTGTCATCACTAGTTATTAAATAGTGAGATTTGAATATTTGGTTTGAATTTAGAGGAAGAGAGTTTGTTTAGAGGGATTCTTTTTTGTTGGGTTTTTACCATTTTAACTCAGTAAGGCCTTGGTATAATCACTGCCACATTTATACAAAGTAAAAAATTACTTGACCATGAAAACATGCAGTGGAATTGAGCTCTCCAGCACATGTAGGTACTTTGAAATTTAACCCAAAAGTACAGTTTTGATAATTTGGCTATTCTAGTTACATGTTTCAACTCCTCGAGATTGTATGGTTTGTGGCACGTCGGCATGGTTTTGCAGCATTCTGCAAGTTCTGTTTAGCTTACGATAGTACCCACATATTAACATTAGTGTAAATGTGTTAGTGTTTTTGATCAGTTAATTTGAATTTCTAAGAAATATTGTGATAATTTAGCCCTGTCCCAGTTTTCATCAGGATTTGAAATTCTTTAATTCATAAACGGAAACTTGCGATGTTTGTTTTAAAACTAAGAGTAGTATTTTTTAATTACATGAACTCAGTTAAGATTATTCTATTAAATGGAAGTATTTTCTTCTAACTCTTTTTCTGTGTAGTTAGACTATAGTGAAGAAACCCATTTAAAAATTTCATCTTGGGGGCCACCTGGGTGGTTCAGTCAGTTGAGCATCCAACTCTTGATTTGGGCTCAGGTCATGATCCTAGGGTTGTGGGATCAAGGCCCTCATCAGGCACTGCACAGAGCGTGAGGCCTGCTTAAGATTCTCTTTCTGCCCCACTCCTTGGCTCTCGTGTTCACTCACTTGCTCCCTTTTTCTAAAATAAATAAATAAAAATTTAATCTTGGGATCTAAAGGTTCATGTAATTAACTACAAAATGTCTAAGAATTTAGAAAGAAATGTATAATATTTAATTTAGCAGTATTTGTTAGTGAATCTTAAAACTTAGTAAATTGTTACTAATGTTGTAAAGAGTGAAAGAAAGGTTTTTTGTTGGTTTTATCTTTTTTAATTTTTCAAAGACCTATATGATTTCAAACAGACAGGAGGATGCTTTGTTTTGTTTTAAATGCATTTTTCTTCTTAATATTCTCTCTCCAGGATAACTTCAAACTAATGTGTACTAATGCTATGATTTACAACAAACCCGAGACCATTTATTATAAAGCTGCAAAGAAGCTATTGCACTCAGGGATGAAAATTCTTAGCCAGGTAAAGGAAATTCTTTGTCATAAATAATAACATAAAATCTATATACCTTTGTTTTTTGGTTAGAGTTGATAGAGATCCAGTCCAGTACAGTACTAGTTTTACAGGCAGATTTTATTAAAGTAGGAAATACTAAAGGAAAAAAGTTTTCACATAAAGAAGAAAATTAAAGTAGGAAAGTTCTCATTTGGAATTGATGCAAATAAATACTGGCATTCACTACTAATTATTTATTTAGAGGCTATTGAATTGGTAGTCACCAGATAGATTTATATTTGCTATGAAAGAAACATCACCCTGAATTCCAGGGTAAGATTGATTAGATGAATTATGAGAGCTTTTAGGAGAAAAGCTGTCTACTTCCCTTTGTACAGATGGACCCTGATGCTTTGGTGAGGCACAGGAACTCCTTGCAGTAGAAAGAAATAAAATTTCAATGAGCAGTAACTTGCTGGTTGCCACCTCCCCACAGGAGCACTGTCCCTTGAAAGACCACAACTGCTACATAATAAGGTGGTCAAGGTGGGAGGAACATGTGCACATGCACAGACACTTACTTCATCATCAAGCTTCATGAGAGCACATAAACATGACCGTGTGTTCAAAACAGGTTAGTGGCAGAAAATGACACGGGCTGCCTCAGAGCTACAGTTTGAGGAAAGGCCTTAGGGTAAATTGAGGTGATTGCTGTGCACCTGCTGGGAGAAAAGGAGAGCTCACGAGATAAGTCGTGTTCTTTGAGGTTTTACTCAGCTCTGAGTAGGGTGGGAAACTAACAAATGATCCTGGCACCTTACCATGGCAGGAAGTTGGAGTTCTTTGAACTTGTGGACCTGAGGCAAGGCATTAACCACGCTGGGCCTCCAGTGTTCTCGTGTGTGGAGAAGAAGGTTTCAAGAGTGATCTCCCAAGATGATTGCTAGCATTAGGGTGCCAACTCCATAAGAGCTAGAATTAGGAGGAGACTACGAGAAAGGAGAGCAAGACAGGAGAGGGATTTTGCGAAGAAGGAAACAAGTGGGTGTAAGACAGGAAGAATGAGAAGGAAATCAGAATCAAGAGCTTGGGCCCAGACTCAGGAGAGTTATAGGATAGTAGGAATGAGTCATGTGTAGCCGCACATGGCTTTCCAGTTGTAGTGATCATCTGTATCACACTTTTACGTTGAAAGAATTGTCGTGGTGTGCAGATATCTGAGTGTCTGTGTGCTTGGCTCTAAAAGATTTCTTGGATCCGTTTAACTGGGGAAAGAAAATCATTTGGATTGACAATTATTCTTGCGCAGACAGCATCAGTTCCTACCCTTTCCTAAAGACTTAAGACCCTGTAATGTAAGCCAGTTACACATCTTTGGCAAAATCTGTTTACCCCTCTTTGCAGGAAGGTTCAGAATCCAGAATGAAGCCATATTCCAGATTTAAAAATCTGCAAATGCTCGTTACTGCACTTGAAGTAAAAGTGCATCCTGCAAGTGCAGTCGTTAGTCACTCCAAAACTGGATATTGAAGTTTTAGGAGAAAGTTGAATTTGCAGTATTCCAAGTAAATTTATCAACTTTCATTTCCCATTTTTTTCTTTTCTTCAGATAATGTAGTTAATATAACATGCAAAAGATTCCACGGTCTCTTGAATTTTCCTGGGGATGGGATGGCTGGAAGCACAGAAAATAAACATTCTTCTCCACTTTCCCTTTTCTCTCTCTGTTGTCTTCCTTTTTTCAGATCTCTTCCTGTTGAGGAGCCCTACCCATCCTGTGTTATAGTTTCCTGTTGACTGTCCTCTCCACCCTAAGTGGGAGGGATCCTTACAACAGTGATTTTTAAACGTTTAAATTTAGACCTGAGTTAACTCTTGTAACAGCAGCGCTCCCAAGAGAGCCCAGTACACCCTTCTATGATTGATGTCTTTTAAAAGATCATTGGTTTTGAATGTTCAGTGTAAAGATTGTGCAGTCATTTATCATTTTTTTTCATTTACACACAAATAGTGACTATTAGTAGACCTTTTTACTTATTTATTTTTTAGTAGTAGACATTTTTATAAAGGACACGTGTAGAATAATTTGTTTGCTCTCCTAGATAAATACTAGCATGCTGTGTGCTAGTACAAACAAAATAATAGAATCAAGGTTCAGGGCCTGGCTGTGCCTTCGAGATGCTGAGTGACCTCAGGAGGCAGTGTTACCTTTCTCGGCCTAGTACTTCACTCCTAGAATCATACCTGACATGTGGGAAAGCACCAAGGGTTAGCTGTCATTAATGGCAAAGAATCAAGCCCTTTTAGTCATTTAATATTGTTAAAGTGATAAGTAGTATGCTGATTGGGAGACATCTTAATTATTTTTAAAAAAGACTACTTTCAAAGGAAAATTAAATTCAACTTTTTCCAGTGATGTGTGTTGAAATTTAGGAAATTTCTCTAATTCTTTTAATTCTGTGCATGTTCTGGGTTTTTTTTAATTGTTTTTAATGTTTATTTATTTTTGACAGAGAGTGAGAGACAGAGCATGAGCGGGGGAAGGGCAGAGGGAGAGGGAGACACAGAATCCAAAGCAGGCTCCAGGCTCTGAGCGGTCAGCACAGAGCCTGATGCGGGGCTCGAACTCACCGCGAGATCATGACCTGAGCCGAAGTCAGATTCTCAACTGACTGAGCCACCCAGGTGCCCCTGTGCATGTTATGTTTTTTAAAATTCCAAAATGTTTTTGATGTAGGTTCTCCTCTTTATAAAATCCAAGAATGGAAATAAAAAGATAAGTGAGAGCTTCATGATCTGAACACTTAACAGTGCGCCAGACTCTGATTTAGATACTAGAGAGAGATGGGTGAGAAATTACCTAAATGATATACACAAGGGAAAACACAAACAGCCAATAAAAAGTTACAGAGACAATCATACTAATATTTTTTTAAGTATGTATTAAAACAGACATATTTTTAAAACTCAAACTGGCAAATTATTTTAAATACTGTTAAATTTGGTAAGGATTCAGAGAAATTGTCAATCACTGACGTGTATATATAATGTATACACTAACATGTAATATAATGTATATTAATAAAACTATTCTGGAAAGCAGTTTGGCAGTAAATATCAAAAGCCTTATACTCATTCTTGTTGACCTAGTGTTTTCACTTCTAGGAATTTTTTTTTTTAAGTATACTTACATACAGTATCACATCTAGGCATTTATCCTAAAGAGATCTTCTTGGAGAGATTTATTTACAGTGATGTTCATGAGACTTCTATTTGTAATAGTGGAAACTTGGAGATAATCTAAATGTCTGATAGCGGGATATTAGTAAGACCATGGTACCTAAGATAAAGTAATATATATATATCTCTATATATATATATATATAGATATAGATATATATATATATAGTTACTGAAAACACTTTAAAGAATACTTAATGATATGGAGGGCACATGCTTGTAATTTCTTAATGAAGAAAATGCATGTTACCAAATATTCAGTGTAATGCCAATCTGCTGATATGTGTAATGCTTAGAGAAATACTGGAATAATGATAAATTAACAAGGTTTTTTTTTTTTCTCCTCTACCTAAATCTTTGTCTACAATGAAATATATTACTATAATAGTTTTAAGGTTACTTTAAGATAAAAGTTCAGTAAAGATAGCTAGTCCAGGGACACCTGGGTGGCTCAGTTGGTTAAGCGTCCGACTTCAGCTTAGGTCACAATCTCACGATTCGTGAGTTCAAGCGCCGCGTCGGACTCTGTGCTGATGGCTCAGAACCTAGACCCTGCTTCAGATTCTGTGTCTCCCTCTCTCTCTGCCCCTCTCCCGCTCACACTCTGTGTCTTTCTCTCAAAAATAAACAAACATTTAAAAAAATTTTTAAATAATCCATGTTCTTGAGGCTCTCATATTCTGCACTACTAATATAGCAGAGTGTGATGAGCCAAAGCCCCTTAGGAGACACTAGAGGCCTGGACTTCATCACTGGTTCTTGACCTTAGGTGAGTCATGTAGCATTTCTGGGCTACATTGTTCTTATTCAAATGACCTCTGGTCTTCTCCAGTTCTTAGTTTCTATTATTCTGCAAAAATCCTCCCTGCCGTTGCCATGCAGCCCTAAGGAGACTGCACTCCATATTTTATCCAGGGACAGTGCTCAGTTGGAAGGCAAGAGTAGTCGCTAGAAACAAACGTGCCTCCAGAAACCTCAAGCCCTTAACCACAAAGAAAATTTCACAGCATATCAATGCAGTGGAAAATTAAGTACATGTTTCACAAAATATAAACAAGGCTTCTTTGGTTAGAAGAACATTATGCTTTCTGGGAAAGAAACTACACTAGGAACCTTTCATTCTCCTTGAAGCATGTTGTTTTCACACAGAGTAAAATGCTAGAGTCATCAGTGATTATCCTAGGATACCAGAGTATAAGGGTTCTTAACATGTTCACATCATTTAGCTTTTGAAATACCTGATAATTCTTAAGTTTCACAAGATAAGCCATTCTGTGAAATCTAAAATTTTAACGTGCTATTAAATTAAATTCTGCTTTTTAAATTTAGTACTGCAAAGAATACTTACTAGTATTTATTCATACTTTCTCTGAACGTTTTGATGATGTAGTCAGGTTGCAAAGCACTCTCTTATGTTGGAAATTAAAGATCTGAATTGAAGGAATAGACTGTATTTTTCTGGTCCCCAAACATTTCTCTTGTTATAATTATATTTAATTGCTTTTCTTCCCTTTTAAGTATGAACTCACATTGTGAGAAAGAAATGCATTACTTTAAAAATCAATGGCAAACATACAATGAGAATGTTCTTGAATATTTTTAGGAGAGAATTCAGAGCCTGAAGCAAAGCATAGAATTCATGGCAGACTTACAAAAAAGTCGAAAGCAGAAGGATAGAACCGACCAGTCTCAGAGTGGGGAGGACAGCGGCTCCTGGCCAAGAGAAAGGGAAGACTCCGGAGACCCTGAAACCCGAGCCTTCAAGGGTACCAGCAAGGAAAACAAAAAGTAAAGAATCTTCGGGATATTGAAGCTAAGCTGTCTTTTTCAGCCTAGGAAGGGGGAAAAATACTAATTCGGTGCCTGCCTTGGGAAATCCAAGTCCTGGTCTGCCCGTGGTTGGTTGGTTGTGGCATGAAAGTCCATTTTGGTGATGTGATACCCTCCTCTTCTCATAAAGGCACTATATGGAATCGTTTAAACACAGTTCAGAAAAATGGTTCTGAATGTATATTCTTATGAAAGTAGTTTTAAAATCAAGAAATTATCTTTAGGGACTGATTGTCAGTGAACTTATTTAAATAGAACTCTAAGAAAAAATTTGTATTCGTCACCTCATTCCATAGACAGTAATTCAGCTTACCTGTAGTTAAAGCCATTCCTAAGCAGATGGGCTGTTGCTGAGGTGCGTGCTGTCCACCAGACATCGCCTGGCGGGACCAGTACCTCCCAGCAGTAGCCGGTGTGGCCGGACGCAGGTGTGTACACCCGCTCTCACCTCTCGCCAGCGGCCCTCATGCCTCGCACCTCACCGTCCTCTCTGGAAGAGGGTTCTAGGGAGCGGCTTGGGATTTCTGCGGTTGCAGTGCAGAGAAAGTAAACTTGTGACATATTTTTGTTCTGTTTTTAAGATTTGTACAATTTAAATGTATTTCATTTTAAGTTTTAAAAATCAGGCTTTGAAAAGAAAATTCCATGTCTCTCCGCTTTCAAAATATGTTTGAGGTAGAATCCATTTGTGTGATGACTGTATTGAGAAAAATGTTTAAGACAAATAGCACCAGATACCGAAAGGAGGGAAGTAACCAGGGTGTCGGGTTTGCTTTACTTCGAGTGTGGCACAGGCTCTCGGCAGGCCCCTAGGGAACAAAGCCATAGTTGGTGATTGTAGTGCCATTGTCACCCTTTGAGTTGTACCCCTATTTGGAACTCATTTTAATGTTTTCACCTTATTTTTTTTTTTTTACTTAGTATTAATGTGTGTTTTCAGGAAAGACAAAGATATGCTTGAAGATAAATCTAAGAGCAGTAACTTAGAAAGAGAGCAGGAGCAGATTGACCGCATTGTTAAGGAATCTGGAGGAAAGCTAACCAGGCGGCTTGTTAACAGTCAGGTGATTGGACTTTTCCTTTCTTTTCACTACCTTCTGACTGGTCGTCTGAGACATGCAGTTTTCACATTGCTTGTGCACTTGTAGCCCGTGTCTGCCATAGAGTTGTTCAGTACAGTACTCCGAGGAGGCAGATTTAATAACGTATTTATAAAGGACATGATTAACCTTTTTCTCTATTATTGGCTTTTAGTGAAGTTAATGTGTTCTAAACTTGGCAAATGAGCGTTTATACTCTGGTCTCTTGAATTCATTGTTTACCACATTGCTCTTAAAACCGAATAGATTAATACATAACTTCCAGCAGGTCACTTCCCTTCCCTGGTCTCCAGTATCCTCCTTTTTTTAACGGAGGGGACAAAACAGAGTGGCCTGAAGGCCCCACATAGCTCTTTAAAATTCTCATGTTTCCTTAACCTTCATTTCTGCAGCCCTGCTAATGCACCTATGTATATGGAGCCAGGTGGGAAAGTTAATATCTAAGTGTAATGGTAGCAACTTACTATATTGGTTTGATTAAATTTAGGGCATTGTAGTGTGATATATATACATATATATGTATGTGTACATGCATATGAACGTGGTACATATAAAACTGTTGAGGACATTTGGATACTTTGGGTCATTGCAGTGTGAATTTGAAAGGAGAAAACCAGATGGAACGACAACATTGGGGCTTCTGCATCCTGTGGATCCCATTGTAGGAGGTGAGTTCACAGATCACACTGTGCATGAACTTGCTGGTTCGCAGGCAGTAACCTGGGTGACGTTTTAAACCAGCAGGCCTAGTACTGTGAAATCCAACCGTATTGTCAGCCATAAAGAACTTGGCTAGGCATCATGTATTTCATGCTAATAGCATGAATAGCTTTACTTCATCTTTAAGTAGATTCTATATATACATCAAGTTTTCTTTAAACTACAAAGTCCCAGGGCACCTGGGTGGCTCAGTTGGTTAAGAATCCAACTTCGGCTCAGGTCATGATCTCACAGTTCAGGAGTTCAAGCCCCATATCGGGCTCTGTGCTGACCGCTCAGAGCCTGGAGCCTGCTTCAGGTTCTGTGACTCCCCCTCTCTCTGCCCTTCCCCCAGCTCGTACTCTGTCTCTCTCAGGGGGAAAAAAAAAGTCTGGAATTTCAATGTATTTAATACAGAATATCAGACCCACAATTAAAGCCAAAATTTTACAGTTTCTAACTCTGGCTCAAAGAGATTATGGTATGTATGCTCAGTTATTTCTGGAGGTATCTCAAAACCTTCTTATAAAACATCTGACTGACTTTTTAAATTTCAGTGACTAGAACGAATATGTATGCCATACAGTACCATATAGGAATAATAAAATCCTGCTGACGTGATGGCTTTCACTGTAGTTGGTAGAAAGTTTGTAAAGGTTGGGAAGCATTGCTTTAGAACCTCCGTCATGTTTTTTATTTCCCTCAGGTATTTTAATGGTAGTAGTATAGGGAATAATTTTAAAATTTGATAGAAGAATTTTTTGTCATTCACCTGAGAGGAAAAATCCTATATTGTGATACGCAAATGTGAGCATGCTATTTTATAAATCCCCATTTTCCCCACCGCCATTATGAGAGAGATCACTGGGGATACAAAAATGAATGACGCTCCAGTTAACAGTCTCCAGTATTTACCTCTTGCTGCAGGCAAGGCCTGTCTTGGGTGCCGGAGGTGGAGCTGGGTGTACAGCAGGGAACAGAACAGAGATGAGTCCCTCCCCTTTTGTCTGTGGGGTGCGGGACGGAGGAGCCAATGAGAATAATCGCGTGAAGAAGAGCAGCTGTGACGGGACACAGGTGGGGGTCAGAGAAGGCTTCCTTATTCCTTAGCAAGGTGACGTTTAGGTTGGTCCCAAAAAGTGAGTAAGGAGTGCGGGGATAGGAGGTAAGAGACTTTGAAGCAGTGGGAAGAGCCGGATGCATTTGAGGACTACAGACGGGAGCCTGTTCGTGTCTTTCAGCGTTTCCCTCCACTCTTGAGGTGCTGACGGAGTCCCTTCACGTAGAAGAAAAGTGCTGTCTGCAAAGCAAAACTCACTTTTTGCTTTTATGTGAACTTTTCGTTTCATGTGAAATGTACATGGTATTGAGTCAAAGTGCCACGAGATCGGGAACGTTGTTCTTTCTAGTGTAGCTGTGTGAAAATTTGGTAATTAAGAGGATAAGGATGCAATTAATGATTTAGGTGACACCTTAAGATCTGCCCCTTTCTTCATGTCCGGGGTCTGTGTCTGCCCTTGCTCTGCTTCCTTGCATTTGCAGCTCCTGGAGTCGGTGTGGCCCAGGCTGCCCCGGCTCCTCACGTTTCGGCAGCTCCCTGAGAGGCCTGAGCACTGGTCTAAGGTGGAAGCTCTGCCCCTGCTCACTTCCAGGTTCTTCTTCCAAATTCCAGACTGCTCGCCAAGAGGGAGAGAAGATCCAATTTAGGTGTTCAGAGTTTCTCGCAAGTGCTTTCATTCCCTCATGCTGATCACCTGTGGCATAGCCTCTGTTCAAGGGTGGTCGCGGTGCAAAAACCAGGACTCTTCACTAGAGATCGTGTCTTCTCCTCATACCAACCGTCCTTCCCAGTTCTGCTTATATCAGAGTCCATCCAGTTACAGGGGTCTGCTCCTGGTTTACAGAGCACATCTTTAAGGACCGTTCCTCACTGCATTGAAAGTATGCCTCAGAGATCCTAATTCTTCTCCTGAATGTACCATGAGTTCTTGTCTTTAGTTGGGTGTTGTCCCCTAGTCTTTTACTAACCTTTTCTACTCGTTTACTTTCATCACAGGTTTCAACTTTTAAATCCTTAATTTTTGTTTTTAAGTGAACTGCAACATGATTATAAAGTATTCCAGGAAGCAGGAGAGGGTAATGAAAAGGACCAGGTTTGGGGCCTGGCCACATTCCTACCTTGCTAAGCTGCGATTTTCTTACGTGAATAAAGCCTCCTGGACAGAGTCCCATGGATGGCACGAAGCAGCGTGCGTGCAGACACCCTGCAGATCACCCATCGGCTCCTTACCACGTGCACCTCCCACACCGAGCCCGGTCTTCTGTTTCAGAACCAGGCTACTGCCCTGTGAGACTGGGAATGACAACCGGAAGGCTTCAGTCTGGAGTGAATACTTTGCAGGGGTTCAAGGAGGACAAAAGGAACAAAGTCACTCCGGGTAAGGTTTTTTCCTCAAGCAGTTAGCGGGGGGAAAGTGTAATTACCACTTACTGCTTTATTACTAACTCTTTTGGTGGCATTTTTGCAGTATGAATCAACTCTTTTATTAACTTCGGAAGAAACTGAAAAATCAGTTACTAGTATTCAAAATGACTTTTGTTCTTTCTTTCCTCGGGGGAGAAGTCACTTGAGTTGTGACTTCATGAGGATCCAGGAGGGGGAAATACCTACCTTCTATTTGTTATACCAGTCATTGAAGTAGTAAAATTAGAAGGGAATAATCTTTAATAAAATAAAAATCAGTTTGACACAGAAGTTAAAGAGCAGTATTGCAGTACTTAATTTCTGTCAACAGTGTTATACTTGAATTACGGACCCTACAGTTCTTATGCTCCACATTACGACTCCACGTTTGCAAATATCAGCAAGGACGACTCTGATCTAATCTATTCAACCTATGGGGAAGAGTCTGATCTTCCAAGTGATTTCAGGTGAGTCACCAGTTCATCAGTCTGCTGAGTGCCATGTTGTTCTAAAATCCTAATAAACGTGTGTATATACAAGGGGTGTGGTCCAAACTGGAAGTATAACTTTTGAGACCCCGTGTATGTGTTAGTCCTGAGGTGAGTAAGGTCACCTTAGGGAGGAAGTGAAGGGCAGGAACAAGTCCAGGACTGAATGCTGAAGCCTCTGTCATTGAGAAAGTCTTCTTTTTCTTTGACGGTTTCCCCAGGAGCATTTCATTTCACTGTGTTCTTGATCTTGTTTGCTTCTCTCATGACGGTAAAGTTAGCACTGGTAAGGCTGTAAGTATGCTATCGTACCTAGACAGAAATTTTTACACAGTGGCGTATAAATTTAAGTCGTGTCTGGTGGAAACCGTTGGCTGGGATGGGAAGATGAAGCCGACAGGTGATTCATATGGAAGCGACTTTCCCAACGTTCTCTCTTTCAGCATCCATGAGTTTTTGGCCACATGCCAGGATTATCCATACGTGATGGCAGATAGTTTACTGGATGTTTTAACAAAAGGAGGCCATTCTAGAACCCTTCAAGAGTTGGAGACGGTAAGAAGGCTGCTAAAGAACCGGGTAATTTATTATTGGCTTTCAGCATTAGTCACTGAGTGTTATGAAACCATGGGAGTCACCAGGGTGACAGCTGGGCTGCCTTCCCCTGAAAGACAGCCCGGCCTGGGTGTGGACCGCGGGTGGAGGACAATGAACGGAAACGAGTAAGCCAGCTACCAGGGTCTGTGAGGGCCAGAAGACTGTCGTTATCTCCCGATCTTGGGAACATAAGAATCAGGATGGGGCTGACTGCTCAGAAGTCAGCTGGTGCCATGTACCCTAACAGAACAGGGGGTCTCGCTCACTGGATTGAAACCGAGTTGACTTACAATGCTAGCGAATGTCCTTTTCTTTCTTATGTGGTAAGAACACAGTGGTGGGGCCCCAAGGAACAAAATAAGAAACTTCCTCTTTGCTGTCACTAACACTTGTAGACTGTCTCTAGTTCAGTTGGACGTAGTTGATAATCTGGCAGGCCCACAGCTCAGAGACTAGAACCAGACAGTGTTCCTCCTGGTGCCGAGGAGAGTCAAGCTCCACACCGTCCTTGTCACCATACTTAGAAGAACCTTACGTCTCTCAGGGTCCTAGCTGTTTCCAGTGGCTGTGGCTACTGTCGCCTTGTCCTCTGCCCTCACTGCACATGTGGCTGCTGGTCCCTGGGTGACTGTCAGCAGCGCTGAGTCGGCACCTCTGGCTCACTGAGAACAGCTGTACAGTCTTAGTGCTCGATCTGCTTTCTTCGCATGACCTAAAAACACGCACCTTCACATCAACTCAAAAATATTTTTCCTCTAGCCTTCCCATCAGTTAACCTGAATTAATTAGTAGTATTCAACTACAATTGAGTATCTTTCATTTGGTTGATAGGGCAAAAGATTTCAAATGTGAAATTTCTCTGTCCACTGATCCAGCAGATCTTCTCAGAATAGATCTTAGAAAAATTTAAAAAGTTATATATAAGGATGTGTTGTTTATAATTTTTAAAAATTGGGAATTGGTTTTAAAAAATCATAATAAAGCTTTTTTTTTTTTTAATTTTTTTTAATGTTTGTTTATTTTTGAGAGAGAGAGAGGCAGAATGAGCAGGGGAGGGGCAGAGAGCGAGAGGGAGACACAGAATCTGAAGCAGGCTCCAGGCTCTGAGCTGTCAGCACAGAGCCAGACACAGGGCTCGAACCCACAAATAGTGAGATATGACCTGAGCCGAAGTTGGACACTCAACTGAGTCACCCAGACAACTTTTTAAAAAATAACATCATTATTTTTAACTTTTTAAAATTTTTTAAACTTTTAAAACTTTTTAAAAGATAACATCGTTCCTAATGTCTGTGCATGATACCTTTGTCTGTTGTTAATATGTGCGTGATCTCTGAAGGCTGGTATTATAGGAAGCTTTCACATTCTCCATAGCATTTGAATATTTTACAGTAATCTTCTGCTACCTGAGACTATTGCTCTGTTAATGCAAAATAGTCCCTAGAGTGCCTCCTATTTTCTCCTTGTCATAGACTTACCGGTTGTTGAAAACCGACTCCATTTACTAGGTACTTCTGTGCTATTTACCAAATACTTTCATACCTTCTTGCTCAGGCACAGAAAGATTAGTCTTGAAGTTACCAGTAATAGGTACTCTTGACTCACAAATACTCTCAAAATGCTACTTATTGTGTCTATTTCATTTTTGGTTTAAAATAAATTCCAGGGGCGCCCGTGTGGCTCAGTCAGTTAAGTATGTGACTCATGATAACGTCTCAAGCCATGATCTCACGGTCAAGAGATCGAGCCCTGCATCAGACTCCTCACTGAGCATGGAGCCTGCTTGGGATTCTATCTCTCTGTCCCTCCCCAGCTCCCTCTCATGCGTGCTCTTTCTCTCGCTCTCAAAATAAATAAAAAATTAAGTTCCAGTAATCCAGGGGCACCTGGGTAGCTCAGTCTGTTAAGCGTCCGACTTCATCTCAGGTCACGATCTCATGGTTCATGAGTTTGAGCGCCAGGTCGGGCTCTGTGCTGACAGCTCGGAACCTGGAGCTGCTTCAGACTCTGCCGCTCCCCACTCACACTCCATCTCTCTCTCAAAAATAAACATTAAAAAAATTTTTTTTTCAATGAATAATTTCCAGTAATCCATATTCTTATTTCTTGCCTCGAAACTCTTAATATTTTTTGATTTTCCTTGATATTTACCTTTTTAATATATCTTTTAATGAAAATTGGTTTTCTTTGTCCTTACAGCCATCACCTGAAGATGAAGGCCAGACCAGGACCCTTGACACAGCAAAAGAAATGGAGGTGATTATATTCGTCATTAAAAATATTTAAATGGAGGATAAACTCAAAGGCCTAAATGATAATGCTTTATTTTAAAAGAAAATTATTTATTATCTCCTTAGGTAAAAGAACTCTTTTTGCCTGTGGGGAGCGTAGTAGTAGCCAGTGCGGTGCACAAGCATGTACACAAGGGAGCCCAAACTAGTTACCGCACCGTGGAAATGTACACGTTGTAGGAACACAGATCAGAAACCAGCTGCTCTGGATGGCCAGGGAGATCCTCACAGAGGGGATGCCAGGTGGACGGGGTCTAGCAGGATGGCCAGGCAGTGTCCCAGCAAGCAGCGCCTGGCATCTGAAGTGGGCAGAGATGCCGAAGTGGGACAAACAGATCTGAGAGGACGGGGCACATGTGCAGAGAGCGTGGAAAGTGTGTGACCCGGGGGTGTCGGGCAGAGGAGGAAAGGTGGGGAGGCTGCACGAATGAGGGTCTAGTGACAGAGGGCCATACGTGCAGTCCGAGACGCTGAGAGTCCACCCTTGAAGACAGGAAGCTCTAAGAACATGGGGAGGGGAGAGAGGCTGGAGGAGAGGACCGGTGAGAAGCTGTGGGGCTTGACAGCCATATGCTGATGAGTGTGGCAACATGGAAGACAATAAAGATCTACAGTAAAGAGAAATACAGTAGAACTAAAGTCGACAGGACCTGGTGCGTGAGGTACATCATAGCATCGTGAGCGCCCATCCAGGGTGGGAACAGGAGCTCCCCTCAGTGGGAGAGCAGCTGCCTTCAGTTCCCCACGCGGCGGCGACTCGAGACGTGGCTGCAGGGGAGGCCTAGGACTCCCGGATCTGGCGGCAGGCATGCAGATCTGGAAGTTGTTGGCATAAAGGGAGAGTGTTACTGTAGTCATTCAAGTGAATGCGATTGTCCCGAGAGAACGCGTGCCCCGGCTAAAGGTTGAAGGACAGATCCGGGTGCATCCATGTTGTCACAGTGATAGCATTTCCTACTTGCTAAAGACTGAGCAACGTTCCACTGTGCCTGTGTACGTGTGTTGATTTCATCCGTATACCTAGACATGGGATGATTGCTGGATCGTGTAGCAGTTCTTTTTTTGGTGGTTTGAAAAACCTCCGTACTGTTTTCAGTAGTGGCCGTGCCAGTTCGTATTCCACCAGTGGTGTAGGAGGGTGCTCTTTTCTCCACGTTCTCACCAGCACTTGCCATCTCTTGCTTTGTCGTCGTCGTTGATGGCCATCCTGGCTGATGTGAGGTGATATCTCATTGTCATTTTCATCTGTTTCCCTGATGATTTGTGGTGTTGGGCACCATTTCATGTACATGTTGACCATTTGTATATCTTCTTTTCAGAAATGTCTATATCAGTCCTTTCCCCATTTAAAAAATGTTTTTATTTGTCTGTGTTTATACTATTGTGTTGTTTGAGTTCCTTATATATTTTGTACATTAACCGATTATCAGATACATGGTTTGTAAATATTTCCTTTTATTCCATAGGTTGTGTCTTCATTCTGTTGATTGTTTCCTTTGGTGTGCAGAAGATTTTTAGTTTCATGGAATCCCACTTTATTTTTGCCTCTGTTGCTGTGCTTTTGTGTTCATATCCAAGAAATCATCACTCAGACCAAAGTCAAGAAAATGTTCCTATACATTTATTAAAGACACTATTCTTTTCAAAACAAAGGGAACAAAAAAAGGTTGAAGGACAGAACTTTGGAGAAGACCCGTAGTTGAGGTAGAAAAATCACGGAAGAGGGACATGCAGGAAGGAGTCCAGCAGTGTCAGCCCCTGCCAATGAGCCCAGTAAGAGTGGCAGGTGTGGCATTTGTAACCGGCAGAGCAGTGCTGGTAAAATGGTGGGGTTGGAGGTAGACGTCAGGGGGCTGGCTAAAGGAGCGGAGGGAAGCTGGGACACGAGCGGACAGATGTGTGCCCGGTAACTGACACGGAAGAAAACCTGAAGAGGAGATCAAAGACAGATGCGGATGTGGTACCTGCCAAACCATGTTTTCAAGGAATGAGGAGCAGGCAAGGTCATATGCTTAGTGAGGGGGCAAGAATGCGAGAAATCTTGAGAATGGGAAAGGCAGCTGGGTAAAAAAGGAACAGCTTACGGAATAGGGTCGTGAGGGCCCAGCCCCGATGGCAAGCCGCAGGCATTACTGATGGTTTTCCTCCACACACCTGCCCACGTGTAGCTAGAGAAATCGGGGGTTCAAACGATACACATCTGGAGTGCCATGCCAAAATCTAAAGGGAACCCTTGACTTCTGATAACTTGTTATCTGGGGCAATCTCTTCCTAAAAAGCAGTGTTGAGGTTATGGAAACTCTGAGTCTTATAATTCCAAAACCAAAACCCCACCCTTTTTAGGATTTTGTTTCTCCCATGCCATACTGACAGCCTGGCTCTGTGGAAGGGAAGAGACCCAGGAAGTACCTCATGCACATCTGCTGTGGGTTTGCAGGTGCACGGACCGGGGGCCAAGACACTGCCTGTGAGCCTTGGAAGCGCGAGGCATTGTCACAGTCCCCGAAAGTTTTTCATGGTGCAGACATCACCAAGGCCCTCATTCCTGTAGTCTTTTTAGGTGGCTGCCACATGGAACAGGTGATGTGTGATGACACATCATTTCACTAGAGAAGTGTGCGTATTCTGGAGAGACATTTTTTATAGGTAGCAGAACTCTAACTGCCAAGTTAATAGGTGGGACAGCTTGGCCTGCACACACAAGCCATCTTACTGACGTTCCATGGCAGCACTGACGGGACTTAACAAGCTGAAATAATTCCTTTCTTCCTTTCCTTCTTTTTTTCTTTTTTTTTTAAGCAGATTACAGAAATAGAGCCAGAGGGGCGTTTAGACTCCAGTAATCAGGACAGGCTCACAGCGCTGAAAGCAGTAACAAATTTTGGTGCTCCTGTTGAAGTGTTTGACTCTGAAGGTGAGTGTCATTTCATGACCCAGGCAGTCCAGATTTAATGTCACATTAGTACAGATTAACATAGCCATTCACCACAGGAAATCTTGGCTGGCCATGCTTCAGTGAGTAGTAAAGCATGTCTGTGGTGGTGATCTCATTTGGAAGGGATCACTCCTTTGAGGAGAGAAGACTAGGCAATAAACAGCAAAACCCCAGAGCACAGGACTCCCTTTACTACACAAGGTGGAACCCAAGTATGTCTCTGTTTTCCTTAGCATGTTATTCTTCGTACCTTACAGAAGCTGAAATGTTCCAGAAGAAACTTGATGAGACCACCAGATTGCTCCGAGAGCTCCAGGAAGCCCAGAACGAGCGTCTGAGCACCAGACCCCCTCCCAACATGATCTGTCTCTTGGGCCCCTCTTACAGGGAAATGCATCTCGGTAGGTCGCACCTCCGGGAAAAGGAGACTTGGGGGATATTTAAAGGGAAAAACTTGAGAAGGGACACCGCTGTGAAGCAGTGCTAAAGTGAACTGTAGGTGATTTATTTTTTGCATTTACACAGTGGACCCTTGAACACGTGGGGGTTAGGGATGCTGACCCCAACCACCCACCCTGCGCAGTTGAAAATCCATGTGTGATTTTTGACTCCCCCCAGACTTAACTACTGTAATAGCCTTTTGTTGCCTGGAAGCCTTACCTGTAAACAGGCAGCTGACATTTCGTATGTTCTATGCTGATTCATACAACAAAGCTAGAGAAGAGAAAGTATTAAAATCAGAAGAGAAAATATATTTACAGCCCTGTGTTATCGGGAAGAAAGGCAATGTAAGTGGATCTGCACAGTGTGAACCCCATTGTCCCAGGGTCAAGTTTGTGGTGTTCCTATGACTTGTTTTTTTTTTAATCTAAAGGAACCACGTTTCAATACCTAGAGCTGTGTTTCTTTTTCTTTTTGTCTTCCTTCCCAGCTGAACAAGTGACCAGTAATCTGAAAGAACTCGCACAGCAAGTCGCCCCAGGTGATATCGTGAGCACGTATGGGGTTCGGAAGGCGATGGGGATTTCCATCCCCTCCCCCGTCGTGGAAAACAACTTCGTGGATTTAACGGAAGGTACGTGCCTTGTGTCTCCGGGAAAATGGAAGGCTGTCGCGAGCAAAAGGGACATCTCCTTTCAAATAACACCGGGGAGGTTTTTGTCTCTGCATGTCGATAGTGTAAAAACTGCTTTTATTCTTGAGACAAGATATAAAGGAAATAACGGGTTCACACATTTGCAGACAGAGCCACAGTGATGCCCTAGTAGCACATCTAGTCTTTAACCTTGAACGTGGTAAAGAAGGGCTGTCAGCACTTATTCCTGATGACACCTTTACTTTTTCCTTAAAAGGGGGAAGTGCTGAATGAAGCCGTGACTTTTTCTTTCAGATTTTGAAGAACCTAAAAAGACTGATGTTGCCGAGTGTGGACTGGATGGGGTTTGAAGCTAACTGGTACTTCATTATATATTATGTACATAGTTTTTTCATTCTTCACTTGGAAATCCTTTTCAGAAGATAGTAAATATTTGTAAATTGTGTTTTTAATTAAACTTTGGAACAATTAACGTTCCAGAGGTTGGACTTCTATTAGGTAATAAAGCCGAGCCAGGGACTGCGAGCTGTGTCGCGTGTTATCAGCTGAGCTGCCCTTGACCTTTCCCCGGGGCTGGGTCTGAGGATAAAGTGATAGAGAAACACTTAGGAAGTAAAACAGCCTTTTCAGGACCATTCGTTAAAAGCGGCAAGTCCCCCAAATAATTGAAGTCCCTCATTTTTCCACGTTTGCCACCCTCCTCAGAAATTACAACCAGCTAGTTCCTGACTTACAAAACATTTCATCTGGATGGTTTCTTCAAAGAATGGCCTTGTGAGGAAGGAATAGGATGGACTCTGACCTGTTGCCCTCCGGAGCAGAAAGGAAGAGTGGACCTGGGCACGTTTGGGTCAGATGGTGATAAGGCCGCTTCCTTGGGGGGCACAGACGGGACCAGAGCAAAGACATTTCTTTCAAATCCCCATCCAGTGAGATTTCCTATTGTTACATTGTGGAAACAAATACACTTAACATACTTTTAGAATCTGCTAGTACGTCCCCTCCATACCTGCTGGGAATGACACCGTGTGTGCAAGGTGCTTTTCCTGTGCCACCCTCCCCCTCCCCCAGAAATCACAGCACTGACTTGTCTGGAGGTCCTGTTTGCTTTGCCGTTTTCCATTTTTGAGACAGTCACTTAGAATTGCTGTAAAAGGATAAGCTAAATAAGGGAATCATGGAGCTTCACGTTCACATTTCTTTTACCGTTTCTCACGGGTCACCCGTGCCTCAGCGTGTCCCTTGCCCTAATAGTCATCTAATTTTATCTGAAATGCAAAGGTCAGCTGCTCAAGCAGGCAGCTGAGCAGGAGACCGTGAGACGTGTGGCCCCCTCCTGTAACAGGCGCCACACTGCAGCCTTGTTCAGTGAACGAGGCGCATTTAAGACCCTGCGTGGACTGTACATAGCCCTTCTGTAAAACCCCCCAGCTGGAAGTCGTGTTAGTTTTATTGTCCTGACCTTGAAACTAACATTTAGCAAGAACAAGTAGGGTGAAAGAGAAGGGATTCTCTCAAGAGAGTTAGAAATGACCCAGTGTTTTAAAAACCTACTACAGGGGCACCTCGGTTTTGGCTCAGGTCATGATCTCGGCTTTGTGGGTGCAAGCTCCACATAGGGCTCTGTGCTGGCAGCCCAGAGTCTGCTTGGGATTCTCTCTCTACCCCTCTCTCTCTCCCTCCCCCACTTGCACTCTCTCTCTCTCTCTCTCTCTCTCAAACTTTGAAAAAATAAAAGCCTACTTAAAACTGTATGCTAGAAGACCTTTAAAATTGTTCAAATACACATTTTATCAAGTGTTTTTAGAGTTTAATTTTAACCTTTCAGTTATAATTCAGGCAGTAATTGATTCTTAAACTTTAGATCTACGTAGAAACCAAGAAAACATTAAATTCAAAACACTAGGACATTCACGTTTTCCAGATTGCTAATTTAATGAATGAAATGCTAAACAAAGTAGAAACACTGGTACTTTATGAAAAGAAAATAAAACATTTTGAAACAAATGTTACAGATCTATAAATATTCAGGATACAGAGTAATTCCTAGTTGTTTGCACCTTCTCAAAACCTGTTTCTGTATGTTGACCTGTTATATACACAGTGTAGAAGCTGGTTAATGATCTTCTTCTCTATTAGGAAATTTTCTTAATGAGTAAACCAGAGAACTTCAGGTGTGATTGTCACTAGAGTCAGGGAGGCCACCTTTAAGCAAGCCCTTGACCCTTAGAAAAGGTCAGTGTTAGCAAAGACGCTTGTCCTGTCCTAAGACAGAATGGCGCCTGTGAAGAAAGGGCTCAGGGATCAGAAAACAGGCAAATCAAAACTATATGTGCTTTTTATGGTCAGTTATGCACTAGGGTCTGCACATGAAAAACTAAAAACTTACAAAATATTTTTATCTGAGCACAGTGCTTGAACTGGAAATAAAAATCTATGGTAACTACTTTTTAAACTCCTAATTGGGATTTCTGTTGCCAGAAGAGAAAAGTAATTCGAATATTGCAAAAGTAGAAATATGTCCACCTCAGAGAGGCCCAACACGGCTGTGTGTGTCTATATCGCATCAGTGACAGAACCTCCCTGACACTGCGGGAGAGCCCTGTTGAGCAGCCCTGGTCACTGCTGAGTTAAGTGGACGCATTTCAGTGTAGTGCCCCCTGAAACCAGCCCTTTATATGGAAAGTCGGTGCATAAAACAGTTTAAGGTTATTCCCCTTAACAGAATTCTCGCCACAAAATTCCTTTATCCAAGTTCTTATACTTCGTTCGCCTCTATTCCGGTTACATGCGGGCCTCAGAGCTGCACTAGCGCCCCTGTACTTGCGGGGGGGTTCCTGGAGGACTCCAGCTGGGAATCCCTGCTCTGTAGTGAACTTCAGCCATGTTAGAGCCCCAGGTGTGCTCTGGGGATGCAGTGGTGAAACTGATTCAGAAACAGGAACGAGCAGTTTGGCTCCTCCTCAACCTTGAAACGCAGTGAAGGCTGACTTCTGATTCTCTTAGACTTGCAGCACCAGAAGACACCTCTCGCAAACCTGGCTTTTTGCACTTGATTTGATTCCTCCCGTTTGGAACAAGTCTGTCTCCGCATCTCTGAGCGGGCTGGCTTCCCAGATCCGGGAACCTCTTCTGCACGCTTGCGGAGGACGTGCTTTTCGTCTTGAAGCTCTACGAGTGAGCTGTGAGGACTAAAGAAGAGAAAGGGAGCACTACAGGTTGTCTGCCTTCTGTCTACACAGACCCCCTTCCTTTCCAGGACGGGAACCGCGATGTGAGGATAGCAGGAGGGCGCTCCAAGTACACACGGTGGTCAGGGAGGGGCTGAGAGGCCGTGCCTTTCTTTCCGGGCTGTGCCGCTCCTTGCCTTCTTGCTGTGTGACAGCCGTGTTCTCAGCCCCAGCGGGGCTAAGCCGTCAGCGGACGTGGTTAAAAAGACAACACGCTGGAGGGAAGAGATTTTTGTCTGGCATCTAAGAAGTCATTAGAAAGGGTAAAACTCCACTAATCCTATACCCATTTAAATCAAACACCTGCCAGAGAGGACAAGTAACAAGCCTCTGTTGTGCTGTTCTCTCCCTACTGTGTGAAACCATAGATGGAAAACTGCATTTTCAGCTCTGTTTACCGGGGTGCCTGTGTTAGAAACGTACAGCCCTGTTGCTGCTCCGCTGGGAGAAAGGCGTGCCCAACCCATCCCGGACAGCTCGTCGTGGTTCTGTACCTAGAAAAGACCAGTCCCACCCATGCGGCTGGCAGGCCATGGCCAGTTGTGTGTCCGGCTCCCCCTCTGAGGTCTCCACAGTACCCAGGGGATCCGCATGTCCCAGCTGCCTGTGCGTGGCGAGGCTCGGTGGTAGCCTCGGGCTGGAGTCTGGTGCACGTTCCAAGAAATCCTCTAGCACAAGTCCAAGGAGGCCACACACAGCCACCTTGTCAGGGTAGTGATGGCCAAACCCCTGGAATGCCTCTGTGGCTGGCGTAGGGCCGAGTGCTCCCTGTCTTGCTTCAGGGACGGAAAATCCGCTTCCAGCATGTTCACCTCCCAGAAGCCCTCAATTCAGTCCCGACCCTTGGAACTTTGCCGTGTCTGTGCAGACAAAGTAAGTCCTCAGCTCGCCTTTGCCTTTGACGTTAATCAGTCCCCGGCACTCGCAAGAATAACCTAGTCCCTGGAGGATGGTGCATGTCTCCTCAGTAACCTGAAAAGGAAAGGACAACAAACTCTTGGGATGCAGGAGAAACGCCTGCTGTTGGAGGGATGGCCGGGAACCAGCCCCGAACACCCACGTCTGGTGTCCCTCAAGCATGTCTGGGCTGGAATCACAAAGCTGACGGATGCCTGGGTCCCCCGCCCCCGCCGGGAAGTTCCTCCCCCGGGTCATGGGTTTCCCCAGCTGGGGTGTACCTGGATCTTGCCAAGTTCTCCAGTGCTCTCCATTCGGCTGGCGACGTTGACCGTGTTTCCCCAGATATCATACTGAGGCTTTCGTGCCCCGATCACTCCAGCGATCACAGGCCCGTGGTTTATGCCTGAAGATGACATTTGCAGTTGGCAGGTCGGGGGGGGCGAAGCCTCAGGCTCTGCCCCTACGGGAGGCCACAGAGTCCAGCGGCAGCCCCAGGAAGCACCGACCAGCAGCTGAAATGCAGGTTGGAGGGGGCTTCCCGAGCCTGTGACAGGACCTCTCACTGGGGACGTGGGAGAGGTGCTCCCTGGGCGGCCCTCTTCCCAGCTGCTCGCTCCTGACGTCAGGCTGAGGTCATCACTTTTCCAGTATCCGCTCATCTCCCAGCAAAGAATAAACGGGCTTTGAGTCCCAACCCCGTTAGCTAACACGGAGCAGTCAGGCTCGTAACTGCTTTGTTCTCAGTATTATTTTAAGGATTCCAGCCCGATTTCTGGTTCTCCGTTTTCTGTAGTGATACGTTCTGATGTAAACTTTCAAAGGTAACTTTATTAACAGTATGCAAAGAAAGAGTAGTTACCCAGTTGCTGGGGTTGTGTGGCCAAGAGGGATTTCTCAGACCTTTCCTACCATCCAGTCAGGTGCACCGACAGACCCGAGCGTGGGCTTGCCGGGCTCCGGGACCCACCGCAGCCTCCCACCCTGGCGTGGCCCGGCCCACCCTACCCTCGGGCCCTCACCGACTCGCAGGCGGAAGGAGTTGAAGGAGTGCCGGTTGATGCCGTCCAGCTTGCTCATCAGGGCGATGCTGAACTCCACCATGATGCCGATGTGCACGTGCTGCCGCTCCAGGTCCTGTGGGACAGGGGCCGTGGGATCCCGTGCCCCGTCTTCCCTCCTCCACGGGGTGTTAGCCACCTCACTCCCCACCAGATGCCTCCCCCGGGCTGAGTTGTGAGGTCCTCTGCCCCTCCCTCATAGGACAGGGCAGGAAGGGGTGTCCCCTCGAAGTCAGGTGATAGGTCTGGGAACTGTTGAGTCCCCCTAACGTGGGGCTGGGACCCGCGGCCACCAGCTCAGCTCGGTACCTGGTTCTCAGTCCCTGAGGGGACGCTGAGCCCCACGGCTGCCATGTACGTGCTGCCAATGGTCTTGATCTTCTCCACACTGCTGAACTTGGGCTTTAGGAGCAGCTGCGGGATGAAGGGACACAGAGCCGTATGGCCCAGCCGCAGCCCAGGCCCACCCCAGGGTCTGAGAAGGGGTGGGGTCCCTCTCGCCACTGCTGCTAAGTTCTCACGCTCGGCCTCCCCATGTGGGCAGACAGCCAGTCCACGCAGGGACACGGCCTCTGGCTTTCAGCCCTGCTCCTCCTGACTCCGGCTTCCCGGGGTTCGTCCGTCTGCTCCTCGGCCCCTCCTGGGGCACCTGGACTCTCCTTTTTAAGGACCAAGCACAAAGCACAGCCCAACAGTATCTACCCAGGAATGTCGACTGCTTGCAGCTGAGAATCAAGTCCAAACCGACTGACTTCCTCTAGACCAGCTGACAGTGTAGACTTGCTGGAAATCAAACTACAGGAGCCCCTCCCCTCACCGACTCCAGGACCCCCAGGGGACGCCTAACACCTCAGACTCCCGAAGCCTTTACGGTGAGTGCTCCCGCCTGCACGCACATCCCTACGATGTTCAGCGTACACGTCAGGCACAGGGAAAGGTCAACAACAGAACAGAACAACGTCCTGTAATAGAAGCTACGTGAATGGTCTCACTCAGAAAGTCGTTACTGTATTCATTCATCCTCCTCCTCGTGAGGACACGAAGCGAGGTGAATGACCTGGCCGTTGTGACATGGCGTCAGGCTACAGCTGACCTTCTGACCACACGTCAGGCGGAGGGTCCGCTCCTTCACCCGGGGAACCGAAACCGCAGATAAGGGACTGCCAGTTCTTCAAGGACCTAAATCTAATCTTCGCAGGCTGCCCGTCCCAGAGAAGATAACAACACTTACTGAAGAAGCGAGGAGAGGCAGATGTGCACCTTCGGCCGTGCGTGTCGCTCCGCGCCCCGCCCCCCCGCGGCTCGGCCCAGAGGCCCTACCTCGTCGAAGTCGGAGATGATCTCGTTCAGCAGACGCAGGCACTCCAGCCCCTCCTTGTTGACGTCGCACTCCGTGTAGAAGACTTTGAAGTCCGGCACCGACGCAAACATGACACACACACAGTCGTAGGACTGATGGTACCAGTCCTGGGTGGGGGCGGGGAAGGAAGCAGGCCACCTTAGGCCCCCCGGCCCCGGAAGGGACCGGGAGCAGACAGGGACGCGGCTCCTCGGCCGCCCCACCAAACTCGGGAGGGGGCGCCAGGCAGGTGCCGCTCCGCCCGGCTTCCACGGAGACCCATCTGGGGGCTGTTACAGAAATAAGGCCGTGAGTCCGCTGCTTGGGGCAGGCCAGGCCCTGGTTGGCTTTGGCCCTTCAGTACCCTGGGTCTCCTGGCTGAGGCTGAGAGCCCCTGGGGTGGGAGGAGGTCCCAGATCACAGGAGACCTGGCTTCCGCACCCATTGCGGATAAGGCCTGCTTCCTTATCTGTGAAACGGCGACCCAGAACTGGCGGAGCGCACGCTTTCATCCACACGGATTGTCCAGATTACAAATGCCTGGACGTACATCCGGTCCTCACAGCCACCCTGACCCGTGCGCCCCCTCGTACAGGGGCGAGGTCCAGGGCCCCGGGACGTGAGGTCCCGGGGGCTGCATCTGGACCCTCAGACGCCCTGCCCTAGTGACCCAGGCCCCGCTCGCACCGCACCTCATTTAGCTTGTCACCAATGAAGTGTGCGGCCACGTGGGCTGGCAAGACGTTCTCCAGAAGGAGGCGGTTCACGTTCTCCATGGTTTCAAACTCCTCGTGTTCCTTTTTGAACTTCTTCTTCCACAAGCAATCCAAGCGGCAGTAATAGTCAATCTGCAGACGATGGGGGAGCATCAGTGTCCTGGCCGCGGTGAGCGGGGGCAGAATGACACAGGCCGAGAAGCAGCAGGGCGCGCCCATCACCCTGGGGCTGCGGAGCCGTCCCGTACGCCCTTCCACCCTCTGTCCCTGGCAAATGGCTCCCACTCAACAGCCACCTCCCAGTGGCCTTAGAGTCCCAGTCAGCCGTGACTCAGTTCTCAAGTGACCCACGTGACCAGATGTCACTGGTGTCCTGATGGGAGGCGATAACAGGGAGGTGAGGACGCGGGGACCCCTCCCCGAGGGACCAGAGCTTCCCTGCAGGGCTGTCTGCCCCAAATCTGCGGAAGTTCCCGCCCCATCCCAGTTCTCTCTCCGAGCTGAGCAAGGGATGCTGGGGGCTCCCCAGGCGGTACCTGTCTGGAGAGCATGATGAGGGTGACGTAAAACAAAACCAGGTAGAAATTGATCATTGCCTTCGGGTCCTTCCACAGACAGAACGGGGAGCTGCTGGACACGAAGGGAAAAAGCAGGAGTCATCTCCAGCCTCCCGCCCAGTCCTCAGATGCAGGGGGCGGCGGGGGGCGGGCCAGAGCCAGCCTGCGGGAAGGCGTGAACGGGACAGAGATCTCTGCCATCCGAGCTCGTGTCCTCATGGCGGAGACGCTAAAGGCAGCGTCAACTTGTACAGAAAAGAGGGTTTGACGGGGAGGTGGGAGAGGCCTCACCGCGGCGACACCACAGCTCATACCCGGATGACCAAGGATAGCCACGGCAAAGTCTGTAGGAAAAGCTCTGCAGGCAGGTGAGTCCTCAAAGTGAGTCGGGGACTTCCAGGTTGGCAGGTGGGGTTTGCAGGTGCCGCAGACCCACAGGAGCAGGTTTTGTTCTGGGTCCCGAAACTCCAGCCTTCTAAGTTCAAGGGGAGCCAGGCCCCTCTCCTCAACCCACCGGGGCCGAGAGCCCCCAAAAGCACCCACGCGCCAGCCCTTCGAGTGTCAGACAACAGTGCTTTCCAGAACTCTCTGGACCTCCAGGACACGGATGAAGGAGGGGGCCTGGACTAGAGCTGAGGCCTCCCCCCCGGCCCACCCCCCGAGCGGCATAGAGACCGGATGACCCAGGAGGCCTCCGTGCGACCAGGCCTCCAGGCGTCCCCCAGAGAACCTGCAAACGAGTCCCTCTCCAGCTCTGAGCGTAGCAGCCCGAGACCGTCGCTTGCCTGTCACATGGCAAGCGTGCCGCCTGCAGGTCCACCCCACAGGCGTCCAGTCCAGAGGGGACCCAACGCAACCGTCCCGCAGCTCGAAACGACGGCGGAACCAAAGGGAGGTGCTGCCGTGGAGCGCGGTCGGGAGGGGCGCCGCGGGCCCCACCTGAGGGTGCCGTTGGTCTTGGTGAGGTTGGCCAGGCTGTGGCTGCAGCAGTCCCACTGCCAGCACGGGGAGATGTTGAAGAGCACCAGGTAGGCCACCAGGGCCACCGTCAGCAGCACCACCTTCAGCTCCAGGCTCATCCGCAGGAAGACGGAGCAGGCGACAAAGGCCAGGATGCAGCTGCAGGTGTAATACTGGGGAGGCGGGGGGACGTCGGTCACCGCGAGGCACCCCCCGGACCGGGGGTCGCCAGAGAGGGCCGCCTCTAGCCGCGGCACACTGACCCGGAGCCCCGGCCCCGCTCGGGGGACCCGTGAGGAGCCGGCCTGTCTGCGGCGCTGCCCTCTTGCCTTGACGACCCTTCTTAACAAAGCAGACAACAGAGTCTAAAACTTCACTGTATGTTTGCTTCTACTTGCGGCAAACGGGCTCCTCGAAAGGAAAGAAGGCGGCGGCATGTGGACGTGACCAAGGTGGTACGCACACACCCGAGCGGCCTCCCTGCCTCCGGCTCGGCCAGGAGCCTGCCCTTCCCGAAGTGCATCTCTGCCCACGTTCCTCTCCTCAAGATCATGCTGTGGCTCCCCACTGCCCCCAGAAGAGAGACACTCATGGTCCCCCCTGATCTAGATCAAAGCCACCCCTGGCCCCATCTCCCAACTGGCCCCGCTCCACCCCCCTGTCCCATAACCTTCTTGCCCTTCAGAGACCAGCTCCCAATTCACCACCACTCGGGATGAGTGCCTTCAACGTCTCGAGCTGTGCGGGAGCGGTCCAGGTGGGGACACGCGGTGCCCAGAAGTCCGGCCGCACTCACCGGGAGGAGCTTGCACGGGGCCAGCTCCCTGCTGCTCACGTCCCCATCCGCCAAGCTCTGGTTGCCTGCAGGCTGCCTCAGGGCCGGGAAAGGCATCAGCGGCTACAGAGGAGACAGGTCACCATGAGGGGTGGTCCGGGGACCTGGGACTCCAGGACCTGCCAGGACCAAGCAGGGGTGGGGAGGGGCCAGAGGGCTGGGCCCGAGGCCTCCGCGACATCTGCCAGGCCCAGCTCTGAGTGTGGCCAGAGTCACTGCCCCAATTCCCCAGCACGGTCCTCAGCTCCACAGTGGGGTCTGGGGGAGAGAAGGGTGTAGAATGAAGCCATACGCACACTGTCCCCAGAGCATCAGAAGCTGATGGTGGGAGGTGTGGGGGGTGGGGGGAGAAGCTGGGATCAACATGGACAATGAGCCCCCTGCTCCCCAGGTGACACAGAGTGTGGTGGTCACAGAGTCTCCAGGACACGGAGACACCCTAGCTCTAGATGTCAGAGCTGGGAGGACCAGCAGGGACAGGTGCTGTCTGCAGCACTGAGCACGCGAGCAAGGCCTGAGAAGCAGGGGCTCAAGTGTCCTCCGGGCCTGTGCCCGGGCAACCACTCCTTAGTGAGGAAATGGAGTCTCAGAGAGAGAAAGACAGGGCCTCCTCAGGGGACCACAAAGAAAGGCGAGGATGCCAAAACGCTGGTGATTCAAGACATCGCGGCCTCGTGGGGCTAGCCACGGAAGCTCTATGGGGTCCCCAAGTCCTTTTCTGCAAACCAGGCCTGCCTCGGGAACCTCCCAGAGCCTGCCCGCTGCGCTCTGCAGGGGCTACACCAGATGCAGCTCTCAGGCAACAGGATGATGGGATTCGAGAATCTGAAGCTTCCCAGGGTCAAACACTGGCCCCCTCCACCCGGGAAGCATGCTCAGGCTCGAGGGGTCCTTGCCAGGGCCCGCCTCCCCCACCCCCGGAACCCACCAGGTTGACGATGGCGATGCTGAGCAGGCTGCCAATGGTCAGGATGGCCAGGGACAGCCGCAGCAGGGGCTGGGTCTCCACCCTCTCGGAGATGGCCTGCAGTGTCCCTCGGGCGGGGCAGCACCTCTGTGGAGGCACGGGGTCAGGTGGCCGGCGCCAGCACCCGGACAAGGAGCCCACGGTGCAGCGGCCCGGCGGATGCGCGAGCTCCCAAGAGCTCCCAAGAGCTAGTGACCGTCAGCAGGTGCGCTGTGCCCGTGCCCAGCCCAGAGCTCAGCACTCATGGGGTGCACAGACAGAAGGGACGTTCCCACCCTTCGGGCCGGGGACGGCCACAGCCACTTGGGGGCCAGCAGCAGCCTGGGAGGGCAGATGACTGGGAGAAGCGCCCGGCAAACTGTCATCCAGGCAGCAGGGGCGAAGTTGAGCACGGAGGGCTCCGGGGAAGAGTGGAGGCAGCAGGAGGGCCGGTGGGGCAGGGCCCGGCCAGGTGCCCGCTCGGGCTTTCCCACTCACCAGGAACTCGTGGGCAAAGCACAGGCCCAGCACCAGCCCCAGCACACAGGCCACCAGCCCGAAGGACACACCCAGGGCCGCCATCCTGGAGAGGAGAAAACCTTAGTTCTGGAGGACCGTCTGCCCAGGGCCAAGACACAGGCAGGCCCCCCTACCCACCAGCACCCCAATTCTCCAGCTCCCGGCCACTTCCTGCCCCCCCCCAGACTACTGCCTACACGCAGCAAAGGGGATCTTTGAGAACTGTGGTCCAGCTGCCCACTCCCGGCACGCAGGGCCCGTGGTTACACAGACTTTAGACTCCTGTCCGGCACCAAAGTGCCATATAAAAGTGCTTCCTATTTGGTCTTTATTAGGCACATACTGAACCCCAGTCCTCGCGGACCCTTTGGCCAGACCACCCTTCCCGAAACCGCCAAGTACCTGACCTTACTCCTTCCCTGTGACCTCACCCCCAACCCTTCCCCCCCACCCAGCAGGGCCTTTGAAGCAGGAGCACGAATCTCCGCGGCTCCTGATACCCTGGCCGTGCGCCCGGAGAGGGCCCTGAGCCCACAGGGGACTGGGGAGGGGAGGCGTGTGTGGGAGGGGGAGGCCTGCAGCCGGACAGTCAGTGACAACAAAAATCAGCTCTAGTGACCCCAGGCGTGCGGCCACAACCCCAGTCCAGTTTCTCCCGTCTCAAAAACCAGCCCCCTCCTGCCGGTCAAGAGCGCCGGCAGGTCCTCTGGTGAGCCCTGCAAGGTCACCGCCCCTCCTGGCCCAACCCCAGTGGGCTGGATGGTCCCGCCACGCCAACTGACCTGGGCAAGAGCAGGACGTGAACGAGCAGGATGCAGACGAAGACGAGGCTGGCGCAGGCGAAATAGTGGCGGACCCGGGGGATGGGCGCCAGGCGGTACTGGGGGCGGTGGGGACTATCAGGGGTGGCAGAGGCCCCGCCCACAGGGCCACTTGCTCTGACCCCTTCATCGCCCACCCCGGCTCGGGTTAATCACCTTAAAAACACCCTCCTTGAGCTCCAGGTGGCGATGGGACATCATCACGACCAAATAACCCTCATGAGCTCCACTGGGCATGGCTCCTTGATGTTTAGAGCCGTCCCTGCCCCTCCCCCACCCCGCCCGGGGTCTCTGACTTGATTTCCCAGGTTCCTGAAGAACCCATGGCCCCAAGCCTGTGGATGGGAACCAAGTCTGAGCTCTGGGCTGGTGGTGGGTCCGTCCCCAGCCCAAGCCAAGGAGTAAGGCCGGGGCTGAGCCCCTAGCTAGTGCTGTCTGCCCCCCTACACCGGGCACAATCTCATGGTCTCCAGCCACAGGGCTCCTACCGCAGATGAGCAGACTGAGGCTGGGACGCTTGGACAGCTCAGTCGACTCGTGATGTTGGCTCAGGTCGTGACCTCGTGGTCGTGAGATCGAGCCACACATCAGTGGGAGCAAGCCCCACACTTAGCACAGAGCCTACTCAGGATTCTCTCTCCCTCTCTCCGCCCCTCCCCTACTCGTGCTCTCTTTCTCAAAATAAATAAATAAAACTTGAAAAAACAAACCAACCAACCCTGAAGCTCAGAGAGTCCAGCAGCCCACCCGGGTCACACAGCTAGTGGAAGGCTTGCCAGACAGGTTTCCCGATGACCACACCTCCCCCAGACCCCAAGCTCCTACGGAGCCGCCAGCTCAGGGAGCCCCAGAGAAAGACCCCCCCAGTCCTGGACGCTGAGAGGGGAGAGAGGTCCCAGCCCTGGCCACACAGATCAAGGGTCTGTGAAGTAGGCAGCAAGCGGCCGTCTGTCCCGCCACATGAGGTTTCAGTGGCATAACGTGTGTACCTGGGACACTGCCAGAACCCAGTAGCGCTCAAGAAATAAGTAAACGCTTGGTACAAAAAGCATGTCGTCGTGCAGCCAGAGGGAGAAGCACTTTTTCCTAACTATAAGGCTGATATTGTCAGACTAAGGCGTGCACTGGCCCTTATGGGCAAAGCTCCCTAGCATCTGAATGGAGCCTCTCCCAGACCCAAGAGGGAGAATCACTGATGGGGGCGGGGTGGGGGCGGGGTGGGGGGGGCATGTCAGGGGTGAGCCAGCAGGAAGAGAGTCCAAACAGAGCCAGACTGGGCCCCCACCCCCACGGCCAGCCGGGGTGACTCCCCACCACCCTCCCTGAACAGACGTGGGAATGTTGGCTGTCCCACAGCCTTCACCTCCGCAACCCCCCACCCCCAGGCCTTGGAGCCCTCGTTCCTGGGGCTGCTCGGGGGCCCTCACCTCTCGCTCAAAGCCCTTCTCCAGGAAGATGGACCCAAAGGTGTAGAAGTCATCAGACTTGGAGCAGCAGGGCCTGGGGGGTGGCAGACACAGGCCGTGAGACCTGGCCCGGGGGACTAGGGGGCCCCACCCTTGGGAGGAGATGGGGGAGGAGACGGGGCCCACCCGCAGGAGGCGAAGGAGCCACCGTGGACACAACTGGAGCTGGGCCACCAGACACCAGGGCGCAGGGTGGGCCTGGCCAAATGGGGAACCCCCATCCGAGGGGGACAGGACAAGGAGAGGCCTCAGAGTCTCACCTCGTGGAGCTAAGCCCCTCGATGGCCGAGAGGATCTCCTCGTCGTATGAGTCGTCCTCAGACCTCCCCTTGGGGGATGCACTCCTGGATAGGAAACCCGGAAACCCACAACTGCATCACCCCAGGACCACAACTTGCCCAAAGGCAGGAGTGTAGACGAGAGGGCTCACCCGGATGGGTCCCCAGATGCCTGCCAGAGGCCCCAGGGACACAGGAAGGTCCCACTGAGGCCCAGAGAGGGCAAGCGGAGACCCCACACCAGACAGCATCACCCAGCTGGCCAGAAGCTCAATAAGAAGCAAAGGACAGACCTCGGCCCCCAGGCTAAGGCCTCTTCCGCTAAACACACACGGGTCCCTCACACCAACCCCACCGACCTGACCGCGGGGTGGGTACACAACTCTATTATTGTAAAGTTCTGATTCCTAGAAACACTTTGAGCCAAGCCATGGCAAACTCCATGGTCAGGGTTGCCCTCCTGGACAGAGGATGGTCAAGGCAGCCTGCCTGGAGGAGGTGACGGGGGCAGCATTTGGCCAGGAAAAGAGGCCACAGGTTGACAGAGAGGAAGGCACAGTGCATGTACCTGTCAGGGGCCCGGTGGCGCCGCAGGGGAATGGCCTGGAAGAGAAGGGAGAGAGGAAGTTATTCTGCAAAGCAGGACCCCTAAGTCTGTCCCAAGACTGGGTCTATCATCTCCCGCACTCTCGGATCCTCGGGGCAGGTGCGGAGCAGTCTGGGAGGGAGGGTCCTACCTTGGGCCTCCGTCCGTTGGGGATAGGGGTCTCGTTGCTGCTCACGCTCTCGCGGTGGTTGAGGTGTGCAAAGGGCCGTGCGGCCCCCCAGGACTCGAGGTAGCGGGTCATGCGCACGGATGCCCGCATCTTCAGGGCCACATCCCCCTTGGGCTTGGGGAGGTGCTGGCTGGGCGGGGGCGGCTGCTGGCTCTGCGGGCAGACACAGACACGGCCTGTCCAGTCCCCTCCCCTCAGCCCAGGAAGGGGCCACTGTCCGGATCCTGCCCAACCTCCCCTCCCCCAGCCCGACACTGAATGCTGCCCAGAGCGCTGGCCAGGCTGGTGGAAAGAGAAAACGACAGAAACACTACAGGTCTGCAATCTCCTTGGGGGCTGGCTGCGGCCCAGGACCCTCTTCGGCTGGGCTGCAGGGCAGGTCCCGGCTCCAGCCCTGTCCTTCCCAGGCGGGCAGGACACTGGGGGTCACACACAACTGTGCACAGCCCCTCAGAGCCTTCCCCCGTGTCCCCAGGGAAAGATCGTGTTAAAGTCCTAAGCCCTAAGGCCCCACTGGGCCCGTGAAGCTCTGTGGAGCCACTGTCCTCGGGGCCTGAAAGCCCACTGGCCTCTCCCCGCAGAGACACCCTGGGGAGACAGTGCCCAGGAAAGCCACTGGCCGCCTACCCTGCCCACCCACATGTGGCCGGCACATGTCCTTCCTGAAGGAACAGCTGCAGGAAGAGGACTGTGGGCCAGGAACCTGAGAGACAGAGCGCCGGCCAACAAGGGGCCAGCCCCACCCCTTGGGGCAGCATTCCAGGGCATTCCCCTCATGTGGCCCCCACGCCACAGCAGGGACCGTTAACTTGCCATGTGCCCGCCGTGGCCGTGGCAGGCCCGGGGTGTCTTAGCCAGGCCCTGCCTCTCCATGGCCCCCTTCCCCCACAAGGAACGACAGCTGGGGACCCCTCCCTGCTGGGGAGGGTTGGCAGGACTAGAGAAGAGCGAGAGCGTCAAGGCCACCAAAGACAAACTTGGGTCATCTGCAAGTCCCCTACCCTGTGAAGGTTCCTGCCTTCCAAGAGTCCCTGTCTCCTTGGGTCCCTGCAAACACCCACATGGACCAGCACCTATAGCCACAAACACTCACTAAGCCACAGGCGGCAGCTTGCCTGGAAACTTCTAGCCTCCTTTCGGGATAGAAACATTTTTAAACCCTGAGAAATGTCCGTCTGCCCCACCGGAAGGAACAGCTGGAGTCCAGCCTCTGTGAAAAGTTTTGGGGTCCAGAGAATGTGCTGTGCCCTGCAGAGAGCGGCCTGCCCTGGGGTCAGGGGAGGCCACGTTCTCTGTCTCCCCTCCACCGGTGGGTGACTCTACCCACACAGCACCGGCTGCTCAAATTCAGGGTCGCTGGCACTTTCCAGACACCTGGGCTCCCCAAGAAATAAACGTCTATAAAGATCCATCAGCCCAGGGGCGCCTGGGTGGCTCAGTCGGTTGAGCGTCCGACTTCGGCTCAGGTCACGATCTCGCGGTTCACGTGTTCGAGCCCCGCGTCGGGCTCTGTGCTGACCGCTTGCTCAGAGCCTGGAGCCTGCTTCCGATCCTGTGTCTCCCTCTCTCTCTGCCCCTCCCCCGCTCACATCTGTCTCTCTCAAAAATAAACATTAAAAAAAATTTTGTCTAAAGAGAAAATGCACCTATTCAGAAGCAGGAACGGGGAGGTCACTTGTGACCTTCAGCAGCCCACAGGTGACCCCACCTGCCACCTCTGGACACTTGTCCCCCAGGGGTCCTCACACCTAAGAAACGGTGTCAGGGCCCACGGAGGCCCAAGATGGGAAAGGGCCTCCGCGTCCACAACAGGAGACGACCCTGAGCTTGCGTGTGGTGGCCTCTGTGCACACACAAGGACACGTCTCCAAAATATGTCATCAGGTGAAGAAAGCAACAGGGTGGGGCACGCTACCCTGGGCTTGGCAAGGGCAGATGACCGTCTCTCAGTCTATTTACATGTGCACAGACCTGTCTGTGCAAGGAACTCAAGAATCTCAACCACGCCGGTCCCCTTTAGCGGGGACATGCCAGCTGCACACAGGATGTGAGGGCGACTGTCCACAACACCCCCTTCGTGCCCTCTGCATTTTCAACTCTGTGAATGAATGACATTCAACCAAGATGGGGGAAGGCAGGGCTGCTGGGGAAAATGTCGGATGCCCCGTGAGATCCTGCCCAAAACACGCTCATGCTAAAAACTTCTTCTTCGCTGTTTATGTGAAACTCAAGCTCACCTAGGAGCCCCGTGGTTGCCTGGCTGAGGCGGCGGCCCGGTGGGGCCGTGCCCACCGCTGGCCTGCAGGACCGGGGCTCTGCTCCATCGGCTCACAGGCTCTCCGAGCACCTGCTCCACTGTCGGGAAGCACTCAAGGTGCAGGGACTGCAGCCTGGAGAAGAGGGGCCCCTCTGCCCCAAGGTGGCCCACGTGCAGCTCACGCAGACAGTAAATAAGCAAAGACGACAAACAGACGGGAGCATCTGAGCCCGCAGAGCGAAGAGGGCTGTGGGCAGACACAGCAGCAGTGGCAAGGGTCCTGGGGTACAAAGAGCCTGGCAGTGGAGGGACAGGGGCTGAAGGGCTCTCAGGAGGGAGGGACGGGGTGGGTGGAAGAGGGTGGGGCCCAGAGCTGTGGGGTACAGGGTGAGGGGCCACACTGTATTCTATGACAGCCCCGGGTACCCGGAAAGAGTTTCCCCAGAAGCTCACTCAGCACCCATGGCCCACATTAGGGGAGGGGACTCTGCTGAGCAGTTCCCATCCCTGAGGAGCAGGAGGGCACCCCTGGGGCCTGGGGAGGCTCACAGGCCGGCCCTCTGCTCCCCCACAGACTGTCGGGCCAGCTCTGAGGATGGCCAAGGCTAGAGAGAGAGGGAGCTGGAAAGAGCCTGTCGGGGCTGACATTCTTGAGCAAGTCCCAAGGATGATTCACCGAGGCCGCCAGACGAGCAGGCCTCCCGTGGCAGGAAAGAAGGCCTGTGTGGGCGCAGGGCAGGGCCAGGGCCTACCGGCCTTACGGCAGCCCAGCAGCTACCCCCGCCACGGGGTCCTGAGGAAAGTGGGGTCCCCCCACCCCCCAGCAAGTGACGGCACCAGCCAGTTAGGCGGCCACTGGGGGGCAGAACCCTAGGCTCCTGCCTAGTCCCACTTTCCTGACTCAGCCAAAGCACATTTTAAAAATGTGTCTTTTCGGGGCGCCTGGGTGGCGCAGTCGGTTAAGCGTCCGACTTCAGCCAGGTCACGATCTCGCGGTCCGTGAGTTCGAGCCCCGCGTCAGGCTCTGGGCTGATGGCTCGGAGCCTGGAGCCTGTTTCCGATTCTGTGTCTCCCTCTCTCTCTGCCCCTCCCCTGTTCATGCTCTGTCTCTCTCTGTCCCAAAAATAAATAAAAAACGTTAAAAATGTGTCTTTTCAAAATTGAGGAAATTAGTGACAACCCCCCAGAAAATAAAGTAACAGCGACTATCATTTCTGGGACGTTTATGAGGTGCCCCTTTAATGTGAGGGCCTCATTCAGACTAGCTCCTCCTCCTCCTGAGGTAGACACTGCTGTTATTCCAATGGCACAGACAAGAACACTGAGGCCCAGAGGCACTGGAGCCTAGAATGTACTCCGTGACGGGGAGCTCACTCCTACCCTGGGCAGGCTGCTACCCCACGTCTCCACAGCCTGGAAGAGAAAAGCACTCTCCCCTCCATGGGGATCTTCCCCCAGGGTGTGGACCCTCTCCCCCGCACAGCCCCGGCTCCCAGGGTCTCCTGAGCGAGGCCCTCCCGCCCGGCTGCTTCTTCTGAGCCCTCGTACCCGGGGGTCGATGACCAGGTAGGTGTGGATGTTCATCTCCTTCAGGTGGGGGTCCCGCTGCTGCCCGTGCCCGTCCTCCACCTCATACGCCTTGTCCAGGTGGTTCAGCGTGGCCTCTGTGATGTGCACCCGGCTGGGGGAGACACGAGTCAGAGCAGCAGGGCCCAGAGGAGGCTGGCGTCCGCCGGGGGGGGGGGGGGGGGGGGGGGGGAGGGGAGGGGTGCACCATGGGCGGGGCCGAGCAGGCCAGAGCCCGGACTGGCTCCCCCAACGCGAGGTCACTGCTCCCGTCTCTGACCCCACCCTAAGCCCCCAACCCAGAGTTGGCCCACGGCCTCTGACCCCGCCACCGTCCCGCTGCGCCTCACCCAGGGACTCCAGCCGCCTCCATCCTGTTGGCCAGAGACACGTCGTGGGACCACACGTCGTACTGCCACTTGCGCAGCCCAATGACACCACACAGCACGTTCCCTGAGTGGATGCCCACACGCATGCTGATGTCCACACCTGTGGCCTCTCGCACCTGCCTGGGCAGAGCAGTCCAGTCACCCCATCCCAGCCAGGGCTGCTGAGGGACCCAGGCGAGCCACTTTCGCCCCGAGCCTCGGTTTCCTCAACTGCAAAGCAGTTCCAGTGCATTCCCTACCGCGCGTTGGGAAGCAGGACCCAGTGCCCCGGTTCCGCCCATGGTACCTACTTAATGGCCTCACACATGTCCAGCCCCATCTTCACACAGTTCCGGGCATGGGTGGGCAGGGATACGGGCAGGCCCGACACACAGTAATAGCAGTCGCCCAGGATCTTGATCCGCATACACTCATTGGCCTGCAGGGCAAGGCAAGCAGGGGCCTGGTCGGCAGATGGCTAAGAGCTGGGGTCCACACGTGCCAGGCGCCTCCCCATACTCTCCAGAGCGAACCAGACTCCTTCGCGGCCAGACGCTTCCTCTGGGGTACCAGCCACCAGTAGCCGCTTCTGGGCCTGACAAAAGGACTGGGGATACGGAGGACTCTCCAGAGGGAACCCCTAAGCAAGCATCAGGGGCCAGAGAGGGTATTATCAGGGATGGCCACCTGAGTGCCTCTGGGAGAGGCACTGTCTTTGCTTCATCCGGTCATGCAATGCTGAAATGTCCGTGAGCTCCCTGCCCCACCCCAGGCACTGGAACACACAGGGAGCAAAACAGACAAAACTCCCCACAACGTGGGGCTCACACACTAGCGGCAGTTAGACACTAAACTAGACATCCAGCGGTGAAAGTGCTAAGGAGAAAATGGAGGGCTAAAGGCTGGCTAACCTCCTGGAACACAGGTGTCCTCGGCCTCCAGATCTGGTGCCCGTCCCCTCCCATGCCCAGCCTCAGTGACCAGGTAGGGCACCATCCCTCCCATTCAGTCCCTGTACCAGCCACGCCTTTATGAGCAGTCCCTTTACTAAACCTTCTTCCAATGACCTCATTTGAGTGAGTGCCAGTTGCTTCCTGCTGGGCCCTGGCTGCCAAGGGATGGGAAGACAGTGGCTTTTCTAGAAAGCAGCAGGAACCTTGGAGAGGGCCTGGAGGCCCAGCCTGGAGACTCGGGCTCAGGGCTCCAGCCACCCTCATCTCCGCCCCAGACAAGCACAGCGCTGCCCTCTGGAGCTGGGCTGTCCGTCAGGGACTTAGGGGAGCCCACATCCCCCAGGCTGATGCCCCACCCTGACACTTAGAAACCAGGGAAGTTAGGGGCCCCTGGGTGGCTCAGTCCGTTGAGTGTCGACTTCAGCTCAGGTCATGATTCACGGTTCGTCAGCCTGCGTCAGGCTCTGTGCCATCAGCTCGGAGCCTGGAGCCTGCCTTGGATTCTGTGTCTCCCTCTCTCTCTGCCCTTCCCCCGCTCGCACTCTGTCTCTCTCTCTCTCTCTCTCTCTCTCAAAAATAAATAAAACATTTAAAAAAAAATTAGACGATAAAAAAGAAACCAGCGAAGTTGTGTATGTTGGGGGTCGTGGGGTCCTGAGCCCAGATGTGGTGCAGGTGCCTCTGGGAGGGTCGGCCCTGGCTCTCAGAAGGAGGGTACGGATCTGGAATCTGCTGATAGGACAGAAGTCTGGGACCAGCCCTGCCCAGGAACTAGACGCTCCAGCAGGAAGGCGTCCCTCTCCCCATCTGTACAAAGGACCTGCCTCCTGCGCCTGCCACAGAAGGCCACAAAGGACTGGAAACCCAGACCTTTGGCCCACATATGGCCCATCTACTGGGAACTCCCAACTGCTGGTTTAAGAGATGTCATGAAGGAAGGAGGCTCCTGAAGGAAGGCTCCAGACTAGACAGGCTCTCTGAGTCACTCAGTCCACAATACCCCGAGGGACAGTGCTCCAGGGCACCCCTGGCCAGTAGTGTCCTCCGGTAGTTCAGCCACCCCTCGTGGTGGTCATTCTCTAAGACAGAGGCCACTCCTGGGGGGCCAGTCCCTCCTAGAACAGAGCAGCTCTGACCATGAAAAAGTCCTCCTGCTGCGGGGCCCGAACTCACCTCCCATCAGGGTCCACCCCACTGGTTCTCCACACACAGAGTCACCCGGGAGGCTCTTAAAATCTCTCCCAAGTGTGGGCACAGGTGCTAGCATTTTATTTAACCTTTCAACCTAATTCAGGTGTGCAGCCAGCATAGACAGCCTCGGCCTTCAGTGTTAACACTTGGGTCTCTCCTTAGTGGCCACCACTAAGCCCGTCTTCACCGGAAGCTGGCCCAGCTGCTCCCCAGGCCCCCCAGCTCCCTGCGCCCCTCTTCAAAGCACATAGCATATAGGCTGGGAGCAATCTGAGGGCAGGCCCAAGGCCCCCACTTGAGCTCAAGGCTGCCACTCGGCAGGTCTCGGGACCATTCGGTAAATTAACAAGTAACAGTACACACACACACACACACACACACACACACACACACACACACACGATTCCCCCGACCCACAAATGTCTGTTCCCTGCCCCCTCCCCCAGTCCCAGTGCTGCTCGTGAAGATGAACAGTGATAGCCCAGCCCAGCCCTGCTTAGTCTCCAGACCTCTCCCTGCTCAGCTGTACCTGGGAGACCCTCCTCACCCAATGCCCACCCCCACTCTGGCACCTGCCACATTCCCCAGGGTCCCCGGATCAAGTTCTCCTCATCTCAGCCCTAGGTCCTTGCATGTCTGACCCTGGGGCTTCGTCTCCCTCATCTTCTGTCCACTCACACTTCACCCTTGAAGTCCGTTCACTTCAAGGGACCCCAGAGGCTTCCTTTTATTCCAACCTTTTGCACATGCTGTTCCCTCTGCCCAGAACCATTGCTTTTCCTCTTCAGGGTCTCTTTTTAGGTTCCTCAAACTCTAACGTGCACACGGTTCACCAGGGATCTTGTCAGAAGGCACCCTGTGGGTGAGGCCCAGCATTTTGCAAAGGCCTCCCAAGCTCCCTGGGGAGGCCTGTTTCTGATGCCCTCATGCGGTGAGATAGAGCCATCTCCTCCTCCAGGCAGCCCTCCTGAGCCCCTGTGCATCCCCCAACGTGTACTGGCAGTCTCCCCCCTGACCTCACACTCTGGGGACAGGATTCTGGCTGCCACCGCAGAGCCCTTGGAAGTGTTTGCTGACTGAATGCTACGATTCAGGCCTCCGCACACCCATGTCAGCACAGCACTGGGCACATGCCACCCATGGGGACAAGAGGGGCAGCACAAAGGCCCGCGGGCTCACCTTGGCGATCTGGTCGAACTTGCCGAAGAGCTCGTTCAGCATCACCACCAACTCTTTGGGGGAGCAGTCGCTGGCCAGCCGCGTGAAGCCCACGATGTCCGCATAGAGGATGCTGGGGGCAGGGGTGCAGCCGGAGGGTCAGAGCCAGGTCCCTGGAAGCCCTTGAGCACCCGCCAGCCCTGAGCCCAATCACCCCGGCCACTCCTCAGCCTCCGTAGGGACAGGAGAGAAGCTCGGGGCCATAAAGAGGAATTAACGTTCCAGAGGCTTAGTATTAAGGCAAAACGCAGCAAGCCCCAGAGTCACAGGGCCATCGAGAACTGTCATCCCCAGGCCCCCATCACTGCAGACCACAGGATGGTGCTCTCACAGGCGCCTCAGAATGCCCTCCTCCCTCCCCACCTTTGCACAGACTTCAGAACGAAGCCTGCTGGTGAGACGAGACTCCGTGCTCCCTCAAGCCGAGCTCCACACCCGACACTCGACACATACACACTACCCTTGTAGGGCTCCCATTCCACAGATGAGCAAACTGAGGCTCTGGTTAAGGCCCGCTTCGAAGCCAGAGCTTCAGTTTGCACCAGATCTCCCAGCTCGAAGTCCGTGAGTTCCAGACCAGCTCACACACAACCTCACTGAGGTTGGTGCATTCAAATAAGATTCTGGAGCCGCTGTGAATCTGCCAAAGACGGCTGTCAGGACCAGGGGACTTCGCCTCTTTTTAGGGGGCCTGTGCCCCCTTGCGGATCACCTGGAAGGACCCCTCTCTTCCTAAAGGCCCCACTTATGTGCAGAGCTTTACAATTTTAGGGGGCTACTGGATCTCTCCCGACACCAATCTGGTCTGATCCGACCCCCTGGGGAGACAAATGGGGAGACTGAGCTCAGATTCACCTCCCCCAAACCCCCTGTGGGACCCACCTGACGTTCTGGTGCCGCTTGACGTACAGGCTGTGGAAGTTGTTGTCGGGCATGTAGCGGCGGTCCCCACGCTCCTTGAGCCGCTCGATGATGGCCAGCTTCATGCCCATGGAGATGTGGGCGGGCAGCACCGACAGCAGCAGGTTCTCCTGAGCACCGGTAGAGGACAGGCAGGGGGGCTTGAGGCCCCAGCCTAGGTGACTGGCCTCTGTTTTCTCTACGTTCCTTCCTGCTTTGCCTGGCGCACCCTCCATCTCCGCTGGCCTGTGTCCTGCCACCAGCCTCCCGTGTCCCCAGCAACCCCCAGGGGCGAAGCTTGCATGGGTGTCCAGTCATGCGGCCCATGCTCACACTGTTCAGTGAGTGTCTGACATCCACCGAGAAAGGACACAGGGCGTGGGGCCTGGGAGACAGCCAGGCAGGGCCGGGGAAGACGGGGCTGTGGCTCTAGGGGGAGGCGGGGTCCACACCTGCTGACGCTTCTTGACACGCAGTTTACGACGGATCTGGATGCACTTGACGGTGTAGGTGAAGAGGTCTCGGGAGGCGTCCTGCATCTGGTGCTTGTGGAAGGCGCCCGTGAGATTCCCACACAGGAAGATGACAGCGTTGGCCAGCAGCTATGGACGGGCGGAGGGCAGGCTCAGTATATGGCTTGGCCTGTGCCCTCAGGCTACCAGCCCCCTCAGCAGGCTAGTGATGGCACCCCAACCCCATTCTCTGACTTTTGTCCCACTCGGGCTGGCACCCTTCCCAGACAGGCAGGGAAACTGAGGCCCAGACAGGTGCTGGTCCTCTAGAGTTACTGTGATGATTAGACCAGGTCTCAGGCTGGGGACCCCGAGACCAGGGAAGCAGAAAGGCATCATCTCAGCTCGGCCCAGAGGACAGTCACAGAAGGCATGGCATCCCAACAGGTGCCCAGAGCTCTGGCTTCTGTCTCCCAGAGCTGACACCAGGCCTGGTCAGAGGAAAATACCTCTGCTGGCCACTACTAACTGTGAATGTTTCACTCAGTGCAAAGACACAAGACAGGGTGCCCAGGGATATGCTCCCAGCCCTGTCAGCACGGGACTCTGCAGGTGACGCTGAGCTACACAGCTGGACTGGAGAAGGAGGGCCGGATCATCAGGGGCACCACAGGCCAGCAAAAAAAGGCCACAGGGCATGGCCCTGCCCAGGGGGCCGGCTTCCCCAGCCGACTGAGGGAAAGCCTAGCCTGGAGGCCATCTGTCTGCAAAACAGGGTGCTGAGGCCTCAGGACCAACTCGCCCACACAGGTCTCCGCCGCCCTCGGGACCAAACCACAGCCCCTGCCTCCACCTGCCCCACTCCTGGGCCCCTGTGCACACCTCACCTGCAGCCCTGCACGGACACTGGGCGTCGTGAAGGCCTCCATCAGAGCCCCGATCACGAGGAGGTGGGAGATGCTGGAGACTGCCCCCGCCACGACGGCCCCCTGCATGCTGAAGGGCAGCAGCGTGTACACCACGAACACAATGAAGAGGAAGAAGGGCACCTGGGGGCAGGGAATCGTGAGGCTCAGGGACTGGCCCCACCGCCCCCGCCCCAGGACACAGCCCCAGACCGAGCTGACATCAGGGCCCCTGCAGTCTCTATTCTGGGGATGGCCCCCAAAACCCAAATCCTGAGCCCTCTGCCCCCAGGGCGGCCCCTTCCCCTCCCAGTGGTGAGGGACAGTGACAGACTTGCAATAGAACGAGAAAAAGCTGAATTCTGCTTCTGGGTCAGACCCAGACAACAGTATCCATCACTTCCTATGAGCTGATTTATGATCTGGGGCCGAGGCCAGGCCTCCCCAGGAGTCAGACTCAGGCCCTCGTGGTCGAGGGAATTCCCGCCTGGCACCCACTGCCGGGGCTCTCCCTCCACAGGAATGGTGATTGGCAAAAGGCTGGAGCAGGGTCGGCTCACTGGCCGCCCCCAGAAGATCAGCCCAACCTGGGGATGGCCCGCCTGGGAATGAAATGGCACAGGGGAAAACAGAACAGAGGGAAATTGGGACCCGGCCATCCCGCTGGAGCCCCAGGACTGGCGCCCCCAGCCTTTCCTGGCACACGGGCCCGTTTGTGCCTTTCTGCCTCTCTGAGCTGGAGTTGTGTCATTTCCAACCAAATGAGGGTCTGCCTGCAATGCTCCAGCCAGACATTCACAGGGACACTCTTCCCAGTTCAGCCATCTCTCCAGCTCAGAGAGCTGACAGGGGCCCAAGATCAGCCCGGGGCCCACCCTATGTCACAGACCCATGGCCCGTGGCAGGAGGAAGGCCCAAGGCCAGCACACTGAATGCAGGCACGAGTTTCTGGGTGCACAGCTGGGTGGTTGCATCCAGCCCCTGGGGACACCAGGGTCCCCCCACCCTGTTACCTGTGCCCCCATGTGGGTTGTCTTTATCCATGAGTCGAATACCAGCACATAGCCCAGCATCATAAGGCAGACCCAGATGAGCAGCGCCGAGGCCCTGAGCCACCGCCGGACGAGGCACTCAACATAAACCAGCACGTAGAGAACCACAAACACAGCAAGTGTGAAGAAGGTCGTCCCCAGGACAGTCTGGTGTCCAGAGGGGTCCTGGGCAGGGCAAACATACACGGAAATGCCTCAGCTTTCCCCAGTGAGGCACTGCCTCCTCCAGGAAGCCTGCCAGGCTAGCCTGTCCAGCCTGCCCCGAGCAATGTCACCTGTGTTCTCCACACGGGTGACATCTATGCTCCATCTGAACACCAAGCTCTTCCTTACCTTTGGGCTTTGTGCTGTCTTGGCTAAGGTTGCCTTCACCACCATCCTTCACCAGTCGCTTCCTGTGCAGCCCTGAGATCCTGCACAGCCCAGCCCTGTGATGCTACCACTCCCCAACCCCTCCCTGTCAGGCCTCCTCTGCTTCCAGGGTGCTCTGTGAGGACCTGCGGGGGACAGATAGCACCAGAGTGCAGGAGCAAAGCCGTGGAAAGCCTCCTGGAGGAGGCCACTGCTCCTGTCTGTTACAGAATGAATGGAGGTTAGGAGCAAAGGCTGACCAAAGGCGTCCCAGACAGGGGAAGAGCTGGAGCAAAGAGACAGAAGGGTGACACTGGAAGGTGGTTGACAGGAAAGGAGAGTCACAGCTGGGACAGCACCTGGTTTCCCCCAGGAGCCCCTAAGCTCCACGGGCACAGAGGCTGATCTGGGGGCCAGCATACAGTAGGTACTCAGTAACCATTTGCTGAATGCAGAAACCAATGTCCTGCGGTTTCCAGCCACAGATACAGGCAGCACCGACAGTGCACCCACTGAGTGCTGGCTGCTGTACCCATATCACCCTGATAACACCCTGTAGTCTCTGAAGTTTTCTTCTAGAACTCTGCTGCTGCATACAGTGGCTACTAGCCATGTGTGGCTATTCAAGATTAATTTTACACCAGGGGCGCCTGGGTGGCTCGGTCAGTTAAGCGTCCAACTTCAGCTCTGGTCATGATCTCAAGGTTTGTGGGTTCGAGCCCTGTGTCTGGCTCCATGTTGACAGTGTGGAGCCTGCTTGGGATGCTTTCTCTCTCCTTCTCTGTTCCTCCCCGACTCATGCTTTCCCTCTCAAAATAGATGAATAAACTTAAAAAAAAAAAAACAAAAAAAAACTCAGTTCCTCAGGGGTACCTGGGTGGCTCAGTTAGTTAAGCATCCAACTCTTAGTTTTGGCTCAGGTCATGATCTCTCGGTTCATGGGATTGAGCCCTGCTTCAGGCTCTGCAGTGCTTGGGATTCTCTCTCTCCCTCCCTCTCTGCCCCTACCGTGCTGATGCTCTCAGGAAGGAAGGAAGGAAGGAAGGAAGGAAGGAAGGAAGGAAGGAAGGAAGGAAGGAAGGAAGGAGGGAGGGAGGGAGGGAGGGAGGGAGGGAGGGAGGGAGGAATTAATTTACTTTTTTAAAGCTTCTGTTCCTCAGCCACACTAGCCACGTCTCAAGAGCAGTGGCCGTGGTGGGGCAAGGCCTAGGTCAGAGATGACAGCAGGGGCGTCTGCCTCAAGACCAGGGTTGAGAAGGACTCTGAGGCCAGAGAAGGAGTGCTGGGAAAAGGGAGTCATGACACGCGAGCTGTCCCAGACCTAGGTCTTCCGTAGAAGTTTACTTTGGAGAAAAGGAGTGTAGTTTACTTGGCCAAATGAATGTAAGCTCGCAAAGCACCCCAGACTTCAAAATTAAATTAAAATTAAAAGCCTAACTATGCTCCCGAGCACGTCACAGATGCAGAGCGGCAGAGCCGGGCCCCGAACCCGCCGTGGGCCGGCCGCCTCACTCACCCCGCAGACGAAGGCGATGACGATGAGGGCGACGCAGGCAGTGACAGCCACCAACAGGAGCGTGAGCAGCAGCGGCCCGTGCTGGCTGGTGAGACGGTACTTCTCGTAGAGCACGTCCTGGTTCGGGCCCTCCTCGCCCTCGTTAAGGAAGTAGCGCCCCTTGGCCGGCATCTTCCCCTCGAGGCCCACCCGCCCGGCAGTGCCCTCAGGAGACCCCACGGCCTGGGGAGCATCTGTCTGCAGACACCCTCCCTGGTGGGCCTAGGCCTCTGGCCTCTCGGAGCCTGGCAGGCGGGGCTGGGCAGGGGCCCCCTCAGCAGGCAGCCGCGTGGGCCACACGGGGCCCGCACCGCTCCGCGGCCAGGCCGGCTCACAGCACCACTGGCCTCTTCCTCTGCATCCGGGCTGGGCTGACCAGACACATGGGGTCCTCAGCTCTGCGGAGACACAAAGCAGACCCGGGTCTGAGTCATCAACCTAAACCCACACCTAACTCCTAGGTCCCGTTTCAGGCTCTGCACACAGGGCTGGTTCCCTGTGTTTCCCAGGACTGCAGCAGCCACTAGCCACACGTGACTATTTAGAGTTAACTGGGTTAAAAACGAAATTAAGGGGCGCCTGGGTGGCTCAGTAGCGTAAGCTGGTTTCAGCTCAGGTCATGATCTCACAGTTCGTGAGGTCGAGCCCAGCGTCAGGCTCTGTGCTGACAGTGCGGAGCCTGCCTGGGATTCTCTCTCTTCCTCTCTCTGTGCCACTCCCTCCTGCTCTTTCTCTCTCTCTCAATTTCTTTAAAATGAAATTCAACGTTCAGTCCAGCCGTCACACCAGTCACATTTCAAGTGCTCAAAAGCCACACACGGCTAATGGCTATTATATCCGGCAGCACAGATAAAGAGCATTTCTATCATCTAGAAACTTCTACTGGACAGCACTACCCTAACAGTTTGACTGTTTGACTTGCACAGGGAGGTGGAGGTCTCTGATCCATCCCAGCGAATTCTGTGTAGGGCGTGAGGCAGGGATCAGCCTTCATCCCTTTCTTCTACATGGGCATCTGATGACCCCAGCAGCTTCTGAAGAAGCCACCATTCTCTCCTCAAGGAGTTCAGTGCAGCCACCTTTGTGATAAGTCAGGTGACCATGCATGTGGGGTCTGTTTGCAGGTCCTTGCCCAAAGACCACACCCACCCAACTACTGGGGCTTTGTAGTGCGTTCTGTGTCTCAGACCCCCACACCTGCTACACCCAGACCCTCCCCCTTGCGTTCATGTTACATTAAGCTTCCACGAAAGACTGCCTTTTTTAAACACATTTTTTAAGTTTCCACCTACAAGAATTTGAAAAGTTTGCAAGCTCCACTTCGTAGAAAAGGAGCCCAAACCTCAGAGAGGGAGCACAGCGGACCCTTTATGGCAAAATTGGGAGCAGATGCCAGGCTTGCAATGCTCAGCCCAGATGGACTCCCTCTTTCCCAGCACCATTCATTCATTTGTTTATTCATTTATTCCAAAAAGGCAGTTAATTGTGCCTGTGGCCCCCTAGGCCCACTACGTACCTCCCGTGTGCCAGGCAAGCTCTCTCTCCCCCTGGAACGCCCAGTCCCCAAAGAGAGAAAGTTACCCAAAAAGGTGCAATCCCTACATGCAGGGGCTGAGGCCTGCGGGCAGCTGCCATATTCCCAGCGGGAACCCTGTGTCACAGGAGCAACCCTGGACCAGGAGTCCAGGCTCCCAGCATCCTCCAGGCCTGCCTGAGAGACCGGAACCAGGACAGGGCTGGTGGCAGAGGGCAGGGAGGAGGTAAGAGGTGGGAAGGCTCAGGGCAGTCACGAAGGGCACGAATGGCCACTGGCAAAAGCTGTGAAAGAAAGAGTCCAGAGCCCCTACAGGTGGAAGAGCAGGGTGCCCAGAGTCCCTGCGTCTGAGCAAAGCCCCCTAAGTGAGTACCCACCTGGGATCCAGGAGCCACCTCAGACCCTGGTTGGGCCCACAGCTACCAAAGAGCCCAAAGCGCTTAGGCAAGTTACAAAGCTGATTTCTACACGAAATTCTGATTTATGAATGAGGGCGGCTAATTTAAACGCTGGAGCCGTGCCACCCACTGGTTGACAACCTCTAAATCTAAACCAACCACTCTTTACTCCACACGGAGTGTTTCTGGAGTATTAACCACGTATGCCTCGCCCTATGTGGTAGGGTTTACAAAGCAAGATCAGGTCCCCACCCTGAGAAGCCCTCACTGCAAAGCTCCCCTAAACCAGCTCTTTGCGGTCACAACAGCAGAAACACTGTCAGGCCAGGTGCCCACACCCACATTTTCACTCCCAAGTTCATGACTTGCAAAGGCCAAGGTGGTACAGCCATTTTACAGATGCAGAACGGAGCCCAGAGAGGTCGAGTGGCTGAGCTGCTTGCCAGAAGGGCTGGGATTCAAAGCCGGGTCTACCCGCTCCCGAACGAGGGCTCCTGGCCCGACCTTTCTGTCTCGCTGAACTGAGCCCTGTGAGCAAGGGCAGCTCCCGGGAACTGAACCACAAGTGCACACACTGCCCATCTCTCTGGCCGGGCACCAAACTCCAGTGCCTCGGGACTGGACTGACAGGCTGAGAAACCCCAAACACCACGGGGCCAGGGCAACGTCTCCCTGCAGCTGCTCTAAACCCCAGGCAAAGCCCTCAGACCAGAGCTGTGGGGGGCCAGGACACGCATGTGCACACACACACACACACACACACACAGCACCTTTCACCCCACTACTGACCTGCCTATCCAGGCACACGAAGCCCAGCTGAGGCAGGGGTGAAGAGAGAGGAGCACTTGGAGGGTTTCCCGGGGAAAGGGGGGGAACCCTCTCCTGGTAAACACCGCTCTTGGGGATCTATTTAGGCCACTTCCTGGGCAATGGCAGGCGGGCAAGGGCGTGGACAATAGCCCTGGACACAGGGACTTCGGCCCATCCAGGGACCGGGTCCCACTCCTGGAAGAGCAAAGCAGGGCAGGGCTGGGAGGAATGACCGTGTTTATCGCTCCTGGTCAGAGGCCTGGGAGCCAATGGCGGCATCTCCAAAGGCCAGCGGCTCCCTAGAAGCAACCCCCCCAAAGCTGGACACAGAGGCCCCCCCCTACCAGGGAAGGCTTCAAGGCCTTTCTGCCCATTCACCAGTTCTTCTGCTGGTCACTGACAGCTGGCAACTAGGAGGGCCCCACAGAGGCCCTGAATGAAGGAACTCCTTTGCCAAGCCTCCAACAAATGACCCTTGGCTCACCCACCTCAGTGACGGGGAGCTCATCGCCTATCGGGCGGTCTCCTCCAGAAGTGAGCACTCCTTCTGGCTGTAAGGCCCACCTGAGGCCAAGTGAAGCCGACCCCCGTCGCTCCCTCACCCCCACCCCAGTAGTTCTGTCCCAAGTCCAAAGACACCAACAGCAGAGACACTCATATGGGACAGTCGAGGTCCCTTTACCTGGAGGAAGCAGAGCCCAGGGGTCAGACCTCACGATCACCCTGGTAGGGGGAATAGGGCAAGCAGCCCATTTTACAGTGGAGGGGACCCCCAAGGTCCAGTTGGGAGGGAACATTATTTCTTCTGCTGCTGGGATTGTCTCTCCCACTTCAGTCCCTTGGCTCAGGGGCCACGTGAGCCAGGCTGGCTCATCATCATTGTCCCTCTCAAGCCCCAGTGACTGGTTTAGGGACAGTCATGTGACCACAACCCTCTGAGAACCCTCTTTGGGACTTCTGCTGACCCACCAAAAAGAGATACTCTCTTTTGCTGGTGGCCTACAGCTGCTGGTGGCCACTGGAAGTCACCACAGGAGACGGCCCAGTGAGAATGAAGCCGACACAGAAAACTGGAGAGAGACAGAGACTTGAAAATACCCCCCGAGCCCCTGGATCCAGCTGTGCCTGAAGTTCAAACAGCCTCCAGATATTTCAATCACACGGGACAATCATGCCTTTTTCGGGTAAAGCCAGTTTGTGCTTCTGTCACTTGCAACCAAGAGGCCTTCTGCCCCAGTTTACTGTATCTGGGAAACCCTCATGGTCTCCTGATGGGTCCAGGGTCAGGGGGCAGAGTCCCATGTAGCTCAGAGGCAAGAGCGGGTGCCCGCAGATACGACTGGCCCCAGCTAGGCCTCCTGGAAGGGGGCTGGGCCAAGGAGGGGAACTTCCCTTGCCCATACCTCTGTCACCACATCCCGGACTCCACAGCCCAGAGCCAGCCAGGCTGCACGGGACCCGGTCCAGCAGGAAGCTGGGGCAATGGGCCTCCCCACATCTCCTCCAGTGGCCTCCAGATACTCCCTTCTGTGGGATGAATTAGGGAGCCCCGGGGTATACTTGCATAGAAATGGATACCAAAGGAATCAACCTCACTCCCCCAAAGCACTCCTGTTGGGCCCTGCGCTTCCCACAGCCCTGTGCCCCATGATAGAGGGGGGCAGGCAATGCCATCAACAAAGTCTACCATGTACTTACTGCGTGCCCAGCGCTGGGGGCTCAAACTCTGCACACCCGCCCCGCAGGGCAGTATGACTACTGCTTCCATTTTATGAACGTGGGAACACAGAGAGGTTCAGTCATTCTCCTGAGGTCACACAGCTAGTAAAAGAGAGCTGGGATTTGAATACAGGCCACCTAGGCTCACCTCTCATCCTGCCCAACACTCTCACGGTGCTGACATCCCCAGAGCCCATAACCTCTCAAAATGCTAACCCCTTCCTGCCCTCCCCTCTCAAAGCCTAGGACCGAGGGTGGGAGGAGGCAAAGTGTACTCCATCAAGGTTCCTCCATCTGCCTTGAAGAAGTAAAGTCAGAAAGCCACGTCAGGAAGCCTCCTCTAAGCCAGCAAGATCCAGGAGCACCTCTTCCTACAGGAAGCCCTCCAAGCTACCCACACACACCGTCTCCTCCTTTTCCTACAACTGAGGCAGGGCTGTGGTCTCCTTGCCAAATACTGACTGGGGGCTCCAGGTTCCTCAGCCAGAAGAACCGCCGGAAATAGGGAGGCTGGGACCTCAAATTATGAGTACAAGACCGGGCCCTTTGGGGTGCTCAGGATATCCTTCCCCAGCAGAACTAGCTGATCCCACAGCACACTCAATGCTACCACACCCCTTGGGGAGTTCTAGCCCACCTCCAGCTTTCACAGACACGGACAGGGCACCCACTTCCTCACCCAAGCCGCACTGGCAGGAATCCCGGCCTGGCTTCCTCTGGCCCAGCCCAGCAGGCCTCAGAGCTGCACAGGGCCTGGGGCCCCGGTGGCCTCAAAAGGAGGAAGTGGGGGCTTTGGGGTGTGCAGGAGGAGCAGGCAGGCGTGAGGAGAGGCCCCACCTCGGCCCCTTGGGCTCAGTCCCTGCACCCAATCCAGCCTGGGGTCCATGATGCTGCAGCCCAGAACCCACAGACACAGTCTTAGCCTCCTCGGCTAGCCCAGCACTCAGCTTGCTCCACGGGCTGTGTCACAAGTAGATTTTTATTTGCTGGGGGTGGGAGGGGGGGTCTCATGTTAGGGCATCTCCCTCAGGAGACCCAGAGTTTTGTGAAGGGGACCCAGAGGGTGCTCTGCCTGGCAAAGTCCCGGCATAAAGGGGCACCACCCAAGAAACCTCATGGGACCGAGGGATTTCAGCCTGACTGCCATGCACGCCCTCCCCTCCACCAACACCAGAGCCGAGCAGCCCTCAGGCCTCTCCCCCTCCACACCATTGCTCACGCAGGGCCTGACCTCCCTCCCCACGCAGGTCTCTCCCAGGCCTTCCCAGAGTCCTGCCAACGGTCCCATCTGTCAGACATCCCAGCACCTGCCTCACCAAGGTGAGCCAGGATCTGTCGTGGTAGGATCTGTGTCTATATCCTGCAGCTGGGCCCTGGTCATTGCATGTAGACCAGACGGAAGGACAGACAGATGGATCGATGGACCCACGGATGAACCAACCAGCTGGAATCTTGAACCAGGCAGAAAAAGCAGGGGAAAGCAAACAGGGCAGCTTTGGAAGAAGGAGGGAGAGCCCATCAGGGCAGAAGGAGGTGAGGGGCACCTGGGTGGCTCAGTCGGTTCAGTGTCCGCCTTCAGCTCAGGACATGATCTCACGGTTCACGAGTTTGAGCCCCTCATCGGGCTCTGTACTGACAGCTCGGAGCCTGGAGTCTGCTTCAGATTCTGTCTTTGGATTCTGTGTCTCCCTCTCTCTCCGCCCCTCTCCCACTTGCACTTGGTGTCTCTCTCTCTCTCTCTCTCTCTCTCTCTCTCTCTCTCCCTCTCTCTCAAAAATAAATAAACATTAAAAAAATAAAAATAAAATAGAAGGAGGTGAGAACATGAAGGAAGTGTGTCCCTGAGAATGGGAAGTGCTGGTCAAGGAAGCACAGGTTCAAACCCCAGCTCTGCTCCCATGGCCGTACGTCCCAGTCGCTCACACTCTGAGCCTCAGTCCTCCTCATTGGTAAACTCGGGTGCTGATACCCAAGTCGTGGGGAAAAGTGAGGTGCAGGTCATGATGGCCAGCAGGCTGTTTGCAAGGACAAAATAGCAAATGAGCCCAGAAAGAAGGCTGTTTCCAGAGCTGAGGAAGCCCATGGAGTCCAAATAGAAGAGACAGAGGCATGAAGCAGGCAGGGTCCCCCCACGAACCTTCTAGTTCATCTTGCCACCTCCTGGTGACAGCCTACAAGGCCACGAAGCAGGGGCAAAAGCCAAAGTGCCCAGTGATGTGAGCCCTCCAGCCAGCCCCGCTCCCCATCACGCTTCCCCAGGACCCCCAGGCTGACTTTACACTAGCTCCCAGGGTCCACAGGCTACCCATCAGTCTCGGATCCAGAAAGTCCAGCTCTGCCACCAACCTGCTCTGTAACCCTGGGCAAGTCCCTTGCCCCATCTGGGCCTCGGTTTTCCTTCTTGCAAAGGAATGGATCTGTCAGACCTCTGAGACCCGGAGCTGGGCTGGGCTGGGCGTGGCGTCTGAATCATAAAACGACAACAAGCCTAAGGGGACAGTCTGGGTGTTGTCACCTGGCCCCAGAGGGCTTATTCTAGGGGTGGGGTAGGGATTATTCTTTGTACCTGAAATCCTCCCTGCCACTTCTCCTGTGGATTAAGTCTCAGCATAGTCAGTGTCTCCTTTAAAATACAAATGCCTCATTCACCCCTTACCTCCCAGGCTCCAGCTGGCAGGAAATGAATTTTGCTATCTCCTATGCCGATTCGAATGATGGTTAGTAACTGCCCGGGGAAAAATCGTCCATTCATTCATTCATTCATTCATTCATTCGTTTATTCATTCACCTTGAGAGAGATCCATGCATTCATTCTTTTAATGGATGTACACTAGCACCTTCTATGCGCCTGGCACCAGGCCAGATGCCAAGAGGAAAGTATGCTCCAGGCACAAGTTCCCCGAAGGCAGAGACCTCAATGCCGGCCTCTCCCAGGTGTCTGTACAGAGTGGGGGTCCATGCAACAGTGCTTATTAACTAACTAACCGATCAACCAAGGATTGCTGGAAAGAACATTTTCCCTGGCTCTTGCCTGAAATCCCACCGTCAGTGATTCATTCCCAAAGTTAAGCACTGCCCTCACGAAGCTCCCTCCTTAAAATGAACACACTTTGGGGGCACCTGGGTGGCTCAGTCGTTCAGCTCTTGGTTTTGGCTCAGGTCATCATCTTAGGGTTCATGAGTTCGAGCCCCACATCGGGCTTTGCGATGACCGTGCAGAGCCTACTTGGAATTCTCTCTCTCTGTCTCTCTCTCTCTCTCTTTCCCTTTCTCTCAGAATAAACTTAAAACATTTTTTAATAAATAAAATAAAATAAAATGAACACACTTTCATGCCCCCATTCAACACATTTCTGACCTCTTTCCTATTTATAAGGAAGGACAGAAAGGGCTAGTCTACAGGCACCTTACCAGGTGCCAGTCCTGCCCAGGCTGGCAGGACAGAGGTCTAGCCACTGACTTCACACTTTGCCCAGGGCCCCACCCAGACAGCCAGTGGTGAGGAGGCATGAACAGGGTTGGGAGATAGGGGACGGGATCCATTTCACAAAGCCATAGATATACCCCAGAGTAACCACTGAACTGGAGTGAGCAAGAAGGATGTAACTACCCTGCCAGTATCCTGTTTAAAGAGACAGCAGAGCCCAGAGGAGAGAGAACAAGCTGGAGTCATAATTTATACCAAGATGATTTCCAAAGAGAGCAAGAAACCATGAAAGAATGTTCATACAGTGCTGTAGTGGGTCAGTCCTTTCTGACCTGACACAGAAAAGACTAATCAACTCCCATTACATTTAAAAAAACTACTCCAGGGGTGCCTGGCTGGCTCAGTCAGACCAGCATGCCACTCTTGATCTCAGGGTTGCAGGTTTGAGCCCACTCTGGGCATAGAGCTTACTTAAAAACAAATGAGTAAATAAACTTATTAAAAATCTACTACATTAGGGGTGCCTGGGTGGCTCGGTCAGTCAAGCATCTGGCTTCAGCTCAGCTCATGATCTCACTGTTCCCAAATTCAAGCCCTGCATCAGGCTCTGTGCTCACAGAGCCTGTTTCAGATTCTGTGTCTCCCTCTCTCTCTTTCCCTCCCCTGCTCACACACTCTCTCTCTCTCTTAAGCTATTAATAGCAAAATCAAAAGATAAATGAGAAATTAGAGAAATATTTATAACTCTTACCATAAGGAGCTAACCTCTCTCATATGTAAAAAGTTCCCACAGATCAAAAAGAAAAAGACCAATTAAAAAAAAAAAAAATGGGAGAAAGGTATGGATAGAAAGTGCACAGAAAGGTAACACAAATGGCTGTGAAACATTTAGGAAGAAGCTAACCTCACCCGTAATAAAAAAAAAAAAAAAAAAAAACACCACAAATTAAAACTACTACGGAAAATCATTTTTACCTATCCAATTGGCAAAGATCAAAGCATTTATACGCAACACAACAGGCAGTCACACAGCCTTGGCAGGAGCGACTCAGCATAAGCCCCGGGGTGGGGCTGGCGATTTAGTCCGTATGTAACAAAATCACTCCTGCACACACAAACCTTTGATGTAGCAAAAGTCCTTCAAGTAATTTACCTTACAAACACTTTCACAGATGTAAAATGACACATGTACAAGATTATTGTTGCAGCATTACAATAACAAAAGAAGATGGTGTGTCTGCCAGTTAGGAGATAGTGAAATAAATCACAACGCACCCTTCCTGTGGAATACTACACAGCCGTCAAAAGGGTGCAGCCGTGTGAACTGAGCTGTCCCAGGGTGTTCTGTGAAAAATCCACATGGCAACAGCAGTGTCTGGAACGGGTAATGCCTGAACCAGGACACAGGATAACCAAAACTGATGCTTTGGTGGAATGAGTGAACCTTCAGTTTGTTTCTATTGTCGTAATGCAGCTTGTGCAATTAAAAGGAAGTTCTTGGGGAGCGCGTGGGTCAGTCAGGCGTCCGACTTTGGCTCAGGTCATGACCTCATGGTTCGTGAGTTCAAGCCCCACATCAGGTTCTCTGCTGTCAATGTAGAGCCCACTTTGGATCCTCTGTGTCCCTCTCTCTGGCCCTCCCCTCACTCTCTTTCTCTCTGTCTCTCAAAAATAAATATTAAAAACAAACAAACAAAAACAGAAGTTCTTGGGGTGCCTGGGTGGCTCAGTTGGTTAAGCATCTGACTCTTGGTTTCAGCTCAGGTCACGATCTCACAGATCGTGGGTTCAAGCCCCACGTTGGGGTCTGCACAGACAGTGCAGAGCCTGCTTGGGATTCTTTCTGTCTTCCTCTCTCTCTCTGCCCTTTCCCTGCCCACACGCTCACTCACTCTCTCTAAAATAAACAAACATTTTTTAAAAGTTCTTAATACAAGATGCAAGATCTACTGCATACATAGTGCCTACAGCCAACAATACTATATTGTACACTTCAAATTTTTCCTACGAGGGCAGATCTTACGTTGAGGGTTCTTATCACACTACTACGACTATTACTACTAGGAGTAATAATAACAATAATAATAATAAAGGGGGCAAAAAGAAACTTTTGGAAGTGAGGAATACGTTTATGACATAGATTGTCATGATGGTTTCAGAGGGGAATACTTATCTTCAGCTTATCGGCTGCATATATTAAATATGCACAGCTTTTTCTACGTCAATCATACCTCAATAAAGTGGTTTTTAAAATAAACTAAACACGTGAGGCAACTGGCTGGCTCAGTTGGAAGAGTGTGCAACTCTTGATCTTGGGGTTGTGAGTTCAAGCCCCACGTTGGGTGTAGAGACTACTAAAAACACAAATAAATAAACTTTAAAAAATAAACTAAAAAATAAAGACTCTATTAGAAAAATTCAAGGGCAACAGAAGGTGACTGATAATTAAAGGGACGCATATACAAACATGTAAAGACACGTTCCTGGCATCTTTATTGGCGTGGGGGTGTGTGGATCTACATACATAAGTATGTATGCAAATACATAAAAAAATAGAACCTGTTTACCGGGCGCCTGGGTGGCTCAGTCGATTTCGGCTCAGGTCACAATCTCACTGTTCAACACGGAGCCTACCTGGGATTCTCTCTCTCCCTCTCCCTTTCTGCCCCTCTTCTGCTCATGCTCGCTCTGTCTCTCGAAATAAATAAACTTAAATAGAACTTGTTTTAAGAAAAATAAAGGAAGGAAGGAAGGCAGACAGACAGACAGACATCCGTCTCAGGCCCATCAAGTGTCAGTTGCACACCCCAGAGAGTTACTTCTCATCTCTGTGCCTCAGTTTCCTCATTTGAAAAAAGGGAGACTAAGTTCTGACCCTGCAGGGCTTTGAGAGGATTCAATGGGGGTAAGGCACGCAGGGTGTCGAGGCTCCACCCGACACAAAGTACCCAAGTCGAGATAACAAGTATTACCAAGTTAGCAGAAAGGGCTGTGGGGTCTGGAAGGCAGGGAGCGGGGCACCTGCCCCTTCCCCTCCCCGATGACCCAGTCGTGAGCTCCGGCCCCCTACTCTGCCCTGGGAGTGGCCTAGCCTAGAAGTGGTCAGCACCTAAAAATTGCTATCTGGGGCCCTGAGCAGCCACAGGGGCTGACGCCCCCGTGGGGTGCCTGGCGGGGCCTGGACAGAGAGGCGGTCCAGCCACCCAACCTGGGCCCTAGGGGAGGTGGACAGTGTCAGAGAGAACTGCCATCTGGCATCCCAGGCAGCATGGGGACCCCACCCCAAGCCTTGCAGGCCTGCTTCAAGGAGAGAAAGCAGAACACCTGCCCTCAGGACAGGCTCTGCAACCTCTGAACCCAACTAGAGAGACTCCCAGCGGCCTCTGGCCTCCCTCCTCTGAGAACCTCCACCTCAGTGAGCGCCTGTCAGGAACAGGCAGGGGCAAGGCCCACGCAGCCCATCCCCCCTCAGCCCATCCCCCCCAGGGTGGGGGTGGGGGTGTGGGTGGAGCTGCTCTCACTCTGTTTCCAGCTGGGGGCGGACTCTGGAATCCTAACCTACTTGTTCAAAGCCCCCTGGCTGAAAAGCAGGAGAGCTGGAATTCAAACCCAGACCTGCCCTACTCCAAGGCTCCAGCTCTTTCTTAACCCTCCGTCTACATTTCCTGAGGCGTGCTGCCCACCAGCAGAGCCACGAAGAGCTACACACACATGGCCAGCCCCACCCACACTGGACTCTGGTCACAGGCAGTGCAGGGCTTGACATTCTCCTCCTCCTCCTTTAAAGAGTCCCTGTATACATTAGCAATTAAAGGCTCTGAGAAGTCCTGCAGAAAAGAAACCTGCTGAGTTAAACACAGCTAAACATTCCCCGGTCTGTTTGGTTCAAGGGACCCTTTTTTGCATTAATTTCCAATGAACTCCTTTTGGGAAATGCTGACTGTGGAGTCTCGAAGATAGCTCAGAGCTCCTCACTGGGCAGCTGTGGCCCAGAGAGCCAACTATCTTCCCCTCTCCTGACAGCCTGGGGAGCTCCCTCTGGCTGGGGGCCCCGCTCTCCCACCTCTACCCGACCCTGGGTTGGGCTGGATGGACACACAAGGGAAGGACAAGCCAGTGCAACTGCTTGTGGGCCAGGGGACCAGCCCTAAGCTTGGCCTCTGGGGTAGGGGTGAAGGGAAGATGGGAAGATGGGAAGAAGGCCTGGATGCACAGCGCCCTCCCTCAGGCAGTTTTAAGTTGGGGAGCAATCTGCCCTGTGGAATTGAGAAAGCAAGAAAGTGCTCTAAATACCAACCAGGAAAAGACCCGCCTGCGTCTCTTGGCCATGCTTCCTGCCTCTCTCAGGCAATGCAGGGAAGTAGCCCACCTGCCAGAGGCAAAGCAGTGCAGGGGACAGAGCCCTGGGCCGAATGTCAGGAGACCCAAGCTAGAGTGGGAGCCTTTATCCACTCTGGTCCGGTCCCACTGAGACTAGCAAGCTGGCCACAGAGAGGTCAGTGGGAAAACCAGACAGTAAGACATCCTTGCCCAGAACTCAGCAGGCCATGCTGGAGGGGCCATGGCCTCCCCCAGCCATCCATGGAGCCCAACAAGACATCACTGTCTAGTCTGGGCCCCCGAAGCCACTGCCTCATCCACAGACCCTCCCCCCCATGTGGCTCCCACAGCACCAGACAGCAGAGTGCCCGGCTCTAATCCAAAGTGCTGAGATCCCACTTCCTCAAGGCTTCCTGAGAACCTGAGCGAGGCCAAGGGGGCACGTGATGGGCAGGGGGGGGTTGCCTGGTGAAAGCCCAGCCCAGAGCCCGGAGGAGCCCTTCTGCAGGGGAAGCAGGCCTAGCCGACCTCCCTTACCCTCAAACCACAGGCTGGCCTCTGTAACTACACCCACACGGGGGGCTCAGGAGACCCTCCCTACAGTTCAGTTGTCCCTAGAGCTAGGCCCCCCACTCCTGGTTACTTACTCCTTCCTGCCACAAACTCCTGCCTTCCAGAGCCAGGCTCTGGCTGGGTACGGGAAGCCGCTGTGATGGATCCCCAGTCCACAGCAGCCCCATGCACCCCTAAACACAAGCTTCCCCTTGGGATAGCCTGCCAGAGCTTCTTGCACCTGTCTGGGTCCCCAAGAACACCAAGCCCAGTTGTGCTCACCCCCCGGCCAAAAACCTCCTCCAGGGCTTCCAGAGGCCTTCTTCGCGACTGCACAGTTTGACTTATTTCAGTTCCCCAAACAAGCCCCACCCTCTTGTCTCCGGGCTCTGGCCGCTTAAAAGCACAGCCTACCTCCCCACCCCGAAAACTCCCTCTGCCTGGCAAACTCCTGCCCAACCCTTCAGAGCCAGGCCCAGCCACCACCTTCCACAGGAGGGCTGCCCAATTCCCTCCTAATCTGGATTCAGTGCCTGGCTCTCCCTTCCCAGTGCCTGTGTCGAAACACAGGACACCTGGCCTGTCACTGCCCGGCTACCTGATGCCTCCCCCAAGGCTGACGTGTGGCTACTCATTGCTCAGCTTCCAAAATCTGACACCTGCCTGGTACACAGGGGACACTTAAACCCAAGCCCCATGGACTGAGACAAATACAGCCCATGCTGAGCAGGCACTGGGGGCTGGTCCCAACCCCGGTGTCCCTGTCCCCATCTGCATGAGCTCGGGCAGGTCACCTGCCTCTCAGCCTGGGTTTCTCACCTGAGCAGTGGGGAGCTTGCCAGTTTATTCTGGACGTGAAATGACCTCATGGCTATAAAAACTCCTCCTAAATCCAGAAACTTCACACACTTAAGGGGGCCAAACTTGTGTTACTTCAATGACAGGAAAGCAACCCCCCCCCGCCCCACCCCCCACCGCCGTGGTGCCCGTGCTCCTCCATCCAACAAGTGCTCACTGAGCCCCTGCCCACTCCAGGTACCAGGTGACAGGCTGAGGCCATGATAAGCAAGGTCCCTTGGAAAGCGTGTGTTGTCGGGGAAGAGGAGACACATGTAATAAATGAGCCACATGAGGAAGAGAAATGCTAGGATGGGCAAGGAGCAGCCTGGGGCTGAGGAGTCAAGAAGGTAGGAAAGCCTCAGGGACCAAACATCAGAGGCGCTGTGTGACCATGGGCACATTCATTAACCTCTCTGGGCCTGTTTCCTCACTCAAAGAATGGGCTGGTAATGGTACCTAATGCTCAGGGACTTCACAGAGAGGCTAGTACACAGGGTCTGCCATTAGGTGGGGTCACCCCAGTGGCTCCAAACACAAGTTGGGGCGGGGGGGGGCGGGGGCGGGCAGCCTGAGAAACCTTGATTGATATCAACAGGCACTGGGAGACACCCTATAAATCCCGGGGTCCTGACACCACCCCCCCCCCAAAGGTAGCCCTTCCCTTGCTCCCCTGCCCAGAAAGCAGGGCCAGACAAAGGATGCAGAAGTGCTGGTCCCTGCCCTGGGCACTACCTGGGCTAAGGCACCCCCTCCCCGGGGGGCCTCAATGGTGGCTCCAGGGAGTCTGGGTGTTCCAAAAGAGGATGCCTCCCCATTAGTCTGGGTCCCCCATTAAAGCAGCGCCTCCAGCTGACTTCAAAGGGCTCCTCCTCCCCGAGCCAGATGGGGCCCGAGGGAGACAGGTGTGGGAGGCCGGGAGCAGGGACTGGCAGAGCCAGGAAGACCCTGGCACACACTGGCAGGGGATGTGCAGGAGGGGGGGGGGGGGCAGCCTGCCTACTGCAAAGATGGGGAGGCTGAGGCTAGGTGGGGGAGACAGGTGGCCCCTCGTCCACATCCCCACCACTTAATGAGGCGTGAGGAAACCGTGCCTCCAACAGAGCTCTGATCAGGAAAATGCACACCAGCCCCAAAGCTGTGAAGCCCGTTGGGGCTGTTTTCCCATCTGTGCAGGGAGGGGCTGTGCCCCATGCTCCTGGGCCTCTCCCTGCTCAGCCAGCCAATGACACCAGGAGCCATCCACCCAAGTCAGCTGGTCCCAGAAGCAGTGAGACTGAGCCACTAACCAGGGGCAGGAAAGGTCCCTGCAGGGGATGGCAAGGGCCGAATCCTAGAAGACAAAGAGGTCCCCACCAGCATATTCTGGGTCCTAAGAGGTGGTTGGTGGCACTGCCTACTACATGCATCCCCTGGGGGCCTCCTGTTCCCTTGAAGCCAGGCCTGCTGTGCTGCAACCCCAGGAGGACACAAGCTCCTCCCTGGGCCATGAGTACTTCTGTCCAGGAAGAAGAGGGAGGAGGTAAGCCTGGGGGGCCAGGTACATGTCTGAGAACTGGGGTACCCACAACAAAGACCTCAATTTGTTTCTTTTCCTTTGGGCACAGTCACAGGTAAATGCTTCCAGTGGTTGCTGTAGGGAGGGGTACACACAGGGGAATAACAGGGAGAACGGACAGAGGAGGGTGCCCCCGGTGTCCCCTGGCACCGGCACCGACAGGGGGATTTTCACAGAGCCCGGGCGGAGGGAAAGCTGCCAGGCGACTGACTCCAGAGCAGACCACTTGAGCCTCCTCAGCCCCCGAGCTTGAAGACCCCGAGGAGGGGGCCTCCACATGGGTGACACGGGCCAGGATGGGGTATGAGGTAGGGAAGCCCTGAGCAGAGGGGCTGCATGGACAGGGCAAGAGAGAGGCAAGCAGCGTGCTGACCCCAGAGTACACGAGAGGCCACGAGAGGTGGGACTGGACCAGCACGGTGGGCTGGGACCAGAGGACCCCAGAAGCCAGGAGAAGGGGTTCAGATGTGACACCAGATGGGAGAAACTGGTCAAGTGTGTGCATCGGAGGAACCCAGGAACCCCACAAACCCCTTCTCCAGGGCTCAAGGTCGGCCATCCTACCCCATCTGGACTGTCGGTTTCCCCTCCCATACAGCACTTGGCTGGTGCTCAGGCAATGCCCTGTCTGTCAACGTGATCAGCAGATGGTGGGAGAAAGGATGACCTAGTATCATGGGGAGGAGGGTCACCAAAGAGGAACTGAGCCCACCTCTGACCCAAGTCTCGCCCTACCTCACCCCAGCGCCTAGAGGGCTTCCAGGGGAACATCAGGGAGTGGAAGGTGCTTCAGCCCAGGTCTGCACCCAGGATCTGGCAACACCCCAGGCATGATGTGGCCGGCTGTGAACTCCGTGGGCAGCGGCAGGTCGAGCCAGATGCCGACGGTTGCTGGGTGGGCGCCCTGCCACCCTCCCTGGGGGGTGGGGGCTGGAAGAGCCCTGTGGGTGAGTGGAGACTGAAAGCCAGGGCAGGGGCAGAGCTGGAGGGCCACCGGGCGGGGGAGCAGGCTGGCAGCACTCAACACACACAGGCCGCCAGGGAAACCCCAGACATGGGTGTGCTGGTCTCAGACGGCTGGGCAGAGTTTTTCATGCATATTCCAGTCCCCCAGCAACCTGCCTGGGCACTGCCACCTCATAGAGGAGGGGACTGAGGGACTGTAAGACAGCAGTTAGCCCAAGGGCTGCAGGCTACCAGGGAGGCCTCTCCCACCTGAAACAGGACAGGCGGAGGAGAGCCCCCAACACAGCTACATGACAGCGATCACACCTCCTGCACCAGGTGCAACATGTCCCCCTTTGTTTAAGCCTATAACCGCCTGGGCAGGAACCACGAGAGACACAACTCACAGATGCAGGAAACTGGCTCAAATAACCTGGCTCACCTCACATGCTGCTGGAAACAGGCAGAGTGGGGCCCGGAAGCAGGGGGCTGGACCCAAGGACCTCCAGAAGACCCCTGGCTTCTCTGGCTGTTCAGATGTGATGGTCTCATTCACTGAGCCAAACTAACTCCCAGCTCGTAGCTACACAGATCTCTTCAAGCACACGAAATGCCTAACAGGCCCACTACCCACGCTTCCCTCCCATCCCTGAGACCCGACCCCATGCAAGGCTGGAATCAGCCACTCTGGCTCGAGCGTCCAGCGTGACCCTCTCTGCCCGCTCCCTCAGCAGCCCCAGAACAGTCCCAGCTGGGTGAAGCACTGCCCTCTGCCCAGGCCCTGGAAGATGGAAAGTTGCCACCAGCGGAGTGTCAGTGTGCCCCACACCCCCTTCCTCCAGGACAGGAGAAAGGTCAAGGACACTGAGGGATGGGCCACCCATCACCTCTTGATGACCTCCAGTATGGGAGGATGGCAAGTCATGGAAAATCCAAAGGGTCAGATCATCTACCACCAGCTGAAGCAGGACCCCAGCACGTGACCCAGGAGGCACGGCCCAGCCGCGGGGGAGCCCTGACCCAGCCCCCGCCACCTTGCAGTGGGTACAGACAAGGGTCAGGCCAGGCCTGCAGGGTGGAGGACCCAACTCAGAGGAACCTGATTCCTCCTTCCCCATGGTGAGGATCATGTCCTACTAACTCTTCAAAGCCACCCAGAGCCCCTGCTCAGCTTTGCCCCACGCAGCCTCTCCAAAGAAGGGGAACTGTGCCCTGACCCCCTACAGGCCTCAGACATGGCGGCTCTCCATGACAGGCAGTGTATACACCTGGACAGCCCTGGGGACTGACTCGCCGTGTGACCCGGGACAAGAAAGTGCCCCTCTGGGCCTCTGTCTTCTCCTCTGCAAACTGGGGGGCGAAAGGCACCTACCACAGGGTAGGGGTGAGGGGAGCAGGAAATGGGTTAAACCAAGAGTTATAAACTGTAAAGGGGGGTGCATGTCCTCACAACCACATCAAATCTGACCGGTATCTCCTCCTGAAAAGCACCTTTGGCCTATTTAGAAGCCCTGCTCCTGCCCCTTCCTTCCCACCGCTCACTGCCTAGGCCCTCCCTGCACCAGCCCCCATTGCTTGTAGGACCCACAGGAAGACCTCCTCTCTTGAGACCCACTCCTGGCAAAGGGGCCCTTCGAGGCCACCCCTCCCCTCCCGGCCCCCAGAAAACGGCTGCCAGTAAACGGCCACTTCTTTTCACTAAAACATTACAGGAGGCTCTTCCCCCACACAGTTCACACCTTCCCTTCTGAGGGCCCAGAATCCGGAACAATCTGACAGCCTCCCCTCCTCTGCACCCACACCTCACATCAGAAGCCACAGGAAAGCCCCAGAAGGCCCCTAACCTGGAGGTGGGGAGACCCACAGCTTGGTTAGGAACAGACCCTCCCAGAAGAAACCCTCCCAGACTTTCGATTCCGTGGACACATGCACATCCGGCCGAGCCGGTCACTTCACACTTCCTCTTAAGTCTGCTCACTTCTCATTTCCGTATCTTCTTTAGCTTTGTCCCAGGCAAAGGGACATCATGAAGTCACAGATCTAAGGTCCTATTTATAGGTGTTTTTTTTTTTTTCCTTTTCCTAAAACACATTAAAATAGATACCTAACAAATTTTAAGCATGTTCATCCACATACGGCCTAAAACCACCACAGGGCCCCCATCTGAGAAAAGCTGGTCTAGTCACTCTCTAGGCGGCCACCCTCAGGCCGTCCACCCGCATGTCTGTGGCAGACAGCCCACGGCCACACAGACATCGGAGCAGAGCCCGCCTGGACTCCGGCCAGGCCTCGGGGCCAGGGGCCCCGTGCATGGAGGCCCAGCCCAGCCCTCTGCTTTCCTCACCCCTCCGCTCCCCTCCCCCAAGCGCTGGCCAGAGAGGAAGCACCCAGTGCCAGCTGCCCTGAACCCCAGGTAGTGACACAGAAGCGAAGCACCTGATCTGCCCTGTGTACATGTGTTTGGAGGAACACAAAGAATGATCCAGAAGGACCTAGTCCCAGTGGTGCACACTGGTCCCCAGGGGCCTTAGACTGGGAGGGGCTGGAGGGAAAGGGAGACCCTTCCACTTCCCGGGGCGTCTTGCTTCTCTGTCTCTGGGGCATGTAGCACTTTCAGAGTTTGTCTGGGGCTATTCATTTTTACTTCACAAAAGAAGTTCGATTGCCCTCCCCCGACGATCCTTCCGTCACTGAGAACAGAGAAGCGGGCTTGTAAGTGTGAAATTACAACCCTGAAAGGCAGAGCGGGCATCTGCAAGTCCACAGTTCCCAGACGTCCAGGCCCACCCCCCCCCACCCTGCCCCACGGTCATGACGGCACCTCCTCGTCAAGCTGGGCAAAGCCCATGACCAGTGGTCTCTGGTCCTGTGTCCGGGAGCCGCCCCACCTCCCGCGGCCCAGACCCTGTCCGGCCCCCGCCCAGCCCGGGCCGCTGGGACAGATGGCGCCCCGTCCCCACAGCCCGCTTTACCTGGCTCTCCTCCGGGGCCCCCGGACGGCCAGGCCAGGGTCTGAGGAGCCGGCGTGGAGGTGGGCTGTCCCTCGCCGGCCCCTTCTCGGCCCGCGTCCAGGCTCACACATGCGAGGCCGCCTTCGCCCGGGCTACCTAACGAGAGCAAGTCGCATCTGGGACCCACAACTTCCTGCTCCGCAGCAGCCGCCTCACAAAAGCTACAGCCGAACCCTCAGCTCAGCGCCTCCGGGGCTGTTGGGGGGGGGGGGGCCCGCTCCCAGCTGCAGCGGGGCCCTCAACACAAGTGGGGGGAGGCATCGGGCCAGGCTCCTGGCTCCAAATGACTTCATGGAAATTGGAAGCTTTAAGCTGGAACAATTTTCAACAAGTGAAAATAAAACAAGCACCAAGCCTCCGTTAGAAGGCCCGAGACGACGGCTGGAGGCCAGGAGCAAATGCATCCTTGATGAGCATTAAAAGTGAGAGAGCAGCCTGGCACAGAGCCTCATGCTGGTTCTGCCACTCACAGACAGGCCATGAGCCTCAGTTTCCCCACCCACCTAGCGAGGGGGCTTCATCCGTCTCTGAGAGGTCAAAGGTCTCCAGCCTCATCTGCTGCCTTTCCATCTCCCAGCTGCCCCCATGCCTGGAGCCCCTATTCCAAGCAGCTCGAGCCCCCAAAGAATCCCAACAGCCCTGGGCCCCAGGATGCCAGGAATCAAGCCCCTTCTGCTTTGCCAGCCCTCGGTTTCCCCCACTGGGATCATGTGGTGCTCAGCTGTGAGGCGGCAGTTATGAAGGGCTGGGAAGCAGGGAGCGGAAGCCTCCCAAGACAGAGGAAGAAGGCACTGCTGGTCCTCAGTCACCCGCTGAGCATGTGACCTGGGGGCCTGGGATCACTTTCTACCTTTTATCCTGACAGCAGAACCTACTGTTTGGTAACAAAGTGGAGAACAGAGCCCTATTTTCCCAGCTGACACTCCCACCCTCCCCAGACCCCCCTTTCAGCTCCCTCCTCAGAGGGGGCAGTGGTCAGACCCTTCCCTTCCAACCTGCTACATCCCCAACCCTGGCCACTGGGCACCTGACACCCCAGCCCTCAGACAGACTTCAAGGTCCTGGCAGACAGGATCTGTGCACACAGGCTAATGTGCTTTACAACCAGCATTTAGACACTGACTGTGTGCTGGCATTGGGGACAGCCTCACATAACTGCCCATCAGCTCCATGAGGAAGGTCCTGCTATTATGCCCCTTCTACAGAGCAGGAAACTGAGGCTCAGAGACGCCACTCACTTGCCCAAGCACACACAGCTAACAAAAGGCACAGCCAGGATTCAAACTCAGGTCTATCTGACTCTGTGGCTTGTGCTTTCAAACACTCACCCGTGACCATCCTGGGGCCAAAGAAAGGCTTCCCTGAGGACAGGCTACTCCAAGCCCCACTACCCCCTCCTCAGTGGGTACCCTCACCAGAGACCTCTAAGCCCTGGTACTCAGCACTCCTAAACTTGCCGAACAAACTCCCCCAAAGGAGGGGCAAGCTCAGGCTTTCTCAGCATCAGCCCAGGAACTGGTGTCTGTTCACTCCGGGTGCCAGGGCGCAGGCATGGCCCCGACCCTCTTCTGTTCCTCTCAGGAACACCTGCCCTCCTCCCCATGGGCAGGACCCCTCTCTGGTGCTGCAGACACAAATGTGACTTGGACACAGCCCCCATCAGCCAAACCCCCAGGCTGAGACATGCCCACAACGGCTTGCCCAAAGGTCTGGGACAACCACCCGTAAAGACAAGATACGTGGTCCGGAGCTCAGGGCAGAGAGACCTCAGCCACCTGGGAGCCACAGGCTGTAGAAAGTGGCAAGGCCACGAAACAGTGGGCAAGAGGGCGTAACACCGTAGCAAAAACAAGGCAGACAGGGCTGTCAGGCGGCCAAAGGACAAATAACGCAGAGCCCGGAGCCAACAGCTCGGCCTCGTTTGACACCAGATGACAAGCCCCTCCCTCGGGAAGAAACCCCATAGCGCCCATCGCGTTTCGGACTCCAGGCAGGCTTCTGGGAAGGGGTGTGAGCAGGGAAATACTTTTTCCTTCCCCTAAAGTCAGGGGGCTCACCATACCCGGGAAGGGGTCTGAGCAACCAGGCTGGCGATTTACCAAGCCGGCCTCTTGTCCCACGGATGCGGGATGAAGAGGCTTCAGAGCAACAGAGTCAGAGACCCCCTGAGCAACCTTGGCAGCCCAGGAACCCACCTGTAAAGTCACCCAACTCCTCAGAAGGCTGGGAGGCTTATGTGAGAAATGCATATAAGGCACATAGTAAGCGCTAAGTTAAAGTCAGAAGCGGAGGGAGGCCAGAGGGTGTTCTCTCAGTTCTAAACCCCAGATCCCACTCCACTGCATGCCTGCCCTGGTCAGAGGCCTTCCGTGGCTTCTCTGTGCCTCCTGAGTCAAGTCCTGGCTCCTCCTCCCGACCCCCTACAACTCATCTTTCCATCCTCCCTGATTAGGAGTTAGAAGGCCCTAGCTCCATCCTGTAACTTGTAACCCGTTGCATGACTTCAGCCAGCCCCTTCTCCCCTGGAAACCCAGTTTCCTGCCTGTTGAGTGAAGGAGTGAGCAGAGCGTGTCCCTATGTTCCCAGTCTGGGAAAGAAAGGGATCCCAGCACATCTCCGAGCCCACATTCCACACCTCGTTCTTTCATGTCCTGACTCAGACCACCAGGGCACAGCCAAAATGAAATGGTCAAAAATGCCACCCATTGGGGCACCTGGGTGGCTCAGTCAGTTGAGCGTCCGACTTCGGCTCAGGTCATGATCTCACGGCTTGTGAGTTCAAGCCCCGCGTCGGGCTCTGTGCTGACAGCTTACAGCCTGGAGCCTCTTCAGATTCTGTGTCTTTCTCTCTCTCTGTGCCCCTCCCCTGCTCACACTCCGTCTCTCTCTGTCTCTCAAAACTAAATAAACATTAAAAAAATAAGAATGCCACCCATCTTGCCAAGACAAGTACAAAGGTCACCTCTTCCAGGAAGCCTTCGCCAGTGTCCCATCATTACCGCCTTTGGGCCACACAGTGCCATGGGCCTCTCCAGAGACGGTTTACAGTGCTACCCTCCTTCTGCAACATCCACTTCCACTCTGGTAACAGCTCCTTGTTCCTGTGGGGAACCAGCCCTCCAGGGGTGGGCCCAGGACCACTGTCCAGTGAGGAATGGGCATGGAACTTGATCGAAGTGGCCCAATGAGATTCAGTTCTGGGACTTTCTTGGAACTATGTGGGAACAAGATGCATGCCATCTCGGCCACTCTGGTAGTCAGCCTCCAAACGAGGCCGACTCAGTGTTCATGCCCCTCCCGTACTACCTTCAGAAGCAACAAAATAGTGTAGAAATCACAACGCGTGACTTCTGAGGTCATGAAAGACACAGTGGCTTCCACCCTGGCCCCCTCTTGGCTCACTGGCTCTGGGGCAAGCCAGACACCATGTTGTGAGGACGCTCAAGCAGCTCTGTGGCAGGGAACTGAGGCCCCTCCCTCCAGCCAGCCCCACACCGCCAGCCCTGTGGCTGAGCCACCTTGGAAGCAGAGCCTCCAGCTCCGGTCACAGGTAGAATGACTCCCTGTGGCCACAGCGGGCCTGCCTGCTCGGGAGCGACCAAGTATCACCTCTTCTCTCCCATGAGACGCACCTCTCCCCAGCACCAGGCACTCCAGGTTACAAGTGGGGCTGAGTTTGGCCCCTCAGGGACATTTCTGCCCTCAGGGACATTTCTGCCTAATTGATCCGCACTCAGATTCTCCCAACAAGAGCATAGAGCAGAAACCCAGCACCCCCTCTGTGGCACCAGCAGGGCGTATGTCCCCTTTTCGCCCACCTGCCTGCGAAGACAGAGCAGGCTGGCTTAGCACTGGGAAGGCCCGTCTACTGGCCCCAGTTCTTCCAGGCTCTTGGGCAGGAGGGCTGTGGTGTGATACCCATGGAGGGTGCCTCGCTGAAGCAGACACAGCCCTGTGGACCCATTACTCACCCTACTCCCAGAATCATCTTTCACACTCGGCGGGGCCAGGGGTGAGGGGGGGTGCATTCCAAAGCATCAACTCACCTCCAGCCCCTCTGCCTTCATCTCTTCCTGGCTGTGGGCTCAGGGATGTGCTGGGATCCCTTTCTTTCCCAGGCTGGGAACATAGGGACACGCTCTGCTCACTCCTTCACTCAACAGGCAGGAAACTGGGTTTCCAGGGGAGATGGGGCTGGCTGAAGTCATGCAACTGGTTACAAGTTACAGGATGTAACCAGTGGTCCTGAGGGGCGACTTGGGGTGAGCTTCAAAGCCACTCCAAATAAACACATGTGCTAAGTAAAGAGCACCTTAGCTATTAAACTCAGCTCCTCTCAACCACTGTCCTTCCTTGTGCAGAAATCTGCCGCCTGTCACAGGGCCAATGCCAGGACAAGGAGAGATGAACAACACTACATCATGTTGGTGGCACAGCCTACCAGAGCCCAGGGGGCTGGCTCCCACGACCCCGACGGCCCCAGCCCCTGCCAGACCCAGGCGACGGGGCTTTGGAGAAGGAAAGGGGCAGCCAGGGTCACAGTGCGTTGAGCAACAGCAGAGAATCCTCAAAGAACAGATGTGAAAGCTACCGCCCTGCCAACCAAAAGTCCTTATTTCCTTTGAAAAACTTGGCAGCTGGGCCTCGCCAGCAGCCGCCTGTCCTCCCCCACGCCCGGCTTTGCTGTGAACTGCTAAGGGGCAGGGAGGAAGGCCATGCTCCCCGCCACAGTCCCCGGGAAGGGGGTCACCACCGTGATGCCGCAGCGGGAAAACACCAGCCCACGGACCTGCACGTCGGGTGCCATCTCTCATTTAACAACACACAGACGTGCATATAGTTGTTTGCACAAAAGAAAATCTAGAAGGATGTACGGAAATCTTGGGCGTTATCACCAAGTGACAGAACTTAGCAGTTTTATTTTCGGATCTGTCTTATTTATGACTTTTTTCCAATTTTCTCTAAAGAAAAGAAACTACCCATGTTATTAAAAGGTACCAGGTAAAACCACTATGAAGAAAAAAAAATAGGAATAAAAAAATATATAACAACATCCCGAGCTGGAAGTACTACCCCAACGCCAGACTCAGCCCCACTTGTAACCAGGTGGAAAACGGAAAGGTTTATAATTTAAAATGCTACTACCTTAAAGCCACGGGGCGTCATTGGCTGCCAGCATCACAAAGGAGATGCAAACCTCCCAGCAGAAGTCTGTAACCCTGCCTCTGTCTCCAGCGTACTCTTGTGCAAACCGAAACTGAATTAGATCAAGCCTCCAGATCCAACTACATATTTCCAGGAGGTTCACAGGAAGAAGGAACGTGTTACACATGATAGAGGCTCTACTGTAGGAAAAGGGACCCAGCTTCTGCTTCAATAAATAGATAGATAGATACATAGATAGATAGATAGACAAATAATAAAAAATAAAAAAAAATCAACATGGCACCTAGGAGAGAATGAATGAGTATCAATCCTACAGAGGAAAGAAGACTTGAGAACAATACCATGCAATGTCATTATATAGACTTTATTTGGACTCAAATTTTTATTTTTTTATTTTTATTTATTTATTTTTTGGACTCAAATCTCTAAAAACTAAAATACAGGGGCACCTGGGTGGCTCGGTCGGTTAAGCGTCTGACTTCAACTCAGGTCATGATCTCACGGTTCATGGGTTCGAGCCCCACATCAGGCTCCATGCTGACCACTCGGAGCCTGGAGCCTGCTTCGGATTCTGTATCTCCCTCTCTCTCTGCCCCTCCCCTGCTCATGCTCTCTCTCTCTCTCTCTCTCAAAAATGAATAAACATTAAGAAATTAAAAAAAATAAAATATATATTTGATGTGTATAGAACAATTGGAAATTTGAACTTTGAATGGACACTTACAATCTTAAGAGACTATTGCTAGGTTTTAGGGGTGGTAATAATACTGGGTGGGGGGCTAGTCCTTATCTTGTAGTAATATATATGACAACTTTAAATTTTCTTTGGTGTTTGTTTATTTATTAATTTGGGGAGAGAGAGAACATGAGCAGGGGAGCAGCAGAGAGAGAGGGAGAGAAAGACAGAATCCCAAGCAGGCTCCACAAGGTCAGCACAGAGCCCAAAGTGGGGATCTCACCAACCGTGAGATCATAACCTGAGCCAAAATCAAGAGTCAGATATTCAACCAACTGAGCCACCCAGGCGCCCCTATATACACTACAATTTGTACAGAGTAAGTGATAGGTCTGGAGGGGACAGCAAGTGGGAGCAGGGATGACTCCAGGCTGGCCAAGAGCTGGAAAGGGTGGCAGCTAGCGGATGGGTATGTGGGGGTGGTCACGCTATTCTGTCTTCCCCTGTAGACATGTAATTTTTCCACAGTGAAATGCTGAAACAGCTCTGGCACCTGTCGTCTCATTTGAGTGTCAGCAGTGAAGGGGTCCACTCACGAGCGGGGCGGGGCGGGGGGGGGGGGTCGTCTCAGAACTAGAACCTAGTGACAAAACCAGACTCACGCCTGCTCCCTGCTAGAAGGGGGATGGGGCTGGGCGGAGACAGCTCCCCACCCCGCAAACCACCAAACCAGGGTGAGCTTCCAACCTGAACCCCAGACCGCTCTGCAGGAAGCAGGGGTGGCTGCAGGGTCCCAGGCTCCAACAGTCACCACCAGCACCGGGCACAGGCACACGGCCTCCTTGGCCTCCGCCTCCGCTCACCTCCCCCACGGGAGCTTAAAGGCTTCCAGTACCAGCCAGCGACAATTAACCCCTCTCCCCGCAAAGCCCCTCCCCGTCTCATCCTCTGACCACAAAGCAGTTTCCAGGGGGCGGAGCGCCCTCCACGCCCCCAGACGCCGCCTTCCGCAAACCTGCATCCTGTCTGCAAAGCCGCCCGGGCCTCATTTTACCCTCCGGGAGAGAATCCCCCCCCTTGTGCGTACACACCTCGCTGCCGGCTCTTCAGGGGACCGCTCCTACTGCAAAGCTATCAGGCACAACCTCGATGTCCAGCCACAGGGCACAGAGAAAATCCACCAGGGCGGCTCGTGTAGCAGATGCTGGGCCGGCCTGAGGGGTCTGAGAAGCCCAGCGATGGCACTCACAAAGCGTGGGGGCGCGTTAGACACACCGAACTTTCCTTAGAGGACAGTGAAGAAACTTGTCATGAGCAGTTTGTTTTCTTGTCCTTTGTTTAAAAAAAAGAAAAAGTCCTCTGGAAGGACATACGCTGGTACGTTAATGGGTTACTTCAAAGAGTACAGATTCTAGTTTTTGTCCTCACTTTATTGCTTAAGTTTTCTGATCTTTCAATAATAAATGTGAATTATTTCTGTAATTAACATAAAAAATTAAAGCCACTTAAGATGCCAGCTGATTTTGTCCTCCTCCTGGGAACACAGCACAGAGCCTTGAGCTGAGGAGGGAGAGGCTGAATGGCTATGGGCCATCTGAAGGTCATATTGCCTTGCTAAGCCTCAGTTTCCCCATCTGTTGGGGAAACTCACCAAGTGAGCTCCTCCCACCATCCGCATGGGGCCTGCTCCCTCCTCTGTGAGATGGGGACTCTAAGGCATACATACCTACAAGGTCATGTGGACAATGCCTGCCCAGCCTTGCCCTCCTGCAGTCCCTGTGGACAGGCTTGCCCATTTCTGACCTTCGTGTATGCCTTCTCCTCCTGGGCACCTACTGACCCGCACCCAGGCTGGTGGGGAACCAGGGGCTTTGGAGGCTGGACACTGGGGTAAACAGTATTCACAGCCACATATGCAGAAATCCACCCTGCTCAAGGCTGACATGCTGGCCCCTTGAATCCTTCTGATCACCCTCCAGAAAGGTGGTAAAACCCCATTTTATGGAGGAAGAACTAGGGGTCCGGGGGGATAAATGACTACCCACCTACACACACCAAACCGAGATGAAGACTGCAGGCTGGGAACCCTTCAGTGAGTTCTTCCAGCACTCAAGTCATGGGGCGGGGGGAGAGGGGTGGTGGGGTGGGGGTGTCAGCCAACCATTCCATGCATCCCTTTGGAAAAGCCAGGCACACTGCTTAGGGCTACAGGTAGGATTGAGGGAGGCCCGAGCTATGACAGGGCATAGCAGGCTGAAGCCACAAAGCCTCAGGCTCCTCTCCCTCCTCCCTGGCAACCCACAGTGCCGCCCCCCCCCCCCCCCCCACACACACACACACATACACACAGTGGTTACTTGAGTATGGGCCCTGTAGCACCCACTGGATGGAGAAGGGTGTGGCAGGATGCTCTGGCCACTATGCCGGAGGGGACCCCAGCCTTGGGCACGACAGGACGGCAAACTCAGAACCCCAGAGGCCAGACAGGATACCACAAGTGAGACTGGCTGGCCTCGTGGGAATGTAGGCAGTGCTACAGGCCCTGTGAATTGGCAAACGAGACTAGAAATCTGCGTTTTTGTGTAGAATCCCATAATTATGGATTCTGGCAACGAATCCAAACTAATTTGTACACAGTTCCCCTATCAGCGCTCTGGACTCACTGCTGTGTGACCCGGAGCAAACCACTTAACCTCCCTGGACTTCAACTGTGTCATCTATAGAGTGGAAAAATCACACAGGTTACTGTGACAATAAGATACACTTTGCCCATACTAATGACAATAAAAGGCAACAGTGACAATAACAGCTAATGTGTCCTGAGTGCCAGGCACCATTCTAAGTAACATGAATCAATCTCATTTCACTCTGACCATTAGATAGGCATTTTTTTTTTATTTTTTTTTAACGTTTATTTATTTTTGAGACAGAGAGAGACAGAGCATGAACAGGGGAGGAGCAGAGAGAGAGGGAGACACACAGAATCTGAAACAGGCTCCAGGCTCTGAGCTGTCAGCACAGAGCCCGACGCGGGGCTCGAACTCACGGACCATGAGATCATGACCTGAGCCGAAGTCGGACGCTTAACCGACCGAGCCACCCAGGCGCCCCGATAGGCATTTTTTTTAACTCTGTATTTTGAAATAAGTACTACTTTCAGAAAAGTTATAAGAAAGGCACAAGGAGTTCCCCTACACTTTTTTTTTTTTTTTTGCAGTTTTGCCTATTTCTGTCATTTTGTCTCACTTTATTATCTGTCTGTATAGGTGTTTCTCATCAATATTTGAACTGTGTCCCTCTACCACTAAATACTTCAGTGCATATTTCCTAACAACAAGGACCCATATAGATAGTTACCAGGATATTTAACATTGATACAATGCTTTTTATCTATAGTTCATATTCAGTTTCATCAACTGTCCCAATAATGTCCTTTACACGATTTTTTTTTTTTTTTTTTTCCAGCTTGGGTTTCACATACTCCATTGGTTGTCCTGTCTCTTTGGTCAACTTTAATCTGGAACAGCTCCTTGGCCTTCAAGATAATTGCTCTTAGTGTCCCCATTTCATAGATGAGAAACCAGCTCAGAGAAGTTGAAGCACTTGCCCAAAGTCACACAGCCAGGAAATGTGGAGCTGAGACTCAAGCCTCAGAGGTCCCCTCCAGAGGTTGCCTTCTTGTCTGACAGGCACAGGCCTTGCAAATAATAGCCTTTGTTGTTAATAGCTGAAAACAGTGGCTCCCTCTGCAAACAGCCACCTCACTCAGCAGGTGGTCATTAACTGAAGGAGTGGCCTCCTGCTGCCAGCTCTGTGCACCTGGCAATGGCCCTGGCCCAATTCCCACCACCGCACCCTGTGGCGCTCCATTTAGCCCCCTCTATAATAAGCTGGAAGACAGAGAGGGCAGTGGAAGGCTGAGGGTGGAAGGGAACCAGGGCTCCTGCCTTTCTTCTTCCCCCTCTTAAAGTGACAATTCAGGCTCAAATGTCCATGTCCAAAAGGCAGAGAAAGACAAATGTCCCAGAAACAAAGCCTGAGGTCAAAGGGGTCCCCAGGCCAGGTCCCTGACCCACCGACCCAACCCCCCCTCCCCCCACCAGCACTGAATGGAACCCCTGAGGTCAGCTGTCTAAGAGGGGGCTGATCCCACACACTCTGCTTCCTCAGTGAGGACCCTCAGGGATATGAAGTCATCAAGTGCTCTCTGGGCCTAGAGCCCCTATCCTCAATTCCAATCTAGGCCAGGCAGCAGCTTAGGAAACCACTCTCTTTGGCTCCCAAATGGATGTGGCTCAGGGCCTGGAAGCTGCCATCACCCCTAGCTCCCATCCACCTGCCAGCCACTTGCTGGCAGTCCTCTGGTCTGCCAGCCAGACCACCAACAGGTGGTCGTGAGCCACAGATACCCTCCGGACTCACAGTGGGAGAGACAACACTGCCAACAAGAAGTTCTGCAACAGACCAGCTAGGATGTGGTCTTCTGCTTGAGTTCTAGGCAGTTCTGTTAGTTCTGAGGCTAATCTGTGCTGAAATATTCAAAATCCTTCCCATTGGACACCCTATTAAATTTGCAAGTTTATGTCTGCCCCCAGACCAGACCTGCAAACTCTGGTGAAAGTTCCAGAGGCAGCAAGAACTGCCAGAATTTCTCCAGAGCAAATGAAACGGGAAGAACGTTTTGTCTTTCTTCCTCATTGCAGACAACTTTGAAAATACAGAAAGCATGAATGAGAAAATGATCTATCACCAGATTCCCCCAAAGATGTCCCAGTGTGGCCTCTCGCTGTCCATCCTTCTCCACTGTCCAGTGCACAGACTGGCCCGCCTGCTGTGTGAGGCTCTCCCTACAGTAGAGGTGTTTGGGGTCAAGGTGCAACCACTTCATCTCCCCAGTGGGCTAATGGACTTAGGAGGGCAGGTCCCCTGCCTAACTCAGCTCTTTGCCTCCTGCCCAGGCTGGCCACTTGAGGCTCCCTTACGGGAGTCAGCCATGGACCACTATAAGCCACTGTCCCTCAACACCAGTTCCTGTGTGCCCAGGTACAGAGGAAAAGAATCCAAGAGGTGGGGATCAGCAGCAAAGCCCCACAGCACCCTCAGGTAACAGGTAGGAACAGGAGGAAGGGAGAGGTGGCCAGGCAATGTGTTTTCCCCTTGGGGAGCATTTGAGACTCTTCCTGTTGGGGTGGGGACAGGCTCCTGATGTATACTCCAACAGATTTCACCAGAGCCATGCCAGAACAGGATGGAAAAACCAGGAGGCCAGGCCCTAGTCCCAGATCCAGGACTGACTTGTTACGAGACCTTTGATGACCTCAGCTTTCCCACCTATAGATGGGGCTAGTCATTCCAGCCCTAACTCACAAGATCAAACGATACAAGGGATGTTCCGGGGCCCTGTAAGCCATCTGGCCTCAGAAATCGGAGAAATCCCACCTCTCCCTGCCCTCCTCCATAAAGGGCCCAAGAGCTCAAAAGCCTGAGAACATCGAGGGCTGAGGGAAAAGAACCCAACGTGTGTCTGTAGATCCTGAACATTCAGCACTAGGGGAGGCACCTAGTATCCACCTCTGCTGCCCCCACCCCACCCCAGGCACAGCTGGCCACTTCTATGCGGCCTCCTAGCTACACCTGGGGTCTGCCCCGCACAGCCCAGATCCACACCAGACAAGTTCTCCTCCACTATGAGGGCAGCTGCCCATGTGTCAAAGCAGGGACTGAATAACAGCCCAAAGCCCCCTCAGTCTCATGCCCTGAGACCACTGCAGTCCTGTTGGTCATTCATTCGTACCTCTGTTGAGCATCACCCCGGACCAGGTCTGAGGGTGCTTCAGTACGCTGGTCCAGATCTGGATGTTCTCTGCACAGCCCAACCACCCAGGACAGCTGTGTTCCTCATCTGAAAGGCTCCAGTTCTAGTAATGGGGCCTAAACTCTCATGTCCAGCCTTGACTCAGAAAGCACATGAGTTCTTGGCCTTTGAGGGAGGGGACCCCACATAAAAACCAGAGAGAAAAGACGTCAAGCCCCACCGAAAAAGGCTCCAGCATCTGGGCCCCAACCAGGGTCAACCCACTTTCTTCAGTGAAAGGGTTAGGTTTTAGGTTTCCCCCAGTGGGGATCCAAGGCAGGGGCCAGCAGCTGCTTGCCTTGCTGGCTTTCCCATCCCCGCCCCCCATTAATTGGTGAGGGGTCCTGCTCACCCTGGGCTGTGGCTGAATTGCAACCAACCCCATGCCCGGGTCTGGACCTCACTGAGCCTTCTCCCCTTGAGGTATTTTTACTTTAAACAGCTCTAATGGTCCCCAGAGTCCTGGGCCTTGTCCAAGTCTGGGAAACCTAACCAACCAGCCCCCTCTGTACCATCAAAAGCCAACCAGCTTGCCAACAGAGGTCCGAAGGTGACGGGCCGGGGTGGAGGGCGGGGAAGGCCCACAGCCGTGTCTCTCTGGCAGGTCTCAGTTTTGCTATCTGGAAAGTGGGGCTGGGCCCCAGCTCCTCCCAGCGGGGTCTCTGTCTGGGAAGCGTCTCCCGCCGCCCCAGCTGGGAGGGGGTAGAGGGCCCAGAGAGGGAGCATCCGAGAAGACCCACCCCAAACCTCGGGAGGAGGAGGAGGAGGAGGAGGAGGAGAGCGCAGGGAGCGGGGATGACTCCGAGGCTCTGGGGGCCGCGCCGCCCGGCCTCCGGCCTCCACTCCCCCTCCCTCGGAGGCTCCGCCGGCCGACACCGCCCCCGCCCTACACCCCGCCGGGGTCTCCGCCTGGGTGGGGCCGGGCCGTCGGGCGGCGAGCAGCGCGCAGACACCCCGTGCGACACCCCCCACGACGCGGGGGCCCGGGGACGCGAACGGCGGCGCGCGCTCCCCCCACCCGGGGCCGCCGCCGCCGCCGCCGCGCCTCACCCCCCCGCTGGGGCCGGACCTCAGCCGCCGCCGCCTCGGCCTCGCTCACCTGCCGCCGCCTCTCCCGCTGGCGCTCTGGCCGCCGCCGCCGCCGCCGCCGCCTCCGCCGCCCGAGTGGCCGCGCCGGCCGCGGGCGGGATCCTGCAGCGCGGGCGGGGGCGGCGGAGCGGACGCAGGCGCCCCCAGCTGGCCGCCCGAGCCCCGAGCCCAGAGCCCCGGGCCGCGGCGGGGTCCGACGCCCGGTCCCCATTCAGGCGCCGCGGGCCACCGTCCTGCTCGATTTTCACCAGAAATGCCGAGGACGACCACCGTGGCCCCCCGCGCCCCACCCCCCGCCAGGCCCCCTCAGAACGTGAGCAGGAAACCAAACCTTTTCCAAAATTACTGTTTTCTCGAAGTCCCGCACGTGTTTGGACGCACCTGGTGCTGCTCCACCCCCAGAGGGAAACACTTTCTAGCAAACTCGTTCAACTGTTTCTGCTCCAGATCGGTCCTCCCTCCCTCCAGGAACGCCCCTTTCTAGAAGGAACTATAGACTTCGTCGGGCTAATGCACTGCTGCCAAGATGAAGGAAGCTTAGGTTGAAACTTTCTGCCTCTCTCAACTCCTGGGGGGTCCGGAGGTGGGAACCGCCCTGAGCACCGGGAGACAAAGCCGCCTAAGAAAGTAGGTATCCTCAGAAGGTAGGCGGCTAACCCCATGGTGACCCCACTCACAGCTGCCTACAACCCAGGGTGGGGCCCCAGAGTTGGCAGCAAAAACATCTGCCCTGTTTCCGAGGCACCCAGGCTGGGTGAGCAAGAAAGCGCTCCTGAGTCACAGCTGGGAGGGACAAAGGAGACCGACTGAAGGGGTAATCAAGACCAGGAGAGCGCTTAACTGACACCTTCATGAGTCCACTTGTCCAAACAGCACTTATGCCTGTTAGGGAATCCTAGGTGCCCACTTGGCTGAGAGTGGGGTCACGTGGGCAGGTGTGAGGCCCGTTTCTCCGGTCCCAACCCTAGAGGCCGTAGCCACAGTTCCACAGGAAAGATTACTGAGAATGTGCAGTTTAACAAACACGCAGGTGATCCTATGGCAAGCAGTTGGAGAAACTCTGGTCTACTAGGTGCCCCGTGATGAAATCTAGGAGCCGGGTACATTAGTGACCCTACAGGGAAGAGACACCCAGGGTCTGGTGGTTGTGCCTTGACCCTGCAGGAGGACTAGAAGCCAGCCCAGAGGACACCTGCTTTGGAACTAGGCCGAGGAAAGGAATCGGATGGTGGGATGCTGAAAGGTGAAAATCTGATCTGCACCCCAGATGGTCCCCAGATGGTCCCCAGCTGAGACTCCTAGCTCTTAAATGCATCAAAAGCGCCCTGATTCCCTGAGCTCAGTTCCCACTGCCTCTGGGCGTCCAGAGGGTGGCACTTGGCCTTGCGGGCCGGAGCTGGGCCGCTACCCTGGCGAGGTCACTGCTGCGTGCCAAGTGCTCACAGGTGAAGATCTGAGCAGCTGGAGCTTCCCTGCGCGGGAAAATGGGAATCCCCGCTGGGGGCGAGGTGGTGGGCACACCTAATCTTCATCAGCCCGCTTCTGCACCTCGCCCCGCCCACCCTGCAGCTCCGCCCCCGAGCAGAGCCCAGGAAGTAAGTTTGCCCCAGACCTCAAGATCAGCGGGTGCCTCAGTTCCAGGCTGGTGTGACCTGCGGGCCAAGGACAAGCCTGAAGAGAGTGAAGGGTGAACCCTGGGCCCCGGGATGGACGTGCCGGGCTCGCCCTCAGGCCTCTTCCTTCTGCCTCTTCAAGCACAGTGCTGGGAGCCCTGGGCCCTTCGTGGCACATGGGGGGTGTGGGGAGCGATGCTGTGACTTCCCACCCTGTGGTGTGTGTGTCATGTTTTTGCAATTCTATGACCAACTCTCCTGACAGCAGACAGGAAAACGGAGCTGGGGAAAGCGAGTTCAACACAATGCTTGCATCAGTGCGAACCATTAACTTACCACTAATTGCTGAGCGGGCTCCACCCTCTGTTCTGCGGCCAGCTCCCAGTGCCCCCTTGCATGTTGCCCTCGGTTAGTGACTGGAAAACTGGAGCCAACGTCAGAATGGAACGGAGGCCTGGCGGAGACACACATTGCTGGGCCCCACTCGGAGTCTGATTCAGCGTGTCTGGAGTGGCTACCAAGAATTTTAATTTCCACCAAGCTCCCCAGGGGTGCCAGTGTGGCTGGCTGTCTGTCGGGCCAGCCTGGGAGGCAAGGCTCGAAGGCATTGATTTCCAAATACAGTTGGAGTCCCACTCCCAGAGGTTCTGATCCTGGGGAGGGGTCTGCAAATATGCGTTGTTTAAAAATCCAGGTGAGTTTATTTAGTGACAAGGAGGGCACTTCAAATCCTAGAGGAAAAGGAGTGACTTCTTCAGTGTGTAAGTGTCGCATGAATTGCCTACCACTTGAGGAAAAACTGTCAGTGGGACACCATCAAGTCATGATCTCACACAGTTCATGGGATTGAGCCCCACGTCGGGCTCTGTGCCAGCAGTGCGGAGCCTGCTTGGAATTGTCTCTCTCCCTCTCTCTCTGCCCCTCCCCCACTTGCGCTGTCTCTTTCTCAAAATAAATAAATAAACTTAATTAAAAAAAAAAAAAAAGAGAGAGGGGTGCCTGGGCGGCTCAGTCAGTTGAGCATCCGACTTCGACTCAGGTCATGATCTCACAGCTCGTGAGTTCAAGCCCCGCGTCGGGCTCTGTGCTGACAGCCCAGAGCCTGGAGCCTGCTTCGGATTCTGTGTCTCCCTCTCTCTCTGCCCCTAGCCCACTTGCATTCTGTCTCTCTCTCAAAAATGAATAAACATTAAAAAAAATTTTTTTAAAAACAGTATCAGCTACCAACCTCACATCATACTAAGACAACAGTAATCAACCAATCGATGAAAGATCTTTGTGTTTGAAAACAAACCTTGTGAAAAACATTTTTTAGTAATTTTGGAGCAGAGAAGTCTGCATAGGGAATCAAATCCACACTGAAGGGCTGTGGTTAAATTTCAGTGTCTCTATCCAGGTGAGGGGGTAGTCTCCAAATGTCCACATCTACTGTGTCTGTGATCTTAATTATCCACTCTGTTGGAAAACTCTAGAGCACGTTTGCCTGAAGAGTCCCTTATTAACTGGCCCAGGGGCAGTGTCCACCGTGAGAGGCCAGCTCCTGCTGCTAGAGAACCATCAGCATTCGTTGCCTGAATGAATTTCTGGGGCAGGCAACAGTTCGGGGGCCTTGTCGCACTTGTGCAGAGAGAAGACTTAAAAACCTAAAATAAATCACTGTCACAGAAGCTGTGAGTCACTTATTTCAGCAAAACCAGCCCTTCTCTTTAGCAGGCAACGGGCACTTCAGCCAAGGCGGACAGCGCACAAGGTTCCCGAGGGTGGTGCTGATCGCTTCGGTCCTGGTTCAACCTCTCGCTCATCACTACGTGGAGCAAAGCTGGCCTTCCCAGCCTGGTGGTCCTCGTTCCTCACCCCTAAGAGAGGAGGAGCTTCCTTCCATGAGGACCTGTGGACGGGCTATGCAGCTAAGGAGTTTCAGTTAGCAGGGGGTTATGTACTTCACCGTAGAAAATGAAACAACCCGAAGATAAGAATTGGAAATCGTCTCCTCCATGCCACTCCCTGAGGTAACAGATTTTTAAGGCTTGAGATAGACTCTTTCTCTACCCTTCTCCCTGGCAATCCAGTTTTAGGTTAGAACACCAGCCAGGTCAAATCATTATGGCATACACCTTGAACTTACACAGTGCTGTATGTCCATTATAACTCCATAAAACTGGAAAAAATGCAAATTGGCCAGAAAAGATGGTGGATTGAACCCATCATCTACATTTACTGTTTCCTTAAGCCCACTAGAATGGGTGTTAGGGTTCTAGCGCCCCTAAGAACGGAGGAAATGAGAAGAAACAGCAGTATGAACGTGAAAGGAGGAAAGCGAGTGGATCGGTAATACTGCCTTGGGAGACACAAGACACACAGCCCTAAACCTGCAGCTGGGAAAACTAAGAAGCAATCCCAGTTACACTGGGGAAGCTCCAAAGGCTCAGAGACTGGAAGTGCCAGCTATCTCTGGCCACAGGGCAGAGCTAAATCAAAGTTGGGGGAGTGGAGGGGCACCTGGGTGGCTCAGTCGGTTGAGCATCTGACTCTTGATATCGACTCATCATCTCACAATTCATGGGTTTGAGCCCCCCATCAGGCTCTGCACTGACAGTGCAGAGACTGCTTCGGATTCTCTCTCTCTCTGCCCCTCCCTCTCTCAGGCTCTTTCTCTCTCTAAAATAAATTAATTAGGGCATCTGGGTAGCTCAGTTGTTAAGCATCTGACTTCAGCTCAGGTCATGATCTTATGGTTAGTGACTTCCAGCCCCACATCGGGTGAGCTCAAGCCCCGCTTCTCTCTCTCTTTCTCTCTGTGTCTCTCTCTCTCTGCCCCTTGCTCATTTGTGCCCTCTCTCTCAAAAAAAAAAAAAAAAAAAAAAAAAAGCCTAATTAATTAATTAATTACAGGCCAGAGGTTGAACATTTAAGGAGTGAAGAATCCCAATCTCTGGGGCACCTGGGTGGCTCAGTTGGTTAAGCGTCCGGCTTCAGCTGAGGTCATGATCTCAAAGTTTGTGGGTTCAAACCCCACGTCGGGCTCTGCGTTGATAGTGCAGAGCTTGCTTGAGATTCTCTCTCTCTCTGCCCCTCCCTGACCTGTGCATGCTCTCTCTCTCTCTCTCTGAAAATAGATGAATAAACTGAAAAAATAAATAAAGACAACAGAACGAAGAAGTTCACAGAGACAAGGCAGGCAGGCAAAAAACTGTATCATTAATATCTGCAGAGATTCAAAAAATGTATTGTAATCATGAAACCAAATAGGATACTGTTTTTTAACGAGGAGCATCTGAGGGCAAAAACAGAACTCACATGAAAAACATGGGAGCAGAAATTAAAAACCAACAGAAAGGTTGGAAGTTCAAGTTGAATAAAAAGTCAGAGGTGGAAAATAGGTCAGAAGAGATAAGAAGACTAGAGGCTCAGCCCAGGAGACTCACTATCTGAGTAATTGTGGAGTCCAGAGAAAACAGAAAGGAGGAAAATAAAAATAAGAATTCCAGGTTTCCCCGTCATCCAGGACATGTGGTGCCAGATGGAAAGCATCCATGCCACCAACTGCCTGGTACAATAGGCGAAAATAGACCCACCTAATTTCCGTAATAGTGACAACGCCAGAACATTGGGAACCAAAACGAAGACCCTAAAAGTTTCAAGAGAAAAAAAAAAAAAAGGTTACAGTTCATTTTCTCATAACAACACGAGGAAGGATGAAGCAATGCTTTCAAATTCTGAAGGAAAAATGTTTTCCAAGCCAGAATTCCCTGTCCGGCAGAACTATCAGTTGAGTCTAAATGAAGAACAGGCCATTTGAGGTGTCGAGTGCCTGTGCATCCTTCCCCAGGGAGCCCCTGGGACTGTGCACTAATAAGAGCTTATCAACAAAAGAGGGAGACACGGGATGCAGAGAACGGGAGCTGACCACGGGGTGTGTGAAGGGGACCAGGTGCTGGTGGAGAGAGGGCAGGGCGGTGCGTGTGCACCGGGCATGGCTGCTCAGAAGCTCCAGGCATGGAAGGGGTTGGAATCCCTGAGCACCTGAGCATTTGCAGAGGCTTAGAATAATAGTAGCATTTGGGGTGCCTGAGTAGCTCCGTTGGTTTAAGTGTCCGACTCTTGATCCCAGCTCAGATCTTGATCTCAGGGCTGTAGGTTCAAGCCCTGTGTTAGGCTCCATGCTGGGCGTGGAGCCTACTTGAAGAGAGAAGAGAAGAGAAGAGAAGAGAAGAGAAGAGAAGAGAAGAGAAGAGAAGAGAAGAGAAGAGAAGAGAAGAGAAGAGGGAAGGGAAGGGAAGGGAAGGGAAGGGAAGGGAAGGGAAGGGAAGGGAAGGGAAGGGAAGGGAAAGGAAGGGAAGGGAAGGGAAGGAAATGGCAGTGTTTAGGGTGAATTACTAAAGTACATAGAAAACTAAAACAAAAAAAAAAAACACCTCGAGAAAACAAACGAAAAAAACTTGTACAGAAAAAAAAAAGGAATCTTTTTTAAGTATACAACTTGATAAGAGCAGCATCTACACAGTCACGATAATGTAAACACTGAATATCGTGCTAAACAAAATCCAACGTAATTATTTCGGGAGGCTGGGGCACGAAAGGAGTTTGGGGGTGGTAAGAAGTCAAATCATAATTTCTTTTTTATGTTTATTTTTGAAAGCTAGAGCACGGGCGAGCAGAGGGGCAGGGTGGGGGGTGGGCAGAGGATCTGAAGCAGGCTCAGTGCTGACAGCAGAGAGCCCAATGCAGGGCCAGAACCCAATAAATGTGAGATCATGACCTGAGCTGAAGTCGGGCTCATAACTGACTGAGCCAACCAGGTGCCCCAAAACATAATTTTTAAATTTTATTTCTGAGTAATCTCTACACCCAACGTGAGGCTTGAACTCACAACCCTGGGACTAAGACACACATGCTCCACCGACTTAGCCAGCCAGGTGCCCCGAAACATAATTTCAATAACTGAAACGCAAGAAGTGGCATTAGAGGTATATCATTTAGAGACATCGAGGTAAACACTCCACCCGCCCCAAACCACCGAAAGTTGGAAGTGGCTGCCTCAGGACAGGGAAAAAGCAGAGGGAAGGAAGGGATGGCAAACAGACTTGTAGAACCATTTGACTTGATGACAAAACTGCTGTCCTGCCCCATCCACCTGCTCTTCACCAAGTCCCCACGCCCCTCAGCCCAGCCCTGCCTGCCAGCCTTACACACACCTGTCTCCACAGGCTGCTCCTGTGTGACTTTCCCCTTACCTTCTGTGTTCCGGTGGCGATGTCTTGCCTACTTATGTGAAAGCACCGTTGTCTTGAATTGGATTTTAAAAACCAAAGACGCATGATGTAATGTACCTTACAACTATTTTGAGTCCTTGTGCAAAGCCACATTCCTGAAGATACCTGCCAGGTGATTTAAGTACAGAAATGGTTTGCATTTTTGCACGGGTGAGCAACAGCTCTTTTGAAAATTGATACACCACTTAAACAGGTCATTTGATACGTTTAACCCTCTCCTGTTTCGTGTGAATAATGTTGGCATTAAACCTTGACACGTTTCTAACGGGTTTCTCTTCAACCCTGTAATCCCATATTTTCACATAGGAGTCAGTTACTCGCTTTAGAAACATACACACATAGACACAAGTTTATGCCATTTCCTAGATGGATTGTATCATGGATTAGTTTGTTTGGGTTTTTAAATGGCTTCTTAGACAAGCAAAAAGTATAAAACGTTTTTTAAAGGTGAAGAATGTTCCCATTTAAAAGTTGTTGCGTTCTTAAACTGACCTAACCTGGTAAATGTAGAACGTCTCACAACAGGCTTTTCTGAACACTAATGAATAGAAATCACAGCAGAAATTCTACAAACACATAATGAGAGCCTAAGAAAATGATTTCAAGGAAAATCTCTCCTAAAAAAAAACACCACTCTGTTCCTAAGGATTAGGGAGATCACTGTCTGGAATTTCCCACAGCCACCTTCCATCCTCTTTTTCCAACAAAATTTTCCAGCAGATTTCCCAAACAAAATTCAAGGCAGCTCTCTGCCTCCTCTGACCCAAATAACTGGCTCCTTCTTCTCGCCAGAGTCCGCTCTCTTTGCTCACCATACGAGTCATTCTACTTTAAGACAGATAACTTCTCTTTAGAGACTTTCAGTTGCTGCTTGCCGTTGTTAAAGGACCTAAAACCTAAAATATCAAGTTTTGGGGGGCAGATGGTGGAGAATGGTCAATAACTGGTTTTTCAACATCACTTTTGTCAACGGCAACATTTTCTAAAAAACTTCACATGACCACATTGTGTTTACATTTCAATCTTAGCAAAAGTACCAAAGATGAAACACTTCTCAAAGCAACTCATGAAAAGTCACCTAAAAGAAGAGAAAACGGGGGGAATTTTTGTTTTTTCCTCAGAAAGCTCAGTTCAGAAGTAAAGTGCCATCAAATAGCAATACTTTAATAAAACTCCTATTCAAGATAAGCTCAAGTACTGGATATTTCATAAATCTATCAGTTTAGAAGGGCTCTGGGGTATCTGACATGTTAATGTACTAAAGCTACCTGCAAACAAAAGTCAGCATCATAAAAGGAATGAAATAGACCTCTATCTGTGTAGACAGGGAAAGAGCTCTCTGGAGGGTAGGGGGATTACAGAATACCACAGTATGTTACCACTTATGCAAAAGGGGAAGAGACTTCCTGACATGTATGTGCAGATAGGTTTATGTATGTAAATACATTTTAAAAAATCTAGGCAGCCACATCCGCAAATATTAAAACGGTAATGGGGCGCCTGGGTGGCCCAGTCATTTGAGTGTCTTGACTCTTGATTTCAGCTCAAGTCATGAGCCCAGGGGCATGGGAGTGAGCCCCGTGTTGGGCTTTGTGCTGAGTGTGGAGCCTGCTCGGGACTCTCTCGCCCTCTAAAAATAAAAATAAATAAATAGAGCAGGTAGCTCCAGGGAGCTAGGAGGGATTAGAGGGTGAAGGGTAACCAGATCCTTACATTTAGATATTTACATATTATTTACATTTCTTCACAATGGAGCATTCACACCTTAGTTGAGAAATTAAGTAAATGCACTGTGTCTAGGTAGATGGACAAAGTCGTCCTGTACATTCAGTTCATTCTCTAATTTACCATTTGAGCAACTTCTGGGATGCTAACAAGATATTTTGATTATACTCTTAAAAAAAAAAAAAGGACATTTCCAGTACATGTGCAAGAAGAGACCAGGCTGGGGAGGGGGGCGGGAGAGCTGGCTTTACCAGCCAGTTGTCTAGACTGCTGAGCTACTCTTCACTCTAAGTCAGCTTGTGATGATCTGGAAGCAAACTATCCAGGATTTTCTTCACCACCACTCAGCTGGGTTCCAGGCAACCACCGTCAGTCCAAGTCCTAGGGCTGACGCTCCCCCCTTGGGAAAACACGCTCTGGTTACACTTGGTTATTAACCCCACTTCTTTCTCTGTTCTTTGGAGAACCAAACATTTTCATTATTCTATTTTTAGTCTGTGTAACTCGTGGCTCCACAAAACCTACCGTTAAAGTATCTCAACTTCTTAGTACAGCAAGCATAACCCCTTGCATCAAAGCAAAGGATACAAATGGGGCGGTATTTGGGAGCAAGCAGACTGTGGGGAGTTGGCTTCAGTCTTGCAGTGGCTGTGGAGACCCGTGCAGGAGAGAAAACAGCATCTTAAAGCATCTCCCACTCCATGACTGGCATTACAAAGGCTGGAAGCCCACAGAAATGCTATCTATGTACAGAAGAACCTCTCATTGGTCTAAACAGGGCCGTCTTTAGAATTACAAGATAATTTTTTTAATAGCCATTCAAGTCTTACATAAAGGCTCATACCAGAGGTTTTGAAGATAAATGAAAGCACAAAGCCTTTATTGAATTGCAGATTATGAATAATAAGCCCAATGGTAAGCACTGGGGGCAGATGTGCGTAGAAATGCAATTTATAAAATTTTCGAGGCAAACAATTGATGTCTTTGAAGAAATCGTCGTGAGCTTTAAAAAAAAAAAAAAAAAAAAGCAAAAAGCGAGCTTCCAGGTGTGCAATTCATAGTATTGGTAACTGGTGCCCAGCGATAATGACCTCAGGAAATGTCGAGATTTCATAAACCATTTGTATCAAATCTCTTTTTCTGGTAAATTCCTTAGTGCCTCTGCAGCGGTAACTAGACAAGAGTGGAAAGCTTTCAAGATGACTCAAACCTCCAGCACCTCACAGGAGTCCACATTTCTTAACACAGAAGGCAATGCTGATCAAGGGAGGAAATAAACGAAAAGGTTATTAAAAACAAACACTGGCGGGCCAAACTTCTAAATATATACATCTATGTATATTTCACTAAAAGATGTTTATCTCCATAGCCCTTCACGTTTTATATCCAGAAACTATACTTTCACCACACTGTGCGATAAGACAGTGCTTTTTAGTGGTGAGTGCAGTGAACACTTTGATACTCTTGTAATAAGTCTTTGGAATATTTTAGGATTATAGGACTTTCAAGAGACTCTTTTTTAAAAAGTGACTCCTTAAAATTTAAATATGTAAAAACCAGAGCAGGAGCTTCCATTTTGGAGATTTCAGTTTAGGGACAAAGAGACAGGTTATGACAGACTGCAACCAAATATAAAAGGTAATCACAAAATGATTTAGGCAACAGCCACGAACTGCACAGAACCCAAGTTGAAAGGGGAGATAAATTTCAACTCAAAGAATCTGGCTGATAACCAATAAATAATTTCATTCTCTTTGGAAGGTACAGGTCACTAATCCATGAGAGAGAGCTTCACCAAGTCACTGGCTTCGACAGTTTCTCCTAGGCCTCTGTCTCCCCTCCCCACCCACCACATGATTCTGGTAATGCCCAGCTTGTGAGAGTTCACAAGCTCTCATTATTACAGCATCTTGAAGGTAAAACAACACTCCTAACAAATTTATCCAGACTGTTTTCTTAGCGGAGACCTGGCCTGTAATCAGGCCACATGGAAACTGCTGCTTTGACCAGGAGTCAAGGCCGTGTAGAACCACAGAGACTTATGTTAGAATGCAAAAATAAAGAAAATACCAACAAACACTTTCGCTGAAAATACACAAATTAAGAGACTGTCTGTTATTGTCTGTTCTTAGCGATACGGCTAACATTTCTCTCAGCAAATCCTGGAGATTCCTCAAGTTCATAACCACCAAAGGGGATGTGCTATCTCCATCTGTCTGGTTCAGTCTCTTCTACGGTGTTCCCTCCTTCTGGCTAGTAGACTGTGGACTAGGTTACACTTAATAGGGCATACACTTAAGTAGAAAATGTAAAGGCCAAATACTTAAAATCAAAACCCTGCCTAAGAGTAAAACAAACATTAGCAGTGTATTAACTGAAAAACTGCCCTTAAGTAAATATTTAATTCTGGATGTCAAATACATCCACAGAGTTTATATAAAGCAATTCTTCTGCTTAATTCTGTCAACATTCAATTTATACAGATATTTAGGTCATTATCTTTGATGAAAAAAAAAAAAAAAGGTGCTCAAGGCATAAAGTTAAAACAGCTCACAAGAAGACGGTAAAGAACAAGGCTTCTGGGTCACATCAAGTTTCCGAGCCACGCAAATAACTTCCACGGTGAACTCGGACTAGTTTCTCAGTTATGTTAAATATCAAGTAGCGTATTAAAATTTGTCCTTTTAATGTTCATTCCGCCCATAAATATTTTGATAAAATAGAGTCTTGAGGTTCAGAAGCTGAGGCAAGATACAGACATCACTTCCAAGAACTGCTTTTACACATCTTTGTTCCCACTGTGATGCTGCACCATTCTCTAAATACGTCACTAGATGAATTAGGTCAGTGATGAAAATTAGGATAAAGAGTAACTATTAAATATAACTTCCTACTCAATTAAGTTCAATAGAGCCATTTATGGAATATTTTCCTCACAAAATACTTGATGAGAATGTTACTCTCCACTAACCGAAGTCAGTTAAATGAGCTCAGAGAGCAAGAACTGATGGATAAGAATAAACTCTTCTAATCATTAATTTAACATTTCAATATTTATCACAGGAAAATTAGGAATGTCTTTTTTTTATATGTTACCACTTAGTTCTTGAAAAGTTAATTGAGAAGCAACCAATCTCCTATCAACATTCCTAGTCAGTGACTGAAACACTAAGAGATCAACAGCATGTAATAATCAAAGGAACTGATCAGTTTTGAACTGTACATCCACATTAAAATAAAATTGAAATGTAACTATGAACAAAAAAAAAAAATCAACAAAACATCAATAATACCCAATAATGGTGATTTCTAGGGACTTCTACAGAGCAACCTTGATAACTACATCCTAGTCAGTGGGGACGTCTTTGCAATGAACACATTGCAGTAAGAGGGCCCTGCAGCTCACCGTGGCCATCCGCTCTCCTGGCAGGCCTACAGCTCTGGAAACCCCAAACACGAGTCCATAGGTTAAGACAAACACAACTCACACTAACCATGACACAGGGGAGGGAACGAGAAAACACATGGAGGTACGAGACTTCAGAGGAGAAAGACTATTAGTAACGCTCTCCCTCGCATGCATGTTTTTACCCTGTGAAGACTTTACCCAGGAATATCTGGAGCCAGAGCAAATAATCCAAGTATTAATGACAGGCTCAAAATGCAAGTAAAAGTAAAACACACTCAAAATAGGACAAAAAAAAAAAAAAAAAAAAAAAAAGGCTGTTGAAGCCTGGAGGGCAACTGTATGTAAAACCAGTAGATCCTGAGAGCAAAGCTAGATTTGAAAACCACATGCAACATCTCCAAACAAGACAAAGACGCTAAAAACCAGGCTCCTTCGCGGACACCTCAAAACTGCAGGAAAAAATGCATTTACCTTTGTCATCAAAACATAACCATTCAGGTTTTATGCTGACGTGTCTATGACCCATCAACACTTCTGAAAACCAGTACTGAAATGTTTATCAAGAACTTTTCAAGGAGCTCCAACACCGACCAGGCACACATACATGACTCCCCGAGAAATGTCACCACAGTGAGGCAGAATTGGTGAAATCCCATTCTACAAGTACGAGCAAAGGAAGGTTATGACTCATGAGTATGGATGGACTGTAATATTTAAATGAAACATTTCTGATATACTCACAAAATCTTCATAGAAAGTATTAAAACTCAAAAGAGAAAAAAAGACAGGAGTCAAATACAGAGATGAAATGTACAAAACAAATGAGCAGGCAAACTAAAAGTTCTTGAAAGTATTTTACTTCAGATTGAAAAATGAACAGCTTCCACACTGTTCATTGCAAGATACACAGTATTCACGAATACAATGCTGGTCATTTGAGGATATGTACACACCTCAATTTCTCCTTCATGCTTTTTCTTTTAGAAAGATACTGTTTACCAAAAAGAAACTTCAGCAGTACAGGAAAAACTATTTTCCCAATAAATTTACGAAAACCTAAGATTCCCAATGGAATCAAGATTATCTTCCCGCTACCACCACCTTAATATAATCACATGCTTATTGGAACGCTAATATCTGCACCCTAAGAGTACATTTACTTTCAACAATGAGGGTGATTCTTAAAACAAAACAAAACAAAACAAAACAAAACTTCAGTGTGGTAAATGTAACAATGGATCTCTGCAAGTATTAAGTGTCTGAAATAGGCAGCTAATACTGGATTTAATATCATTTTATAAATAATTGTTCCCTTAGCAGTAAACATAAGTCTACACATTCACAATAGTCCTAGAAAATAAATACTGTGATTAAGCACAATATGTTATGACAAACTAGTTTCAAAACACAAAAGCTCAACATCTTGATAAAAATTCTGATCAGAATAAAATGTGACTCTAAAATTTAAAACATTGTCAAAATAACATCACATTTAAAATTTTCCACGATTTACACAAGTATCATGAGTTTCCAGTTGTGGAACACATTTTCCCATTGTGAATTAAAATACGAACATATTGAAAACTGTCAATTTCAGTGATAACATCAGTTTTGGTCTTACTTTAGCATTATTTTCTTTATAAAAAGTTGCACTAAGTGTCCATTAATGGTCTGATTGGTCTTCAGTATTTCATAAATGTATATAAAAGAAATTCCTAAAAGCCAATAGTACTTTATATGTATATATATAAAAGAATCTCATTTCCCAAATGGCTGTAATTAACAGAGCCACATACACTGATGCTAAACACAAGAGCCTTCACATTGAAAGAGAGCATTTTCAGAAATGTCACTTACATCCTATTATATTCAACATTCCCGAGTTTCAGACTCAACATGTGATGGGTAACAGAATTATACATCTCATTTGCGCTCAAAGCTGACCACAACCAAAATTTACAGTATGATTGAAACAAGCCAATGTTTTAAAAAGTTTTAATTAAAGATAACAATTCCATGGAAGGAGAGGATAAAGAATGGGATGACAAGAAGTATTTGGTCTTAATAAGGCAATACAAAATAGATCCATTATCAAAGACCATTTAATTTTTAAAGATCAACAATACCAAAAGCATAAAGTGGAGTATAAGAAAATAGTTTTTTATAAGTATGATTTAATTAAAGCTGTTTACAGTTATTCTCTCCCACAGTAGTTAAGCATGGATTTAGAAAAGAAGAAGAGACGAGAGAACCAAGCACACGCTGCACACAGGGTTGGGAGCCAGCATGCAAAGTCTGTGGGACTCGGGGTTTCACCGCAACAGGAATGGGACCAGACGCGGGCGGCCTTTTTTTTTTTTTTTTTTTTCCCCTATTAGGAAGAAAAACAAAACAAAACAAGACTGCAAAGGAAACAAACACAAAGTCATGTAATTGCCCATTGCCCAAGACGACAGCACTATAGAAAACAGTTGCAAGTTAATTCTTAGAGATGACTAGAGCTTTTCAGTGTTTACACAAAAGTACATAGTACGTTTTTTTCTTTTTTTCTTTCTTTTGTTTCTTTTTTCTTTTCTTTTTTTCTTTTTTTTTTTTACAAAATAAAACGTCATTTGCCACCATAAACCTTTTCTTTAGAGGAAAAATTTTTGCAGCAGGTCACAAGGGTTCTAGAGTAAGTCATTTCAATGCTGAGGAAAACAAATTGAGTAATAGAACTAATCACTTCCCTATATATGGATGTTAAGATGACAATTCAGATTATTTTTGAAACTAATCCTGAGAAAAATCTGTTTACAATTTAAACAGTAATGTTATGTAAAAAGTATTAACAAATCCACTATTACAAATATCAATTTCCTATATGGTCATCTATATATACACACAATAAAATGGTAAATATATGCAAAAATATTAAAAAAAAAAAAAGAAAAGAAAACATGCACAGATCACTTTCCCCTTTGGAATCTGGACTTCCTATAAGATACTTTTGTTTTCTTTCCCCACCCCATCCTCTGAAATTGGTTTTTGTTCCTATCACCCTACCCACACTGAATATTATTCCCTATAACTCTGCATAAAGCCAATGAGAAATATATTTATTTTACATTCAAGCTTTAAATCTTAAAATGACCCTGTTGTAGCATATGACTTATCAAATGAGCAGCCTTTTTTTTTTCCCCCTTTTTTGCTTGCTTTTTGTTTTTGCAGTTGTCAGTCTTCATGATCCATTCCGTGGCGAGCTGGGAAAAAACGCAGTTGCTAAATCAAAGTCTGAACAGTGTAAGGCTCCCGAGCGCCAGGAGTCCCTATCCAACTGTCCTGAGCATGAGACCATTGCACACAGAAGACAGTCCATCGCACAACGCCGACTATCTACAAAGGTCTGAGAGGGGAGCATCCCTCTTGTGTTTCCTCTTTTTGCCATGGTAATACTGATTATTTGATTTGCCTTGATGCTGTTTGTTTGTCATCAAGGAACCATGGCTTGTTTGAGTTGTACCTTGGAAGCCTTTGCTGGAAGAACGAAAGAGCCTTGCTGATCCATGCTGCAGAGAAAGAAAGCGGTCAAAGAGACATCAGTATTGTGAATTCAGCGGAGCACTCACTAAGACCTGACTCAGGGAGCTTTCAAATGAGGAATATGCCAAGTTACCCTGCAGGCAAAAAACGATACTTCAGGGATTCACTCTCCTGAGCTCTAAAACTTTTGTTTCTTTTTTTTAATGGAAACACTGGAAAACACAGACCATTGCCTTCTTTGCCTTGCCCTCTTCCCTCTTCAGAGTACATGGAATGTGAAACTTTTCTCAAGGAACCTATCCATCAATATACCACATAATAAACAGCATTACCGAAGAAGCTCTTAGACACAAAGGTGTGCTGCCAGGTCAGGGGTCATCACGGCCCCCTGATCACGGTCAGGTCATGGTCATCTTACATCCTGCTATCACCTGTCACTTAATTGCTGTTTCTAAATGGATGTGTGTTTGGTGCACATGACCAAGGCTGTATAGGTAAAGTGGATTCTGGGAGTCAGACATGAGGTGACCAACGTTAACAGTCCATCTCTACTCCAAGAGGCCTTCCCCAGGGTCTCTCCACCGTACTGAGAGAGGGTGAGATGGCCTTGGGTCAGAGCCCAGTATGAAATGGCTTCTTTCCTCATTTTGATTCCTTACTCATGATTAATAAAATTTTAGACAACTACAAAACTGAAAATAGAGTATTCTCTGTGGCCTAAGTCAAAGCTGATGTTCATCGACAGCTGACCCACTATCTGATCATTTCAACACAAGGAACTAGGTACTGAATATTAAAATATAAAAAAGGTGAGGGTGCCTGGGTGGCTCAGTCGGTTGGGCGTCTGACTCCAGCTCAGGTCATGATCTCGCAGTCCATGGGTTCGAGCCCCGCGTCGGGCTCTAGGCTGACAGCTCGGAGCCTGGAGCCTGCTTCTGATTCTGTGTCTCCCTGTTTCTCTGCCCCTCCCCTGCTTGCTCTCTTTCTCTCTCTCTCTCTCTCTCAAAAATAAATAAACATTAAAAAATTATTTTAATATCAAAAAGGTAAATAAACATTAAAAATAAAGAAAAGAAAATATAAAAGAAGGATATATTACTCCCAGATGTGCACAACATTGCCATGAGGTCATGCAAAAGCTTATAGTGGGCTTACTTCAAGTACAACTGAATCTTTTAAAAACTCAGTGCAATTGTTTAAATGCTGAATCTGTACTAAGGTGGGGTGGCCGGGATGTCTTATGAGGACCAGTCACTAAATGCCCACAAAGGTTTACATTACAGTGGCGTCTCATAATGATCTTCAGGACACCCTGTTACAGGAAGCATTGTGCTTTGGAGCCTCTTAGAACAAAACAGGTTTGTTCTTCCAACCTAGAGTTTTCTTCAAATCCACAATGTGTATATATATTCACGCTTGAGAAATTCTAAATAGTCTGTATTGAATATGAACAATTAAAAACACACAAATTCCACACACCTGAGATTTGTTGGTGCTGTTGGAGGTGTTACTGGTCTGGGTGCTCTGCATTTTCCCAACCGCCTGGGATGATTCCAAGGACACATCCTGCGACCCTACCCGGTTCCCAGTGGACGGACGGCAGAGCAGCTGTTTCGGGGTTTTGCATGGTGTCGCATCAGAATCCTAACATAAGTCATATGAGTTATTATGTGACGTATTAGTAATTCGGATATTCATCTTTTAGACTAAATGTAGCCATTTGGGAGTTAAGGGAAGCACCTTGACAAATTGACAAAATTAACCGCTTGAGTTGTCTCCACAAATTTCCCTCCAAACATCTTAAGTGGCTTATTTTATCAGAAGATTTCTGTTCGTTGTTAAATCTATTGTCTAGACCTGACCTTGTTAATAAGCCTGGAAGGGGCTCACAGAGGTCCAAGTTTATCTGCACCTCCACTGATAGGAAATGAACCACAGTACAGTGCAAAGAGCACGGCAAAGATAAGGCCTCAGGTCCCGGACTCAACGTCTTCAACCAAATACAAAACGACTGATTCAAAAGGCTCAATTTCTGTGCGTCTGTGATAAACAATCAGTGAGTGCTCCAACCGAACACCCCGCGTGGTTAAGAACTTCCCGGAGACGATGGGCTGAGCCCCACCTGTTTCTGGGCTGCCTGGGACACAACTGTGCTACTTCTCTGCTCAGGTCTACCCTTCACCTTCACACTCATAGTCCCTAAAGCTCGCTCTTGAGGCTGTCTTTGTGTCTGCCCCACTGTGTCTGTGACCTCTAGCTCAGCTCCGTCCTCTAGAACTCTCCCCTAGGAAGGAAAAAGGCACGCAGGTAGATGGTGCATATGAGGATTCATGATTCCATTATGATCCGTGGTCATCGCCAACAACATAAAATGATGTCCCTTCCACAGTTAGATTACTCTATATGTCACAGACTTAATAAAGTCAAAATTCAAATAATGGGTAAGCCCATTTTATATCTCAAGGAAGCACACTCACAATTAACCCTGATGAGGAACAGTAACTGTAGGTATAACTGTAAGTTAGAGTCAGAAAGCAGAGGTAGGGCTGCTGAGGGATTCGGGGAGGGAGGAATGGTTAGAGGTGGCTGATGGGTTTCTTTCAGGAGCGATGGCAATATACTGGACTTAGTGGCAATGGCTGCACAACACTGAATATACTGAAAACCACTGAACTGTGTATTTTAAAATAGTGAACTTTAGGGGCGCCTGGGTGGCGCAGTCGGTTAAGCGTCCGACTTCAGCCAGGTCACGATCTCGCGGTCCGTGAGTTCGAGCCCCGCGTCAGGCTCTGGGCTGATGGCTCGGAGCCTGGAGCCTGTTTCCGATTCTGTGTCTCCCTCTCTCTCTGCCCCTCCCCCGTTCATGCTCTGTCTCTCTCTGTCCCAAAAATAAATAAAAAACGTTGAAAAAAAAAAAAAATTAAAAAAAAAAAAAATAAAATAGTGAACTTTATGTTATGTGAATTATACCTCAACTTAAAAAAATTCAATCAAGAAGTTCAAAAACATTACTGAGTGGAAGAAGCCCTACACAAAGGAGTATACATGATAATGATTCCACTTATGTGAAATTCTGGAACAGGCCAAACTAATCTGTGGTATTAGAAAATCTTAAGAGTGGTTACCTCTGGGGTGGAATTCGGGACTGACTGGAAAGCATCATGAAGGACCTCTCTGGGATGATGGTAACAGGCTGTACTTTGTTATAGTTGGGGTCACACATGTGCACACAGTGTTAACATTCACTGATGCACAATTTAGATTTCTTTGTACGTCAATTTTGTATCAAAAGAAAAAACGAACCAAATACTGAATGCTGGTCAGTGATGAGCACACTAGAGCATTTTAGGGGAAGTGTACCGATGTTTGTAGTTTACTTTGAAATGTATCAAAGGATAAGATGAATTAGTGGATAGAAGGATGGATGGATGGCTAGCTATGGGATAAGTACGTAACATGTTAATGGCAGAGTCTAATGGCGATGTATACGGATGTTCCCTAAAATTCTCTCACTTTTGCTGTATGCTTCAAAATTTTAATCCAATGTTGGGGACATGTACAATCAATAAAGTTATTAAAATTTCCCAGTAATAAATAAGAAAAGGAATTAAGTTTAGCCCTCTAGACAGCTATCCCCCCAACAGAACTCCTAAGCATAGGTTCAGAAAAGCCACGTCCTCATACTTACGACATCACTAGAGCTGGACTGTGTGGCAGAAGAGGAAGACACTGGACCTGATGAAGAGTTTGAAGAGTGTTTACTAAGAGATTCCGAAGTTTTACTTCTACATTTTCCAAGGGCTTCATTTTCTTCAGATAGATTATTATTACATTTATCTAACTGCTGAGTATCTACTATCAAGGTAACACCATTTCCTGAAAGAGTGGCAAAAGATTGGAAAACGTTTCTTCCCATTAAACACACACAACACAGAAGAGCCACTAATGCTCGGTCAATCAATCAATGAAAAACTCTTACCATTGCATGAAGGCTCAGGCCTATTCTGCAAGCCCCACTGTTTTGATATCCAATCTCTGTACGTGGCAACTTCGTCCGTTACTCTAATTATTCTACCTAATATGCTGCATGCGTTTAAAGAAAAAAGAGAGTACGTTAATTCGGAGATATGAAGCCACAACCAATTTTGACCCAAAGGGCTGTCTTTAGTTAAGCCTTTACCTCTCCGTTTCATTGTTGGGATAGTATTTCGCTATTGGTGATACAGCATGACTCAAAACAACATAGGCATAATCAAAGGCCTGTTTCACTTGCATGGCCCCATATGAACTCCTTCCAACATCATTACCTTTAAAAGAAACATATATAGAAGATAGTAAGCGTGACCAGTGCTTAATAAGAACTAAATGTGCACAGGCCCTCTTCCAGAAGAGCAAAGGCAATTGCTTTCCTTATACAGTTGCACAAAGAATCTGGGCAGGGCGGGTGGCCATCCCCACAACTCCCCAGGCTCTCAATGTGTGTATCCTGCAGTAAGTACATTATGGCATATAAATTGCCTCAATGTATTCTGGCCCCACAGGGACTATCTCACATACAGTCATGCAAACAAAGGAGTTAACTGCCCGCTCTCTCCTAAGAGTGAAACCAAGCTAAATGAGACATCCCTGTCTTTTGTTTCTATTAGCTATCTAAATATCTCCAGCACTAAATTATAAGCTCCTGAAGCAAGGAGCATCTTGCTGAAAATCTTTGTGCCCTTTACGTAGAGAAGCTTCCTGATAAACATTTCCTCCATGAATGAACACACAGAACTATTAAGGTTTATAATATGGCACAATAAGCCAGAGAAGGGCCCCTAGATGACTACTCTCTTAACTCCCTTTCCTTAATCATTTTCAAAGTTAACACAGTGAAGCAAACGACTAAAAGCATCTCCACTGAAGTCTGGTAATACAGAATCTAAATATCCTACAATGATAGCAAGAAAAAATACTGCCCAGAAAAACTAGGATACAAGCAAACAAACACAACCCCATGACAGCAAGGAAGGAATCTGCTGTTCCCTTTCAAGCCACCATGAAGCTGGAAAAGGCACAGGGAGACTGTGCAAAATTAAAAGAGGAAAGAAGGGGCTCAAAAGGAAAACAGTCTCTTTGAACCCTTCTGCTCATCATTTCTGAGCGGTATTACCATGTTTATGGCCTCTTAGGGTTTCAGGAACCTCGCTCAAAGCCCTGACTGATAATGGGCTAAAATCAGGGTCAACAAGGTCACGACAAAGAAGAAAAAGGCCTGCAAACTGGAGACGCGCACAAGCCACCCAAACCAACAGCTAGTATCTATACTCCTTTGCCTCTCAGGGCCAAATGGCCTCTACTCCCAGCTCACTGGGAGTATGCAGCGTGTTTTTCTGGTGTGTGTGTTGTGTTTTCATGTTTTCTTGCAAGATATTTTGAGGAAAAATAATGAGTACAATTAGAAGTTAATCTTTTATTTTCACCTAAAGAGAGTTGTGGAGGGGCGCCTGGGTGGCTCAGCCGGTTAAGCACCCGACTTTAGCTCAGGTCATGATCTCACAGCTCGTGAGTTCAAGCCCCACATCAGGCTCTGTGCTGACAGCCTTGGAGCCCGGAGGCTGCTTTGGATTCTGTCCCCCTCTCTCTCTCTGCCCCTCCCCCGTTTGCACTCTGTCTCTGTCTCTCAAAAATGAATAAATGTAATAAATGTTTAAAAAAAAAAAACCTATAAAGAAAGAGAGAGAGAGAGAGAGAGTGAGTTGTGGGGCTTTTAAAAAAGATTTATTTATTTATTTAAGTAATCCCTACACCCAACATGGGGCTCGAACTCCTGACCCCAAGATCAAGTCATACGCTCCACCTACTAAGCCAGCCAGGTGCCCCTCTTCTAAAAAGAGTTTAAAGTACAACAGTGGCAATGCCCTTTCTTTGAATGCCCACAAATTTACCTAATTTCAATACCTGGTTGTAAAGGATCTTCAATATAAAGCATCGATGGCCTGTAGCCATCAAGCATATTTTTCTGTACTTCATCTTTGGCCACATACGAACCACCATCCTTTATCCGGATGCCAGTCTTTAAATAATTGAAGTGTCGTCCATATAATTCAAAAAATTCTATTAAAAGAACACCATAGTTTGTATTGGGGATGCAAGCATCTTCCCTGGGATGTAACTAAAACCAGGAAAAAAAAAAAAAAAAGAAATTATATTGGATTTTCTCTCAATTATCAAGGTGGGTAAAATAAGAGACATCCTCACTTCTATAAAACAATACTATTAGAATTCTGGTTAGGCTAGCAGCCAACAGGCAACTGGAGTAACGGCAGGCTGTACAGCTTCAGACAACAGTAAAGCCCCACTGGTACAGAACTGGTGGGGGACAATTTATTTACAAAATTCAAGGCTGAATTTCACAGCTGCCCTAGGATGCTAACAGGGCTGGCTTGGCCCAAAACGTCAGGGAATCATTCTGACTCATGAGCGGAGTCGGGCCGTTGACAGCACTGCGGCTCATGAACACATTCACAGACAACATTAAGACTTCTAAATCACTCCACCCAGATAGCAGATCTCCATTCCAGCTAAACTTCCAAGATTTGTTGCTTAGAAGATACTATTTTTGACATTTATACTACCACTTACACTTACAAAAAGCACGCCATACCTATGCATGTTAAAATTTCAGTGAAAATTCTTAAAACCACTAGAACATATGGGGTTAAAAACAAACCAAAAATTATTTCCTGAGATTTAAAAATAGTTATTTATAAAATTATAAAGAGTCCCACTTTAAAGTGAAAAGTCATATAAGTAATTAAGGGAAGCATTCCAATTAGAGCTTGATTTAAATTTTTTTCCAAAATGATTTCCTGATGGATTAATTTTATTTTAGTGTACACGAGGCATGATATATAATCATACAACTTACCTGAAGGAAACTGACTGCCATTAAAAAGAGACTATAAGAACCAATTCCACCTGTAAATACTTCATTAAGGTCCCTCTGTAATAAGAATTGTTTCAATACTAAAACCAAGTACGGTAATACAGGATATTTCTGAAAAAGAAAAGTGTATTTTCAGTGAATTCCTACATCAGTAATCGTGCTAAGCATCAACAGGAGCATAAACTGGGTCCTTATATTAACAGACTTTAGTGGAGATATCCAACACACTTAATTTTCTATTTTAAGAGCAAGCTATAAAAAAGTAAGCTATAAATAATTAAGGATTTTCTCCTCACAACGAAGGATCTAAAACATGTAGATGTAAATAATGGCATCCAAGCACTCACTATGGGACAGAAACACTAGCAATATATATTTGATGACACTGATCTATGGCCATTACCATATGATAATTCACTTGTAAACAGGTTAACACCAACAGTACACAACAATTCTCAACTTGTAAAGTACTACATCAGTGGGATTTTAAAGAATCACTTTTCTTAGGTGGCCCTCCACCAAACAGACCAGGGTCCTTCAGAGGACGGTGCACAGCCCAGGAGCAGGGGCACTCAGGGTCCTGCCTGCCGCCTTCCATGTGGGCAGGTGACCACGCTTTACAGAGATGGTGAGGACACCTGAGCTGGCAAACATGAAGAGTGGGAGTCCATCCTTCGCTCATGCACATACTCATTAAGTGCTCTCCACCAGCCAGGCCCTAGCTAAGGACGCTGAGGGGAATACAGCAGGCCCAAACATCTAGAAAGAAGTCTTAACAGCCATTACCGAGGAGTGGTAGAATTTACTAGTGACTTGTAGTTTGTTCTCGACACTCTGAACACATCCTGGTACTGCTTCCAAAAGAAAAAAGTCTCTACTTTTGCAAATCATGTCAAAGTCGGCAAGCATGAGAAATAACTACAAATCTATGGAGAAATAATCATTTTTAAACGTTATGGTTGAAGTTATAAATAGTCTCTTTAAAGAACAATCAGGCACATTTCCAACAGAATTTGATCTGCATGTATCCTTTGACTGTGAAATTCCACTTCCAGAATCTTCCTACAAACATTTTACAAGTGTAAAGAAAGATGGCAGGTATGGAAGGATGTTCAAGCACTTTCTACAATAGCAAAAAACCCTAGAAACATCACTAGAGGAATGCTACACAAAGCATGACATGTGCTGACAAAAGACTATTGTGTCGTCAAGGAAAAGAATGAAGGAAACCTCTCTGTGCTGATACATTAAGTATAAGACAATGTGTACACAGCATGCTATTCCTTTTGCTAAAAATTTCAAGAGGATAAACAAGCAAAAAAGAGGATGACTGGGGTGCCTGGGTGGCTCAGTCAGTTAAGTGTCTGACTTCGGCTCAGGTCATGATCTCACAGTTTGTGAGTTCGAGCCCCATGTCAGGCTCTGTGCTGACAGCTTGGAGCCTGGAGCCTGGTTCAGACTCTGTGTCTCCCTCTCTCTCTGCCCCTCCCCCAATAGCACGCGTACTCCCTCTTGCTCTCTCTCTTAAATAAACATTTTTAATGTTTTTTAAAAAATTTAAAAAAAAAAAAAAGGTTGATGATGGCAAATCCCATGAAACCGATCTAAGCATATAAGGTATAAAGTGACTTGCTTTTCGTTTTCCTTTGATAGTGGTAAATTTTCTATCATGCACATTATTCTCAATTTTAAAAAGGTTTCCTTTCTGGGAAAAAGAAAATTTACATACACCCAACACCTCCAAAAAGAGTGGGATTATGGACAGTATTTTTCTTTTTCTGCTTTTCTATACTCTGCACATTTACATGAGAATATAATGTTTACAACATGACAAAGTAGTTAAATTTATTTCTTACATGAGGAGAAAAAGGTGAATCTGTAGAGTTGATAAAAGTATTGTGAACGGACAGAAAAGACATTCTACATAAACCAAAGCAGTTAACATTTTTAGCTTAATGAGAAAAAGGCTGATACGTCTAAGCACGTGAATGCTTTGAAGATGTTGACAAATTCTACCCCATCTTGACAGAACCAATGAAAACAGACATTCTATCACTTCAAGACAAAGCCAGGAAACCTGCAGGAACTACCTTACAGGTGATTTGGGGGCCTAAACTCTTAAGAGATTAAAGCAGATGACAAGAATCAACCGTTTGGCACGATTTCAGCCCTTGTCTCCCTAAAAGGAAGGATCTAGAGCAGAGAAGTTCTTCAAAACGCTTTCCCAACCCTTAACCTTAAGTCACGTTATAAATTACTGATTATTACAAGCAGATTCAAGGAAAGTAAAACCATCCCACAGAAAAGAGGCAATTGTCAGCAATACACATAAGTATAGTTTAGCAATGCATATCAGGACACCACGACAGAATCACAAAGCAAAACTCCACTCCTAGTAGTTTCACTGCGTAAACACTATGCATTCTCTGACCTTGGTAAAGTCTTTGATGAGGTCAGCTGCTCGCACGCCATTCTGTACATTAAAGCTGATATCAACTTTCACTTCAGTAAAAGAATCTGTCAATTTAATAATAGGTACCTAAAAGAGAAGAAAGGCAAAATTAAAATATGTGGACCAAGTTAAATAACACACCAGGGGATGGGAAAGGTTACTAGACTTGAGGTCTTGACTTCCTCATAAGGACAGAAAAACTCTTGAGTGTTCTGATTACTACGTACTACACAGTCTGCTTGGTCTTCTAGATACTTCACATATTTAGCACGGAGCCTCATACAATGTATATTATCATTTCTATTGGTTGAGAATTTCGAAATCAGGTAACAAAAAACCTTTCTCAATCTTTTGTACTTTGTACCTTTCTCAACATTTTGTACTTTGGACAACAGTTTCCAACTCGGTCCTTATGATTAATGTCAGGTGTATCGGCAAATTGTTCCTAATAAGAAATCTGCTCTCTTAAGTCTGTTAATTATTGGTATTATTGGTCAGTTTTGCAAACAGCCCATAAAACAACCTACCAAGAGAAGTTAAAACCTGAGAATTATTCTCAAATAAAAAATCACTGGATGGTTTATAGAAGATATTAGAAATTCTCTTAAAAAAAAAAAAAAGGCTTGGGGCACCTGGGTGGCTCAGTCAGTTAAGCTTTCAACTCTTGATTTCGGCTCAGGCCATGTCTTGCGGTGGTGGGATCAAGCCACATGTTGGGCTCCATGCTAAGCTTGGAGCCTGCTTGAGATTCTGTTTCTCTCCTTCTCTCTCTGCCCCTCCCCCCTCCACCAAAATAAATAAATAAACTTTTTTTTAAATTTTATTTAAAAAAAGGCTCTATTTGCACTGTGTATTAGAAAACTCAGGTCAGCAAACTCTATGTACAGAACTGGGTTTTCAAATTAATAGCTTTTTATAAGCTGTTTTGTTCTAAGAAAACTTAATATACAAAACTCCGAACTTCTAAAATAGATAAATTTATTTCCATAATGAGCATCTATGAAAGTTTTTTAATGGCCATTCTAGATAAGAGTTAAAATATCGAGTTGCTTCATCTACAAAATTTCAATTACAGCTGACCCTTGAACAACACAGGTTTAAACTGCATGGCTCCTCTTTTACACAATTTTACACAATACTGTACTGTATTTTCCTTATGATTTTCTTAACATTTTCTTTCCTCTAGCTTACTTTATTGTAAGAATATAGTAGTATATGATATGTATAACATACAAAATATGTGCTAATCAACTATTTATGTTATCAGTAATCCAGTCAACAGAAAGCTCTTAGCGGTTAAATTTTTGGAGGGTCCAAAGTTACATGTGGATTTTTACCAGTGTGGGGAGTTGGGTCCCCTAACCCCCATGTTGTTCAAGGGTCAGCTGTATGAAGAATTTTTTAAGGACACAAAGTAAGAGAGGACAGCAACATCCTCTGTGTGACTATAAACTGTTAAATAGATATCCAAATTTTTATTTACACTTCTTAAATATAAATACACTTAGGGGCGCCTGGGTGGCTCAGTCGGTTAAGCGGACGACTTCGGCTCAGGTCATGATCTCACGGTCCGTGAGTTTGAGCCCCGCGTCGGGCTCTGTGCTGACAGCTCAGAGCCTGGAGCCTGTTTCAGATTCTGTGTCTCCCTCTCTCTGACCCTCTCCCGTTCATGCTCTGTCTCTCTCTGTCTCAAAAATAAACGTTAAAAAAAAACCTTAAAAAATAAATAAATAAATATAAATACACTTATATTTAAAAACTCTACAGTATTATGTATGATAAAATGGAGTACTATATTTTAAAGAAATATATAACCACAATGACTTCATCTGTTTCACACAAGGTAGTGTGATCATTAATGAAACCAAAGAATCATTCACTGAGAATCCAACTATGCTCTCCAAAACTAAATTTTAATTTTGTAAGCTTCATGCATAAGTAACTAGAGATTTTAAGATGAAATGCTAGAAGAACTTACAGTTGCTTTGTCTAGAACTTTGACCGAATCCTCATCTGCAACTTTATGTTTCCGGAGAGCTTCTTCCAGGGTCCAGAGGGGAAGGTTCTCCCACTTCCCAAATACCACAAGATCAATGTCACTGGACACAGAACACACACACGAAAGTTGTTTGAAGAAGAAACTGTACCTGTTTTCACTTGCATTCGGGCTTACTTACAGACTTCAAAGTGCAATTAAAACCTATTTCTCACACTGCCCAATGAAGACTAAATGTGTTGTTCGTAGTTTTTTAGAGCAGAAGTGGAGGGTGGGGACTTTAACAACCTCCTCCTCCTAGTTGTTTCACAGAAGCCAGGCCTCAGGAAATGGTGATTCTGAAAGAAGTTAAAACCTCAAAAAATACCAGTGAACGTTTCCTGTTCATAAAGGTTTCTGGGACTAAAAAACTTAAGACGTTCTTACATGGATGAGATTAACTAATTAACTCTGATTTAGATTATTAAGTGTAAAAAGCAAGTTGCAAATGGTTTATCTAGGATGCTACCATCTGTGTAAAAAAAGGAAGAAAACATACACACATTTCCTTTTCTAGGTACAAAATGTTCCTGGAAGGATGTGCAAGAAACTGGTACCAAGGAGCAGGGGACAGAGGTGGGATCCACACTTTTCATTGTAATTTTTTGTGCCCTTTTCAATATGAACTATGTGAATATACTGCCTATTCATAAAATTCAATTAAATTTTTTAGAGTGACACAGGGTTTTGCTGAAAGTCAGAATCTAAATAAGGAAAAATATTCATGAACTCAAAGTTGAATACTTTATGGCCTCTGTAGGCCTACGACAGCAATGGGCAGAATAGAAATTGCGAGGATCCATCCACATCAACACATTTTTTGTTTTTAATTTGGGTAAAGTAGATCAAATCAAGCTCAAATAAAAAATCATGATGGATGCCTATAGTTAAAATCATACTGTACTGCACACTCAAAATTTTGTTAGGAGGTTAAATCTTACATTAAGCGTTGTTACCACAACAAAAGCAAAAACAAATACATGATGAAATTTCAGTTTGTAGAAAACAGGTATTTACACTTTGGGGAAGCCTTATCATCCCCAAAAGGTCCTGCCCTGCCCCAGACTTCAGGGCCATGACTGCCGTGATTGAAGAAGACTAAAATTAATAAGGGACCTTCCTCAGAGAAGCTCTGGGTCAGGATGTGGGAACAAATCTAATAGTAGGAGTTCGCAATAAGAAATGACAGACCGGCCATTCCAGAGTAAATGCGGCTTTACAGTATAATCGGGTGTTTTGCCAGAATATTACATCAACCTCTGTGTTAGTGGGTTACGTTACAGAAGTGAACAGGCAGGGTAGTTCATTGTTAACTGATTCCATTTGCTACATGTTCCCTTTACATCTGACAGGATACAGATATCAGTTTGAGAAGATCATCTGAAGTGATGTTCTACCCCCAAGGTAATTCAAATAAAATACAGATAAAATGAATTTTCATTCTGTAAATCTGTTTTGTTCCTACTCGCCTACATTCAACAGCCAAAATGAACACATTCTAGAAAAGGGCACAATATCCTGAAAGCTTCATAAATGTACTAACCTAGTAGGTAAATACAGGCCAGTTTTAAAACTTCCAAATATCTGGACCTGAAATAGAAAAAAATTATTATATTAAGGTATTTATCAGATGAAAAGCCACCATGCTTTAGAGAAAGATTGGTTTTTTGCTCCCCTCTATTGGTATTTTTTGGTACTACAAGGGCACTTTTTAATAACACCATGCTTTCATGAAGCAGGAATACTGTATCTCATAGGCAGACATTAGGAATATAGTTTAAATTTATAAGGTTAAAAGAACAAACGTACAGACTGAAACAGAAAACTCTCAAAAGTAATATCCAAGTTACTCATGCTCCCTTGTAATCTAGAGACATGTTCGACAAATCCTTAATTTTGATTCCCTAAGCAGGACTCTTGTCATGGGTTACTGAGTTAGGGTCAGACTACTTCAGCTGCAGGCCAGCTCCATGCAGAGCACCAGGCAGTGTCATCCCAACAAGAAGCTGTGGCATAAAACTAGACACATCCTAACCCAACCGTGGAGAAGAGTGGAAGATTCAGTGTAGGCGAGTAATTGCAATAAAGGATGAATGGTGCAAAAGCTCAGCCTCTGAGGTGAGACGCACCCAGGAACCTAATCACAGCTACATGTTTCTCACCTGTAAACAAAAATATGGTTAAAACCCCCCACCTCTAAAGGAGGAAGACTCATTTAAATCAGGGTTTCTCAACCTCAGCACTACTGACATTCAGGGCAGATAACTTCATGAGGGACTGTTCTGTGCATTGTAGGATGTTTAGTATCAGCCTTGGCCTCTACTCACTATATGCCAGGAGCACCTCACCAGTCAATGATAATCAAAAATGTCTCCAACATCGGCAAGTGACCCCTGGGTGGCAAACTCACCCCCCAGCTGAGAGCTACTGATTTGGATCACATAGGAGAATCATTGTGAACACACAGAAGCTGCTCAATAAAATATTAGTGTCCTCTCCTCTTCCCTTTACCTACAGTATCTCATTTAAAGCTTTTCTGTTTTGCCACCTGGACGAAAGAAACTTCCCTGGCTTCCCCTTTATCATCCCAAGACAAAGTCTAAAGAAAAGCCATTTAACACAGAGTAACAGATTCTAATTTCTTTGAATGAATAAAACTGTAGAACAGGCCCTCAAAAAAACCTCTAAAAAGTATTTAGTTTCAACAAGAACCACAAATAAGCAAAGAGGAAATCCTGGGCAAAAGTCCTACTCACTAGGTGGGTCTGCACGGGGAGACAAGGAGGGGCCAGAAAGAAGAAAGAAGGAGTGTCAAGATAGGAAAACAGACTGATGCCTGCATTAGCCTAAGAAAATGAGCTTCTTATGACCTAAGAGATTCCTACGTGACATTTTCATTCAGCTATGAACACTTACAACGGTAGGCTGGAACAAAACAGTAATGGGATTTTGATCTATCAGATCCAAAAACACAGCTACTACAAAAAAAGGCCTGCCTTGTCTGTCTTCTCTTTGTACTAATGCTTCCTAAATATAGTTTACCTCTAGTCTTGCTCTTCAGCACTGCAAAGAAATAGTTTTAACTAAGTCATCCGATTCACTGCAAATAATTAGGAGGCCCAAAATTCTTTTTTTTTTTAATATGAAATTTATTGTCAAATTGGTTTCCATGCAACACCCAGTGCTCATCCCAACAGGTGCCAGGAGGCCCCAAATTCTAAAGGCTAGAGAAGACTATCGCCCCTAAGTGTACAGACGCCTGCACGTGGGCTCTGAGACACCAACACGTGCCCTCCCCCGCTACGGACAGGGATGTTGCCCTCAGCACGCAGCAACCAGACAGATACTCACGTCAGCGCTGGGCCAGAGCTCCTTAATCACACTCTCGATCCTGTTCACCACCTCCATCCGCATCTTTTCTTCCTCCGGTCTCGGAGACATGTATTCATAAAAATCACTGATTTCTTCATGCAGACTGAAGGGGGAAAAAAAAGCAGAAAAGCTAATGTGGGCAGGGCCAGTCTAATGAGAAATCACTATCTTAAATAACCTTATCTAATTAAGTCTTAGGACTCCGCTGATGACTTTATGTTCATAGATTTCTACCTAAATGTTAATGCTATAACTGATGCTAGCCTAAAGTGGGAATATACAGAATTTAATAGAAACTGCCAAAATAGTTACATAAAAGAAGAAGTTCCAATAAGTCTTACCAGCCGCTCTCATAGCATTTATTATCTGCCTGTGCAGAACCTTGCCGGGTGTATGCATGCTGGTGATTTAAAAAAAATTTTAAATGTAATACGTAAGGCCTGGCCTCTGCCTTTATACTTCCAATCCAGCAGACACACACAGAAGCCAGATGACACAGGCAAGCTTCCTGGCCATGGGGACCGGCCATCTTACCCCTCTATAATCCATTCCTCACAGGAACAAAACAGCCTATCTTTTGTAATGTTTGCTTAGTGAATCAAGAGTCAGATGAACAGGAGAGTCAGTGAGCATCAGCAAAGACCTGAAAAGAATGGCTGGCGGACAAGGCTCCATGGAGGAGCTAAACACTCCCCGAGACCAAGAGGAACAAGGCTCATCCAGGAGGCACTGAGCAAAGTGGACAGGCTGAGGACAACAGAGGAGGGAGAGAAGCCACCAAGGAATGCAGGCACCTGACCACAGTAGGCTCGGACTTTCCTAGGGGAACAAGGAGCTACTTCAATGTTTCTGAGAAGAACCAGGGAAAGACTGACTTCGAAAACGCAGCGTTTTAAGAAGATTCATCTGGCACCCGTGCAAACAATGGACTGGCAAAGAGACAAGACTGGATGCAGAGAGTAGTCCATAAATTACTGCAACTGCAGAAGGGCTGGATGAAGGCCTAAGGGAGGTGCTGGAAAGGAATGGGCTCCAGAGACATCACACACACACACACACACACACACACACACGCAATGGCTGGGCTGCAGAGCTCAACCAACAGTAGGAAAAAGGGAGGGAGGAAGGGTGCCTGTGAGTGCTGAAGCCTGACAGGCTGGGGAATCAACGAACAAGATGAAAGGAAAAACCAATGAGGCTGGCTACGGAGTTGAAGGCAGTCAATTAATACCAGAGGACAGAAGAAAATGAAGGCAGCAGGTACAGCTCTGAGCAGTGACCTCTGGGAGGGAAAGCGAGGATGAAATGGAGGGAGATCTGCTAAACTTGTGTTGAATGGGGGCGACCCGGGAGGCCGGCTCCAGGGGCAGGCCTCACAGGGAGGGTCTCCTCTAGTACAACTCTGGTGGGCCAGGAGGCCAGGAGAAAAGCACTTAACAGCAATGGCTGCCAAGTGCCTGGAAGCAAGAGGGGCACCCTGGGGAGGGGGGTGGCCACGTAGGGTGGCCTTGTAGTAACACAGTCTTGAAGGATCCCGGTCTAGAGCAGCTACAGGATACACAGCAAGCTGGAAACACCAGGAAACTAAAAATGGTTTTGAGGAAGGGAAAAAAAAAAGATGTCTAATTCCCAACCCCCACTTGGCTATAACATTTTAAACATGGCCAAGTAAGCAATCAACAGTTTCTGCTTCTTCTAATGTTTTATTTTTAGGCTAACAGTCAAAAAACCTTGAGTTCTAGACTCAGGCTTTGCCTGAGGGCAGTTGTGTTCCTTCAAAAAGTGACTGGCGCTTCCCAGCCTCGGTGTCCACAGGCACAAACTAGGGGCTGGGAACCAGGATCCTTTTCAGGACTTAATGTCAAAACCTGGGCCATTCAGTAAGGAATGATTTGTAGCAGTGTTCTGCATGCATACTATGCAATACTGCAGAAAAACTGGGTTTTAAAACTCCAGAGAGTCCTACACATGAATCCAGAGACTCCCAGTGGGGTCGACTCTTCCCAGGTACGCTTTTGGGTACCTTAGGATCTTCACCTTCTGATTTTCTATAAGGGTTATCCCCTTTTCTCTAAGGTATCCCTTTCAGCTTTTTTTTTTTTTTTCTCCCTTTCAGCTTCTTGAAGACAACAGCTAAAATAATCAGCGTAGAAAGTTCAGAGCTTGCACTGCTCTTCTGCATGGGTCTTTGGAAGGATGAGGACCACAGAGAAAAAGGAAAACAAACAGATTTCTTCTTATCTAACTGGATCGTTTGCTATAAATGATCAAAGCGTATTTGTGGTTCAAAAGCACTAGGGGATACTTCCATTTTAACCAATGAGGAAAAAGACCTCCTAAATGTGACTGTATCTACTCCACAGAGGTCCACTTCCCGTTTCTAAATATAGACGAAAAATACGTAGCCCAACTTCCAGTTAATCTTCAAATCACAAGAAACTGAATAAGGATTTATTCTCTAAACATTACTGAGTGCCTGTGTTCAACACACTAGAAGGAAAGAAGGCTAGTCAAACGTGATCCTTGCCCTTGGTAATTTCCATCTAACGAAAAGAAATATGCATTTAAAGTAGTTTTGTGATGAGTAATATATAACTGCTGCACTGTTCCACCACAGGCAGGCTTCAGATGACCAGAAGGAGAGCTTGCCAGTGACAATAGCTGCAGGGAATGGAGTGAGTTGCCTTGCAGGGTAGTGAGGTCCCTGTCACTGTGAGTGTAAATAAAGAAGCTAAATGATCATGAGGCAAACAAAGGTCTAATAAGACATTCTTTTAAGATTTATAAGCAATCTCTACACCCAACATGGGGCTCAAACCCACAACCCCAAGATCAAGAGTTGCATGCTCCACTGACTGAGACAGCCAACTCCCCCAAGACACTTCTGAACTTGTAAAAAGTAGAGAAGATTCTAAAATTCCCATTTATCACTAGATTTTAAGTTTCTAATTAGCATATTAAGTTATGTAAGCTTAAAAATTTTTTTTTAATCTTTATTTATTTTTGAGAGAGAGACAGAGTGCGAGCAGGGGAGGAGCAGAGAAAGAGGGAGACATAGAATCTGAAGCAGGCTCCAGGCCCTGAGCTGTCAGCACAGAGCCCGACATGGGACTCGAACCCACGAACTGTGATATCATGACCTGAGCCGAAGTCGGATGCTCAAACGACTGAGCCACCCAGACGCCCCAAGTGGTACAAGCGTTTAAAATAAGACCACCCTAGGGGTACCTGGGTGGCTCAAGTCGGTTAAGCATCCAACTCTTTTTTTTTTTTTTTTAATTTTTTTTTTTTTTTTAACGTTTATTTTATTTTTGAGACAGAGAGAGACAGAGCATGGACGGGGGAGGGTCAGAGAGAGGGAGACACAGAATCTGAAACAGGCTCCAGGCTCTGAGCTGTCAGCACAGAGCCTGACGCGGGGCTCGAACTCACGGACCGCGAGATCGTGACCTGAGCCGAAGTCGGCCGCTTAACCGACTGAGCCACCCAGGTGCCCCAAGCATCCAACTCTTGATCTCAGCTCACGTCTTGATCTCAGGGTGGTGAGTCCAAGCCCTGCATTGGGCTCTGTGCTAAGTGTGAAACCTACTTAAAAAAGAAAATCTTTAGGGGCATCTGGGTGGCTCAGTCAGTTAAGCGTCCAACTTCAGCTCAGGTCATGATCTCATGGTCTGTGAGTTTGAGCCCCACTCTGGGCTCTGTGCTGACAGCTCAGAGCCTGGAGCCTGCTTTGGATTCTGTATCTCACTCTGCCCCTCCCCAACTTGCACTCTCTCTTGCTCTCAAAAATAAGCACTAAAAATAAATAAAAGGGGTGCCTGGGTGGCTCAGTCAGTTAAGCGGCCAACTTCGGCTCAGGTCATGATCTCGCGGTCCATGAGTTTGAGCCCCACGTTGGGCTCTGTGCTGACAGCTCAGGGCCTGGAGCCTGTTTCGGATTCTGTGTCTCCCTCTCTCTGACCCTCCCCTGTTCATGCTCTGTCTCTCCCTGTCTCAAAAATAAATAAAACGTTAAAAAAAAAAAATTTTTTTTAATAAATAAATAAAATTAAAAATCTTTAAAATAAGACTACTCTGAACATTAATATTCCATGGAACCATCTCCCTATTTAGGAAAAACTGGTTCCACAGGTTATCCGATTTCTTTTATTGATTTGCATGTGCAATATTGGATGAGGGAAAGAGGAACATGGAAAAAAGGAGGGCCATTAAAGCTAAAACAAACTTGAACAATAAGAACACAAGAACCCATCTCACATCAGCCAAGGCCATCTCCTTCCCACACTGAATACAAACATGACTTCCTCTCTTGCCTATATGTAATTAGCTGCATGTAAAATACTTAAAGACCTGAGTGTGAAATCTTAGTACATTTAGGAAATCAACTTCCAGTATAGCTTTTACATAATCTTGAGGGGACTCTATCTCTATGGACTTTTACTGGCATGGCACCATGTATATCTAGGTGCTTAAAGAATCCGGAAGGAACAGAATCCCATTTTTGGAGTGCCCACTACATGCCTGGCACACTTTATTAAGGTCAGCACAATGACCTAATAAAGACTGGAGACTAGAGAAACTCTGTAAGCTTGCTCTCACAAATTAACAGAACTTTATGCCTCTGAAATCCTCCACTTACACAGGGGAATTTTCAGTTCCTCCCACATCTGGATCAAAACTCAGTATGATTAATTAGTAAATACAGCTGAAGGCCTCATATCCAGTTTTACAGTTTCTCATTTTAATTAGAAAATATAACTCTTGATCAAAACTCATGTATGACCAAAGCACAGTGCCCTCTATTAGGACATCAGTGGAGGATGATGTGAGTTGGAAAAGTGAGCAAGAAAGCACACCACACCTCCTCTTTACAAAGGATAAGTATGTAATATAAAAGCAATATAAATAAGTGTCACTATGTAACTGGAAAGGATGCCATGCTCCAAAAAAGAATGAGAATCAAAATTAATTTGCTGGGGTAAAATTTACATTGACCTCAAAATTAATGGTAACACAAAAGTTTAATGTGACAAAGAAAGAGATATAAACAAAAAAAGTTTCTGTATTTTAAAAACTACAATGCACAGACAATTTAAGTCAAAATAGAGAAGTGAAAAAAATCATTTTTGCTCTGAGATAAGCTCTACCAGAGGAGAAATGCTAGCCTTTCCAAATTATACAAATTCCATAATGCTTATCATATGGCAGGGGGAAAAAGGTTTAAAAAAAAAAAAAAATGGCCCTCAGAAAGCTCAATTTCTTGCTATAGAAAAGGGAAGAACTTGTTTTCACCTGGACTATCCAGGGGTGGATGTGAGCAGCTGAGGAGTTCAGCATCCTTAAAGCCAGAGGCAGCCTCCCAGATTCATCCCAGGCCAAGGCAGGCAGAGGAGCCCCCATTGGCCCCCACTGCGGCTCACCCCACATCCGTTCATGGGCTAACACCCGTTAACTGAGGGACACCTGCTGGCCTGCAACACGCCTGGGCCACCTCCACACATCAAGGTCCAGCTTTTCAGTTTTCAGAATTGAAGTCCTCATTAATTATTAACTTCAGACTCACATGAAGGCACTGGCAAAGTTCTATTTAATTACCGTCTATAACAAGATACCCACCCCCCTGCAAAAATGTTCAGGTTAATAATAACTAATTTTGACAAAGACATATGGAAAAGGCACCTGCATGCTATGTGTGAAGGTATAAATGACCACGACCTCTCCAACAGTTGTTGTATTCATTGATGATAAATAACATTTCTATGAATAATTTTTAAAATTCCCCTTCTTCCATTAAAATCAGGATTCTGAAGAGACACCTGCACTCCCATGCTCGCTGCAGCATTACTCACAATAGCCAAGATATGGAAACAACCCAAATGTCCACGGACCAACGGATAAAGAAAATGTGGTCTATACCTATGACATTATTTAGTCTCTAAAAAGGAAATCTTCAAAGTTGCAACATGGATGAACCTCAAGGACATTATGCTAAATGAAATAAGCCAGTCCATTTATAATGTGTTACCCAAAATAGTCAAACTCACAGAAACGGAGAATAGAATGGTAGTTGCCAGGGGCTGGGAGATGTTCAATGGGTATAAAGTTTCAGTTAGGCAAGATGGATAAGCTCTGGAGTCCTGCTGTACAACAGACCCATAGGTAACAATACTGTATTATGCACTTAAACATGTCTGAAGAGGGCAGATGTCATATTATGTTCTTACTGGAAAAAGGGGGAGGGGGACACAAGGAAACTTTTGAGGTGCTGGATATGTCTATTACCTTGATTGTAGGGATGGTCTCATGGGTGTATGCATATGTCCAAACTCATCGGGTTGAATATTTGCATTAACCAAGCATGGTGTTTTGTATACCCACTATACTTTAATAAAGCTGATTTAAAAAAAAAAAAAAAAAGTCACTTCCTGGGGTGCCTGGGTGGCTCAGTGGTTAAGCGGCTGACTTCAGCTCAGGTCATGATCTCATGGTTCTTGAGTTCAAGCCCCACGCTGCGCTCTCTGCTGTCAGCGCAGAGCCCGCTTCGGATCTTCTGTCTCTCTCTCTCTCTGCCTCTCCCTTGCTCATGCTCTCTCTCTCAAAAACAAACAAACATCAAAAAAAAAAAAAAAAAGTCCCTTTCTTTTCGTCCTTCAGAAGCATTTCCACGAGGGAATGATGATATTCACCACAGTATTACCTGGAATACGGAAAAACTGAGAAACAACTCAATGTCCATCAATGGAATCCAATTAAATAATCACAGCAGTACTCACTGACCTTCTCTTAAATTATAGCCAATAAGCCATAGAAAAGAATGAAGTAGAGCTATATGAGCCAATAGAGGAAAATCTGAGATTTGTTAAGTTTAAAAGAAAAAGCATAATGTGTTTCACAAGATTCATTTTATGTTCATTCAAAAGACACACACACACGTTTCTATCTTCATTCCAAATTTTCTAGAAGGAGAATTGTTAACAGCAATTACCGATCACCTTAAGGACAGGGCATGACAGGACAGTTAGGGAGACTAAAGGTTTTTTTCACATCATGCTGTACTAGTATGTGCTTCTTTCTAAACCACCAGTGTATATTTGTTTGTCTGCTTTTCTAAAGGGGTTATTATCAATTTAAAGAGCTTATAGGCCATTTGTCACTTTTTAAATATTTTCCCAAGTGTGTGTGCGTGTGTGTATTTCCCCACACCCCCAACCCATAAAACAGGATTTATATACCATACTGTTTACTGTGATTAAATCTGGTAAGTGAATTGGGGGTGGGTGGGAATTCCCTTTTTTTAAATGTATACATTTATATAGTCTACCTTGCAAAAAATACATGCATATTAATTCCCATTATGTGTGCGTGCGCATGCATGCATACACATATATTTAAAAAAAAAATTTTAAGTAAGCTCTATGCCCAATGTGGGGCTTTGGGCTTGAACTCATGACCCTGAGATCAAGAGCTGCATGCTCTACCAACTAAGCCAGCCAGGTGCCCCACGGTTGTATATTATTATTACTTTTTTTAAGTTTATTTTATTTATGTATTTATTTAGAGAAAGAAAGGCACAGAGAAAAAAGGAGAGAGAGCGAATCTGAAGTAGGCTCCGTGCTGTCAGCACACAGCCTGATGCAGGGCTCAATCTCAAAAACCCATGAGATCATCCACGAACGGCAATCAGCTGGACACTTAACCAACTGAGCCACCCAGGCGCCCCAGCCCACCACTGTATATTTTTATAACAAGATCTTTATAACAATTAATATTCGCTGAAGAAAACTAACATTTAAAGGAGAAAAAGACTCAAGTATCTAGCCTCACACATCAAAAGGTTATATACCTAGTCACTGGAGACCCTGAGCAACTGTAGAAGGAACTCAGGGGTCAGCCTGTGAGCAGCACTGACCCCTGGGGACAAAGAGGGACCCCAAATTCACACACACAGCAACAGACACATGACACAACATTTGGGAAGCTACTACATGCCTGACACAGTATGTGTATTGAGTTTCTGTTGGTGTCTGACTCACCCTTTCTAGGGATTTACAGACTTAGATGTGTGTGTATACAAGACAAGTTTCTGGAAGAATACACAAAAACTGCTGCAGTCCTCTGGGGAGGGGGGACTCTGAGGTGCTGGGATTTATATGCTGAACAGTTTGATTTTTCTGAAATGCACGTAGGCACCAAGAGACGTAACTAACAGCAAGCCCCGGGGCGATCCTGGTGCAGTCTGAACATCTTCAAGGAGGCTCTAGAAGTCGGTTTTTACAAAGAAATTGCCACACACACACACACACACACACACACACACACACACACACACACACACACACACTGGTGCTCCTGCATTTCCAGCTGCCAGCTAGACACCCCTACCTAGAGGTCACCACAAAATCAACGAATCCCAAACTAAATTCCTTATCTTACTCCAAAACCTATTCCTTCTCCTTGTGTTTTCCTCCTTGAATTACTGTTTCCCCAAATGGAAACTTCAGTCTTCCCTGGTTCATCCTTCTTCCTCATCCTCTGGAGCTAACAGGTCTCCATATGCTGTCCCTCCTACAAACACACACAAACAAAAAACTTCCAAATCAGACTGTGTGCTGCCTTACAGCTCCAGCCCTTTCTCTCTGTCTCTCAGTGCTCAGACTCTACAGCAGCCTCCAAACTGGCCTCCCTGCCCCTGGTCTCTCCCTTCTTTAGGCCATCTTCCACTCCCTCAACCGACTTGCTTCACCTCCAAACTCCTTATCAGGACACTTCCTACCTTTTTAGGCTCTTCTCCCCAGTATGGCCACCAGAACTTCCAGGCCTTCTCAAGAACCCTAATCCTGCCCGGGCAGGCCTGTGTCTGGAGGACCTTCTCACTCAGCCTTTGAGAGCTCAAGTGTTACCTCCTCGATCAACTTCCCAGACACGACATTCCTTTGGCTCCTCTTCAGTGCTTCTGAACCGCTCTGGTCCAGTCCTGCTTCCCGCCTAGCAGTCAACCCCAGAGCCATTACCTGCCTCCAGGCCTCCTCATTCGGACTCGGCTCTCCTGGCTTCATTCGGCTGTGTGCCCAGATCCAGGATGCAGCACAGAAATGCCTCTTTAGGAAGGGACCCTCAGATCACTGGTGTACATCTATCCACACCCACGTCCACATGGTGATAAAAATGGCGATTATATGCCTTAAAATGAGCTCAGTACCAGGATCCAAGGAGAGGGACACCCACACACTGTGGGTCAAAATGTCAGAACAAGAAAGGAGGGCAATTTGGCCCAAGAGCTAGAGATGTCCATCAGAGGTAAAGATGGCTATTCTACTTTGTCAAATGCAGCCTAAGGAGATAAGTCTGCACATGCACTGAGATACGGCTACAAGAAAATATCCATGGTGAACATGTAGGTTTTTTTAAAGCCAAGGCTTAGAAGTATTTCAAAAGTGGAATACCTTATTATCTTAAATTTTAAGGTCTGCACCATGTGTATGATCTTCTACAATATTGATAAGGATACAGCAAGGTTGCTTGAAAAAAAGCCATGACTAAGTTAGGAAGATCACCAGTATCAAAGCTAAAGAAAAAGCCCTCTATCTCTTCTATTTATTGACAAGAAATATATTCATACCCCCAAATAATTCTCACTGTACTCTAAAGACGTAAAAGGAGGGAGAGGGGCATCTGGGTGGCTCAGTCAGTTAAGCGTCTGACTCTTCATTTCAGCTCAGGTCACAGTCTCCCCATTAGTGGGTCTGAGACCTGTGTCGGGCTCTGCACTGACAGCGTGGAACCTGCTTGGGATCTTCTCTCTCCCTCTCTCTCTGCCCCTCCCCACACTCTCTCCCCCCCCAAAAAAATTAATAAATAAACATTGAAAAAATAAATAAATAAGGGTGCCCGGGTGGCTCAGTCGGTTAAGTGTTCGACTTCGGCTCAGGTCATGATCTCGCGGTTTGTGAGTTCAAGCCCCACTTCAGGCTCTGTGTCGACAGCTCAGAGCCTGGAGCTTGCTTTACATTCTGTGTCTCCCCCCTCTCTCTGCCCCTCCCTGCTCATGCTCTGTCTCTGTCTCTCCTTAATAAATAAATGTTAAAAAAAATCAAAAAGAAAAAAAAATAAATAAAAGGAGGGAGAAAATATGGATGATGACATAAAATTATTCAAAAGGGAAAATGGTCTACGGTCTTACTTCTGCAAACTTTGCAGGCATTTAAAACTGTTACTCATAGTTAAGGAGTGTCCCATTTGCCCTGTCAACCCCTTCTTGGTTAGGACATGGGAGTGAAAGTGCAGGGAACAGATCCTGCCTCTGTGTCCTAGAGTATAAAGTTTTCATTTTTCTTCATCTTTTCGGAAGCGCTCATACCTGCTTTCCTAGAAATGAGAGCATTCCTTTCGATGCCATCGTCTGTTGCTCTCGGTTTCTGGAGCACAGCTTTATTAGGCCAGTGTTTCACAAGGATGGCTTTTTCATTTCATTTCCTCTTTGTCCCTTTGCCCTTTACTGCTCTGAAGAGAGATAATGAAAACCATCTGACTTCTTTCCCCAAGACTCTTACTTTTGACACCCTCTCCAGGCACTACTTTCAAGCAATTATAAGGTAAAGGAGAAGAGAGAAAAAAGGGAAGGACTTGCTTTATCTAATTCAGCCATTAAATTCTTTCCCCTTCCAGTAAAAATTCTGAACAACTCCGTGACTCTGAGTACATCTAAGAAAATCGGGACAATGCTGGGAAGCTCAAAGAATAGTTGATAGCATTCCCCAAACAAGATTAAATATCTTGAAATAAAAGTTTAGTTATTAAGTTTACTCCCCAAAGGGGAGGTCTTCAAATATTTGCTGAGTGGAAAAAACAAATAAATGAGGTTGAATCTTTCCTTATTGGCAAGGTCCAAATGCCAATGAAAGTAGTTCACTCTACAGAAGTTTGTTTGTTACAGTCTTAAAGAGAACGATAGAGTGTGGATGTGTTTACATGCAACTCTAATACCAAAATTTTATTTTTTATTTATTCATTTATGTATTTATCTTTGATGGAGGGGCTGGTGTTTAAGAACAAACACTGCTCTATAAATATATAAGCACTGGGAATGTCTTCCCCTGTGCTGGGGTTCTGATAAAAAAGGCACAGAACCAATACAGGGGTACCTCACTTTCAAGGACCACTACTCATGAAAATCCAGATATCTCAAACATATTAGAGGTGACTATTTGGTTAATAAAGAATTTATATCAAACAGGGTAAACTCCTGATGCACATTTAAAGTACTGTAACTATGGATAATGATTACCCTGGCTAATGGACCTGGGAATTAGCCTAACATGGAGAAAGGCTTCCATAATCTACTGCTTTTTTTCCTGAACTGTTGAGATCTTTCAGATAAGTATTGGTATTGTTCACAGAACTTTTTTTTTTTTTTTTTTTTTTGAGAGAGAGTGAGCATGTGAGCCAGGGACAGGGGCAGAAGGGAGGAGAGAGAGAGAGGGAGAGACAGAGAGACAGAGAATCTTAAGCAGGTTCCATGCTCAGCCCAGAGCCTGACACAGGGCTCAATCCCATGAACGCTGGAATAAGGCCTGAGCTGAAATTAAGAGTTGGATATTTAACCGACTGAGCCACCCAGGTGCCCGTATTGACAGACTTTTAAAGTTGAAGTGAAAAAAATGAAAACAAATGGATTTCACAAAGAATTTTACACATTCACAGAAAACCTACTGTACGTCAACCTAGGGTAACTTTATGAGGTCCTATATTCTTTCAGAATTACCAATATAATAAACTCTGAAACAAAGTATGGGAATTTACAGCTGTTTGGAAAAGTACATGGGGGGGGGCATAAAAATCACCTATAGCTCCACCCCCTCTAACAGCAGCAAACACAGTCGGGGGTGAGTATGCGCCAGACATATACATTGCCAAAGACCTGCTGCAAATTGCTTTCTTTACTCCACACAGCACGTTAGAGTCAGTGGACAAACACAGTGGTCATCTGATACTGTAAGGAAGAATCTTCAATTACCACATATTATTCCAGGATATGACTATACCATAATTTATTCTACCAGTCCTTTATCGCTGGGCATTCAGGCTGCTTCCAATTTTTCACTACTATAATTAACATGATAATGCTACCTTTGCACATAAATCTGTAATCAACCCTAATTTTTCTCTTAGAATAAATTCTTAGGGGGGAAAAAAAAGAATAAATTCTTAGGGGGCACCTGGGTGGCTCAGTGGGTTGAGTATCCAACTTGAGCTCAAGTAATGATCTCATGGTTCATGAGTTCGAGCCCTGAGTCAGGCTTGTGGCTGTTAGCACAGAGCCCGCTTTGGATCCTCTGTCTCCCTCTCTCTCTGCTCCTCCCCTGCTTGTGCTCTCTCTCTCTCTCTCTCAAAAATAAATAAACCTTAAAAAAAAAAAAAAAGAATAAATTCTTAGAAGTGGAATCCCCTTGGTTAAAAGTTATGAACAGTTAAAACTTTTGAAGAAAATTTCCAAAATACCCTCTACCAGAATGGACGCTGATGAAGCCTCCCACAGAAATACATGAAGACCCTTCCCCAACCTCCACAGCAACGGGAGGTATTTTGGGTTTAGTCTTTGATTCCTAATACGGTTAGAAATGTTCTCCATGTTTACTGAACATTGTATTCTTTCTTTTTCAACTCATTTCAATAAGCTATTTGATGGAATTAACAGAGTAGCTTAAAGAATATCAGTTGGAATCCGACCTGAGTGGGGGCTTTACGTCTCCAGGCCCGTGTCCCATCTGGGCAGTGAGGATCATGGCACTTATCTTGGCAGGTTTCTAGAGGGATTCAACAAGAGCACGGGCAGGATTTAGCACAGGGTTGATGGCTTACTTAAGTACATAGTAAACCCTCAGTACGTATCATCTATCACTAATTATCATTAACAAATATTTGTTGACTACTACAAAGTGGGAGGCACTAAGCTAGGCACTGAGATACTACATTGAACAAGGCAGACATACCCCCAGCCGTCACGAAGTTTATGGCCTGTTGGGAATTAACCTTTTTTTTCTTTAATTTTAACTTTTCTTTTTTGTGTTGTGTTTGTCTTATTTTCTTCCTGATGCATTAGTGTTCTTTCCATATTATGGCTATTAACCTTTTGCCACAGACAGCAAATACACTCCCTGTTAGTTTCTCCATGTTGTGAAGTTGCTTCAGTTAAGTTGCTTCATAACTTATACTTATGAACCTTTATCTAAGAGGAAGAGACAGCTAAGGTAAATGAACCTAACTAAAATAAGAAAGGTCAACTCACACGTAACCTCACTGCTGGGAGGCACAAGAGAGTGTAGAGGAGGTGGTGTCTGAGAGCCCCACGCCCTGTCTACAGGAAGTGGCTCCACTTAACGCGGCCAGTTGCTGCCACATAGGAATCTGAATCCATGGTTGCCAACACTTCCCATTTTTTCAAGATAAGCCAGAAATCCTGACTTGTAGGTAAAATTTATATTTTACAATCCTAGCACGGGGGCCCCTGAATGGCTCAGCTGGATAACTATCTGACTTCGGTTCAGGTCATGATCTCACGGTTTGTGAGTTCGAGCCCTGCGTCGGGCTTTCTGCTCTCAATGCAGAGCCCACTTCAGATCCTGTCTCCCTTCCTCTCTGCCCCTCCCCAGCTCATGCTCTCTGTCTCAAAAATAAACACATGAAAAAACATTTTTAATTAAAAAAAATAAAATTCCTGCACAATTTTCAAAAGATAAATTACACAAGACAAAACAGCGTAGGCAAAATAGAGCACGTGCGTGCAGTCTGCTCCAGTTATTAGGCTATCGGCCTGTAGTCTCTGCTTTTCAGCCCTCCTTTTTCTATGTCTCAAAAGACTTTTTTTACTTTGAGATTAGAAAAATATCTGACTATAAGGAGAATGAGAAGACCAGCCACAGACTGGGCGAAAATATTTGCAAAATACACAATGTGATAAAGGGCTGGTATCCAAAATACACAGTACAAATAACTCTTAAAACTCAACAATAAGAAAACAAACAACCCAATTAAAAAATGGGCAAAAGACGAATAGAAATCTCACTAAAACAAACAAAAAAAACAAAACAAAACAACAAAAAACCCACCACAGATGCCAAATGAGAGTATGAAAAGACACTCGACATACGTCATCAGGGAAATGCAAATTAAAACAACAAGAAGACGGTTCCATACACCTATCAGAATGGCCAAAATCCAGAACACTGACAACATCAAATACTGGTGGGTGGGTGGAGCAACGGGAACTCTCGTACATTGCTGGTGGGAATACAAAATGGTACAGTCACTCCGGAAGGCAGTCGGGCAGTTTCTAAACACACTCTTACCATAAGATCCAGCAACCATGCGCCTCAGTATTTACCCAAATGAGCTGAAAACTTGTCCACACAAAACCTATAAACAGATGTTCAGAGCAGCTTTGTTCACAATTGTCAGAACTTGGAAGCAATCAAGATGTCCTTCAGTAAACGACCAGATAGAAAAACTATGGTACATCCAGACAATGAATATTATTCAGTGCTGAAAAGAACTGAGCTATCAAAGCCATGAAAAGTCATGGAAGAAACTTCAATGCATCTTACTAAGTGAAAGAAGCCAATCTGAAAAGGCTACATACTTTATGATTCTAACTACATGACATTCTTTCTGGGAAAGGCAAAACTATGGAGACAGTAAAAGGTTCAGGGGTCACTAGAGGCTGGGGGAGAGGAAGGGATGAACAGACAGAACACAAGATTTTCAGGGCAGTGAAACCACACTGTATGATATTATAATGGTGAATACAGGTCATTATACATTTCTCCAAACCCACAGAAGGTACACCACCAAGGGTGAAAACTAATGTAGACTATGGACTTCGGGGGATACTGATGTACCAATGCAAATTCATTGATTGTAATAAATGTACTCCATGCTGGTGGGGAATGGGAAGAAATCTCTGTACTTTCCACTCAATTTTGCTGTGAACCTAAAACTGCTCAAAAAAACAAAGTCTATAAAAAAAGTTGACATTATTTCTTCTAGTTAGTTTTTTTCCCCTGTTTAACTATCACTTACTTATTTGGAATTTTACTGAATATGGTCAAAGGCAGGGATGTAATTTTTTTTTTTTTTTTCAAATAGTTAACCAAGTATGCAGCACCCTTTACTGAATACTCCATCCTGTTCTTAATGACTGAGTACGCATTTGCCACCCCAGTCTGCCCAATACTCTGCCTCCACCTTCCCCCAGTAATTCTGTCACCCTGTGCCGCACCCACCTTAGGAACAATTCCTCTCCTGATTGTTCCGTGTGGTTCTGGTGAAACTGCACAGCAGAGACAGCTGGAGTCCTGGATAGAACTGGCATGGGTGACCCTGTTAGTGCAGCATCCCATGGTCATGGCCCAGGGACGGGCACATGACCCCAGCAGCACACACGGCGTCCTTCCTTAAGATTTTACATACTGACAGCAAGAAAGGTCATTTTCTTCCTTGACCTCTGCTGTAAAAATAGAAGCCTGGAACTGTCAACAACCACACCTCCTTTTCCTCTAAGCTGCAGAAAGGAAGCCCATCAGCAATAGGACAGAAAGGAGCCAACCCTGAGAAACAAGCAAAGTCAGGAGAGACAGGGCATTTGAGCCTCCTCTGGAGTCACCGAAGCCAGTTATCACCCCAAGGGTACTCCAGGTACTTGACAAAATAAATGCCTTTGTTTGTTTTTTGCTTAAACCAAGATGATTGATTTTCTTTCTCTTGAACTTGAAAAAGTCCTGATTTATACACAAAGCCTTTGTCTATATATTAAACTCATGCATAGTTGGGTCAGGTGTTAGGCTTTCTTTTCAGATCTACTGCTATTTCTATCTATTCTAGGGCTCAGATTACTCTTTAAAATTCTTGTATAAATCTATAAATACCTGATAGTACAAAACCAATCCTCCCCCAAACTCTTAGTTTTCAAAGTGTTCCTCGCTATTCTTGCCTGTTTATTATCCTGGATGCTCTTCAAAATCATTTTAACAAGTCACTCTCCCCCGTCAGAAAAAATTCACTGGGATTTTTCTTTGAATTACATTAATTAAAAAATTAACGAGTTGGTTTAACATCTTCAAGTATTCTATGTCACCACTGTAACGTTTTTCGTTTTCTTCATATTTCTGGCATTGTTTTAAATTATTTTGGGAGTTTTGATGCTGTAGTGAGTAAAGTCTTTTTCTTTTTTTAAATTATATCCTCTGTTACACAGCAAAGCTATGGACTTTTGTATGTTTATTTCATAATCGACCAATTTTCTAGTCCTACTTCACGGGCTAGAATTACCAAGATAAGGCCAAATAATATAAATAATTAACAGACAAATTTCATTTAAGCCTCCCTCAGTAAACTTATTTTCAATAAACATGTGTTATACATTTTGCCAGTATAAAGCAACATGGTAGTATCTTTCTTTCATTATAACAACGATGATGATGACTAAAATAAAATAAAAGCCACAACTCTAAGTATGTGGCTTCCCTCTAAACAAATTTTACAAAGAAGCCAGTAAAATACAGTAAGAAACAAAAATTCTTTAAATCAAACAGAAACCCACAACCCTAATAAAAAAAAAATAAAAATAAAATGTTGGTTCCTCCCCCCACCCTATTCCTAACTAGATAATTTTCTTAACAGAATAGCAAACAAAACAAAATAGAAACAATACATCTGATACTTTCATTGAGTGGCCAACCAGCATATCACAGGAAGACCTGTTTGCTGGATGTGCATAAAATTTAAAACATTTGATTATAAAAATGATCTGGACCCCATACTGTTTCATCAGGTTAAATCTCTCAGACCAAATTTATTTTAAATACAGTAGCTCTCTGTTTACCACCTAACTTCTCTTGAAAATCTGCGTAAGTCCTTAGCAGTCCCACCTCTCTGCAATGCACTGTGAAGTTCTTCGACACTATTTCTTCCACTCCAAAGTGAGGCCTGAGAGGACGGCTATTTTAAGAGTATTTCTAATATGTCTACACTGGGCCACACAGAACTTTATCACAATAATGCTTACTCACTAACCGTGTTAAAGACTCTCACTGAATTTATCCCTAATCCCTGAAAACAGTTTAGAATTCTTAAGAACTACAGACAAAATAGATCTATTAGCCTGCGAAATTAAAGCGTATGTATTATATACACTTTGCATACGTACACATTTTTTGGAAGACATGAGTACTTTGATAATTTTAAAAGGGCTTGTAATAGTAATAAAATAACATTGCGATTATTCTTCACTCACAGAAGATGAAATATGTAAGTATTGCCAGACTTTCATCTCTACACGCTAAAGCTTTAATAATGGTAAAAATATGCTATATCACCATACCAGACATGATTTAAAGCTTTTCTGGGGCGCCTGGGAGGCTCAATCGGTTAAGCCTCTGACTTTAGCTCAGGTCATGATCTCACTAGTTTGTGGGTTCGAGCTCTGCTTCGGGCTCTCTGCTATCAGTGTGGAGCCCGCTTTGGATCCTCAGTCTCTCTCTGGCCCTCCACTGCTTGGCATGCACGCACGCACATTCTCCCTCTCTCTCTCTCAAAAATAAATAAACGTAGGGGCGCCTGGGTGGCGCAGTCGGTTAAGCGTCTGACTTCAGCCAGGTCACGATCTCGCGGTCTGTGAGTTCGAGCCCCGCGTCAGGCTCTGGGCTGATGGCTCGGAGCCTGGAGCCTGTTTCCGATTCTGTGTCTCCCTCTCTCTCTCTGCCCCTCCCCCGTTCATGCTCTGTCTCTCTCTGTCCCAAAAATAAAAAAAAAAAACAAAAACAAAAAAACGTTGAAAAAAAATAAATAAATAAACGTTAAAAAAATGTTTAACTTTCCTTTTGGTTTCATAACTCTGGACCATCATGTGCACACCCGTAGCTGTGCAGCATCCTTTGGATCAGCCTGGGGTCTGAATATGCCCTCTGGGGCTTTGCTATCAGCTCATTCTTACCTTGCCATTCTGACTGCCTCCCTTTCTCTCTTTTCAAGCTCCTATTCCACTTAATACAGGCATTAAAAAAAGTAAACTCACGAGAGCTTAAGGGCTCGGCTTCTCCAAAGAATCAAGCTCCCAGATCTGGTGCAAGGCTTTGAGAGCTACACAGACAGGACCAGAGTGCCCTGTGGAGGGGCCTCGCCTTGACAAAGCATCTTGCTTCTGTATGGTACTCCATATTTTTCAAAGAGCTCTTATCTATTCCCTCTTTCAATCACCTACAATAATTCTGTGAGGCAGGCTTGGCAGAAGTTACTCGAGCTAAAAGAATTTTTTCCTTCTTGGATGGAGAATAATTTCCCTAAGCTCACACAGAAAATCAACAGCAGAACCAAATCCGAAAAACAGGTCTCCTCACTGGAACACGCCAACCATTAGGATCAGAGAGGTAAACTTACTTTCAAATCCCAGCTAAAAGTTTTCCAGCTGAGTGACCTTTCAGAATTTACCAACTTCCCTCCGTCTCAGTGCCTGCATCTGTAAAACAGGGACGGTAATACCCACCCAGCAGCTCAGTGAGGCCCCCAGCCTGCTGCCTGGCACCTGGTACACTTTAGAGCCCTACTGACCCCAGGTTTCAGCTGCCTGGGGTCTTCATGAACTCACACACACACACAAAGGCGATGACAGGGTACCCAAACAGCAGTCACTTAATATGGCCCAATCCTTCTCAGACCTTGTTCACCTTCCTCATCTTACCTACATTCCCACAGACACTTATGGAAAGCAAAGATGTGCCAAGAACCATGCCAGAAGTTAGCTGGATCACTTAATCTTTGTTACATAAGGCACACATCCCATCTGGGATTCCAGCATCTGCTACTCTGAGCTTACTATTCTTCCTTTCCAGCAGCCTGACTCCCTTAGCCCTTGGCCCTTTGCCTGGAGCAAAAGCTAACTCCAAAGTGTTTCAACAAATAACCCAAGTATCACAAGAGTTCCACAGCACCTCTAATACCCACTAATTCCTTCATACCACAGATCAACAAACCACACCCACAGGCCAAACCCAGCCCATCCACTTCCTACTTCTGTACAGCTCACGAGGTAAGAATACCTTTACTTTTTTTTTTTTTAATATTTATTTTTGAGAGAGAGAGAGAGAGAGAGAGAACACAAGCAGGGGAAGAACAGAAAGAGAGGAAGAGAATCTTAAGCAGCCTCCAGGAGGCTGGGGCGGGGGGGGGGGGGGGGGTAGGGGGGGTGCTTAATCTCATGAACAGTGAGATCATGACCTGAGCTGAACACAAGAGTCAGATGTTCAACTGACTGACCTACCCAGGTGCCCCAGAATATTTTTACATTAAAAAAAATTTTTTAATGTTTATTTTTGAGAGAGAGAGAGAAAGCCGAGTGGGGAAAAGGCAAAAAGAGAGGGAGACACAGAATCCGAAGCAGGCTCCAGGCTGTTAGCACAGAGCCCGATGTGGGCCTCGAACCCACGAACTGCATGATCATGACCTGAGCTGAAGTCGGCTGCTTAACCATCAGAGCTACCCATACGTCCCTGTTTTTACATTTTTAAGTGGTTTCAAATCAAAAGATGAATAACATTTTGGGACAGGTATGAGTTAAATGCAATTCAAATAACCGTATACAGGGGCACCTGGGTGGCTCAGTCGGTTAAGTGTCCGACTTCGGCTCAGGTCACGATCTCGCGGTCCATGAGTTCGAGCCCCGAGTCGGGCTCTGGGCTGATGGCTCGGAGCCTGGAGCCTGCTTCCGATTCTGTGTCTCCCTCTCTCTCTGCCCCTCCCCCGTTCATGCTCTGTCTCTCTCTGTCTCAAAAATAAATAAACGTTAAAAAAAAATTTTTTTTAAACAAATAACCGTATACATACAAAGTGTTACTTGTATAGCCATGCTCATCCATTTACATATTTTCCATGGCTGCTTTCATGTAGTACAACAGCAGAGTTGAGTGGTTGAGACAAAGGCGTAGAACCAACAAAGCTTAAAGTATTTACTACCTTTACAGGAAAATGCTGCTGACCCCTGCTCTATATGTAAACTCTATAATATATCCAACAATAACTTGATAGATCAAGTCTACCAACTTACATCAAGTACTGCCGTGCACTACCTTGTCCATGACTTTGGGGGGGGGGGGGGTAAATAAATCTATACAGTTAGACTTACAGTTTTTATTTATTATTATTTTTTAGACATAATTTTTAGAAGTACTATAGTAACAATGGTCTCCTCAACATTTTCGGTGCTCCCATCCCAGTTCATATCAAAGAGTCAACTAAGGTCATACTTGTTACTTATTAAAAAGACTTACAGGCACCCAGGTGGTCAGTTAAGTGCCTGACTTTGGCTCAGGTCATGATCTCACCCTGCATCAGGTTCTGTGCATACAGCTCAGAGCCTGGAGCCTGCTTTGGATTCTGTGTTTCCCTCTCTCTCTCTGCCCTCCCCAGCTCGCTCGCTCTCTCTCTCTCTCTCTCTCTCAAAAATAAATATTTTTTAAAAATTTGAAAAAAACTTAGTGTTAAGTGCTATGTGCTTGCCTATACAATGACATTTAATTATAAACTAAAATTTAAAATACATATTTCAAGTAGCCATTAGGATGACACCTATCAAAAAAAAACAAAAACAAAATAATAGGTGTTGGCAAAGATATGGAGAAACTGGAACTCATCTTGCGCATTGCTGATGGGCATGTAAAATGGTGCAGCTGCTGTGGAAAACAGTATGGTAGTTCCTCAAAAAGTTAGATATAGATTTACCATATGATCAGCAATTTCACCTGAGGGTATATAGCCAAAAGAACCGAAAGCAGGGACTCAAACAGATACTTGTACACCCACGTTCATAATAGCATTATGAGCAATATTCCAAAGGGTAGAAGCAACCCAAGTGTCCATCAACAGATGAATGGATAAACAAAACATGGTATAATATGTGCAATGGAATATTATTAAGCAACTAAAAAGCAACTAAAAAAAATTCTAACATGTGCTACAACACAGATGATCCTTGAGGACTTTATGCTGAGTGAAATAAGCCAGGCACAAAAGGACAAATACTGTATGATTCTACTTTTCTTAAGGATCTAGAGTAATCAAGCTCCCTATCACTGACAGAAAGTAAAATGGTGGTTGCCAGGGACTGGGGGAGAATGGAGAATAGAAAGTTAGTATTTAATGGGTACAAAGTCTCAGTTGGGGAAGATGAAAAAGTTCTAGAGGTAGACAGTAGTGCTGATGACTGCACAGCAGTGTGAGCATACTTAATGCCAGTGAACTATATACACTTAAAAATGGTTAAAATGGTGGGGTGCCTGGATGGCTCAGTCAGTTAAGCATCTGACTCTTGATTTTGGCTCAGGTCATGATCTCAAAGTTCATGAGTTCGAGCCCCACCTCAGGCTCTATGCTGTCAGCATAGAGGCCGCTTTGGATCCTGTCTCCCTCTCTCTCTGCACCCCCCTTGCTGCCCCTCCCCACTCTCTGCCCCTCCCCCTCGTTCTCTCAAAAATAAACATTTAAAAAAATGGTTAAAATGGTAAATTTTAAAGTATGTGTATTTTAACATAAGTTTTAAAAATTTAGCTAACCAAAAGACTTGTCAATAAAATATGACATACCCAATACGATAGATATAAAAAGGAATGAAGGGGGCGCCTGGGTGGCTCAGTCGGTTAAGCGTCCGACTTCGGCTCAGGTCATGATCTCACGGTCTGTGAGTTCGAGCCCCGCGTCGGGCTCTGTGCTGACAGCCCAGAGCCTGGAGCCTGTTTCAGATTCTGTGTCTCCCTCTCTCTCTGCCCCTCCCCTGTTCACACTCTATCTCTGTCTCAGAAATAAATAAACGTTAAAAAAAAAAAAAAAAAAAAAAAGGAATGAAGTACTGATTTATGCTACAATATATAGATGAACTTTGAAATCACCAGTCACAAAAGACCACTTATTGTATGATTCCATTCATATGAAAGGTCCAGAACAGGTAAATCCACAGAGACAGAAGCAGATTATTGGCCGTCGGAGCCTAGGGGGGCGGGGGGAAGGGAAGTGACTTCTTAACGGGTATGGGGCTTATTTGGGGATAAAATGTTCTGAAACTACACAATGGCAATCATTATACAACACTATGAATTACGTGCCACTGAACTGTACTCTTAAAAATGTTAATGACGGTAAATTTATTTGTGCGTATTTTACCACTATTTTAAAAATAAAATAAAAAATTGCACTGTTCAGGGGCCCCTGGCTGGCTCAGCTGGTAGAGCATGTGACTCTTGATCTTGGGGTTGTGGGTTCGAGCCCCATGTTGGGTGCAGAGATTACTTAAAAATAAAATCTTTTTTTTTTTTTTTAATTTTTTTAACGTTTATTTATTTCTGACAGACAGAGAGAGACAGAGCATGAGCAGGGGAGGGGCAGAGACAGAGGGAGACACAGAATCCAAAGCAGGCTCCAGGCTCTGAGCTGTCAGCACGGAGCCCAACGCGGGGCTCGAACTCACAGACCGCGAGATCACGACCTGAGCTGAAGTCGGACGCTCAACCGACTGAGCCACCCAGGCGCCCCAAAAATAAAATCTTTAAAAAAAAAAATGCACTGTTCAAAAAAAAAATTGCCAACAGCTCACTTAGACAGCAAATAGCTAAACAGCAAAGACACATCACTGAGAACTAGGCCCTAGCCTACTACTAACACAGCAGTATGTGTTATGTCACATAAATGCTATTAGTCTGGCCAAAAAGGGGGGGGGGGGCATTTTCTTAATAAATGTAATTCTCTGGTTATTTCTTGACACAAATTTGGAAAACTATTATATTGTTAATAGGAAGATTTCATCACGTCCTGGAATTAGATTAGAGCACTACTTCATGTCACACACAGACGAGAACAGTTTGATTTTAGGTGCTATATATAGGAGTTCACGCCAGTAAGAAATGAGCTACACACTGGAACACTGGAGAGAAGGCGTGAAGGTGATCTCCTGACAGGAGGCAGCCCAGGGCCCCAGTTCATGTCTCAGCCGTTTGCCCCCAGACCTGTCCACAGAAGGGAGAGGGTTCTTCCTCCAAAAAAAAAAAAAAGCATCAGGGAAACGCTAGCTTCAAGTAGAAACAAACGCCAAACGCATTTAGAAGCAAAGGAACATGAAGGTTGTTGCTCTGCAGCTCTATCTCACTGTAACTCACTTCCAATATTTAAAATCAAACTGGCAGTCTCGCACTTTCAATAGGGACAGCTCAGTTGAGAATTTAAGTCAGAAGACATGGTCTTCAAGGGTTGTCACGTTAACCACATAAAACTAATGTAATAAAAGCCAACCTGACAGATTCTTGGCAGCAAAATTATTTGTAAACACATATATCATGAGCTCAGATTAAGAATAGAAGCTTTTGGGGCGCCTGGCTGGCTCAGTCGGTTAAGTGTCCGACTTCGGCTCAGGTCATGATCTCACGGTTTGTGGGTTCGAGCCCCATGTCGGGCTCTGTGCTGACAGCTCGGGGCCTGGAGCCTGCTTCAGATTGTGTGTCTCCCTCTCTCTCTGCCCCTCCCCCACTTGTGCTCTGTCTCTATCAAAAATAAATAAAAATGTAAAAAAAAATTAAAAAAAAAAGAACAGAAGCTTTTATTTTGGTTGTATTCAAGGGAAGAAGGAGTAAAGTAAAAACACTAAAAATAAGCAATATGAGAAACCAAAGTTACAAGAATAACTAAAGCTAATAAATGCAATTAAGAAAAAGAGGCAGATGCCCAGCTAAGGGGAAGGGACCCTTTACCACCATCTAGGACAGAGGCAATACAGAAAGCAGGCAACAATGAGATGCCCTCTAAATGGTTACTACAGAAAAAGAAAAGGAAAACAAAAAAGCAAAACAAGCTCCTCCTGCCAAACTTGAAGGTCAGGATCCCTACCTTAATTGTTTAAACTTGAGGGGGAAAAATTAAATTCACCAGCAGCAGAGGAAATAAAACAGTGTTTGTCAAACACTGAGAAGTGCGTCTCAAACCAGGTCTGCGGATACTTCTCCCAGTCTATACACTCTCTGTGAGAATTTTTAAATTGTGTGTTTTCATTTTAATATTACCCTAAAAACATTAGCATAAGCCTGTTCTGGATCATCCAGACGCTTCCCTGGAAACAGAGAGCTGCCCAGGGATTTCCCGACCCACGTGTGCTGTTGTGCCTACCACGAGGCTTAGGCCAAATAACAGGATGTTAATTGGTCTGTACCAATAGTCAAGAACAGAGTAAGAACTGATAAGTGCATAACGCACATATCCAACTAAAGGTCAAATGGCACCCCTGCACAGTTTTATTGTTTTCAGACTTGAGAAAAGTGGGGAGAGAACAGAGGAGTCAGGTGGCCAGGTAAAAAAGGCATTCCCAAATTCCCAATGCATTCCCAACACCACAGCAGATAATACTATAGTCGCAGTAAGTGTACCAAGTTGAGTAAAACATCATCTGCCCATAAAATTGATTTTAATTTTATCGGTTGTGTCATTTTATCTATATGTAATTTGTTAATCTGTCTTGTTTTTAAAATCTTTTAAGCATAAGAAATTCATCCTTGCGTGTATTCTTACATTACAATAAAAATAACTTAAACTAGGGGTGCCAAGAGGAGTCAACTGGGGAAGGACAGTCTTTTCCACAAATGGTGCTGAAGAAAGATTTGAATGGTCTTTTCTTCAAAGAAGATATACACATGACCACTAAGCAGAAAAGATACTCAACATCATAAGCCATTTGAGAAAAACAAATCAAAAGCATTTCAACCCATTAGGAGAGCTATTATGAAAAGGAAAAAGAAAAAAGAAACAGAAAATAACAAGTATTGGTGAGGATGTGGAAAAAAATCAGGACTTCCCTGTACTGCTGGTGGGAATATAAAATGATTTAGCTGTGGTGGAAAACAGTTTGGCAGTTCCCCAAAAAGTTAAACATAGAATTATCATATGATCCAGCAATTCCACTCCTAGGTATAAATCCAAAACAACTGAAAGCAGAAACTCAAGATACTTATACACCAATGTTCAAAGCATTAATCACAATAACCAACAGGTGGAAACACGGCAAATATCCATCAACAGATAAATGGATAAATGAGATATGGTATAACTATACTGCAGAGTATTAGCGTAAAAAGGAAATTCTGATACATACCACAACATGGATAAAACTTAAAAACATTACACTAAATGAAATAATAAGCCAGATAACTAAAGGACAACTATTGTATGATTCCCCTTATATGTGGTACCTAGAATAAGCAAATTCATAGAACAAGTAGAATAGAGGTTAGTTGTTACCTAACAACTGGGGGGGGCAGGGGTGGGGGGGATGGAGCATAACTGTTTAATGGGTATAGAGTTTCTAGTTGGGATGATGAGAAAGTTCTGGAAATGGATAATGGCAATGGTTGCACAACAATGTGAATGTATTTAATGCTACCGAACTGTATGCTTGAAAATAGTTAAAATGGTAAATTTTAGGGGCGCCTGGCTGGCTCAGTCAGAAGAGCATATGACTCTTGATCTCCGGATTATGAGCTGAAGCTACACATTGTGTGTAGAGATTACTTAAAAATAAAATCTTTAGGGGCACCTGGGTGGCTCAGTTTAAGTGTCCTACTCTTGACCTCGGCTCAGTCATGATCTCACGGTTCATGAGACTGAGCCCTGCGTTGGGCTCTGCACTGACATCACAGAGCCTGTTTGGGATTCTCTCTCTCCTTCTCTGCCTCTTCCCTGCTTCTGCTCTTTCTCTCTCAAAATAAATAAACTTTAAAAACAAAAAAATAAGGGGCGCCTGGGTGGCTCAGTGGATTAAGCATCCGACTTTGGCTCAGGTCATGATCTTTCATTTCATGAGTTTGGGCCCTGCATCAGGCTCTGTGCTGACAGCTCAGAGCCTGGAGCCTGCTTCAGATTCTGTGTCTCCCCCTGTCTCTGCCCCTCCCCTGCTTGTGCTCTCTCTCTCTCAAAACATGAATAAATGTTAAAAAAATTTTTTTAATATATATAAAATAAATAATAAAAATAAAAACAAAAAAATAAATAAAATCTTAAAAAAAAAGTAAATTGTATGCTATATATATTTTATCATACCACAAGAAAAACTTAACACCAGATATGTGCCAAAAATATTGTTTTGGTTTTCTTTTAATGTTTATTTATTTATTTTGAGAGAGAGAGAGAGAGAGCAGGGGAGGGTCAGAGAGAGAGGGAGAGAGAGAGAATCCCAAGCAGGCTCCACACTGTCAGCACAGAGCCTGATGTGGGGCTCAATCTCATGAACCATGAGATCATAGCCTGAGCCAAAATCAAGAGTCAGATGCTTTACCAACTAAGCCACCAGGCAGCCTTCCGTCAAAAATGAGAAAATTTGAGAGACACTGCTACAGTTAGAATTAAAAATTGAACTATTTATGTAATGTTTAAAAATACAGACATAATCAATATATATTGCTAGGAACATAAACACAGGAGCATAAAAACATAAATGAAAAGGACATATATCTACCTGTCTTGCAAGAGTGGTTACACCTGAGAAAGGAGGGAGGTATATGGGAGGCGTACCAAAGGATGTTCAAGTGTATCCAAAAAGTTGCATTCCTTAAAATTCAAAACGGAGGGAAGAAGGGGAAAAGGAGAGAGGCAGGAAAAAGAAAAAAGAAGTCAAATTTGTTAAATCCAGTAATCGGGTTCATTATGTTACTTTAGATCCTCTCCACACCTTTAAAGTAGTTAATAACAAAAATATGAAATGACTAAGAATCAAAAGTTACATAATGAGCCGCTCTACACAACAAATGAGCAGACGGCCCACTGACAGGCCGACTTACCATCAACAGAACCTTCTACTTCCCTCCTCTCTCTCCACAGATCTAAGATGCCATCAACAGCAATCAGAACTGCCAATCAGCATTCACTAGCCAGACTTACCTTGCACTCTGAGCACACAACTGGTCCTACGATTTTTGCCTGCCTCCCAACTGCCAGTTAAAGAAATGCTAGTTCCCATTAGCAGTAAAACTGCAGCCATTTTTACCAACGAACAAATAAATTCCCATCAGGCTAGCAATACAGTAAAGACTCTTTCATCATTACTTACTGCGAGTTATCTGAAAGCTGTCATTAATAAAAACTGAAAACAACTGCAACTTTTGCCAGTTATATCAAGACTGTACAAATATGATCAGGGTAGAAATAACCCTAGAGTCAGCCCCCACCCAACATATCCAGGCACACACACAGACCAGGTCTCTTCTCCTCCTTTGTAGCTGAAACACTATTTCTATTTCACTACTAACACTATTTCATACTGTGCAAGTATGGGAGATGTGAAAGCATACCGGGTCAAAATGAGACTAAGAACCAAACGGGGAAAACTCCTAGGTATCTACCCACAAGAACTGAAAATGCAGCCCACACAGAAACCTTTCCTAGCAGCATTATTCACAATAGCAGAAGAGTGGAAACAGCCCAAGTGTCCAGGACTGATGAATGAATAAATACAATGTGCTCTATCCGCACAATGCAATGTTACTCTGCCACATAAAGGAATGAAGCTCCAGCACCTGCTACAACATGGATGAACCTTGACAACATTATGCTAAGTGAAAGAGGACAGATACCACATATACTGTAGGATTCCATTTACAAGAAATGTGCAGAACAGGCAAATCTATAAGGACAGGAAATAGACTGCGGACAGCCTGGGGCTGGGGAGTTTTGGGGAAAGAGAGAGAATAACTGCTAATGGATATGCGGTTTCTTTGGGGGGGAATAATGAAAATGTTCTACTTAATTCTGGTGATGCCTGCACACAACTCTGGGAAAACACTAAAAACCATTTGAAGTGTACATCTCCAATGGATGAACTATATGATTGTATGATTTTTAGTTCAAAAAGGCTGCTATTTAAAAAAAAGGGGGGGGGGGGGGGGCAGGACAGGCTGCCATCACAGCCCTAAAAAGATTCTGCCTTAATTTGTATGCACATAAGAGGAATAGAAGAACCTGTAAGTCAATAAAAACATGTATACATCCAGTAAATTAATGACTTATACAAACCAAAATAAATCAAAACAACTTAACATTTTAGTTAGTACGTGGACTAAGGTAACAGGCAAATTGTTGCAGACCACATTACATTAGGACCCAAAGTGTCTAGAAATCCCAGGGTCACCACTTATCTGAGGCCATTCAGAACTTTTAATGTAAAAACTACCTAATACTTGAGTCCCAATAGCTTCTTACATGTCACTACAAAGTCCACAAATCTGTACCTGCCCATCTCAGCTCCCTCCTGGGCACTGCTGGTTTCACAAGACAAAGCATCCACAGAAGATAAAAACAAAAACAAACAAACAAACAAACAACAGAAACCTCTTTTTACCATTAACTTTCTTTTATTTATCTATTTATTTTTTATTTTTTTAATGTTTCTTTATTTTTGAGAGAGAGAGTGTGAGCAGGGGAGGGGCAGAGAGAGAGGGAAACACAGAATCCGAAACAAGCTCTGAGCTGTCAGCACAGAGCCCAACGCAGGGTTTGAACTCATGAACCGCAAGATCATGACCTGAGCCAAAGCTGGACACTTAACCGACTGAGCCACCCAGGCGACCCTCTTTTTACTATCAACTTCCTTACCAGTGAACACATATTACATGTCCTTAAATTTCCCATTACTTAGGGAACTTTGTCTCATTCCATGGAAAGGTACATGGACCCAGATAATTCTTTGGCATTCTTCTTCACTGGACAACACAATCGCCCATTTCTGGAACTGCTGACTCCCTCACCTTACCTTGCTCCCAGTCATCTGATCTTCTGGCCAAGGACAAACAGCCACTGTTCTAAGTCAGTGGTGCCAAGTCCACCATCACCTCACTATCAGATATGAGTTGATAAGCATGAGAAAAATGAAAACATTAACACACTAGTGCAAATCCAACATAAAATGACAAAACAACACACTGACACCGATGTCAAAACACCAACACCAACACCATAAACCCACGGGGCAAAATCTCACAACCCTATACCAAGACAAAAATAAGTAAAATGATAAAAGCTCATCTACTTGGGGGGAGAAGAGAGGAGCCCGGGTAGCCCCCAGAAAGTGGTAAAGTTCCTCCCCCTTCACTGTTAGCCTCACAATCTTCCTGGCAACATAGAAGAAGAAACCCAGCGATCTTATTTTGAGGAACACAGGTGGAGAAAGTAGCTGAAAAGCAAACAACACTTCACGCAAGTATGCTTCCAGCGCTTTCTTCACACTAGAAAATCAAAAGTGACTTGGAAGTCCAACAATAGGGGAGAACTAAAGTAAAACTTTGTATATTCACATAGGAAAATATATTAACCCCCTCCAAGAAAGGCTGCATTTGTAGACTATGTAAATACATGGAAAAGACCATGCAAAATGTAAACTAAGGGAAGCACTAACACTATTTGTGTTGATGAAAATTATTTTTAAAAATGGATCTTTTACAATGACACAAATAAGAATTTATGGAGACTAATAAACAGTTGACGCTTTATAATGAAAAGCTTCTTTGAAATGGCCAAGTTATTATTTTATGGTCAAATTGATCAAATACACAAGAAAACTTACCATATACCCAACCTAAAGTTTCTAATGCTATTGCAAAAGGCAAGCACCAAAGAAAATGCAGAACACATCAAATTCTCTTGATATTTCTTGCTGTTTTGACACAATTATTCTGGCTACCATTATCTGTTAATTGTCTTCACATCACTACCCTAATTCAGCATTTTTTACAAAATGTTTCCAAGTCAGCACCCAGCACACTGGCACTGGGTACACAGTTATTAGCAGACGTTATTCGGGGTCTACATGGCAAACCCAAAATACTCCTCGTATTTATGACAGTTACAAACAAAAAGCTGACACATGCTCTGCCATTTTGTGCCTTCACTCAAATACCTGCAAGTTCAGTGACGCCCAGCAAATTCTCCTGAGTCAGTTCAATCAGCTCCTGCAGCAGGGCCTGGCTGGAGGACGATTCGGCACTGAACCGTACAGCCCCTGCCCCAGCAATCACACTGCGCATGTGCACACAGAGCCATGCACAAGAATGCTCCCTGCAGCACTGGGAACGGCCTCCGTGTTCATCAATAGGAGAATGGCTTAAAGAACTATGGTACAGCTATACAGCTGCACAGAAGTGGACATGAAAATGAGCAAAAGTTACAGAATAGTATTTATTTTCTTTGCTCAGTCTACCTGATACAGAAAAGTTCTGGAAGGATCCACAGGACACTGGGAACCATCACTATCTCTGAGGAAGACTAGGACTAGTCTAGGCTAGTCCTAGTCCTAGTCCTAGTCTAGGACTAGGCTAGGACTCAGAACGGCAGTCATATGGGACTCCCGACTTTTCTGTAACGTTTCAGTTTTTACAAGGAGAATAAATTCATGCCTCATTTATATAATTAAAATTTAAGAAAAATCTCTGGGTCATAAACTGCATGTGCTTTATCTAGTATTCCATTCAGGGAATTCAAATCCATATGAACGCAGGCAGCTCGAATCTAAGTGCAAAAGGGCATTGAAGGCACAGTGTCTTCACATGTAAATACACAAACATTTCCCTCTATACTCCTCCAATAATATAATCTTCCTCGCTTAAAAACAAACCCAGACCCCGTCCTCTACAAAAAAATATTTTTAAAAAGGTGCTTTTAGTACGAGACCAAATTTTTTAAAATTTTACATACCATCTCAAATTCTTTAAGAAGCAGTTTTATTTTTAGTCTAAAAAATAACAGCATTATAAGGCCTGAGCCAAGCTTCACTTCATTAAAATGACATCTGCTGCCCATGTAACGGTTCTGAAATTGTTTCATTCACTTGGTCTGGTTTTAAGCAACACAGAAAAATTAGTATTCCACCTTGAGTGTGGCCTCGGAGGACTTCCAGTACCTCATAGTCCTCCTGGACCAGGAAGGAGTCCTTGAACAGCAGCGGGGTCTGAGGGTTCTGAGCTCCCTAAGGGATTTGGGAATCAGCCAGGTTTGGGAAGCCATGCTTTAAAAGAACCTTTAAGCAGCACCTCTCAACTTGTGCTGAATATGATCATTATTTTTTAAAGTATGATGGGAAAGCCACCCTTCCCCCCTACAGACCTATTAAATCAGAATCTCCGGAGAGCGGGTTCCAGGCATCAGGAATTTTTTCCCCTCAGATTGAGAACACTGCTTTGAAGTAACTGGTTTAGGAGTCACTGATCTCAAGCTCATTAAGCAGAACACCATTATCTGCATGGGTTGTAGAAACAGTGGCATGCCAGGGAAGGAGGTAAGACACCAACGCCGGTTTTATTTGAAATCAGGGTTTGGACTGATAGGGCCCAGACTACTGATACACAGAGACCTGTTACAAAGTAGGACTAAGAAGCTCTGGTTTCAGGTAAAGATAAAGTCACTCCATTAGCTGTGAAACTTGGTAAAGTCATTTAACCTCTCTGAGGTTCAACTGATCACTTTTTTAAAAAGGACTGAAATAAGTGACCTCTGAAGATCCTTTGATCTCAAATCCCAGTAGCTACAAATCAGTCAAGGCCACAAGCAGGGTGGTCCTTAAATAAATGCATGAATATCTTCTATAAGTATCAGATTCATCATATATACATTTCTGTCTTGTCTACATAAAAATCCTATTCCTCATCACACCATAAGAAATCCTAACTGAACATAATTATGTTCTATCAGATCAACCATAAAAGAAAATTAGGGGGGTGTCTGGGTGGCTCAGTCAACTGAGCGTCCAATTCTTGGTTTCGGCTCAGGTCGTGATCTCATGGTTCATGAGTTTGAGCCCTGCATTAGGCTCTGCACCTACAGCACGGAGCCTGCTAAGCATTCTCTCTCTCCCTCCCTCCCTCTCTCTCTGTCTCTCTCTCTCTCTCTCTCTGTCCCTCCTGCATACTCACTCACTCTCTCTCGGACCCTGCTAAGCATTCTCTCTCTCCCTCCCTCTCTCTCTCTCTCTCTCTCTCTCTCTCTGTCCCTCCTGCATACTCACTCACTCTCTCTCTCTCTCTCTCTCTCAGAATAAGTAAACATTAAAAAAAAAAAAAGAAAAGAAAAGATAATTAAACTAGTCAAATAAGTCCCAAGATAAATAAAAACATTTGGCATAAAAGAAAATTTTCAAATAACTCTTTAACCTTTTCCTTGGCAACATTCTAATTTTTAAAAAATCTTTCCATTTTAAAATATTGTATTAAAATACACATAACAGGGCGCCTGGGTGGCTCAGTCGGTTAAGCGACTGACTTCGGCTCAGGTCATGATCTCACGGTCCGTGAGTTTGAGCCCCGCGTCGGGCTCTGTGCTGACAGCTCAGAGCCTGGAGCCTGTTTCAGATTCTGTGTCTCCCTCTCTCTGACCCTCCCCAGTTCATGCTCTGTCTCTCTCTGTCTCAAAAATAAATAAACATTAAAAAAAATTTTTTTTAATAAAAAAAAAATACACATAACATAAAATTTACCATTTGAACCACTCTTCAGTGTACAGTTCTATGGCAGGAAGTACATTCACAGTGTTGTGTGACCATCACTACTATCCACCTTCTTTTTATTATTTATCTTTTATTATTTATTCTTTTTATTTTTTATTATTTTTCTATTTTTTTAAAATTTTTTACATAGTCTCCACACCCAGTGTGGAGCTCAGTGTGGGGCTTGAACTACTCACAAACCTGAGATCAAGACCTGAGCTGAGATCAAGAGTCTGACACTTGACCAACGGAGCACCCAGGTATCTCTACAGAACTTTTTAAAAGACCACTTTATTGATTAGAACTTTGCAATCTTCCCCAAGTGGAAGTCTGTACCCATTAACACTAAAATTCTCCTTTCTCTTCTCCTGGCAGCCCCTGGCAACCATAATTCAACTATCTGGTCTCTATGAGACTACTCTCTAGGCACCTCACAAAAATTGAATCATTCAATATCTGTCCTTTGTGACTGGGTTTTTTTTCATTTGGCATGTTATCAAGGTTCATCCATGTTGTAGCACATATCAGAACTTCCTTCCTTTTTAAGGCTAAATTATATTCCATTGTATGTATATACCACATTTGTTCCTCCATTCATCCATTAACAAATACTTGAGTTGCTTCGTTCTGATTTTTCTAACCATATGTCATTTTGAATGAAGTCACATACGGTAGAGATGAGAGAACCTTACATCACCAGCGTCTCTTATAAATAAATAAATAAGCAAGCCAGCAAGCAGACCACACTCTGCAACATAAAACAGACCTTCACATATTTAAAATAACAGAAATTGTACAAAGTATGCTCTTGAATTACACTAGACATCAGTAACAAAAAGATAGCTGAAAAATCCCAAAATACAATATTTGGAGATTAAACACAATACATGGAGATTAAATAAAACATAGGTCAAAGAAGAAGTCTCAAGAGCTATCTCTAACTAAATGAAACTACAACTTATCAAAACTTGCGGAATGCAGAGAAAGCAGGACTTAGAGAAAATTTATAGCACTGAATGCAAATATTAGAAAAGATGACAGATCTAAAAATCTAAGAATCTAAGTTTCTACCTTATGCAACTAGAAAAATATGAGCAAATTAAATTCAAAGTAAGAGCAAGCAAATAAATAAAGCTGGAGCAGAAATCAATAAAAATAAGATCAATAGAGAAAAATCAATGAAGCCAAAAGGTAATTCTTTGAAAAGACCAATAAAACTGATAAATCTCTAGCCAGGTTAATTGAGGAAAAAAAAGAGAAGACACAAATTACTATTATCAGAAATGAAAGAATGGTCATTACTACTAAGCCCAAGGACATTAAGAGAATAATAAAGGATTATTATGAACAACTCTATGCCCACAAATTAGATAATCTAGATGAAACAGACCAATTCCTTGAAAGAGACAATCTATCAGAATTTACACAAGGTGAAAAGAACAATCTGAATAGGCCTATATCTAGTAAGGAAACTGAATCAATAACTAATAACCTTTTAAAACTGGAAACAGATGGGTTCACTGGTGAAATCTCCCAAAGCTTTAAGGAAGAAATTATCTCAAGTCTCCACAATCTCTTCCAGAAAACAAGAGAGAAAATGCTGTCTAATTTATTCTATGAGGCAAGCATTACCCTAATCTCCAAACCAGACAAACACATTAGAAGAAAGAAAAACTACAGACCAATAGCTCTCATTAACACAAATGTAAAAATCCTGGACAAAATACTGGTGGACTAAATCAAACAATGTACAAAAAAAAAAAAAAAAATTATATACCACAACCAAATAGGATTTATTTCAGGTATGCAAGACTGGTTCAAGATTCAAAAATAAATTTATGTAATCCATCCATACATCGATAGACTAAAGAATAAAAAAAAAATCCCACAATCCTATCAATAGATACAGAAAAAGCATTTGAAAAAAATCCAACACCGAATCAAAATTCTCAACAAACTGAAAACAGAGGGGAAGTTGCTCAACTGGATAAAGAACATATACAAAAATCCTACCGCTGACATCATACTTAATGATGAGAAATTAGATGCTTTCCTGCTAAGATTAGAAACAAGGCAAGATGTCTGCTCTCACCACTTTTTTAAAAAAACTTTTTTTTAATCTTTATTTTTGAGAGAGAGAGAGCGAGCAAGCAGGGGAGGAACAGTGAGAGAGGAAGACACAGAATCCCAAGCAGGGTCTAGGCTCTGAGCTGTCAACAGAGAGCCCAATGTGGGGCTCAAACTCATGAACCACAAGTTCATGACCTGAGCCGAAGTTAGACGCTTAAACTGACTGAGCCATCTAGGTGCCCCTCATTCTCACCACTTTCATTCAACATCATATTGGAAGTCTTACCAGATGCAACAATACAAGAAAAGAGAAGTGTACAGATTGGGAAGGAAAAAAATAAAACTTCCTTTGTTTGCTGATGACATGATGATATGTAGAAAATCCCAAAGAAACAACAAAAAAATTCCTGGAATTAATAAACCATTAAGGTTTCAGGATACAAGGTTAATAAAACTCAATTATTTTTTGTTATATACCAACAATAAACAACTGGAATTTGAAATTTAAAATGCAATACCATTTACATTAGCATCCGAAAAAAAGCAGAAATACTTAGGTATAAATCTAACAACATACGTGTAAGATCTCTATGAAGGAAACCACAAAACTCTAAAAAAAATCAAAGAAGATCTAAAGAAATGGAAGACAATTCCAGGTACATGGATAGGAATCAAGATGCCACTGTCATTTCTTCCCAACTGTATCTACAGATTCAATGAAATCCCAATAAAAATTCCAGCAAGATTATTTTGTGTATTATCAATAAACTGATCCTAAAATTTATATGGAAAGGGAAAAGATCCAGAATAACCAATACAACACGGAAGAACAAAGTTGGAGGGCTGTCACTACCTGACTTCCAAGACTTAGTATAAAACTAATCAAACAAAACAAAGTAATCAAAACAGTATGGCTAAAGAAGACAAATAGATCATAGAACAGAATAGAGAGCCCAGGAGTGCCTGGGTGGCTCAGTCAATTAAGTGTCTGACTCTTGATTTCAGCTCAGGTTATATCTCATGGTTTGCGAGTTCAAGCCCCACACTGGGCTCTGTGCTGACAATGTGGAGCTGCTTGGAATTCTCTCTCTCTCTCCCTCTCTCTGTTCCTCCCCTGCTTGTGCTTCTTCTCTCTCAAAATAAGTAAATAAAAAGAATAGAGAGCCCAGAATGAGACCTACACAAAATATAGTCTACTGATCTTTGACAAAGGAGCAAAGGCAATAAAAGCAAGAAAAGATGGTCTTTTTAGCACGGTGACAGAAGAACTGGACATTCACATGCAAAAAAATGAATCTAGACACTGATATTCCACCTTTCATAAAAATGAACTCAAAATGGATCACAGACCTAAATGTAAAACACAAAACTATAAAATTCCTAGGACATAACTTAAGAGAAAATCTAGGTGACCCTGTGTTTGGCAATGACTTTTCTGACACAATACTGAAAGCACAATCCATGAAAGAAAGTATTGCTAAGGTGGATTTCACTAAAAGTAAAAACTTGTGCTTTGCAAAAGACACTGTCAAGAGAATGAAAAGGCAAGCCACAAACTGAGAGAAAATTTTTACAAAACACATATTGATAAAGGACTGGTATCCAAAATACACAAAGAACTCTTAAAACTCAAAAATAAGAAAATAACCCAATTTAAAAAAACAAGACCCGAGCAAACACCTCACCAAAGAATACACAGAGGCAAATAAGCATGTGAAAAGATACTTGACATCATACGTCACTAGGGAACTGCAAATTAAAACGAGACACTACTACACACGTATCAGACTAGCCAAAACCCAGAACACTGACAACATCGAATGCTGTAGCAAATATGTGGGATGGCAGAAACTCATTCATTGCTGGTGGGGATGTAAAATAGTACAGTCACTTTAGAAGACAGTTTGGCAGTTTCTTAAAAAACTAAACACACTCTTACCATAAGATCCAGCAATCTTCCTCCTTGGCATTTACTCAAATGAGCTGAAAACTTATGTAAACACAAAAACCTGCATACAGATGTTTTATTCATAATTGCCAAAACTTGGAACAACCAAGCTATCTTTCAACAGGTAACTAGATACATAAATTGTATTACATCCGTACAATGGAGTACTATTCAGCAATAAAAAAATAAATAAATAAAAGTAAAAAAAGAGCTATCAAGCCAGGAGAAGATATGGAGGAAACCTGAATTCATAGAATGGAAAGCAGACACATACTACATGATTCTAACTACATGACATTCTGGAAAATGTAAAATTATGAAGACAGTAAAAAGATCAGTGACTGTGGGGCTCAGGGAGAGAGGGGAGGATGAAGCACAGATTTTTTTTTTTTAATTTTTTTTAACGTTTATTTATTTTTGAGACAGAGAGAGACAGAGCATGAACAGGGGAGGGTCAGAGAGAGGGAGACACAGAATCGGAAACGGGCTCCAGGCTCCGAGCCGTCAGCACAGAGCCGTCAGCACAGAGCCCGACGCGGGGCTCGAACTCACGGACCGCGAGATCATGACCTGAGCCGAAGTCGGCCGCCCAACTGACTGAGCCACCCAGGCGCCCCGAAGCACAGATTTTTAAGACACTGAAACTACCCTGTACGATGGTATGATGATGCATACATGTCATTATACATTTGCCAAAACCTACAAAATGTACAAAACAAAGACTGAATCCTAATGTAAAAAACCATGGACTTTAATGGTACTGCATTGATAATGCAGCTCATCAGTCATAACACGCAAGATGGTAATTATAGGAGAAATGGGATGGAAATAGGGGGGAGTGGGAGCATGAGGATTCTGTACTTTCTGCTCAATTATTCTGTAAATACAAAAGTGTTCAGGGGCACCTGCATGGCTCGGTTGGTTAAGCGTCCGACTTTGGCTCAGGTCATGACCTTGCGGTTCGTGGGTTCAAGCCCCATGATGGGTTCTGCAGACAGTGCAGAGCCTGCTTCGGACCCTCTGTCTCCCTCTCTCTCTGCCCATCCCCCACTCATGCGCACAAACATGCTCTCTCTCTCTCTCTCTCAAAAACAAACATTAAAAAAAAGTGCTCAAAAAAAATTCTAATACACACACACACACACACACACACACACACACACACACACAGATGCCTTGTGGTGGAGAAAAAATAGAGGAACAGCTACCTCAGGACAGAAAAGTCCTTGACTACCTCTATGTTGCCCAGGCCTCAGAGATGACCTTATGTACTGACTTCCACAGAAAGGGCTACGACAAACTCCTAAGGAAGCTGAAGCCACACTGTGACCGGGGGGTTGGGTTCTGGTCATCATCTTGGAACCTTCTTTTACAGAGGCCATGCAGCCCTTTCTTTACACAGCTGCCACCATGCTTGCTATGTGGTTTTTATACGTAAATAGCGGCTTTGAAAATAAATATTTGATTGGGGGGTAAAAAAAATCACTTGATTTACTACCGATAGGAATCCTTCCTATAATGCTGTATGGGTTATGTTAGCCTGAGGGGAGGAATGATTCACATTAAGGTAAAAGAATATTAACACAAGAGGAAGAAATACAATCCAAGTTTAATTTCAAGCAAAAATAAATGTGTTACTCCTGGTTGCTGGCATTAAGGCTGTGAGAACTCCGTCCCTTAAACAGAGGCTCACAGGCCACTGGATCCACCATGGTTTTCTTCAGCTAACACAAGTTGAAAGCAAAGGTCAGGTATGGCTGCGGGCAAAGGGCTCCCTTGGCCAGTCCCAGCCACCGACCAATAGCCAAGCACAGCTCACTACAGGGAGAATTACTGCTTTTTCCACCCATCGTGCACTAGTCAGCCCAAAGCCATTTCAGCTTTTTGGATGCAGCCCACATGCTTCTCTCTGCTCATTAACAGAACCAGTTAGAAGTTATATCTCCTCTTCTCACTCCTATCCTGTGTCCCCAGTAAGAATTGTACCCTAAGGATAACTTAATAGCTGAGGAGGAAAAGTTCCTCCTTTTAGGGGTGTTCCAGCTGACAACTGATAAAGGTTCAAGAGAATATCACAACTTTACAACCCTAATAATGAACTAGTAAATATATGCAATGATCATTAATGGCTACTAATATCACAAAAGGAAAGACACTCAGACATTATGTATCTTATGGGAAAAGTACAGATCATCATCTATGAAGTATACTTGCAAAAAAAAAAAACAATAAAAAAAACATAAATAAGCCGCTAGATCTAATTACAAATTTATAGAAAATACAGGGGGACAAAGGAACATATTAAATCAACACCACAGGAATGCAATCAGCAAAACTCAGCAGAAGAGTCTACAGGAAAAACTCAATTTCTTCAACAACTAAATTAATGAGGGAAAAGAGATGGCAGAGAACACTGTAGTTCAAAAGGCATTCCAACCAGGGCACCTTGGTGGCTCAGGCTGAGCATCGGACTCTTGATTTCCACTCAGGTCATGATCTCACAGTTTGTGGGATCAGGCCTTGCGTCAGGCTCTATCTATGTTGACAGCATAGAGCCTGCTTGGGATTCTCTCTCTCTCCCTGTCTGCCCCTCCCCCCACTCGCGCACACACTCTCTCAAAATAAATAAACACTTAAAAAAAAATGAAGGCATTTCAACCAACAGCAATGCAAAACCTCATGTGGATTCTGATTTTAACCACTAAAAAAACACTTACGGCACAACTGGAGAAACACGAACATTGGATATTTGATGCAACTAAGGAATTAATGTTCATTTGTTTAGGTGTAATCATGGTATTGTGACTATGGTTTCTTTTTAAGTCCTTATCTAGAGACACATACAGAAACATTATACAAAATGATGTGACACTTGGAATTCACTCCAAAATAATGTGGGGTGGGAATGAATGCAGGGGGTGCTGGTGAAGTAGGCTGGTCCACAACTGATCACCACTGAAGCTGCATGATGCATACATGGAGGTTCATTATTCTATTCTCTCCACTTCCACATTGCTTGTAATTTTCCACAGTAAGTAGATTTTACCAAATTAATTGGAATAATTTCAGATCTCAAAATTCCTTTGGTTGAGGTCAACCATTACAGTAGAGCCTGCTTGCTGACTATCTCAGTTATACTAAATACCGTATAGCCAACCTGCTCTTTCAGAGCTTATCATTTGAAACCTATACAATCAGTTTTTCTTTTCCAACCCTCTACCAACTAACCGATCTTTCAAAACATGAGCAAAAATCTCCACTCAAAGCTTGCCCTTACATCACTAGTCAAAAGCAACCTCTCTCTCATGCACTGCCTATCCAACCAGACCATAATTTTCCAGAAGACAAGGAATATGTTTTACTGTCATTACTTCTCACAAAATGTCTAGCACAATAGTCTGCACATAGCAGTTGATTATCCGACCAAAAAACGTGTGGATCAGTTCTGGCCTGTGCAGAGATGAGTGGCAAAACCAACAAGTAATATAGTACCAAAAGCAGAGGACACATTTACAAAGTCTACAGGTCATGAAGAACGGATGAACACACTGTGGTAGATCCATACGATGGAATACTACTCGACGTTAAAAAGTAACAACAATATTACACACAACAGTATGGCTGAATCTCCAAAACGCTGTGGTAAGAGACAGAACTTAGGCACAAAAGACTACAGAGTATACACCATTTCATTTACATGAAATCCTGAAAAAGGCAAGTGGTTGCTTAGGACAAGAGATGAGGTAAGGGGACTTGCTGTAAGAGCATCAGGGTACTTTTTCAGTGATGGAAATGTTCTGTATCTCTTCCTGTATCTTGATTGTTATAGTTACACAACTATATATATTTGCCCAAAGTCCCTAAATGGTACAATTAAAATGGGTGGCTTTTATTATAAATCATGCCCTAGTAAAACTATTTCACAATCATAAAACTAGATTTAAAAATTATAAATATTTATAATAGGACAGACCAAGAACTCTTACAAATCAATAAGACACACATGAAAGAAAGGTAGGCAATGCTCTTTCTGCCATCTTTCCGTGCCCCATAATGGTGTGCATGAATGTCCCAGCAGATGCGCTCCAGAGCACTAACAGTACTAAGAAGACAGGCAAACGCCAAGTTCTTATTAGGTCATGCTCCAAAGTCATCTTCCAGTTTCTAACTGTGATGATGAAGCATGATTACATGGCAAATTTGAAAATCACTGATGATCACAGAGCTGGGAAAACTGCTGTGAACCTCATAGACAGGTTAAACAATGTGAAGTGATCTGTCCCAGATTTGATGCACAACTCAAAGATCTAGAAAAACTCCAGAATAATTTGCTCCCGTCCCACCAGTTTGGTTTCACTGTACTGGCAACCTTAGTTGGCATCATGGACCGTTAAGAAGCAGGACGAAAACACACAGAAGAAAAAATCCTGGGTTTTTTTTTCTAGGGATGTAATACATAAGCACAGATAAAATGCCTCAATGGAAGATAGAAAAGAAAGGAAGGAAAGAAGGAAGGAAAGAAGGAAGGAAGGAAGGAAGGAGGCAAGGCGAGGCAAGGCAAGGCAAGGCAAGGCAAGGCAAGGCAAGGCAAGGCAAGGCAAGGGATGGGTGCCTGGGTGGCTCAGTCAGTTAAGCACCGGACTTCAACTCAGGTCCTGATCTCAATAGTTCGTGAGTTCCAGCTTCGCGTGGCACTCTCTACTGTCAGCACAGAGCCCACCTCAGATCCTCCATCTCCTTTTCTCTCTGCCCCTCCCCACTCACACTCTTTCTCTCCCTCTCTCAAAAATAAACAAACATTAAAATTTTTTAAAAAGAGCACCTGTGACACAAGAACAGACACTCAGATCAATGGAACAGGACAGAGAACCCAGAAATGGACCCACAAACATATGGCCAACTAATCTTTGACAAACAGGAATAAAGACAGTCTCTTCTGCAAGTGGTACTGGGAAAACCGGACAGCGACATGCAGAAGAATGAACCTGGACCACTTTCTTACACCATACACAAAAATAAACTCAAAATGGATGAAAGACCTAAGTGTAAGACAGGAAGCCATCAAAATCCTCAAGGAGAAACCAGGCAAAAACCTCTTTGATCTTGGCTGTGGCAACTTCTTACTTAACACGTTGCCAGAGGCAAGTGAAACAAAAGCAAAAATGAACTACTGGGACCTCATCAAAATAAAAAGCTTCTGCACAGAGAAGGAAACAATCAGCAAAACTAAAAGGCAACCAACAGAATGGGAGAAGATATTTGCAAATGACATGTCAGATAAAGGGTTAGTATCCAAAATCTATAAAGAACTGATCAAACTCAACACCCAAAAAACAAATAATCCAGTGAAGAAATGGGCAAGAGACATGAATAGACACTTCTCCAAGGAAGACATCCAGATGGCCGACACATGAAAAAATGCTCAATGTCACTCATCATCAGGAAAATACAAATCAAAACCACAATGAGATACCACCTTACACCTGTCAGAATGGCTCACATTAACAACTCAGGCAACAACAGATGTTGGCGAGGATGTGGAGAAAGAGGATCTCTTTTGCATTGTTGGTGGGAATGCAAGCTGGTGCAGCCACTTTGGAAAACAGTATGGAGGTTCCTCAAAAAACTAAAATAGAACTACCCTACGACCCAGCAATTGCACTACTAAGCATTTATCCAAGGGATACAGGTGTGCTGTTTTGAAGGGACACATGCACCCCCATGTTTATAGCAGCACTATCCACAACAGCCAAAGTATGGAAAGAGCCCAAATGTCCATTGATGGATGAATGGATAAAGAAGATATGGTATAGATATACAATGGAGTATTACTCGGCAATCAAAAAGAATGAAATCTTGCCGTTTGCAACTACGTGGATGGAACTGGAGGGTATTATGATAAGTGAAATTAGTCAGAGAAAGACAAAAATCATATGACTTCACTCATATGAGGACTTTAAGAGGCAAAACAGATGAACATAAGGGAAGGGAAACAGAAATAATATAAAAACAGGGAAGGGGACAAAACAGAAGAGACACATAAATATGGAGAACAAACTGAGGGTTGCTGGAAGGGGTGTGGGAAGGGGGATGGGCTAAATGGGGAAGGGGAACTAAGGAATCTACTACTGAAATCATTGTTGCACTATATGCTAACTAATTTGGATGTAAATTAAAAAAAATATATGTAGGTTTGGAGTTTGATCTCAATAGTGACTAAGGCTTTTTAAAAACAAAACAAAAAGCAAAACAAAAAAAAGAGGGGCACCTGGGTGGCTCAGTTGGTTGAGCGTCCCACTTCAGCTCAGGTCATGATCTTGTAGTTCATGAACTGGAGCCCCACATGGGGCTCACTGCTGTCAGCCTGTCAGCGTAGAGCCTGCTTCAGATCCTCTATCCCTTTCTCTCTGCCGACCTTCCCCCGCTTGCACTCTCCCCAAAAATAAATCTTTTTTTTTAATTTTAAAAAAGAAAAGAAAAAGAGCTAGGCTAGGAAAATAAGAAATTCAAACAAAATTAATAAATAGCCAATTAATGTGAAGGTATATACAAATTACATCAGTAAAATACTATTTTCCCCTATAAAATTGGCATAAACTGTTTTCTTTATGTTGGTTTTAGTAATTTAATATTTATTTTTTTTATTTTTTTTAAACGTTTACTTATTTTTGAGACAGAGAGAGACAAAGCATGAACAGGGGAGGGGCAGAGAGAGAGGGAGACACAGAATCTGAAACAGGCTCCAGGCTCTGAGCTGTCAGCACAGAGCCCGATGCAGGGCTCGAACTCACGGACCATGAGATCGTGACCTGAGCCGAAGTCGGACGCTTAACCGACCAAGCCACCCAGGCGCCCCTAGTAATTTAATATTTAGCACTGGGAGGGTTTAGGGGAAACTGGGACTCTTACACACAGCTGACCCAATCTTTCCACAAGAAAGGGTGCAAAAGTCTTACGAGATACAAACACCCTCCAGTCTAAAACTATGTGTCAAGACAATTCACACAGAAAGCATAGTCTTTAACCCATGGTACTGAGATAACTGCATCTCCACAGGCAAAAGAATGAAGCTGGATCTGTACCTCACACCATATACAAAAGATGAACTCAAAATGGATCTAAGACCTAAATGTGAGGGTCGGTAGAACAGGCAATTCTTTAGGGTGCCTGGGTGGCTCAGTCAGTTGAGTGTCCAACTCTTGATTTCAGTTCAGGTCATGATCCCAGGTCCCACACTGGGCAGAACCCACATCAGGCTCAGTGTGGAGCCTGCTTGAGATTCTTTCTCCCTTCTTCTGCCCTTCTCTCCTGCTCATGCTTTCTCTAAAAAAAAAAATAAAATACTAAGAACATGGAACTCTTGGGGCGCCTGGGTGGCTTAGTCGGTTAAGCGGCCAACTTCGGCTCAGGTCATGATCTCGCGGTCTGTGGGTTTGAGCCCCGCATCGGGCTCTGTGCTGACAGCTCGGAGCCTGGAGCCTGTTTCAGATTCTGTGTCCCCCTCTCTCTGACCCTCCCCCGTTCATGCTCTGTCTCTCTGTGTCTCAAAAATAAATAAACATTGAAAAAAAATTTTTAAAAAAAGAACATGGAACTCTTGATCTCAGGGTCGTGAATTTGAGCCCCATGTTGAGCAGAGAGATTATTTTAAAAAAATAAACAAAATTAAAAAAAAAAAAGACCTAAATGTAAGAGCTAAAACTGTAAGACTCCTGGAAGTAAACCATAGGGTTAATTTTCATGATCTTGGATTAGGCAGTGGTTTCTTGGCTATGACACCTAAAGCACAAGCAAGAGAAAAAAATGATAAACTGGAATTTATAAGATAGAAAAAAACAACAACAAAAACCCCTGTACTTCAAAGAACCTATCAAGAAAGTAAAAAGACAATCCACAGAAAGGGAGAAGTACCTGCAAATCATTTATCTAATAAGGGTCTAGTATCTAGAATATTTTAAGAACCCTTATAACTCAACAAAAAGACAACCCAACTAAAAAAGGGCCTATAAAAGCACATGAAAAGATGTTCACCATTAGTTTTTGGCAAATGCAAATCAAAACCACACTGACATACTGCTTTACACCCACTAGGATGGTCATAATTGAAAACACAGATAATGAAATAAGCTGATAAAAACATGGAGAAACTGGGAACTTCATACGTTGCTGGTGGGAACAAAAAATGTTACAGCTGCTTTATATGATCCAGCAATTCCACTCCTAGGTATTTACCCAAGAGAAATAGAAACGTATGTCCACATGCAAACTTGTATATAAACGTCCATCGCAGCGCTATTTCTAATAGCCAAAAAGTGGGAACAATCCCATTACCCCTCAAATGACAAATGGACACACAAAATGTGGTGTATTATACAATGGAAAATTCAGCCACCAGAAGGAATTAAATACGGACACGTGCGACAACACGACGAACTGTGAGAACATTACACTAAGTAAAAGCAGCTAGACACAAAAAGCTACATACGATAGGATGATTCCATTCCTTTTTTTAAGGGCTTTTTTAAAGTTTATTTACTTGAGAGAGAGAGCAGGGGAGGGCAGAGCGAGAGGGAGAGAGAACTCGAGCAGGCTCTGCACTGTTAGCACAGAGCCCGACATGGGGCTCAATCCCATGAACCGTGAGATCATTACCTGAGCCAAGATCCTGAGTCGGACACTTCACTGACTGAGCCACCAAGGCAACCCAACATGATTCCATTCTTATGAAATGTTCAGAATAACAAATCCATAGCGAGAGAAAGTCTGTATGGGTTTGCCAGGGGCTGAGGGTGAAAGGTAGAGTGGGGACTGATAATGGGTATAGGGTTTCTTTCTGAGGTGATGAAAATGTTCTGGAATTAGGTAACAGAGATGGTTATACAATCCTGTGTTATTCTAAAACCCGTGAACTGTACATCTTAAAAGGGTGAATTTGATGGCATGTGAATTACATCTCGGTTAAAATAGTAGAAAATGAAAGAAATAATCCTGTCTGGAGCAAAGGCTCATCTAAAAATGTGATTTTTAGGGCCACCTGGGTGGCTCAGTCGGTTTGAGCGTCCAGACTTCAGCTCAGGTCATATCTCATGGCTTGTGAGTTCAAGCCCTGCGTCAGGCTCTGTGCTGACAGGTCGGAGCCCGGAGCCTGCTTTGGATTCTGTGTCTCCCTCTCTCTATCTGCCCCTCTCCTGCTCACTCTGTCTCTCTCTCAAAAATAAATAAAAACATTAAAAAAAAATTTTAGCGTGATTTTTATACAAAACAAAAAATTGGAAACAAAGTAAATGTCCAACGGGGGGGGGGGGGGGGGGGATCAGTGAAATAAATTAAGGTGCATTAAATCCATGGAATACCATGCCCACACATAGCAGGTACACAGAGTCCTACTAAAGGTAATGAGGTATTAAAAATTGCCTTAGAAATAAATTTTAGGGTGCCTGGGTGGCTCAGCCAGTTAAGCATCTGACTTCAGTTCAGGTCATGATCTCACGGTTTGTGGGTTTGAGCCCCGCATCGGGCTCTGTGCCGACAGCTCAGAGCCTGGAGCCTGCTTTGGATTCTATGTCTCCCTCTCTCTCTGCCCCTCCCCAGCTTGCACTCTGTCTCTGTCTCTCTCAAAAATAAAATAAAAAATGTTAAAAAAAAAAATTTAAAAAAAAGAAAGAAATTTTACATGAAAGATGTTTGTCCTATTAATAATTTTTTTTCAGTCAAAAAAAGTAGGCCCACAATATTCTAATGCCCTTCTCCCAAAGAAGAAAACAATCTTAGGGTAAAATCAGTTCTAACTTCTGGACTCCAGATTGTGAGACAATAAATTTTCATTATTTAAAAAAATTTTTATTAACTCTTTGCACTAGAAAATAAATTCTAAGTATACTCACAATAGAAGTCCATATTAATAAAAAGAAAAAAGGAAATATAGGTATACGTACACTAAAAATTTAAAAATATTCACACCAATATATTAACAGTAGTTTATATCCTGGCAATAGTATTATGGAGGCTATTTTTTTACTTCTTTGGTTTAGGTATATTTTCCAGTTTCTTGGCAATTAGTATTAATTAGTAGTATTTAAACTATATGTTGATTTTGTTTATTTATTTTTAAATGTTTATCTTATTTTTGAGAAAGAGAGAAAAGGAGAAGGGGGGGAGGGCCAGAGACAGAGAGGGATCGAGGATCCAAACAGAGGATCTAAAGCAGGCTCCGTGCTGACAGCAGAGAGCCCGATACAGGGCTCCAACTCATGAACTGTGAGATCATGACCTAAGCCAAAGTTGGAGGCTCGACGGACTGGGCCACCCAGGCACTCCTTTATGTTGATTTTAAAAACAAGTATTCTAAGGGGCAGTGGTATTAACACCTCACACAAAGAAGTAAAAAAAGGATGAATAACAAACTTCAAGGAATAAAGATATCAAAATTTCAAACATCATCAGACACCTAACACTTCATTAAATACCAATCATTGGAAATTAACTTTTAAACCTCTATGACCACGATCCTAACAGATTCTTATTCTTGCTTTGGCAGAAATTTATAACACTTGACGGTACTGAAAGTAATGTTATTTTAACAAAATCAAAACACTAAGGGAAAAATGAGGGACCAGGTCCCAGATTTCAGTCCAGAAAATGGTTCTGATGAAACACAGTTTACTCTAGGATAAATTTGAAGATAAAGTATTCACTCTGCACAGTCTGAACACATTGTTCAGATATAAAAATACTGTAGAAAAACTTCACCATTGGGGCACTTGGGTGGCTCAGTCAGTTAAGCGTCTGACTTTGGCTCAGGTCATGATCTCGCAGTTCATGAGTTTGAGCCCTGCGTTGGGCTCTGTGCTGGCAGCTTGGAGCCTGGAGCCTGCCTTGGATTCTGTCTCCCTCTCTCTCTTCCCCTCCCCCACTCACACTTTGTCTCTCTCTCTCTCTCTCTCTCTCAAATAAAATGAACATTAAAAAAAATATTAGGGGTGCCTGGGTGACTCAGTCAGTTAAGTGTCTGACTTCAGCTCAGGTCATGACTTCACAGTTTGTGAGTCTGAGCCCCACATCAGGCTCTGCACTGACAGCTCACACAGCCTAGAGCCTGCTTCGGATTCTGTGTCTTTTTGTCCCTCCGCTACTCACATTCTGTCTCTCCCTCTAAAAAATGAAATTTATATTTATATTTATATTTATATTTATATTTATTAAAAAAACCTCACCATCAACAACAAAAACCAACACTAACAATAGTGTTTACTCCCCAAAATATAGCCAAGCCAACAGAAAATAAAGCTTACTCATAACATATGAAAGGACAGACTCTAAATTCTGAAATCAATTCTGCAGTTGTTTTTTTTTTTAACATGTTTTTTATTTTTTTTATTTTTATTTATTTATTTTTTAAAGATGGGACTTTAATTTTTTTTAATGTTTATTTTTGACAGAGAGAGAGAGAGAGAGACAGAGACAGAGACAGAGTGTAAGCAGGGGAGGAGCAGAGAGAGAGGGAGACACAGAATCCAAAGCAGGCTCCAGACTCTGAGCTGTCAGCACAGAGCCCAATGCGGGGCTCAAACTCACAGACCATGAGATCATAACCTGAGCCAAAGTTGGATACTCAACAGATTGAGCCACCCAGGCGCCCCTTTTACTTGTTTTTTTTAAAATATGAAAATAAAGCTCTACTTCATACTAGTTTCTAACTAGTTTCTAAGAAGAAGCAACATGTAAAGGAAACACTGCAAAGTACTTCAAAGATAAAACAAAGAAAAAGTTAAAATGAGTTTTACTTAAAAATTTTTAATTAAGGACATTCTCAATACTGCCAACAAGTTTTTAAACAAAAGTTAAAGTTAAAATTAGGTGAGGTTATTTATGAGGTTAATATGATAAAAACACAATGAACCATCACTACCTATAACAGAACAGCTAAAATAAAAAACAGCGATAACACTCAATGCTGGCAAGGATGCAGAGAAACTGGATCTCACAGGGCTGGTAGGCATGTAATATGATACAAAACTCTAAAAGAGAGTTTAGCAGTTTCTTTCAAAACTAAGTATGTACTTACCATATGACCCAGCACTTTTAGGCATTCATCCCCCCACCCCCATGAAACCTTATGTTCACATAACAATGTGTATGTGAATATTTATAGCAGCTTTATCTGTAACAGCCCAAAACTGGAAACTTTTGGGTTATGTCCTTCAACAGGTGAATCATTAAACAAACAGTGGTACATCCACACTTTGGAATACTACTCAACATTAAAAAGGAATGAACTATTAATACATGAAACAATTTGGATAGATCTCAAAGGAATTATGGTAAGAGGAAAAAAGCCAAAGTAACATACTGTGTGATTCCATTTATCTAACACTTTCAAAATGACAAAATTAGAGAGATGGAGAGATTAGTGGCTGCTCAGGGTTAGAGATGAGGGTGGGTGCGTGCAAGAGAAAAAAGGGGTAGCATGACGGATCTTTGAGGTGATGGTACCTTGATCATGGGGGTGTCACACGAATCTACACATGATAAAATTGCACAGAACTACACACACACACAAACACAAATGAGTGCATGTAAAACTGGGGAAATCTAAGTAATGCTACGAATTGTAACAATGTCAATTTCCTGGTTTTGCTATGAAGCTATAGTTATATAAGATGTTACCACTGCATGAAACTAGGTGAAGGGAAGATGGGATCTCTCTGTACAGTTTTTTGCAATTTTCTGTCAATCTGTATTTCAAAATAAAAAGTAAAACAAAACAAAACAAAACAATCAGATGGGGCTACGCATGAGAAGCTTGATACAGCAAACAGAAAAAATTTAACACAGCATTTGGAACATGGTAAAAACGCTATATACCATGAGCACTCTGACTTCATTGAGTACTTTTAATAAATCAACTAATTTGAAAACACGGGTTCTGCAGACTATTCAAACTACTTCAGCAGAGAGAATGATTGAAACTAGAATTCCTGAGTTATCAGATACCACATGAAAAATTTCTTACATACATGGCAAGATTTTTTTCAGATTTGAAAGTGTTCGAGTAAGAAGCCAGTATACAACATAAACATCTCCATATTGTTTTTTCCTCAAACCTCCAGCTTCAATCTCCATGTGGCTTGAAGCCCTTAGTATACAAAAGTCTCTTAGATCATCAAATAACTTAAAAAATGAAAACAGATATATCACTTGCTGTTCGAATCCAAATTAATGTAAAGCCTAGCTCAGGGCCATCCTCAATTTCAATATTCTCTTAGGGGAAAAAAAAAAATCCATGTCATGTTCAAAATGGTAAAATGAATTTGAAGATGCTGGTGTCCTGAAGCAGCTGAGTCCCTAGCAAATATTCCTAAGGACAGAAAGAACATTCTACCGGCAGTCCTCTGAATTCCTCAAGCAGGCTCTGAGCTGTCCGGTCAGCTCTGTAGGAAAAGAGCAAAGACAGGAGTCTCAGACCAGCTGCTGGGAACTAGATTCTAATTCTTCAAATTAGCACCCTCTTTGGTTTATAGCCCCCTTCAGGATTACTCCACACCTATGTGTGTGTAAGTGATTATACATCCAGTCTCTAGTGCCGTGGGTGTGATCCTGAAATAGTTTCCTCCACTAAATATTACTCCAACGGATTCAACAGAAGGAAGAATAGAAAGCTGAGTGAAATTACACAACAGCTTGCTTTTCTATTTTCCATAGAAAAAGTGGCTGAAATTTTTCTCAGCTTCAGCAGGTATAAGAATATCTAACTACAACCATCTGACCAGTCCCATATCAGCAAGGGAGCCCCTAAATTTTCTTCCCATGGGTTCTTCTGGACTCCTAACACTAGGATTTATTAGTAGGGGTTTCATGGAAGTATTCGTGATATAAAGCCATCTGTCACACCAGGACCAGCACTGTTCTAACACGCACTCCGCCGCCCTCCTCTCCCCTTCCCCTGCTACCCCACTGCCTTGGACTTTTCTAGTATCCCCTTCCTATCCTTCCTTCACTGCAATATATACTAAACCTTCTGCGGGAACCCAAGGTAGACTCCAAAAAGCTCTATTTACTCACTAGTCTTTTGTTTTTCAACAGCTAAAAACTTAATAGGGGATGAAAAAGATACCACATCCTGAAATACCAAGGATTCTGACAGTGACAGTGTTCACTGATCACAGATTTTAGACAGAACACGAGTTGTGGCATGAAGTATCTTAGTCGAACACACCATACCAGATTTGGGGGAATTCTCAAATACAAACTGCGCTGTTAGTATAGAATCAACACTGTAGAAAACCTAATGTCTTTTTTTTTCTTCCAAGGTTTTATTTAAAATCCAATTAGCTAACAGAGTGTAGTATTGGTTTCAGGAAAACTTCCTGTCTTACTGAAATCACATTTCAGTACCAAAATGCAGCAAAACTCAAAGACCCGAAGATTCTAGTTCACTAAAGAATTACTGTGGGCTACATTTGTGAACGCACAAAAATTAATACAGCAAGCACTTGGAAAAAGGCTTCTAAATTCTCTCATATTCAACCCACGTTAATCTATCGGATCACTTACTTTGGAGCCTAGCATCAACACCAACCTATTGATCACACAGTATAGAAACCAGCAGAAAGAGGCCACGATGCCAGTGCTGAAGAAGCATCTTGGACTTACTGTGATACAGTGTACAATGCATGTGAGGAAGGACCTGGCCCACTGCAGCAAAGACTACACCTTGGCTTGGCCCCCGAACTTCAACTCCCTGTTAGACAGTTCCACCTAAACCCCACCGTATTTTTCATTCCAAATCAACAATCCCATCCTTTATTGGCAATAATAAAAGCAACGTTTCCCCACTCTAGTTCAAAGCTGTGGTGTGATCAGTGAACCCGGGAGCCAGAATCCTCTCCACCCTCACCTTACAGCATTTCTCACACTCATTCATTCTTTACCAGTTCCCATCCCCATCATCGCAGTTCAAGAAATTATTCCTTAAGCCCAAGTTTTCCAATGGGGTCTTCTTGATGTCCCACCGTCAGATTCCTGCTCCAAAACATTATTTTGAACATGTCATTGAAGCCTTGAAAAAAAATATCTACAGATCTGGCAGTGCAGCCAACACAAACCTATCCTGATGAGCTTGGAGAAGCTCCAAGCACCTTCCACAAGAAGTTTCTAGAGACAGGGGGACTCGGGACCAAGGGCTCTGAATCTCCATACGTTAACTGCGTTCACTTCTTGTCATGGCTTCTTTCTCCATGGTAATCAACAATTAAATCTTTGAAAAGGGTTTCGTGGCTCATTTTCATGGACAACCAGAAGGAGCAGGTGGACTGCTTCCTACACCACAGCCAGCCTTGGAGGAGAATGAAGTCCAAGAAGTAGAATACTGAAAGCAACTTTAAAAAGAGGGGAAAAGAAAAAAGGAACATGAGCAAACCCCCTAGCTCTGCGGGTACATGGAGAAGGCTGAGATGGTGAGCTTATACGGATTTAACTTTGAAAGAGGAATATGAAAGCTTCAGGATGAAATCCAAATATCATACTCTACATTTAAGAAATGTCCATCCTAACTAGTGACCTAGTGGGTAAGAGGAAACATATACATAAAAGGAAAAATAACCACAAGCAGGCTACAGCAAGAGCGTGAGGCAAGTACTTCAAAAGTCCAAAGGAGGAACACCAAGAGAATCAAGGACCTGGACGATGGAGAAGTATCTTAGGATACTGAACTGTATCTTAGGAATGTTCAGGGAGTACGCCGACCACTTTGGCTGAGGCAGAGATCACAGAGACCAAAGATGCGAGACAGTATATGTATACAGCTGTCCTAGAGTTCCAGTCCGTTGTTCAATGTGCTGCCTGCCTTCTCCTCCCCTACCTGGACTGTCAGCTCAGAGGCCAGGAACCACTACAGTTTGTTGACCTATCAGCTAAATGTGAGTCCCAAGAACTCAGAATGTTAGTAACAGTTTTAGCAAATTTAATCTCGGCATAGCATAACATTGAGATGCCCTGTGAATTCAGATTTTTAAATACCTGTACTAAAAATAGCAAAACTTCTGGAAAAGTCAAGACATAAGGACCCACAAATCAAAACAAGAATTTTTAAACACCCAGACATTCTTACAAAAACACTCTTACGAACTGCCTGATAGAAAATTTTACTGCTGATATCCTCTAAAGGAAAAGGCAAAAGAATGGAAGGTCTGATGAAGTGATAAACAGTTTTAAAAACAGGTTTACAATCAGTTTTTAAACAGTAATCTATCTGGGAAATGGAAATTCCTCCCCTTAATCCCTTTGGGGGCAATACATTTGAATCAGGAATAAGAACATCCTGCCTCTACACAAGTTCAAATGTGAGCCTTTTACAGTATCCCCAACATTACATAGCAGGTAGAGGAGAGGACAATTTCTAACCCGTCAAAAAGAAGAGCAGCCAGTATTCTGGATTTCTTCTCTATCTCTGCTAGACATATATGCAAAAGCTTCGGTAAAATGAAACCAGGGAACTCCAAGGTTTTAGTTGACAGTGATTGCCTAACTGGAGCTTTTCCTGTGAAATGAAACTACCAGAACCTTCAAAACATCAATTTGCTTGTCGCTAAACCACAGGTTTATGCTCTGTCTTGGAAATGCTAACAGGATGGAACCCATGAGCCTTTTATTAAAACGTGATGACCATGGAGAGCGCCCTTGAAGCATAGCAACAGAGGACTCAACCCTAAAAGGTTCCCCTCTGGAAAGTGAGGACAGGTTTGACATGTAACCCCAGCGTGCCAGTCCTAAAACGCTGGACTGCATTTTCCATAAAAGGTGGGAGTTGTAATAGTAGCATATAGCAGACACCAGCCCACTAGAAGCAGATGGGAACCCACCAACTCATTTTACCCAGACCTCCAAAAAGGTACACAGAACTGTCTGTGCTTGCCAAAGCAGGGCAGATCTGAATGGGTGAATCTAAGAAAACGTTTCACAAAAGATTACTAATGGTAATTTCATGTGCCTACTGTAGCCCCCAATGTAAAACTGGATCTGAAAAATGAAAAGCAATTTGAAAGCTCATCCTCCATACTCAAGCGACACACACACACACACACAACACACACACACGGCCCAAATTTTTATTTTACAAAATATAAATGACTCAGGAACCTATTCCAGCACAGGGGCCCTTCTAGAAGGGAAAGCTAGCTGGAAACATTCCCTGCTTATGTACATAGTTCACTAGGGATCAGGTAAGATTCCATTTTGTAACAGCTGAACTTTAAACAGAAAGTCATTAATGGTGCAACATTCACTCATTAGCATAAAGTTACCCCCTACAACGAAAAGCATTGGCTGTATCTGCCAATATGACAACTTTACAGTAAGAAGCTGGAGCCAAGGTCCATGAACTCCTAGAAAGTTCTATCGGCCTCAGAAGAGCTCACCATCTCCACCAGCCTAAACTTAGCTGTCACCTCATTCCTCAATCCCCACAGAAAAAAAAGCATCGCTAATGCAGGATTTTTTTTTTTTTTAATAAAAAAAATTAAAGATGGGCAAAAGGGTCAACAGCAGGCAAAGCCTTACGGGGCTGAAATGATTCCTGTTTGGGATTGGGGGAGGGGGAGGAGCTTTCTGGATGTTTCTATTCTTGGCAAGGAAAGCACCTCCAGGTCCTGTACCATCAAATGGCACTAACACAGGAATGTTCTCAGGAAATCAATGATTTGTCCATGCTAATAGATTTCATCTTGGGGTGTGCTGGTGGGGAGCAAGATGGGGAGGATTGGAGGGGGGAGAATGGGGAAGGTGTGTGTGAATAGGGGGGATGGGAGCAAAGAGTGGATGGATAAGGGGGCCGGGGAAGGTGTGGACTGTTAAGAGGGAGAGTGTGGATGACTAAGGGACGTGAGGGGAGGGTGTGGATGGCGGAGGTTATGTCCAGAAAAGGCCTGGAAAGCTGGGGGGGGGGGGGGGGGGGGGCGCGGGGAGGTGTGGACCGCTATGGAGTGGGGGAAGGTGTGAATGGTGGAGGGATGGAGGGATGGCTGGCCATCAGCCCCCTCAGAAGCAGCAACGAAGGCAGGCCAAGAGGGGTGGCCTCGCCCAGGCTCCCCCTAATCCACCTTCTGTGGGCGTGTGCCCGGATGCGCGTATGCAAGGGCCAGGCCACCAGGCCGCAGGGCTACCACTCACCCCACGACTCCCTGGTTGTAGTTCCTCCGCTTCCACGGGGTCCCGCTGTACACGCCCCCGCTGCCGTCGGCCCGGCCGCCCCCCGCGGCCCGCCCTCCGCTGGGCTGCAGCAGGCTGTAGTTGAGTCCGTAGGTGCTGGCCTTATTGTCGCGCTTCCTCTTGTTGCTGCTGCCCGAGGCCGGGTCCGCGGGCTCCGCGGCGGGGACGGCGGCGGAGGAGTGTGGGGACGAGGACACGGAGGGGGACGGGGACGCCGAGGAGCCCGCGGCAGCCCGGCGGGCCCAGGCCGCGGGCTGGTGGTGGTTGTTGTTGTTGTTGGTCGTCTCCAGGGGCAGGAAGTCCCGCTGCTCCGCGGACTGCGCGTGGCCGCCCAGCAGGCGCTCCCCGGAGCGGTACATGCCGGCCTGGGCCGGGGCCGGGGCCGGGGCCGCGCCGCCCGGACTGCCGGTGCTGCTGCCGCTCCCGCCGGTGGCCGTGCTGCTGCCGCCGCCGCCGCTCGCGCCGCCGCTGCTGTGACAGTGGTGGTTGAAGTAGAGGTTCCTCAGCCCCTGGGTCGTCTCCCAGATCTGCATCCACAGACTGTTGGACGGTCCGAGCTGCTCTGGCTGGAACCAGGCGATCCTCGGATCCATCAAACGGCGGCGGCCGCTGCCCCCGCCCCTCCCGGCCGCCCGCAGGGCCGCCGCCGCCGCCGCGCCTCAGGCGCACGCCCGGCCTCGGCGGCTGCTGCTGCTGCTGCTGCTGCTGCTACTGCTGCTCGGGGCCCGCCGCGGGCGGCGCGGTCGCGCAGGGAGCCCGGCCGGCGCCGGCGGCGTCGCTCCCGCCCTCGGGGGCTCCGCGGGCCCACCCCCCTCCCTCCGCCCCTCCGCCGAGCCCCTGTCACTGGGGTCCCCGTGCAAATGGCGGCGGCGGCTCTGGAGTAGGGCAAGCGGCAGCGGCGGCGGCGGCGGCGGCGGCAGCAGCGGCGGCGGCGGCGGCGGCAGGACGCGCCTGCTCCGTAGCGTCCTCGCTCCTCCGGCCCCGGGGCGGGGCCTCCGCCCGCCCCGCCCCGCCCGCTCCGCCCACCCCCCCGCCCCGCCCCGCCCCGCCCCCGCCCCCGCCGCGCCGCGCCGCGCCGAGCCGCGCCGCCCGGCTAGCCCCGGCGGCCGCGGCGTGCGTCACAGAGGCCGTGGTGCGGCGTGGCGGGGGTTGCAACCGCCCGACTCAACCGTCCCCGTAGCTCCTGAGGAAGGGGCCGCTCGTACCTGGGCGTTTAGGCGCCCGTGAAGCGTGCGCCGCCCTCGGTCTGGGTTTCCCGGTCCCTGAGACCGGGCGAGGCCGGACGGACCCCGGCTCCGCAGGGAATGGATTGTGGGAGGCACCGCCCCCTCGTCGTCCCCTCCCCCACCCAGGGCCTCCGGTACCCGCCCCCCCCCAACGCTCTCGCGACCCTCTCGAGAACTCCGCTCCAAGTCGGGTTCGGGCATGGGCGGGGGGAGGGGAGAAGATGCGCCCCACTCCCGAGCATGTGCTCGGGACCCTGCGTGGACGCGGGCTGCGCGGGCTCCCCCACCGGTCCCCGCGCCATGCGTGCAGCACCCCAGGCCCTGGCGGAGCATCCCCCGCCCTAGCTTAGACTGGAGAGACCTGCGCCAGCCCGCATGGATGTACGTGCATCTTCGTTGGGTCTGTAAGCCAGGGGCTCAGAACCACCGTCACACACCCAAAACCCGTTCTGCACACATAACGCACACAGAAGCGCGCACAGCTGCACAGGCATGGAGATTGGCACACAAGCTGCTCGGCGTGTAAAGAATTCTCACTTGCCATCAGGTGCACCGGCAGCCATAGAAAGCTCTCCTCGGTTCAGAATTAACTTAAAAAAAAAACAACCCCCAAACCTTTTAAGCCCAATATCGTTGGCATCAGTAGAGATTTTCCACAAAGTGGTTATTTGCATGTCTTCCCAATTCCTGTGGTAAAAACTACAAGGAAAAGGGAATTTTAAGTATTTTAAATATTGAAAAAAAAATAAGTGAGCATGTTTCCTGTGTGCCCTCTGAGGTTGGTCCAAAGTCAGAAGGAGTCCCTGATGCCTGATTTTGACCTTCTATTTTGGGAGCTCAATATCCTGGAAAGTTGTTTGTTAAAATTTTTTAACGTTTATTTATTTTTAAGAGACAGGGTGAGTGGGGGAGGAGGAGGAGAGAGAGAGGGAGACACGGAATCTGAAGCAGGCTCTAGGCTCTGAGCTGTCAGCACAAAGCCCAACACAGGGCTCGAACTCAGGAGCCATGAGATCATGACCCAAGTAGGGCTTTTAACTGACTGAGCCAGACAGGTGCCCCCCAATATCCTGGAAAGTTTTTATTGTTGTTGTTGACTGTTGTTGTTGTAGTTTTGGGCAAAGATGAAAAAATATTTGTCAAATTATAAAGCACTGCTCTACCGTTTTTCTTGCTGAGAGAATAACATACCCCTCCAAAAAACCCTAAAGAACTTTGGTTCATCTTATTGGTTGTTGATTTACTACATACCAGTATTAAAAGTGTTCTCAGAATGAAATTTGCTGTATACTGTGAATTACAAAGCCAGGAAAATAAGTAGTGGTACTTTTTAGGCTATACCTACTGACAAATTATATAAAAATAAAGCATTTTAGAAACAGGTTTATTTTGACAACTTCAAATTTGTTTTAAAAATCAACCAAGAATGCAGCCACTCTGGAAAGCAGTGTGGAGGTTCCTCAGAAAATTAAAAATAGACCTACCCTATGACCCAGCAGTAGCACTGCTAGGAATTTACCCAGGGGATGCAGGAGTACTGATGCATAGGGGCACTTGTACCCCAATGTTTATAGCAGCACTCTCTACAATAGCCAAATTATGGAAAGAGCCTAAATGTCCATCAACTGATGAATGGATAAAGAAATTGTGGTTTATATACACAATGGAGTACTACATGGCAATGAGAAAGAACGAAATATGGCCCTTTGTAGCAACGTGGATGGAACTGGAGAGTGTGATGCTAAGTGAAATAAGCCATACAGAGAAAGACAGATACCATATGTTTTCACTCTTATGTGGATCCTGAGAAACTTAACAGAAACCCATGGAGGAGGGGAAGGGAAAAAAAAAAAAAAAAAGAGGTTAGAGTGGGAGAGAGCCAAAGCATAAGAGGCTCTTAAAAACTGAGAACAAACTGAGGGTTGATGGGTGGGAGGGAGGGGAGGGTGGGTGATGGGTATTGAGGAGGGCACCTTTTGGGATGAGCACAGGGTGTTGTATGGAAACCAATTTGACAATAAATTTCATATATTGAAAAAAAAATCAACCAAGAAAAATGAAAAGCTGAAAAAAGTAAGCATTATCAAGGTCCCACTGTCTAGATATAATCACCTTGAAGACTTTGTTAAACATTTCCAAAAATCTCTCCCTGCACATGTTACATGACAAGATAGCTGTTTTTATTTTTATTTATTTGTTTATTTTAAGCATTATTCAGTCTTTAAAAATATTTTTTCAGGCATCCAAGAACACATTAAATGCCACTGATATCTAAGCAAAAAAGTATTCAAAGTGTTCATGTCAGAAATTAATATTTGTTATATCTGAAAGCTCATTTCTTTAGACAAACCTCAAGAACTACTAAAGTTTTGGCAAAATGATCAAATGAGTTAATATAAATAAAAGAACCTTGTGAAGTGTGGGCTGAGAGGCAAGACATTACTGTTTGTTCACCTGCAGGGAATGCTGACTGGTTAGCCCCATAACAACACATCCATGTTTCAGGGCATTCATTCAGTAAATCTTGGTTGAATGTCTATCATCCATGCAGAACTGAGCTAATTGCTTTAGAGAGGATCAAAAAGCAACCAGGGTCTTTGGCTGCCTTCCATGAATTTACTGTCTGGTTATGGAGGAAAAAAAGGTAAATATCTAAAGTCAAACTGCAATTTATTCAATTAATTCCAACAAATATGTCTTGAGCAAATTATGTACCAGTGCTGGGGATACAGCAATGAACAATACTGATGAGGTTCCTGCTTTCATGGACTTTACTTTCTAGTGGGAAGGCAAGCGCATATAAAGTCAGACAGTGGATAAGTGCTATGAAGAAAAAGAAAGCCAGCAAAAGGGATAGTGACAGTGTGCTATTTTTAGATAGGCTAATCAGGGAAGGCTGCTCTGAGGAAGTGATATTTGAGCAGGGACTTAAATGAGGCAGTGGGCCATGACCATCTAGGGAATGATCCATCAGGCAGCGAGAATAACAAGTGCAAAGGCCCTGAGGCAGGTATGTACTTTGTGTGCAAGATGGCAAGGAAATGTAATTGAGTGTTGAATGTATGCCATGCTATAAAATTGTAATGAATGTTGAATGTGTACCATGGTATAGAATTATAAAGTATCTCTTGCGGAAGTTTCCTCAAAAATCATCCAGTTTAAAGTAAAACAGAAGGGAATATTATATACACAAAAATGTATTCATTTCCCCCAACAAATCTGCAGTGTTTTGTCTCAAAATAATCTACAACTGCATCCAAAGAGATAGACTACACTAATTTCAATAATAAATTTTGATTACTCAACCTTTTCATTTTGCTATTTAGAACAAAAGAACACTTATTACAGTCTTTAAAACCATCTGCATTAAATTGATGAGCCAAAAAAACACAGCTATCACAAACACAGACATTTTGCTCCATAATCTAATGTCCTATTCATTCTCAGTATTCTTATTCTTAGGGGGGAAAATGTTGAGTCGATGGTTTCAACTTGAAAGATTCACTGAAACATTAAGTTTCTGCAGAGTCAAAACTGAGTGGAAAAATGAGAAGAAAGCCAGTTATCAAGCAAATTTAAATATGACTTCATTGATTTATCAACTTGGATAAAACTGAAGGGAAATTTCACACACATACTACTGCACGGTATTATTAATAATTGTCATTATAATTAAATCTTAGGCAGTACGTGACTATATTACTTCAGAGTTAACAAGAACCATGAATAGTAAGTCATAAATTATTAGTATCTTCAGTGTTTGGGCTATGACGTATTTGCTCCAGGTGTTAATAATCGGGCTTAGGCCCCATTTACGAACTTTCCCCTTTTGCACACAATATACATCATTGTACCATGTTTTTTTTCTCCTTCATGAATACAAATAGGATTTCAAGTAGGAGAATCTGTTTCAATGACATTTCAAAATAATAGCCAATGTGGAAGCCTGTGTCTCGTTCCAGTCAAAATTTCTTCTTTTTTTTAAGTTTTTTTTTTTTTTTTTTTTTGGACGTGGGGGAGGAGGGGGAGGGGAGGGGAGGAGGGGAGAGGTGCGGAGAGAGGGAGAGAGAGAATCCCAAGTAGGCTCCTTGCTGACAGCCCCGAGCCCAACGTGGAGCCCGATGTGGGGCTCAAACCCAGGAATGGTGAGATCATGACCTGAGCCAAAAACCAAGAGTCAGATGCTTGACCAACTGAGCCACCCAGGTGCCCCAGTCAGAATCTCTTCTATTCCTTAGAAACAAAATTGCTCAAGTTCTGTGCCATCCTATGATCTCTGGAGTGTGTGTATGTGTATGTGTGTGTGTATGTTTAAGAGCTTTATAGTATAATTTCTATATTCTAAAATTCACCCATTTGAAGTGTACAATTTAATGAATCATTTTAGTGAATTTACAGATCTATGCAGCCATTGCCACAATCTGATCTTGGAATGTTTCCAACCCCAAAAAGATTGGTAGAGCTCATTTGTAGTCAATCCATTTTCCCAACCCCATGCCCAGGCAAATATTAATCTACTTTCTATTTCTATAGATTTGCCTTTTCTGGATAACCTCCATTTTGGTTGGTGTTTCTATAGAATTTGACCATGGCAGTGCTAAAGCACCCACAGAGAATTGCTTGCCTAGCCTAATGGCAACTAAAAACAAAACAAAAACTGCCAGAATTTCTGACCAATCTGTAAAAAATTCCAGACATTTTCCAGATTCAAGTTTATACAAGGCTGGTAAGGCAGCTCCTTCAACCATCTTTCCTATTGTACGGGAAATAGCATCCTTGGCCATGAGCTTGCAAAGCAGGCTGTCCCTGGACAGCCATTCTCCAGAGAGGAAGCCCAGAAACTCAGCCAAGATCCAGCACTCAAACAACCCTTTGCATTCTACCATTTCTTTTTAACATATCACTGCTGTGGGAAAGAGAGAATAAGGGGGATAAGGTGGTCTTGCCTAAGAAGGTAGTCACCCACAACTGCTTTTGTCAATTGTCATTGAGCAGCCGAAGCAGAGAAATTCCATTTCTAAAGACAAAGGCTCTTACTAACCATCAAAATCTCACTCCAGAATATTCTCTTGCTAGAACATACATAACTTGAAATGCAGTCCAGACCTTCTCCTCCAAAAAGTTATTTGGTATGATTATTAATTAATGTATCAACTTGACTGCCCATTGAGTGCCCAGATTAAACATTTTTTCCAGGTGTGTCTGCAAGGATGGCCCTGGAAGAAATTAGCATTTGAATGGGTGGATTTGGTGATGTAGATGGTCCTCCCCCATGTGGGTGGACCTTATCCTATCAGTTGAGGGCCCAAATGAAGCAAAAGATAGAGGAAAGAATTTGTCCCTTTTTTCTTGCCTTGCTGATTGAACTAGGACATTTCATGTCATCTTCTCTAGCCCCCTGAGCAATATTTACACTGCTGGCACCCTTGGTTCTCAGGCCTTCAGACTCAGACTCCATACCACTCCATACCACTGGTTTGACTGGGTCTCCAGCTTGCAGATAGCAGACTGTGGGACTTCGTAGCCTCCGTATCTGTATGAGCCAATTCCTCATAATAAATCTCCATATAAATCTCTACATATGGGTATATATTGTACAACAAATCCAAATAGGTCATATATATGAAAATGAGAAGTGGGGGTTCTCCTGTAACAAATGCCTAAAAATGCAGAAGTGGCTTTGGAACTGGGTAATGGGGTAGAGAATGAAGTTTGGAAGTTCATGCTGGAAAAAGCCTACACGGCACAAACAGACCTTTATTTCTTTATTTGTAAGATTTTATTGTTAAGAAATCTCTACTCCCAACATGGGGCTCAAACTTACAACCCCAAGATCTAATGTCACACACTATACCGACTGAGCCAGCCAGGTGCCCCATGAATATATCTTTAAAAGTAATTCTGGTGAGGGACGCCTGGGTAGCTCAGTCAGTTGAGCATCCGACTTTGGCTCAGGTCATGATCTAATGGTTCATGGGTTCAAGCCCCATGTCGGTCTCTATGCTGACAGCTCAGAGCCTGGATCCTGCTTCGGATTCTGTGTCTCCCTCTCTCTCTCTGTTCCTCCTCCACTCGCACTCTGTCCCTGTTTCTCTCTGAAAAAAATAAAAGATGAATAAAATAAAAATAAATAAAAGTAATTCTGGTGAGAGCTCAGAAAGAGAAGATGAGAACTGTAGAGAAAGCCTCAGTCATCTTAAGGAATCCCTAAGTGGTCAGGAGCAGTATGTTGGTAGAAATATGGGCAGTAAAGGCCATTCTGATGAGGTCTCACATGGAAATAAAGAACGTCTTACTGGAAACTGGAGGAAAGGCGTTCCTTGCTATAAAGTGGCAGAGACATGGTTGAATGTGTTTGTCTTCTAGAGTTTTGTGGAAGGCAGAAATTGCAGGCAATGAAACTGGATATTTAACTGAAGCAATTTCTAAAAAAAGGGTTGAAGGTGTGGCTTGGCTCCACCTGGCTGCTTATAGTAAAATCCAAGAAGAAAGAAATGACTTGAAGATAGAATTGTTAAGCTAAAAGGAAGTAGAACTTCATGATTTGGAAAATTTTCTGCCTCGCCATATTGCAAAAAATGAGAACATTAAGGATATGGCCAAGTAACCATTTGAGTTATTGGCTAATGAGTCTGGGTGTGAACCACAGATTCATCAGCCACCCCAGGAAGAAAACTGCCAGCAATAGGAGAGGGGAAAGAATGAAGGAAGGAAGGCTGTCAGACCTCAGGGGTTTCACAGGATGAGCCCATAGAACTATTTAGCTGAGATCACACACTATTCTTTAAAACAAGGGAAGAATGACCCAAGAGGCAATTCGGAGACTATTGGGGCTGTCTTCTTGGTTTCAAAATTTGTATTACTTAAACACATAGATGCATACAACACATGACTTCACATTTTAATGATTTCCAAAATAAAATCACTTCTTCAGCACTCACTCGCGTAACTGGTGCTCTGCCCTCCCTGTCCAAGCACCACCTACTCTATTATTCATTTCCACCTGATTCCCCTCCAGGACGTTTTGTGGCAAGCATCTTCACCACAAGAATTGCTACAGACAGAATTGAGTATGTTTGGAACATGTACATCATGCTTTGATTGCCTCAAAAGGCAGCAGAAAGGCAAATTTTATTTCTGGACATATGTAAGTCAAGCCACAGGGGCCTTTTCTAAGGTAAAATGCACGACACAGGGTGCCAAGCTTTTCCCTTATTGTATATCTAGCCCAAAAGACATTTCATTCGAGAAAAAAATTGGATAATTTAAGTTACAGAGTTACCCTGAAGTCTTTGGACAGTCTAATAGGCTTTGGAAAATGCAGCCAAATAGTAAGGGGCAATTTCTGTATTTGTTTGGTGGAAGTTAAAAAAAGCCAACTGAAAATTTGCAGGCTGAGAACAAATGGACAGGACCCATTGCACGGCAAGGAAAAGTGAGTCAGAGAATAAAGCACAGACCTCTGGGAGGTCACACACCATATGCCACAAATGGAAGCTGCTGAGGTTACCACCTATCAAAAACAAAACAAAACAAAACAAAACAAAACAAAACAAAACAAAAAAACACTGCCACATCCGGTTAGTGGAACAGTTTCAAATTTGTTGCCCTGGTCTGCTTTGAAACTAGTCTATATAACACATTTACAATATAATGCAAGTCATGTATCCCAAGTCTGGAGGGAATATTTGAGACTCGGTTATTCATTCTCAGTCATTGTGAGGGACTGTGGCCACAGCAACACAAGATTATTGACCTCGTTCAAAGTTCGAACACTGGACCTGAAAACACACAACCAGAATGAATGTTCAATGATTAATCAACATCTGTGAATTGATGGCTAAAAAGCAGTGAGTTATAAGATAGCATTTCTATCTAGCTTTTTAAATCATAATTAGTTGTATGTGCATGTGTGTGTGTGTGTGTGTGTGTGGGCGTGTGTGTGTAAAAGATTACAATTTCTCACAGGTGACAAAAGCTGTATCAGCTTATTCAATCTGTTCAAGCCACACATCTTGCTTGTGGCTGCAAGGTCATAACTTTGAATGCTGTAAAGATCAAAAGCTGCACTCAGCCTCTTGGCCAAAATAACATCCTTCCTAGGAAACATTCGGATACTTTAACTAATTGGTGTCTTTGCCATTCATTCATTCATTCATTCATTCCACCATCATTTTTTTTTTTTTAGTTTTTTTTAATGTTTATTTCTGAGGCAGAGAGAGACAGAGCATGAGTGGGGGAGGGTCAGAGAGAGAGGGAGACACAGAATCAGAAGCAGGCTCCAGGCTCTGAGCTGGCAGCACAGAGCCCGACGCGGGGCTCAAACTCACAAACCGTGAGATCATGACCTGAGCCAAAGTCGGTCGCTCAACCGACTGAGCCGCCCAGGCGCCCCTATTCCACCATCATTTAACACTGGGGTATAAAGATGTGTCCTGGTGGCACATCTTTGGACTCCCAAGGGGTAAGAAGGAGGAAAGAATGATCAGGGAAATGATCTGGCTCAATATATTTCAAAGTGCAAAAAGTGCACATCCCTCCCATCCCTATTTGTAATAGTGCTGCATTCACGTGTAGCAACCACTTCTGTTCTAAAACTGTTCAAATCCATTTCACTGCCATCAGGAAGCTGAGAAAATTTGACTCCAATGGAGGATTATGCTTATCTATATAGTACTATATGACCTATAATACTATATGATTTTCCCAAATCACTAGGAATTCCATATCTTACTATCAAATATGAGAAACCCCTAAATAATGTTCTCTTACTTTTATTTCTTTTGTAGCCATTCCAACTTATAAAATATGCAAGAAGCAAGAAAAAAGGAAAGTGCATAAGAAAGTTTCTTGAAATGTCCCTGTGGAGTTGGACCCGCCTTCATGTGATACCGTATAATGTGCTTCCAGGGTTGGAGTAGGAAGATAAAAACTTCACTCATTAGAAGTCACACACACATTTGGAAAAATCTCAACTTCAAGCACCCATTTGAATTACAATACACAAAAATCTGTGTTTCTCAGATTGTCAAAGATTAAACAGTATAATAACACCCAGTGCTGGTGAGGGTATGGGAGAAACTAGTCTTTTTCACTGTCCATGGAAAAATAAAGTAGAGAAAAAGCTTTAGAGGACTATCTTGGTCCTATCTATCAAATATAAAATGTGGATATCCTTTGACCCAGTGTATTAACTTGGCTCCAGCTGCCGTAACAGAAAACCAGAGACCGAGTGGTTTCAACAACAGAAATGCATTTTCTCACAGTTTTGGAGGCTGGAAGACCAAGATCAAGATGCCATCAAGGTTGGTTTCTGGTGAGACCTCTCTTCCTGGCTTGAAAGTGGCATCTTCTCCCTGTGCCCTTACATGTGCACATGCAGAAAGAGAGAGAGCTCAGGCGTCTCTTCCCTTCTTGTAAGAACAGCAGTCATATTGGATTAGGGCTCTACCCTATGACTTCATTTAACTTTAATTACCTCCCTAAAGGCTCTGTCTCCAAGTAGAGTCACATTAGGGGTTAGAGCTTCAACATATGAATGGAGAAGGAGGTCACAAATAGAGTCCCCAGCACCCAACAAATCTACTTTTAGAAATTTATCTTATGTGGGGCACCTGGATGGTTCCGTTGGTTAAGAGTCTGACTCTTGATTTCAGCTCAGGTTGTGAACTCACAGTTTTGTGAGTTCAAGCCCCGCATCAGGCTCAGTGCTGACAGTGTGGCGCCTGTTTGGGATTCTCTTTCTCCCTCTCTTTCTGCCCCATCCCTGGTTGTGCTCTTTCTCTCTCTCAAAATAAATAAATATTTTTTTTAAAAAAAGAAATTTATCTTACATGTTTGCATGTGTGCACAAAGATCTCTGAATAAGAATCTTCCAAAGTTGCTTTGTGTGCAGTAGCCAACATAAGCATACATCAGGAGGGGGCTAGTTAAACAAATTAAGGTACATTCAGTCAATAAAATATTACTATGCACCTGTTAAAATAAATGAACCAGCACTAAACATGTTGACATAGAGAAATCACTAATACATCATTAAGTGGAAAAAGCAAGGTGCAGAGCAGTGTATAGAATATGATCCAATTTCTATTAAAACAACAAAAAAGCTTAAGCACCAATATTTTCTGGAAGGATTTGTAAGAAACCATTGAGAGTCATTACCTCAGAGGTAATGGGGGACTTGGAGCATGGTGTGGAGGGGCTGTCCCTTCTACCCTTCTGTACACTGTGTACTCCACCTGCCTACACCGCTGTGTGGAGGTATGTGACTTTTGTTTAAAAATTGGGGTAAATTTCACATAGCAAAAGCTTCACCATTTTAACCAGTGAGAAGGATATGACGCAGTGGAACTTAGTTCATTCCCAATGTTGTGCAACCATCACCTCTATCAAGCTCCAAACATTTTCATCATTCCAGGGAGGCAGGTACTCCTCATCCTCCCCTCCCACAGCCCTTGGTAACCACTAATCTGCTTTCTGTCTCTATAGATTCACCTATTGGGATATTTCATATAAATATAATCATATAATATGCGGCATTTGTTCCTGACTTCGTTCACTTAGATTAATGTTTTCAAGGTTCATCCATGTTGTAGCATGCGTCAGTAATTTATTCCTTTTAATCCTTTTTTTTATTTTTAGAGAGAGAGAGAGAATCTTAAGCAGGCTTCACACTCAGCAAAGAGCCCAACATGGGGCTCGATCCCACGAGTTGGAATGAGTTGGGCCAACATTCAAGAATTGGGCACTCAACCAACTGAGCCACCCAGACACCCCAGTACTTTATTCCTTTTTATGGCTAAATAATATTTCACTGTATGAATATACTGCATTTCGTTTTTTCAGTCATCCATTAATGGCCATTTGGGGTGTTTCGTTTTGGCTACTGTGAATAATGCTGTAATGAATATTCACATACAAGCTTTTATTTTAATACCTGTTTTCAGTTCCTTTGGGTATATACCTGGGAGTGGAATTGCTGACTCATCTAGTAATTCTATGTGTAATTTACTTGAGGATGAATGTTGCTTTTTATTGTGTTTAAATATTTAATTTCAAGGGCACCTGGGTGGCTCAGTTGGTTACGCATCCACCTTGGGCTCAGGTCATGATCTTGCAATTCGTTAATTCAAGCCCCGCATCAGGCTCCGCGCTGACAGTGAAGAGCCTGCTTCAGATCCTCTGTCCCCCTCTTTCTCTGCCCCTCCCCAAATTGCATGTGCACGTGCTCTCTTTCTCTCTCAAAATAAATAAATTTTTAAAAAATACTTAAAAAATATTTAATTTCACACCACAAATTAAACTGTATAGGACAAGATATTTAAAGATCTTTTAGTATAGTTTTGTATTAAATGGACATTGTCAATGGACATTATTTATCTAAATTAAAACAGCAACTTGGATTTAACAATATATTTTGCCCTAGGGCCTACTAGATATCTTGTATAAAATGGACATCGATGTTCTTGCTGTCGAAAAGTGTCTCTCAAAAGTATTCTTTTGATAACCCCAATATCCTTAGATAAAATACAATGCAATAAATAGTAATTATTCTAATTTTAGAGATATTGTTTGCTCATTCAGAAAATAACTATTGACCACACCCATTCAGGACTGTTATTTCAAAAAACATATAAAATAACAAATGTCAGCAAAGACATGAAGAAACTACAACTTCTGTGCACTGTTGGAGGGGACAGAAGATGGTGCAGCTGCTATGGAAAACAGTATGGAGGTTCCTCAAAACATCAACAGAACTACCCTATGATCCTGCAATTCCATTTCTAGATATATACCCAAAAGGATTGCAATCAGAGGCTTCATTATATATGTATACTTTCATAGCCCCATTATTCACAGGGTGGAACCAACCCAAGTGTCCATCAACAGATGAATGTGTAAACAAAATATGGTGTGTATCTCTTGATAGATAGATGATAGATAGATAACATAGATATAGATAGCTAGAGATAGCCGTATAGGAAAATAAACACACACACACACACACACACACACACACACACACACACGCACACACACACACTGGAATAATATTCAGCCTTAAAAAGGAAGGAAATTCTGATGCATGCTAAGACATAAATAAACCTGGAAGACATAATGGTTTTTGTTTGTTTTGTTTTGTTTTGAGACAGAGAGAATCTTAAGCAGGCTCCACACTCAGCACAGAGCCCAACCCCACGACCCTGGGATCATGACCTGAGATGAAATCAAGAGTCAGACACTCAACCAACTGAGCCCCCCAGGTACCCCTTGAAGACACAATGCTAAATGAAATAAGCCAGTCGGAAAATAACAATTATATGGTTCCACTTACATGAGGTACCTGGAGTAGTTAAATTCATAGAGAAAGGGAGTCGAATGGTAGTTGCCAAGGGCTGGGGGGGGAGTTAATGTTTAATGGGGACAAAGTTTCAGTTGGGGAGAGTGAAAAAAGTTCTTGAAATGGATGGTGGTGACAGTTGCACAACAGTGTGAATTTCCTTGATGCCACTGAACAATACACTTTAAAAAGGTTAAAATGGTCAATTTATGTTATATATATTTTACCACAAAGAAAAGGAACATACACATACACACAAAAGTAAATAAAAATAACTACTGAGCCCCTACTAAGGGCACTGAGGGTCTAGTGGTGAACAAACCATATAAAACACAGTCCCTGCCTTCATAGAGCTTACTATCGAGTAGGGGAGACAAATAATAAATAAAAAAATCAACACACACACACACACACACACACACACTTATAGCCATATACATGTATATCTTTATAAAATCATACAGTGTATTTTTAAAATACAGGTGAGCATTTTTTTCTGTAATGTTCTTTTCTCCACAGTCTTAGACATCTCTCAGTGTTAGTCCATGTGACTACTTGCCTCCTTTTTTAACTCCACACAGAACTGCACGTGGAGACAGGGCTGTAGTGATATAGCCATACCCCTGTGAAAGCGACATGTAGGTAGCTGGCCATCTTTTGCTGGTATAAACACTGCTCTCAGGAAGATCTTCCTAGAAGCTCATGTCATTCTACCTCTTAAAAGCAGGTCGTTTAACAACAACTTTATTTGTATTTTTTTAATGTTTACATTTTTTTCTGTATTTATTTATTTATTTTTATTTATTTATTACCATGTATATAGATTTTATTAGGATTCCAGTTCAAACAAACAAACTGGAAAAAAAAAAGATTAAATACAGTCATTTTCAGACCATGAAAAGTGATAAGATTTGCTGCAAGTGGATCTGCACTACAGGCAATACTAAAGGGTGATCTTAAGACAGAAGGAAAGTGAGGTGCAGGGAGGAACAAGGAGCAATTAAAATGTTAAATATGGGAAATAATATGAATGAAATGACTAAGCAAAGTAAAATTAACAAAGGTGACACATACAAAAATCAACTGCATTTCTAAATTCAAGTGGCAGTTTGCAAATAAATTTTATGAACAGAAACCATTCATAACAGATTCAAAATATCAGATTCCTAGGAATTAGTTTAACAAAATCTGTGAAAAACTTCCTAACAGAGTATAATAGAATATAGTGGTAAAATTTTTAAAGTCCTAAAGAGACAGAGATATATCTTGATTCTAAAGTAGAAGACTCATTATTGCAAAAGTGTTCAATTCTCTCCAGATTGCTTCTGCTTTCAAAACAATCCCCAATTTTTTTCTGTGGAATTTTGCAATATGATTTCAAAATAGAAATGCCAACATATAAGAATAGCAAAGACAATTTAAATAGACAAAACAAGGTGGGGAGACTTGCTGTACTAGATATCAAGATTTATTATAAAGTTACAGTAATTAAAACAATATTTTATTAGTATCAGATTAGACAGATCAAAAAAACATAGAACACTTCACGAATTTGCCTGTCAACCTTGTGCAGGGGCCATGCTAATCTTCTCTGTATCGTTCCAATTTTAGTATATGTGCTGCCGAAGACAGCACTTATCTTTATTTTTGAGAGAGAGAGAGACAGAGCGTGAGCAGGGGGAGGAACACACAGAGAGGAAGACAGAATCCAAAGCAGGCTCTAGGCTCTGAGCTGTCAGCACAGAGCCCGACTCGGGCCCGAACTCATGAACTGTGAGATCATGACTTGAGCCAAAGTCAGACACTCAACTAACTGAGCCACCCAGGGGACCCTTTAATGTTTATTTTTGAGGGGGGCGGGTAGAGAGAGCGGGAGATCCAGAATCTGAAACAGGCTCCAGGCTCTGAGTAGTCAGCACAGAGCCTGACTCAGGGCTCGAACTCATGAACCGCGATATTACGACCTAAGCCGAAGTTGGACACTTCACTGACTGAGTCACCCCGGGGTGACTTATCTTTATTGTTTAAATGAATCCCCAGGGGTGCCTAGGTGGCTCAGTCGGTTGAGCATCTGACTTCGACTCAGGTCATGATCTCACAGATCGTGAGTTCGAGCCCCGCGTCGGGCTCTGTGCTGACAGCTCAGAGCCTGGAGCCTGCTTCGGATTCTGGGTCTCCCTCTCCCTCTGCCCCTCCTCCGCTCATGCTCTGTCTCTGTCTCTCTCTCTCCCTCTCTCTCTCTCTCTCTCTCAAAAATAAATAAACATTAAAAAAAATTTTTTTTTAAATAAATGAATCCCCAGACCTATCCAAGTAATCATCAAGGTGATCCCCCTTGACAGATGCAGAAAAGGAGGCTTGGTTTAGATAAGCAAGTTCTTATAAATTTTTTTATACTTGTTGTCTCTCCTAAACGAAAACACTGTTCTTCAAACCAGGGTTTATTATTGCTCTGATTTTCCAGGGTCTCATTTCATCTCATTCCTGCTGTGTAAGAACTTAGCAATTGGCTTTTCAGCTGTACTTTCACCCGTAGTTCAGCAAGAATTTCCATCCACACACTCCTAGATTAGATCTTAAAACTTAGCCTTGAAGTTCGCTGTTTGGAGCTGAGAACCCACCGGCAATTTTCAGTTTGAGGGTGAGAGATTTCCCTCTTGAACTTGCCTCCCCTGTAACTGGCAGTGACATGACTAATGTGGGGCGTGTCGTCAGATTTTCCCACTAGAATTTTTTTTAATTTTTAATTTTTTAAGTTTATTTATTTTTTGAGAGAGAGTGTGTGTGCAAGCAGGGGAGGGGCAGAGAAAGAGAATCCCAAGCAGATCCTGCACTGTCACCACGGAGCCCGATGCAGGGCTCAAACCCATGAACTGTGAGATCATGACCTGAGCCAATATCATGAGTCCCACACTTAACTGACTGAGCCATGCAGGCACCCCTAGAATTTTTAAATACATTGTCTTCCCAGTTCAAACAACTATATTGTTCTGATCCTAAGTAGACGAAATATAATTTAATCTCAAATCAAATTAATTTCTATTAAATAGAGATATAAACTGACTTAAGTAATCTTTGATATCTGCAGAAGGAAATTAATTTGATAACTGGAAATGAGAATTATCTTCTATCCTAAGGCGAGAAATCTAAGATAATCGCCTTGCACATTGACTAACGCTATTGCATGAATGGCTAATGCACAAAGCTATTACATACCCCGAATGTAAATTTATGAATTTATAAATCTCACACATGCACAATTTTCTCCCCTCAAACACAACTTTTTTTTTTTTTTTAATTTTTTTTTTTTCAACCTTTTTTTATTTATTTTTGGGACAGAGAGAGACAGAGCATGAACGGGGGAGGGGCAGAGAGAGAGGGAGACACAGAATCGGAAACAGGCTCCAGGCTCCGAGCCATCAGCCCAGAGCCTGACGCGGGGCTCGAACTCACGGACCGCGAGATCGTGACCTGGCTGAAGTCGGACGCTTAACCAACTGCGCCACCCAGGCGCCCCTAAAACACAACTTTAATATATGCCTTGTGTTGCTTTGGGTTCTCCCAGAAGCAGACACTGAGCCAATGTGTCAAGTGTAAGGAATTTATGTGGCAGGTGATCCCAGGAGACATCAGCATGGGAGAAGGGAAATCAGGTAGCGAAGGGAAGGCAGCAATAAAGTTTTGTTTTCAAACAGGGTCCCAGTGTGAGTGACTAAGACTTAATCCTGCTGGAGAACTCTGGGATCTCAGAGCCACCCCACAGAGGGGGCAAGAGTGCTGGGTATTTATTTACACACTTCTTCCTGCCAGTCAATGATGGAGGGATTTTTCTCAGGGCGGCGGGTCAGGGGGTGGGTGAGTTTCCTCCACTCCTTACACTTCTGAGCTGTCATGTTGGGGCCAAGGAGGACCTAGGGGCCAAAGAAAGACCTCAGGCAAGGAAGTGGCAGGGGACTGGCAGCTGGAAGTCAGGCCAATGTGCACCAAAGGGGTAAGGATGAGGGTAGATGTGTGCAAAGCAGCATTGCCACACCTTTCTTCCTGAAACTTCTAAGTAAACTTAATGGCCTCTTTTCTTCTTTTTCCCCCAGAATTTATTCCGCCGTCCATGTCATTACACAGATCAGAGACTCACAGGTCTTTCATTCTCTACGGGGACTCTGCAAGCACCCCCCTCGCATAGACAGGGAGGAACAGGGACTTGCTCACCTCTTCATCTCTAGCAGGAAAGAGCGTGGTGAGAGCTACAGGACACGTGGCTTCCAGATGCCTGGTGCTTTCTAAAGCCGTCTTTAAAAATCTAGAACACAGGAAGTTTTCTCAGGTTGCTGGTTGTCATTTTTCTTTCCAAATGTTAAAAGAAGAAATTTGGGCCAATTTGGGGAATTAAAAATACAAAGTTCTTGGGGTGCCTGGCTGGCTCAGTCGGATGAGCATCCGGCTTCGGCTCAGGTCATGATCTCACGGCTCGTGGGTTCAAGCCCCACGTCAGGCTCTGTGCTGACAGCTCGGAGCCTGGAGCCTGCTTCAGATGCTGGGTCTCCCTCTCTCTCTGCCCCTCCCCCGCTCACGCTCTGTCTCTCTGTCTTTCAAAACTAATAAATAAATATTTAAAAATTTTTTTAAAAATACAAAGTTCTAAATGTATATGAGCCTGGGTGGCTCAGTCGGTTATGTGTCCAACTCTTGATTTCGGCTCAGGTCATGATCTCACGTCATGGGATGGAGCCCTGAGTCAGGCTCGGTTCTATCAGCGTACAGCCTCCTTCAGACTCTCTTTCTCTCTGCCCCTCCCCTGCTCACGCATGCTCTTGAAATAAATAAGTAAACACATAAAAAAAAAAATGTATATGTCAAATGGTTTTAAGTACTAAAGAAGAAAAATACATCAGAGAAAGGGTGTATATATATATATATTATTTTTCTTTTTACCCTTTAGCAATTCAAACTCCAGGATCTTGTGCCCAGTCATACAAGTAATAGAATATTCACTGCAGCATTATCTGTGGTAGCAAAAGACTAGAAACAATCTAGATATCCATCTACTTAAGAACATTTGTATAGCATTTAACATGTTAGGCACTGTTCTGTGTCTTACAAATATTCACTCACTCAACCCTCAACAACAAACCTGTTCAGTGGCACTGTCATTATTCATTATTACCTTTTTCAGATGAGAGAACTGAGGTGCAGAAATTAAGTCATTTGTCCAAGTTTACACAGTGAGAAGGGGGTAGAGTCAGGATTGGAGCCCACACTGTCTGGCTCCAGAGTCTAATCGTTTAGATTAGAGATCAGGGCTGGCTTCCTCTCTAAGACAAGACTAAATTACGGTTCCAACCCTTCAATGGAATTCTATAGAGCTGCCAAAAAGAATGAGGGCAGTTCTGTACATGTTGATACAGAAAGATCTCTAAGATATTAACTAACAGCATCAAGGTATTGAACAGTGTGAAGAGTAAGCTACCAATCGCATTCCAAAACAAGAGAAGAACAAATATATGTCCTTTGTTATGCGAAGAGAATTTCTGGAAGGCTAAATGCAAAACCAGTAGGAGTACCTTTGGGGAAGGAAATGGAAGACACAAAAATTTTTCACGGACTTTTCTGGATTAATTATTTATCAGATACATGTAAACCTGTTTTATGATATGTATGTTAAATATAACGTTAAAAAATTAAAGGAGGGGCACCTGGGTAGCTCAGTCAGTTAAGCATCCGACTCTTAGGTAGGTCATGATCTCACTGTTCCTGGGATCAAGCCCTGCATGGGGCTCCATGTTGTCAGCACAGAGCCTTCTTGGGATTCTCTCTTTCTCCCTCTCTCTCTCTCTGCCCCTCTCCCACTAGTGCTCTCTTTCTCTCTCAAAATAAATAAATAAGCTTTAAAAGCATAATAAAAAAATAAAACTTATTTTAAAAAATTTAAAGGAATTATAACTTCTTTCAATAGAGCAATGGGAAAAGGTCATGTTTTGAATTTTCCAGAACTTACTCTACCTTATAATTCAATGTGAAAGACCAAAAGTGAAAACTTCCATGTCGTTCATATGGCTTTAAATTTTGGAGGAAGGGGACGGTTTATCAGGATATTTTATCGAACTGTGAGATGCATTAAATTCATGTGCAAATTTTAGTGAAAATAATTGCATAATATAGTTCATTTTGTTATTAGAGTGTGTAATGTTTTAAACACTGAGACAATTTTAAATATTTTCTGACTCTGTACACTGATGTTTGTAATAAAAAAGGAAAAGGGTGCCTGGGTGGCTCAGTCGGTTGAGTGTCTGACTTCGGCTCAGGTCATGATCTCATAGTTTGTGAGTTCGAGCCCCGCATCCGGCTCTGTGCTGACAGCTCAGAGCCTGGAGCCTGCTTCGGATTCTGTGTCTCCTCCTCTTTCTCTGCCCCTCCCCTTTCTTATGTTCTGTCTCTGTCTCTCAAAAATGAATACACATTAAAAAAAATTTTTTTTAAAGAAATAAAAAAGGAAAAAAGTCAGGCAATGATTTCAAACAGTTTTGTAAAATCATTTCAGCTCCATGTCCTGTACCTGTTCTACTGTCTGTAATTTAAAATCTGGTGGCCCTAAAAATGATCCACTATTCCAATTAGTTCAATAGCATTCATTAAAAAAATTCTTAATTTCTTTTGATTTTACTTGAATAACTTTGTCTTTTATGTTAAATAAACTCCAGAAATTGGTCCCTATAAATGAGAGTAGCAAAGTGTTTTTCCTGATTTCATACTAAATGGAAGTAATTAAAGAAGCTCCTTTATTCAAAAGAATTTGTGCTTTTCATGGACAGGCATATATTGCTGAAAATGTTAAAATTTTAGGGCAGCTGTGTTCTCAAAATTAGGATCCCTATATAAGATTAGGGAGGATAAAAATACATTTAAGCAAATACTGGAAACCACTTGCTTATAATTTCTCACTCTGCATAGAAAAAGCATAACTCAATTTAATTCTGTTCGTTAAATTAAGAAAATGCTCAATTAAGTGAGCCAAAATAGTTTCAATTAAAGATACAAATTTCTCTAATAGGGCAAAATTTGAGAATCTTCTACTATATAAAGACATAACATTTTTTTGGTTAGATAGTAAAACTAAGGTGAACTTTTTTTTTTCTTAACTAAGGGAACTTTTAACTAGAAAAAGCATATAAGCCAAGACCTGGAAACTCTCAATGCTTCTTACCAACAGAAGTAGTAAATGGGTTATGAGGATAGGGGGGAAAGAAACCAACATCCTTAAAAAGGAAATTAAAATTTTCTAGGCAAATTCTTTCTCAACTCAAACTACAGGTATGTTCTACCACACTTGGGCCTTAGTTTCCCATCTCAAGAAATAGACCATTATATGATTAGTTCCAGAAGCTAGAAACCAGGTGTCCCCTTGGGATTGTTTCTTTTTTTTTTTTTTTTAAGTGTATTTATTTTTGAGAGAGAAACACGTGCTCACGTGGCGAGGGTAGGGGAAGTAGAGGCAGAGAGAAGGGGAGGGGCAGAGAGAGAGGGAAAGAGAGAGAATCCCAAGCAGGCTCCACACTCTCAGCACAGAGCCCAATGTGGGGCTTGAACCTATGAACAGCGAGGTCATGTCCTGAGGTGAAATCAAGAGTTGGACCCTTAACTGACTGAGCCACCCAGGCACAGGATTTTCTTTTGCTCTATCGTCCACATCCAATGCATCACCAATTCATTCATTCTTTCATTCATTGAGAGTAAATGAGCAATGGTGACTCCAACCCTCAGCTGCCGCCTGGTCTCTTTTTGCCCTTGACAAATCCCCCTGAAGACTCCCCCCCCCCGCACCAGCTTCACTTCCCCATCTTCCTCAAATCTGACTTCAGACCTGGAATCACTTTGTAGAGACAGCTGTTGCTAATATCATCAGTGACATCCATGTGCCTCAACAGTGGGACCTTCTTCATCTCTCCTCTCAGTGGACCTTAATCCATATTCCACATGATCGGCTCTGTCCACATTCTGAAAGCAATCTTGTGGCTTCCCTGCCTTTTCACTCTTCTGGATTTTCTCCTACCTCTTAAGTTATTCCTTCTGTGTTTCTCTTCAGGTTCATCCTCCAACCAGGACATCTTCAAGTCTTGGTCTCAGTCCTCCTTTTCTCTTTTTACCTCTTTCTAGACTAGCAGTTCTCAAAGTGTGTTCCACAGATCCTTTTAAGGGTCCCACAAGGTCATAACTATTTTTGCAAAAATATGAAAATGTAACTGCCTTTTTAAAAAAATTTTTTAATGTTTATTCTGAGAGACAGAGAGAGTGTGAGTGGGGCAGGGGCAGAGAAAGAGGGAGACACAGAACCCAAAGCTGGCTCCAGGCTCTGAGCCATTAGCACAGAGCCCGACACGGGGTTCAAACCCATGAACCGTGAGATCATGACCTGAGCTGAAGTCAGACGCTCAACCAACCGAACCACCCAGGCACCCCAATTTTTAAAGATTTTTAAGTAATCTCTATACTCAATGTGGGGCTCGAACTTACAACCCTGAGGTCTAGAGTCGCATGCTCCACTGACTGAACCAGCCAAAGGCTCCATGACTTGCCTTTTTTGCTGTGTTGACATATTGATCTGTAGACACAAAAGCAAGGGCTCATAAAACTGCTTATGACTACTATGAATCAGGGCATTGGCACCAACTCTACTAATAGTAATTGTATTCTTCCCTATCATGCACTTACAGAAAAAAGAGGCAGCTGTACTTAAGAATGTGCTTGATGCTGTATGTTAAGTATACTGGAATTTTATTTATTTTTAATGTTTATTTATTTATTTTGAGAGAGAGTGAGAGTGTGCATGCCAGAGCAGGGGAGGGGCAGAGAGAGAGGGAGAGAGAATCCCAAGCAGGCTCCACAATGTCAGCACACAGCCCAATGCTCAGCTTGATCCCAATGAACCATAAGATTGACTCAAGCCAAAATCGTGAGTTGGACGCTCAGCTGACTGAGCCACCCAGGCACTCCAGTAGACTGAAATTTTTAAAAATGTGCTTAATGAATTAGTAAAAAGTATTAAATTTTATTAAGCCTTGACTCTTGAATACATCTCTTTCCATATAGATTTCAGTTTTTCTAGCACTTTTACTAAAAGGACCATTATTTCTCTATTGAATTAATCTGGCACCTTAGTGGAAAAGCATTTGGCCATATAATTATCGGTCTGTTTCTGGACTTTCAATTTTATTCCACTGATCTTTATGTCTTTCCTTATAACAATATTGTACTGTCTCAATCACTATAGCTTTACAATAAGTTTTAAAATCAGGTAGTAGAAGTTCTCCAAATTTGTTCACCTTTTAAAATGTTGTTTTGGATATTCTAAGTCCTTTGCATTTCCACATAAATTTTATTTTTTTAATTTAAGTTTTTTTAATGTTTATTTTTGAGAGAGAGAGAGAGACAGAGAGAGAGGGAGGGAGGGAGGGAGGGAGAGAGAGATACCAAGTGGGGGAGGGGCAGAGAGAGAGGGGGAGACACAGAATCCGAAGCAGGCTCCAGGCTCTGAGCTGTCAACACAGAGCCCGATGCAGGACTCGAACTCATGAGCCATGAGATCATGACCTAAACTGAAGTCAGATGCTCAACTGACTGACCCACCCAGGAGCCCCTCCACATAAATTTTAGAGTCAGGTTGTCAATTTCTACAGAAAAGCTTGCTGAGACATTGATTGGGATTGCCTTGAAGCTATACAGCAGTTTGGGGAGAGATGTCATCGTCCAATCCATGCGCTTTTTCCATTCATGTAGGTTTTCTTTAACATCTCTCAACCATGTTTTGTAGTTTTCAATGTACATCTATTATGTATCTTCTATAAATTTATTCCTTCATACATTTTTGGATGCTAACACAAATACGATTATTACCTGAATTTCCTTTTTGGATTCTTCATTGCTAGTATATAGAAATACAACGGACTTTTTAATGTTGATCCTGTATCCTGTGATCTTACTAAGTTTACTAATTCTAGTAGCTTTTTTGTATGTTCTTAAGAATTTTCTAAATACATGACAACTGCAAATAAAGTCAGTCTTGCTTCTTCCTAATACATATTCCTTTTACTTATCTTTTTTTTTTTTTTTTTTTTTTTTTGCTTTATTACACTGGTTAGGATTTCCAATATAATATTGGATATAAGTGGTCAGGATGAAAATCCTTGCCACATTTCTGATCTTAGGCAAAAATAATTCAATCTTTCATCATTGAGTATGACGTCAGCTGTAGGGTTTTTGTAGATGTTATTTAAATGGTTAAGAAAGTCTTCTACTGCTCGTTTGCTAAGAGTGTTAGATTTTTTTTTCAAATGCTTTTTTTTTCACCTATTAAGAGGGTCATATGGTTTCCACTTCCATTCTGTACAAATAACAGAAAATGTGAATCAACTGGTTTAAGCCATAATGACTTTTTTATCTTATAAAAAATCCAGTGAAGGGGGTGATTAACTCCCTTCTGTGGCTGAAAGATGGCCCCAGTAAGTGCTGCTTTTGTGTTCCATCGTTTGCAACATGTTGTTCTGATTGAAGTATAGGAGGAAAATCTCGACTCACAGAGATATGATTAATATAAGCCAACCACGGTAATTCCATCCCCTTATCAGTGGTAGAAGCAGAAAGAGGTGTTTGACCCAATTCTGCCTGCTGACATGTGAGGATACAACAGACTGGCTACATGCTGACCAATTCTGGCTCCTCTTTTGGGGCACAGACTAAGACTCCATTTCTCAGCCTCCTATGCTGTTAGGTTAGGGTGGGGAACTGGTTTTGGCCAATGCAATGTGGGCAAAAATAATAGTTGCCACTGTGGGGCTTAGCCCTAAAATGCAAGTGAGTTCCTTAGGTCACTCTCTCCTTAGTCACCCATAAGGCTAAAAGAAAATGACTCCAATATCATGGAAGCATGTAAAAGAACGATCCTAGATTCCCAAGAGAGCCACCCAGCTTGCACAGAACTGGAATGTGAGTGGGAAATAAATTTTTATTGTGTTGAGCCACATGGTCATTGGGATTGTTTGTTACAGCATATAACATCAAGTACTATGGCTGATACAGAGGGGAGGTTTGCTGCAGGGGGTTCTGAGACAAGTATTCAGCCCTTAAAGAGACAAAACAAGGAGAAAGTCCCTTTCCTGGCTCTGGACACTGATGTCTCCAGCCGTCTTCCAACCACAAAAGGGAGCTACCCTGTATGCTGAAGAAGGAAGAAAAAAATGGGGAAAGAGACTGGAGATCTGATGATGCCAATGAGCTTCTGAATCAACCAGCCCTCACTGGATTTTATGTGAGATAGTAAGCTCATTACAATTTAAGACAGTAGATCCATGTTTTCTGTTGTTTACACTCAAAAACATCTTACCTGATACAATAACAGAATAAACTCATCAGTTTTCCTCCAGCCTACTCCTCTTCTGGTGTTTCCTATTTTGGTGAAGGGTTACACCATCCAACAAGTTACATAAGCCAGAAACTTGAGTCAACCTTGATGCCTTCCTCCATCTTGCTGTTTTCCCCCTTGTGTCTAATCCATTACCACCTGCTGTTGTAACTTTCTACTTCATCACACCACCCTGATCAGAACCAACACCACCTATTTTCCAGACCACCCCAGTAACCTCCTGGCTGGTCTACCTGTTTCTCTCTGGTTCACCTCTAATCTTTTCTTCACTTCGTAGCCAGAGCATAGGTTTCCAAGATTGTAGTGTGATCATATCATCCCTCTTCTCTGTTTCTGCTGAAAAGTATTTGAAGGACTTTATTTTCCCATTTGCTTGTAAGATAAAGATGCGCCATCTTAAAAAACCCTGGCAGTCTGGACCCCACCTGCCTCACTATCATACCCAGCAACGAACACCCACCACAGGGGAGCTTCTACTGGCCCCTCATCCTTGTCTCACTCTCTAGCCCCAGGATCTTTGTACATGCTGTTCTCTCTTCCTGGAAACTATTCTCCCTGCTTTTTCCCTTAGTTAACTGCTTCTATCGTTTCTCAGGAAAGTCTTCCCTGGTCTCCCATGTAGCTTCGTAGCATTACGTACCCTCCCCCTTGGTAGCATTTGTCATATCTAATTTTACATAGATTGTATGTCTCCTACTAGCCCTTAACCTCTGCGAGACAAGGGCTGTATTTGTTTACCTTGGTGTCCTCGGTATCTAGCAGAATGCCCAGCACACAGTTAGGAGCTTCAATAAATCTGAACAAGAATGAAATGCTCTTAGGGCACCTGGGTGGCTCTGGTGGCTCAGTTGGCTCAGTCGGTTGAGCATCCGACCTTGGCTCAGGTCCTGATTTCGTGGTTCATGAGTTCAAGCCCCGCATCGGGCTCACTGCTGTCAGCCTGTCAGCACAGAGCCTGCTTCAGATCCTCGTCCCCCTCTCTGCCCCTCCCCTGCCTGCACTCTTCCAAAAAATAAATTTAAAAAGAAATTAAAAAAAGAATGAAGTGCTTTATGAAGAAAGGGTAAGCGCTCTTAGTGTCTAGAATAGTGACCCCTGATCTTGTCTAAAGGGTTAGAGAAAGTTTCCCTATGGAATTGCTAATCGAACTGAGTTTTTGTTTGTTTGTCTGTTTGTTTTCAAGATTTTATTTGTAAGTAATCTCTACAGCCCACGTGGGGCTCCAACTCACAAGCCTGAGATCAAGAGTGTTCTACTGACTGGGCCAGCCAGGCACCCCTGGGAGTTCTGAAGGACGATTAGGATAACTAGATGAAAGGGGAAAGGGGGAGAGGGCCTGGGGCAAGGAGGAAGAACCCCGGTAGTGGGTATGCATATACATGCTCACACAAATGAGTAAAGGACAGAATGGCTTAAGCTTAGAGTGAGGCAGAGAGCAGAACAGGAGACCAGAGGGTCAAGCAGGACCAGACTATGCAAGGAGTTATGGGTAGGATAATCCTATAATTTAATGTCTAAACTGGAGTACTTTTCAGCCTTTTAAATATTCATTTTCTAAGTTTTTATTTTAATATAATTTCAAACAATGAGAAGTTGCAAGGATGGTTCAGAGAAGTCCATGTACCCTTTCCCGATTTACTGTTTGTTTACCTTTTGTCCATTTGCTTCATGATTCTCTCTACATTTATATATAAATGATTATTTTTCGGGATCACTGAAGAGGAAGTCAAGGGACATCCTGCCCCTTTACAAGGACATTCTCTTTCATGACTACAGTGATAGAAACAGGGAATCTAACACTGATAAAACGCTATCATCTACTCCACATTGCAAGTTGGACATGGTCAGTTGTCTCAGTCCATTATAGCTCTTTCTATCCTGGTCCCAGCCCCAATTCTAGATCTCACAGTGTCTCATCAATTTATTTTAATCTTCATCCAGGGCCGTTTTGGCAGTCAAATACAGTGCCATCAATAATTATGCTGGGGGACGCCTGGGTGGCTCAGTCGGTTAAACATCTGACTTCAGCTCAGGTCATGGTCTTGCGGTTCGTGGGTTCGAACCCCACATCTGGCTCTGCGTTGTGGGCAGTGCACAGCCTGCTTGGAATTCTCTCTCTTTCCCTCTCTCTCTGCCCCTCCCTGACTCACGCCTGCTTTCTCTCTCAAAAAAGTAAGTAAAAAGTAAAAACTTTAAAAAAATAATAATTATGCTGGTCTGACAGGCACAATCCTAGTCAGGCAAACCTGGCCATGTGGTCATGCTACTTGCAGGATATAGCAAAGGACTTGAAACTTTGTATCTTGTGAGTAATGGAAACCATTGAAATGATTGCACATAAAAGCAAGTTAGAAACTTGAGTTACTTTATGTTTCAACTACTTTCACTTCATTCATTGGGAAGAAAAACTAAAATGGTGGTAAATATCTGTGTAATATTTATTAAGAAACAATTGCATCTAGAGTTGCTCAGAATACCTTCTAACTTAAACCTTGAAGAGTAACCAACTGCAGTACAAAATTGCAATTCTCAACCTGATGTCCATAAATCAGGTAAATGAATCAAATAAATCCAAAAACACTCTGAATCCCTAAGCAAAATATAAAGGTATGTGCATGTGGTGATTTCAAAATATGTCTACTGGGGCACCCAGCTGGCTCAGTCAGTAGACCATGTGACTCGATCTTGGGGTTGTAGGTCCAAGCCCCACATCAGGGGTAGAGATTACTTAAAAATAAAATACTTTGAATACTTACAAATAAAAAACTTTGAAAAAAAATATATCTACATCTAACAATTCTTTAATACATCTCACTTCAAGAAGTGCAACTTAGGGGTGCCTGGGTGGCTCAGCTGGTTAAGCATCTGACTCTTGATTTTGGCTCAGGTCATGATCTCATGGTCTGTGCGTTCAAACCCCGCATTGGGCTCTGTGCTGACAGTGCAGAGCCTGCTTGGGATTCTGTCTCCCTCTCTCTCTGCCCCTCCCCTGCTGGTGCACCAGCTCTCTCTCTCTCTCTCAAAAATCAATAAACATTAAAAAAAATTTTTTTTTTAAAGCGCAACTTAATTTTCCTCTACGTGAGTATGGATTGGACTTAGTGACTTAACATCAAATAAAAATGTGGCAAAAGTGACAATGTAACTTGTGAGACTAGTTTTCTCCTCCTCTCTCTTGGAACACTGACACTGGGGGCAGCCAGGTGCTATGTCATGATGACACTCACAGTGAGGAATGAGGCCTCCTGCCAACAGCCATGTGAGTGAGCCACCTTGGAAGAAATCTTCCAGCACCGGTCAAGACTTCGGTTGACTGCAGCCATGGCCAGCATCTTTGCTGCAAGCTCGTGAGACCCTGAGGAAGAAACACCCAGCTAAGTGGCTCCTGAACTCCTGGCCCACAGAAACTAAGAGATAATAAATTTCATTATTTTAAGCTACCAATTTCAGGGTAACTTGTTACACAAAAGATAATTAATGCAGTGCATTTAGTTGAGGAGTCTATGGTTTTCATCAGATTCTAAGTGAAATTAATGACCTGAAAAAGGGTGAGAATTACTACTGTAAAACAAGTACTAGATTTCTAAGTCTTTGGTCCTCATCCTAGAGTTTCTATGGGCTTATGTATGTATTTATTTATTTTCCTATGAGTTTATTTTGTATACAGTTTGGGATTAGTTTCAACAAGTGAGAAGATTAAACTCTCCAAACCACCGGAAGACTCAAAAGAATGTTTAAAAATGCTGTCTCGAGAACAGGCAGAGAAAAGCAAACCTTACCCCAACCTATCAAACTAAGATCTAACAGAACATCTAATAGAAATGAAGTAGTTTTCATTTTCAAAAAGAAAAGGCTACCATTAGACCTAACGATGATTCTGACATAACAATACATTCATAAATTACTGTTACAGAAAAAAGCCAAGTTATAGAACAGTATGTTCCCATTATAGAAACAATGTATTATTCAATGGGTGTATAGATGGATATGTCCAGAAAAAGCTCTAGAAAATTACAGGCATTTTCCGGCTATACACAGCAAAAATTCATCGTGGCTATCAAAAAAATAAAGTTTATTATAAAATTCTAGGGCAGGTCACAAAGTTGACAAGAGGGGAGGCGGATCAGGGTCTATAAGTGGACAGTAAATACAGACACAGGGCACAATGGACCCAGTGCAGTCATAAGGATGGTCTAATAAGCTGCCCCAGAAAAGAAGACACCATTTGTCCACAGACTTCACAACTTTCCAAGTCCTATGGTGGAATCATCCAAGAGGCCAAGAATTTCTTTGGTAACAGACAATCTATGAGTATCATGGTCTACTTAGAAGACTTAAAGCATTAGTAGGACAGAAACAATGAAAAACTTTCTTTTGAAGGGACAGATGTATGGGCTACACATGTACTAGAAATCCATACTTTACAAAAATCAAATGGCACAGACAAGGAGTCTTCTGCTCAAAGTGGATATTTTAAAATACTATAGTATGATTTTATTATTGTTCCTGAAAATAAAGAATTTCTGGACATTGTGAAGTGAGTTGTAAAATTGCTCATGTCCTATCTATTGGCTAAATACAATCAAATATTGGTCCATGCAATTTCGAAAAGGCAGGAAGCAAGCCTCCAGCAGAACTGGGTGAACAGGAATGCCGAAAAGATAAGGGCCCTTCCCTATCCTGAAGTACCCAAAGGTACTTCTTCAAAAGGCTAAATAAAAGCAAGAGATAAAATTGCAAATAAAGAAATGTAATTAAAGGACTGATATTTTAAAATCAATTCTATTTTAAAATAAAATAGGGCGCCTGGGTGGCTCAGTCGGTTAAGCGTCCGACTTCGGCTCAGGTCATGATCTCACAGTTCGTGAGTTCAAGCCCTGCATCGGGCTCTGTGCTGACAGCTTAGAGCCTGGAGCCTGTTTCAGATTCTATGTCTCCCTCTCTCTCTGCTCCTCCCCGATCATGCTCTGTCTCTCTCTCTCCTTTAAAAATAAATAAAAACATTAAAAAAGTTAAAATAAAATAAAATAATTTCCATCTTAAAGGTCCCCCGCCCCCCCCGAAGTTAAAAAAATTAGAAGTAAAGCAGTGATTTTCATTTCCTTTGGGCAAACATGCCATGGTAGGTTGAACACTTAAAAATATCTCCTAAAACAACAGATCTCACCTGTGTTTGTACTTCAACACTTAAAATAGTGCTCATTTCTACTGGACTATTCTGGATGATTTACAAATAAATATATTTTGAAGTAGACTGTTTGAGGTGGCTGGGTGGCTCAGTCAGTTAAGCATCTGAGTCTTGATTTTGGCTCAGGTTGTGATCTCAGTCATGGGATGGAGCCCCACGTTGGACTCTGTGCTAACAGCACGGGGCCTGTTTGGGATTCTCTATTTTCCCCTCCCCTGCTTGTGTGTGTGTGCATGTGCACTCTCTCTGCTCTCTCTCGAAACAAATATTAAAAATAAAAATAAAGATTTTTTTCCCTATAGTCATACAGGAGAAAACGATAGTTTCTATTATACTGTGCCGTGAATAATTTTGCATGCTCTACTGAGCTATTATGTAAACAGAGCCACAAAGTATATTTAATCTTTTCCCACCTTTCCCTGTTGTTCAAATAGCAAAATTAAATGTAACGATACAAGCCAAACTACCAACGCCTTAGACTCTGAAATTTCTGGATGGCATGTTTTCTATGTAAGACCTCCCCTTCTAGTATTCTATGGGACGACTGCTTTAGAGGTTGCTTAATAAAACAGAAACTCACTAACATTTATTCATTCAACAAATATTCATCAAGACCCTACTAGGTATTAGGGCCTGTGCTAGAATTAGACATTTTATTTTCCTTGAAAATAATTATAGTCTGTAAATATCTGAAGCAGAGAGAAGTCTGAGGCTGTTCTTCATTGAAAGAATCCTTCTCTCAAAACCACAATGAGATACCACTTCACACATGTGAGAACGACTAGTATCCAAAAGAAAACAAGTGTTGGTGAGGATGTGCAGAAAAGGAAACCCGTATGCACTGTCGGTAGGAATGTAACTTGGTACAGACATTCCTCAAAAAACTGAAAACAAACTACCATATGACCCAGCAATTCTGCCTCTGAGTATATATCCAAAGGAAACTAAAACACTACCTCAAAAGTATATCTGTACTTCTCATGTTCACTGCAGCATAATTTATGATAGCCAAGACATAGAAACAACCTAAGTGTCCATCAATGAATAAAGAAAAAGTGTGTGTGTGTGTGCATGTGTGTGTGTGTGTGTGTGTATACACCCCCGACACACACACAATGGAATACTACTCAGCCACAAGGAAAGCAATCCTGTCATTTGCAACAATATGTATGGACCTTGAGGACATTATGCTAAGTGAAATGAAGTTAGAGAAAATTAAATAGTGTATGATCTCACATATATGAGGGATCAACAAAAAAACCTGAGCTCATAGATACAGAGAACATATTGGTGGTTGCCTGAAGTGTGTGTGTGGAGGTGGGGGGGGGGGGGGGGGCGGGGATGGCAATATGGGCGAAGGGAGACAAAAGGTACAAACTTTCAGTTATAAGTCACGGGGATGTAATGTGACGGTGACGATAGCTATACTGTATTGTGTATTAGAAAGTTACTAAGAGTAAATCTTAAAGGTTCTCATCACAAGGAAAAAAATTGAAGTGTGTGAAGTGACAGATGTTACCTAGATGAGAAAGGTAAGCCCTACACTAGGTACTGGGCCTTTTAACAGGACAACTGAGATCAATTGTGGGGAAATTTCCAAATCTTCATCAACAACTCTTCTGATCAGGCAAATGAATGGACAATGGAGCTGGTCCAGAGCCCCCCCCCCCCCGCCCCCCGCCGCCCTCAGACAATGATGTCACTGAAACTCCCCCATCCCCTGCTCCAGCTGTCACCCTATTAATGCAAGGACATTGAAGAGTAATGCTGGGGATTCCTGCTGTAAGTCTTTTTAATGTCTCACATACAGTCAAAGCAATATCCATTAGCAAGCAAACAACCCAGGAACAGGATTATCTGGTATCTTAAAAAAGACTTTGTAAGACACAAAGTTTTCAATTACCAAGTTATTTATTGAAAAATATTCTCTCCTAATTCTGATTCCATATCAAATTAAACAAGGAGTGATGTTACACAGCAGTAACTGATCAGCTCCATTTGTAGAGGATGACAATGGTCTCATTAATTCATTAGTATATTCTACTAAATAGTTGGAATACAAACTCAATCCACTCACTTCCTCAGAAAAGGTAAATGTAATTGCTTTACTTCATACCAAAATCCTTTTTAAAAGCTTGTCTTCATATTTAGTTAAAGATTCCTCTAATATAAAATGATACTTGGCTTGCTCACTCTGGCAGCACATATAAAATGATACTTGCTTTAAAGAGCATCCAAGCAATGCTTTGGATTTTCTCTTCCTGCAAAATTCAAGGAAAACATGATTGTTTGAAAGTTTCTTTGCTGCTGATGAAGAGCCACCTGAGATTCCTTTGTGTTTCTACTCTTTCCCTCTTCGTGTTTCCAGTGATTAAAACATGCAGGAAACATCACTTACAGAAACTAGAAATGCCACAGAGATCCCAGAGCTCAAAAGAGAGTTTCCGACAGGTTTTGAAGTTTTTGCAAACTTCAAATTAATGTACAGGATATGGGGATTTAAAAAATGACTTTTAGAAACACATACACTCAAAGGAAACCCTTCGGTACTTTTTAGCATTGAACACTTGGGGCAAGAACTGGTCTTTCAGTAGTTCAAGTAGTCAGTCTTTTCTCAACAGTTTCTTGGTAAGCGACAAACCTTCTCAAATTCATCTTCACATTGTCGAGAACACACAGCTGATCTGGACTGTATTTACCTCTCCCTTCTTTTCGTATCTGCCAAAAAATCATATGTGATTTGATATATATTACTAATTCCTTTAGATAAGATAGCATTTGATTTTGGGTGTATTTATTTTCAGAAAAAAAGAGCTGCTAGAATATGGTGAAAGAGTCTCACTTTCCAAGGTAAAAGAATATAGTGTGTGAGCCATAAAGATAAGGTAAGATTATGCACCTTGTAAACAATAGTTACAAGAACGACTGAATTGTAGAGTTCCAAAGAATAAGGTTTATGGTATGTGAACTAGACCTCGCCTCCAGTCTAGAGCAGTGGTTCTGAAATTTTAGCATGCAACAGTATCATCTGGAAGGCTTGTTAAAAAAACACAGGGCACCTGGGTGGCTCAGTCGGTTAAACGTTCGACTTAGGCTCAGGTCGTAATCTCATGGTTCAAGAGTTCAAGCCCCACACTGGGGTCTGCTTGGGATTCTTTCTGCTCCTCCCCAACTCAGGCGCATTCTCTACGAATACATACATACATACATACATAAAAACAAAAACAAAAACAAGAACAGATGGGTGGGCCCATCCACAGTTTCTGATTTTCAGCATGTCTGGACTTGGGTCTGGAAATTTGCATTTGTAACAAAACACCAGGTGATTACGATGCTGCTGATCACAGGGCAATTTTGAGAGGCACCGCTCTAGAGAAGTTCTTTAGTAAAACACATTGTATAGTGGGTTCTTCTTTTTTTAATGTTTACTTGAGAGAGAGAGAGAGAGAGAGAGAGAGACACAGAGACAGAGACAGAGAGAGAGAGAACACGTGCACATGCACAGGAGAGGGGCAGAGAGAGAGGTAAACAGAGAATCCCAAGCGGAGTCTACATTGTCAGCACACAGCCCAATGCAGAGATCGATCCCACGATCCCATGTGAGATCGTGACCTGAGCCAAAACTCAAGTCAGATGCACTTAACTGAAGGAGCCACTCAGGCGCCCCTGAGCATTCAATTCTTGATTTTGCCTCAGGTCGTGATCTCCTGGTTCCTGATACCAAGCTGCATTGGGTTCTGAGCTGACAGCACAGAGCCTGCTTGGGATTCTCTGTCTCTCTTCTCTCTCTGCCTCTCCCCATGCTGGCGCACCCCCTCTCTCTCAAAATAAAAATAAAAAAATAAAGAAAATATCTTTAGGGGAGGCTGGGCGGCTCACTGGGTTAAGCATCTGACTTTGGCTCAGGTCAAGACCTCATGATTTGGGAGTTCAAGCCCCACATCAGGCTCTGTGCTGAGTGGTGAGCCTACTTGGGATTCTCTCTCTTTCTCTCTCTCTGCCCCTCCCCCCCCCAAAATAAACTTAAAATATATATATACTTGAAAAGAGTCAAATGTTCAACCAACAGAGCCACCCAGGCACCCCTTATATAGTGTTTAAATGCAACTCGGGGCTAAATATATACCAAACAGTCTTTAATGCAATTGTGGCTTCATTCACAGAGGAGCTTCATATGAAAAACTACAGGCTGCCTTTCTGGCTAACAAAGAAATTTCACTAGGGCTTTATACCTTTGAGAAAAGAAAAATAATTAAACATCATTACCAGAGCAATGCATATTAAGTAGGAAAACCAATCGGAACAGAGGTTAGGGGTTATTTTGCTGGTTCATAGTTTACATAACTCCTCCCTACACACTGGTTTCTGTAGTTTGAAGGCTCAACCACATCTGCTTTCCTTGCAGCTGCAGGGAAACAGGGGATATTTTCTCCTTACCTTGCAGACTCCTCTTTCAGAAGTTTCAAGGCCCCGTACCCTCTAAGAACAATTGGACACACCCACTAATATTGGTATGGAAATATCTCTAGGAGACAGTGTTACGTGAAAACACACAAAGTACTGGATTGGGAATATGTTAGTCTACGGTTTGGATAACAAAGAGGGAAACACTAGTGCACATCCATCTTTATGTGGAGAAACATCCTTCAATGTGGTTACCAATGAGGCAGAAAACAGGGGAGAATAAAACCTCACTGCTTAAAAAACAGACAAACACGGGCAAAGTGGGCCAAAAGGCACAAACTTCCAGTTACAAGATAAATAAGTCATGGAGATGTCATGTTCAGCATGGTGACTGTAGTTAGCAGCTCTGATCATACATTTGGAAGTTACTATGAGCGCAGAAGCTTAAAAGTTCTTAAAAGTTCTCATCACAAGAAAAAAAAATTGCAATTGTGTGTGGTGATGGATGTTAACCAAACTTATTGTAGTAATTATTTCCCTATATATACACATATCAAATCATTATGCTGAACACCTAAAACTAATATAAAGCTATAGGTCAAATGTATCTCAATTAAAAAAAACCCAACAACCCAGGAAACAAAAAAACCTACAGGCCTCAACTAGGGATAAACCATTCAACTTAAATTACACACTGGTGAATCTTAATAAATGTTAGCCACTATTACTACGTTTTTAAATACATGATGCTGAAACATAAAAATGTTAAAAACAAACCAATACTGATGTTCTTTTTTTTTTAATGCTTATTTTTTTTTTTAATGTTTATTTATTTTTGAGACAGAGAGAGACAGAGCATGAACGGGGAAGGGTCAGAGAGAGGGAGGCACAGAATCTGAAACAGGCTCCAGGCTCTGAGCTGTTGGTTCAGCTGGGGCTTGAACCAACGAACCGTGAGAGCATGACCTGAGCCGAAGTTGGTCACTTAACCGACTGAGCCACCCAGGCACCCCCCAATACTGATGTTCTTAAACCAACACTGACTCCAGATGTAACTATGACATAGAATGTGCACGGTGTGTGTTGCTGTTTTTCTTTTCTTCTGGAAAATTCTTTTTTATGCCTCAAAAGAACTTCAGAAAATTTAAGGTATTAGACATATAAGGTTGGCTTTAGCTCAAGCAGTTACTTCACAGTTATTAAATTATTAGACATACAGTCATATTCTCCTAAAAAGTTATCACAGAGTTCTCTCCTCGAGAACTGAAATCTGCATTAGAAGCCTGTTAGATAAAAGAAATATACTGGAAAACAACAGAAGTAAGCTAATTTTTCACCAAAACCTCTATTCTTTTGACAAAGATTTTAAAGCAACTGTTTAATTTAAAATCTAAAAGCAAAAAATACAAGTATTTTTATTTCTCAAAATGACATAATTCAGAAATGGAGATTTTGTATTTATTTATTTTTATTATCATTATTATTTATTTTTAAGTAACTCTATACCCAACATGGGGCTTGAACCCACAACCTTGAGATCAAGAGTTGCATGCTCCACAGACTGAGATAGCTGGGCTCTCCCAGAAATGGAGACTTAGGTAAGTGGAGAATGGTAAACTTAAACTTGTAGACATGTGATTCAAAGCTGTTTTTAAAATTCCTAGTTGCAGGGCGCCTGGGTGGCTCAGTAGGTTGAGCATCCAATTCTTCATTTCAGCTCAGGTCATGATCTCACAGTTCATTGTAAGCGCAGAGCATGCTTGGGATTCTCTCTCTCTGCCCCTTCCCTGCCCTCTCTCTCACACAAATAAAACTTAAAAAAAATTTTTTTTAAATTACTGGTTGCTTTCCCCCAGCCACCAAGTATTTGAAAATTACTTTTTAACCGAAAGTTAGTTTTGATGTTTCTATTGAAACAAAAAATAAATAAAAAGGGGAAGCCTGGGTGGCTCAGTCAGTTAAGCATTTGGCTCAAGTCATGATCTCACAGTTTGTGGGTTCGAGCTCCGCGTCGGGCTCTGTGCTGACAGTGCAGAGCCTGCTTGGGATTCTCTCTCTCCCTCTCTCTCTGCCCTTCCCCTGCTCGTGTGCTCTGTCTTTATCTCAAAATAAATAAATAAACATAAGCAAACTAATAAGTAAATAAATGGGCCAATGAAGGTAGCTACATTCTCCAACAGAGATCAGTCTGGACTTTGCCCTTTTTTCAGAGCATCAAAGGGAAATACTCATAATGTGGAAATCCAGCTGTAATGAATTACCTCTAATGATATAAAGTAAGTTTACAATGTATATGAAAGTGCTTTGTAGGCGACAGACTTCAGCGCTTCTACAGGAGTACTGTTAGCACTACTGAACTGTTGTGGCAAGGGGGGGACCTCGTCTACCCCTTTTCGGCCCACATCACAGTGATTCAACAGAAAGGACGGAGCTCTGACTCAGCCAACAAGCATTCTTCAGTTCTGAGGATGAAGTGTGCTGCGAATCACTGCAATTGCATGAAGGGAACTACACACACCCCCTTCTCGTAGGACATTGAGACCTAAGCATTTCTTTCTTTTTTTTTTTTTTTTTTAATATTTTTTTAATGTTTATTTATTTTTGAGAGAGAGAGAGAGAGAGAGAGAGTGACAGAGCGTGAGCAGGGGAGGGGCAGAGACAGAGGGAGATGCAGAATCCGAAGCAGGCTCCAGGCTCTGAGCTGTCAGCACAGAGCCCGATGTGGGGCTCGAACTCACGAAGTGTGAGATCATGACCTGAACTGAAGTCAGACGCCCAACTGACTGAGCCACCCAGGCTCCCTGAGACCTAAGCATTTCTAAACAGAACAGCTACATACCTTCGTTTTGAAGACTGGCTGGAATTCTTTCAGAGCAGACAACAGTTTAATTTGAATTGAGGCCCTTTCAGCTTCTTTCCCATCTGCAAAAACATCGAAGAGGGCATCCAAGGCTTCCCCTGCCACCACGAGGGAGGGATCTTTAGTGGCAACCTCAAGCAGAAAGCACCCGATGGTCTGGAGACAACAAAACACACTGTTATTGTCCAATATTCTAACCTCAGTTTCCAAAATCCATACTAACTTTGAACGTGGCAACAATTCACACATGGTCTTTTAAAACTCAGAAATGCCAGAGACAAATTTTTTTGAAAGAACTGAGGCACCTGGGTGGCTCAGTCAGTTGAGCGTCCAACTCTTGATTTCAGCTCTAATCATGATCTCATGGTTTTGTGAGTTTGAGCCCCGTGTTGGGCTCTGTGCTGACAGTGCAGAGCCTGCTTGGGATTCTCTCTCTCTCTCTTTCTCTCTCTCTCTGCCCCTCCCCTGTTCATGCTCTGTCTCTCTCAAAATAAATACACTTAAAAAAAATTTTTTAAAAACTTTGAAAAACTAAAAATTAAAGACTTCACATGTATTTATAAATACACCATGTATAATATAAACTAGATAAATTAAGTTTACATTCCTAAATAAAATAAATTAAAATCCATAAATGATCTATGAGAGATTGACTTTGGAAATTAAATTTTTCCCATCTCCCTCAAAAAGCCTTTCCCTGTCATGTCAAGATGCAAATAAATATACGTTAAAAAAAAAAAAAAGTGCTTCCCTGTAATGATCTTTAACACCCATCCATACTTTGACAATTAGCTGGCTAATGAACAGGCCATTCCCAATCTGCGAAGAACTGTTCAAAAGTAAGCTTACTTTGTTTTGGCTGTTCTCCGTCATCCTTTATGTCTTAAGGGTGATGTGCACATCTGGTACTATCAGTGGGAGAGTGGAAATGCTAAGAATAGTGAGTCCAAGCTCCAGCTGTGACGTAAATAACAGCCTGACTCTTGGACAGTTCATTACCCACTCTGGGCCCCAATTTCCTTATCTGAATTTAAGTAATACAGACAACCTCTAGGATAGTGTTTAGATTCAATATTCTATAATAAAATATGAAACACACAGTATCACGTAGGAAGTAGTCTTATTAAAAAGATTAGCCTGAATCTGAATCTAACCTAGCCTTTAGATCTAACCTCCAGTTTACAGAAAATACAGACAATAAAAGAACAAGCTTAACAACACAAGGAAGCAATCCGACAAATCCAGAAGGTTGGAAACTATGAGACAACCCTAGGAATTGAGGAAAAAAACAGGTGGTGGTAGGGGTGCTTGGCTGACTCAGCTGGTACAGTGTGTGACTCGTGATCTCGGGGTTTTGAGTTCAAGCCCCACGATGGGCATAGAGCTTACTCAAAAAGAAAGGAAGAAAGGAAGAAACAAACAAACAAACAGGTAGTGGTAGGCACTGCCAGGGAGAAGTTTCCAGATTGAGAGAGGCTTAGAAGATCCACAACCAAACACAACACATAGACTTGACTTAAATCCTGGTTTAAACGAACTATCCATAAATAAATGTTTTTGAAACTGAAAACATCTGAATATGGACCATGTATGAGACGTGATTGCTGACTGTGTAAGGTGTGATAATGGTGGTTATGTCACAAACTGTCCCTATTTTTAAGACATGCATACTGAACCAACAGGGGCAAAGTACCATGATGCCTTTAATACCGAGCTTTAAAACATTTTTAAAAAAAATGTTTAATGTTTATTTTTGAGAGAGAGAGAGAGAGAGAGACAGAGTGTGAGTGGGGGAGGGACAGACAGAGGGAGAGACACAGAATCGGAAGCAGGCTCCAGGCTCCGAGCTGTCAGCACAGAGCCCGATGTAGGGCTTGAACCCACGAACCATGAGATCATGACCTGAGCCGAAGTCGGACGCTTAACCGATTAAGCCACTCAGGTGCCCCTCTGCTTTGCTTCATGCTTGGAAATGTGACTAAATACAAACATTCAAAAAAATCTCATGTTATGCCTGAGAAAAACTTGTTGCTCCGCTCAAGTGGACCTTGGGAATTACAGCATTAAGGGGCGGGAAGTGATTAAACATGCACATGGTCGTACGCACACACAACCACACAGCCACATTCTCTCTTGTTTATGTGTCTATATATCTAGAATAACACAGAAGAAAGGGGTAACAGTGGCTGCCTCTCTACAGTTAAACTGGGGGGGGGGGGGCTTGGAAAGTTATAAAGGGAGAGGAGTTTTTTCATTAATATTCTTTTTACTTGTCTGTTTTGTTACGTGCAGGTATCTTTTCAAAATAATGTTCTTAAAAATGAGTCATGGTTCGGGTGCCTGGGTGGCTCAGTTGGTTGAACGTCCAACTTGGGCTCAGGTCATGACCTCATGGTTGGTGAATCCAAGCCCCATGTCAGGCTCTGTGCTCACAGCTCAGAACCTGGAGACTGCTTCGGATTCTGTGTCTCCCTTTCTCTTTGCTCCTCATCCATTCATGCTTTGTCTCTCTCTCTCAAAATAAATAAACATTTAAAAAAATGAGTCATTGTTGTAAAGTTGTTAGCAACTTAAGTACTTCCTAACAAATGGTTTACTACCCATGAATTAGTAATTAATGCTTCAGCAATTATTACCACAAGGAAGGGTAACTTTACTATCACTGTCCTTTTAGTTACTAGTGATGCTGTGTCTCGAGCAGATTAGTTCCTGAGCGACTGTGCCTCGATGAAGTGCTGGAAGCAAGTATGTTGAAGCTTGCTGCTTCAAATTTACGAAGTGTCATCAGAGGGCACTGTGTGGTACTGTTCAGAATGCACGTTGGCCAGGCGTGCTAAGAGAACTGGCAAGCGGTTCCTTCATCACTAGGAGAATGTAACATGCTCATATTTTAGGTAACAGCAAAAGCAGAGGTACCTGAGACAATGCTGAACTCGTCTTTCACTGCAGACAAGTTCATTTTTGAAAAAGTATCTCTGGAATAAAGTTAAACGGCAAAATGCAACTCAACTTTTCAAGTACCTATCTAATTCATGTAGGCAGATCAAGCCAAATTCAAAGGGCATATTTTAATAATGTACTTTAGTAAGCAAATTCTTGATAGGATTTCTTCTCATGATGTCCACAGAAGTTTTTAAAAATCCCACACTGGGGTGCTTGAGTGGCTTAGTTGGTTGAGTGTCCGACTATTGACTTTGGCTCAGGTCATGATCTTACCGTCATGAGATTGGGCCACTCGTCAGGCTCTGCACTGGGCACGAAGCCTGCTTGGGATTCTCTCTCCCTCTCCCTTTGCGTATCCCTCGCTCACTCATGTTCCCTCCTTCCCTCCCTCTCCCTCTCCCAGAAAAATTAAAAAAAAATCCCACACCAACAATTACCCTGTTTCTAGTGATTTAACATTTTACATTAGAAGCATATTGTTTTACCTTAAGAGTTTCCAGTGTTCCATCTTCTTTGGCAAGGACGCTGCCAGTGATTCCTAAAATACTAACAACGTTTACTCTCACCCCTGTATTACTACTATGAATGCCGGCTGTGCACAATGTCATCAGCTGATCGGGAGTCATGCACTGTTGAAAAGGAAGAAGAGAGTATTTATGGTGTTAAACTCGACCAGTTCCAATAGTACGCACAACAGGACTGACAGGAATGTCACTAAGAAAAGTTATTACTTACTCTAATCGCTCCTAAATACAGCTGGTATTCTTGAACTAAGATGAGGCCTGTTCATGTCACTGTTATTACTCAATTTACCATAGCTGTAGGCCTGTAAGAGGGGCTTCATTTCCTATTAGTTTCATTTGAAGAAGACTTTTGGTCAGATGTACGCAGACTAAAGAGATTCAAATTTCTTTTTAACATTAATCATAAGAACGTTTTGAAAATGTAAATAAAATCATGTAGCTTTAATAAAAATTGGCTGAATCTATGCAAGAACTCACCCTGAGATGTGTGTGGTATGGTAAATTATTAGAGATTGTAAAAACCATGAAATTATATAGTGCTTCCGCCGTGTAGTGATAATTTTCATTTTAAGATAATCTGAACACATATGTGGACGCAGGTATCACAAGAGAATTCGAATATCATGTTGCCAGGCTATCACCTGTGAGGAGCAGCCCAGCATGGTAACTAAGGGCTTTGGATTTGGAATCTGACATCCTGAATTCACAACCTGGCTCTACTCCTTACCACTTAGCAATCCTGTGCAAAATACTTGACCCCACTAGGTTCTCCATTTCTCCATGAGTAATGCAGGGTACAGAGGGGCTAAGAGGATTAAGTAACGCACACAAAAATGCACATATGTATATATACACACACATATAAAATACTGAAGTTTTTTTTTTTAATGTTTATTTATTTATTTTGAGAGTTGGAGGGGAAGAGAGAGAATCCAGAGAGAATCCCAACCAGGCTCTGCCTTGTCAGTGCAGAGCCTGACATGGGTCCTGACCTCACAAACTGTGACATCATGACTTGAGCTGAAATGAAGAGTAAAATGCCCAACTGACTGACCCAAGTGCCCCAAGATACTCAACAATTCTAAACAAGCTCATTTCTGAATCATCTGCACTGCTTCTGCCAAATCTAAAGGAAATAGCTAATAGGCTCAGGTTTCTTAGAAAACACTCTACTGGAAACAATCCCACCAACCACAGGATTGTTCACAGCCAGAACAAGGCTGCTATGAATGATGAAGGCAGGCTGCTTTACTACCAGCATGACTCACAAACGTTAAGTTGCCCAGTGTGCACAAACCTACAAGATAGAGAACTAGACAGGGGAGCAGGACAGTCACACTCCAATCTTAGTGCCGTCATTCAGCACCTCTAGTCCCTGGTTTCCTTTTTTTGTAAAGCATTCGAGAGCCAGTGTCCTTCTAGTTCTCAAATTCCATGCTCATGCCCAATACACAGCCAATCTGAAAATCCATGGCCTGAATATATATATGAATGCCTAGACATTAACTGGGCATGAGCTGGGAGTAATTCTCTTTAAACATCAGACTGACCCAGTAAGCTACTGCTGATGATCATGCAAAATCAGTAAAAATACTTTATATTTCTATAGGCCCTACAGTATAGGGTCTTCTAATCCTCTCTCCATTATTACCATTCCCATTTCAAAGAAACTAAGGGTCAAAAGTTATGATCTTGAAAGAAAATTCTCAAATATACAAAGAAAAAAAATTTAAGATTTATATACTAAAGACCAACAGCGCATACTGTATTTGACAGAAAAGCACCAGAGACATTCTCACTATGCTGTGGACCAAGATAAAGTGTGGGAAGCACTGCTGTAGGGTGTGGCCATGGAGTAGAAGTAGGAAGGAAGACAAGATGGCCAGAGAAAGGGAGGTCCAGGAACTTCAAAGCCAGGTCACTTGGGGGAGCATCTATGTGGATCCTGAAGAATCATGACAGGACTATTGAAGAGTAATAAAGCCCAACAGCAGGAATCTTTAAGGAACAAAGGGTGCCTTGGGCACCCTATGGGTGGCTATAACCAAGAGAAGTGGGTGGTATGGTCTCATGACATACTGATCAACACTGGAAGACTTTAGAAAGGAAGGAGCAAGGATGGTAGAGCACACTGCTTCCCCAACTTAGTGTGCATGCCAACCACCTAGAGGATTTCTTCAAATATAGACCACTGGGCCCCTCCCCAAAGTTTCTGCTTAAGTCGACTGGGGGCGGGGCCCTAAGATTTGGCCTTATATATGAAGAAGAAAAAGACCACCACCAAAATAGCAAAACTGAGAAAACACGGGAACAGTTACAGAAAAACCAAACCAAACCAAACCAAAGGCCCTTAAAATACATAAAGAGACATCCAATCTCCCCAGAAGAAGAGAAATGCAAATCAGAATGAGACGTAACTTCTCAGCTATCAAACTGGTTAAAATCCAACATTCTGACAATGTACCCTGCTGGTGTGGCTACAGCAAAACGGGCACTCTCACTGCTGGTGGAGATTCAAGATGGCTCCAAGTCTAAGGAGGGGACTACAGCAGTAATTAGCAAAATTAGAACTCCATCTCTTCCCTGACCCAGCAAGCCCACTTCTAGGCATCTATCCCCAAGACTCAATGGCAAAAACACAAAATAACATCTGTAAAAAAGTCAATTGCTGCGGTTCTATTTATAATAGCAAAGACTGACTGGAAAGTAAAATACCCACCAATAGCAGACAGGTTGAATGAATAAGGAACACCTACACGACGGAGTAAATAATATGAAGCTGTAAAAAAAAGATGTAACAGGGGAGCTTGGGTGGCTCAGTTTGTTAAGCATCTGACTCTTGATTTCAGCTCAGGTCATGGTCTCATGGTTTGTGGGATCGAGCCCTGTGTCAAGCTCTGTGGTGACAGCCTAGAGCCTGCTTGGGATTCTCTCTCCCCCTCTCCCTCTAATCCTCCCCAACTTGCGCACATGCTCTCTCTTGCGCACAATCTCGCTCTCAAAAGAAATAGTAAATTAAAAAAAAAAAAAAAAAAAGAAAGAAATGAGAAAGATACCTATGTACTATGATGATTAATAAAGGAGGAAAAAACAGCAAGGGACAGAAGCACTACTTTTAAGAAAGGGCTGAAATACAAATGCCTACATATTTGCTTATGTTTTTAAAATAAGAACAATACAATGATAAATCAAAAACCAAAATGGATGGTTACCAGAAAGGGAGGAACAGGACCAAAGGGATACATTTTGAATTGTACAGCTCAGTGGCAGGAAGTACTTTCACACTGTTGTGCAACCAGCCATCACCCATCCACCCCCAGAACTCCATCCCCTTAAACAGGATGCCCCTACTCTCTCCTTCCCCTAACCCCTGACAGCCATTGTTCTACATTCTGTCCTTATGAATTTAACTATTCTAGGTACTTCATAAATGGAATCATACAATATTTGTCCTTTGTGTTTGGTTTATTTCACTTAATGTAATGTCTTCAAGGTTCACCTAGGTGATAGCATTACAATTGCGTTCCTTTTTAAAGCTGAAAAATATCCCATCGTATGTATATATCATATTTTCCTCTGAATATATCTTGTTTCAGTTTTTGTGTTTTGTGTTTTTTTTTTTTTTTTGAACTAGGCTCCATGCCCAACATGGGCCTCAAACTCACAACCCTGAGATTAAGAGTCTCATGCTCTACCGACTGAGCCAGCCAGCCGCTCCAACCTGTTTCAGTTTTGTTACTGAAATTGTGTAAAATAAAAATTAAAGCAAAATGAGAAAAGGACTCTTAAAAAAAGGAAAGCTAAAACAATTGAAACTAACTTTATAACAAGCCACAAAGAGAATTTTTTCAAGCAACTTTAAAACACAGCAATTTGTACAGTCTTGGAGGAATTTTTCCTAAGGACAAGAAGAATCACAAAGAAATCTTAAACTACATTCAGCTGTGTTACTGTTAGTAATAACAACATTGTTATCTTGAAACTATTAAATACATTCTGTAGGATAAAGCAAATAATTTTAACATCACTAAGAAGCAAGATTTGCAGTACAAAAAAGATACAATTATATATCAAAAGTTAAGTAAAAATACTTTAGCCTTTTTACTTAAACTGGAAATATCAGTATGACATTGTGATTTATTTTTTCTCTTCCCATGAAATTCTTATTTCCTAGCTATTTCCACTAAAAAAGTCCAGAAGCAACGACAACATAGCAAAAGTATTCCAAAACTTAATTTCCCACTAAAGATATTAGGGCTGCTGGGGAAAATGACTCCAGGTTTCAAGCAGGAAAAGTACAAGATGAGTCTGGGACAGCTGCTTGTACCCAAGAAGCTCTCAAATCTAGTGGGTTCAGGAGTCACAGAGAAGAGACTTCTACTACCGACAGATGGGATCATTTCTTTTCTTTTCTTTCTTTTTTTTTTTTAGAGGGAGAGAGAGAGAGAGAGTGTGTGTGTGTGGGCGAGCAAGAGGGACAGAAGGAGACAGAATCCTAAGCAGGCTTCACACTCAGCACATGGGGCTTAATCTCATGACCCTGGGATCATGACCTGACTCAAAATCAATAATCAGACACTTAATCAACTAAGCCACTCAAGTGTCCCGACAGATGGGACAGTTTCTGCATCAAAGAAAAAAAGCTTATACTGGAATGAAATACAAATCTATTAAAAACCACGAGTTCACAATGATATTTAAAAAACCTCACTGGGGGCACCTGGGTAGCTCAGTCGGGTAAGTGTCTGACTTTGGCTCAGGTCATGATCTCACAGTTTTTGAGTTCAAGCCCCACATCGGGCTCTGTGCTGACAGCTGAGAGCCTGGAGCCTGCTTTAGATTCTGTCTCCCTCTCTCCCTGCCCTCCCCCACTTGTGCTCTGTCTCTCTCTCTCTCTCAAAAATAAATAAATGTAAAAAAATTTAAAAACAAGACAAAAAAACACCTCACTGATCACTTTCTGAGATTGCTGAGGGCACTAACATATTATTCTGGAGAAAAGTGTAGGGGTGCAGAATCATATACACTTATCCCATCTTTCTGGTATGGACTTTATTTCAAAGTTACCAAATAACTGAGGAGACAGAAAGTTTTTCTCTACAGTAGAATCACAGCTAATAAATGTAAAAAAAAAATGACAAGATTAGAATGTGTCCATTTTGCAACCACTGATAAAATAACGGATCTAGACAACAGTAATCCCTGCTGGCTACAACCACTAAGGAATCCACTGATTAATCTTAACATCACTATTTGTGAAAATACATAATTTTTGATAGGAAAGTAGAAAATACAGACAACACTATGAATTATTCTTGCCAAAAAATTTGATCCCAAATCTAATTAAGGCTCTAGACCTAGCTTCCTAGGATATATGGACCACAGAGGGACACATTAACATTACCATTGTTAGCAACCAGCCAAATCTCAGAATGAGAAAAATTCTTCAAGACAAATAACAGGTTCTTCAGTAAATAAATAGAAAAGGGAGAGGGGGGTTGGTAGGGGAAATGTTTTAAATTAAGAGATTTAAGAACCTGTGAACATACTAAAAACCACTGAATGGTACACTTCAAATGGGTGAATCGTACGGTATGTGAATTAAATCTCACTAAAGCCGTTAAAAAAAAAAACTGAAACGGAAGTATCAACCAAAAGCAATGTGTGGATCTTGTTTGGGTTCTGATCTAAACAAAAGCAACTGAAAAAGACATTTTCATGGCAATCAGAAAACACTGAACTCAGACTGCATATATCAAATGATGATAAAGCAATGTCTGTTAATTTGGGGGTAATGGTACTGTGGTCATGTTTTTAAAAGTCCATTTTCTGTCACAGACACGTAATGAAGCACATAATAAAATACTTATGGGTGAAATAAACACAATTTGCTTTAAAGCAGTCCAGGTAACAAAAACAAAGCGGAAGGGAGATAAAGAGAACAAGAAGGCCAGGATGTTGCCAACTCAGTGACACCTGTGGTTGGTGATACTATTATCTTTGCTTTTAGAGATGTTTGAAAATTTCCTTAATAAAAAGCAAAAAATAAAAGTGAGAAAGCACCTATCACAGAGATGCCTGTGGACCACTGTGGAGGGTCAGGAGGCATGCTTGAAAATTTCTGTAAACGGTTACAGAAGACAGATGGCTTTCAGAGAACATATTTGTGACCTGTCCGTCACCCAAGTTACATCGATAAAAAAGATTGTGTGTGTTGGTGGCACTGGTGGGAAGAAGGAAAATATTTTACTTTTTATTTTAAGCACATATGATTTCTCTTTACAAGGATCATACATTACTCTTCAAACAAATACTTTTAATGTGTTTTTTTAATGTTTATTTTTATTTTTGAGAGAAAGAGTGGGCACAAGTGGGGAAGGGGCAGAGAGAGAGGGATAGAGGATCCAAAGTGGGCTCTGCGCTGACAGCAGAAAGCCTGACATGGAGCTCGAACTCATGAACTGTGAGATCATGAGCTGAGCCGAAGTCAGACGCTTAACCAACTGAGCCACCTAGGCGCCCCCCAAAATAAATACTTAAAAAAAAAAAAGTTATTAACTTTGCCTCCATAATGCAGAATCTTTGCTGGTTTCATATAAAAATTTTTAAGAATCTTACCTGAGAAATGTTCTTGGAGGCCATTGTTTGCAAAAGGGCCCTCAAGGCACTACTTATGGCTTCTAGAAAGTCAACATGCTTAGCAAAATCTAAAACACAAAAGTGAAACACACATTTGTCTTTCTCTAAGACAAGTTACTTTGTAGGAAAAGAAACAATCAAAACACGGCATGTTAAATCTTAATATATGCTATTATAATTAACACTTTTGATATTGAGCCCAAATTTCCACAGTTCCTTGTGAGCTACATACTTGAGTTTGAAAAGACGTCCACAATTGAAATAATCATAACAAGGGAGCATTCTATGGATAGTCCTTGCCTTCCAGACACTGAATTTTCATTTGATCTCCTTCTTTAGCACGTGCTAAGCCTGAGCTAGCCTTCGTAGACGGAATTCAGCCTTTCACGGGTTGCCATCACGGTGCTAGGCAGAACTAGCATGGAGATGTCTCCCAAATCAGAGTACTTCCTCACCAACCTAAGTCCACTACGTAGTCAACAACTGTTGTTTGCACAGGGCTAGGCCACTACACCTCCATGGCGTCAATGGTTTCTATGGTTTTGACTAACCCAACTTCCCCTTCCCATTCCTGCTCACTTTTACTCTTTTCTTATTGTCCCTTCTTCCGACACAGGACAAATGGAACAATAGCAACAGACAATTATGTTTACAGTTATACAGAAGGCTGTGGGTCACCCAGGCAGGCTAGCTCTCTAACGTCTTAGGTGGGAAGGGAAAGTGATGGATTTGCTGTGGTAGATTATACGTTTGTTTTTTTTTACATTTATTTATTTTTGAGAGACAGAGAGAGACAGAGCACAAATGGAGGAGGGACAGAGAGAGGAGACACAGAATCCGAAGCAGGCTCCAGGCTCTGAGCTGTCAGCACAGAGCCTGACGCGGGGCTCGAACCCACAAACCACAAGATCATGACCTGAGCTGCAGTCGGACGCTCAACCGACTGAGCCACCCAGGAGCCCCTGCTGTGGTAGATTATATATTAAATAGCCACAATGGTACTTCCATTTCTGCATGATCTTCCCAAGCCTCGCCACATCCCATAAAGATGTAAAATCTATTTCCCCTCCCCTTGAATCTGGGGGGGACTTTGTGACTTCTATAAGCAACAGGACACATGAACACGACAGGCTAGGTCGTAAAAGGCACCACGGCTTGCACCTGACTCACATGTGTTTGCTCTTTTTTCTCTTTCAACTCTTACCCTTGGAACCCAGCCACCATGTTGTAAGGAAGCCTAGGTCATATGAAGAGGTCACTATGGGTGTTCCGGCTGACAGCCCCTGAGCCAACCATCAACGTATGAGTGAACAAGACTTCAGAAGTTCTGCCTTCCAGTTTTCTGGCAGAAACCCTAGAGTTTCTCAACCCTAGCACCATGGACATTTTGGACCAAACAATTCTTTGGGGTCCCTTCTACACTGTAGGGTATAAGAGCAGCATCCCTGGCTTCTCCCCTCTAGATAACAGCAGCAACCCCCAAGTTATAAGGACAAAAAATACCTCCAGACATTGCCAAATGTTCCCTGTGGAGAAAAACTGCCCCTAGTTGAGAACCCCTGGCCTAGACATTGTGGAGTAGAGACAAACCATCTCTGACCTATAGAAACCCTGAGAAAAACTCATGAGTATTGTTTTAAGCCACAAAGTTTTGGGGTGCTTTGTTATATGGTAACAGATACCTTGGCTTTCTGCCTCCTGCTGCCTGGGGCCCTAGAAAGGTTCCAATGCCCTTTTCTGGACTGCCTGCATGAGAACGTGCCAGCTTCTGCACAGATTTGAATCAAATCTGCGTATTTTATTTTTTTGACCTTCCTTTTCAGATATATGTTACGTACTGAAGTAGGGAGTTCCTGTAAGTTTCACAGAACATACACTAAGCTTTAGGATCAGACAGACCTGGGATGGAATCCTGCCTTTGACTTTATATGACCTCTCATGTTGGCCTCTGGTCAAATGTTACCTCCTTGGAGACGCCTTTCAACGTAAACCCATCTAATACGGCACCTGAACCAATTATGCTGTCATTTTTTCTTCCTAGATAAAATTATATTAAATCTCTGAGATTGTAAGTTCCGTGAGCACAGTGGTCTTGCTTATCTCATCCACGCCTGGATCCCTCAGACCTGGAGAGTGGAATATGGCATAAAGCGTTCAATAAATATAGCTAAAGAAATGAATGCCCCAGAAGGAGTTCCTCAACCTCTCTAAATCTCAGCTTCCTTATCAGGAGGGTGGGGTAATAATGCCTCGCTCATACAGCCTAGCATCTAAAAGGCACTCAAAAATCGGTATAAGGTCGTTACTAATAAAATTCAAAAAGTCACCATACTGGCTCTGAAAAGTAAGTTATATCTATATTTGATTACAGCTATTAAGTGTAGCCCTAGACACTCATGAACTGCACATGAAACAATTAAACAACATCATGAAGAAATAACTCAATACAAACTAGAACACACTCAGAAACAATTTTTTTCTATCTTCCATTCTAAGAAAAATAACCACTACTTTAGATTCAAAACACTAATCTAAACCACACTACTATTTTACATTATGTGCAATTTATACTTTCCCTAAATTAAGGATTATTATTTGGATGACTTTTATTTAATTCACAGTTCTGGTCATTTATCCATTTTGGGAAAGGAATTTCAAACTACCCTGCCTTTCTGAGAGATTCCCAGTAAAAGGTCAACACATACGGTATTGTTGAAGAAATTAAGTAAAGGTCAATAGAAGTTAAACAAAAGAGGTGACTAAAATGTCTTTCCCCTCAACTTTGTTCGGCATGTAAGAATTTGTAGCACATCTTAATGCAGGTAAATAATCAACTCACAAGTAATTAAGCAGCAAATTTTATTTAGGTGAATTGTTCAGACTGATTTTCAATTTCCTTCTTTCCCTCCCTCCCTGTCTTCCTTCCTTGAAAGTTTATTTGAGAGAGTGTGGGGGAGGGGCAGAAAGAGAGGGAGAGAGAATCCCAAGCAGGCCCTGTGCTGTCAGCACACAGCCTCACATGGGGCTTGAACTCATGAACCGTGAAATCATGACCAGAGCTGAAGTTGGACACTTAACTGACTAAGCCACCCAGGCACCCCCCAGAACCGTAGTTCAGCATTAAAAGTAAAGTAAGTTAAGGGCGCCTGGGTGACTCAGTCAGTTGAGTGAGTGACTTCGGCCCAGGTCACAATCTTGCGGTTCATGAGTTCAAGCCCCACGTCGGGCTCTGTGCTGACAGCTCAGAGCCTGGAGCCTGCTTTGGATTCTGTGTCTCCCTCTCTCTCTGCCCTTCCCCCGCTTGCACTCTCTCTCTCTCAAAAATAAGTAAAAACATTTAAAATTTTTAAAAAAGTAAAATAAGTTAGGCAGAGTTGTATGATCCTCATATATTTAATGTTCAGAGATAATAACACAAGAAGTTAGAGACATTTACCCCCATCCTCCACAAAATTCTCCAATAACAGTTCAAACCACCCACCTAAAACCCACAAGGTTATGTAACTTAATAAATCTCTGTTTAAAAGGAATTTTAGAATACCATCTCTAAATATAAGCAATTACCCTTTTATCAAAAATTTCATTCTGATAAGAAAAGGTTATGTCAACAATACCCCTGAACTTGGAATTTACTTAAAGCGTTTAATTCTAGTTTCCTACAGTTCAGAAAATTTCCATTATTTTTCCAAAGCTGAACTTAGTCTCATTTTCCTGTGATCTTCCAGGTAATAAATGTGCAAGCATCAGGCACCACAAATAGCCAGCTGAACTGGGAGAAGCATACCTGTTTTCTGCACAGCAGAGGCACAGCATATGTGCACTTACTCAAGTGAAACAAACTCTTTCTGCTAGTTGGAGATGGGGCTTCCAGTACCTTGACTGGACTCCCACTGAAAAAATGGCTCAGAGGCAAGACATGACAGTTTGTTCTGCCAGTGAGGCAGACAGGATCCCCTCCGGTTAGGCAGGTCTTAGAAGCAGTGATAGGCTTGGATAGGTCATGCTCCCCTGGGAGCATGGCTGTGCACAATCCCATTTGGCCCGGCTCCCTACAGGGCACCCATGTGAATGGGTGGATGGGAGAGGGCCTGAGCAACAGTAGCCCCCTCCCTCCCCTACCATGGGACATTCAGCTGGGCTGACAGGAGCCACAATGTCAGCAAAAGTCAGATAAAATATCCCCCTCTCCAGTGACCACCCCCCCCCCCCCCCAACACCATCCAAATCTCTGCCTGGTTCATAAGACTGGGAGACAAACACAAAGCTACAGCGGGGGCGCCTGGGTGGCTCATTCGGTTAAGCTTCCCCACTCCTGATTTTGGCTCAGGTCATGACTCTCACGAGCCCCACATTAGGCTCTGCACTGACAGCGTGGAGCCTGCTCAGGATTTTCAGTGTCTGTCTCTCAAAAATAAACAAACATTGGGGGGAAAAAAAAAAAGCTACAGTTATCTGGCCACCTCACGCTGACAAGTCACTTCTGCAGCCAGAGCTTGCCCAGTCCTGTCCATATCGTGTGTTAGGTGTGGCTGGGCACAGTTTTCACATGATCGCACCGGTGAAAGAATGCACAGCCTGAGATCACTGGAAAATTACATCTGCTGACTAACAAATGTTGGCAGGTCAGGAGAGACAGAATAACTATATACGGGTTTCTGAACATTTACTCAATTTTTAAAAATGATGTAGAACTTCTGAAACATGCACTATTAAAAGCACAGCACCTCATATTAACTTGATGGAGTGCAAAATAGATGTCTAAAAGAACTGGGAATTGGGTGCCTGGCTGGCTCAATCAGAGTTGCAAATGACTCTTATCTCGGGGTTGAGTTTGAGCCCTATGTTGGGTGGAGAGATTACTTAAAAATGAAATATTTAAAAACAATGATAATTTAAAAATCTTTAAAACAAAGAACTGGGGAGCAACTCTCGAATGAATGTTTATACAGACACTTGCATTTAGTCAAAATCGACCATGTTTTGATCTTTTAAGAGTTTCAACTTTTTTTTTTGAAGTCTTATTTATATAAGTGATCTCTATCCCCAACATGGGGCTCAAACTCATGACCCCAAATCAAGAGACACATGCTCCTCTGAGCCAGCCTGGTTCCCCTAAGAGTTTCAGCTCTTTTTTTTTTTTTTTTTTTTTTTTTAAATTTATTTTTGGGACAGAGAGAGACAGAGCATGAATGGGGGAGGGGCAGAGAGAGAGGGAGACACAGAATCGGAAACAGGCTCCAGGCTCCCAGCCATCAGCCCAGAGCCTGACGCGGGGCTCGAACTCACAGACCGCGAGATCGTGACCTGGCTGAAGTCGGACGCTTAACCAACTGCGCCACCCAGGCGCCCCTTTTTTTTTTTTTTTTTTTTTTTTTTTAAATTTATTTTTGGGACAGAGAGAGACAGAGCATGAATGGGGGAGGGGCAGAGAGAGAGGGAGACACAGAATCGGAAACAGGCAAGAGTTTCAGCTCTTGACTTAATGATGTGTCTAAGAAGAGGAGAGATACGTCAAATAAATACTTTACAATGAGATTTGTGAGTAATACACCAATGGTAACACAGCAAGGTTACATCTTATTTGGTGGTTAAATTCTAAGGTTAGTACAGAAAGCAAATATTATATATCTTCAAGTTTACCCTCAAAAACTCCCTAAAGACACTCTGAAATTGAGGATCTGAGAGCAGCAGATTCTTATCTCCCAAATTACTCTCACTGCAGACATACATGTTAAATAGGGCAATGTGGAGAATTTTCCCTTGCTACATAAAGTACTATTTTTCCCTCCCTCTCAGTCTCTCATTGTTTGTTTGGCTTGAGCTGCTATAGTGTCATGTGACCAAGTCAAATGAGATTCTACTACCACAAACTATGAAAATCTGTTAGAAGAACATGCATTAACCCTTATACAGCTAGGTCACTTAGAAAAAATAGTTAACTACATATGGCATCTCCCTAGGTCTCTATGTACAAATGAAATTGATCCATATTAGAGACCTTGGTAATACCTCTTACCATGCAAAGGTGTTTGAAAATAGAAATGTGTTAGAAAAAAGCAGGGTACAGTATTGTGTATCTGGTAGTCTACCATTTGCCTTAAGAACACATGTATATACTTTTTTTTCAAATCATATACATATTTGATACTGAGAATTTCTCTGGAAGAACACACAAGAAACTGGTAACAGTGATGGACTCTGGGAGAGGAACTGGGTGGTGTGAGGAAAAGGAGGGAGGCTCTCTGCTTTATGTCCTGTAGTAACTTGTGAATTCTGTGATACATGTATAGACTACCCAATCAAATATAAATCAATGATTTTATGTTTAAGAAGAAAAATGAAGAAAAATAAAGACTAAATAGGGTGGCCAGGTGGCTCAGTCAGTTAAGCGTCCGACTCCTGATTTTGGCTCAGGTCATGATCCCAGGATTGTGGGATCAAGCCCTGGGTCGGGCTCTGCGCAGACAATATGGACCCGCTTAGGGTTCTCTCTCACTCACTCTTGCTCTCTCTCTCTCTCCCTGCCCCTCTCTCCCTCTTGCTCTTTCTCTCTCAAATAAAAATAAAAAAAGAAAAAAATCTAAAAAAGAAAAAAAAAAGAATGCTTAAAAAAAAGAAAGAAAAAGAAAGACTAGAGAATTACCTGAATATCTTAATGGGGCTTAATATTTACGATATTTGTGATTCACCCTTATTGGCCTGACATAACTGGATGCAAGAAATCTTAATAATAAAACAAATACAACCCATAAACCAGCATATGGGCTGGACCCTATACCTCTGGAAACTATAAATATGACTCTTAGTGCTTGGGAAAGGTTTCTTCAGGTTGGATGACAAACACAGTACAATGCCAAAGTCCAAGTTCCTGGCCCTTCAAAATTCTGCTTGATCCAAACAGTCTTTTGCAATGAGGCCTAAATATTTACCTGGCTGCGAAAAAAGCAGCTGTGACAGATGTTGTGCAAGTGTCTGAAGAGCTGCGGCTCCCCCCAGATGGTCCACATCCAGGAGGGATACGAGACTCTGGAGACACACGAGGGCTCTGCACTGAATAGTGTTCATCCTGGAAAGGAAGCGAAAAAAATGCGGTCTGTTTCCCTAATGCCGTCTATTATCCAACAGAATCCAGTATTAACTTTCCACCTAAGCTTCAGACTCTGGCTGGGAATATCTGCAAGCAGAAGGTATATGGCTATTAACAAAGAATCTTAAGGTGAACTGTTTATCTACCTAATCAAATTGCTTGAGCACTCAGGGCTTGCGGCACAATTACTCACTTATGAGTCACAGGGAATCTGCTTTAGAAAAATTTTTATGCACAGCAGCATCTGAACTATTTTTAATTGTGAAATATGACATACGTAAAGTGCTCAACACATATATAGAGTTTAATAGTTTATTCATATTTTATAAAGCAAACACTGCGCACCCAGATAATAAACACCGCCAGCACCCCCACAGCCCATCTACCCCTTCCCTATCACGCCCCACCTCTCTGACCCCTAAAGGTCACCACTATCCAGGCTTTTATGGTAAACATTTCCTTGCTCTTCTTTATAGGTTTACCACCTACGTATGTCTCCTGAGACAAAACAGTTAAGTGTTACCAGGTTTTGAACTTTGTAAAAGTGGAATCACAGTGTGATTATTCTTTTGTGCCTTGCCTTCTTGCTCAATGTTCCAGTTCGGCTTTTTATTTTTTTTTATTTTTTTTTTTAGTGCTGTACATATTCTGCTGCATGATTATGTCAAAATTTATTTATCCATTCTGCTGCTGATGGACACTGAGGTTGTTGGCAGGTTGGGGCAACTATGAACCACACTGCCATGGACATTCTCATGGCTTAGTGCACATATGCACCCCTTTTTCTAGGGAATACACATAAGAATAGAACTCTTGAATCTGGGGGGAGTCAGCATCTTCTATTTAAAGGCCCATCGTTTCACATAATCACATAATAACAAATAGTTTTGAAAATAGAAAAGTTTGGGGCGCCTGGGTGGCTCAGTCGGTTAAGCGGCCGACTTCGGCTCAGGTCGTGATCTCACGGTCCGTGAGTTCGAGCCCCGCGTCAGGCTCTGTGCTGACAGCTCAGAGCCTGGAGCCTGTTTCAGATTCTGTGTCTCCCTCTCTCTGACCCTCCCCAGTTCATGCTCTGTCTCTCCCTGTCTCAAAAATAAATAAACGTTAAAAAAAAAAAAAAAAAAAAAAATTTGAAAATAGAAAAGTTCTTACTTTCTAACCAAAGATTTCCAAGTGGGACTTCTAGAACATAGGTCAACTGCAATGCTGTTTGGAAAGGCAGTTTTCTCAAAAATCTAGATTTAAAAGAAGGCAGTAAAGCAAAGGTTAAAGAGTAGTGTCATTTTACACAAGATCCCTTTTTCAAATCCCAACATGTTACCTCTACGTGAAATGGTCAGACGTGGTGAGGACCTACTTACTGTTCCTCGTACTCCCGGTACCGTTAGCCCTAGCTTGCTTCCTGCCAGTTACCTACAGTGTGAGCAAACGTCTTTCCAATACACAGTGAATAGCTAGCCCTCCCCATGCTCCAGAATGAGGCTAGACTTAAAACAGACTACCTTCAGGGCGCCTGGGTGGCTCAGTCGGTTAAGCGGCCGACTTCAGCTCAGGTCATGATCTCGCGGTCCGTGAGTTCAAGCCCCACGTCAGGCTCTGTGCTGACAGCTCAGAGCCTGGAGCCTGTTTCAGATTCTGTGTCTCCCTCTCTCTGACCCTCCCCCGTTCATGTCTCAAAAATAAATAAACGTTAAAAAAAAAATTTTTAAAAAAACAAAAAACAGACTACCTTCTTTGGGATGAGGTAGTTGGTGAAAGCGGTGTGAACCTCATGGGAGAGGCAGAGGGGAGAGAGCAACTGGCCACCACACTCGCTGAAGGAATTCTCCATAAATGCATCACTCTCATCGCTGCTAGAAAGCTCTTCCCACTCATCGTCGGAGGGATCTGGGAAGAGTGCGAACCACACATAATTGGAATATTTAAGAAAATCCTCATGGAAGCTGCCCTTTCAGTCCAGGGGCAGAATGTCTCAGTGTAAACTGGTGACAAACCTTCACTGCAGCACATGTTGACGATAATTTCCAGAGCAGTCTGCTGAGCTGTCAACAATGCCATGGCTTCTCTCAGTTCCTTGTCAGTGGGCTTTTAAAAAAAAAAAAAAAAAAAAAAATCAACCAACCAACTCTCAATGTTTGGGAAAATATTTTCACGTGGATGTCCTTAGTTAAAGCCTACTACATGATTTCTACCCTTGGACTAGAGCGCTTGGGGGAAGGGGCAGCCAGAAGAAAAGTCCTAACGTGCTCAAATACAAATAAGCATTATGATTCCTCTTGGCACTGTGTAGCAGGCCACTGATAACTGTGCTTCCATCTCTCTGGATGGCTGTTCTCTAAGTGTTGCTTAGTTAGCTGCAGAGAACAGGTAAATACTCAGGAATTCTGAACTGAATTCACCCTGAAACTTAATCTAATGTGTTAAGAAGGAGCTCAGCCCACTAAGATTAAAACAAGAGCTCATTTCAGAGACCAGGCACTTATCCACAACAAACCTGCTTTTAGATGCCTACATGTCCTCTTGGAAAAGACTGCATTAACAAGAATTACTAACAAGCCGGTATACGCAGACAGGCTTGCTTCCTGGCTTTCTTTGAAGACCGAAATAAAGCATTTCTTTAAGACTGAAAAAAGGGGAGAACTTTTTTCCTCTGGAAATAATTAACATGAACTTATCAATTACTATTCTTAAAATGGGCTGTATAAATTTACATGACCTTAATTCTCAAGTTACCTATGAAAAGTGAAATAGCTACACTGATATTCCAGAAGAGTGCGTAAGCTAAAAATAACGTGTATTTCATTGTCTGAATGCTTCCCAATTTCAACAGGTTTCTAACTGCCTTCTCAATGCCTCTATAGTATTCTATTTAACAGATACACTATCATTTATTAAGCATGCCACTAACTTGGAATATTACAGGTTACTGGGATAGGACATTTCCTCAGATTTACTGGGTCAAAAGGGACATCTACAGATCTTGTGACATGTTCCTATTTTCCCTTCAAAAAGGTTCACACTGATTTACAATCTCCCACCAACTTCTTGTACAATGATTTGACTGTAATTTTGAACCATGTTCAAAATTTTTTATTTTTATTTTTTTAAAGTTTTATTTATGTAATCTTTACACCTGATGTGGGCTCAAACCCACGACCCTGAGATCAAGAGTCACATGCTCCTCTGACTGAGCCAGCCAATGTTCAAAATTATTATTAAAGAATAATAAATAGGGGTGTCTGGCCAGCACAGTCGGTACGGCATACAGCTCTTGATCTCAGGGTTGTAAGCTCAAGCCCCACACTGGACGCAGAGGTTCCTTAAAGTGAAATCTGGGGCACCTGGGTGACCCAGTCAGTTAGACATCGAACTCATAGCTTTGGCTCAGGTCGTGACCTCACGGTTCATGGGTTTGAGACCCCGCATTAGACTGATGGTGCAGAGCCTGCTTGGGATTCTGTCTCCCTCTCTCTCTGCCCCTCTCCCCACCTTGTGCTCTCTCTCTCAAAATAAAAAAAAATTTAAAAATAAGTATCTACAACAAAAACAAAATAGTAATAAATTTAAAATAATAAATTAAAAGATAATACATTTGGGGCGCCTGGGTGGCTCAGTCGGTTAAGTGGCCGACTTCAGCTCAGGTCACGATCTCGCGGTCCGTGAGTTCGAGCCCCGCGTCAGGCTCTGGGCTGATGGCTCAGAGACTGGAGCCTGCTTCCGATTCTGTGTCTCCCTCTCTCTCTGCCCCTCCCCCATTCATGCTCTGTCTCTCTCTGTCTCAAAAATAAATAAAACGTTAAAAAAAAAAAATTTAAAAAAAAAAGATAATACATTTATTAATAATTATTTTAAAAGCAACGTGTTAATTTAAAACATGTAGCTTAGGAATCCCTCCATTTGTATTCCTTTTATCACTGGCAAGAATGTACATAAAAATTATTCCTATCTGCTGTGCATATGATGTTCAAGTAAACATTTATTAGAGTAGACTCAAAGTTAAGTAAGATATGTTCTTGCTGAGCTCCCATTCCCTTGAGATGTATGAAGATCTGACTCAGAAGAATCCTGAAATTAAGTTCTACTTCTTTATGTAATTCTCTTGCTCAGAACAGTTCCCTGCTTCTTACTGTCATCAAACTAACATAAAGAGCCAATCTAGATGAAATGTTATGACATCTGAGATTTGCTTCAAAATGTTCAGCACTGAGATGGGAGAGAAGGTGGGGAAATAGATGAAATAAAACAGACTATGATTTGATCACTGATAACTGTGGAAGCTGGGCGAGAGACTCCTCTATTTCTGCCTATGCTAAAACAACAACTTGGGCTGGTTCCTTCTCTACATATTTGTGGCCATATCTTCTTAAGTTAAATGATGTGATTAAAGGTTTTGATCCCGAAGGACTGCTGCACCAGCCACCGGACACTGAGAAAGACCAGAACCGACAAGCATTACACACTTTATATTCCTGGCACATACCAGCATGATGCCCAGCACCCTACTGGCACTTAAACACTGGCTGGCTGACCAGCGTGTTAACCATCCTGTCTACTCGGTTATGTTAATAGACTTTAAAAAACAAGTTTTGTTATGAGAAAACACTGCATTTTATAAGCACCAATGTTCTATTTTTAAATAATAGCTGGGAGAGTAAGTGCCTAAACAACAGTTAAATATCAACACTTTTTACACCATGGCACTTTCGTCTTGGTAGACATGGATCTCAGTCCCCACCTTCTCCCCCTAGGAGCCCCCTGGAAGCAAGGCTGAGGGTGCAGAACTCCAGGGTGCTGTTCTCCCGCTCCCGGGAGGGGTTTCAGGTATTTCAGGGTTCCCCGACAGCCCACCTGTAATCTCGGCTTCTGCTGACAGGCATTTGTCATGGTAAAACGTGGTCTGTATGCACCAGTTGGGATAAGGTCAGCGCAATACCACGGCTGCAGAAGAGCCTCCAAGCCCTGATCTGTCACTTTCCCCAGATGGAAGCCACGTATGTCCCAGATCCAGGACTGACCCTTCCCGTGACAACTGAACAGAAAAATGTTCCTAGGGTTCTTTATAAATACCCCTTTGCAAGGATAAGGCACATGGCTATGCCTTTGTCTATCTTGTTTTACTGGCTTTAAATTGTACTCAGACTACAGACAAAAAAGAAATCTGGGGTTCAAATATGTGCCTGCCTGCACCAAAAGGGGTGCCATGATTTTCAAGCGACTTTATGATTTGCAAGCAGCTCCAGGCTTCTCACTTTCATAGTGGCCCCACAACTCACCGCGCTGCTGTGTACCTAAGGGCTAGCCACGGGGGCGGGAGAGTAGCTCCAGCTACAAAATTTTGACTTTGCTAAAATAGCACCGATCTGTGCTTTACAAGACTTTGTGAACCCAGGAAAGTAAGATACTGTTATATTTCTTTTCAGGTATATTCCATTTAGAGAATTTTTATTGGGCACAAACTTCTCAAAACTCTAAGACGCTGACTAAAGACAGCTCTCAGTTTCAGTTCACTTTATACAAATCGGGACAAGCCACATGCAGAACTGCAGAAAGTGTGAGGGAATGGAAATAGCACTCTTCTGGCCCAGGCTTCATCATCCTCCTTCGGAATGAAGAAAGCCAGCAGCCTCACTGATGTCCCCTGCCTCCAGGCCCCCTAACGACACCAAGCTGCTTTCATCATGCTGTTCCTACCCCATCCTAGACAGTGAGGTGTTCTGTCCAAAAAGCCTGCTCTGACTATCTCTTCCTCTCCTCTCCCATCAGGGCCATAGATCTGGTGTGCCTCTCTATAAAACACTACTACCTCAGAAATCTGTGCACAGCCCTATCACTGCTCCTGGCACGGCATATTATAATACATCCTAATTATGGGTCTGTCCTCCCAAGATGGAGAAGGTCCCTTAAGATGAAAATGTCTTGTCTTTCTAGCATCAGCATCTGGCACGGTGCCTGGCACACTGCAGGAGCACAGAAAATATGCACCTGAATGAAGAAAGCCAACCTGCTGTCCACCCTGCTCTCCTCCTTGGGGGAAATGTTTTTCCAAGGTATGGCTCCATCTCTGCTGACTGGCTCCGCTGACATGCTCCCTGCACCTAAGTTTGCTCACCTTTACTCCGACACATGCATGTCACAACCACCCATTTGGCAAACCCTAAAACCCATCAATTCTCATAAGCACCCAACCTTCTCTGCCCAGCAGCAGTGGGCAAACGAGGGCTTGCTATTTTTAAGGATAAATACTAAAAAAGAGACAAGAATGCAAGGGGACGAGCCAAGCAAAGTAAAAATTCCTTTAGTTTGAAGACAGTCTTGTAGAATATATAACAAAGAGGGGAGACACAGGAGTTAGGAAGGTGTCTGCATGCTATTTAAAGTGTTCTAAAAGGACGGGTCTATCCCCTCTTTGAAATATTCTGTATATAAAAGTTTAATTTTAGATAGGAGATTTCTTTTCCCCCTTTGGGAGTAGATTTATAATGTGACCACGAGAGTCGATGGGGAAAAAGGACTGATTTTTACTGGAGTTCACTTTATATTTAATTTTGCTGTAACATTTTTCTGCAAAGCTTTGGCGACCTATTAAAAGAAAACAGCTGTATTAATCCAGGATTGCAACCATCAATCTGACTTACTGGAAGTAAATCTGAAATGAAAGTTTTCCTTCTGACTTTTCTTTTATGAGGAACTTCTTCCATTTCATCGTCTTCAATCAGATTGTCACCATTGGCATTCTCTCGTATCTCCTCCGTCTCTGCTGCCGCTTTTAACCTTTGAGTTTCGGCCTCCTTCATTTGAATAACTATTTCACCAGCATCCACTTCCAACACTTCCGATAAGATCTTCAGTATGGCATTTATGATTTCTGCCTGACTCTTGGATGGAATAATGTCTTTTAGGTTCCAAACTGTTCCTGGGGGGGGGGGGGGGGGGGAGGGGGGAATGCACATAAGGAATCCCCTGTGAAAGCTTTTATTAAATCCAGTTTCCATGAGATTGGTTCTTTAAGCTCAGATGGGATTTCAAAAAATGTCAAACCCTCCTCCACCTCTGTTTAGTTTTTATTAAATGTCCACACACACACAAAAAAAGCTTTGCACAGAGGCAGCTCTTTGTTACCATCCTCCACAATCATCTCCCTTCCTTGGCACTCAATGCCTTTCTCTGATACACCACACAGCAACAGACCAAGAGAAGGCTGATCAGGTTTCACCTGAAACGACAAATTAAGTTGCCCACTCTCTTTCATCTTAATCTGAGCTGCCCTCCTAGGCAGCTTCTTATACTCCAGGAGTAGAATTAAATGTACTAAAATTCCAAGGTCTCATGGACAAACCAGAGAGCAGGTTCTACAGAACAGGAGCCACCTGTTACTCGTTAGTCAGTTATAATAAAAATACTTCCTGGTACCTACCCAAAAGAAGTGAAAGCAGGGACTCGAACAGATATGTGTATACCCATATTCACAGCAGCATTACTCAACAGCCACAAACCCAAGTGCCCAACCATGGATGAATGGTTAAACAAAATGTGATAAATATATATAGTGCAATAGTATTCAGCCTTAAAAAGGAAGGAAATTCTGACACGTTACAACATGGATGAACTCTGAGGGCGTTATACTAAATGAAATTAGTCACAGTTGGTACAGCTTGTGACTTTTGATCTTGGAGTCATGAGTTTAAGTCCCATGTTGGGTGGAGAGCTCACTTTAAAAAAATTTTTTTTAATTTTTTAAAACTAATAAAACAGGGGGCCTGGGTGGCTCAGTCGGTTAAGCATCCGACTTGGGCTCAGGTCATGATCTCGTGGTTCGTGGGTTTGAGCCCCGTGTCGGGCTCTGTGCTGACAGCTTGGAGCCTGGAGCCTGCTTCTAATTCTGCATCTCCCTATCTCTCTGCTCCTCCCGTGTTCATGCTCTGTCTCTCTATCTCTCAAAAATAAACATTAAAAAAAATGTTTTTAATAAAATAATGAATTAGCCAGCTTCAGAAAGAAAAACACTGTATAATTCTACTTATATGAGGCACCTAAAGAAGTCAAATTCATAGAAACAGAAAGTAGAAGGGTGGTTGCTGGGGGCCGGGAGGAGGGGGAGATGGGGAGTTGTCCAATGTGTACAGAGCCTCACTTTTGCAAGATGAAAAGTCCTGGAGATTGGTTGCACAACAACGTTGAATGTACTTAACACTACTAAACTGCACACTTAAAAATGGTCAAGATGGTAAATTCTACATTACATGTAATTTTTTTTAATGTTTATTTATTTTGAGAGAGAGAAAAAGAAAAGAGAATGCATGAGCAGGAGAGGAACAAAGAGAGAGAGAGAATTCCAAGCAGGCTCCATGCTATCAGGAGCCCACGAACCATGAGATTATGACCTGAGCTGAAACCAAGAATCAGATATTCAACCACCTGAGCCACCCAGGCACCCCTATGCACAACCTCTTGAATTAAGGATCTCCACTTAAATATTAAATTTTCAGAACAGACATATACCGGAAAGTCCTGATGTGGTGAAATGAACGAATGGTTGAATTTTGGCCCCCATCTCTACCCATTACATATTACTAAAAAAGGACACTGTCGCAAAATCGCTAAATTTTACCTGCCACCAATGTCTTTAACAGAATGTAGTCCATGGAACTGACTGGAGAAAGCATTGCTGACTCCAGTACATGCAATGCTGGGGCAGTGAAAGAGTTCAGCAGCTCTGGGTTATCTTCAGTCACTGTCTGCAAACAATATGCTATAAAGATAAAAATTAAGAAACAAATGAATTCTGCTAGGGTAATTTATACCAATCTAACTCATCAGAAAACATCTGCATCTTTACAACTTCTTCAGACACAGGTAGCTTTTGTAAGATAGATATGCTTTACTTCAAGCATGATACATGCAAATGAGGCTCCTCGAAGATCAGTGACTTTTTTCTTTTTCTTAATTTCTAATTCTTTATACAATATACTTTCACAAAATACAATTTAAAAGGCTCTTAAATGTTGTGACAACATGGAATTGCTATGAACATTTACAAAAGTTTCTCCTCAATTTCTGTACTTACAGTGGACTGGTAGTAAACAGCCTGTGGACCAAACACCAGTACCCAGACAACACTCTTAGCAGCTCCACTGTCAAGAACAAGCCCCAGGTTTGGGGTCATTCTGGCTTCCTTTAAATTTAGCATGACCTTAAAACTTAGGGCACTTATTTCTAGCGAAGCAATATCTCTTTAAGAAAAAAAGCATCTTAGGGGCACCTGGGTTGAGTTGAGTCGGTTGAGCGTCTGACTGTGTCTCAGGTCAGGATCTCACAGGTTGTGAGTTTGAGCCCTGCGTCAGGCTCTCTGCTGTCAGCACAGAGCCTGGAGCCTGCCTCAGATCCTCTGTCCCCCTCTCTCTTTGCCCCTCCCCCTGCTCGCTCTCTATCAAAAATAAACGAACATTGGGGCGCCTGGGTGGCTCAATCGGTTAAGCGGCCGACTTCGGCTCAGGTCATGATCTCGCGGTCCGTGAGTTCAAGCCCCGTGTCGGGCTCTGTGCTGACAGCTCAGAGCCTGGAGCCTGTTTCCGATTCTGTGTCTCCCTCTCTCTCTGACCCTCCCCCGTTCATGCTCTGTCTCTCTCTGTCTCAAAAATAAATAAAAACGTTAAAAAAAAAAAAAAAAATTTAAAAATAAACGAACATTAAAAAAGACTTAAAAAAATATTTTACATAAAAATATGAGTAAACTGAGAGATGGCTACAGTATTCATAGACAAATGGTCATTTAGTACTTACTTCCTACCTTGTACTAAAACAAGATAATGGATTACAACTTGCATATTAGAAATAATTAACTAAAAGTATCAAAACAACTGGGATTGCCTGACAGGTCTGGCAGAAGAGACCTCTGAAGCACAAAGATGAAGCAAGCCCAAGTTTGTTTTTCTTAGTGTGTTCCAAACAAATCCATTTCTTTCAGGTCTCAAAATTTCAAAGCTGACCATACCCATCCAAATTAGTCAAAACACATGCTACTTCTGTGATCTAGTTTGGTTCCCAAAACACATTTGTATACGAATCCAGAAATATGCATGTGTGTGTGTGCGTGTATGTATGTGTGTGTGTGTGTGTGTATGTATATATATATATATATATATATATATATATATGCCCAAATGTAATTTTTTTCACTAAGAGACTAACTAAATTCACTTTAGCAAAAGCCTAGAGAAACTATGGCTGCTACCATAAAGACAATACAAGAGCAAAGAAAGCCATATTAACATAAAGAACAGTGTCTCAGAAGTTCACTTTACTTCATGTGAACGTTGCTTGATTTTCAAACCAAAGTAACTTGACATTTGTTTAAAAAATCATGAATCTAGCTAAATGCGGAAATAAAACACTATTATACAATTGAAAATTATTTTATTCTGATCCATCTTTTAGAAGTTTATTAGAGAAAAAAATTTTTAAATAACTAAATCTACAAAAGATACAAAAACAGAAGTGAAATTTTTCTTTTAAAAGCTATTAACTAGGGACGCCTGGGTGGCTCAGTCGGTTGAGCATCCGACTTCGGCTCAGGTCATGATCGCACAGTCTGTGGGTTCGAGCCCCGCGTCAGGCTCTGTGCTGACAGCTCAGACCCTGGAGCCTGTTTCTACTCCTGTGTCTCCCTCTCTCTCCGCCCCTCCCCCAGTCTCACTTTGTCTCACTCTGTCTCTCAAAAATAAATAAATATAAAAAAAATTAAAAAAATAAATAAAAGCTATTAACTACCTTTTGTCAATTTCCCTCATTGTAAGAAAAATTGTCTTCTGAAATGAAAAGCCACCTACAAATTTCCTAGTTCAACTGTTTTTAAGATCCACATTTACTCATAAATCACCCTTCCACCAAAGATTCCATTTTGAGAAACTGATTTAAAAATTTTTCCCAGTATTATTTACTCCACTATTTTTTTTTTTTTTCCTGTTCTCTTAAAAGTATCCATTAGAGACAAAAGAAGCATCACTAAGAGGAAACACACTTAGTCCATGCCAGGAGAAATGCATAATTAAATAAAAGGACAGCTGGATACCTGGTCATTATAATGGGTAGAAAAGAAATGCTTTGCATCAATTATTTCTCCACTGTCCCCAGAGTTCTGTTGAGCCACCCACCCTCCAATCTGTCTCCTGAAATGAATAAGGGCTCCTCACTTTGGCTCTCTCACCCCTCAGAGAGAAAGTGAGGGAGGCAAGGCAGCTGAAGCTGCCAGCCTGGGCTTTCCCTGTCCCACAGAAGGGAAGCAGACCTATGTGAAATTTCAATCACTTACTTTCCTCTCTCAAAAAAAGCACAGGTTATCAGTGTTCTGCTGGGAGTATGAGATAGTGGTACAAGACATTTAAATCAGTCTAGATTCCAATTAACTTTGGTTCAAAGGCCTGGTAGTTGTGGGTTACTACTTCTCAGTAAATGGGAGATAAAAGCTTCAAGACTTAATAAAGCCTTCTAAGAATGGTGATACACTAGAAACCGCACCTGCTCACATAATTGCCTTCCTCCCTTTCAGAGTGAAGAGCAGGAAAACTGTATGAGTAAGTAAAGTATTAATCATAGATTTTAAAAGATCCAAAACAAACAGAACTCAGTTACACATTTATATATAATGAGAAAAAAAATCACTCCTATAGAATAAACATGCTATGTTGGAATAAAAATGTTTGAATAAGGCCATACATACTTAATAAATCATCACCTTTTCTTCACTTACCTACTGAAATAGCCAGGTCCACATTGGTGGAAAACCTACTTAAATACTTTAATACAATCTCCAAACACCCTTCTTTGTTGAATATAGATACTGCTCTACTACTGCATTCACTAAATTGAAGGGGGAAAAAAAAGTTTTACTATTCACATGTTAACATTAAGAAATCAACCACAGAAATTCATGAAAAGATAAATTAGGCTTTATAAACGAACTAAAGAGCTGGAGTCAAGCACCCACCATTTTTACAGATGAAGAAACCAATGCCCATTCATATACACTGTGCATAAACCAGACTGGCCACCTGTATTGTTATGTCTAACACACCAGGACATTCTAACCAATCTCTTTACCTGCTTGCCAGTTTCCTTATAGGAGGCTAGAGCTGGAAGAGATCTTAGAAATCACTACCATTTACTTCTAATCCTCATTTCATACAGGAGGAAACCTAGGCCCCAAAGATGGAGTGATCTATTCAAAGATCACACATTTTATTTGTGGTGGTTCCTTGGGTCCAGCCTACTGTTCCTTCCACTGTGTAACAGTAATAGTAAGATAAAGTGAGGATAAAAGGTCTCTATGCTTGTAAAACAAAAAGCACAAATTTAAAAGAAAATAAAATGAATTTTATTCACTCCTTCTAGACTATTATAATCAGCAAGCAGAATTTGCAGTCTGCAGAAGAGAAAGTGCTATCATAAATATAGTTGAAGCTACACTATCTTTTAATAAAAAAATCAGAATGTTAAGAATGTTATTAATAAATATAACTAAATATAATAAGTATACGAAATACAGGGTATAAAAGAAAGGTAACTTTAATAATTTTATCCCTGTTTCCAGAGAAAAGTATCCCTCTGTTCATACCACATATACACGTGATACAATAAAAGAGCGGATCAGGTTATTAAACAGAGGTGACTAAATTACGAAATTCAATCTTGTTATCGAAAGATAAACTATTTTCTGCCTGACTCTCTGTCCATCTGTCTACCTACCTACCCCACCTAGTTACTACAGCACTGCTATGAGCCTACCCTCAAGACGGCCACAGCAGAATCAGATATAGTCAGGAATATAAGGCATACATGCGTTAAGATAATTGTAAATATATACACACGTATACAACCTAAACATATAGGATTTAAAATCATGAAGCGTAAGACAAAACTGAAAAGCTAGAACAACTGGAAACGGTACTGTTAGGGCTCACAGGCATTCAGGAAAGAGACACTGTGGAGACTACTTTTTCAGGCTCTTTTCAAAGAAAATTTTTTAAAACTTCTAACAATTAAATAAGCTAAAGTTCCTGGGTACAGGAAACTGTTAACCACCCACTTGCTCATTTCCTCAAATCTGATCTCTCCAATTTTCTGGTGGAATGCATCCACTAATTTGAAATGAAATCATCGGCACGTTCAGACTGCTGTGTGGGCAGCTTTTCAGGATCCAACTTAATCCTGTTTTCTGAGATACGTCTGTGCTTTTAGGTCAGAAGGTATCATTGCTGCTGACTAGAAAATAAGGAACTATGACACAATCCGGTTAGAAAGGTGGGACATAAAATAGGGTAGGAAAAATAAGTCCAGGTAGTGTTTCTAGCCATTTCCATTCCTAAAATCAAGTCCACACCACCCCGCCACTGCTGCAATCATGGAGAGCATGGCCTTCTTCCTACTGGGGCCAAGGGAGCTCTTCTCAGGCGTCGGCGGTCCTGTCAAACGGCAACTGCTAGGGTGGAGGAATAACGCACCAGCCAAGGTCTGGGGCCCCGTCTCGTCCAGGTGCTAGACCGAAGCAGCTGCTGCACAGGGGCTTGACTAGCTTGAAGACAATGACCACTCAAGGGTATGCAGGCAGTGGAGGGTAACTGGGGTAGAGTACATGGTAATGGCCACGATTCCTCTTATTTCTGTCAGCAGCAATGATTGGAGAGAAGTCATAAAGCAAAAACAGAGACAGCGATGCTATGAGGAAAAGGGCTTGGGAGGGAGGGCTGATCTTAGATCACCTAAGATCACAGGCCCACCAAGGAGAACAGAGCTCTCTCTACAGTTTTACAGAATGAGCAGCAGCCTGAGTAGTGTTGAAGCAGGAGGCTGTGTTCGGAAAGCACCTTACCATATATTCCACAGCACATTCATGGCCTCATTGGCTATGTTCTCAATAGAATTTCTGTTCTGATCTTTTTTTTCCTGTGGAGACATCTCATTTGAATCCAGTCCGGCACTACACTGCAACCAAATATCATGATTAGTACCCTGGTTCAAAAGAATAATTAAACAAAAAGGCTAATGATAGTGAAGAAACACAAAAACTAAACATCAGAAATTATAGTGGTTAACGAGCTCATCAAATTCTCATAAGCAGTACCCTTCCCACAGTCCTGTTCCCTTCTGGCAAGAAATACAGACGGGAAAAGTTCACGAGTCATTGTGCAAACTGGATACAAAGCATTTAACACTTTAAAATGTAGAATCAATACAAAGTATTTTATCTAATGCAATGAAGACAGTAAATCAGGCACAGAAAGGTAACACGCAATAGGAGCTAACATCTACACAGGGCCTTCTATGCACAAGGCACTACTCTAACCACTTTTACATTAGGTTATTTAATCCTGACCATAACCTGTGAGGCAGAGGATCCATTATCCCCAATCTTCTGCTACAAAAGGAAAACTGAGGTACGAGATTGCAGAAAGCGTAGCTTAATACATGGCAAAGCTGGGATTCAGATCCATGTATTCTGGCTCCGAAGTCAGGGCAGCACTGCCCTGTAGCACAGCCCATGGCCCCCTCTAAAGCAGAGCTTCTCAGTCTCAGTACCGCTGACATTTTGGACTGGATGATTCTTTGTTGTGGGGTTCACATGTGCACTGCAGGATGTTAGCAGCATCCTTGGCCTCTACCCACTACATGCCAGTAGCCAACACCTCAAAAATGTCTCCAGACATTGCCAAATGTCCCCTGTGGGGAAAATCACCACCAGTTCAGAACCAATGCTCTGAACAGAATGAGATGCCTCTCATCAAAATTGGATATTCTTTATAAAGCCTTAAATAAAAGTTATGTATCAATACAGAATAGTGGACTAGAAGCAGCCTAGAGAGAGAGAGAGAGCGCGCCTTATTCCCTTCAACTACGTCATGCGCTAAGGTTGGCGTGATGTTAAATTTGAAAACTTAATGTAGTCTTCACGGCAAATTCCTAGTCCGTGCCTCAGTTTTCTCATCTCTAAAACAGGAATAACACCTTCCAAATAGGACTGCTGGAAGGATTAAATAACACATAAAACACCACCTGACACAAAAACGTAAAAACTACTTTTATTTACAAAATTTAAGGTCTAAAGGAGTCAGTCTATAGTTTTAGAAAGGGCTTTTCCAACTAGCGTATAAATAAAAAATAGTGGGGACAAACTAATGGAGACTGGTATAATGAGAAGAAATCTGTGTTTCTAGGAAAAGAAATAAAATGCCCATAGAATGTTTTGAGGGAAGACAAAATAACTAATACCAAAGGGCTTAAAAAAAAAAAAAATCTAAGTGCATATACTAAAAGCTACAATTAAAAATTGCCATGAAGATACTTTTTAAACCACCTACCTCTTTCAGCAGTGCGACCAGAGGAGTCATGATATCCTTAGTCACCATGTCATCACAAACTTCAAAACCTCCACAAGCACTGAGATTTCTACACAAAAAGTTTAAAATAAGTTTTACTTTCTCAGAGCACACATCACAAAAACACTTTTAAGTTCTCAAATGTAATTTCTACCCATACTTAAGGTTTTCCAGATGGCACTGCATATGATTTCTGTAAGATGCTACAGAACCAGGGGTGCCTGGGTGGCTCAGTTGGTTAAGCATCCGACTTCAGCTCAGGTCATGGTCTCACTGTCCATGGGTTCGAGTCTCTCTTCAGGCTCTGTGCTGACAGCTCAGAGCCTGGAGCCTGCTTCGGATTCTTTCTCTCTCACTCTCTCTACCCCTTCCCCGCACACACTCAGTCTCTCTCTCTCAAAAATAAACAAACATTAGAAAAAAAAAAAAAAAAGATGCCACAGAATCAATCCAAAGATTTCATCTGTTCTGATCCTTGTTTCACATGATGTAAACAAATGACTTTGTCATGTGACAACTTAATTTTGAAGTCTGAAACAATACACAGGTACATGGCTACAGGGGCAGTAAGAGAGAGAAGACTTTTCCTATTTAATGTGAACAAATCACAGCATGATCCTACATGAAAGGAACTTTTCTTGGGATCAAGACTTCCAAGGGCAGCAAGGGTGAGGCTGAAGGACAGCCCCTGAAGCAAGCCAGGCTAAACTGAATTTTAATTGGGAAGCCACTGCCTGCTTGCCTTCTGAGTGCACAGCACTGTGCCAGGCACTGAAGACGGAGATGAATCAGAAGACGCCCCCACAACCTTCCAGGAGCTCCCAGTGTGCAGAAAACGCCCCCACAACCTTCCAGGAGCTCCCAGTGTACGCATGCTGCAGGGAAAGAGTAGGGCTTCCTCCATGTGGTTTCCTCCAGTATGTGGCTAATCCCCATCCATCCCTTAGAGCTCACCTCAAACACCCCTCCCTTAGGGCTTTCTTCTCTGAACCCCCCAGTTATCTATCTATCTATCTATCTATCTATCTATCATATATAATGATTTATAACCAAATCATTATTTGGCTAATGCCTGTCTCCCTCAAAGCTGTAAGACAGAAGTCATATCTATCTTGTTCACTAACACATGCCCACGGCCTAGCCCACTGCTTGGAGCACAGTGGATACACAAAATATACCTGCTAAAGCACCAAATGCAACATGATATAGACAGAGCGGCAAGAATTGCAAACACTACCTTCTACTCTTGCCCCCTCTACAGTCCATTCTCTGCACAGACACCAGAGTAGCCTTTTCAAAAGATAAATTAGATCAGGCCACTCCTGCTCACCCTAGGCCCTTTAGCCCTACACCACCGAGTCCCTGTCCACCTCTCCAACCTCATCTGTAATACCCACCCCTGCCCTGCAAAGCCACACTAAACTTCCTGTTCTTTAACCAGGCCAAGTCCTTTGCTGCCTCACTTCTTTGCTGTTTCCCTCCGTCGGGAATGCTTTTGCCCTGGATTTTCAGGTCTGGCTCGGATGCATCAGATCAACTGTCATCTACAGATCATAACTTAAAGGAACTTCCCACCTCCAACTCATTATCCTCTTGTTTCTCTCCATAGCACTTCTCACTATCTAGTATTTCCTGTTTTACCTGTTTACTAGTCTCTTGTCTCCTCATCAACACGGGTTCTGTGAAGGCAGGGATCTCAGCTCTCTTGCTCAATGTTCTGCCTGCTCAAACTCCCTGCACCCAGAACACGTGCCACATGCACTGGAAGAGCTCACAGAACCTCGGGACTCTGGGGGTTCCTGGAGAGGGAGCGATGTATGTTAGGCCTTGCGGGGAGGAGGATACGTGGCAGTTGGCTGCTTGCAGCTGGAGCAGCCAGCTGGACAGATGGAATGCGATTGGGGGAGGGGGGTGCGCTCCTCAGGGGTCTGCAGACTGAGTTCAAATCCCCCCTCTGCAAATGGGAGACCCTGGGCAGTTCTGGGTCTCCCGAGCTGCCGAAGGCAAGGGCACGGAGATAATCGACGGTGCGTGGCACGCACACAGCGCTGGCCGGCCGCCGCGACCCCTCTCTCTCCCGGCTCACCTCAGCGCGCCGGCCGCCGTCTCCCTCACCGCCAGGCTGGGGTCCAGCAGCAGCGGCCCGAGGCGGCGCACGGCGTCCCGACGCGCCAGGCCCGGCAACGCAGGCCGCTGCTGCACCAGCCGGGCCAACCCCGCGCAGGCGCACTCGCGGACCTCGGCGCTCGGGTGCTGGAGCTGCGGGACAGGAGCAAGTGTCAGACGCAGCACAGAGCGCAGGCGCGGGGGCCGCGGCAGGGGCGCGCCGCGCTGCCCCAGGGCTCCGCGCGAAGCCCGCCCCTCGCAGCCCCGCGCGCCCCCGCTTCACCTTTTCTAGCAGCTCCGCCGCCGGCCCGTCGTCCTCCTCTCCCTCAGTCCCGTTCGCCGCCGCCTCGGCCTGACAGTCGCCCGTAGGAGAGAACTGAGGCCGCTTGAAGCGCTTCGTCCGGCTCTTGCCCATGGCGATGTGCGCTGGGAGAAAAGACCGAGAGAGGAGGGCAACAGCAGGACGGCGGAGGCTGCTGAGCTGGTGTCAGGGTCCTGCTGCCGAGGGGTTCTCGGCCCCACTGCTCAGCCGGGCCCGCTGACTGCCGGAGCCCACATGGAGAAGCAGTGCGCAAGCGCGCCGCGTGTCGGCGGGGAGGAGGCTGGCTCCGGGAGCGCGCAGGCGTAATGGTGGGGGTGGGGCCAGACCTGGGTTAGTAGCGGAGTCAGGGGTTTTTCCCCCCGGGGAAGAAGGAGGTTGGGTTTTAATGGGATTACAGCCTCCCATGAGCCTAGTGACGTTTATTGTTACTGAACGTCGCCACACTCTTATTTCCATAATAACCAAAATGCGATTAAGGATACCTAACTTGCAAGGTTATTGTGAGGCTTACATAAAATTGTGTAAGGCGCCTAACACCAAACCTGACATATTTATTTTGGGTGCTCAAAATTATTAACCACGACTTTTTGTGTCCCCCAGGGCATAGCACAGCTCCCGTCAAGTAAACAACCCAGTTTTTGTTTTAGATGTTTTAGAATGAATGTACATCTATGTTTGATCAGACGGATTCCCTTAAATTAATCTTCCTGGGGGCACCTGGGTGGCTCAGTCCGTTACTGTCTGACTTTGGCTCAGATCCTGATCTCAGGGCTTGGAGAGCTGACAGCTCAGAGCCTGGAGCCCGCTTTGGATTCTGTGTCTCCGGGTCTCTCTGCCCCTTCCCCACTCACACTCTGCCCCTCTCTCTCTCTCTCTCAAAAATAAACATTTTAAAAAAATAAAATAAAATAAAATAAACATTTAAAGAACATTTTTAGGGGCACCTGGGTGGCTCAGTTGGTTGAGCCTTGGACTTCGGCTAGGGTCATGATCTGGCAGCTCGAGTTCGAGCTCTCCCCACCCCCCACTCACCCAGGGCTCTGTGCTGACAGCTCTAGGGGCCTGGAGGCTGCTTCAGATTCTGTCTCCCTCTCTCTCCGCCCCTCCCTTGCTTGCACATGGCCTCTCTCTCTCTCTCAAAAATTAAAAAGTATATATATTTAAATTTTTTTAATAAAATAAAATAAAATTCCTATCTTAAAAAAAAAAAAGTTAATCTTCCGCCTCAGTTTCCTCGTTTGTGAAAATGGGAATACTGATAATACATACCTAAATACATACTTCGACACATACACACACTCTCTCCAGCTGGACACTAAACCCTGTGAGGACAAGACTGCCTGTTTACACAAATCACTGTATTCCCAACACTGGCCCAACAAGTCCTGCCTGGCACAGAATAGGCATGCAATTTCTTGAATGAATAGAGACCACATAATGAGGAAAGGGTAGGTCATGTCATCTAGACAAAACAGGAGGAGATTGAAAAAAAAAAAAAAAAAAAAAAAGGTTCCTGCTGTTTCACTGTGGGGATGAGCAAGACAAAATGGTCAAAAACCTTAGCTAAGGGAAAACTTTGTGGTCTGTTTTCATTAGTTACTCTTTCCTGGGAGATATTAACACTTCTGTTCAAATGAATGATAAACTTTATTTAATGAGCTTAAGATCCCTTCTGGGAACCACAGAGGTATTAGTTTTAGGAGGAGCCCAGTGACCTTTAACTAGTCTAATAATCCGTAACCAGTCACTTTTTAAAAATCCAGGCAAGTCACGATTATCTAAGGTATCTTCTTCCTACAAGTTATTGTTGTCAAGGAGGAATTTTTGAATTAGGCTGCTTAGAGGCCTCTTCCTTTGAGACAATAAAAATGCTTGTAATCAATTATTGGTCACACACATTTTAAGGTTGGTTTTTTTTTGTTTGTTTTTGAGAGAGGGGGGTGGGGAAGGGCAGAGAGAGAGGGAGAGAGAGAATCCCAAGCAGGCTCCACATTGGCACAGAACCCGATGTGGGGCTTGAACTCACGAACTGTGAGATCATGACCTGAGCTGAAGTCAAGAGTCAGATACTTAACTGACTGAGCCACCCAGGCGCCCCTGGTCACACACATTTTAAATAGGAGCTAGCTCTTCCTGTTTCTCCCCATTCATATGTTTGTAAGATAATTTTCCTGAAGAAAACACTCTGATCTATATTCCTTTAAAATCTTTGACAATCTCAGGTGGATACATAACTGAACTATGTAGCATGAGGTTCAGACTTTTATATGACCTATCCCATGTGGCCACAGCACCCTGCCACATGCTTCTGACACATCATGTCTTCCCAGGAGCCTCCTCAGTCATTCCCATACACTCCCTTGGACTTTCCTTTACCTGGGCCTGGGGGACTGTATAGCTTAGCAAGCTTCCATAGCACACCCTGGCATTAATCACCTCAGTTTTGCCAGTAAATGGTCTCAGATCTGTTTATAGTTCCTCTGAGTTTTAGGAACTCGTGGTGGGATAGGAGATGTACACTAAAAGATGGCCGTCCTGCGGGGCCTAGCCTACTGTCCTCATCCTCCCACCCGCCCCAGCACACTCTACGTGTTCTTTGATTGCCCTGTATCTCTCTCTTAGGATTGTCCAGTAAATACCATCAAAAGTATGCCTGTGCGCTTCCGCCCCTAGTCTGTGCCCCTCCCTGGAGGGCAGGGGCCACTGCCAGTCTCTGCATTCCTTGTGCCTGGCACTCAGCTGAATTAAAGTCCCTGAGCTGTCCACTCCCTCTGTGTGTGGTTACTGCCCTCTGCCTCAGCTGGCCCTACATAAAGTGACTCAGTAGTCATCGACAAGGAATGTGGCTGCTGGTAAAACCATCTGCAGAGAACCAGACATGGGTCTCTAGCTCCAGATCTGCCTCTATCTGACCAGATGATCAAGGGAAGTTTGCTTCCCTTCCCTAGACCTCAGTTTCTCCATTTACAAAGACTCTTTAGGGGTCTTCAAAATATCAGAGGGCTATGAACCATATTGATTAGTTCAGGAAAGACGATCTGGAAGGAAAACTGAATGAACAGGTGTCAGAGCCTGGGAGAGGCACCCTGGTTGCTGATTTCTCATTTGGTCCTCAAAATCTTCCTGAGCTATGTGTTATCCGAGTGTAACTGCTGACAGCCAACCTGAGAAAGTCACAGCAAAGGGATCTGCTGCCCGTCAGAAATTCTACTTCATTCACTCATTCATTCATTCACTCACTCAACAAATATCTATTGTTGGGTCCTTACTGTCCGTCAGGCACTGTACCAGCACTAATGGTAATGTGGTAACTAAGATCTGTCCCTGATGTTGTGGGGTTTACATTCCATCCACACTAGGGCTCTATGCTGCCTCTAAGAAAGTTACTGTAGAAGGGAGCCTAGGTGGCTCGGTCCCTTGAGCATCTGACCTCAGCTCAGGTCATAATCTCAGGGTACATGATTTTGAGCCCTGAATCAGGATGTCTGCCGTTGGTACAGAGGCCACTTGGGATCCTCTGTCTCTCCTTCTCACTACCCCTCCCCCACTCAACCATGCGTAAAAATTTTTAATGTTTATTTATTTTTGAGATAGAGACAGAGCGTGAGCAGGGGAGGGGCAGAGAGAGAGAGGAAGACACAGAATCCAAAGCAGGCTCCATGCTCTGAGCTGTCAGCGCAGAGCCCAACACAGGGCTCGAACCCACAAACCACGAGATCATGACCTGAGCCAAAGTCGAAAGCTCCACCAACTAAGCCACTCAGGCGCCCCAAACTTAACATGTTTTTAATAAAAAATTAATTAATGAATTAAAAAAAAAACTTACCCAAAAACTTGGGAAGAAAGAAAGTGAATGACTACATATTTTTTCAATGTTTTTCAATATTTTTTCATAGTAGCCAAATATCAGTAGACTTTTCTCCCATGATGAAAGTGTTCTCTGTCCTGTCTGGCACAGGAGCCACTGGCCACACATGGTTATAAGCACTTGACGGATGCAAGTGCAAGTGCAGCTGAGAAACTGAAGTTTCCATTTTAATTCATTTTAATTGGCTGCTGTTTTGTGAAGCACAACTCTATAGCAGTGGTTCTGAACTGGGATGATTTTGCTCCTCAGAGGACATTTGGTAATGTCTTGGAGGCATTTTGGTCATCACTATGGCGGTGCTATTAGCATCTAATGGGTACAGGTAGGTGCTATTGCCATCTGGGCTAGTGTGGGGACTGTCCTGTACATTGTAGGGTGTTGAGCAGCAACTCTGACTTCTACCCACTAGATGCCAGTAGTATCCCCTAGTTCTGACAAACAAGCACGTCTTTACCCATTGCCAAATGTCCCCTGGGAAGCAAAATTGCCCTCAGTCGACAATCATTGCGCTAGGGAAATGTACTTTTGTTGAGTGACTGCCTACTTATGGGCCTAGACTCTTTGAAATTTGATACTGATTTTTAGATTAATAAATTGCAAATAATTTTGCCCACTTGAGATACAAATTATTTCTGTCCAGTAGAAAATATAACTTCAAAGGATACAATTCCATTGCCTTGGAGAACATAACCAATTTTGTATCTAACCTAAGAATCTTAGTTAAGCATATGTTTCCTCACTGACTATATAGATTTCTGTTTCTCCTTTAAACCGCCTTAGCCATTCTCCTGGTTCCTTCATTAAGGAACTGACATATCCTTACTATGTGTTTATATGAGTCAATTTTTGAACTTGTTGAAAATCATCCTTTGTTTATCCATAGGGTAAAAAATGTGTTCACCAGGTACTATGAAGTAAAGACGCAGGTTACAAGGCAGCCTATATAATATAATCCCATTTGGGGAAAAACACAGAGAGGAAATATCTATGAAAGTATCCATACCAGGGGCACCTGGGTGGTTGAGTTGGTTGAGTGTCCGACTTTGGGTCAGGTCATGATCTCACAGCTCATGGGTTCAAGCCCTGAGTCAGGCTCTGTGCTGGCAGCTCAGAACCTGGAGCCTGCTTCCAATTCTGTGTCTCCCTCTCTTTCTGCCCCTCCCCGGCTCACGCCCTGTCTCTCTCCCTCAAAAATAAATAAACATTTAAACAAAAGAAAAGAAAGTATCCATACCAAAGTGTCACTTGTATTTGTCTCTGGGTAGAATTTAAAGAGAAATTTTTAATTTTTAATTATTTTTTAAAGGTCATTTTCTTTCCTTTTTTCTTTTAAATTTATTTTAGAGAGAGAGAGAGAGAGCACATACAGGGGGTGGGGCAGAGAGAGAGAATCCTTAGTAGACTCTATGCTGTCAGTGCAGAGCCCGACTTGGGACTCCTCAATCTCACAAACCTTGAGATCATGACCTGAGCCCAAATCAAGGGTTGAGTACTCAAATGAATGAGCCACCCAGGTGCCCCTAAGAGATAATTTTTTTTTTACTCTGATTTTTGGGCCTTTTTATTTTTTGGGCTTTCTAGAATGAGTCGGTGGTAATTGCACATTTTTTTTAACCCTGAAAAAATTTTTAAGGAAATAGAGTATAATTCTCCTCTCCTCAATGTGGCCCTCATTTCCATCCTATTACCCCCACACTCACCTATTGGATGGTCAGTGGCTGCCCTTGGTGCCCAGAAGACTCTGCTCTAAGATTTAGGACTCCTGCCATGATTTTTGGGTCTGGATCAGCAGTTGATACTTCATTGTTAATGTCAGTGTCATTAATCTGGATATTGTTGGATGTGGTTTGTAGGTTATTTGTAGCACAAGAGTTTCATATAGTAAAACAATCTTACATTTGTAGAGCTCTTATAAAACTTTCCATTTAATTTTCTTCTCCCCTAGGGGCACCTGGGTGGCTCAGTCGGTTAAGCATCAGACTTTGGCTCAGGTCATGATCTTGTGGTTTGTGAGTTCGAGCCCCATGTCGGGGTCTGTGCTGACAGCTCAGAGCCTGGAGCCTGCTTCGGATTCTGTGCCTCCCTCTCTCTCTGCCCCTCCCCAGCTTGTGTTCTCTCTCTCTCTCTTTCAAAAGTAAATAAACATTAAAATTTTTTTTTCCCTAAATAGACCCATTTAATACTGCCAAATATTTTCTTTGTTTCCAGATGGACAGCATTTCTTCCCTAGTTTCTTATTCTCCTTGCTCTGGTCTCAGTGAACCCCCACTCAGTGAAGGTAGTATTTTGGCTCTTGAGCAAAGAGCTGGTACATTCCCATTTGATTTTAATTGGACATCCAATAATTACTACTGTATTTAAGTACTTGTCGTATTTATTTTAACCTAATATCATTTTGTTTAAAAAAAAAAATAACTGTGAGGGCGCCTGGGTGGCTCTGTCCGTTGAGCATCCAACTTCAGCTCAGGTCATGATCTCACAATTCGTAAGTTCAAGCCCCACCATCAGGCTCTCTGCTATCAGCTTGGAGCCTGCTTCAAAGATGGTCTTCCTCTCTCTGCCCCTTCCCTGCTTGTGCACACACTCTCTCTCAAAAATAAATAAGCATTTTAAAAAATGAAAAAAAAAATAACCATGACCAATTACACATTTTTGCATTTGGATCTTCCATGCCAGATCAAAATCAGGATTTATCTGGGGCGCCTGGGTGGTTCAGTCAGTTAAGCATTTGATTCTCAATTTTGACTCAGGTTGGGATCTCACAGTCATGATCTCATGGTTGTGAGATCAAGCCCTGCATTGGGCATGGGGCCTGCTTGGGATTCTCTCTCTCTCTCTCTCTCTCTCTCTCTCTCTCTCTCTCTCTGCCCCTCCCCTGATCATGCTCATGCTCTCTCTGTCTCTCAAAATAAACAAACAAACAAACAAACAAACATTTAAGGAAATCAGAATTTATCCAGTTTTCAAGTAAAAATGGAGGTAAGGTTTTTTTTGTTTTTGTTTTTTCTTTTAGATGACTGAGAACTATTTCAAGCATCTCAAATAGTATAAAAAGTTTACGGGGGAGCCTACGTGGCTCAGTCGGTTAAGCATCTGACTTTTTTTTTTTTTTTTGAGTGAGAGTGAGCAGGAGAGGAGTAGAGAGGGAGAAAGAGTCTTAAGCAGGCTTCACATCCAGCACAGAGCATAACGAGGGGCTCGATCTGACAATCACGAGGTAGTGACCCGAGCCAAAATGAAGAGTCAGCCGCTTACCCGACTTAGCTTCCCAGATGCCCCTGCCCATCTGACTCTTGATCTCAGCTCCAGTCTTGATCTCAGGGTCATGAGTTCAAGCCCCACACTGGGCCCTGCACTGGGCATGAAGTCTACTTCAAAACAAGACAAAACAAAACAAAAACGGGCAATCCTGCCCCAGAGTGCTGAGAACCATCTTAAGGGCATCTTATTTATCACAAATCAACAGAACCGATTGTTCCCTATCTTTGCCCCAAGAAGGATTGCCAGTCTTTCTCATTTTAGCCATTTTGGTGGATGTACGGCAACCAGAACTCTTAAACATTGCTGGTGAGAACATAAAAGGGACAACCACTGGGGCGCCTGGCTGACTCAGTCACAGGAGTATGCAACTCTTGATTTTGGGGTTGTGAGTTTAAGCCCCCTGTTGAGTGGAGAGATTACTTAAAAATAAAGTCTTGGGTCGCCTGGGTGGCTCAGTCGGTTGAGCATCTGACTTCAGCTCAGGTCATGATCTCGCGTTCCGTGAGTTCGAGCCCCGCGTCGGGCTCTGTGTTGACAGCTCAGAGCCTGGAGCCTGTTTCAGATTCTGTGTCTCCCTCTCTCTCTGACCCTCCCCCGTTCATGCTGTCTCCCCCTGTCTCAAAAATAAAATAAACGTTAAAAAAAATTAAAAAATAAATAAATAAAGTCTTCAGGGGCTCAGTCGGTTGAGCACCTGACCCTTGATTTCTGCTTAGGTCACGATCCCAGTGTTGTGGGATCGAGCCCCGAGTTAGGCTCCATGCTGAGTATGGAGCCCGCTTGAGATTCTCTCTCTCCCTGTGCCCCTCTCCTCTGCTCACACAGGCACATGCTCCCTCTCTCAAATAAAAATAAAATAAAATAAAATAAAATAAAATAAAATAAAATAAAATAAAATAAAATCTTAAACAGGGCAGCTACTTTAGAAAACAGTTTGGTGGCTCCTTGTCATGCATTCAGTTTACATTGCAGCAATTCCACTCCAAGATATTCCCAGGAAAAGTTAATATATCCACACAGACTTGCACATGAATATTCATAGCAGCTTTATTAATAGCCCCAAAGTGGAAACAACTCAAATGCCCATAAACAGGTAAGTGAAGAAACAAAAAGGAAACAAATTATGGGTACATGTAATAACATACATTAACATCTCAAAAAACGGGGCTCCTGGGTGGCTCAGTTGGTTAAGTGTCCAACCTTAACCTTAACCTCAGCTCAAGTCATGATCTCGGTTCATGAGTTTGAGCCCCACATTGGACTCTCTGCTCTCATCGCAGAGCCCACTTCAGATCCCCTGTCCCTCTCTCTCTCTGTCTCTTCCCCACTCGCATGCTCTCGCTCTCTCTCTCACAAAAATGAATAAATATTAATTTTTTTTAATCTCAAAAACATCTTGAGCAAAAGAAGCCAGACACAAGACTATTGTACTGTATGCTTGTAGTATAATTTCATTTATGTGAAACCATAGATCTACAATAACAGGCCAGACAGTAGTTGCCCAAGGCCAGGGGTGGAGATAGGAATTGACTGGGACATGGTACAAGGGACCCCTTTGGAGTGATGAGAATGTTCTGTATCCTGCTTGTGGCAATTGTTACATGGGTATTACATTTATCAACATTTATCAAACTGTACAGTTCAAGGGGTGCCTGAGTAGCTCAGTCGGTTAAGAGTCCAATTTTGGCTCAGGTCATGATGTCATGGCTCGTGAGTTCGAGCCCTGCATTGGGCTGTCTGCTCTCAGCACACAGCCGGCTTAGGATCCTCTGCCCCACCCCCCAACTCTCTGCCCCTCCCCTGCTGGTGCTCTCTCTCTCTCTCTCTCTCAAAAAATAAATAAACTTAAAAAAAAAACACTGTATAGCTAAAAACGTTATTTTATAGTAAGAGAATTATTACCTATAGATTAACCTTAATAAAATTGATTTTTAAAAAATGTTTTTATTTATTTTTGAGACAGAGAGAGACACAGCATGAGCAGACACAGAATCAGAAGCAGGCTCCAGGCTCTGAACTGTCAGCACAGAGCCCGATGCAGGGCTCGAACTCATGGAGTGTGAGATCGTGACCTGAGCCGAAGTTGGATGCCCAGCTGACTGAGCCACTCAAGTGCCCTGATTTTTTTTTTTTTTTAAATGGCTCTAGGCCCAATGTGGGATTTGAACTCATGACCCCAAGTCAACAGTCACAAACTCTAACAACTGAGCCAAGCCAGGCACCCCTGTCTCCTACTGAATTTGCTGGTATTTACTGAAGAGCTAGTGAATTGAGGAAAGCAAAGCTTTAATGGGAAACACCAGGTAAAGGAGAAACATAGAAAATTACTAAGAGCAGAGCAAGGGTTCCCAAATTAGGCAAAAAGCTCTCTATACCTGTTTTCCACTTGTGAAATGAACTACTCCATCTAGCAAACTCGTACTTAGCTACCTCACTGGAAGGAAGTATTTCACGTGCATACAAGATTTGAAAAATCATAAAAGAACAGCAGTCCCTGCCCTACTTCTTCCCAGCCCCAAACCCTCTCTAAGAAGCAAACACTCTCAACCCTTCTGTTTCTTCTGTTATTATCTTCGTATTCCCAAATGATAGCTAATATGCTGATTTGTCAGTATCACATATTATTTCTTCACTCCTTGCCCTGATAAGTAAGGTCTTGGCTCTCCTATACTCCCTCCCCCACATCTCTCCCTTTACTCAACAAAACTATCCGTACCACAATTCTTGATTAAATCAGCAGTCGCTGTGTAAAGTGCTAGCACAACACAAATATCGCTCACTGCCGAACTAGGAAGTACATGAAAACCACAGTTCCTTCCTTCGACAACCCTTCGTTTTTTGTGGAGTTAATAATGCCTTTTGCCCCCATTATCCTGGTTTCCCAGCAATCTGTCATTATTATCTTTTAAGTTTATTTATTTGATAGAGATATAAAGAGAGAGCGTGAGCAGGGGAGGGGCAGAGAGAGCACAAGAGAGAGAGTCCCAGGCAGGCTCCATAACGTCAGTGCAGAGCCTGACTTGGGGCTCGATCTCACCAACTGTGAGATCATGACCTGAGCTGAAATCAAGAGTTCGATGCTTAACCCACTGAGGCACCCTGTCATTACTTCTTTCCAAATCCCGACATCTTTGTCTATCAACAACAGAGTCCATGTGTTCAAACATATTAAATTTTCTTCCCTGTGATCTTCCTATCCTCCTGCTGTTATCTGAACTGGGAGCTAAGGACGCTGTACAGCCGTCTTTCTGGACTTTCACTGTGGCTTCTGTGTTGGACTCCCCTTTCCCTACGTGGTTGTTAGTTAGGACTTGGAGAGACAGTAGTGGTGGTCACTATGATAATGCCGTTTACTATGAAAGCTCGTGTCAGGAGTCACTCTACAGTATTTATGGGAAAAATACTCCATAAGCATAAGTTTACGAATGCAATCAGATATAATTTTCACATAGCGATTTTGTTGAAAAAGAAAAACACAGCTGGAGGTATCAAAATCCCAGATTTCAAGTTATATTACAGAGCTGTAGTATTCAAAACAATACGGTGGTACTGGCACAAAAACAGACACATGGATCAATGGAACAGGATAGAAAGCCCAGAAACCCACAATTACGTGGTCAATTAATCTTCGACAAAAGAGGCAAGAATGGACAATGGGAAAAAGACTGACTCTTCAACAAATGGTGTTGGGAAAACTGGACAGCAACATGCGGAAGAATGAAACTGAACCACTTTCATACACATACACAAAAATAAACTCAAAATGGATTGAAGATCTGAATGTGACATCTGAAACCATAAAAATTCTAGAAGAGAGCACAGGCAGTAATCTCTCTGACATCGGCCATAGAAACATTTTTCTAGGTATGTCTCCCGAGGCAATGGAAATAAAAGCAAAAATAAGCTATTGGGACTACATCAAAATAAAAAGCATCTGAACAGCAAAGGAAACAACCAAGAAAATTAAAAGACAAGCTGCTGAATGGGAGAAGATCTTTGCAAATGACATATACAATAAAGGGTTAGTATCCAAAGTATAAAGAATTTATACAAATGAACACTCCCAAAACAAATAATCCAATTAGAAAATGGGCAGACGACATGAACATTTTCCAAAGACGTCCAGATGGCCAACAGACACATGAAAAGATGCTCAACATCACTCATCATCAGGGAAATACAAATTAAGACTACAATGAGGTAACACCTCATGCCTGTCCGAATGGTTAAAATCAAAAACACAAGAAACAACAGGTGTTGGTGAGGATGTGGAGAGAAGAACCTTCATGCACTGTTGATAGGAATGCAGCCTGGTGTAGCCACTGTGGAAATGGTGTTTCCACTGTAGAACTTTTTTCCTCAAAAGGTTAAAAATAGAATGACCCTATGATCCAGTAATCGCACCGCTAGGTATTTACCTGAAGAATACAAAAACACTAACTCAAGGGGATACATGGACCCATATGTTTATTTGGACCCATATGTTTATTGCAGCATGATAAACACAATAGCCAAGTTATGGAAGCAGCCAAAGTGTCCACTGATAGATGAATGGATAAAGAAGATGTGTTATATACATATAATGGAATACTATTCAGTCATAAAAAAAAATGAAATCTTGCCATTTGCAACAATGTGGATGGGCCTAGAGAGTATTAAGCCAAGCAAAATGAGTCAGAGAAAGACAAATACTCTATGATTTTACTCATATGTGGAATTTAAGAAACAAAACAAAGGGGAAAAAAAGACAAACCAAAAGTCAAACTACAGAGAACAAACTGATGGTTACTCGAGGCAACGTTGGTGGGGGAATGGATATAATAGATAAAGAGCGAATTAAGAGTACACTGATCATGATGAGCACTTAGTAATGAATGAAATTAGAAGTACACTTATCATGATAAGTAATGAATGGGATTGTGGGATCACTATATTGTACACCCGAAACTAGTATAACACGTATGTTAGTTATACTGGAAATCAGTCAATCAATCAATCAATCAAGTGGTTTCAGAACCCCAGCCCCAGCTCCTGCATTGTTTTTCCAAACTGTTTCTATTCAAGTTTATTTTATCTGAATCTTGATTCAAACGAACCAACTATAAAAGAGACATTTATGTAACAATTGGGGAGGTATGAGCTGAATATTTTATGGTATGGAATTATTGTTAATATTTTAGGTATGCTACAGGATTGTGGTTATATCCTTCTCTTTCGGAGAAATGGTGTATTTTCATGTGAAAACTAAAGTACTTGGGATCTTTAAAATAATCTTCTGTGGGGGTGAGAAAGAAAGTAGAAATAGGGCCTAGGTGAGATGGGCTACATAAATGCTGATAATTGTTAAAGTTACAGAGCACCTGGGTGGCTCAGTTGGTTAAGCGTCTGACTCCTGGTTTGGGCTCAGGTCATGATCTCACGGTTCTGTGAGTTCAAGCTCCACACTGACAGTGCGAAGCCTGCTTAGGATTCTCTCTCTCCTTTCTCTGTCTGCACCCCCACACCAAATAAATAAATAAACTTTTAAAAAATTACATAAAAAAATTGCTGAAGTTAGGTGATGGGTACTAGGTGTTCATTACACTACTTTACTTTTACATGTGTTTAACTTTTACATGTGTTTAGGGCTTGAACCTACGAACTGTGAGATCATGACCTGAGCCGAAACCAAGAGTCAGACCCTCAACCAACTGAGCGATTGAGGTGCCTTAAAATGTTTTTTAAGTGTTTATTTTTTTTTGAGAGAAAGACAGTGTGAGCGGGGGTGGGGGGGGTGGGGAGAGGGGTGTGCAGGAGAGAGGGGGACAGAGGATCCGAAGCAGGTTCCATGCTGACAGTGGAGAGCCTGATGCGGGGGCTCGAACTCACAAACCATGAGATCGTGACTTGAGCTGAAGGTGAATGCTCAACCGACTGAGCCACCCAGGAACCCTGAAAACTTAGTATTTAAAAAGCAACTTCTGGGGCACCTGGGTGGCTCAGTTGGTTAAGTGTCGTGCTCTTGGTTTCGGCTCAGGTCATGATCTCAGTTTCGTGAGTTCGAGGCCCACAACGGACTCCACACTGACCGTGCAGAGCTTGCTTGAGATTCTCTGTCTCTCCCTTTCTCTCTGTCCCTCCCCCACTTGCACTGTTTCTCTCAAAATAAATAAATAAACTTAAAAAAAAAAGCAACTTCTAACAAAAACATATTTCTCTTTTGAGTAAATGAAGTTATAATCAACTTAATTATTTTAGTTTTCCTACTGTTACTTAAATGACAAATCTTAGGGGCTCGCTCAGTTGGTGGAGGATGTGACTCTTGATTCTGGGTTGTGAGTCTGAGCCGTATGTTGAATGTAGAGATTACTTTAAACAATAAATAAAATAAAAAGGCAGGGGCGCCTGGGTGACTCAGTCGGTTGAGCATCCGACTTTGGCTCAGGTCATGATCTTGCTGTGAGTTTGAGCCCTGAATTGGACTTGCTGCTGTCTGCACGGAGCCGGCTTTAGAAATCCTGTCTCTCTCTCTGCACCTCTCCGCCTTCTCAAAAATAAATAAACACTAAAAAAATTAAAGTGATGTTTAAAAAAAATAAAATTAAAAAGCAAAAAAAGAGGCAAATTTAGCATTTAGTCTTCTATCTTAAGAACCTTTCCCAAAACTAGATAAGCAAATTATGTAAGAAAAATTATAATTTAGTGTAATTATGTCCAAACCCAATTTCAGTACCAAAGTCAAGATTCATTCATTCTTTGGATAGTCCCTGAGCATCTTGCCAGGTGCTCTTGAGTACTGAAGATACACATTTGACAAAGACTCAGATAGGGGCTTGACAAGTAGTTTGTAACAAAAATACCCAGAAAAATTTCATTTAGTCCTTTAGTTCTGCAAGATAGCTATTAACAGGCCCAAATGAGGACAGTAAGGTTCGGAGAGAATGAGTCACCTGCCCAAACAGCTAATGGAGGAACCAGGACTATAAACTGGTCAGTCTGCCAGAAGGGTCACTTCCACCACACAGGGCCCAAAGCCCCCTTACCTGGCAGATGATGTCATGCTTAGTTTGAAGCAGCACCCTTGTCGTCCCTCACACAGATCAACTCTCCTCAAAGTGTGCTCCTTGGAACACTGGTTCTGTGTAAGTCAGGGTCTTAGTTGCGAGTAATGGAAGCTGACTTCCATTTGTAGTGAAACAAAAAAACCTATTCTTTAAAGGACATTGGGTACCTCAGAGAATTTGGGGGAGGTCTAGAGAGACCAGTCTAAGACTAAACTTTTGGGAAAAGTGCACACATTCCTGCCATGAAACGGGCCTGATGGAACCGGTGTCCCCCAGGAGCACTGCCGAGCACCTGCAGCAGAAATGCAGCGGACAGCCTCCTCACGTGCCCGCGTCCCAAATGCACAGAGTCAGGGAAGTTTTCTGGGCTGTCTCGGAGAAGCTGGACTGACTTGGCTGGGATTCCCCAAACCCAGCAAGGGTCCTCAATAGGAGCTTGGTAGACAGAAACCATGACAAATACCCCAATATCCACAGCGAACGCTAATAGCTCACAAAATGGCAGGGAAACAGGTTTCTCTACTGCCAGACTTCCTGGAGCTTTTAGGTTTTTGGGTTTGTTTTTTTTTTAAGTTTATTTATTTTGGGGGGAGAGGGAGAGGGAGAGGGAGAGGGAGAGGGAGAGGGAGAGGGAGAGGGAGAGGGACAGGGAGAGGGACAGGGAGAGGGACAGGGAGAGGGAGAGAAATCCCAGGCAGGCTCTACGTTCAGCATGGAGCCCAACACGGGGCTTGAACTCACGAACCATGAGATCATGACCTGAGCCAAAATCAAGAGTCGTCGGAAGCTTAACTGAGCCACCCAGGCGCCCACACTGCAGGGCTTCTTGGAGCTCTTAATACACTTTGGAGCATGCGGAATCTCCAGAGGGGGACACAAGAGTTCCTAAACACTGGTGATCACAGAACCTTTATTTCTGTAACAGGTTACACAGGATGGGAAAGGGTGGCAGGTTTCATGCTCCAATGCTATCCCTCAGCCTCCCACTAGCTCTCACTCCTCTGGATCCCCTAGCTGCACTCTAATTCAGGAGCCCAAATCTGTCACCTGGACTGTCACAGCAGTTCCCAGCTGCTGGCCCAGGCCATGCCCCTTCAGTCCACAGTAGTCAGTCACCATCATCAGATGCAAATCCACTTGTCACTTCCTACTTACAACACTTGGCAGCTCCCCACTGCCCTCACAGAACTCGTGACCCCTGGTTCCTACTTACCTCCGTGGTGGTTTCATCTCTTGCCACAACTCCTCTCCAACTCCATGCTTCCAGTCACATCCGGGAACTGCCTGTGCTCCACAACAACGCACCCCCCCACCCCGGGGCCCCACCCTGCCCTGCAACTGACCCTTCAGATCAGTTTGGAGAAAACTTTAGAAAGCCCTGTGTGGGCTGGACCCCCTCCCCTGGGGACACCTTTCATAGTACTTAAACAACATGGCAACTGCTCCATCACTGGTTTGTATTCCCCACTGGTTCTGAGAGGACAAAAATTCTTCCTCACATTTTTTTTTTTTAAACATTTTTTTAATGTTTTTATTCATTTTTGATAGAGAGACAGAGTACAAGTGGGGGAGGAGCAGAGAGAGAGGAACACACAGAATCTGAAGCAGGCTCCAGGCTCCGAGCTGTCAGCACAGAGCCCGACGTGGGGCTCGAACTCATGGACTGCGAGATCATGACCTGAGCCGAAGTTGGATGCTCAACCGACTGAGCCACTCAGATGCCCCCTTCCTCACATTTTTCATACCTAGCAAAGCACCTGCCATGAGAAGGGCAGCCCACAAAGCAATGAAAGAGTACCCCAGGAACTTTCTGAGAAGACAATCTTTTACTTTCATTTTCGTCTTGCACACAATCAGACTTGCATAGCAGATAATTAATCACAGATGAGAAATGTGTTATTAAAATGTTTCATGATGCAGACAAGATGCTCTTCCTATTTTTTGAGGATAAAAGATAAAGATTATACTAAAAAAGATAAGAGCTTATACTTACCCAATGCAAAAGCATTGAAAGTGGAGTCTGCAGAAAGGATGAAACTCAAGCTTCTGTGGTTTCAGCAAGAGGAAAAGATAGGGGAACTGTAGATGCTGATAAGGGCAGAGCATCTGTTAGCTAGAACGATTCTTAGTAGCAGAGTCTCTATAAAAGGTCAATCAAGGGGCACCTGGCTGGCTTAGTGGAACTTCCAACTGTTGGTCTCAGGGTCATGCGTTTGAGCCCCACGTGGGTGTAGAGATTAAATAAAAACAAAAAACTAAAAAAAAAAAAAACTAAAAAAAAAAAAAGTCAATCTAGATTCCAGTTCTAAAGGAGAAAAGAGCTCTTCAAAAAACAGCAGTTATCGGGGTGTCACAAGCCTTGATGTTGTCAGTGAGGCTATTTAAATGGAAAACACCTAGAATCGTTTTATTTTTTTGTTTGAAGTTTTATTTATTTAAGTAATCTCTACACCCAACACAGGGCTCAAACTCATGACCCCAAGATCAAGAGTCCTATGTTCTGGGGCACCTGGGTGGCTCAGTCAGTTAAGCGTCTGACTTTGGCTCAGGTCATGATCTTGCAGTTTTGTGAGTTCGAGCCTCACATCAGGCTCAGACCTGTTGTGCTGTGCTGACAGCTCAGAACCTGGACCCTGCTTTGGATTTTGTGTCTCCCTCTCTCTGCCCCTCCCCTGCTCATACTCCTCTCTCTCAAAAATAAACATTAAAAAAAAAAAAAAAAAAAAGCCACATTCACTCCACTATTCAGGAGTTTGCTTGGTTCTTAAAAGATAAGAATTTCCTCATGGTTATCCCAACTGAGATGCTGACGTTGGAAGTTGTTTTCCAACTTTCACAATTTGGTTTAACAACTAGATTTACAGAGCAATGACTCTGTAGCATAGTGGATATAAACCTGGCCAACTGGCATTATACCTATTTTATAAATGAGGAAACTAAGCGTGCACAATTTGCCTAAAGTTACAAAACAAGCAAGTAGCAGATCTGAGATCCAAATCCAGACAGTCTGGAGTAAGAATCTACATTCTTTTTTTTTATTTTTTATATTTTTTTCAATGTTTATTCATTTTTGAGAGAGAGAGAGCATGCACAAGCCATGAGTGGAGGAAGGGCAGAGAGAGGGAGACACAGAATCCGAAGCAGGCTCCAGGCTCTGAGCTGTCAGCACAGAGCCTGACGCAGAGTTCAAACCCACAAACCATGAGATCATGACCTGAGCCGAAATCAGACGCTCAGCTGACTGAGCCACTCAGGCGCCCCAAGAATCTAAATTCTTAACTGTAACATTATAACGGCTCATGAATTAAGTTCAACAAACACACACATCTTTTCAGTCAAGACTTGGGATTCTGGCGCTGGATCTGTCTTTAGTAAGTCGTGGAGAGCCAGAGTAAAGTCACTTTTAAAATCCAAGACTGCCTGGGTGGCTCAGTCGATTAAGCTTCCGAACTCTTGATCTTGGCTCAGGTCACGATCTCACGGTTCGTGAGACTGAGCGCCGTGTCAGGACCTGCCCTGACAGCACGGAGCCTGCTTGGGATTCTCTCTCTTCCTCTCTCAAAATAAACAAACATGAAAAGAAAAATCCAAGACTGCTTTCCCTGTGACATTGGACTGGACTCAGTCAGTAATTTCCTAATAGTGTGGAAGGGGGTATGAGAGGGTCTGGGTGGTGGTAAAGAGAGGCTAACCTGACAGGGATCCTTTGACCATTTCAATCAGACCAAACTTTTTTGGAAAAATCAATTGTTCTACTATAAGTAAAGGTATAAAAAATCTTTGGAACTATAACAAATGTTTCTTTCTTGGAGCCAATATATTCCAAGCAGTCTAGCATCAGGAAATCCTTGAAAGCATGCCAAGTTTATGTACACACTATTTTTCTAAGGGAGAAGATTCATTAAATACTCAAAGTAGTTGATTACCCTAAAAAGGATTAAGGACCTATAAAATCCTTCTTCAGCTTTATGTGCTTGGAGGAAGATGGCAATCCAAATTTGTAAAGCACGATCAAGAAAACCTGCATCTCCTGATTAAGAGCCAAATGTCATTACATAGTGACAAGTTAATACATACTGAAGTAGTCAGTATGTAGTCAGTATGAAGTAGTCGTAGCTTAATAAACTGGGTAGCTACAATTGCTACTTGAAATGTGCTCTACTAGACAGAGTTAAAGAATGGTATCTAGGGGCACCTGGGTGGCTCAGTCGGTTAAGTGTCCGACTTCAGCTCAGGTCACGATCTCGCGGTCCATGGGTTCGAGCCCCGCGTCAGGCTCTGGGCTGACAGCTCAGAGCCTGGAGCCTGCTTCTGTGTCTCCCTCTCTCTCAGCCCCTCCCCCATTCATGCTCTGTCTCTCTCTGTCTCAAAAATAAATAAACGTTAAAAAAAAAAAAAAAGAATGGTATCTATTTCAAACTTGCCTGTATCTGATACATATGGTACCTTAAATTTTTTAAGCATTACAGATTTTCAATGAATCAAGAAAAAAGCCCAATCACTAATTATATATAAAGTATTTATTTTTATGCACATATTTACCTACAAAATTTACAGAAAATAAAACAATGCCGAATATATAGAATACCCTCTTATGACTTCGTAGGAGCAGAGGGTTTTATTGCTGCAGCTTAAAGAATTAAAATTTTATACACATGAAAGCCAAGATCAACACATTTAAGTGGTAGCCTTGCTAAAAAGTTTGTGTCCTGTTAACTGAATTTTCAGCTTTATGTTAAATGGAATTTAAAAGACAGCTTGTGAAATAATTTAAACCTTTTCAAAATCTTCTAGTAAACAGGTAAAAGGCACCTCCAGTTCTTTAAAATATTTACAGCAATCCTAATAGTTTCAGTTTCAGGGCTATTATAGTACATGTGGCTAATATGCATACACAGTATGTCATTAACACTCTCTGAACAGTGAGAACCGTGGACTCGGGTTTGTGGTGCCGCTCCCACGTGACCTTTGTGATGGAGGGGCTGATCAATTACACCTGTGCAACACTAGTGTCACAGCCACGTCCACCACAGCATAAAATCCAATTATCTAAAACAATGACTATCGAATTCCCAGACATTACATAATTTATAACTAAACTTGTATATTCAGAAGCCTTTGTGGAGTGTTCTTAAAATTAATTAAAAAACATAAAGTATATTCAGCGTTAAACGAAAACAATGAACAGGAAACTTACTAACACAATAGTGGCTGAAATTCACTATCTGGCTTAATGAAAACTGTTTCTCAAAACGTCTATAATTTCTTACAACATACATAATGGAGAGGAGTCTTCCTCAGTTTAGGCTCAATCCGATGTTTTTCTTGCATTATGATTAGAACAGAGGAGTGTAAGAATGAAAGGCACAGCTATGCAGGATAGCTGGGTTTAAAGAGCTGTGGGGCTGGCAAACAGATGTTCCTGAAATACTGGTGCAGGAGAACAGAGTCCGAGTAACATCTCCCCCTGTAACATTGGCATTGATTTGCTATTTACAGTAGTTTGCAAAAATACATTATAAAAACTGGATGAGGTTCTGTTTCTAAGTTTAACTTAGTAACATACAGACATACTTCATCTGCAAAAGTCTCTGCAGGGTCTGAAGTACTAAAGTGACACTAATACTGAAAACAGATAATCAAAGGTACCGAGCCAGAGAATGCGAGCCATCATCATCAAGATCACCTGGGTAAATATTGCACACTTCTTGTCAGTTGTTGCTATGACCTTCACATATCCAACTGTAAAAGGAATCCTTTATGGCTTTTTGCTCAATCACTTATTTGAAGAAAGGCTGTAGGAGGTCCCATAACGACGAGCGCACATTGTCATTGAACATGAGGCCTAGGTTTCAAAATGAGTTTTCCTGTCTGTAAAGATGAAAAAAAAAATGTTTCAATACACAGTTCTATTAAAAATATCACTTCTCCATAAACCTTAAAGTGCATTTGAAGGGTACCAGAACACCCCTTTATATTAAGTAAAGATTAATCAATTAATAGTTACGTTTTCAAAGTTTTCCTTGTGTGGAGCATTCTTTCTGAAATCTTCATCACTTTAAAACACAATCTGTTTGATGAATTCCCTGTCCACTGGCTACCTAGAAACCGACCAATCAATCCAATGAATAAAATCCCAACATGCATAAACCAATTCATGCTCCTTGCCAAATGGACATTTATAAAACATAAATGTATTTGAGCAAAAACATTTTTCCTTTTCCAACATTACATTTTTAATTCCAAGTGAAAATGTAAACCAAACCAATGGTTGGAGCACTGGACACTCACAAGTTCAGTGTTAAGTGGATATAACTCTTCTGTGAGGCCAACGGTCTTTTTTTTTTTTTTTTTTTTAATATAAGCTCTATACCCAACGTGGGGCTTGAGCTAATGACCCCAAGATCAAGAGTCACATGCTCTATGGACTGAGCCAGCCAGGTGCCCTGGACCAACTGTCTTATTTACCCAAAAAAAGGGTACGTACCACATAATCCAAATAGTTCTACTTCTGGGAATTTTTCTGAACGAAACTGGACTTGAGTGTAAAGCTGTACACAAAAATGGTACTAACTCTTTCATTCAATATCTACTGAGTGCCTACTATGGGCCAGGCCTTGCATGAAATGCTAGGGATCCAGGAATGAACGAGACAGACTCCCTGGTCCTCTCGGAGCTCAAGTTCTGGCAGAGAATACAATACGTAATATAGAAACTGTGGAAACAACTGTATGACGAACAGGGCATTATATCGTGATGCGTCCGTAAAATGGGACAATACATAATCAAACAAAACAGAAGACCCTAACTATGACAGTGTGGGTAAAAAGCCCAGAACCCTGCATGCGATTCACACACAATACATGGTGGCTCTTGGAGCCTAATATTGGGTCAAAGAAGCAGGTCTGAAAATTCCTTAATATCTTTTATGAGAAGTGAGAATGTGCAACATAACATAAGACACCTTTGGTTGCTGAGACTCCAGTATCCTCAGGTCACAAGTGCTGTCCAGGGGCGCCTGTGTGGCTCAGTCGGTTGAGCATCCGACTTCGGCTCAGGTTATGATCTCAGGATTCTGGGTTCGAGCCCCACATTGGGCTCTGTGCTGAGAACTGGGAGCCTGAAGCCTGCTTCAGATTCTCTGTCTCCTTCTCTCTCTGCCCCTCACCCACTCACACTCTCTCAAAACTAAACTTAAAAAAAAAAAAAAAAAAAAAAGTGCTGTCCAGATTCTGGTCACCTTAAGGTTCTCCCTTTCACTTCATTTTCAGCCATTTGATTTTTGACAATTCCTTGACACACTGGTAGAACTTGGACACTAATTTTTTCACTGTTTTGTTGAGGTACAATTTATATACAGTTAAGTGTTCAAACCTTGTGTACAGTTTTATGAGTTTTAACAAATACATACGGCCACATAGCCACCACTCAGATCTAGCTACAGAACATCACCACCACCCAGAAAGTTCCTCCATGCCCCTTTCTAGTCAATGGCAGCTCCACTCCTTACACAGACATAACCACTTACCATAAATTCTGCCTGTCTCTGATCTTTTTTTTTTTTATAAAGAATTTTTTAATTTTTTTTTTTTTTAACGTTTATTTTTGAGACAGAGAGAGACAGAGCATGAACGGGGGAGGGTCACAGAGAGAAGGAGACACAGAATCTGAAACAGGCTCCAGGCTCTGAGCTGACAGCACAGAGCCCGACGCGGGGCTCGAACCCATGGACCGTGAGACCATGAACTGAGCCAAAGTCAGAGGCTTAACCGACTGAGCCACCCAGGCACCCCTGCCTGTCTCTGATCTTTACACAAATGGAATACTAGTGTGTGTCCTTTTGCATCTACTTCTTCCACTCAATGGGTGTGAGATTCATCCATGTTACTGTTTCAGTAGTTTGTATCATTTTATATTGTTGATTACAACATAAAATATACAGTATTCCACTGCATGAATAGACCATTTGTTTTATCCACCGTTTTAATCTATTTTAAATTACATGAGTAAGACATTAATATAATCTCATTTTTTATGTTTTTTAAAAATTTTGAGAGAGAGAGAAAGAGAAGCATGCACGCATGCACCAGGGGAGGGGTAAAGGGGGAGTGGGGAGAACCCCAAGCAGGTTCCATGCTATCAGTGCAAAGCCTGACATGGGGCTCAAACCCACACACTGTGAGATCATAACCTGAGCCAAAATCAAGAGCTGGAGGCTTAAGTGACTGAGCCACCCAGGCACCCCTAATGTAATCTCGTTATTAAAAAATTCAAATACAGGGGTGCCTGGCTGGCTCAGTTGGTGGAGCATACAACTTTTGATCTCAGAGTTTTGAGTTCAAGCCCCATGATGGGTGTAGAGATTACTTAAAAAGAGAAAATAAAAAATGCAAATGCTGCTAAACAAAATCCTTCCTTCCATCTATCTCAAATTCTAGCCCTCTTACAGAAGAAATCAGTTTTAGCATGAATTCTCCCAGACTGTGTTCTATGGGTTTACATTCATATATATAAATAAAACCTGGAGGGTTTTTATTTATTTATTTATTTATTGAGAGAGAGTAAGTGAGCATGGGGGAGAGGCGGGGGGGGGGGGGGGGAGGGGGGGGAGGGGAGGGAGGGAGAGGGAGGGAGAGGGAGGGAGGGAAGGGGAGAGGGGGGAGGGAGAGAGGATATCCCAGTAAACAAAAATGAGCAAAGAAAAAGGAGACAAACCAAGAAACTGACTCTCAATCTCTTAATTATGGAGGACAAACTGGTGGTTACCAGAGGGGAGGGGGGGGGATTGGTTAAACAGGTGATGGGGATTAAGGAGTGCAATTGTGGGGCCGAGCACCAGGCGATGTATGGAATTGCTGAAATCACTATATTGTACACCTGAAACTAACAGAACACTGTATGTTAACTCTACCAGAATTAAAAAATAAATGGTACTAGGGAAAAAAACAACTGAAAAAAAAATACCAAACTGAGTATATTGTTTGGTAATTTTCTTCTTGCACCTAACTTATCTTGGAGGTCCTTCCATGTCCACATTTACAGATTTACTTGTGCTTTCCTATTTTCCCACCCCCCTGTTGAGAAACATAAAACCTGTTTCCATTTTTTCCATACTGCAAAGGATGCTGCGATGAGCGACCTCGTACCTGCCTCCTTGTGTACATGTGATGGTCCCCACTGGGGGGAGATAAAGAAAAGGAGAATGGTTGGGTCATGAGGCATGCCAATTTTACATCTTACAGGATGATGAAACTGCCTTCCAACACGGCCATACCAGTGTATGTTTGCCACAGGCAGCGTGTGGATGCATCTACTTCAGCACAGTTCTGGGGGTTTAACTTCTGCCCATGTGACAGGTAGGCAAGACAAACAAATGGAAACTCAGTTTTACCTTGCATTTCCCCAATTACAAATGAGGCTATTTGTAGTACCGCTTCTATGATTTGACTTACCTTTTCCCACGTATCAAATGTACTATTTGTCTTTTTTTATTGATTTTTAATACGTCTTTAAATATTCTGGATTCTATCCTCTACTAGATACCTTTCAAATGTATGTATTTTTTGATCTTGAGAGAGAGAGCGAGAGCGAGCCTGAGTGCACAGAGGGGAGAGGCAGAGAGAGAGAGAGAGAGAGAGAGAGAGAGAGAGAGAGAGACAGAAACTTCTAAACAGAGTCCACGCTGTCAGCATAGAGCCTGATGTGGAGCTCAATCCCACAAACTACGAGATCATGACTTGAGTCAAAATCAAGTCACATACTTAACAGAATGAGTCACTCAGGTGCCCCCCCACCCTTTAAGTTATTTAGTTTTTGCAATAATCTCTACACCCAATGTGGGGCTCGAACTCATGACCCTGAGATCAGGAGTCACATGCTTTTGCCACTGAGGCAGCCAGGTGCCCCACAAATACCTAATCACTACTTAATTTCTTGCCTTTTGCTGTACAAAATTTCCAAATGTCGATGCAACTAAAGGAATCCAACCTCTTCCATGATGGCGTTTCTGTGTCTTAAAAAGGAGCTTTTCTGCACCAAGATTATAAACATATTCACCTGTATTTTCTTCTAATGCTTTAATTGTGGGATGTGAATGTCTTCTTAAATACATTTACAACCAGGGGCGCCTGGGTGGCTCATTCGGTTAAGCATCGGACTTCGACTTAGGTCATGATCCCACAAGTTGTGAAGTTTGAGCCCTGCGTTGGACTCCTCACTGACAGTGTGGAGCCTGCTTGGGATTCTCTCCCTCTCCCTCTGCCCCTCCTCCACTCTCTCATTCTCTCTCAAAATAAATAAATATATATATAAATAAAAAACTTTACCTGGAATTTAGTTTAATTGATGCAGAGATCTAAATTCATTTTTTTCCAAATGAAGTCAATTATCTAAACACTACGAGCCCAATTCTTCCCTTTTGACTTAAAATACTACCCTTGTTCTCTCCTAATTTTTAAAAAAAATTTTTTTATGTTTATTTTTTTTTGAGACTGAGAGAGAGAGAGAGAGAGAGAGAGAGAGAGAGAGCGCGCGCGCATGCGCAAGCTAGGGGCAGAGAGGGAGGGAGACACAGAATCGAAGCAGACTCCAGGCTCTGAGCTGGACACGAGCACAGAGCCCGACACAGGGCTCGAACCCACAAACTGTGAGATCATGATCTGAGCCGAAGTCGGACACTCAACCGACTGAGCCACCCAGGCGCCCCCTTCTCTCCTAATTTTTAAAAAATCAGTGTTGGGACCCCTGGGTGGCTCAGTTGGTTAAGTGTCCAACTTCCGCTCAGGTCATGATGTGATTCTGTGTTGACAGCTCAGAGCCTCCAGGAGGCTTTGGATTCTGTCTCCTTTCTGCCCCTCCCCGGCCTGTGCATGCGTGCGCACTTTCTCTCTCTCTCAAAAATCAACAAAGAGGCACCTGGGTGGCTCAGTTGTGTCCAACTTCCACTCAGGTCATGATGTGACTTCAAGCCCCACCTCGGGCTCTGTGCTAATAGCTCAGAGCCTCAAGCCTACTTCAGTTTGAGTCTCCCTCTCTGTCCCTCCCCCACTTACACTCTGTCTCTCTCAAAGGTAAATAAACATTAAAAAATTAAAAAAATAAACATTAAAAAAAATCAAAGTGTTTAGTCTTTATTCTCTTCACTCATAGCAGTGGGCTTCCTGCTCCTAGTATCTTTTTTTCCTCTTTATTCTAATTTTTTATACAAGGTATTACTTAATACATTAAAAAACATTTTTTTTAATGTTTATTTATTTTTGAAGGAGAGAGAAACAGAGTGTGAACAGGGGAGGGGCAGAAGAGAGGGAGACCAAGAATTCGAAGCAGGCTTCAGGCTTTGAGCTAGCAGCACAGAGCCCAACGTGGGGCTCAAATTCATGAGCTTTGAGATCATAACCTGAGCTGAAGTCAGACGTTTAACTGACTGAGCCACCCAAAACACCCCAATAATTTTTTGATTTGAAGGAAAAAAACACCTTAATAAATAAGCAAATCAAAACCATGAGATATTATCTTTTAATTTTAACTAGGCTCCACCCCCAACGTGGGGCTTGAACTCACCAGCCTGAGATTAAGAGTCAAGTGCTCTACTGAATGAGCCAATCGGACACCTGAGATACTCTTAATACGTCAAAATCTGATCAACTTTTAAAAACACAGTTGGCTTGTATGTCTGTAGTCTGTTGATCTGAGATCTAATTTAAAATCCTACATACAGAATACCATTAGTTTACAAAACCTACACCCACCAAGCTAGTTTTGGCCCATAGTGACCACTCTATATTAGACCTATGATGACTTCAATTATAAGACACTACATGGTGATTTTATGTCATTAAGAAAGATTACACTTGATCTTAGCCAAAAGGCTAAAAAGCGATGTCATTAATAAAGATTAAATTGGGGGTGCCTGGCGGGCTCAGTCAGTAGAGCCTGTGACTCTTGATTTCAGGGTTTTGAGTTCAAACCCCACACTGGCACAGAGCTTACTTAAAAGAAAAGACTAAACTGTACAACACCACAAATTATTAGATGCATCTCAATTTCAGAGACGTAAATGTGTATCTTAGGATCAGTGCTATAAAGAATATTCCCACCATTAATCCTTGCCGACTGACAATCTATATTAATGTCTGTTTTACTTAAGCCAAAACCGTTCAGTCCTCTCACGCAGATCTGTAATTTTTTAACATAAACAATACTCACATCGTCACAAGACATGTTGTATTCTGCTAGTACAGTTCGACATCGAGCAGCTATACTGAAAAACTGTGGTCAAAGGAAAATTGATCATATGAGGAATAAGCTTTTAACAACCCCTAGATGATCAAGAAGGTGCTTTAAGCTGAGACTAAAACTCAATTCTGCAAAGGATACATTGACGGGGCAACGACCCGCTTGTGTATTCCAGCAAAAAACAAGCCTATCAGGGTGATACAGCTAATGGTGAAGAATGGGTGATTCCATAATGACGTGAAGAAGGACACCTGAAAAAGAAGAGTTTGAAATATAAAAATGTTCAAAATCTCAGAACAATACCAACACCTACCTCCCCACTTGTGCTTAAATACATGTTAACATTTTAATCATCTCAAAATACGAGGATTTGAAGAATTCAAAATAATCTTAGTTGTTCTGCTGGCCATAAAAATAATTTGTTTCGTATCTTTCACCTAACAAGATAGCAATAATCCCCCCGTTCATTCTCAGGACTTGAACCATTACAAGTGCATTCCTATAATCAAAAACCATCCTACCAAAAATATTTACTGAACCCTTCCTAGCAAGAAGCAATTTAAAAAAGCACAAGAACGGGACACCTGGCTGGCTCAGTTGGTAGAGCATCTGACTCTTGATCTCAAGGGCCATGAGTTCAAGCCCCACATGGGGTATGGAGCCTACTTCAAACAAAGAAACAAACAAACAAACAAACAAACAAATCAGAGTCTAAGAGAAACAAAGGGCTAATTTCAGATCTGGGTATAATCAGATGACAACAGGCAACAGGACAACATGAATACGTGGAGATAAGAGTCCAGGGTCCAGCACTGGAACAAGAGTGGGCACTGCAGCCAGATGACTGGGGAATAGAACTTGAAGAAGGAAAGATGTGTTTAAAGTCTGGAAAAAGAAATCAAGCGGACTAGTTACTAAATGGGAGCAAGAGAATTAAGCCAAAGGCCTGTGTACCTCACTCTCCTACTGAGAGATGCGTACATATTTCAAGAAAGAGAACTAAACTTAAAAAAAGCTAGCTGGGTCAGCATGGTATGGGTTAAATAGATTTGTCAGATGAAGAAATGAGAGGCTGAAATATCAGAAACGGAAAAAGCTCCCAGAAGAATAAAATTCTGCATAAAGGTTAATGGTCCAGAGGAACGTCTTCGTGAAACCTTTAAGGACAGGAATTTCCACAGGCCAGCTCTATTTCACATGGCCTACACAATATAAGCACATATGGTGTCTTAGGTGTTAATTTTAACTAGAACAGTCAGTATCAGCTTTCTTTCCTCCATGGAAACAATCAACTGCATCTAAATCCCAATTTCCCCCTTTAGATCAGGCATCTGTGTACTGTCCAGTGGGCTATATTCCTTCTCTCCTCGGGTTCTCCCAGCTAGACACACACTGGCTTTCGAGTCTGCAACTCTCGCTACAGAAACAATTGCTTTTTAAAACTCCTTTCAGGTTTGAGGTTATTAAATACTGAAATACAAAGAGCTAACCCTTAGGCTAATAGTTATATTCTCACCTAATTTAGAAAATTACATTAACTACAGAGTTTTGGGCCTATTTCAAATTACATTTAATTCTGTGTTTTATTAAGATCTCAACTAGCTGAAATCAGCTTATATTTTTCCCAATTAGAAGTCAGATTCATTTCCCAAGACAGACCTTTTCAATCTTCTTGGCAGCCTCCTCACTCTTCCCCTGAAGAGGAGCACCAAGCACAGGCTTAAGATCCGACTTTTTTAAATGAACACACAAGAGAGTTTCCTATCTGCCATAAAAACTCCTGTATTAACGTAAAATTCCATCTCCAACCTCCCCTACCTCCTATTCTTTTATATCTCCACCCCAGTGGATAAAGTCAGGGAAACTACATGCTAAATAAACCCCTGGCTGCCTGAATTGCCATTCGGACTGCTGACAAAAGCTGGCTTTTAGGTTTTTCTTCTGTAGAACCTAACAGACTATAAATAAAGCTGGTAGAAGTAGTCTACCTAATTACACTTTAAAAAAGGATGTGGGTTTACGATTTGAGAAAATTACAACATTATTACCTAAATAAAGCTCCACTGAGGGAAAAAAAACTTCACTGAAAAATGGGAGACTGTGGCTTCTCTAATAAAAAAGCGCGAGTTTGAAATTAAGGTACAAGTTAGAAGAAAGAGGTAGAATTTTGAGAAACACGCTATCAGATTTCATCAAAGGATGCTTCAAGATATAACATTATGAAATCTGTTATTGCATTTGGTATAGGGATGTTCTTGGACAGTGCCCAACGGGAGATCTCTCAGTGTTTCCTATATTAAATTTCAGGCAGGAAATTTTTTTTAAAAGATAAACGTGGACAAAATTTTTGCTAGCTTATGGAACTTATACATGTGTTCTCTTCACAGAGAAACAAAACCATGGAACTGTGACTTTATTGATTAGGTAACTCAGAGACTAATTTGTAACTCAGTTTTGGCAAGTTTCCCGGCCCACATGGCCTTGTCTGTGACCTGGTTTCCTTCCTGTTTTTGGCCCTCCAATCAGTCTTTTTTATTCTAATTTGACTTTGTTTTACACTTATATTTTGCTATTTTATCATATATGTTTCCTGCGAAGTCATCTCAAATACTTTATGGTATGAGGAAAGGAACTACCAAAGATATGTCATAGAAGAAAATCGTATTTTATAATTTTTTAAAGCTGGCACAGATGACCCTAAATGAACAAAAGAGAATAAAGACAAGGTTTACACTGAAATATTTAAAAATACGTGAATATACGTAAAAAGATATGTAAAAAGCTCAGAAATGAAGGAGAAGTAGTGTAAGTGGAGTAATATTTCTTAGGCCTTTTTCCCTGTGAAAGATACTTAATCTACAAGAGCCAACCAAAGTTTTTCTTAAGCAAATGAATATACAGGATATTTTTAATATAAGGATCAATATCACTACTTGTAACAATAGGTAGCATTTGAATAATACTTTACGATGAACAAAAGCACCACTACATTACCTCATTTAATCTGCAAAAAATTTTAAATCAAAACTTCTAGGGGTGCCTGGGTGGCTCAGTCAGTTGGGCATCTGACTTCCGCTCAGGTCATAATCTCATGGTCTGTGGGTTCAAGCCCTGCATCCGGCTCTGTGCTGACAGCTCAGAGCCTGGAGCCTGCTTCGGATTCTGTGTCTCCTTTTCTCTCTCTGCCCCTCCCCCACTTGTGTGCGCTTTCTCTCTCTCTCAAAAATAAATAAATGTAATAAAAAAAATAAAAATAAATAAATAAAATAAATAAAAACTTCTACCTTTTGTGTCTCGGGATCTATTAACCAGTTCCAGGCACCAGTAGCTGTACAGACAGATACCACTATGAGAAGCACTGAAGAAAGATAAACATGAGATTAGTAAGGACATAAGCCGTCAACAAATACATAAATCTATAAATGAATAAATGTATACAAATACCACCAATTCCTAATAAATGACAGCCAAAGGATGCAGCATTTTATTAAAATGGGGAATGCACTCAACTGAGGAATTAGGAAACTTGCTGTATGACCTTGAGGAATTCACATAAAAACCGGGATACTTAGTAACTGAGGATAATACTGTCCCTATTAGTCAGAACTTTCGAAGATCAATGAAATTAAAAGCAGTAAGAACCAAGATAGTAAAATTTTAATATAAGATTCCATATTATGTAACTTTCAAAGTGCTTTGTGATTTTGCAGATTTTGTAAATTCAAGTTAAAAAACAAAAAACACCTCTCATTTTGAAATGTAAAAAAACCAAAGACTCCTTTATGAATGCACAGAGAATTCTGACTAGAGGATTTTGCCTTGCAGACAACTGTCTGCTGTTAGGAATGTGGAGTACACAATCAAGATCAGATTTTCTTTAGAGACTTGAAGATCAGGGTAAAAATGACTGATAGTAGAACTAAGAAAAGTTTTCTTCCTCCCCACTAAGCTAGAATTATTTTAGGAATTCTAAATAGATCCTAAATAAAACGTAACAGTAAACAGTACTGGGCACCTGGCTGGCTTAGTCAGTGGAGAATGTGACTCTGATCTTGGAGTTGCTGGTTCGAGCCCCACATTGGGTATCGGTATGTGTGTGTGTATGTGTGTATATGTATATATATATATATATATATATATATATATATATATAGACAGATGTACGTGTATATATGTATACAAAAAGGAAATCTTTGAAAAAATTTCTTTTAAAAATAAATAGTACTCCTGGAAAATAATAAAAGTGCACTAAGACTTAGTTAATATTCTGGGTATCAAGCTACTGTCCTTCAGTTAGGATGCAGACAGTGTTAAAATGTAAAGATCAGGATTCAAAGAACAATAGAAACATAGTAAAACTGTATCTAGGATTCCTGGTGATGTATTTTTAGAAGAGGCAAATCATAGGAAAACAATCTTCATTTTAGGTATTTAGTACAGAATCAAAATTTCAAAATTACATTCTCAGCTCAGAACAGACTAAACTCAATTTCTTATAATTCCTTATTTCAAATAAGAAATATATACTACACAGATGCCTCTTTTGGAAAATGAAGCAAAAGCAAAATCAAACCCACCAGAAGGGACCTCAGACACATATTTTTGATTGGTGTATTACCCAAGCTGAAGTCATTTTCAAATAAGCACAGAGACCATCAATCACAGAAAAAAATAAAGTACACTCACTATATTATATTTTGTAAGATAGGACATTATCATATACATTTAAAAAAGTTTTGGGGGTACCTACATGGCTCAGTCAGTTGAGTGGCCGACTTTAGCTCAGGTCATGGTCTCACAGTTGGTGGGTTCAAGCCCCACATTGGGCTCTGTGCTCACAGTCAGAGCCTGGAACCTGCTTTGGATTCTGTGTCTCCCTCTCTCTCTCTGCCCCTCCCCTGCTCAGGCTCTCTCTCACACATTTAAAAAAAAAATTTTTTTTTTTACAAAAAAAAGGAAAAAATTTGAAGTAGCAGTGAAATAAGGTTTATGGGGTAATTCCTCCATAAACCAAAGAACTTGAGAAAATCATTACCTGTAAATTCTGACCAATCAGAATCCTCACAGCATACAAATGAAATTTTGCCAATAGATCTAATAAAAACATCACAAATAGTCTTGACACAGAAAACACTCCTAACTGCAATAGTGCTCTCTGGTCCCACAAACTGAATTACACTTTGAAATGCAGGATGTTTTCAACATGTGCTGTTGTACTTCCCTCTTTGCAGGAATTCAATTTAAAAAAAAAATTTTTTTTAATGTTTATTTATTTCTGAGACAGACAGAACATGAGTGGGGGAGGGGCAGAGAAAGAGAGGGGAACACAGAATCCGAAGCAGGCTCCAGGCTCTGAGCTGTCAGCACAGAGCCCGACACGGGGCTCTAACTCAGACTGCGAGATCATGACCTGAGCTGAAGCCTGGCGCTCAACCCACTGAGCCACCCAGGTGCCCCTGCAGGAATTCAATTTTAATAATATACATCCAAGAACCTAAGACTGGTCCCAACATAAGTGAGTAAAGCATTTTGTGTGCTGAGGTCATTACTTGTGTATTTGTCTGCATTTCTTGTGTATTTCCACGGGGTAATAACCACAATTATTTCAATCCTATTTTGTGTTACTTGTGACATTTTGAATATACAGTTAAAAGGTGAATGTTTTCTTGGATAGGCTTTCAAACAACACAATCACGCTCTGCTAAAACTAAGGGTAATTTTATAACCTTTGTAAAATATATATTAAATATGGTTTTCCTCAATAAAACTTCAACAGTTTATAACCAAATTGTAAAACTGCTAAACAAGCTCCTGAAATTATTATATATGTTACTTATCAATATTGTAATATTTAATTTTAAAAGTGCATGTATTTTAACGGAAAAATAAAAATTCAAACACATAAAACACTGTATGGCCAGTTCCTTTTCTTCACAATTTCTTTAGGATGCATTGTTTACAAATTTAAATAAATTTAAAAACTGTCACAACAGGGGCGCCTGGGTGGCTCAGCCAGTTAAGCCTCTGACTCTTGATTTCTGCTCCGGTCGTGATCTCACAGTTTCTGAGATCGATCCCTAGTCCAGCTGTGCGCTGACAGTGTGGCGCCTGCTTGGGATTCTCTCTCTGCTCCTCCCCCACTTTCTCTCAAAATAAACAAACTTAAAAAAAAAAAGTAAAAACTGTCAAAACAAAAGGAAATCTTATGGTTTAGTAAAACATTTGTTAACCAAAAATTTTACACAAAAGCAAATCATTGCTAGGCAGAGATAAAAGTATCAATTGTCAGTTTATTTTGCCTTAAAGAAACATTCAAGAACTTACTTCTCCAACGTCCAGTGGCAGGTTGCAAACAATGAATATATTCTGTAAGTCTCCTCTCAAAAGCCTTGAGATCTAGGTAAAGAGATGTCAAATTCCTAATTAGCCACTCTGACGAGTTTGAATCTATTAACATGAAATTTTAGATACTCTAACTGCTTCAGGTGTTACACGCCAACTTACATGTATCACTGCACTGTTTACTTCGTTTACTATGACAGCTTTAAGCACTTGACAAAAACATTAGATTTCTTTAATTCCAATTTCACATATAAGGAAACTGGCTGGTTCACTTTTAGAAGCTTCGTAAAATGGTATGTGGAAAATCAGCAGCAGCCTCAGCCGGCGCCAAAAGCTAGAATTTTGGGGGTTGCAAATAAAAGGATCAGAATCAGGGCGAGTTTTAATTCTGTTGGAACCAAGAACTTTCTATTAGAACAACGTATTCCCCTAACCTCAAAGGCTTCCAGGTCTATTTGACCGCAATGACCCGATTCCGCTTTCCAGCCCTCATGTTTAATTAATGGCTATGCTTTCTGTCCGGTCTTACTGGACTCCTGACACGGCTAACGGGTGGGTGTGGAAAGACACTCCCCTTTCCTCCCTCTGAATGGGTTACAGGTGATCTTCGTGACACTATTGAAGCTCAAACTCGGAGGCCTTCTAAAAGGGGCGTCCAAGGTGCTCCTGAGTGAGCAACGAAGGCTCGGTCGCGTTTCTTAAACTTTAAAAGGAGATCAAGAGGCACTCCCTTACTCCAACGGTTACCGGAAACCACAACAGGAATTAAAGATACAACTCCCATGGTTATCAATATAAAATAAGGTGAATTAGCATTCACTGAAAGCAAAATGCAAATCTTTGCCAATGAATAAAAACAAAAGCAGCACAGGAGAGGGGCTCCCGGTCCAAGCTGCGGGGGGTGGGGGGAGAGGGGGGATGGGAGAGCTGACGCAACGGCCCCCCAGTGCCCTCGGAGGCCAGACGCGCCGGAACCAGCGTCCGGCCTTCTCTGGCCGCCCCTCGGCCCCCAAGCTCCGATCCCCTTCAGTCCATCCTTCTCGGCCTCCTCTCCCCGGGGCGGGGTCCTCGCCACTCCAGCCCCTCCAGAGCCCCGCCGGCTTCCGGGAGGAGCCCGGGACGGGCCCGGGCAACCCAGCAAGCCCACTCTACCTTCCGCCTGCTCCAGCGAGTTCATGTCGGGCGGCAGCTCGGGTCACCGCCGCTGTCCCGTCCGCATCGCAGCTCCCCGGCCCGCGCCCGGCCCGCAGCGCCAGCTCCCACCTCCAACCGCTCCCCGCTGCCCCTCCCCGTCGCACCTCCCCTTACCTACACCCGCTACGCTCATTGGGCATCACTGCCAGACCCCACAACTAATACGGTTTCCTATTGGTTAACTCCGGCACCGGCCTCGGGGCCTAGCGTTGGACGGTCAGCCGGAGGGACCAAGAACTGCCGGCGGCCGAGCTGGTGTAGCGCTGGCGCCGCCGCCTGCCCCGGGGGGGAACTGCAGCCTGTCCGAGCCAGTTCGCTCATAAAGGTATTCTTAGCTTCTTGTCAGGTTCTTTCATTCCTCAAATGTTTATTATTGAGCGCCCATTTCCTTCCCAGCGGTGTCCTGGTCGCTGATGAGGGAATCAGAAATGAACCAGCTACCCTCCCTCTAGCACGTAAGGGAGTGTAGAACAAACTAGAACCCAAATAATGGATTTCGGTAGAGTACCTCTTTCCTTGATAACCTAACTCCTTAAGTAGGTATATTTCCCTTGGTCAATTTTTCTCACCTTACCCGACTTTCATAAATCATAAAGAAGGCAAGCAAAGTATGAGCCCCAGTACCTAGAACTTAAAAAAAAATCTGTAAAGTATCGACTACATTTATATTTAGTTAAAATACTTCTTATTGGGTTCCTTGTGGTTATTCATCCAAGAACTATTTATTGCATGATGTTCTAGGCACTGTATTTTATCAGGGATACAGTTATGAGGAAGATAGAGAAGATTTCTGTCCTAAGAGAGGAAGGGTTACAGCAAGCAATAAACATGCAAATAAGTAATGCAACGCTTGACCTTGGGGTCCTAAGTTTGAGTCCCACGTTAGGTGTAGAGTTTACTTAAAAAAATAAATATCATGCAAGTAATAATTGATTTCAGATAACGATAGGTGTGTGAAGGAAGTAACAGTAATACCACGCAGTGAGCTAAAGGAGGGGTAAATTAATTAATTAATTCATTAATTGTTTAAACCCTAAGTCAAACTATCCCTTTTCACTTCTTGCTCAAGGCTCCATTTCTCCATCTCCAAGCCTTGTTCATCACGTTTTCCTTTGGTCTCCAGCAGTGTCTAAAGAATGGTTACTGAGCACCTGTTATATTATAGGCTTTTCTGGGCTAGATGCTGGGGAGGTGAGGAGTGAGACACACTGATGAAGAGGACAGTACAAAGCACTGTGGTGAGTGGGAACTGTGCTAATGGCCTCCCAGAGACCTGTTAACTGCAGGTCTTCTGCTTGCCTGATAGGGTATGTCAGTTTCTAGCAAGAGCTTGGAACAACAGAAAGACCAAGGACTACCTCCTAGGGTTCTCCCTCTCCATCTTTCATTTTCAGCTGTGCTCAAATAAATGTTGAATGTGTCTTTGAAAGGGTGCACATTCTTAGCTTGTCACGGGCACCGACATGTATGGATCGTGGGGGTTAGGAGGCAGTGAGGGAGGAGAGGAGGGAAACCTATTTCCCTCATAGTCAGGTTGAGAAATGTTGGTTTTTGTTGTTGCTGTTTATTTATCTGAGAGAGAGAGAGACACACACACAGAGGGAGAGCATTTGCGCACACACAGGGGAGGGGCAGAGAGAGAGAGGGAGAGAGAGAATCCCAAGTAGGCTCCACGCTGTCAGCCCACACAGGCACCCTTATCTGATGTTTTTACAAATCCTTTGGTCTCCCCAGTATCTTGGGTTCAAAATTCTTAACCTGGTTAAGATATTGAAGCATTCATACATTGTTAGTAGGGGTGTGCCTGGGTGGCTCAGTTGGTTAAGTGTCTGATTCTAATTTTGTTTCCTGGAAGGGCTTTTATTTATTTATTTGTTTGTTTTTTATTTTTTATTATTTCTCATTTTATTTTTTTAAATGTACATCCAAATTAGTTAGCATATAGTACAATGATTTCAGGAGTAGATTCCTTAGTGCCCCTTACCCATTTAGCCCATCCCCCCTCCCACAACCCCTCCAGTACCCCTCAGTTTGTTCTCCATATTTAAGAGTTTCTTATGCTTTGTCCCCCTCCCTGTTTTTATATCATTTTTGTTTCCCTTCCCTTATGTTCATCTGTTTTGTCTCTTAAAGTCCTCATATGAGTGAAGTCATGATACTTGTCTTTCTCTGACTAATTTCACCTAGCATAATACCCTCCAGTTCCATCCACGTAGTTGCAAATGGCAAGATTTCATTCTTTTTGATTGCCGAGTAATACTCCATTGTATATATATATACCACATCTCCTTTATCCATTCATCCATCGATGGGCATTTGGGCTCTTTGCATACTTTGGCTATTGTTGATAGTGCTGCTATAAACATGGGGGTGCATGTGTCCCTTCAAAACAGCACACCTGTATCCCTTGGATAAATATCTACTAGTGCAATTGCTGGGTCGTAGGGTAGTTCTATTTTTAGCTTTTTGAGGAAACTTTATACTGTTTTCTAGAGTGGCTGCACCAGCTGGTATTCCCATAAGTGTCTGATTCTTGATTTTGGATCTGGTCATGATCTCACTTCACTGATTGAACCCTGTATTGGGCTTTGTGTTTGCAGCAAGGAGGATGCCTGGGATTCTCTCTCTCTTTCCCTGCTCGTGCTTTGTCTCTCACTCTCAAAAATAAATAAACATTAAAAAAAAGAGTCTCTTATGGTTTGCTTCCCTCTCTTTCTTCTTTTCTCTTTCCCTACATTCACCTGTTTTGTTTCTTAAATTCCACATAAGAGTGAAATCATATGGTATTTGTCTTTCTCTGACTTATGTTGTTGCAGATGACAAGATTTATTCTTTTTTAAAAATATTTATTTATTTATGAGAGAGAGAGAGAGAGCGCGCGCACAGGGAAGGGGCAGAGAGAGAATCCCAAGCAGGGTCCAAGCTGTCAGCACAGAGCCTGATGTGTGGCTTAAACTCACCAACCATGAGATCATGACCTGAGCTGGAATCAAGAGTCAGAAGCTTAACCGACTGAGCCACCTAGGCACTCCACGATTTCACTCTTTTTGATGGGTAATATTCCAGTGTGCATGTCTGTGTGTGTCTGTGTGTGTGTGTGTGTCTGTGTGTGTTCACCATGTCTTCATCCATTCTTCAGTCATGCTTGAAATTATTAAAATTTTTTTTTGAGAGAGAGAGGGAGAGCATGCTCAGAGAAGGGGCAGAAAGAGAGGGAACAGAGGACCCCAAGTGGGCTCTGCATTGACAACAGAGAACCTGATGTGGGGCTCGAACTCATGAGCTGTGAGATCATAACCTGAGCTGAAATGGACACTTAACCGACTGAGCCACCCAGGCCCCCTGAAAGTTTTTTTAATTGAATATCTTCTTATACTTCTTTGTGATAAAATTATGTTTCTAAATTAAAATTTTTTTTAATTTAAATTTCTTGTGACTAAGGGACTCTATTTTTAAAAAGTACTCTGGGGGCACCTGGTTGGCTCAGTGGGTAAAGTATGCAACTCTTGATCTCCAGGTCATAAGTTTAAGTCCCCCACTGGGGATAAAGCCTACTTAAAAAAATTATTCTGGGGGCGCCTCGGTGTCTCAGTCGGTTAAGCGTCCGACCTCAGCTCAGGTCATGATCTCATGGTTCACGAGTTCAAGCCCCGCGTCGGGCTCTGTGCTGACAGCTTAGAGCCTGGAGCCTGGTTCAGATTCTGTGTTTCCCTCTCTCTCAGCCCTTGCCCTGCTCATTCTCTGTTGCTGTCTGTCTCAAAAATAAATAAATGTTGAAAAAAATTATTCTGGATTGAGTTACATTATAAATTATCATTTGTAAACAATCAACAAAGGCAATATAAATATATTACAGATACCAATAAATGATAACAAATAGAATAAAATTTGGTTGGAAACGGGGGCACCTGGGTGGCTCAGTTGGTTAAGTGTCTGACTCTTGGTTTTGGCTCAGGTTGTGATCTCACGGTTCATGGGATTAAGCCCTGAGTTGGGCCCTGTGCTCATAGCACAGATTCTCTCTCCCTTTCTCTCTCTGCCCCTTCCCAGCTCTGTCTTCGAATTTTATTCTTTTCTTTAAATAATTTTTTAAGTTTTTAAATTTATTTTGAGAGATACACAGCGTAAGTGCGGGGAAGCAGAGAGAGAAGGAGAGGGTGAGGGCAGAGACCAATTTGGGGCTCAAACCCACAGAGGTGCATCATCTTGGCCTGCACCAAAACCTAGAGTCAGATGCTTAAAACCGAGTCACCCAGGCGTCCCAATCAAATTTTATTCTTTTTTTTTTAAGTTTATTTCTTTATTTTGAGAGAGAGAGAGAGAGAGAGAGAGGATGGGGGATATACCTGTACTGTACATTGTGGGATATTGTGAAATGATTTTTCCAATCAAGCTAATTAAGAAATTTAAAATCTGACATAGTTACCTGTGTGTGTGATAACACTTAAGATCTATTCTTTCAGAAATTTCTAGTATACAATATAGTATTATTATTATTGTTATTATATTTTTAAGTAAACTCTACCCCCAATGTGGGGCTCAAACTCACGGCCCTGAGATGAAGAGTTACATGCTCTACCAACCAAGTCAGCCAGGTGCCTCCAATACAGTGTTATTGATTATAATTGCCGTGCTATACATCAGATCCCCAGGGCTCGTTCATCTTGTAACTGGAAGTTTGTACCCTATCATCAACCCTACTCCATTTCCCCTACTCTCCAGCCCCTGCTACTATTTAAAAAATAACTGTTGGGGCACCTGGGTGGCTCAGTCGGTTGGGCGTGCGACTTCGGCTCAGGTCATGATCTCATGGTCCGTGAGTTTGAACCCCGCGTCGGGCTCTATGCTGACAGCTCAGAGCCTGGAGCCTGTTTCAGATTCTGTGTCTCCCTCTTTCTCTGACCCTCCCCTGTTCATGCTCTCTCTCTCTCTCTCTGTCTCAAAAATAAATAAATGTTAAAAAAAAAATTAAAAAAAATAACTGTTGCCTAGGATGTAGAGAAATTGGAACCCTTGGTGGTGGGAAAATGAAATGATGCAGCTGCTATGGAAAACAGAATGGCAATTCCTCAAAAAAAGGATTCACAATAACCGAGAGGTAGAAATAATCTAGGTGTCCATTGCCAAATACAAGGATAAGCAAAGTGTTGTGTGTGTATATATACATGGAATATTATTTGGCCTTGAAAAGGAAGTTCTGACACTATAACATGGATGGACCTTGATGACATTACACTAAGTGAAATAAGGCAGTCACGAAAAGACAAATACTGTGTGATTCCACTTACATCAGGTACTAGGGTAGTCCGGTTTATAGAGACAGAAAGTAGAATGGTGGTTGTTGGGGGAGGGGGCAGGTGGTGCTGAGAGTTGGTTGGTGTTCAATGTGCACAGTTTCCAGTTTCACGAGATGAAGAGTTCTGGAGATGGATAGAATTGGTAATTGCACAACAATGTGCGTGTACTTAATGCCATGGAGCTGTGTGCTTACAAATGGGTCAGACGCTATGTGTATTTTACCAAGATTTAAACATTTTTAAATTTTTTTTTTTTTCAACGTTTTTTATTTATTTTTGGGACAGAGAGAGACAGAGCATGAACAGGGGAGGGGCAGAGAGAGAGGGAGACACAGAATCGGAAACAGGCTCCAGGCTCCGAGCCATCAGCCCAGAGCCTGACGCGGGGCTCGAACTCACGGACCGCGAGATCGTGACCTGGCTGAAGTCGGAGGCTTAACCGACTGCGCCACTCAGGCGCCCCTTAAACATTTTTAAAAACACACAATAACCTATCATCCAAAAATATTTTATAGCTCTCTCACTCGGTTAGGCCCTGGTTAGAGCTCTAGCAGCTTCCCCTTCTGCAAAAGGATTTCTTACTTTGTCCAAAGACTCTTCCTTACCTCCTCAGTTTCTGGAAAACATATCACAAAGGCTTTACCAAGAGTTATCAAATAAGAACTAATTTCTTGTGGTCCTCCTTCGCTCAGAGACAACTTGTTTAACCCAACACGCTCATAAACAATTGGGAAAGATTGCAATATTAGCCAATTTACATACATCTTCACCAATTTCTTTAATATTTAAAAAATTTTTTTTAAATGTTTTTATTTATTTTTGAGACACAGAGAGACAGAGCATGAGCAGGGGAGGGGCAGAGAGAGAGGGAGACACAGAATCCGAAGCAGGCTCCAGGCTCTGAGCTGTCAGCCCAGAGCCCGATGCGGGGCTCGAACTCATGGACTGTGAGATCATGACCTGAGCCGAAGTCGGACGCTTAACCGACTGAGCCACCCAGGCGCCCCTTTAATATTTTTTGAAAAATAAAAAAGCTTTGGGGTGCCTGGGTGACTCAGTCGGTGAGCGTCTGACTTAGGCTCAGGTCATGATCTCATAGTTGTGAGTTCGAGCCCCGAGTGGGGCTGCTCTCTGCTGTCTGCACAGAGCCTGCCTCGGATCTTCTGTCCCCTCCTCTCTGCCCCTCCCCTGCTCGTGCACGTGCGCGCTCTCTCTCTCTCTCCCTCTCTCTCTCAAAAATAAACATTTTAAAAAGAGAATTTAAAAAAAAAGAAAAGAAAAAAGCTTTTATCTTATAACTCACCTTAAGTATATTTTCATGGGAAGCTGGAAGGAGCTGATTGAATTTATTTAATTTATAGACATTCTTCACCATTTACTCTAATTGCCAAAAACCACTCTTCATTGTCAAGCTAATCAGTGAAATCACACTTTGTTTCTGTCAGAAACATAGCTTCCTCTTTCGGTGCAATTCCCAGAGAAAATCAACAGGAGCCAAAATTGCTTGTATCCAAAACAATCCTCCACGCTTAACAGAAACATGTACAAGACAAGAGAGCCAGGACTGTAGGACAGATTTAATATGCCTTCATTTAAGGAGGCTTCCAAGGTGCCCCATTTCAAATGTGAGGCCCTGGGGGGTGCCTGGCTGGCTCAGTCAGTAGAGCAAGAGACTCTTGATCTCAGGGTTGTAGAGTTTACTTAAAAATAAAACCTTTTAATTAAAAAAAACAAGCTGCCCTCATTGTTCCCCAAGTCTTTTCTGCACTAGGGCCAATCCCCATTGTAATTCAGAGTGGCTGGAGATGGGCCTTTCTTTTGTATAGTGAGCTTGCAGGGGGATTACCGGAGAGGGGGGTGAGGAGGACCACAGTCCCAGGGCGAGGGAATGGGGCGTTCAGTTTCTTTGGAGCCTCCCTTCTGCTCTGTCTCAATGTGGGAGTTAGGGGATAAGCACTAACTTTGATTCTCCCCCAAACCTGGTGTTTATCCATTTTCGCCATTTTTATAAATGGCCCCGCATCTGCTGGGCGTTCAGCCAAGAACCTGTGGCTCGTCCTTGATTCCATCAAGTCCCTCTTTTTTCCAAACTGTATCCCAAATTTCCTCCCTTCTTACCTCCACCTCTACAGCCCAGGTCTGTAGCCCACCATCGCCCTCGTTTGGAAGACTGCAAGATCCTGTCAACTGTCTTCCTTTCTCCTGCCCCCCTTCCTGCTAGTGTTCCTCCGGAGAGTAGGGACTGTAGCTGGAGGGGTCCTGTCCCTCCCTTACTTAAAACATCCCATTGCTTGCCTTTACACTTAGCATAATATTTGAATAAGATCACCTTACTAGGGTGACCAACTTGTCTTGGGCCAAACCAAGAATAATTTATCACTTCCAGAGCTCAGTGGGCTCTGTCCCTGATAGCCTCCATGACCGCTTCTCACAAGACTCCCTTGCCATCTCAGTCTGCTCCCCCATTCCCTCATTCCCCTTCTCTCTTTGGTTTCTTTGGCTCCAATCACATGGGCTCTTTGCTGTTCCTTGAAAGTCATGGGTGTCTCAGGACCTTTGCACCTGCCATTCTCTCTCTTTGGAACTCTTGCCCTTGGCTTGCTCTTGGACATTGGCTTCAGTTCAATATTCCCTGCTTAAAGAAGCCTGGGATCCCTGATTGTCTGGCCCCACCACTTCCTACTTATTCACTATGGAATGTGAGGCTCTCTTTGCGCTTCACTTCCCCCCCCCCCCGGCCCCCCTACAAATGGGGACAGGTACTATCTCCCAAAAGACTTCAGTAGGGATGCAATGAGATACTCCTTGCTCAGCCCTCAAATCACTGTTGAAACAGTAAATTCTTCATTGCAAATGTGATTACTGCCCCATCCTGTTTGCTTCCTAGCACCTGTCAATGTTTGATATAGTCCCATTTATTTATTTATTTCATGTTTATTGTCTGTCTCTAACTAGAATGTGAGCTCCTCCCAGGTGAAGATCTGGTTTATGTCCTTCATTGACTAGAACAGTTGCCTGGCACCTATCAAAAGCTCAAGACCTGTTAAGCATGACTGAAGTTTGATGTTTGCTCATAGTGTGAGTGTGCCTGATGCCACTCAGTTGTACGCTTAAAAGTGGCTCCAATGGTATATTTTACCGCAATAAGAAAATGTACACTAATGTCACGTAAAACCTATTTGATAACTTTCTTTGTTACAAAAAAATAAAATCGATGAGGCACCTGGGTGGCTCAGTTGGATAAGCGTCCGACTTCGGCTCAAGTCATGATCTCACCGTCCATGAGTTCGAGCTCTGCGTCTGACTCTGCTGACAGCTTAGAGCCTGGAGCCTGCTTCGGATTCTGTGTCTCCCTCTCTCTCTCTCTCTGCCCCTCCCCTGCTTGTACTCTGTCTCTCTGTCTCTCAAAAATAAACAAAACGTTAAAAAAAAATTGAATGAAGCGAAGTCAGAGCATCTTAGGAATGATTAGCCACTCCGAGAGGGGGCAGTTTGGGACTGCAGTTTTCAGGGACTTTTTTTTTTTTTTTTTTTTTTAACATAACACTTCTCCTTTTCAATATGCTCTTTGGCATTCAAGCCCTCCTGGGGAGGTGAGCGGAGGGAGGTGGGGACCGGAAATCCTGGGAGTCCTCTGAGGTTGAAGGCTCTGAGAAGGATTTTGCTTCCTTCAGGCAGTACTTCTGGGGAGTCCTCAGCAGGCTGAGCTTTATACACGGATTTTGTCACTCTTCCGTGGACAGAGTTTTTGCAGCTGATCAGTACTGTGCCGCTTACCAGCTGTGTGATCTCAGGTAAGTTACCTGAACTTCCTGTGCTGCTGCTTTTCCCTTATAAATGGCAACAATAAGGAAAGCCGTCTTATAGGATTGGGGTGAGGACTGAGCACGATAAAGCATGCAACATGCTTAGAGAACTCTTACGCTGTTCATAGTAAGTGTTATATAAATGTTAGCTATTAGTATTAATATTTTTTATTATCCATCCAGTTACTGAAGCCAAGAATCTAGGGGTTGTTCATGCCCTTTCTTTTCCCCTTTTCCATTCTTCGGAATGCATCTTAAAGCCATTCACTTTTTCTTCTAAATATTCTCAAGTTTTGCCTTTCATACTAGTCTTTAGCCTGGTCAGGGACATAAGCAATGCCTCTTCTTTTCCATGTGGTCTACCAGTTGTTCCGGTGCCATTTACTCATCGCCCATCCTCTTCTCTGTTGATGTGCCTGGACCAGCGCTGTCCTATACCAAGTTTCTTTATCTGCAAGGGTATGTTTTTGAAGTCTGTTCCATTGGCCAGTCATTACTGATTTTCCTTCCTCCTCATTCCTTACGTGCACCTCATCAGCAAGTCCATCCTACCTCCAAAACACCTTTCAAATGTGCCTTCTCCACACGCTGCCATCACCGCCCTCATTCCCCAGCTAGACAATTGAAATGGTTCTGATCTACTGGCGCCCCCTGCCCACTGCCTCTGGAACTCCCCTTTGGCCATTCTTACTACAATCCAAGAGACCATTTTTCTCTTTTAAAATGACAACATGTAGGGGGGCCTGGGTGGCTCAGTCGGTTAAGCTCCGACTTCGGCTCAGGTCATGATCTTGCGGTGCGTGAGTTCGAGCCCTGCATCGGGCTCTGTGCTGACAGCTCAGAGCCTGGAGCCTGTTTCAGGTTCTGTGTCTCCCTCTCTCTCTCTGCCCTTCCCCCCGTTCACGTTCTGTCTCTGTCTCAAAAATAAATAAACGTTAAAAAAAATTAAATAAAATAAAATGACAACATGTTTGATATGCACAAAAATGTAAAAGAGCTACATGCGGAAGTTATAAAGCATGACCACAGAATAATCTCTGTGAGCCCACCTCACTGCCTACGAAATGGAACAGTAGCATATCCTTTGATGTCCTTTGTGTTCTTAACACTACTGGGATTTTTTTTTTTAAGTTTATTTATTTTTTTTTTTAAATTTTTTTAACGTTTATTTACTTTTGAGACAGAGAGAGACAGAGGATGAACGGGGGAGGGTCAGAGAGAGAGAGGGAGACACAGAATCCGAAACAGGCTCCAGGCTCTGAGCTGCCAGCACAGAGCCCGACGCGGGGCTCGAACTCACGCACCGCAAGATCATGACCTGAGCCGAAGTCGGACGCTTAACCGAGTGAGCCACCCAGGCGCCCCAAAGTTTATTTATTTTTTAGAGAAAAAGAGAGTGTGAGTGGGGAAGGGACAGAGAGAGAGGATTCCTAGCAGGCTCTGCTCAGAGCCTGAAGTGGGGCTCAAACTCACAAACTGTGAAATCATAACCTGAGCCGAAACCAAGAGTCAGACCCTTAACTGACTGAGCCACCAGGCGCCCCAATTTTGTTCTTCTTTTTTAAAATTGTTCCTTTAAAATTATCCCCTTTCTTGTATGTATGTATGTATATATGTAATCCTTACACCCAACGTGGTGCTTGAACTCACAACCTCGAGGTCAAGAGTCGCATGCTCTTCCAACTGAATCAGCTAGGCTCCCCACCCTTGTTTTCTTTTATAATTTTACTACATCTATATGTATTCCTAAGCAATTTATTTTTTGCTTTTGCTTGTAAATTTTACAAAGATAGTATCATGTTGTGAATGCTCCTCTGAGAATTGGTTTGCTTCTTTACCAGTACTAATTCTAAGATTCATTTGTGTTGATGTATGTAGTCGTTTCCGTTGCTTCTTAGTAATCCAATGTAAATCCATTATTTATTTCTGCTTACTGCTATGAATAGACATGTTGATTGCTGCTTTCTCTTTTTTCTCTATTGCAAACAATTCTTGGTGCACGTCTTGGTACACGTCTCCTGGTACACTCATACGGGGTTTTCTTCTGAATAGTGGCTTTCATTTTTACTCTACTCTCTGCGTTTAATGTCATGACCCAGTACACACAGACGCATATATATCTTTCCTGACTTTTGGTAATGCACCTTGGCATTTTCTATACTATTCTGTTTCATTTTTCTTATTTATTTAAAAATGTTTGTTTTTTATTTTTGAGAGAGAGAGAGAGAGAAAGAATGAGCAGGGGAGGGGCAGAGAGGGGGAGACAGAAGATCTGAAGCGGTGTCTCTGCTGTCAGCAGAGAGGGGCTCCAACTTACCAGCTTTGAGTTCAAGCCCTGAGCCTAAGGGCCTAAGGTGGACCCTTAACCGACTGAGCCATCTAGGTGCCCCTCTGTTGCATTTTTTTTTTTTTAAACGTTTATTTATTTTTGAGACAGAGAGAGACAGAGCGTGAATGGGGGAGGGTCAGAGAGAGGGAGACACAGAATCCGAAACAGGCTCCAGGCTCTGAGTTGTCAGCACAGAGCCGGACGCGGGGCTCGAACTCACGGACCGCGAGATCATGACCTGAGCCGAAGTCGGCCGCCCAACCGACTGAGCCACCCAGGCGCCCCATCTGTTGCATTTTTAAAAAAGATGTTGATCCAGGGCACCTGGCTGACTCAGTCAGTAGAGCATGTGACTCTTGATCCCCAGGTTGAGTTTGAGCTTCATGTTGGACATAGAGCTTACTTTAAATAAATAAATAAATAAATAAATAAATAAATAAATAAGCAGGAAGATGGAGAGCATTTCCTTTTGAATGCTTATAAAAATATTTAAAAAGTTGTTGATCCAAAAAGGATTTAATGACCAACCAATTTTCCATAGTGTGGAAAATCAGGTAGTTGAGGGGTATCTGGCTGGCTCAGTTGGTAGAACATGCAACTCTTGATCTCAGGGTAGTGAGTTCAAGTCCCACATTGGGAATAGAGCATACTTTAAAAAAAAAGAAAAAAAGAAAGAAAATCCTGTAGTCTCGTTTGGGTATATACCTAGGAGTGGGATTGCTGGGTCATGGGGTGTGAGCACAGTGAACTTTATCAGATACACCAAATTGCTCTCCAAAGTAGTTATAATAATTCACCGCTCACCGGCTCCATTTTAGAATTGATGTTTGTTCCACATCTTTACTGTGTCATACAAGACTTCCTAGTTTTTTGCCAATCCAGTGGGTATAAAATGATACCTCATTATAACTCATCTTAGTAATAAGCCTGTCCATGTTTTTTTCCATTCTTTTTTTTTTTTTTTTTTTAATTTTTTTTTTTCAACGTTTTTTATTTATTTTTGGGACAGAGAGAGACAGAGCATGAACGGGGGAGGGGCAGAGAGAGAGGGAGACGCAGAATCGGAAACAGGCTCCAGGCTCCGAGCCATCAGCCCAGAGCCTGACGCGGGGCTCGAACTCACGGACCGCGAGATCGTGACCTAGCTGAAGTCGGATGCTTAACCGACTGCGCCACCCAGGCGCCCCCGTGTTTTTTTTCCATTCTACTTTTGGATTTTTGTCATTCTTTTTTTTTTTTCGTAACTCTATGCATAATTTACTTTTTTTTGTTTGTTTTGTTTTTATTTTTTAATTTTATTATTTTTTAATTTACATCCAAATTAGTTAGCATATAGTGCAACAATGATTTCAGGAGTAGATTCCTTAATGCCCCTTACCCATTTAGCCCATCCCCCCTCCCACAACCCCTCCAGTTTGTTCTCTATATTTATGAGTCTCTTATGTTTTGTTCCCCTCCCTGTTTTTATATTATTTTTGTTTCCTTCCCTTATGTTCGTCTGTTTTGTCTCTTAAAGTTCTCATATGGGTGAAGCCATATGATTTTTGTCTTCCTCTGACTGACTAATTTCACTTAGCATAATACCCTCCAGTTCCATCCACACAGTTGCAAATGGCAAGATTTCATTCTTTTTGATTGCCGAGTAATACTCCATTGTATATATACACTACTTGGATAAATACCAGCAATTGCTGGGTCATAGGGTAGTTCTATTTTAAATTTTTTGAGGAACCTCCATACTGTTTTCCAGAGTGGCTTCACCAGTTTGCATTCTCACCAACAATGCAAAAGAGATCCTCTTTCTCCATATCCTCGCCAACATCTGTTGTTGCGTGAGTTGTTAATGTTAGCCATTCTGACAGGTGTGAGGTGGTATCTCATTGTGGTTTTGATTTGTATTTCCCTGATGATGAGTGACGTTGAGCATTTTTTCATGCATTAGTTGGCCATCTAGATGTCTTTGGAGAAGTGTCTATTCATGTCTTTTGCCCATTTCTTCACTGGATTATTTGTTCTTTGGGTGTTGAGTTTGATCAGTTCTTTATAGATTTTGGATACCAACCCTTTATCTGATATGTCATTTGCAAATATCTTCTCCCATTCTGTTGTTGCTTTTTAGTTTTGCTGATATAATTTACTTATTTTTGAAAAATGTTTATTTATTTTGAGAGAAGGGGAGGGGCAGAGAGAGAAGGAGATCAAGAATCCCAACTCCTTCAAAAATAAATAAAACATTAAAAAATTTTTTTTATTTTTAAAAGGGGCACCTGGGTGGCTCAGTCGGTTGAGTGTCTGACTTTAGCTCAGGTCATGATCTTGCAGTTTGTGGGTTCGAGCCCCGTGTTGGGCTCTATGCTGACAGCTCATAGCCTGGAGCCTGCTTTAGATTCTGTGCGTGTGTCTCTCTCTCTGCCCCTCCCCACTCACACTCTGTCTCTCTCCCCTTCAAAAATAAATAAAACATTAAAAAAAAAAAAAAGATTTCCAAGCACCTGGGTGGCTTGGGTGGCCTGGGTGGCTCATCGGTTGAGCCTCCGACTTCAGCTCGGGTCATGATCTGGTGGTCTGTGGGTTTGAGCCCCCCATCAGGGTCTGCACTGACAGCTCAGAGCCTGGAGCCTGCTTCAGATTCTGTGTCTCCCTCTCTCTCTGTCCCTCCCCCACTCACACTCTGTCTCTCTCTGTCTCTCAAAAATGAATAAATGTTCAAAAAAAAAAAAAATCCCAAGCACAGTGCCGAGACTGATGCAAGCTCAAACCCATGAACCATGAGATCATGAACTGAGCTGAAATCAACAGTCAGATGCTTAACTGACTGAGCCACCCAGGTGCCCTGGACTTTTGTCTTTTTCTTAGTGACTTTTTTTAAAAAATTTTTTTGTTTATTTATTTTTGAGAGAGAGGGAGAGACAGAGTGTGAGCAGGGGAGGGGCAGAGAGGGGGAGACACAGAATCCGAAGCAGGCTCCAGGCTCCGAGCTGTCCACACAGAGCCCGACACGGGGCTCGAACTCACAAACTGCAAGATCATGACCTGAGCCGAAGTCAGATGCTCAGCTGACTGAGCCACCCAGGTGCCCCCCCCTTTTTTTTTTTAATTTTTTTGTTTATTTATTAGTGACTTTTTTTTTAAGTTGATTTATTTATTTGGAAGAGAGAGAGAGAGAGAGGGAGAGAGAGAATCCCAAGCAGGCTCCATGGTGACAGCTCAGAGCCCCCCTGTGGGGCCTGATCCCATGGAACTGTGAGATCATGACCTGAGCTGAAACCAAGAGTCAGATGACTGAGCCACTCAGCCACCCATTTTCTTAGTGACTTCTTAGAGTTGTTTTTGTTATGCATACTAATAATTTATTGGTAATATTTATTGTAATATCATCTCTCATTTTACATTTTATGTTTTCACTTTACCAGCAAAAGATGAGCAGGAATTATTAATTTTTTAAAGTTTTATTTTAATTACAGTTAGCTTTGATACACTGTAATATTAGTTTCAGGTGGGGGCACCTGGGTGGCTCAGTCGGTTAAGCATCCGACTTCAGCTCAGGTCACAATCTTGCGGTTCATGAGTTCAAGCCCCGTATGGGGCTCTGTGCTGATAGCTTGGAGCCTGGAGCCTGCTTTGGATTCTGTGTCTCCCTCTCTCTCTCTCTGCCCCTCCCCTACTCACACTCTGTCTCTCTCTCTCAAAAATAAATAAACATTAAAATAAATTAAAAAAATATTAGTTTCAGGTGTATAATATAGTGATTAAATGCTATCATACATCACCCCGTGCTCATCACGACAAATGTCCTCCTTAATCCCCATCACTTATTTCACCCATCCCCCACCCACCTCCCCGCTGGTAACCATCAGTTTGTTCTTTATAGTTAAGAGTATGTTTCTTGGTTTCTCTCTCTTTCTCCCCCTTTGCTTGTTTGGTTACTTTTTATTTTTCAAGTTTATTTATTTATTTTGAGAGAGACAGAGAGAGCCTTAGTTGGGGGAGGGGCAGAGAGAGAGGGAGAGTCCCAAGCAGGCTCCTTGAGTTCAGTGAGGAGCCTCACTTGGGGCTCCATCCCACCAATTGTGAAATCACGACCTGAGCTGAAACTGAGTCGGACGCTTAACCAACTGAGCCACCCAAGTGCCACCAACTGAGCCACCCAAGTGCCCCTGTTTGGTTTCTTAAATTCCATGTGTGAGTGAAATCATATGGTATTTGTCTTTCCCCGATTGACTGATTTTGCTTAGCATTATACTCTCTAGCTCCATCCATGTTGTTTCAAATGGCAAGATTTCATTCTTTTTTTTTTTAAGTTAGTTTATTTTTTTTTTTAACGTTTTATTTATTTTTGAGACAGGGAAAGACAGAGCATGAACAGGGGAGGGTCAGAGAGAGGGAGACACAGAATCTGAAACAGGCTCCAGGCTCTGAGCTGTCAGCACAGAGCTCGACGCGGGGCTCGAACTCATGGACCACGAGATCATGACCTGAGCCGAAGTCGGCCGCTTAACCGACTGAGCCACCCAGGTGCCCCAAGTTAGTTTATTTAAGTAACCTCTACATGCAATGTGGGATTCGAACTCATGGCCCCAAGCTCAAGAGTTGCATGCGCCTCTGATTGAGCCAGGTGCGTGCCCCAAGATTTCATTCTTTTTTTTTTTTTTTTTTTAGTTTGTTTATTTAAGTAATCTCTGCATGCAATGTGGGATTCGAACTCACGGCCCCAAGCTCAAGAGTTGCATGCATCTCTGATTGACCCAGGTGCGTGCCCCAAGATTTCATTCTTTGGTTTTTATGGTTGAATAATATCCCATTGTAGATATATCCTCATTCATCAATCAGTGGACACTGGGCTGCTTCCATATCTTGGCTATTGTAAATGAAGCTGCTAGAAACATAGGGGTGCGTGTATCCCTTTGTAAACATAGGGGTGCATGTATCCCTTTGCACTTTTTTAAGTAAACTATACCCCCAATGTGGGGCTTGAACTCACAACCCCTAGATCAAAATGCTGTATGGACTGAGCCAGCCAGGTGCCCCTGCATGTATACCTTTGAATTAGTGTTTTTGTATTCTTTGGGTAAATATCCAGTAGTGTGTTTGGTGAATTATAGGGTATTTTTATATTCAACTTTATTTTATTTTTTTTTAATTTTTTTTTTTAACGTTTATTTTTGAGACAGAGAGAGACAGACCATGAACGGGGGAGGGTCAGAGAGAGGGAGACACAGAATCTGAAACAGGCTCCAGGCTCTGAGCTGTCAGCACAGAGCCCGACGCGGGGCTCGAACTCACGGACCGCGAGATCATGACCTGAGCCGAAGTCGGCCGCTTAACCGACTGAGCCACCCAGGCGCCCCATATATTCAACTTTAAAAAAAATGTTTATTTATTTATTTTGAGAGAGAGAAAGGACACAAGCAAGGAAGGGGCAGAGAGAGAGAGAAGAAAGAGAATCCCAAGCAGGCTCCACACTGTCAGCGCGGAGCTTGACGCAGGACTCAAACTCACAAACTGTGAGATGGTGACCTGAGCCGAAGTCAGGTGCTTAACTGACTGAGCCACCTAGGTGCCCTATAGTTAGGTATTATTGTAAGAATACAGAATGTAGTACATACTACATACAAAATGTATGTTAATTGTTTATGTTATCGGTAAAGTTTCTGGTCAACAGTAGGCTATTAGTAGTTAAGTTTTTGGGGTGTCAAAAGCGGTATGTGGATTTTTTTTAAGTTTATTTAGTTAAGTAATCTCTACACCCAACGTGGGACTCGAATTCATGAGGCCAAGATCAAGAGTTACATGTTCTTCTGACTGAGCCAAGCCAGATGCCCCTATATGTGGATTTCTTAAATGTTTATTTATTTTTGAGAGAGAGAGAGAGAGAGAGAGAGAGAGAGAGGGAGAGAATGTGCACACACATGCACATGATCTGGGGAAGGGCAGAGAGGGGGGACTGAGGATCCTAAGCAGGCTCTGTGTTGACAGCAGAGAGCCTAATACTGGGCTTCAACTCATGAACTGTGAGATCATGACCTGAGCTGAGGTAAGATGCTTAACTGACTGAGCCACCCAGGTGCCCCTATATGTGGATTTTTAACTGTGTGTGGGTCAGTGTCCTTAATTCCCATGTTGTTCAAATGTCCGCTGTACATATTTTCTTTTTTTTTAATTTTTAAAAATGTTTATTTATTTTTGAGAGAGAGACAGAGACAGAGAGAGAGAGAGAGAGCATAGCAGGGGAGGGCAGAAAGAGAGGGAGACACAGAATCCGAAGCAGGCTCCAGGTTCCCAGTTGCCAGTGAAGAGCCCGATGTGTGGCTCAAATCCATGAATCACAAGATCATGACCTAAGCCAAAGTCGGACGCTTAACTGATGGAGCCACCCAGGCACCCTTGTATATATTTCCTTTATCCGTTCACCCATCAGTGGACACTCACACCATTGTCTTGACTGTTGTAAATGTCTTGCCTATTGAAAATAATACTGCGATGAGTTATAAGGTGCAGATGTCTTTTCAAGATAGTGATTTCATTTCTTTCAGATAAATACCCAGGAGTGGGATTGCTAGATCACATGGTAGTTCTATTTTTAATTTTTTTTTTTAAAGTAAGTGCTCTGCCTAGTGTGAAGCTTGATCAAACTCATGACCCCAAGAGTCACATGCTCTACCAACTAGGCCAGTCAGGTACCCTATTTTTAATTTTTTGAGGAACCCCCATACTGTCTTCCACAGGGCCTTCACCAATTTACATTCCCACTGGGCAGTGCACAAGAGTTCCCTTTTCTCCACATCTTTACTAGTTATTTCCTGTCTTTTGATACTAGTTATTCTCACAGATGTGAGGTGATATTGATATTTCATGGTGAGTTTGATTTGCATTTCCCAGATTTGTGATGTTAAGCACCTTTTCATGTACCTGTTGGTCATCTGTATGTCTCTTTGGAAAAGTGTCTATTCGGATCCTCTACCCATTTAAAAACATACATTTATTTTGGTAATCTCTACACCTGATGTGGGACTTGAACTCATGACCCCAAGATCAAGAGTCACATGCCCTTCTGACTGAGCCAGCCAGGTGCCCTGCTCTACCCATTTTAAACCAGATTTTTGTCCATTGAGTCATGTGATTTTTTTTTTTCAATGTTTATTTTTGAGAGAGAGAGAGAGAGAGAGAGAGAGAGCATCGGGGGCAGGTTGGGGGAGGCAGAGGATCCAATGCAGGTTCTGGGAAGACAGCAGAGAGCCCATTGTGGGGCTCAAACTCACAAGCCGAGCTGTGAGATCATGACCTGAGCCGAAGTCAGACCCTTAACAACAGACTGAGCCACCCAGGTGCCCCGAGTTGTGTGAGTTCTTTATATATTTTGGATGTTAATCCTTTATCAGATACATGATTTACAGATATTTTCTCCCATTCTGTAGGTTGCCTTTTCATTTTGTTGATGGTTTTCTTTGCTGTATGCAAGCTTTTCAGTTTGATGTAGCCCCACTTGTTTATTTTTCTTTTGTTGCTTTTGGCATCAAATCACAAAAAATCATTGCCAATGTCCAGACACTTACTGCCTATGCTTTCTTCTAGGAGTTTGATGGTTTCAAGCCTTACATGCAAGCCTTTAATCCCCTTTGAGTTGATTTTGGGGTATGGTGTAAAAGATGGTCCAGTTTCATTTTTTACACATGGCTGTCCAGTTTTCCTAGCGCCATTGCATGAAGAGACTGTTCTCTCCCCATTGTACATTCTTGGTTGCTTTGTCATAAATTAATGGACCATATAGGCATAGGTTTATTTCTGGAATCTATTCTCCCAGCTCTCCGTTTATTTAGATCTTCCTTAGTGCCCTTCAGTAATGATTTGTCTTTTCTCCATAGTGCACACTTAAAAGAGAGCTTTTAACAATGTAAATTAGATCTTCTCCCTTCTCTGGTTATAACTTGATAATGGCTTTTCATTGTTCTTTAAATAAAACTCAAATTCCTTATCTGAATACACACAACCAGGCCCTATTTCTTCAATTTTATCTTTTTTTTTTTAATGTTTATTTATTTTTGAGAGAGAGAACACACATGCACAAGGGAGGAAGAGGGGCAGAGGGAGAGGAAGACAGAGGATTTGAAGCAGCTCTGAGCTGTCAGCACAGACCCTCATGTGGGGCTGGAACTCACAAACCTTGAGATCATGACATGAGCTGAAGTCAGAGGCTTAACAGACTGAGCCACCCAGGCGCCCCTTCCATTTTAAAACTAGCACCTTCACCCAGAACTGGTTGGTCTCATGGGCTTCTGGTCAGTTCCTCTCGCTTACCCCAGGGAAGTTGCAATAGCCAGTTGGTGTTTACCATCTGCTAGGAAGGCTTCCATTGCCCCACTCTCCACCTGCTGCTGGGTTAACATCTCACTCAAATATCTACTACAGGGAGAGCTTTTCTGAACATCCCACTCAAAACCATTCAATTCTGCCCTTTCATAGCCAGAGAGAATGCCCTGTCCTTTTCCCTTCCAATCCTATTGCCTTTGGTAGTTGTTTGGTTCATTTGTTTGTCTGTTTGTCTGATGTCTGTTTTCTTTTTTCTTTTCTTTCTTTCTTTTGTTTTTATTTAGTTTTGAGAGGGTGTGAGTGGGGAGGGGAAGAACTAGAGGGGCAATAGAAGATCCGAAGGAGGCTCTGTGCTGGCAGCAGCCAGCCCGATGTGAGGCTCGACCTCATGCAACGTGAGATCATCACCCGAGCCTAAGTTGGACACTTAACCGACTGAACCACCCATGGACACCTGAGGTCTGGTTTCTTGAACAGCCTGCAAGTTCCCTGAGAGACATTGGCTGTTTGGCTGACCATAGTACCTGCTGCATTGCTTAGCACATACTATACGCTCAATAAATGTTTGTCAAAGGACCAAAGAAAAGAAGAGGAAAAGGGAGGAAGGGACTTCCATCCTGTAACTAGGAAAGAAGAAAAAAGCCAAATAAGGAAATAAGGGGTTAAAAAGGGCTGGATTTTTTTTTAACGTTTTTATTTATTTTTGAGACAGAGAGAGACAGAGCATGAATGGGGGAGGGGCAGAGAGAGAGGGAGACACAGAATCGGAAGCAGGCTCCAGGCTCTGAGCCATCAGCCCAGAGCCCGACGCGGGGCTTGAACTCACAGACTGTGAGATTGTGACCTGAGCCGAAGTCAGACGCTTAACCGACTGAGCCACCCAGGCGCCCCAAAAAGGGCTGGATTTTAAAAAGGTAGTAGAGGGGGTGCCTCGCTGGCTCAGTTGAGAGTCTTGATCTTGGGGTCTTGAATTCAAGTCCCATATTGGGCATAGAGTTTACTTAAAAAGAAGGTAGGAGAATATAGGTCTTGATAGTTATAGGTTTTAAAAATTACATCATTAATGTAATGCAGAATACATTATAGTTGTCAAAGATTCAAATGATACGGAAATATATGGAATATACCTTTAATTTACCTTTCATCACCCTCTCTTCAAACCTACTCCTCATCTCCAGGGTAACTACTATTTATTGTGAGTTTGGTAAATACCTTTATAGATCTTTTCTGTTATACATTTTTGCATATATACCCCATACATTTACATGCATACAGATTTATTTTTCTTTCTTTCTTTCTTTTTAAAAGTTTATTTATTTATTTATATTTATTTTGAGAGAGAGAGAGAGAGAGAGAGAGGGGCAGAGGCAGAGAGGGAGGGAGAGAGAGAATCCCAAGCAGGCTCTGCATTGTCAGTGTGGAGCCCCACATGGGGCTCAAACTCATAAACCTTGAGATCATGACCTGAACCAAAATCAAGTCAGACACTTAACCGACTGAGCCACCCAGGTGCCCCTTATGTTTCTTTTTTACAATCATGAATAGAATCATACTTTACTAGTTGTTGTGTGAAATGCTTTCTTCATTTAAAACTATGACGTGGAAATCTTTCCATTTCAGTTCAGATAGTTCACCAGCTCCCTTTTGGTAGACATTTAGTCTATTTTAATAGTTCACTGTTATAAACAAGGCTCAAATGAATTGAATGCTCATCGCATTAGTCAGAGTTCTCCAGAGAAACAGAACCAATAGAATTTGCATATAGAGAGATTAATTTTAAGGAATTGGCTCACGTGATTATGGAGGCTGGCAAGTCCCAAATCTGCAGGGCAGGCCATCAGGCTGGAGACCCAGGGAAAAGCTGATGTTGCTGTAAGTCTGAAGGTCATCTGCTAGCGTAACTCCCTCCTGCTTAGGGGAGCCGGTGTTTTTGTTTTATTCTGACTTTCAACTGTATATGGTAGAGGCCACTCACATTATGGAGAGCAACCTGATTTACTCAAAGCCCACCAATTTAAGTGTTAATCTTGTTATCTTTGATCAAATCTTTGGGCACTGTGGTCTAGCCAAGTTGACACAAAAAATTAACTATCACTTTCATGAACATGTATCTTACATATATCTTTATATATCTTTATATATAAAGCATTTAAATGTTGATAGGTAGATACTGCCACATGATGCTCATAAGAAGTTAGAGACTGAGGGATGCCTGGGTGGCTCAGCTGGTTGAGCCTGTGACTTCAGCTCGGGTCACAATCTCGAGGTTCGTGAATTCGAGCCCTGCATCAAGCTGGCTGCTGTCAGTACGGAGCCCGCTTTCGGATCCTCTATTCCCCTCCCTCTCTGCCCTTCCCCCGCTTGTGCTCTCAAAAATAAATTTTAAAAATATTTAAAAAAAGGGGTGCCTGGGTGGCTTGGTCGGTTAAGCATCCGACTTCGGCTCAGGTCACGATCTCACGGTCCGTGAGTTCGAGCCCCGCGTCGGGCTCTGTGCTGACAGCTCAGAGCCTGGAGCCTGCTTCCGATTCTGTGTCTCCCTCTCTCTCTGACCCTCCCCCATTCATGCTCTGTCTCTCTCTGTCTGTCTCAAAAATAAATAAACGTTAAAAAAAATTTTTTTTAAATATTAAAAAAAAAAAAGGAGTTGCAGACTGAGAGTGAAAGGAATCTATCAAAGTCCCCCCCTCCCCCCCGCACCCACCCCAGCCACGCTTACAGACAAAACTCACAGGTGTCTGCACTTGGCCCCAACTCTGTTTTTCTAGGTCACGGTGCCCTACATTCTTGGGAAGTAGGCCCCAACTACAAAACGTATTCTTCTCTAGCCTGACCACAACCTGCTCCGCCCTGCCAAGAGGGACCCCCTCCTCACACCTCCCACCAGGGGCCCAGCTGCAGTCCTCTCACACCTTTAAAAACCCCTGAAGGGCCCAGCCTGACAGGAACTCAGGACCGACATTTCTAGATGTCTGGCACCTCTCCTCCCTTGTTGAGTGAATAAACTTTGTCCTGCTTGTTGCTCTACTTTCTGTGCAATTCTTTGCCACCCGTGTCACCTGCCAACCTAACAGAGATGCGGGCTCTCTTCCAATAGTTTATGAGTGTGGGCATGTTTGAGTCTGGTCCAGCGAAAATCACTTTGAGCATGCGTTCCTCCACATTTCTGCTTTTTTTCTGCTTTGGGGCATTTGCACAAGCTCCTTAGCCTGGAATTTACTTCTTCCCCACAGTACTTTTTCTTAATTACTCCTTTACTTGTCTTTACCTCTACCTCCGACCCCTCAGATGAGGCCAACTTTTTTCTGTTTAATGCTTTTTCCTCACATCCTTCTCTTCTTCACAGAGTGAGTTATCTCCAACCCTGAGATGCACTGGGCCTTCTGTTAGCTCCTGGCACATATCAAGCCTGTCTTGCCTCAGAGCCATTGCATTTGGTGTTCTCTTTGCCTGGATCCCCTTCCCCCAGTTCTTCAAAAGGCTGGTAACTTTTCATCCTAAACTTCACTTAAGTGTTACCGCCTCAGAAAAGTCTTCCTGTCCATCTAAAATATCTCTACCTTCCCATTCCTCTACATTCATTGCCTACGGCTGCTATAACAAATTATCACAAGCTTGAGTGACTTCAAAGCACAGCGACTTGTTTATTTATTTTTTTCATGCTTCTGGAGCTCAAAGTCTGAAATCAAGCTATCGGCAGGATTGGTTCCTTCTGGAGGCTCTGAGGGAGAATGTCTCCCATGCCTCCGCTTGCTTCCGGGGATTGTTGACAGTCCTTGGCTTGTAACTACATCAGTCCAATCTCTGCCTCTGCCTCCACATCACCTTCTCTATGTGTCTTCTCTCCTTCCCTTCTCCTATAAGGATATTTGTTATTGGATTTAGAGCCCACCTGGATAATCTAGAATAATCTCACCTCAAGGCTCTTATCCTTAATTACATCTGCAAAGACACTTTTTCCGATATGGTCACATTCACAGGTATACATACAGGCATACATTTTGGGGCGCCACCATTAACCCACTACATGCTTTCATTTTTCTCCAGAATGCTTATGGAATGAAATGCTCCTTCTAGTTTATTGGTGCTTTGAAACTGCTGGTTATGACCCATCAGTGGGCTATGAAATGTAGTGGGTTTGGACAAGCATTTAAATTTTTCAAGTAAAGGGGCGCCTGGGTGGCTCAGTCGGTTGAGCGTCCGACTTCGGCTCAGGTCATGATCTTGCAGTCTGTGAGTGTGAGTTCGAGCCCCGCGTCGGGCTCTGTGCTGACAGCTCAGAGCCTGGAGCCTGTTTCAGATTCTGTGTCTCCCTCTCTCTCTGCCCCTCCCCTGCTCATGCTCTGTCTCTCTGTCAAAGATAAATAAATATTAAAAAAAAATTTAAAAAAAATAAAATTTTCAATTTATTGAAATTCAAGTAAAAATTTAAAAACAAATGAAAAAAATAGAATAGAAAATATTGGCACCTATCACCCATATTCAAAGGGAAAGCTGAAATCACCTGCATCCGTACAGCTTGAATATCAGGACTGAGAATTGAGGCCACATGGTTTAGTTATTGTTGCTGGGAGATCTTGACCAGGAAGATAAGGCTGTAGGTCAATAAATAACTCCACTGTTTGCTTCAAGAAATTCCTACAAACCCATTTGTCTGGTCAGATAGTTTGTTCATATGGGCAAATAGCTCATTCGTCCATCAGTGTTTAACATGACCCCCTTTATTTATTTTTTTATTTTTATTTTTTTTTTTAAATTTTTTTAACGTTTATTTATTTTTGAGACAGAGAATGAACAGGGGAGGGCAGAGAGAGAGGGAGACACAGAATCTGAAACAGGCTCCAGGCTCTGAGCATTCAGCACAGAGCCCGACGCGGGGCTCGAACTCACAGACCGCGAGATCATGACTGGAGCTGAAGTCGGATGCTTAACTGACTGAGCCACCCAGGCACCCCTACATGACCCCCTTTAAAATCCCTTACCTGTGCAGTTACCATTCCTAAATTTTTATGCCTTGAATTTTGTCTACTTCCAATCAGTTTCTCCTTTGAAAGTCTTGCCTTGAGCCACTTGAGCCCATATCCCCAAGCCCCATATGTATTTTCTCTTGTCTGCCCCCTACTGGGACACAGCTAAGACTATCAGATGGTATCATCTCACATTTAGCATTAAATACTTCTAGCAGTGCTTGGTCAACAGATTTTCTGCCGATCTTTTCATGAGCTGACGTTCAATATTTCTGGAGAGTCTCCCCAAATCCAACTGAGATGCCCTCACTGGCCATTTTAGATTCTAAATGAGGAAACAACGTACTCCTGTAAGGCCTCTGGAACCTCCTGCTCAGAGGTGTTTGCAATGTGATGGTCAACTACATCTCACAATGGATCGGATTCCTTTTTGTTGAACTTCTAAATGTTAAGCTTATCTTGTCTTCTTGTTTTCTCATTGAACCATTCCATTTCCTCATGGTGACCATTTCAGGAATCTGGTAATGTGATCAGATTTGAAACTTTTTCTACTTGGTGGAAAACTTCCTTATTACTAACAACATTACTGGGTGATTGCTATCTCTTTATCACTTTTTAACAATGTTTATTTATTTATTTTGAGAGAGAGAGAGAGAGCACGAACACATGCATGTGAGTTAGCATGGGGGAGGGGCAGAAGAGGTGGGGAGAGAATCCCGAGCAGGCTCTTCGCTGATGGCACAGAGCCAAGCACAGAGCTCCATCCAACAGACCATGAGATCATGAGCTGAGCAGAAATCAAGAATCAGACACTCTACTGAGCCACCCAGGTGCCCCTCCTCTCATCACTTTTTATTGGGAATCTGTAAAAGAAAGTTTGTAGTAAAGAGGATGGATATAGGTCTGATTACTCTGCTCTCATGCTCCAGACAATTTCATTCATGGTGAGAACTTTCTTCCTGGTTTGTAGACAGTTTGCCTTATTGCTATGTTCTCATGTGGCCTTTCCTTGGTGTGTGTGTGTGTGTGCACACCCAGGCAGTGGAGGGAAGATGGGTGGGTGGGGGCTAGGAGAGAGACAGGGCGGGCTCTCTGATATCTCTTCCTGTAGGACCAGGGCCTCACCCTTATGATCTCATTTAACTCAATTACCTTCTTAAATGCCACATCTCCAAATACAGCTATAGTGGGGGTTAGGGCTTCACCTATGAAGTGGCCAGGGCAAAGGCAGCACAAATATTCAGTCTGTAACACAGTTGAATATTATTCAGCCTTAAGAAAGAAAATTCTGACACATGCTACAATATGGATGAATCTTGAAGATATTATGCTAAGTGAAATTAGCCAGTCACAAAAAGATTATACTATATGATTCCACTTATATGAAATACTCAGAGTATCAAATTCATACAGACAGAAAGTACAATGGTGGTTTCCAGAGCCTGCAGGGATGGGGGGGAAATCAGAACTTAGTGTTTAATGGGTATAAGCTTTCAGCTTTATAAGAAGAAAAGTGTTCTGGGCGGTGGTGAAAGTTGTACAACAGTGTGAATGTGAATGGACTTATTGGCCAGAACTCTACACTTAAAAAAATGTGGTACATTTTACATTATGTATATGTATAATAATACATATTTTACTATAATTAAAGATATTTTACTTATAATTACTATAATTTTACAGTAATTAAAGATAATAATTAAAAAACTCACATGAAAAGCATATAGATTCCCTTGTATTCAGAGTGCTTGAGGAATAAAAGGTTAAAATTATAAAAAGAAAAAAATCCTCACAGATGAATTTGAAATAGTTCTAAGAACATATAGTCCAGGGCTTCTAGATCTAGATCAGTATTTTTTAAAGATTTTATTTTATTGTCAAAAGAAATTTTTAATGTTTATTTATTTTTGAGAGAGAGAGAGAGAGGGAGAGAGAGACAGAGTGTGAGTGGGGGAGGGCAGAGAGTGAGGGAGACACAGAATCCGAGGCAGGCTTCAGGCTCCCAGCTGTCAGCACAGAGCCCGATGCGGGGCTCGAACCCATGAACCCAGGTGAGATCATGACCTGAGCTGAAGTCGGACATTTATCAGGCGCCCCTTTAAGATTTTATTTTTAAGTGATCTCTACATCCAATGTGGGGCTTGAACTTACAACCCCAAAGTGTAGAGTCACATGCTCCACCGACTGGATCTTTATCAGTTGGTTCATACGTTGGTTAGGTGCTTGGCTGCAAAACTTGGATAGAAAAGTTACATCAGGAAAGCCCCTTGTCTTAAAAAATAAAACGGTCAGTTATTTTACCAGCAAAAAATGGATTTATTTGGGAATAGCAGAGAATTGCAATTTAGGACAAACGAAACACAGCAAAAACCATAAAGTAGGCTAGTAAACAAAGGAAAGTTATTTCATGGAGAAGAAGGAGGAAGTTTGGAGGGGTTGTTTTGAGTGAAAACCAAAATTGGAGAAAACCAAGATTTCAGGGTAATGATGGTTTTTCATTGGCTGAGTTGCTGGGGTAGTGGATTTCCTGTAGGAGATGTAATGTACATCTTTTTTCTGTTGGGGGTTATAATTGACCATTCTTTCCTACAATTGACTCTGAGTGGTATAGGTCCCCCTTCTGGCCTCCTGACTTTATTTTAGTGATGGATCCCTTTATTAATTTTTACATTTCCTCCTTTTGATCAAGATCTTTCTGGGAAAACATGAACAATCAAGAGTCAGCTTTTCTTAATCTACAGGCTTTTTGTCCCCAGGAGGGACGTTTCTTGGGTGTCATGTCCCATGCTGGAGGGAAATAGTACAGATTAGAAACCTACTGAGGTCACATTAGTGCAATAAGGAGGGGTAGGAAGAGGAACTCTCAGGCACTTGCCATCTACTATCCATATTTATCAAGATCATTAGCATTGGAGATAGTCTTCTTGGGTGCAGTGTTTTTAAACAAAAAAAAATTTTTTTTTTAATGTTAATTAATTTTTGAGAGAGAGAGAGAGAGAGAGAGAGAGAGAGAGAGAGAGAGAGACAGACTGCAGGTAGGGAAGGGGCAGAGAGAGACAGAAACACAGAATTCGAAGCAGGCTCCAGGCCATGAGCTGTTAGTACAGAGACTGACACGGGGCTCAAACTCCCTAACCCTGAGATCATGACCTGAGCGAAGTCGGACACTGACTGAGCCACCAAGGCGCCCCTAAAAAAACGTTTATTTATTTTTGAGAGACAGAGACAGAGAGAGAGAGAGGGAATGAATGAGTGGTAGAGGGGCAGAGAGAGAGAGGGAGACAGAATCTGAAGCAGGATCCTCACTGTCAGCGCAAAGCCTAATGTGGCTCTTGAACCCACAAACTGTGAGATTGTGACCTGAGCCAAAACTGGACACTCAAGTGACTGAGTCACCCAGGCGACCTGGGTATATTGTTTTTACAAAGGTTTAACAGCAATAAGTACAGAATTAAAAGTGACAATTCCAAACTGTATGATGGTTCTAAGCCAGGACCCAGGGTTTGAAAGTAGCCAATTGAAAATATTTATTGGCACTTGTTCTGACTTAGAGGAGAAAATTTCTCCCTATGGAGGCAAACCCGGAATCATCTATGTCTCCTGGAAGTCCCTGTATAAAGCAGCCATGAAAGCAGAATAGTGGGTACTGTAAAAGCACAGGAAAGAATCAAGTGAGTGTCTTTGGGAAGATACAGTGCAGGTATAAACATGAGCAATAGCTGATGAACTTTGTGCAAAACATCAAAACTTCAAAGACCTTTTAACAGTATTGTTATCTCAAAATAACTGTTTGGAAACAGATGTGTTATCAATTATACAGTCTGTAAAGTTATAAATACAGAAATCAGGAATTTGCATAAGAACCCTGAATTAGGTAATAGCCCAGATGGAAAAGATAGGCTTCTTTGAATCCTGAACCTTCTTTTTTTTTTTTCTAAATTTTTTTTAATGTTTATTTATTTGTGAGACAATGAGAGAGACAGAGTGCAAGCAACAGAGGGGCACAGAGGGAGACACAGAATCTGAAGTGGGCTCCAGGCTCTGAGCTGTCAGCCCAGAGCCTGACGAGGGGCTTGAGCTCACAAACCGTGAGATCATGACCCGAGCAGAAGTTGGATGCTTAACCGACTGAGCCACTCAGGTGCCCCTGAATCCTGAACCTTCTAACTGGCCTGGTCTGGAATTTTGGGAAAACTGGCTTATTAGATGTCCTCTCATCAGATGTCTTTTTTTTTTTTTAAGATTGTATTGTTTCAAATAACTTGTATACCCAACGTGGGGCTTGAACCGAGAACCCCAAGATCAAGAGTCACACATTCCACTGACTGAGTCAGCTAGGTGCCCCATCATCAAATTTAAAAAAATTTTTTTTGATGTTTATTTATTTTTGAGAGAGAGAGAGAGAGAGGCAGAGTGTGAGTGGTGGAGGGGCAGAGAGAGAGAGGGAGACACAGAATCAGAAGCAGGCTCTAGGCTCTGAGCTGTCAGCACGGAGCCTGACGTGGGGCTTGAACCCACAAACTGAGATCACGACTTGAGCTGAAGTTGAATGCCTAACCAACTGAGCCACCCAGGTATCCCCAAATGTTTTTAATTCTGGGAAATCTTTTTTTTTTTTTAATGTTAACTTTATTTTTGAGAGAGAGAGAGAGAGAGGCAGAGTGTGAGCAGGGGAGGGGCAGAGGGAGAGGGAGACACAGAATCCAAAGCGGGATCCAGGCTCTGAGCTGTCAGCACAGAGCCCGACACGGGGCTTGAACTCACGAACCATGAGGTCATGACCCAAGCTGAAGTCGGAAGCTTAATGGACTGAGCCACCCAGGTGTCCCAATCTTTTTTTTTTTAAGTTTATTTATTTATCTTGAGAGAGAGAGGAAGAGAGACAGCATGCATGCATGCAAGTTGGGGAGAGAGGGAGGGGGAGAAAGAATCCTAAGCAGGTTCTGGTGAGGAACCTGATGCAGGGCTCAAACTCACAAACCATGAAATCATGACCTGAGCTGAAGTCAGACGCTTAATGGACAGAGCCACCCAGCTGCCCACAGTTCTGGGAAATCTTTACTTTCTGGTCACTAGTTGGTGTGCAGGTCCGGTCAGGATTTGGTGCTTTCTTTAAATGTGTCATGCAATTCCAAGAGTCTATTTGCTGGAATTTGGTGACACAAGATTGGTTAGCAGAACCTGATGGGGCCTTTCTAGTGAGGTTGAGGAGTCTTTTGGGGGTGTGTTTAAAAGAAAAATTTTTTTTAACGTTTTCATATTTTGAGAGACAGAGACAGAGAGTGAGTGGGGTAGGGGTAGAGAGAAAGAAACAGAATCTGAATCTGAGCTGTCAGCACAGAGCCTGATGTAGGGCTCTAATGCACGAACCCTGAGATCATTACCTGAGCTGAAGTCAGACGCTTTTACCTGGTTGAACCACTCAGGCCCCCCAGGAGGTGTTTTTTCTAACAGATAAAATCTTCAGGTTGCACCGTGTGATGCTTTAAGATCTACTGAGGGCACACTGTAAAAAGACTGCTCTACCAAAGCATGGTTTTGTGTTGCGTGTGTGCGTGTGTGTGTGCGTGTGTGTGTGTGTGTGTGTGTGTGTTTTAAGTAGGCTCCTCGCCCCAATATGGGGCTTGAACTCACGATCCTGAGATCAAAAGTCACATGCTATACTGACTGAGCCAGCCAGGCGCCCGAACATGGTTATTTTTAACAGAAGCGATTAGGCCTTTACACTATTGAAGTATATCTTTTATCAACTGTGGGTCAAAGGAGGCAGGGACCAAATGCATTGGACGTCCTGTGACTGTCTCAAAGGATGAGACTCCGTGAGTTCCCAAAAAAGTGGATCTGAGATTTAGAAGGACCAACAGCAATGCTTTTGGCCAAAGTATTTGGATGATTTCTACAAATGTTATGTTACCAATTGAATCTTAATGGTGCCATTAGTGCATTCAAGTAAACTTGAGGATTAAGGGTGGCATGCACTATGAAAGTGTTGTAAAACTGGCTGAACAGCACAGGTTCGTTGAAGCTCCTGACGGGTAAAGGTTCCCCGATCACTGGAGTGCAACAAGGGTTCTCCAGGTAAGAATAGTCTTTTTTTCTTAAGTTTATGTATTTTGAGAAAGAGAGAGTGCACATGCAGGGGAGGGGCAGAGAGAGGGAGAGGGAATCCCAAGCAGACTCCACACTGTCAGCATAGAGCCCGACTCAGGGCTTGAACTCACAGAACTGCGAGATCATCACCTGAGCTGAAATAAAGAGTTGGTCATGTAACCAATTGAACTACCCAGGGACCCCAAGGATAGTCTTTTTTAACAGAACTTTAGCCATAGAAGAACCAGTGGCCCATTTACAGATGAAAGCTTTAGACCAATGAGAAAACATACAAACCATGACTGAAACATGTTTATATCCACGAGATGGGAGGAAATTGATTCTCCAAACCTCGAATGAGGAGGGAGACAGAATCTGAAGCAGGCTCCAGGCTCTGAGCTGTCAGCACAGAGCCCGACGCGGGGCTCGAACACACGAACCGTGAGACCATGACCTGAGCTGAAGTCAGATGCTTAACCGACTGAGCCCCCCAGGCGCCCTTAGAGACTTTATGTCTTTTTTTTTTATTTTTTTATTTATTTTTTTTTTCAACGTTTTTTTTTTTTTTATTTATTTTTGGGACAGAGAGAGACAGACAGAGCATGAACGGGGGAGGGGCAGAGAGAGGGAGACACAGAATCGGAAACAGGCTCCAGGCTCTGAGCCATCAGCCCAGAGCCCGACGCGGGGCTCGAACTCACGGACCGCGAGATCGTGACCTGGCTGAAGTCGGACGCTTAACCGACTGCGCCACCCAGGCGCCCCTTTATGTCTTTTTTAAGGCCAAAAGCTTAACAGGTGGATGTGGTCTTTCTGTAAAGACGTTTGAAAGTGGAGCAGAGAAGCAGTCTGTACGTTGTACAAAATGGAGCCTGCAGAAAACTTCATATCATGCAAATCACCTTGAAGATTTGTGAAATGTAAGGACTCTGAAACCTTGAGACATTACTGTGCAGATGTATTGCTGTTCTTCCCAGGTGAAAGCGAAAGAGTATTGACTATACTTACCAACTGGAATACTAAAAAAATGCCCTGTGTTGATCAATTACAGCAAAAAGTTGCTTTCAGTGGGAATGGATGTCAGTAGCACATGGGGGTTAGGAACAATGAGGTGCCAAGGGATAACAATGTTATTTATTACTCAGAAATCCTGGACAAAATTTTCATCCTCAGTCACTGGGTTTTCTCACGGGTAAAATAGGGGTATTACAGGGATGACTGCAGGGGATAATGAGAGCCAGATTCTTGTAATCCTCTATTATGGACTGGATGCCTTGAAGGGCTTCTGTATTTATAGAGTATTGACTAATTCTGGGGAGAGGTTTTGAGTGATCTATGGGAGATCTGTGGATTCTGCCAATATTATTTGAAGATTTTGCCCATAAACAGGATGGTAGCTTATCCAATAAGGACAAATGATTAGCGTCCTCTGCTTGAGCATAGTTCTGTCAGAGATGAAGCAAATAAAAGATGTGGAAGCGTTCTTTAATTCACCTAGTTGGCAATTTTGATTACTATTGTCAAATTCTAGAATTATTTCCCCCTTTTGGGAGAAAGAAATTCCAGCATGATATTTTTCTAAGAAACCTCTGCCCAGTCGATGAATAGGGGCAGGGGAACTAAGAAGAAAAGGGTGGGTATCTTTTTTTTTTAAGTTTTTTTATTTTGAGAGAGAGAAAGAGAGCATTCAAGTGGGAGAGGGACAGAGAGAGAGAGAGAGGGAGAGGGAGAGTCCCAAGTGGGTTCTGCACGTCAGAGAACAACTGGATGCGGGGCTCGATCTCATGAAGCATGAGATCATGACCTGGGCCTAAACCAAGAGCCGGATGCATAACTGACTAAGCCACCCAGGTGCCCCATAATAGGGTGGGTATCTTAAGGCACCTAAAGGAAAAGGAACAGGCTCAGAAACAGGAACCTGTTGAGGTTTACTAGAGACACCCCCCCTCCATTTGAACTCAATTTCAGTACTCTGAGGCAGGGCCTGCTTTATAGCAGTGGGGTTAAGCCTGACTGTAGCTCTGGTGTCAGTAAGGACAGAGAGAGATTCATTCCTAATCTGAGAGTTTGTTCTCTGTGTTGAACAAGAGGGAGGATTGGGAAGATCCCCATCACTGGAAATTAGGAGGCCATTGGGAAGGCTGGCTAGAGGGCTACAGGTTCCTTAAATTGGTAACAATCTTCTTCCCAATGTTCTGGCTCTTTGCAGCAACAGCAGAGACCAGGAGGTTTTTGGTTTTGTTTAGGGGCCTCCATTTGCCAGAGTTGAAAACTAAGAATTTTAGTGGTCTCTCTTTTAGGTGACTCTTCTAGTATGCAGGTGAGGTGGTTTGACAAATTATTAACTCAATCTGGAATAGATACAGTTTCCCATTTCATGCTTGTCCTTTTACTATAAGGGAAATTTCTTGGTTCAGCCCATTCATAAATATGGAGAAAAAGTGTACCCAAGTGGATTCAACAACTAAATGAAGACCAGAATTTTCTTTGAAAACAATCTGAAGTCAAGTGTAATAGTCATAAACAGGTTCATCAGATGTTTGTGCATGCAAGCCTGAATTTTGTTCCTATCAACAGGCTTAGAAAAAGCTACTACAACTGCTCAGTGGAGGTTTTCAGCATGTGTTTTTAGTATTTTGCCAAAACTTAAGGGTTTGTTTTTCTAAATCCTGTTAGCATGTTCCCATGGGCAAGTTTCATCCAATGTTTGGCCTGGCTCTCACCAACAGGCATGTGGGCTAAGTGATATAAATCTGAGAAACCAGGTTGGTAAGTCTGAGTAAATATGTTAAATTCTTCAGCGAACCTATGGGGGTCCTCATTCACTTTAGGAAACTCTGTGGCTCACAATCCAGCTTTAGTCCAGGGAACATAAGAAATGTGGGGTTTGTTTTGTCCCTCAGAAGCCTTTTTGTCTTTTTCTAATGGTTTGTTTGCCTCAGTTAGTCTAGAAATTGTATTTTACAGAGGGACAATTTTAGATTCAAGATAACATTTGGAAGCTTCAACATCCAAATAGGCTTCCCATTCAGCTTTGACGACTTTAAAGCCATGGCTGTCCAATTCAGTTTTGACAAGCGTAAGTTTGGAGAGATTGAAATTTCCTTATAATGGCCATTGGTATTTGAAATTCCTTTTGGTTAAGTCAGTCGATTTAGTTAGAAATGTGTATGAGAAGGGACCAGTTTCTATTTATTTATTTATTTATTTATATTTATTTTAAGTTTATGTTTATTTTAAGTTTACTTATATGTTGATTTTTATTTACTTTTTAAAAGTTTATTATTTATTTATGCTTTTAAAGTTTTATTTTTATTATTTATTTATTTATTTATTTTTTTTAAATTTTTTTTTTCAACGTTTTTTATTTATTTTTGGGACAGAGAGAGAGACAGAGCATGAACGGGGGAGGGGCAGAGAGAGAGGGAGACACAGAATCGGAAACAGGCTCCAGGCTCCGAGCCATCAGCCCAGAGCCTGACGCGGGGCTCGAACTCACAGACCGCGAGATCGTGACCTGGCTGAAGTCGGACGCTTAACCGACTGCGCCACCCAGGCGCCCCTATTATTTATTTTTTTAAGTTTATTTATTTATCTTGAGAGAGAGAGAGAGAGAGAGAGAGAGAGAGAGAAAGCACTAGCAGGGGAGGGGCAGAGAGAGAAGAGACAGAATCCCAAGCAGGCTCTGCACCAACAGCACAGAACCACATGCAGGGCTTGAACTCACAAACCATGAGATCATGACCTGAGCCAAGATCAAGAGTCAGAAGCTTACCTGACTGCGCCACCCAGACACCCCTATTTATTATTTATTCTAAAGAGACAGAGACACCGTGAGCAAGTGAGGGGCAGAGAGAGTATCCCAAGCAGGCTCTGTGCTGGTAATGCAGAGTATTGATGCAAGGCTCAAACTAATGAAAGCTTGAGGTCATGACCTGAGCTGAAATCAAGAGTCAGACACAGCTGACTGAACCACCCAGGTGCCCCTAAAGTTTACTTATTTTAAGGTAACCTCCCATGCAGCTTGAACTCATGACCCTGAGATCAAGAATTGCATACTCTCCCAACGGAGCCAGCCAGGTACCCCAAGGGACCACAGTTTTTAAATATAAAACTGGCTGTAGTCCCAGGGGGTGGGGGTGCCTCAAAGCATTTTGATGACTGGAATCCCATTTCTTAGAGGTTTCTTCCTTTTTTTTTTTTTTAAAGGTTTTATTTTTTTTTACATTAAAAATTTTATTAATTTATTCTTGAGAGAGAGAAAGAGTGAGCATGGGAGGGGCAGAGAGAGAGGAAGAGGGAGAATCCCAAGCAGGCTCCACATTGTCAGCACAGAGCCCAAAACGGGGCTCAATCCCATGAACTGTGAGATCATGACCTGAGCCAAAATCAAGAGACAGATGCTTAACCCACTGAGCCACCTCAGGCACCTCTTAAAGATTTTTATTTTATTTTATTTTATTTTATTTTATTTTATTTTATTTTTAAGTTTATTTATTTATTTTGAGAGAGAAAGAGAGAGAGAATGCGCGAGAGCCAGCAAAGGAGGCTCAGAGAGAGAAAATCCCAAGCAAGCTCCACACTGTCAACACAGAGCCCAATGTGGGGCTCCAACCCATGAACGGCGAGATCACGACCTGAGGCTAAGCTGAGAGTCAGATGTCCAACCCAGATGTGACCCACCCAGGCACACCTAAAGATTTTATTTTTAAGTAATCTCTACATCCAACTTGGGGCTCAAACTCACAACCCTCAGATCAAGAGTCACATGCTCTACTGACTGAGCCAGTCAGGTTTCCCTTAGAGATTTACTCCTTAGAGTAAAAAAAAAAAAGTCCTAAACTGTTCCAATTGGAATAGTTCAATTCCAAAAGGAATCAGGGCAAAGGCTAGCATAGTTCTGATAGGAACAGTATAGTTCCAAAAAGGAGTCAGACTAATGGCCAAATGAGTACTCTCGGAAAAGGACAAAGACTTCAAACAGATCCCAAATAAAGGCCAGGAGCTCAAAATGCATAGGGAGCAGAGTTAGAAATTCAGGAGAGATTTACCCTCAAACTCTAGGGTCAGCAAGAAAGCAGTGAGCTCAGTGGGCTCTGTGAGTCTCACCAACCTTGAATTGTTGGGTGTGTGTGTGTGTGTGTGTGTGTAGGCAGGCACACGCACATTCTGTCTGGATCCCACTTAAGACATCAAGTAACATCCTTAAAACAATTTTACCAGGAAAGGTGGGTTTATTCGGGAATAGCAGAAAATTGCAATTCTGGACAGGCAAGCTATGGCAAAAACCATAAGCTAGTCCAACAAACAAAGGAGAGAAATGTTATTTTATTTTTAAAATTTTTTAATGTTTATTTTTGAGAGAGAGAGAGAGAGAGAGACAGACAGAGCATGAGCAGGGGAGGGGCAGAGAGAGGGAGACACAGAATCCGAAGCAGGCTCCAGGCTCCGAGCTGTCAGCACAGAACCCGACACGGGGATCGAACCCACAAACTGTAAGATCATGACCTGAGCTGAAGTCGGACACCCAACCGACTGAGCCACCCAGGCACCTTGAGAAATGATATTTTTATGGAGAATAAGGAGGAAGCTGGGAAGGGTTGTTCTGAAGAAAAGTCCATCGAGAAAAGCAAGATTTCAGGGTAATGATGCTTTCTCATTGGCTGAGTTGCTGAGATGGTGGATTTCTTGTAGAAATCCCATCTTTCCTTGCTGGGGCCTGTAATTGATGATTCTTCCTGTGAATTGACGGTTCTTCCTGTGATTGACCTCTTGCGATATGGCATGAGAGCTCCCCCTTCTGGCCTCCTGGCTTTATTTTAGTGAGATTTCCCTTTGTTAATTTTCACAACCCTGAAGATGACCTAAAAGATCCCAAACTGCACAGGATGCCCAAAGGGGTCTAGCTGCAGATGTTTGAAAAGGTTGTTCTGGAGACTATTTCCTATAAACATAGATTAGATTCTTACCCTGACACAAAAGCAAGGAAGGTGAATTCATTTTAAGGGTTTTATTGCCTTTTAAAAAATATTTATTTATTTTTGAGACAGAGGGAGGAAGAAAGGGAGAGAGAGTGCAAAAGGGGAAGGGGCAGAGAGAGAGGGAGAGAGAGAATCCCAAGCAGGTTCTGTGCTGTCAGTGCAGAGCCCAATGTGGGGATCAAACTCACAAACTGAGACATGACCTGAGCTGAGATCAAGAGTCAGACACTTGACTGACTGAGTCCCCCAGGTGCCCCTTTATTCCCTCTAAAAAATGTTTATTTATTTTTGAGGGAGAGAGAGAGAGAGAGAGAGTGCAGGGGAGGGGATTACATAGGATCTGAAGCAGGCTCTGTGCTGTCAACATAGAGCCAGATGCGGGACATGAATTCACTAACCATGAGATCATGACCTGAGCCGAAGTCAGACGCTTAACTAACAGAGCCACCTCGGTGCCCCCTTTATTGCCTTTTTAAATGTGTTTTTTATTATAGTAAAATAAACATAACAAAATATACTATTTTAACTTTTTATTTTAACTATTTTTAAGTGTACAATTCTGGTGCATTAAGTACATCCACACTGTTGTAACCATCAGCACCGTCTATCTTCAGAACACTTTTCATCTTGCAAAACTAAAACTGTACCCATTAAACACTAATTCCCCCTCTCCCCAGTCCCTGGTGACCACCATTCTATGTTCTGTCTCCATGATTTTGACGCTAAGTACCTCATGTCAGTGGAATCAAATAGTCAGTGGAATCAAATAGTATTTGCCCTTTGGTGAATGACTGATTTCACTTAGCATCTTGTCCTCAAGGTTTATCCATGTTGTAGCATGCGTCAGAATTTCCTTTCCTTTGAAGGCTGAATAATATTCCACTTTATCTACCACGTTTTGTTATGCTTTCATTACCCTTTGACAATTGGACTACCATCTAAGGATTCTCAGATTCCCCTAGAAGCAAACAGTATGAGATGAAAAATAGCTACTCTGAGGCTTTCAGACCAAGTAGATGAACTGAAGAATACTTCCCATGCAAAATTCCAAATCAAAATCTCACCTTTCTTTTCGGTTTTGCTCTTCAAATCTTCTTTGGCTTGTTCAAGTCAGGCTGCTCTTCATTCTCTGCTGATTTTGTAAAGACAGAAAGAATTGCTTTTATGTTAACTTTTTTTTTTAAGGCTTATTTGTTTTCTGGTTATGGTATTATAGGTGGTTACAAATGGCTCACTCAATACCCAATCTTTAGAAAAAACTGATCACTATGCATGTGTCCATTTTGCTTTGCATGCTGGTCACTTTCCAATATTCCCCATTCCCTAGCCAAAACAGGTAACCAAAACCTTTTCAGAGACAAAAACATGGGGGAAAATGACATTTTTGGAAGTCAATATAGTCATAGACCTAAGGAATCCCAGCCTAATTCATGTTATGATGTGGTTTGCAGAAAAGGAAAATGTGTTTGGTGATACTGGACCCAATCTTGAGACCCAAGGTTGGCACCAGAGAATGCAAGAGAAGTTATTTTTAGGTTTCCATGCCAGAAGGAAAGTTTACTTGGCAATAGTCAGCCAATCCATGTGGCCTGCCTCTCCTATATCCCTCGTCTTTCTTTCCGAAAAAGTAACTCCTTATTTTCCAAGTAATCCAAATGTGGAGGAGTTTTTAAAAATATATTTTATTTTTTTAAGTAATCTCTATACCCAACATGGGGCTCGAACTCACAGCCCCAAGATCAAGAGTCACATGCTCTACCCACTGAGCCAGCTAGACGCCCTTAAATGTGTAGGATTTAAGATGGTCACATTCTTTGACAATCCTTAAGAGGTGGGGTCTGTTCCCCTTTCCTTGAGTCTGGGTGCTCTTTCCTGTTGCTTTGACCTGTAGAACACAGCAAAATGATGCTGTGCTCAGTAAGCTAAGGCTATAAACAAATAAACGTTTGGTTTAGGGACTTCATTCAAACCTGTTTATCTGGACAGTTTGCAGGATGGGCTCTCGTATTGGGAAGGAATCCCATCAAGATTGTCCATTTGGGAAGTCAAGTTACTTATCAAACAGCAGTATACTTATTAAAACTTGCTTTAAGACCCTTGCTGTGCTATGCTCACTAATGCTAAAATTTACATCAAGACATATGCCCAATCCCAAACAATTCCTGTTTTTAAAAACAATTCAGGGGCACCTGGGTGGCTCAGTCGGTTAAGCATCTGACTTCAGCTCAGGTCATGATCTCAAGGTTCATGAGTTCAAGCCCTGTGTCGGGCTCTGTGCTAACAGTGCAGAGCCTGCCTGGGATTCTCTTTCCCTCTCTGTCTGCCCCTCTTCTGTTTTTGCATGCTCACATGCTCTCTCTCTCTCTCTCTCTCTCAAAATAAGTAAACTTTAAAAATAAAATAATTCAAATTTATAATTTATTTAGACCATAAATATCAAGGAAATGACATTTAACATTTCTTTAAAATTAAGAGGGTGTTTTTCATTAAAGCTATATTACTAAAGATGAAATTCTATAGCCTTTTAAACACAATCATTGATAGCCAATAAACTAAAGGAAATACAAATGTCCTTCTAAAATTTAATCTTTCCACCTGCTTTGTAACATCTTTCTTGCCTGTTAGGTCTCACAGACTCCCAATCAATTCTTGTCTTGAAAGACCTTCTTGAACTACTCAAGCCCAGACCCCAGCCCTATACATTTCCTTTCCATGTCTCTCCATTCTGACATACTATTAAGATTGTCATGGTAGCATTCTCCATTACTGCAGCAAATCTAACAAAGGTAGTTTTGCTTGGTCTTTCTGATTGTCTTTTTTTTTTTGTCAGTTTTCTGATTGTCTTTTTTTTTTTTTTTAGTTTATGTATTTATTTGGGGTGAGGGGCAGAGAGAGAGAGAGAGAGAGAGAGAGGGAGAGAGAGAGGAAGAGATTGAGGCTTGAATTCATGAACTGCAAGATCATGACCTGAGTGAGCCAAAGGACATTTAACCTACTGAGCCACTCTGGTGCTCTTTCTGGTTGTCTTTTTAGGAGCTGCCAGTCTACAAGGTAAGTATGGCTTTGTGAAACCTCAGTGTTAGTTTTATGGGTGGTGTGTGTGTGTGTGTGTGTGTGTGTGTGTGTGTGTAGGTATACTGGAAAGTGATGTAAAACATGTTGCACCTGTGGGTGGGGGTGACAAAGTTGGAAAGCCATTCATTTATTTTCATCTACTAGAATGTAAGCTAATGAGCACAGGAATTCTATCTTCTCTGCCTTATCCCCAGCGTTACTTTATTATTATTATTATTATTATTATTATTATTATTATTATTATTATTATTATTATTTTGAGGTGGAGGGGGAGGAAAAGGGAGAGAAACTCTTAAGCAGGCTCCTGGAGCCCATTACAAAGTCCTATCCCACCACCCTGGGATCGTGACGTAAACTGAGATCAAGAGTCAGGTGCTCAGACCGAGCCACCCAGGTGCCCCTATCCCCAATGTTTTGAGCAGTTTCTGGCACACACATAATTGTTAAGTGTAAGAATGAATAGGGGCTCCTGCGTGGCTCAGTTGGTCAAGCACCTGACTCTTGACTCTGGCTCATGTCATGATCTCATGATTCGTGGGTTGGAGCCCCGTGTCGGGCTCTGCACTGACTGTGAGGAGCATGCTGGAAAGTCTCTCTTTCTCTCTCTACCCCATCCCCCGTCCTCTTTCTCTCAAAATAAATAAATAGACTTAAAAAAAAACAAACAAACCAAGAATGAGTGAAAGAGCGACTTGTGATTGAAAACATGAAAGGCAAAGGGAAGGCGGGGGAGGGAGCGAACAGCAACAAGCGACAGGGAAGAGAAATAGTAAGGGGAAAAGAACAGTCTACAAGGCAGGGCGTGGGCCCGCGCCTCCCTGCCTAAAGGGGGCGCTGTGGGCCGCCTGTGCTGCCCAGGGCGGGCTGTGGTGGGCGGGGGGGGGGGGGCACTAGGGGCGGAGCTGCGGGCGCGCAGGGCAACGTGGGAGTGGAGAGGCTGGAGGCAAGGAACGCGGGAGGTTTCCTGAGGGAGCTGTGGAAGTACGCCTCGGTAAGTGTCCCGCCAAGGGCAGGGAGGCCTCGCGCCACCTCACTGCAGTCCCTATGCCCCTTACTATCTCCTGGATTCCGGGAGGCTGAGGCGGGCTGGTGCCTGGGAACCTGTGTTCCCCCTCCTTGGGGGCCTCAGTTTCCCCACTTGAGAAGTGGGCAGGTGGGCTGGACGCATTGCCTTACAATCAACCGGGAAGCTACAGCAACCTCTCCTGCCTCCTTTACAGCCTCCCTGTCCATCCTCCTGCCTTCCCGCCTTGGCGTGTCCTCATCACGAGCAGGTCGGAGCTCTCTGGATCAGCCTTCCCCTAGCCTCCCTTTACCTTCTTGGGAAAACTTGCTCATCTGCTGTGGCTGGCTCCAGTTCATGCTTTTCCTCCGCTGTTTACTCTTGCAGCCGATTTGGTGATTGCACCAGGCTTCTAGAGTTAGACCTGCGTGTGAATCTGGGTGGACCACTGATGAGCTGTGTGACCCTGGGCAAGTTACCTTACCTCTCTGTGCCCCCATTTTCTCATCCCCAAAATGGGATAATAACAGAACCTACCGTAAATGAGTTAATGTGAAGGTTTAGAGCAGATATATTTTCCTGTTGCGACATTTCCAAAGTGCCTCCGCTTCTCAGCCTGTTACCTCGCAATTGTAGTTTTGCTTCAGTGATAACCTACTCGACTGCTTAATGTTTGATTAATAAATTATTCCCAGGAGGACAGGACAGTGCTCTTGCCTGCTCACCCTGTGTGGAGGAGCCTGAAGCCAGGACTGGCTAGGCTGGGCGTACAGGGGTGATCCAGATGGCTGTGCCCTCAGTCTGAAAGAGGCATTTGAACAAGTATGGCTAGGTTGGGTCTTATTTGGGGAGTTCAGCGTCTGGGCAATATCAGTTAAGGTCAATATTACTCTTCAAAGAAGGGTGCTTGCCTGGCTCATTGGGAGGAACATGTGACTCTTGATCTTGGGGGTCCTGGTGTAGAGATTACTTAAATATATACACTTAAAAAAATACTACTCTTGAAGGAATTGAATCTTGAAAGCTGCAAACTGAAATTTGTGGGTTTTGTTTTGTTTTGTTTTGTTTTTGGTCATCTTTGTATTCCAGCTTTGTCCCAGTCCCGGGAGCAGTGAAGTGAGGGCCACGTGGCTACCTCCTGTTTCGCGATGTAAATGCCTCTGTCGTGGCTCTGCCATAGTGGAAGAGCGAGAGCAGACAGGAGGCTACCTGCAGTTCAGTGTTGGCTTTCTAATTCTGCGCTTATTTAAGTGTTGAGAATGCGCTGGAATCCCCAGCTCCTCCATTTGGGTGGGTGACCACTAGCTTCTAGGGTGAGGTTTTATTTTGCCAGTTCCCATGACACGTGGACTTGTGGGGTGACCCTGCTCCCAAGCTTGTGGTGGAAGAATTTATGCCTTCCTTACACATTTGTAAATTGACAACTAGAGTATTTTTTTTTTATTATACTTATAAAGAGTTGCAAAAGATATCATTACCATCCTATCCTGTGGTTTTCATATGCATGTTTTCATCCTATTTTGAGTAAAATCTAGGAGGTGTAGATTTCACTCGGGTTATGGAAATTATATGGCAGAGCACCTATCTGGCCAAATTGGGCCTCACTGTCCAACCCAGAAGAATGACTTCACTTTTTATTTTATTTTATTATTTTTAAAGAATTTACTTTTAAGTTAATAAAATCTCTACGACCTAACATGGGGCTTGAACTTACAACCCCAAGATCAAGAGTTGTGTGCTCTCCCAACTGAGCCAGCCAGGTGTCCCCTGACTTTACTTTTTAAAAACAGCTCCTTGAGGTATATATAATTGACATACCACATAATTGACTCATTTTAAATTTAATGATTTTTTGTAGAATTACATGATACTGTTAAGGTCAGGCATCGGGCAGGGTAAAGATGAGTCAGAAGCTAAAAAATTTTAGCAGTCAAAGGCTTTATTGGGAACTAAGGTCTCGGGCGAGGTTCCGTGACCCAGGGACAGAGAGAGAGAGAGGAGTCAGGGAAGTCGCGCCTGGGTGGGGTGGGGTGGGTTTTTTAAGCTGCAGCGGTTCCGGGTTTAGGTCCGGGTGGGCCTTTTTAGGTCCGGGTGGGCCTTTTTCGCGCCAGGTCGTGCTGTCGCGCGGTGATTGGTTGACCTTCCATTCGTTCTGGCGCCACTTGGGGCTTTTCCCTTGGGTTGCGCTGGCAAGATGGCCGTCCCCTCCACTGTGGTTCCAGGGACATCCTGACAGATACCATTACCATAGCCCATTTTAGAGCATTTCTGTGACACCAGAAAGATGCTTCCCGTTCTGCCCCAGGCAACCAGTGATCTTTCTGTTTCTATGAATTTATATTATCTAGATATTTCATATAAATGGAATCAATAGTTGTTGGTTTGGCAGCTCGTTGGGAGCTTCTGCGTGTAATCTGAAACCGGCAGAGGACAGAGAGCAACGTTTCTGAAGAAAGAGGGAAGCCGCTGCAGATTGGTAGGTGGTAGGTATAGCACGAGTAGATCTCCACACCCACCCACCGAATCTTAAACGTTTATATCGAGATTTGACCTGCGTTCAGTAATGTGTACCGTCCAGATGGTCTTAGTACCACATCGCTATCTCAAGGCTCTGTCTTCGGGCAGTCTCCGGGAGTGTGAAAGGCAAGCGGGAGGCATGGTCCAAGGATGGGGGAGGGAGTAAGGAGCCTCCGGTTGCTGCGATCTGCTCACAGGTCAGCCGGTGGTCATGTCCTCTCAATGACCTCCTCCACCATTAAGATGTTAGCCTTTTGTGACTGGCTTTCATTTCAGTGTGCTGGTTTTTTTTTTTTTAATGTCTATTTAGGGGCGCCTGGGTGGCTCAGTCGGTTGAGCGTCCGACTTCGGCTCAGGTCATGATCTCGCAGCTCGTGAGTCTGAGCCCCAAGTCGGGCTCTGTGCTGACAGCTCGGAGCCTGGAGCCTGCTTCGGATTCTGTGTCTCCCTCTCTCTCTCTCTGCCCCTCCCCCACTCGCACTCTGTCTCTCTCTCCCTCTCTCCCTCAAGAATAAACAAACATTTTTTTAATGTTTGTTTATTTTTGAGGGAGACAGACACAGAATGCGAGCTGCGAGGTCATGACCTGAGCCGAAGTCGGACGCTCAACCGACTGAGCCACCCAGGCGCCCCTAGCATACTATTTTTGAGATTCATCCGTTTTGTGGTGTATATCAGTACTTAATTCCTTTTTATCACTGAATAGTATTTGATGGTATGGATGTACGACTTTTTTTACTTTTTCCTGTTCACCAGGGATGGACATTTGAATTGTTTTCATCTTTTGGCTATTGTGAATAATGCTTCTATGAACATTCGCACACAAGTCTTTGTGTGGACATAGGTTTCACTTTTCTTGGGTGGATGAGTTGAATTGCTGTTTATGTTTACCTTTTTTAAGAACCTGCCAAACTGCTTTCCAAAGTGGTCGTACCATTTTATATTCCTACCAGCAATATATGAGGGTTCCAGCTTTTTCACATCCTCACCCATACTTGTCCTTTTGATTATACCCGTCCTGCTAAATGGGAAGTGCTATCTCACTGTGGTTTAAAAAAACAAACAATACAGCCAACGGTCAGTGGTGCCATAATAGTGTTGTATGTTGACAGAGGGTAGCTGCACTTGTGGTGAGCACAGCATAATGTATAGGCTTGTTGAGTCACTCACTATTCACTATGTGGTGCACCCGAAGCTAGTGAAACATTGTATGTCAACTATACTTGAATTTTAAAAAATTGTGGTAAAATACACGTGACAGATTTGCCATCTTAACCATTTTTGAGTGTACAGTTCAGTGGTATTATGTATATTCACCTTCTTGTGCAACCAGTCTCCAGAACTTTTTTATCTTGCTAAACCAATACTCCTTGCCCATTAAACAACAACTGTCTATTCTCCCTCTTCCTAACCTCCGGCAAGCACCGTTGTCCTTTCCTTTTCTATATATTTGACTATTCTAGACACCCCATGTAAGTGGAATCATATAGTACTTGCTCTTTTGTGTCTGGCTTATTTCATCTAGCATAATGTCCTCAAGATTCATCCCTGTTGTAGCACGTCAGAATCTCCATCCTTTTTAAGGCTGGTTAATATTCCGCTGTATGGACATACCACATTTTGTTTATTCGTTCTTCCATGATGGACCCTTGGGTTTAGCTCTTGTGTGTGAACTGTGCTGCCATGAACATGGGTATACAAATGTCTCTTGAGACCTTGCTTTCAATTAATTTTGGTGTATACCCAGAAGTGGAATTACTGAATGACCTGGTAATTCTATTTTTAATTTTTTGAGGAACTGCCATTTTGTTTTGTATAGGGGCTGCACCATTTTACATGCCCACCAACAGTACACAAGGGTTCCAATTTCTCCACACCTTCACCAACATTTATTATTATTATTTATTTTAATTTTTACATTTTATTTATTTTTGATAGAGCACAAGTGAGTGAGGGGCAGAGAGAGATGGAGACACAGAATCTGAAGCAGGCTCCAGGCTCCGAGCTGTCAGCACAGAGCCTGATGCGGGGCTCCAACTCAAAAACCGTGAGATCATGACCTGAGCTGAAGTCGGATGCCTAACCGACTGAGCCACCCAGGCACACCTGTTTTGTTTTGTTTTGTTTTGTTTTTTGATAGAGGCCCTTATGGGTATGATATCATTGTGGTTTTGATTTGCACTTTCCTTATGACTGATGATGTTGAAGACTTTTTCATGTGGTTTGTGCTGTGCGTACATCTTCTTTGAAGAAATGTCTACTCAAATCCTTTGCCCATTTTATTTATTTATGTAGTTAGTTTCTTTCTTTTTTTTAATATATGAAATTTATTGTCAAATTGGTTTCCATACAACACCCAGTGCTCATAAAAATAAGGAACGCTTCACGAATTTGCGTGTCATCCTTGCGCAGAGGCCATGCTCATCTTCTCTGTATCGTTCCAATTTTAGTATATGTGCTGCCGAAGCGAGCACCCTTTGCCCATTTTAAAATTGGGTTATTTTTCTTTTTATTATTGAATTGTAAGAGCTCCTTGTATGTACTAAATGTGAGCTCTTTATTAGATGCAAGAGTTTCTTTAAAACACTTTTTTAAATGTTTTTTTCTTTTTGAGAGAGAGAGAGAGAGAGAGAGAACAGGGGAGGGGAAGAGAGAAAGGGAGACAGAGGATCTAAGACGGGCTCTGTGCTGACAGCAGATAGCCCAACGCGGGGCTTGAGCTCATAAACGTTGAGATCATGACCTGAGCCGAAGTCAGAGGATTAACCAGCTGAGCCACCCAGACACCCTTATCGGATATGAGATTTGTAAATATGTTTTTAATGGTGTCTTTTCACAAATTTTACAATTTTTATAAAATCCAGCTTATCAATTTTTTTTTCTTTTTTTTTTAGGTAGACTCCACATCCAGTGTGAGGCTTGAACTCACAACCCTGAGATCAAGAGTCACATGCTCTACTGACTGAGCCAGCCAGGCACTCCTAACTTTTTTATGCTTGTGCTTTTAGTGCCATATCTAAGAAATCTTTCTCTAACCCAAGGTTGTGAATATTTACTCCTATGTTTTCTTCCAAGAGTTTTATACTTTTGGCTCTTTCATTTAGGTCTGTGATCCATTTTTAGTTGATTACTGGCTATGGTGTAATCAAACATTTTAGGGTCCATCCCTGTGTTGAACATTCCACTCTTCTAGGATGGACAATACTTAGAACTATGCTGGGAACTGGATGAAATAAGGCTCTGTTTCCTTTAGTGTCTCTTGTTGAAATTCTTTGCATTGTTCTGACTTCTCCATTTACCTTAATCTCATTCTGAAGTTTTCACACTGGGGTGATGCACTGGATCAAAGGAGATTCTGGGTGGTGAGTAATTGGTCCTTCTTTTGTGCAGTGCATAGGGTGATTGAGCAAGAGGGGGGAAGGAAGTCATAGGCATTTTCTCAGCCTGCTAGATCAAGTATATGTGGGAAAGAGCTCTGACGGAAGCAGAGGGCCTGAAATTGTCTTCAGAGTATCCATCATGCTCAAAGTCATGATCCCCACGGAAGGTCTTCCTATCCCCAGGTCCATGTACCCAATTTGAAGACTGCTACTTAAGATTCATATGAAGTGTTGGCAACGTTGGAGAGAAATTGAAACCCTCATGTATTGCTGCTGAAAATTTAAAATGGTATAGCATATGTGGCAAGCAGTCTGGCAGTTCCTTAAAAAGTTAAACGTAATTACCATATCATTCAGCAATTCCACTCCTAAGTGTATACCCAAGGGAACTGAGTACATGTTCACCGAAAACTGTTACACAAATGTTCCTAGCAGCATTGTTCATAATAGCCAAAAAGTGGAAACAACTCAAATGACCATCAGGTGGTGAATGAATGGACATCTGGTATATCCACACACTGGAATATTATTCACCCGTAAAAAGGAACAAATACTGAAGCATCCCACAACATTCCAAAGTATGCTAAATGAAAGAAGCCAGACACAAAAGAGGACATTCCATTTATATAAAATGTCTGATATACAATTCCAAAGAGACTGAAAGTACATTAGTGATTGTCAGAGGTGGGGAGGAGGGGAGCACAGAGAGTGACTATTGGAATTTGGGGGAGGGGGCCAGTGATGAAAATGTTCTGGAATTACTTTGTGAATGTACTAAAAAAAACACATAATGTACAATTTACCTTTATTTAAAAATTAAAAAAAATGTTCTTTAATGTTATTTTTGAGAGGGAGAGAGAGATAGAGCCAGTGTGAATGGGGGAGGGGCAGAGAGAGAGGGAGACATAGAATCTGAAGCAGGCTCCAGGTTCTGAGCTATCAGCACAGATCCCAACAAGGGGCTCGAACCCACAAACTGCGAGATCATGACCTGAGTGGAAGTCAGATATTTAGCTGACTGAGCCACCTAGGCACCCCTAAAATTTACCTTTACAAGGGTGAATTTTAGTGGTGCCTAGGTGGCTCAGTGTGTTAAGCATCCAACTCATACTTTTGGCTCAGGTCATGATCTCATGAACGTGAGATGGAGCCCTGTGTGGGGCTCTGCACTCAGTGTGGACCTGACTTATTAGATATTCTCTCTCTCTCTCTCTCTCTCTCTCTCTCTCTCTCTCCCTCTCTCCCACTCCCTTTGCACCTCCCTTGCTCGCACAAGTGCATGCAGACTCTTTCTGTCTCTCAAAAAAAAGGGGGGGATTTTATCGTGTATGAATTATATCACTTAAAATAATGGAAAAATTCCTTATTTTGGTGCCGCTCCTTCCTCTTTATTTTAATGCTTTACTGGTTCTCCCTTTTAGTCATAGACATCTCAGCATCTTTTTGGAGGTAGACAAATGCACAAATCAATTTGTTAAGGAAAAGGAAGCCATCCTTGCTGGCCCCAGATTTGGCCTTGGACAGTGTGTTTTGGCTTTGCCATGTCTCCTTACCAAGCAGCACGTGGTTCTAAAGGAAGAGGGGACACCAAAGTGGAACTGAAATCAGTGAAATAAAATTCATATGTGTTTGTTTGTTTCATTACACATTGCCACCGTGAATTTTAGTTCATACTTACCAATGGGGTTCTTGAGCAAATGGCCCAAGAACAAAGAATTCTTGAGACATCTTTGGTGCAAAAAGGTGATTTTATTAAAGTACGGGGACAGGACCCGTGGGCAGAAAGAGCTGCACTGGCGTTGTGAAGAGTGACTGGGTATATACTTCTAAGTTAGTGAGGGTTAGGGAGAATGTAAGTCTCTAAGGAATTTGAAAATAAGCCTTTCAAGACCTTTAGGGGCGCTCTTAAGATAAGGTTAAGCTACTGTTAAGATAAGGTTACTTTTAGTCTTTAATAAAACAAAAACATCAAGGAAGTAAGGCAGCCATGAGTTGCTTGGCAGCAAGGTCATGCTCTGTGTGTTTCAGGTGTCAGTGGGCTGCAAGCTATAAGGAGATTTAATTTAAGCTACATTTCTCTTGCCTTTGTTTCCCTCATCACTTACCTGTTTCCCTTTTTTCCAACCCATGAGGCTTTCTGCCAGTGCTTCCTGCATCATCTCTAGATTTTGCGTTGACTTAGACATTTTCTTTAGCAGAGAAATAGAGTTGGGAGGGCATCTCAGGGTTGTGATTAGCTGGTCTTCATTGTTGTGTTTGCTTGAAAATTGGTGTGATGGGATTGCAGGGTGGGGGTTAGAGGCAAGCATTGCTGCTTGTATAAGTTTCACAGTGCTAGTGATACTGTGCGAATGGTTTTCTAATTTATTCCTAAAACAATTTATCTTTCTAGGACTTAAGATGTCTTCAGTGGCCAGGCGTCGCAGAAGACAATATGGAACATCTTCAGTAGCTAAAAGGTAAAGTGAAATATTCTTAAAATATGTGTATTGGTCTTTAGATGTTCTCAGAGTAAAATAGCAAAATTATAGGAAGACATAATCCAGATATGAAGGTTTAATTTTGGTGATTGTTGTTGATTTTACTTTAAATTTTTTTTTTAACGTTTTTTATTTATTTTTGAGACAGGGAGAGACAGAGCATGAACAGGGGAGGGTCAGAGAGAGGGAGACACAGAATCTGAAACAGGCTCCAGGCTCTGAGCTGTCAGCACAGAGCCCAATGTGGGGCTCGAACTCACGGACTGCGAGATCATGATCTGAGCCGAAGTCGGCCGCTTAACCGACTGAGCCACCCAGGCGCCCCAACTTTAATTTTAGTTTATATAATTTAAAAAATGACGTTCTTTTAAATCTTCTAGTAGCAATTTACTTCTAGTAATTTAGTAGTAATCTAGTAGTAATTACTACTTCTAGTAGTAATTTTTTTTTCCAGCTTTTAATTTTGGAATATAGACTCCTTGGAAGTACAGTAAATTTGTTTCTAAATATTCAGACAACACTGAAATGCAAAACACAAAGAAGTGCAAATTTTGTATGGTTTTCTATGGGGTTGGTGCCCCAACCCTGAGCATTTGCCACTCACTATATGTTCTTTAGGCTTTTTGTTATAATGTTAGAAAAATCTGTAAACAAGCTAACCTCTTGATTTAAAAAAATTTTTTTTTAACGTTTATTCATTTTTTTGAGAGAGAGAGAGAGAGAGAGTGAGTGAGGCAGGGGCAGAGAGAGAGGGAGACACAGAATCTAAAGCAGGCTCCAGGCTCTGAGCTGTCAGCACAGAGCCCGATGCGGGGCTCAACCCACGAACCACGAGATCGTGACCTGGCTGAAGTTGGATGCTCAACCTACTGAGCCACCCAAGCACCCCCAACCTCTCAATTTTTAAATATTTGAGGGTAGTTTGCAAACTTCATTGTATACTCAACATTTTATCTCTGTAATCACCAAAACAGATACCATCAAATCTTTGTACTTTTTTTCCCCCTGCACTGTTATTTTTATACGTTACTTATAAGTTATATTATATATATATATATATTCCACGTATATATATATATCATAAAAATTACCATTTTAACCATTTTTTAGATTATAGTTTAGTAGTACTATGTTCACATAGTTGTGCAACCATCATTAGCATTCATCTCCAGAACTTTTTCATTGTCCCAGACTGAATCTCTGTCCCTGTGAAACACTTACTCCCCACTTCCCCTCCCCCTAGCCTGATCAGAATGTCCTTTTTAAAAAATTTATACCATCTCAGCCATTTTTAAGTATAAAATTCAATAGTGCTAAGTATATGTGCATTGCCAGAACTTCTTCATCCTACAGAATTTAAACAGTACCTTTTATTTTTTTTATTTTTAAAAAATGTATGTATGTATGCATGTATTTTAGAGAGAGAGAGAGCGAGAGCATGCATGCAAACAGGGGAAGGGCAGAGAGATAGGGAGAGAGAGAATCCCAAACAGGCTCCAGGCCCAGTAAGGAGCTTGTGTTGGGGCTCAATCCTACCACTGTGAGATCATGACCTGAGCCAAAATCAAGATTCAGACACTCAATCAACTGAGCCACCCAGGCGCCTCTACCCCAGCCTTAAATAACCATCATTCTTGCTATTTCCAGAAATTTGACTACTCTGGTGTTGAGTCCTACCCAACCTATTGATGGTGATGCTCTCAGCTAGGAATGCCTGAGGCAGTTGCCTGGGCCTGTCTTAACCGCAGTGAGCCCCACTGATATTTCCCCCACAGGGGCCAGTGATGTGACTGGACTAATCCTTATGGTTCTTATGACTGCAGGATGCACTTCAAAAATAATTAGGGAATTTGAGGAACAGAATTTATTACTCACAAGTCTTGGAGGGTACATGGTACAAGTGAGGTTGCAATTAGAGAGAGGGATAGAGAGGGGAGCTGGGGCTATGATTTTATTAAAGTCCAAGGGTGGAATGTCTGGCGATTTGTGGGGTCACTCATTATTGGCTAATTTGAAACACAAGAGCAGAAATTAGGGCATGGGAAAGTGGAAGCAGGGTCACTCAAGCGGTCAGTTATCTAAGTCACCCAGGACTTTCTGTAAGGGGAACTAAATGGGTGTGGGTGACCTGGTTCCTAATCTGATTGTTTTACCTAGTGGCTGTGTCATATACCTGGCAATGTGTTTATTCAAGATGGCTATCTTTTAAAATGGGTACCTTGGCAATCAGAAGTTTAATGTCAGACATTTACTCTACATTTAGTTACCTCATATAAGTGAAATCATACAATATTTGTACTTTTGGGACCGACTTATTTCACTTAGTATAAGGTCCTCAAGATTCATCCATGTTGTAGCATATGACAGGATTTCCTTCCTTTTAAAGCAGCGTGATATTCCACTGTATGTGTGAGGGTTAATTTTGTATATTAACTTGGCTGGATCATGGGGTGCCCAGATATTTGGTCAAACATTATTCTGGATACTTCTGTGAGTGTGATATTGGATGAGATTAACATTTAAATTGGTGGGCTCTGAATAAGGAGCCCTCCAAAATGTGAATGGCCTCATCCAATAAGTTAAAGGCCTGATAGAATAAAGAAGATCCACCTTCTTTAGCAATTGAGAATTCTCCAAAAGACTGCCTTTGGACTTCATTTACCACATCACCTCTTGCTGGTTCTTCAGCACACTGCCTTCAGACTCAAACTGGAACACTGGCCCTCTTGGGTCTCTACCCTGCCAGTCTGTCCTGCAGATTTTAGATGTGCCAGCCGCTGTAGTCAAATGAACTAATTCTTTATGATAAATCTCTAGGTATACATCCTATTGGTTGTGTTTTTCTGGAGAACTAACAAATATGGTATGTTAAGTTCTCCATTCTTCCACTGATGGACATTTGGATTGCTTCCACTTCTTGCTAATTATGAATAATGCTGCAATGCACATGAATGTGCAAATATCTCTTAGAGAGATACTGCAGTTCTTTTGGATATATACTCAGAAGTGGGATTTCTGGATCATATGGTAGTTCTAATTTTAATTTTTTGAAGAGCTGCCAGACTATTTTCCTATTAGCTCTTGCACCATTTCATAATCCCGCCAACAGTACACAAAGGTTCCAACTGCTCCACAACCTCGCTAATACTTGTTTCTGTTTTTTTGATAGTAGCCATCTTAAAGGATATGAAGTGATATCGTGTGTGTGTGTGTGTGTGTGTGTGTGTGTGTGTGTGTGTGTGTGTAAGCTCTAGGCCCAATGTGGGGCTTGAACTCACAACCCGGAGATAAAGATTCACATGTTCTACTGAACTATCCAGACAGGCGCACCTGATTGTGGTTTTGATTTGCATTTCTTTGATGATTAGTGAAATTGAGTGTCTTTTCAGGTGCTGATTGCCTATTTGTATATATTGTTGGAGAAATGTCTATTCAGGTCCTTTGCCCATTTTTGGATTGGGTTATTTGTTTTTTGTTGTTGGGTTGTAGGATTTCTTTATATATTCAGCATATAAATCCCTTATTGGATATATGATTTGTAGATATTTTCCTCCATTTTGTGTGTTGCCTTTTCACCCTGTTTGCACAAGTTTTTTTTATTTGCACAAGTTTTTTTTATTTTGGTATAATCTAATTTATCTATTTTTTTCTTTTGTCATCCTTGCTTTTAGTATCACATCCAAGAAATCATTGCCAAATCCAGTGACATAAAGCTTTCCCTCTGAGAGTTTTATAGCTTCAGGTCTTATATTTAAATCTTTGATCCACTTTGGGGCATCTGGGTGGCTCAGTCGGTTAAGCCTCTGACTCTTGGTTTCAGCTCAGGTTATGATCTCACGGTTCCTGAGTTTGAGTCCCACATTGGGCTCCATGCTGATAGTGTGGAGCCTGCTTGGGATTCTTTCTCTCCCTCTCTTTTTGCCTTCCCCTTCTCGCTCTCTCTGTCTCTCTCTCAAAAATAAGTAAATAAACTTAAAACAAATTTTTAAAAAATGAATAAATCTTTGATGCACTTTGAGTTAATTTTTGTATATGGTGTAAGATCAAAGGGTCCAACTTCATTCTCTTGTATATGGATGCTAGTTTTCCCAGCACAATTTGTTGAAAAGACTGTCCTTTTCCCATTGAATGGTCTTAGCACTTTCTAAAAATTATCTAAGCCTTACATGTGAGGGTATATTACTAGGCTTTCTGTTCTGTTCTTTTGGTCTACATGTCTATTTCTATGCCAGTATCACATTGTTGTTTTTTTTTTTTAATTTTTTTTTTAACGTTTATTTATTTTTGAGACAGAGAGAGACAGGGAGACACAGAATCTGAAACAGGCTCCAGGCTCTGAGCTGTCGGCACAGAGCCCGACGCGGGGCTTGAACTCAAGGACCGCGAGATCGTGACCTGAGCCGAAGTCGGACGCTTAACCGACCAAGCCACCCAGGCGCCCCAGTATCACATTGTTTTTATTATAGTGCTTTGTAATAAGTTTTGAAATCAGGAAGTGTGAAACTTCCAAGTTGGTTCAAGATTATTTTGGTTGTTTTGGGTCCCCTGGAATTCCATATGAATTTTAGGATGGAATTTTCATCTATAAAAAGTCATTGGGATTTTGGTAGGAATTGCTTTGAATCTGTAGATTGCTTCAGGTAGTATTGACATCTTAATAATACTAAATATTCCAATAAATTAACATGGGATATCTTTCCTATTGGTGTCTTCTTTAATTTCTTTCAAAAATACTTCATAGTTTTCAGTGTACAAGTCTTTTACCTCCTTGTTGAAGTTTATTCCTAAGTAGCCTATTCTTTTTGTTGATATTGTAAATGGAATTGTTCTCTTAATTTCCTCTCATATTGTTAATGTTAGTATATAGAATTGCAACTAGTTTTTGCAAGCTGATTTTGTGTCTTGGAATTTAGCTTAATTTATTAGTTCTCACAGGAGAGATCATTACCTAAGTTGAAATCAAGAGTCAGACGCTCAACTGACTGAACCACCTAGGCACCCCTTCTAACAGGTTTTTTAAGTTATTTTTGGTGCAATCTCTATAGGGTTTTCCCTACATATATAACATCATTCCATTAACGGAAATAATTTTACTTCTTCTTTTCCTATTTGGGTGCCTTTTATTTCTTTCTCTTGCTTAATTGTTGTGACTAGGACTTGCAGTCTTATACTGGGAAGAGATGGTGAGAGTGGACCTCTTTGTCTTGTTCCTGACCTTAGAGGGAAAGCCTGCAATCTTACCATTAAACATATTAGCTTTGGTCTCTTTCTATATAGCCTTTATTATGTTGAGGTTGTTTTCTTGTATTCCTAGTTTGTAGAGTGGTTTCTTTGTTTTTAATTATGAAAGAGTGTTGAATTTTGTCAAAATGCTTTCTTCATCAGTTGAGACGATCATGTGAATTTTTCCTTCATCCTGTTAGTGCAGAGTATCACACTGATAGATTTTCATATGTTGAACCATCCTTGCATTGAGGTTATGGTGTATAATCATTTTATTTATTAAAAAAAATTTTTTTAATGTTTATTTTTGAGAGAGAGAGAGAGACAGACAGACAGACAGACAGAATGTGAGCAGGGGAGGGGCAGAGAGAGAGAGACACAGAATCTGAAGCAGGCTCCAGGCTCTGAGCTGTCAGCACAGAGCCCGACACGGGGCTCGAACTCATGAGCTGTGAGATCATGACTTGAGCTGAAGTCGGACACTTAACCGACTGAGCCACCCAGGTGCCCCAGTGTATAATCATTTTAATGTTCTGTATATAATCATTTTAATCCTGCTTGTTAATATTTTTTTGAAGATTTTTCCATCAGTGTTTATAAAGGACATTGATTTACAGTTGTAGTGTCTTTATCTGGTTTTGGTATCAGGGTAATGCTGGCTTTATAGAATGAGTGAGAAATTGTTCCCTGCTCTTCAATTTTTTGGAAGAGTTTGAGAAAGATCTGTGTTAATTCTTTAAAGCTTTGGTGGAATTCACTGGTGAAGCCCTCTGGTTTTGGGCTCTTCTTTATGGGAGTTTTTTGTTTGTTTGTTTTTGTTTTCTCCCTCTTGCTCTCCCAAAGGAAGAGAAGAATGATCATCAACAGCAAAAGACAGCTGCAGAAGCAACACCCAGAGCCACCTTCATCCTCAGGAGAGAATGCTATACCTCCTTCTCATGGTTTTGGGTACTCTACACATTCAGAGAAACTTCTGTAGTAACAAATTCTAGGAGTGATCCCTGAAAGTATAGTCTTTTGTGGAGGTTTTAAATTAATGATTCAATCTTCTTACTCATTACATGTCTTTTCAGATTTTTTATTTGTTCATGATTCAGTCTTGGTAGGTTGTGCGTTTCTAGGAATTTGTCCAATTTTTCTAGGTTATCCATTTGTGGTATATAATTGCTCATAGTGCTCTCTTATAATCCTTTTTTTTTTTTTTTTTTTTAAATGTAAAACTGGTAGTAGTGTCCTCTCTTTTATATCTGATTTTAGTTATTTATGTTCTTTCTTTTTTGTCTTTTAGCTAAAGGCTTATTAATTTTGTTGATCTTTTCAAAGAACCAACTCTTGGTTTTATTGATTTTTTTTTTTCCACAATTGTTTTTCTAGTCTTTATTTTATTTATCTCTGATCTAATCTTTATTATTTCCTTCCTCCTAGCTTTGGGTTATTTGTTCTTTTTTCTAGTTCCTTTTTTTTTTAATGTTTATTTTGAGAGACAGAGAGAGACAGAGAGAGAGAGAGACAGAGAGAGAGAGAGAGAGAGAGAGAGAGAGAGAGAGAATTCCAAGCAGACTCCACGCTGGGAGCCCAGAACCTGATATGGGGCTCAAACTCACGAACCATAAGATCATGACCTGATCTGAAATCAAGAGTGGGATACTAACTGACTGAGCCACCTAGGTGCCCCTTCTTTTTCTAGTTCTTAAGTGGTAAAGTTAGGTTGTTGATTTGAGATCTTTTTAAATTAAATGTTTACAGCTCTCCTTTTTTCTCTTAGCATTACTTTCACTGCATTTCAGAAGTTTTCATCTTCATTTGTCTCAGGTATTTTCTGATTTTCACTGTAGTTTCTTTGACCCTTTGGTGTTTAAAAGGGGGGGGGAATTTCCCCATTTTTATGGATTTTTCAGTTTTTCTTTCTTTCTTTCTTTAATTTTTTTCTTAACATTTATTTTTGAGAGACAGAGACAGAGAACAAGCAGGGGAGGAACAGAGAGAGAGGGAGACACAGAATCCGAAGCAGGCTCCAGACTCTGAGCTGTCAGCACAGAGCACCACGCGGGGCTCGAACTCACAAACGGTGAGATCATGACCTGAGCCGGAGTCAGTTGCTTAACCGACTGAGCCACCCAGGTGTCCCTGATCTCCATGTTTTTAAATTTATTAAGACTTGTTTTGTGACCTAACATGGTATATCCTTAAGAATATTCAACGTGTACTTGAAAAATGCATATTCTGCTATTGTTGGGTTGAGTGTTCTATAGTGGTTGATGCCTCTTAATTCTTAAATCTATATGTTCCCTCATCTTTTTTTTTTTTCTAATATTTTGTTGTTATTGAAGAAGCAGGTGCTTTGTTTTCTAGGGTTTTCCACAGGCTATGCCAGTTGCCTCTTATGGTGTCATTTAACTTGTCTTTCTGCCTCTTGTATTTCCTATAAATTATAGGCAGATATAGATGTGTGACAGGATTCAGGTTCTTTTTTGGCAACATAATTCCATAGGTGATATACACTTCTATTGAAAAGAACCTAATGCTTAGTTGTCCTATATATGTTGTTAGCAACCATTGATTTAAAAAAAAATTTTTTTTTTAACTTTTAAAGTTCATTTTATTTATTTTGAGAGAGAAAGAGAGCACAATCAAGGAAAGGGTAGAGAGAGGGGGAGAGAGAGAATCCCAGGCAGGCTCCATACTGTCAGTGCAGAGCCCAACGTGGGGCTTGAACTCATGAACTGAGAGATTGTGACCCGAGCCGAAACCAAGAGTCAGGCACTCAACTGACCGAGCCATGCAGGCACCCCAGCAACCATTGATTTTTATCTGTGTCCATTCATTTACTGGTTGTTGCAGGATGTTTGATAATTTATTATTTGATTATTCTCTCATTATTTATTAGGTGGACTACTTATATAATACCCCCTTATAAACAGTTTGGTTATTCTCAGATATGGTTCCAATTGGAAAGAAAAATCATTCATCTTTAGAGTCCCTTTTAATTAAAAAAATTTTTTAATGTTTATTTTTGAGAGAGAGAAAGGGACATAATGCAAATGGAAGAGGGGCAGATAGAGGGAGATACAGTATCCCAAGCAGGCTCCAGCCTCTGAGCTGTCAGCACAGAGCCCAATGCTGGGCTCGAACTCACAAACCGTGTACCACAAGATCGTGACCTGAGCTACAGTCGGATGTTTAACCGACTGAGCCACCCAGGTGCCCCTTTATAGTCCCTTTTAAAAGGAAAATGCACAACATTAAATGTATATATTATTGTAAGAAGGTTCCCTAATTTCAGATATGAAAAAGTGCAAGTTTTACATTTGAGAAAAATACAGTAGTGGTGGTCATAATTGACCTTGAGTAGCCAAGAAACAGACAAATGATGAAAAACTATTTCAGTTATTAAAGAAGGACAGGATGGGTCTAGTACATTTTATTTACAAAGGCTTATTGGAAAAAGCTTAAAGTGGGGGTGTCTGAGTGGCTCAGTTGGTTAAGTGTCCAACTTTGGCTCAGGTCATAATCTCACGGTTTGTGAGTTGGAGCCCCCCCCATTGGGCTCCATGCTGATGGTGTGGAGCCTATTTGGGATTTCTTTTCCTCTCCCTCTCTCTGCCCTTACCCCATGTGTGTACGTTCTCTCTCTTTCTCTCTCTCTCTCTCTATCAAAATAAACTTTAAAAAGAAAAAGCTTAAAGTGAAATCTTTGACACTATGTGTGTATGTGAACTATCTTATATGTTACCTGTATGATATGTAAGATATCTTACATATCTAACATGTAATATGTTTTGTTTATTGGTAATATATCAATATATTGGGATTTACATGGAATATACAGAAGAGTAAAAGCACTAGAAGTAATTTTTCCATGTTTATGCAGCATATTCTAAGGAAGAGAGACACATGATCTGGCAGATATGAATGCATTGCTGGGGAGGTACATTCCAGAAGTGACTGGTATGTAGTGAAGAGAGTATTTGACTGAGGGTCAGGATATTGGAGTTAAGTGCTGCCTACTGTTGACCTTGTTACGTTGAGTTTTGTCAGCATGTGTTGAATGAATGGATAAACCACCCTCTTTGCTTCCTTAGCATTAGTTTACTTCCCTATAAAATACAGAGGTCTCTGTCTACTCTACTGAGTGTAGCCGGTACAGATGGCATAGTGGATATAAAGATTGTACTGTTCTGTGCAGGTGTTGTATTGGTGGCGGGGGGGGGGTGGGGGGAGTCAAATGTTCTATGGTGGAAGAAGTCAAATGTTCTAGGTTCTAGATTGGATGTCTGACTCCTTATTACATGTTAGCCAAACAGTCTTTGGATTTCCATTTTAGTTTTTTGGTTACTTGTTATCAGGAGTGAGGGAGGTCTAAGTGTTCCGGTCACTGAAAGATACGTTGAAAATTAATGAATTGGTCCTTGGACTTGGAAATTGGGATCTGTGGGTTGGATTGTTGTGAACTTGTTTCCTGGACCTGATCACACCTGTGTGATTTGGGAGACTATCTGGCTTCTGAACCTGCAAAGCTGAAGACCTATGCCGACCTTTACCAAAGTCAAGATTACCTCATGGGGCCTTTTAGCTAACCTGGGCTTTACTGCCAACCATCTGAAAACTGTTGCGATTAGATTTTTCCTGGGGAAGTCCTGGAAAAGTTACAAAATCAGAAGTTATAAAATCAGAAATTGCTTATGAAGATAAATTCCCTATTTTATATTCCCGAAATATTTTTTAGTGTCTTGGGATGACATTTTCTTCATTAGTGTAACCTCTCTCCTTTTTTTTTTTTTATGTTTATTTATTTAATTTTGAGAGAGCAAGTGAGCACACATGAGCAAGGGAGAGGCAGAGAGAATCCCAAGCAGGCTCCGTGCTGCAGCATGGACCCTGACAAGGGGCTTGATCTCACGAACTGTGAGGTCATGACCTGAGCCAAAATCAAGACTTGGATGCTTTTTTTTTTTCTTAACGTTCATTTATTATTGAGAGAGAGAGAGAGAGAGAGAGAGAAAGACAAAGCATGAGCAGGGGAGGGTCAGAGAGAGAGGGAGACACAGAATCCGAAGCAGGCTCCAGGCTCCGAGCTGTCAGCACAGAGCCTGATGCTGGGGCTTGAACTCACAGACTGTGAGATCATGCCCTGGGCCGAAGTCGCACGCTCAACCGACTGAGCCACCCAGGCACCCCCATCATTAGTATAATCTGAATATGGTAGAGGATGTGCATACCTGCACACATGTTTATGTGTATATATGACGTTTCTAGTTACATTAATTCATGAAAGTAGTTTCCACGAGTTAAGCATGACCGTGCAACTGCTTTGAAGAGTGTGGCACTCACTCCAGTACTTCCAGTACTGGAACCAGGGTTCAATACTTCCTCCAGTATGATCTTAGGTTCTTTTTGCAAATGCCCACAGGACCCTGAAAGAATTAGAATATATTCGTTTTCTAGGACCTCCATAACAAAGAACCACAAACTAAGTAGCTCAAAATGATAGACATTTACTCTCACAGTTCTGGAGGCCAGAAGTCTGAAATCAAGGTGTCAGCAGGGTTGGTTCCTTCTGGAGGCTCTGAGGGAGAACCTGTTCCATGCCTCTCTTCTAGCTTCTGGCTGGTGTAGTCAGTGCTGGGCATTTCTTGGCTTGGAGCTGCATCATTCCAGTCTCTGCCTCTGTAGTCACATGGTGTTCTCTCCCTGGGTCTTTGTGTCAAATTTTCCTTTTATGCCCAAATTTCCCAATGAGACTGGTGTTTGGATTAGGATCTACCCTAATCCAGCATGACCTCATCTGGATTACATCTACAAAGACCCTCTTTTCAAATAAAGTCATAGTCATGGGTACCAGGGGACACAATTCAGCCCACAACAGAGAGTAAACTGAATGTTTAAAGTGGCACTTTGAAATTGTTTTACCTTGGAGGAAGTAACATTCTTACTGAAGACTCAGGTCACATATCCTGTTGTCATATTGTGTTTGAGTTTTGGGGAGCAGGGGACGGTACAATAGATAGTTCTTGAAGTTTAAGGTCATGCTCTTTTTACCACAGAAGAGGAATCTGAAAGCACTGAGTACTTTCCATTTTGTTAATTTCTTTTCTTTTTTTTTTTTTTTAATTTTTTAAATGTTTATATATTTTTGAGAGAGAGAAAGACAGAGTGTGAGCTGGGGAAGGGCAGAGAGAGAGGGAGACAGATTCCGAAGCAGGTTCCAGATTCTGAGCTGTCTGCACTGAGCCAGATGTGGGGCTTGAACCCATGAACTGTAAGATGATGACCTGAGCTGAAGTCTGATGCTCAACCGACTGAGCCACCCAGGCGCCCCCATATTGTTCATTTCTGATAAAGTTTTGAATCACTTCGTTTTTTTTCCTTAAAAAATTAAAACTTTCAGGGTACCCGGCTAGCTCAGTCAGTGGAGCATGTGACTCCTGATCTCAGGGTTGTGAGTTTGAGCCCCATGTTTGGTGTAGAGATTGCTTAAAAATAAAATCTTAAAAAAAATTTTTTTAAAACCTGTTTATAGCAGTTTTTACCATTTGTGTTTGTTTTTTGGGAATGTCCTTAATTCCCACTAAGAATGCCTCTTAAAGATGGTATATGGTATAAATGAGTTCAAGATCTGGGTTGCCTTTGTAACTTTGATTGTTTTCTTAGTTGTGTGCTTTTTTGAGGGCTATAAGCCCAACACGGGCTCGATTTCACAAACCGTGAGACCATGACCTAAGCCAAAACCAAGAGTCAGATGCCTAACTGACTGAGCAACCCAGGCACCCCATGAGGGCTAGAATTTTAAAATCTTATGTCAACTTATCCTTAGGCCTGTGGGGTTAGTATTGATGGACTCTCTTATTTGAGGAATTGAAGCCTTCTAAAGTGTGTAAGTATTTAGAGCATGCTATTTACTGGGCTCTGGGTGAATTGAGAAAGGACACATTTTGAAGTTCATGCTTAGCAGATTTTAGGTGCTCAGCAGTTACTTATCAATAAATGAAATTGGATTCTTATTTAGTTGTCCCTGAGCACAAGGGACAGGTGCCTTTGAAAGGTTGCCAAACAGGTATAATGAGTAGGGAATCCCTGATATCTTTAGCTGAAAAGATACTAAAGAGGAAGGATTGAGTTAAAAACAGAAGCATCTAGGGGTGCTTGGGTGGCTCAGTCTGTTGAGCATCTGACTCTTAATTTCAGGTCAGGTCATGATCCTAGGGTAGGGAGATCGAGCCCCCTGTTGGGCTCTGAGTTGGGCGTAGAGCCTGCTTAAGATTCTCCTTCTTGCACTCTGATTGCTGTCTCTCTCAAAAAAAAAAAAAAAAAAAAAAAAATAGAGTCATCTATCTGATGTGGCAGGGTATTCATGTCTCTCCATTTACACACAACCATTCATAGGGTTTTCTAGCACTTGGGGCTGGTTTCAGGTGATCAGTTAAAGCCTAAAAAGTATCTGATTTGACCTAAAAGATCTCACTCCTGTTTGTCACCTGCTAGATGACTTTTGATTACTGGTGTCAACATTTTGTCCTTTTATTTTTTTCACTCATGTTTATAGAAAGGATGTATATAAAGATGCAATAAAATATTCAAGTTGTTGACCCAAATAAACATTGTTATTCAGAAAAAGCTGTTGAGGTTGCTGAGAATGAGTATGGGCTCCCAGGTTCCTTGTGGGCAACTTGAAGTGTTGGATGACAGTGGTTGATGGATCCTGGCTTCTGGGAATGGTGGTCACAGAACGCAGAGGACGTTCTAGTTCTGGTTCCTGTAATGGAAAACCTGGAAAGTTACCTAACCCCTCAAGGCTTCATTGTTTTCATGTGCTAAATGAGAAGGGTTGGGCTCTATGAAACCTGAAGGTCTGTGGAGTTTTAGAGTTAAAAAATCATTCATTTTAGCAAATTCATTCTATAGTTATTCATTAAACACTCATGGTGTGGCAAGTTCTGTTCCGATTGCTGGGGAAATGGTAAACAGACAGATAAAAATCTCTGTCTTCTAGAAGCTTACCTTCCTGCTTGGGATGAGTTGACACAAATAAGTGAAAATATGTAGTATGTGACCAGTGCTCCTCAACACTGTTGGGTCATCAAAAACAAGGAAAGTCTGAGAAACTGGCCCAGCCAAGAGGAGCCTAGGGAGACCTGAAGACAAAATGGAATGTGGTATCCTGAATGGGATCCTAGACCAGAAAAAAAGACAGTAGTAAAAACTGAGGAAATCAGAATAAAGTATGGACTTCTTTCAATAATAGCATATCAGTATTGGTTCACTGGTTATAACAGATGTACCTCAAGTGTAAGATGTTAGTAATAGGGGAGACTCAATGTAGGTTATATGGGAACTATCTTACATAGGACCGTCTTTATAATTTTTCTGAAAATCTACAACTGTCCTAGAAACAAAAATAAAGTTTGTTTTTAAAACGTGTGTGTGTGTGTGTGTGTGTGTGTGTGTGTGTGTGTGAGTGACATGGAGAAAAGTGAAGCTTGGTCAGAGGGGCAGGGAGCACAGGTTGTGGGGAAAGTGAGGGGGGGCCCCACCAGAGGCAGTGACAATCGGGCAAAGCCCTGGATGGAAGTGAGGGAGTAGCCATTGGGTATTTGGGGTGAGGGGGTGTGTAAGACAGAGGGACCTGCAAGGGGCAAGGGCCTCCTGGAACGAGCAAGTAAAAGGCATGCTGGTTGCCATGGGGGGAGCCCCCCAGGAGTGGAGGTGGAAACAGAGAATTAGGTCGGAAGGGTGGGGGCTGGGCATTAGGAATCTTTTAAGTCCGAGTCAGGACGTTGGCATCGACTCTGGACCAGATGCGGGCAAAGCCATGGGCCTGGCCTTCTTCCCTGTGGCATGGATCCCACATCACATGGCCCTCCTTTCACAGGCTTCTGAAAGTTACCACTTGAGGGCCTCGTTAGGCTTTAGAGCAAGGTTTGGAAACTACAGCCGTGGGCCAAATCCTATCCCACTGGGTTCTCTGCAAAGCTGTACAAAGGTGAGCTTGTACCTTTTCCCTCCCTCCACTCCGTGAGGTTGTTTCATACATTCATAGACAATTTGTAATTGTTTTGTCACATTTTGTATTCCATCCTGGGATCCTCTCGACTTCCTAAATGATTTGTTAAAATCTGCATACATTAAGGTTCAGTCTTTATGCTGTGAAGTTCAGTGGGTTTTGACAAATGCATAGTGTCACGTATCCACCATCACTGTATCATGCAGAATAATTTCACTGCCTGGAAAAAAACCCCGTGCTTCACCTATTCAACTCCATGCTGTCAAACCTCCGGCAACCACTGATCCTTTCACCCATCTCTATGGTCTTTCCTTTTCCAGCGTGTCATATAATTGGAACCATATAGTATGTAGCCTGTTTAGACTGGCTTCTTTCACTTAGCAGTATGCATTTAAGATTTATCCAAGTCTTTTTGTGGCTTGGTAGCTCTTTTCTTTTGATCACTTAATAATACTCATTGTCTGGATGTGCCACAGTTTGCTTATCTGTTTCACCTATTGAAGGGCGTCTTGGTTGCTTCCAGTTTTGGGCCGTTATGAATAAAGCTGCTATAAACATTCATGTGGAGGTTTTTGTGTGGACATACGTTTTCAAATCAGTTGGGTGTGATTGCTGAATCACAAGGTAACGCTGTGTTTAGCTGTGTATTCACTCTGCTTTTGAGACTATCATAAAAGAAGCCTATGACTTTTTTTGGTTTGGGTCCTTTGACAGTGCCATGGTACTACTCTCTTCCTATTTCTGGAGGCTTGATTGAAATTTCTCCAGAGGAGCGTTAAAATTCAAATTGTTTTCAGTGAAATTTGAAATTATGATGGAACTTCTAAGAGTAGATTCTTAAAAATCTTTTTAATTTTAAAATTTATCCCCAGTGGGTCCTACCCTGAGAACTTAATAGATCAGCTGTCTAATAAGTTGAAGTAATTGAGATACAATAGTAACAAGTTAAAAATAATCGTACCAGCATTCCTGGAGGCTTTGGGAGTGACATGTACATTTAATTTGAAACAGTGAGGAAGTGTTTCCACAGATTCTCTTTCCATAGATGTGTAAAGTTCTCTCCATATAAAGACATCAGAATCTGCATGATTTCTGACCAGCACCAAAACTTGAAACACATTGAAAACACACTGATGTTGGGGCACCAGGCTGGCTCAGGTGGAATGGTGTACGACTCTTGATCTTGGGGTTGTGAGTTCGAGCCCCCCATTGGGCATAGGGATTACTTAAAAATAAATAAGTAAGGGCACCTGGGTGGCTCAGTCAGTTAAACGTTCGACTTAGGCTCAGGTCTTGATCTCACAGCTGGTGGTTCAATCCTTGCATCAGCACAGAGCCAGCTTTCCATCCTCTGTCCCCTTCCCCTCCCCTCCCCTGCTCTCTCTCTCTTTCAAAAGTAAATAAACATTTAAATAAGTAAGTAAACTTAAAAAAAGAGAGAGAAAAAAAACAGTGATGTTAAAGAAGGAAAAAAATGAAGCCAAAAAGAGGCTTGGATTTTTTTCAGCTTTATTGATATATGACTGTTGATGCATAATAGTGATGTATAATAATACACTGCACATATTTAAAATGTACAACTTGAGGGGCACCTGGGTGGCTCAGATGGTTAAGCACCAGACTTTAGCTCAGGTCATGATCTCATGGTTTGCAGGTTCGAGTCCCGCATCGGGCTCTGTGTTGACAGCTCAGAGCCTGGAGCCTGCTTTAGATTCTGTGTCTCCCTCTCTTTCTGCCCCTACCCCACTTGCATTCTCTCTCTCTCTCTCTCTCTCTCTCTCTCTCTTTCTCAAAAATAAACATTAAAAAAAAGTTTTAAATGTACAACTTGAGTTTTGACATGTGGATGTCAGACCAGCAACTACAATCAAGATAATGAACACAACTGTCATCCCCCAAAGTTTCCTTATTTGCAGCTATAAGTCCCCCTTCTCTTGGCAACAACTGATCTGTCACTTTTATCACGACAGATTAATTTGTACTTTTCAGGAATTTATATGAATTATATATTATATAATTTATATGAATTATTTAAATGGAATCATATAGTATATTTTTATGGAGGAGAAGTTTCTGGTTTCTTTTTTTTTTTGTTTCTTTCAGAATAATTATTTTGAGATACATCCATATCTGTGGGCAGATCAGTATATCATTTCTTTGTTGATGATTAGTATTCCATTTTATGGTGCTATGGACTGTGTTCTCTATAATCGTACGTTGAAGCCTAACCCCCAACTTGACTGTATTTGGAGATAGGGCTTTTAGGAGCTGATTAAGGTTAAATGAGGTCAAAAGGGTGGGGTCCTAATCTGGTAGGTTTGTTGGCCTAATAAAGGAAGAGGAATAGTGGGGGTGCTTGGGTGGCTCAGTGGGTTGGGTGTCTGACTTCAGCTCAAGTCATGATCTCACAGCTGTGAGTTCAAGCCCGTGGTTTGTGAGTTCAAGCTCCATATCAGGCTCTGTGCTGACAGCTCGGAGCCTGGAGCCTGCTTCGGATTCTGTGTTTCCCTCTTTCTCTGCCCCCCCCCCCCCCCAATAAATAAACATAAAAAAAAAAAAAAAAGAGGAATAGTGATCTCTCTCTCCATGTGTATGCACTGAGGCAGGGCTATGTGAGGACATAGCAAGGAGGTGGCCCCAGTAAGCCAGGAAGAGAACTCTCACTAGGCCTGGACCATGCTGACATTCTGGTGCTAGACTTCCAGCCTCCAGGACTCTGATGAATAAATTTCTGTGGTTTTAGCCATCCAGCTGATGGTGTTTTGCTACAGTGGCCTAGGCAGGCTAAGACTATGGATACACAGTTTGTTTTCCCATCCTCTTGTTGGACATTTCCCATTTTGGGCTATCACAAATGAAGATGCTGTGAACATTCATACACAAATTTTTGTGTAGACATGTGCTTTCATTTTTATCGGGTCTAGGAATGGACTGGCTGGATTATGTGTTTCACTTTTTAAAAAGCTGCCAGACGATTTTCTGAAGTGATTATACCATTTTGCTTTCCGACTGTTGGCGTATGAGAACTCTGGTTCTTCCACGTCAGTCTTTGCTCTTACTTAGGTGGTCCATCCAAAGGTAGACCTGGATGGCCTGCTGAGACATGGCCAGGAGAGACATGGAAAGGAAAGAAATCAGCCGTGTCACTGTGGAACCCTCTGCCATATTTGTTATGTTCTCGAATGAGAATTTTTTATGCCTACATGAATTTACTTTCCATAAAAATATAGAATGACTTAATATCTTTATCCCTTATATTTGTCCTTCTTTTATTGCTGTTTGTTTTTGTTCTGTCTTGTTTTCTTTACTTGCAGACCTCCTGGGTTAATCCCAGAGTTTCTGGGCTATGGGATATTAGAGGGAGCCTGGGTTTTAGTGTCAGACACACCTGGGTTTGAATTTGGACTTTATTGCTAAGCTGTGTGTGGCAAGTCACGTAGCCTGACTCTCAGTTTTCTCATCTGTTTCTAAAAAGTGTGGGGAGGTTGACATTATCCAGCTTGTGTGGTTGTTATAAGGCTTAAATATAATGCATTTGAAAGCATCTTCGTTGAGCATGTTGGAAACTGTATTCATTTCCCAAGATATATGTGTAATTAGAAGTTCCATTTTCTATTTGACCTTCTACCCACTGAGTAGGAGAGGAATTGAAGTTTTAATGGGTGCCACCAATTAGCGGGAGGCCCTGAGGAGATGGCGAAATACAGTGGCATTGCCAGGACTTGGTGTAACCTTGCCATATTTAATAACATCCAAGCCTTCCTTTGGCCATTGTATTGTGAATATATTTCACATGCCTGTTTATGTGCTTACACAAAGACAATTCCTGCCTGAGTGTGATTCCTTTAAGCAGTCCATTTGGGAACCCCCAGCTTCCACGCTACTTAGGGGATGTTTTTAAGGAGGAGAAAAGGAACATACCGTGGCTCTGGGACGGATGTTTCTCAGGCCTCTGGGATCCCAGCCAGCGTACGCGTCTGCCTCTCTCAGTGCTTGGGCTTCGGTGTTTGAGCGCAGGCCTTTTGGCCTGCGGAATCCTTTGTCCAGCTGGCTGAGGTGCGTTGAGTGCTTGGGGCCTTCCCTCCCGTGGAGAAGTGGGAAGTTATTCTTTGATGGCTGGGCCAGACTGCTCATCTGATGTTACTGGAGTTTGAAAGGTTGTCCTGGTAGTCAAGTGGTTGGCATTAGTGTGGCCGGGATAGGCTGGGGTGGGAACTGCAAGGGGAGGGGATGGTCCCAGCGAGGGGGGAAATGTGGGTGTCAGTAGGCACTGGATTTGTTTTGCCAGGTGAGGGTGTCTGGGGGGCTTCTCTCCCCTGCCCGACCGCTGGGTTCCAAGTGTCCTGCAGCGTTTCTCCTTAGAGCCGGCTGGCTTTCTTGGCATCATTCAGTCTAGTTGCTAGGAAGCCGAATAAGGCAAATGCAACTTCCTTTTGACTTACTCACATTGAACCATCTGCTTATTCCTTCTCATGGCCTTCAAACTTGGCTAGGATCATTGAGAAGAGGGTCGAGTGGAGCATCTGTGCTCCTGATCCTTTTTGGAAAAGGAAAGCTTTCTAATAACTCTTTAACCCTCTCGGTCCAAATTCATAATAGTTAAATCTTGTTTAGCCCCTTGTTTCTTTCAGCTAACAATTGGGAACAGGCATTTTCTTCTTAGGTTTTGCCCCTTATTTTTGTCTTAGATTTAGATTTATGTTATTTGTTAACCACATGACTTTTAAATGAGGGGGACAGTGTCGACGTGTGTCAAATGCATTTGGTATGTAAACATAACAGTGGTCTTAATAGAGGACCTTTAGTACTTAGAATTGATGCACACAAATCATTCAAGCATGTTCTTTCATAAGCACCATTGTGGAGTTAGTGCCCGATATATTAAAGGTGGCAGATAATTCATGAAAATTTATGGTGATGTTGGTGGGAACATCTACCAAAGAGAATCTTAAAAAAAAAAACAAAAAAAAAACCCACAGAGATTTTTTTTTTAATTACCAAACACCACCAACATTATACTCTTACTTTTTTTTGTTGTTTTTTTTGCTTTTAGTTTTAATTCAGTTCACTGGGGCAAATCACATTCATTATGTTGAAGCCCCTTTCTGCTGGTAAATTTATAATGGTCTTCTTTTCTTGTGACAGAACTGTGCCTTCAGTGGTCCACTCTGGAAAAGCAGTTGTGCAAACAAACTAGACAAAAATAGAAATAAGCATTACAAACTAGAATAGAGGCTCTGGGAAAAAAAAAAAAAGTCTTGAGGAAAGCATTGTTTGAGTTTTTGAAATTCAGTTTAACTGAAGATTTAATCACCTCTGAGTGTACCAGGACTGTGGAAACTAATGTGTGGGCTATGGGAAATAATTTCTTCTTAAGTGTAATTTTGTCTTTGTTGGTTTTTTAGCAGCAAGCCGTATAAACCTTTGCTGCCGACTTCTTATTCTCCCCAAGAGGGCTACTTAGAGGAGGGTGAAGACATGCTAAGGTAAAGTTTTATTGTTGTGGCTCAATTTGCTAAAAGCTTTAGTAGTAATTTAGATGTGTTCTTACTGTGCAGACTTATGTGTTTGTTAAAATTGATGCTATTAATATTTGCTTTTTGGGAAGTCCCTCAGGTTAGCTTGATCATATTAAGCCATTCTGCTTTAACTTCTCCCTCTCCATAGTCGTTTGGACTCTAGTAACTAAAATAGACCTGCAGGCTGATGGGACTCGGCCACCCGAGCCACTCAGGGGAGCCTCATTTGGGTGACTGGCTGGCCCTCCACTCCCTTCTTCCACACCGCCCCACCTTTTTTCTGCTACCATCTAACTGTGCTCCGAATATGGAAATTTACTTTATTATGAGATGAATCAGTATTCTCGTATAATATAAAGTCACATAAAAATGGCTTATCTCCCCCCCCGCCCCCCCAAGGAATAGATAAACAGATGTAAAAGTGTTTGATAGTAAAAAGTGAAAATCCCTTTCAGAACCCTCCCTGGCTTTTTCCCCCTTATTTTTAACCTGAAATGGCTCACAGTGCTATATTGTTCCGGAATTCGTTTCTTTCACATAACAGTATGTGAGGGAGGATTATTCATCCTCGTTGTTTTTGACCACTGTGTAGTATTCCAAAGTATGTAAACCAGTTTTGAAGGTGGTCTTACTTAGTTTCCTGTGTCTTTTATATTCAGCTGTGGATTCTCTAAGTAACTAAGTAGGTAAATCAACATGGCACTTCAGGATTTTCGCTTTGGATCTACCTCTAGTTTTGGTAAAAGCAGTTTTCCTTGAACTGTATTTGAATTGATTTTTATATGTATGAACCTTGACAGGGCCTCTCTCTTGCCTGCATTAAAGATGAGATTTGTGTCAGATTAGATTAATAATTCAAAATTGAAAAATGCCTTCCTTGACTGCGGAAGCACTTGGAAGTGTAGAATTCAGGAGTGACTATTAATTGGGGGTCAGTCTCTCTCAGGTAACATTTCCTGACAGTGAGGCTCAGAATACTTGCACTGGTAGGTGATCTTTGGAAGGACTGGTTTTCTTAGCTCTGGTGTGAAGGAAACCTGAAGGCAGAAATGGGTGATAGTGGCTCACATCTATTGAGGGCCTGCTCTGCATCAGACACTGTTCTAAGGGATTTACCTGCATTAACTCATTTAATCTTCATAGCAGTGCTTCCAGGTAGGTTCTAATAGCCCCATTTTCCAGGTGGGGAAACTGAGACATGATGGTGTTAAGTAACTCGTTCAAGCTTACCCAATTAGTAAGTGACAGCACTGAGACTCCTACCTAGGCAGTTGCAAATTTCAACATCATACTGCCTTTCCTGGATGGCCACGTACCAGCTTCTGGGGCACTCCCCAACCCCGTCTAATTACTTAGCGTGGCGGTGGGCAGTTTACATACCACTTCGTTAAAAGAAAGTGTATGAAGTTTGAGGGAAAGCCGGCAAGAACACACCCTAGCAAGGGTTGGAGAAAGCAGGCAGCTTAAGAAATGGCCTCTGGAGTCAATGGTTAGTGTTTGTCAGAGGTAGTAGACAAAGATAAAGCCTGCTTGAGGGGAGGAAACACTCTTGTCTAGCTCAGGATTCTCAAGCAGTAGGAGAGGCATGGGTTCAAGCAAAAGCTTTGCCTCTAAAAGTCTGGAGCTACGTCTCTGCTGTGTCAGGAAATTGGATGTGGACAAGAACCCGAATGAAAATCGTACAGGGGCAGAGCAAAGGGATTGACGTTTGCTGGCAGCTTGCTGAATAGTCATGGTTCGACTGAGCGTGTTCCATGGCTGCTTTGCCATGCGGCGTGATGCCCCTGGTGAGAAAGGAACTAATTGCTGCCTGCCGAGGTGGTTCTCTCCCTGGCAGGACATTCCTTGTGGACAGACACATTGGTGTCTGGATGCTGGAGAGCCGCAGTAAAAATGCCTGATTTAGGGTGTAGAGTGCACCGAATTCCCCCTTTCTTCTGTTAAATCACAGCAAAGGGGACTACTTTAGATGGCTAATAGATTACCCAGCATCTGTGCACTATTTTGCATGCCTTTAGCATGGGAAAATAGCTTGCTCACAGGAGCCATAGACTGTTTAGGAGTAAAGTGAGCAGATCTTGTTGACTCATTTTTTTACCCATATCCAATGAAGACCTTCAGAGATAAGCACCTCAAAGGATACACACATCTGGTAAAATGGTCTCTTCTCCTTTAAAATAAACACCTTGAAGTCTGAGTCTGTCTCTTTTCTGTATAGGTCTGACTTGACAAAGATCGGTGGCTCCATATAGTACTTTTCATCGTAACAGGCAAGAGGAAGTGAATGGGAGGGAGCAGAAAAATCCCAGAAACTCACAGTATTCTAAAATGAGCACAGATTATTGAGTGACTTTTTACCTCTGTGTAGACACAGCCTTTATTTTGGTGCATATGGATTGTGCTAGGTGGCCTGGTATTTATTTTTTTGGCTTTTGGGGACACACTTATAGAGGGAAACTATGTTTGCACAAACTATTCTATTTTCATGCATCCAATAGCATTAAAGAATTATGGCAGAATGTGGCTGATTATTCAAAAAGGAATGAAGAGAACCATGAGCGATACCAGTCCACTCAGTTAGGTAAGAGTCTTGCTGAGAAGCTACTTCCCTTTTCCTCATCTGTTCCTTCTAGAGGGGTTGCCATTCACTTCCACTTTTGTAAAAAACCCTGAGAACCTTCAGTGATTGCCTTTGCCCTTGCGAAAACATGAATACGTCAATATTTTTTTAGGGGATGCCAGCGGCAGGAACACATGGAAAGAAGAGCTTTTCCAGCACTTTTATCAAGTGGTTCAGAAAGCCCGTGATCGAGAGAGGCCTTCAGATTGCGTTATTGTTTCTATCAACAACGAACAGAGGTGTATATTTATTTCTTTTTATCCTGTCGAATGAGAATGTGTACAAATGGAATTATTAAGTAGTCAGCCTTACAATACATAAGTCACTGAGAGTTGAAAGACTTTCAAAATGTCGCTAGAACACTGCTCTATGAATTACAAGAATGTGCTGCTGGGTTTACCAAACTGGTGACAGAGGCATCTGGATGGGGAGGTTTCTGACAATGACTGTCTTACTCAGTTTTCTGTATTGCTTGACTTTTCTAT